>NC_134578.1:90198123-92598123 GCF_050947875.1 Dermacentor variabilis
CGCTCGTCTTATTACTCTCGTCTATGGCTGTTAATAACTCCGTGATGGTGAACGGTTCATCCAATGCCGGATTTTCCGGTCCCCCGTACTCCTCCGGTATCGGAAATCGCCCTCTCTCCGTCTTGAGGTAGATCGCCTTGAGGTCTTCAATGAGCCTTCGGCCGTTGCCATCGTACGCGTTCAGAACTTTGGTGAGGTTGCGGTTGGTTGCGGTCTTGCTGCTCAACGGGTCGATCAGGTGTCTGAGCAGGCACCAGGTCTTGCGCGCCGACAGCTTTCCCTGCAGCCCGTCGCACGTACTCATCCAGTTCTCTCGGCACAGCTTGGTTGCGTATTCAGCGATCTGTTTGTTGAGGAGCGCGATGCGTTTGACGAGCTTCTTGTTTCGTCGTTGACGCTTCCATCTTCGCGTGAGAGAGTGCCGCGCCTCCCACATGTGTGCTCACGCACTCACTCGCACACTACGAAGCTTTTGACCATACTTGCGTCTTGTTCTACACAGCGTCATATTACTGGCATTTATCTAACATGCGTGCGGCCTAAATTGGTATACGCATGCCCTGCTTGGGAATTGCACATATCTAAACTGTCCAATGCACTAGAAATGGTTCAGATTGGTGGGCTTCACTACATTTACTTTGGTTACTCCTATCACAGCTGCGCCATAAAACTAGAATAGGAAGCACATCTTGCTAACCTAGACTCCAGGCGCCCTAGATCTACGCTGTGCTTTACCACTAGTTTTACCATTCCTTCTTTGGCAACTCAGTAATCTTGCCAAGCCGCCATTCCTCCTGCTGCACAAGTCATAGAAAAGAAGGTGTAACTAACCGTTGCGCAAACTGCTCCTCATCGGCGCTCCTTTTTCCTGAAGGCAGACAGGTGCCGGAATGCTCTTGCCGTGGACCTTGTACTGCACTCCGACCCATATGATTGCAACATTGTTGTCGAATTGTTATCATTACGTATTTCCCATCCTTCACGTTAAAACCCATACCTGTGGTAGTCGAGGTATTAGTAAGTAAAAAAATGAATAAAAAATTTAGCTCCACTGCTATCATGAAGGCGCTGCTCAGCATCTTATCCAAAGTAGGATTCCCTAGTGAAATTCGATGTGATCAGAGCTAGACCTTCACTAGTGTGTTGACTGAGACGTTATAGGAAAAAAATGCGGTACAACTGTTAACGACAGCTCTGTTTCCACCTTCAAGTAAATCAGTAGAGAAGCGGCACTGCGTTATGGAGCTCATTCTGCGCATGCTCTGTTGCGAGAGGGCAACCGAGTGGGACGAGACGGTCGCCGCGATGCTCTACGCTTTGCGCTCAGTTACCCACGAAGAAAGTGGGTTTAGTCCAGCGCAACTAGTATACGGATGCGCATCGAGGCCTGCATCAACTTTACTAAAAGAAAAATGGGAGTACAAACTGGCATGCAAAGCAGTTGTGGAGTACGTTCTGATCTTGTTGAGGCACCTGCGAGAATCGCAAGAACTATCTCGGGTTGATATGGAAAACTCGCAGAAGCGCGCAAGAGCTTACTACAACCGGTCAGCGAGCACGAGAGCGTTCAATAAAGCAAAGTTCTACCTTAGAAGGAGTAAAAGGCTAATGAGCTAGAAACATCGTGGGGTGCAGGCTGCAAGAGACCGTCCCATTGTTAACCAGAAATAGTCCAATCGGCGCAGAGCGGCAAGCTTAGATTCGTAAAACTGCTACTCCGCTATCATAGAATTTACTTATTACGTCGGTGACGGCTGCTTATCTTTTGCAACCATGCTACCTATGCTAGCATTCCATACACGCCTCTTGTCGACTAAAGCGCGCGTTTTTGCGTTGGCAAGATTCAAAAGCTTGCTGACCTTTAGCTAGCTATTTCAGCTTAACTCCTCCTACATGGCATCTCAAATGAATTTCCCATTATAAGTAATTGGAGCCTTCCACCACTCTGCCTCACAAAATCTTTCAAATGTGGTCTTATCGTTCACTGGCCCTGCCATGAAAGCCTTCCCCAGTACAGCGTCCGATGGTAGATTGTAATAGCCTCATTTAGAATAACACATATGATTTCTGCATGTTCATTACAGCGGCATTGGACTGCAAAAAGTCTATGCAAATATGAAGTTTGTTGAGCATTCAGAAAAGTACAATAAAGGTAGCGACGTACCTGAAGCGTCGTATTTCTCCACTGGCAGCGCGCTTCCCGTCGAGTCGATGAGGTATCCTCCTGTGGTGCGAACTTGTGCCCTTTGCAATCACTAACAACTTTCTTCTGTTTCCTAAAAACCTCATTACTTTTCACTGATCAATATGCATCTGCGTGCACTGAAGTATTGACTTGATAACGATCTGAGGTCAAGGGATTGAATCCCGGCCACGGCGGCCGCATTTCGATGGGGGCGAACTGTGAAAACACTTGTGTACTTCGATTTAGGTGAACATTAGAGAACCCCCAGGTGGTCCAAATTTCTGGAGTCCCCCACTACGGCGTGTATCATGATCAGAAAGTGGTTTTGGCACGTAAATCCACATAATCTAACTTTTTTTATTTCTTTGTACCCATCAACAAACACACGCAGTTCGGAAGCGACACCGCTTTTATTGCGTGGATTTCTGAGTCCTTCGTCGCCGTTCGAAGAGTGCAGATGTCTTTGCTTTGGCAGTGGTCTTACCTCCCCAGCTCGCTGGCACTATTTCACCAGACGCGGGCTCTGTGAATAGCATCTTCCTGATAGATTGGGGCTCGGTTACTGATACCTCAACGGGGCTTTTAATCGTGGTTCATGTTGCTTAGAGTCATATGAAAAGCTTTGCCGAGTTGAAACGTACTCCTCAATTTTGAGTGAATGCTCGCTATTTCGAGGACAAGGTGTATTTACCGAAAACCCATGATGCCTTGCCTGGTAGCCACAGTCGCTAGAGGTGTCATGCCTGGACACTGTGGCACGAAAGAATTATTCTACAAGAATTGTGCCACGTATCAGGTTTCCGAAATGTTCACTCGGGTGGCGGTAGCGTCAAGTTCTTAGTAGAGGCAATGGCTGCGATATCAGTACGCCCGGGAGCTTGTCGCCGTGCACCGGCATCACAAATTCTCGGCTGGCTAAGTGTAGGTGCTTGGGGCTGTGCATTTATGTGCGGTTCCCGGGCCGCCGGTCTGATTTCTTCAAGAACAAGTATTCATCATCCCGGCTCTCATCGCACATCATGTTAAGCTCGCTCAATTTGACAAAATCGCTTATAGCTTCATTACAGTTCTAAGCGATAAGGAGCAGTCTCATACTAGGTATTCCCACCGAAGCCCTTCCCAAGAGCAGATCCTGCGGATGATCAGTAAGTCGCTGCCCTCACGCGAGCTCCCCGCTCTCGCCCAAGTTCTGCTGGCACATCTTTCTGTGTTCGATTTTACACAAGCTAACAAGCAGGCTTTGCCCCTGCGATCTCGTTCTGGCCACAGAACTGACACCGGTCCTGCACACACCATTCGGCAAAAACCTTACCGTGCGCCTTCGATATAGAGGACTGTTATCGCTGAACAGGTGAAAGCTATGCTGCGGAAAAGTTTGTTCAAGAGTCCTCTAGTCCCTGGGCAGCACCAGTAATCTTAGGAAGAAGCATGATCTTGGCGGTTCTGTGTTGTTTACAAAAAACTAAACGCGGTCACCAAAATGGACGTATGTGTAATTCCTAGAATTGATGATGTCATCGACTGTCTACATTCCACTGCCTCATTTTGATCACTGTACTTGCAATCCGATACTCATGTACCCGGACGATGAGTAGAAAACGACCTTCGAGATATCAGACGGTCTCTGTGGATTTCGCGTTATGCCATTCGGCCTATGTAACGCTCAAGCAACATTGAAACGGTTTATGGACACTATCCTCCGAGGACTTAAATGGAAAATTTGTTCTGCCTCGTTGATGTGATGGTTTTTGGAAGTGTATAACAGGCGTCTCAGTCTCATTCTGGATTGTGTCAAAAAAGCCGACTGCATCCTAAATTCTAAGGAATGTTGTTTCGGTAAAACCGAGACGTTAGTACTTGGGCATGTGGACTACAAAAACGGTGTGAGGCCAGACCCATGGAAGATTGAGGCAGTGAGCCCCGAAGTCAGTGCGAGAGTTGAGGAGGTTTTCAGGGCTGTGCTGATATTTTCGTCGCTCCGTCCCAAGGTTCACCGACATGGTTTGCTCTCTCAGATGTCTTCTCCAAAAAACGTCCCTTTCAACTAGACGTCGGCTTGTGACCAGGCGTTCCACCAGCTAAAATTTAAACACACGTCAGGGCCCATATTGCGTCCACGTCTACGGAAGCGCACACCGATGCTGGTTACATTGGCATCGGTGCCGTACAAGTACAACGTCATCAAGCAGCTGAACACTTTGTGGCTTATGCTAGTCCCTTTTCACTAAGGTGGAACGCAATTACACTATCACTGAACAAGAGTGGTTGGCAGCTGTTCTCGTGATCCACAAATTTCGGCCCTATATCTACGTACGCCTGTTCACTGTCGTTACCGACCAACACGCGTCATGCTGGCTGGTGAATCTCATCGACCCGAGTAGTCGACGGGTACGTTGGCCTCTTAGACTGTAGGAGTACGTTTTCGTTATTTTCTGCTAGCCTGGACGTCGCCATGGAAATGCAGACTATCTCTCCATCCTTCCTCTGACTACGACGGAGCGTGACGAAAGCAGTTTTGATGAGTGGTTTGCTCCCATTTTTTCTACATACCCAGACTCTGATGACTTTCAGGCTAGAGCAGGAAAATATATTAGTTTGGAACCATTATTTGTAGCTTCATCGCGTCCTGGAGAAACCGGTAGACTTGGGTCCCTGATGTCCTGCGTTAAACGACGAACTCTTCGGCTGAATGCGCACGCTTCCTTCTGATGGTACTGCAGAGTCTGCGAACGGACACACTCAGAACCATGCACGATGATGCGACCTCTGGCCATCTAGGGTTCGACAGAACTTGTAACCGGATTACAAAAGCGTCTTTCCTGGCCCAGAATGCGAGACACAATGAAGCACTACGTTGCCAGTTCCGAACAATGTGAACGCTCCAAGCGCCCTACAATTGCTCCGCCGGGTAATGGAGCTGCAATTTATTTCGTCAAGTTCAGCAAGTGTCATATCGCGTGCCATGTGAACAAGTGGGTATCAATCTTCTTGGCCCATTTCCAGGATCAGCTAACAACAACTGATGGGTGATCGTATGGGTCGACCACCTGACCCATTATGCATGTACGGCGGCCATACCATCTTCGACAGCTGCGTGCGTTGCAATGTTTTTGATTGAATTCAAAATTCTTCAGCATGGTCCCCCCGTGTCATCATTAGTGATCGAGGTAGTACGCTTGTTGCAGACGCCCTGCAAGAACTGCTTCGTCTCTGCAGTTAACAGTTCCAACATTCTCCACCTTCTGACGCTTAGAAAAATGGGCTTGTAGAACGTACGAACAGAACACTGCCATGCTGGCTATCTACGTATATTCTGGTCACAAAGACTGGGGCAACGTTTTTCGATTCGCCACCTATGCTTATAATACAGCAAAGCTTGAGATGTCTGATTACACTCCTTTTTACCTCCTTAACGCACGTCCACGGGTAAGCTGCATTGACATCATACTGTCATTCGACTTTCCCAGCGAGTACTCTGTTGCCAAGGCGCTGTGTCCTGCCGAAGAAGCCCCGTGCTCAGCTCGTCTTCGTACTGTGGCATCGCAACACTGATCGAAATAGCGCTATGACAGCCGACATCAGTCTGTCTCATACGCTGAAGGAGTCTTCGTGTGGTTGTAGAAGATGCAACATAAACCTAGCGTATGCGAGAAGTTTTTACCTTGTATACGGGCACATACGTCATTGTAGATCGCTTGAGCGACATCACGTACTTGGTGGGATGCTTGACATCAGCTAGTCGTTGGTCTAACCAGACCCAGTTAGTACCTGTTGCTCGTCTTGAGCAGTTTCACCCTACGCTTTCGCAGTTACTTGTGCTTGCCCAGCAGGCTTCGCTTTGGAACCGGGGATTACTATGGCATGAACCGTGCAAGAAGAATATGAAAAAGACGTTAGCTGACGAAGCTCATTGAGGCCATTTTTACTTGACCATCATCACCTTTCTCTAAATAGGCTCTGCTCAACCTTAGGCGCAACAAAAGGGTGTATATACAGTCGAGTTAACGTCTGACGAAAATAAGCTGTTCGCTTCAGGTTACGGGTATTCTGTTCAGGTATTGCTGATTTCACCAGGCTGTAGCGTTCGCAAAGCATACGAAACGCAGAACCGTAATGCCTGCAACTACACATGCAATGAAGTTGCCTACCGCGAGGTTTAATTGACAGGTCCAACATATCTACGTTCATATTGCTGCGAGGAATTCATGTTCATGCTGGAAATACCAAATATATTTTAATATAAGAACTTTCTGGCGAAGTGTCCAATCGACGTGTCTTGTGTTCGATAATTTGCAGCAAAGCATTTTCGTCAGGGCAAAAGCACTATGGGTACACTGGAATGTTTCCTGCAACACATCAGTCGCTGCGTCAGTACAGACGTTTAGAGTGTACTATGATACGGTAACCTGATTCACATAGGCAAATGTTTCAGTCTGGGACATTAACAGGACACATTTAACAAGCGCATACGCAAGCGAGCTTTATTGGCAGTCAATGATCACCTTGAATAAACATTACGTGCACAAACAGAATCGCAGTCGAGGGTGTAAGCAATAGCCTGATTGGAAGCCCTGGCTTTTGCAGAATTTAGGGCACGCATTGGGTTCGGCGCAATCAGCGACATAACCTGCAGCAAAAAGAAGATGCATTTCGTAAGAACATCGATTAATGCACTTCAAATAATTATTGACTTTAACGCAATTGTAATCAAAGTGTAACATCACGGAACGACAAACGCTGCAATAAAAACCCTACAAAAAGGATATTTTCAATTGACTCTTTTCACATTGGATTCGCCTCTATTTGGTGTGATATCAGGCCGAATGCGCCCCTGTGCCATCGGATATTCTCACCGCATGCGTATCAAATAGGTGCTTGTTCAAGGTGACATCCCCAGTGGGATTGACCAAGATTACGATACGCATATTTGTCACATTTGAAAACCATTAGACACAATATATGCAAGGACGCTTTATGTCAAAAAACCAGCATAGGTCTTAAGATATAATTATAGCAATGATCCACACGAAAAAACACTTACGTTCATTGGAAATTGTTCGCACTTAGGTGTCAACGGTAGTCAACGGTAGTCAATATGCAACGGTAGTCAATATGCATTACATTGAATTTGCATTTCACCGACTGTCTCTACAGGAAATAGTTGCCACAAGAAAGTGCTCGCAAGGCGCATCGAATAAATGTGACGCGAGAATTCCATATTCCGCGTGTTTGGTAATCCGCAAAACACCGGCAGGTCGCGCGCAATAGCCGGTGATGAGGGGTGGGAAGGTGAGCGGCCCGCACGGTGCAGCCACCGGTAGCACAGAGCTAAACCGGACAATGTCAGAGCTATTTACAGTCGTTATCGTGCGTATTCTAGTTCTCTGGTGGTGTAAATTTGCAGCAGGAAGAAATAACACACTAGTTTCTTCCATCTATAACTCCGTGTTTGTCTGGTTGAGTTGAGCGCCATCTGTTCGCTGCACCGTGCCGGACCCTCGCATTTTCATCACCGCTCACCCACCATGCTGACCGCTCTGCGAGTATTTAGCGCAATACTGCACAAGTTAGAACTATCTACAGTTTTACTTACCACCTGGCGGGCGCGCCTTGAGCTTTCTCTCGCCGGCTGCAGTGATCATCACCACGAACGCTGAAAACACAACGACAAACAAGACACAAAGAAAAGAAGATCAATGCGAAAGTGAACGTTTCGTCACCAGTCTAGAATATTATTTTACTGTTAAACAGAATGCGTAGTCAGAAACATTGCTCTCAATAACATGAGACGAGAGACGATTCATTTGTGTCAATATTAATGGAAGCTCAATGTTACAATGTTGGTGCCTCCAATGTTTAACATCAAGCCCGGAGCAGCAGTCATAGAGCGTGTCACCTGTACCGTGTCCAGGAGTGAATTTCGGGTACATTCTGACAAAGCATTCTGCTTTGCCTAATATCGAATATGTTGATAATGCAAGACTCGCTCACCTGTGAGCAATGCGACGAGCATGATGACAGCGGTTAATTTCATCTCAGCAACGGGTTTGACTTTCTTGTCTGCGAAGACAAAGAGAAAGGTACATCTTCTGTGGCTATCGACGCAGAGCATGCAGATACCCCAAAAAGACATTCAAGTGCCCTGAATGATGAGTGCATTCAGGCATATTAAGCGTACTTCAAATATTATCAACCAGTTCCTGTTCATGAGAGCCTGTCAGAAACCTGCTACTTTGAAAACCAAAAGCTTTGTGACTTGAGCAGTTACGTCAAATGCTCAGCTTCGTAACATGACATTTTTTTCACATTTTGTGAGAAGCTGAACATTCAACGTATTTCAACTATCATAATCAGAAAAGGTAAAATATTATTGAAGATTAGCACTTTCCATTTGAAATTCTAATCTATTGGACTTCGAGCCGTGTCAACATGTGGCTTTAATGCAAGCAAGGCGTTACACAAACCTGTTAAATTAGAAGGCAACAAAACGATCATTTTTAAAACGGACCCGCAGTACCCGATAATAGAGCGAAGAAGGAGAATGGGTTGACTGCTGAGACAAATATGAACATACCTGATGGAACCAAATACCAGGCGTAGGAGAGTTACTGGATCGAACAACTGATGCAAGGTGGACGAAGACCGGACACTCTGCGTCTTTTAAATATCTCCTGTGCCAGAAATTTAGGTCACGTGGAGGAAACTCCCACGTAGCTGTTTACGAACGCATTTCTCAAAGGTGAATGCCTTTGCTCTCGTCGTTTTATGGTGTTCTTGGTAAGGTTGAATTTTAAATCGATGAATGCTTTAAAAGTATGTACTCAGAAACAGGAAACCAGATACATAATTTTCTTATCGGGCGGCACTCTTTATATCTATGTTCAAGGTTAGGTACGCTTTAGGGTTTATGTATAGTTCTTTCGGAAAAAAGTGACTTACCCTGTCCTCCTGAAAATTCAGTAGGCAGAACTTTTAGTAAATTTCGTAGTACGGTTATTGAGAATGCCTTAGTTTGTTCTATCATAAGAAGCCAACAAACACTGACACCAAGGACAACATAGGGGTAATTACTCGTGCCTAAGTAATGAAATAAAGAAACGATAAATAAATGGAAATGTAAGTCAACGAAAAAACAACTTTCCGCAGGTGCGGAACGATCCCACAACCTTCGCAATTCACAGAGTTCATTGATACCAAATGCACCCAGCAATCACAGCCGTACTGCTCATAAAAATATATAGTTTACAACCATAGCGAATACAACCATTTCCCTTGAATGTCAACCGGCATTATCATGCCGACACATATACCAGTTTTGCATACAGCGTATCACCCCTATTTTAGTGCCACGGGGCGAGAAATTAGACAGTTGTGTGAAAGTATGCGAGGAACGAAATGTAGAAATCGTTTAAGTGCGAATCGGCTGCAATTTCCAACCCGCAAGTAGCCCAAGAAATTCCCGCGCGATGTCTGCTCGCTTTTATTCCTTTCATTTTCATTAAGTGCACGCGCAACGCCCTCGTTATCATCATTTTCCTATAACAAACCAGGCAGGCGGCTGGTAACATTTCACACGCCTGCGCGGACTGAGACATCTCTTCGGACACAAATAAGAATTGGAGCCGGCGGAACAGTGTTAATTCAGCCACGAGACGCGGACAATACCGAGATATTGCAGGGAAGACGTTGAAACACTGTCTACGAGGAAATATTACCCTTTATGTCGTATTGTCGCTTTTATGGCATGCATAGCCACGTGGAAAACAAAGTTCTAGCGAAGACAGACACGTGAGGTATACGAGAGTTTCAAGAGAAGCAGTTGTGTCTGTGGTCTTGGGTGTAGCTCGTTTGCCTATATGTTGCCTGAGCAACATATATGGTTGATTTATCCTTACGCATGTCGAAACCAGCAGCAGTATGTGTATTTATTAGCTTCAACATAATTTGCAAGTGCGCACTGAACGTACTTCATCTCTGCATCTCCATCTACTGCCGAAATGGGTAGCTCTGGTGCGCCGGCTACGTTGAGGTGAAGGTGGCGACCATCCTGTGCTGCCAAATGTTCACGGCCAAGACGAACCACCGATAACGTTGCTTTATCAAATTCATATTTGCGGAACTGCCGTCCTCAAGGTATAAATTGTATGATGATGTCATATCCACATAGTGCTTGCAGTGTAATATAATCCGCACGATCGCCCCGTCGGGCCACTTCCGCAGGCTCCCTCAGTGGAGAATCACCTTTCCTATACAAGGTTTGTGCAACCCAGACATCACTCGTCTGCAGGCACTCATCCGCAAGGCGTCCAAACTGGGGATCACATTTCGTCTCTGAAATAGCACGCATGCACTCATAGACCTGGGATGCTATAAACCCGTGACCGAAATCATTTTCAACCGCCACCGTAGTCAGGAGCTACACCTACAACAAACAGAACAACCGCGCATCGTCTTAGGAAGCGTAAGGATGCACCTAATGCCACAGCCCTTGCAGGGAGACTGCCACTCAATGTACAAGGTTAATCCCTACTACAGATATGACCTCGCTATTGAGATACTGACCAGAAAAATAACGAGGCCCCTGGGGAAGAACGAGCGGCGTATACTACACCCGGCACAACGCATGTCCCCCCAGAGTCGCATACTAATATGGCCACGCCCAGTGTACATGAGAAGGTATCTGCAATTTCGGCAGTCGACCACCGCCTCCGCGTAGTGCACACAGAGACCGTACACACAACATCCTCCAATAGGGCCGTGCTTAAGGCGAACGCGGCAGCTACCCAGCGGCTTCCTCACTCGCCCACAATGAAAGTTGTCATAATTATAGACGCCTTATCCACGCTCAGGTAAGTTCCGCATTCAAGCGTGCGCGCAAACATTATGAATCAATTACAGCAACATCTCTATCATCCGATCAAGCTCGTCTGGATTACTGGTTATGCAGGGATCCCATGGAAGGGACGAGCATTCTTCTTGGTCTGCGCAAAAAACAGCCGAAATATTAAGCCTGCCCAAACATGCCCATAAGTATCTCTAGCAAAGCAGCCAGACCAAAATCTATATCGGGCTGGACGTGGGATATTCCCCAAGGTGCACGCCGATATAAAGTGCCCTCAAAGCGTGCTCACCCGACTACAAGCCGGCACCTTCCTAGGCGCCACGGGTATCCACATTTTTAATGGCCTACAGTGCCATCATCTTGGCGGGAACCATAATAATCCCTATGTTTTATGGTCCTAATTCCCCACACTACATCCCACACCCCTTACACAACCTTGAAGTATGGTACCCCTGCTGAATTTCTGAACGAAGCAACTTCGTGCCGAGACCAAGTGTTGATTACAGTCGTTATCGGTGACGAACTGCAGAACACTCAAAGCGATTCCCTGGACTGTGGTTCCCGACAAAGCTCCTACGCTCTTCTACATAGCGCGTTTTATGTATCTATTTGTCTTTGAACACTAAAGGAAGGAGGAATCACAATGAGTCTGTATAGACGAAACGGATAGTTCCGCGTTTAACCAGCAGAGCATATTTGCAAACAAGTTAAGGCAAGACTGCGTATGATATTTCTGACGCGAACTTGTCTTCCCCAATCCTCCATCCTTTCTCTTTGTATGTATAATTAGTCACAGTGGGAAATGTGCATCAGGAGCATTGGATGAGGCGGCTTCTCAGATTTTGGAATGGCTTTCTTTAAGCCACGTGGTGAAACAGCGCAAAATATCTGCTGGCGTGTATATCAGAGCAACTCAACTGTCACTCACTGGCAACCATGTCATGAGAATTTCCTCCTAAGCTAAAGAGACAGCCGACTCACGTGCATGAACCATTGTACTTACGAAATGCACAAATACATTGTACGCGCAAATGACACTTCCTAGTTTCAGAGCGAAGCTTTTAGGCACCCGTTCTATGCTTGAGCGTCGTTGTCCCTCGGTGTAACCGCGCGAACGCGCTCGCGCCACTGCTCGCCCGTTGGACACCGTCTTCTTCCACAGTGACCTGCACCGCCGCTCTCTTCATGTGAGGGTTCCCGAACTGCCTCTCTCTTGGCGAAGGCGCTGACGCCTCTGGCCCATGGCCAGTCAGTGTGGTGATTCTCGCGTCAAATTATTTGACTCGGCCTATCGCGCAATGAAAATACGTATACAGCTGAGCTCCAATTTCGCATTAGGGAGTATCGCAACGGTTCGTTATTATTTTTATAGCGCGACACTGCCAACGGACGCACTTAAGAAGTTCTTCCGTCTTTAACACATTGCTCGTCCCGCAATTCATTAAAAATAACTTATGGGAAAACAAAGCGTTCTGTAAAAACCTTTTATCGAAGAAACAGGCAAGTCTTGGAACCACCCCCACATATGCTTTATAATAATTTTGAATATGCTCAGATATTTACTTTCCTGGACTTGCTTTTCTATTCCACTATGAAGTGCGACACCCATTTTGGCTAAATGTGCGTCGCTCTCTCTCATTCAAATAAAATTTTGCAGCGCAATAAACAAATTTTGACTAATAATGTTACGCTTAGCCCATGCTATGCTTTCTGTTAGTCTTAGTCAAAAATAATTGCTTTTCGGTTTGGGCTAACACCACTGTCTCAAATAACCAAAAGTTGTGCACTTCTTTAGAAGAAAACGCTGTGAATACTTAAAACACGTCTTACGATGTCCCGCCTCTTAATATAGGCTTACGATATAAAATTAGGCCAGTAAGCATAATGTTGGAGTGCAGACGAGTGTTTCTACAAAAAAATCACTTGCATGAATTGACCTTCTTTATTAAATGGTAACACTAATTACTGTTTCACTGTAATGGTAGGCGTTTTAGCTAAATTCTATATTATTGAACTGTACAATGTCACGAAGAGTACGTCTTTCCCTCCCCTCCGAGATTCATTCGTGAGTTAGCTGCTCTAAATTCTCTTCGTAACTGCCATATTGCGCCCTTTCTTTCGTGTAAACGTTTCGCTGAAAGCAAGACAATCTTTACAAGTGCATAACAAATGTTATGCTTGACATTTTCGTTTTCTTTATTTTCTTTTTTATGCTGGCATTGCTGCGTCGAATTGCAATTTATCGTACTTTTGCATAATCATGTATTCCGTCAGACCGAACTCCTCGATGCAAAACGAGTACGTGTTCTTTCGAGCTTATTAGTGCTAGGTTTTTGTTATTTATTCTTGTAGAAACATGCAGTGCTCTTTTGTGGACACGAGAGATTAGCCAAGCGGTCGTCTAGAATGTTTCTTCACTCCCAACCCCCCATTTCTGCTTGAAGCTGAACTGAAATAATGTTGGATGTGATTTGATTGGGCGCACTACAGAAACATTGCTAATATTGAAAAAGCAAACCATAACAGCAGACCGTTTTCACTGCTGACACGTACCCAAATTTTTCAACACCCTTTGATGATACGGCTATGCCACCCATCATTATCACCAACTACAATTGGCACCTTTGACTTTGTGTACACGTATGGAAGACAAATTCACAGTCAAATAGAAAATGACGACTAAGTCATCGTTGTTTTTCACCCGAGTCGGACATTCCTGTAACACGGTACACACTGTTTTCTTGTGGTCCAGGCCCAGCATGAGCTCGAATGTGCTTTAGGCAACCCCGACCGCGATCCCGGCCCCGTTATTTCATACCATAACTGGTGCAATATTGGGCCCAAATTGTTTGTACTTAGTCAACGCGGCACGCTTAAACGAAGCTGTACGCAATGTTGCGAAAAAAGAGGCAGCACTTATGACCAGTAGTGGTGTCTGGTGCAAGCGCTACCCGATCCCAGTGCTGGCTTCATCTTGTAGCCAAGTCCGGACCAACACATGACGAATATTGCTACCGCCACGCGTCTAGCGTACAAATTTCATTTAGGAAGTCTTGTCCAAATAGCGAAGTAAGGCTTATCAACTGTGAGAGCTAATACTGGCTCAGCGTTGTTTTCATGATTTATAGCAATTTTTCAACAAATATGGACTTTGTATTTTACTTATAGCTGTTCATTCTCGTGGTTCAGTTACACTATTCAGTCCGAAAGTTATACCGATTTTTCAAACATAGTAGAAAACTGCAATTATCATGACGTTCCACAAAATATAAACCAATTATGACTAACTTTTCCTGTAAACAACATATCAGAAAAAAAGGTTTTATGCTGAGTCTCAGTATTGAGCACAAAATGACTGCCTAAATCCCTCCAGCCAACATTCAATGACCGTCAACAAATGTCGTTTAGGGGTTTATAGCCGGAATGCAGCACATGCAGGAATAAGTTTAACACACGACCCACGTTCATTTCAGTATAGAATGCAGACGATACAGAACAATTAAAAACAATGTTCTCTTTCCAATAAAACTTATTTAAATGTTGCAATGTTCTTTGCACATACATTATTTATATATTTGTAAGCTGCCTACACCTTGTTACACTTTCGAAGCCCTACTTTCCCAGTGCACTTTCCGCACGTTTAAAGGGTCTTGAATAAATAAATAAATTATTCATTAAACAAACAAATAAATAAATACATAAAGTGTGCGACTTTAGAAGTGTCACACACTTGATTTAAAGGAAATGAAATGCACTCCTATAGCTCATGTATAACTATACCTTTCGCAAAAAGTTTTAAGCGTAGCCACATATGGCTTCGGTGGAAGCCCCCTTCCAGTTATCTACCTTTCTTTTCCTGTTATTGCAGAAAAAAATACCACCAAATATTTTTCTTTCTTTTCGTTCAATAAGCTAATTCTCGATGTGTTTTCCACATTTAGATAGAAAACACGTATTCCTTGGGGTATCTATGTGTGGCGTTTTAAAAGACAAAACGTATCTTACCAACTGGCTCGAGCTACACCATCTTTCTAAATCACTCATCAATCAAATGCAGTGAAATACATTTCAATATGCATCTTATTTAAAACGATCAGCAGGTTTACTGCAGCAGTCCCGCAACAGTGCACGAATAAAGCTCAAAAGCCTTGTAGTTCGACTCAGCAATCTCTGCAGCAACGCTCATGTACTTCAGCCTCATATCGCAATCACAATCACTTCCGTTTCCTTAAAGTATCGCAGTTGCGGTGTTATCATAAGAAGAAGCTTTACATTGTAAAGACGTTCACAGTAGTTGCAAATGTTCGCCGGCAAATATAACTACAGGTATTTCCACGATCTCCGGACGTTACTTGCGAACAGCGTCACCAACCGATTCTAGATAAAAAAAATTACAACATATTATAACGGTTTTTACATTAGAACGCATGAAAACGTTTCCAGCCTACCGCACCATAACATGAATCGCCAAGTAGCTCATAGCGTCTCAAATAGGTGGGAAACAATACACGTTTGCCATAAATTGCTGAACGGCTGCATTCACGGGAGCAGACAAGATAAACGTCCACGGCTTCACAGTAGATCTTTTTTCGTTTCCTTTAGACGAATACTCAATATCCTCTTTGTGAATTGTTGTACCCGCTCACCAACATATTATTTATGATTAGTGAAGATGATTATTTTCGAATAGTTCAGAAAATGACTACCTTATTTGCACTAATCTAACGGCAATATATTTTTATGAAAAGCATGCCTTAAAACATGCGTTAAAGCTTGCGTGCGCGTTGCAATCGTAGCTAATTCAATTCAAAATGAAAAACAACACCGCTTGATAGTACAGAAAAAAAAAAGCTCAGTGAAAGGTGGCCATCCACACTGCCATTGAAGGGACATTGAATTTTTGTGGTTGGTAAACAACGAAAAGAAGGGCTTGTTGATCTGTGATAGCAACTAGCCGCTATTATGTAGCGTTGTGCGTGTCTGTGTGCCTTTGTATGTTTCATGAAGTTGTTTCAAAAAAGTACGTGTCGACATAGGTTTTTAGATATTCGTGGCAGAATCGGCACTAATTTATTTTTAATGATATTTGGCCGGTATTATACTAGCGTGTTGCAGTCCGGGGCGCGGTAGGATCGTGCAAATGCGTTTCAACCAAGCGTAAATAAGTCTCTTGCATCTTCCTAAATGAATAGCTTTCCGAAATAAGCGCAGAAACATACGTAACTATTTATATATTTGTTTGGCTTTTTCTATTTTCCCTTAACCTTGTTTAAAACCACATCACTCTTTCACCACTAGAGCAACAAAAATACTACATATTGATCTAAACGCGAAGCACTGAACGTGCTCTTCCTCTCCTCCAATCGACATACTGATTCAATGCAAGGAAACTTGTAAAGAAGGACATTGAGGTGCTATCGAAGACAGCAAAGTATATTCTAGCAACAGAATGGTAGGACTTATACAAGGCGCACAGTTGGGCGACCTACGTTGCAAATGTATAGACCGAAACTCAGCTTGATATTGTTTAGCGCCAATGATGATGAATGAATGCTCAGACTGAATTAATCTTACTGTGAGATTCTGAACAGCATCGATTGTATTGCATAGGTTATATATTGCTGAAGATTCTATGCTGATTTCATATTCTGTACTCATATTCTAATGATCGCCTGTCATACATACCGCATTTGTTTTGCAATCAGAGGAGGTAGTGAGTTGTTTCGCGTAGTGAGGCCGAGGCCATGGTTGGTGTTATTAGTAATATTGTGTATGTTAGTGCGCTGGCCGAGATTATTCTATAGAGTAATTCAAGACACGTATCTGAAGTCATGTTAGAAACTGCCAAGCTGTATTCGATATGTGTTTACGTTTCATTATTTTTTATATAAACTCGATTACCTGTAAACACGTGTGTGCGCTATTGAAAAATATGTGATAAATGTTGTGCGCTATTATAGCTTCAGAGTCAGAGACTGTACGATTTCTCGTAGACTGAACAAGTTCTCATACTACACGTGTGTACGAGGTAGCGTTCCTGCCACTGAACGAGATTCTCGTACATCATGAACAAGTTTGTATGAGCTGAGTGCATACCAGATGAACAAGCTTGTACCACCTGCAGGAGTATGAACCCTAAATATATTGGCACTTCCTCTTCAAATTTACTATAATCATGCAAATGCAATTCTTGTAAGTGTACTATATGCATGGTCCCTTGTGCGGACCTTACTGCAGTATTCGTTTGCTTTAATGGTTTGTTCTCAATTCTACAGTAAAGCGTGATTGTAAGGTGAAAAAATTCAGGTGAAGTAAGTGCTTGTAACAGTAAATAAAATAGTATACTTTACGCAGGTTCTTTTGCACGACCATTCGTGCTGTGATCAATAGTGATGTCCTCTGAATTTAAGCAACAGCATGTGATAAATCGCGGAAGCGTTGGTTATTGGACCTTCTAATGGTACTTTGATGCACCCAGTCTGCTGACAGATGACCATTGGAATGCGTTGTTTGAGTGAGAGGTTGCAAGGCACCTGAAAGATTAAAGAAAAGCAAATTATTTTTTTTTCACTTATGCGATAAGATAACGCATAGGGAAACGCAATTTAGCCTACATTCACACAGGTAAGAATGCTCCAGCGTCCAGAACAAATGGGATACTGAACAAAGTGTGTAACAAAAAAGTGGTTTTCTGCAATGCATATGACTTCTAAAGGAAAATGCATTACTCTGGTAGAATAACCTGTCACTTTAGCAGGCCGCGAAAACAAGTGTTATCAGAGTAAAAAAAGAAAGAAAACACACTGTTTGATCCGCAAATATTACTAGTATTGAAGGAACAGAAGTATCCAGAAAGAAATGTAATTTCAGAAAGCAGCACAAACAGGTCGAGCGAACTAAATTATTTCGCAACTACCCTTCTTCCGGCAACGCAAAAACCGTGGTGGCTCATGGCTTTGACACTGCGCTGCTAAGCTACGTGGCGCAGGATAACATCCCAGTCACAATACCCGCATTTCGCCGGTGGCAAAATGCAAAAAACATAAGGTGCATTGAGTGCATATCAAAGAACCTCGAGTGTTCAAAATAATCTGGCGACGCCCACTAAAGCGTCCCTCTTAATCATGTTGTGGTTCCGGTACATCAAACCCCAGATATTAATTTACCTAGGGCGAATAGTATATGCATAAGGACAAATGCTCATATAGAATCATGAAAAAACACGGGGAATGCGGGAGATGGAAATTCAAGACGATGAGCAAAACGTGAACAAGGTGAATGCAGGAGCCAACGTTTCGAGAAGTGAACTTGTCTTTTTCAAGGCGACGTGCGCTTTCCTCGCCACAGTATATGGGTGGGGCATTTCGAAAGGGGAGAGGGTGTGAGGCGGGAGGGTGCGGAAACGAGGGAAGGTGTGTTAGCCTGTCGAATTGAGAGTAAAGGAATGCTGTGCACAAGGCCAAAGCCAGGGCCACCTCCCCCCCCCCCACCTCGGTCTGTCAACGCACGCATGTTAGCTGGTGTGTGAAGCGCGTCTGACACGCCGGCTGAAAAAAAAGTAAAAAAAGAGAGGAATGGAAAGGAAAAAAGGGGGGAAGGATACGCCAAGAAATTAAACTAAGCGTTGTTGCCTATAGCTTGAAGTTTAGCATATAACTTCGAGCTATAGGCAACAACACTTAGTTTAATTTCTTGGCGTATCCTCCCCCCCCCCGTTTTTTTGTCCTTTCCATTCCCCTCTTTCTCGCCTTTTTTTTTTCAGCCGGCGTGTCAGACGCCCTTCACACGCCAGCTAACACGCGTGCGTTGACAGACCGGGGTGGGGGTGGCCCTGGCTTTGTGCACAGGGTTGCTTTACGATTGTTAACCTATGCAAATGATTTTCCCTTTTCTTGACATCACGCACTCCTTGGCAGGATCACTAGTCACCCTGGGGCCCCTTTGATCTGTCGTTATCCACAAAATCATGCAGATAAGAACTGTAACCTGAGTTTGCAATTGTTAATGCATCCTGTTCCTTAACAATACATATAGGATCACTGGCCGAAGTCAAGCCAACAGAACTCCTGTTCTGCAAGTTATGCTCATGGTCTTGCTTCAGAAAGCGCTTACTATTGACAAGTTCCGTGGTGAGTTCACCCTCGTCAGGGTTGGATAAAATGCCACACTGTTGAAGTTTATTCCTTTGCGCGGAATGCCAGCTGCACGTTTAGTGGGCTTAGAAGACAACCTGAAGATAACTTTGTTGTTTCAAAGGGCTCTTTTGGTTTAAATACATCAAGTTTTCTTGAGACTGTCTGCACAGGTGGTCCTTTAGTGTCGCCGTGAAGTTGACATTTAGTTGTCTGTCCCAGAAGACAAAAACAATTATCTGCTCTTGTTTGCTCTTTGCAAAGAATGCTCGATGGTCCAAGCTCATGATTTTCTGTCAGCACTGAGCTCTTGCTGGCAGTAATTTCTTCCCAGCTAGCCGGATTATCTTGAGGCACCACGCTGACACTACCGATGCCTTGCACTGCAGACTTTTTGGATAAAGATTTCTTGCTTTGCAAGTCTTTTTGAAGGAAAGATGGCAATGAGAAATTTCTATCATGGATGCAAGTGAAATGACCCAGTAAGTCTCGTTTGCAGCACTCTGTCAATAGATCCGGTATAAGGTGTTGTCAAGGTTTCGACGAAAATTCATTTGGTCAGGTAACATGACGTGAAATTGTGGTCACTGACTAAATAAGTGAACGTTAGAGACGAGCCGAATTTTCGTCACACCTTTACCTCCTACGCGACTAAACACAATATGTAACCAAGGTTCACCGGTAGATTTCACTCACATCTAGAATAGCTACATGTGAGCGCCACCTTTTCTTCAACCTCACTTTCAAAGCCAGGAGCCTTATCATGAAATGTCTGCATTTGAAGACATCAGTAGCGTCAGCCTGCGGCCTCAAGATAATTCAACGAGCTGAGGAGAAATTACTGACAGCAAAAGTATGCCAACAGGAAATGAAGGGCACGAAAACCGATCCCTTCTTTGCAATGTGCCAACTAAAGGGTCATTGTTCACGAGTTCCGGATGCACGACTTCATGCCAATACTATGAAAGCACCAGTGGAGACAGTTGCAAAGGAAAACTTGATGCTCTAAGATAAATGTACCAACGCAAACCATAGAAACCATTCTTTCTACAACTACACTGAACCTAAACCTGTTATTTTGGACAAGGGAAGGAACATCAACACTGGTGCCTTGCCTGAATCAATTCTCAAGAAAGGTACAAACTCTGTCATTCATTGAAAACAAATTTTTGCAGTTGGAGACACAACTATTGGCAAAGCCCTTGAGCTAATTAATATTTTTTGTTGAAAGCGCAGCTTCTGTGCGCAGTAACAGGCTGAATACGACGAGAGTAAATGGAAAGATGGCGACATTAGTCATGAAGAGTTGTCCAACAGAGGACGTCTCAAGCTGGAGCCAACATATTTACAAGGGAACCAAATGGCTCCAGCCTGAGACATTCCTTGTTCAACTTCGCAAGTGTCCTAATCAACACATTTGCTCTAGCCTGAGACCTACATCGGTTCAACCACCCTCGACCAACAATACACCAGTACATTTGGCAACCCATGGCTAGGTAACAAATTCACATTCGAAGAAAGGGAATGTAGTGTGCACCCTGGAAGGTAGTATGAACGCTATTTTACTTACTTGAACGAAATGTAGGTTTGCTTTCCAATTACTTTATCTTGATTCCCCTGTTATAATTGGAAATCATGGTTCCTCAGAGAGAATAGTAATTCAAAGCTCACACAATTTTTCTCCTTTATGTCCGTTAAGTTTGTCCTAGTTGCTACACTACCAGCCCTGTCTGCAATTGTATAGCAGTGTTCTGAGTATGCATGCCGATTCAAAGGAATAGTTAGGCTTTTACCTGAGAATGCATGCTACTGCTTTGCAGCTCGAATTTTAGATCTAGATGGTGACTGCGAGCCAAGTGCTTTTTAAAAAGAGCGATATGCTATTTGAAGTGCAATTTCAAATGACCTCAGCTATGGGGACGACACGATCGGACGCCAATATGAGAAGGAGGATTTAATTTCTGAAAACAAGACACTTGAACATCAGAAAGGATGACTAATTTCGTCGAAAGTTGCTTCTATTGGATATGATCAGGGGAGGTACTTATTCTTGGCTGCATTTGTAACATGTTACATTGCCTACTTTATATTTTGCACTGGGTACACTGCAATGTTGCTGCTTGCACAATATTCAACTAAACATGGTAGACATACTAAAGTTTCGATGCAGAACGCAACTCATCCAATATTATTAACTGCACTGGAATCTCGATAAATGGAAATCGCTTAAGCGAAACTGCTGCTTAAACAAAACACCATCCTCGTGGTTGGTTGGCTCTCTGCAATGTTCCTCAGTAAATGGAACTCCTGATAGACGCAACCAATCTCCCTGGTTCCTTGAGGTTCCGTTTAAACAACATCCACTGTAAATGCATACAAGGGACCCTGTCTATAAATTCCACAAATGTAGCCATAAGCTAAACCGGATTTCAATGCGAGTGATATGCAAAAACACCCGTGTACTTACATTTAGGTGCACGTTAAAGAGCGCCAGATTGTCCAAATTAATCTGGAGTTACTTACTACGGCATGAGTAATAATCAGATTGTAGTTCTAGCTCGTAAAGTACAATAATTTAATTTTAATAGGTTGCTCGAAAATACAGCACCATAACTACATTAAAATATTTAGCTCGTTTGTGTGATGCGTCCCAAATTCTTAATTTAGTACTTCGGCATTTATCATCGTATTTTTGTGCTAATCCATGCAAAATACCACAGATCGGCCTCATTATGCAAGCCACTGTTACTTCAGGGTGGCTTAGTCTTGCAAGTTCAATATATAGTCTGTGCAAAAGTGTGCAATGTAAGTACAAAGTAAAAGTTTAAACACGGGGTTCTATAGTTACAGTTCAATATGAAACCAGATAAGAGTTCTTAAATTAGCATTTCTTTCAATTACTAATTTCATTGTGATAGGACATATAGAACACTAGTAAATGGCATGGTTACAACGTACAATGTTGTTTTTTTAAATCAGGACACTTCCTTTACTGGGGCAAAAATATGCTTTCTTTTGGTCCGGTAAGTGAACATATTTTGTTATATTTGTTGCATTTGGTGTCTAAAAATTTTATTTTCTATCAGTGGGTGTCTCGTGTATTTTTCCTTAGAAAAATTGTTGCAGCAATAAAAAAAGTACAAAAGCTTCAAATGCGCCCCTGCCAGGCGACTGAAACCAAAGTGTATGAATTCGTAAACTTTGTTCCACGCTCTTAAGGCGAGGTTCCCCAGCCTCCCTGTAACCTTTGGCCAAATCAAGCAAAGGGGCGTGTATTAAAACTCGCTTATTCGGGCTACCAAGACATAAGAACATGTCCGGCAGCCACCATCACTGAATATGCTTTCAAGAGTGAGTTTACGCGATATCATTATTATTGTTTGGTGCGCATACACAGACCCAATAAACGCGAACGTTGTGGTGCATGTTCTTTAAGAAGAGTAGAATGCAGTCATCAGAAAATTAATCGCGTTGCTTTAACTGCTGTTGCACATCTCCTTCTTGAAGCTCTAGGTAAAAAGCCAACAGTTTGCTGTGCAGCCTAGCAAAATGTAAAGGTAACGATGATGTACAACGACCTCGCATGGTATAAAATACATGTGGTTGTTAACCTTCACTACCTTTTCTTTCCGCCAGACTGCGCCACTTAATTTCCGCCACTTAATTTTTTCAATTAAATCTGTTGCAGGACGACAGGAACACATCTAGTCTAACTGAACAGATCATGAGGTGCGTGTGCTTTGGCTTTATGCAAGTAAACTGCAAAAATGAATATGTTTTCCCTAGAACGTCAAAATCCGGAAAAAATAATATGCGTTTTCTTATGATTAGACATAATCAATAACTACAGTGATGTGAGCCCTTTTCAAATTCTGTAAACCATGAGGCACATGTTCAAGAGGGTGCCTGACAATGCATATCAAGGCAGGGAGACCATACATAGCACTTCTTTTTCCCGGCCCCGGGAGCGAGGCTTCAGACGCTAAATTATTCCTTCATAGTATGAGCATGGCGTTCTCCAAATGAACACATTATAGAAATTTGATATCTTTGGCATGTGTAATAATTGGCAATTATAATGCTGTCCTTACTTTTAAGAGATAAGGTTACTCATTCTTCTGCACGCATGCCTCAACATGGCTGGATGAAAGCACAGTGCAGTACGTTCACGGTCAACATAGAAATCCATGTCATTCAGCCGTTGAACAACAATTCAAGGGCTGCAAACCCAGATTTTGTCATTGGCACATCAGGTAAAATGCGCTGCTCCGGGGAGAGGTGTCTAGCTGCTAAGGAGCTTCCTTGGCGCGCTTCGTGAATTGATCAGCATTGTCGGTGCTGGTCTCCCATGCTTCAAGGAAAAGTATAGCCACTTCCATTGTGGCTCTGCGCTCGAGAAGCAAGCCAGAAAGGGGAAAAGTCTATGGTAACTGAAGGACAGTATTTTACGCGAACGTTACAAAAGGTGGGACGGTGTGTCATTTCATTTTAGCATTTTCAGCCGACATTGATAGCACGTCCGCAGTGCCCTTGACTTCTTCGGTCAGAGCTTTGTCTCAGGATAGTAAGCTTTCTGAAGCAAGTAAATGCCGCGCTGAGTGTAATCATATTTTATACCAATGGGGCAGTGAAGGAATTTTCCATGTCGGTAATAACCTTGGTAGATGCACAGTGCCGGTGCAAAGACACTACAGATAAATGAGTTCGCAAGCTTTCTAGCTCCAACTATTTGAAGTGGACTTATATTTCAGTAGTGGTTCAAAGTGCACATCGCAACTATAAACCATGGTTTTGGCAGCCGAAGATTAACACAGGGAATGTTATGCCAACATGCAAATGGTATCCTAACCGTAAGCGATTGCTATGAAGCTTCGTGCGACAATAATAAAAATTACAATTCGCGCCATACTGCTCTCCTCAGCTGCATCACAAAGGCTGGCCTGGATTTTGTGTATGTATCTGAAGGTAAGTGCAAATTAGAGCTACAATGGTTGCGAAGCTTAAGCGCGAACAGTATTACAGCTACACGAGAAATATATGAAACTTTTTCATTAAGCACTGTCACATCAAGAAATGGATTCTTTAATTCGCTTCTTTGAACGAAAATGTTTATGTGGTACAAACTTAATATATTACGTGCCGCTTCACTTGGTACCACTTCACTTGGTACCGCTTCACTAGGCGCCTCATATTTTACAGAATATCAAAAGTACTTATCTCAGTTTTCTAACGTATCATGTTTCTAGTAAAAAATCGTCTATAGAAATTCGCCAGTGTTTACGATTCATTAAAGCTAGACCAGTTTATGCACTAATATATATCTAAAGCAAGTAATATACACTCTCCTAGTTCTTTTGTATTGCACTAACCTAGAGATAGAACGGAACTAGACAAATGAGGTGTAGCAGAATTTGTATAACTGGTGTATGCATTCTCAAAATGAACTATTGTCGATTCAACGTAATTTTAGAACGTGTTTGAGCTGTAGTAGTGAACCAAATATTTTTTAAAGAAAGGACACGACAGTGACAATGTAAGGGTGAGTTCTGAACTGTTGTTTTAGAGCACCATTGTTCAGCACGACAAAAGAGTTTGAATCATTGCACAAATGTATTTCCACTAAAATTCTCTCATCACATTTATGAGAGGATAAGCCTAATCATTTTTTTAAAGCAGAGTACGTACACCTTAAACCACATTTTAAATTTGTTATGCATGAAAAATTAAATAACCGTTAAAAATCTGTTTCCAGTTTCCTGTTTTTGAGCATGTGTTTCATCAAGCAGGCACCGCTTTAAAATTTAAATTACCTGGCGTACCGTGTTGATCAAAGAGCAAAACCCTTATCCTGTCCAGAGTGAATTATTGAGCAGATGCGTAACTCTTCTCCACGTGCGCGCCTTCCCACCTAAGGGTAGATCTAAAGCAGACCCAATCGCCATGCTCTAATCATTGTTACAGGTGTTCTGAGATCGAAGATCTAGCGAGATTCTTGCATTTGTTTCTTTGATGTAGGTTTCTCATGCCTCTGTGAGCAGTCGACAATATTTATTATGCATTGAGCTGCTCGGAATGTGGTCGCGGGATCGAATCCTCGCCCCGACGGTCGCATTTCGATGAGGGCGAACTCAAAAACAGTCGTGGACCTATATTAAGGTGCGCGTTAAAGAACCCCAGATGCTCTAAATTTCTCGAGTTCCCTAATACCGAGTTCCTAATAATCAGATCGTGCTTTTGGCACTTAAAATCCCCGAATTTAATTTACTTACTACTATGCATACGTTCTTACTATTATTAGCGTTTTATCTTTTGATATATATATGTTCCCCGCAACCGTTTCATTCAATGAGCACAAAATGCTTGTATTGCGTCAAAAAATTGTTAAAATTTAAAGAAAAGTTCTCAGTTTCAAAAATAAGTATGGCTTTCGTGATTGAGATAGTTAGATAAAGTTCAATAATGAATTTGACGCGAGGTATACGAAAAGTGTTTCTGAAAATGTAAGCATGAGATCTGTAAGCATGAATGTGATTTGTAAGCATGAATTAATGTGTAAGCATGTATGTGTAAGCACGTAAGGATGAGAAATGTAAGCATGAATGTGGCTGTGGGCTTCGCAGCCCACAAACACATTATTTCTCAAATGAGCTGGATCGCCACACATCGCTTACATTGGTGAAACGACGTTCCAAAGAACCCAAAAAAACATTGCACACTAAGCGAGACGTCCTTACCCGCGGCGTTGCTTCCCAGACGGAAGGACTTAGATTATAGCAACAACTTACGCTGTAAAGATTTTCGCCCGTAGGTTAGTGAACTTCCGTATCATACTACATTTCTCGGCCATTTAACCATCATTCATCGTATTGCTATTTTTCTACACGGGGTTGTTGCATTTATCAGATGAAGTGTCTCCTACACCGTATGCTGCATTAAAATACCGCGATTACGCAAAGCAGAAGCTGTCCTGTTCAAGGACACACACATTCCTAATGTGATAGCCTACGTTGACAGGCCATCTAAAGACGGAATTGAACCTTAAATGATTGAAAATTTATGAGAAATCAAAACCCACCTAATGTTCAGTGCAAAGGGAATCCCTCTTTTTTGCTAGTGTAAGCTGTGTGTTCTGAGGCAAATAATACGAACATATTCCATTGTGCTCGTAAGCAACAGACTTGTTAGAAAGATGAAGTTCACCTGTTGCTCCCTGCAGTACTGACAGCTAAGTCGGCTGCGCAAAGTGGCAATGCATTCTCTATAAAGGACACGCAAAGTCCTTTTCACTGCGCGAGAAATATGCACTCCTGAAAATGGGAGAGTGGATACACACTATTGCCACCGAGCAGCGCATCCTGATAAAAATCGCAGGTACAAATATTGTGATGATGAGATTCTAAAAAAAGCACGCGTGATTGAATACTCTTCTGTTTCCTACGATTTTACTGGCGGCTGAAATCTGCTTTTGCAATGGGGGAATATATAGCTTCAAAAAACTTTTTGCAGCACCCTCGGTAATTTTGTATATTGTGCGTTTACCCGTGTGCAGCGTTCCTTACCATGACGACTACAGCGGGGAAGAGAAGCGAGCAGATGCGTAGCGGAGGCGGTAAGTATGAAAATTACGTATGTCTGTGTGACGCAACACACTTCTTTTTTTGCGAAGCTAGCAGCTCTCTTTATTAAATGCTTAATTACATAGTCAATTAAGTATACGTGCATCAAAGAAGTCGTGTCATAGCCCGCCCCCCGCATTGGTGCCTCTTTTGTTATCCGCAGGTAAACTAATGTCACGTTGTCTCCAAGGCTCTATGTTCTTATTTCCTGGCATAATAAGCATTAACAGAATTCATTACATTTACGCCTGCAACATATAATATAAAAAATTATTCACATAATAATATAGTTAGCGGCAAATGACATGCGCTTCGTTACTTTCATATTGAAAATTTATGGAATGATAATTGCTCAAAGATTTTTCTCAGAACAGCGTATGCGAGTTGCACGGTAATAAGCCGTCGCTATGTAATTGCGAACAGTTGAAAGCGTTGGACAATTACACATTCAATCAGATAGGAGAACAGATAGAAGCAGTCAATGCGCATGGCAAATCTTACCTTACTAACATGTCGAACACTTGTGCGAAAGATCTTAGAGATTACTTCATACCGACCAATTGCGCTGGCAAGTTGCGCTAGGAAGGTAATGGAGCGAATGATCCTCGCCACACTTGAGTGGTACCTTGAACATTACGAAATCTACCCGGACCCCATGGCTGGTTTTCAACGTCACCGATGTTCTATCGACAACGTTATCGATCTGGTAACCTATGTTCAACACCAAAAGACGTGTAAGAGGTTATCTGTCGCAATGTTCTTAGATATAAAGGGAGCCTACGACAACATTCTTCATGAATCCATACTTGAAGCATTGGAATCGGTGGCCCTAGGCGGTCCATTATATCGTTGGACACGCAGTTAATTACATAGGCAGAATCTATTTCTTAACACTGAAGCTGGCCCAACCTCGCAATAGTATACGCACCATGGAGTTCCACAAGGAGGTGTCTTGAGTCCCACGCTTTTCAACCGTGTACTCATTGGTCCCATGGAGCGACTTCCGAACACAGTTAAAATATCAGTGTATGCCGACGACATCTGTGGCTGGGCATCTGGTGTGACACGGCCGCAAGCACGCGCAAGGCTTCAAAAGGAAGCCTCGTCAACAGCGACGTACTTAAATAAACAAGTCCTCAAGATCTCGCCAGAAAAATGAGCATTGGTCGCGTTTATCCGAAAGCCAATGAGATTATACGATGTCTCTATCGACGGTCAAAGCATACCTTAGGTCAGGACTCATTGATTCTTAGGCGTAATCATTGATCGCGACCTCTGCTTGAGCCCTCATGTGGCCTACCTAAAGAAGCGCATTACGAATATTTCTAATGTGTTTAGGTTTCTTGGAGGAAAAGTCTGGGGTATGTAAGTAGAGGCAATGATGCAACTATACAGGACGCTCTTTCTTGGGTATTTGCGATACAGCTTGCCTGTGCTGACCAACACCTGCTGAAGTAATATCCGTACACTCGAAAGCGTCCAGGCCCAAGCAATTAGAGTGTGTCTTGTATTGCCGCGGTGCTCGTCAACGGCTGAAACAATTGCCATTGCACACGATTTCCCACCCAAGACCCATATAGTCATGGAAGCACTCAGAGCACACGTAAGACACCTTGTTTGAGCCCCTGCCCATCATCTAGCCTCACTGCCAGAGGATCGACCACGTGCTTCCTTTTGTGAAACAGTCCTGCCCTATAGTGTATACCTTCCATCAGGTTATACAGCTCCAGCGAAAGTTTTATTTCCCCCATGGTTCTTGTCTTAAGCAAGGGTATGACTAACGGTACCAGGAATACGAACAATACCCGAACTCTCGCCTCCAGCACTCAAGCAGTTTTCACTGCTTTTGCTGTACGAGACATACAACGAGCATCATCATCTATATACTGACGCTTCAACCACGGTGAATGGGTCTGCAGGATCGGTGATCTTTCCTGCAAAACTCCAAAGATTCAACTAACTCACCAGACTACATCGACTGCTACGGAGTTTGCTGCTATTTGTTGTGCACTTCGTGTAATTTCTGATGAACTACCCAAGAAATGGAGCGTGTTTGGTTACTCCACGGCTGCTATTCGTAGTTTGACTACTGCCTTACGCCGAGGACCCCACGAACTAGATCTAGAAATCAGACTGCTGCTTCACCACCTCGTCGAGCAAGGACACGACGTCACGTTACAGTGGATTCCAAGCCATTGTGGCATAATGGGCAATGAACATGCCGACGCAGCAGCACGATCTGCACATGAGGAAGGCTTGCAAGACTCAATTCCATTCTCAAGAACAGACGCTGCAATGAAAATTGGTATGCTTGCAGATGAAGCCATCAAAATTTTATGGAACACACCATGCTTGAAGCATACACGTCTACACCGACTGGACCCATCCCTTCGACTTCGACTCCCATCTGGACTCTCTCGACTCGAAACAGCAGTACTTTGCCGACTGTGGCTTGGTGTCGCCTACACAAGATCTTTCGCCTTCCGAGTCGGTACGGATGACAGCGCGGCTTGCAGTCACTGCGGCGGCAAGGACACTATCGAACACGTACTTTGCCACTGTCCTGAATATAGC
Source organism: Dermacentor variabilis (assembly GCF_050947875.1). Taxonomy (NCBI): domain Eukaryota; kingdom Metazoa; phylum Arthropoda; class Arachnida; order Ixodida; family Ixodidae; genus Dermacentor; species Dermacentor variabilis. Next base: position 90,227,473 of record NC_134578.1, read on the forward strand.
GTGCAGCGGCTATCACTAGCGACCGCGTTGGCATGCCTTGACGACAGGCCACTTTCAGGACAGTCAGTCTTGGAATGCCGACATGAACTGTCGTCGCAGCGAAAGTCGGTCAAGGCTATGTTGACTTTTTTACGTGACAGTGGCCTATTAGAAAGACTATAATGACCCCATCCCGCCCCATTTCATATTTTTTTCTCACGCTTTCATCTTTGTTACGCTCTTCTTTCCGTCTTTACTTCCCCTTTCCCTTCCCCTAGTGCAGGGAGGCAAACCGGAGGTTTTAACGCTGGTTAACCTCCCTGCCTTTCTCTCATTTGCATCTATCTATCTATCTCACTCTGTGCGAAAGAGTTTACGCAGGGCTACATATTGATTTTTTGTCTCATGTCCTTGCACAGTAGAACGTAAGGTTTCCTAGTGTAATTAGAATATGGATTTTTAGTGGCGTTAAGATATATCAAAGCGTATTTCTGGCTCTGTCTGGTCTCACTGACAGAGTGTGAGAACATGTACTGTCTGCATAAACCTATATCTTTTTGAGCATATCTGATAGCGCCAGGGCAAATAAGGTGTTGAGGTGCATTGTATGATTAGCTACATCCATAAACCATTTTTTACACCATATTGTTGATGGCATCACTAAACTGTAAATGCCTCCTCGTTTCGTCGAAGATACGTTAACAGTACGGGGAACACGCCCCTGGACGCCGTTTGATATCTGAAAAGTGGCTCTAAAGAAATAGTATCGCGTATGTAGTTCTTCGGATATGTATGGTTCTCTATTGCCTTTGATAGCGTCCTAATATGACAAAAATAGACACACCGTGTTCCTAATGAGGGCCTTTCTGTATGTATCTTTGAGTAAATACCGAATGACTGACCTGGCGATGAGAAAGTCCGTTACGGTATTGCCTCAGGCCAAATGACACCTCACGTAGAAGGGATTTCAGCGTCAACAGGGAGAACTGAAAATACCCTCCCGTTACTTGTGTCTTTTAAAAAATCGTTTATGTTTGCATGGTTTTCATTCAATATATTGCTTCAAAATTCACAATACTTTGTGCTTCTTAGTTGTGAGAGACGCACCCCAAATGCTTTCACGGATTTGCAGTATGCAAATGGCGGCTGCGATAACTACACAATGTCCAGGCTTTAGAGCTTACTCATTTGAATTGCTTTGTATCCCGCACTGTTGGCATGTGGCGCTGTCTGTGTGCGTTTTGTGGAGGCGAGAACAAACTGTAGTATGGCGAAAGAGGGAAACCTTGTCTGATTCAGCAAATGTTTCTTCTTGACAAATCTCTGCCCGCTTTTAGAGCCAGTTACTATTATGGATAGTAAACACATTAGTGCCCTCCGTGATGTACGTAGGTTCTTGTTTCATGCGTTAGGGTTTTCGCAAATTATATTTCCTTTTCTATTGGTAGTCTGTGTTAACGAAATTTGAATAACATTTGATTATAAATAAAAGCTTATTTTCGAATGCTAGTCGATGGTACCTCCAAGTCACATCTAGCTTTTCTGCACTACATGGCAGCGGATGCCCAGGCGCCGATGACTGCACCAAAAGGTGCCGATCACTGGTTTTTGGCGTAGGCATATGCCTTGAACGTCTACTGGAAGTCTGTCTGTGCCTTCACAATGACTCGGCCTAAACCTTGGATACACGAGTCCGCAATAGATGTATACTGTTTATTGTGTCCAAATAAAGAATTTGTTTATCTGTTTCTAATTCACTTAACCTCATACACTGTAAACATATCTGTATTGCCGCAAGGAGCTTTGCAATAGTGCTCTAGAATTATTGAACGCTTCTTTTACATGGAATGAAACGTTCGCTGTAAATAATCCCACACAACACACATGGATGCCAGGCTGCACTAATAAACGCTGCTTTTAAAACTATGAATGACAATTTTCTGCCTGCACGTGTGTTGGTCGCTGCGAGAGTAATGTAGAAATTTTAGACTGATCGATCCAACCGCGTATTGTATAACTGTGATGTATTTCTACTGTGTGTAGCATAATCGCGCTTTTTTCCTACCTCGGATAAACTGCAGCAGATAAAGTCAGCGTGAACCAGACGGCCAAACTATAACCACAAGTCAACCGTTTATTTTAGCAGCAACTGAACTGCAATCGTGAAGTGCACCGCATATTGGAAATTAACCTTAAACTGTGAGTGTGTGCTAAAATCGGGAATCTTACAATACATTGCGCAGATCCCACGAGCTGTGAAAATCTTTGTTATGCGAATCACGTTGCTGATACTTAGGGTCTGTAAAGTAATATAAATACATAAAATGTACCGGCAGCAGCATAAGCGTCGCATGAGAATTACGCAGACGCTCGCGTCCACACGAGACACCAGCAGCTGACATGCACCGTCACTGGCTAGCGTTGAGAAAGAGTTAAAAAAATGATACGCTAAGAAATCGAGTGTCGGTTTTTCCTCTCCCGTGAGAGCCCGAGACTTTGCCGGTCTACGTGGTCACTGGTCACCACAGTTTGGTAACCGCGGACGCGATGCTGTCATACGCTCCCGTGGCAGAGACGACCATGGACCAGACCAACGCTACGAGAGCTCAAGGCCAGAATCCTTCCGATGAACGCAGTGAACCCTCCTGTTCGGCCATGGCTGTCCGCCTCCCACAGTAGTAGGACCAGCATCCCTTGGCGTAGTTTCTTCAGGCCGAATCGCAACCTCAAGTCGCTGGTATCCGCTCACAAGCCTCAAAGTTTCATTACGCCGTTGCAGCGCTCTCGCCCGCCGCCACTGACGAAGTAGCAGATTTGTTGAACTCCCCATTGTCGACCGCCACCTATGACGATATCCAGTCAGCGCTGCTACAGCGCACAGCAGCTTCACAGCGTTCTCGCATCCAGCAGCTTCTATCCGCGGAAGAACTCGGCGACCGACGCCTTAGTCAACTTCTTCGCCGAATGAGGCAGCTGCTCGGACACAATACGAGATCCATCGACGACGCGCAGTTTCGCGAATTGTTTTTGCAACGACTAGATGGTCCTGGCGACAGCATCTACCGTGGACCTTACCGGACTTGCAGCTTTGGCCGACAAAGTCATGGAAGTAGCCACCACAACCATCACAGCCACGGCATCGTCTCCGGGCGACAATACAACCGCCCTGCAAACCCTTTTCTGCTCTTCAGCAGCGCAATCTACGCTCGACTCCTTGTGTAAGCGCCTGGAACGCATCATCTATGGAGCGGAATATCGCCGCACGTCATCTCGTCGCCCACGCAGCCGTAGTTCCAGCAAATCAGGACGCACGTGCACCCGCAATGAAACAACGACTACAACGTCTGGCGTTTGCTTCTACCACTGCCGTTTTTAAAACGACGCTCGTCACGGTCGGCGTCCCTGCGCTTGGCAGGGAAACAGGCCGGCCGACCTCTAACGGCGACGAGTGGTACGGCACGACGCACAAGTCGCGTTTTCTACGTGACGGACATAATTACGGGTCAACAATTCTTAGTCGACACAGGTGCTGACGTCAGCATTCTCCCCGCCCAGCACCCCGACCGAAAAGCGACACTTGTGTCGTTTTTGCAAGCCGTCAACGGCACCAGGATTCCAGTTTTCTCGTCACGCTCCGTCATGCTAAACCTTGGCCTTCGACGAGCGTTCCGCTGGATTTTCCTGGTTGCAGACGTCCATCATGCAGTCATTGGAGCAGACCTTTTACACCGCTACGGACTCCTTGTCGACGTCCAACGACGCCGTCTCATCGACTCCGTGACCCAGCTATCCGTTCCCGGCATCCCATCATCAGGCACATCAGCGATCGCGCCTATTTCTTCCATGTTGGACGAACCTTTCGCCGCGCTCCTACGCGAGTTTCCCACTATGACGCGCCTGGCGGACTGGACGCAACCGGTGCAACATGACGTGTGCCATCACTTCTTCACCTCCGGCCCACCAGTCTATTTCCGCAGAGCCAGGGTCCGTCAGGCACATAGTAGGCGGTTGCAGAGCGGCACCACTAAATACTCCGAACCCTTACCACACCAACGGCCTTTGGGAGAGAGCCTTGGCCAGCTCCGAACTCGAGGATCAGCAACGGCTGATTGCGAAGGCCCAGGACGCGGCCCGAGCTCAAGGCATTCTGGAATGAGGACGCCTCTCCAAAGCTGCATTTACTTAATAAAACTGTTTAATTTCTCTCTCTCTCTCTCTTTCTCTCTCTCTATTTCCGACCCCGGCGTTTGTCCCCGGAAAAACTAAAGATCGCTCGCGCGGAGTCCGAACACATGCTGAAATTTGGCATCCACCCTTCCTCCAGTAATTGGGCATCACCATTTTACATGGTGCCTAAGAAGCCGGGAGACTGGCGCCCGCATGGCGATTACCGGGCACTAAACAATATTACAGTTCCTGATCATTACCCTCTACCGAACATTCAGGACTTCACGGTAGCGTTGCACGGTGCAACGATCGTTTCTAAGATCACTCTCGTTCGCACCTATCGTCAACTACCGGTGGCTGAAGACATTCACAAAACCGTCATCACCACACCCTTCGGTCTTTTTTTAATTTGCCTTTCGGCTTACGGAACGCGGGCCAATCCTTTCAGCGTTTCATCGATTCTGACACCCGCGACTTGTCTTTCGTTTTTGCGCACATTGACGACTTTCTCGTCGCAAGCTCTTCCGCAGAAGAACATCTTCACCGCTTGCGGTTGTTGTTTTCACGCCTTGCCAGTAAAGGCATTGTCATCAACGCCGCCAAGAGCGAATTTGGTCAAACCAAACTCCATTTCCTCGGTCATATCGTCGACGCTGCCGGCATTCGACCACAGTCGTGCGAGATTCGCGTCATCGAAAACGTTCCCCGACCGACTACACTCACTAAGCTTCGCCAATTTCTCGGATTCGTCAATTTCTACTGCCGATTCATTCCCGATTGCACACGATTTATGGTTCCGATAGACGCCCTGCTGGTAAAAAACCGTAAACAAGTGCTTCAGTGCACTGAAGAGGCCACCGACGCTTTCACAAGAATCAAGTCTGCCCTCGCCTATGCCACGCTGCTTAGACACCCAAAGATAGACGTGCACACTGCCATCATGACCGACGCTTCAAACACCGCTGTTGCTGCCGTTCTGCAGCAATTCATGGACAATGCGTTGCATCCACTTGTCTTTTTCTCCAAGAAACTGAAGCCTGCGCAGTCCCGCTACAACGTGTTCGGCAGTTAATTACTCGCCGTTTACCTGGCTATCAGACATTTTTGCCATTTCCTAGAAGGCTGTGCATTTACTGTCTTGACTGACCACAGGCCCTGTGCACGCAACGAACCATTCCGCGTCCTGTTACTCGCCCCACGAGAGTACACACATTTCCTACATCTCCGAGTTTACAACAACGTTCCGCCGCATCAAGGGCACTGACAACGTTCCAGCCGACGTCCTGAGTCGCGTCAATGCCGTCTCCACGTTGACGTCGGAACCTTTCATCCATCGATGTCGATTTACTCGCCAGTCAACAGCGTGACGACACCGAACTTCGTACACTCCGGAATTCGTCGACGTCCCTGAAATTGGAGGACGTTGTTGTGACCCCAGATGGTAGGTCCATCGTCTGCGACACTTCTACCGACACACTTGACTATACATTCTGGCATCCCTTCGCAAAAGTTTATTCGAAACCGGGCACAACCTGTCGCATCCTGGCATACGCGCGACACAGAAGCTTCTATCCAGTCGTTTCGTTTGGCCTCGGCTAAACGCGCAAGTTCGCGATTTGGTTCGCTGCTGTACGTTTGTCGTGTCAACGCGCTAAGATACAGCGTCATCCCATTCCGCCCGTCAAGTCTTTTCTTCCACTGGATGCTCGTTTTCACGCCGTACACCTGCACCTCGTCGGCCCTCTCGCACCTTCGAAAGGTTACTGTTACATAGTGACATGCATCGACCGCCACACACGGTGGCCAGAAGCTACACTTATATCTGACATGCCAGCGCCCACTGTTGCAGCAGCTTTCGTGTCTGCATGGATGGCACGGTTCGGCTGCCCATCCACAATAGTCCCCGATCGCGGTCAGCAGTTTGACTCAGAACTCTTCAACGAACTACTCAAACTACTCGGAACGACACGTTTTCGTACGGCTGCTTACCGCCCGCGGTCCAATGGACTAGTTGAACGTTTTCACCGGCATCTCAAGGCAGCCCTGATGGCACATGAATCGCCGGAGAAGTGGGTTCTGCATTTGCCTCTCGTTTTACTTGGTATCAGAGCCCCACTCAGAGGCAACCTAGGTTGCTTCTGTGCTGAGCTAGTCTACGGCACTCACCTACGCCTTCTGTGCGATTTCTTTGTCGCCACCACCAAAACACCTATGTCATCACCTGCCGACTACGTTGCCGATAGGCAAGCTTTCTTTAGCCAGATGCCGTGCCTACACATTCTACACGTGTCTTTAGCCGTGCCTACACGTTCGCAAGCAGCAAGGTCTCCGTACGTTTCTCCCGCACTCACATCTGCTACCCACGTTTTCGTGCTTAACTGTGCCGTGCGGAAGCCTTTGCAGCCACACTACTCCGGACCATATTGTGTTCTCGTCGTCCGACGACTTTTGTCGTGAATGTCAACGGCCGCACAGGCACAATTGCGCTGGAACGTCTCAAACCCGCCTACATTGAAGCACCCGCGCCATCGGCCCCACCAATGTGCGATGCAACCCTGCTGCATCCTTCGACGCCGCCTCTGTTCGTGACACCCAAGACCAACGCCAAGATACGCCGCGTCACGTGGACTTTCCATCGTTCGTCGAATTTTCCATCTCTCTAGGGGGGAGCCCTCTGTAGCTGCAGCAGCATCGGCGTCGCATGAGAATTACGCAGACGCTCGTGTCTACACGAGGCACGAGCGGCTGGCACGCTCCGGCACGGGCTAGAGTTCCGAAAGAAATTTAAAAATGCTACGCTAAGAGATCGAGTGTCGGATTTTCCTCTCCCGCGAGGGCCCGAGACTTTACCGGTCTACGTGATCGCTCGTCACCACAAGGTTACAGAGGCTCCTTATATAACTAGCGATGAAGTTGGAAGGGCCTTGCAAGACATGAAACGGTGAAAAGCGGCAGGAGAAGATGGACTACCAGTGGATTTAAACAAAGACGGAGGAGACATAATGCTTGAAAAATTAGCGGCCCCTTATACGAACTGTCTATCGACTTCAACAGTCCCAGAGAACTGAAAGAATGTCAACATTATACTAATCCACAAAAAGGGAGACGTTAAATGATTGAATAGTTATAGGCCCATTAGCTTACTTCAAGTATTAATAAAATATTGACCAAGATAATATCCAATAGAATAACGGTAACACTAGGTTTTAGTCAACCAAGGGCAGGTTTCAGTAAGGGATACTGTACAACGGATCACATCCATGTCATGAATCAGGTAATCGAGAAATCCACAGAGTACAATCAGCCTCTATATATGGCTCTCATGGATTACGAAAAGTTATTTAATCCAGTAGATACCATCAGTCATGGAGGCATTACGTAATCAAGGAGTACAGGACGCTTACGTAAATATCTTGGAAAGTATCTACAGCTACCTTAATTCTCCACAAGTATAGGAAAGTACCTATAAAGAAAGGGGTCCGACAAGAAGACACAATCACTTCGATGCTATTCACTGCGTGCTTGGAAGAAATATTCAAGCTATTAAACAGGGAACGCATAGGAGTAAGGATCAATGGTGAATATCTCAGCAACCTTCGACTTGCAGATGACATTGTCATGTTCAACAACACTGGGATGAGATTGAGGACCTTGGCAGTGTTGCAAATGGGTCGCAAGCCCCAAGGATAGCGTTGGCCTGGCGGCCTGGGGCACAGCTGGAAGCATCCGAAGGTCCTGGCAAATGATGAGTCGACTGCTAACAGAACAACTTGTTTATTCTCGCATCGCAAAAGAGTGGCCGGTCAAGTCGACCGAAGTGGAGAAACGGGAGACCACGTTACTCGACGGAAGAAGTCGAAGCCTCCCTCTTGGCGTCCGGGGGCAGCTGCTTTATACTCTCGGAGTCAAGGGCAAGAAGGAACGACTCGGAAGAGGCGCACGTGACGGCGGCGCACGGGCACGTTGTGACAAGTGACAAGTATCCGCCGGGCCGGCGCCGCTCAGACCTCCTCGCTTCACAGTTGGGGAGCTCCTCTCCCCGGCTGCCGCGCTTTGACAAGCGTGGGCACCAATATGCACACACACACACACGAAGACACGTGGCATTAAAACATGCCTGGACGCGCTAAGCAGCAGGCGTTGGGACAGCGCTGAACTGGCCAAAATGTCCGCCGCTGTGAACGAAGCACCGGCGTCCGTTGCATCCGCGCCGGCTATACCGCACGTCGGAGGCGAAACGTAACAAGAGAGAGAGTATAAGGGCGCTTTTGAAGATTAAAATGCAGAAGATAAAGATAATGATCAATAGCCGGGCAAGGGAGCAAGAGTTCAGGATCGCCAGTCAGCATCCAGAGCCCGTGAAGGAGTACGTTTACCTTGGTCAGTCACTAACCGGTGGCCCTGATCATGAAAAGGAAATTTACAGAAGTAAAATGGGTTAAAGCGCTTTCGGCAGACATTGTCAGATCCTGACTGGAAGCTTACCATTGTCATTAAAAAGAAAGGTGTACAATCAATGCATTCTACCGGTGCTGACATACGGGGCAGCGACTTGGAGACTGCCAAAGAAGCTCGAAAAGGAGTTAAAAACAGCGCAAAGAACGATCGAACTAAGAATGTTAGGCGTAACGTTAAGAGACAGGAAGAGAGCGGTGTGGATCGGAGAGCAAACAGGGATAGCCATTATTTTAATTGACATTAAGAGAAAAAAATGTAGCTGAGTAGGTCATGTAAAGCGTAGGTTAGATAACCTGTTGACCATTAGGGTCACAGAATGGGTGCCGAGAGAAGGGAAGCGCAGCCGAGGACGGCAGAAGACTAGGTGGGGCGATGAAATTAGGAAACTCGCAGGTGCAGTGGACATAAAATAGGCTGATAATGACGATGGTGATGATGATGACCAAACATATTTACATGGAACGGAGACGATAGCCTCCGCCACATAGGAAACTAGACAGCCCACAGGCATTCAGGTTACTCCAGGTCGGGGCATTCCCTAGCCGCGCACTGTTACACGGAATCTATCCAGAGATACAATCGACCATTATTTGCGTGCTATGCTCAGACCTAGCTGACCTAGAACACATGCTCTGGCGGTCGCGTTACGCGACGGCGCCACGTCGTCCAAACTGGGGGCTGTTCTAAGCAGCCCCGATCTTGAAGCACGGGTATGGGCTGTCCAACGCGTCCGCGACGCAGCATAGAGCCTCGGCCTTTCTGTACCGACGCGGGAGCGACCCGCTACGTGCTGACGCGCATTCCGAAGGACCACAATAAAGCTTTACCATACCATACCCCCATTAACTTATCGCTATGCTACTGCCTCGAGACTGTACCTCAAGCGCAGTCGATGAAGTATTTGAATGTAGGCCATGACGGTTCCCTCAGCTGGCTTGGCCATATTTAACATATTCAAAAATATGAGTGCTAGCAGTTGGCATGCTACGTAAGCTATGCAACAGTCGGTCGGAGATGGGGAGATACCCTCTACTAAGGATATATAAAACGTATGTACGGCCCATTTTAGAATTCTGATGCGTATTATTTTCTTGTGTCCCAGCTTATAAATTACGCCCCCTTGTTCTGCTTGAGCGGGAAGCCCTGCGAATGCGCTGGGGATTACCGCTGTCCTTGAGTTTCCTCATCCTCTACGCCCAAAAGAACTGCGCAGTTTTCTCGGACTGGCTTTGTACTTCCAGCGCTTCATACGCAACTTCGCTGCGCTTGCGCCTCCGCTCCATCAACTCCTCTTAAGTAATGCGCCCTTCGTTTGGTCCGCCGATTCTGAAAGTGCATTTTTGAAGCTCAAGCAGGCCCTGACGTCCGACCCGGTAGTGTGCCACTTTGACCAAAGTGCAGCTACTCATTCACATTGACGCCAGCAGTCATGGTCTCGGTGCTGTTTGTTATCCTGCAACGTAACACCACCTTGCGTGAAGGAGTGTTGCTTACGTCAGTTGGACGCCGACTGCTGCTGAGAAAAATTACACCATCACCAAATAAGGGTGCGTTCTTGTTGTTTGGGCAGTGCAAAAGTTTCAGCCATACCTCCACGGCCGCCACATTACAGTCGTCGCCGACCATAACGCACTGTGCTGGCTATGGTCGTTAAAGAACCGCTCAGGTTGCTTTGGTCACTGGGTGATCTCTTTACAGGAGTATGATTTCAATGTTACCTACAGGTCCGGCAAGAGTCACCAAGACACAGATGCTCTATCTCGTTGCCCTTTGCGGAGCACTAATGACTCAGCATCGCCTAATCGTACTGATGTACAGCCCGAGCCCACTTCATCACCCCTTTCCATCTCAACGCTCGACTGGCTGAAACCTAATCACCAATCTGTCCTTGTTTCCCACGAACGCGCCGACCCATTCTGCCGAACTATTCTCAACCGCATGCAAGGCTCTGCTTCACCTTTGAACGCCCGACTCCGTCGACAACTTGAACAATTCAAGCTTCACGATGGCGTTTTGCATCGCTATATTTATTTATCACGCCGATGGCAACAAATGAGTACCCATCATACCACGCTCTCTGTAACGTGAAGTGCTTGAAGGCTTTCATGATGATCCGACGGCAGGTCACCTCGGATACCACAAGACATACGACGGAATACGAAGTTGTTGCTCTTTGCCTGGCCTCTTTTTTGCCATAGCCAGGTATGCCGCATCACGCGCGCTTAGTCAACGCCGCAAACGACCTATGACTCCTCCTCCTGGTGTTTTGCAACCTCTTCTTTGTCCCGATTCGCCTTTCGAGGTCGTCGGAATAGACCTGTACAGTCCTCTTCGCAAGACCTCCAATGGCAATCGCTGGATTGTTACGGCCGTAGAACATCTGGCATGATACGCCGAGACAGCCTGTATACAATCTGGGAGTGCCATTGAAGTCGCAGATTTCTTTCTACACAACATCCTCTTACTTCACGGAGCTCTACACGTTCTCCTCAGTAACCGCGGCAAAGCCATCCTCTCGTCTCTTCTTACCGAAGTTCTGCGCGCCTCACACACCGTTCACAAGACCACTTCGAGTTACCACCTGCAGACCAACATTTACAGAGCGTTTTCATTGTACTCTATCGGATATGATGGCAATGTAGATCAGCCCCGACCACACCAACTGGCATGTAATCGCGCCGTTTGTGAGATTCGCTTACAATACGGCTGTACAACGCACCACCGGCTTTTCTCCATTTTTCCTCGTCTATGGCTGCTCACCTAGTTTCGTCCTGGACGTCTCGTTCCTTACGGCTCCCGTGTACTCCCTAACGTCCTTTTCAGAACAATTTCATCTCGCCTCGAAGACTGCCATCATCGAGCCCGCATTAACACCCACATCGCTCAGGATGTGCGGAAGCATCGCTACGACTCGACTCGCCGTGTTGTCACTTCTTCCCCTGGTGACGAAGTTCTTCTATGGACTCCTGTGCGCGTTCCCAGCTTACGCGAAAAATTCGCCAGTCGTTTTATTGGACCCTATACGGTCATTGAGCAGACATCTCCGGTTAATTACCGCGTCTCACCCCTTAGAATTTCTTGCGGCCACTGTTGCCGTGGTACAGAAATTATGCATGTATCGCGCACCGTACACTTGCCACGTTTCATCATAATGCCGCGCGACCAGGTGGCCTCTTCCACCGCGGGAAGGAATTAGTGTGAGAGCGACCCATGACTGACTCTTGTTCATCTCTACACATTATCATCCCTTGTACATATTCCTCATCTTAATTATCATCATCAGCCGCACAAGCTTGTTCGTCGTAGCTCGAGCTCAGCTTGATTAAACGTTTCCCTATGTATATATATATATATATATATATATATATATATATATATATATATATATATATATATATGGAGAGAGAGAGGAGGCATATCGCTTGCGGTTCGCCCCCCCCCCCAACTCGAGAAATAGTTGGCACCCCTCTGCTGTTTTGACCCCAATGATACGTAAAAAGGACACATAGGCCTCCAGCCAAACACCTTGCATTGAAGGTTTTCAGTTACACCAAACTTGGAAGCATTGAATAAAGGAACCACATCAAGAAAAAAAATATTTTCCTATGGCCAGCTGCTAACGAATTCCGCGCTTTGCCGTGTCCTTTTCCTATATTCTGTCCAACTGTCTTGAATATATATACACAATCAGCATAAAGCATGCGTATGCGCTGCTGGTAGAGTCCTTTAGACTGTTTCTGCTAAAATTATAAAACGTAAATTAATGAACTTCATTGCAAGCTATCCTCGAGACACGGGTGGGTACGCTTGCGCGAATGTAACGTTCGATGTCCTCCCGCTCGAGACTCCACCTTTTAACTGCTAGAGGGGACAGAAAGGTTGTTTCCATGATATTTCACGTAGTCCGCTGACTTGATTTTATATTGATAAATAGAATATTTTGGGCTTTTACGTGCCAGAACCACGATCTCATTTATCAAGAGGCAGGCCCTAATGGGTAAGTGCGGATCAATTTTGACCGCCCGCCGTTTTTTAACGTACACGTAAACTTAAGTGCAAGAGCGTTCTTACATTTCAACCCCGATCTGAATGCGACCTCCATAGGCGGGACCAAACCTGCGACCTCAGACCGTCGGCCATGAGGCAACCGCGGCAAGCATTGGGAGATCTCTGCAGACTACAGTATGACCTGAAGATTACATTTGCAAACGTTTGTCGACCTTCAGGAGTCTCCTCACAACTGACGCTGCTCTTGGTTTTTGTTACTTCGCAGTGTCTTACATAACTGTTCTAATGCGAAACTTTATCCTCCAAGTGCAACTTCTTTTAAGTGCCGGGGGCGGGGGGGGGGGGATATATCTGGCAGTTTTGGTACGCCGATCCCTGTGATGGTGCCGACAAAAAGTTATGTGCCACAGCGGCGACTGGGTACATGCACTGGGTATGTGTCGCTTTGTGTGTGCCTTAGGAACTTTGCTTTCTACGTTGCCATTACATTTTCCCGAGTTACTATAAATATAAACGCTTGAGCATGTGCCCTCTACGTAAGCATTCGTGACATAACATTTACATCACATGCAGCCGTTCTCTACAAATCGTGAACGTTTCGCATTCCGCAGACGTTAACTACGGGCGAGTCTGCCAAATTTCTTTGGAAGGCACAAAGAACGACACCCTTTACTACTGATACAATACTTTACAAACTTTCGTAAAGTAAAAAAAAATGAGTCAAGATACAAACGGAGTGCTTTATTCTGCAGTCACTTACTGTCATCAACTAAGGCATATCTGCGTCCGCTCCCAGAACAGTCGCGCTTGCAGGGAGTATGATAGTTCATGGAAGAGCAGACACCACTCCCATGTTTCTTTTTCCCTGTAGCTCTTATGATATCTTCGACTGGTCGCCTCCATCCCCTGAAGCAGAGTCAGGCAGATGTGGCGTTCCCCGTGCTCAGAGGTAGACGACAAGCGCACAAGCCGAACGTGCAACTCGCTCTCGGAAGAGGAAATGGCAGATGAGAAACCACGTGACTACTACCAATGTCCGATGTTTCGTCTGTCCAAAGCTCCCGGCGCTGACGGGAAAACCGGCAGACTCGCTGGCGGGACGAGAGTTCGTCGAGACGCCAGTATGCAGTGGCCTAGGTTGCCTAGGTTACGGTGGGCCCTTGCCAACAGCAGCGACGCGGCGCTGCGATGACGTTTCAATCTCGACGACTGCTCCGACGACAGGGCTCGAAGCACCTCAGAGCGCTCGAAGATGGAGGAGAGAAATCGAGAAGAACCAGCCGAACGCAGGGCGCGCACCCTCTTTCAACCAGCCGAAGACAATGCCGCTCGCGAGAGCGCGCTCAGAAACGGCCAGCCGAAGATGCCATTAGACGTGTTCGACTTGACTGTCGGTTACGTGCTACTTCCATGCTTCATCAGTCGTCATCAGTGCTCCAGGCCAACTAAACATACGGTGCCCATTCATAGCAGCGTTTAAGAGAGCTGCCGTCCTTTACACCGAAGAAACAAATCACTGCGCAGCGGGCCGAAAGTTCGATGTTTCTGAACGGGTGGTGCGAAAGTGGCGACTGCAGCGAAGCAAAATTTTCACTTGTGACGGCAAACGAAGAATTTCCCACGGGCCAAAGTCGGGATGCTTGGTCAAACTTGCGGCGTACGTCGCTGAAATGTGTGGTCGGTCTCGGCCAGTGAAGTGCGACACGGTCATGAAACAAGCCCGCCCGGATCTTCGCCTTTTAAGGACCTCCGCCGTGAGTACGAGTGGCTGGTGGCAGAAGACCGCGAACTTACGCCAACCGGACCTGTCAAAAGAGCCTGCCGGACGGCTGCGTGTAGTTGGGTGCATTCAGCGTGGGCTGCTGTTCCACAAGATGTCGTGGTGCAGTCGTTTGCCAAGTATTATTTCGCTGGACGACGACACACTGTGGGACCGTAACAGCGATGACGATGGCAGAACTAGTGAAGACAATGGCACAAGTGAAGACGAGTAGTCCAGTGACCATGACAGCTACCAATAACTTTTCGTTATCGAATGCGCCCTCGGGTATGCTTTTTTTTTTCCTGTAACTCCGGATATTGGGGGGGGGGGGGGGGGAAGGTCGCCTTACATGCGAGTTGACTTACAATCATGCAAATACGGTATGTTGAACATTTGCTGCCGTCTTGCATTGCACCAAGTGAGGTATGGTGAAAAGGTGCCAGCTGGCATTAACTTGAAAACCTTGGGGGCAAAAGTTCCCATGTAACGTGCAGTCTATCATTCGCCACGTAGCCGTCCTGTTCAAGATCTTCCAAGAGAAACGAAGAATCAGGAAAGTACACTGGTCGGTTACTTGACGTGCCAGGTCGATCAAAATTTTCCAGATTATAGTAAACTTTATTCACAAGCTGACGCTGTAGACCTGTCGATTCATTCCTGAGACTCAGCCGTACGGCTTTACAGAAAGGCCATGGCAGGAATTCGTCCATTACTCCCTTGTGGAGCTGAATGGCAGTGTACAGCTGCACCGAGTCGCCGCTTTTTTGAAAATGAACAGCTGGCGACAAGCAGTAGCCGGAGAGGTATATCCGGTCTGCACAGTAAGTATTACCGCCTAGTGCCAGTGCTGATCTTTTCCGTGACTTGACTCCATTGGCGAAAAATGTATACCGCTTTAAACTTTTAGTGCCGAATGCAAGAAGTTTCAATTGTTGCTCTGTTGCTTCCCTATCGCACTGTTTCACGGCAGCCACGCGAGCATCGTTTGCGGTCATATGTTCACTGATTCTCTTAGTGGCTAGTTCAAGTTCTTTTCCAAAAGTTTCATTCAGTCGGTCTACGCTGCAGGTAATACCCTGAAGGATGTCTCTATCCGATGATAACTGCTCTCTCAATTGTGCATGATGATTGTTCATGACACGCTCATTCTTCTGCAACATTTCTGACGTCTTCTGGGTTTCCCCTTTCACGGTTCTGTTCAGTGATAGGTTTAAAGCTCTCATTTCTTCCACAAGTGGGCTTCTGTTGAAGGGCATGTGAGCTTCTGCGACCAAATTATTATCGTCCCCTTGAATGGCGGACCCGTCACCTGCAGTTTGAGGAGCAGCGTCTTGGCTTGTGGCACTCTCTGGCGGCTGTGACAACATTTCCTTCAACGTGTTTATACAGTGGTGCAGCTCGCTGGTTCTATCATTTTGAGCTCTACTTTCACAAGACAAACTGTCAAGCCTCTCCTTCATTTCGCCCACCCTCTCTTCGATGGTTGCCTTCAGAGCCAACAAAGTTGTTTGCTGCTCTTTGTACCTCGTCGTCTCCAGTCCGGTGCTGCTAAAAGCAACGTAGTCCCTGCAGTTGCTTTGCAGATGTGCCCGCACATTGCGACAACGGACAACTGCTGCACAGCGAGGACAACTGGTGGAATGGTGGTCGCAATCCTGGTGAAAGTGCCTGCAGATCTCCGAAGCAGCCATCACACTCTCGCAGCCGTATTCTTTATTCCAGCAGTGAACCTGCAAGAATAAAATCGCACTATAAGAAAACTTCACGCGATTTGCCAGTTAAGCACTGTGCCCCCATTTTCAGGCACAAAACACTCAAATGGTTTCAAATATTTTTTGTCGAAAATCAATTAGGGGGACGGAGGAGGGAACGCGTGAAGTACGATACAGTGTTTCGGTAAATGCGTTTAGAATTTCTTAGATATGTGATTTTTTTTTTTTACAGTTTGAGTCAAATCCACCTAAACAGCGCGAGTCCTGTCGCTACACTTCTTGTCTTCTTTTCAAATTTAAACACTGGATTTGATATGGTTATTGTCCGAAAACAACTTTTAAGAAATAGGGTCATTGTGATTTCGGTAGAAAAGCCATCAGAACATTGGAATTTAAAGACACTGCTAAACTTCATGAACAATGGGGACAACAAATACTGCTAGAGCACAGGTTCGTCTTTCCGAAAGCATAAGCAGCCTTCTTTATATTGTCTTAAAGGATCTTTTTCTTGAGCACAAGTGAGGGCAGTAACGAAACAAGAAACACAGTACTGCATCAGCAGTACTTGGCTTTCTTTATTTGAAATACGATCTGCGCACATGATTCGCTTGTGTTGTTTGACCTATTTCATTGTGGTGCTTTTACAAGGAGCTGCCTAGTTTTTGTCAATACACCAGTGCGTGACATAGTTTCGGTTTCTGGATTTAGTGCAATTAAAAAAAATAATCATCACACGGTCGGTTCCCATGTCAATTAATTTCGGACGTTGCTCCACACAAGCACGTACCGAATACCCCGGTGTATAATTCACACCTTTGTATAAGACGCACACGCTTCCTGCCTTTTGCGACTTTAGCTCGGCCGGCATTACCAAACGTGATTACTTACCGCGAAATGTCGTCCTCGCCCATCCTTTCAGGGCGCTAAATTTCCATGAACAAAATTTTTGCGAGCTGCAAGTTTTGGCTGAAGATATTTTTAACCAAAGTGCACATTGCGCGCAGGTAACACATTTACTGCGCTTCACTTGAAAGTCACCGAAGGTCTCATCCTCCGACATAATGTGAAAATGTTCAGCCACTTCGGCCGGTAGCATCGCTGGGTTAACGCCGCAGCTTACGCAGCGTTGTAAGCATGTTGAAGATACGCCGCTGACGTTGCTTCTGCAGGGCAGCATGCTCTGGCTGAATACATAAACATCTATAGCAACGTGTCACACCTGAAACGCATATAAAACAAAATGGCGACCGGGAGCTGAAAGCACTGTGACTACTTTTGGACTTTTTAACGGGCAAGTTTTGGGTGCCACAAGGTAGTAAAAAATTGCTATGCCTTTTTCTTATTTATTGTTAGTCCTGCAGGTTTAACGGCTTTGTTAAAACACAAATACAATATAGCCTAGTAGGTGTGACTTCCTATCAGAGAGGCCCCTATATCATGGAGGCCAGAATAACCGCTATGCCCACACGGCGAGCCCTCGGAGCTGGCAAGTGGCGCCATGGTCGCTCCACCGTTAAAACAAGATTCAATTTCTTCCAGAATCGTTCCCCACACGGATTCTTGTACTCGTCAAAAAATATGGGTACAATATTCACGCTAGTATATGCTTGGTTTTATGCCTATATAAAACGCGCCCAAGATCAAATTTCCCGGGCAGCACTGGTACGTATATGTCAGCCTCTGGCTTGGGAGTGCAGCTCCGGTGAGGAGAAGAGCAAATGGCATTCGGTTTGAAATTTGAGCTCTTTCCGTGTCACGCAGCGATGTAATACTCAGCAGACACGATCTTTAGTGCGCATTGTGCGCAATGCGCTTGTCAGCTCAAAATGGCCAGACCTGTTGAGGGGCCCTTTAAGTTTAGCACGTAGAAATCGGGAGACAAGTAATGACGTGGTATATATTGAATAGCAAGTCATATCCATTGCAAGCAGTATAAATACCTCGGCGTACACATACATGAAAAAAAAAACTGACTGAAAGGCCCGCCACGATTATCGCATCTATACATAAAGGGGAGGCGGAATGAAGCAATACTAAACATAAAGAACTTTGAGGCTACGATATATATATATATATATATATATATATATATATATATATATATATATATATATATATATATATATATATATATATATGGTGTCTACCAAGTTAACATTTCCAAATTCCCCGAGTTTCCAGGTTTTCACTGAGCACCTTTGCAAAATTCGCTGAATGAGCCAGAACATTGTTTTATGTCAAGACAGGCTGACACCACGTTGCCCGATGCTGTCACTCTCTAGAAGCATGTTGAAACAAAAAAATTACTCAATCCAGTTTGAATAGTAAGGAGTAACATCTATTTTATTTAAAAAGAAAACAGAAGGAAAGTGTTAGTAAAATGCACAGCGAAAAAAATGGTAAAGCCCAATACAAATTGAGTCGAACGTTTTCAAATGCGAATGAAAAGGAGATGCATACATAAGTAAATATTTTAAATATGAGCTATTTCTATCAAGTGATAGCAAGCTCATCGGTATGAGGCCTGAACTTTGTCACAACTAAGATTCTCTATCAGCAGCTGGGAAGTCAACCTCAACTGTCCTGACATGCTCTCAGCCCACACACATCTCAGTGTTGGGTTTCACTGCTTTAAAGAGTTTGTTTGGATGAGGATGTTTGGACCTGCATCTCGGCGTCAGCCAGCACTTTGTTTTTTGAGCTCGAGCTCCTTCAAGGAGGCGGCGGCATGCTTCCTTTCCCGTTAATTCCTCAGTGCGTCGATCGCTTCTGTTCTCATCCTCCTTCTGCCACTCGTTCACCCTATGGATCATTTGAAGCATCCGATGACCAGTTGTATAGTCAACGCCCGATTTATCGGACTCCCTAAGAGTCGCAAAAACACCCGAAAAATCGGGCAGTTCGAACAAAAATTAGTGCATGCCTTTAACTGCCCTTGAGTGCTAAAATTTCCACAGGCACGTCCGAAAAAGCTCTTAAGGCCTGCCAGTACATTTATTAGGCATATCGGTACTCGTCCTGTGACAGGAGACGGGGGTGCACGCGTGTATAATTAAGGAATACATACTGTGCAACATGACAATTAACCCGCCGTGGTTGCTCAGTGGCTATGGTGTTAGGCTGCTGAGCACGAGGTCGCGGGATCGAATCCCGGCCACGGCGGCCGCATTTCGATGGGGGCGAAATGCGAAAACACCCGTGTGCTTAGATTTAGGTGCACGTTAAAGAACCCCAGGTGGTCAAAATTTCCGGAGTCCTCCACTACGGCGTGCCTCATAATCAGAAAGTGGTTTTGGCACATAAAACCCCATATATTATTATTATTAACGTGACAATTGCCCCTTCCCACGCTTGTTATGCTTCACCGCGTAACACTGCTGTACAGAAGCGAAGATAACTTTCGGAGATTGGCATTACGCAACGCACTGTGCTCTGCAAGCTTCGAAGCCAATCGCGAGAATTACAAAGGCGGAGTCGGTGCCATTACTGACAGCGGCGAATTCCTTCAATGAAAAACACGGCACCGCACGACAAGAAGCTTAATAGCGAACGTAGAAGCAGCTAGGCCTAACGTTGCCGCGGTGGTGGCTACGGCTGCCAGCGGATCTGCGTGCGAGAGAGCCGGTAGAGTGTACTAGATTTGTAGAGTGGGTCCAACGAGCGCTCCGCGCAAAGGCATTTTTTATTGAAAATCCAGATGGCGCCACCATCGCCTTCTTCTGGACGCCACGCCCCCGCGCGCGGCGGAGGCACAGACGCACGGCCGCGGTCGAGCGCAGCGTTGCAATTGCGTTCGAGGATCACCGTGCCTGGATTAGCCGGAGCCACGCAGTCAGATGGATCGCGTTTGCAGTTTGCCTTCCTTTTTAAACCTTATGTGCGTGTTTCACTGTGCCATGAGATAACTAAATGCAGAGCTAATATTCAGAAGAAATGGGGATCATGGGCAGTAATGGGATGAGGTACAGGAATAAATGAACTGTGTGGCATAATTAGGGGTTAAATAAATATTGGTAAACCTTTATTTTCTTGCTTTCTCAAGGCGATATATTGAATGCTAACAAAATTTCCCCGATGCACTAATAACGGCAGCAATTTGACATTTAGGGAGCATGTGGGTGACATTATTCATTACGTGGAGCACATTTTATTGCAATTGTGTGTTTTGAAGAATAGCCGTTTTCTTCCCTACTTTTATGCGCCATACGCCTGAGATGTAGTTGGTTTTCCAGATCCCCTGGGTGAATAAAGCAAAACATTGTTTATATTTGCTGGATTAGAAAGCATGTAATCGGTTGTCTATGTCTTCGAGCTTGCGCAGGTTTCCGTTATCACATGCCTCCAATCTGAATGACGGTTCAATTGAGAGCGGGAGCGTTCTCTTTCATGACCGCCCTTCATCTGTTGCATATGAGGCCGTTCTCTTTCGCATAGGCAGCTCAGGTGTAGGCTGCTCGTAGAGATACTCCGGAAAATACGGCAAAAGATTGTGGGTACCGCATCAGACCGAAGAGCAGGCTTTCCACGCTGTGTAGATACTTTCTGGCCTTCGATGATAAGCACATAATGCTTCAGTATGTACTTTGCATCAAAGTGCAGCTCACAAATGTAGTCGGCGACTTCCAAAGGGCCGATCGGTGCGGTGAAGATTGAGCTCCCGCAAGTGTCGCCTTTCTTCATCATCAAGGACCCCGAAGAGCGAGAGCTTGGCCTGACCTTTCAATCTACTGTATACGGTTATGCAACCCACTACATAACAGTAGTTCTTTTGCCAAGGTGTCCTCATCCGCTCAGTCTTCGAACACTCTGCCAAGTCGCCGAGTTACGAGACAAACTATGTGTAGTCGGATACAACTTTAGAAAAAAGGGGAGGCGCCGCCCAGATGACCGAAGCGCGACGTTCGATGACCTCCGCGACTAAAATAATCACGCTCAAAAAATCGTGCTTCTGAATCGCGCAATTCTCGGTATAAATAAATACTTTTGTATGTTGATGACTGGTTTAGTAGAGCTCTCATGTGCTACCAGCACATGCCGGATCGCGACAGAAAAATAACCCCGTGCCATTCACAATGCTGCCCGTCGTCTGCTCTTTAGCTTCATTACAAGTGACAAAAGTAGAAAGAGCAGCTCTGCATGGCTTTTGCGCTTGTTTACATGTACACGGCACATTTACTACTCCTGTTCCGAGCTTCAAATAAATCAGTTGCTATTGAACAAGTACTTATATAAAACAATGCATTTATCGCAACCATTACAAACTCAAGATGCTCGGTGTCAGCGAAAGCACAGTGTTCAAGGTGAGGAGGGAGGTCAAAGCTTCGCATATTTCGGGTGGCAAACTGTCGACGCCCTCGCGAATGCGCCCGCGAAATGCGGAGAAAACAAGATGCCGCACGAAGTATGACACGTTGTGCGCGCCGAGGTCGTGTGCACGATTTCTTTCGCCGCAACGAGATACCGACGGTCGAGAAGATCACTAACAAGTTCGCGAAGCGTATATGGTGTTATATTTGTGCCCTGGGCTTTACCTGTCGGAAGGCCAGTGCTATGGTGTGTCGACCGTGGAGGCAGCATTCATCCCCGCATGGTGCCTGCTTCGGGCACACGACTACGTGCACGGCTCGGGTTTCCTCGCGGCTGCACGGCGTCCACGACGGAAGCAGCCACCGGATCACGGACTGCTATTCTGCCCCTCCCTGTACCGGCAGCAATGCAACCCCCCCCCTCCTTTGTCCGACGGTGCCCGCACCACGAACGACTCTCGCTGTGCTTGGTACGGTTTCCAAAGGAAGGCTGTGTTTCGACCCCGTGCCTTGCAGTTGGTTCCTTTTGTCCTATGCGGGCCATAAAACTTCCCCGGCGCACCATTCCGACCGACCGCCAGATCGACCCGACGCCGCAGCGCGGTTCGAGGAAGCGCCGGCCACCGAAAGCGGCGTTAGGACCACGGAGGCTGCCCGGACCCTCTCTCTCTTGACAGTGTTTCGTCCTTAGGGACTGTCTGGGGAATCTGGGGACTGAGGGGTGTTATTTAAGCAGCTTGAAGCTGCTCTTTTGGTCTCTCTCCTGATAACGACGACAACATGTAAACCTTGTATAAAGAATTCTTCGCGGAGAAAGCGCTCACCGTCTCTGACTCTGTGTGAACTGGGGTCCAGAACTTCTGCTGGCCACACATACCTCGGCACACGCAACAATGGATCTCCCATCACTAAAGCGGTGCACTGTGCGTCAAGCACAGCAGCACAGCAGCCAAGCATTCTCCCGTGACCTCTCAAATAAATAAGCAGTTCATTTGGTGACATATTCCTTTTATTGGAAGCCTAATTCTGAAAAAGCAACGTCCTGCACAGATTGTGCTCAGTATAAGTATAGGCATGGAAACGTGCTGAAATGCTGGAAAATCTGAATTCAAATACAGTTATTAACCCTGAATAACTATGTGGGGCCCAACATGCTCATTCGGGCAGCCACTGCCCAGCTTCACAAGAAAAAGCAGTAGTCAACGTGAAATTGACAGCCACTCTTTGCAGCCTGCACGCCAAAGCACATTGTGCTTTGCGTGCAGTTGTGCTGCCCCTACTGTTTTTTCCAGCCCGTTGAGAAGAATAATGTCAATGTCAGAAGGCCCAAAATACTCTATTGGGCAGCCACCTACGAGCATGATGGGCCTTGTGATGAAATAACAGTCATCGGGGCACGCTTGAAAGGCACCTTTAGCATCGGCACTTCAAAGCGCAGCCATGTCATAGCCATTGTAGGTGAAACAGCACTAGTCAATGCGAAATTGCCTGGCGCTTTTAGCAGTTTGCATGCAAAAGCACATTCATGCGGTCGCATTCTTTATTTTGGTTATATGGCTCAGGCAAGTAATACGGAGAAGAGAACAATTATCAAACATCATTAGCTTAGTGAAGCCCAAAATACTCATTCGGGTAACTATTAATAGCAGTAGTCGAGGCCACCATTGAAAGGCACCATTAGCAGTCTGCACGTCAAAGCGCAGTCAAGCCGTCGCCACTTTTCGTGAAACGGCAACAATCAACATGAAAATGACAGCCACTGTTGGCAGCTTGCATGCAAACACACATTCATGTGGTGGCATTGTTTATTTTGGTTATCTGGCCCAGGCAAGTACTGCGAATAAGAGAATAATTATCAAACATCATTAGCTTAGTGAGGCCGAGAAAACTCATTTGAGTAGCTATTAATAGCAGTAGTCGAGGGCACGCTTGAAAGGCACTGTTTGCAGTCTGCACATCAAATCACAGTCATGCCGCAGCCATTGTTGTATTTGTTTGTCTGACCGGGCAAGTAACACCAATGTAAGCACAATTATTCACCCTGAATAGCTATGCTAGCATTGTTTGTGCTAAAAAATGCTGAGTGCAGTTGAATGTGTTTTATTGAGGCAATTATTTAATTCACAAGATATCGCATAGCGATCGACGGCCAGGTTCAGACAATGACATTTGTGAAGTAATGAATGGTAAAAGTTGCAAAAGCTCTCAGTGCCCTGCTTTGCTGGGCTCCATTCACTGAAAAATGGCTTTGCAACGAAGAAAGCGTCAGACAGGAAATGAGACCCCACTGCACAATGTCATTCGTGTTGAAAATTTTTACCATCATATGTGATGGGCAGCAAAACCGTCTGTTCACTAAGACTGAATGCGTGAAAAATGCAACAGCATAGCAAGGCGTTGTTTCGCAATATGCAGCCTTTCATGTGCACTTCTGGCGAGCTGCCACATGCACTGATGCATAAACATGAACAGAGGTAAGAGGCAAAGTTACTGTGCAACCCACATGACGCTTTTAAGAAAATGTATCTTTAAACCTTTCTGTTTTCATAGGCGATCAAAACTTGTTTTGAGCAAGTCGGTTAGTCACATTGAAGCAACAACACATGAAGCAAGGACAGAAAACACAGCGAGTAGGCAGATTGAGAAGACGAGGTAGACCAGTGAGAAAGGTTTTAATGAGGTGGAATAGGCCAGCCCTGCAGTGTACAGGTGTTAGTGCTTTGAATGAGATTGGTTAATGAAAATGTGTAAAGACTTTGAATTAGTAAAGGCAAGGTGCAGAAGACCAGGACTCAAGACGAACACAAACGACAGGACCGGCACCTCCTGTCTTGTCGACTGTGTTCTTCTTGAGGCCTGGTCTTCTGTGCCTTGCCTTTACTAATTCAAGCATAATCAAGAGTTTTACTCGAGTAAAGACTTTGCTGAAAGAAAACTAGAAAAAACAAATGCTAATATAAAATAAAAGGACAGAAATAAAAGTAAACGCGAACACGCATGGAAGTAAGCACGTATTCACACAAAAATGCGAAAACTAAGAAAAACTCAAATATAAAGAAATGCGGGAAATAAAAGAAATTGACAAACGCAAGAAAACACACACATTTACAAACACACGCGGGTAGAGGTATTAGAGGAGCGGGTTCACAAGCTGCTGTGCCTACCTTCTCGTATGTTTTTTTTTTAACCGCTCCCTTAACACTGTCTAGGGAATTTCATAAGAATCGAAAAGCAGCGCAAAGCTATGTTGTGGGAAACCATATCGAGCGCTGACAACACAACTTATGCGTGAAAGTGCCACAGCATGCATTTTACAGCTTGCACACGCGGTGAGCACTGGTGGAAAGCAATCGATCAACGGTGCTACACAACGCTTGAACACCGCCATTAGACGCTCGGCTCTCTCACTGCTGACAATGATCGTTCACGCTAAGTTAACGGTGACAAATCATTGTGCTGGAGGCTTTTTTATGCAAATATTTTCTGTTGAGGCGCTCATAGGTTTGTTTCATGCACGCACACTTTTCTTATTTCTCCTGAGAATGGTTTTCCTCCATCACTTCACCCCGCCCGACGAGAAATGCAGCGACACAGTACACGAACCCACCAGCCGCTGACAGTAGGCACCAAACTTTGGCAAACTTTTCTCGGCATAACTTCACTCCGGAGCAAAATAAAAATGACATGGAACAAACAGGCAGGATGTGTGTTTGCAGCGGTCACCGTGGGATCCTGTTTTCAGGCAAAGCATAGCGCAGCGTCAGCGATGCTCGCTGAAATGTTTCTTCGCCTGATTACGGCTTAGGATAAACGCACACGGCACAAATGCCGCATCGTAAGCTCGCATTAATATTTCCAGCATGATAGACAATCACAAACAGTTCGGGAGTTCACTGTGACGAGGCGCTGACGCGCACAGCTGACGCGACTTGGCCCAGTTCGAAGCCCGGGCGGCCATCTTCTCAGACGGCGGGGTCACTGGCCGTCCGGTGCATGACGTCAGAGCAGAGTGCGCGCCCATTGGTAGATGCTCGTGTGCATCTGCCTCGGAGGTGTAAACGCCCCCTTTTTTCTAAAGTTGTATCCGACTATAGTGCCGGTTTGAGGCGGCGACTAATCAAAATGGCGGCGTAGGTGGCTTTGATTAATGCCATTTCAGACCTGCAGTCAGGGCAATACACATTGACTATAATGAGTATGTGGTGGTGCCGCAAAGCTGTGCGAATTATCAGGCACATCCGAAAAATGGGGCATCTGGAAAATCAATCGTTAACTACTCTGGCAATACCTTGTGCCGATGACACGGCGTCAGTGACGATTCGTTGTGATTCTTCTGTTACTGGAGCCAGCATCAACACTATTTTCGTTCCCTTTCAATAAAGTTACAGCTAACATTCCCTGATAGAAGCACAAGTTCCCAGAGTTTTCCCAGACTGTTCAAGTTCCCTGAAAATTCCTGGTTTACCCGGTTGGTAGACACCCCGTATATAAGATGGTGCGCGGAATCTGAAAAAGAGTAATGGTGCCAGCGCTAATATTTGCAAATGTCATTCTGTACATAGAATAGGATATGTCGGGGTTGGAAGTTAGCGAAAAACTGCTCGGCCAGTTGTATTCAGGAGACCACGGTAAGCCCAAAAATGAGGCAGTGCAGTGTGATATGGGTTGAGGCTCTACTGCAGAGCATAGTTTGGAGAAAGACTCAGAAACACGATTGAAAATAAATGGGTGGGTAAAGTGCACAAGTATCTGTACCTGAAAGGCGTGGACACGGAATGGAGGAAGAGGTCAAGAGAGATGGCCCACAAGTACAGGGTAAATGAAAGCGTGAACAGACAACCAGGAGTCGTCATGAGGGAAACCTGCACAGCACATTGGATGAAAAGGATGGAGATTTACAAAAATAACAAGACAGAAATTAGAAAAATCTGTACTGTAACACGAAGGGGAGTGCCCTGCTATTAGAGGATCGAGCTGGTTACCTAAGGTCAAAACATACCGGAGCAAATATTTGCAACATATAAGCATATGTCTGCTGCAGCAAAAGTCTGGAGACAACTCAGCACATCCTAACGGAATGCAAAGGTATTCACCCAGTGAAACCCGTAGGTAATGTACACGATCCAGAACAACTTGTATGTAAAGTGAATGGAAGCATCAACCACTCAGGAGCAGAAATAAGCAAGAGACAGGTGGTGGTAAACAAGCAGTTATAGGGAAGAGATGGCATATGCAGACGTTACAGGCATATGCAGCAGCACAAGGTCGATATAGAAGTTTTGAGGAAGAGAAAAAAATTTTAAGATGTATACAGGAGTGCTAGAATGAAAGCATGCATAGCATACCTGATTAACTCAAGCAGGCTGGGTGACTATTTTTCACCACCCCTTTTCAAAGAGGGTGCCAATAAATTATCATAACGATGGCATCAAACCCATTTCCACTGGCAATGACAGCATAGTAAAGGTAGATCTACTGCACCTTGGTTATAACAGTGGCCTTGTGGTATGTTTGGAATTTCTTTACGGGCACATAAATGTATACCGGACAACAATGTAAATTTACAACGTAAATTCGAAGCATCCATGTGCTTGCTTGATGCCGCGACAGGATCTAGCTTCCACGTAGCTTGAACAGTGTGTGGACGTGGCTGATGTTTTCGCACAAACTGCCAAGTGAGCGCTCTCAAAAGTGGCCACCGTAGAGTTTCATATAACTATAGCTAGAGAAAAATCTGGCGCTGCGATCACTCAACCATCATGGGAATGATGGGAAGTCCAAGGTACGGATTGGTACTCTGTTGACTGGCAAACTAGTCTACAGGTCTTTTTTGGCAGCTTTGGTTTCGCTCCAAGCACAATTGCTGTAAACCACAGTGGGACAGTGCAATGCAAAGCTCTCTGCCTTTGTTCTGCGGCTCAAAGTGGCGATAGCACGGTGTGCCAGCGGCTGAGACGATGTTTGTGTAGCGGTGTGGTGTTGAAGCCCTGAAGAGAAAGCGACGGCATCGTGAATGTTGAAAGAACTTGTTTTGACCTTTTTTTACCTTGGTTTCTTAAATGTGTTAGGTTGGCGCTGTAGCATTACATGCTTTATGAAACGTCAGATGGGCAAAAAACTGATGCATGACATACACAGTTGTACTCATAGTGGCTCGACAATCAAATTTCATCGAGGGCTTCATTGCACATTGCTCGTTTATGTGCTCATTGAAATATGTGTTTCAGGACATTTGAGAACAGAAACTTGGTGGTTGCTGCTTCCTGGCTGTAGTCTGCCGTCACAAAATGAGCAAGCATAAAGCCACGCCACAACAGCTGCTGGCGCACGCTTCAGAAACGGTACGTCAATATAACATATAATGAAGCATGCTTGCAGGAGGTCACAAGTGTCCTAGCTAGCATTGCAGCAGATGTGCTTAAAAGTGCTTGAATACAGTTAGCAATCTTGACAGCCGACACAACCTTTCAGAAGAGCGAGAGAGTTTGTAAGTGCCTGTCATCTGCAAGAAAAGTCTCGCGATCGCAGCGAACAGGCGTTGTAGCAGACGACCCGGGTAGCATTCCTTTCAAAGGCGCAACACTTTCTCCCATTACAAAAATTTTATTTCCACAAATAATTCCTGAGTATTTTATATAAGTACATGCACAGTTGTTATTACTGTTGTAAAAATAATAAAGTATTCTTTGGCGCTAAATCGGGAACAGAATTGCCGAAGAATGCATACCCTGGTGTGCCCTGGTTGTAAACCGTGCTTAAATCTCAGTCACACAAAGTTTATGTAATCTGTTGTAGATTATATAACATGCCGAAGAAATAAAATTTGATTTTACACGATAATCTCTGAGTATAGCTTCATTTACTGCACCGCAAGCAAACACCACTAGTCTAAAGATTGAAGTCAAACCGAAGCCTGTACTTCCCATCATTCTCATGTAGGTTGAGGCAAAGCTCAGAACCCCCACAGACACTAGCGACACATTTCCCTCGAGGGTATTTATTTAGAAACTCTATGGTGACCACTCCCGATCGGATCGACAAACAAACTGCCGAGCTATGCCACTCTGACGTGAAAGAGGCTAAATTTAGCTCCGATCTGCACACTCAGCCCATGCATGACATATACCCTATTTCATAAGTAACTAACATCCACATTATAGGAATATTATGAGGTGTGCGAACGGCGGCACCTCGTCGTGATGAGGGCGCATCAACAACTTGCGTGTGTTTAGTAAGTAAGTTTGTTCCTAGTCCCTTTTAACACAGGGCAGGCGTTTTAAGCGCCACAGGAAAAATAGTCTTTTGCCGTCTCTCACAGTTCACTCTGGTTTTTTTTTGCTCGTGCACTGTAGAGTTTCACCACAATTTCGCAGAACTATCTATGAGCACTCCCCCCTTTCATTCACCAGTTTTGCAGACAGCGCCGCACCAAGACGAGCCAAGAAAAGTTTGGTGTCGCCAATGGAGTGGCATGGCAGCACGTGTGTGGCGTCTCATAGCTTGCAACCAACGCTTTGCCTACCACCGCGTGGGTGGATCTGGCTGGGCTCCACTCTGCACACTTCGCAGCCATCGTCTGTGCATCGGTGTTCAAGAGGTGGCGTGCCAGTGCACGCTGTTTCCAAAGGGGGTGTGTTAGGCCTTAATCCAGCCGGTCTGCTTTCGGTTTGTCTACAGAGCCATTCCCACCGCAGCAATAGGCTCTTCGTTGACTGGATCCGATCGATTTGTGCCTCATCTATTTGACCGGATAGGCCCAATAGTTCAGTCAAACTTGGCGGTGTTCGGGGTTTATCATGCAGGCGTGGGCAGACCTGCAACACATGGGCAACTGTTTCTTCGGGGGCACCGCACAAACTACATGAAGGGTCCGAGTCGAACTATTCAGGTTGTTGTCGTTGAGTGGCCAAAGATCCTGTGCGAGCTTGGAAAAATAGTGCGCTCGGTCTGTACCCCCTGTAGTATGGTTTACTGCCAGGTTCGTTTGTTTCGCATAGCACGATAGACTGTTTTTCTTTGTGGTCGCTGTGCACCAGATGTCTGTGCTTGTCTGTGTTATCAATTCGTTCACTTTACTCCATTCGCTTTCACGTTTGGTTTCCTGGCGCTTTGGCTTTAGGCTGGATTTTGTTTCGGTAGAGGAGAGTCGTTGCACCCAGAGGGTCTTAATGCCCTTATACTGCATGTGTAAGTATATTCGGCGGCTGTAATTGGCTGCAGCCATAAATTTCAACCTACCCATGTATTGTAATCTTGACCTTGCTTCTCGAATTTCAAACGGTGACCAGCCCATTTTGCCTGTTATTGCAGCATTGGCTGTGAAGATGCTTCCCCCAGCAGCCATCGTCCAAGTTCGTTCTGGTACCGGTTTGGGCATTTTATTGTCTGTGTCGAGTATGTTAGTGCGTCAGTTGCGTATGTTGTTGCTGGGACTGCGAGTGTTTTCCACAGTGTGCGACCAATTGAATAAGGGTTGCACGAGTGTCGAAATAGGTGCCATACTCGACCTTTTAGACGGTTCGGTTCTTTTATTATCGAATCAGCTTGTTTTCCGAGGGAGTCTTTTTGTCTGATATTTCAATCCCAAGATACTTATAAGTTGCTGTCTTTGTTATAGAATTTCCTTCCCAAGTGTCAATCCTTCAGATTTTTTGTTTAGGCTCATCCATTGCAATTTTTCTGCGTTGAACTTGAGGCAGTCCTCAGCCGCAACTCGAGAGAAGATATCTAGGAGGTCCTGCAGGTCTGCTGCCGACTCAGCCAGAAGCACAATATCATCAGTGAATGCCAAGCACGAGATCTTTCTGTACACCTCTTGGTAGTATGCTGTTATTGTGGAGAGTCTCACTCCAGGTCCCTCGTCATTTAGTGCTTTCAGGAGGTTGTTTCTATCAGCCATCCTCAAAGGGGCGGCGCGGCGCAATATGTTCGGTGCCACCAGCTCCTTCTAAAGTGTGAAGCCACATTGACATCACATCATCGTTCGTGTTTGTCACACACAGTTGCGAGTACTTCTGTGCTTTGTGCTGATACACGTGTTGCTTTTGCACAGTTTCTTGTGGTATTAATCGTTTTGTGAACCTGTTCACTTGTTTCTTTCTCACCACGACAATCGAAACAAGCGTGAATGAGACGAAATGAAACAAGCGCGAGTGAGAGCTGACGTAAACAGACGATAGTACAAAACGAGCAGTCAGGCAGACACGGATGACACCAGTTTCCCGCATGCGTCACTGAAGGGGCCACACTTATTGGTCTCTGCCATTCGGGGCTCACGTCTTCCATCTCCCGCTCCGCATTCACTCTTTCATCTTACACTGTACTCGTTCGTCAATGGTCCCTAAAGAGCCTACATACGGGCGGGTCGTGTATGTAGGCTCCCTAATGGATGGATGCTATGAGAGTCCTCTTTGTAACAGCATGGTAAGTTGCGCCACCAAGCTCTTAGTATATTACCTAATGTCCTACCTATGTTAAAGAAGAAAAGAAAGAAAAGAAAAAAAAACACTATGAATTCCCATAACCAAACTTTTTGAACCCCTATTGTGAACTTTGTTTTTGTACCCCTGCTGCTTATCGTTTAACCAACTTTCACCAATATTCCAATGGCCTCTTACTAATCTCTACTGCGGACATGTTTACTTCCCCATGCTCTCGCTGAACCCGAGGGCTTCAAGGAGGCCAGAGGGGCCTAAATTGACCACTGGGTAGATATGAAGCAGTAAAACGATGGACACCGACCAAAAGAAGTACTAAAAAAGATTAAGTCTAAAAGATGTTTCAGTTTCCCTACAGAAGCCTTGTTCACAGTGGGCCATTGTGAACAAGGCTTTCGTAAGGAAGCCGAAACATCTTTTAGATTTAATCCTGTTTAATACTTCTTTTGGTCGATGTCTATCGTTTTACTGCTTCATGCTTCATCCCGACCAGACGGGCTTCCGTCGAACCCTCGATTTCACTGGGTATATATATTCACATTCTAATAAAACATGTTCCATCGTTTCCCTAGCTTAGCTGCAGCAAGCACATGCTTCGTCTTCCTTGTATCTCGCTTTATAAATGCGTGTTCTAAGGCATGCTGATCTTGCTTCAAAAAGTAAAGAGCTTCCCTCTGAGTTATCATAAATTGTTTCTTTCCTGATTTCTGGATGGATCGATGCTATGAGAGTCTTGTTTGGAACGGGATGGTGGGTTGTGCCACCAAGCTCTTATTATATTGCCTAATGTCCTACCTATGTTAAAGAAAAAAAAGAAAGGGAAAAAAATCCACGAAGAATTCCTGCAACCAAACTTTCTGAACCCCTGTTGTGAACTTTGTTTTTGTACCCCTCTATTTATCGTTTCACCAACTTCCACCAATATTCCAATCGCCGCTTACTAATCTCTACTGCGAAAATGTTTACTTTCTCCCTGCTCTCGCTGAACCCAAGGGCTTCAAGGAAGCCAGAGATGCTTAAATCGAGCTCTGGGCAGATATCTTATCTGATACCTGCCCCAACACGGGCGCGCCATCTTACGGAAACTGCTTGAAGCGCACGCAAAACTGGTATTGGGGGGCAAGCTCCACCAGTGGAAAAGCTGGCGCCACCGTCGGCGTGACGTGGCATGAGGGATCACGTGGACACAGCGGCCGCGTCGGCTGCTGCGGAAGCACCGAAGCGAGCTGAAAACGAAAGTTTAAAGTCCCAGCTGCACTGCGGTTCTGATTAAGTGATGAGGCTTTACCACCTTGGGTGTCTGCTTGACAACATTTGAAAGTACTATAATATGTAGTGGCTGCCTTTGGAGGCGTGCAGCATGGTAGGCTACTGTTCGGTGCCGCAGTTCTGGCTGTACGCAACGGAGCCAGGTGTGAGCCTTATTCACACGTAGACGCAGGACAAGGGGCTGCGTGAAGCTTGGCTGGCGAAACTTAGAACCGGCAGACAGCCATCAGTTGCAACTCGGGTATGCAGCAAGCACAGACATAAGGAAGATTTTTGCTACGACGCCGGGACTGCGATGTTCGGTGAGTAGCAGAAAACGCGCACTGAGACGCTCGCCCGCCGCCCAGCTAATGCCATGACTGTTTGGTCTATGAATTTGTTGATGCTAGATACTGGCAAGTTCACTGGAAAGGAAAGGGAGCGGTAGGACGCACATGAAAAAAAGGCATAGCATATGGTCATGTTTGTGTTATGAATTAATGCACTGGACTACGAAAAAGAAGCAGAAGGAAATTGCACGCTGAGAAGACCAATAAACATACAGCGTGACGCAACTTGAGAAATAATATTGAAATGTCCAAGAATTTAGAAGACAAAAAAGATTGAATCGGCGCGACGGCACATCACAGTCGCCGTAGCTAGGCATCGAAGTCTCGATAAAGAAATAATTTTTGAACAGTTCTGATAGCCCACGCTATCGTGGGCTATCCATGGTAGTAATGTAATAGTTTTTTCATGGGGTAGTTCGTCCACGCAACAATGGTTGCTTGTGTACTGTCAAATGCTCATATGCTGCGGCCTAATTAAAGCTCATGGCACGGTGCGAAAACGTACTCACAGCGAAAACAAAACATTGTGCACGGACATGCATGCAGACGCGCAGTCGGTCGCTGTGAAACCTTGCGATCGCTGCATTGAGGCTTCATTCTGTTATGCTCCATTTGGTTATACAGACAACCCACTATGAGAACATATTTCACATATGATCTTGGACTGCAGCGCGAAGTGACACAGATACAGACTAGAAGCAGACAGGACGAGTCAGGAGTCTGTCACTATGTGCTACAGTCCAAGATCATGTTACCGTACCAACTTGGCCAACTTTCTATCCTTTTCCATTATATTTCACATAGTTTACTCTCGGTTTTTGCCTAGCTTACACGCAAGAAGCCGGTTCGCGACACTGCATCGCGGCGATCGCGCGCCGTGGCGTTCACTGTACGTATTCGTATAGAGATGGCGTCTGTAAACGATTCTGTGCTTTCAGTTTGCCCAAGATTATTATATCGACAATCAAAAACTACCCTCGTTTTGAGAGTACCTACATAAATGTTCAGGAGGGCTGCCGCGTGGTGTTTTTATTGAGCGCCGTAAGCGAAACCTATGAGGAGCGCGCCGCGTGATCCCTCATACTACGCAAGGAGGGCGCTTCCGACAGATGGCGACTCCATAACTCCTCGCCCCCCCCCCCCCTCCCTATGCTGGGACGGGCGCCGTTCACGCACCTCTTATCATAATCTACACCGTGCTAGCAGCACAACGTACGGAGGTGTACAGAGGCAATATCCTTGCGCAGTGGAATATAGTTCCGGGCGTAACTGTCTTGATTAGGCGACGTTAGTTTCATTTTTGCTTGGTGCACGATACTGTGTTGGTAGTAAAAAAGGATTGGTATTCCTAAACTCGCACGTCCAGTTTGTTTTCCGCAGCTCTTCATTAAACTGAACTTGCTTCTTACCTTCCGCTTGAGCAAGTTCTCCAAAGGGAAATCTCCCCACTGAACGTCTTCATCAAGAAAAGCGTCACCGTCGAGTGGGCAGGAGTGTTCGTCGCCGACCACGCACTGCTCGTAGCAGGTACTGCACAGTACATGACGACACGGCAGAAAGGCGGTCAGTCTGGGCAGCAAACCACATCCGTCGCATATTCTGTGCGCCGGAATGGGCTCGGCGAAGAACAAAGGTCTCCAGTCCAGCTCCTGTGAAAATCCGAAAACAGCTAACCGCTGGGTTTGAAAAGCCATGAGGCACGGCGCATCCGTCGACGTCGTTTCAATTGTTTTGCGGAAACTTCAAACTTCTAATAGCGGGCAATGATCATAAACCACCTGTAGACGCATAAACCTTGCGCAATTCGTTTCTTTTCTCCCTGATAAGTACAGACGCATCCTGCGTTGTGCGGCTAATGCTGATGATGATAATGTTTATTGTCGTTCCCACGGTCGTTCCATTAGAAGCAGACCAGAGACGAATAGTAATATAGCCTGCTTGTCCTAATAAAGTATTATATACATACGTTGCACTCTATCACTCTTCCTATCTATTTGTAATCTTTTGTTCCTTCACCCGCCTCCCGCAATCGTTTCCGCCAGGTCCAGCATGCAAATACGTGGCCTTTGAGATTTGAGTTTGTCATCCACAAGCATTTGGAGCATCGTGATGTAGACTGAGATTTTGCAGCGATGCTTTTTCCGATACTATGGTGCCTTTCGGAGCTTTTCGCGTTCGTGAGCGACCCCAGGTGTATCGTTGAACAGCAGTTGGAAACCAAGGCACACGAACCGCGCGGGGTTGTTACTCCGCCAGCCA
The DNA here is from genome assembly GCF_050947875.1 of Dermacentor variabilis. NCBI lineage: Eukaryota > Metazoa > Arthropoda > Arachnida > Ixodida > Ixodidae > Dermacentor > Dermacentor variabilis. The sequence goes on from NC_134578.1 coordinate 90,262,159, forward strand.
ATCACAGAAATAAAGCTGTCGCCATGGGAACTTTTCAAAATGGCGTCATACTTGACACCTCCAAAGCGTCTGGTGTCCTTGAAAAGTCTTTTCAACGGCGGAAGCGATGAGGTGTGCAAGAGAAATATAAAAGTGTATGGAATCTGCGAATATCACTCTTAAGAAGTCCGAGGTACAGTTCATTTTACTACTGAGCGCGTTTTACTCATGAAAATTTCCTGCCAACAGAAGTGAAAAGTGACAATAAATAAATAATGCCGACACAAGGCCTCCGAGATTCGCGCGCCGGCTGGTTTTGATCTGGCCGTCCCAACTGCCACGATCCTCAACAAAAAACTCAGTGACTTCCACTCCATGAAGAAGGATGACCAGCGAAGCTGTGAGTGTGAGCCCCTTAATGGCGAACTCCGCCGCGGGTCGGCCCAACATCGCACTATCTTCGAGATCGGCGCACGTATGCGGAGTGGTTATCGCCTGCTTCACCTCCGCCGCGGGTCGGCCCGGCATCAAACTATCTTCGGGATCGGTCCACGTATAAGAGGAGTGCTCAATGCCTGCGTCACCTCCGCCGCGGGTCCGCCCGGTATTGCACTATCTTCGGGATCGGCCCACGTATGAGGAGTACCTAATGCCTACTTCACCTCCGCCGCGGGTAGGCCCGGTATCACACTATCTTCGGGATCGGCCGACCTATGGAAAGTGCTTGACTCCTGCTTCATCTCCGCTGCGGGTCCACCCGTTATTGCACTATCTTCGGGATCGGCTCACGTATGGAGAGTGCTTAACGCCTGCTTCACCTCCGCTGAGGGTCCACCCGGTATTGCCCTATCTTCGGGATCGGCCCACGTATGGAGAGCGCTTAACGCCTGCTTCACCTCCGCCACGGGTCCATCCGGTATTGCACTATCTTCGGGATCGGCCCACGTAGACTGGCACTAGCGCATTCGCGCGATAGCGTAAAGGGGCGCCAACAAGCCAGCTGTGGAAGAGGACGACGACGCTGGAGCCAATCTTGATGATGATTGTAGTTTTGTTTCTGCACATGGATACGATCCTGGGGTAACTAGCCCTTAATCGCTGTAAAAAGTGAACTGCGGCGCGCGTGCCCGGGCACCTTGAGGGGGCGCTGTTAGGCGAGGCGTACTATAATACCCCTAAGGCAGCCGTACTATATTGTTCCTGCAGGAGCATTTTACAGGGACACAGCTAGGCCTACGTGGACTACGCGTACGACGGCAGTGGAGGCCGCGGCTGGTTCTTTATTCTATGGCCGCGGTAGAAGGCAGACCGCGCAAGATTGCAGCATGCGAATATGGGCTCTTTCTTCGCCTTGTGCGGAGTATTTTCACGTACAGCAAGGGGAAGAAGCAGCACCCGGATCTTCCAGATGCATTTATTTTAGCCTAATTTATTAAGCAATCCACATCAACTGCTTAGTTTCCCGAAATTATATCATTGTAAGGATATACCTTTTTGTCTGTGTTAGTATTCCATTACTTTACTCATGTCTGCTACGCGGCATAAAGCTTCTGCTAGCTGTCATTTCCAAATCAGTATAATATCATAAAGCAGCGCAAAAACATTTCTTCTCTCGCCTCATCCAAGCCGCGGCAACAGTACCGGAGCGCCCGAAAGCCTGCCCGATGTTTTGGTTGCAAGCGGCACGGAGGAGGAGTTGGCCATGCCCACATACGAAATTATGCTCTTTCTACGCAATTGGGATGACTGGAGAAAAATTAGCCGGTGCACGAAAATCTCGAGCATAGTTTTCCGAGCACAGTTTCCAAAACCGAGCATAGTTCTCCTCTTCTCCGCATCATGACCCCAAAAAAAATGGCACTGCAGTCGGTAGAATGGTTCTCCAGCACGCGTCGTCGTCCGTATGCAGGGAAGAGTGCGCGTATGCAGGGAAGAAAAATGTGTGTTTGAGGATATCGCTGCCGCTGATTTCAGCTATGATGAATGCTTCAAATACCACTCTGTGAATCACAAGCAAAGCAGTATGGCTAATCGTGCTATTGTAAGAAAACACGAAGTGCTGGAAACGTTTGTTTTTCAGCTTCTATACAAGAACTTGGAAGAACGCCAACATGATCTTAATCCATAAGAAAGGGGACGCCAATAACTTGAAAAATTATAGACCGATCAGCTTACTGTCCGTTGCCTACAAAGTATTTACTGAGGTAATCGCAAATAGAATCACGAACACCTTAGACTTCTGTCAGCCAAAAGACCAGGCAGGATTTCATAAAGGCTATTCAACAATGGACCATATCCACACTATCAATCAGGTGATAGAGAAATGTGAGGAATATAACCAACCCTAGCTTTCATTGATTACGAGAAAGCGTTTGATTCAGTCGAAACCTACGCAGTCATGCAGGCATTACGGAATCAGGGTGTAGACGAGCCGTGTGTAAAAATACTGAAAGATGTCTATAGCGGCTCCACAGCCACCGCAGTCCTCCATAACTCCACCTCGAGGAAGAAGAGAGCACCGGTCCCCCTCTCCCTCCCCCATAGAGCACCCCTTTTCTGCCACAAGGCTTCGTCTATTAAATGCAGAAATCATCACCATCATCATCATCATCAGCCTATTTTATGTCCACTGCAAAACGAAGGCCTCTTCCAGCGATTTCCAATTATCCCTGTCCTGCGCCAGCCGATTCCAACTAGCACCTGCAAATTTCCTAATTTCGTCGCATCACCTAGTCTTCTATCGTCCTTCTACTGCTCTTCCCTTCTCTTGGTACCCATTCAGTAACCCTAATGGTAAAACGGTTATCTACTCTACGCTTTACATGACCTGCCCAGCGCCATTCTTTTTTTTGTCTCTTCATGTCAATTAGAATGTCGTTTATACCCGTTTGTTCTCTGATCCAAACCGCTCTCTTTCTGTCTGTTAAAGTTATGCCTAGCATTCTTCGTTACATCGCTCTCTGCACGATCCTTAACTTGTTCTCAAGCTTCTTTGTCAGTCTCCAAGTCTCTGCCCCATGTGTCAGCACCGGTAAAATGCACTGATCGTATACCTTCCCTTTCAATGATAACGGTAAGCTTCCAGTCAGGAGCTCACAATGTCTGCCGTATGCGATCCAACCTATTTTTATTCTTCTGTGAATTTCCTTCTCATGGTCAGGGTTCCCTGTGATTAGTTGGCCTAGGTAAGCGTACTCCTTCACAGACTCTAGAGGCTGACTGGCGATCCTGAATTCTCGTTCCCTTGCTCGGTTATTGATCATTATCTTTGTCTTCTGCATATTAATCTTCAGCCCCACACTTACAATCTCTCTGTTAAGGTCCTCAATCATTTGTTGTAACTCATCTGCAGCGTTGCTGAATAAAACAATGTCATCGGCAAACCGAAAGTTGCTGACGTATTCGCCGTCGATCCTTACTCCCAAACCTTCCCAGTGTAAATGCTTGAATATTTCTTCCGAGCACGCAGAAATGCAGAAATAAAGATGTTCAAAAAATAGTAGAAAGCAACAAATTCAATAAAGAAGGGCATCAGGCAGGGACATACGATCTCTCTAATGCTATTCACAGCATGTTTACTGGAGGTTTTCAGAGACCTGGATTGGGAGGAATCGGGGATAAGAGTTAATGAAGAATACCTTAGTAACTTGCAATTGGCTGATAATATTGCCTTGCTTAGTAACTCAGGGAACCAATTGCAATGCATGCTCACTGACCTGGAGAGGCAAAGCAGAAGGGTGGGTCTAAAAATTAATCTGCAGGAAACTAATGTTTAACAGTCTCGGAATAGAACAGCAGTTTACGATAGGTAGCGAGGCACTGAAAGGGGTAAGGGAATACATCTACTTAGGGCAGGTAGTGACCGCGGATCCGGATCATGAGACTGAAATAATCAGAAGAATAAGAATGTGCTGGGGTGCGTTTGGCAGGCATTCTCAGATCATGAATAGTAGGTTGCCATTACCCCTAAAGAGAAAAGTGTATAACAGCTGTGTCTTACCAGTACTCACCTACGGGGCAGAAACCTGGAGGCTTACGAAAAGAGTTCTACTTAAATTGAGGACGACGCAACGAGCTATGGAAAGAAGAATGATGGGACGTGTAACGTTAAGGGAAAAGAAGAGAGCAGATTGGGTGAGGGAACAAACGCGAGTTAATGACATCTTAGTTGAAATCAAGAAAAAGAAATGGGGGGGGGGGACATGAGCAGGGCATGCAATGAGGAGGGAAGATAATCGTTGGTCATTATTAGGGACTCGATTCCAGGAGAAGGGCAGCGTAGCAGGGGCCGCGGCAGAAAGTTAGGTGGGCGGATGAGATTAAGAAGTTTGCAGGGACAACGTTGCCACAATTAGCACATGACCGGGGTAGTTGGAGAAGTATGGGAGAGGCCTGTGCCCTGTAGTGGGCGTAGCCATGCTGATGATGATCATGATGACGCAAGAACCTAGCACTACAGCTTTAGCGGTTTTGAACGAGTGCGGAGTTATTTTGCGGTTTTACACTGTGAACTAGCGAGTACCCGGAGTTGGCTACTAGCTAACGTGATACAGCTTGAGCAGGCTAGACGCAGCTAGAAATATGTCAAGCTATAGTTCAGGCATGTTCAAAATGGCTGGCACGTGATGTGCTAGCCAACTTGAAGATCTTGAAAGGCGTACGCTTCTACCAATTGTGAAGACATTTACTTAGAAAAAGTGTCGAAATTTCGAAGGTATGTCCAAGGAGAGGAGGATCTAGGAAAGTCTCAACAAATTGGAGAGAAGGGGGAGGGAGGTGTTTGCCAATACATAGTGAGTGAGTGAGTTACAAATTTATTTAGGTCCTGAGGGGAAATCAATCCGGCGGCTCCACCCAGGTCGGGGCCGGTAGACAGAGTCCTTCGGCGACGGCCCGGTCCCTCTGGACAGCCTTGAGCTGAGCGATGAGCTCTCTGCTTCTGAGCGCTGAGTCCCAGGAAGACTGGTCGGGAAAGTCCGTGCTCGCGTTGGCAGGGCACAGCCAGAGCATGTGTTCGAAGTTGTTGTATTCGTGACCGCAGTGTGGGCATTCAGTAGGAAGGTCAGGATTGATCCTGCTTAGTGTTGTTGGTGTGATGTATGTCCTAGTCTGCAACTGTCTAAGTGACGGCCTGTGCTTTTTTGAGCTTTGGGTGAGGAGGAGGAAAAATTCTTCGTGATAACCGATGATTTGAAGTGATTTCGTGGTATGATACGAGTGGGTCTTTGTTGTCTAGGTCCCTCCAGGCTGGGTTGAAGCGAGAGGGCGGACCGCAGACGCGGAATGTGAGCTCTCGCGCCAGTTGGTGTGCCTGCTCGTTCGGATTACAGTCAGGAGGTCCGAAAATGTTGCCCAAGTGGGCTGGGAACCATGTGATGTGTGGGGACGTGAGGTTGTCTCCTCCCGTTTCTTGGAAGAAGATGGTGTTGATAACCGTAGCTTCTTTCCTAGAGACGAGGGCCGACGAGATGGTTCTAATTGCTGTTCTTGAGTCCGAGTAAATGACTGACGCTCCTTTGCAGCTTCGAAGGGCCGCCGCGATGGCCATTTCTTCTGCTTCGTGAGTGAAGTTGGTAACTACCGTGACTGCGTTGACGAGTGGGCCATGGGCGTCCACCACAGGGACCGCGTAGGCGCCTCGATTCCAATATCTGGCCGCGTCAACGAAGAGGACTTGCGTTTCGTTACGTTTGATGTTGTCAAGAATTGCCTTCGTTCTCACTTTTCTCCGCCCTTCGTTGTGGGTGGGGTGTATGTTTCGTGGGATGGGATCAACGGTTATTGATCTCTTGGCGTTTGTGCATAGTTGCGACTTCTCTGGTGGCATTAAGAGGGGTTGTATGCCTGCTTCTAGTAAGATCTCGATGCCCGCCCTTGTGAGTGAGAGCAGACTAATTTGGGAGTTTCGTTGTGCCTCAAAGAGTTCGGTTGCCGTGTTGTGTAGCCCCAATTGGAGGAGTCGTTCCGTGCTAGTGTTTCTAGGGAGGCTTAGGACCTTTTTCAGTCCCGTTCTGATTAATGTATCAATTTTATTCAGCTCCGTCTTCTTCCAGTTGAGGAAAGGGGCTGCGTAGGTTACGTGGCTGATGAGGAAGGCGTGAAATGCTGTCATGAGGTTGTCCTCTTTCACTCCGTCCCTTTTGCTGGCGACCCGCGATATGACCCTGGTGAAGTTGAGTTGCTGGCGACCCGTGTATGACCCAGGTGCTCTTTGTGATGCGTTTTAGTGCCTCCGGGCTGTCATTGCTGTAAGCCCCAATGACCATGCCCAGGACCTTGATTGTGTTACACCTGGGGATGTTCCCTCCGTCCCTGGTGTGAAGGTGAACGGGGAGGGAGCTAAGGGACTGTCTCAGCCTGGGGCCTTGTTTGCACAGAAGGAGCTCCGATTTGCTGGTAGAGAGCTTCAGTTCCGTGCTTGCAAGAAAAGCTTCCGTGGTCTCCAGCGCTTGCTGTAGGTTCTGCTCCAGAGCGCCTAGCGGGCCGCTCGTGGACCAAATGGTGATATCGTCGGCGTAAATCGCATGCCCTACCCCCGGGACTTTCGAGAGTTTGTTTGCGAGATCATGTATTGCGATGTTGAAAAGAAGCGGCGAAAGCACTGACCCTTGCGGGGTGCCGATGTTACCTAGCATGTGCTTTCTGCTTCTGATTTGTCCGACGTTTATGGTGGCCGTTCGGTTATCCAAAAACGATCTTACGAAATTGTGGAAATTTACTCCCAGATCTAAAGTGGACATTTCGTTGAGGATGTGCTCGTGCCTGACCGTGTCGAAGGCTTTGGTTAGGTCGAGCGCCAGGATGCCTTTTACATCCCTGGATTTGTTGTCTATGACGGCGTTCCTGATGAGTAGCATGGCGTCTTGTGTGGATAGTGATTTTCTGAAGCCTATGAGATTGTGGCGGAATAGGCCGTTTTCTTCAATGTGCTCTCCAATTCTATTGTGGACGGCATGTTCTGCGACCTTCCCGAGGCACGACGTAAGGGAGATGGGTCTCACATTCTCTGCATGAAGCGATTTTCTGGGTTTGGGGATGAGAACTACATTGGCAGTTCGCCATTCGTCCGGCCCCCGGCCTTCAGACTGTGATAATATACGGTACGCGGGAGTGGAAGCGTAAAGATATGAAGACAGTGCGCCGTGTGGTGGCGAAGAGGACCATCGTCATCATCGACATCAATTTGGGAGCGTCTACAGTGGCGCCTCAAAAAGCGTGGCGCGCCATGGTGGCGCGAGAGTGTGGCCCGTGGCCCGTGGCGTGAGCAGTGCGCGAGGTTCGGGTTCGACGGAAAGCAGCTTCCTCACTGGGCGCCTGGCCCATAGGAGCTATCGCCGCCCGTGCCACTACGCCACACCCGAGTCAACGCTGTCGCCCGCTGAGAGGTTACCGCGCCCCGCTCTTCCGCTGGGCAACTGGCCGAGGAGGGCTGGCGGTCCTGAACCGGGGCGATCGAGCGTTCGGGTGAGCGTCCACAGGGCTACCCCGCCAGCTGTGGACGCGACCCGGTGACTGCGGCCAGCCACCTGAGCCCCGCGAGGCTGTCCGACCCAGCCGTCCTACACGGCTGTCCGACCCGCCGGCCTACACTGCTGCCCGACCCCGCTGGCCAACATCGGTTCCACGAGGTCTCAGACACGGCGACACACGCTTCCGCCGGAACTGTAGGCCAATCATAATCCACCGATCCATAGATATAGTGCATGTCGTCTATGAGGCATTTTGGGAAACTGTCACGTGTGTGTGCCGTTATCTGTGTTGTGTACGTCAATACAAGTTTGATGTGTGTTTGTGCTTCTGCGCGCTGCGTCTGCCTCTTTCTGGAGTGATCCTGCACCCAATAACATCACAAACTGGCGAGCCTGCCAGGATTCACTCGTAGATACAGTGAAAGAGGGCAGTTTCGCTTGAGCGCAGACGCACATTAGTAGACAGCACCATGGATTTAGAGAAAATCACGGCGATAGGACTCCAAATAGGATTGTCAGGCGCAGAACTTCGCAGATGGATTGAGGCCGAACAGGCAAAGCAAAGGGACGAGAGAGCTACGGAGCGAGAGGCAACCAATTAAGGAAGCTGCTGAATTAGCGCGCTTAGCTGACGAGAGGCAGCGTGAGATCCTCCAGCTAAAGCTGCAGCTTCAGGAAGGAGCTCGGAATGTGCCGGCAGCGGATTCTGAAATTTTGACTGCGCCCAGCACCTCCTCGTCATCCCTCAATCCACAGAAGTTACTTCCTTTGTTCGTCGAGAAACGTGATGACCTACACGCGTATTTACAGCGATTTGAGCGCGTAGCAACAGGGCAGGGCTGGCCACAAGAAGAATGGGCTCTTGCTGTGAGCAAGTGTCTAAATGGTGAAGCGTTAACTGTGATCGGTCGGATGACTGCCGCCGACTCATTAGATTACCCGAAGGTAAAGGAAGCTTTGCTACAGAGGTTTCAATTCACAACTCAAGGCTACCAAGAGAAGTTTCGGAAAGCACGAGCAGTAGAGGGCGAAACTGGAAAACTGTTAGCAGCAAGAATTTCAGCCTATTTTGACCATTGGACTGAGATGGCTAATGTGCCTAAAACATATGAAGGTCTACGAGATCACATGATCTCTGAACAGTTTCTGCGCGGTTGTGAGCCAAAGCGAGAGTGCAAATCCCTTGACGAACTTGCTAGCCTGACGGATCGCTTTCTTGAAGCGCAGAACTGGACAAACCTAGGAAAGGGTCCCGATAACACAAAGGATTCTAGTGGGAAAAACACTGAAGCTCCCAGGAAACCGCAACTTATGTGCACCCTCTGTCACCGGTTTGGACATGTGGCTCCTGACTGCCGTGCCCCACCTAAGCGTATGCTGAAGTGTGAGTTGTGCAACAGAACGGGACATACAGCTGAAAATTGCCAAACTCGGCACGGGGACAACAATGCAAGTTCTGCGTGTGCACTCACCGAATCTCAACCAGTCCGGATTCGTCCAGTGAAAGAATCAAAGCGTCCAGGAAGGAAGACTCGCCGATCGAGTGACAGCGACGACAAGAACCTTGGGACTGCTGTAACTTTCCTCGTCGACGGGATGCCAGTGGTTGAAGGCCGGCTGCTCGGAAGAAGTGTTCGCGTATTACGAGACACCGCTTGTAATACCGCAATTGTCAGACGAGAACTCGTTCCAAAGGTGTATATGACGGGAAGAACGAGATCGAGTGGAGAACTTCGGAGCGTGTTTGCAAGAACGGCAGCAACAACACCGCTTTATTCAGTTTGGTGAGTGATTTTACTATACGAGTGAAGGGTTCCTATTTTGCTGGAAATGATGTTGCACGATTTGAACGGCAAAAACGTCAGTTAACGCTCCAGATTGTCGGATTGTCGCGTTCATGCAGCTATATACACAGGCTGCTTCAGGTTGCAAGTATTTTGTAGGTTTGTTAGCATTGTTTGTTTCTTTTGCCTCTTTGCAACTTGAATATATTGCACTGGCTTTGGTGCTACTACAGCAGCTGTGTTGCCGACTCTATATGCGGTTGCGTTACTATATTCATCGGTATGCATGCGCTGTATTAATACATGATCGCATAAGTAACACTCGCAGACTGCGACTACAGAAAAATTAAGCGAAACCACAAGAAATATTGCATGAAAATCTCCACAGCACCGTTTGTTGCCCACCCAAATTGGGGAAAGAAACTGCTAATGGCCCCACATTTAGCTCATGGAAGTGTGCGCATTCCAACTATTAGGAATGAGGGCAAGGCAGAAAATTGGAGGACGCTTAAGCTTCGCCTTCAAGAGTGGAACGCGATAGCGTTATCGCACCCCGTTCGCACCACCCACTCATTCGCTCGGCATGCTCTTGAGTCACACAAAGACATAGTTTTCATATACAACACTCAAAGTCCACAGCACAACATTGTTCTAATTATTTGTTCCAGGAGCACCACGCAGACGCATGACTCCTCGCCAGCAGCACGGCACACATCGCAAGGGACGCTTTCCCAGCAGACGCGCTACGGCACAGCGATCACGTCAGAGGCGTCCCGCTCAGAGGCGTCAGAGGCGTGAGCGGAAATAGGAGCCGCGTCGCCTAAACACGAGGGTTCGAGTGACGTACGCTGGAATTGGAGAGAGCGAGAAAACTGAATAAATGCAAGGGTATTGGGGCATCTTCGCACCGGTTCTCGCACTGCCCCAATGGGCTCAAACGAGACGAAGGGGAGAAGCAGGCGAGTGGCGCGCCACCTGTTGGGGCAGCGCCGTACATTGCGAGAAGGCGGTCTTCTGTGTTTGCCGTAAGATGGCTCTGCGTGTGCGCCAAGCGCAGAAGAAATGTAGCGGAAACGTACTTCACTACTCCTTTGACTGCGACTTCTGTAATTTACAAGCTCATAATTACCGATATACACCGCAGTATGACTTTCTATGGCACGTTTCTAAGGCAACACTGCATTCACTAGAGGCGCTTTTATCGCGCTTTGAACCATCGAACCCATGGCTGAGTTTTTCATTGATTGTAATAATGCAATATTCTTTTGGGATATATTACAGAGAACGTTAAAGATAGACCTACCCCTCAATCCACATGGCATTCGTTTTTTACCACCTGAACACGATTTTTAACAGATGGATGTCATCTTTTTACTTGGAATGCACGCAGTCTGGCGTAGTCTGTTGGCATATAGACATTGTGACGTTAAAGGCCGATCTGTGTATGAATATTTTGTGGAAATGGTTGCGAAGGTACGTGACGTGTACAAGACGAAAGACTGTGATGAAGCTGTGGTGTCAATGCTTGATACTTTGACACATATAAAACGAGTGTGATCTATGATCACAAACTCTTTTGAAGCTTGTAGCCAAGCTGGAAATAAAGAAAAAAAACCATGGCTGAGTAGTAGCGTCTCTGTCTCACGCTCCGGAGACCCTGGTTCGATTCCCACCCAGCCCATCTTGCGAGTTGTTTTTATTTATGAATTGCCTTCCGGGATTTTTCGCTCACGGCCAACGCCGACGACACCGGCTTTTTTGCAACAGGAGCTTTTTAACGCTGTCGCGTTAATCATACCAACGGCAGGCAGCAAGCAAGCGCAGTCGCCGAAGGTAAGGACCATCTGCAGCTTAGGCCTCTTTGTAAAATGATGGCAATAAAGAGCAGAAGTTTATTATGCTGTTTTAAGGCAAGCTACAACAGAGTAAAACAAAATCATCAACAGCTCATAAGCATGTACATATGCAACACTTCATGAAAATTTAACTTTTAAAGTGGTGCATAAATTTGATGGGCACTGCATGCTATTTTGAGGGAAAAAAAACTTTACACATTAGTTAAATCAAACATGCACTTTCAAGGTTAAGAAATTTAGTACTGTGTGAAATGTAAAAAGCCCATCTGCAAATCATGAACTTTAAATTACTTTTGTGTGTATTGTTTTGGTTGAATGTGTATCATTTATTTTAAAAAAATTTTTAAGATACCTCAACTGTCAGTTGGCCTTTATGCTGTTTTTACTGAATGGTTTCTGTGCTGCACTGTAACATGTGACTGTCAAGACAGCTGTGTCAATCGCAGTGTAGTTACGGAGTAGTGTGTAATTAATATAGTCTGCATCGATGTTGTTCCGAGCATGTGAATCTTTTCTTTTTTTTTTTCGGGGCACCACTTTTCATTTTGAGGTAGCCTTCGAAATTCTGTGTAAGCTATCACTGTTCATATGAAATTCTACCTTCCTCACTGCAAGAGGAAAACCTCGGACAAAGCGATTCATAGTTGTCATGGAGTGCGAGCTTGAAGAAATTTAGGGTTAATTTGGCTGCAGAGGGAAAGCAATGACAATAAATTTGGGACAAGAAACAAGTCTAAAACAAGGACCTTTTATAACCTTAATTACATAGAATTGTTATTATATTTCCTGGCATATATGAAATTGAGCTATGCTTGCTATAGATACGTCTGAATTCTAGATTGCCAAATTGCGATGTTTAAGTGCTGTCAGCTTCAGGAAAGGGAGTCAGTAAGGAAATGGGCTTTCCCTTTAGAAATTTACAATACCCAATGTGAATTTGACATCGAAACAATGATGATAAGGTTTCTTTGTCGATGTTTGTGCTGACAAGAGAGTACTTAATTTTTTTAGGAGTATAGCACAAAATTTTTGTCTGGTTTTTATACCAAGAATGGGTAGCTGTCAGCTGAGTAATTATGCTGCAGCCTCAGTTGTTTAGTAATACAGAAATATAGTTAATACATTGCGTTTTAGTGTCATAACTAAAAACATGGGCGAAGTGTAGTGTGGCCTTGGAAGTGAAGCAGAAGTCTACTCATGTCGCCAATACTCGATGTGGCAGTCTCATAGTACCAGGCACAACTGACGCACACACACATACTATGACCAAGCTGCAAAAGTAGGGATCGTTCAACACTCCACAGGATAACAGGGGAGAGGGTCCTCCTGCATTTCAAAATGAAGTGTGCAATTAATTGGAAGGGCCAGTATGACGTTTTTTAGTGATAAGGTCATTATATCACCATCAACTACTGAATGGAGTCAACTGGCTCGTGCTTGAGTTCTTTCTGACAGCGCATGAATTTCGACTATGGTTTTGATGATGTGATTAGTCTCCTGCTTCGCATACAAAATAGTGCTGCATTTGGAGTACATTTTAAGCTAGCTGCATAAAATGTGATGCAAGGATTATTCATGCTGCTCAAGGAATTGAGGCGCTGATGTCATAATTGTGGGGTTGGCAACTACCTAAAAAGCACAAAAGTGGGGCACGAAATTTTTGTGTCAGTACTCCCTTAATGAATTTCTCCTATGTGCATTAATTGATTTAACAAGAGAGTAATAATTTTGATGCACAAGTTGTTTTACACTGTTGGCTTGTTTTGACACATGCAGAATACTAAAGAACCACTCAGCCCCGAGTAAGCAGTTGCATTTTTCTGTGAGGTGGCACGAAGAAGAAAGTCCCAGTTGTCCTTAGAATATTTCAACAGATTGTTCCAGGGAGAAAACCAAGCCTTTCTGGTTAGCAGAAATTGTGGGCCTTGTCGAAACATGGTTCCAGGACCCACAACGAGCTCTTTGTGGTAGGCCAGCCGCAGTTCAGTTGCAATTTCGCACCACAAATCAGTTTTGTGTGTGTGTGCGTGTCTGTATGTATGTGCGTGGTGACAATGGTATAGGATTTGCAGCCATGATTAAGTCAAACTAAGTCTTTTAGAGCATTGATTACTGGAAAGATACATTCAAGAGAGCACTGTGAATGTGCCTAGCCTGTTCTTTATCTGCATTGTTTGCTTTATATTTGAAAATATTAAAGTCTACTACATTTAGTGACGCTCTCAAAAAAAAAGCAAATTGTTCCCTGTACCCATTTTTAAACATTTGAATTGTCATTTCAACTCACGCTATTTTATTTTTTGTTGCATTTATAATTAAGATTTCTAAGTTCTCTGTAACTAAGTTGCATTTACTAAAGAACCACTGTATTAGTCACGTGCAGAGCAACCATGCTGAATCACATTTGTATTTCAAAAATAAAGTGCATTTTTTTACTGCAACCTTAAGCATCTATGAGCCATTATGCGAGGTTGTGTCTGTGTAGAGACAGGAGGCAGCCTTTCTGCATGCTTCTTTATGCACTCTCCACACACTTGCACTCAGTTCCGCTGCCATTAGTACTGCATGCAACTGTTTATAGAGTGCAGTTTAACGGAGGCGATAAAGGTATTTATTGTCTGCATTCGGTCACGGCAATGGTATGTGTGGCTTTCGCATATGGGCCACGCGTTTTCACACGAGCGCAAGTCTATACTGGCACATAAAATGCAGATGCAGTGGGACCTACTCAATGCCTGTGGAACAAGGGAGACAGAATCGTACATATTTTTCAGACAGACCTGCTTATTAAGTGCGCTGCTATAGCCGGCATGTGTCACATGGTACGCTAATATTTATTCACTAGCATCGTGAAACGATGGTCCTTCCCGACTTTGAAAATGTAGAACTGTTCACAGACATGGCGCTCGAACGTCAGGAATGGCTGAACAAAATGAGTGGACTGCTACACTTGTTTAAGCTGTATTTTAAGTTCTTAAATATGAAGGGGCATAATGCAAAGTCACTTTTTCTGCTGCGCATTTCTTGCAGCAGATGTCATACTTTGTATGAAAACCTCCGATATTTCGTTACCAAACCATGGTACACTATAGAGTTGGTTAGTGCTGATGCCATTTCATCACTGGAAATGCTTATTCTTGCACGAGCTTAGGCAAAAACTGTTGTCTTGCAGTTTAAAAAGGAAGGTGCAGGAAAAAAATATATATATAGTCCACAAATACATTTCTTCGTGAACGTCGGGATAGCTATTTCTGTACTGGTGCTATGTATTGACAAAAAGTAGTTCGTTGCTCTGTATTACTTCTTTAAATGATTGTCGATTTGGTATTTGTGCAACATTACTGCGGCGTGAAATCAAGGGCTTGACAACAGCTCATCTGGTTGGGAATTGGCACAAGACACTGACCACGGTCAAAGCGAAAATTTTACTCCACGTGGTTGTTGCATTTCTTGTGCTTTTGTAGCGACATGTAAAATCAACCTTCCGGTATTGTAAGAGTGGCAAGTAGAGGTAACTATAGCATCTCCAAAGCTGAAACAAGCCTGGACATTGGATGTCTGCACCGAAGCAACAGTGCTTCCAAAGGTGGCTACTGGCCATAGGTGGGGGGAGCATGAGCCGAGCTACCAGCTGGCTTGTAGAGGTATAGGTCTAGAGTACTGCTTACAAAAGACGGCTACTAGCTCGGCCATTGCTAGATGAAGCTGGAAGGTAGAAGTCTACTAGCTGGCTGCGTGCTTCCTGGGTAGTTCTTTTGTAGCTTTTGTGCAGCCAAGTATCGTTTGAATCAAATAATGATAAGGTTCAACGTGCGGAAGCACACAGGCTAGCTATAAGAGACGCCACAGTGGGGCATTCCGGAATACTTTTTGCACCACCCGAGAGTCAGTATCATGAACCTAAAGCAACGTACATGAGCGTTTTGTATTCCAGCCCAATCAGAACACGGTCGCTATGGCAGATAAACGAACCCATGACCTCATTGTCAGCAACACGATAACCACCGAGCCGTCACGGCGGGTTTGGAGCAAGGATGTTGCATTTGGTGCTGAATTCACAGCTCCAGTGTAGGCAAGTCTTGTTGTCGGTCGTCTTTCTAAAGCTTAGCAATATATCCTTACAACCATTTACACTGTTGCTGGTAGCATTTCGTATAATTCCGGAACAAGAGACCTTACCTGCAGAGTTATGGGGTGCAGCCGTCAGTGCCTTGTACAGAAATTCCCACATGCTTCCAATCGAACTTTGTTGAGCATGATGTTAAAAACTAATTTCGCTCAGAGAAAACGGGGCGGCCGTGCAACCTTCCACATCCAGATCCAGTGATCGAGCGTGATGCAACACGTACGCGATGGGAAGCTCCACAAGTGCCGGCAAAGAAATCTTGACCTTGTAATTTGTGCAGGATTCATTCACAGCTCATAGCTCTGATCTCTCCGAGGGTTTACGGTCATATACATGTTGTGTGATCACAGTCTCAAATAATGTTCGCTCTATTTTTTTGGGCATCACATTATAGAGATTTTAAGAAGCACCATACTATTACTGCAGCTTTGGAAAACTTTGTTGATAACAAGGGCGAAATCGCGCTTCAGGAACTGTTCCTAAAGGCATCCTTCGCTGCACAAGCGGTGTCTGCTGCAGGTCTTGTCACCTCTGAGGAAAATGTGTATTAGGGAACCATGATTTATAGTTCAGAGCGAAGAAATAAGTGCAATTGTTGATCTCCTCTGGAGCAGAAATACTGCCACTATTTGGTGTGGACCGCTTATTTGCCAGTGGAGATGAGCTTCCGCTAACCATGCCACTCACCTTTTCATTGTAGAAGTGTCAACATACTTTAGCAACTTGCAAACCCGCAATAATGGAGACCTATGTCTCCTCATAGCACAAACTGATGGCTGCAGATGACAGTTTTTCCCTCTGCTTGCTTTATTTGTTACGTGCCGTCTGCCACAAGTACCAGATGACGTCTGCCACTGAGAACTGTTGTACTGGGCGCAGCGCCACCTTTGTGTCGTGATGTGGAGAAGTGGTGAACTACACTCCAGACGGGTCGCTCGGCACACTTACTCCTCTAGCCATCATAACCGTGATTTCAACACTACCTATTGTACAGTTACCTATGCCTGTAACGACTCCGGCTGTATCGATATCTTCCCTGCCTTTTTACAGCAATTCTCTGAATGTCTCTTGCTTATCTCGGTAGCCACCCAGTTAAAGGGTGAGACATGCTCAGAACATGAATTGAGATAACCCTGGTGATGGAAAAATTGCCTGTGGTATTAGTTATAACGAGCCATGTTTTTCTCATTAAACGTATATTTATGGTTCTAATTATTTACAGTCGCGAAAAATGACCCTTGGCACCCCATGCGGCAAAAACATAAATATGCATAAGCGGCCTATCACATGGCCGCCTACTGTGTATGTGGATCCTGGTACTCTTATTAGTATTGAAATTCATTATAACTTTTTTATAAGCTTTCTTTAACTTACAATTTTCAGATATAGGCCTTTGTTTGTAGCGAGTTGAAAAGTGGCACTGCCTTCGTTTTTGTTGAGTTGGCTAAGCTCGTCTATCGACAGAATAACAACAACGGGCCCAGTAAAAAAAAAACAATTGGACCCAATTGGAAAATTTCCACTTGTTTCCAATTGGTTCCATTTGTGTATTAGTACCCAATTGGGCCACTTGGAACAATTGGGCCAATTGGTTGTATACCATTTGGATCAAATGGTGCAGTCGGCATAGAACCAATTGGTTGTTGCCAATTGGGTCACATGGTGCAGTTGGCATAGAACCAATTGGGCTAATTGGCATGGAACCAAATGGTCCAAATGGAGCTGCTCGACGGGTCAAATGGTTTTGACTGTGCACAGCCTGCGCTGTGTGAATCTGGCAAACTAGCACAGCAATAAGGAACCACATCGTTACATGTGGCTCGGCAAGTTGGTTCATATACATTGTGATCTAATATGATGCAAAACAATATGAACAGCACAAAAAGCGAATCTCTTCATTAATGCTCTTTTCCATGCTTTTCTTGCTTCACATCATATCACACAACAAGAGCCACTACTTCCTTAAGATGATAACTACATGTGACAATGAGGCAACACGTGAAAAGTAGGATTTAAAGCTTTATTAATAAGAAAAATGCAATGCGGGATACTGTTCATGGTCCCCGGTCTAGTCGCGCCACAACCTGCAGAAATGGATAAAAAAGAAAGACAGCATTGTGTATGGAATCCTGAAAAACCTGTCGCCCTCAAAAGCTGGCAAGACAGGCAAGCTGATATTGGATAAAAAGGCACCTCAACTTTAATATTCAGCAATTCTACCAGGCTTAAGAGAGTCACAATTTGCGGTTTGTGTAGCTAAGGTTCAAGCAGCAAATGCAAGAAAATTGTTCTAATCAGTGTACCTTTTCGCTGTTCTGTCAATGTCAGCAATGTTCTCCCCCACGTAGTGATTCATACGTTTCACCAGTGCTGTCACGACGCTCTCGGGGAACCTTGCTTTTAAATAAACGCTCAAGCAATACACTTGAAACCTTTTCGTCAAAATTAGTTCAGTGCATCATGCACATTTGCTACATTACACAAAAGCGTATACATATGTGTGCAATCATTTAACTCAAACGAGTGTGCGTGACCCGTGCACTCGTGTAGTGCAGTAATGCAAAATAATTACAAGAGCTTTGGAAACGCGGAAACTTACCTCCGATCTGCAAAATTCTGGCAAGGTAGTGGGCACACGTGCCGGCCGCGTCCGTCCACTTCACCATATAAAAAGCTGCCGAAAAGTCGTCGTCAGGCTTGAAGTTCTTTATGTCTGTCACTGGCACAATTGCCAAATGTTTGTCGATTTCGTACCGCACGTACGCGTGGGTGATGATAGTGCTGTCAGACGGTCGCACGAAGCACGTAAGGCGATCAGGACAAAGCGCAGAATGCAGTACAGCACGCATGCACGACTGTCAACGACTGTTTTTGTTACTGCCATGGTTGCTGCACACACGAGCACATGTTGCTAATGTTGATGTCGATTATGCTGTCCCGTTCGGTCGCCAGAAAAAAATGACGCTGAAAGAAAATTTATTTCCAAGAATTATTTCATAGATATGAAATATAAAATTTTAACAATATTGCTAAATTACGAATTGTTTTATGCCTAAAAGTTGTTTGAGTCGTGTGTTTAAGAAACACATAAAACAGTGCAAGTTTTTTTTTTTAACTGTTTAACATGATCAATAGACCGACCACTTCTTTTTTACGGTCGTTCCACATTTACAATTGCCCTCCAAATGCCAAATAGTGTCTTCCAATCTCACGAATCCAATCTCGAATCTCGCGTCCAAATCTCAAAAGAGAAATCTGCAAATTTTGTACACAAGAGACATTAACATTTTCTCACTTAAATTTTGTCCAAATGGTTTTGATAACTCCATTTGGACCATGTGGCAATTCAGATTTACCCAAATGGTCCTGCTGGAGACTCCATCTGGCCCAATTGGAAGTGAGGGTTTCCATGTGAACCAATTGGCCGTTCTAACTGGTCCAAATGGTCCGGTTGGTGATAACACTTGGTCCAATTGGAAATTGCCGTTTCCAGTTGGACCCATTGATATTTCCAAATGGTTTCAATTGTTTTTTTCGACTGGGGGGGGCCAGCCAAACATGAAGTAGGTTGGTACTTGGGGAAAAACGTGGTACAAATATGAGAAACGCCTGTACATCAATGTAAACTTATTGTACCAGCTTTTTATTTTCAAAAGTAGTTGAATAGGTCAAGTAACCACGGTTGCACTCACTGCTGTGAAAGCATGACGGGCAGAATTCACAAGTTGCGAGGCGGGCTATCGGCATTGCTCTCACTTCTCGGCGTTGCTGGAGGTGGGACTTTTTCTTTCTTATAGGCTGCTCAGATAAAAAAAAATCTGCTAACAAAATATCCACAAGCTTTCGGAAGTAACCGCCGCAGCTGTAAACATTATCGAGGGTGAGCTTTGTGTTGCATCATAAAAAACTAGGTCCTTAAAAATTGGTTGTCATTCATTCGCTTTGAATCCCAACTCTTCTGTAAGGAGGACGTTTCCTACGGGTCTTGCTGGATCAATACCTTGACATATTCCCTCACAATCTGCTGAGTTGTCTCCGGACTTTTGCTGCTGGAGGCACGTGCCTCTTCCTGTTGCTAATATTTGTGTCGGTATGCTTTTGTCCTTTTTGCATGGCTGCATATCGCCTCATCTCGGAGGCCATGACAGCAATTTAGGTTTCATTTTTCAAAAATCAGTAAAGTGGATGCTTGCATAAATGACTTAGTGGTTTCAAGCAGGTGCTTACACTACTGTTATACATACCACGGCCGCTCAATGGAAACGCACTTGGTGCGGCCCGTCGCGTCGCGCCGGTTTTACTGGGCGAGGGCGTGATGCGAGAGTTTACAGTTTCCGCCGTCGGGGCGCCACTGCTCCGGGACGCTTTGCAGGAGGAATAGCTCCCGAGCGCCGCAGAGCCAGTGGGTCTCACGCGTCGCAGCTGGTTTCTTTATGATATACGACTGCCCTACTGGATCTGCGCACGTGTGTGATCGTGTACGGTGTGAACAGACGTTAGCACAGACGGCGCCATGCCGCGCAACTGCTGTGTGCCGCTGTGCAGCACCAACGCAAGGAAAGATCCGACGATACGATATTATGAATTTCCGTGCGATCCTCAACGGCGGGAAGCATGGTTGAAGAACATGGTTTCGCCATGTTTGGCGAAAACAGCCGTTAAACTTCCCATTCAGGATGGTGAAACTTGTCTTGCCAGCTGCCATCTCATCTG
Organism: Dermacentor variabilis; assembly: GCF_050947875.1. NCBI lineage: Eukaryota > Metazoa > Arthropoda > Arachnida > Ixodida > Ixodidae > Dermacentor > Dermacentor variabilis. The sequence continues at coordinate 90,282,086 of NC_134578.1, forward strand.
CAGCCAGTGAGCTCTCAAGTGAGCTTGAATTCATCACTATGTGGAGTGAGCTAGTAGCTGATAGAGTTAGCACGAATTGCGTATACCTGGCCGGCTACGTTGCACGTGCATGTGAGGAAAAGGTGCAGTTGTTCTACAAGTTTAAAAAATTGTATTAGGCGTGCATTCTTTTGTCCTTTGTTTAAGCGACTAATTCACACACACACACACACACACACACACACACACATATATATATATATATATATATATTTAGATATGTCTGTGGCTGATTTCATTACGAATATATAAGATTATGTTCTTTTAGTACCGTTTTTCAAGCTAAATTTTTATGCTCGTCTTCAGGTGGCTTGTAATTCCTGCAAACTCCTTTTTCAAGCAGCGAGGCCAGCTGAAGTAATTTATAGACTGATCCGCAACTTTGATGATGGATGGCTAAGGTACCCAACAATAGAAGCAGTTGGCCTGTGTAAGCTGGACTCGACCTACTGACTTCTGGCTTTATTGTTTTCTCTCCGAACATTGATGTAGGCTAGTAGTGCCCATTTGCAAAATTTTTCTCGCATATACCCGTGAACCGGCTGAACTATAATGCAGCACATTTCTGCATGTCCAGAAACGTAAAACAGCGTTAATCATCGGCTCTAATTGTGGACCAGACTGATCAGAGTTCGGACTTCTTAAAACGAGCATTTTTATGCTAACCAACTAATTATATGCAACAAGTTAATATAGCGGATAACCGGCTTCGTGTGTGTCAAACGCTCGAAGAAGCGCACCTAACACAGGTGACTTCCGACACAAACTGTCGCTGACAACTGCAGCGATGCTGACGTACTGCTATCAGTAGCAAATCGCCAGTTGACATTACCATTCATATTTTGTGAAACACCGCTACACAGCTCTTTATCGGAACAAATCAAGCGCTGGCCGCGCGGCCGCGGCGGGCGGAGCACAGCTCTCCCCCCGCAACTGTCCCGGAGCAGTGGCGCTGCGGCGGTGGCGATGGGAACTAGGCGCATCACGCCTCTCTTGACCGACGCGACGGGCCGCACCAAGTGCGTTCCATTGAGCGGCCGTGTACATACTGCCACGAGGAGTGCACGAAGCTCTCGTTTCGGTTTATGCCAAAATTGTCTTTAACTTTAGGTTGTTACATATCAAGCTGCAACTTACTGCAACACTCATGCGTTGACTGAGGTAGTGAAACTCTATCGTGTGTCAAATTGTACTTGTAATACTTGGCAGGCAAAACAGTATTTCTAATAAAACTTGCATCAGGTTCCTTCAATATCTTCAACAATTCTTCTGGTCGCAGGAGGGAAAAGCCCAGCTGCGTCGGAGAAACAAAGCCAGCACAGCACTTAGAGCAGAGGTGAAGCCGTTGGACTTGGTATACTGCTTCGAGGCATCTACCATGCCGAGGCTACCTACTCATGCTGGTGACGTCACAGCCGAACTTCCACCTGCATCCGTGAAATCGTGGTCCTTGCCTAGGGACAACCAGAAGACTTCTTCGACCGTGTGCGGCACTGCCATCACTAAAATCACTCCCGGTGCCACCTCGGTTGCCCACCTAGCCTTTCTCTTTGCTCCAGTGAAATTTGGAGGAAGTTGCCTGCATGAAATTGCAGGCAACTTCCGACGTTCATCTTTTGACTTTTAGATTTCTACTTTTTTGTTTCATCAGTTGTGAAGCTGTAGAATTTGTCCTCGTCGCTGTGCCGTATAGTGAAGGAATGGCTTAACTGTTTGCACGAACGGCTTTCTTATTCCATGCACTGAAGTTCTGCCTCAGCAGCGACTAAATCACAAAAAGAACCAATAATCACAATGGTGTCCACAAACAGGACAAATCCGCTTGTTGCCCCACATTTGGGAACATGCGGCCCAAAATGAGTTTAATGCACTTGTACAGTTACAGAGGCAGGGTGTTCAGGTTTGTGTGAGGTAGACTTGGTCAAGTGTGTTCAAGAGTGGCAGACTATATGCGACAAATCTGCGATAGAGTGCTGAGACGGAGGCTGAAAAGGTGGGTCTCCAGGAAGCGGCTTCACATAAAATGTATAGATGAAGCACATGCTCACATGCACACTCCGAATGGACAAGCTCCATCTATGGGGAATCGTATAGCAGTGCAGTGACGGTCACAAAGCCCTCTCAAGGATTGTCTCAAAACTTGTAACGGCGCAGTCACGGACAAATATATTGTAGAAGTGGTTTGTTCATGCAGCGAAGAGCCCTTTAGCTCCACATATGAGCACAAGGCAAGCACAGACAGGCCCATGAAAGTCTCCGAGATACAGTGTACAAGTTCTATATGAGGAAGCAAGAGTTAATCCTGTAAGAATCGGGTGCCTCAGCGAATTGCGGCTAGCACGTTCGAGGATGCTCACCATTGTTGGAAAAAAAATGAGCCACCATGTTTGGTGCCCACAAAGGATAGTACTAAGATGCGTTGGCTCAGTTGCTTGAAGCTGACAAAAACAAACATTCATAATATTATTGATATTTGTGAAAGCTCGCGCCTCATTCAAATCCCCTCCTGGCACTCCTCGTCTCGTTTGCCTGTCATGTATGGATTGCCGTTCAAGAGAAATTCTGCATTACTGATCACATGGTTCTGAGTAATAGAACACATGTAACGGACACTTTGCAAGAAAGTGAGCGCCCCCTGCCGTAGGCCTGAGGAAGCGTTAGGGGCACTGGGTGCAAGAGTATTTGTGTGGAAAACATTCCCGGTGTCACCTCGTTGCTACCTGTGCCATTGATATTCATGGTGTGAAATTCAGCTTGCATTGTTTGTTTAGTCTTCTTAAGTTGGTGTCAAAATGATGGAGGAAGACTGCATTCCGTTTTCTTTTTTGGACACGGGATGGACTTGCAACTTTTTGTAACGCTCGATCGCCAGCGACTAGGTGTGGAGCTCCCTGCACTCAACAACTGCGACCCTGCGTCAGGCCTATCATAGTTGGGCATTTATAAAAGAGGGTTATGTGAATAACGTTACGCTCAATCTAGGGGCGTCAGTGACCCACAAGTGCTTCTTGTTCAGGCAGCTTGCACCTACCCCATTGGATTTGACGTCTGTAGATTCACTCTTGGTTTTCTCTTCCTGTAGTGTTGTAGAGGCTGAACTATATGCATTACAATGCACACTTAGCGCTGTGCAAACTGTTACATGTATGTATTAAAACAAAGCTAAAATGAAGTTCAGGGATGGACTGGATCGAGTGGCTCGGGTAGACGCTAACCCATACAACCTGTTGCATCATCAGCTGTCAAAGATTCCGTCGGCTAGCCTTTGCTTCATATCGCTCACTTATCTCGCACTTCGGTTGGCTGCATAGAATGATTGCGGACACTGCATCCTATTTTCCAACAGACTGCATTTATGTCATATAACTTGTCGCATCAAGTAGCCAATCTATGCGCTAACAAATGTGTAGCGACGTGCGAGACGGTATAACATGATTTTCAAAATAACCGTTAGCAAAAACAGCCCTTGATTTTCATTTTCTCTCGCAATGAAAATGCGTGCATGAGCTGGCGTGTGCACACGTGTACGGTTTAAGCCGGAAATATGCTACCTACTCATGCTGCCAAAATCCTACTTTGCTGTGATGAACGTGCTATTACATGCCTCTTTATCTATGCAACGACTGTGCCGCTGCACTGCAGCCTGGTCGCAAGTTCAGGTGTGTGTGAAAATATTTGGCATGTAGTCAGATTGGCTACAGAAGTTTGAATCTGGCATAAAATTGAAGAAGGGTAGCTATTAACACAAAGGGCTCATTACAGGCCAAAATTCATGACGCATAGTTGTTAAAAGTGCTCGCTGCGAATCCAAATCCCTGAGATACCAAACTGAGCCGTCCACACTCAACCTCGTTACGGCGTTCACCCACGACACTCTTTTTAGGGGGTACCGCTACTTGGACAGAAACAACTAAATAACAGTAATGACGTTATTCTTGCAGTTATAATTCGTACATCTATATGCAAAGCAGTGGGGTGGCATGGCCTTCAGAAATGTGGACCCGGGAGCTTGCCTGAGCGTGCCGGAATGCCCAGTCAGGCGGAGAGTCGTCTGCTAGCTTTCCAACCGCATAGGAGGTGCTCGCGAGCGGCATGCTCACGCATGCACAGCAGCTTGCCCATTAGCTAAGTGTCCATTACATGTTTTGTGCCATCCAGATTCACGATTTCACTTGATTTGGAAATGCCTGAATCAAGAATACCTTCAAGAACAATGGAATTCTGCTTTTATGTAAAATACAGTCAATGACCAATTTTCCAGACACCCGGTTTTTCGGGCATGCCCGTTAATTAAGGCGCCGTTGCAGCACTGCCATGTACCCCATGTAGTCAATCTATAAGAACATATGTAATTTCGGACGCAAAAAGATTATCGTGACTTTTCGCCATGAGTGCTTGTCCGAAACGGCATTAATCGAAGCCACCAGCGCCACCATAACCGCGGCAACGCCAGGCCTACCTGCTTCGACGATCGCTACCAAGCTTCCTGCTGTTCGGTGCAGTATTTTTTATTAATGCAATTCGCCGCTCTTAGCAACGGTGCCGATTCCGCCTTTGTAATTCTCGCCAGTGGCTGAAGCTCGGAAAGCACGATGCGTTGCATAATGCCGGTTTCTGAAGGTCAGCTTCGCCTCAATACAGCAGCCTACGCGGCGAAGCATCCGCGAAGTATAGAGGTGAAGCATACCAAGAGTGGGAAGGGGCAAATGCCACGGGCTAGTCTCAACTTCTCAATTATACACGCATGCATCCGCTGTCTTCTGTCGCAGCACGAGCACTGATACACCTAATATGTGTATACCGGCAGGCCTTCAGGAATATTTCGGACGTTTATGTTACGATTTGAGCCCTTTGGGGCAATAAAAGGCATGCATTCATTTTTTTCGTACTCAGCGATTTTTAGGACGTTTCGTGGCCCCTGGGAGTCCGAAAAATTGGACTTTGACTGAACTATAGAGGCGTGACTTCCTTGAACAATGTGATCGCAGCTTTACCCGTGTCCTCTAATTGAGAAAGATATCTGGTTCAGTTGATGTTGGAATGGTTCATTTCATGAAGTTATTGCTTGACAGGTGGGACCTTTGGGATATTTTCCTTGGACATGATGACAAGGAGACTTGTACATTTTGAGTCTTGAATCGCGCATATGGTGATCAAGTGCTTCGCGTGCATAGCAGTATTTTTTTTTTGTTAGCAGGGGCTTGTGTGTTTATGTGAACTACACAAGTGTCGCAAGTGGAGTGTGTCGGTCACGGGAAGACAATGATGAGGCAAAGTGCGCTTCACATAAAAATATCTCTAACTATGCAAAATATAGTTAGCCTCTCTGGGTCCTTGGCTTTTCAGACACATGGCATAAGGGAATAAAACTAGGGGTGTGCGAATTTTTGAGAATGAATTGAATATGAATCAAATCATGCCAGAAGCGAATTTAATTGGATAGATAACTTTTACATTGAAGTACAGCCATTTACAGTCGATGTGAAATTATGTCCACATCCAAGTAGCCGTAATGTTAGCAAGTTTCTGTCATTACGTTGCATGTTATAAAGCGTTGTTTAGAAAATACGCAAATGGAGTATTAGGAACAGCTAAGCAGGCTGTTCGCATACGCAGTGCTCTTCAGAAAGTGTGAACAATTGCTGTAAAGTCGGCCGTCTGGCTCCGTGGGTGATGTAGCATACTGCAATATGCAAGTTCTCAAGTTTTATGCCTTATTATGCCTGCAGAGATGAAAATTATTTCACTTTCGCTCCAGCTTATGTTTCATTGCATGGATAGAGTTGATGTTTTAAAATATTTGAAAACAATTAAAAAAGATGTTCATATTTACGAATAGTGACTTATTCGTTTCAATACTGAATCGAATAGGACACTGCTCACTTTGTTATTCCAAAGTTCCGAAAAGTCACAGTTTTTCCCAAAAGGTCGGAAGCACTGATTGTGATAGGAAATTAGTAGACAGCTATATGAAGTTTTATCGGCCGTATAAACATTTTAAACATCCGCTTACTAACTAAATAAACAAGCATGGTGTCACACGCACACGCTCAAAGATGAACTCATCTCGCTCTATGACCACGTAGACTCGCTGTCAAAATTCCAAAGTGAGAAAGCATGGCAGCGAGTGAATTGATCAACCTTCAGGCTGCTCCTCACTTCAATGTGAACTAAGCAGCAAGAACATATCACACATGAGGCTATCAGCGCTCGGCGCAATCTGTCCCTATCGCAGAGCGCTTTCAAGACGGAGCCCGCGCGGCCGTGCCATGCGCAGTTGTGGTGGTGAATGTCCCTCCCCCAGTATATTGCGTGTGATGGAAGACAGCGCACTTCCTTCCCGCTTTCCTCCTTTGCACATGCAAGATTGAGCCACCATCGTCAGCTCACCCTTGCACACCTTCACTCACACATACAGCATATGGCACACGGTGATGATGTTATTGCCATTGAACTTTATACAGAACATCACGGCAACAACAACGATGGTAGAAATGCACCTGGAGTACCCGTATAATTACAATCGCAATAATATTTGCACATTCCTAAACAAAACAATGTCCCAGTTACCCAAAAGGCCTGACATAAATACGCAGATAGGACGAAGCAGCAAGAAATTGCAAATGGTATCACATTTATTGCCACCCAAGGGTATAGAACATCAATAAGCAGCTATTGCTCAAACATGAGTGCAATAACAGTCTGAGTTTTGTTGCACCTAGCAACAAACCTTGAACTGTTCTTTTACCAATTTCTTTACCAACTCAAGCTGTTTTTTTGCCAATATTGAGATATCCTTTTGCATTAAGAAAAAGAGATGTCTCAGTTTTGATCAACCCAGCAAAAAGCACAATGAGCAGTCAACAAATATATTACTAGGCAAAAGGTGTGGTGGTAGTTGGGGGGGGGGGGGGGGCTGCAACAACCAGGGCAACAAAATAGTAAACATCTTTTTATTTTAAAACTCATACATACAATTTTATGTGAATAAGCACTGTGTGCACTCTTTTCATTTCCCAGATGTGTGTATGAAGCAGTTTAAAAGCTCGCAGGGTCCTAACAAAGGACCCAAAATTCTGAGGCAATAAACAAGCAAAAATAAGTTAAAAAGAGAATGCCTACAAGAGTATGAACAGACCAACATCACAAACACATAAGCCTTCGGTGACAAAGGCCAATTCACCTATAAATAATATATAAAATATCAAGTAAATATCACATCCAGTTATATAAACAAGTAAAAAAGGCATGACTAGATATTATGATGCAAGATTTATATTAGAGTGCAATATATATATATTTTTTCTTGATGAGCACTGAGCTTAGAGATCATAATGACAGCCCCTAGACGTCCTTGAGCATTTAGCTTTGCACTTTGCGCTCTCCTTTCATGATAGATGACCAGTGAAATCAGTGGTGACATGCTGGAACTTGCACACTTGTTACAATGCGACTCTGTGATGAAACAGGAATCTACAGACCTGTGAATTGCAATGGTGCAGCCACAACAGCGTGCAACGCACACTCCACTACACAACACTGCAGCCTTCAAACAACAATATACCACTTACAGTAATTACCAATTATAACTGGTATTCAGTAGTATAGGCAGACATTTTTTCGGGAGGAGGCACCCACTTGACCAGGGTTGGCGAGAGGTAAAAAGGGGCGAGAGGGGCTAGGAAGGTCGCATACTAACACAGAAAGGTTGGGAGTGGGTCCACATGCCCGGTGTGTGACCCCATGGTGTGTGACGCTGGTATTGTCCGTAGCATCGTGCAGTTAAGATGCATAAAATCGGCTCAGATATAGCGGTGATAAACAATAATTAAACCGAAAAATTATTTTTTCTAAACATTTCTTACTGTTATAAATGACCTGCTTAAATGTACCTTCAGAAAGGGCGCTAATGGACTTTTAGAGATCGGTTCTGGCTTACACAATGTTGAAGTTTTTGGTAAAACACAGCAGTGCAATGATTTAACTTAAGTCTAAACTAAGATCCTCAAAATGTTCAGCTAACCAAAGAAGTTGTCATAAAAGAGGCAGTCTTGAAGGTGATCTACAGATTGACTGAGTCAGGGTGTCCCAGAGCAACACAGCAGCTATGAAACATGCCGTGGAGGACGGCTCCGGACTAATTTTGATCCCCTGGGGTTCTTTAGGGTGCACCTATATCTAAGTATGTGAGCGTTTTGCATATCGTCCTCGGGGAAATGAGGCCGCCGAAGTCTGGAATCGAACCCGCAACCTCACGCTCGGCAGCAGAACGACGTCACCGCTGAGCTACTGCAGCAGCTGAAGGAAATCTACTGCAACTCCATAAATGGCATGAAAAGCCCCCGTGCGGACAATTTCATCAGTTTCCTAGAACTTTTACTGCGTTATACATCTTTTTTTTCGCTGACTGTGCACCTTTTGAACCTGGCTCATTATTTGCAAAACACAAATAGAAGATACATGAATTAATGAGGTCATTGAAGAAAACTGCTTCTCAAGGCATCCTGTCACAAATTTGTACTGCTGCGACGGGAGAGAGCATAAGTGACACGCGCACGCAATTCACAGTTAGCAACACCATTACTCTGAAAAGTGTTGTAATGCAAATTTTGATATTACTCCATTATGTCATGTGCCTTTCCCATTCAATGGCTAAATGCAACTCTTTGTGAAGGAAGGCTGTGTGTGCCAATGAGGTGACTGGCAAGCATAAGGTATCCTGGTGGAATTACTAGAGGGAACTCTAGCACTGCAAATATTCAGCTAAACTGGCATTAATAGTTAGCACTACATTGATTTGTCTAACCTTGATGCTTGTGGCTTCAGGAATTATGTCTTTATTATCCTTTATTGGCAGCAATTGCTAAGGTGTCTGTCCCTCTTTGCTGTGCAGTTCTTTGCACAGTTTTCTATTCTAAATTAAAATTTACCAACTAGCCCAAGAGCAAATCCACTTTGATTTCCAAGTGCTCCCATTTTCATAGACTCGGAAGGCTATAAGACTCTGCAGACATGCATAATCATTGCAAATTGTACCTATAATACATCATTTTGTCAATCGTGATCAATTTGTCTCTAAACGTGTAAGACTTGCAAAATTAATTAATCTAGCAACGCCCTCTCCTATAGCGCACGACAATATTTTAGAATATTGGCTAATGCTTGCTTAGACAACCTGTACACCTGAGTTTCTGAGGAATAAAGCTTGTCCGTTTTAAGCATTTGCACCATCCACATTCTTGTGTCTCTTGTCTTTGACATAGTGCTGCTTCAAGATCAATCAGTTCGAAGTTACCAACAAGTTTTTGATTGAGGACAAAAAAAATAACAATAAATGAAAGGACTAATTTTGCATCCTGCCTACACACCTAAACAAACACACCCTAAACACCCTAAACACACCCTCTGCGGCCTATTCTGGCCCCAAACAATAATTATCTGTATAGTTTGCGTTTCCCTGAAAACTCTGCACTCGCTATTCTCCCGTCATGAATGCTATGTCACACTGATAATATGCATGCTGTTTGTGACATAGAGGTGCCGCGTACACAACCTTATTATTTATTAATGTAAGGAAAGGCATGCAAGATAAATGACGATTATTGTTTGCGGACAAGATAAGTCCCAAAGGGCACAACCTTTTTTTTTTTTTTAGAATGGAGTACTTTTCTTGGAGTGTGCACCAATAGAAGCATTGGAGCAACATTCTTGGTCGATCACTTTTGGGGATGCTATCACTTTCACGTAGCTAAAGCAGCAAGCATCGGCGCCTTTGAGCAACGGAATTTCTGGCACCAGGACAGCGCGTCCGGCATCGTGCGAGGTACGCTGTTGCTCATAGATGCCAACGCATCCGGTGTGCTGTGTCGCACAAAAGTGGATAGTATCTCGGAAAGTGATCGATTGAGAAGGCTGCCCCTGGAAAGTGCAGTGGTCGCTTGGTGGTCACTTGGTGAAAGGGAACATTGAACACACGGGGGCTTCACTTGGTGGCCACCATGGTGGTGATGGCTAACAGCGTCTGAAGTGCCTGCAGCGCCACCTGCCCTGCCGCCAGAACCCAGTCCAGCCGCAGCACGTACGTCTGCCACAGCAGGAAGTAGAGCGCCCCAAGTACCGACGGCACCGTCAGCACCACCGAGAGGGCCAGGCAGGGGCTGCGCTCTGTCAGGTTTCCCCGCTTGCCTACAAGATGGGACACCTTTTGTTGTACCCGTAAGAGATATCAAGCAAGAAGAATCGCGGAAAGTGAGGGACTCAATTCGTCAATGTGACTGGCATTCCCGGGATACCTCATGGACGTTCGAACGTCCATCTATGTTCTGATCTAACCATTGGCCTTTCACACCAACTTGGGTCACCGGGCGCTTGCCACTGGGCATGTCCCTCTATTCATAATTATCATTGTAACATGTAAAACACATAGTCACAAGTCAGACATCTATCATAACATAGCCTGTTAACTGCGCTGACGTCACCAATCGTGTCCAAAGGATGTACGGGTCACCAATTTTTGTTGCTGGCAACGAAATGATAAAAGAGAAGTTCAATTGGCAGTAAAGACAACTTGCCACTGTTGAAAGCCCAACCCACAACTTTTGCATGATACATGCAATGCTCTGAAGTTCAAGTTTGCAAACTTTGGAGCTTACCTCATCCCCAAAGAATAGTTCTTGTCTACATTGCGTGCCTTTCCTTTCTTTAAGGGAAATGAAATGCTTTCAGTAGTACCCAAGTTTACTGAGCAGACATAGAGGATGTCTCAAACGATGCTTTCTCACAACAATTTAGTGTCGGCGCACCAAAATGAAACAGGTACAAGTGATTAAACACCACTCTACAGCATTTCCCCTTAAACATTTGCACCGTGCGGCTATGCTTATGTCCCACCACCCTGGCCATATAGTCATTTGGTCGATTGGTTGATTTGAACCCAGTGTGTTCCCACATCTCTTTTCTACAGTTTTTTTCATTAAGCCTGGGCTACTGGAGTGAACTTCAACGCCAAACTTTGCCCAGTGGATGCAGATGTGGTGGTACAATGGACAGTGTTCCCTGACTTGTGCTACACGAAGCAAAAAAGAGGCAGCCACGCTCTGTTGCTGCGAGTGTATAGGCAATGTACAAGCTACAAGATAGCCATTTGAGGGTATTATTTTGGTTTGATAATAGCTTCGCAACATGCATACATGTTACGAGGGTTTACTATTGTCTCTATGTTAGGCTCGTACGATTTTTTTTGCAGCCATCAGCAAAAATAGCAGGCGCTGCCTCAGCCAGTCTAGAGCTGCCACTAACTCGCGAATGCAGTGAAATGGGCTAATATATTTAAGATAGCTTGTTCTCGGGCTACTTTGTTGACACTCAGCGAAGCCGATGTAGCACAAATGAGAGAAGGCAGAAGAAACAGACTGCTGGACACCACAGGCAGTACACTCACAAGTGATTTATCGCAATTCTCTAGAAGACCAGATAAAAATGCACAACAAAATGTACATGTGCACAGGTTCGTCTGCAAAAAAAATAAAATAAAAACCTCATCTCTAAAGGAGACACAGAAGTATCACGGATGCAATCTATGCCTCTTTTCTTGATACAAAAGACTTCCAAAAATTTCATTTTTCTTTTTTTGCCGTGGCGAACCTGTCCACATGCAACTGTGCAGTATACACTACAGAGTTCTATGATCTCACCTCATTCATTCATGAGTGAAATGGTAAGCGTATTTGTTTCATGAAATGAGCACCAATAATAACACTGGGAATAAGTGCGTTAGCATGTTCAACAAATAAGTGCAGCAAATGTTACACTTAACACTGCAGAATGCTGCAAGGTAGGCAGTTCCGACGTCACTGCGATTCCCTGTGTGTTTTGATTCTGTTCCTGTTTCTTTGGTTGAAATAACTTTTTTCGTCCCAATTTTTAGTCATTTTAGGGAGTTGTTAAGTGATGATTTGTGCTGGCTAGTCGAAAACCAAAACCACATCTTGAGATACATCTGTGCACTTTGTTCTTAAAAAATTACTGTTTTCTTTAATTGATTTGTTGGTAGTATTTCACATGTTGGAAGGAAAATAAGTCATTATAGATAGCTTCATAAAAACAAATTTAGAACAAATTATTTTCGTATGGTAACCGACAAAACCAAAATTTGCATGAGTGACCTTGTGGTTTCTGGTTTCCACATTCTCTTAGATATCCTACAGATAAGCTGTCTGAATTATTGGCAAGTATAAAACGAGATATTTTTGCTGATTTCTGTTCAATGCACATTGGCTCAGTTAATGACAGAGAGGCGAGGATTGGGGCATGAATCAATAAGATTAATTACTCCTGAGCTACACATCAAACAAATGTGATTAACCCAATCAATGCAGGAACACTTCAACATCACCAAAGAGAACAAAACCAGCATCTTTAAGAGTTGACCAGCCAAGTTTGCCACTGCCGGCGAAGACGTCGCTCCACTTTCGTAGCAGTTCTGTCACACAGCTTGCAATTTGTCCAGTGTGTTCAAAAACAAGCGCCCGCAATTCAGCCATTTCACCAATGGTGCCCACAGTAGTTTCCACTTATTGCCTCTGCTTTCCTTCATGCGAGAAGTGAAACTCATTACACTGAAATGGTGGATGAATACCCTTCCTTATATTGAGGTGAAAAATACAAGGTGTTCTATGGATACGAAGCTAAAAAATAGTTAAATACATTGTCACACTGAGGATTTTGTTATAGTTCCTAAAATTGAGGTTTGACTGTGCGTGTAAAGCTTTCTGGCTGTTAAACAGTTGTAAGCAGCCCTTGTGTTCCTCTACCATATCTGTGTGTGTGTGTGTGTGTGTCCCTTTTGTCTTTGTTGTGCCAATACTCCTCAGAAGCTGTAAAAGTCAGGCCACTGCAACAGCCAAGATTTTTTTTCAGGAGCACCGCGCACTAACCTAGGCTGATGCGGACGCTCTCGATGACCGTCAGGAAGGCCAGCAGGCACACCTCGGTGGCCATGTTGCCACTTGGGTAAGGAAAGCTCAGCCCTGCATGAAGAAGAGGAGATACATTTTACCCGTCGACACTGCTACGGCATCTTCAGAAGGTCGTTTGAGAGTGCTCTCATACAAGTCATACAATGGTGCAGCTAAACCGTGTTGCAAATAATCGAGCCTTCTTCAATAGCGGCTGTAAAACTGAAACATTTCTGCCACAGCCCCATTGTCTGTGAAATGCAGCTTGAACGCTGCCTTTAACCTGGGAGCACTTTTGAACAATCGGCAGACGCTATTGGCAAAGACTTGTTGCAGACGTAATGCCTCGCGTTAAAACGTTGAGCGAACAATTTAACCTGCCAGGTCAAAATGTTAAAGAAACAGCCAAACTTTTGTTCTTAGTCAAGGCTAAGGCGATTCACAACTGAGGACCCAATCAGTAACGTGTTTAATGTAATGTTTAATGTAATGTTTAATGTAATGTAATGTAATGTTTAATGTAATGTAATGTTCAGTAATGTTTAATGCAGTAACGTGTTTAAGTGTTTTAATGCAAGTTCATGATGATGGTGACTGCAGTGAGCATTGGAAGATGCATCTTATCCATCTGAACAACCTTCAACACCAAGCGAAAATATGTTGAGCCATGAGACCTCCGTAAGTTCAACACAGAGCAACAAGCGGGCATCAGTGTTTTGAAAGGGACTCTCAAATCTATTCATCATACCAATGGTATAAACAGCGGCGCTTAATATTTACCACACTCGCAGGTGAGCACTCTTCAGTTTTCACGGGCAGCAAGCCAATTAGCAGGAAGATGAAACTCCACCTGCAGGCCAACTAACATCAGCAGAGCGTGGCGGATGTTGCAGACAAGACAAACAAGCATGCACACACCTGGATAAGGCACGACGCTGATGACCAGTCCCAGTAGAACAAGCAAACCTGGAACACGTTACATGGGTACGCCTGGCTCTTGGTGATATTTGCCACAAAGTATAATTGAAGATATTCCCTATGGGAGCAACAACTCTCTTCCCTCTGGGAGTGGATTCACCCCACAGGATGGACGCTGGAGCAGAAGAAAACACTGGACAGCCTCTTCGACTTCATTCAGAAAGTGCAAATTGATTTCACTTAGCTCTGACAGTACACCCAAAGGGCTGCTGATGAGGACTGGGATGAATAGTAGCTCAATTGGCTCAATAAAGTAATTTACAATCAATTGCTTAAAGGAACTGACAACCGATTCTTTAAGGACTCAGTTTTTTTATGACGCTACGAAAAGCTCGTCCTCAGAAATGTTTATAGCTGCAGCAGCTATTTCCAGAAGCACATGATAGTTTTGTAAGCAGAACTTTTTTATCGGAGAAATATCTTAAATAATGGAGTCCCGACACCAGCAATTCTGAAAACTGAAAGCGATGCCGATAGCCCACCTCGCAAATTGGGAAGGCAGGACGGGGGGCTACTTTCACAGCAGCAAGTGCAGCTTTCGTTAACCATCCGAATTTTCACCTTTTAAATGCCGCTTCCGAAAATAAACAAAAATTCGCCTGCATTCCACCCAGTGAAAGCGGATGTAGAGCTAAGCTGGTGCGGATGTTAGACAAGTACCACCACCCCAGGCATTGATGTTAACAACTGATGTTAGACAACGTTACACAAGCACCACCACCCCAGGCATTGTACTTCGCATATGCGCATGTGTGTAGAAGTGCAGCATACATCCTCACTATCCGCCAAGCAAAAGTGCCTTATGGAAGTAAATTAGTGCTTAAAAGTACATTGCATCAGAAAGTGTATGAAGTACGCCTTACACGCAAGCTGCAGACATGATAGCCTGTGACTGTTATTCGAATATTCGAGAAAACATAATTCTGTTACGCAGAGACTGAAAGACAGAGCCCTTTTCCAGCTGCCATATTTTGGGTGAGCACGCCACAAAATATCCTGACCAACTGGAGGCTAACAGCTTCGCTGTGAAAGCTGCTGCAATAAACTGCTCGCACCCCCATGTCCTCACAGTGCCGCTATGGCCGTTGAGATCGAGTTACACCGTGCACCACCCGATCACGGAGGCCATGGCACCACTTTTCTACTTGTGTAATAATTGGAACATTTAGCTGTGCATTGTAAGCTACACAATAACTTGCAATAAGATGTAGTGTGATGTAGTGCACTATAAAAAAGGCCCAGGAGCCGCGTACACTAATAAAAGGTAATGTGACAGGTAATTTTATCTGTTGTCGTGCTTTTGCCGCATGGGGGGGTGGCAAAATAATTTTCTGCAACTTGCTCTAAAGAAATCCTCATTTAATGAGCAAAACAGTGCTCTCTTTAGTCAATACGAGACACAATCTTTCCGTCAGGGGTGCCACCTCGATTCATGTTCTGAACAGTAGTCTGTCTCATTAACTTTTACTTTTTTACACTTGATGGGAGCAGAGATAATCATGTCCCCAACCCAATTATTTTTCTTAGAAGCTGTGTTTCTCGTAAATTGTTTTCACTTTAACTTACTATCAACCCTACAGTCAGTGGCAACCTCAGAATAAAAGGTTATATGTGCGCTGTCCAACCCAAACAGAACTTTCATAGATGTGCCAGCCAATCAAATTTGCTTATTTACTTGACGTCAAGCGGTATTGCATGTTTAAAACGGTGGTTTTCTCCACACAGATCTTTGTGCAAGGTTTTATATCTGTCTTTGTGTGACTGGTTTTAGGGCGAAACCTGAACACCTTGGCAAATTTTATGGGTGATCCTAATATCAGTGTTCAGCCAAAGGTAATAGTGTAGTTTGAAACGAGTTTTTATTTTCCAAATAGCCTAGCATTTACATTAGCAAAGTAGCCATTAAGCTGTGAGCGAACTCCAGATGGCTCTGCTCTCTTTCAGAAGTAACAGGCAGGTGCATTGCATTTATGAGGGTGGAGTTTATAATACAGTACTGGGATCTTAGATAATCACTGACTACGGTTAATTACAGTCAATTTTACTATATATGCTTAGTCAATCTCTCTCTCAACTTTCAGCAAGACTTTGTAATTGCTGCTTGCATTTCGCATTGATACATTATTTATACTTAGTCAATCTCTCTCTCAACTTTCAGCAAGAGTTTGTAATCGCTGCTTCTATTTCGCATTGATATCTTTTATGCTGACCGTAATATCCCAAGAGATAGCCCACCTAAAATCTAGAGGGAATCGGCTGAAAAAAAAGGGGTGGACTAACTTTGATGTACAATCAAGCTGAAAAAAAAAACACCACACACATCATAGCTAAATGTTGTGAACGTTTGTTTATGTGCCCTCGTTCAGTCTTCCTCAAAACCTTCAAAAGAACAGTCACTAACGCTGTCCAACAAAATGTCGATGACTTCATTGCGCACACAGTTAAGTTATAAGTTATAACCGTTAGAAGTGTGTTGTTCACAGAATTTCTGCTCGGCATTCATTCCTAATTATCGTTAAGGAAACTTGCTGCGTGTACCTTTAGCACTTATAACCTTTGTGACGACTGTCACTGCATCGGATTCCTGTTTTGCTGTGTGGCGCTGACGTATTATTATACCTGCATGTACAATCTGTACGCCCACCTGCTATGGTCTCGCAAAGAGACTGGCAGTACTGAAAATAAATAAATAGTCAGATGCGGTCGGCAGGTAACCGGAAAGGGGAGCCACCAATGCTGCTCGCCCGTGGCGCTCGCCGTCTTTGGACCCACCAGGGGCAGTGGTATTCAACAGCGCTTCAGCGATTGGGACACAATGTCCTCAGACACGGATGCCCAAGCCACAGCCACGAAGTTCACGTCATCTTGAGGCGAGGGTTTCTTGAGATTACCCTTGGGCGTTACTGCCCCAGTGCAGATGAAGCTAGCCCATGTCTCCCGGAGGCTGTCTTAAAACGGTTTTATGCAACTCGTGTCCCCAGGTTGGTGGGTCGGCGTGCAGCACGTGCGACACCTGTGTCAGGGATTACGAGAAGTGGGCTATCTTTCGGTGTTTTGGAAAACATGGCAAATCATGCCCCAAAAGGGGGCGGGTTTTTCTTTGGGGGTGAGGCATCTCTCAGGATATTACGGTAAATGAGAATCTTCTGGTAGGACTTAATTTCTTTAACCCTTCTTATTAATTTTTGTTTCTCAACTGTCCAAAGCCTATCCCTGCTGCTCTTCTTCCAGATGCATAAAAAAACTTTCGAATCAATTTTCAACCACAGCTTCTACAGAACAGTAGAAGCGTGTTTTCCAACGGTGACTTTTCTTGAAACCGTGCTGAGGTTACAGAATTGTGGTGGCAAGCGGGAATGCACTCCGGTGGCTGATCTTAGAGGCCACAATAGAATGCAGTGCCGACACTGCTGGCACCAATGCTGCACGTAGCTCTAGAGGTTGCTATTATCACTGAAGCAAGGGGCATGTTGCCCCCTCCGTGTTGTGTACATGTGTCTTGTTGGAGAGTAATAAGGAGAGAGTTAATTCCCGGCAGTCACTATGGTCGCACCGGAGTCTTCGAGTGGCCTCAGTAGCTCGACCAGGCCAGACCTGCTTCGCCGCTGAACCTCACAGTAGCAGCTAAGCCAGCTCATCTGCTTGTGCTGCCTCATCCAGTCAGGCTACACTCCTCGAGATTCTCTAGGCAGAGCGAGATCGAGAACATGGCCCCTAGTCACTTGCACAGATTCATCATTTGCAAATTTGTTGCATATAACACGGCACGGAGCGGAGCGATACGTCTGCTTACCTTTGAAAAGCAGGAGGAACAGCTCCACGGCTGCAAACAGGACATAGAACCAACCGCCAAACACCAACAGCACCTGGTATGGCAATGATGAGAGCTGATGGGTGACCGTCAAGGAAACCAACACAGTGGCAACGGGGCAGAGTGAAGTGATGCAGAACACAGTCAAACGACGATGCTATAACCAACGTGGTGGTTTCGGTACCCATGAGGTAGATGCCACGACACATTGGCTTACATTGTTCTTGTGATTGCTGCAGATGCAACACGCAAGTTCTGCAAGACGAAATATGCGCTGCGCCTTTCTTTATGTTTTCGTGAGCCCCATAAGCACATCTGCTCTTATTGCTGCACAATGTCATGAAATATTGCTCTGTGCTATGATGTGTCAACCACACAGGGTATGGCATTGTGAGACTAACTTTACAGCATGAAGTCAAAATACCCGAGAAGCGTTTCCCAGCTTTTGTACTTCAAAGCGCCACCCTTTTATGTGCGAGAAGCATGTGGTAGGGTTCCTAGAAATTCAAAAATTATGTTTCGGTACTCAGTTAAATCCCAACTTCAGTTGCATCTTACTCTGGCTAAATTGGCTATAAATGAGCGCTTGTAAATGAGTGGTTATATGCTGTTAGAGCAATCTTGGCAATGCTGCATTGCTGGTAACTGTTTAATTTTCTTACTAACAGTTATTAAAAAACAGCAGCAAAGCAGACAAGCGAAACCTGGTGGCAAACCTGGTGGTTAGCAGATATGCAAATCCCAGCACACTGGCTCAGAGATTTTCAGAGCACCACAAGTGGCGCTTACTAATCTCGAAGATTATGCAAAGGAATGCTGCTGGTTATCAACGTTGCAGGCTGTGCATAATTTCCGCGGAGTGGTAATGGGGGCATTTTTTTTTAAGCTTTGGCATCGAAAACGTACATTTCTGCTAGCTTCCTCTGACAACACTTGTGCTCAAAACCTAAAACATTATACGGAGGCTGTTCTATATTGAAAGTATACTTGAAACTAGGCATTTTACACGGCATAAAATTTGTGTTGCAGTTGACTTGTTTTTTAAAATCCTCAATATTACAGCCTGCATTGTAACATAAAAAGGAAGTGCTGATATATTTGCGTACCCTATGCCTGTTCCTAGCATGCAATAATGCCCAAGTCTCTGGCTGACAGCAATGGCAGTGGAACATCGGGAGTGGAAACAGAGAGGGTCCACATTTTCACATCCATCAGTTAAGGGCAACCATCTGCTCTGCAAATCCGAACGGTAGAAGGCCTTTTTCTTCTTTTATTTTTTTTTAGGTTCAGCTCACCTAGCCCTTCCAAAAGATGTCCCTAATAATACGGCCTTCTTTCAAAACAGCTGACAGATGAACTGCTACGTAAACGATGTGCCCGAAATTTAGCATTTTTCCAAGTAGGATGCTTTAAGCATCCCTGCTTGTACGTGTTATGCTCCGTGAGCAGTGAATCGCTGCCAACAACTTGCACAAAGTGGCTCATTTTCTATATAAACGTGAACCACAGGTAAGAACAGGTATTGTTTTTTTTTTTTTTTTTGCTGAATTTGTGCACCACGGATAAAAACAGATGGTAAGTACAGAAAGTTCCACATCTCTGCTTGATATAGCCCCTTGAGCAATACCACGAGGAACACCCAAATTGCCTCCAAAAGGCCATAGTGGCTACACACACAGGTCCCCCACACAAAAGTGTTCAATGACACTTTCGACAATGACAATCTTCAATGGGAATGGCACTCATCGCAGACGAAAATGTCATTAGGACAATTCACTCACCATGTAGCTTCGAGTAGGAAACTAACACAGTGAGCCAGACTTTGCCAAACACTCCCTTCCTTTTACCCATTTTTTGACGTAAAAATGGCTCCACGATCACCAAGACCAAATTTCCACCTCATTGAAACACGATTTATTAAAGACCTCCACACGTGCTCTCGTCTCATTCGTTTTCCTCAATGTGTTGTCCCGTACTGCCCAGGACTTCTTTCGAACAATGAGTGTTGACGTACGCGGCATCCTCAGGCATTTTGAGAAAAGCTAATCGAAACGACTTAGTGATGGCTGCCATCCCATGACAGATATGTTCTGAAGTTTGTACTTGGTGATCGGTTCGCAGGTCAGCCCGATGCAGGGGTTGCAAGGTATCATCACCTCACCGAAAGCGGAATGTATCAAGCATGTTGATGAGATAAAAGGATAAAGAAGGGGTGTTCCACATTTCAAAAGAAGGGACAGTAGGGATTTACATTTATCCCGTGTTAAATACGCAGAAGCGCAGAAAGAAAAAAAAGGAAAATAATAATGGCTCTCCCGTAATCGACTCTCCCGTAATCGAGAGTAGACCTAAGCATGGAATGGCTACCGGCAAAGCAGATTGCTTGGAGATGATACTGGCCACAATCTTAAAATGCCTATATGCATGTTTGCAATGGCACACCGCAGCACACGAACCTGTTTTGAACTGAATCTCATCGTAAGTGCCATGTTGGCCAAGCAGCCATACGCAGCGCGCTGGACGCTGCCAGTTTGGTCATGCAGCGCGGCATTATCTCTCAAGCTGAGGAACTCGCAGACCGCTGGCGTTGAACAGGCAACCCTGTCTCAACGCCAAAAGATGACAAGTGTATGGTATCCTGCCCACTGAACGCCGCTAGTGGAAATGACAAATAAAAATTTCAGTGTACTAGAAATTACAGATTGAGTGATATTGTGAACAAACATTAGGAAGAAATCGGAAGCAATATTTTTTGTAACTTGTTCTGGCAGTAACTAGCATATGTAATGCAGTCCTGTATGAAGGGTTGTGGGCCGGAGACCAAATTTTTTAAAGAGTTTTGACTGATCGCCTGGTTGATCTTATTTTGTGTTCACAACTTGCCTGGATGTTCTCATTTTGACTGCCGAGATAACGGCTCTGGCATTTGGCTTAAGGTCACTTGAAGGTCGCCAACAACGGGAGTTAAAAGCATTTCATGCTTAAAAAGAATGTTTGACATTGCTGGATTCACAGGACAGACCGCTTCGCAATTTGGGCTTCAGGATAGCGCATCACGGAATCATACGTCACCTGTTCCCATGTTGCTTGCTTAGACACAGCCAAAGGCCAAATCACCATTGGGATTTTCAGTGAGAAAAACCAATACCATACTGCCATTGAAATACTACAGTCTAGCAGTGTTCTAGCAGGTCTAGCAGTAACCATACTTCAAGACAATTCAAGCTGCTCATCAAATTGAAATGTGTGCCCCAGAAAGGTGTGGCTGAAGCTGATAGCTGGATGGCCACAATTAAAAGAGTGCAGCATTTTCACTGCCACCCATTGCTTTGGGAAATGTTATTAGGGTGAGAACGGGGTTACTGTGGGTCTGCATCATCTGCTTTTCCCCCGTGTTGTGTGAATGGTAGCTGTGAAGTGATTCGATGTTAGCTTTACGTCATCCCGCCAGTATGTTCGTGAGCACTGTGTGAATTTGGAAAACGTGAAGTTACTTATTCTAAGGACACTAAGCAGACTGCAGTATTTGCCACCATGTGGCAGGAGCCAGCAAGGCAACACGGTTTATGTTGCAGCTTTGGAAGTGGGCCTTAGCTTCAACGTTCACCCCCATGGCGACGCTCTAAAGGCTCCACCGACAGCAGTGCCTAATCTTGCCCAATGTGTAGTGTACGGCAGTACCGCTGGATGGCAGCACAGCATCTACGACCATATAAGGGCGGAATAAACCCTGTTGGGCACTTGCCCGCCCGGAGAGTCAGCTGCTGTGTCATTCGCCCGCTCGACACAATGTGCAACGCACCTTCTCGTGGATCTTCGTGAAACGTTCTGGTGCTTTTTCACATTTCTAGCCACACGGACCAAAGGTGACATCCTTGACACTGTCATATGCCACCTTGTTTGTGTTTGAGCTGCGCTATGAGGCAATATGAGGTGACAAGATGGTGAATTTCACAGTACGATCGAATTTGACAGAATGTCTAGAACAGCACGCTCGTTTAGCGTGACTAGAAGTGGAAGGTGTGGAATTCCATCATGTTTCTATTTCAGTCGCCGTGGGAGCAAATCAAAGCTGACAATATGGCACAACATGACGAAGTCGCATGCCGAGTACAGTGGTGATAAATTTCATGACACACAAACTAACATCGCCTCCCATTATTCTGTGCAACTATCCCTGCTGGTTTAAGGCATAATTAGTTGGTTCATGTTCAGAACCGAGCTTGCTTCTGTCACTGTTGAACACAATCTTTTCCAAGAGTGCAGCTACTTTGTTGCAACAATACTTTTTCTGCACGTTGTAATCATGGGTCTACTTGTAATCATTGGCCCTGACAACACTGTGCAGGACAGAAAGCAGTATCTGGCACACAGTGCAGGAAAAAGAATACAGGTATGGGAATGATGATTACTACAAAGTGCATTAATTTTTTTTTTTTTTTTGCTGCACAGATAGGACTGCTTTGCACAAAGCTGGTCTCCTCAAACACCCACACTTCTGCATACCTATTTACTGTATCTGAAGTTATATTTGCTGCGAAAAACTGATCTGGAGTTCTGCCATGTGCCTCTCTGAACGAATTTCTTATTGCTTTGGTCACTGCTTATCATGCCTGCGATGACATTACTGAAAGATGGTTATTTTGCTGCAACGTAATGGCGGCGCAATCTGTTACCGGCAAGATGCGCTGCATCATAGCAGTGACAGATGGCGGCACTGTACTGTTGAACAAAAATTTGTTTTATTGCGTGGCGTTGTCGTGGACGATGTGCACTTCGGTTTTATTGTGAACAGGCAAAGTAAACATTGTATTAAACTTAATCCACTGGAAAATTCTGCCTCTGTGCAAAATCTGGGTGGTAATTGGACAGCGGTTTACTTGGGGGGCTCATGCATACCCGGCGCTCATACTTATGCAACAATCAGTATTAAAGGTACGATTTTGTAATGGTTTGGAAAGCGAACCATTGTTTTACCCTTTTTTCCTTGCATGATTGGTCATAATTGGGTTTTTGTCAGCGAAAGCACAATCGTGACCAACCTAGCAAGGTCAAACGAACTGTTTGCTTTACAAACCATTACAACATCGCGTCTCTCGTGCCAACCTAGTTAACAACCGATATGCTATGAAAATCCAGGTGTGATCCATTTGTCCATGTCACGTCATAACCTCTAAAGGACATCCTACTAAAATGTATTTTGCAAATATCAAGTAGCCGATGTCTTCTTGACGTTCATTCTACTTTATAATTAGATTCTTTATGGACTACACTGGCATCGTAGAGAAGTATGGGCTATGTCATATGGCTTGGCTACATTTTAAGTTTTCTTGAAGATTTATTTCAGATGCTGTATCGCTTGAGGGGTATAATTAAAAGTTTTGTAGTTCAATTTATGCAACTAGATCTTTTAAAATGCTAATTTCCCCAAGCTTTATTATGCATGAAATGTCATTCATGTTAAGCATGAAGCTTAAATTTTGCAGAAGGGTGGAACTGTAGACTCAAGTTAGACAGTGAAGACCCGGCGAAAATTTCCAGAAAATTTTTGTTCCAGAACGTGGTAGCCCAAGACTATGCCATTGCTGATCACATGACATGTATGTTGTAACAAAATGACAAAACGCCTTTCTTGGGACCAAACAGCTCACTAGCGAGAATTGGCAAATATCCACTAGATGTTCTGCAGACCCCTGCATGCCTAAAGTAAGCATCTATTAGAGGTTGCATATGTCCAGCTGCGATATCCTTGCAACGTCACAGCGACGTGATCTGGATGGCACTTAGATTATCCATGGTATGTATTTGTAATGTTTGGACAAATTTAGATATCTAAAGGATGTGTGCAACATTTAAAATGTGTTCCATGGTCACTTATGGTACATGAATGGTTATTCGGGAACAGGTTGCAAGGTTCAGGACAACACTCATTTGGGCTAGATGGTGCATACTTGAATTAGGAAGGAACAGCGCCAACTAAGACGATCACGAGAGGGAGAACGACACAGGACAAGCGCCAACTTCATCTTATATTTATTCACTGAAAAATCAGCAAATATAAGGAAAATCACAGACATGTGCACAGAGACCATAATGCATCATCTGCCAAACCGTTCAAGATACGAGATTTCACTTTTGAAGAGGGTCACCTAATTATCACTAACACAGTGTTTTCCTCTCTTTTTTATATGGAATGCTTCCAAAACCTTACGTGCCTTTGTTTCTCTGCTTCTGCCAAGAATCTTTATCTCTCGGAACTGTGGTTCACACTTCTTGCAGTAGAGGCATTGTTTCCGTGGTGAATGTTCTGACACTCGGTCACCTTGGTGTGACGTTTCTCTCTTTTGAGAACAAGTTTTATTGACAAAGACAAGGGATTTGTATTGGATCCTGCGTAGCCCCGGTGCTTCCTAACATTTCCTTAACCTGTTTTGACAGCGCCTTGGAGCCAATTTTAACAGGAAAGGCTGTACTAGGAGTGTTCAGGTATGTTGACGGTTTTCTAACAGGTTTTAAGAAACTGAACTTTTTGACTTGCACAGATGGTGTAAGCACTGTCCGAGACAGTTTTAAAGAGAAGGGACGGGGGTTGGTACCCACGCATGAACTACCCTTGCAGGTGCAATTACAGTTTTTAGACATTAATATTACCTTGGGGTGAAGAGCATGTATGTTGGCAGTACGCACCTCGAGCACAAAAGGAGCTTGTTCCTTA
This sequence comes from Dermacentor variabilis, assembly GCF_050947875.1. NCBI lineage: Eukaryota > Metazoa > Arthropoda > Arachnida > Ixodida > Ixodidae > Dermacentor > Dermacentor variabilis. Next base: position 90,306,585 of record NC_134578.1, read on the forward strand.
TGCGTCGGCGCATTCAAAAACTGTAACATGTTCCATTGCTAAACTTTGTGTTGAGTATGCTATCGTGAAATCTTGTCACCATGCAATGCATGCGATCTTTGACGAGCAAGTTTATAGGTTGGTTTCGGCGGGGTTCCCAGGCACGGTTATCACAGCAGTGGCTGAAGCGATCTTGCAGAAAATTGAAAGTGCCATTGTCAAAAAAACCGTGCGCACAAGAAAAACAAGCTGCGAAGTCGGAAGTGGTTCCGTATGTATATAGGATAGCCCACAATATGAAAAAGGTGACAAACAGACATGGCGTCCCAGTCGTGTTTTCGGCTCCTCGGAAACAAGCACAGCTCTGCGCCCGCATCGCGAGTGAGGGATACGAGGAGCAGCTGCACCAAAAAACATGTAAAGCAGTTTGTAAAGTGCTGCACCGGTGTGGTGTATGAAATACCGTTGACCTGCGGGAAAACCTATGTGGGCAAAATGGGTAGATGACTGTGCAGCTGAACATGTGCGGTGGCTGAAAGGAGGAGGTGCGCATCTTTCGCAACATTGCACAACTTGCACTGCATGTGGCTGAGCGGCAGAACATTCACCACGGAAACAATGCCTCTACTGCAAGAAGTGTGAACCATGGTTCCAAGAGATACAGACTCTCAGCAAAAGCAGAGAAACAAAGGCACGTGAGGTTTTGGAAGCATTCCATATAAATAAGAGAGGAGAACACCGTGTTAGTGATACTTAGGTGACCCTCTTCAAAAGCGAAATGTCCTATCTTGAACGGTTTGGGAGATGATGCATTATGGTCCTTGTGCGCATGTCTGTGTTCTTCCTTATATTTGCTGATTTTTCGGTGAATAAAGATAGATCAAGTTGGTGCTTGTCCTGTGTCATTCTCCCTTTCGTGATCGTCTTAGTTGGCACTGTTCCTTCGTAATTCAGTTTGCAAGCTATGTGTCAGTTTGTTGACATTTAAGAATTTTGCCCAAATCAGCACTTTCTTGAAAGATACGGACCAGTAAACACTTAATTGCTCTGAGGAAGCATAAAACTGCAAGTGAAATAGCATTGCATGACTGATGTTGTGCGGGACAAATCACAGAGAGGGGGAAAAATTCCTTCACTGCAATATTGTCTAAGAGTTTAATGTGTCTAGTGCACTAGAATATTCTGGTACACTGTGCACTAGAATATCCTGGTACACTACATTAATGTCTTTCCGTTGCCGCGAAAATAGCCGAGCTAACTTCAACTTCCCGACCCATGCATGCTTGAGCGATACCGGCGCGCCGAAATTCAAACGGCTTGTGTACAACATTTCGCAGCACGTTAGGGCAACAGCCGAGGGCGGCGCGCTTGTTGCATGCATGGGAATTGCCTTGATCACGCGAGAGTAAAAATAAGTACTACGAGTACGAACGCACAGAGCACGATCGAGCAGTGTACTACACTCAACCATCCGACTGAAGGAAAGCGCTCCCAGCCGTCAGCGCCACCGCGCGTAGTGCAGATATTTTCGGTTTCAGTGGTGCTGCCATGGCTGCTGCGCTCGCGCAGCAATACGGGTACGGTCCCACAAGCACGACCCTCCGAGAAGTATGCCACGGCGGCCACGGCTACGACTAGAACGGGTGGTAGGCTTCTTCCCGACGATAGACGGAGTTCATAGCATTTTCAGCCTAGGCACTCGACCTACATCACGTCCACGATCATCAGGTCCACCTATCATCGACCAGATGAAAAGGATACGATTTCATCGCCGTCCGGAGCTGAAACGAAAACGAAACGAGCGTTTTAGGATGAAACAGCGTAACCTTGACAATCACTGTTGGAGGCTATTTCAGTGCTTTAATTCTGAGTACGAGCAAAGAAAAGCAACTATGAAGCAATGCATCCAATGTTACGTACCGCTCGCCATGCGTGCCACGATGTGCGAGGCACGCGAGGCACGATGCGAGGCTGCTGTAAACAAAATGCGCGTACTAATTCGGCATACTCGCGTGACGTCATCAGTTTAGTACTCAAGATTTTGCAGGCAATAATATACGCATAAATCAAACTTTTTTATTTTTCATAAAACCAATAAATGTTTTAAAAGAAAAGCGCTTTTACGTTGAAATAAAATGCTTATGGACACAAATGTTGGGTGCGAAGCAGCGTCCGGCGCGCATCCGTCGGGTCCTTTTCCCTCCGGACCGGCCACATCAGCTGAAGCGGCCTGAGTCGTGTACCCGTGTTGGACCCTGTATTTCGGAGTTTGAGCCCTTGCTCAGGTGCGCAAGTGTACGCGTCCGTGCGGCCCCCACGTTGCGGATCCTCCCTCACCCCGGCCAGCCCGACCCAAGACCCGGCGACCGACGGAACCAGGTTCCATTTCGCTTGCCATCAGCAGCAGCATTTAGCACGTGTGGACTTCAGCCTCGTCTCTGCATGTCCCTGCCTTGAGCCAGCCTCTCGCCGTCATGTCCGCTCCGCAGCCGCCTCAACAGCAACAGCCGCAGCCGCTCCACCGCTGCATCGTCAAGCAGGTAGGCCTTGGTGAGCGCTAGCGCGCGCCCTCGGAGCTTGGCTGCGAGGAGCGATGAACCGGCGGCGGCGACGACAAGCCGCAGCGGCGTGCCTGGCCATATGGAGGCGTGGGTTTGGAGCCGCCGCGATAACGCTTTCGGCCGCCGATCGGTCGGTCCCGCGACTTCGGGCGCACGGCGCCGGTTGCGATTAGCGAAGCCGGGTCGCGCTTCGCGAGATCGTGTCGCAGCAGCGCCGGTTCTGCTTCAGTCCCCGCGGTCTCAACCCCGAGCATCGGTGGGCCTCTACCGTTTCCACACCTGCGGCCTCGCGTACGTTTTCTCGGCGGATCGCGTCGATTCTTTGGTGTTTCTCGCCGCCGTTCGCGGTGGTCGAGCGGGAGTCGCGACCTCGGTGTTTCCCGCATTTGTTCGTTTTTTTTTTTTTTTAAATTTTATGTCGCCCTTTGTTGATCGGGTGCCCGTAGCGCCTGCGCGGCTTCCTACTACACCGCTCTAGCGGCGTTACTTCACGTTTTCAGCGCGGCGCGACCGGAGTCTGTTGCACCCCCGTCCCTCCCCACACCTTTCGACTCCCTGTTCCCCTTGTGACGCGAACGAAGATAGCGCGACGTCCGCTCTCGCCGGTGTGGCTTTTGGGTAAGGTTCCCGTTCTTGCGATCGCAGTTGAACTGCCGCGGCGACGGCGTGGTTTCGGTCAAGCGAGGGAGAGAAGGGAGGGGGGTGTTGCTTCGGGGTGACCACGTCTTCCGTGTAGCGTCGTCGTGGCGTAGTGTTGACCCGGTTTCCTTCTTTTTCTTTCGTGGCGGCCGCCGTCAACTTGTTTCGCCTTCCCTCTGTGGCAGCGCAATTGAAGCTGCCCTCCGCACCGAGTTCGCCGCCTCGACGATACCACGACTCTGAAGGCGGTTACCTTGCTTCACGTTTACCTTCGGTTATTTATTTATTTATTTATTTATTTTTGCCTGAAATGAGGGGGCAACGCTGTGCTTAGCCGCGAAGTAGCCGCACCCTTATTCGCCCTTTCGGTGGCTGCGCCCAGCCTTATAGCCCCCTGCATCTCGTGGTGGATGGCATTTGTAACACCCAGGTACGTTACTCGCGACGTGGTTGGGTGCTACGAACTAGAACTTTGTACAAACGTACCGAGATGGAAATCTAGCGCTAACGTCTACGGGCGTCGCAAGCATGACGGGGTAGTGTGTGGATTTCCCTAAATACATTGACTTTCTGGCTTCAAACAACTTCGCGATTTCGCAGATTGCTCATATTCGGCAAAATGTTGCATTAAATAATGCCACGACTTGCGATGACTGCGCATGTGTGCAGAGTCCTATTGCTTTTGTGTGTATAGAAAAATGATTGCTTGTAAATTTAGCCCACTATAAGGAAGATAAAGTGTGATAAATGGAGCCACAAGAAGCTTGAAGCTAAGGGCACAATGATTTAGACAAATCCACAGACCCCATTATTCCCATGATGGTGAATGATCACAGTGCCAGAGTTTCTTCTAGAAGTGTCATTTATTGATTTAATACACACTGTGGACTCAAGGTTCTAGCAAGCTGGGCAAATTTAAATTAAATTGTGGGGTCTTATGTGCCAAAACCATTTTCTGATTATGAGGCACGCCGTAGTGGAGGACTCCGGAAAATTGGACCACCTAGGGTTCTTTAACGTGCACCTAAATTTAAGTACATGGGTGTTTTCGCATTTTGCCCCCATCGAAATGCGGCCGCCGTGGCCGGGATTTGATCCCGAGATCTCGTGCTCAGCAGCCCAACACCGTAGCCACTGAGCAACCACGGCGGGTTAGCAAGGTGGGCATCATAAAGGAACAAATACAGTGTAAGGGAATAAATAAAAACAGTTATTTTGTCAAAATGTTTGGTGTAAGGAATTCCAGTTATATCTTGTATGTGGAAGACAAGAACAATTTTCTTCACATAGGTCTGAATCCAAGTTGGTTGGCAAGGCAATAGTTTTGAACGTAACTATATAAAAATAATTTGGAGCTTGGCACTATGTGTTTGTTTGCTACTCGCAGTGTCTCGTCTGTAAGATGTTTCGTTCAAAGAAAAATGTCTTTGTTTGTGCAAAGTAATGTGTTAGCGCATTATCAATGTGTTATTGGGTGTGTGTAATCATTAAAGGGGTGCTGACGCAAAGATAATAATTCAATATAACTAGTAGATTACATTGCTGCGAGCTCACAGACGTCATCTGTAAAGTATCAATAGCAAATGCAGCTTAGAACACACTTTAATTTTGAAGTTCGTGTAAGTTACAAATTGCAAAGTGCAGCTCCTGTCGATGTAGTTATTAGCCTAGGTCCTATTTGTAAACAGTGTTACGTCCCGAGTTTTGGCAATTGATTTCGGTGATGTGCGATGTCATTTACTTGTCTCGCTGTTTGGGAGATGTCTCAGCACTGTTTGCATTGGGGTGCCTTGCATTAACTGTACATGAAGAGTATGCGGTGTGGCAGAAAAGTAATGAGACTGGCAACACGGGGAGCAATCTGGCAGCGATGCAGACGCTCCCTCACATAGTTTGTGACCTCTAGCAATGCCATAGCCGCAAAGCTAATGCGGCGAGCACAGAAGTGTTGATTTGACGGTCGAGCGCGTCCATAGTGTCTCCTGGACCCTGCGGTGCATTTTAATTAATGCGGCTCTGCTTCTGCACGCCCTGTGTTAGTTGCCTGCTTGACATATTTGCATGGTGTTTTTCAGAAATAGCAGCAACGTACTGTACCATACCTTGAACGTAAGCTAATCCTGCTTCCCCGCAACCGCTGTCGTAATGTAGTGGGGTTTCCTTGCCTTCACACCTCAGCTCCCCCCTCTCTTATATGAAAAGTGCCTCTTCTCCTCCCTCTCCTTCTCCTCCTCTCTACAGTTCTAGCTGCGTCCCCTCTGGCCTGGCACGTTAGTAGAAAGGGAAGTGCGGCAGTTTCTGCAATGCTTCTGACAGAAGTCATGGATAATTACGGCGGTCATGTGGCTAATGTGGTGACGTCCGCGGAGCTCCAGAGGGCATTGTGCGCATTTGTCGCAGTGGGATGAAAATGAGTTTATCCTGTACTCTTTCCTCTCTGACTCCCGCCTGTCATCTATATACACGTTCTGAGCCACCCACAGCAGCCTACAGCAGCAGCAGCAGTGGGAAAGTCCTAGGAAGAGGCAAAGAAATCTTTGCTTTAAACACTGCAGTGAGCCTTTGGGGAACATTCCCTATCAAGAGCACAAGTTTTTTGATGGCACAAACATTTTTGGAGGGCCAGGAAACAGTGGAAGATGAACCTCGCTCAGGGAGGCCTCCAGCATCGAAAGCTGAGGAAGGTGTGGAAAGACTGAGGACTCCTGAAAGGTCAGACTGTCGACTAACATTGAGACTGATTAGTAGTGTGTTAAATCTGGATCGCTTTGACTCAAAATTTGGGCATGCGAAAGGTGTGTGCCAAGTTGGTGCCAAAAAAACCTCTCCATTGAACAGAAAGACAATTGGAAGAATGTGTGCCTTGACCTTATCGACAGGATAGAAAATGACCCAGGCTTCTCTAGTCATGTGATCACTGGTGATGAATTGTGGATTTTCGAGTAGGATCCACAAATAAAACGTCAGTCAAGAGTGGCACACTGACGCTTCTTGGCTAAAGAAGGCTCGAATGAGCAAGGGCAAACCAAAAATCAAGTCGATGCTGGTTTGCTTTTTCTGACAGTAGGGGGATCGTTCACACAGAAATTGTGCACGGAAGATGAACTGTCAACCAAGTTTTTTATAAAGTTTTTATAAGAAGTCCTTGAAAGGCCCAGAAAGAGGATGCTTCGTGTCAAACAGGACATTTCGGCCACTTGGATGCTCCACCATGACAACGCTTCCTGTCACACGGCCATCCCCATCAGACAGTCTTTGACGAAAAAAAGAATTCCAGTGGTTCCTCAGCCCCACCTGTTTGCCTGGTCTATTCCGTGTGACCTTTTTTTTTTTTGTTCCCCAGGATCAAAACCCACTTGAAAGGACACCATTTTGGTAGTGTCGAAAACATCCAAGGGAGTGTATTCCAGTTGAAGCAGATAACATCGCTGTGTAAAAATAAGAGATTTTGTTTGGAAAAAAGTCAGTCTCATTACATTTCTGCCATATCTCATATGTGCATGCACTTATATGAAGCATACATGCAAACTTCTTACTGTTCACGGATTACCAGGTTACCAGCAGAGCAAAGCTGGTGGCGATATCTTGTGATGATTTGTCGGACTACAGTGCACTTATATCTTTTTTGTTTGTCTGTGTTCTTGTAGAAGGAAATTATAAATTTGCGGTGCAATAAAGATTATTTTTCTTCTAATGCTTTACACCAGTAGTTGGGCAGAGCGTGTAAGTTGCTGTATCAGTTTTGTGTATCCTTTGGTTAGAAACTGTGACCAGATGTCGCTACCAGCATTGTTCATACTGGGTGCTAGGCTAGCCGAATATTTGTCACTGCCCCATTTCAAAAGGGGTGCCAATAAATTGTCGTCATCATCTGTAGTACACCTCTTCAGTTACTCAACAAACTGCAAACGGTAGGAAGTTTGCAGACGTGCTAAAAGGTGGCCAACTTTCTGATGCCAAGATCTCACTGCAAAGTGGACTTCTGTACTATGAAGCATTACAATGGGGCAGCAAGGCACAGGCTTCCCACCAAACTAGCAGACAGAATAGGAGCACAGATTGCATAATAGACGGTGCGCTAGCGTGTGTCACTGGACTGCGCGATCGCATGAGCATCGCTGCTTACAAGCATGCCTCTTGCATCACAGATATGAAATGTGCTTTGAAATCAAAACTAAGACTATTGGTGAGATACCAGGATATAACTAAACAGTTGTCGTGCACTGGACCAAACGAGTTCAGTGGGGTCACTGGGTCAATAGGCATTGATGAAATGCGAAAAAACAGAGCCGAAAGAATTTTATGTCAGTACTCCTTTAAGAGGGACAGGAACGGTGAGAGTTCATTTGCTAGTACATTATTAATAAGCATGCGAAGGAACCATAATCTAATTTCTTTTCTTTGTACTTCGAGTAGCTGTATTTAATTGTGCTGCGTTAGTTCACTTGGGAACTCGGAAACAGAAAATTTGTTTAGAATTTGTTATTAAAATGTATTTTTAATCTACATGAGGAGCTACTTTGAGTTGGGTGGTGGTCGGGACGCTGTAGCTTCCTTTTATTTATCATCTATGCTTGTTGTGTCTAGCTCTAGTTAAACATGGGTCCCTTGTGGGGAAGCTGGCTAACTGGAACACAGCTTCCTGAAAATTTTGTATGATCAGTGTCAGTTATATGTATTGTAAGTGTATGATCAGTTTTAGCCTGCATGCTATTTCCTGTACATGATAAAGCTTAGTGTGGACAGGATGACAAATGAAAGCGACATGATAAAGCAACATTGTCGAATGTCTTTGTGTTATACTCTTGTTACACGGGCACGCTAATCGTGAGTAAGCTACATCTGAGTTGTCACCTACTGCAGTTGAAGAATACTAGGCTTACAAACCTAACTCTTTAATTAGGTTGACTACTCCTATGAGTAAGGGCAAATTTTGCTTATAATCAAGCATAACTGCGACAGGTAGTAACTGAAGATCGTCATAGTTAGTGCCCTCATGTTATTGGGATATAACATGCACAGTTATAAAGCAACCATGTGCAGTAAGCTTGTGCAAAGTAAATCACCATGGCACTCAAATGATTTATAGAGAACATCAGTGAAATTAATCCTGGAAGTGAGATTTACTACAATACGACATGGTAGATTCAGCACTGGCACATTAGGAGCTGTGTCTTCTGATAATCGTCTCAGAAGGGATCCGACAAAGTATCTTTAATTTTGAGTGTTGTGCTTCATGGCATAACCAACCGCATGCTCCTACTGAATACTGTAGTGTTTGGGGATCGTGGCCTTGGAGTCTGGCGTCATCTGCGAGGCACTCTCTAGCCTACGCTACCGCGACGTCACACGGAGTCTAAGCGGGCCCATGCCGTTGTCTGAGTCCGCTTGACGAGGGTTGCTTCTTTAGCGATGAGTACGAGGTCAAGAGTTTGGAGAAACGAAACAGGGGGGTTTGTTTACATAGGAGGGGCAAACTTATCTACAACACAAGGGATACTCGTACAGGCCAGAACACAGAGCGCAGTACATCATTCTGATAGCATGAGCTACATGTCAGAGCACACTGCATCTTTTCTCAGAGAGCACGTCAGGACACAACGGGGCACCAGAGCACACCCGAGGAGCTGAAGAAGTCCGCTTAAGTACCCTCTGTTCTCCCTAGATCCCTAGGCCAGTGAAATTCGCGGTCACACCTTCCTCCACTCGGAGCATTCGTGGTCTCCTAAAGCTCTGCTTTGAGGCGAGGTTGTGCGCAATCACTCCAGCACCTTTTTCCACGAAACGTAATTGGAGAAAGACCCCCAGGTGCACTCAGTTCACTGCCCCAGAGAAAGGAGGAGATGCTTGTAGACAGGTGTCATGCTTTGCCCAATAGGCTTGTCTTGGCTTCTGGGATGTCCGAACAGTTAGCTGGCTTGCCTGTCAATTGGCAGCCGGCAGCAACCATAACAGAGTGGTGCAGAATCCACTTTCACTGGAGTCTCTCAGTCCCAGCGTTGAGGTCGGCGACCAAGTGGCATCCATCATTCCCGTACCAGTCAAACGTGTCTCACCTTAGTTATTGTGACTAGAAGGGGAGGTGGGAGCTTTGCGGCCAGCAGGGCGCGCTGCGCAGGCAGCAGTAGTTCATGACAGCACCAGGTGGCGCGCAAGTTCTCAGTCGGATGCGTGTATTCCTGCGGCATGGGTACCGAAGGCCGGCGAAGGTGTGTAGTTGGTCGGAGAAATCTGTCGTTTTGCTGCTCCCCACCTTGTTCGACAGCCTTCGCAGTGTGTTTTGTTTCATCTGCCTGTCTTGTGAACCCACTGTGTGCTCTGATGACTTGACTGCAGACGTCTGCGAATACGAAGCGCCAGACTCATTGCTTTGCCCCCGGGTGCGCGACGGGCTTTTATGCTGCCACAAACAAAGCTATTTGAAGCCAGAAGAGCGTTGTTCAGGCATATCTATGTACTAGTCATCACTCCCATGCTAACTGAATCGCTGTGCTTGTAGCTGCACTGGACGCTTGCGCTACATTTTGCCACTGTAGTTTGGTACAAAACTCTGTGCTCTGAAGAAAATTACGATTGCACATTATTCCGGGTGTACCAAGATATTTGTGCTAGTCTGAGTAGTAGAAGTAGCCGATTATGCTTTCTATGACTAATTTGCACTTGCCCTGTAAACGAGTGGGCATCGCAGTGCAAGTTTACGAGGACAACTAAATTTTGCAAAGTGCAGATAAAACGCGAATAAAGAAAGGGACAGATGGTGCAAGCGTTATTTTTGGACAGCATTTATTGCAGAAATAAGCCATGCTTGTACAGCAACTCGACACAGTCCTCACGAGAAACAGCTGATTACATTGACACTGATTACATTGACACTGTCAGACACTGTCCTCTCTTCTCGGTTAACTGCTGTGAGATTAAAGCGTTTCTGGTGTGTCTGTAGCACTGGCGATACAGGCGGCAGTAGCCCCCAAAATACTGGTGAATGTAGGAGTGGCTTAAATAATTCCCTGCAGTACATTTTACTGTGACCCAGTTTTGGTTTTAGTACCCGCATGGGGAAGCGTCTAACACATGCACTGGCTCGCCTTGTTTCTACCATTGCTGAAATTGCCACACCCGCATGCAGCCAGAAGAAATGTGCAGAGCATTTTTGTACAAAAATTTCATAAGTGACATTGTACCTAGCTTCTTTGGGACATGATGTCGGCAGATTAGCTCAGTGTCACGACATCACAATAGTGTTGTTGATGCCACGAGGACGCTTTATTTAGCTCGGCGGCTCCTACCTAAATACCTGGGAATGAAAAAAAGAATTTTCCTCGGCAACCACTGCACCATTGAGATTTATTGCTTTAAAAGAACAAATTAGTCTAGGGATCGCTGGAAGGCAATTCTTAGTTTAGCCTGTCAAAAAGAAAGAAATGTTGAAATGCACATAATAGAAAAAAATTCGTCTACGAAGTTTACAACTCTAACTCAGCAATAAAAACTGTGACAGTTGTGTAAAATGCACATAATAAGCACGGGAGGGCGTGGGTTCGGCTTCCATCAGCGGCAAGTTGTTTTCATCGTTCACAATCATTTTCCTTTGCCTTATCACTTCTACATTCTAATTTAAAGAGCAAATAATTTTCCCTATGCTTTCCTTGGCTTCATTATCTGCTGGCTTCATAAGGTTGTGACTAAAAAAATATTGGGCCCCCCAGTTCTCCGCCTCCTAGTTTAACACAGCATTGCAAGGTGGTCCCACCAGTGTTATGCTGCATCAACTATATTCTGTTTACTTTTGTTTATTGATACAATACTTCCAGCCCTTGTCAGGCCCAGGCAGGGGGTGCAATACACAGTGAAAGAAATCAAGAAATATATTTCGCGCACCAAAATAACACAAAAATCGCAACCCCAAGTTACCATAGGGGATAGAGAGGGGGAGGGGGGGGGCGACATACGATGAAATAAATTGAGACATAATATTCAGTACATAAAAATAGCGACAGCAAGTTATTACAGGTCTATCGAAATGGAAAGGGAGGGTGTAGTACAATACAATGAAATAAACCTCCCAAAATATTTGGTACACAAAAATAACAAAATCATGACGGCGAATTATCAAATCTCTCGGTATTGTTTAGTAAGTATGGTGGAAGCTGGTTCCAGGTAGTTACTATTGCGGGAAAGAGAGAGTGCTTAAAAATGTTTGTTCTAGAGCAGGATGGGGTTAATGAATGTGCTTGACGATGCCTTGTTAGTCACATTATTAGGGGCTTAAGATATGGATCGGTATTCGTTTATTCCGTAAATGGTGTTACGTATATATGGGCAAGCTGTAACTCCATCGTGACTTGTTCTTCCCACACTATTTTTCCTGTGCTGTCGTTAGCCACGTAAGTGTTCCATGTTTTACTGAGAAGTGCTGCAAAGCACTTCTCAGTAAAACATGACAATATGACAATATTGTCATGACAATATAAATAAGGCAAATTTGTTTCATGTTCTTTAGGTACACTGCTTGGGGAATCACTGATTGTGTATCCATGTGTGGAGTCCTCATTTTTGGGTGCTGCAAAATTAGCTGAAGAATTCAAATACTTAATCTATTCTGCTTCTATACGGTTTTAGTGGTGATGCAAGAAACATGCGAATAATTTTAGCACACCCGTAATTGGCACTTGAAATGGATATGAGAATTGGGCACCCGTAATGCGAGAGTGGGTGAATGCGCAAAAGTGGTGTGTGCTACTCCCTTTGAGGTGTGTTAGGCGCTGCATGTTATTGCAGTAGCATTTACATGGGTGCTTGAGCTCTTGCGGCATGGGCAGCACTTCATGAGGTACTGGCCACAGCACATTTTATGGTATGATCATAGGTACTGGGAGAATGAATATATCGGCCTGTTTCTCATACTGTTCCAAGGCGTGGCTAAAGACCACCTACATTCAGACATGTAAATATGATACGTCACAGGCACCACACGCCTTGTAGTAGAGCTAGTAGAAAGAGTGCAGCTGGATTTGCAAGCTGGTGTGATGTGTGATGAATGTCCCAGCAGCATATATAAGTCGACCCACCAGGAAGCTATATCACTTGCCATTAAGAATCATCCTCCTACCATTTCTTCTGAGTTTTCTTTTACTTGTCAGTCACTTTAAGGCCCTCTTCCTTCCTTTTTTTTTTTCAGTGTTTGTGTGTGTGCTTTCTTTGATTGATCTGTGGTTTATTGATGCCTGGTTCTGGGTTGAGTCGTCGTTGTGTACATGCGGCCAAATGTCCTTCTGTGTTTGCAGGTGCTCTCGGGTGACACCGTAGTGATCCGCGGGCAGCCTCGCGGAGGTCCTCCCCCCGAGAAGACCATCTACATCTCCAACATCACTGCGCCTAAGCTTGCCAAGCGTCCCACTGAGACGGTTACTGAGACACGAGATGAGGTGTGTGACATGTTGTCAAAAAAGGCCGCGCTAGAGGGCTGGTTGGTGTATGTTAGTGTGGCGAAAAGCAAGCGTGCAGGATGTGAAACTAGAAAAAAAAAAAAAGAAACCCCAAGAAGTTACACAGTGGCACTGTTTCATGTACAGCTTTTGTTGAAAGTGTACGGGCTACTCTGTGCCTTCGCCATATGTGTCTTGACTGTTTGGTGTGGTTCCATGGCACATAACAGTAACTCTCTTAAACAGCATAAGAACAGATTAAGAGCTCTTTCTTGATTCGGTGGATGATGGTGCATGGCCGCTTTTAGTTGATGTTATGAATTGTCTGGTTAATTCCGATAACGAATGAGACTCAAGCCTATTAAATAGGTGCTGGGTTCCCAGCACCGTACAACCTTCTTAGAGGGGCAAGTGGCTCCTAGCCACACGAAACAGAGCAATAACAGGTCTGTGATGCCCTTAGACGTCCGTGGCCGCAGGCATGCTACACTGAAGGAAGCAGCGTGTCTTTATCCCAGTCCGAAAAGACTCGGTAACCTGTGGAACTTCTTTTGAGATTGGCATAGAGGTTTGCAATTGTACCCATTGAACAAGGAATTCCCAGTAAGCGCGAGTCATAAGGTTACGTTGATAGGCATCCCTGCCCTTCGCACACACTGCTCGTCACTACTACCGATTGAATAAGTAAGTGAGGTCTACGGACTGATGTCCAGCACGGCCTTTCCATTGCACCAGCCTGTTGGAATGATGACCAAACTTCCATCATTTAAGAGGGAGTAAAAGTTGTGACGAGAAAGGAGTCTGGCGGTCCCATGCCGGCAACTTTCCAATAGGTGGGTGTCCTTTCAAGCATGTGGAACTCCCGTAGGTGCCGAGCACCTATTCGGGAGCATGCCATTACCTATTTTACTCGTAAATATCCGGCAGCAGCTCTTGTGTGCCTCCCATAACAGCGGCAGATGCTCGACTGTTTCACCAATGCTGTGGTGGAGATTGGGGGCCCCCAGACGCCCTCGCAAATCTCCCTAGGGCCCCGTTTCAAGATGAGAGCCCATACTATAAACAACCAAGTGCCAGGTCGTGGTACATCTCTACCCATTAGAAAAAAACAAATGGTGGGTTTCCACTGGCACCAGGATTCGAGCCTAGTACCTTCCGAATATGAGCCAGACGCTCTTATCATTTCACCACTGCTGCTGTCTCTCCCATAACTCCCAGGATGTGGCCCGCGTAATTTTGACGAACAGTGTCCAGCAAAGGTTCAGCTGTAACTAGCACTGTCTCTTCTTGCCCGCCCTGCATGCTGTCCTTGCACTGGGCTGTACGTAATGACATGTTGCGCATTTGCCGACGTTCTGCAGGTATGGCTCTCATGAGCTGGGGCTCTCAAGCTACCTTGTTTACTCAACTCTAACTGGCCCTCGACAGAACCCTTTAATAACTAAGGCTAGCTTTCCTGCGATACAATTCACTCAAATAATGGTTGTGTAGTCATTTTTGCAAACAGTGCGTGCAAGCACAGTTTCCTTGTATACTACAGCGTGGAAAATGTCGATGTGGCTCTCGCGATGAAACCATGCCCGAAAGACAGGCCCCAAATGTGCAGCTAGCAACTTTGTATTTGTTTGAATGATGAGTGGCACCGCCATTAGCTGGGCAAATGTGAAGTCCAAGGAAGTGCACTTACGAATCGCAAAAAGGGTCTGTTGTATCACACACCAGATTCTCGAAGCCTGAAATGAAAAATGCAGTGCACTCGATTGTGCTGGGCACCTTGGTTTTCGTATTTCAAGACATTAGGTAAGTGCAATCCCCGTGGCTGTTTACCCGGCAGTTTTTCCTATCAAGAGACAAGAATGGAAATCTGCTGCCACTTGGAAAAAGATATTTCGCGTCCAAGCTTATTCTCGACTTGGCGTTAATTACTCATAGTCATTGTTGGAGGCCTCCTGATTACTATTGACAGCCCAGAACATCTAATTTTCAGCGCCATCTATGGCAGTTTGGGTACAACACGTCTTTCATGCTTTGGAAACTGTGGCAGCCCAACGAATTTATAAAGCTGGCACAAAGCTGCAACCGCTGCAGTGACGTGTGGATTGGACTGGATTACAGAAACTTTCAGTGGCAACGATGATAGCTTGCCACTATTGTGCTTTTGGTCTTCCATTCTAACGTGCATGTAATTTTTTTTTGTACATTTCGGGGGAAATAAAATGCAAATTATAGTACAGTAAATACAGTTCTCGGTCTAAGTGGATGGACTTCACTGCTTGAGGAGGCTGACTGACAATCTTAAACTCTTGCTTCTTTGCTTAACTGTAGAATATTGCTTTAGTGTCCTTTGTAGGTATTAATCTTTAACTCTACGCTTACGCCTTGCCAGTTCAGGTCATCAATTATTTATTACAGGTCACGTCCCACATTGCTCGGTAGCGCAGTCATATTCAAGAAAAGTATATTTTAATTTGTGGAAGTGTGGCATGTTCAAGGTAAAATAGCGCAGATAAACAAATGCTGCGTGGTGATCAACAACGCTACGCCAACACAGCAGCAGTATCTACTGAATCATGCTACTTTGTGTGAATGTTATGTGTTCAACAAGTTTCGGATAATATATTGAGATGCGAACGGGTTGCATATTTGTGTTCATCGTCTGTTTGTGCAGCCATTTGCGTGGGAGGCCCGTGAATTCTTGAGGAAGAAACTGGTCGGCCAGGAGGTAGTCTTTTCTATCGAGTACAGCGTCAACGACAGGGATTACGTCACACTCTACCTGGGCAAAGGTATGTTCCTCGAGCCGTGTTGGGCTGGTGCTTTTTCCGTTGGGAAATAAGGTTTCCGTGAAGGGCTCTGGCTAAACTTTCCCAGGGGCAGATTGTGTACACAGACAGATACTGAAGAAAGCACATAGGAAGACAGCCATTGCCATAGCTCGATTGAAAGAGCATTACAAGCATGATGTGGACGAGTTCCAACTCCCACCAGTGGGAAGTTGTTCTTTTGTCCACTTTTACTTCCCTTTACCGGATAAATTTTTGAAATTTCAGTTAAAACTGGCAGTTCATTTCCCTTCTGCTTTCCTTCGCTTCATGTGGCTGTGTGTAACAAAGAGTTGGGCGTTTCAGTTCCCCTTCTCATTTATAGAGAACTCAGGGGCTACAGTCGTTCGGATCATTTTGGAATGGTGGCTAGTACTGTATTTGTTTGATTATATGGCAAGGGTGCAGTTTGGTGAGCCGAGAAGAAGAGATTATGCACATAAGATTATACGGACTAGCTGACAGGCTGTTCAGAGTCGGTGGGGATTGCCCAAAATGCTGAATAATCGGCACCTCCCGCAGTAATCTGAATTATCGGTGCCCACAGACGTGAAGCCACACCTGCACCCCATCTTGACCTTAAAATTTTTAAAATTCTCGGTGTTAGTTATATGCGCAAAAATACAGTACAGCTTCACCTGCTCAGGTGTATTGGCTGCTACAACTCACGCTGCCATCCTAAATCTGGGTTGCTGCAAATATGGCGCTGTAGCCACCATATTGAAACGGTAACTGGATCTATTATCCTCGCATATAAGGCAGCGGGTGACATTGAGACTAAGGATTCTGGGAAAAGAAAACCTCGCCTTATGTTCAAATAAATACAGCATATGCATTTATTTTGTCTTTTTGGTTGTGGTTTTCAGATGTTGTTGCGACCTTATTTACCATGGTTCATTTTTCTAAATTTCTCAGCACTTGATTTTCTAAATGAAGCAAGGCGATTGGCCTCTGTGCGCATTAGTAGTCATTGTAAATTTTTGTGTGTGTTGCGCAACATTTGGTTAAAGAGGAGCCATTTGCTAAGTCACAAAGCCATTTGAAGCCAGAAACAGGAAGTTCAGGCGCATGCATGTACTGCTCATCATTACCATTGGGGCTGAACAGCCATACTTGCGGCTGTCAGTACAAGGAGCCGCCAGTCTGTACGTGCGACAGCGTTGCATAAATTTTTCTTGTCCTACCATGTCGCGATTTCAGCAAGGAAAGTGCAGTATATGCCTGACTCACACAGCTACCACTAGAGATGGGGCTTCTGTGAACAGTTAGTACCTTCAACATAACTACAACCATAACAGAAACGAAACCACAGTTGTTTGACAAAGCAACATAAGTAAAAAAAAGAAGAATGTGCAACAGAGCTGTCAAGCATTACGAAAAGTAAGTATTCAGTAGAAAAGAAAGCAAAAGTCAAGGCATTTTACCTTCTCGACTTGGTCAAGTTGGGAGTCGGGACTTTTTACCCACAAGTTGGGATTGTCCTGCTAAATTTGGGTTGGTTGGCAACCCTAAGTGGACATTGACTTCACGTGACGGTACCACCAGTGCTGCATACGACTACCGGTGTTTCCTGTATTCTGCGAGTCCGTACTGCCTTGGAAGACACGGTAAAGCTCTCTGATGTATATTAAACTGGTACCGCACCTGTTGCAAGAGCTTGGGTCAGTAGCCTTCTGCATGCACGCCGTACTCGCTGACAGGCAATGCCAATTTTCTGTGCAGATGCGAGTGGCGAAAATATGGCCGAGTCCCTGGTGCGTGCAGGCCTTGTCGATGTGCGTACTGGCGGCAAAGGAGAGTGAGTGCTCGCTTCTTGTTGGTTCACCCTGTGCAGGCTGCACGTCTGCAGATGACGTGGCCACGTGCAGACGACATGTCTGCGAATGGCCAGCCTGTTGTGAAGCATCTCTCTGTTACAGGGCTTTAGTTTGTCCGTTAAATTGTTACCGTTTGCAAATTACCGGAGAGCAAAGTTGGTAGCTACATCTTGTGGCGTTTGGTAGCTACATCTTGTGGCGTTTTGTCTAACTACAATGTCTGTAAAGAAAGAAGGATTTCTGTTATGTCAGTGTTCTCATCAAGCAGAAGTCATAAAAGTGCTTTAAATTAGCGGTTACCTCTCGGCCAGTGCTTTACACCAGCAGTTTAAAGGGACACTAAAGGCAAATATTAAGTCAAGCTAAAGTGACATGTTAATGCTCGAGGACATCTGAAGTGTCAGTAACATAGAGGCCAGAGCTTTAGTAATGGAGAAATTTACGTAAATGCAGAACACGATTTTAGACTCCACCGGGACATTCAAGTAGTAGCCCAATGATGTAGCGACACCTCATTATAATTCTGTCACTAGTTCTCGACCACTAATAATAAAAAGATAAATAAATTGCTTAATAAGACGAAGGAAAATGCTGCTTGTCTCCTTCTGTTGATTTGCAGAAAATATCACTTTTTGGACATTACCCTTGACGACGCAGGTGGGCGATAAAGCTTTGTTTTCACTCGACTCTGCGCTGTCTGCACTTTCGTGTTCAGTAGTTTTGTTATCGCGTAGTGCTGTGCTGGTTTTGCCAGCTCCCGAAACTCGCATACTTCCACTAGTAGACATTGAGGCCGATCGCAACGAGTGTTGCAGGTTATGTTTACGATTTGGCGTGCACTTGCTTTGCCTTCCTCTATCACATGGTTGGCTCTCTCTTGGCGCTGTTTCTGGTCACACTTCTGCGTTTTGCGCAAGAAACCGTAGCACTGGCTGTGAGGCTCTGTTTTACTCACTGATGGCTACAAACAGCTGTGATGGCACATGCAATGTCAGAATTTCATCACCCACTCAGGGGTGGATGATTTGAATTGCACTAGAGGTATGTGGACCCTTCAAATGCGATTTCCTCCTAACTTAGGTTTTTTTTCTTGGCCTGAAACAAGCGCTGCAAGGTTTCTGGAATGGTGTTTTAACAGTCCACATTTGCCCTTAGTGCTCCTTTAAGTAGTATGTGTCAGTTACTGCAGTATTTGCTTTGCATGCTCTTTAGTTAGACTATGCATCATCTCGCTACAGCGTTGTTCTTTCTTTTTCTTCATCTTTTTTCTTCAACTGCAGCATGCTACTCTGGTGCCGTCTTGTAGCCGTCGTTGCCGCACTACACTTATCACCCTCTTGCCATACCATCCTCTTCTGCTTTCCTCCTCACGCCTTTCATTCCCCGCTGCACTCCGCATTCGCTCTTCCATCTTTCGCTGTGCTCGTTCGCGCAGTTAGGCCGATGCTCGCCGCAGGGGTGGGTATCCGAGAGCTGCGCTCTAAAAATTTTTTAGTGCTGTGTACTTGCATAAGCACCATCACACTTACCGTATTTACCCGATTCTAACGTGCCCTCGATTGTAATGCGCTGCCCGTTTGCAGTGACCTAAAAATGAAATGTCCTTTGCAGTACCACACACTTCGTTCTTTCATACCGAAATACAACTTTCTCTCATTTGGCAAAAACAAAGATTTACTCCCAATGCACTAAAGTTGCAATATATAAAAAAATTCTCAGTTTTGCTCGAAAGGGGAAGCATAAATTATGATAGCAAATTAGTAGACAGCTATGTGAAAAGTAAGGATAGTAGCTTTATCGGCTGTATAAACTTTTAAACATTCGCTTATAAGCTAAATTAACAAGCATGGTGTCACACATGCACAAGCAAACATGAACATGTCTCACTTAATGACTGCGGGAACTTTGTCAAAACGCTGGAGCGTAGAAGTGCGGTGGCAGGAGCGCAGGAATCGGCCTTTGTGTGGCCTCTCGCTTCAACGCGAACTAAGTGATGAGAACACAGCGCGGTGCACCTAGATGCGTAGACTCTTGTCTCCACTGCAGATCGCTTTCACGATGGGGGCCACACGGTCGCCGCTTACATAGTAGCTGCTGGTACT
Organism: Dermacentor variabilis; assembly: GCF_050947875.1. Lineage (NCBI taxonomy): Eukaryota > Metazoa > Arthropoda > Arachnida > Ixodida > Ixodidae > Dermacentor > Dermacentor variabilis. Next base: position 90,325,930 of record NC_134578.1, read on the forward strand.
GAACGCCTCTCCTGTTTGCACCAGTCCTGGACGCTCGTTTCGGGAACTCCGAATGCCCGTGATGCTGCCCGATTTCCATCCGTCTCTGCACACGTGATCGCTTTGCTTTTAACCCTTTGAGGGTCGCTTTTTGAGGGTCTCATATGCGACCGCCCAGGGTTGACTTTTTTATTGCAGATTCCGATTCTTCATAAGGAGTTATTTCGAAAAAAAATTCCCGTAATTTTTCTAGGGTGACTGTAAAGTGAGAAAACAATATTTTGCGTTGGTATATATGCACTCTTCATTCATGAATAACAACAATAAAAAAGGAAATAAACTTATCAGAATTAAAAATTTGATGCATTTTTATGCACATAGTTCAAGGCTTTGTAAATTTGCATGCGAGAATATTTCACAAGCCTCAAATGTTCCTGCTCTTACACTAATACGTGCGTCCATAGCGTAATCGAACTGCATAGGTGCGTGCACTCAAGAAAACTGTTTGGTTGTGTGCCCATCAAAAAAAGCAACACCATGTAACAAACTTCAGCTAATTTTCATCTTATCGCCAACCCGCTAGGGCAACTAGTTTTCGGGAGTCTTAAAGAAAAGAAAAGAAATGGAAAGGCATGCATGGGGGCATCCTTCCTATGTGCACCCCTGGGAGCACTAAACGAGCGATTAGGAACGAGATAGCCATAAATTTCTCAAGCGCAAAAAGCCGAAACCGTCCGCGAAACAAAATCCAAATGGCCGCCCGCCCGCGTACATGTCAATGCGCGAGCGGTAGTATATAGACGTACGGGAGCAAACTAGCGCTAAAACAAACCATGCAACGAAAACCGAGAGAGGGAGGTGCGTGAGAAAAATTCCGTGTATCCCCACATAGTGGCAGCACATGACAGAAAAGAAAAAGTTAGGAAATTGGCGCGCTTTTTAAACATACAGACGGTGCCGTAAATATATGGCATCGACCATTTTCGGACTTGTTCGCGGCGTCGTATATTTATGTCATTGACCATCAAAGGGTTAATTGCGAAATCGCGATGAACTCTGCATGTCCTTGCAGTTGGCACTTCCATGCTGATAGAGCAAATGCAGAAAATGGGAACACTGACAGTACACTAACCTAAGCCAAAGGAAGCATTGCCTAAGCACACGTACTGCAACACATAGAAGAAGCTATGGCAGCTAGGCTCCAAGCTCGTACGAGGCGGCCACATGGAAGTGCTGATGGCAATATGGTAATGCAGATTTAAGTATAAACCCCATGCAAGCGATCTTGCCCGTGACAGCGGCGCGATGGAGATGGCTGTCGCGTTCGCTCGTCGCCTACAAGTCGTACCCCATGCGAGCGATGACTTCGAGCGAAGTCTCCCCAGTGTTGCCGGTATGAGAGCAGCAATATAGGTGCTGACACTAGCAGGACGCGTGCTTCATTAACTTAAGCTGATGTGTTTTACTGTAAAAAGCAGCATAAAATATTTCTGAAGGTTTTCCAGGAGCCTCTTATCCTTGCACCATAAGAACTCAATCGTTTGTTCGTTCCGTGCCACAATCGGTAGTACTTGAGTGATGTACATCCAGTTCCGGCTTCGCGCTATTGGCTAGTTGCTCATAGCACTTCCGGGCGATGAGTGACGAATTCTAGATTTGGGGGGGGGGGGGGGGCAGAACTGGGCAGAACTTTGAGCGACGGCCTGATCCATCGCTCGTTGCGGTCGCGCACAAAATCGTTGGCGTGGTGTTTAGCCTTTAGGGTCGTACTCGATTCTAATGTGCACGCAATTTTTGGACCCGTTTTATCGGAAAATAAGTGCGCATTAGATGCAAGTAAGTACGGTAAATGCCCATTCTTGAACAGTCCCCTAGAAGGGATGTGCCACTGTGACGTAAGGGCTGTGAAGCCTTAAAAGGCGCCCTAAACAACCTCTAAAATGTCTTTATACGTTTAAAATGCGCACATCTTGTATAGAATGCCGTGACCATCATCCTTGGCGAGTGCGGTAGTGCTACATGCTGACACCACAAATCAATAAAACCAGAGCCCTGAAAGGTTGCTTTATCAAGTCAAACTGATTTAGTGCCTCTCTGCAATTCCCTGTAAAAGGAAGAAATTCAGCCTGTCTCACGATAACTTTTGACCGTAATGCGTTTAGCATTGATTCATTATAGTGACACAGCATATTGCCACCGTCAAAACAAGTTATGTATGAGGCGTGTTCTACAGTGGGAATCCTCTTTCACGGTTCCCTAAGGACATCTAGTGCTTTCTAGCGTCGCGGGAAGCCTGTGCGTGGCTCCCGAAATGCGCGACGTGCCTGTGCGTGCAAAGGCTCAGAAAGGCGTCATGTGGCAATCGGGCTCTTCTCTTGCGCTTCTCTCTGGACATGCCCTGCCGTCTAGTGTAGTCCATGTAGTCCATCGGTGGCCCCCAAGAACAGGAGCGTGGCGCTCTGGCGCCTATGAACGGTGTGAATTGTTCCCTCGCTTGGCCACATACTCGGTCGCACATGCCCAGTGCATTCGTGGTGCAGCTCGCTAAAGCGTTGCCGTGAAAGGCGTTCATTGTGAAGCGGAACATACTCGGCGCATTTGGGGCACAGCCTGGTGAGGCGGCGGGTTGTTGTCCTTGACAAACCTTTGTGATATTGGTTCGATTCTGCTCAGAAATGGAGAAATTTGAGAGATCCATTTCGTCGTCGTAAAGCGGCACATATCCAGAGACCCAAGTTGGTGTCAGTGTCATTATTGAAGGGCGGCACACACCTGCTGGCACATACCCGTTGACTCAAGTTGGCATCGAAGAGGTTCATTGGAGACCAACACACTGGGTACTGGGTATGGGCCCAGTACTTAAAAGTACTGGGCCCATACCCAGTACTTTAAGTCAGCATCAAAGAGTTTATTCGAACAGAGACCCCCTATGCAGTCCTGCATCTAGTGACCCATGTCGGCGTGGAAGAGGTTCGTTGAATAGTGGCACGTATGTACACATTGCCACATACTCAGCGACCCAGGTTGGTCTGATCGTTGGTTTTGAACCCTGTCCCCTCGGCACAGTAGCGCGATGCACCCGCCGTGCTTGCTTAGTGGCTATGGTGTTGGGCTGCCAAGCAACGAGGTCGTGGGATCGAATCACGGCTGCGGCGGCCGCGTTTTGATGAGGGACAAAATATGAAAACACCCGTGTACTTAGATTTAGGTGCAGGTTAAAGAACCCCATGTGGTCGAAATTTCTGGAGTCCCCCACTACGGCGTGCCTCGTAATCAGATCGTAGTTTTTGGCATGTAAAATCCCATAATTTAATGTTTTTTTTAGCAGTGCTACGTGCTGCACATTTCATCACGGTCTACATTATGGCCTAAGTAGGCAGGAAGACGTTTAGGTACAAACACGGATACAAGCATAGCCCCTGGAAAGTGCTCGAAGTATCCAAAGAATCCTAAGCATGAAAAACTATTCTGTGTTTCTCTGCTGGCTTTTCCTGTGCCTTTCGGCACATGGTGACGTCAACAGTGCATTTCAACTGGCGTCACCAGAGATAAATTGGGCCATTGGTCGATCTGCAAGGGACAGCAGTGCCAACATGACCAGAGCTGACTGTGTGTTTTGAAAACAGAGAGGGGCTTGTCTGCTGTGCGCCACTGAACCTTTTATGAAGCTTCCATGTAGTCAGCTTCACGCGGAGAGCGATTTGGGGCCGACAATAGAGGAGTGCTTCTTCTGATGTGTTTACACAACCCGTAGCTCTCGCTGCATTGCGTAGTCAGTGAGTGACATCTTGAGTTTACATGGAGAGTTCGAGAAGGGGTGAGGAGGCTGTGCTGTCCGCAGTGGCGTGTCGCCAATGGTGCGGTTGCCCTGCCGCAGCTGTGTTTTTCCACTAGTGTGTATGCCCCTTTAGATGGACTAGGGTGAAGCCCACTTGTAGCTTTCAGCCTGAGGTACCCCCTTACTGCTGAAAAAGTTCCCGCAAAATGTTTTCTTTTCGTTGATTATGCTTACTGTGTGTTTTGTATGTTTATATAGAAAATAAACATTGATTTTGGATATTTTAATGTGCTGTCATTAAAGGGTAAGCATGCTTGGTTAAGTGCCATTCGTCTCGGTGCGTACACCTCTCACCAACGTTATTCCCTCGGCAAGCATCGTGGTCTTTCTCTTCTCATTGTGCAGACAGCTAACTGCTGCAGGTTATAAGAATAGACGTCTGTTTTACAATCCAGGATGCATGAGAGTCAAGTAAGTATGATACATAACATTATTTTCATGGAATGTTGACAAGGGTCATGACCTTAGAGTGTCTCTCAAGAGTGGTTGCAAGTAAACTGCACAGCGTTCCTTTTTTTCATTCTGCAAAGCTGGGACGTCAGCTGTTCGGGTGCAATGTTATCACGCAGGGCTCAGCAACGCCTGCGGGACCTGCATGAGGAAGCGCAGGCGGCGGGCCGAGGGAAGCACGGCCCGGACGCAGCGTCGCACGTGCGCGACGTCAAATGGACACTGCGCGACGGCGAGGACCCACGCACCTTTGCCGACCGGATGGGCAAGAACCCCGTGCCCGCGGTTGTCGAACACGTGCGGGACGGCTCCACCGTGCGGGTGCTGCTGCTGCCAGACTTCCACTACATCACGCTCATGCTGTCGGGCATCAGGGTGAGTGGGCTGTCCCTCCGGGCCGCGGGGACCATTTGAGCTGGGTGAACTGACTACAGTCAAATCTCGTTAATGCGTAGTCGGCCGGGAACAATGTTTAGGTGCGCACTAAACGATGCATGAATTAACTACCAATGCCAGTTCAGATGCTACTTACCAGCCGGAAAGGTACTATGTCACGATGCTCTCAAACGCACACATTCAGACAGGCTTTATTTTTGGGTAGGCAGCAAAAAGTCAGCAACCTTCACTTGCTGCCATGGCGGCCTTGCTGCGGCATCTTCGAACTCGCTAAGGCCGCAAGCGAGTTTGTCCACGAGGCCCCACCTCTCTGCGAAAGCTCGCATGACACTGAAAGCACACGCTGCATCAGATCATGAAGGGCCTTCATCATTAACGCCTTATCCATCTGCTCCTTATCCATCCGCGTTGAACCATTATGAACCAAGCTCAAGCATACAGCGGCAGGGCCTGCGCATATGGCACGGCCACGTGGACCATATCTTGAAAACGATCTGCGATGCGGAAAGAAAGTGCCGACTGCTAATAGCTCCACGCGATGCATTTCCGCTGCTGCGCGCTGAAGAGACACGCAAGCCCACGTCTTGAAAGCTATCTATGAAAGGGGCAGGGTGTGGCTTGAGCCGAGAGCTTCGCGAGTGCTGTGTTCTCGCCGCCTTGTTCACTTTGAAAAGACAGGCAGTGTGAAGGTACAGGTCGCCCAAGGCTGCAGGCTTATCCCGCATATCCATGTAACTACTCATTGCTTCCATGCTGGCCGGACTGTGCTTGCAGCTCCCATGGAAACTAGCGCCAGGGTTCCCCCTAGTGACTGTCGTAGGAAGCTCTGTGGCTGAACTTCTACGGTGTTGTGTGCAGTGTCCGTCTTCACGTCCTGGGGAGCCAGAGTCCCAGTACGCGGAGGAGGCCAAGTACTTCACCGAGTCAAGACTACTGCAGCGGGACGTCGAGGTAGTCCTAGAGGGCGCCACTAACCAGAATTTCTTTGGCACCGTGCTGCATCCCAACGGCAACATTGCCGAGCACCTGCTGAGAGTGGGATTTGCCCGCTGCGTCGACTGGAGCCTCGCCTCGGTCACTGGTGGAGCGGATCGCCTGCGAGCTGCCGAGAAGTGAGTTGGCACGAGGAAAATGCTTAGCACTATGGTCGCCAGTGATGCCTTTTTTTTTTTCAGGCTCCCGAGCGACATATGTAGCGCACTTCATTGTACATAACTTGCGCTTTACATTTACTGTGGCCACCAGCACGAAATTTATGGTCCTCTTGCTCCAGTTCTATGTTTCATTGCACACACCAGAGGATCTAAACCATAGTGAAATCGCTGTGTATTTAACCAAGTCAGAAAATTGGCAATTTACTTCATTATATATTGAAATTCGACCTTCTATGCGAATAAGGACAGTTGCCGATGGATTTTTCCGATGAGGAAGGGGCAGCAAAATTTACCGAATTATCAGGCAATTGAAGAAAGCAAATTTGAATGAGAAAAATGCAGCAGATATATATATATACAGTAAAGCTGTGTGAGAGCACTTATTCCAAACACAAGTGCATGCATGCACGCACATATATACATACACAAGCGCGGTCGTGCTCAAATTATACCGAACCTTTTGTCAAGCGTAATTGCTGACTACTAGTGAGTACGACGGACGCCTTGAACACATCAAGGTTTCAAATCCGAGGCAGCATGCACTTTGTGCGTAGTGCAATTTGCATTCATTCTATCCGCAAGAAGCCTTTACTTCCTCTGCTTCATTATCGTGCGCATATAGATGCACGAAGGTGAGGTTTCAGGTACTTTATTTTTCTTTTTCTCACACGGTCGGTGCCGCCATTGCCACGGATGCATGGAGGCGAGCGCCATCTGGTGGTAGCGTAAGGAACCCAGCAACACACATAGTCCGCAGGGATTCGTTGGCCTATTTGGCAAGAGAACAGCCAGGCCGCAGCTCCCACGGGCACGAAACCCGGCGAGGTTCGCAAAGCTTCGCTTTTAACAAATTCGTTTGATTGAATTTGAGAGTTGGCGATGTCCTCTACTGGTGGGACGAAGTGAAGCCAGCCTTGTTTCCTCATCCACTCCGCCCCGCGGCTGATAGTGCCACCCGCAGTGGGACGGCGCCCCCATGAAAAGTGCCGGCAGCGGGAGGCGAATGCTTCATCTGCCTCTTGCTTCAGTGCGCCTTCAAAAGTTGCGATAACGTGAGTTCTGGTAGTAAAAGCGTGCAAAGATGGTGCACGTGATTCCATGCCATCTCAGCACGCCTGCTTTTTGCACATATGACAGATTACCTCTGAAACAAGGTGTACGGAGTGCGTACGTGTTCGGCCGTGCTGACAACCACGAACGGCCGGGGCTGCACTAGAAAGTTTTTTAGGCTTCGCACGCTTCTACTTTTTTGTTTTGGTAACAAACAAGTGTTGAGTGCTGACTGCTGCAATGGTGCCTGTCGCAGGGAGGCCAAGGAGAAGCGGTTGCGGCTCTGGAAGGACTACAAGCCCACAGGCATCCCCATTGACGCCAAGGAGCAGCGGTTTGAAGGAAAGGTGCGTCTTCAGATGGGGGCTTCACTGGTTTTGTGGGCACTAGGATGGAAATGTCGGGATAACTCTGCAATCATAGAGCGGCAGATTCGTTCCACAGCGTGCAGCAAAATTCTGGAAAAGATCTTTTTCGCAGTGCGGGAGTCGTAAAAAGCTATTTATTGTCCGCACACGAACTGAAGAGCCAAACAGCGACGGTGTGCACGCGGCCGGCTGCCATTGCCTTGGCAGCCTAAAAGCAACCCACGTGTGTCTGCCGAGAGCATGCATGCAATGTGGAGTTGCCTGTGCTGCTGTAGCTTTTTGCTTTCCTTGTTCGTTCGTGTGGACGTTCCGCGCCTCCTCCTCTTAATTTTCCCCAGATGGTGCACCCCTTTGAGAAAGCCGCTTGATGAGTTGGGGATTTTCCAGCAGCTGCATTATAACTGGTATTTCATCTCGCGCGGCTGCACTGTAAGCGATATGTGTATACAGTTGGCCCCATTTATAAAAATAGTCAAGTACCAAGAAAATTCCATTGTTATAATCGATAATTGTTGTAACCAGGTTGCATGAAAAAAATCAAAATAGGGGGATGGCAGACATGATGTGAGAAAACTATAATGGCGGGGAGTCCAGTGCCTCTCCCCACCACCTTCCTCCATCTGGCTGCTGATTGTGTTCACTCGTTTAACTGCTTCCTGGGCGGTCCGATCACATGTAACAAGCTCCGGCTGTCGGTGTTAAAGAATTAAACTGCTATAACAACTGCAAAGAGGGGTCATGGTGGCAAGCGATACGCAAGCACCACCGAGGCATCGCTTTGGTGGCCCCTAAAGGGGCCTTCTAAAAAATTGCGAGAGGGCTGGTGCGGCAATCTGTCAGCTTGAGAAATCCAGAAGAAACGCTGAGGAGAGATCGCCACAAGCATCTCGCCACGTACTTCTCACTGGCTTGCACGAGGAAAGCTTATGTCTGTCTGTCAGCCTTGCATGCTTTACGCAAAGCTTGCCAGCACCCTTCTCCAAGGCATCCAGGTGTTCCAAGTAGTGCAGCGGAAGGTTCCTTGTGAAAACGAAGCTGTGGAGAAGATAATCATCTGCCGGACCTCCTGTGAGGACAGTGTTGAGGCAGCCTGCCCTACCACGTCATCGCTGGTGTCGTTGCCATCGCTATCCAATGCAAGCATGTTCGCGACGATTGTCTCATTGGTTAGAAGCACTTAGTTTCCAACTCTATAGCCGTGCGCTTTCTTTTCATTGGCAACTTCATGCATTGCCGATGATCAGCGGGCGCAACAGCCATCTTCCGTTTCGGCGGGGAGTCAAGCCAACTGTTAGTCAAACGAGGCTGAGAAACCACGTGGCCAGGAACGATTTTGACACAAACAACAAAGACGAACGTGAGCGATTAAGCTGTTTGCAACTGCACTGAATGAGGAGCCAGCGAGCAACACGCGAGCAATCTGCGAGCAGGGCAGTTGGCATGGTGCATTCATGTTTCGGAGGGTGGCGCGGTGCAGAGCTCTGGGCGCAGCCTATTCGTGTTCGGAGGGGTGGAAGGGCGACGGAGGAGAGGCGCATGGAGATGTCTGGAAAATGAGCGCGCGGCGGCTGTTGGGGCAGCAGGCCATTGTCCAGCGGTTTGAATTTCTCGTTTTCTTTTTTCTCTTCGAGGATTTTGCATTTCACTACCTTTTGGCTCTGCCGCCCAACCGCCAGACTTCATCATTATAACTGATAATGCGGCATCTGGGTATTGTAGTAAGCGGGTTATTTCACTATGGAAAATGTACAGAAGTTGACTGTGCAGCAGCTTCTCATTGTTGTAACCGATACATTGCTAAAACTGGTATTGTTATAACTGGGTTCGACGTCAACAAGCCGGTCTGCCGGCTTGTTGACGGGAGTGCGTTGCGTGTGACCTGGTGGGCGCTCACAGAGCGTAAAAAAAGAAAAACGCCATCTGCTCAAAAATAACCCGAATAATGACTATATACAAGAGCAATCATGTCTTAGGAATGCAGTTGTGGTGCTTTCGCAATGTTCTTGGATTTTTATTCTGTATCCCTTTAGAAAGAATCCTGAAGCTTTGTTCGTTTTCTTAAAAAAATGTTTAAACATTGAAATGGTTAATGTTTCTCCTTAATGACTCCCGAGTGTTGTGCTCTGATCATGTACTCGAGTGTTTTGTTGCCTTCTGTGTGTGCCTGACTGCCGACTGTGGCCACTGCCTTCCTTGCATGGTGCCTCAAGGTCATGGAGGTCATCAATGCCGACGCACTCGTGGTGAAGGTTGGCGACAACGAGCTGCGCAAGATCTTCCTCTCCAGCATACGGCCGCCAAAGTGAGCGAGCATCCCTCCAACTTGGCTGCACATTTTGGTGTGCTGTGCTCTTGTGTCATTTCTTGTTTATCCACTTTCAGTACCTAAAAAAAATATTTTTAATTCTCGGGTTTTACTTGACAAAACCACGATATGATTGTGTGTGAAGGGGGGGCTCTTATGATGAGGGCTCTGGATTAATTCCGACCACCTGGGGTTCAACATGCAATCAATGCGCAGTTCAGAGGTGTTATTGCGTTGCGTCCTTACTGGAATGCTGCTGCTGCGGCGGCGGCAGGAATTGAAACCGTGACCATATTGTTGATACAGTAAAACCTCGTTAAACCGTACCCGCTTAAACAGTAGTTTCGTTTTAAAAGTAGTAAAGTCAAATCCCCGACTCAGTGGCCATTGAACATAATGTGTTTCCTATCCGCATAAACCGTACCAGCTTACTGCGTACGCATCGGTTAAAACGTAGCGTTTGAACTTTTCGTCGCGCAAATACGGCGCTGCGCCGTCTCCATCGGGTGGCCCGGCAGAACAACACGCCTCAGAGATCGGAACAACGGCCTCCAAGCGCCCTGTGCGTTTGCGCGTGAAGCCACATCAACATCAACATCATTTCGACGCGGTGCCAGAGAGCGTTATGGCGTCGTGCAAGCGAGTACTCGCGTCGTTCCGAAGCTTGGATAAAAAAGACGCCGGGTGCTCAGCATAGAAGAAAAATTAGACATCGTCCATGCTATCGAACGTGACACGAAGAAGTCGGCGCTGACATGCAACAGGGATCTGCTGTTGACTACAGTGTGTGGCATTTGGAATGCGAAGAAGTTGCTCGGCAGCGCTGCTGCGACTGCGAAGATATGTCGGCTACGAGGTTCGACTTTTCGCCATCGTTGCCTCTGTTGTTGCCGAAGTGTCGACTAGCGACAGTGACGAGGACGACACGGAAAGCGATAGCACGAGCGATTCAGGCCCGACAGTGGCATAAGCTGCGCGTTGCGTCAGCCTCATGAATGCAATCGTCGCGACGACAATAGGGGCGCGATAACGTAACTCTATTCCAAATGAAAATTATTCCAAACTCCGGCACCCGTAATGAAAAAGGCGCCCCCGGGACTTCTGCAGCACTACTGCGCACGTGCACGGTGAATACGTAACGCCAACGAGGAATCTGTCATGCGAGTGTTTGCTGAGAAGAGGGGGCTGGCTGAAAAGCTGGCACGCAGCTTCAGTAAGTTCGACGCCGCTGTCGTCGGCGTGCTAGGCCACCACGGCATCAAACGAAAATAACGCTTTTGTCGCGCGAAGTGAATAAATACTGCATGTTTTTTCCCCTTTCATCGCACTTTCTCTGAGTTCCATTTTCGACAGGTAAGTGGGCGATCTCATGCTATTCGGTTAAACAGTACTACCGTTTAGTACGTACCTTTCCCGAGCTCCGGCCAACTACGGTTTAACGAGGTTTCACTGTACCTCAAGGAGGACTCCATAGACTAGAGCTTATGCATGACTGGCAGGGGTTATCAGTTCAGTGCAGTAATGACTCATTTGAGCTGAAACTTGTAGAATACCAAAAAAGGTTGAGGAAAGGTGCTAAGGACTGCACTGTACCTGCCACAGTGGTTTTAGTGGCTCAGCACGAGGTCCTGGGTTCGATTCCCGGTCACAGTGGCTGCATTCTAGTGCGAGCGGAATGCAGAGGCACTCATGGGCTTTGATTTAAGGTGCACATTGAAGAACTCCAGGTGGGGTCAAAGTCATGTGGACCCCCCCCCCTTCCTTTCTGTCCCGCCCACACACACGCACAAAAATGCAGGCCGTGCAGCAAGAGACTGTGCCGTATGACATGCTTAGTACTCAACATCTCATTTTTAATTTCATGCTGCATCAAAGCTGTGTTCCGAACATTGCAAAAGTGTCACAGTCAGATGGCTACTTCGAATTTGTCACCGCACGAGAAACTTCAGGCTGGAGCTGACGTATTGAAGAGGGGACTTCTCCTAGCCAGTGCGACTGCTCTCCTTGGCAGCTTTTGTGCACACCTCGCCTACTGTAATTTTTGATTGCGAAGCAATACTACTTTAGGTCGCACTTCAGCCCGTTCCGTGGCGAGGCGGTGGTAGGCACCATTGACCTTTAGCGTGACCTCGCTGCGTGACGTCACACCACGTGACCTAGAGTGACGTCACACCAGCTGTGTAAAAACGGGGCCCCATCTCACGCCATCACGAGGCGAGGCGGTAGCCATTAACGGCGGCCTAAGTCCCGCTCCTCTCACCAGGGGCTCTACGGTCGGTGTGACGTCAACCAGCTGTGTAAAAACGGGGTCCCATCTCACGCCGTCGCGAGGCGAGGCGGTAGCCACCAACGGTGGCCTAACTCCCGCTCCTCTCACCAGGGGCGCTACGGTCACTATTGCTTCGCAATCACCAGGCTTAACCAAGCCAAGCCACGGCCATTTTTTTTTTTCAGTGCTTGTGCCTAGGGAAGCCAAAACCAAGGGTCACTTGGTGCCACATTCTCAGTACAGTAGAACCCCGTTAATACGTTTTTAAAGGGACCATTGAAAAAAAAAAAGTCTGGAAAACGTAACCGTGAGGAAGGGCACAAATTGCCGCAGCGCAACATGAGAAACAGTCAGAGTGGCTGCCAGGGCAGTTATTAAATGTCTCGGTGCAAATACTGCGACCAGGAACGGCAGATGCATGCGTGTACAATTAAAGGACACGTACGGCGTTCTGTGACAGTGGCCCCTACCGCAATAATGTGTGTACGATTCACTGCATAACACTGTGAAGCTGACCAAGGAGAATCGGCAATTGTAAGATGCTAATAAGACAGATGCAAAGTAAATGTAACTCTGTAGTACTTGGCGGAATTGGCACTAGTGCACGTGGTTCCCGGTAGATTTTAATCGTTGTGCGCATTTTTCAAATGCTTTTCCAACTATGCATGCTTTCTCCCAATGTTTGTGCCACGCCTGGCTTGTGCAACTTTGTTAATTTATTGCAGAGTTCAGTCGCTTGCTGCAACGAATTGGCCACCTGTTGCAATGTGCAAGAGTCAATTTCTTCCTGCACCATTGTGTTTACGTGGCGGCCACTTTCAAATGCCACATAAGATGCGCGAGCATAGTACATAGGAGCCAATGGTATTTAGAGGTCGAGACCACGAAAACGCGATGTAGCAGCTGGGAAAACAGAACAGCGAGGAATGTATCAATGGGTTCTACTGTAGTTGGTTGCAGTTTTTTGGGCACGATAAAGTCCTAATCAGACAAACGTAGGAATGCGTTGGCTTGCACCTTGTCGCATCTGGGCGCATTTTGTATCGGGCGCGATGCTGTCGTTGCGGCGTGTTGTGTGACGGCGCCGAGACCTAGCAGTGCCAGATTTTGACGCGCATGCTTGGAGTGGTCTGCCAGTGTGATGCGAGCTCAAGCGAGTGATGCGACCTAGGTCAAATCACCGGACTTGTATTTTAAGAGGACCTACCACTGTCCCCCATCATCCACGAATTGTCAGTCGATCTCGCGGGAATCTACACTTTCTGTTATGACGTCATACCCCTTTTCTTTTTCTTCTTGGCCACAGACGTCCCGAGGAGCCCAAGGAACCGGCGTCGGGCGGTGGCGGAGGCGGCAAGGAGCGCAACTTCCGGCCCCTCTACGACATCCCGTTCATGTACGAGGCACGGGAGTTCCTCCGCAAGAAACTCATTGGCAAGCAGGTGCAGGTCTGCATTGACTACAAGCAGCCGGCGTCCAATTCCTTCCCCGAGAAGACCTGCTGCACGGTCACAATTGGCGGGATGTGAGTGCAATTTCATCCGCTGCGCGACTCCTGCACTTTTTAAAAGGTTGTTCCACATTCACCACCTCTTGGCTGTGGACAGTGCTGGCTCACACTCCCCAGAGCCAGTCTTGTAAAGAAACACTCAAGAAAGTGACATAGGCAAATGGAACCACTGTAGCTGAATCGGTGGAGCACCACGTGCGTAATGTAGAGGGGTGTTTAGTCCCCTCCTGCAGCAAGTCTCTTCGTCCACTTTCATATCTCTTTACCTTATTATTTCTACATATTTCGATTAATCGCAATGGTTAACTTCTCCTATGCTTTCTCTGGCTTCATTATCTGTCATTTTGGGTAATTGTGGCCCACATATGTGTAGCACCTCGGTTCCGCCCATTTCTTCTCGCTCTTTGCAAACTGAGGGGCCTTGAATTTGGCAGCCTTGATGCCATAGGGTAGTGTACGAGGGTTTGTTGGCCAGCGTCTGCTCTTAAGTTCACGTAACGCACGACACCTGTGCTTGAAAGGGTGTTCCGTGTCTGCCGCAATTGCCGTGGGCAGTGTTGGCTAGCACTCCCAGGGCTAGTCGAGTACACATTACACGGACACTAAAAAAAGTGGACAAAAGAATAGCCGCGGAACTAACTGAAGACAGGACGGAGTTAGAGCCAAACAACTCTCGGAACAAACTAAACTTGTTTCAGTATTCACAGGTGAGGGCCACATTTGTGTAAGGGTTAGACCCCCGTGTTTGAACTCGAAGGTGATCGTGAAATAGTTCGACACAGTTAACTTTCGATCAACGAAATTGATCGAATTATCCTGCGGGTTGAAGTGAACAAGATGCAGAACGAACACCAAACATATCGCAGATTCATCTGGCAGTAGTTCCCCCGATTCTTACCACTCCTCAATCAAATGCGCGTCCACATTTTGTGTGTCTAAAGTGAAGAAACTAACATAGAAATGACAGCAGTCGAATCTCAATAATTCGAACTTGAAGGGGCCCGAAAATTTGTTTGAACTAAAAGAAGTTTGAATTAAAAGGAGGACTTGTTCCTGACGTATTCATGCACGGTAGCACAGTGCACGAATGGTGCGAGTTGTGAAATATCGCTGTGTGCTTGCACACTGCGAGGAACCTGGAACTGTCCACGCTGGCCAATGCTCGCTTCCCGATAATGGCAGAAAATGAAACCTCAAGGTTAATTTTAGCATCGAAATGACGAACGTTGTGGGCACTGGCCCACAACTTTCGTGGGCACAAATGCGTGGGCACTGGCCGGGACCTCTGGCTGGGATCAAATTAACTGAAAAACTGACCTAACGAAAGCCTACTGCATCTCAATAATTCAAAATATAAGATATGCCTATCTCAAGCTCATCTGAAGTCTCCACATGTCTCGGTCGATTACCTAGATGCCAGAAATTTCGGCGCCCCTGCATATAGTAGTGGGAATGCCATCCGACTAGTTCAAAGGCAACGCTAAACCTTGCGGTCGCTGTCGGTGCTTCGTTCACCCTTCACGTGAACCCACCAATGTTTATCACTTCTAAACTGATTTAGTGTTGTTCTTCTTCGGTGCCCATTTAATGTGCGGCTTCTCTTCCACACAGCAATGTTGCGGAAGCACTAGTAGGCAAGGGGCTGGCCACCGTGGTCCGGTACCGGCAGGATGACGACCAACGCTCAGCACACTACAACGACCTGCTGGCCGCTGAGATGAAGGCGCAGAAGTCAGCACGAGGACTGCACTCCAAGAAGGACGCCTCTGTCCACAGGGTTGTCGACCTGGCTGGGGTACGCTCTCCCTAGCGCTGCTTGTTTTTTGTTGGGGAAGGGGGGGGGGGGGGTTGGGGGGGTAGTGTGTACGAACCTTGAATTTGTTCTCATGTGTACCAATTCAAATAGTCGAAGGGAAAAACGGACAAACTGTGTCAGAGAAGCTTCAGGATGTGGTGGTATATGAACACTGCCGATTGCCCCGCTGCCGTGGCAAAACATGCACCGCTCAACCAGCTCTGGGCCATCCATGCATTTCTGTTAAACCTTCTATTTCACTCGAAGTCTAGTCTTCAATGCCAACAATTGATAGCTCGTCTCCGTTGCAGTTCTTTTTTTGTTGATTTTTCTAGATCTAGGGTGTGCGTTAGGAACTAGTAAGTAAGCCTGTTTGAAAGGCACACTGTTCATACAAGCAGCTGCATACTGTGCACTGCATAAGGCAAATGCATGTGATACGTATATAGGACCCTAATCATATAACACTATTTGCTGTTTTTGAATCCATCCAGAATTCCACTGCTCATTTTATTTGATCAACTTACTGTTGTCATGCCAGTGTTTCAGCCAGGAAGCCCACGCTCGCCTTACCTGACCTCTAATTGTGATGTGAATGCTCTTGCCTTTCGTTGTTCCACAAGATCTACTATAATCAGTTCTAAATGTCTTTCTTTTTCCTCCCGTGTAATGTAGCATTGTGCTGAGGCCGTAACTCTAAAGCTTGTGGGCCACTTCGCTGAATTGATGCGCGTAACAATTCTTTGATCCCGAAAACCAGGATTGTCAGGAAACCGCCTCCACCGCCGACATCAAAAGCTTCAGGGCTGCCTCTCACGACGTCTTTTGTTAGTTTTGGCAATTGACGACGAAGTCGTTTTATTTTCTGCTGCACAGGTGCACGCAATTCCCCACTCCTTCCCGCAGTGTCCTCAGACAGTTGGAAGCGAGTCAAATAACCAAACTCTCTCGCCCGGGCCTGTGTTTCAGGACTTGGCCAAGTCCAAGCAGTTCCTGCCGTTCCTCCAGAGGGCGGGCAAGATGGAGGCGGTGGTGGAGTTCGTGGCCAGCGGGTCGCGGCTCCGGCTCTACATTCCCCGAGAGAACTGCCTCGCCACCTTCCTGCTGGCCGGTGAGTGCCGCACCTTCGCAAGTTGCGCGCAGCTGCTCTGTCAAACAGCGCAGTGATTGTGAAATAATTCAATATAGCCACAATTCGATACATAAAATCATGTAAGAAACTCGTAAAGAACTCGTACAAATCAATCAATAAACTAATCGTGGCGCAGTAAATACTAACTTGAAGCTTCGCACGAAGTATTTATTTAATTGGCTCAAAGTACTGCAGCACTGTAGCCTGCTTCTTATTGGCAGCCGCATGCTTAAACACAATAGTCCTCAACATGGTCTAAATGGTCCACAAGCAATAGGCCGGTGCCCTCTATTGCGCTGCAGTAGCGACGTAGAAGGGCCAAGCCAGCTACAGCCCCAGTTGAAGTTGGGAGCAGGGCAATATGGGGGGCGATTACGGGATCAACCTTCGCAGAGTCTTCATTTGGCTGCTACTTCCCCTGCGATCTCCACGTCTTTCAATCGAAGCATTTTGAAGCATAGTCTGTAGCGAAGTATTACCGTATTTACTCGCATAATGATTGCACTTTTCTGTCAAAAAAATTGACGCAAATTCAGGGGTGCAATGATTGCGCGGGTTAAATTTCCCGCGAAAAGAAACATTTTCTTTTTTCATGCCGCGTTTGCTGTGGGATGACAACGGGTCAACAAGCAGGCGGCTGCCGCTGTCAGTGCGGTACACCAAAACAAAAATGGCGACCGGCGGAGCAGCAAAATGCGCCGAAAGTGATTATTTTTCTTCTCGTGGGTACATTACGCACATTGAAACAGTTTCTTCCGTATCAGTGATGAATAATATAGTTAATATCGGCATGTTTGCGACAATAACATAGCCATGTCCACTTTGACGGGGGGCAGAAAGAGAGATGGGCGCGCTTGGCTGCCAGTGACATAGAAACACATGGTGGGCATGCTGCGGAAACTGCGGCATTTGTCTTCACTGCTATCCTAATACGGCACGTTTCCGCTAAGGGTGGGTGAATATCTTAGCTGCATTACAAGCGTCGGCGTATGAATAGGGTACACTTCTAACGCATCAGTGCAAACGTGGCCACTATCATTGCCGCTCGTCGATTTGTTGCGTGCCCACGAGTGCAGACGAGAAGAATCGAAAGGCGCCTTTTTTGTCGTTGTTCTTGGCCAAAACCATTATGAAGCGTACAAGTAATAAAGCCAAGGCAAGGCAATTTTTTCATGGAAGTGCGGAAAGTGATGAAAGGAATGAAATGGCACATCTGGTTAAGAATGTTTGGTGTGTGCAGACCGCTTGATATGTCTTCCCAAGAGTCATCTGTGTAGCATGTGACAGCATTCGACAAGTGGTAAGCGTGATCATCATTAGCTAGACTTGGCACACGACATATCGCTGCAACAAGTTCAGGGTGCGATCATTACACGGGAAAGAAAAAAAATTTTTACAACAAAATTCAGGGGTGCGATCATTATGCGAGTAAATACGGTACTTGACCCCCTACTAGCCTCTTGGTGTGGGTCTAGACAGAGGTTGTGTATCTTTCGATGATGAAAAAAGAAAGAATAAATTGAATTGAACATCGCACTGATGCATCAATGGGGGGAGTTCTGGTGTGCAACTCAGATAAAAGAAGCTTGAGCTACTTAGCAATCAACTTTTAATTGTAAAATAATGAAAATTGAGTATTGAAAGTGCTCTATTGGTCTACATTGGTTTAGCGTTTCTCTTTAGTGCCTTGTTGAATTATGTTTATCATTGGGCACAGAAGGCAACATATTGCTCTATTGTAACGCATTCCTTTTTTTGCCTGAAGATGTGACGTGCATTAGAATTGAGCATGAAACCAAGATAGCAATATGCGGTGCTAATATCTAACTCACCCCCCCATCTAAATTGCCCTCTTTCAGTTTGAACGGCCAAGCTTTGCTATTTTACTGGTTCTGTAAGCTCCTGCGAGCATCCCAAGTTTGTCATCACTGGGCTGCAGAATTCTAAATCGCATTTTCCCAAATGAAGATGAAGTCCTTGTCGTTCTTGTCCTCAAAAATCTGGTCAGGAACAGTCAAGGGTATTATGTTTTTCTTTTTCATTCTTTTTTTCTCGGTAGGAAAGTCTGGGTGCATGTTTCAGTCGACGGCGCGTTAGAGCAAACATGGTGAATAAAGAGACTGCAGTACTGTGGAAGCCTCCCAGCTAAAGTCTCGTGGAAAAGATAGCGTGGTCTCCTCCTCGCAGGCATCTCCTGCCCCCGGGCGGGCCGCCAACAGGCTGGCCAGACCATTCCCGGCGAGAAGTTTGGCGAGGAGGCCCTGCAGTTCACCAAGTCGCTGTGCCTACAGCGCGAGGTCGAGGTTGTGGCCGACGGCATCGACAAGGCGGGCAACTTCATTGGCTGGCTCACCGTCGAGGGCGTCAATCTGTCGGTGGCGCTGGTCAAGGAAGGGCTCGCCACGGTCCACTTCACGGCGGAGCGGTCGGTCCACTACCGGGCCCTCCAGCTGGCGGAAGAGCAGGCCAAGCAGCAGCGGCTCAAGGCCAGTAACTCGATGCCAGCTCCTCTCAATGTGACGCCGTCGTCCAAAATGTCTAGGGCCACTGCCTTCTGGTATCTGTAGACTTTATTGCACTTTGGTAACAGACGCGATAACAGCTGAAATTTGACTAAACATGGCTTTCTACAAAATTACTTGAAGCTCTAAATGCTGCAATTGTTCAGCTAGCGTGGAAATTATAGTTTACTGTGAATGGTTGCATCCACAGTGCAATATTTTGTTGAAGGTAATCAAGTTACAAGATCACAAAGCCGTTTGATGCCAGAAGTACAAAGATTAGTCAAATCTGTGTACCAACCCTCATCTGCCATGCTTGGAGCTGCCGCAGGCACTGGGGCCGGAGTTTCCTTAGGTAACTTTAGTAGGAAACTCTGCCATACCACGGAAAACTTTACCCTACCAAGGATTTTATGAGTCTGTACTCAGTCAGGCACGAGATAAACAAAGATGTGTTGTGTGCAGCGTTGAGGTAGTCAGAGTGCTTGAAGCTGCGACATCTCTCCGGTTCCCTCTGCAGAAACCAGTTATGCTGGCGAGCGATGGAATCTGGACACAGTAAAAATTTTCGCAGTAGTAATACGTTTGCCCAACAGCAGCATTGCAGTGTTTTGTGACGTGCGTGTTCACGTGCACGTTAACTCTCTTCGCTGCTAGGAGGGGCGTTCGCTGCGTTAGCAGACACTTGAAGTTGGAAGATGTGCGAAACATAAACTGTTTGCGGTAGCAGTGCGACACCTTGATCCGAATGTTTCATGTCGCGGAATCACAGCTGGTGAAACAGGCTTTTTTAAAAGGGAAGGTTGAGTCTTAGAGAAAAAAAATCCTTAAAAATCAGTATTTGGATGGCGCTCAAAAGCCTTAGGTAGATGGAATTTTACATGCTTATTCCAAATAGAGGCACCTTTTCGTGTGTTTAGTTTGGTTCGAGCTTTATGCAAGCTTCTTTTGTTTCATTTTCCAGAGAAGCTTGCGAAAAACTTGTTTCTCAGGTTTCACTAATAAGGTATCAGTGGCTTCTGCAATAGTTTTGGGGCTTTAAAGCAGAATTCCGTAAGAACATTGTTCTGAGTGTCAACTTAGCTTCAAGATCTCGCAGCTTTTGTTGTAGGGTAGACAGAGGAAAAACTTGGTCTTCTTTAGTTCCTCAAACCATGCAGAAGCTATTTTCTTTGACTAGCAAAATCTGCTAAATGAATGTTTTGCAAAATGTTTTGCAATGAATGCTTTCAGCGTGTAACTCAAAGAATAAAGATTCTTAAAAAAAATTCTGTCCTGACCTATTACGGTGTGCAGATCTGGGAGGACTATGAAGAGACTGAAGACACCAAGCCTCAGGAGGTGATCACCGACCGCAAGGGCAACTACCGCAATGTGCTGGTCACAGAAGTGAAGCCGGACCTCTCCTTTTACGTCCAATTCTTCGATGACGGTGAGCACTCCTGCCGATTCACACCGTGGTGTCTGGCTTTTGCTGCTTTGATGTGTATACAGTCTCCAACCGATAATTCGGGCTCGATGGGCACCACCAGAACGTCCAAATAATTGAGAGTTCGAAATTTCGCATTCCCCAGAAAATGTGTACCTTTATTCCAGAAGTGGCGAAGAAAAGAATTTGCTGTATTCTCATATGGTCACTTTTGGGGATGCCTTCAATTTCACTTACTGGTGCAATGCATCGTCGAGTACGAGCGACAACTGTCGGGCATGGTTCGAAGCATACCATCTGTCATATGATTAGCGCAAAGTGCATCGGCATCAACGAGCAACGGTGTTCTTGGCACAGGGCAAAGCACCATATCTTACCGAAGGGTGGAAACGCTGCCGCCAGTCAGCATGTCTGCTGCTATGGTCGCACGAAATATTGTGAAGGTGAAAGTATCTCCGAAAGTGATCTTCCGATGGCCCAAGTTCATCAATGCACGGCTGTGTGCAGATACGTCTGCTTTAGGCCTAGGCAGCCTGTGGCCAAGATTTTCTAGCACGCCTTTTGACGCTTTTCGCACTTCGTCAGGGTTCAGAGCGACACTACACCCGCGTTATCGGCAGGATCAGCCGGCCATGAATGGGAATGACAGGAGCAGAACGAAACTCTCACGACAAATGGCGCAGGTCACAAATACAGCCTTTACGACTGAGTTACTTACCTGGTTCAGCAGATTGGGCACGAACGGCGATTACTAGATTGACTAGGCTTCACTAGCAGAACTTTTTGTTGGGCTAGTTGGTGCATATTACTGAAGTACTATAGCGCCAAACAGACGACACAAGAAGCGCTCGTCCGTGTCTCTTCTTCTTGTGTCGTCTGTTTGGCACTATAGTACTTCAGTAATAGGCTTCACTAGTTTTGGCTTCGAGGCAAAGCTGGCCCTTTTTGGCCATCAAACCCCACACACCATCAGGAAAGCAAACCCAATTGACTGACCTTCCCCTTTCAGGCCCGAAGCTGGAGGAGATGACCAAGCTGTTGCGCCAGGAGTTGGCTGAGCATCCACCCGTGTCGGGCGCCTACACGCCCAAGAAGGGTGAGGTGTGTGCCGCCAGGTTCTCAGAGGACCAGCAGTGGTACAGGGCACGCGTCGAGAAAGTCCAGCCCAGCGGTTCGGTGGAGATTTTCTTCATCGACTACGGGAACGTGAGTCGTGTTTCTCCTTCCTCTCATCCATTTGTTTCTGATATTGCAGGAGTACCGTACTTGCTCGATTCTAAGCACCCCCTTTTTTTTGTGATCGCGATGCCCAAAGTGAAGGGGGATGCCTAGAATCAGAAAAATGCGGTACATCTCTGCATAATGACGCCTATGAGTCATGCAAACTTTCTGCTCATGGAAACTATAGTACAGCTCATCAACTGACAAGAATAGAAAATCATATCTATGTAAACGGTGTACAGATGAACCGTTGCTGAAATGCAAGTAGGAAGAATAAAGGTAGTTTGCATTTACCGACATCCTTCTTCTCAAGTCGCACGAGCTCACAGTATGGACTGCTGGTCGGCCCCTCATCGGCACAGCATCATCAATGAAGCCCTCAATGCCATACTGTAAACACATTTCGACCACAAGGGCAGTTTTCCATGACACACAGGGATCACCATAGCAGAAAGTGTACACTACAAGGTATTTTTTACACGACTCAAAACGATTTCACCCAATCACTTTGCCTTGACTCACCTGATGAGCCTCATCTTCGAAACAGCGAGTGTAATGCCACAGTTGTGGCAAGACAGACAGGAAGGAGACATTGGATCTTTTAATGTAATGCCCTGGTTACGTTGAGACCAGCACAGTGAAACCTTGTTCAACAGTAGTTGGCCGAAGCTTGGAAAAAGTATGTGCAGTCAAACCTCCATGTATCGAACAGCGCGGTGATCGCGAAAAAGTTCGTATAGCCAGAATTCGGTATAGAAAATCACGTTGTAGTGCGGGACGCGAGCGCAGCTGGAAATCAGCTGAAAGAAGCAAGTGATGCGTCCCTAAAGAACAAGCAATAACTCGCATTATTTTTGTGTTCGTACAGCCTCTACGGCTCTGTTGCACACTCTCGCACCACTTCACTTTCCCGCACACTCCGCGATAATATTTCATCGAGTCAAAAGGGGAAAGGGTGGCTGGCTGCTGCTGTGCGACCGTGAGACCACCACAACCTAAAAAACGCATAAAAAAACAGATGCAAATCAATGAATAAACCAAGGGCGCAATTGGGGATCGTTGTTCAGAGCGTGTATTCGGTTGCCTAGGCCGCGCCAACTTTGTCAGCCGGGAGTGCGCGGTCGATTGCGCCACACGCAATTAGCCTAGGCAACAGCTCTATAGGAGGCGTTGGCCTAGGCCTCGCCAACTTCGTCCGCTGTGTGAAGTCGGCGCTGCCTAGGGCAATCGCACGCTGCGCAACCAAACGTGCACTCCGAACAACGATCCCCAATCGCACCGCAATCGCGGCGCACTAAATACTCACTTGAAGCTTCACACAAAGTGCTTATTTATTTGGCTGAAAGTACTGCAGCAGTGTAGCCTGCTTCTTATTGGCAGCCACATCCTTAGTCTAAACAATCCACGAGCGATAGGCCGGTGCCTTCTATGGCGCCGCAGTAGTGGCGTAGAAGGGCCAAAGCAGCTACAGCCTCAGTTTAAGTTGGGAGCGGGGCAATATCAGCGCTTTCGGGATCAACCTCGGCAGTGTCTTCATTTGGCTGCTGCTTCTGCTGCAATCTCTATGTCCGTAAATTGAAATATTTTGAAACACTGTCAATAACAAAGTATTAAGTGGCGTTTGCCAAGGCGTCTATGAGTGAGCCCAGTGAGCGCAGGCTGTCGCGCGTCATTGTGAACGCAAAGTGCCAGTCCTTGCGAGGTGCAGCAGGTACAGAACATGGCACCGAGGAGGATTCAGTGTGGCAAATGCAATGCATCATTGACGTCGAACTAGCCAAGCCGCCACGTGCGTAGGCTGCTACAGTCGCCGACCGATTTTCCGGACTCCAAAAATTCGGACATGCCCGATTATTCGGTCAGCTCCGCGGCACCGCCATTCTCCCCATAGACCATAATGTATAACAACTGCCGAAAGTTAGGACACCTTGCAACCTCTCGTGTGATTTTTCGGACACTCCTTGAGCCAACTCGGTCGAGAGCCCCATGCACCGACTCTGACCGGTGCATGGTTCGACTTGCTCAAGTTTTTATATCACCTCCTTGGACTTGCTGAACGCCATTTTTGTTTTGAACGGAGCTTCCTTGCTGCCTCACGAAGTGGCGCTACTGGATATCCCCGCTCATCATCGTTTCTGCCTGGTTCGATAGAGTGGCTCTGCAGCGGTTCCGGTTTCCGGCTAGTAAGCCATGTCAAGACAATCCAGCAGCTGATTTGTTTCTTCGCGCACGACGCTGTGAGCAGGCCACGCATGCAACGGCGCATTCACGATTTCTTCAAGCCTACTGCCGAGCCCGAATAAGTGCGTGGAAATAGAGGATTTCATTTTTTTTTCTTAATCTGCTTTTTCGGACACCTGTTTATTCGGACATTTCCGCAGTCCCCGTGAGGTCCGAATAAACGGTCGGCGACTGTACGTTCAAATGGCGCCCTTGGCGCAATCGATGTGTGCAGCTATAGAGCACTGCAGTCGGGAGCACCCATTGCGCCACCGCTAGCTATCTTTGAGGGTGTTGCAGGAAAGCTCACCACCTCTCAATAGAGCACACCTAGTCTGGGGTGGTGGAGTTTGATATATCCATGTTACGTCTGACCCAGTTCGAAAAAAAAAAAAAATTTAAATGCGTGCGATTTTTCAGCTGATATAGAAATTGTTCGATATAGGCAATAATTAGATATATCGAGGTTTGACTGTACTAAACATTAGTACTGCTGAACTGAAATAGCGTGAGATTACCCACTTACCTGTCAAAAGCGACACTCCGAGAGAGTGCGATGAAAGGGCAAGAAACATGCAGTATTTATTCACTTCATATGACAAAAGTGTGTTGTTTTCGTTTGATGCTGTAATGGCCTAGCAGCAGCTTCAAACTCACTTACCGTATTTACTCTATTCTAACATGCTTTCGGTTATAACGCGCACCCGTTTGCCATGACCTAAAAAAGGACAGTCCTTTACATTATCGTGCACCTCATTCTTTCATACAAAAATACACCTTTCTCTCATTTGGAAAAATGAAGATTTACTCCCAATGCACTAAAGCTGCAATGAATAAAAAAGGTAGCATTTTCGTCCCAAAGCCGAAGCATCGATTGCGATAGCAAATTAGTAGACTGCTATACAAAAAGTAAGGAAAGCAGTTTTATCAGCCAAATAAAATGTTTAACATTAGCTTAGTAACTAAATTAACGAGCATGGTGTGGGTCACGCGTGCACAAGCAAACATGAACACGCATCACTCATTGACAGCGGAAACTCGCTATCATAACACTGGAGTGAGGAAGTGCGATAGCAGGAATGGGTGAAGTGATCTTTATGCAGCCTCTCGCTTCAATGCGGCCTAAAGAACAACACAGCGATGCACCTAGATGTGTAGACTGTCTCCATCTCAGATCTCTTTCAAGATAAGTGTCGCGCCGTACGCAGCCGCCACCGCCGGAGTAGAACGGCTCTCTTGTTCGTGCCAGTCCCGCGCACAAGTTTCGGGAACTCCAAACGCCCGTTATGTGGCCCAATTTCTGTCTGTCTCCACACGCATGACCACTTTCCTTTTAATCGCGGCATCATGATGAGCTTGGCGTGTTATTGCAGTCGGCACTTCTATGCTGATAGAGCAAACGCAAAAAACGGGAAGTCGGACGGTCGACTAACCTAAGCACATGTACTACGGCACATGGAGGAAGCTGCGGCAGCTATGCTTGAGGCGTACACGAGGCGGCCATTTTGAAATGCCGATGGCGATGTGGTAACGCAGATTTAGGGTCGTTCTCGATTCTAACGTGCACCCAATTTTTGGACCCGTTTTATCGGAAAAAAAGTGCGCGTTAGATTCAAGCCACCTGGTGGTACAGAGCTCAACCAAACACAGTAGCAGTATCGAAGTGTATTCTGCTTTGCTGCTGGTGCAAATTTTTCGCAGGAGCATAATCATGAACACATTGTTTTTGTAAATGTTCAAATTTTTTCCACTTGCTTAAAGCAATGTTACCTCTTTGTTTGGCTAGTTAAGTTCTGCGCCACCAGATGGCTGGATCGTGCAGACCGATCAGGCCACTCACACACGTCTACGCTAAAGCTTCTTTATCAGCTTGAGTTTAAGCCTTCACCCACAAGTCAAAATGTCCAGCTCACCTGTGGTTACCAGAATACTGGACACGTAACTGCGACGGAATGCTTGCAATGCACGCTGCTCTGATAGCTCTCGCTTTGGGTAGACTGCCAGGCGGCTGGCGGAGAGGTTGGAGAGGCCTCGCACGCTCGCTCCTAGAGGACCGGAAGTAGGCGACACGATGTGCCATCATGGCGCATAGCTAGGGAAGGCAGAGCTTAGCCCCGATCACTCGGCAGTGAGGAGAAAATGCATGGCTATAGAGGAGGGTAACTTGTAATCATTCGTAGCTTTCTTAATAGAAGACTCTTCACATAAATTGGGGTGTGAATGATTAACTGCAGCTGTCCCCTATGCCTCTATAAAATTTGTCCAAACCATTTGATGCATTTGAAATTTCCCTTGATGTGCATTCACTCTTCCAAGCACTCTGTGTTTGCGCTTGAAGGCCATACTGATCTCTGACACTCGTTGTGCCGGGCCGATCTCCCACTGTGATTGCACAACAAAAAGTGGAAACACTACATGTTGACTGATACGTACGCAATAAGCTGGTATGGTTTATGTGGATATAGAATGCATTATGTTCAATAGCCGCTGCGTTGAGGATCTGACTTTACTACTTTTAAAATGAAACTACTCTTTAAGCGGCTATGGTTTAATGAGGTTTTACTGTACAATTTATCGCAGAGATATAAAATTATGCAATTAGTAGCATTAGATCATGTATAGTAGCTTGAACAGAACCCATATAACAAAATAATTATTACAAGATGTTGGCAGCAATCAGCAATTTAAAGAACAAACAATCTAGAAGTAAGAAAGCACTAGTTATTGTGTGAGCTAAAAGAGTGACTTAAAAACCACTAAGGAAAGCACCGGCGAATATAACATCGCTGATTGTCATATGAGACATGGAAACTTCGAAAATAAAAGTAAAACAGCGTATAACAGTGTAAGTGTGACACGTAAAGAAATATTACAGAGAAGTGGTAAGTACTAGCAGTACAGAGCACGCACGGACACAAATGCGTGTGTCGTGGCATAATGCCTAACGAAACTTCAAGATAAACCGCTATACATTTATAAATTTATGTTATGGCAGAATATGTCATTCGGTGATGCTTGTCGGGTTCTTACATGCAGAGAGACACGGTGGATCCCTCATCCCTGGCGTCCTTGCCTTCCCTCGGCATTCGAGACGTCCCGCCAGCTGCAAGGGAATACACTTTGGCTCTGGTGGCCCTGCCAAAAGACGTGAGTGGTCTGCCCATTGTTCCAGATGCACAAGGTGTAGGCGCAGACGACACAGCTACTCATTGATAAAGCCACGTTATGCTATGGCTCTTAGGTGCAGCACACCCAATGCAGAACATGAGACCAACAAACATGCATGCATGCAATGTGTTATAGGAAGGAGCTGTTCTGTGAGGGGTGCTAATGCAGTCGCCGACGGATTTTTCGGTCTCCAAAAATTCGCACTTCATGGATATTCCAGACTTAAAAGCACTGTCAAGGTGCCCATAGAGCTAATGCATTTTCACGACCGATTTTTCGAATGAATTTAGGCCCCAATGTTCAATTTTCCAGACTAAATCGCTCGTTCCGAGCCACGCTACCAGATATTGATGGCCACCATGTTGGATTTTCTGCTGGCTTGGCTTCCAGTGGCCCACTCTATAGCCTACAAGATAGGGAGGCACACGCTTTCAATAGAAAGAGCATGAAATCCTCCAGCTTCGGAGGCCATGCCCGTTCTTCCTTGGCTGACAAAACGCTCGAAGGGACAGTACTTTTTCTTGTGTCCTGCTTTATTTTGGTCAGCACTATCGTCATAATCACTTAATATAGGACACATTTCTTTTTTAAGTTTCGGTTGCTTTGTGTACGTGGTGTGTGTATCGAGTGTCCCTCGGCGACGTCGTAGAATCTGATACAAGAATGTTTTAGTTGAGCGTTTTTATGGCACGCTCCGCTCCGAGTTGCCCTGCTAAACCAAAGCGGAGCGGCGGGCAATTTTCACGTTTTAGTTATACGTTTAGCGGAGCAGAGCGGACCTCTTTCGTAGTTGCAGCGCACTCTGGCCAAATTTAGGGTAATGAAAGAAAAACACCCATTGATCACTTTTATATAGTAAAATGTGTATGTGTGTGTATATATATATATATATATATATATATATATATATATATATATATATAAATAATTTGTCGACGTATCTAGACGTGGGTTTGTAATGCGTTACCGGGGTCCATTTTATCCAGTGGAAAATAAAGCGCTGTCTTGGGGAACGCTACGTGATAGCCAGCAAGCTTGCTTTCTGCATCCAATCCAATCTTTTCGGATGCCAACGCTAGCCAAAGCGCTGCGCAGCGCGCTCCGCTCAGGCAACTTCTAAGCGGACTGTCTTCCTTGCTCCGCTAACCCGCTTATGGCTAATGGGACGGCGCATGCGCATTTGTGCTTCTGCTCCGCTCAGCATGTGAGCGGAGCATAAACACGCTCAACTAAAACACTCTACAGGTGTCACACGGCGCTCTTTTGATTGCGACTGACCCCAATCTGGATTGAATTTCTCGGCCGCAATTCGCTTCTTTGCTCAATCTGCAGAAGGGAACCAATCGCAGTTGAGAATTTCCGTCCAGATCGGGGTCAGCCAAGATCGAAAGTGGCCGTGTGATGCAGGTATATGAAAGTTTTGGTTTCTATTTGCACGTGGTGTGTCCACATAGCAGGTGTATCTCGGAGATGATGTCGCATCTTTGTGTGTGCTTATGCGGCTTCACATTTGTGTGCACCACCTTGTGTGCCATCACGAGAGCCAACGAGAAGAAAGGTGGTTAACTGAGGGGCCCGATTTTTATTAGTCATATCAGAAGAAGCCAACAAACGCCAACACCAAGGACAACATAGGGGAAATTACTTGTGCTTTAATAAATGAAGTAAAGAAACGATAAACTAATGGAAATTAAAGTGGATGAAAAAACAACTTGCCGCAGTTGGGAACCGAACCCACAACCTTCGCATTTCGCGTCACGTTCTCGTGACGCCTGTGGCAAAAAAGGACGTTCCACATCCGCCACCAGGGTCTGTGAGTGGTGGCGCTGGCTAACACTCCCAGGGTTCTACTAGGACACATAAATACCCAAGAAAGTGGATGGGAAAACGACGCCGCGGTAGCTCAATTGGTAGAGCAACGCACGTGAAATGCGAAGGTTGTGGGTTCGGTTCCCACCTGCGGTAAGTTGTTTTTTCATCCACTTTAATTTCCATTAATTTATCGTTTCTTTACTTCATTTATTAAAGCACAAGTAATTTCCCCTATGTTGCCCTTGGTGTCAGTGTTTGTTGGCTTCTTCTGCTATCACGAGAGCCAAGTGGTACGAAGAAATAGAGCTCGTTTCTTTTATCGCCAATGCGGTGACACTCTTGTCAGACTGTATATGAAGATGGCGTCATTCTTGCACGGATCCACACAAATCAGATTGCCTCCAAGCGTAGTATCAGGCAGGGCATTAGATTTTTTAAGACCGTTTTAAGCCTATTAAATTTAATTTTGAGGGGTCAACGAGTTTTTCAGACTATTATATTTTTTGAACTATCTTTTGGTCCGGATAATCGGTCGGCGACTGTAATGCGCTGTGCAAAAGACCTACAGACACGTGCGTTAGATCTAATAAACTTAATGTGCACTTGTCACATTGAAATATACCTTCATTGAAACATAAACATCATTTCCATTGCATTTGCATCATAAATAGGAGCGTGCAAATATAGTCAAAACCCGCAATACAGCCACCGACCGATAAATCGGATAATCGATAAATCGGATAATCTGGATATGCTCGATAATCCGGACATGCTTGGCAATTCGTACATGCTTCTGTAATGGAGTGTTTAAACAGTTCAGTTGGTAGCGTCTGTTCGTAATCGAGAAGGAAGGTCACGCAGAGCAGGAACAGCTGGTTGCCCGAACGGCTCGTGCTCGTGCTAAGCACTGGCGATCCGGCTGGCCCACTGGTTCCACTGCAGGTACGGAACAGACGATCTGGCTGGCCTTGTCCTTGTGCTCTTCTTCTTCATTACACTTCGTAATTCGGACAGCTTTGCGGCACCACCAATGGCCCCATAGGCTTCATGTGTAAAGACGACCGATATTTCGGACAGCTGCCGGCTCTACATACGATTATTCTGACTCCGTCTGTGGCTGTATCTAGCGTACGCCGGTTCCGCCGACATTATCTCCTCTGGCAACCTCGACGAGACATACAAGATGGCCTCAGAGATTACAGGATATGTGGCAATCTCTGAGGCCTTGTGTTGGTCGCAGCAGTGCGCCTCAGATTTAACTGCAAATGCCAATCTTGGATGCTTTGCCTGAATTGTGAGGTCGCATCAACATCGCAATATTTACATCCAATTTCGGCACCACCGCTCATAGCCCGCTCTTTGTTGAATTTGCCTTTCGAACAGTGTGTGTTTAGTATGCATTCCAGACAGCTCTCTGCTGGCTCTAAGAAGTCTTTCTCGAGAAGTTATTGACAGTTCGCGTCAAATGGCACCAACGGTGCCCTCGCTGTCCGACTCCGAATGAGTCTTGAGTCGCAGTCCGAATGAGCCCGGCTTGGAAACTCAAGAGCCTGGACTTCCGCCTACCACAAGCTCAAATGCAGACATGAATGACCTGCTTGGCAGCAGTGTGCCAATTCCTGCTGCCGTTACATTTGAAGACTTTGCAGATGTCAACAGCGCAGTGTTGTTGTCTGCCGAACTGAACGATGACGAAACAATTAGCGAATTCTCCCGTCAAACTGCGAGTCGGATGATGATGATGTGTCGTGTGCCGCGGAGCATTCACATGCGCATCTGACTTAGCCTTTGCAGTCCTTGAATCAGTGAACAGATACAACACAAAACTGGCAGGAATACAGGTGGACTTGGTTGCACGTAAGCGGAAGTGCATGCAGCAATGAATCGACCACTTCTTCCTTGCACAGGGGCCTTAAAACGTAAATAAAAGAATCTTTTTTGGATATGTTCGTTTTTTTTTTGGACATTCTATAGTTCGGACTTATTTATTCATGTTCCCCGTTAAGTCCAAATTATTGGTCGTCGACCATAACGAAATCGCCAAGGAAAGCAAAAAATTTCGGTTTTGCAAAATTCGTTGGCACAAGAATGAGGCAAAAAATTGGCTCGCAAAAAAAAAAAATGATCGCCAAAAGTCTGTAAGCTTACTTTGCCTTGCCTTGCAGCAATTTGACAGGTCTGAATTAGCACTGCAGAAAGTGGTTCATCACCGCGTCGCTGTTGTGCTCGCTGAAAAACGAGCAAATTGTGTCGAAGGCATTCGACACATCCTGCAGGTTTGTCGTATTCCATTGATTTGGTTTTTGGTGGTCGTTGGCATCGTCAGCTTCTCATACATTACTTAGATGGCCTCGTCAGTCATCTCTTTGTGCACAACAACGTCTTCATCTGCGTGAATTAACTCATCGACGCTGAGGCCATCTGGAATACTGTTTGCCATGGCACCAAGTTCACCTCATTCATCGGTCAGCGATGGTGGCACTGCACCGTCAGCACTGTCATCGACTGCAGCTTCGGGCAAATCTTCTTCCTGTGCCGCTGGATCAGCGAGTGATGCCTGCTGAATGGCAATGAAGCCGGCATGTTTTAAACAATTTGCTATCACGGCTGGACATGTCGCAACCCATGCGGCGGCCACCATTTCAAGCACCATGAACATGTCCACATCGGTGGGACGCTTGAGCTGGAGGTTCAGCAGCAGACGCCGAATCAGCCTCTCTTTGTAGGTGCACTTGACACTGCGAATGACACCTTGATCGAGCGGCTGCATCTTGGAAGGGCAGTTTGGTGGTACAATAAAAAAAACAAGCGCACGTCTCCGAGCTCCACGTCATCAACATGATGGGCACTGCAGTTATCCGAAAAACGGGAGACTGAACTGCCTGCCTTCCGCATGCGGGCATCAAAGGCCTCGAGGCAGCCGCCAAATATGACCCGGGTCATCCATGCCTTCAGGTTCGCGGTGTATTGTATGGGCAGCCTTAGATTTCCCTTGAAGCAGTGGGGCTTCTTTCTCCTGCCGATTACAAGCAGTGGTCGTTTGAGTCGTCCATGTTAGCACACAACAAAATTGTTACATGCAGCTTGCTGTGTTTTCCGCCATGGCGTTTCTGCCCCTTTAAGTCCATGGTTGTCGACTGAAGCATTTCGTAGAATAAGGCCGTCTCATCCCTGTTGTAAATATCTGAGGGCTTGTACTGGGCCAGTACTTCTTTGTTGGTCAGCAACTGCGACGACCTTGCCGCAGGGTCGACGGCTGCTGCCTCCCCGGAAGTGACTTTGGCCACTATGTTGTGGTTGGCTTGGAAACGGCTCAACCAGCCAGGGCTTGCTTGCTTTAGGATTACTGTGCCCGAGCATGCTTGTGAAGTACAGCGCCTTTTGCTGAAGCACTCTGCCAGACATTGGCACCTTGTTCGCAAGCTTTTCACAACACCACGCAAACACCGCCTTGTCTGCATCTGGAAATGCCGCAGCCGTCACTGTTTTGTTCTTTGCACTCGCACCATTTCCCACCGCACTGAGAACAGAGTATGGAATATGGTACGCCTTGTCTTGGCCACTTCTGAAGTAGTCTCTTATTTTCTGCCAGATCTGGTGTTTCGGGCTCTCAATTATATGGACGTTCTGGTGCTTGCTGTTGAGTCCAAATTATTAGTCGGCAACCGTAGAATCTTGTCTAGGGATCAAACAATTCATTACTGCAAGCATCTCATTCGCTTCACATTTCTGAAGGGTGCATACCGCTGAGTTTGCTTGTGGGCGCTCGCATAGCATGCCTTGCTTTTGCAATCGCTACGTATCCCTGGGGCCTTCTTCTTTAATGATCCCCTTCCAGTTCGAATTCTGGCCTTTATTCATTGGTTTGAATGTCACCTGGAAGCAGCTGCGCTGCCACCTTTCCAAGGATCGCACCTTGAGCCAGGCACATGATAAAAGCAAAAAATTAAATGGAATGTTTCCGGAGACTGGCTTCAGGTGTGTGAAACCTACATAAAACATAATCTGGAAGTTTATAACATTTGTTTATCTGTGTGCTAGTTTATTCGTCTGTTCTACAATAAACGATGATACATAATAACATACACATTAAAAAAAGTTTTGTCATCCTATTGACCCCTCAAAATTCTTTTCGTTTTCTTGAAATAAATTGCTCTGGTAATAAATCTGCAACAAAGAAATTTGATCTTGGGGCATGTGTGTGACCACTCAAAGGGTTTTAAACTGTTGAAGAGGCAGCTGCCACGACTGACATGTGGACAACATTGGGGATGTCAGATGCGTAGGCCACGCCGGTGAGGGTCGGTTGTGTCCCACTTTTGTCAGCCGAGTGTAACGAGTTACGAGCTTGAGGGGTGTTCATCAAAT
Source organism: Dermacentor variabilis (assembly GCF_050947875.1). NCBI lineage: Eukaryota > Metazoa > Arthropoda > Arachnida > Ixodida > Ixodidae > Dermacentor > Dermacentor variabilis. Next base: position 90,358,895 of record NC_134578.1, read on the forward strand.
GACAGCATTCCTTATTTGCAATGTCGCGGTGGAACAGGAAACGTAGTCTTGGGGATGTCGGTACGAAGATGATAACACAGGCCTTGCTACAGGCAGGCAGCAGCAAAAGGAATTTCACAGCCCCTACGCTAGTGCACAGCAAACTGTTCACTTCCTAGCTCTTCCGACAGCACGCGGATCTCACCGAATCCCGTCAGGGCTGCCGTCATTTGCTGTCATGTTTCGTAAAAACAACTCTTGCAATGACAGGCTCATTGTGAACAAAGGATCTGTGCAGATCCTAAAACGCCAAGCTCTATGTGTGTGTGTGTGTTCTTACATTGTTCAGTGCACTGTTGTGCTAAAGATGCCATTGGCCGAGTGGCCCAGGGGGCAGTTTGTGAACGGCAGCACCCGTTTGCCTTCTGCGCTGTTTGCAGCCCGAGCAGGCCCAGGAGGCAGTGCACGCGTTCCAGGAGGAAGTGTTGGGCGAGCCGCAGCTGCAGCTGAACGTGGAGTACCGTGTGGGCGGCCAGGAGTACGTCACGCTGCTCACCTCGTCGGGCAACGACGTCGGCAAGGCTCTGCTGCAGGAGGGCTGGGTGTTGCTCGAGGAGCGCCGCGACCGGCACCTGCAGGAGCTGCTCCAGGAATACACGGCGGCCAGGGACTCGGCTAAGGCCAAGAGGGTTGGTCACCGTCCTCTCGCGTTACCATTTCCTAGGCAGAATTCGCAGTGTGCGCAGAGTTGTTGAAACCCCCCAGCCTTTCGTATTTGTGCAGATCAGTGCTTTTGTGTGAATGGACGTCTTTCATGCAGTCTATGCAGTCTAAAGTCTATGCTTTCGTGCAGTCTATGTACTACTGCTCAGCATCAGTACAGTCGACTTCTGTTAATACGACCCTTATAGGACCAATGAGATTGATCGAATTATCTGGTGGGTCAAATTAAATGGGACGCAGAAAAAAACGCGGAAACACACCGCCGATTTATTTTGCAGTACAGTCGACTTCCATTGATTAAATCCTGACAGGATCAATGAATGTGGTCTAATTGTCCGGTGGGTTGAATTGAACAAAAGGAGAAAAATGCCAAAACATGCTGTTGACTTACTTGGTTGTATTGCCTTTTAAAGTTGGCTTCGCTGCACTACAGCCATGTTATGCGGTCAAACATAACAAGCGGTGAGGGTGCCACTGTTGCGGGGGACATCGCATGTGTCCCTTATTTAGAAATGCACTTGCGCCGTGCCATCTCTGATCAAAGTACGAGCACCGGCACACCTAATACGTTTACTTCCAGGCGTTCAGCGTTTGAGATACACCCCCGCTCTGTTGTTGGCATTAACCTGTTGAGAGTCAACGCTGTAAATGTGCAGTGCTGCGAACATGTCCCAAATGGTTGATGCTGTATATTTATGGCGCATGTTTCAAAAACGCATCAATTTTTCAACTATTTGTTGCCCATAAAGTGCTGGCACTCCATGTCGATGAAAGGAATTTCTTTTTCTTTTTTCTTGCTTCTTCGTCTCTTGGCACTACTTTTTTACGCTTGCAGTTTAGTGACCGCTTGTGCATCCGCTCGGGCGAGGGTGCGCAACGGTTTGTCTTGGCTTCGGCTCACGGGCTGTTTCCGTTAATTGCGCTCGTAAAATGTGATGTCTATCTGCTTTTTAATTTCTCAGAGGGTCACTGCTAGATGCTCACTCGTCAGTTACTCACAGGGGTGCGATCACGTCTGTTCGCAAACAGCTCGGCTCGTGAAAACTGACTGCCTCTCGTTTGTGACGGAATGAAGGATTACTGCAAGTTTCTGACTAATTTGGTTTTTCTGACGGGCACACAACCATAGCGTTTCCTTGTGCGCGCTCGCATACAGCGTTCGATTGCACTAGGGGCATTCATGCTGGTTGCTCATCTGCGAGTGAGTCAAGCCATGATTCCTCCAGAAGGAGAACATATCTGTCTTAGTGTATCTACTTTTTTTATTCTCATAATAAGTATTTATAGAAGGCCATCTGTACTCACGAATAAACAATGCACGTTTACCTATGGAAAATGTTGCTTTTGTCACCTTGTCGTCACTCTAAAAAAACTGCCGTAAAAATCATTCTGAAGATTTAAAGTCTGCAGTAACAATTTGATGAAAGAAATTTACTCTTGGAGGTTAAATGACCCCTTGACTTTCCGAGCTTTTTTGTCCTACTGCCTCCCTTTTCACTAGCTTTCCCAAAATATGAATGGCTTTTCTCCACTTCTCTGTGCGCGGCACGTGCGCACGCATATAATCGAGAAACGTGTACTAGGTCCCTTTAATGGTCTCGTATACGAAAAACGCCTGGTGGGCAAAACGAGGGCTCAAATCGCCACAGCAATATCAGAAACTGCTCTTAATTAATGTCAGCCCCTCATATATATTGGACATCTAAGTGCTCGTACTGTGACTGGAGATGGCGCATACGTGCCTACATAATTGAATGTGTACTAAGTCCTCTAACAGTGGCTCCTTTCCAGTCCTGGCATGCTTTACCACGTGTGCTGCCGCAAATCATGAACGTTGACAAACTTGCCCAACTCGCCGCTTTTCAGTTGCGTATCCTTCACCGCATAATGCGGCTGTATAGCGGCGAAGCTGACCAGTCAGTTTTGAATTATGCAACGAAGGCCAATTTTGAGATCGAAATGATGAAAGTTTGGGCCTATAGAAGTGTTTGGGTGCTGTCCAGGACTTTTGATCGAGATAAAATTAACCGAAAAAGTGAATTCACTGAAGTCAAATTAATGGAAGTCTGCTGTATTTGCCCGATTATAACACGCCCCTGAATCAAACGCGTGTTATTTTTGAAGTGTCCAAAGTAGTAAACTAACGTAGAAATGGCAGAAAGGCTAATGAATGACCAGAGAACTTTTTCTTTAATTTCTGAGTAGATTTTGATGAAAATTGCTGAGTTTATGTATTTCCAAGTGCTAGTTTAAGATATGCATTCAGTTTTCTTGCATAGGGAATAACTTTCCAGAAATTCAAATAATTGATAAATTGCTTGGACGTGGCCTAATTAATAAACTATGTATGTTGTGATAAATATTGACATATAAAAATTGTGTTGAATGATCAGAGTGTGCAGTATTATAAGAAAATGCTCTAGACTAATTGAGCCAAAGTTATAGCATGTCAGACTTGTTAACATATGAACACATGATAACACCATGGACAAACCATTACTTTTTGAAAATTTTTGCCACAATATCTGTCTGCCTAGTGCAGTAAACAGTATACCTCTCTGACAGTAAAAGAATTCTTGCAGTAGGATAAGTAAAACCAGAGATATCATCACTCCAAAAGAGTGACACAGCCAGAAATGATGTTTTTATAAAACGAGGGAAAACGGTTCGCAACATGTTTATGATGATTATGGCAAAGGATAATCAAGGATCGTACGGGGAGCCAAGCAAGCGAAAATAGTAAATGCTCTATACTATTCTATAGCAACGCAACACAAAAGAACTGTGGGCCACTTTTAGGCTCCAAAGAGCGGGGTCTCCCCTTAAAGCTCCTAAACAAAGTAAAAATCTGACGCATGTGCAATTTTTAGTAAGAACGATTGTTGCAAAATGGTGGTCGATTTCCTAAAGTCAGCTTTGCCACACGTTTTTTCTTTAATAAAGTCAGCTTTGCCGTAATACATACATTACGTGGTAAAGCATGTGACCATTGTGAAAGTGGTTTTGGTTTCGTGTTGCATCGCGCAGGCAATTTATGGTCCAATTTTCTTCTCAAAGGTGCGTGTTAGAAGCAGGTACATACTGTAATCAAACATTGTGAGCTATGGTTATTGCTTGAAAATCTTGTTAGGGTAGACCAAAAATAGGCGTTTTCGTTTAGAGATGACGTGCTGTAAAGCCGAAGTTCCATAAAAACAACAATGCCTTTAGAGGGGTTGCCATTGGGGTTACCATAGGGATAATTTGTATGTGTGCAGTTGTAGCAACGAAATAACGACAGTTTCGGCCCATAGGAATGCATGGGCGCTGGCCAGGACCTTTGGCTGAGACCGAATGAACCGAAAAATCCGATTAACAGAAGTCTACTGTAATAAGTTTTAGTTTCAAGGCCAAATTGCAAATTCTGTAGAGTCAGATTGCTACCATATAGATTCATGTAAAGGCTGCACTATCAACATGGAAGCGCAAAATTTTGGGGAAAAAAATTTCAGCGGAGGAGCAATTGCGATTGGTACTCCGATGCCTCGCCACGCATTGGCGAACGCCTGCTGCGTACTTGCAGGTGCGCCTGCTAGGTAGCGAGAGCTGCGCGTTGACTTCCGATGTAGCGGTGTATCCGGGGATCTGGGGTGCGCACAAGTTGCTGGCTGTGCTGGCATCATTTTGACCAAAAGGTTTGATCCCATGTAAGGGCCTATACCTCCTCCAAACTGTGAGAAAAAAATTAAGTGCAGCCCTCATGTGAGTCTATATTGGTATTGCTGGCTGTGCTGGCATCATTTTGGCCAAAAGGTTTGGTCCCATGTAAGGGCCTGTACCTCCTCCAAACTGTGAGAAAAAAATTAAGTGCAGCCCTCATGTGAGTCTATATGGTATGTTCCAACGGCAAAAACTAACAATGGCCGAGCGTCCTGTTCTGAAAAAGAAAAAAAGAAAAATTCGGCTAGTTTGGCATACAGCATACACCGTTTATAACGTAATTAGCTGGATTCTCAAATTTCTGCACTATTAAGTGGTATCGCAGTTTAGCCAAAACATCTCAAAGGGTCTGCATGTGCAAAACATGTAGACCAAGTAGCGGCATATGTCCAGGAACCAAAACATGCGACCTTGTTGTGCGCTTGCTTTCGTTGGCAAAGTAGTTCCTCCGATTTTCAAGTTCTGCACAACTACTGCTAAGCATTTTAGTGACTCTGCACCGAATGACAACTTTGGCCGCCAAGTCCCGACGAGGATCGCTGATTATGCCTAGCTGACAGGGGTGTGGGGCAGCATGCCAATGCGGGGAAGCTCGCCCTTGATATGTACGTTCATACCCAAGACATAGATATGCTTGAGTCTATTCAGAAAAAGGCCATAAGGTTTATATATAATCGTTATGACCGCCATTTCTCTCCGACATCACATGCTAGTAAGCTGCTACTAAAGCCTCTGGCCCATAGATTTACTTGTGACCGTCTTGTTCTGCTACATAAAATTGCGCATGGGAAAACTTATGTCAATGCAACTATTGTTTTCGCTAACCCTTCTCGGCCCACCAGAAGAAGTCATCGTCTTAACATTGTTCCTTTGAATGCAACGATTGATTGTTTTAGGTTTTCCTTTTTTCCGCATACAATTGCGATTTGGAATGGCCTTGAGGGGTACTTGCGCGATTTACCAAGTGATGTATTTGCCAACCTATTACCTAATTATGTTCATTAATCAACTAGCTCTTCCTGATATTGTTTTTTCTATTGTTTGTTTTCTTTTTGCCACTCAAATGTATTCTTCAATTGATTGACATATGTATGTACTCACTCCTACAATATCTTGTTATGCAAGATGAACACACATCGATCTGGCACGAGACCACAGGCACAGTGCATGCGGAATGGTCAGTAACTACTAGAAATGCATACAGCAAAAGTTTGTATGTGCGTGTACTGGTAGGGACGACTAAATCTTACGTGTGGATAACATTCCAAAGCGATAAATGTGTGCAACAAAGTTCAAGCTGACACTGTCTTAGAGTCCAGGTAGAACGCACAATATCTGTTCTTCGCGACAATGCTCATGATGGGTGCACACGAAACGCATTCATCGCCGCGCACCTTTTTTTCCGTGGTGCTTGAGTTGTAAAATATAAAAAAAAGGAATTTTGTTTGAACTTCATTTTTAAAGCAAAGCTTTCTTTGCCTCTTCCTTCGACTTTGCCACTTCTGCTGCTGCTGCTGTCGCGCAGGTTCAGAGTGTGTATATAAGTAGAACCCCGCTGTTACGTTCCTCACTGCTGCGTTTTCCCGGCTGCTACGTCGTTTTCATGCGGTCCCGGCATAGCTTCCATAGGATCCAATGTATAAGGAACCCCGCTGTTACGTCGTAGCTGTGAAAACGTTCCCGCATGATACGTCGCAACTTAGCACTCCGAGCCCGCCTGGGCTGAAATAGGCAACTCGCTCCAGCCGCCATTTTGGCTTTTGACAAGTTTTGGCTGGGCTTGGCCGGGCTTGGCTATGGAACAGCTGCAAGAAGCCGCACGCCAGTTCGAGAGGCCGCCACTAAGTGGCCATTCGTGAAAAATGCTCTCACTATCATCACTGTGATTAGGGTCACCGCATAGTTGTTGGACGGGTCGACTCACGGAGGAAGGAAACTCGGGAGAGGCCCTCGCGTCACTCTTTGTGAAGCAAAAGTGAAACCGGAAGTTGGCGTTGCTCGTGGCGTTGCTCCGCCTACCGGGACAGCTCTCCTCTCTTGTTTACATTTCTCCCACGGCGCGCCGCGCGCAACCGGGCTGCTCGGACGCGCGCGTGCTCCGCAGCAATACTAAACAATCGTTAGCAGGTTAGCATGATTACGCCAAAGAGGGCAAAATTTCCCGCGGATATTCCTTTGTCCGTTGCCATTGCCGTGGCGCGGTGACGACGAGGAGCACGAGCCGCATGATGCCGGGGAGTGGCCAAATCCTAGCTTTGGAGAAGCCGTCGCGGCTCTTGACCTCCTCCGCAGGTACGTCGCACCTCACAGCGACGCTGACAGCAATGCGGCCTTCCAGGCTATTGAGAAACGTGTGGCGATTTCTAGCGAGCGAAAGAAACGGCAAGCCATCATTCTAGACTTTTTTAAGTCCTAAGCGCACTCTGTGGAAATAAATTGTCTATAGTTGAAGCTGCCCTTTTTTTCATTCATTTTCGGAGCTTTCCTCACTGTTGCGTTTTCCCGGCTGTTACGTTTTTTTTCCCCGGTCCGGTGAAAAACGTATGAACGGGGTTCCACTGTAGATGACAAGCGTGTATATAGATGACAAGCGCGAGTAAGAGAGGAAAGGCGGCGGGAGAAACTCGTTTTCACCCCACCATATTGAATGTGCACAATGCCCTCTGGAGCTCCCTGGCCGTTGCCACATTAGCCGCTTGACAGCTGTAATTATCCGTGACTCCCCTCAGAAGCATCGCAGAAACTGCAGCGCTTCCCTTTCTACTAACCTGCCAGGCCAGAGGGGACACAGCTAGAACTGTAGAGAGGAGAAGAGGAGAAGGAAGGGAGAAGGGCATTTTTCATATAAGAGAGGGGGGAGGTTACGTGAGAAGGCAAGGAAACCCCACTACTATACAGCAGCGGTTGCAGGGAAGCAGGATAAGCTTAAGTTCAAGGTACGATACAGTTGTTGTTGCTATTTCTGAAAAATAATCACCATGCAAATATGTCATGCCAGGCAACTTACGCACAGTGTGCAAAAGCAGAGCCGCATTAATTAAAACGCACCGCAGGGTCCAGGAGACACTGCAGAAGCGTCCGGCCGTCGAATCAACATTTCTGTGCCTGCCGCATTAGCTTTGCGGCTTTGGCATTGCTAGAGGTCGGGGATTTGATCCCAGTCGTGGCTGCCGCATTTCGACAGGGGTGAAATATAAAGCGCACGTGCGCTTAGATTTGGGACACGTTAAAGGGCATTATGGTGTCAAAATTAATCCGGAGTCCGCCACTACAGCTTGCCTCGTAATCTGAGTGTGGTTTTGGCACGTAAAGCCCCATAATCCAATTCAAGTTTAATACTTCTGCCACAATGTGATGTGCCATATGAGAAAATGACAATGCTCAACCCTCTCAGAGGTTATAAAATATGGCGCTCAACAATGCCTGAAGCAAACACCTCTCCCCGTGTGTTCAGTGTACTACGCAGAGAAACAGCAGTGGTGCGCACAAGATAATGTTTAACATCAACTCACCACTCTCGTGTTAGCCTAAGCATTAAAGAAATTAACCTTTAGCCGTTCACATCATCACTAATTATCGTCAATCAAATCATCCAGCATGGGAAGCTTCGCTTACATCGATTCCCACACTGCATGGGATCTGCGTCATTTTTGCAACCTTGGCATGTGCTTACCGCAATGCATTGCATATGCTTCACTGCGTAACATGGCTGTACTGCAGCAAAGCTGATGTGAGAATCTGCATTATGCAATGCTTAATTCTTGCCGTGCTTTCCGTGCTTCAAAGCCATCGGTGAGGATGACAAAGACAGAGTTGGTGCCGTTGCTGACAGAGACGAATTCTGTCAATGAAAACCACGGCAGCGAACAGCAGGAACTATGGTAGAAAACGTCGAAGCAGCCTGTCCTAGCATTGCCGTGGTGGCCACGGCTTCCTGCGGATCTGCGTGCGAGAGCGATGGTTTTGGGCTGCGACCCAATCAAAATGGCTGCAGTGGTGACTTCGATTAACGCTGTTTCGCACCTGCAGTCATTGCAGGAAGGCCGGAAAATCGGATGGCGAGCAGCTTTAGCATCCAAACTGTCAGACATTGTTATCCATTGGCTATGTGGGATACGTGGTGATGCTGCGATGGAATCTGAAAAATTTGTTATTGACCGTATAATTGGTTACGCTACAAATGGTCTGAGCTCTAGATCCGTCATGATGTGACTGCTGTTGTCTGCCCCCTTGTGTGTTCTGTTTGGCGTGCATCACGTATGATGAACCTTTTATGATGAACCTTTTTTTTTGGTGGTGGAACCTTTCGTGACCATTTATTTTCAGAATTATGGAACCAACAGCACTAGCATGTGCAGGCGAGATTGTGTCCATAAGAAAGCTTCGACGCATACCGCGCCTACTGCCAGTTGCTGCCATCACCTGTATGCATGATTGAAATGGTTCACCAATGAATGTCAGGCTGCCTATTTGTTTGCTTATAATAGTGCAATAATTTTTGAGGGCCAAGATGGCCATAATATTGTTCTGAGTGTAGTATAATACTGCGTGTCAACACCGGAGGGGTATTCAGAAAAAGGAGAAATCTATTATGAGCTCCGCATGACTTCACGCAGTGTGGAAGTACATCCACTGCTGTTTCATTCGGATGGGTGACGTGGAGGTTTGCGATACGTTGCTGTTGGCAAATGAGTTCAGTTGGCACAGGTAAGAGAGTGCAAGCAAACCGCTGGATTCTTCTGCTGTGTCGAATACCCCTCGAAACTGCCTATGTTGGCTGCCAGAAAATGGCTGTTGACAGTGCTGATGCAATTAAGAAAAAAATGTACTCGGGTATGCCTGTGCTCACCGTGTTCCTGTCATCTCCCCATGCGCAGCTGAACCTCTGGTGCTACGGCGACGTAACGGAGGACGACTCCAAGGAGTTTGGCTGGGGCCGCTGAGGAGGACCTGTCGCCGCAAAGTCAACTTCTGCCCCGCGCGCGCACACCCCGGGACCCGTGGTGTGGGCGGGTTGGGGAGTGGGAGAGGGGGTTCAGGTTGTTGTTGGTGATGGAGGAGTGAGGAGCAGCTCTCTGCCCGTTGTCAAGGAGGTCCGTCGCGGCGGAGGCGGGGCGCTCCGGCTGAAGCACGGGGGAGAGAGGGGTGCAGCCTCCTCGCCTCATTTTATCGTGAAGACTCTCGTGAACACTCGCCCGGGAGGGGAAGGTGCACTGCTCGACATGTGTCTGTCTCGCTCTTCGTTTTTTTTCTCTCTTTTTTTCCTTGCGTCACTCAATTGTCGGGCAGCGTGCCAGGTACCAGGTGTTATACCCCATTGTACAGAGAGCTTGGGAATGTTAAGCACAGAACAGAACTCTCACCACCCATAGCAGTAGCACTGGCTCTCACTACACCTCTTTACACTATGTGGAGCAAAAGGCTTCGAGATCATGTAATCAATACCACGTTCATGGCATCGTTGAGTGCGTGGTGGTCTCCCGATCATTGCGGATTTCATAAAACAGCCTGGACACGAAGCATGCAACAGTGCTGGCTGGGTGTCCCGGCTGTACCAGACAGTGTCACGCAACCTTGCGCTGTTTTGGGTAATATATGCATGCAAGTGTGACATAAGTGGCAGTGACTTCTTAACTTTAGTCTTGTCAACACTGGCTTTTGATTTGCCCGTGGGCTTCCTCCTCGAACCACCTACGAAGCACCAGTATGGGAGCAAGCATTTTTTTCTAGCAGTCTGGTAAAAACCATGGCTCCTCTTGCTCGGTTTTAGTATGCTTTGAAAAGACCCACCCTCGTATGGTGCGTTCTCTGCAACGAAAAAGTGTCTTTTGACATTAAAGAAATGGCTGCCTTGTGGCAGTACATACAGATGGTGTTATATTGCGATATCTCTTTCTTTGTTTTCGTGGTTTCTTTTTTCTAAATATAGTGTTACTCTTGTTATTCTCTCATACATTGGTTGAACTTATACCTGACAATGAAACATTGCCCCCTCTTTTCCTTTATTTCTTTTTTAAATAAAGGAGTTGACTTTGATGCTGTAGTATTGGTATGTTCTTTTCTTCCTCTTGTTGATCTGTGTCCTCTGCTGAAGCAGAAATTTATAACTCGCAGCTGGTTTGATACAGTCGTGAGCAAAATGATAGGGTTTACAAAATTTATTTTTAAGGAAGATCACTTGGGATGTGTGGGTTAGAATCTGACATTCGTATGTGCAACAGGTAGTTTTCTTATTTAAAGGGACACTAAAGGTTGATATTAAGTCAACGTGGAATGTTGAAATGCCATCCCAGAAACCTCGAAACGCTTGTTTCATGCGAAGAAGAGACTTGTTTTAAGAGAAAAAGCGTTCTGAAGCGTACGCGTACCTCGAGTGCAGTTCAAATTGCCCGCCCTCCGATCGAGGAGCGGTGACATTGCGCCGTCGGTGAGTAAAACGGCACCCGCAGACGGCGCTATGTCTTTTCTGCGCAAAACGCAAACGTGCGGCCAGAAACAGCCAAGACAGAGCCGACAGCAGCGCGAAAGCAGGACTATGGTGGATAGCGGAAGGGAAAGCGCGCGACGATAAGCTGGTTTTTTATTTTATGGCGCCAACTTTGACGCTTGCTGCAGTGGACGACCCTGACGACACATTGGCTCGCAATGCTGGGCTCGACTTCAGCGATTTAAGCACTGATGAACGTGACTGCTGAAGGCTCGCGCTGCCGGCGTCGTTGCGTACTACTACGACGGCAACTGTATTTCATGGCTGTACATATTCGCACATTTGTAGCTTTTCCTTCGTGAAAACCCAATGCCGCACTCACCGCCCCGTCTTCGATTTGCAGTTCTTGCGCTTCGTAGAATGCAGGCAAGACCGACGGAACAGCGCTACGGGAACGCATTGCTTTCAAAGGCACTCCACACGACTTCAGTAAGTCGGCGTTGAACTCGTAATCCTCTGGACGAAAGTGCAGCGAGCACACTATGCGAGTTTTCGGCTCTTTGCCAATGCGCTGTGGCAGAGGTACGGCACTTAACCACTTCGAACGGAGAGGTTCACTCGTTGGCACACACTGATAAGTAACGTTGGATTCTCCGCTGCAACAACCCTTGGCCAAGTTCCGCGGACCGTTCGCGCATCCCACGACATCGCATGGACGTGGCAATCTCGCTGCTTGTTCCAAATGTAAGTTTCACGAGCCAGCAGAACCAGCGCAGCACGACGCGATAACGAAACAACTGGAACTCCGAAGCGCGCGCGGCGGAGAGTCGAGCGAAAACGAAACCTTCCGACCACCCGTACTACTCAAGGGTAACGTCAAAATGTTATTTTTTCTTAGAAATGAAGAGAAGTAGACAAGTAGCATTTTCTTCCGTCTTATAACCTAACGAAATGATCTTTTTAATACGAGTAGTTGAGTACTAGTGACAATTTATGATGAGTGCCTTTGTCATCGGTCTAGTACCGGAATGTCGCTGGGGGGTATAAAATCATGTCATGCATTTACCTCAATTTCTCGGTTACTAAAGCTCTGTTCGCGATTATAGAACGCCTTAGACGTCCTAGAATATTGCTTTATCACTTGAACTTGACTTCATAGTAACCTTTAGTGTCCCTTTAGTGTCCCTTCAAAGTGCTGCCTCGTGCAGCACTTTGAAGGGCACTTCACCAGGCCCCGCCAGAAATTTCGTTATAGTTTAACCTCGATATAACGAAGCCGGTAGAATGCGCAGTTTGCTTCGTTTTATTGAAATTTGACCATTTATGCAAATAAGTACAGTCGCCAATCGATTTTGCATGGAAAGGGGCCGCAGAATTTCCGAAATATCGGGCAATCTAAAAACGCAAAGTTGAGTGAGAAAATTCATTTTGGTAAATTTGGGAGTTGGCGACGAATGATACGGTTTCATGCCACGTCGATGATATCTTCACATAGTCTGTACGAATTAAGCGAACCCAGCCATGCGATCGCGTGCACTCCGCACCCACTGTTGATGGCGTCGCCCGCAAGGGACGACGCTATCAGGAAAAGCGCTGGCAGCAGGAAGCGGAAACTCGAGATTACACAACCACCAATACCAAACTCCCGATAAGGCAGCTTACATGGTGCCTGATGATTTGCTTTATATCTAAATGTTCAAAAGAGAGAATAAGCGTAATCAATAAAAAACAAAAAAGAATATTATGGGAACTTTTGAGCAATAACGGGAAACTCTGGCAGAAAACTGGAAGTGGGTTTCACCCCAATCCACCCATGGCTTATTTGTTTGGAATTGGTGCAGGCGGCTCTCGTCATATGCGAAACATAGGTGTACATTTCATTTTCTTTAAATCACGTGTGTCACACCACTGCAGCATCTTGCATCTGTCTTGTCTCCACTGGCCATGCTTTCTAGTTTTGACTGTTTCCTCATCCAGTTTTCCTGCCCTAAACCAACAAGTGACATTTTCTGCCTGTTAATTGAGTGTCGGCCGGAGACATTTAACCGGAAACTTCGTGTACAATTCCAAATCCGGCAAGAAAATGCTCTTGTGGTACAGTCGAACCTCGATAATTCGAACTCGAAGGGGCCCGAAAATTTGATCGAATTAAAGTAAGTTCACATTAAAAGAAGGACTTGTTCTTGAAGTGTTCGTGCACCATAGCACGATGCACAAATAGTGCTAGCCGTGAAATCGCGGTGCGCCAGCACACAGTGAGTGAGGACCATGAAACTGTACCACGCCGGCCCAACGCTCACTTCCCGATAACGGCAGAAATCGAAACTTCGGGGAGCGGGTCAAAGCAGGAGACACACGGTTCGATCCGACGCGCGGCGATGCATGGTCCGGCATGCCGCATACGACGATTCGGGGCACGGTATACGCATCCGAATGGAGCAAGCGGCACTTAAGCTCCGCCCAGATCCAGCACCCCAGCTTGTATACGCTCGGAAGACCACACCCACGTCGAGAAACGCAATGTGAACAACTTTGCACAACACTGCTTCGCATTGCGCGAACACTGCCAATAAAATTTTGCCTCTGCGAGTGACAAAACACTTCGCAATGGCTTTCGAACCACGACCACCTCGAGTACGGCTCAAAAGTATGAGTCAGTCGTAAGCGTTTGGAATGGGAGGCCAAGACAGCTTCCGTAGAAGTAAAACGTGTTATTTTGTGTTGTTTTTGAGCATTTTCAAAATTTTCGCGATGTGAGACTAGAGTTTCTTTCAGTAAGTAAGGTATGAGCTCTGCTTATGATTTGTTTGAGAAGCTCCGAAGTTTGAAAAAGGTGTTTTATGTAAAACCTTAGTTTCGCGAGGTGTTGATTATTGTGTAGATAGACTTTCTTTTTTTGTGTGTGAGTAACCTGAAGGTCAAGGTTATCGTTGGTAGGCCTATGGTAACGCGCGTGAGTATTAGTTAACCTTCTTTTCTTTATAAGTGTTTTTGAATTTTCTAAAGTTAAGCGCGTAGATTTTCAGTAAGTGCGTAATTTGCACTGAAAAGCGTTCTTAGTTCCATTAGCGCGTGTCCTGTGCGGACGGAAGGAAGCAGCAGGTTTATGACTGGGTTGCTCGTGTGTGTTTAGGGCGGCTGTGTTCTGACTCCTCTAGTACGCGTGCGTAGAACTACTTGTTAGAAGACGCATTTTTTTAAAGGGTTCTGCAGAGTGCGTAAGTTACACAAGCTTAGTTGTTCGTTTAAGGTACGTGTCCTGTATGGACTAAAGGTACAAATGTGAGTAAGCGTGATGAAATGCTTACGTACGACGCAAGTACGCGTTCGGAATAGGGACCACAAAGCTAGCGCGATTGTGATTGCGTACCTGTGGAGTTGACCAGACTGTTCAGTGGCAACAGTCCGTGAGATAAGTACGCCACTGCGATAGGGTAAGAACAGGCTGTCGGTGAAGTTAGGCTGCTTAAGTAATGTTTGGGTACTCAGTACGGTGGTTGAGAGCCTTCGGTTTAGCTCTGCGTATACCTTTACTCTTATGCAGCGCGACGGTCAGGTTTGGTCGAACTCAAAGGGGAACGTGAACGCTCGCTTTGGCGGCACGAAATTTTGGGGCAAAATTACGGGTTCCCAGTTTAGTGGCTTGCATTGAAATTTTGATAGGGAGCCTGCTGGGTTAACAGCTGATTCCGGGCGTTTGTACGCTGAGTGGTATTGTGTTGCCGGGATCGACTCTTCTGTGCCAGTTGTTGTAAGATGGTTGAAGGCATTCCAAGTTCGCAGGGGTTGCAGAGAGCAAAGCCATGTTCTTGCTCGCCATCCATTCTCTTCCTGCCCAGCGGTTGTCAGCACTGGCCAGGCGAGATTTTCCGGGCCACGGAGGAGCTGTTAGGATCGGCCTGCAGGGGTACTGCTCTGCAAAGCTATTTCAGCCCGCTGCACGTGCTTCGATCGACCCGCGGTGGTGGCGCCCTTCGGAGAACCAGCGAGGACGACAGCGCTAACCGACCATGAACTTCCTTTAGAGAACTGCGGACTACGGCAGCGTTAATCCACCATGCGTCTCGTTCCTAGAATCGGTGACGGCAGCAGGGCGGGCCAGGTTTGGCGCCCAACGTATTGTTGGTTGATTTGCCGGGTCTTCATGGTCTCTCTCAGCACCAAGAAGAGCTTCCCTAACAAAAGGGTGCTTTGCGGTACGTGGGCCTCAGAACTCGTCACAGTCTGCTGACACTCGTGGCTACTACAGGAGAAAGGCAGCTCTGGAATTTAGAGGCGCAAGACAATGGGCAACCGGCGGCCGTGCTGCGGAGGTCAGCTCGGGGAACTGACGCGCCTTTCAAGACTCAAGATAATGGACAACCGGTGGGTCGACTGCGTTGACGTTTGACGCTGCGAATCGGCGGTGAACTGCCGTTTTTCCCTCACCTAGGGATCTAGGGAGAGCGGAACGTTTATAAGCGGCTGTTTGTCGGCTGCTAGGCGTGCTTGAGAAGGTGCTCGTCATCGTGCTCGTGAGCGGTGTGCTCGTAAGCTGTGTGCTGTATGCTCGTCTTGCGTGCTCCATTTGGGAGCCACGCTTGACTGTCGAATGTATCTCTTCTTCAAATGTAAATAGCTGTAAATACATCCTGCTCGCCTAGTCCTGTCCTTCCAAGTTCCTCCCTACGACCTACAACCCCTTCAATTGGTGGCAGCGGCGAGATCGACCTCTCCAACTCCGACTGCTTGCACAGTTGCATGATGTCCCAACCGCTGGTCATCTGGGAGTCTCAAATACATATTACCGTGTTCGGCGTCGTTTCTTCTGGCCTGGTATTTGCAGTTCCGTTTGCCGTTACGTCGCCTCCTGTAAATCTTGTCAGCACCGCAAAAAACCAGCAGCCCTACCAGCTGGCCGCCTCCAGGCTTTGAAATACCATCTTCGCCATTCTTTCGAGTTGGTCTTGACCTGCTTCACCCTTTTCCTCTATCGCTTAGTGTCGACCGTAGCATAGCAGTTGCTACGGTCGACACCACCCGGTACGCGATCACGCGCGCTCTCCCTACCAGTTGTACAACCGACGTCGCTGACTTGCTTCTGACGCAGTGATACTTCACCACGGCGCTCCCCGACAACTCCTTACTGACCGGGGTCGCTACTTTCTGTCACAATTTGTCCACAACATCTTGCACACCTGCGCTCCAAAGCACAGGTTTACAACGGCGTATCACGCTCAGACCAACGGCCTTCTCGCTACGTACGTGTCTACCGACCACCGTGAGTGGAATGCCGCTCGGCCGTTCGTCACTTTCGCCTACAATACGTCCCGCCATGACTCTGCTAGTTTCTCTCCATTTTTTCTCTTGTATGGACGAGACCTTATACTACCGTTTGCCACGATCCTCCCAGCCGTTCTCGATACAACGTCATAATATATACAGGGTGTTTCAGCGAACACTTTCAAAATTGTTTAAAGGTTGCCTTTGGCAGATAGCTCAATTCTAGTTTATGAGCCGGTCTACTCGAAGCGGCGGACACTACTTGCAAAAAAGATTGAAATGCAAACCCGACTAATTAACAAGAGTCCACTAATTAACTTTTAGCTAATTATCTTATGACCCATGTTGCAACTTACTTGTATGCTTCAGTGCATGAAACGACGATTTTTTTAATAAGTTAACTGGAACGCCAATGCATTTCTCCGCAAAGTTCGGCAATTTATATCTCGAAACTGGTCTCATCTTGAAAATTCGTTCCAAGTGGATCCGCCTTGCGAACTCCACGGCTAGAATTTGTAAATTGCAATACGGGCAATAATGTAATTAGTTAAAAACTTAATTAGTTGATTTTTATTAGTCGATTTTGCATCTCAATTTTTTGTGCAAGTATTGCCCGCCGATTCGATTAGACCATCTCATGTACTAGAATTGTGATATCTGCCAGAGGCAACTTTTAAAGATTTTTGAAAGTGTTCGCTGAGACACCCTGTATATGCCCGAAATGCCATATCTAGAGCGACCGAGGCACGTGAGATTACACACCTGCGTCTTACATCTTCACAAGAAAAACAACGACCCATATATGACGCTCGTCACCGCGATTCCCACTTTTAACCCTGATAACATCGTGCTTCTTTGGAAACAAGCACGGCGAGTTGGTCTTTATGAGAAGCTGATTTCAATCTACTCAGGCCCATACTGTGCATTGCGTCAAGTGACTGACGTGCTCTACGAGTTACAACCTCTCAATACCTTCGCACCACAATCCTCTTCTGATATCGTTCAGGTCGCTCGTCTGAAGCGTTACCACTCAAACCTGCCAAGCGCCGGGACAGCGCCTTCGGCACTGGGGGCTATGCTACGAGGCGCTGCCGAAGCGAACGATGATGAGAGGACTGATGAAGACGACGATCGCCGATAGTCGTGTGCACGGCTTCCATATTGTATGCCTGTCTCCTGCCCGTTGTATGTATGTTGTAAATGTATCGTCAAGCGTCTTTTCTCCCCGTAACAATATTTTCGTGTGTGCTGCGTTCCCGCCGCTCAGGTTTCGTTGAAGTGATAGTAAGCCCGAAGGTCACTTCGCTCGCTGCTGCTGCCGCGCTTCCTCACGCCAGCGTTTTGACAGAGTGTCCGCGCTCATCGAGTGTGATGCGCTCATGTTTGCCTGCGCGCGCTCACACAATGCTTGGTAAGTTAGTTAGCGAATGCTTGCAGGTTCATACAGCCGATAAAACTACTATCCTTAATTTGTATAGCTGTACTTCCTTTGGTATTGCAATGGATGCTTCGCTTTTCGGGCGAAATTGCGTTTTCTTTCTTTCCCCTGCACAGTCGGTGCCGCCGCTGCCACGGATGCGCGGACGTGAGCACCATCTGCTGGTGCTTCAGGGTGGCTTCCTCCACTTTCCTGCTCGAGCTCTCTTAGCTATCGCAGTCGTTCGTCCCCCGCTGCATGCTGCATTCGCTCTTTCATCATTCTCAGGGCTCGTTCGCTCGGTTACGCCCGGCGACGCCGACACACGCCGACGCTCAAAACAGGAACGGGCGCTAAGAGCTGTGCTCGAAAAGTAACATTCAAGCACAACGATAGCGGCGAGCGGAGTCGGCGATCATCAAACATTTTATCTGCGGGTCAAGCGCATCAGCTTTTATACGACTTCTCGAAGGTTCGCGTGTAATCGCTGGTGCTCGCGAGGCTTCCAAAAAGTACGACACAATTCGCGTCGTGCATACAATGAGATTACAAATACTATGGCGCCATATCGTGCTCTCGTGCGGCACTCTTCTTTCCTACCCACCCTTTCGCCATATTCTCCTCCACTTTCCGCCTCATGCTTTTACTGTAGCCTCCGATTTCGTCTTCGCGCTTTCTTCGCTATCGTCGTCTTTTATCCCCCGCTGCGCTCCACGTTCCATCTTTCATCTTTCGCGGCGCTGGTTTGCTCGGTTACGCCGAGGGCTGCCGATGGTCAACGCAGGAACGGTCGCCTAAAAGCTGCGTTCTAAAAAAGTTCATGTCCAGTTGAACGCCGCTGAGCGGTCGTTCGAGCTCATACCTCGTATTAACTCCTCGCGGGCAAGCGAGCGCGTTGAGACGCTTGGTGCCGTTTCATTTGACCTTACCGAGGCGCAGTTACAACGCAGGGGAGAGCTTTCGCGGACAAAGAACGTGCGAAAAAAAAAAGAGAACGTTTCACCAAAGGGATTAAATGCTTTCGCATTCCTACACGTAAGCAGTCTTAAGTGTTTCTGCCGAATTTTCAATTACCGTAGTGCTTTTACCACTCCGAAATTTTTCTATAGGACTGTGAACTAGCCAAGCTAGACAACTTTTTTTTACAGTCCTTTCTGTATGATGGATAACACAATGAAAAAGTTCGGCATAGACGCTTGAGATTGCTCATGTGGGGGAATGCGAACACGTAAGCACCTTTGGTGGAATGTTTTTATTGCGAAAGCAATACTGCTCGCACTTTCGGCCCATCGGTGGTCGTTGCGCCTCCTTACACAACTGCGCGTCACGTGGCCGTGTGACGTCACGGCAGACCGAGAGACGGGGCCCCAGCTCTTTCACAGAAAATGTCGCAGGCCGAAGCTGTTTGGCGTTGATCTTAGGTGAAGTGAAGTGAAGTGATTTATTTCATCATCAATTCAAGTGCACATATCTTATTCAGTGGTACCGCGGGAAGGGGTGACGAAAAGGCAACTGAATGTCTGACAATACGCCTATCCCTGCCCAGACCACAATGTTGCACAACATTCAGCCTGTCACTCTATGTAATACATAAATGCAGTGAAAAAACAAAACAAGAATATTGTAGAACGCTCAGCCTGCTGCTCTAATACAGAAACGCAGTGAAAAAAAAAAGAACTAATTAAGCCGTGGTTTTAATAAGTGAACTAGAACATACTTGATATCAAGAGCTTATCGAAAAGAAATTTGCATGGCTGAATTTTAGGGCACAATACATTTCTGAAAAAACTATATACAAGATAAGCAAGTCTTATACAGAAGAGAGAAGGTGCTGAAGTTCTTCGTCGTTTTGCTGCACGATAGCCAATTCTTCTTGCGAAACACCCGTCTTTGCAATGGTTTCGACTCGGCAGAGCGCGTTTGCTGGAATGTTTAATGCTCCCTTGGCGTGCTGTAATTGCACCGAGAACTCGGCGATGCAATCAATCAATCAATCAATCAATCAATCAATCAATCAATCAATCAATCAATCAATCAATCAATCAATCAATCAATCAATCAGTTTATTATTATACGTTACAATTACAAAGAAAATGTAATACAGAAGGAGGTCCTAAAGTAAAAACTGCCAGGGGCACCTCCTGTAAGAACATGTATGAAATATATAATTATAGGATTAGCAACGAGGGTAAGAACAGCGAGAAAATACAATCAACGTATTAGAAGTAATTAATGAAACATCTGGTATTGAAGATTACACAGAAATTAGCAAGAATAATTCTATCTTGAAATACACATGAGGGTACGAACATTACAGTAATTGAATAGGAGTATAATGATTATGTAACAACAGTGCGCAATCCAACAATGCAACAAAACTAATTTACAAACGGCTGCCAATCTATGAACATAAATCGA
Organism: Dermacentor variabilis; assembly: GCF_050947875.1. Taxonomy (NCBI): domain Eukaryota; kingdom Metazoa; phylum Arthropoda; class Arachnida; order Ixodida; family Ixodidae; genus Dermacentor; species Dermacentor variabilis. The sequence goes on from NC_134578.1 coordinate 90,378,820, forward strand.
GAAAAACAATAAAACATGGCTACACAGTAATGAATGTATACACGCACGCATACATACATACACACATATATACAGAGTACACTTGTCGAATGATCAGATATGTTGTCTGTAAGAACTGTTTTCCAGTTCTTATTACAGTTGCCCAAATCATTTAAGTTGTCCTGTCTTAATCCAGTAGCCTTATTTCACGAGAGGAGTATCTCATTCTAGCATAGCCGAAAGCATGGTGGAGGGGCTTGTGGTCCGTAAACAGGGTGAAACGGCGGCGTTCGAGGAAGTAGCGGAAGTTCTTGACGGATAGGTAAGCTGCGAAAAGCTCGCGGCCGAAAGCGCTGTACCTTGTCTCCGCTTCTGATATTTTTTCTTGCAAGAAAGTGAGTGGGTGCCAAACGCCAGTCATGTATTGCTAAAGCACTGCGCCGACGGCAGTGCGACCGTGATGGTAGTTGGGGCCTCAGTTGCCGAGTGAACAATCAAAACCCCATTCGCCAGTTGCGTATTAATCTCCGTGAAGGCGTTGTCTGTCGGCTCTGACCACAGTAAAGGTGATGTGGGCTCGGTGGTGTTGAGGAGAGCTTCAAAGGTTTTACTGTAGCAGCGCAAGACAGAATAAAACGTCTGTAAAAAGTTTACCAAATCGAGGAAACGTCAAAACTGCTTCATTGAAGTGGGGCGAGGAAAGTTGCTGATGGCCTCGACTTTGGAAGGAAGTGGTCTAATGCCTTCGATGTTCCGGAGAACCATCCAAGTTGCACTTGGCGACGTTGAAGATAAGCCCTTGACAATGAAGGCGAATGAAAGTGCTCAACGAGCGTTTCGAATCAGGTACAGCACGAGGATGTCCTTGACGTAGGCCAAAACGAAAGGCAATCCGTGAATTACCTAATCAATGAAGCGCTGAAATGTCTGCGTGGCATTCTTCAGGCCGAAATGCATCCCCAGGAACTCATAGGGTGAACGGCGTTAAAAAACGAAACTGTTAAACCACTGTTTCAAGGTCGCGTTGTGAGGTACATAAATATTACGCGACCCAAAGCAGGTAAGAACTGAACCAAAGCATGTCCAGCCGTGTATAAGAGACGATTAATGATTAGCAAAATTAATTCATGACTGATCAATGATTGAATTAAGGTGTACTACGGTGGGTTAAGGTGTATTAAGAAGGGTCATGGTAGATTAAGGTGGACTAGGGTGAATTAAGGTCGATTAAGTGTGATTAACATGGATTAATGTAGATTAGGTTGCACTAAGGAAGATTAAGGTGAATTACAGTAGCCTTTACAAGGCTTACACTTTCGCATATTTTAGGTGTTCGCTAAGGACACCTGGGAATTTTTTGCTATGTCCTTTGAAGCCATAGGAATTTGATGGTAGGCTTTGGCTAGGTCGATTTTGGAAAAATTATGGGCACCTGGAAAAGTTGCTGTGAAGTCAGAGAAGACCCCTCCCGTTGCTGTTGTCATATAGCTTTCCATTGCAATGCTTGTTTTGTGGGTCCTGTATGATTGCGGCGTTCATTTAGAGAGCGTTGCGAATTGCCATAGTGCGGTCTCCTCTCCCCTAATCCGAGCTCCCACTGCCGTCGTTCAATTGCGTTCGCTGGCCTCCTACACGGGACGAGCGAGGAAGCCAAACTTCTGCTGAACAGTGTATAGCCGTCTAGTCCATTGTGCTTGTACACCTTTAATGCAAATATCTTAACCATCGTTTGGCCCACTTCTCATCGTTCATTGGCCTGAGACGACCGTCGAATAAAATCTTGCCGGTCGGTTCTTTAGCATCAATAGAAGACCAGCCGATATCGCGCTGAATCGCCTCGGCAGCGAAGCACCCATAGCTACCTACTGCTGTCCTCCCATCTTCGCGCTATAGGATAGGTATTCTGTGGGGGAGGGCTACGCTCGTCTGTGGCGTCAGCTACTGAGGTGAGTCCATGGTACCAGTGTGTGTGACGGACATCAGTGCTCCTACAAGGGGCCATGGCGAGCGGCTACGAGTAAGGCTCGATGTGTGGCTCCCTTGGGTGTTGCCGCCGCTCGCACTGGCGGTACGATTTCCCCCGACGAGGGGCCCGCTCTTGTTGGTGGAACGAAAGCGTGTGAAGTGAAGCGTAGCGCCGCGCAAGGTCGACTGTGAGACGACGATGGCTACAATATGGCGCCAGGGTAGCGGGCCTCGTCTGCGTGGAAACAAAGCGCTGCATGAGCTGCATGGCGGCTGATATGAATCGCACCCACGCGTTGCCTCCCGCGGTCTCCCGATTAGAGGGGCAGTTGCGCCACACTTTGCTCCGTTTGCAATGTGCTGCACGAGGCAGATTGTCCGCGCCAGCTACGCTACTCACGGCGTTATCTTTTTAATATAAACAGTGTACCTATAATCATAATACAAAGTATTGACACGCGAAATGAAAACACGTATAGAGCTGCGGTCAAATTTCGCATTACGTAGTATCGTAATCGTCGGTGAATTTTTGCCATGGCAATCACCGAGGTCGCCCGTATCCCCAGCTGGTAAGTTGTAAGCCCTTCTTTATCTAGCGTATTATTCTCTTCGAGGGAACCCTCAGTGATGTCAACTACATCTAGCTGGTCTGTTGGGAGAGTTTTGTTGCAAACGCAATAAATACTTTCCGAATCTACACATGGTTGTTGTCCATTGTCTCGAACTTTTACAGGACGGCGGTTGATGGGCAGGCATGCGTCAACGAAGGGGCTCCGTGTGCCGAGGCATGGCGCCGTTGCCTCCCCCCCCCCTCCTCATTATACCGAAATTTGGCGTTCCCAACGTGGGGCAAGCTCTCCGAAAACGGAACGACGATCAGTTCGGTGCGAGGAAGGCTTCGTCCGGACCAGCGTTAGGCCTTACCCAAAGGCGTGATTGCTAGCTAGGTTGGGCATGTTCTTTCTTGAGTGCTAGTTAACGCTGCGCCTGTGTCACGAAACCCACGTAGACGCTAAGATATTACGTAATAGTTCTGCGGAAATCCGCAAGGTAGAGGGAAGTAATTAATAAAGAAAAATGAGATATCCACCCAATCGGGTTCCTCGAACCCATACAGGTTCCTCGAAAGAAAAGCCTTTTCTTTCGAGGAACTCGTATGGCTTTCCTTTGTAGCAATTGCCACGATTGGGTGGATGTCTCATTTTACCTTTACTAATTACGCTAATATATGCAGCGAGTATTCTCCGAAGAAATCTACGGCGCGTGGGAGACACAGGCTGCGCGAAGCGAGTGAGAGCAGCAGCCGACGCGGTGGCTGATTTTTCCCATGTATACATATGTAAATAGTCTCCTCGGTGTATCTTTGGCTCTGGGAACCGGTTGCCGGGAACGCTGGCTTGGAAGTCAGCGGGGCGCAGTCCCAAGAGTCCGCACGGAAGCTGTATGTTGAGCAGCGAGCGGGGACCGCCTGTACCCTCGCGGATACTCATTGGAACAATCTATGGGGCTTTTGTGGCATTGGTATCCGTCATGGACGCGATTAGGCCTAAGGCCCTTCCCAGCTGCCGGTCGCATGTCCGAAGCCGGCCATGCCGTGACATTTAAGGGGCGCAAGCGCATTCGAAGAAAATTCCTTCGAAATAGAAAGCTTAAGTTGTTCAGATGGACTCAACATTTTGTAATAGGAATAACAGAGATCTCTGGGGACCATAGAGTGCTTTGTTCAGACAAGCATCGCCCACTGTCATGCTGCCATCGAACCGGGAAAATTCGGTGGAAGCGAGCAACTTCATTCTCACGAACTTGACTGGTTTTCGTTGCCGCATAGAACTATGCGGCAGACACGTGGTTCGGCATCGCGTCAGAGAGCAAACGCCGCGGCGGTTCTTACTGCCTTAATTCTAAGAGTTTGTGGATACACATTCCAGCGTCTTGGCAGAACGAGTGAAGCCGCTCGGACTTGCTGTAGCTGTCATCGTCCACGTCGCTGCCTGCTGTCTCGGCCTCATATTGCAGCGGAGGCCCCTCCCGGTTTCCGATCCTACGAAGCAGCACACGGTAGCCACGATAAGGGAGAGCCACCATCATATGCTCGCATGATGACGCGTCGGTGCGAGGTTGCTCCTGCCAGCGCGCGCGCCGCTTCGTTTTATAATAGGGGGAAAATTGGCACATATGCATAGCCTGATTATTTGTTACACGCTAAGCTTGACGATTTAAATCCGCCGTGGTGTTCTAGTGGTTATGCGCTCGTCTGCTGACCTGAAGTCCGCAGGTTCAATTCCCGCCTCGAAGGTCGCATTTTTCGTGGAGGGTAAATGTTAGAGGCCCGTGTACATAGATTTAGGCGCACGTTATAGAACCACATGTGTTTCACATTTCCGGAGCCCTCCATTGCGACGTCTCTCATAACCATGTCGTTATTTTGGGACGTAAAACCACAATTATTACTTGACAATCTAAGTGTTAAAATTGTGTTGAATCTTGGCAATTTATTTTTCCTGCAGACTGGATTGCCCCTGCACAAAGTGGCCAAGCCTTCGCAAGGTGCAAGGTTTGCTCCTGTGAGGTACGGGCACACTACGCGGACCTCACTAAGCATGCCGAAACAAGAAAGCATCGCACAGGATTGGCACCAAGCGACCAGCTCCGGTTGCGAGATGTGCTCGCGCCTGCTCTTGCGTTTGACGAAGAAAGAAAAGATGCGCTCTTGAAATCGCTCTTTTCACCGCTTGCCACATGCCGATAAAAATGTGCGTATGAGCTTTCAGATCTACTCAAAGGAGAGCTCAAGTTCGACTTCGTGATGCACCGAACAAAGTACACAGCACGAATCACTGGAGTCCTCGCACTATATTTCGCCGAATGTCTATGAAACGACATTTCAAAGAAGCCTTATTTGCTGTTGGTCGACCGACGTCTCAGTCAGAAAACTGGTGTGCGTGTCAGTACGGTATTACAGTCCAACTGCGAAAAAAAACACGCTACTTTTCTGCACTTGGTGGAGACTGAAGATGGAAGAGCAGATACCATTTACAATGCAGTACAATGGGTGCTTCGTAAGAGTGAGTTAGATCCAAAACATTGCATTCGACTTGCAATGGATGGCGCAGACGCCATGTGCGACCGCAATGACTCTCTATGGAAGAAAATGAGGGACGATAACCCTTCGATTGCAGTTGTGAAGTGTCCGTGTCACTCATTGGACCTGGTTGCTTCTAAAGCGATGGAGGCGATGCCAGCGAGCTCGGAATTTATGATCCCCGAAACCCACAATTATTTTGCACACAGAAGCTCACGGCAGGCTGTTTACAGGAGTCTATACAGCGACAGCAATACAGCGCAGGAAAAGAATAAACCATTAAAGACTCCTTCGCCCTCTGCCACACGGTGGCTAGCGATTGCTAACTGTATCGAGAGAATACTAGCTCACTGCGATGTCCCAAAGAAGCACTTTGCGTCTGCTTCTGACAAGGCCTGCAGTGTGCACCTACTTAAAGAAATGCTTCGTTGGGAGAGGAACCACGCATAGCTTCTATTTTTAGAGCTGCTTCTTACTGACCTCAAGAAAGTGAACAAGCTTTTCCAATGAGGAGATTCTCAATGAGAATGAGAAGCTTTTCTATGAGCGTTTTCAAAGAGCTGCAAAAGCTTTACAAACGCGTTGCGGCAAGCATACTAAAGCTATCTGCGCTACGACAGCATGATAAAGTGAGCATCTGCGACCTTGACCTTATGAACCTTGAATCAATCTTCCTAGGCCTAGACGACGTAGATTTTGGTGGCGGCTTCACTGGCCACGTCGGCAGTATATGCCTCACCATTGAAGAGCGACACTCACTAAAACGAAGCTATTTGCTTTTCTTAAGGCTTGGGAATCTGACCTTAAGAAACGTCTTCTTTGGTGCGGAACTGGAGAGCCATAAGCCCGGCATCTGTTTTGGGGCCGAATGCGATGAATGCTTTGAAAACCTTGCCAAAATGCGTATTTGGTTGCCCCGAGCACCGCGTTGAGGAGCAAGTATGGCACCTTCGTCAAGTTGAGGATGTGAATGCCGATATGCCAGCAATTGGGTTCTGGACCGAAATATACACCTACTAGGATGCATCAGGTGCTAATCCAATACTAGATATTGCAGACGGTGCAATGAAAATCCTGTTCTCCCTATATCTATCGCAGAAGTGGAAAGAGTGTCTTCTGCTGTGTCTCTCACAATAGGGACTTGAGGAGTAGAATGTCTTACGAACTTCTCGCGGTCATCAGGATAAAATTTGGACTACGTCTGAAAGGTGTTACGAGCTCTATATGTACAGTGCCACAGGCCATGCTGGCAAAAGTGAACACGAATATGTACACTTTACTACCAGTGCAACATCAATTGTAATTTTTAGTCTTAATGCTTCCCTAAGGAAGTCACCTGGTCATTATTTTACTCTACTTTGTTACGGTGGTAAGCTTGAAATGCGCCTCCTCCAGTGCGCTACATCTGTAGGCTTGGAGTGACGCCTGACACCAGCAAAAGATGCCGAGAGCGAGTGGGGCTATACTAATCCAGGTACAACCAAATTAGGAAGGCCCGCTAAGCTTCAACAAAGACACTCCTTCACCAGAACAGGAATTGGCCTCCCTGGTGCAGTGTCCGGCCACTACCTCCTAAATGAGGCCTAGAATTAACCCATGGCCCTCAGTCCCCAGAAACAGCGGAGCATCTGACTAAAGCGGTGGTCAGACCTGTAACGCAGCAAAGGGTGCTAAGAATCTCTAGGTCTGGACAGGCCGCCAGTGGAAACTGACCCTGTCAACCTTTAAAGGCCGAACTCTGTCGAGTAAGGCTATCTCGGCAGGACCCTTTGAGGAACTATCAGACATGGTTTGGGATATCGTCGGCCCTAGTGAGATTAGAACAGGTGAGGCTTATACATTGCTGAATAACGGCCATGTCCTCTGCTATAGAGGTCTCCCAGATAAGAAGCAATATGGGGTAGGATTCCTAATCCATAAGGTCATAGCGGGCAACATTGACGAATTCTGCAGCATTGGGCTGGTTGTTTCATGGTTATGAGCAGTAAACAGCGCTAAACAACAGGACAAGGAGAGGGACACAGACAACAGCGCTGCTGTCTGTGTCCCTCTCCTTGTACTGTTGTTTTGCGGTGTTTAATGCTCGTAGCCTACAGCATTAATGAGAGGGTAACTGTAGTCGTAATCAAACTTAATAAGCGTTATAGATTAAAAGTAGTACAAGCCTACGCTCGAACAGCCAGTCACGATGATGATGCAGTAGATCAGTTTTATGAAGATGTTGAGTTAGCGATGAGGAAAGCGCAAACTCACTATACTGTAGTAATGGGAGACATCAATGCTAAAGTGGGGAAAAAAGCAGGCTGGTAAACAAGCAATTGGCAACTATGGCGTCCATTCTAGGAACGCTAGAGGAGAGATGCTGGTAGAATTCGCAGAAAGGAATAAGATTCGAATAAGAACACCTTTTTCAGGAAGCGTAGCAACAGAAAGTGGACCTGGAAAAGCCCTAATGGTGAAACAAGAAATGAAATTTATTTGGTAATTTGTGCCGATCCCAGCATAGTGCAGGATGTAGAAGTGACTGGTAGCGTAGAGTTCAGTGATCATAGGTTAGTGAGGGCTAGGATTCACCTTAATTTGAAGAGAGAGAGTCATCATCATCATCATCATCATCATCATCATCATCCTATTTATGTCCACTGCAGGACGAAGGCCTCTCCCTACGATCTCCCTTGTCCTGCGCCAACCGATTCCAACTAGCAAGCACAAATTTTCTAACTTCGTCGCACCACCTAGTCTTCTGCCATCCTTCAACTGCAATTCCCTTCTCTTGGTACCCATCCTGTCACCCTAATGGTTGAATGGTTATCTAATGTGCGCATTACATGACCTGCCCAGCGCCATTTTTTCTCCTAATGTCTATTAGAATATAGTGTATACCCGTTTGATTTCTGATCCAAACCGCTCTCTTTTCGTCTCTTAACGTTATGCCTAGCATTCTTCGCTCCATCTCTCTTTGCGTGGTCCTTAACTTGTTCTAGAGCTTCTTGGTCAGTCGCCAAGTCTCTGCCCCATATGTCAGCACCGGTAAAATGCACTGATTGTATACTTTCCTTTTCAATGATAACGGTAAGCTCCCAGTCAGGAGCTCACGATGTCCGCCGTATGCGATCCAACCCACTTTTATTCTGTGAATTTCCTTGTCATGGTCAGGGTTCCCTGTGATTAGTTGACCTAGGTAAACGTACTCCTCCAGAGACTCTAGAGGCTGACTTGCGATCTTGAACTCTTGTTCTCTTGCTCGGTTATGTATCATTATTTTTGTCTTCTGCATATTAATGTTCAGCCCCACTCTTACACTCTCCCGGTTAAGGTCCTCAATCATTCTTTGTAACTCTTCTGCAGTGTTGCTGAATAGAACAATGTCATCGGCAAACCGAAGGTTGCAGAGGTATTCGCCGTCGACCCTTACTCCTAAACCTTGCCAGTTTAATAGCTTAAACACTTCTTCCAAGCACGCAATAAATAGCATTGGAGAGGTTGTGTCTCCTTTTCTGACCCATTTCTTCATAGGTATCTTCCTATTTTCATGTGTAGAATTAAGGTGGCTGTGTAATCTCTGTAGATATTTTCCACGCTATTTATGTAAGCGGTCTGTACTCTTTGATTACGCAATGCCTCTATGACTGCTGGTATCTCTACTGAATCAAATGCTTTTTCGTAATCAATGAAAGCCATATAGAGAGGCTTATTGTAGTCTGTGGATTTTTCGATAAACTGATTAATGGCATGGATGTAATCCGCTGTAGAGGGTCCTTTCCTGAAGCCAGCCTCCCTTGGTTGACAAATATCCAATGTGGCCCTTATTAACGCGATAGCGTTAAGGATCTCATGTCGCAGAAAAGCCGGTGTCGTCGGCGTCGGCGTCCGCGGCGTTGGCCGTGAGCGATAAATCACGGCAGGCACTTCATAAATAAAAAGCAACTTCCAAGATGGGCTGGGTGGGAATCGAACCAGGAGCTCCGGAGTGTGAGACGGAGACGTTACCACTGAGCCACGAGTTCGATGCTTCAAAGCGGTACAAAAGCGCGTCTAGTGAACGCGGTGTTGCCTTAAAAACGAGCTGTTTCTCAGGCTCAGGCGTGCGTCGCTTGCTCAGGCGCACATTTCGTTGTCGCGCCGAACGCTGCGTTGCTCGACGCTCACCGCGTCCGATGCGGGGCGCGTAGTCGCTGCGCCGTAGCCCATTGTCGTACACCCCTTGGCGGGTCTACGGGAACGCTGTCGCGTTCCACTCTTGAAGGCGAAGCTTAAGCGTCCTCCAATTTTTCGTATTGGAGATTATTTTGGTATGTATATTAAAATTATTATTATTATTATTATTATTAAAATTATTACTATTAAATGCTAAAATTGGTCAAGAAAAACAGGTCAACTTAGAAGCAGTAAGTTTAAAAGCAGAGAAATTCAGGCTGGTACTTGCAAACAAATATGCAGCCTTAGAACAGAGAGAAGAGGATAACCTAGAGATAATGAATGAAACCTCAAATAGGCTGGCTTTAGAGGCAGGAATTGAAGTGGGAGGCAAGGCACCAAGGCAACCATTAGGCAAGCTCTCTCAAGTAGCAAAGGACCTCTTAAAGAAACGACAAAAAATAAAAGCATCCAACTCAAGAGATAGAATTCGCGGAACTGTCAAAACTGATCAACAAGGCGAAAATAAGTGATATTCGAAACTATAACGTGAGAAAGACTGAAGAAGCCGTAAAAAATGGACGCAGCCTGAAATCAGTGAGAAAGAAACTTGGCATAGGACAAACCAAGATGTATGCACTTAAAAATAAGCAGGGTAATATCATCAGCATCTCGAAGGTGTAATAAAAGTAGCGGAAGAATTTTATACTGACCTGTACAGTATCCAGATGACTCGGGAGTACTCTATTCTAAATAATAATGAACAGTATACAGAAACTCCTCTTATAACTAGCGAAGAGGTCACAAGGGTCTTGAAAAACATGAAACGAGGAAGAGCGGCAGGAGAAGATGGAATAACACTCGATTTAATCAAAGATGGAGGGGACATAATGCTTGGAAAACTGGCGGCTCCTTATACGAAGTGTCTATCGACTGCAAGGGTCCCAGAAAACTGGAAGAATGCAAACATTATACTAATTCACAAAAAAGGAGACGTTAAAGAATTGAAAAATTATAGGTCCATTAGCTTACCCCAAGTATTATATTAAATATTTACGAAAATAATCTCCAATAGAATAAGGGCAACACTGGACTTTAATGAACCAAGGGAACATGCAGGTTTCAGGAAGGGGCACTCTACAATGGATGACATCCATGTTATTAATCAGGTTATCGAGAAATCCGCAGAGCACAATAAGCCTCCCTATATGGCTTTCATAGATTATGAAAAAACATTTCATTCAGTAGAGATACCAGCAGTCATAGAGGCATTAGGTAATCTAGGAGTACAGAACGCCTACGTAAATACCTTGGAAAATGTCTACAGAGGTTCCACAGTTACGTTGATTTTATGCAAGAAAAACAGGAAGATACCTACAAAGAAAGAGGTCACACAGGGAGACACAACCTCTTCTTTGATATTCACTGCATGCTTGGAAGATCTATTTAAGCTATTAAACTGGGAAGGCTTAGCAGTTCTATTTGTTCTATTCGGCAACAATGCTGACGAGTTACTACAAATCACTGAGGACCTTAACCGAGAGAGTGTAAGAGTAGGGTCGAAGATTAATATGCAGAAGAGGCTAAGATAATGATGAATCACCTGGCAAGGGCACAATAGTTCAGGATCGCCAAGCAGCCTCTAGAGTCTGTAAAGGAGTACGTTTACCTAGGTCAACTAATCACAGGGAACCATGATCATGAGAAGGAAATTCAAAGAAGAATATAAATGGCTTGAATCGCATATGGCAGACATTTTGAGGTCCTGACTGGAAGCTTACCAGTATCATGGAAAATTAAAGTATACAATCAGTGCATTTTACCGGTGCTGACATATTGGGCAGAGACAAGGCGACTGACCAAGAAGCTCGAGAACAAGTTAAAGACCGCGTAAAGAGAGATGGAGCGAAGAATGCTAGGCATAACGTTAAGGGCAAAAAGAGAGCGGTTTGGATCAGAGAGCAAAGGGGTATAGCCGATATTTTAATTGACATTAAGAGAAAAAAAATGGAGCTGGGAAGGCCATGTAATGCGCCAGTTAGATAACCGTTGGACCATTATGGTTACAGAAGTGGTACCAAAAGAAGGGAAACGCAGTCGAGGATGGCAGAAGACTAGGTGGAGCAATGAAATTAGTAAATTCACGGGCGCTATTTGGATTCGGTTGGCGTAGGACAGGGGTAATTGGAGATCGCAGGGAGAGGCCTTCGTCCTGCAGTGGAAATAAAACAGGCTGATGATGATGATGTGATAAACATTGTTCTGATATATATGTTTTGTATTTTTAAGTGTCAATGCGTGGTGATAATTCAGCTAAATTGAAATCACGTTTACCTACTTTTCTGGCTCCAAAATAAGATAACTGCTGCCAGTTGGCTACTGTTCTGGCTGCTTTGGTCAATATTGTGGCTCTTTTTCTCTTCTAGAATCTGGCAACCCTGTTGGTCACCAGCAAGCGGTGAGTGCGGAAGTCTCCGCAGCCGCTCATTTTTTCCCGTACGTGGTCAGAAACCCGCGTTTGTGCCGTGGTAGTCGCCGCGGCCGCTCATATCCTAGCTAGTAAGTCGGAAGCCCTTCTTTACCTAGCGCATCATTCTCTTTGAGAGGATCCACAGTGATGTTAATTATAGCTATCTGGCCTGCTCGAAAGACTTAGTTGCAAACTCTACAAATGCTTTCCGAGTGTACACTTGGTTATCGTTTGTGTGTCCTCGACCTCGTGCCGGACCGCGGTAGAAGGGCAGGCGTGCGCCAATCGCGGGGCTCGGTTAGCCAAGGTATCGCTCCATTGGCTCCCTACCCCCCCACACACTTATCCCGAGAAAAGGTGAGACCAGGTACCTGAACCGCTGTCCAGAGCGGCACAGGTGCCTGTACCACCATCACAGGGCTGCTGCATCCCCACACACGTCGCCCGCGCAGCACATCGCGTGGTCTCTGAGCAGCCAGATCAGTCGCTAGGTTGGTTCTTTTATATTAGATAGGCTAGTGACGTCACACCCCACGTCGCAAGCTGCCGTCGCCACGGCAGCTCGCGCAACAGTAATCTTTACGGGGAAACGTGTGCGGGAAGCGCTGCGTGCTTCGCTTTGTTATCAGGAGCACCTAATTATCTATTATGTGGTTCGGATGCTTGTTTTGTGCTTGTTCTTTTCTGAAACGAATGCTGTTCTTTGTGTTGTATGCTTGATTCGAAAGAGTGTGCGAACTTTTCGCTTCACTTTGATGAATGCTGGAAACCTAGTTCACCTTGGCAGCGGGTCGGCCCGCTATTGCATTACCTCCCGGATCGGCCCACATCTCTGCCCACGCACGACGACACGAAAAAGTGCCGACCAACGAGAGACTAACAGCTTCGCTGTAAAAAAGTAATGCTGATTATGACGTTCATATCGCGACAGCATATTGCTCAATCAGCTTGGTTTGGGAAATTGATTATACATATTCTAATTAAAATCCTTTTACTCTGTGCAAAACCACGAATCTTACACCCAAAGTGGTCACGAGAACGAAGAGTAGCAACAGAAGCTTACTGCACTTCTGAAAAGTATGTGAAACTGCTGCCGTTGTCGTATACGTCTTCATGTTCATATATGGCTACGTATATGTCTATCAATGTGATTTCAACACGCGATTAAAAAAAAAACGTGTCTGTGGGACCAAGATACAGTGCGTAATTTTAGTGATGGAAACACTCGTATGAGCTTTACTTTTATTCAATATAAATCGGGTTACAGAAATCTATGCGTAACTAACAATGATATTAACATGAGGGTATGGGTGGTAGCGGTCGCGTGTGTGTGCTATTCACCATGGCGCGGGAGAGCCGAACGACCCACCTAGAGGATATGGTCCTACCAACATTAGAGCAATACCGCTGTCCCACGTACACTTCTGATCGCGATAGGGGCCGATTCGGATTGAGTGTGATCAGGATCGAGGTTGCTACACGTTAATTTGTGCTCGTGATCTCGCAGGATCCGGATCCGGAATATCACGATCCGTGAATCGTGATCAGGCCCCTTGATCGCGATCGCATGATGACGTCTGTGCCCTTTAGAGCAGTATTTTGAAAACACTAAGAACAAAAGAAGGCAGCTCCTCAATAAAAAAGAACGTTTAAATAACATTTTGATGAGGAACAGTAAGCTGTAAAATTTGAATATTGTATAAACTTTGCCATATTTTGCAAATCTGAATTGGTAGCGAAGGTATTATGCAGTTTTGAGAGTTGGCAACGGTAAGGAGATGATAATAACACGATCCAGATTGTTGGACCGCGTAGCAGTGACCATTGTTGATTGCGAGCAAGAAATCTGATCCGGATAGGCCCCGATTGCGATCGGAAGTGTGTGTGCGACACCGGTATAAGATTTGTATGGAGCCATCAGAGCATACAGCTGATCCAAATCAGGTATTCCGCGCCGTCGCTATGGCTTGGTGCACACTTAAGCGAACAACTCGAATTTTTTTTCGGTGTGGCATATTCAATGTTGATGTTGTGCACTAATGGTTGGTGGGCGAATTTTGCATTGTACACACACACACACACACACACACACACACACACACACACACACACACACACACACACACACACACACACACACACACACACACACACACACACACACACACACACACACACACACACACACACACACACACACACACACACACACACACACACACAAATTCAAGATACGCAAGTGATACGATCTCCCTTAAAAAAAAGCTCAAGAGCACAGCGGAGCTAGTTTGTATATCACTCATCTCAAGAGCACTGGACTAGTGAAACTTCCAGTTTGCAATACCCTCTTCGCTAGATATGGGATAACTGAGCGAAAAAACAACCATCAGTGTCCATTCAAGCTTCTCTTATAAAAGAACTTCCCATATGATTTGCAACTCACCATCCTTCACGTAGCCATCACGCTCAAGGTCTTTCAAGTAAAACGACGCATTCGTGACAAATCCGTGTTCTTTGCGTGTCTCTTCTGGCTGTGACAGGTGCTTCGACGTAGTATTTTTGCTTTTAAATTCATGGGCCCGTACGTGCCCCGAATCTGGATGCACTATGCTGAGTTTTACGTTAAACTCGAAGGGCCAGCAATTTATCTCATCGAATGGACCTTTCTTCAGGCCAATTAATATATGCAGTGAGACCGAGTCACCGTGTTTCTTGAAACCCACTCCCTGCGCCATGAAGTAACCGCGGAAGCATAACGGCCTGATGCGGAACAACGCCGAGCCTTTCTTCAGTACTGTTTCTTTGAGGGAGTTCACATCACTAATGATGAAATGGTACCTTCTTGTATTCAAAGAAATTTGCAGCAGCACATCTTCAATGTGTTTCAGTGTTTTTTGGGTGCTTTCTTTCAGGTCCAACGTTAACCTCGAAATTTCCTCTGTATTTGCTGTCATATTCCCACGTACTTCTTCAACACTGCCTTCAGCTTCCTGTTCCAATGTTTCTTCGTTAGTGTTCGTACTGAAAAATGTTTCCTGAATTTGACTGCTCACTGCGGCACAACGAGATTTCAATAACGCCGCGCCATTCCAAACGATCTCAGTCTTTTCCACAAAATCCGCGTAGCTCCGTCTATCAGCCTCAGGGACCTGGTCTTTCATTGCTTCTCCCAGAGTGTTTATTCCGTGGCTGACATCATCGAGCATATCCGTTTGTGCTTCATTATCAGTAAGTATTCGTTGCAACTCAGTCTTTATTCCAGCCACTGCCTCGTCGAATGATTCTTTGACTTGTGCTATATTCGATTTTTCTTCCTCCTGAGTGGCCGAAAATGGTGCGCTGCATTGCGACGCTATGTGTTCACAAACATTTCGGCACAAAGCTGTCGCTGAGCAGTTGGGACAAGAAATTGAATGTTGTCCGCATTTCTTGCGAAAGTTTTCGCCAATCTCGGAAGCACGTATCACAGCCTCGCATCCGGTTTCTTCGTTCCAGCACTTTACCTACGAAAAAAAAAAACAACAGACAGATCAGCTGGAGTGTTCTGTTACCTCGAGTAAATATTGCTTCATAGTGTTGCGCGTTGGTCCTATGCGAGTAATATGTGTAACGTATGCATACTTCGGGGCTACTAAAGGGACATACAACCGCTCAGAACATGAATCGAGATAAACCCGCCGATAGAATTATTCCCTTTCGTAGAGGCTAAAACGAGGCGTGTTTCTTCTAAAAAAAACTTGTATTTATATTTTTATTTCATCCCTAAAGGTCGCGAAATATGACCTTTGGCGTCCCATGCAGCAAAAACATGAAGCTGCATAATAGGTCCCACTACGCGACCTTCTACTATGTACGAGGTTCCTGGTCTCTTTATTAGTAATGAAGTGCAGTATACTTCGTATAAGTTTCTCCCGACTTACAATGGACCGATAAGCCTTCGTTTGTAGTGAGCAGAAAAGTGGCGCTGCCTTCGCTTTCGTTTTGGATGAGTTGGCTCGGCTCGTCGATCCACGGAACAACGATGGGCGCCAGCCAGCAATGACGCAGGCGCGTACTTGGGAAACACGCGGGACGAATACAAGAAACGTCTGTACAACGACGCGAATTTATTGCACCAGCTTTGTGTTTTCAAAAGTGGCTGAAAAGGTAGAAATGTAGGTGGTTAACCACAGTTACGCTCACTCGTGTGAAAGCAGAACGATGGGCGGCTTTCACAATGTGCGAGACCGGCTATCGACATCGCTCTCACTTCTCAGCGTTGCTGGAGGAGGGACTCTTAATTTTCTTGGCGCTGCTCAGGTCAGAAAATTCTGCTTACTAAATATCCACGCGCCTTTAGAAGTAACCGCTGCAGGTGTAAATACTACCAAAAGTGGGCTTTGCTTTGCGCCATAAAAATTAGGCCCTTAAAAATTGGTTGTCAGTCCCTTTAAACTAGTCCCTACCCAGTGGTTTGCATCTTGGTTAGTTAAAAGCCACGTCTATGCTTTATTGTATTCAGACACTTCCGCCGCTTTGCCCGAAGGCGTTACAGCAGCGGAATAACATGGCTGACAAAATGCTTCGTCATTCACACTCCACACTCGCTCAATTGAGAGTCGATTCCACTGAGCGTTAGTTCGCTCGGCCGACATTCAGTTGGTTATGCGATAGTTGTCCATTGAGTCATACTGCCTCCTGGTGAGTAACAGAGCAACAAGCATAATGCCCAGCAATGTGTGCCCTCTTCGTTTGAAGCTAACAATGGGCTTCCCCCAGTTTTAAGCGTTAGAAAATGGAGGATTTGTTTATTTTATTTCTTTATTTATTGTACATCGAAGGCCCCTGAACAGGACATGACATGAGGGGTGGGCGCATATTAAAAAGAAAACTGCGGGTCAGGTTAGATAATGTGACTTGAAAGATGGTCTTCGATGGCAGCTTTGAAACGAGAAATGTCAGTGATGAGGGCGATGTCAGAAGGAAGGGTATTCCATTCGCGGGCTGTGTATATAAAAAAAAAGAACGTTGATACGTAGTGGAATGGGCGTGTGGTAGATACACAGCATTAGGATGTGTGTGGCGGGAAAAGACGATGGGCTGGAATGATGATTTGTTTACCTGAGGGCTGTAAATGAAAGAACCTAAAAAATAAAAGAAGACGAGCACTTTTGCGGCGAGAGGTGAGCGAGGGAAAACGCAACTTGGATTTTAAGGCTGAAACACTAGTATCATAGGAGTAGTGAGAAAGAGTGAATTGGCAGCTCGGTTCTGAACCGATTCAATGGTGTTAATCATATTAGCCTGAGCATGTGTTGGTGGGCTAGTTGGTTAAGCATGATTACAAAGACGGCGCCGAATAAAACAACACACAACTGTTGTTGTTTTATTTGCCGCCGTCTTTGTAATCATATTAGCCTGATGGTTGTCATAAATAGCACGAGAATATTCTAGTTTAGTTCGGATTAAGGTTTTATATGCAAGTAGTTTGACTGAGGGAGATGCTGAGGACAAATTACGGCGTAGATAACCTAGTAATCGGTTGCAGGAATTAGTTGACTGATTGATATTATGGGTCCAAGATAAGTCACTAGATATAGGCACTCCTTGCATCGGTGACATTGCGTAAAGCAAACACAGCAGTTAAAACCAGCTTTTTAACAAGGTGGAAAGATAAGAAGCGACAACACTTATAATTACGCTTGCGGGGAAGCGAGCATTCTGTGGTGATAGTAGATGGCAAATATCCTGTCCCGGTCTGGTGTATACTTACGGATTTTAGCTTCTGCAGGGCCGTTCTGTGGTCTTTTGGACATGGGCTCTGTCTGATAAGCTAATGTGCATTGTAGGCGTATTATTGAGGTTCTGTCTTTATTGCATTTCAGTTTGGATGTATGTGGTTTATATATAGGATGCGAAAAGCACTTCAGGTGTCTTTGTGTCCCCGTGCAGTTTGTGTTAGTTGGTTTCCAATGATGAGCGCGCATAAACTACGCCTGCTTCAGCCATTTGAAGAGAAGTTCGAAACGCCCAGCTTTTCGAAAATTAGGCGCGGAGCTTTCAGAAACGTGTGACCATCAAGATATATAATCTACAAACAAGTTTATTACGCCAGCAATGTGTTTACCCTTGTACGCGCGCATGTAATTATAAAATTACGGGGGTGGGGTATACAAAAAGTTCTTGGAACGCTGAAGAACACCAATATAGCGGGCACGAAGAGCTGAACTTTGTTGTGAAGCTATCTCGGTCCTAACCTTGTATGATGTAACGAAGTGATAAAATATTTCAGCTAAAGTAGCTAAGAACAAGCCTCAAGCGCGGAAATTCAGACTACGAAGCTGCAGGGTTATTATTTAGGTGGGCAAGAGAAGACTTCCGGCACTTTCATATAGCGGAAGAGCATATAACCAGCGCTGCGCCTTTTATGTCTGTGGCAGCAGTGAAGCGAAATTACATGAAGAAGTTATTGCCGCACGAGCAATAAATAGGACATGCAAATAAGATATAATCTCATAAAGGGTAAAATATTGCGGTTTCAAAGATTTATCGTAATCATCTGGTACGTAGGTATTTGATTTTGCAATATTTGCCTTTTAGAAACACGTATAAAAAGACGCGTAGTTACGCATCGCAGTCAGCAGGTAAATAAAAATACGCAACTAACAGTACTCAGAAACATCTAATATTTCGTTCTCCGCACCAGTCTCCATTCAGAAGAAGTTGTGTTTCGAGCTTCACCGCATTCCGCTGCTTTAAGAGTTTTTATTCTTGAGCTAGTCATCGACAAAAATGTTAATGCTTTTTTTCAAGTACCGGCGCCCGGAAACAACAAGCAACGACACGGCAAGCTATCAGTTCATCGTTGCTCAAAAAAAGTCAACCAACTGCCGCCGGTTTCAGCAAAAAGTCCACTTTAGCACGACTTACTCACGCCCAACAACATGATACTACTTTTGCTGCGTTACCACCTCCATAGACTTTGGAACCTCATTAGCCGACAGACAGACGCTCAGACGAAGCGGACGTGTTGCGAGTGATTTCTCTGTGGAGGTCAACTAGCTCTAGTGTAAGCCTATCGGCAGCCACCATGAGTCTGTTATTATCTTTTTCTAACGATACAATTCTAGCTCTCTCTGGACTGCGAATCTCGCTTTCCGACAGCTGGGCGGCGCCCTTCTCTTTGCCTTTTACCTTGCCAACTCATGAGTCAGCGCCTGCACCAGAAGAGAAGCGCACCTGCGGCCTCCTCGAGCGGGAGCGACTCCTGCTTTTCTGTTTGATCCTCCTTCTCTTGATGACTAACGCTGGCGAGAGTTGAAGCGGCTGCGCGCGCGCGAGAGAGAGAGAGAGAGAGAGAGAAAGAGAGAGAGAATAAACTTAGTTCAGGAACCCCTGTCCGGGTTCGCCCGCTTTGTTCTAGTTGTCTGCCAAGACGAGCGTCGTGATGAGCTCGATCATGGCACGTACGTAGTCGGAGGAGTCCGCCAGCCACTTCTCAAGTGTCACATGTCTACGCGTGGCTGAGAGCTTGGCAAGGCTAGCCTGAATAGCAGGACGGCTCCCCGGACAATGCCACAGAATGTGAGCATTATCCGGGAAGCAGCCACATGCCATAATAGCAGGTTTACAAGGCAAAGCTAGTATGTAGTGTTTGAAGTGTGGGGACAAGAGAAAGTGCGTCTGTGCACGCCTCCATAGTAGCGCCTCTCTTCCCTTAATGTGTGTAGCTGCTTGTGGATACTTCGTGGAGTTGTTTCGTAAATCGTTAAGTTATTCGGGCCTTTCTTTCGGGTCATCTTGGAAAATCGATTGAAGGGGTTTCGCTAAGAATGCGAAAATATCGATGTCGTCTACTACATGACATGCTCAGCGGCTCGTTGAAACCACGGACCTGGTGACCTGGTGGGCGGTATAGTTGTTAGAGGCAGTCCACAAAGTGCGTGAATTAGTTTACTAAGAATGCTTAAAAGTCAAGTGAATGAATAAGTGAATGCTGATGTGAAGTGTCCCCCATAGAAAGGAACACTAGCTTTATTAACGGCTCGACGCCCGCAACACTCACCGTTCTCGTGGCGACACATACACAGTGTGTCCCTGCTTCGATAATGGTAGGCGGTCGGCGTTGGCTTCGTATTCTAGCACACTGCCGATGGGTAAGAGTGGCCCGTGTTGGCTGAGCTGTTATGGCACACTGGCCAATCAGGGCACGCGTTCCGTTTACAGTTGCACAGGTGGGGGCACATCAGCCGTGGCATCGGTTGCTGTCGCCAATCACCCGACGTAGAAACCTGTCGTCTGAAATGTACGTATAGTTGGGCTTCAACGCGTAGGGGAAGTAGGCTATGCTGTAGTGGTAACCCTCGGGGCCCGTATAGTGTGCTTACCATGTGAATGTTCACGGTACTGGCAATCGGGAATTCCACAACGCCGCCCATTCTTGTAATATAATTGCATTGTGGCGTAATCACAACTCCACGTTTCGCACGAGACCTGAGAGAGCCGCCGCTTAACCTTTACTACACTGACCTGCAGTGACACAACTTGGGAACCTTTTTTAAAGGACGATTTAAATCCACATTCAATGTAAACAAACCTACAATGAACGCCTACATTGCCGATGTGAACGGATCTGCGTCGCTTACTTGTTTACATTTTGGCCTATCTTACTGCATCACGGTTACTAAAGACTGTGAAAATACCAGCGTCATACTGACGACTTAATGAATACCATGAAGACACCACACACTGACGTCAACGGCGTGACAAACGGGTGAGGGCAACGCAGTGACGAGACGGTGGAACGACGCTGACTAATTACGAAGACCGATGAATGTGGGCACATCAAAATTCCGAAGTTGCCATTTCAGACCCAATGGCATAAGCCCAACTGGAAATGGTTGATGGCTCAGGCTGTGTGTTCGACCGCAAACCCCGCCATTGACGGCCTATGGTTTCGCCAACATTTCACGTTGCCCAACATACGAAAGTTGTCACTGTGGCGGGGTGTCACGCGTGGGGATCAGGTACCTGACAAAAGGTACCTGAACTTTTGTCAGGTACCTTTTTTCGGACTCTTTCTCTTTTACGTTCACGGTAACTGTGCGGTTTGTAGAAAACCCTTTTACGTAGCTGTAAAATTTTTGACTTGGTTGCATGGTTTGCAGTCCTTCGAGTACCGCTTGGTGGGTAACGTTATCAAAGGCTGCTTTGATATCCAACCCCACTATGGCTCTGAGTTGGCGGCTACTATGTGCTCTATAAATTTCTTTTATGACAAGCATCACATCCTGTGTGCACATGGGCTTCCGAAAACCAAGGACTCGAGGATCGACAGAAGTGCAAGATTCCTGCTGCCATAGGAGTCGGTGTAAGGGCCATTCGTTACACAATCTTTCCCGCACATGATGTTAAAGAATGGGTCGCAGGTGGCTAATGGCGCTTGGGGTCTTACTGGGCTTTGGTATTGGGATCCTAGTAGCCATTTTGCAGGTCTCCGGTATGTCACCGCTCTCCCAAGCTTGGTTTATGATAACCAAGAGCTGTTCCAATTGTGTGTCTGGCATATTGCGTAGTATCTTCTTTGTAATGAAGTCCGGTCGATGTGCCGTGTATTGTTTGCTTGCATTGATGGCTGCTTTAAGCTCCCCAATCGTAAATGGCTCGTCTGCAGAAGCTCGCCGCAATCTTGTGTGGATGGTAGTTGTCGCTGATCTTTCTGTAAGGTTGCCCAGGGGAAGGAATGGTTGGCTATTTGTTCTGCGAGATCATACGCTCCGATTTCCTCCATGAGTTGGATTGCTTCCAGGTGGTTCTTTCTTCTGAGTTGCCCAAGAAGCACCCGAAAAAGCGACCAGGCTAAGCTTGTGTACATGTTGTTTCCGGCTTGCTCGCATATCTGCATCCAGTTGCCAGTTGCGAGTTGGTCAGTGTATTCTTGCGCCTCCTTGTTGACGCTATCTATACGGGCTTTTAGGCGTTTGTTCAACTTGTTCTTTCGCCATTTTCTGAGTAGCTTGTGCCTATTGTCCGGCAGGTTAAGTAGGTGTTTGTTTATTTGCGGGTGGTCTTCAGTTCTTTGTACGGTCTTGGTTGTGCCTTTTGTACGGTGCGTAGTTTTCCGCCCATTCTTCTGGGTTATCAGTACGCCCTCCTTGGAGAAGAGTCCTGATAGCATCCCACCATGTGATATTTGTGGCTGTAGTGCGATTTATTTTAGTCGTGTATTGCTTCTGTAGTGTGAGAATGATTATTTCTTTGATGCTGTGATCACTACCCAACGTGTTCTCGTTGTTTTTCCACTCCACTTCCTTAGCTGTGCGGCCCCAGGTCCGGTCAGGGTTTGTGTCTCTTTCCACTGAATTTCCAATGGGGGTGGGAGTTTCTATGTCATTCAGAAGCGTTAGGTGGGCATCACTTGCGTTTTGTAGGAGCTGCCTTCCATTTGGTGTACTATGATTGTAGCCCCACGCCTCATGGTGGCTGTTCAAGTGGCCTACACATAGCAAGTCCTTCTTGCTCTGATTTTTGAGCAAGCTCGTCCATGCTTTGGGATAAGCCCCTCCTTTAGGAGTACGGTAGTTGTTAATAATGGTTACGTCGTATCGTTTGAAGAAACGGCATATAACCAATACGCTTTCCTCATCTCCGTTGTTCATATGACTGTGTGTTGGTTCACTACCAGTGTCATCGTCATTGTAGGATAACTAATCTGATCATCATTGGTTCGCCTTCGGGGCCGGTGGGTAATACTTGGGTTGTGGTAGGCCGTGTACCTCGGTAGGGACACCGGTGCATTGGGTTCCTGAAGAGTTATTACGTCCGGGTTATGCGTAGTGTGTGTTAGGTATTGTATTAGAGAGTTCTTTTTACGGCGTATTCCTTTACAATTCCATTGCCATTTGGTAACTGCCGTTTCGTGTCGGGAGTTACGTTTGCTGTCATTAATCTCCATAACTGTTAGAGAGGCCTTGTTTATAGGGGTGCGCTTCCTCCCTCGTGGGAAGTCGTTTTCTAAAGGTTGGTTGTAAAGGTTCCACGCTTTGCGTTAGAGCGGCAAGTTGTGCAATAGCAACGAGTTGTTTTTGCATTTCCGCTGCTATTCTGTCACGTTATACATTTCTTTCCTAACATCCACTTGTTATTATCGAATTTCTGCAATTTCTTTGAGTATGTAGACAAGCGTGCTGTCTGTCTGTCCTTGGTTGTTTCGTGGGTTGGGTTTTGCTGGTGATCCTGTATGCAGGTTTCCTGACCATGATTCTGGTGGTGCATGCGACTGGGTGGGGTTATGAGGAGGGTTAGTTTTGTTTTTGTCATCAGTATGACCCCGAGGAGCGGGAGCTGTCGGACTTACCAGGGCCCGTGGCCTCCATGCTCCTTTGCCTTCTGCACCGCCTTGTTGAGGCTTCTAGTTTGCCTTGTTGTTGGCGTTGTTCGTTGGTGGTATAGTGCCCTTGTGTGGCTGTCGCCTACTGAGGTCAGTTAGGCTGCCGTAGGTTTTGGAGCGCCTCAGCTCGTTCTTAGGTGTTGGTTGTCTTAGGCAGTCGAAGCGATTCTGTCTCTTCAGCGTTGGGTAGTTCGTGTCGTTTTTCGGTGGTGGCTTATTGCGGTATGCTTTCGGGTGTCGATTGCTGGTGTTTTCTTTCCTATACGGGTGTTTCTTTCGTTTTTCGGCTGCCAATCAGGCCATGCGGTCTGCTTGTCTTTGGACGATCGGGATCTCTTGCCCCATGAGGCCCGCCGCAGTTCGCACACTTCATTTCGCACTCGCGCAGTGTTCTGCCCGGTCTTTCGTCCTGTGGGAACTGATTCCCGCATTGTTCACAGCACACAAAATTCCGCGCATTGGGGCAGGCGTCGGCTCGATGCCCAATGGTGAAGCATGTTGTACACTGGATCGCCTTGGGACGGAATGGCTGTATTTTGGTGGCTTATCTCCCAAGTAGGGCTCTCTTGGGTAGCTCTGATCCCTTGACCGTGATGAGTGTGACTGTTTATCGATCGAGCCTTCTCGCTGCTGGAAGTTCCCGATATTCAAGCGTTATGACTTTTTTCATTTCATCGTCCGAGACGTCAAGTGGGAGCCCTTTAACTACGTCCCTTGCGTTGTCCGGCTCATGCATCACGTATACTGTTATTTCGTGTTGTTCTCCTCCGAATTGCAATGTGTTGAGTACGGCGAGCTTCTGCGTCGCAGATTCCCACCGGCTTTCCGCAATTACACGGTTCTGCAGCTGTTTAACACGGGTAGTGACGTCCCGAGATTCCGCTGTCCCGAGGCATGTCAGGTTACATTTGTGTTCAGCTAGGCCTTCCGGAGTCACTTGGACTTGAGTGCCACAGCTGCTATAGCGACCGGCAATGGGTCATAGGCAGGCCGAGGGTCGATGCCCAATAGTTCAGCAGAAGGAAACGGCCGGGATTGTCTTCTTGTACGGGCGCACGTAGGCCACGACACTGTGGTAGAAGATGAAGCAGGGAAGCATCACCTTCGCCTTTCAACCGATGTCATTCCTATTTTTTATTTCATAGTAAAGACAATGTGATCTTTCAGTTGTGATTATGCCACCGTTGTAACGCCATTGTCGCCATTGTATCACTGCCATACAGTCGTCACCATGCGTTTGTTGACATGCCGTTGTGGTCGTTTCATTATCGCCATTCAAGTCTAATCTTATTTTCTTCGTACAGTCGTCTTCGTCGTACAGTCGTTGTCATCCAGTTGTCGTCACACTGTCGTTATGAAGCTGTTGTCGTACTACCGACATAATTTAGAAGAGTCATCCGATTGTTTTCATGCTACCATTGTTATACCGCGTTTGGCTTTCCCACTGACATCAGTTATTCCGCTGTAACCGTGGTGTCGTCTTTCCACCGTGGCTATGCTGCTGTTTTTATTCCATCGTCATCACTGCGTCGTCGTCATCCAAAAAGTGGCATAAGATTTCTCTCACTCTTGCTATTAGGCGCCACCACCACTCTTGAGGTATCCCCAAGCAGATAATTTCTTTCATATAGGCAATGCTAGAGAACACCACTTTTAATGCATACGACTTATTTTGCAACGTCAGTAAAGAAATAGCGAATCCTGCGAAAGACCCACTATGTGGATTTGCTTTTGAAGTCCTTTCGGCGCAACGCATCTCCACAACCATGGAAGCCGAAATGTCACTTATTGTTTAGAGCGGACCTCAAATCGTATTGCTCATTGATACGATCTTTCATCCATTCATGAAAAGGCTTTGGTGCTGCTGGGACTTCTCGACAGATACCGCTGATGCAAGCCTGTACGGAGGTAAGAAAGAAAATGAACTTTAGTTATTATTATACAAGCGCTTTGGTTAGTTAAATCATGACAGCAGAGGTCACGCATATAGCTATAATGGACACAGCTTTAGTAGCGCGGCTCGGGTTGTTGACTGCTAATATGACTAGGATACTATTGCAACTGAGTTATAGTTCGCTGTGTTCTATATTTATCAACTATAAATCATGAAGCCAAATCAAGCGAAATCATGGGGTGTAGCGCTCTGAAGCAACACACGGCCTGCGAGACCAACAGCAGTGGGAGGGTGCGAAGTAATTACGGTCCGGCTTAAAGCGCAGTAGAAAATTTTCATACCGATGCACGTGTAATTCACAAGTACATAAGGCTGTTTCTGCCACTCGGTTGGTAGGTGACAGTTCGGGATCTATATGAAGAGCTTGATGAGGACGTTGTAAACGTTGCGAAGTAGAAATAATTGAATACCCTTGTGAAAGCCTGTCCTCATGCCTCGTAATCCGCGCTCTATTTGACGATCGGGCTTCCCTCATGTGACAATTCTCGACCCGTAAATGGCCCGACTGACAACGAAAAAAATATTCACGACTTAAGTTGCAATAAAATGGAATGTGCCACCCATTAAAACAACTGTCAAAAAAAGTCAATGACTCTCGTAGCTACTTTCTAAGTAAACAGAAATGTGTCGTCAATGCACTGACGATAATTAGCGAGAGTTTTAGAGTAGGTGGAAAACAAACAGCGACTGAGTTTTCCTGCAAACGTTGTTTCTCAATGACAACATGCGAACTTTTTCTGAACTAGCAAAACTTGTGGTCACGCCGAGATTTCAAAGGGCCGCAATGAGTAAAGAGTATAAATGTCGGCTGTTGTATCGAGCTACAAAATCTCCACCTGAAATCAAGTGAATACAAAAAGGCTTCTGACGTTGATATGTAAATTCTGCCATTAGAAATTGTATGAGTGGGTCCAATCCGAAGAACATAGGCACTGAGCAATTAGAGCAATCGTTAATGTTCTCTAGACTTCGAGTACACGAGAATACTGGCGGTTACTGGGCCTTCTCAACATCCATAAGTTAAAAACACTTCGACAGGCAATAGAGGCTGATTGCTTGATCCCCAGCAAACCTAACCTTAGCTTTTGTTCAGTTGCATGGCCTGATGCTGGTTATGAACTTCGATACGTCTCTCGCAAAACTCCTGAGGTCAGAACTAACTATGGGCTTCAGACGTTTGAACATACCATTATAACTTTCTTGAATTACAAAAAAATATATATCGAAAGGCTAATACACGAGTTCCCAAGTAAAATACCTTACAAAAAGAGAGTTATGGACCTATTACTTAGGTCATAACACACAACCTCGACCTACTGTAGTCTTAACGTGGCAGATTATTTACAACATTGCTAGATAACGGTGGTTTACTTATGTTTTGATTTTTGTGTGCTCTCTTTCTTGTTTCTTTTCACAGCTGTAATTTAAAAAATTACTGTGTCGAGACATTTATATACTGTACAGAATTGTGGATGTTACCTTTTGTGCAATTTTAATGTTACCTTAGAAGAAAGCTTGTTGTCGTCTCAAATGTACTGTTTGTCATCACCAGGAGGGTAGGCCTCGTCAGGCATACACAGCCTTCAGCCTCCTCCTGATGGGGCGATGTGTGTTTGGATGCTGTATATCAAATTGAAGAAGAGAGAATAACAAAAATTATAAGCTAAGCAAAGCCCACATACCATGATATAAATGTGTGTAACACGCTAGTTTTATTGCGAGAACAATTATACGGACACTCCAGGCGCGTGCGAACCGCGGGCGCCGCCATGTTTTTGCTAATCGACAGTGCAAGAGCGTCTCGCGCGTCGAGTGTTTGACCGTCTCCGGAAATGCGAGGGACGCACAACGCGTTTGCATGTGAAAACGAGGAGACCCAGTGGTCGCATCCTCAAGTTACGCTGAACCGGTTCTGCTGTGGAGCCACAGGACGGCGTCCTGTTAAAGCAAAAGCTTTACTGGCCGCGAACTTGCGATGTCGCCGTGGCGGTGCTCCGAGGAGGCACATGACGTCACAACGCGTGCCTCGCCGCGGATATTTCGCTCTCTCTCGCTCCCTAGTCACAAGTGCGCATGCATCACTAGTAGCACCGAGCCATAGGTGTTACGCCGCGGCGCAGCGCCGTGCCCTTCCGCTGCCGCCGTTTGCTGTGACGTCACATTGCGTTCCTCGTCGTTGCGCTCGCCTGCCTCGGCTCCCTTTGCCAGCTGCGTCGTATGCCTGATAACATGTCGGAGGATTGAAAAGGAGAGCTCGCGTGCGCCGAAACAGCAGTTGAGGCGGCAGTATGGACGGCAATACTTCTGATAAGCAGAAGGAGGCCTGGAATCAACATCGGAAAGAGATGAAGAAGAAACGAATCGCCCAGGAAACAGACGAAGAGCGCGCAGAACGACTGGCTAAACGCCGCAAAATAGCTAGACAACCTGACTAACCTGGACTTTCAATCAAGATTAACCAAGGATATGCCTTCACTACGCATATCCTGGCATAACCAAGCTAAGCCATGCCAATT
This sequence comes from Dermacentor variabilis, assembly GCF_050947875.1. Classification (NCBI taxonomy): domain Eukaryota; kingdom Metazoa; phylum Arthropoda; class Arachnida; order Ixodida; family Ixodidae; genus Dermacentor; species Dermacentor variabilis. Next base: position 90,406,291 of record NC_134578.1, read on the forward strand.
TTTTCCAATGGTGGCATGTGCATTCTGCGCACAAACGCTATGCCGTTTCTGTGGTGCATCTTTGTGCATACCACACCGGAGTGGTACACAGTGGCCTGAGCCGAACGGACAGCAGACTTGAAGCTGCGAACGTTGAAGGTTTTCCTTGTGCCTCATCTCGGACAGAGTTGAGGTGTGATGCCTGCATTGCCGTGCTGTGAGATGCCTAGTAGATTAAAGTGCGTTGTTTCTGCTGAGCAGCAGAAGTTGCCTCTTATACTGCGCCACACCAACATGCCATCGACGCCAAGTCAGCGACGCTGCCGGCATACGTGACTCTTGAGACTAACACGGTAAGAAGCCTCTACCTGAAATTGCAGCGCACTCGAATGGGAACATTCTCAAGTAACTGGCAATGCTATCTAGCGCATACATCTTGGGTCTTCACGACAACCTCGGGAAAGACAACAAGCTTGAGGATGCCAAAAGCATGGTGCGAATGCCGATCGAAAATGGTTACCATTGAAGGAGAGGAGGCCGACATTTTACACTTGGCTGAAGCTTTCTTTTCGCTCACACAGTAAGATTTGAGAAAAAATAGACTTTGCAACCGTATTTTATAACAATATAACTGTTAGAAACATACAAACTGGACCGATCTATCAAAAGATGTTTGCATGTTAAAGAAGGAAATCCGCCTTGTTAGTAGTAAGTGGTCCTTGAATGAAGATCTCCACATGGGCAAAATGCGGTGGACTGGTTTAGAGGCACTCTGATCAAGAGCCAAACATTTGATTAAGGTAATATGACAGATACCTAATTACTAGCAGGGAACAGAAGAAATTTAGGTGGGCGGATGAGATTAAGAAGTTTGCAGGGGCAACATGGCCACGATTGGCATATGACCGGGGTAGTTGGAGAAGTATGGGAGAGGCCTTTGCCCTGCAATGGGCGTAACTAGGCTGATGACGATGATGACAGATACATTGTGTTATTGTATGCGCATTGCGAAATTGATATATGCAAGTCAACGTTTATATAAGAGGACAGATTTGTATATGAGCCTGGAACCATGAGAAAATAAACAATTTCTGATGCTTGAGGGCGTTACGTATTTCCGTCATTAGGAAGAAGATCGGCACTGTATGGATCCTTTGGAGATGATCGGTGACGTTTATTCGATTAGCACTCTTGCTTACGATAGGTGTTAATTATTGATGATGCCTGATGACAACCCTTATGAAGGTGCACAGAGACAGAATTGTGCGCCATGTTCATGTGGAGAGCGTTAATTACGTATCGGAGTTGGGGGGGGGGTAGGGGAGGCATGCGCCACCTGGTTGCTAGACAGAGTTTTCCATATGCAATAATGTGCACAATATGCACGTCTTATGCATCTATGCAATTTGGGACGAACTTTCCAGCACTCGTACACGGCACTGCATCGTCTTCTCTTCCAACGTAGGCAGTGGCGAGTAGAGGGTGACGGAGAGATAAAGACGATGCATGCGTGAGGCGCCTATATTGTCTGGTTTCGCGGACAAAAATGTGATCGGGTACTCTGCCGTCCTGTACGAAGGCACCATGTCCAGGGAGGCCAGCTTGACGCAAAATGCCTCTCTTATAGCATTTGTCGTCTTACATGTGTTAAGTTAAACACCTTTGCGGAACGTTACGGTGTGCGTCCTTTCAAATGTTTTAGTTTACCGTACGGGAACGCAAACGTACGGAATGTGTTATAACACAGGGTGCTGTCTGGTGCCTCGTGCCAAATGTATGCAAGCCAAGACAATCCATTAGCAACCATCCTGTTGCTATGCGGACGTCTCTCGTTAGGCCTATGGGTGCCGGAATCCCCAAATGATCTCACAAAATTAGACGCACTGTGCACTCATGACTAGCGTTTCAGGTGAGTTTAGAGAAAGCGAAAGTTGATTTCAATAGTTACTGGCGATCAATGCGAGTGAGAGCGTAGCCATCACAAGAATTCACGCTGAAGTGGGTGTCATGGGTGCCGTCATGTTCGAGGACGTTATTTCATAATGTCCGTAAACATTATGAACGTTAAACTCGCCAAATAACGTACGTTATCTTAATGCACGTCAACTATAGAAACCCAATAACGTTCAGACCATGCGCACTGACGAGGACGCTATTTCTTTATTTACGGAATACATTTACGTTTGGTTGCACACGCTAATCTAAATCTGTCTAATAACGCGTTTGGAAGTCCCCACTGAGCTCGATCGGCGTGACCCGCTCCCGAGAGTTGTTGTACTAACAAAATCTTCGTGTAATTTCTCAGTTATATGGACATGAATTGCTGCCCGATTTCCTTGGTGGTCACAACGTTGACGCAAATGGCGGCCATGGCAACGGCTTGGCCTTTGCACGGCACTTGTTCCATGCATCCGGCTCCAACACTGTTGTGCATCAGCGTATCATGGGCTTGAGCATACCGGCATAGCGTGATGCCTCCGATCGCGAAATGTCGCTTCGGAACGTGCTTGAACAGGGCAGCACCAGCGCACATTTACTTGAGCCTTTTGCTACGCGCGACGAGTTCATACACAATGATGGACTGAGGTTGGTCACTCCACGTTTCCGAGAGCGGCAGCACGGCCGTCACCAAAACGAGCGAGCCTCCCCCGAAACTTCTGACGTTGGCATCGATGTACTGCACATTTATGGCGGCTAGAGTCACATGCTTCGGAAAGTTGTGCTTGACCACGAACACCTGGGTCCACACAATGATCTTGTGGAGCCTGTGCTTCGACGGTCGATTGTTTTCGTCAACAATGTGGCAGTAGGCACACCCTTCCCATCTCGCCAATGTATACTTGGCGCAGCTGAGCAGAATTTAGTAGAGTGCTTCTGTAGGACATAGGTGAAGCAGAGCATTCGTACAATCGTCAACGAACGCTTTAAAGTTGTTCACTTATTTAACTGCCTTTTGCAGCATAGTGACCACGTGGCTACCTGGCAAGACGTGGCGACCCGAACCACGCGACTCGTGTGACCGAGGCATCAACGGATTACACTAATATCAATATCGGGATCGACAGAAGTTTGATTGAACAATTGCGAAATTGGCTTATTTTGTTGTTGTACGGCCTCCAGGATTACAGTTTGTTGATTTGCATCTTGAAAACTTCATATTTTGCCCCTGCTGACCTTCCACGTATGCCCCCATGGGTAATTTCCAAAATACCTAGGTAGGTCTATCTATTACCGGAATTTCTAAATATAAGCGAATACCTACCGTCGGCCTCAGACATTTAACACTTGAATATATGTCGAAAGAATATGACTCCTCGATGAATGTGTATACAGACGGATCGGTCTCGTCGCATGCGTCTGGTGCGGCTTTCGTCGTGCCTGCGCATCAAGTCATTCGACGGTTTCGTCTGTGTAATAAGATGACTACAACATCTACAGAACTAATGGCAATCAGAGAGGCCGTTTAAAATATTTCGCGACAGCCTCCTCAAGTATGGGCGGTCTTCAGTGACGCAAAATTGGCTCTGCAACAACTTAGAGGGGTGTTGAGAGAAAGCGCTTACAGAGTTCTGGCTTTTCAAACTGCTGAACAGTACACTTCAGCGCAAGAAAACGGCCACCATATCATATTTCAGTGGATTCCCAGTCACTGTGGCTTACACGGCAACGAACTGGCCGATGACGAAGCGAAGAAAGCACTCGAAGAACCAGAGTCACTGCTTGCAATTCCTTTTTCAAGAGCGGACGCCAACTGCCTCCTCTCCAGTGCCATCTGAAAATCGACAGCAAAGCACTGGGACAATCCGGATAATCCCCACAGACGACTCCAGAGATTGGACCCTACCATGAAATTTAGGCTACCACCGAAAATTCAACGCAGCTGTGCCAGTCTTCTGCAGAGACTAAGGCCGGGGGTAGTGGATACGTGCACCTCATGCGACGCACCGAGTATCCAGGCTGTGAGTTGTGTAATGTGTATAGGTCATGTGCTTTGTGACTGCCCTAAGTACGTGGAAAGGCGTCAAAAGTTGAACAAAAAAAGCACCGAAAACTGATGCCCGCAGGGCTTTATTCGACGTTATTTCGAACTGCCACTGCAAAATAAAGTGAAAGGGCCAGTGCTGTCGTAGTTATCCCTGTCGGCGTGAATGGCGTTGTCGTCCAGATTATCCACCAAGGTTATTGGAGAAACGCCATTTCAGACATGCGGGCGACATATTTGAACACAGCGAAGCCTTACGTCGATTGCACGGCGATGAACGGCGTGACTTCGAAGACCGTTCACATGACGCGACGCACAATGGTGCCTATCGTACGTTTCACGTGAAGTAGTGGGTAAACAGTGATGAATGTTCATTACGTACTCACATCATACACGCGTAGTTAGTACGCAGAGACCATACATAATTAAGCCAAGCGAGGAAGTGAGATGGGCGAAGCGTCGCGCCGATAGCTTTTCTCAGCGTCTGCGGCAATAAATCGACGTAGGAATATTTTTTCATCGACAACAGCGACAGGCGCATGCGGGCCGATATACTTTCTAAAGGGGTTTCCTTTTTTGTTTTTCATTGCGGAACCGTTAGCACGGGGAGCGACGCGCGTATACCGCGGCCACCTATGCTGGAGCCCTGCTATTGTGCCTCTAGCAATATGGCCGCTGGCGGCTTCACTCGTTCCCGTAGGCGGCGGCTGGGACTGCCACTCCAGAAGTTTCAAACTTCTGCTTTCAATAGGTGAAGCGCCAATAGTGACGGCACACAAGAAGAAATATAGACAGGACAAGGCGCGCCTTGTCGCCTTGTCCTGTCTGTATTTATTCTTGTGTGCCGTCACTATTGGCGCTTCACCTATTGAAAGCTATGCACCAACTAGCCCCTCAAACTTCTGGTCTGCCAATCCAGAAATTTTGTAAGTACGGAACAACGGCAGCTTTGTCCCCTTTATGACGATAATCACGGCTGGGCTGCTTTCCCTCGACGGCTCTGATTTCATTTAATGTTTTAGCGCAAACAGATCTTATCACATTATCTGGATAGTCGGCTTGTTCCAGCTGATAGGTGTGGTTGTGGACGCTTAAATAGAATAAGTACTCACAGGATTTTCCCATTGTGGAACCGAAACTCATTTTGACAATTCCTCTTTTGACCTGTTTCTAATGGTCCGACCTATAGTTGAGCATAGGTTTAAAAAATCTGGGTCGGCAGTACCAACAAGCTTGAAATAGTTGAAAGATGAATTTTAGACCAATAAACTGCAACTGGTTGTCTTGGGGCAGTTCAAATGAAACGTTGAATTTTATGTTGTTTTTCTTGAAAAGTTCTAAAATGTTTTAGTTTAAAATTCTTAGTTTAAAAAATGCATTTCAATGACATAATGGGCATTTCAAAATGCCTATTATTTGAAATGCTTTATTGTAAAATGCATATTTGTTTTGTGGTTCAATAAAAATGAAGCTGTAATCGTTTTGTCCTGTTGTTCCTTGGTGTACTGTCTATCGTTGCGCTTAAAACGTTTTCAAGACCTCTATGACTTACGTGACCGTGGTGCAAAGGGGCTTCAGAGTCGGAAATGTTTACTGTTGCACAACCTCAGGGATCGGCCCCTTATACTGGTCGAGAAATTGACCGACAGATGCCCCGAAAACCGAACAGAGGACATCGAACCCTCGGCGCTATTAGATGATTTACGCTCTTGAAGGCATATATTTCTCACAGTGAGGGTACTTAAGTAAGACTTGGTGCTTCATTGCAAAATTTGCTCAATAGTTGTAGTCCGTAAGGGCATTACGGAAGCCTATACATAAGTTGACTGGTTTCAAGAGGGGCTACCCGGCAAGCCAGTTGAACCAGCACCCAGCCGCACTCAGCAGCAGCAGCCGGGGCCAAATTCCGACAGGATTCACAAAGAAAGGTCCACTTTCAACTGCGCTGTCCTTATGGTTGCATGGCGACGGCGTTCTGCTGCTGAGCAAAGCATTTTGAGTACAATCACCGAGTGCGGCGACTGCATTCCAATGGCGTTGTGATGACGTACGATGTAGGCTGCTACGAATCGGTTCTAGGTGCACGTTAGAAAAGCCTACGTAGCAAAGATTATTCGTAGCTCCTAAACTGACTCTATTGCTTGGAAACGTTAGAATTCATACTTCAATTCCTATTAAAAAGAGTCAAAGAAAAATTGCCAGTTCTTTTAGACCGATATTGGCAGCATGGGAGCGGTAGCAAGCTTGAGCGCTGCCCTTGGTCTCATCACACGATATTGTAACGGGATGTAGAAGCCACATGTTGGCAGGAAGCTGCACAAAAAACTGCTGAGATGAAGAAACAGCGCCCTGGAAGCTATCACGGGTCTGGGAATGCTAGCGGCACGAGTACCGCCAGTGGCATTGAGGTGTAGCATCTGGTCGCTACACGAGATGAGAGCACAGAGCAAACGCGCAATGAGATATCACAGCTGTACGGAGCACTGGCGCCAGTACAGGATAAATTCCCTCACTTCCAGTTTTAGCCATGCTGTTTCTTTAGGCACGCAGGAAATTTTTAGGCACGTAAGATTCACTAAATAGGCAGCAGAAACTCCCGAAACGCGCCGCCGAGGCGTGCTAACTGAGATGCATGCGCCCCTTTTCTGGTCAGAGCGAGCACATACTGGACGTTATTGCTGTAATTGTCATTTTTGAATGAATTTAGCGCGTCATGAGCGCCGTGCCGTAGAAAAATCCGGTGTGGCAGTCTTCCGACTACATTCTCCTCGGCTGGGCCTTCAAAGGAGCGCAAGATGGAGGCGCCTCGTGTCCAATCGCCTTTCCGGTGAGAGAAGCGACCTGTTTTCCACCATCATCTTACCCCTCCACGCTCTAAGCGCGGTCAAAGGCGGCCGAGACGCCTTATACCTAGCCGGCTTGACGGCCGACTGCGCACGTGCGAATCCGGAACTACGAGGCCACAACCGTTTAGAAATCGTTCTATATTTAGTTACCCATCGCGATCAGCTAGATGCATCTATCGCGGACAAATCAAGGAAATTTTTAGGTGCATAACATTCACGAAATAGGCTGCAGAAACTCCCGAAATGCGCGGCCGAGGCGTACCAAGTGAGATTCATGCGCCCCTTTTGTTATCAAAGCGAGCACATAGTGGACGTTATTCCTGTAATCATCATTTTTGAATGAATGTAGCGCGTTATGAGCGCCGTGCCGTAGAGAATCCGGTGTCACAGTCTTACGATTCACCCATGAGGGAAAGTTTTCGTGTATATATATATATATATATATATATATATATATATATATATATATATATATATATATATATATATATATATATATATATATATATGCGTGTGCGCATACAACTGAGCAACATATTCATTCTCCTCGGCTCGGCCTTCAAAGGAGTGCAAGATGGAGGTGCACCGTGTCTAGTCGCCTTTCCGGTAAGAGAAGCGACCCATTTTTCAACATTTCAACCAACAGGCATCTATCGCGGACCAATATCACGTAGGGCCCTCAGGGCTGGACTTGTAGTCGATAAGGTAGCCTCGCCGCCTGTGGGATTATCTGGCTGAGCTATGTCGAATGCTTGGTTGCCATAGTCGCAAGTTCGAATCCGGCTATAAGAGCTTTTTCTTTCTTTTTTTACGATGGTGAGCTTGAAATTCACCTCCTCTAGTGCCCACCTGCAGGCGTGGAGTGACGCCTGTCACCGGCAAAAGATGTCGAGAGTGAGTGGGGTTATACTAATGCAGGTACAACCAAATTAGGAAGGCCCACTAAGCTTCAACAAGGCGCTCCCTCGGCAGAACAGGAATTGGCCTCCCTGGTGCATCAGGCCACCCGCTCCCAAATGGCTCACTCAATTACCAAATGGCCCTCAGTCCCCAGCACCTGCGGAGCACCTGACCAACACGGCGGTCAGACCTGTAACGCAGCGGAGGGTGCTAAGAATCTCTGTATCCGGACAGTCCGTCAATGGAAAGTGACCTTGCAATGTTTAACACCCGAACCCTCTCGAGTGAGGCTAGCTTAGCAGGGATTTTTCAGTTACTATCAGACATTGTTTGGGATATCATCGACCTTAGTGAGATTAGAAAAACTGGTGAGGCCTATATATTGCTGAATAACAGACATGTCCTCTGCTATAGAAGTCTCCCAGGTGAGAAGCAACAGGGGGTAAGATTCCTAATCCATAAGGACATAGCGGGCAACATTGAGGAATTCTACAGCATTAATGAGAGGGTAGCTGTAGTCGTAATGAAACTTAATATGAGGTATAGATTAAAGGTAGTACAAGCCTACGCTCCTACACCCAGTCATGAAGATGACAAAGTAGATCTGTTTTATGAAGATGTTGCATTAGAGAGGAGAAAAGTGCGAACTCAGTATACTGTAGTAATGGGCGACATCAATGCAAAAGTGGGGAAAAGCAGGCTGGTGCAGAAGCGATTGGCAACTACGGCGACGATTCTAGGCATGCTAGGAGAGAGATTCTGGTAGAATTCGCAGAAAGGAATAAGCTTCGAATAATGAACACCTTTTTCAGGAAGCGTAGCAACAGAAAGTGGACCTGGAAAAGCCCTTATGGTGAAACAAGAAATGAAATTGACTTCGTACTTTCAGCTGATCCCAGAATAGTGCAGAATGATAGGTAGGGTAAAGTACAGTTAGTCAGGGCTAGGGTTCACCTCAACTTGAACAGAGAAAGAGCAAAATTGGTCAAGAAGAAACAGGTCAACCTAGAGGCAGTAAGGGTAAAAGCAGACAAATTCAGGTTTGTACTTGCAAACAAATATGCAGCCTTAGAACAGAGAGATGATGATCACATAGAGCTAACTAATGAAAGAATAAGTGGGTTGGCTTCAGAGGGAGCAGTTGAAGTGGTAGGCAAGGCACCAAAGCAACCAGTAGGCAAGCTCTCTCAAGTAACAAAGGACTAAATAAAGAAACGACAAAAAATGAAAGTGCCCAACTCAAGAAATAAGATACAATTCGCGGAACTGTCAAAACTGATCAACAAGGTGAAAATAAGTGATGTTCTAAACTATAACACGAGAAAGACTGAAGAAGCCGTAAAAAATGGACGCAGCCTGAAATCAGTCAGAAAGAAAATTTGCATAGGACAAAGCACGATGTATGCACTAAAAGATAAGCAGGGTAATATCCTCAGCATTCTCGAAGGTGTAGCGAAAGTAGCGCAAGAATTCTATACTGAGCGGTACAGCACCCAGAGGAGTCAGGATACCTCAAATAGAAACAGTAATGAACAGGATACAGAAACTCCTCCTATAACTAGCGGTGAGGTCAGAAGGACCTTGCAAGACATAAGAAAAGGAAGAGCGGCAGGAGAAGATGGAATAACAGTCGATTTAACAAAAAATGGAGAGGCATAATGCTTGGAAAACTGGCGGCTCTTTAAACAATATGTCTATCGGCTGCAAGGGTCTCAGAAAACTGGAAGAACGCAAACATTATACTAGTCCAAAAAAAGGGAGAGGTTAAAGAATGGAAAAATTATAGGCCCATTAGCTTACTCCCAGTATTATATAAAATATTTACCAAAACAATCTCCAATAGAATAAGGGCAACGCTGGACTTTAGTCAACCAAGGGAACAGGCTGGCTTCAGGAAGAGATAATCTACAATGGATCACATCCATGTCAATAATCATGTTATCGAGAAATCCGCGGAGAACAATGAACCTCTCTATATGGCTTTCATAGATTACGAATATACATTTGATTCAGTAGAGATACCAGCAGTCGTAGCGGCATTATGTAATCAAGGAGTACAGAACACTTATGTAAATACCTTGGAAAATATCTACAGAAGTTCTACAGCTAACTTGATTGTACACAAGAAAAGCAGGAAGATACCTATAATGAAAGGGGTCAGACAGGGAGACACAATCTCTCCAATACTATTCACTGGGTGCTTGGAAGAAGTATTCAAGCTATTAAAGTGGGAAGGCTTAGGACTAAAAATCGACGGCGAATATCTCAGAAACCTTCGGTTTGCCGATGACAGTGTTCTATTCAGCAACAATGCAGACGAGTTACAACAAATGATTGAGGACCTTAATAGAGAGGGTGTAATAGTGGGGTTGAAGGTTAATATGTAGCAGACAAAGATAATGAGAAATATCCGGGCAAAGGAACAAGAGTTCCAGTTCGCCAGTTGGCCTCTAGTGTCTGTGAAGGAGTACGTTTACCTAGGTGAACTAATCACAGGGAACCCTGATCATGAGAAGGAAATTCACAGAATAATAAAAATGGGTTGGATCGCAATCGCAGAAGAAAGTGCCAGCTCCTGACTGGAAGCTTACCATTATCATTGAAAAGGAAGGTGTAGAATCAGTGCATTTTACCGGTGCTGACATATGGGGCAGAGACTTGGAGTCTGACAAAGCTTGAGAACAAGTTAAGAGGAAGTCTTAGCTCGGGCCCAACTCCGACGCAGCCTATTTAAATACATGCAAAACGCAAAAAGTTTTTCCAAGATAAACCCTGAACCGATTTTAACAAAATTGGATGTATGTGAGAGATATAGTAAAATTCTAGTGTCTATTGGAAGTATAATTTCGATTCAGAGCCTGAATTTTTTTTAAAAAGATTTTCGAAAATTCCTATGTTTGAAAAAAATAAAAGTACGAAATTTAGAAATTAATAGCTCTGCATCAAAAACAGATATCGTGGTTCTGTGAACGGTATGCATTAGGTTATTGAAATCGGACAAATTCATTATGTCATTTTACATCTTATCTGAATTTCTTACGTTGGTTACAAGGGTTCTGAAAAAGCTGTATTTACATATTACAATTTTTCTTATTTTCATGTGTAACATATCAATTTTGTACGCCTTAGATGTACTATTAGATGCAATTGACGATATTGTATTATCAGTTTTCGTTGCTGAGTTACAGAGTTGTAAACTTGATAGTTTCGTTCTTCGAAAATTTTGGATTTTTGCCAATTGATAATAAGAAACTGACGACCTAAATCAAAAATCCGCAACAACAGTCACTAGATTTTAAGTTTTGCAGTGGTTGCCGAGAAAAACGAATTCCCCTTTTACATGTATCTAGATAGGAGCACCCGAGCTAAAGCTTCCTCTTGAGGACCGCGCAAAGAGCGATAGAACGAAGATTGCTAGGCATAGCGTTAAGAGACAGAAAGAGAGCTAGTTGGATCAAAGAGCAAACGGGTGCAGACGATATTCTAATTGACATCAAGAGAAAAAAATGGAGCTGGCCAGGTCACGTAATGCGCAGGTTAGATAACCGTTGAACCATTATGGTTACAGAATGGGTACGAAGAGACGGGAAACACAATCGAGCACGACAGAACACTAGGTGGTGCGATAAAATTAGGAAATTCGCGGGCGCTAGTAGGAATCGGTTGGCGCAGGGCAGGGATAATTGTAGATCTCAGGGAGAGAGGCCTTCGCCCAGTAGTGGACATAAAACAGGCTGATGATCATAATTATGCTGTTGTCTCGGAAGCTTGAGCGTTTTAAAAAGAAATACATATTATGCGAATGCAGTATTTTATTACTAGTTGAGGCACGCTGCAATCGTCAACATTCTTGATAGACCATGAAACCCAGTTAGAGCAGCTTTAGCGCTTGGATAATGTAGCATTTATCCAGCATGACGAAACATTCGTACGCACCAGCACATCATCGGTCACGAAGACAGCGACGGCGAACAGTCGTCTGGAGCATCGACATGACTGCTGTTGCAATAAAGTGCAAAATGGCTCTAGAACTTCCATAACTTTACCATTGCAAAGTCCTCGTGCGAGATTATGAAAAATAAGGTGAGACCATCCGAATAAGAATTTGCAAAGTACAAGCTCACCAGCGGTATTTCTTCAGCCATCCCGCAAAATATGTAATCCGGAGCAGGAAGAATATTATAGGACTTCGTGCCATCGGAGTCTGTGGTCGCACAGACTAGGACACAACTCTCTATATTGAATTCTTCGCTATAATTCTGGAAATAAGATGATGCGCAACATGTGTATAGAAGGAGAAGCTTGGTTCTGTGTTATTGAAAAATATTCCGACATTGTATTTACCAAGTTTGTGTATGAATTGTGGAAACAGCACACGCAGTACAAATTAATGTCCCATCACTGAAGTAACAACAGAATCGTGCGTTATCTAACTATCACTATTTTTTTATTGACTGCGCAAGTCGGGATCTCATGAGGCTTTTACATAAAAACAAAATTCTTACCGGTACAAATTCTACTTCTGTAGCATCCTTATATTTGTTCTTGCAGTACTTTTCAGCGTCCTCCAATGGTTTTCGTAAACGTGTTTCCGTAAGAAGAGGCATTTCTCGTGATTTTGAGTCCAATAAGCAATGGCCCCGCTCACTCCTGCAAGAACAGTAATTTCTTCCAGTGAACCAGTACCGAAAGAATAAACGTTGAGTGTTGCTAACAATAAAACCAACTATAACTATTGAATTTGCAAATGAGTAGGCTGGGGTTCACAAGAGCTGCATGGACAGTGAACGTAATCCCCCAATCTGCACGGCTTTTATTATCCTTTTTTCAAAAAAGATAGTAAAGGGTGCGAAGCCAAGTAATGTGTAGGTAAGCGTTCCGAAACGTACGAGCGCTAGTCAAAAAAACAAAGAGGAAAAAAAAGAGACTTGCACTCGCTTGATAAGGCAGCTTCCCCGAGCAAACACGAGCCGTAAGAGCAAGCATTTTTAATGTGTTGCTTGCCTACGTCCTTTCGCGTTTTCCTATAGTGTTGATGCGTCGACTAGTTAGTACTTACGTATAACATTATACGGAGGGACACGTCTCTCCAAGTCCTCATTTACTTGGCCCAATGGCGTCCAGCAAAATTGCTCTCTCGAAGCACTCGTGGGTTCGTGCACGCCCGTGAGTGTTTCAACCTGTCCGATGCATCACGTACTATGCAAAAACCAGGGTGTATCCTCCTGGCATCCCCGCCACTTTAACGCTGTTATATGGCAAGCAGCCTGTATGTCACCAAAAGCGAGGCCTTCACCTACAGATATCAAGACCTCAAGGTAACTTTCGAACACTGCTGTCTAATTGAGATGTAGAACAAGAAGTTTTATCTATTTTCATATAAGGAAAACAAGTAAACAAACAGGTGTTGGATCTGTAGCCAAAGGCTAATTAGAGGTACGATAAATAAAATGTGCAAATTTCATGCACTGAGGCAATCGATACGAGCGAAGCTTTCTGTGCTGCTCGCGTTGATGATTGACGATATTTGGCAGATATGTTGAAGGCATGGAGACCCCTACGGGAATCGGGAACAGCGTGAACAAAGACACCTGCCCCGATCTCACGTCCGTCAAAAGAACAAGGCAAGCGGAGTGGGACAACCTAATGGAAAACCGAGGTGGCGACCACTATATCCTAAAGACGCAAATAACAATAGCAGACAAAATTAGACGACTGATAGGGAAAGCAAACATAACGGACTGGAAAGCCTTCAGAGAAGCATGTGGCGATGCAGTAGAAAGCATCCAATCTATAACAGACTTGGGGAACATGCTCAAAGAAACACAACGCGAATTCACCAAAGAAATTGACCATATCCTGCAGACTCCGGACGTGGACTCTAGACTTCTCAGACTATGGGAAGCCAGAAGGGTGCTCACAGAAAGGTGGAAAACACAGAAATACAAGAGAAAGCTCAAGCTAAAGATTGCGGAAATCACGAAAAAGGCAGAAGAGTACGCGGCGCAGCTAGCGAGGCAAAATTGGCAACAATTTAGTGACTCTCTAAACGGAACCTTGAGCACTGCAAAAACATGGCGCATACTCAAGGCACTCCTAGATCCGGCAGAAACAAAGACTGAAAACAACAAAGCCATATGCAGACTGGTGCACCAGTACGAGGGAACAGACTCGGAACTATTGGACAAAGTACGCAAAAAGTGCAACGGCGACGGCGACCCAGCAGCCTACACAGAGCGCTACAAAGGAGAAGAAAATGGAAGGCCGGATAGACCCATCACCCGGGAAGAGGTGTACGCGGCGATAAGAAGCGCAACAAAGAACACAGCCGCAGGTGCGGACAATATCAACAACTCGCTCATCCGCAACCTCGGAGACGAGCTAGCCGAAAAGCTAACCGAATACCTCAATGGACACTGGCAAGCGGGAACAGTACCAGAAGAATGGAAACACGCGGAAGTCATCATGATCCCGAAACCAGGCAAGAAACTTCAAGTGGAAAACCTCAGACTAATCTCTCTTACATCATGCCTAGGCAAGATCTATGAGAGAGTGGTTACGAGGAGGCTACAAAATCATATGGAAGAAAACGAGCTGTACCCCCTCACTCAGCATGTTTGGTGTCAGAGCCAGGCTCTCGACCGAAGATGTACTCCTGTAAATCAGAGAAGAGGTACCGAGCAATATCCCACTCAACGGAGAACACATCATCATGGCACTGGACGGCAAAGGCGCCTTTGACAACGTAAGCCACGAAGCCATCCTGACAGGACTAGACAACCTAAATTGGGGCATGAAAATACACAGTTACGTCAAGGCGTTTTTGTCCAACAGAACAGCAACAATCGGCCTAGGCGAGCTCAGATCCAAAAAGTTCAACATCCCAAACAAAGGCACACCGCAGGGATCGGTCATCTCACCCATCCTGTTCAACGATGCCATGATTGGACTGGCCCAACAGCTAGACCAAATCGACGGCCTACGCCACGCCATGTACGCCGCCGATATCACTGTAAGGGTCAGCAAAGGCTCACTCAGGGAAAAGGAAGAAAGATTTCAAGATACTGCGACATGCGTAGAGGAATATGTCAAGGCAAGAGGTCTAGCCTGCTCAACGGAGAAATCCGAGCTCGTAAGAGTACGGCGAGGCAAGAAGAATCGCACCGTCCCAGAGGAAGTAAAGCTGAAGTTGAACATCCACCTCGAGGGACAGCCAATCCCTGAGAAGACACTCATCAGGATATTAGGAATGTGGGTACAATAACACTAATTAAAACTGCAGCCAACCAAGTGGCCCTCATGATAACGCGGGTCTTGGAGGAAAGACACGGCATGAAGGAAGCAGACACAGGTCAGAAGCCTAGTGGTCAGTAGAGTGACGTACAGCCTCCCGTACTACCACTGTAGGAAGCACGAAATGCAACAAGTGGACGCAATCCTGAGGAAAGCCCTCAAGACGGTGCTCCACCTACCGCAGTCAACATCGACCGACAAACTCCTGGCCCTGGGGCTACACAACGGTCTCGAGGAGCTCCAAGAAGCGCAGATAATCGCGTAAATGCAAAGACTAAAACTATCGGCAACGCGCAGAAGACTCCTGAGAAGATACAGCGGCGAAGCTACCATAAATGAGACACAAAGCACGAAGACAATAAATGTAAAATATAAATCAAATATTATACGCCAAAGGCTATAAATATTGTATTACTGTTTTTTATAGAGACGTGGCCTAAAACAACAAAGTTGTAGGGTCCTGCACGGTTGCTATCAGTGTGTGAATCCGTTCTGGTTTAAGCATAATGTCGTCAGCTGTAGAACAGACGGTCCAACAGGCTGCCTGTTGGGCTAGTTGGTCTAACATTCTAAATTCCAAATACATCACAAAAATACCCATACACGTAAAGAAGACATGAAAGATGCGGAGAAGCGCTACTACCAACGATTTATTCCGATCGACACACCCTCCGATCTTATAAAGTGAGCCACGCACAAGTGTCACGCCCTTTTTCCCATGCAAAGGTGATAAAATAAAAAGGTGAACAATACTGCTGCCTGCTTTAGATAGCAGAAGCAGAGTTTGGGTAGGCGCTAGTTGCTATTCCATTGTTTCAGCATCACTAACGCCCGTACATAGACAGTTATTTTGGTTCCTGTCTACGTAAGTGATGTTTGAAACATTAGCAGATTTCAAGAATTCTAGTTCGGCACTGTACAAAAGAATAGATGCTTCCCTTACACAGGTTGGTGAATTTTTGTGGATATGGAATACTTCCGAAGCCACTCGAGCATTGTGGTTTGCAGACTCGCCTAAGATAGTAGTATCATTAAAAAGAGCCTCGCAATCGCAAGCGATGATATGGGCAACCGATCCGGCATATTTGTCCTCTTTTCCTGAAGTTTTACCGCGTGCAGTTTGAGCCGGTCGTTGATGTACCGTTCAGTTTGGCTGATTTGCACGTTCCCACAGCGTGTCTGGTTTTGCAACCTCGCTTGCTGTCAACGTCAATCCGAAGGCAGAGCCTGGAAGCCTTATTAGAAGCCAATAGGTAACAGCCTGTCGGCAGCTGGATTTTCTAAGTTGTTTGTTGGTGCGGTGGCCGAATCGCTCGTCGAAAAGGTAAAGAACAAAGCTGGAACGCAAAGCTCTCAGACCAAGCGACGCGACGACGGCGAGGCCTTTTTCAATGCTTAATATACATAAGGTGCCGCACAACCTGAAGAAGGTCGCAAATAGGCATAGTGTTCCTGTGGCCTTTACGGCTCCTAATAAGCTTTTCAGTCTCTGCCCTCGGATTTTAGTTCCCAGCAAGCGAGGTTGCAGAACCAGACATGAACACCCCCACGTAGGGTGTGCGACAGGAGTAGTATATTCAGTTCCCTTGAAGTGTGGAAAAGTGTACATCGGCCAAACCGAACGGTACATCAACGGCGGGCTCAGAGAGCAGGCGCTAAATGTTAAGAAAAAAAGAGGACAAATATGCACGTTTCGTTGCCCATATAATCGCGTGTGGTTGCGAGGCACCCTTTTCTGAGACTACTATCTTGCGTAAGTCTGCAAACCACGCGGCTGAATGGCTTTAGAAGCATTCCATAACCACAAAAATTTACCTATCTGTGTAAGCGAATCATCTATTCTTTTGCACAGTGCCGAACTGGACTTCTTGAATTCTGCTATCTAAAGGAGGCAGCAAGATTGTTACTCTTCCTAGTTTATCACCTTTGCATGGGAAAAGGGGCGTGACACTTGTGCGTGGCTCACTTTCTAAAATCGGAGAGTGTGTCGATTGGAATGAAAGTTGGTAGTAGCAGTTGTCCACGTCTTTCGTGCTTTCATTATGTGTATGTGCATTTTTTGCGCTGTATTCGGACTTGACGTCGTCAGCTGTGCGGCAAAGAATCATGCCGTCTTGTGTGTAGGAAACTTAGGGATCTGTAGGGGTCTGAACGTTGGTCGGAAGGGCCTCTCCTTGCTGCGACCTTGCGGCGAAAGTGGTCCTCAAAGAGTTCGCGCAATTTTTTTTTCTATTGTGAAGATGCAACTTGTAAATTCGTCCTTGTGCGTATAGAACCACACGCTTGAGGAGATGCTCAGGCAAAATCTGCCGTTGGCGTCCATATTATTGGATTCCACTTGTCATTGTTTATGCTTTCATAAAAATTGACCCGCCGTAATGGCTTAGGGGCTATGGTGTTGTGATGCTAAGTACGAGTTTGCGGGATGAAATCCAGGTCGCGGCGGCCTCAATTCGATGGGGGCGAACTGCAAGAACGTCCGTGTCCCGTGCATTGTGGGCACGTTGAAGATCCTGTGGTGATTAAAATTAATCCGAAGTCTCCCAATACGGCGTGCTTCAGAATCGCGTGGTGGTTTCGGTACGTAAAACCCCAGAATTCAACTGACTTGTTGAAAGTTGATGCAGTCGTTGACGTCAGCACAAGGATGGTTAGGGTGGTTATTTGGGATGATTGGATCAGCCTGACAAGCCGAAGCGGTTGATGAAGACGTCGCTTATTTGAGAGCCAGCGCCACCCCATGAGCCCAGATGCACCTCTTCGTTTTCCTTGCCTTCGGTCATTTGCTGTGCCGGTACTCTCCACAGAGGCCATGACACCAAATGTCCGAGCATCAATTATGCATCGCATATTAAACCGTTAGCATTGCAGAACAAGCTGGTAAAATTTTAATTCATTCAGTGTAGTTGAACAATAGTATTTGAATTTTAATCTAAAATCGAATGTAAAGCAGTCTCGCAATAGTTAGTAGGCAAGAAATGAATCAGCTGCCCCAAAAAGGGCTTCCTAAATTAAACAAATTTTTAGCACTATGCGAGCTTTTGTGCGCTACAAGCTACGGAGTGACTGCAAGAACGGGAAATATTTGATGGGCGCAAGTCCTACACCACGCCTCCACCGTCATTACCCGCACTCCCGAGACGGCTGAAGAAGTGGCCATTGCCCTGGCCACTCTAGATCCCACCTGTCACACCATCGTGTGTGACTCTCGCTCAACCGTCACCAACTTCACCAAAGGCCGTATTTCTCCCCAAGCTCTTCGCATCCTCTGCCAGGCACCCCACTCTAAAGACAGCATTATCTCCCTGACATGGATCCCTGACATGGATCTCCCTGACATGGATCTCCCTGACATGTCCACCCACACCTCCCCAATCTCAGTGAGGTCACCCACTCCATTGCGCGAGGCCTAGTCAAACGCGCCGGAGTCACTGGAGACGAGTTGGACACCAGGGACAATCTGACCACCTATAACGATCTCGTTAAGGCCTTTTACCTCAGTCGCCGAGCCTACCCCCCCTCACCCCAAGTTCAGCCGGGTGCAGGCTACGACCCTGCGTCTGCTACAAACAAACAAGTACCCTTCACTCGCCCGCATCTACCTTATATTCCCAGACGTTTACGCTACCCCAACTGCCGGTGCTGTGGCATTCACCCGGCTACGCTTCCGCATATGCATTGAGAGTGCCCAGCTCAGTACACACACATTAACACCACGACCCTCTCGTCGAGGTTGCATGCGGTTCTGCCGAGCTCCGCCCTCGACGGCGAATCCTGGGCGACCCAACACGCCCGCGAGGTGGCGGCGAGGCAAGCCCTCAACGTCCCCTCATGCGAGACTTAGGCCCGGCCATCACAAAGTGCTGGTTCTACAATAAATGTCTATCCCCCCCATGCGTTCCTGCGTTCTCGTATTTGCGGGTTAGAAATTGATAGGACCGAATCAGTCACAAGAATAGGTAGCGGTACAAGGCAGATATAATATTCTATGCAAGGGGAAAAGATAACGGAGATGCAAGCAAAATGCTAGACTAATAAGCCTGTATAGCATACCTAATTAGCTCAAGCAGGCGAGCTGAATATTTATCGCCACATCGTTTCAAAGGAACTGCCAGTAGATCATTTTGATCACGTGTCTTGGCGGTTTGCTGCTGCTTTTAATCACGCGAGTGAAGAAATTGTGGACGCGATTCCACGGCGACGCCTTTACCGCGCCATTGGATTCGAGAGCGTGCGGATAAGGACGTCCTATGGGATCTGCAACTGTTTCAACGCAGACGACACAGCAGTGGTCCCTCATTTCCTGACGTCTCGCAACCATGACAGTATGGCGGTCGCTGTCAGTGGGAGGAATTTAGAGGCAGCGATTCCACTTGAAAATTTCTAGTTAGACTGTGCGCTGAGAACCCGATTTTTTGTGGAATAACCATATTAGGCCTCCTACTCTCTGTGGGAATGAAAAAGCGAGAACAGTCAGCTGACCTTGTCATGGTACCTTTAAGCGTCTCTTGCATCGAAGCAATATGCATTTCGATAAATAAGCGTATTAGTCTTGTTTACTGGCTATGTTTAAAAAAGTTATCTGCCTGATAATGTACGTATTTCCTGGTTCCTATAGTTGAGGTTCAATTTTCTGCTACTGATCACGAAATAGGTTGCGTTCAGTAAATGCAATACACAATATATTTATTGGAACCTAAACGTTTACTCTGGGTTTTGAACGGAACAGCTAGATGATTCTGCTTCTCGGGCTAAATATATTAAACGCAAGTATTTTTTTGAGTCGCCCATTATCAGTATAAACTGAAATGAGGACAAGAACGATTGTCTTCTTAGCGCAAATGCATGGAAATGCACGTATATTTACTCAGTAGCCGGTTTATAAGATATACCTCAATTTATGTTCTGATCTCTGAATTAGGTGACTCTTACAAATCCAGTTTTACGAGGAAATAAATGAACGCACTAGAGGTTTTAGGAAATGCTCACGCATTAAGTTATGCTGTCGCAGATACAAGCCACTCGCGTCGTATTATAGGGCCGTATTAAAAAATGTTTCCTGTCAGTAACAGTTGAAAACAAAGTGAGCTTACCGCAGAAAAGCCAGTACTTGGTCTAGAGTGCACGTTGACAGAGCCAGCTGTGCGGCTGACGGAGTGATTGTCATAATGTACTGTTTGTTGTCTGGGCAATCTTCGGCTCCTGGGCTATTAGTTAGGTATTTCGGCGCTGCAACCCCATCATGCTCTGCTCCTAAACTGAAAGGCACGTAAAAGTTGCACATGTCATTATATAAAGTGAAGACGCACTGAATAGCTGTCAATGTGTGTTAAGATTATTCAGTGTGGTAATCCGTGCGTAAACCATCGCACAACCGACAACTGGTCCTAAGATGTTTTCCCGCCTCGTTTGTCAAATTGGGTATGTAAGCAGGGCTGCAAAATATCTTTTTTTTTGCATAACAAAAGCAATCAGAGCCCGAAGTTCTTTCGTTATATTGGCGCTTGAACACTAACTGGGCTGCGCGAGCGTAAATACCTTGGTGGGACTTTCACAAGCATGCTCTGGCTACGAGAACTCTATATTTAACCTTGGGGAACTGTTCTTGAACACCGGAACTTGAGATGCGGCTCTGCGAATAAAATATCTCAATTGTGACTTATTCGTTCACATCAACACGCAAACGCAAACAACACGGCACTGAAAAGCTTGAAGGGGTGTTCGATTTATGCTCATAATTTACGGTCGCCAATTTTGTGATTCGTCTGTCGGGGAATCTAGCTCGGTTGCTTCACCATAGCCAAGTTTGTATTGCACCGCGCTTTCTAGGGCGAGGCCTAGAAGCCGGGTATATAGTGCGCGACCGCGGTACGCGAAGCCACGGCTCGTGGTTCTATTCCGGCGTCGATTCGGGTCAGCCGCCTTAGCGCCTGAGGCACACGTCTGCAATATGAATTCAACAGTGGCGCATCGCATTTCGCAGTGGCGTATCGCAGTGGCGTATCGCAACGACTTGAAAAATTATAGACCGATCAGCTTACTGTCAGTTGCCTACAAACTATTTACTAAGGTAATCGCAAATAGAATCAGGAACACCTTAGACTTCGGTCAAGCAAAGGACCAGGCAGGATTCTGTAAAGGCTACTCCACAATAGACCATATTCACGCTATCAATCAGGTGATAGAGAAATGTGCGCAATATAACCAACCCTTGTATATAGCTTTCATTGATTACGAGAAAGCGTTTGATTCTGTCGAAACCTCAGCAGTCATGGAGGCATTACGGAACCAGGGGGTAGACGAGCCGTATGTAAAAATACTGAAAGATATCTATAGCGGCTCCACAGCCACCGTAGTCCTCCATAAGGAAAGCAACAAAATCCCAATAAAGAAAGGCGTCAGGCAGGGAGATACTATCTCTCCAATGCTATTCACAGCGTGTTTACAGGAGGTATTCAGAGACCTGGATTGGGGAGAATTGGGGATAAAAGTTAACGGAGAATACGTCAGTAACGTGCGATTCGCTGATGATATTGCTTTGCTTAGTAACTCAGGGCACCAAGTGCAATGCATGCTCACTGACCTGGAGAGGCAAAGCAAAAGAGTGGGTCTAAAAATTAATCTGCAGAAAACTAAAGTAATGTTTAACAGTCTTGGAAGAGAACAGCAAGTTACAATAGGTAGCGAGGCACTGGAAGTGGTAAGGGAAGACATCTACTTAGGGCAGGTAGTGACGGCGGATCCGGATCATGAGACGGAAATAATCAGAAGAATAAGAATGGGCGGGGGTGCGTTTGGCAGGCATTCTCAGATCATGAACAGCAGGTTGCCATTATCGCTCAAGAGAAAAGTGTTTAATAGCTGTGTCTTACCAGTACTCACCTACGGGGAAGAAACCTCGAGGCTAACGAAAAGGGTTCTACTCAAATTGAGGACGACGCAACGAGCTATGTAAAGAAGAATGATAGGTGTAACGCTGAGGGATAAGAAAAGAGCAGATTGGGTGAGGGAGTGAACGCGAGTTAATGGCATCTCAGTTGAAATCAAGAAAAAGAAATGGGGCATGGGCAGGGCATGTAATGAGGAGGGAAGATAACCGATGGTCATTAAGGGTTACGGACTTGATTCCAAGGGAAGGGAAGCGTAGCGGGGGGCGGCAGAAGGTTATGTGGGCGGATGAGATTAAGAAGTTTCCAGGGAAGACATGGCCACAATTAGTACATGACCGGGGTTGTTGGAGAAACATGGGAGAGGCCTTTGCCCTGCAGTGGGCGTAGCCAGGCTGATGGGGATGATGTATCGCATTTCCTAGCGCGTCACCGTAACAGAATGCGTTTTCATGTGGTAGGTACACCTTCGTACGTAAGCAGCTGGAAACTGCTCGCGGCGAGTGCGTTAGGGGTCATGTCGGCATGGTAGTGTGTCACGTAACATGAGAGCTTCTAGCGTAATGCGGCGCTTTGCTATTATTGCTGAGCCACAGCTATTTTTTTCAAATTTGTGTGCGTTATAGCAGGTTCGTGCTATATGTCTCCGGCGTCCTCTGTGAACTTAACGACACATTTTGCTTCTATTTTGCTAAAATAAGGGTAACGTTATGGGATATGATGTGTAAGCACCGTTCAAAGTGAGGGTGTAAGAGACTGTCTTCGCAATTGGTTACATATCCAGCTGTTCCGGAGCGTCAGCAGTGTGTTGTATGAATGGCGCAGAATTTAGCGCGTTGAATTTGGAGGAAACAATGCTGAAACATGGCGGGCACTAGAGGGAGCAAAAACGGCACTGCTGTTGTTTTTACTGCTCTTTCCTTGAATCTTAGTAGCTTAGTAACCAGCCCAATTCGACAGGTCAGCCCATTGCCCCGAGAAGTCTATGAAGGACACCGACATGAAATTAAGGGAGAATGGGGATATCATTATGGAAAGAAGCACGTAAATATAAGCGCATGCGGTTCGATAACATCCTTCGTGAAAATTTCCTCCATCGAGTAGCCGAAAGTGGTATATGAGGGCTAGGTTTTCAAACCGCGAGTCACACGTGGGAAGAGTTCAGAATGTGTGGTTTTGGTTCGATTACAGGCAACGGAAATCATTCATGCAAACGCTCAAATGGATGTAAGCTGGGATGTGTGCTGCCTGTTTTCCAGGTAGCACACACCTGCCTTGGTTTTCTACTTTTTTTAACAGTTTCTATTGGACTTGTTTTTATCGCGCTATGTATCGCCGCCCTCACTGGAGCCCAATGGCCTGCAACAGTTCCAAATAGGAGAGCTAGAACGTGATGAAAACTGAATATTTGCATCCTCTGGGAAGTGCCATGTAGAAGCGGCGTTCTCCCTTCTTTTAGACTATTGTCACGTGGTGGTGACGTTGAAGAACACAGTAGCAATACTGCGAACGACAAAACTAACTTTTATTGGGCGAACCTGTGGCCACAAAACAGGCTACACATATAGCACAATGATAGCGGCGAACACGGTCGGCGATCGTCAAAAATCTGATCTGCGGGCCAAGCGCGTCGGCTTTTATATATCCGTCGTGGAATGTTCCAGAGTAACCGCTGGGACCCACATGCCTTCCACAAAGTTCTACGTTATTCGCGTCGCGAACACATGCGATCAGACTACACAAGGTTTGGTCACAGACAGCGGATGGAAGCATCGATAACATTCCACAAACTTCCGATACATGCAGGCACGTCCTGCGCTGTACGATAACATTTGTTAGGCGGTGAAACGTGTCGGCCGATAAAGACAAAGATGTACACGTGTCAGTACCCCCCTCTTAAAAAGCATCCATCCGATGCTGCAAACGAGAGTAATAAAGAAAAGCACTCGTAGCAAAGAAAACAGCAAAATAAGGAAGTTCGTCAGCGTGCGTAAAATGGCTTCAGGCACACTACGTGGACCACTTCAGATCGTGCCCTGCGTCGCTGTGACTGCGAAATGCCGTCTGGCACGACCTCATAGTCCAGTTCGCCAACACGTCGGATGATCTTGTAGGGTCCGAAATAGCGTCGCAATAGTTTCTCACTCAGTCCTCGTCGAAGTATTGGGGTCGAAACCCGAACACGGTTGCCGGACTCGACGAGGCGTGGTCGGAGGTTGTAGTGTCGGCTGTCGGTACGCTGCTGGTTCTTCATCCGTCGGCGGGCGAGCTGTCGGGCTTCTTCGGCACGTTGGAGATAGGTAGCGACGTCAACATTCTCTTCCGCAGTGACGTGCGGCAGCATGCCGTCAAGCGTTGTCGTCGGGTTCCTGCCGTAAACCACCTTAAACGGCGTGATCTGTGTTGTTTCTTGCACCGCCGTGTTGTAAACGAAGGTTACGTACGGCAGGATGGCATTCCAGGTCTTGTGTTCGACGTCGACGTACATTGCTAGCATGTCGGCGAGGGTTTTATTCAGGCGCTCCGTAAGACCATTCGTATGTGGGTGGTAGGCAGTAGTCCTCCTGTGCCTTGTCTGACTATACAGAAGAATGGTTTGGGTGAGCTCCGCTGTAAAGGCCGTTCCTCTGTCGGTGATGAGGACTTCTGGGGCGCCATGTCGCAGCAGAATGCTTTCGACGAAAAATTTTGCCACTTCGGCTGCGCTACCTTTCGGCAGAGCTTTAGTTTCAGCAAAGCAGGTGAGGTAGTCCGTCGTCACGACGATCCACTTATTTCCGGATGTTGACGTCGGAAACGGCCCCGACAAATCCATCCCGATCTGCTGAAAAGGTCGGCAAGGAGGCTTGATCGGCTGTAGTAATCCGGATGGCCTTGTGGGTGGTGTCTTGCGTCGCTGATAGTCTCGGCATGTCTTGACATAACGGGCGACGTCGTCTGATAATACCTTTCTTGTATCCTCGATAGCTTCAGGGAGAAGCCGAGGTGCCCGGCGGTCGGATCGTCATGTAGGGCGTGCAGTACTTCTGGACGCAGCGCCGACGGAACAACAAGAAGGTAGATGGCGCGGACTGGTGAGAAGTTCTTGTTCACTAGTAGATTGTTTTCAAGCGTGAAGGAAGATAATCCGCGCTTAAATGCCCTAGGGACAACGTCGGTGTGCCCTTCCATATATTCGACGAGGCCTTTTAGCTCCGGGTCTGCCCGTTGCTGTTCAGCGAAGTCTTCCGCGCTTTTCATTCCAAGGAATGCGTCGTCATTCTCGTCATTTTGCGGCGGCGGGTGAATGGGGGCGCGTGATAGGCAATCGGCATCGGAATGTTTTCGTCCGGACTTGTAGGTTACAGTGATGTCGTATTATTGCAGTCTGAGGCTCCACCGCGCCAGTCGTCCTGAAGGATCCTTTATATTCGCTAGCCAACACAACGTGTGATGGTCGCTGACGACATTGAGTGACCTGCCATTTAGATAAGGGCGAAATTTAGCTGTAGCCCAAACGACGGCGAGGCATTCCTTTTCGGTCGTAGAATAGTTGCCTTCCGCTTTTGACAGCGACCGGCTAGCATAAGCTATTACTTGTTCCACTCCGTTTCTCCTCTGGACTAGAATGGCACAGAGGCCTAGGCTACTGGCGTCAGTATGGATTTCTGTATCGGCGTACTCGTCGAAGTGCGTAAGTACCGGCGGCGACTGCATGCGTCGTTTGAGTTCTTGAAATGCTTCGGCCTGCGACGTTTCCCACATGAACTCGACGTCACATATAGTTAGACGTGTCAACGGCTCAGCAATGCGTGAAAAGTCCTTGACAAAGCATCTGCAGTAGGCACACATGCCAAGGAATCTACGCACTGCCTTCTTGTCGATGGGTTGCGGGAACTGTGTGGTGGCAGCTGTCTTTTGCGGGTCTGGGCGGACACCAGATTTGCTGATTACGTGGCCTAGGAACAGAAGCTCATCGTAAGCGAAGGGGCACTTTTCCGGCTTCAGAGTGAGCCCTGATGACTTGATGGCCTCTAGTACTGTCGCAAGCCGCCTCAGGTGATTGTCGAAACTTCCGGCGAAGACGACGACGTCATCCAAGTAAACGAGACAGGTCTGCCACTTAAATCCTGCTAAAACCGTGTCCATCACGCGCCGGAACGTTGCAGGCGCCGAGCACAGTCCGAATGGCATAACCTTGAACTCATGGAGGCTGTCTGCGGTGATGAAGGCCGTCTTTTCGCGATCTCTTTCGTCGACTTTTATTTGCAATAACCAGACTTTAGGTCCATCGACGAGAAGTATTTAGCTTTGCAGAGCCGATCCAATGCGTTGTCTATCCGTGGGAGGGGGTATACGTCCTTCTTCGTGATCTTGTTCAGACGACGATAATCGACGCAGAAACGTAGGGTTCCGTCCTTTTTTTTTCACCAAGACTGCAGGAGATCCCCACGGGCTTTTGGACGGCTGGATGATGTCGTCGCGCAGCATTTCAGCGACTTGGTGCCTTATAGCTTCACGTTCTCGCGTCGAAACTCGGTATGGGCTCTGGCGGAGAGGTCGAGTGCACTCTTCGGTTATTATGCGATGCTTTGCGACTGGGGTTCGTCGAATCCTTGATGACGTCGAAAAGCACTCTTTGTATCGTCGAAGTAGACTTCTGAGCTGTTGTTGCTTAATCGTGGGGAGACTTGTATTTATGTCGAAGTCTGGCTCGGGAACTACGGTTGTCGGGGTAGATGCGGCAGGATCCCAGAGGACAAACGCATTGCTGTTTTCCAGAATTTTCTCGATGTATGCGATTGTCGTGCCCTTGTTCATGTGCTTGTACTCCTGGCTGAAATGTGTCAGCAACACTTTCGTGTTTGCTCCGTGCAGTCGAGCGATCCCTCTTGCGACGCAAATTTCACGGTCGAGCAGTAGACGTTCGTCGCCTTCGATGACGCCTTCTACGTCAGCGGGCGTTTTGGTGCCGACGGAAATAAAAATGCTCGAGCGAGGCGGGATGCTCACTAGATCTTCGAGCACACTCAAGGCGCGGTGACTAGAAAGGCTCTCCGGCGGTATCGCATGATCTTCCGACAGCGTTATTGACTTCGACATCAGGTCGATGACGGCGCCGTGTCGGTTTAGGAAGTCCATGCCGAGAATGACGTCTCGTGAACACTGTTGGAGGATAACGAAGGCGACAGGGTAAGTCCGGTCGTGAATGGTAATTCCTGCCCTGCGCATTCCAGTCGGCGTTATGAGGTGTCCTCCAGCGGTCCGAATTTGAGGGCCTTCCCACGTAGTCTTAACTTTCTTCAACTGGGCGGCGATGTGTCCACTCATGACGGAGTAATCAGCCCCTTTGTCGACTAAGATGGTGACTGCGTGGCCGTCTAGAAGCACGTCGAGGTCGGTGGTTCTTTGTCTTGCATTACAGTTCGGTCTTGGCATCGGATCACGACTGCGCCGCGTCGACCTGTGGCTGGTATGTGCCGTCAGGTCGTCTTTCGTCGTCGCATTCTTTGCTTCCAGACGTCGTCGGGACGGCGGCGTGTCGTTATGTCGTCGAGGTAGTTTCTTCGGCGTCTTCGTCGGCGGCGGAGGATCTTCGTCAGTTCGACGAACAGCACCCGCACCTCCATCGGTTGCTGCTTTTAGTTTTCCGGATATGGGCTGACAGACCGGCCCCGGGCTGGGCCAGTGTATGGTCGGTGCTCCGGCGACAGGTAGCGGCCTGGTGATGGCAAACGCGACGGTCGTCGAGAGCTCCACTGAGCAGCGACGAGGTAGTCAGTGATATCGCGAGGACGTTCCCCTTGCTGCGGGCGCGGGGCGTTCACGGCGAAATGTCGCAGTCCCATCTCCCCGGTATGGGCATCGTCGGTAGACGTGACGCGTTTCTCCGCAGTGGTAGCAGAGCAGGCGGTGGTCACGAGCGCGCTAAAACGTCTGTCTTCCTCGGGTAGCTGCTCTGGGCGACGGGTGGGCGTGCTGGCGGTGGCGGCGGCGGGGGTCGACGGAATTGCGGCGTTACAGGGCCCTGGCGCGGTCGAGGAGGAGGACCTTGACGGCGTGCGACGGCGGCGTAGGTCATCGCTTCTGGCTGGGGTTGCGGTAATTGAGGTTGCACCTCCGGAACTCCAAGCGACCGCTGAACCTCATCTTTCACGATGTCAGCGATCGAGGCCACTTGAGGCTGCGACGACGGGAAGATCTTCTGAAGCTTCTGTCGTACGACTGCCCTGATAGCCTCGCGCAGGTCGTGGGAGGCCAGCGATTGAACTCCGGCATAGTTTGTAGAGTTGGTGCGGCGGTCGAATTGCCGGTTTCTCATCTAGAGTGTCTTCTCGATGCTAGTGGCCTCACGAAGAAAGTCGTCGACGGTCTTCGGTGGGCTTCGTACCATTCCTGCAAGAAGTTCCTCCTTCACACCACGCATGAGTAGGCGGACCTTCTTCTCCTCGGGCATTTCAGGGTCGGCGTGGCGGAATAGACGGCTCATTGCCTCCGTGAAGATCGCGTTTGTCTCATTAGGTAGCTGCACCCGGGTTTCTAATAGCGCTTGGGCTCGTTCTCGGCTTACGACGATTGCGAATATCTGCAGGAAGGCGCTTCGGAACAGGTCCCAGGTTGTTAAGGTGGCTTCTCGATTCTCTAACCACATCCTGGCGGCGTCCTCCAATGCAAAATAGACATGTCGCAGCTTGTCGTCGCTTCCCCAGCTGTTAAACATAGCCACCCTCTCATACGTTTCCAGCCAGCTTTACGGGTCCTCAAATGTGGAACCGCGGAATGTCGGTGGTTCCCTGGGCTGGGGGGGGGGGGGGGCTGAAGAATTATTGGGGCTGCTGCGGCTGCCATTGGGGATGTCTTCTTGGTCGTTTCTGGATTATCTTCTAGGACTGTCTTCTTGGTCGTATCTGGTAGAAGACCGTGTTCCGGGGGCAGCTGCTGTAGCCGGAGGCTTGCTCAGTGTTCTTGGACGACCTTGGTGTTGTCTTTGCGGTCCGGGCTTGGATTACGGCTTGTCGGTGGCGTCCGGTACATGAAAGTAAAGCACCTTCACAAGATATCACGTGGTGGTGACGTTGAAGAACACAGCAGCAATACTGTGAATGACAAAACTAACTTTTATTGGGCGAACCTGTACCCACAAAACAGGCTACACATATAGCACAACGATAGCGGCGAACACGGTCGGCAATCGTCGAAAATCTGATCTGCAGGTCAAGCGCGTCGGTTTTTATACATCCGTCATCGAATGTTCCAGAGTAACCGCTGGGACCCGCATGCCTTCCACAAAGTTCTACTGTTATTCGCGTCGCGAACACATGCGATCAGACTATACAGGGTTCGGTCACAGACAGCGTATGGAAGCATCGATAACATTCCACAAACATCCGATACATGCAGGCATGTCCTGCGCTGTACGATAACATTTGTTAGGCGCTGAAACGTGTCGGCCGATAAAGACAAAGAAGTACACGTGTCAATATGTATCTGAAAAGCGCGTCCACGTAGAGCTATTCCTCTAAGTAAGGTATCCTGCTGCTGTATTCTCCGGAATATTGATCCACTCGACTGATGGCACATGTACAGACACGAGTTGAGATACACGGGCTGTGATTCAGTGTTTCTACTGAGAGGCTGTGATTTGGGAAAGTTGGTATGTGTTGGCATGACTACAACATCACGTCCGCGTCGCCGTTTTGCAGTCATGGATATCTTTGCCTTACGCAACTGGGCTGAAGGCATTAGAAAGATTTCTGTAAATGCGACCAGCATCATCGCCATACAATGTTTCTTGTTTGTTTTTTCATTCACCTTTCGTTCTCTTGTTTTCATTCCAGAGTGCTGAGCAGCTTGTTAGAGTTTACTTTCCAACCACTCGTCCTCTCTCTTAACAAATTCTATTCGTACTGAATTGAGAGTCACACGCCATCTCTTTGTTTTATTAAGGAAGGGATGTACACAGAGTTTGATTAAGTGTATTGTCACTCTTCACTACCATTAATAAGAGTGTGTGCTTTCTCTAGGAAAGAGCGCGATCATCCAACATTTCAGCTGTGAACATTGGCTGATTGCACACGGCCTGAAAACAAGGACACCTGCCATAAAACCCCGTTCGCTCACAATCTACAGATATATTAAGAGGAAGCTTTAGCTCAGACGCTCCTATCTAAACACATGTAGAAGGAGAATTCGTTTTTCTCCGCAACCATTGCACCAAATTTGACGAGGTTTGTTGGATATTAAAGAAAGACTTGAATTCTAGTGACTGTTGGTTTCGAATTATGGATATAGGATGTCAAAATTTTACTAAAAATTGGCAAAAATCGCAAATTAAAAAAAAATGAGACTATCAAATTTACAACAACGGAGGGGGGGGGTAACTCCGCAATGATGTTCGATATCAAAATTCAGTGAATCGCATCTAATAGTGCATCTAAAGCGAACAAAACTGATATGTTACAGATGAATCTCACAAAATTGGTCATATAGAAATGCGACTTTTGCAGAACCCTTGTGCACAACGTAACGAATTCACGTAAGATATAAATTGACATATTGAATTTGTCCGCTTTGAATGATCTAATGGATGCCGTTTTCAGATCTGCGATATCTGTTCTTGATGCAGAACTATGAATTTTTTAACGTCGTGCTTCTAGATATTTTTAACTGTCGAATTTTTGAAAATTTTGTTTACCAAAATTCAGGCCCTCAATTGAAATTTCGCTTCCAACAGTCACTAGAACTTACCTCTCTCGCTCATATGCAACAAATTTCTCTGAAATCTGTCCAGCGGTTATCTCACAAAAGCGTTTCTGCCTTTTACATGTATTTGAATAGACCGCGTCGTCGTTGGGCCCGAGCTAAAGATTTCTCTTAAGGGTTAACAGTCGCAAAAGAAGCTTAAGCGAGAATTACTCGCAAGAGAAAATTCCGGCCACTCCTGATGCTAAGCATAGCATGGTGGCGCCCACCAATGGCAAAAAGCACTTACGAACAAAACAACACAGCAAATTATACTTCCGCGTCCAGGTACTGCTTGGAGCCCCATGGAACGGTCTTAACATATAGGCCATGACAATGCCCTCACAGGTCTCTCCAACTTGCCACGTAAACCGACTGGGGCTGAACGGAAGAACGCTCCTTCGTTGTGCATTTTGTGCACCGTAAGGAACTCTAAGTTGTCAAAACTATTCTGGAATTCCCCACTACGGAATGCCTCAGAATGAAATTGTTGTTTCTGAACGCAAAACCTCGGAATTTTCGGGGCCATTCGATCAGCGTATTTCTGGCTCTGCAACAGCGCGTATACCCTTTCTCCCTTTCTGCTCACGGTTCTCACATTTTGTCATTTGCAAATGTGTAAGCTTGTGCCATGACGCCGAGTGTCTGCCTTTGGCATGTGAACTGTTGTGACTACTTATAGTGACATCCGCCCGAGTGTGATATCACACCGCAATGTGGGAATAGATTCACAGCAACAATGATTCAGTAATATAGATCTAGCAGAAAACACGTGCTTAGCGGCGATTTCGGGAAATAGTGCACTCCTGTGTTATTCAACAATTATCAGCCCACAGTTTTTGGTGTGCTGATCTAAAACATGTTTTGTAACAAAGAGTATGTAATCGATAATGTTGCTATAACAGATAAATTTGTGCGTTTTACGCAATGCTTAAGATAATGCAGAAAGACAGACCAGGGACTGCGTTTTAATATAATTATCGTCTCACCATGTCCATGTCGTTTCCCATTTACAGAATCTGGGCATGGTGACATCGTTACTAAGCCTCTAGAGACGCATTATCTAGCTCGTTGCAGAGTCCCTATGGATGCCGCTATAATTGTGAGGACAAGATTGCCCGCCATAACGTTAACTTCTTCTGTACGCCCAATCGTTCGCATCTAAGTTCTTCAGTAACTGGCAATGTAATAAGGAATATTATCTGGAAACACAGGATGCGTCCGCCATGTTCCTCGAGTCGTAGTAGCGAAGCATCTGTATGTTGTGCATCATATCGTGTGGCTCGGCGAGCATCATCGTGTGCCTATTCAGGGCTCTAAAATGCTGCACTCGCCTCGGTCGTCCCGCGAGCGAAGAAAAACGAATTTCTCAGTGCGCCCACAAACCAACGAAGCCACGCCCGCTGGTTTTGCCCCCTTGGATACTCGGTTGCACGGCATTCTCAAGAGGCACACTGCTTTGCAACCGAAACCTTTGCCTATCACCTTTTCGTGGTGACGTGTGCTTCCGACCTGAGCTAAGTTGCCCAAAGAATTGATATTCCGCTGTAGGATTTTCTACCGAAGTATCTAAGAGAGCCTTGCATTGCACTGAAACCCCCCAAATTTGCTGCGTCCACAAGAAAACGCGTCTCTTCCCCCCCAAAAAAGATACAAAAATGGAAGCTGCTTTAGTAGTGCTGTCCATCGAGGCTGATGAAGCTCCACGCCGACAACTAATGAGCATATTGGTTCCTCTGTTTCGTGATTGAACCGAGGTTCGAGAGCGTGAACTGAAATTGACAGAGTATGGTCGCACAAGATCTTCGGGTGAAAACGGAGGATAAACGCGATCGGCAACTTGAGGGTCAAGAGTGAATTTGTTCCGTGTGCTGTTTTCTGCCGGTCGCCGACGCAAATACAAAGTTGTCACATGCTAGTGCGTTGCACGTATTTTCTCTCACTCGTAGTACTAAATTGCAGCGCTTCATTCTCGCACTGATTTTGTGCTTCAGGTGCTCGTAACTATTAAAAGTTTCAATTGCAGATGCAGCTCCGCCAACGAGCAGTGCGGTACAACACATAAAGCGGCGTCTCAATAGCAGAGTGAAAAACGAACTAACAAACGCTAATGAATTGTGAAATGGAAGTACCGAAACAGCGAGCAGCGTCAGCTTGATGTTGACAGCGCAGGCCTTGTCTATCGCGATGACGTTGTTCAAATGTGAATATATGTGGAGCGATGTGAACATCGTACCCGCTCGTCTGTGTTGCTGCTATGGCGAAACCAGCTGTGGTGGTCTTCGCGGAACTATCCGGACTATCGAATGAATAAATGGCAACAAAATTGTGCCATGTAGACGCTTATGCTGAAGTGTCAAAGGGCTTTTCTTCAGTACGTATATATATATATATATATATATATATATATATATATATATATATATATATATATATATATATATATATATATATATATATATATATATATATATATATATATATATATATATACAAATGTGTGCCTCAGCAACGCGCAGGGTGCTTCTATTTCGTTTTAGAAATAATTAAACTAGCCGTATTAATGCTTAAAACATTTTTACACCTGTCATTGCGTTGTATGTAAAGTAGCCGTGCATCCACATGAGAATAAAAGAAAAATAGTAGCGCTTACATAGGCTCAACAGACGTTCGCATTCCCGAAAGACCTCGTGTGCGTTGGTCACTATTGAGACCGGATTTTATTTGATTCGGTGATATTGTTATGCGTATTGCCGAAAAGCAAGTCCAGCTTATCGACGGCGCTGGCAGAACCCCTTGATTTGCATATAGCAGCAAAAAGCACTGGCCGGAAATCACACCGCATGAGTGAAATCAGCAGCTATGCGTGTAGCTATGCTGTCAATCGAGCTGTTTCGTTTTGCCGTGCTTTCGGCAAGATGGCCGGTGACGCTTTGCTGAAAGTCGACAGAAGGCGCTCTGCATTTTGAATGTGCCTTATTGAAAGCGTAATTCTTATCACAGCGCTCCCTTCGCTGGCGGATTAACAGAAATCTCAGGCGAACTTGAGGAGTACTCGTAGCAATTTTGGCTTGCGAGATTGCCCAGAAAACAAGGCATTGAGTGTCGCTCTCTACATAAAAAATTGTTCCTGTTTCCCGTCATCAGAAAGTATGGTGGTTGCCTTATCTGCACAAGAACGATGGCGTCTCTCGCTGTAGCAGAGTCTTTAACCTGAGAACGTCCTATACGCAGTTCGCGAAGGACATTTCGCAGATAGCTTAGCCTCCGACATTCCTATACCGAATCCATGCAGCAAAATTTTTCTGCTGCATTTAGGACATGGAGAAAATAAAATAAAAAATAATACGTCTCATTGCTCACTTACAGATGGAGTATCTCGTGGGCAGCCGAGTTCCAACCATCCATGGAGACTTGGTCATCGTATACTAATGCCCCACAAAAAGGGGTGCAGGCTGCACCCAAGTATGCCATTCCTTCAGGATGAAAAGTAAAAAAAAAAAGCGTTACCAATTAGATTCTATTTGTGCATTACAATGTGTTAGCAAATAATTTGAGAATATTAGCGCGAAGCTTTAAGGGCCCCGTGTCGCAAAAAATCCAATGTCGGCGTCGTTGTCCGTATGAGAAAAAAAAATATCCCGAAATATGCATCCAGGACCACGGAGGCCTTCGGCATGGCACATAGGCGCTTTGAACTAATTAAATTTCTCAAAGCAAAATGCATCAGAAAATTCGTAAAGTACGACTTAGACACAACCTACAGGCATGATAGCCTCGGAATGTAATTTGAATATAAGAGAAACCATAATTCTCTTATGCGGCAACTCGAACACAAGGCCCTTTTCCAGCCCCCGCTTGAGGTCGGTCTTAGTTAATATCTTAGAAGGAGCGATGTGCCCCCGCTCGGTTCCTTGCGACACCCTCCAGATGGCGGTCGCCTCCGCGCGTCCGCGGCAGCGAACAACCAGAAAGCTCTCTTTCGTGCATAGCGCTTGTCGACAGCATTTTCACGCGGACATTACGGTTGCATTAGCTGCAGTTGCGGAGAAGCGTGAAAAGCAGTCAGGAATCTTAGAATGCTATCGGGCGTTCCACTCTTAAAGGCGGAGCTTAAGCCTCGTCCAAATTTTTAAAGAACACTTCCAAACAGCACTGCTCTAAAGAAAGAGGGTCCTTGCTGGAATTTTAATACGTACACTTCGGGTAGCACTACATCACCGACCGTAATGCTAAACAAATTGATTCGTAGAATTCCATATTTACAACCGTTTATTCTGCTGCGATAGTAAATAAAAGGACACCGCAGGCACCTGTTTGCCGTAGCCGTGGTGTCGCATTTAATGAGGGGTGGCGCGCCGTAAGAGCACGACGGTGGCTTGACGCGCGCCGTTCTCTCACAGACCAATGTAGCAGATCACGTGACCTAGCACGTGTTAAAGTAGGAGAGCGCGCGTCTCCCTCTTTAGCTGGGCCGTTGCTGCTCATGGCTGTCCGTGACCAATATTGCGGAAGTTATTTGCGGCCGGGGCCAGGGCTGAGGGCGAGCAATGTAAGGGATAGGCGAGATGGTTGGTGGCGTTATGGGCGCTGGCCTTCCGCTCAGCTACTAATGGAGGCCTCATAATCTAAGGTTCGGAGACGCGGTGCAGTGGAGATAGGGGAGTGAATGGCAGCACGAAAATTTTCGGTTGCGTACAAACACGCATGCTCCCCGCCGAAGACGTCATTCATCACACCAGCGTCGAGACAGAGAGTGCTCGCGGTGATCGCGAGATGTCAGTTCATGTTTGCATTGTCGCGCGTGACACAGCGCTTGTTCGTTTAGTAGGCGAATAATGACCTGCAATTTACGCGGCCTACAAATGTACAAGCATAACTTCATAGTTTGTTTAATATGTGTTACTATAGCTATCAGTGCTTGACTTTCACGCCGACATTTTTTGATTGACACGTAATAATTTTGCGACGATTGTGAGCTAAACACGACCTTCACCGTGTTCCAGATCATTAGATCAAGTGGCATTTCATACGGAAAAAGTATAGCATACATGACACTACGTCGGGTTTTGAGGACTGTCGGGACACGAAGTCGTCACCAGAAAAGCTGATGCTTGGATGATCCCAACTTTCGAATTAATAAATTCCTTTATCTCAGCTAAGCAGATTCCATCAAATTGTTTTAAGTAATTAAATCTAACGCCAATTGTTCCAGATACAGTCTTAACAGCGGCAGATAAAAGCGTTATGCCGGAAAGGGGGTCGACACAAAGTATTTTCTGATGCCGCTCGGCCTGCGTCGTACTTCCCAAGAGAATACCCACGAACTGCCTGAAAACTAGGGACCGCTCGATGCTAGCCCCAAGACAACAGCGACACCGTTCGGAATAACGGATATCTTTAATCGCTCTCCATTTACACAGCAAACCTCGGAAGCATCTATACCAAGACGTCGAATACAATTTCGGCAATGTATAACGACAAATTTGAGTATCCGCGGTAATAAAGCAGCAGCTACTTTCTAAACCTCGATTTTAAGAACGCGTTCTACGCGCGTTTCGCCAGGAGCAAGTTGTTTTTACAGCGACGGCTGTATATAGCTACCCTCCGGTGGTGGTTGATGTCCGTCCGTCTACACGTCGCGACGGCTCGAAAAAAAAACTGTTGTCTGTAGTTTTTCGCGAATGCTTCGTAGCTCTCCACATATTGCAGGTAGCTTGAAAAATATTATACTGAAATTGGTCGCTAAGACGACGCTATCATCGCGCCGGGTTTCATTTCCTTGTCATAATTAGCTCATAGTGAAGCTCCAAACGTTTCAGAGTTCCCGCCTGCTGTCAATACATGGCAGTCTACAGAGGCAGTATGGTTACAGAAAGCGGCGGTAACTTTTGTTTTATCGAAACTCTCCCGAAACAAATTATCTATATATTTTTTTATTTACCCGATAGTGCAGATATCATGTGGTCTAAGAAGAAAGGGCAAAACTAAAACACGCAATATTCAGAACGCCAAAAAAGAAGTAGTCCAAGACACTGACATAAAGGAATGATCAATAACAGCAGACAGGCATATTACAGAGAACATGAATAGAAGGAGACAATTATAGAACCTTGGCAACGTCATTTCTGAAGTTTCCATTTTTAAATACTTCTCGTGGTATTGAATTCCATTTCGTGATAGTTCGCGGGAAATATGAATATTTATATTCGCTTATCCGTGAAAAGGTGCATTTCTGTTTATGGAGGGTTCTCTATCTAACTGAGTGCCTGACGTAGAGGTCTGGAGATATTTCAAATTTGCTATAAAGTACTGGGTGAAGAAAGTCTAATCGAGACATTTTTTGCCTCATGTGGAGAGGCTGAATTCGGCTGGTTACCATTAGAGCAAATTGTGAGTCAGCATTTCGATATTTGTTGTAAATGAAACGCACTGCGCGCCTCTGCACTTTTTCCAGTTCTGAAATGTATTCTTGGTGCGTGGATCCAGCACTATTTCTGCATATTGGTAATGATACGGCATGCTATACGTTACGCCAAACAAGCGCGAACAAGAACACGTCGATGACATCATCAGAGACGCGTACAAAACGGTCCTGGGTCTTCCTGTCACCACCTCAAACGAAAAGTTAGTGGCCTTCGGGATCCACAACACCTTCGCTGAGCTGTCGGACGCGGTTGTGGCTTCGCAAAAAGCCAGACTACAGAACGCGCTGGCGAGCAGAGCCATCCTCCACGGGACCAGGACAGCAACGGAGCTCCGTGCCCTCGATGTGCAACGATCTGTCCCGCCCGGTTCGGCGTCAAGTTATTCCCACAGAAGTTAGCCCAATGTTCGTTAAGAATATTATTGAACAATCATGTGGTTCATGGGCGTAACGTGCTGTCTTGGTGCATTCTGCGTGAATTATCGCACTTGAACAGAGTTACATAAGAAGACCCGTATGCCCTACCTCGCATTCATGAAGCTATCGACGGCCTTTACGGCGCATGCTGTTTCTCTTCTATGGGCCTTAGCTCCGGCTACTGGCAGTTTGCCGTGGACTACTTAGACCACGAGAAGGCTACCTTTGTAGCCGCCAACGGTCTTTATCAATTCAAAGGTATGACATTTAGTCTACGTAACGCTCCGGCCACATTTGGGTGCATGATGGACTCACTTCATTCAAGGTTTCAAATGTTCAACTTGCCTGAGCTACTAGGGCAGTGATTAGCATTCTCCCCAACATCCTCACTGCAACTGCAGTGCCTCTCAACAATACTGGACTATTTCGTCGAGCTGGTGTACAAATTAATTCATTAAAGTGTCACTTTGGCCGTTGTCACATCACCGTGCTTGGACACCTCGTTGATGCGAACGGTGCGCAACTAGACCTAGGCGAAAACTACGCTATTACGAACGTCTTTGTTTCGAACTGTGCCATGAACGGGCACAGCTTCATGAGCCGTTGCTAGTACTTCCGCTGATTGGTGAAAATTTTGTGGCCGTAGCACGAGCGCTCAACAGGCTTTTGAAGAAAGATACCTCTTTTGAGTGTTCAGTGGGGCAATAAGATCGTGCTGGCCCATTTCCTCTCTTGCGGATGCCCTTGCTCCCTTGCTGGCCCATAACATCCCATCTCGGGCTAGTCCATTTTGATCCTTCTGCAAAGTCCATACCGAAACCAGTGGCCATGTATTTTTGCGCAGTACTAGCACAACGCCTGCATCACAACGATTGTCATGGCTTTCGCCAACAGGCACCTCTCAACATCCGAACGCAACTATTCGATCACTCAGTTTGAGTGTCAGGCCCTGGTTCGGCGGTGGCGATGTTCCTCCCACACTTATATGATCATCCCTTGTATGGCGCACGCTCACGCGCTCTGCTGGAAGTAGTCGCTAATTAATCGTACACGACGACTTGGTCGCTCGGCCTAACGCCAAAGCATTTCTATTCTGTCATCTACAAGTCCGTCTGTCTCCATAAGGACGCTGACTGCCTGTCTCATTACCTGGTCAACAAGCCTGACTTCGCCGACCGCACCACCAACTGCATTTTCTAAGTGTGTGCCTTCACTAACATCGCCGACAAGCAATACTGAGACGCTTTGTTGCGAGAATGCATCAAGCGTCCGCACTATTCTCCTACCGATCCTTCTGTTCGCCGATACGTCCTCCGGGACGGCATATTATATTGCCGGAACAATCACTCCGATGTGCCTGATCTTCTTGTCGTGCTGAGGCAAATAGGTTAGATTGTTCTCTTTGAGCTGGCATGACGCGCGCACTGTATGGAGGGCACCTTGGGGTTTCGCTCACGTACGACCGCGTGCGCGTTCGCTTCTACTGGCCCGGTCTCGCTGTCTACGTCGCTACGTTTCTGCGATTCCTGCAGTGCCAGAAGACACGTAAGGTGCAACAATCCGGTCATCTCCAGACAATCATAATCCCTGTGAAACCGTTCTTTCGTGTTGAATTAGATCTCCTCGGCCACTTTCCCACGTCACCCTCTGGGAAGAAATAAGGAGCTGTTCCAATTGATTATATCACACGCTACGCCGTCATGCAGGCACTCCCAACCAGTTTCGCCACGGACGTAGAAGACCGTCTCTTGCATAACATTATCTTGCTTCATGGTTGTAGAGCGCCCGCCTCGTCTGTGGGAGGTTGTGGTTTCGATTCCCACCACCACCGCCGCTCTCTCACTGGTTCGAACAAGCACAAATGTACCCTGGCCTGGCGTACGGTTTTTCCCAGAGGTGATACGCTTGGGAAAGGAGCCTGCGCCCTATATTCCGGCGTAACCCTCATCAGCACACAAATAAAGGAGGTTTGGGCCGCTCCCGTGGCAAAACTTTCCATGCGACGCCCGAAATGCACCTAGTGCGGACAAACACCCTTCTCCAAGCGTTGAGTGCAAGTGCAGCGTATCCGCTCGTAAATACTGTTCTATGTAGCTCGTTGCCTGCGTCTTTCCACGTAACTCATAAAACACCGGGGCTCTTCGGTCCCCTTCCTGCTCAAACTAGTATACAGTGTCAAACTCCAGCTTCTAAAATGGTCAACGAATTTGTCCGAGCAAGAAGAAAATACGGGTTTCCTTGTTGTTACCGACCAGTGTGATTAATACGAGAACAATGCAACAAAGCGCATCAGTAGAAAAAAATTTTTCTCTTGCTTATACCAGCACATTGCTTACCTTTCAATATTTCGTATTTGGAAGTGAAGAATCTCTGCCGTGCGAATTTTCTCCTGTAATATATAAAATTTACAAAGTGTCTTATTCATTGTCCACAAAAATGTGCTTCATGCGAACAGAATTTGCTTGGACATGCTTCAGGCGTTTCCCCGAGTTTGCATGCAACGCCTAATGTTTTTGAGGCGAGCAGCGCTAAAATAGGACTTAATGTAAAGCTCAACAAGGCGATCACAGTGCTTATATATGGCCTGCTAGGTATTTATATGATTCTATAGCTATGATTTCACAGGATTCCATGGCCTGTTGTGCGTTTAGCTTCTCTAGCTTGTATCTTCCCTAGATTTCTAACAAGTCCGTGCTTCGCGCTCAATACCATTTGCTCGGCAAACCACCCCTCTGAACACATATTTATTTATTTATTTATTTACTTCCTTACTTACTTATATATATGGTTAAAAATACAAGATTGTCACGATGCTTGGAGCAAATGGTGACATTATATAGTCACCTGACTATGCCTGCTAATGACCTGACTAATGTTTCCGCAAATCAAGTTTAATAAAACCTGCACTAGTCGATGAAGTTTTAAGAAAGGAAAGAGAAATCGCCGCTGAATACGATGCTCCCTAGTGGGAAATTTGGGCGCAGCCCTATACGTGTTTTCATTTGGCGATGTATTGGCTGGTGCGGACAGTCTGTCTAGTGCGGCACGTTGCAAGCGGAGCGAAGTGTGGCGCGGCTGCGTCGCTAAAATGGAGATCGCGAAGGGCAGCTCTTGGGTGACGCGTGGGCGCAATTCACAGCAGCAGCCGCAGGCAGACATCTACTCATGCAGCGCTTTGTTTGCACGTATGGCGTCGGTGAACGTGCTCGCCGCATGCCATCGGTGCAGAGACGACGGCGCGCTACTCTGGCGTCTTCTCGTTGGGGTCGTCGCCGCAGAGCCCGTCTTGCGCGGCTCTACGCTTTTCTTCTCACGCGTTCGCCGTGCCCTCCGCCTCAGTGTTCCGCTGGACCGTTCTCCTCCGCTTTTCCCTCTCGTTTTCTTCGCTATCGCAGTCTTTCATCCTGCGCTGCGCTCCGTTTTCGATCTTTCATTCTTTATTATGCTCGTCGCTTGGTTGCGCCTAGGGACGCCGACGCTAAACGCAGGAACGGGCGCCTCAGCGCTGTGCTCTAAAAAGAAAAGGTCATGCATAGCACGAAGCTACAAAGGGTCAATCCCTGGACCAGAATAATATTTCTTTTCGTTTGCGAAGACCGAGACACATACAGGCATTTTTTTTTGTAGGTCAGTTCTAGAACCAGGTAGCTGATTTTCCCCAAATATGTATCGACCCGAGCGTCCACTCTGTTGGTGAATGCCATGTTTTTCATTTCGTGAAATTTATTCTTCCATACAATTGCTCTATAAATTAGTCTTAGACAATCTTTTAGTTGTCTACAATTTTGGTATCACCATGCTATCTGCTCAATCATATGCTATAGCAATCACTGCGGAAAGACGGTGGCCTTAGGTTACAGCCCCAGACCAGCACAGATTTCCTTCACCTTAGAAGCTTTTTTCGCTAATAGCTTGTATGAGTTGCTTTTGTAGCGTTGCGGGACTGTCAGTTGTGTGATAATTTGTAGAGCCAACGCTTTTCCGAAAAGAATCTTTATTCAATAATTCAATATTATTTTATGTTATGTATTGTAGATATCCTCGCCAAACCTATACATCAAAACCGTTGACTAAAATGTGGTCTACGTTAAGAGGTTAGTGCGCTCTGATCTGTAAATACATAACTGACGACTACTAAAGTGCGGCAGGTTTTACACACTTCTAGCACAAGAAGGCAAAAGCCTGCAGCACATTTCCCAGCCTCGTTTTCTCGCATTTTTGTCTCGGCCTCTTCTGTTCCTTGCACACGTCGTCGCTCGGATTTATCTGCTCGTTTCACGCATCGTCACTAGGCTTATCCGCTCGTCGTACCCGTCGTTGTTCCACTTCTCGCTACCGCAGTTCAGGATACACATGTCTTCGATATCATGCTCGTGCAGGCACAGTTGCACGTGCTTTGCACAGTGGCGTACTTACACGCCCGTCCTCGCGAGCCGCAAGGGCGTGAGCGCTCCTTCGTCGCTCGGCGCCGACAACCGCCGTCGCTCCGAATGTGACGTCAATGCGCAGAGCGCGCGCGCACGCGCCCGCATTGCTGCGCAGCACCTGTTTACTCTGCGACCTGCGCTGACAGAGGAAGAATCGGCTGCGCGCGAACACGTTCTTCGCTCATTCGCAGCTTTTACTACCCCGAGCCGAGCCGAGGGGATTGTTCGTCATGGCACAGTTTAGGCAAGGTCGCTGTCAAAGGCACCGACAACGATGGTCACCTCAGGTTTAAAAAAAGATTATGGCGTTTTACGTGCCAAGCCACTTTCTGATTATGAGGAACGCCGTAATGGAGGACTCCGGAAATTCCGAACATCTGGGCTTCTTTAACGTTAACCTAAATCTAATGTTGAATTCCAATGGCAGATCCAGATGAAGTTTTTCTGCTCTGCATGGAGCAATCCTATTCCAATGGCAGAATGGGAGCGTGAGCTGTGTGTTCCAATGGCAGATTGGGACCAGCCGCTGATCCCGGATTGCTCCGTGGAGCAAAAATATTTGCTCCGCCGAAATCGGCAGATTTGACCGGAAGTCCTCGTGACGTATTTCCTTCCCCGCCTCTGCTTCCTGTCACGGTCGCCTGTTTCCGGTCGCGGGCAGCTATGGACGACATGGGAAACGTGGACGCCGCTTCGCGCCGTGCGATTTTGTTCGCGCTCCTAGACTGCTCCGACTCAAACAGTACGATTTCCAAGTCGAGTGATGATTCTTCTGACCCGGACAGTGAAATGGGGTGGTGGGTTGCGCTTCCAAGCGCTTGTTCCTCTCTCTATTCTTGCGCCCTCTCACTTGATTTTCCTGTACTAAGTGCCCCCGCGGGAGCGCATGCATTCCCTTCGCAGATATGGTGTGAGCAGATGAGAGCGATCTCAGTCGGAGTGACGCGCTCCGTTAGCGGTCAGGCCGAGCGCTCGCGATCTACCATTGGAATTCAACATAAGTACAACGATGTTCTCGCATTTCGCCTACTTCGAAATGCGACCGCCGTGGACGGGATTCAATTTCACCTAAGGCTTCCCTTAATATGCATTGCCAGGCATAATGACGATGAGGTAAACAGCCACAGCAGCCCAACGCAAGTCACGAAACTGGCTTTATATTGCGCGAACCTGGGTCTAACAGAACAAGTAGCACTTAGTGCAATCAGAGCGGCGAGCCCACTCGTCGATCGCCGAAATGTGATCTGTGGATCAGTCGCGTTCGCTGTTTATACAAAGCTCAATAAACTTTCCGGCGTAATCGCTGGCGCTGGCGTAAGTACTAGAATTCATCCGAGCACTCGCTCGGCGCACAGAATTTGATTGCACAAGTATGGGCCACAATGCAAGCAATAGATCGAATAATCGTTAACGGACGAGAAACTTCCGACACAAAAACGAGCGCCTTGCGCTGAGTGCTAACCTTGAACATTTGTTAGCCGAAAAGGGTCACTGGAAAAGATACAGACGTACTCGTGGTAATCCACCCCCTTTTAAAAAGCATCGTCCCGCTGCTGAAAACAGAATACAAAAGCGAAGAACAAAAACACACATAGTAAAGAAAACTAACAAAGGAAAAAAATAAAGATCCAAACTTTGTTAGAGCGCGTACAATGGATTAAGAGAAACCATATAAAATGAATGAATGCGTGGTTTTTATTAGCGCAAGGGCCAGGTATGGCCGAAGAGAGCCAGGTCCGTGGTGATTAGTTCGCAGTGTATATATGAGTTCTATGAAGTTGATGTGGCGTGGCTGTAAAGGTGTCTTAAAGATAGTCGCTCTAGAGTGCGTAAAATCTATCTGTAATAAGATTATGTGGATGACAAATGACGTGTTCTATGAGCATTAAAATGCATCGTGAAAGAATGGTGAAAAATAGAAAATATGTGAGATGGTAAAATTACCTGGAGCACTACTGCCTCGCCAGAGCCCTTGAAACACATGGGCCCAGAGGCATGGGCTATACGAAACAGCTATCACAGCGGCATCCTCTGAAGAGAGGAGACGCTACGAACGTGTTGGGCTAGTAACATGCAGCACAACATCTTTCAGAAAACCTAGGACTGCTTTGTTGTCAAAGAGCGGTTCTGGGCCGAGTAACATTATAGGATGAAGGGGGATGTGCTGCCGGTATGCTAGGGGAAAATGTTTCTTTCTCTCAGATTCGGCTTTCCGACACCCAGGAGGGTGTGGAGGACGGTCAGCCTCTCCCCGCATCTACCACAGGTTGGAGGATCATTTTCAGTGAGTAAAAAGTTGTGCGTGCCAAATGTGTGCCCTCTTCTGAGAGGACAGAATAGGGCATCTGTTCGCCGTGATTTTGTTGCGGAGGGCCAAGAACGTAACTGTGGCTTTATCACATGCAGTTTGTTGTATATTTCTGCGTCCCACATGCGTTGCCAGTGGTTTCGTAGTTTCCTGCGTAAGAAGGGCTTCAGATCTGTGGCAGGGACTGCAGCGCTAGAAACCATATAGACGACTTCAGGTCACGTGGGGCCCCGCTGAGATTTCGTGTCCAGTGCGTCAATACGTAGGAGGAACCTGTGAGGTTCGACATAAGGTCTAAAACGCTTTTCACTGAGTCGACGTCCACTCATCGGAGTCCGAACCCAAACGTAGTCGCTGGAATTGTATTCC
The DNA here is from genome assembly GCF_050947875.1 of Dermacentor variabilis. NCBI lineage: Eukaryota > Metazoa > Arthropoda > Arachnida > Ixodida > Ixodidae > Dermacentor > Dermacentor variabilis. Next base: position 90,450,847 of record NC_134578.1, read on the forward strand.
CCGTAGTTTCATCGAAGGTTGCAACCAACTAAACAACAAAAGAAAGAAAAAAATACGAAAAGAAAGAGAGAACGAAAGAAAAAACGAAATAACCTTTAGGTAGTGCATTAGGTGCTCGTATGTCTCGTTGAGGAGGTCGACCTACAGCGCCATACGTTTGCTTCACATGGCGACAGGTTATGTCTTGCAAGAAGTCTGACCCCTCCGATCTTATAACTTAATGGTTACGAGGTGTGCATCTGGCTTTCGCCTTCACGTGCTGCAGGAGCGTAACGTGCTGCCGAACTTTTTATTCATTTTTTTCTTTTTAATTCGGCAGTGATTTCCTGGCATTACTCGTCACTACATCTTTGCAACCACTCCCGGTCTGTTTCCGAATGAACCTTCCTTTTATTTCAATGTGGCTATCTTTTGAGGATCACTAAATGTCCTCGTGGAAGCGCCTGGTACACTGCACAAGCGAGCTAATATGGGCTAGTTGGTTTAACATTAACTTTATTTTTTAACATTCTGAAGCAGCAGCGCAAACAAGACTGGATGTTGTTCGGGAGAGCTGTTGACCAATCATAGCCCTAGTTCCCGTTCGTGCATGAGAACGTGCAGCCTTTAGTTTATCTCCTTGTACATGAAGTTGGATATCCTGCAGTTATTCTTTTATATACTCGCGTTTTTTTAAATAAACAACTAGTCGACAGTCAGTACTCGTGTTGTTTTCCTCTTGTGGTCGCAGCTGGTTCAGAATGTTAAAGTGGTAAACTGCCAGTCATGGTTTCGTAATGCCTGTCGTATACTTGCTAAGCCGTCTTTACATTAATTTCACATGATCCCAGTTGACGGTGACTTACTAATATTGCATGCATTTTCGAGGCTGAGTATCAATCAGTGATTCTCGCTCTCTGCCCACGCTATTCCACATTACCTCTGTCTTCTACGGAGTACCATTCATGCCTGCACAAAACATTTTTCCATTAATTTGCTCACTAATTTTGCTGCAAGTTATCTCCGGCTTCGCTGAACAGTACAGTGAATCTGAAAACCGCAAGCTCGGAGACCATCTGTGAAGTTGCTGAGAAGTTGTACGCGTATACTCATACATACCCAATGCGTTGATTATTCCAAAGCATACAACGAGTAGCCTTGGAGCGATTGTGTCTACTTTGCCGAGGGCCTTTTTAATCGGTATCTTCCCTCCTTCTTGCGAATAATTATGGTATCTGTTGAGTCTTTACAGATAATTGCGAGGATATTGAAGGTATTGATATCGTAATCTATGAAAGTCATTTAAGGAGGCTGTTTATGCTCTACCAATTTTTTAGTTACCCGAGTGATAACAGAAATGTAATCCATAATTGAAAATACCTTAATAATGCAAACCTAGTTTCTTCGTTGACTGAAGAAAGTCGTTGCCATGATTCTATTGCAAAATAACTTGTTGAGTAGGTTGTACACTGGAGAAGCAAGCTAGTCAGCCTATGAATATTTCTCAAACGTGCCTCTTTTTACGTAATAATAGAGCATTTACATTTTTAAAGTCCCTGGCAAAGTGTTTAGGCGCTGCGTAGAAACTGCAGGAAACATTTAGAGTACAATATCTCCTTCATCTTTCAAATCAACTGTTAGGTCACATTGTCCGGCTTCGTTTCCCTGGACATACCTCGCAAAGGCATCGTAACTTTATGTCTATTTGCACACTTAACTTTATTATTATGTTCACTGAAGTACCTATCGCTGTTATTTCAGAAACTTTGCGCTACAACGATTTCCGCGGCAATACTTTTGCTTTCGCTATGGTCTATATGCGATGTGCCAGCTGGTCCAAGAAGAAGCTCCCTCGGCGCATGTTTAAGGCGATAGCGTGAAGCAGTCCGCGTCGCAGAAAATCTGGCGTCCGACGTTGTCGTCGTATCAGCAAAAATGCTTTGGAACCACCCGTGCCGAGGTCAACCATGTGATGGCCTCGACAAAAAGTTTACTGAAATAATTGAATTTCTCATGCTAAATTACATGGAAGATTCGTAAACTACGACATACGCACAACGCAGAGACATGATAGCTCTCGGATTGTAATTGTACTATACGAGAAAACATAATTCTGTTGCGCGAAAACTCAAAGGAACCCCTTTTCCAGCGTTTCTACAATTCACAGGCCGGCCGCGACGTCCACCATTTGCGCGCACCGGCGCGCGGGCGTCTCGGGGGACACGGAGCCGCGCGCCCGGTTCTCTGCAGTACCTCCAGCTGGCGCTCGCCTATGCCGCATCGCTGCCCACGGAAGAGGCCGCGTTCCTACCACAAAGCCCACCTGCGTGCATAGCGCTCGCGGCCACCGTTTACCGGTAAACATTGCGGTTACATACGCACCAGTTGCCGGGAAGCGTGAGAAGCAGTCCGGAATCTTTGAATGCTATCGCGTTCAACTCTTAAAGAAAGACGAAGCTTAAGCGTCCTCCAAATTTTGCTTGCTTAAAGTGGTGTCATCAGCTTAAAGTGGTGTCATCAATTCGGCATAACTCCAAATCAACCTAGTATGCATAGGATTGTCTCCATACTATCCGCTAATGCTCCATTATAATTTTAGCTTAAATAGCGCTGTCTGCTTATTAACATTCAAAACTAAATAAAGAGTAAATTGCAAGCACAGAGAGGACCTTTCCGGATTAAGCAAGCATAAGCTCTTATAGCTTTAACTGAATATTTGCGCAAGTGATAACACGACAACACTGGCGCAGGTAAATTTAGTAACTGACAAATCTTCTCGTGTATTGTGAACAGTACGCACAGACCAGAAATCCACCAGCCAGCTTCGCTATCCACTTGGGGATATCTGCCAAGTTTTCGGTATAACAAGCACGTATCGTGCATGTTCGGTAACAAGAAAATTGTTCAGTTTGTCAAAGAGGTGTCCGTAAAGAAAAAGAAGGAAAACCCAAACATAGCAATATGAAGAATACATACGTGCTCAAGTATACTGCCACGTCTGCTTCAGCAAATATGTGCTTGTTTAGACTGACGAAGTCATTCAAAGCGGCTGGCGTGTGAGCCGTAATGAGCTCATTGTCAGCGGCATGTCTTTCCGCCATTATTTCTGTGTCGATCTGTAATAGAAATGGGTAGCTCATTCTGCAAAAGGAAATCTCCAAGAATCTATGCCTAATGTACTTGCTCGAGTGAAAACGACTGCTTTACAGGCAGACGTTTCGGTGCAAGGCTGTGTGTGCTCATGTGTGTGATCAGACGCGTAGTGACCTGAGATTTTTAAAGTGCTCCTACATGGCGTGTGCACCTATATCTGGAGCTGGCTGTGTAAGTATCTAAAATGAAAGTATGTCTTGTTTCATTCGACCTACCGACCTCATCTCCTCAACATCAAGCATCTCTCGGCAATAGTTACGGACGACGGCGCCGGCTAGGCGCGGTTCCGCCTAGCCAGCTCAGAGTGACGCGCCTGTATAGCGCAGGCGAGCTACCCTGTTTTCTGCGACCCGGCGGCGTAGGCAAGCGACCATATGAGTGACGACGGAGTCCGAACCACGAACCCAGACCCGGATCACAACAGCAGCGACGCGACGTCGCCCTCTCAATTGTTCGCGCTTATTCAGTGTGTTTCTTAAAATTTTCCTGTGACGTTCTGTTGCCTGACAATAGCACACTCGGTGCTTTGTGTCGCGTTGAAGATATTTGCTGAAAACAATTGACAGTTTCTTCCGAAAAGGCGGTACATTCACTTTGATAATTGGTGCTGCCAATGGCTTCGCATGGTTTAACATTCTAGTATTTGGCTAGTACTATTACTGTTATCACCATAATGCCTACAATACCTTGATGAGTGACGATAATGGAAGAGAAGCTGCGAGCCACGAAGCAAAGGGCACGTCAGATTTTATACCCTCTGGACAAGTGGATTTACACACATCTACGCACGGCGAGCTCAGGCTGCCAGAAGTGGTAACTTAGCTTGAGAAGTACGATGAGAACTACTGAGCATGGCCGCAATTCTGGTAGCGATTCTTCTGCCAAGAACGGGAGCATGGAGCTCACCTTATTGCTCATAACCTCGCATACCTGAAGTGCACCCTAAAAGATACATTTTTCTAAATATTGTTCTTGAAAAGTTCTTTCGAATAAAGTGAGAACCATGGAGTAAACCCACAAAGGCAGCACTTGGGGGCAATGAGACGGTAGGGACACTGCAGAATCTACTGCGTTGCTGGCTTGACCTATTGACTGTGAAGTCGTCACACGGCGCGGCAAGGTTGCAGAAGCTGGTAAGTGTAGTACCGACAGATTAGAAAAGCCCGTGAGCAAGGAGATTAAGCTCGGTGACTAATTGTTCCGCAAAGCTGGAGCGAGTCCTGTCATCCGATAGATTGGTGTAATTTGCTGAGAACGTTTATAGAAGTTTCTGACAACATTTATCAATATGGCCGAATATTGGTATCATTAGAAAAGATTAAAGGGATGCAAGAAGTTTAGAAATCCATAATTTTACTCCAGAAGGAGATAAAGGAGTTTCTAAACTGCATTCTTGAACCATGAAGAGCAGACAATTTTTATAGATGAGCTTACAACTGACACGAAAATATTACACAACTTAAAGAGGTATTGAAAAATTCTAGTTACAAATTTGTTCTATATTTCAGCACAATGCAAAATACGTCAACTCTGTTAGCTTTAAATGTGTGAAAAGGCGCAGTTGGCGCAATTGTGATATTGCTATTTGTTGACCAGTTACAAAAGTGAGAATTTAATGTCTTTTAAGTTTTATTTCATGTTTTACATTTGAATTACTTTTTGTCAAAATAGACGGCCTCAAAAAACTATCCCCTTCCTACATTCACAATATTCTACTCCTTCTTTCGAATGAGAAAAACCGCATTAAGTTTAGTCTACTGTATACAGATAGACACGACTTATCCGTTCCTATGTATTCAAATAGAAGCTTACAAATGGACGCTCCCTTTTAACTAACGCCGTGACAGATAGAAAGAAGGAAGAATAGAATATGTTTGTGTCTGACTCTTGCAGCCACAGAGAACAGATCAAGGCCCACCAAGGTTTGGAAGTGCTATGGCTAAAGCATATTTATTTGCCAGCAAAGCCTCTCCGGCGTAGCTCGGAAAATGCACTTAGACGCACGAATTCTGAAATTAGGTCTTCATGAATTATCACTGCTTACCAGCACAGATTCCTGGTACTTTGTTATCGGCAAGACAAATTACGTGCGAAACGTCTAAAAAGCATTAGAAGCATAGATGTTTAGGGTGTGCATAAGCGACATTATTCGTCCATCAATAAGAAACTGCGTGCTAGGGGCATTATTTGTACTTCAGTGAACCTCAAGCCATTTCAGTCAGTCCGAAAACACCAGGGCATGGAGAAAATATAAAACAAGTACCAAAATACCAATGTCGAAAGCGGTTTTAGTGGCCTTCAATGCGAGCAAGATGCTAGTGCACTACGACGTGTCGAGGTGCACATACGATGTCCAAAAATTTCAACCTCCAGAGGCAGCGGCGTAAAATATTTGTAAAATATTGCGTCCATTACAGTATCAGTTCGTTACTAAAACTTCTCAGTGATTCGTCACACCTTTGTGAAGTGCGGGAAGACTAGGAATGCTGAGTAGAACAATAGAAATCGAGTGTAGTCCATAACTTCGCGTAACAACAAATATGCGCACTACGATCGACATTTATCGGACACTATTTGCTCGCAGCATGGTCTTGTGATTACTCGCGGAGATTTTTCACATCGTTTGCGCTTATTTTTATCAGTTGTCCAAATCCTACCAAACAGTTTGACATACCTAGCTATTAGCGTTATCTTAATTTTCCAATCACACAGTGGAAATTAATGGGGCTTACGCTAACGAATCTTGGCCAACGAAAATATCTCGCGTCGAAGCAAGATATTTATGTTATGATAGTCAGTAAAACAGTGCACCTGAATAACTATTCTTGTGGCTTGCAATGTTTGGGGGATCAATCTAGCGGTGACAATTTGAAGCTTACCGATAAGACAACCACAGCAATAATGACGACCTTGAGGTCCAAGCGATTCGTGTCGGTTCTTGCAAAGACTTGGTTCACCTCGTTAAAAAGAGAAAACAAAGAAATATGTGATCAACAAAGAGAGGCAGAAAGCACGAGAAACAGAGAAGCTAAAGTAGGGGCTCTTTATGTAGCTAAAACGATTGAAAATCACTGATAGCATTGTTGTGGAGAAATGTATAACAACGCGATCGCAGCAGGTCGTCAAGTCGTCTAAGAACTTCTCGTTTTTTTATTTGAGCAGTAGCTTCTTGGAAGCTGATCCACATAGCACTTAGCTCATACAGCAGTACAGAAACTCACTTTGTTCATTTGCACAGACTCCACCCAGAAGTGATGGCTTTGACCGAGAAACTAATGCAGCTGCTTCTGAAGGTCAGGCCCCTTTTTAGAGAAAAGGCAAGTACCCCTGTTGTCGCTTTCGAAGTGCAAGATTTTCACGCTATGACCCGACAAAGCCACAATGATAGTTCATGAAACTGCTATGGCGACGATTCAGTGTAATCCATTGAGCAATGCGGTTTCACGTCCAACAGCAGCGCCGAGGCTATCAAAAGCAGCGCAGTGGAGGGCTGCGCAAGATTTCACGCATGTAAGTTCCCTTGCGTAACCTTAAGACTTAATAGACGAACACTTTTGCACTGGGCATCCATAGCAGTGCGGTCGTCGAAGCAGGGAATCGAACCACAATCGCGTGATAAGAAGCCTCCAAAACATTCAGCGAGCCTCCGAAGAGGGTAGCACGCAGAATACGCGAGCTTTCAAAATGTTTTGTATGCGAATTTAGAATGGATCAAATGCTCTAGAACATTAATAAAAGAAATGGGCCGATAAAGTCTAGAAAAAGTCGGAATCCCATACGCGTGAACACGGAATGCAAACAAAGGTAAGAAAGGTGGCAACCAAGTAGAGCAGAATTTGATGTAAAAGTAGGATTGGACAACCCAGAGAAACAAAAAGTGAAGTGGTAGATTCGATGCAAAAGACGGAAGCAAAGAAGAGGCAGACTCAACTCCAGTTGACATCTGCTAAAGAGAAGCAATCTTGGTGTGAGCGCCTCATAAACCATCTGTGTTTGTGTATGAAGGGTAGTTTTCGGTGCATAAATATATGTCTGATATTATCTGCTGATGTTATTTATAGAGAGGCTGGATATTATATACACATATTTTTATGCAGGCACAGCCGAGTGCAAAAGCTTAAGGACCAGAGTACCGCTACATTTCTTTTTTCTTCCCAGCCTAGGCATGAAGACTGAAATCAAATGTCATGCCTACGTGCACCTGCTTGACTAGCACCATGCTTTTAAACAATTTACCGTTGCATGGGTGTACTAAAAACTTGCATATGTTTTGCATATGCCATGGTATCTATACTTTCGCAGTCCAGTGTACATCATTTACATATTATTATAGCGCAGCTCTAAGGCACCCATTCCTGCGGCGAGCATCAGCGTCGTCCCTCGTAACCGAGACAACGAGCACAGCGAAAGATGAAAGCGAACACAGAGCGCAGCGGGAGATGAAAGAAAAGTGCGCGAGGAGGATCGCGGAGGAGGCTACAGTGAAAAGATGAGGCGGTGGAGGAGAGTATGTCGAAAGAGTGAGGAAGAAAGAAGAGTACCGCACCAAACTACAAGATGGCGCCATAGTATTTGTAATGTGATTGTACGGGCGACGCCAATTGTGTAGCAGCTTCAGGAAGTTAACGCGCTTTACCCACAGATCAGATTCTCAGCGATCGCCGACTGTGCTCGCCGCTATGGTTGTTCTTGAGAGTTACTTTTTTTGCAACCTTTCGCTCCGTTTGCAATGCGCCGCCGGAGAACGATTGTCCGCGCCCATCAATATATCGCATAATTAAAACAGGCATAAAGCTGCGCTCAAATTTCGTATTAGGAAGCGTCGTAATTGTCAGTGAATGTTTTGTCAAAATTTTCAGTGGTGATATAGGCTGTTGTGTTCCATTCGTGGTGTTTCTGGTGCGTCAGTTTCTTCCATGCAACTGCGGATCGAAACGCGCTAAGTGTCTCAACGCGTTGGCTTGCCCGCGAGAAAGGGTGTTCTATGCCGCTTGTCTATTATTCGTCTGCGGCGTAAGTTTCAATATCAGGATTTTGCGCTACGGGTCCTGTGTTAGAGTTATGCCGCCGGACAATTTTACTAATGTTTATTTATTGAATAAACACCGTATCTCGTCTAGAAAGATGAGTTTGCGAAGTCACAAGCCATTTGAAGTCAAAAGAACAAACTCTAGGCAAATACACGCACTAATCATCGTCGCGCCGCTTGCAGCTTCCTCTATTAAATATTGTGTGAAGCTTTATGCTTCAAACGGTAACCTATTTCTTCACTGCACCTTTCCTATATGGCACCATCATGCCGTTAAACGTGTTCGGCATCAGAGTCCAGATTCTGCGAAAAGGTGCCTCGAACTCGGCATGAAAGCTTCGCTCTAAATCATTTAGCAGAGTGAAACAAAACTCCAATTGATATCTATGTATCGCGAATAATGCTTGGTTTTGTAGAAAAGGGTTGTTATGAATACTATGTGTTTTGGAAGAAGTGGTTACTGCTCATGTGTTTATCCAAGGAGGTTATATACTTAATCTGAGAACAATCCTAGCAGAGTAGGACTGCTTTCGAACGGACCATCGCATTACAAAAGGCCGATATCAAATCTCGAGCAACATAAGCCACCGCAAAGGAAACGCTGTTTTCACAGTCGCTACCTCACGTTCCACAATACAATCACTATGTGACGTAAAGCAAAACAGAGGAAGCTAACGAAAACACCAGTTAGTCCGCACGATCACAACATCAAACCACGTATAAAATCACAACAAAAGTTTTCACACTGCGCAATGATTGATAAGGCTGCGCGAGTGCCTTGTGGCAAACTTAGGCATTTCCGTGCCCTGTGTAGGTCAGGCCAACCAGGTGGCAACATCTCCCACCAGCGCATTAGTCTCCTCCGTGGCCCTTGGCAGCACGTTCAGCCATAACCATCCTTCTTACGCAGCCTTGACTTCCATGAAGTAAGTACAAACTCCACGTAGACTAAAACGACCTAGTGAATGTAGAGAGAGAAACGAAGAGGGAAAGGTAAGAAGGTTAACTATGGACATGCCCAGTTGCCGAGCTACCCTGCCCTAAGAGAGGGTGAAAGGGGAAGAATAGATAAGAGAGAAAAGAAAAAAAATAATAGTCATTCACATTCAGGCATAGAGAAATCTACAATGTTGCAATCATTCATACAACCGAGTATCCTTCGCAAAGTGCCGAAAGGCGTTGTGGCCTTTTGCATGCAAGAATGCATAGGCCAGGGTCCAAGGATCTTTTCTTCCGAGTACGGTCTATTATCTAGCAGGTTGAGTTTAGCTTGTAGAGTACGTCGTTGTGTGTTAAAGGATGAGCAGTGACACAGAAGGTGCTCTAGAGTCTCATCGCATGCACGCAAGTTGCACGTCATCCCTGTTAGAAATGAATAGGCATTGATAAATGCGACGCCCAACCACGTGCGGCACAGTAAAGTCGTTTCGCGACAGGATGAACTAGGTGGTAGACAAAATCGCAAGCTAGGGTCGGGAGAGTGCAAGCGTGAGTTGGCAAAACCAGGTGAATTCCATCGTAGACGTGTGATGTGGCAAGCAAGTGATTCAAGATGTCGCACAGTAACAATTCTTGAAAGTGCGTTAGGAACCCGCTAATGTTTTTGGTAAGCTGAAGGTGCAGCTTCATCCGCACTGTCGCTCACAATTCCGCAGCAGCTTGGGAACTATTGAAATACAATGGCGGGGTCTTTCTCGAACGCTTCATGATAAGCCTGCCTTATTTCGTACACTAGCTTCTCGCGAAACCCATAACTTTGTGCAAGCTGCATAGTATGTACAGCTGCTTTAGAATCGCAGAAAATGTCCCAGCAATTTGGTGACTGTTGGAACACGCACTTGAGTGCACCTATAAGAGCCCCTTTTTATTCTGCTGTAGACATGATACTGTGAGATTATTTAAATTGAAAGAGACGGCGTCCGATGGAACAACTACTGCTCCAGTAGAGTTGTTGGAATTGGCGGAATCGTCAGTGTAAATGTGTGTGCGGTCAAAATAAGACACGTCGAGGAGAAGCAGAGACAACTGCTTCAGGGATAGCGCTGACAAGTCTGCCTTCTTAGCAATCTCAAGAATTGAGTGGCAGACGTGAACTTGGCGGAGACACCAAAATGCCGATGTTGGGCGCTTCGAAGGCTTCAAGCCAAATGGTATCCACTCAATGTTTAGTAATAATACCACAGAATGTAGCCGGTAGTCTTCGCACTGACAAATCGTCTAAATGGTGGGATGAGAGCCGTGAAAGGTGTAGAGTGTACACTCTTAGCGTCTGCCCGACGATATAAGTGGTGACCGGGTGCTCCCTTGCTATGACAATCGTTGTGGCTGTTGAAGAAGATTTCGGGAAGCCAAGACATGTACGAAGTGCTTGGTCGTGTACGCTGTGTAGTGCAACGAGCTTAGTTTTGCACGCGTTGGACAAAATAGGAGGACTGTATCGCAAAAATCCTTGAAAAAGTGCATAGCTGTAACATGAAGTGCAGGGACTATCCCCACAATTTTTCACCTACAAATTTGAACATATTCGCAATGAAAATGACTTTTTTCATCATGTATGAGACCAGAGGACTGAAGGTGAGATCACGATGCACAATATCGCCTAAGAACCTGTGCGCTTTCTTGTATGCAATTGCCTGACCCTCGATAAACACCGCGCAGAAAGACATCGATTTTCGCGTGAATGCCACTAGTGAACATTTCTCTGCAGAAACCGTCAGACCTTGTCGGCGAAGGTATCCCGCAGTGAGAATTGCGGCTTTCTGGCGCACACTTGTGGCCTTTTCACGCCGGATGCCCACATGCAAATTATGTCAGCGTATAGCGGAACATTAGCAGTCTATGGTAGATTTACCGCGGGCCCCACTAAAACGACATTGAAAAGAGTGGGGCTCAGCACTCTCTCTTGTGGCATACCACGACCGGGGAAATATCTGTTTGCCGGGCCATTTTCTGTAATGACAAACAAAGATCCCCATGAGATAGCTCTTAATCCACCTAAAGAGGCGGCCTCCAAGTTCTGCAGTCTCAGGAGCTTGGAGATTGGCTTCATGGGCTACCTTGTCGTAGGCACCTTTCAGGTCCAAGAAGAGTGCCACACAGAGGCACCCCATAACTTTTTATTGCTGCACGGAGGCCATGAGATCAGTTACATTGTCTATTGAAGACCATATATGTCTAAAGCCAGCGATACACTTAGCGTAAATGTTATAGTATTCGAGGTACCATTCCATACGTGTCAGCAACATCCTCTTCATGACGTTACCTCACAAGTGCAATCGGCTTGTATGATGTAAGGTCCAGCGGAGACTTCCCAGGCACCTGCAAAGTCTGGTAGAGGCCCCAGTCGGCTATACCGCCAACCGTCGGGGACTATGCCGTCACGCCAAGATCAACTGAACACATCTAAAAGAAAGCGTTGTGCTGTGGAACCTAGGCGACCTAAGGCAGCGTAGGTCACCCCTTCGGGAACGGGTGATGACGACCGCCTGTGCGCAACCAAGGCCGCTTGCAACTCTTTCATAGAGAAAGGCATTTTCACGCTTTCCTCTCTTGAGACGGGAACGTCATGCAGCGAGAAGTCAGCCAGCAGAACGCAGTCGCCAGTAACATTCGCACAAAATTCTCCCGCGGCCTCAAGCTCTCGACGATTTTGACGTAGAGCCTCCGCTGTGAAGGGGTGGCATTGTTGTGGAGGTGAGCGAAGACCTTGATGAGTTATCCAGACGGGGGATAACGTCTCGCGATGGTCCAGCAATTCGAAAATGCTCTTCCATCGTTCGTCCTCGAGTTTGTTCATCTGACGCTGAACTTTCTTCTGAATGCATTTATCTTCCCTCTGGTCATAAATGGCCTTAGTACGCCTACATTGTCTCTCAGGCCCCCGGCGGATCACCCAAAGCCTCCAGAATTCTTGGTACAAATCTGTGCGTCTTGTAGATATATGCGTCCGCGTAGAAGCCTGCAGAGCTTGTGTTAGCATGTCTTAAAGGAGCTCGGGTTGTCCATGTCTGCATTTGTCCTCGATCGCAATTCGGTACGCTTCCCAGTCTATCTGTCTCGAAAGCACAGGGTAGAAAGAAGTATCAGGGCCTCTGATAATCATGCACGTAGGAATATGGACGCCGCCATTGGCTTCAATGTCTGTGAGCCATTGAACTTTGGAATTTAAACTATGCGATACTAATGTCCAGCACAAGCAACTGCTGCAAGTCACTCCTCGGAGATAAGTCAGGCTGCCATCGTTTCAAACGCTTAGTTCATGCTCGTCCGCGAGATCAACTAGACTCGTGCCTCGTTGATGTGTCCTGAAGCTTCCCCACAGTGGATGATGGGTGTTAAAATCACACCGGATCATCCAAAGGCCTGGTGATGTGAGTATGTAGTTTAATCTCTATCGAAGAGGTCGAGGTGATGGGGATATGTAGGCGCCTGTCAGTGCGAATGAAACTTTCTTTTTAATACGCAGCCACACGTATTGATTGTCGTTGTGAGGCTGCACTATTTGGCGAAAATACGTGATCTCCTTGTGGATACACACAGGAAGTTGAATACGTTCAATGCATGATGAAGAAACAAATGATTCGTAGCCACACAATGGGATTGTATTTGAAAATTGAGGTCCACAAATTATAATGGAAAAATTGTTCCCAAAAACAAAGTGCGGAAATTCTGACATCCATGACTGTAGACCTCTGGCGTTCCATTGAAGTATGGAAGCGCACTTTACTTGCTGCATGAATGTCCGCAGTGTTTGGGGATGGCAAACCCTCTTGTTACTGCAAACCTGCAAGTACTGGTTCAAGGGAATGCGGGACTTGCAGTGTTGATTTAGCGGATGGCTTTTGCATATTATTGGGTGAGCGGATAACACTCACCAGCGACCTCGGCAAAGCAACGATCTGGACATCTTGCGAAGCTTGATTATCTGTTGTCGAAGTAGCGCTTGGTGGTAGTCGATGCTATCGCTCCGCGGAGAAGTGGGCCTGTGGCAGTGCAGGCCAAGTAGCGTCAGATTCTTTTTTCTGAGCCTCTGTGTTTTTCTGATCATGCAGGTGCAGCATGTTTGCCCGTGGTGGTAGTGGTAGAGACATAAGGAGGCTCCGGAGGCAAAACAACACTTTATTTCTTCGAAGCGTGCCGTCGACGACAGCGTCGCCTTTCGACTGTCGCTATCGCTTCCTTCCGCACCAAGTCATCTTTCACCATTTGTCTCAGGATTCTCCTGTCATTCTTGATTAGTGGGCTGTTCTTCGATGAGGCGTCATGATTTCCATTGCATTTCCTGCATTTTAGGGTAGTCGCCGTCGCCTTGCAAGACTGTGCTGTGTGGGTTTCGGTGCAGCGTGGGCATACTGGCTGATTGTTACATGCACCACTCACGTGGCCCACTCCTGGCCACTTCTGGCATCCAAAGGGCTGCGGAATATAGGCTCGATGACATGACGAAAAGACCAACCTTGGTATGTGAAGGAAGTCAGTCACCCTTGAAGATCACCTTGACACAACGGGAGTTGCCTATTCGGCAAACTTGTACTATGTCCGTAGCGTCAGTAGGTGGTCTGACCAGGACAGGATGGTCACTATTCGGTATAGAGACGTCGGCATCATATGTTACGTTCATTGTCGTGCCAGAACGGGCGTGTATTTCGTGTATTGAAGACAGCTTTGGTTATGAAAAACGGTTCTGCACCAAGAAACAGTGCTGGATGGAAAGGAGTATGTTGTCGGTAAGTTGCGGAAAAGTGCTTTCTTCGCTCAGCTGCTGCTTCCAAGCACTCCTCCAAGCCATGGAGTGTGGTCAGTCGCTCGCTACATCTGTCGCAAATGGGAGGTTCACCGCCAGTCAATGGGTAAGAATGGGTCCCGTATGCGTGCTCTATTCTAAATCGACAAAGCAGGACATCAGTTCGTCGCGCTTTTGCTATCTGCGGCCAATTACCTAAACATAGCTTGAATAAATGGAGCGTATTCAAGGTTTTGTTTACTCCTAATGGTTTGCCTAAAATGTCTGAGCTTTTTCTTTGAAAATGGCTTGAAGTCTGTTGCACTCATTGCCACAGAACATCCAGAGGCTTTCGTTGTTGTGGACGTAACAATTCCGTCTGAAAATATATCACCCGCAACGCCTTTACGACTCTGTGACAGCATAACATTACATGCTGGTGAGAGGCATACGTAGGCACAAAAAAGAGAATAGATCATTGGTCAGAAGATTTTTGTCTTCGCAGAGATATTAAAGTTATTAGCAAGTCTGTAAATATAATTGCTTTTGGTATTTTTACTTTCTTGATGGGCAGTACAGACGGCAATTCTGTATAGGCTTCAGCCGTAAAGATATTTTTTTCCGGATTGAGAACATCAGACTGCGAGAAGGATGGACCTACTGTGGCATAAGAAACCTTGGAATCTGATCTTGATGCGTCAGTAGAGTGCTTTGGGCAGGAGTACTTTGCCTGAAGCTAGAAAAAGTGCACCTTAATACGTTCTTCTGGGGTGTGTTTAGTCATTTCAACAAATGATGTGTCACATTCAATGAGTTGTCAATGGACGGTGGTAAAAGCTATGCTGGAGGCATGATATGATATCCGAGGAATGGTATCGCCACTACTTTACTGAAACTCCGCACTCGCAACGAGGAAGGCTCTTTCGCTGCAGGTCGATTACGAAAAAGTGTAACACATATGTCAGATTGTTTACACTTGAGTGAGAAGAATCTTCAGGGTTCGAGTGTACTTTCAAAAAAGTATGTGAAAGTAGTGTACAGCCTTTGCAATTGGAGTGACCACTCATTGCATTCTACAAAGGGAATTTGTACAGGGCGTGGTGTGATGGCTCCAGTGGCCAGTCGGATGCCTAGATGGTGCACATGATCGAGCATTTTTAGTGCACTCGGTTTAGTGGACTGGTAAGTTAGGACACCGTAGTTCAAGCGCGAACGTACAAAGCTCCTGTATACGGCAAAGAGGCACTTCATCTTACCGCCCCGCGTTGTGCGTGTTAGCATTTTCAGTGGGTCTTTAAGCATTTCATCTTTAGCTGCTCTATGTGGGGAGCACAGGAGAGTGTTCGAATCATGTATGATGCTTAAGAACTTCTGCTCATGTGGTTACAGGTATGCGCTCTCCGCACATTTGGTGTTAACAATGCAGAGTCATAGCAATATGTTTTCCGTTGTGTGCAGACCACCATCAGGTGACGCAACCCGATTTCTTATGCTTGTTGAAAAAACTTTTCAGTTAAACATTAGAGGAGAAGATCAATCTAATCTTAGGCGGTGATGTCAATATAAACATGCTTTCGTCTTCCCCGCTACAAAAGGATTTTCAATCTCTTATCACAACCTATGGTTTTTCAAACACAATATCTACTGCAACGCGCGTAACTATTGAAGGTACATCCCTATTAGATGTACTCATTTGAAACATTAATACTGATTCATTAGAGGCCGAAGTTTTGTACGCTGATATCAGTGATCATCTGGGTATTATACTGCTAGTAAATAGAATTCACTGCATTGCTAGTAAAACTAGAAAACCAGTCTTTATTCAATCCACTACTTCATCAAATCTTGAAGCACTTCGCCAAGCTATTACTCATGTAGCTTGGAACAGCGTTTATCGAGCAGAAGATAGTGACACGGCGTATCCTGCTTTTTCGAGCACTTTCAAAACTGTTTACTGTGAACACTTCCCCATGAAAAAAATGACGTGGCCATGCAAAGCACGAGAACCTTGGCTAAAACCTGAGCTTCTTGGTATGGTTAAACACAAACATGCCATGTATGCTCGATTTGTGAAACCTAGAGATCCTGCTCTGCTCAGGGAGTTTAAGAAATACAGAAATGATCTCACAAATCAGCTTAGGGCTGCTAAGGATGCTTACTACGTGGGAATTTTTAGTGACCCAGCCAATCAAAAATGTGATCTGCTCTGGCGCAAATTGAATGCTTTGCTAAAGCCCAATTCAATTTCAGCTATTCCAGATGTTTTGTGTGATAACGGGCAGAAACTTTCCGGAAATGCTATACTAAACGCGTTTAATGAAAGCTTCACATTAAAGCCACAGTTAAATGACGTTGATGGCCTCTACAACTATACTCATTTCCCGCCTGTAAACGCGTTTAGTAACTCTATTTCTTGCCCAAACTAGCCCCTTAGAAATCTTTTCTTGCTTCAGCGATCTAGGTAGCAGCCGGTCTCTGGACTCCGATGGCATCCATATTCGCCCCATAAAGTATGTGCTTGATATTATATATATTATTATATGCCCTGTTCTTACCCATATTTATAACTTCATGTTAACTACAGGCATATTTACAAAACAAATGCAGACTTCACGCGTTGTTACAGTCTTCAAGCATGGTGATAAGGGGGCACTAAACAACTGTAGACCCATTTCGTTAATTCCAGTGTTTTCGAAAGGTATTGAGAAATTAATGCATATCAGATTGCTAGCATTTTTTAATCCCCACAATTTGTTTCAAGACTTTCAACATGGGTTTAGGAAGCATCGCTTACCGAAACAGCCCTCTTGACCCAAAAAAAATTTAGGTGCATTCAGTTGCAATCAAATGGCATTAGGCATCTACGTCGATTTTTCCAAGGCATTTGACTTAATTGATCATACCATCCTTCTTAGCCAATTAAAAAACTATGGTGTGTGTGGAACAGCGCATGCGCTTTAAGAATCCGATCTTTCAAACAGGATACAATTCTTAGATACAAACAATGAAACATCTGCAAGGAAGCCGGTCGTTGTTGGTGTGCCACAGGGAAGCATTCTAGGGCCACCCTTATTTTTGATTTACATAAATGATATTGTACACTGCACACACAACGCAACATTCGTCTCGTATGCTGATGACACGACAGTTTTTATTACAGGAAACTTGGAAACAGAGATAGAAGCTATGGCTAACAAAACGCTGTCTAACCTAGATGCCTGGGACACGGTGAAATCTTTAAAAATAAACCCTTCAAAACACAAGTTATTTTGTACACGCCTAAAGGAAAAAAGCTGACAAAGAAGTTGAATTTTCTTTTGGGCTCTCAGCAGTTACACTTGGGGCATTCTGTTAAAAACCTTGGAATACATATTTCAAAGCATTTTGCATGAATGTACATGTTGAAAACCTTCATTCTAAAGATGTCCTCTGCCATTGGTGTCCTTGCACGTACGCGATGTATTCTTCCTAAAAAGGTAAAGATTATGATCTACAATGCGTTAGTGTCCTCTATGTTGCAGTACTGCAGCACAGTGTGGTGTACTACTGGCGTAACAAATTCACGCAAGCTATATTTTCTGCAGAAAAGAGCCATACGAAATATTGCTGCTGTACATTATGCTTCTTCTACAAACTTCTTTTTACAAAGTATGAAATTCTTCCAGTGTTCTGTTTATATAATTATAGGCTGATGCTGTGTTATAAAGCTTTTGTTAATTGTGGTACGAATACCATAATTAATCTTGTTAAGTTAAAAGCAAACACAAGTGTTCGTTCAACCAGGCACAAAGAAATGTGACCGTACCCACCCCTAGAACTTCTTATGATGAACAATCTTTGTCCTATAAACTACCTTCCCTTTTGAACCTATTAAACCATGGAGATTTTGATCCTTCTTGTAATCAAAATTGTAATCAAATCAATGTAATATTTGTTGATTTATTTGAACTCTTTGTACATGACAGACCGTCATCCTGCTGTTTTGCCAACTGTAAAGGGGTCGGGACCTCGTCAAGCTGCTCAAGCTTTTAGTCCCGTAGTCCTCCTATTCCAAGGGGAATAAAATTGATTGATTGATTGATTGAATGATTGATTGATGTTGCCTCAGCCGGGGGGCCTCAAACGTCCAAACCTTCAGGATTGGCTCAAACCCCAGGATCCCCTTTTCCCGTGACACAGCTAAGCCCCTCACGGTTCAGCTCGGGAGGGTCCGACCCCCTTGTGCTCGGGTGCTTGTTGTCACAACACACCAAACGCCCGCTGACGCAGAGGTCAAAGGGGTTTTCTTCGTCAGGACTTGTACTCACGCTGACGGAATCCCCTTGTCAGAACGTTGGCTCCAACGACAGTCCCTGTTAAACTAGAGCTCATCACTTCAGGCGTCCATCTTCCTGTCCACTTCTGCTTTGTTTGCATTTTACTTATACAGTAACTCTCATATTACCAGCATGGTAATCACAGCGTATGTTAAAACGTCCAAGCAAGAAATGTAGTACATTGAGGGAAGGCGCACAGACGTCGGGTGGGTAATCCGAAATTTCTTATTGGACCTAACATGAAGGGGTCACTCCATTTAAACTGCCAAAATATTGGCCTTGCTATCACAATAGCCAGAATACACAGGTAACAGCACTAGACAAGCGTTCTTCTAACATCAGCAGTGCGAAAACCTCCAAAGATCGGTTGTTCATTGATGTTATCTAGTCAAAACACACGCTTTATTCGTATATAAGTATGTTTCGAAATCGCTCGCGGCTGTTAAACCAACCACTGACAAGTGGTTAAAACAGCAATTGATCCCGAAGCTTTATTTGGCGTCGTTATTCTGGGGCTCCAAAATGTGGATCATGCAGTCGAACTCTGAAAGGTGCTCGCTGTTAGACCCAAAGACATCCTGTTGAGTTCAATAGCGCCAAGCTAGCTTAATAGCAGCTGCACACCTTGGCAAGTAACTTTTACCTCACGGGATGCCATATTAAGTATTATTGGTCAAAATCAAACGAGTCCTCATCATGAGTTACAAGACCTACAAGTATACAATTTGCTACACAAATTTCACGTTTACTAGGCTTCTTTGGCGCCCCTGCTTTTGACATGTAGGGTTTATAAATGACGTGGAAATACTCGAGCAGCAACAAAGAGGGTCCCCACCCTTTCACTACGACTTAGGTGTCCGTCTCCATAGGGAGCGGAAGCACAGAACACTATGGCAAGCGAGGAGCTCGGAAAATCTACCAGCGTAGCAGGGTCAAGCGCTGCCGAAAAGTCTCAGGGGCTACCAATAGGGCGCTTTTTCTGTAACCTGGTGCGGAAACAACCCCTGCAGAACAAACATCTGCAATAAGTATAGGCAGCGAGCGCGAATGCAAAATTAGGCCAGAAAACCGCCACTAGCTCTAAAAACAACAAGTTAACCATGTAAGATTTCTAATGCGTGAATGCGGCCCAGTGCGAGTTAGAGAGTTGGGTTATCGCCTGTGTCAATCTGTCATCAAGGTTTCGAAGAGCTTTGTTCGTGATGTTATCCTCGCCTGGGGCGGATGTGGTCCTGAGCTTATGTAAGGCTGCGCGGACTTCCCAGGCAGTGATGTCTGCATCCAGTTCTGGATTGTCCTGGCCGGTGTATGGAGGTAAGGGGACCCTTGTGCTGTGCGCCAGATATAGGGTTCGCAGAGTCCAGTAGTGCTTTGTCTTCCGCTGGGTTGGTATGTAGCAGCCACGAAAGGATCTTGCGCTGTTGGATCTTGTTATTTTCGGGGTTTAGCAGGCATCGCAGGAATGACCACGCGTCCTTTAGGCCCAAATTTGCACTCATGCGGTCGGAGAGCTAGTGGCGTGTTAGGTGTGTTGCGTGCTCTTCTATTTCTTTCACAAGGGCCGCGATTCGGGTTTTGAGTTTGCGATTGTGCTTATTGGCTAGCCAGCGTTTCTGTAAACTGTTGTGTGCCTCCCACATATGTAATAGCCTACAGACAGCGCGTTCTGAGTCTGACGCGGTTGGTACCTGAGATATGGCCCTTGTGGAATCTGCCATTAGTTGCTGCACCCACGTGTCCAAGTTATCGATGGTTTCAGGTGCGGCTGCTCTGATCTTTCGAAACCTGTCGCAGTCACTGATGGTGACTTGGCGGCATTGTGTCTTGGAGAGCGTGCGGGTAGGGATGTAGGTGCTGAAGATGAAGTGGTCACTGCCCAATGAGTTTAGCGTATTGAGCCATGTACCATTGGGTATGTGCTTAGTGAGAGTAAGGTCCGGGTTTGTGTTATGTTGGACACGGTTGCCGATCCTTGTAGGAAAATTTAGATCGTTGAGGAGCGAGAGCCCCTCATTTTGGATGAGCGTCCATAGTGTGGTACCCTTCCGGCAGTTCTTTCTGTATCCCCAGGTAGTGTGATTTGCGTTGAAGTCGCCCACTATTACTAATGGGTTTCTTCCGCAAATGTATAACGTTTTACGTATCGCCGTTGCTGGCGGGGATGCAGGGCACCTGGGGGGGGGGGCTGTAAATGTTGAGCACAAACAGACTCGTGTCGTGCCTGTGTTGGGGAAGGAGTTCTATGAGCACTCCATCAATGTCCGGAATAACAAGTGGATGGAGCATAGCTCTATAACTTCCAATGCGACCTCCAGCAGGGTAGCCACAAGTATCGCAGAGCGCTTTGAAGATGAGGCCCGCGCTGGCGCGCACTTTGGCCACGTCGCAGATCGCTTTCAAGACACACGAGCGCCGGCGACGCATCCCTGCAGCTTCCGCCACAAGCTTCTACTAGGGCGTCCACGATTCATGTGGCCAACATTGTAGTAGACGGCACGATTATCTCCATTCTGTATGGAGCGGCGGCCGAGGAGGATATCGAGGCACCCCAGCAACCACCGCAGAACGCCCCTCCTCCCTCGCCTGACCCCTGTGCCTCGCGCGCCACAGGAGAGGGCACGCATCTGGGCAGCGATCCTGGCTCGTGCACGTAATATTGAACCAGGTTCGCTGGCTCACCCTTACACGCTTTTACTCATACGGAACCTCACGGCGACGGTAGAAATACACTTGGAGTACCCGTATAATTGCTATCGCAAAAAACGTAATAGCGCTAAACAGACAAGGAGATAGGCAAGCAAGAACACGACACTGGCGCTGACTCACAAATGAAGTTTTCAACTAAAGCGAGCTCTCAGCGGCATGCCTAGCAGCGCCTTAGGTTGCTGATGACACTGCTTTGGTAAAACGAAAGTTGCTTTGCAGACTACAGTGTTGGAATAGTTGCTGGATATTCATCAAAATTTGGGGCAGAGCGTAAGCCGAAGAAGAAACGGACAGAACGAGTGCGATAGGAAGCGCGCTCTTTCTGCCAGTGACTTTCGTGCAGTTAGTTATTGTTCCATAAAAAATAAACAAGATGTTTCAGTTCATATGTTCACATGAGATAATTTCCATAAATTATAAAACACTTCCTCGTGTATTGTCATATATTTGGCTTATAGCAAAATATTTCAAAGCGTATTCTAAGAAAATAATCTTTCTCACAAAAGTGATGCCCACATACAGCCCGTCGTGGCACGAAGGGCGATAAAATAAATAGAGATACTAAAATTAAAACACGCGGAAGAAAGAATACAATAGTGAAACTTACTGCTCCGAAGAAGAGTCGTAAGTATTGGAAAAGTTCTTTAAGCTGATGGTCGTTCTCCTCACTGAATGCATCGGCATATTCGTTGCTTATAACAGCAACTGCATCTACAGTAGCCTTAACTGGTCCTGAAATATAAAGTAGGTATTAGATACTTTCAAACCTTTTATAGCCTAATTGCAATGATTCAGGGTGTTTTCTGAGACCATTTGGATTTCTGATAAAGAAAGAGACAGCCCTTTCACTACTGTGAAAAGGGGTGCCAGCGAAGCTTGCGATCCGCGACTCTTCGTTGTCGTAACGCCTCGGCCTCGCGCTCTTTCACGGCGAGGACTGCACGTTGACGAGGAGCCCTTTCTCGAGCGAGTTCGCGGCAGCGTTCATCAAACGCCGCCTGTTCTTTGGCCAAACGCGACGCGTGGCTCGCTCCCGCTGCCGTTCCTTCAACGCAGCCTGCTCTTCGTCTTTTTTTTTCTTTATTGCCTGTTTGCAGCACAAACCAAGAACACATTCAAATGCTAAAACATGTCAACCACACTTTGGCTGACATTATATATTAAAATCGCTTCAGCTTGATCAGTTCATCAAGAATAGCCACCCACTCGGGAGGCTCACTCTGGGCACGATATATTTCCCGAATATACGCGACACTTTCGATGAAGTTTATTCTCGCCGGACGGGTATCGACATCCGAGTGTCGCACTGCCATTCTCGTTTTCCACAGACTGTGGAGGCCAAGGAGCATAAACATATCGTACGGAACTCCTCCTTCGTTATCGGTTGGCAAATATCGAATACCAAGAGGTGTAATCGGTAGTTCTTTTTTAAGTGTACGTTGTAAGATATCCCAATGAAATGTTGGGTCCCAGCAATCGATGAAAACGTGTTCAATGGTCTCTGGCTTTTTACAAAGTAAGCAGTTTACTGTCCATGGCACATATATTCCTTTTTCGTCTAACCATGTTTTTACGGGTAGCGTGTTTGTGTGTAGCTTAAAGAAAAACGTTTTTTGAGAGGGTCTAACTGGCATTTTTTTTCACCCGTTTAAGTACATCATCTCCTTGGCCTCCCCAGTTTACAGACCTGTACAATGGTATTGGCAACATTGTATCAACTAAGTCTTTATACAGTGTTTTTCTTGTCACAGAGCACAGATATTCCATGGAAAACCGCACACGCAACATACGAAGTGAATCAACCACTTCGCGCAGATATCCCCTAATACTTCCTCCCTTCCCTTCACATCACTGGTCGTTACAACATATTGCGGCAGTGCTTTTCCCAAACGAACTTGAATTACTGTGCGTAGAAAATCATTTCTCTGATCCCGAAAAAAAAGAAAACGCGACACAATTTGTCTGATAAACAAATGCGACAGACCTAGCCCACCACTTCGAGCTGAACGAAACAAATTGGTTCTGCTTATCCTCTCCCAACTGGAAGCCCATATGAATACGGCAAATACACGATGCATTTTTTGCACGCTTGAGCGACACATTGATAACACTTGCATAATATACCACACTTTCGCTACTAAAAAGAGATTGCACACAGATGCACGTCCAAACATTGACAAATCTTGGCCAAGCCAACCCTTTGATTTTTCACTCATTCTATCAGCTTCATCGGACCAGTACTGTGCGGTATCATTATAGTGCTCGAGCGGCACACCCAAGTACTTAGTTGGCGTTGTTGACCACCGGATGTTTGCAAAGTGAGCTGGTTTAATGTCCCAATGACCGTGCCATATACCGATGCTTTTTTGCCAATTGATCTGGGACCCAGATTGTTCACAGTACTTCTTTACAAGATGTACAACTTCAAGTACGCTATCACGATCCTCGCAGAAGACTGCGATGTCATCAGCGTATGCCAGTACCTTGACTTCAGAAAGCTGTAGCCGAAATCCTCGGACGTTTTCATTGCGCATCACTGCTAAACAGAAAGGCTCGAGGTACAATGCAAAAAGCAATGGACTTAGTGGACACCCTTGTCTAAGGGAAGATCTGAGTGACAGCTTCTCGCTGAGGGACTTATTAATTATAATCTGTGTCGTGCATTGGTCGTAGGCCATTTTGACGCCATCTAAGATTACTTTCCCTACGTTAACATATTCCAAAACAAGAAGAAGAGCATCGTGGGACACACGGTCGAAGGCTTTCGCCAGGTCGAGTTGCAACAAAGCGACGCGTCTAGCGAAGACGTCGCAACACTCTAGAACGCTTCGCGCTACGTGGCTGTTTGTAGTAATAGTGCGGCCTTTTATGCCGCAAGTTTGATGCGGACCGACAAAATTTGTAATGACTGTTTGAAGTCTCTTTGCCAATACCTTCATGAGTATTTTATTCGTCAGAGCGAACCGAACGCGGCCTCCCCATCGGACTCCTGCGCCAGAACTGGCGGGAAACGGAAAGAAAGGAACACGCGATCACAGCCTTTCCCTCCTCCGGAGGGAGGGGACGCCTGTGAAGGGCTCGCGCCTTGTGCTGCGTCTATTTCTTCATGCATATTAAACCCCACTTTAAAGCTCGCGTATTACAAGCCGACAGTGGCACAAAAAAGAGCACCGGACTGGATGCCTTTCTTAGAGGCTTGCACGTGTTCCCCTGATTTTTGAATGTGTCTTAAGTTGCCTGAAATTTGTGTAGCACCGCGCTTTTCTTATTTTGTTGAATAGTCTCACCCACGTAACAAAGAAAAAAGAACGACAATGGCTGACTGGGCTAGCGTGGTGGTCTCGGAGGTGGATGGATCGAATCCTCAGCCCGACCAGCAATTTTCATATTTGCGCGGCTCCGCTTTTTTTTTTTGTACGGCAACACCACCACCAAAGCCGACACGAGTGAGGCAATACAAGGTTCACTGGAAAAGGCTGTTGTAGATAAATTTTTCGGGGAGGTGGGCGTGCTGTGCTGTTAATATAAGTGTATCGCAAGATTCATTAACAAAAACCTCAAATATTTTTACTGGCAATCATGTTTACTTTCCGAAGAGTCCCCGGCACCAGCCTTAGGCAGCGCAACGCAAGGTATGCCGGGACCGAAGCTGCAGTACCACACCGCCCATAGTGAAATTGATACTCAGTTCACGTCGCATATATCAAACCACGTTTACTGTTTGTCATTTTCCTCAGGTGCAACAATACATCGGTAAGTGAAGCGCTTTCATGAGTGGTTAAGAAAACATTCTCGTCAATGGAACTACATGGATATGGATCTGAAGACGAAAAACCAACTCGGCCTCTCAATTACGATTGATATTATAGACATAGTAAAGGAGAGAGAGAGTTGTTAGATAACGTCAAGTACGAGATATATAACAAAAAGAGAGATAACAACGTTCGCTCAGTTCACGCGTTCTAGAAACCGTGAAATGACAACAAACAGCGAGGCTGCGACAGCCGTGGACAGCCCTGCCTGATGAGAAAGTGCTATTACTAAAGCGGCAATGGCCTCACCAAGTAGGATGAACGGCGTGTTTTGCGTTAGGACAAACTTGTATGGACTGGTGAAAGCACTACACTTTGCTAAAGCGTGCTTGTCAAACAAAAAGTTGAACTTTCGACCGAAAGGCGAAGCATTGATTGCGATAGCAAGAAAATGTCATGGGCCTGTGCGGCACACGCGGCACAGACACAGCGTAAGCTGGAGGAGCGACTCCATACGAGCTCCATTTTAAAGCGAAAGCTTTACTGGCCGCGAACTTGCGATTTCGCCATGGCGGTGCTCCGAGGAGGCACATGACGTCACAGTGCGTGCCTCGCCGCGGATATTTCTCTCTCTCGCGCTTCCTAGTCACTACTGCACATGCGCCACTCGTAGCACTGAGCGCCACGCCTCCGCCGCCGCCGTTTGGTATGACGTCACACCGCGTTACTCGTCGTTGCGCTCGCCTCTGCTGGCTTTGCCAGCTGCGGCGCATGCCTGATGACATATTGGAGGATTGAAAAGGAGAGCTCGCGTGCGCCGCAACCACAGTTGAGGTGGCAGTATGGACGGCGACAATTCTGATAAGCAGGAGGAGGCCTAGAATCGACATCGGAACGAGATGAAGAGGAAACGAATCGCCCAGGAAACAGACGAACAGCGCGCTGAACGACTGGCGAAACGCCGCAACATAGCTAGACAACCAGACTAACCTGGACTTGCAATCAAGATTAACCAAGGCTAACCATGTTATGCCTTAGCTTTCGCTACGTATATCTTGGCATAGCCGAGCTAAGCCACAGCCAATTTTTTGGAACTCCGTGCTGCAGGGTCTTTGCGGCGAAGTTGCTTCGCCTCGTTTTTACTAGAATGACCTGAACCGTCCGGCAGGCACCGACAGCGAACTGCCGCTTGCGATGCTCTCTGCATAGTGGTCTGCTGAGCTCGATGTTCCCGGGTTGCAGCCGCGCACGTAGCTTGACGATTCGCTTTTTCAGCAGCTGTTCGTACCTTGCGAGGAGGCGCCATAACGTGTACCGAAGTGCAAACACAGACAACCAGAGTACGTGTGCGCAGATGTCATATACCTTGACCCGCAGCAAGGTAGGTCGCTGTTAATGATGATAATGATGGTTTATTGGCGTCCCCTTCGAAAAGGGGTGGCGACAAACAGTCACCTAGTCTGCTTGAGTTAACCAGGTCCAGCTACATGCAGTATGCAACCGCTATATGCAACTGCCACATGTCGGGACACCTGTTGGCATATAACGGAACTGCAATCCAAAGTTTGTACGTTTCGAAGCTACGCGGCGCACATGTCACAGTGCGTGTCAAGTGGCACGATACAATGCTAATGATGATGATGATGGTTTCGTGGAATTCCCTTTGAAACGGGACGTTGACAAACAGTCGGGTACACTTCTTGAAGTAACCAGGTATACCGTGCATGTTTTTCGTTGCATGAATATTTGTACACTTTCAAAATCTTTTTCTTCTTCAAGACATTTCTATCTATCTTGTACCGCTACCTATGCAACTGCTAGAAGACGTGCCACCAGGTATAATAATAAATATCATCATCATCACCATGTGTAGTAATATGCAACTGCAAGGCAGGTGGCACGATACGATGCTATGATGGTGATGGTTTATTAGCATCCCCTTCGCAACGCGCTGGTGCCATAGTAAGCGTGATTTAACCAGGTACTCAATATATATTACTTTCGCATTCTTGTATACATATCTTCGACATAGGGATGACGTTGTGTACAGTCATGAACACAAGCCAGCATAGCATTGTACGCCCGGTTGCACGGCGCCTACATAATGTTCGGCTTACTGGAATAAAGCGTTTTCCACACCCGCAACCGTCTTATGCGTGTTACATTGGTGGCACTGGTAGGCGTGACTGGGAGCAGCGAAGCAAGCGTGTAGCAGGACATCCCGGCTGGCTTCCAGCTTCAACGGACTCTCCGCATGCCGGACACAAAACCAACGCGTCACTGTGAGTAAGGTTCCCCCGTCATCACGCCACTGCCACACCCGAGGGCTCTGGGGACATTTGGTGGAGCTGGAAAAGATGGAGGATGATTTCTACCTGTAGGCCACAGCTACATACCTCAGGTAACAACCAAAAGAGGTACAAGCCGCAACTTCTCTAACACCTTCGTCTTTCATGAAGGGTAAGAAAAGTCAGGCATAGATGTTCTGAAGCAGGCTTTCCAAACGTTCTTCAAACCGTCGCGGAATCTAGCACATCACGAGTTGTGTTTTGGGTCACGTAACTAGAAGCAGTGGTTGTCCAGCCATGTTATGATTTGGAGAAATGTTTGGAGGAGGAAAAAATTTTTTTTCCCGAGTAGTTTAGGGGCAGCCACACGAGCGTTTTGGAGCAGTTGCCGAGCCGGAAAATGGTGTTTTTCGAACACTTGGAGCTGTACCGCAGTAATCTGAATTCATTTGGCGAAGCTTGTTATTACTATTCAATCAGTAAGTCCTGCTCAACAGTGAAGCAATACACAAAGTCAAGAGCGACCAATTACGCTTGCCTTCCCGCTGAAGGTACACCATGGAAGGTGTGTTGCAAATACTTTCATTTGGGTAGGCAATGAAGCTAATTACGTAAACAATAAAATGAAATTTTGTAGGCTAACGTGAACAAAGTCATGCGCCTGGGCGCAAGACAGACCTAAAATTACAAATGAGCTAAAAACTATTTGCGCCGTCAGGCACAAGACAGAAAGTGATGACAAATGTTTTACGTGCATTCCAAATCACAGATGAGCTTTTGTATGACTCATCCCACTAGACAAAATGTGTATTACGCCCAATAGGAATGCTAAAAGCTCGACAAGAGACTATGCGTGTATGAACGGCGCCGAAATAAGATGCCCCCGAACGGTGTGTCGTAAAGATGGCGGTGCAGAAAAACGTTAGTACCGTTGGTAATACGAACTACCATAATTGGTAGTTCGTAGTACCAATTAGGCCTAACGGCCAAGGCAGTGCGCATTGGCGAAAACTGTCTATTCGCCGACGTGACCGGCAAGCCGTCCCGGAAAGCTTGCCACTTGGTACACGACCGAGGATAGGTTCTTAAATAATGCATGCGTGTTTTTGACTAGCGTCGAAGTGGGCAACTACTGCAATCGCGCCTACAAGTTCGCAGATTGACGGAAAGTTTCGGTGTGCAAACGGCTTGATTTTCGCGCATCAACACGCGTATGCGACACGATGCCTTCCAATCACTAATCGCTATTCGCACATAAGCGCTGCTTTCGTCGCCGTTCCCTTCTTCGGCATCGGGTATGGGAATTGTTTCGACTGGATTTGATGACCCGAACGACCTTTGTATCAAGACAGGCCTGCCTTAATACAGATTGTGGTTTTTCCACGTAACCATTCCCTAATTGAAATTTTCTTTTGTCCCGAAACCACATGAGCACCGTGGTAAGGCTGCGCGCAGTGTGTCGACCTCAGCCGAGTATTTCACCAAATATACGAAAGATAGAGCAGAAAATAATCAAATCGCGAATTGAATTATTTGAATACTCACAAATTGATTCTTATATAGTTGAGTACAGCCAACTTCTGACTTTTCTGGCTCTCTCGGGGCCGCGAGAACGTCCAAAATATCGGGAAGTCCGAAAAAACAACAAACGCTTGCTTTGTACTGCCCCCAAGGGCTCAAATCCCCACAGACAGGTCCGAAATAGCTCTGAAAGCCTGCCAGTACACTTTTTAGGCGTATCGGTGCTTGTACTGTGAATGGAAATGGTGGTTGTACACGTGCATACTTAAGGAATACATACTGTGTCCCATGACAATTGCCCCTTCCTTATCTTGGTGTGCTCCACCGTAATACTTTGCCTATGCTTCACCGTTTAACAATTCTGTACTGAGGTGAAGCTGACGTTCGGAAACCGGCCTTATGCAACGTTTCATGCTTTCCGAGCTTCGGAGCCATTGGTGAGGGTTACAAAGGCGGAGTCGGCGCGATTGCTAAAACCTGCGAATTGATTTAATGATAAATAAGGCACCGAACAGCAAGAAGCTTCGTAGCGAACGTCGAAGTAGCTAGGCCTAGCTTTGCCGCGGGGGTGGCTACGACTGGCTATCGGCGAACCTGCATGCGAGGGCGTCTGTTCGAAGCGGCGAATTAATCAAACTGGCTGCATAGATTCCTTCGATCAATGCTATTTCTGGCCTGTGGTCATGACAGAAAGTCTGGAAGATTGGACGGCGAAGGGTTTTTGCGTCCGAAATTTCAGACGTTCATATACAACAACTCTATGGGGCTCCGTGGCGCCGCGAAGGCATCCGAATTATCAGGCGTCCGCAAAATTGGTGGTTACCTGTAGTTGCATAACCCTATTGAAAATATTGCATTGCATGTGAAAATGCCAGAATACCACACTATTGCGCAGTTGGCGCAAATGGCACTTGAGCGGCCGCAGCCAGGAGTAGGCAAGTCGAATTGTAGCAAAATGGCGCAGGTTGACAGCCACTGCGGAACCAAGGAGAAAGCTTTAACGAGTGGTTAACCGAGCAAAGAATACTGGCGAAGAGCTTCGGGTTTGATGAAATGGAAGAGCAGGTGCTGAGGAACAGAATTATCTCGGCATAAAGGACAAAGAACTTCCATAAAGGCTTATTTTGGAAAAGGCTGCTTTAGCTAAAACATCAGAAATTTGGCCGCTAGAAAAGCTGGCCAGAAAAGCAAAGCTGAAATCTACGTAGTCGCGAAATTTCGGTGCTGTGGAAAGCGTGCGAGAAATTACGAGGCTAGTAAATGCCCAGATAATGGACGCGCATGCAGAAAATGCGACAGAAGAAATTAGTTTGCTGTAGCATGCCGAACGAATAGCCAAATGCTACACAAATCCAAACAAAGCGTCGCAGTGGTGGACGCCCAGGATCAAAACTTCTGGATCTCAAAATGCAAGATGAGCACTGGTCGGCAACTATTTGAGACAGAAGGGACGCCCGTTTTTGTGAGCTTGACAGAGTCGCATATTGCTCGGTGAGAGCAGGAAGCAAACTGCGAGAGATGGCAAAGAAAGAACACCAGAGATGTGACGTTGTGTTGACTACCTTTTCTCGGTCATGGAAAAGGAGCTACAGGCAACATCCATCTGCGTGTTTGATGATTCTTCTTTGGTGCTTCTTTCGAAACACTGATGCTTCTTTCGAAACAAATATTTTTGCTGTCGAAGATGACGTCCCACTGACTTTGGGTGGATCAGTCACGGAACAGCTGGGTTTACCCCGCAGAATTTTCTTAGTGGAGCAGCCAGAGCTCTATGAAGCCGCGAAACGTTATGAAGATATCTGCGCTGGTCTGGAAAGGCCGTAAGATATCGTCCAGAACATGAAGTTTAAACCAGGTTGATGTAATAGTTCTGTGGAAAGCCGCAAGGTGGAGGGAAGTAATTAATAAAGGGAAAAGGAGTCATCCACCCAATCGAAACAACTGCTACAAAGGAAACCCGGGGTGTGACTAGGCCGGCAAGAAGGATTCCACTTGCACTTAAAGAAAAGGTTAAGAACTATATCGCATGGAAACCGAGCAAGTAGTTCAGAAAGTGATGGAGCTGATAGAATGGGCCGGCTGCATTGTCGTGGTGACAATAAATGGGAAAGTATGCATCTGTGTCGACCCCACGGAACTGAACAAAGCGCCACTGAGGGAAGATTACCCTATGCCAGGCTTAGAAGACGTTGCAATCTCTCTAGAGGGAGTCCAGTACTTCTCAACGCCAGATGCTGCTTTAGGCTTCTGGGAGATAGCGCTCGACGAAGAAAGCTGCAAAATTTAAGCAACGAGTAGCACTTATGGCCCGTATAGATTTTTGCGCATGCCATACAGAATAGCATCCGCGCCAGAAATTTTTCAGCGTTCCAAGCACAGAATAATGGAAGACCTCGAAGGCATTGAAGTAGTGATGAGCGACATTGTGGTGTGAAGCAGGAGAAATGAAGAGCACTACATTAACCTTGTTAACGTGCTACAGCGATGCCAGGAACACAACGTGAAGTTAAACCGCAAGAAATGTCCTTTTTTTCAGAAAACTGTCAAGTACCTAGGATATGTTTTGACGTGTCACGCGCTACGCCTGAATCCGGAGCGGCTAGCGCACATTCTTCAAGTTCGAGTGCCAAGCAACAAGAAAGAACTGTAAACGTTCCTGGGTATGGCCACTTTTGTCTCCCTTTTCATTCCACATATGCCATCAAGCACAGCTCTGCTCAGCGAACTTTTAAAACAGACGCAGCTTGGGCCTGTGAAGACCAACACCAGACACTAGTTTCAATGCTCTTCGTGAGGCACAGGCAAAAGCTGCAGTTCAGGCGTACTACCAGAAACGCAAGCCTATCTCGCTATCGGTAGACGCCAGTCGAAACGGAATCGGCGCTGTGATCATTCAAAACGGGCCACTACCATACTCACCCTGCTCTCTCTCGAAAACCCAACAGAAATACGCGCAGATAGAAAAACAATGTTAGCGATTTTTCGGGATTGCGAAAAATTCTATAATTACTTGTTTGGGCAGGCGGACCTCTCAGTGTAGCCTGATCAAAAACGACTCGAGATAATTTTTAAGAAATCATTGTGTGAGTAGCCACTTCACTTTCAGCGCATGCGCCTCAACCTGCAACGATATCGCCTAATAGTGAAGTACACACCACGAAAATACCTTTTTATTGCCGACGCGTTATCTCATTTTCCGAGTCAACAGTTTTGACTATATACGGAGAGCACTTTCACGTTTTGAGAGAAAGGGTTCGTGGGCCCAGCGGCTCAATACACATTGAGGAGAGCGTGGGGCACAGACATTGTCTTTATCGTGTTCAGGTTCTGGTCACACATGACACTTATACACACGACACAACAATACATATGTAATGAAGAAAGGAAGAGAATGACATCCCGATCATCATCAAGAGCGGTGGGCACGAGATCGGTGCTCGAACACCACCATCTTGTTCCCCCGACGTACTGTTCCGAGCTACCGCCTGCTTGTTGGACTCGTCCAGTAGACCTCCTTACATTTGGTGGATCGTGCTGGGTAAGCACATCGCCGGAGCCCTGGAACTCCGATCCCGCAGGTTGCACTCGACAATGCAAGCTGACGCTGCAGAACTGATAGTTGGGCGAGTTGGTACGAATTCAAAGTAAAATATTTTCGCGCGCACAATTGACAAGGACACAGTAAAGTCTGTCCCCCTTTATTGTGTCCTTGTCAACTGTGCGCGCAAGCTGACGCTGTCCGACCACCGCCATCTCTCCCAGCCGCCGTTTGCCTCGGCCCGGTTCGCCAACGAGATCCCCAGGTATTTTCGGGTACGGAAGACCAGGACGTCGAGGACTGGCTGTCGGCCTGCGAAAAGGTTAGTGGACCCAACAAGTGGAATGACCCTGCTAAGTTGAGTACCGCGAACTTTTACCTGGCTGGCGTGGCGAAGCTGTGGTATACGAACCACGAATCGGAATTTGAGAACTGGTCCGCTTTTAAGGAGGCAATATCTGCCGTTTTCGATCGCCCTGCCGTGCGGAAGTTACGCGCCGAGCAACGGCTGCACACACAGGCACAGGAACCAAGTGAAGCTTTTACCGCGTATATTGAGGACATAATCGATCTTTGCAGGCGCGCCGATGCCTCAATGAGCGAAAGTGCCAAAATAGAGCATATTATGAAGGGTGTCGACGATGTGTTTCAAATGCTTCTTGCGAAGTCTCCTGTCACTGTGTCTGAAGTGGTAACTCTGTGCCACAGCTATGACGAATTGAGAAGGCAGCGGGCTCTCACCCGACGTTCATCTCACACGTACAATCAATCACTCGCTGCACTGGACATCGTGCCTGACCAGTCATACCTTCTCGCACAAATGAAAGAATTTGTGCGTGAGGAGGTGGTGCGTCAGTTGTCTCTCCTGCGGTTTGCTCAGTGTCGGGAGCTCCCCCAGCAGCAGCAACTGCAGCGACCAATCCCGTTGGCTCCTATGCTTCGACACGTAATCCATGCACAGATTTCCGAGGCCATTCTGGTGCCCATCCAGCAGTAACCTGTCACCGCGCCTCTTAGTTATGCTAAGGTAGTAAAGTGGCAGCAGCAACAACAGCCCTCACCGTCCCATGGTGTGCCGTAGGCTGCAGCCCCGATTCAGCCGTCTGTGACATAGGCTGATCACATCACTGCAAATCCCTGGCGAACGCGCGACAACTGGCCGATCTGTTTTGCATGCGGTGGTCCTGCTCATATCGCCCTGTTCTGCCGCCGTCACGTGCCAGGATACTCAGGCGCCCGTTCACCGAACTACATGAATCGTCCTCGCTCTCGTTATGAAAGTCCGGGTCCCCAAACAAGCACGTCTTCACGTGACTATCCGCAAACCACGTCTCGTACCTCACCTTCACCCCACCCGCCGTGGTTGCTCAGTGGCTATGGTGTTGGGCTGCTGAGCACGAGGTCGCGGGATCGAATCCCGGCCACGGCGGCCGCATTTCGATGGGGGCGAAATGCGAAAACACCCGTGTGCTTAGATTTAGGTGCACGTTAAAGAACCCCAGGTGGTCAAAATTTCCGGAGTCCTCCACTACGGCGTGCCTCATAATCAGAAAGTGGTTTTGGCACGTAAAACCCCAAATATTATTATTATTATTATTACCTTCACCCCGTCGCCGCTCCTTGTCACCCATGCGTCCTCGACCAGCCCCTAAAAATGAGGGAAACTAGCGCCCGCAGTTCGTGAGGCAGGAACTGCGCTGTCGAAATGCTCAAGTCCTCGAACTTTGCCGTCGAATATTGTCAAAGTTTTTGTAGAAGGCACCCGTGTATATCCTCTTGTCGATACAGGTGCTGCTGTTTCTGTTATAGATGCCACACTTTGCCGCAAGCTTCGGAAGGTGACCACGCCTATCGAGATTATTTTCTTTCATACAGCGAATGGAGACCCTGTTCGGCCTATAGCTGCCTGCACTGCTCGACTTATCGCTAAAGAGCACTACATTGTGGACTTTATCGTCCTTTCATCTTGCTCACGCGACATCATACTTGGCTGGGACTTTCAATCGTATAATCTCGCCGTTATTGATTGTACCAGATCTGAACTTGAGCTCTTCCCGTTCTGTGACTAGTCCTACAACCCCGCTCATCAAGCCGCACACAAACTAGTCGTAACAGAAGACACAGGAATTCGGCCGACAGCAGCTGTTTTGTTCCCCGTGTTCTGCAACAGGATATGTGATGAAGCTGCATTCTTTGAACCACTACGCCTCCTTCTAAGTCGGAAGCCACTTCTTCTGCCTTATTCGACCCTCTCTATTTCGAATAGAAGAAGCGCTCTCTGCCTCACAAATCCTCTTCTGTACCCCATAAATTGCTTAAATGTGAATCCCTTGGATGCGTGCAACCCACTGATATCGGCCAAATTTTTTTCCGTGCAGCAAGATTCAGCTCGACGCGACCTCGACGTCGTCAGTGCTCTTAATCCTTGTGATGTACCAGCTGCCGACCTATTCGATTCGTCGATCGCAGACGGACTGTCACCATTTGAACGCTCTGCTCTTCTCCGGTTGCTGTACCAGTTTCGCGACTCTTTCGATGTTGCCCAACGTGCCCTTGGTCGAACGTCTACCATTGTTCACTACATCGACACCGGCTCCAACTCGCCAGTGCGACAATGCCCTTAACGTGTCTCCACCGCGGAACGTCAAGTTATTACCGACTAGGTTGACGATATGCTTCAACGCGACGTTATTCGCCCTTCACAAGGTTCGTGGGCATCCCCTGTGGTTCTCGTTAAAAAAAAGGATGGATCGATTCGCTTCTGTGTGGATTACCGGCGCCTAAACAAGGTCACTCGAAAAGACGTGTACCCTTTACCCAGAATTGACGATGCCCTTGATTGCCTACAAGGTGCCGAGTTTTTTTCGTCGTTTGATTTGCGTTCCGGATATTGGCAGGTGCCTTTAGCAGAGGCCGACCGTTCAAAGACAGCCTTCGTCATGCCTGACGGTCTATATGAATTCAATGTCATGCCCTTCTGCCTCTGCAATGTGCCTGACACCTTCGAGCGCATGATGGACTCGGTTCTGTGGGGTTTGAAGTGGCACATGTGTCTCTGCTACCTCGCGACATTGTTATCTTTGCGCCAGATTTCGCAACCCATGTCGAACGCCTCAACCATGTCCTGACGTGTCTGAAGACCGCTCAGCTGCAACTAAATCTCAAGAAGTGCCGCTTTGCTGCGCGAAAACTTAAAATTCTCGGCCACGTCGTATGAAAGGACGGTGTGCTTCCGAACCCGGCTAAACTACGTGCCGTGAACGACTTCCCCAAACCGACGACTCTAAAGCAGTTACGAAGTTTCATAGGGTTATTCTCCTACTTTCGTCGGTTTGTGCGCAACTTCGCCTCTATAATTGCGCCTTGGACCCAACTTTTAAGCAGCGCCTCCAATCTCTCGTCATGGTCTTCTGAGTGTGACCAAGCCTTCTCCACCCTTCGCCGTCTCCTGACGTCACCACCTATACTGCGCCACTACGATCCTACGGCCGCCCCTGAGGTGCACACAAACGCCAGCGGTGTCGGCCTCGGTGCTATTCTCGCACAACGAAAGCCTGCGTTCGCAGAGTATATCGTCGCATACGCCAGCAGAACGCTCGCCAAGGCTGAGTCAACCTATAGCGTCACCGAGAAATAACGATTGGCAATAGTCTGGACGCTTGACATGTTCCGCCCTAACTTATATGGCCGCACGTTTCATGTAGTTACGGACCATCATGCATTATCTTGGTTGTCTTCGTTGAAGGATCCGTCAGGTCGTCTTGCCCGCTGGGCTCTTCAAGAGTTTGACATGCGGGTTATATACCGCTCCGGACGCAAGCATGCCGTTGCTGATGCACTGTCCCCGTCACCACTATCCACCGAAACTGCTTCCATATCCACTATAGACCTCCTATTGCCCGCTCTTGACGTCGCTGCACAGCGCCACGATCCCTGGATCAATTCGCTTCTTGATGTTTTATCCGAGGCACCCACCCTTTCGCCCTCTCGAACACTGCGACGCCAAGCTTCGGAGTTCAGCATCCGGGATGGCCTCTTGTACCGGCGCAACTACTCGCCATATGGTAGGAAGTGGCTCCTAGTTATCCGAGAAAGCTGCGCTCTACAATCTGCGCGTACTTGCACTCCGACCCGCAGTGTGCTCACGGCGGTGTCTTCAAGACCTATGAATGCTTACGGAAAAGATCCTACTTGCGCGGAATGTTTCGCTTTGTCCGCAAGTTGATTCGCGGCTGCGACGAACGTCAGCGACGAAAAAACCACCGCATCCTGGCGCAGGTTCATTACAGCCCCTTCCATGCCCAGACCGCCCATTCTACCGCGTTGGAATTGACCTTTGTGGACCTTTACCTTTGACTACGGCGGGAAACCGATGGGTTATCATTGCTGTCGACCACCTTACACGATACGCCGAAACCGCTGCTCTTCTCACGGCGACAGCACAGGACGTCGCCTTTTTCATCCTCAAGCATTTTGTGATTGTGCATAGTCCTACTCGCGAATTCTTCAGTGACCATGGCCGCGTATTTCTCTCCGATGTAATTCAAGCACTTCTCCACCCGTGCAACGTTGTACATCGGACGTGTACCCCCTACTACCCTCAGACGAACGGTCTCACTGAGTGGTTTAATTGGACACTGGGTGACTTGTTTGCAACACATTTTGCATCTGATCAGTCAAACTGGGACCTGGTTCTTCCATTTGCGACACACGCGTCACAACCGGGTTTTTCCCCCTTCTTCCTTCTGTACGGTCGCCAGCTGACGCACACTATCGACACGCTGCTGACATACGCACCAGATGCTTCAGAGTGCACGACCGTATCGGAAGCCGCCCGTTACGCTGAAGATTGCGGACAGCTATAGCCAAGCGCTTTACTACAGCCGACCAACAACACCAGTAAAACGCCCGCGATGTTGACCACTCTCCTGCCACAACATTCGCTCCTGGAGAACTTGTGTGATTGCTTGTACCACATTGCGCCCCTGTCTGGTCGTCCAAACTACTCCCAAATTACCATGGTCCCTACCGCGTACTTCCCCCGTAAACTACGTCATTGAACATCTTACGCTGCACGGCGGCCGTCATCGACGTGGACGTGATGTTGTTCACGTAGACTGCCTCAAGCCGTACTTCCACCTTCTTGTCCCCACCTGTTAGATCGCCAGGGTGGCTCTACTTTTCCCAACGGGGCAATTGTAATGAGGAAAGGAAGAGAATGATATCCCTACCATTATCAAGAGCGGAGGACACGAGATCGGCGCTCGAACACCACCATGTTGTTCTCCCGACGTAGTGTTCCGAGCTACCGCCTGTTTGTTGGACTCTTCCAATAAACCTTCTAGCAAACAGGATTCAGAAACGCCTCCTATAACTAGCGGTGAGGTCAGAAGGACCTTGCAAGACCTGAAACGAGGACGATCGGCAGGAGAAGATGGAATAACAGTCGATTTAATCAAAGATGGAGTAGACCTAATGCTTGGAAAACTGGCGGCTCTTTAAACGAAATATCTGTCGGCTGCAAGGGTCCCAGAAAACTGGAAGAACGCAAACATTATACTAATCCAAAAAAAGGGAGATATTAAAGAGTGGAAAAATTATAGGCCCATTAGCTTACTCCCAGTATAATACAAAACGTTTACAAAAATAATCTCCAATAGAATAAAGGCAACACTGGAATTTAGTCGACCGAGGGAACAGGCAGGTTTCAGGAAGGGGTACTCTACAATGTATCACATCCATGTCATTAATCAGGTTATCCAGAAATCCGCAGAGTACAATAAGCCTCATATATGGCTTTCACAGATTACGAAAAAAACATTTGATTCAGTAGAGACACCAGCAGTCGTAGCGGCATTATGTAATCAAGGAGTACAGAACACTTACGTAAATACCTTGGAAAATATCTACAGAGGTTCTACAGCTACCTTGATTGTACGCAAGAAAAGCAGGAAGATAGCTATAAAGAAAGGGGTCAGACAGGGAGACACAATCTCTCCAATGCTATTCACTGGGTGCTTGGAAGAAGTATTCAAGCTAATAATCTAGGAAGGCTTAGGATTAAAGATCGACGGCGAATATCTCAGAACCCTTCGGTTTGCCGATGACATTGTTCTATTCAGCAACAATGCAGACGAGTTACAACAAATGATTGAGGACCTTAACAGAGAGAGTGTAAGAGTGGGATTGAAGGTTAGTGTGCAGAACACAATGTTAATCAGAAATATCCGGGCAAAGGAACAAGAGGTCAAGTTTGCCAGTTGGCCTCTAGTGCAAGTGAAGGAGTACGGTTACCTAGGTACCTCGACGTGGCCAATTGTAATGCAGAAAGGAAGAGAATGACATCCCGATCATCATCAAGAGCGGAGGGCGCAAGATCGGGGCTCGAACACCATCATCATGTTCTCCCGACGTACTGTTCCGAGCTACCGCCTGCCTGTTGGACTCGTCCAATAAACCTCCTTACACATAGAACGCTGAAGCATATTAAATAAAAAATCTCCGTAACCTTATCCTAACCGTCCGTGCATACGCGATATAGTTCGCTATCCTACGTGTCCGTTTCGACTTGACAGCCGACTATCACATGCGGAGTTTCGCGGCGGTGCACTCACGGTACTTAGACTTTGTACGGCTACGTCGGGTGTCCACGCCCTGGCACCGGGTAGGCACGAGTACCCTTCTGGGAGTACCCTGAGCCACAATTACTTTAAAGCTGTCAAACTGGCTGAACAAAAAAAGGGAGATGTGATGTAAGGATAACGTTGTGCAGAGCCACGCACACGCTTTTATTAAAGTTTTTCCAATCCAATACACGCACACGCTCAAACAAAGCATTGTACGCCCCATTGCACGGCGGCGATATTATCTTGCGTGTAATTGAATGAAGCGTGTTTTCCGCATTATCTTGTACGTAGAGGCGACCAGCATCGCAAGAAGCACCACATTTGTAACCAGCCTAGTCGACAATCATGAGACCGAAATAAATGCGTCGTCGGTTTCCAGAGCGAGCGCAGCAGAGGCAAAAGAACCAGCGATAGCGTTAGCCATCACGACCAGACCGCACTGGGACTGCTTCACAGTTCTGGCGGACTGTCAGACGGCATGCAGAAATTTTTCCAGGGCCAAAAAAAAAAATTCTGCATGCCGTTTGAGAGTCCGCCACAACTCTGGAGTGTGTTTTGATACAGCGCTGCTTTTTGTAGCCCCGGTTGATTCCTGTGAAAATCCAAGTGCATCCGTTGAGCTTCGCTCCCTGCTCGGTCGTGATGAAAGTGGACCAGCCCGCACGTCTGCCGGCGAAGGCGGCGTCAGCGGCGACCGCTTCCAGGAAGCGGATCGGTCAACAGAGCGACAACGACAGCGAGGATACCCACGTTTGCTCTCTCAGCAGTGAGGACCCTTCCGATGACGACTTCCAGCTTGTGCAGGGCCGCAGAGCGATGAAAAGGAACACCAGGACGTCTTCACCGTCAAGCGCGCAAACAATAAGACACACGCAGAGGCCGCATGCCAATACCATCATATTTGTGCCCGTGCTTCCTACCATCAGAGTGAAGCTACTTAACAGGTAATCTGTGTCGATGCCACTGGAAGCCCTGGTGCCAAACGAAATATCGAACGTTCATGTGAACACTCGAAAAAAATGTACTGGCGGTTGATTTCCAGAATGCGGATGCTCTGACCACTCTACGAAGCGTAACGGACCTGGATCGCATTCAAGTGCGCTCTTACATCCCTCTGGGATATAACGTATTCACCGGCGTTATCTACAACGTAGACGTCACCATTGTTATTAATGACTTCCCGATTCATATCAAGTCAGCAAATGATGGGGTCGTTGTTGATGTTACCCGGCTAGGCAGTTCACGCTGCCTGAAGATTGCATTTAAGGGTGAATATATACCCTCGCATGTTAAGGTGGGAAACTTCAGACTTGCAGTGCGGCATTTCATTCCGAAACTTCTTGAATTCCGCAAATGCATGAAACTGAGACACGTGAGCAGCGTCTTCGAAAATCGGGCAGCCTGCCCCCGCTGCGCAGAGCCCTATGCTACAGATGAATGTGGTGCGACTGTAATAAAGTGTTCGAACTACGGCGGGTCACATGAAGCTTCATCGAAGAATTGCCCACATATTAAGAAGGAAATGTCCATCTTGAAAGAGATGATGAGAGATCATTCATCTTATCGCGAAGCCGCCGATAAAATCACGAAGCGACATTCCTGTCACCTGCGTTCCTCAAGGAAGGCTGTTGCTTCTGCAACATGAATGCCATTTCCCACAACATCACCTCCTCCTCTGCCATCTAGGCCAGACACCGTGAAAAGGATCGCGAAGAAGAAGGCCCCTGAGAAGACCACATCTGCCGAATCTTGGCTGGCCCTACCAAAACGACAGCATTCACCAACAGAATGAGAGCAAACTTTTGGTGGACAACACCCGGCGTCTACTGTTGGTGGCTGGTGCGACCAAGCCACCAACATATATGGGGATATGTAGGCTCCAGTTAGTCTTCTTTTTGCCTTCTTATTGAAATGTAGGCAGACATATTGGTTACCGTCATGAGGCTCTACCGCAGTAGCGACATGTGTAAAGTCCTTGCGGATGTATACGATTACTTCGGTGTGCGTACCGCATGTGGAAGAGACGAAAGATGTGGACCATGATATGGGATTTGTGAATAACGGCAGCCCTACATCCATGCGATACACGACCTATAGTAGCTTCTTGAGCTTAATTGTGGTGTCGCGGCTCTTTGCATCGAGCGTTCAATGGTTTACGGACTTAGAAACACATGGAAGCGCCCACATTCCAACATACATAAACATTAGTGGAATTGAGCAACGCTCCTTTACTGTCTTGCGTACAGTTGATTGGTGAAGGTTTAAGATTCATATGAATGTGGTATGACGGGAAGGCCTTTCACACAATATCGAAGATGCATTCGCAGAAGCATTAAAAGCATTCATCTGTTCGCATACAAGGTTAGCAAGGCGAACCGACTTGGATATAGAACTGGAGAGGCGGTGTGCGGCAGGCTGACAGGCGGAGAGAAGGTATCGGCGCACGAAGACCGTTTTGGATATATATATATATAAATATATATATATATATATATATATATATATATACATACATATATATATATATATATATATATATATATATATATATATATATATATATATATATATATATATATATATATATATATATATATATATGTACATACCGACGGTTGGACTTCGCCTACCAGCTCAGCTGCCGCATTCCTCGTTCCAGCCAAGCAGGTTACAGTTAAACGCAAATTGTCACGCATGAATACGTCTACGTCGGGGTAGAACTTGCAACTCTCCATGCTGTTGTGACGTGCGTCACCGAAGAGCCGACAAAGGAATGGGTTTTAATTCCTGACTCTAAGGCAGCTCTTCACGGCGTCAAGTCTTCATGCCATCACAGACCTTACGAGCAGATGATATCCGACATCAGGGAAATACACCACCATGCTCTGAAAACAGGGCACAACATTATCTTTCAATGGATTCCTGCTCACTGTGGCATCGCCGGCAATAACTTTGCTGACAGGGCTGCCCGGTCTGCTCAGGAAGACACCCAGACTAGTTTGGTGTGCACTGCCAGTCTGAGAGACAACCTTGGCTTTACTCTAGATGACGCCATGGTAACAA
The DNA here is from genome assembly GCF_050947875.1 of Dermacentor variabilis. Classification (NCBI taxonomy): domain Eukaryota; kingdom Metazoa; phylum Arthropoda; class Arachnida; order Ixodida; family Ixodidae; genus Dermacentor; species Dermacentor variabilis. The sequence goes on from NC_134578.1 coordinate 90,492,540, forward strand.
TCAATGGAGCTACAGTCAGGAGTTCTGGTTTGAGGAATGCCTATGAAAAGTTATGACAAGTTGGAGCTGGATATGCCTTCAGTGCAGGTTATATTTCTTGGCAGACGCTTGCTTGTTCCGCTTTACAAGTGCCTGAAATTTGGTATTAGAAATCTAGCCACAATCTATATGATCATTCGCCATGTTCTCAAAAGGATTCTGATGTGGTCCGACTTCTCGTCATACCTACATTGAAATGCGCTGCGACTTTGCTGCCGTCGATTATAACATTACTTTACTAACATCCCATTGCAGTATAAGATTAAGTTGCTTATGAGACTAGGAGAGCAGCACTTTAGTTTTTGTGAAGTCATTCACCTGTGCTGTATTATTAGCGATGGAGCTTCTTTAACAGGAAGAAGAGTTCAATGACTTTGACACATATTGTCGCGCAAGAGTGGTGGACGTATGAAATAATTACGAATTATTTCAGGGAGCAAGCAACATTCTATTACACACGAATTAAGTCACGTGTTACACACCTCACGAATTAGTCACGATGGGAAAAAAGTCACGAATTAGCATTCGATGGGAAAAAATTTTCTGAAATTTTTACCAAATCCGCTGGAGGCTGTATTACAGTAAATTTAATGTGATAGAAAGATCGTTTGTGTATTTTTGTATTGAGAGTGCGGGATTGCAAATTAATGGAACTTCATTTATTGCTTAGCCGGTCATGCAGCGTCGTTTTTTAAAATAAAGTGAAACGCCCAATTAAAGCACAGGCACAAGTTATGTATTTTCTGTAACCGCAACCAAAAACGCAAAAAATCATTCCTTGAAAATCGCTGATAAAATTCACACGTCAAACTACCCGTCAGATCTTGTAGTGGCTGCAGTAATATGATCGTGCCTAGAAATGCTCAAGAGACTACAGTGAAAGGGAGCTTTATTGCGTAAGCAACTGTTACTATTTAACTGTACGTTATTGTCAACATTATTTTCATTACCACCACATAACTTGATCAAATACACAAATATGTACGGCAGGGCTCAATATATTATACATAATGCCGAGTTCAGAATAAAGGCAATTTATAGAACACGGATTTGAAATGCCAAGAAGAGAGAAAAAAAGAAAGGGTAAGAGCTAGGTTAGTCAGGTTAAGTACCAGTGGGCTACTCGGTCGTGGCGAAATAAATGAAAGGAATGAAATGCCATAGAATGAATAAATAATGTATATTTTAAGTAGATAGCAATAATATAGTGAGAGCGCATTTTTCAAAAGGGAGGTCTATCAGAATACAAAAACTGAAGACATTGAACGTTGACGGTTTCGTGAAGGAAAAAGCCGCCGATTATCGCCAGTTGCTGTATGTTTAAATTTCAGAAACAACTTTTGTCATGCCGATCACAGTTAAGGAATAGGGGATATGCAATTTGCGAGCATTTCAATCCTAAGACCAGGCGTGCACACTCGACATTAATTATGCTCAAGCTGTCTAGCCGTGAATACCATATTTAAAATGCGTTTAGATGGACTGTGCACGGTTAAATAAACTTATTTCTACGATTGCAAAGAAAATAAGGTGACAGAAATAAACAAATAAGTTCATGATAAGCATTCTTCGAAATTAAAAATCTGGCGTGCGAGGGTGAGATGTGGCTTTTCTTGGGACCTTTGCCTCACTATTTTGTTAGTTAACTGCCGAAGCTCGAAGTTGAAGCTTATTATGACTTATGAAAGTTAAGTGCAATAATACATAATTGTTACGAGAGGAGGTTCCAAAGTAAGAATATATCACCGCCCCTTCCAGTCCGTGAAGACGGTCGAAGAGGAAAGGTGTCTTAGTTACACCGAGTGTTACACCATGCAAGTCTAACGTCGCAAGCGGTCTATATAATAAATATTTTGCTTCACCGTTGTTTCACCTCATTTTTGCTTTAGCGTGTTACGCGTGGTGAGCCTACTTTAGGAGTGCCTTTTTGCGGTTCCCTCAGTGTGCATTTTTTTTTTTTTGCTCGTGAGGCAGGCCTTACGACGACGAGCCCGTTCACAAGCCAACTCGCTGACGCTCGCGGTAGGCAGCTTCTTCCTCAGGAGTACGCACTACGTTGCTGTTGATGATGGTGACGATAATGATGGCACCCCTTTCGAAACGGGATGTTGACAGATCGTCACCTAGCCTGCTACATCCAGGGACAGCTACATGCAACATGCAACTGCTATACGCAACTACTACATGTGTTTGGTTAAAAAACTACAAGAGTCTTTTATTAACCCTTTGTTGCATGGTGTCCACTGTAGTGGACAAATTTCTGCGATTTTTAGAGCAAGTTCAGTGTACGCCAGGTGCTCCTGTGCATGCTGGTCACTACAGTGGACAAAAAAGGTGCGTTTTCGATGCGCTAGATGGCGCCACCATACTGCGGCTGCCTCGAAATTTTGCTACGAAGATGGCTGCCCCCTGCTCGAGCGGGTAAGTGACGTTTGTCTTCGCTTTTTGGCTTACCATTCGCACATTTCCCTAATTTGCGATGTATAATTATGCGGAAACAAGAAAAGAGATACTGTTAGGTACGCGCCATTGATATTACGACTGAGTAAAACATAGGTCAGTTTTCCGAACAACTTCTTTCAAATGTCCACTGTGGTGGACACCATGCATGGCGGGAAAACGACATGCCCATGTGAGGCTTTTCGTAAGGGTTTACTGCTGCGGTTCAGATTTGAGTGCATTATTTATTATGTTCTATATAGTTTTTAACGCAGCTTTACTTTGTTCTCATTAGGAGGATTCCGGCTTCAAAGAAGAAATTAACCGATGCGGAAATCGATAAACTATTGGATGTCCCGTTGCCACGGGACCAGGTGAATGCGTTACTTGGAGAAGACTTGCCATCTGGTAGTGACGATGATCGCCTTGACAGTGAAGATGATAGCCAGAACGAAGTAGAAGTGGACAGATGGAGTGATATAACCGATAGCAGTGCGAGTGAGGAGGAAGACGTTGACAGCGATGCTGAAGGCGAGGGCGCACCAAAACAGCGTCGCATTCAGAAGGAAAAGCCGAAGGTATGGCGTTGGGATAAGAGAGATATTCCTCATTGCACCAAAGTGCACAACGAGCTGAAGCCTAAGGCTGCAGCTGCTGAAGGCAAAACTGCACTGAAAATGTTCAAGCTCATGTATGGTGAGGATCTCATTGAGCTGCTAACATTTGAATCTAACAGGCACAGAATATCTAATCGTCCAAAAATGAAGGTGATAACAAAGAATGAAATGGAGGTTTTTTTGGGCATATGCATGTACATGTCAATAGTCGACATCTCCTTTAGGCGTTCTTACTGGTCCTCAAACACTAGGCAGGACATGGTTGCTGACGCAATGACGGTGAACAGATGGGAGGAAATATTATCAGTTCTTCACCTCAACGATGCTGCTTTAGGAAAGAAGAGTTCTGAGGAAGGCTTCGATCGCCTCCAGAAAGTTCGTCCAATGATCGACCAACTGAATGCTTCATTCAAGAATTTGGCTGAACCAGAGTCTTGCCAGGCAATAGATGAGCAGATCATCCCCTTCAAAGGAAGGCACTCGCTAAAGGTGTACATGGCAAACAAGCCAAAAAAATGGGGATACAAAGTCTGGGTAAGGGCCGGTCAGTCCGGGTATGTTCACGAAATAGAGTTTCACGGAGACAACCTGAAGTCCGACCCGCCTGACGCACCCCAGACTATTGCCCGTCAGGACGCGTAGTGCTGCGCCTTGCCAGAGCTGTACCTCCAAGTACGTTCCTTTTTTTTGACAATTTCTTTGCGTCCCCAGAGCTCCTGGCACACCTAAAGGATAAGGGACTGCATGCGACATGCACCCTGCGCAGAAACAGGGCAGCTAAATGCCCGTTGATGCCTGAAAAAGAGCTGAGAAAACAAGGCAGGGGCTCGTTCGACTACAAAGTCGATAGAGAGCATGGCATCATTGTTTGTGAGTGGTACGATAACAGGCTTGTAATGGTGGCCTCAAATGTGCATGGTGTCAACCCACTTGTAAAAGTGAGGCGGTTTGACCGAAAACAAAAAAAAAACACGTTGAGGTCGAAAGCCCTGCACTAATCGCAAGGTACAATGAAAATATGGGCGGCGTCGACAAGTGTGACATGCTGCTTTCTATGTACCGGACCCACCTCAAGACAAAAAAATGGTACAAAAGAGTAATTTTTCACCTGACCGATTTGGCTGTCGTAAACGCATGGCTGCTATACCGCTGTATTGCAGCAGAGTGTAAGATGCAGCTAAGCCACTTCAAGTTATCGGTGGCGATAGCACTGATCAAGGCAGAATCAAGGACCACTGTTGATGAAACTGATTTTTCTAATGCACTAGCATGCTCAGCCGCAGCGAAACGAAGGCCGCCTGCGAAAGCAAGCTCGGTGTCCGCAGACGTGCGGTACGACAGCGTAAGCCACTTCCCCCGCCAGCAAACGTGTGCAGCACAAAGGTGCAAAATGAATGGCTGCAAGCGGAAGACAACATACCTCTGCGGGAAGTGCAAAGTGTTCTTGTGCATTGACGACAAAAGTGACTGTTTTTTTTATTTCATAATGAAGAGTAAAGTGCCCTTTTGTTATTGGAAGAACTTTGCCTGGTGGAAAAGGCAAACATAAACATTTTTGCTTTCCCCTACCGGAGCTGGTATTCATGTTGTCCACTGTAGTGGACATTCTGTATCTTCCAAAATAAACATTTGAAAGAGATGAAAAAATTTTTCCCGTTTTTTCTGATGCAGAAAGACACGAAACAAGAAAAAAATCACAGTTCGCGCACGTAATTATTCCGCATGCAACAAAGGGTTAACACTATTCTACAGAGGAGAATCAAAGAAAGGGTGAATGCATTGCACAAAACTAAAGTTTTTTTCTCACGGCCACGCTCACTGGGCTATAAGCCCACCGCTAGGTGATAGTGTGGAGGAGAAACATATATAAAAGATACACTCGGCGTTCTGACATACCGGACTCACTCGCAGAGCGTGGATTCACTCGGATGTTTGCTTTTTCTTGAAAATGCTGGCGGGTTCGCCTCCACGTGCCATAATCTGGAAATATCAAAACGTGCTTTGCCACTGCGTCGTGTCGGAGGAGTCACGGCACCACTACAATTCGAAAAATACGAGTTATTCGTAATGCCGCCTGATCTGGGAATCCAGTTGCATGCGCCCGTTTCCTTTCTCAAAGTCTGGCACTTATAACTTCTTTCCACAAGTTTATTTTCTACGAACGCTTCTGCATATAGCGGCGCGCTAGCAACACGAAAAACACTTTTGGTTCCGAAGAAACGATATTTTTACTGTCTTTTCAGAAATGTGCTGCTGCCCTTGGTGTCGTATTTCAACGATATACGACATCATAAAAAATAAATGAACCAAGAATAGTTATGTCATATTCGGCATTACACAGTTAACAGACAGAGACTTTCTTGGAGATTTTGAAGTTATCTAATAAGACATGCGCATCTTTCTTATAACTGACGAAGTTACTCATTCTGCAGAAGAGAGTGCGCTTAGTATTTGTAATGATAAAACAGCATAGACTTGCGGAACTGTTTTTACTGAACACAGTGGTCTCACTTCTACATGTCTGGTCGTCGAAATGAAAACGGAAAGGGCTGAGGTGAAGCATCTCGTAGACCATCGTAGGCATGCGAACACCCGTGGAAGTACTATGTACGCCTATAGCAGCTAGCACAGGTAGATACATTGAAACAAACAATATTCTTTTTCTGCGATACCAAGAATCGCGGTGCACACGCTGGTGGCACAAACTGAGAACGTCGCGGCCGAGCGTATCACTCCCCACCTCACGCTACCCTGGACCCTCCCTCGGAAGCGCAGATGAGATCGCCCACGCGGTTGTGGCGACCGTGGCCGCTGGCAATCAGCGCATGCGCAGGCCGTCTCTCTTCCACTCCTTCTCCACCGCATGCTTTCAATGCAGCGCCCTCCTCCACTTTCCTCCTCGCGCGCTCTTCTTTCCCGCTGTGCTCCGCGTTCGCTTTCATGTTTTGCTGGGCTCGTTCGCTCGGTAACGCAGCCGAGGTATGACGCCGACGCTCATAACAGGGATGGCAGGTTAAGAGCTGCACTATAAAACGGCAGCACTTTCATTCGCGCCGTTCTGTTTATCGAGGCCATACGAACGTACCTAAACCAATAATTTCAGTCTGTTTTACTTCATTTACCCATGCCATAAATTAGAAATGTGCACTGGAAATAGGAGCAAGAAATGACACAGTATATATTAAATGCGGCACCATAGAAGCGGCATGTAGTGTGAAACAATCTCTTATAAGCACCTCAGAAATGTTCGTGAAATTGTACTTACCACGAGTTCTGTACGTGCTGTCAGTTGAGTGTTGATTTGTTTCCGTTAAGATATGGGGAATGCAGCCGTTTGCGTTGGGCGTAGCATTATTGTGATGCGTTATCCGCATTTTATTCCCCAAATATCCTTTCTGCAAGTCACACAGTGCGATAGGTTTTTCCTTCAGAACCAACGAAAGAACTAGTGCATTTTTTGGTGCCTTGAAAATTGCTAGAACATGGAACTCGATAGCATCTTTTGACCATTTTTTTGTTATTTTGGTGCATGACCCTTAATGTGTCTTTTCTGAATCATCAGTAAACACTGGTGGAATCAGCGCTACTCAAGTTTTTTGCCCGTCTCCTTTATTGCCGAGCTGCACCTAGTTTTCCCAATAATTTACTGTCTACCATCTCGTCTGAACTGTCAACCTTCTCAAATGGAAAAGCCAACCCCATTCAGGAGGCGCTGCTGCACCTGGCTAAGAGGGTAACCTTCACGAAACTTTTTGCGTCGTGGTGTTGACGACACTTTCAGTGAGGTATGTATCACGGGGCTCATCTAGGCGAGTTTTCGCAGTCACGGTCGTCATGATATTCCACACAAAGTCTAAGTGCGATAAGATCCCATCGCGACCCGCACGCCGTAGGCCGTGTTCGCGAGGGAAAGCGTGCAAGAATGAGGCGTAAAGAATGACAGCATGATGTGCACCATCTTGCCGCGCACCTATGGTTGAAAGTCATGTGATCGATGGGCAGGAAAAATGGGAAGGAGGAGAGCGTGCGGTAATGTAATCAAGGACGCGCTAGAGCGGCCACGTGAGTCCGCATCTGCTCCTTTAGTCCGGCCGTGGCTGCGCGTGAGTATACGGCGGCTGAGGTCGTCCGTTGTTCACGCACCGAGTGTAAATGTTGGGCGAGCCGAGATGGCTGGTGACTCGAGTTGTCCTGTCTTGTCGGGCGCCTAGTGTTCGAGGTCACTTAATGTTATGTTTGTGGAACCCGGTGAAGCGGCAGGCGGCACAAATTGTTTGCTCCCGGTAAACGGCGTACTTGATCACACTTGCGTTTTCCGAGCGTTTGCTCCTGGTTGTGCAGTGAGATCTGTTCAATAGCCAGTCCGTGCCTGACACAATACTTGTTATTTAATTAGTAAGCGAAACACTACAGGAATTTATACGGCCTATATACCCTGGAACCTTGGTTCGGGTAGTTGTCTAATACTTTCAGTCATTACTATAAACACCTTACCTTTAAGACGAAACTGGTAAATTTTCGGATTTTCTGTGTTAAGCACGCTAACAACATCGCTTAATTGCTTAACGTCATTTATCCATTTCGTAGGCCCATACATACATAGGTGATCACGCTTCTTCTTGTGCTCGTATTGAGCAAAATCCTGCACGCACTATTTTCTGTAGTAAATTTCAAAGGATTTGTACACAGTAGCTGGTGACTCAGTACGTGCAAGCACTTAACTTTACGCCTTCGACTACCGTTTGGTGAATCCAGATGCGACGGAACCTTATCGTGTCGCTTGTGGTTGGGTGTAGCTATTACGAATTCCGAATTTTTCTGCATATGCATGATAGAAGGCGCCTCAGGCAGCGTTTGTGACTGCGACAGGACCATGGGGCTGACGCGCTCGAGTTTTGAACGCACCGTGGCGTGACCTGGCGGCGGTTACGAAGTTGGCTGGGTAGTATGGAAAATACGCCGTCCCATAGAGTAACACGAGGCTCGCTCGTTCGGTGCTTCGTTTTGGGTTTGGTGCGTATATGTCGCACTCGAAAGCTGTTCGACACGTACGTAGGGCGGTGTGCGCTACCGAATGCAGCACAGGTCATGGGCTGCGGGCGCTATCTTGTCCGACAAATCCGACAAACTGTGCTGAAGGTGGGCGGACCCGGCGAGTATACGCCAGACTGCGCTGAGCAGGGCGCTGTCCCCAAGCATCGTCAGCACCGGTATTGATACGTGTTGAATTGTCACGAGGGTTGTGGGCCTGACACGCTGGAAGTTTCAACGCAATGTGCGAAGACTTGGTCGCGAGAGGCGAAATTGGCTGCGCAGTATACAAGTCGCAGCTCTCCGCATTAGGTTACGCTGTCGGTGGGCTGTACACAGCCGGTCTCGCTTGATTTGTGTGCGTGCTCAGGGTTCATTTCCTCTTATATTTTGGTGTTCAGCTATCGAAAAAAGCACCTGCGCTCGCTGCGAGTAGCCTGTGAATCATCTCTTCGAGAGCGCTTAGCCATGAAAAATTTTAATTTAATTTTAGCTTAATCATGAAAAACGCAGTCGTCTGTTGGTGCATGCGGATGATTTCTTTTTATTACAAAACTGTCACGTACAGGAAGTTACAGGACCTAAATCAATTTCTTACGTTGAAGCAGCCTACATAATTAAGTGAAAGTTCATATAGAGCCGTTGAAACTGTTTCAGAACGCGTTGCTGAGAGAGCAAGCGAAAAATTATTGCTCGACTGACGTGGCACAGTCAGTTGCGACAGTGAGATAAGGAACTCTACATAAAATTAACATTTAAACAGCCTGTGTCACTTTATGCGGAAGTGTAAAGAAATGAATGACAACGAACAAAACTGCTGTGGCGGCTGCATCATTCTTCCTCCGAAAAAAAAAGAACGAGCCCCTGCGCGTCAGCCAGCGCAAAGTATACGGACACCGAATCACAGTACTTACTGATTCCCATGTCTTGAAATGCGCGTCTGTGGCATAAGGATGCATGTGGCCGGCAGACTCAGCATCAACACATACCAGAGCCACTCAAGCTGAGTGATGGTGCTAACGCCAGCAGATTGTTATATTAGTTTCACTAGTTAACTAGTTCATTGTTATTGGGCCACAGGCATGAGTTGGTGGATGTGCTTCAGCGAATAGACACGTATTGCAGCAGCCTGCCGTTGCAGCTGGCATAATGCTACTTGAGCAACACACGCATAGAAAGCGGCCGCGCACCAAAACGGCGTCTGCGACTTCTGGTGTGCCGAGCATGCATTCGGCACAGCGCTTTGATTCATTGGCGGTGAAAGGCATGCTACAATTCCTCCCCCCCCCCCCTCAGTGAACGAAATTCTCCAAGATTCCCACCGCGGCACAGCTGAGACCAGCAGATACACCGCAACGCATTGCATTCAAAAGCAAGGCTTCGCTTTTTATACTACACGAAACGTGTAGGCGTATGCGCATGGAGGGCTCTGTTGACCGGCGTTTCCGCAGCGCCGCCTAGGCCGCCCGTCAGACCCATAGAACATATCCGGAACTGCTACCCTTCTTTTTACAATAAAAACAGGCTTCACTTGCCACTTTAAGCCTACTGAACGGCAGAACGTTACGACAGCAGAAAAGATGCTGAAGCCAAGGCCTCGACGATCGTCTGTGACGTGGGTCTTAAGAAAGCTGCTCCGCGTTTTGAAGACGACTGAACTCTGCCGCCATCTGGGATTGGGCATCGAACGCTGTCCTGAATATTCGGGCGCCATCACTCATTCTTCTCCGTTTTACTTTTCTTCCCACTTCCACTTCCCCAGAGAAGGGTACCAAACTAGGTGGACCTGGCTGGCGACCCTACATCTTTTTCTTTCCTTCTTTCTCTTGAACAAGACAATACATTAGCGGCATTCTTGTAGTTACGCCTCTTAATAGGAAGCAAACGTGCATTGGCTCGTACTTTCGACCTTGGTGTGTCGCTTGGTTGAAAACCGCTTAGTGAAACTTAACGGTGAAATAGCATATTTATCTGAATAAGAAATGACATTTGCTCGGGAGCCAGTTTTGTGCCGTGAGTCGAAGCCATCATAACATTGGAACAAACTAAGGACTCCTAACAAATAACTTAGAGAGAAACAACTGTGCCTAACCTGTACGCTGGTTGTCGCGTACACAGATGCAAACTTTTTGGTTGTATACTCCCATTGTTCTCACGACACGGCACCATATCACAGACACCAAGGCTCAAGATATAGATAACAAAAATCAGCCATGGTGTACCCCTTTCCTTTGCCTCTAGTGCATATCATCGCACTTTCAGCGTTCAAAAACGATTCCGCTCTGGTGTTGTTCATAAACTTGTGCGGCACCATGCTTCATTCTGAATGGGTCCAGGACTGATCTTGCAAATTGTATAACTTGCAAAATGGAAGCTTCATATTAGTTTGCATGCCTAACTATGATTCTCTCAGGAATATTCTTACCGTTCCGCGATATTGAAATGTAGTTTATCCGGTAAGTAGTGATTAAAGGAAAACTGCACTTACCACAAGCAGGCCCTTTTCTTGAACAACCAGCAATATAGCAGCCATTGCTATATCTGTGTACACTTTCCCACCAAGGTCGCTCACATTTAGCTGAAAATTGTTACAAGATAAGCAAGTGCTTGCAACTACTAAATGCGTGCTCTTCAGTCTGCAGGTATAAGATCGCGGAATAAGCATACTCTGCATTGCAGCTCAGTTTTCAAATACTTCGCAGGATTTTTCAATCAATGTGACGCTGTTGTGACTACAAACCGGCGCAATACCTCAAGCTGCCGCCAGAAAAAATGAACTCATCCAAATTTTTAAACGTTGCAGTTAGGTGTTCGGCAAAGGCATAAGCCTTTCTGCCTGTGTTATAAACGTTCCACTGTGAGTCGTGGCATGCTCTGAGTTATTGGCAACAATTACTGTAGCCATAAAAAATGCCGTCAAGTCAAAATTTTTTCATGCGGCAACACATAGTTGTATGGACAAGAGAATTCTTGACATCTTTCATGCCGTTCGTTACCTTTATCGACCTTCCTGTTCTCTATAACACATATTTTAAAAATAATAATAAATAAAAAATATAGACAGAAGAACAAGTTTTCTCGAAAATGGCCTTTTTTCCCACAAACTACTATTCGCTTTCATTTCCGTTAACCTCGCCGCTTTAATAGCACTTATTAAGTTGTAGGATTTTACTTATCAAAACCGCAATCAAATAATGACGAACGCCGTAGTGGGAGACTTCGGTTGAATTTGGACCGCCTGATGTTCTTTAACGCGCACCTAAATCTAAGTACACGGGTTGTTCTCGGAATTTAGTCCATTCGAAATGCGGCCGCCGTGGCCGGGATTCGATACCGCCACCTCGTACTTAGCAGCCAAACACCATAACCAGTAAGCAACCACGACGGGTTCTTTCCTAACAGAAAAATTATGATAGGCTTAGTGTACCTGCGCCGAAGGCACTGCGTAGACTGCACCACTTTCCTTACCTGAAGTTTTTTACGTGGCAGTCGCCTATTAGAAAGACTAGAATGCTCCCATTCCGTCCCTTTTCCTTTCTTTTTCACGCTCCTATTTTTGTCACGCTCTTCTTTCCTTCTTTACTTCTCCTTTCCCTTCTCCTAGTGCAGGGTAGCAAACTGGAGGTTTTAACTCTGGTTAACCTCCCTGCCTTTCTCTCATTTGCATCTCTCTCTCTCTCTCTCTCTTTCTCTCTCTCTCTCTCTCTCTCTCTCCCTATCTTTACCTCTAGCGACATAGACTGTTGTAAGGCTACTCTGCGATCGTTATAGAAATGCAGCTGGTGAACGTTCAGCTGAATATGTTATGATACATATCATTACATTTCGAGAAATATTATTTATGGAATTATCTTTCCGAGTAAGTTTCTTAGTAACGCGTTTCATGATAACCATTGATGGTAATGTATTTAGCATTCAAGAAACACAGTGACACACGGTATTGCTAATGACAAGCTTATTTTACAATCTAGAGCGGTCATCCTGAGACTTCCTAGCTCCGGCTACATGCGGCATTGACGGTCTCCGGTATCGGTCCACTTTGCTGTGACGCTCATTTGCCACAGTCACGTGAGTAATGGCGTGACGACTACTGCAAGATGACGACGAAGCGACAACCATAGAAAGACAACAAGAACAACGTAGACAGAACGAGGCACGGGTTATCTCAGTGACGGAAAGACGACAATGACAGGACGATTTTGAACGGATAACGATGGCATAAGGGCGGCAGCGTTACGATGACGGCATGATGGCAATCGGATGACGACGAGCGTATGACGATGACGGCAGGGCGTCGAATCTAGGGCCACGAAGGCGCGACGATGACGGTTTGAAGAAAACGGGATGACGAAGCTGGAATGAAGATTCTGGAACGACCCCTACTGCTTGACATTGACAGTATGGCAAATAATGCGTGACGACGGCGCACTCATGATGACGGCATGACAACGGCGGCGTATTCACGATTGAATGACGACAACATGATTACAATGCAATGAAGAAGCATTAATAACCCGGGAGAAACGACGATGATGGGTAAAGCATAATGTGATGACGACAATAGGATGACCTTTCTGAAGTTAACACGTTGATGAGAATACAGAATGACGACGATAACATGATAACAATGATGTGTTGAAAAAATTATGTTCAAAGTCTGTAATTTTATTTTCTATTATTTTATATTTTGATGAAACCTAAAATGATACGTGTGATCCAAGGATTTTCTGGAGTATAGTACCACTGCGTCACTTCTGAATAAGTAGTACCATCATTGATGCATTCAGTTTTTCTGGAAAGGAACGCAAAAAATGCCTTTCACGGCGGCTTCCTATATATACGCCATTGCGGTTGGTGGTCTAAAGCTGATTAATTAAGCGCGTTTTATTGGATGAAAATTTAACGTATTTTTTTAGAATTGCTAACTATTTCTGAACCCAAGCCAAAAAAGAAACGGGAGCTAGAGACCAGTGATTGAATATCAATTACTCCAGAAGAGCTGGCAGACTCGAATGGAAGAAAAGAAATGTTATCAGCCAGTGCGCAAGAGTGTGGAAGATCACGCCTAGTCGGAGTCTGAACAAAGGAAGAAAATCCATAGGTAAGCAGGCAAATGAATGAACTCAGAACAAGACTGGCAGTCGAAATCGAGAATTTGAATGTTTGTGTCTGCGCAAATTATCCCAATTTTTATTTGAATTATTTACCACATGCAATATAGCTTCAAGCAAATAACATACTTTCGCATATCAGGTTGACGGTGAATAGTATACAGCGCCTACGATGGGACCATTATTATTGCGTGGCAGAAACTTGCGGTGAAACTCTAACCGGTTGGATTCATATAGCAAGTCCCGAGAAGCAAGATAGTAACGTCGAGCATGGGCAAATGATGACCTGATGAAAACAGCCGACCCACTGCTACGATGGGAAGCACAATTATTCATTTCATATTTGTAGCCCGAGCGATCATACACATTGCACTCGGCTGATATTAGCCAGGTCACTTACCAGCATATCAAAGAAAGAGTGTGGTCAAGCATGGTAAGCAAGTTGGGTAGCTCGTCATGATGCTTGCGCAAAAGAACGATTGTTGCATTCGATAACAGAGGACGCAGGTCATTTGTCGTGCAACAAAGATTTCACTTGGTCACCCGAAAACATATAGTCGCGCTTCGGTGACAGTGAAGAGCAGAGTAGCAAAACTTTGAATAATGAAAATAGCTTTTCTTCTCACGCGAACATGTGCCCACAAGAGCAATTGACATTCAAGGCACAACGACAGAGGCGAGCGCATTCGGCGACCATTAAAATTTGACCTGTAGATCAGACGAGCTGACAATTCACACATGGCTAAAAAACCTCGCAGCATAATCACTAGCGCTTGCGTAAGTTCCATATTGTACGCAGGTTCGCCATCGTGTACAGAATTGGCATAAACGAGGTCCGGCAACAGCAGAGGCAATAGATGGAACCATTAATACCCTTTTAGAAATTTCCGATACATAATGGCGTATCTTGCGCTGAGCGATAACCTTTAACACTTTCTAGCTTGCGAAGTTCAGTGACTGCATAAAGATGAGCAAGTACGCGTGTCTATCTTGCAAAAGAAAGAAAGAACAAAATCGGAACAGCAACTGTGGTTAATGGGAACGTATGCTGAACGATTACTGAATGATCGCCAGATATATTTAACATCGTTCATGCGATAGACGCGGCTGACATCTGATTTCCTAGATATATTTAGACAGTTGTCACTCCAAATGTACTTCCAACGTTAACAATTTTTGAGTCCAAGAGCACCGAGAAAGGGTCGTTCATTATACATCGTGAGGTGATCACTGATAGAAATTGTTTTGTTCTTTCCGCGAGGAAAAAAAAAAGAAACCTATGGCTGAAGTGGTCAGCTTGCCCGTTCTTGCCGATACCAGCGTGCTAAGCTCTTGATCGAAAACTGCATTAATGCTCGCGATCCTTTTTAGCGAGAACACGATGCGCGATGTGAATGTCCCATTCAGTGATAGGGCAGCCAAAGTTACCGCCAATGGCCTGCACCACCACTAGGTAATTTTCGCGCTGCGTAGCGGGAGCGCCCTTTATCACTATATTATTTGAACTAGACTATACTGTTCCAGAGTCGAGATACGCTTCGACAGTAGCTCATTTTCAGCCTTCAGTGACTTCTTGTCTTTAGTGAAAGAACCATTTTGAGTTTCCATGGGTCCGTCCAGTTCACTGATGACACTCATTTTTTTTTTCGCAGGAAAAGATTCTCTGCAGAGGTGTGGAGCATCTTCAGCAGAGCAGCACATTATGACCCTATATAAAGAAAATATATAACGGTATACTAATGGCTGTAGTGGTAGCGGCAACAAGCTTATAAATAACTGCAGAATTGTCCGATGACCAACCTGTACAACGAAAGGTGAAGAACAGTCACCTCATCGTAGCCGCACCCTCCCCTACAAAATTGAAGGCACTATATCCGGCTACTTATTTAGGTAGAGCTGTCATTCAAGCAGATGTCGCTAAAGTTGTTCCTTGTCGTTGACGTGTTTTACAAGACTCACACTTGTATCTGCCACGAGGGACAGTCAGCTACTGCAGTTGGCCTCCGTAGACCAGCTGCAGTCTGTACTAAGTATGGTGAACAAGTTAGGCACATCGTCGTAGCCGCAGCATCTGGTGCCTCAGTGTATAAATGCCACACTGGATTGACAGCAGCTATTGGGCACGTCGTCGTAACCGTAGCCTCTGCTGCATCACTGTATAAATGCCACACCGGATTGCCAGCAGCTATTTGTCGTTTTTCAGAAGAAAACACTAGTAGTGGAATATACTCCGCAGTGCACTTGATATGGCTGTGGTGGCGAGTTCGCTTCTTCCTTATGATCTCCCTAACGGCCTGGAAGCTGTTTTGGCAATGACCAGTGATGCTCAGGCTGGTTCGTGCGAGCATTCTCCAAGTTAAAATTTCTGCCAACGTCAGCGGTCATAGGTCGCTTCTCACTACTCGATAAATTCTTCAGATATTCAGCGAATTAACAAGTGTTGAAGATATTCTGAAGCTTGCAACCCATGTCTCGAAACCTATTGGCTACATGAGAAGAGCTATACCGTCCTCTCCATCGGTGCGCCAACTTGCATACGAAATATTCATTCGCGCTAAACTTGCGTGTGACCGGCCCACATGGAATCCCCATCAAGCTTACCTGCCTATTATTATACTCTTTAACCCATGCAGAATTGTACCGCCAGATTTATCATCCCCCATCGCTATAGTAACTACAGTGTCAGTGACATTAAATAACATTTCGAACTCCAACCTTTAGCTTTCAGACTACATATATTGTAAGTTTCTTTTTACTTTCCTTTTCCGCGAACAGAATTGGGTGCTGAGGGTGTTTGGATTAATTTTGACCACCAAGGAATTGACCCACACTTGACCAAGATTAGCTGCAGCAGCGAATCCAAGGAACCGTCGTGGCTCGGTTTCTCCATGGCGGCGCGTTCTTGTATCGCACAAGAAAAAAAAAAACCCATAGAGCCGTCTGTCCGGAGCCGTTTTACTAACCAGCGGGGGTAAAGTTCTGTGATGGCGTATGCAACATCACTCCTCGCTCGGGAGCGGCTGACTTGAATTGCGCTAAAGGTGTGCAGACCCTTCAAACGCAGTTTGCTTTTAAACTAAGTCTTGTCGCTCCGACGTTACTTAACAAGCGCTGCAAGGTTACTAGAATAGCTTTTCAACAGTCGGCGTTGACTTATTATTTGTCTGTATTATCTATTTAAGCAATGATTCTTACCTGGAGCATAGAATAGTCTTCTGGTATTAGTTGTAGGTGAACATGACGCTGTAAAACTGAGGGTACTAACCTCTACTAACCACATACTTCTGTTGCTAGTTGAGCCTAAAATTCATCTGTATGTTTGTTTCTTATGCTGCCCCAATCTTTTGCTTCAATACTTAGATGAACGACTGTTGAAAAACTACTCCTGTTCAAATTTTCAATTTTATTCCTGCACGTTGCTCAGAGAGTTTAATTAAAAAAATCAACTTTCTTCTTTTTTCCATTACACCAAATACATATTACTCCAACTGCTACCCTTAAAGGTTAAGCAGTGAAGATGGTGACGAAATGTTTGACATTACAAGTTGTAACTGAGAAGCATGAACTTTGCCGTATGCATATGAAGAGTGACAAGTTTTTGCGACCAAAAGAAAACACATGACGAGAACATTGCGTCTGCTACGCAGAGCGCCCGTGCTTACCTTGTGTTGACGCTATGAACCTCCACTGAGAATTATAGGAATGGCTTCTCATAACTGCCTTTCTCCCATGGCACACCGCATCAGCGATCATTTCGCCTCGTCAACAAGGGAACGTGAATACAATGGCTTAAGAACACGAGCCATCCGCAACATTTAGGAGATATGTAGCTGCCGTACTGTCAGAGCCTTGTGTTGTTGTCATGGTTTGGATGAATTGTTTTATCAACGAGGTTTTAATGTTAACATTCCCGTAATTTTTCTATTCTAAAGGTCAGTGATCCAAAAATGCGAAATACCGGGAGAGGTACAGCATTATGACTATGCTGTTACCAGAGGCACACAGTCATGACTAGGCGCATAAAGGGCATTCAGTACACCATTTTCACTAACATCTCTTCCAGTTGTATTGCGGCGTTCGAACGGTTGATGATTACACTAGCAGTCGAAATGTTGGTGAACACATTTAAGTTTGAGGCGTCCCGAACAACTGTACAACTTTGTCGCCATTACTCCTGTTTTTGCCAGCTTAGCGGCACAGATCTACGATGTCCTGAAGGCAAAGAACATAAGGCTCGGCTCGCGAGGTTACCCGAAAATCTTGTGCAAGTAAGTGAAACTGCACCACGAAAGTAGATATGGACAGTTGTTTGTTCTTCTTGACAAATGAACCAAAGTTTATGATTCAAGAGGCTTGATGGATGTCACCAAAAATTCAGCGCCAGCCTCTACACGGGATTCTGGTCAACGCCACGCCGCTTTGACATTCAAGGCATCGGTCCGCGGAAGACGAGAAACGTAAAATGCTAGTGGTCGACTTACGCTAAACGAGCAGACGACCGACATTAAATTAGCGACTAAACGCGGTAGATGTGCGCGTCTGCGAGACAGTAAAAAAGAACCGTAGAAGATAAATACGTATATTTCCAGGAATGACGAGCCAGAAAGAGAGACGAGGAATAAGTTATTCTGCACCAGTGCACAACAGATGTGGAATAAGCCGACCTTTTAAGAGAACCTAACTGCATAGGAAACATTCCAACGTGAGCCGACCGAGAAAAGCCATATATATATGTTTATGTAGGTTTTTTTCAATCTTGATAGGCCCGGTCTTCCAGTACCTCTGTAACGCCGTTGCGTCAATATATGTTCTATTCCCTTCATGCAAATTCACCGTTTCTCCCACGTAGCGATCGAATCTCTGACGTCTCACTTCTTCATGGACTTTCTGACATTTCGTTAAGTGGCGCCCAATATTTCTCACCATCTGTGCGAATCGCAACCCACGTGAACATTGAACTTCAAGGATGTGTAAAAAAACATAAAGTATATAATAGAAAGAACATGAACATCTTTGCACACGTGTTCTCTCTTCGGCGCCTCAGATAAAACGCCTTACTACCAATTGTTCTAATATTACTAGACGTATAACGCATTTTCCAGCATCGTTTTGGACTGTGATGACATGTGCACACAGAGCGAGTTTGTAAAGTAATAACTTACGTAAGCTAAACATAGGCGCATTCAGCGCCAAAGTGAACACTCAGAAAACTGCAAAAATTTAGGCATTCGCCCAATATAGCTATCTTGACGGCGAGGCACCTATTAACACATATGTTTTCAGTGAGCTATACCTGAAAGTTATAGATGGCGTGTGTGATTGACGATGATAATGGGCATCGTCGGGAACCGCTTGAAGCTCTAATGTGCAAACGACCGACTCTTACCTTGAAAAATCTGCAGCAGGATAAAAGTAAGTGTTCATTTGAATGAAACAAGGGCATGTGCGAATATACGATTGCATACTGTAAACACGCTGCGTCGATAAAGATACAGTAGTTGTGAAATAAATGTTAACTACCAACTCCTTCATTTTTGACTAGCAATCGTGGAATGACACATTTTGTAAAATAAATAATGACGGCGATATTACCTTTGTATGTAGATTC
Organism: Dermacentor variabilis; assembly: GCF_050947875.1. Taxonomy (NCBI): domain Eukaryota; kingdom Metazoa; phylum Arthropoda; class Arachnida; order Ixodida; family Ixodidae; genus Dermacentor; species Dermacentor variabilis. The sequence goes on from NC_134578.1 coordinate 90,511,385, forward strand.
GTGTTTCCTCTATAGGAAAGTATGTTCAGTATGTTTGCAAATGATGTCGTTTCTCTCATGGTTAGTACAAGTCGTTCGTTGATCCACAATATCAGAAGACCTTCAGACTCTCTTTCCTCTAGCACCTTTGGAAATACGTGGTGACCTGTGGGATACATTTCGTTTGATACGTAAAAGTGTATGTGACGCCAAGCAGATGGCAGATACTTATCGCCATACCTTGAACAGTATTAAAGCTTTGAAAGTTGTAGGGAACATAATAGTATTGATGAGGAAGAAGATTGAGTTTTAAAAACACTCACCTGGTTCGGACATAGTAACGCCAATATATATTGCAGGAATGATCAAGAAAAGATTGACGTAACAAGAAAACATCGCTTTTGGCAATTTGAAGGAACTCAGTGCTACCCAGAGGTGGTCAAAACACACAAGCATCATTCGGTACATACTAAACTTGTAGCCAATTGTATAGCAGACGACGGAATAATGCATTCACACAGATCTGTTGCTCTTTCTCAAGAGCTGACATTCTCCCTTATGACGCATTCGGCAGTGGATAATTTATGAGAATGCAAGCGGAGATAATAATTGCCGGAACCTTCTCGTATACAGGGTGTTTCAGCAAACACTTTCAAAAATGTTTAACGATTGCCTTTGGCAGATAGCGCAATGTTATTCTATGAGCTGGTTTATCCGAAGAGACGGACATTTCTTGCAAAAAAATTGAAGTGAATAATGGAATAATTAACAGAATTTCATTAATAAGGCTTTTAGCTAATTATCTTATGGTAAATGGTGCAATTTACCCATTCTAGCAGGTAAAACTGGAACGTATATCCAACTGAAAAGAATTGTGTGGATGGTGCCATTTACTAGATGCGCGCCGTCAAACTTGCTGTAAGAGTGTAAACTTACTTTCTTAACAAAATGTCATTTTTCATTGAAGCACAAAAGTAACTTGAGTGCCAATGCATTGCTCTGCAAAATTCGGCGACAAATATCTCGAAAATGGTGTCATCCTGACAATTCGTTCCAAGTGGATCCGCCTTGCAAACTCCCCGGATAGAATTTATAAATTGCAGTATGGTACCACAAGGTCTGTAGTTCAAAACACAATTATAGAATTTTTGCGAATTCGTCAATAACCCCTTTAAGTGTTACGGTGGAGGTGATGTCCGTCTCTTCGAGTAGACCAGCTCATTGACTAGACTTGTGCTATCTTCCACAGACAATTAAAAAAGCTTTACGCATTCGTTGAAAAATCCGATGTAGACATTATTCACATCTGTCCCCACCCCTACTGCCGCATCATGATCGCTGGTGGCAGCAGTGTAATTTTTAAATAAAGTTGCTCGCATGTGTGCCTCACGCTGCTTAGACAGGAGGCCACAAACCTACAATATGTTATGCATTTTTCTGGCGTTTCTTTGACTACCCCGCCAATAACTGGAACTTCGTGAAGACCGTCTAATGCACTGCCAAATAAAAACGGCAATATGATGAATGAATATTTGATGTTTGATGGCGCAAGGGCCAGGTGTGGCCAAAGAGCGCCACGCTGGTGTTATTGAGTTCGCAGTGGACTGATAGGTTCTGTGACGTTAATGTACCGTGTCTGTAAAAGGGCCTAAAAGAGTTGATGTAAATTCCATAAAATCTACGTGTAATAAAATTATGGAAATGACTATTGACGTGTACTATGAACATTAGAATGCATTGAGAAAGAATGATGCAATATATAAAATACGTGAAATGGTACAACTGTCTAGAGCACTACTGCCTCACTCGAGCTCTTGAAATCCAAGGGTCCAGAGGCATGTGCTACACAAACAAAACTATCCTAGCGATATCTTCTGGAAAAAGTATGCGCTACGAAATGAATGGGCTTGAAGCATGTAGCACAACATCCTTCAAGAAAGCGAGGACTGCTTTGGTCTTAAAAAGCGGTTCTTCACCAAGAAACATAACCGCATGCAAGGGAATACAATGGCCCTAAGCAAAAGGAAAATATTTCCTCCTGTCTCTTTCGGCTTCCCGGCACTCCAGCAAGACATGGAGGACATTCAGCCTGTCGCCACATCTACTACAGGTTGCGGGCTCCGTTATCGGTCAAGAGAAAATTATGAGCGCCAAATGTGTGTCCTCTTCTCAGTACAATGAATAGGACATCTGTTCTTCGTGCTTTATTTCTTGGATACTAGATACCTAGCGTCGGCCTAATTAAGTGAAGCTTATTACTCGTTTCTGCGTCTCACAACCGTTGCCAGTGGCTTCGCAGTTTGTTTCTTAGGAAAGGCTTCATGTCTGTGGCAGGGACAGCAGAAGAACGAATACCCTACCATGCCATTGATTTGGCGATTTCGTCGGCAAACACATTACCCTCGATTCCTCTATGGCCAGGAACCCAGCATGTTACTACATGTCTATCCTGTAAATAGGTGTTGCATACGAGTGAGTAAACTTCCTTGAAGACAGCATTTCTGTACTTTTGTAGAGAAATGAGTGCTTTTACAAGGCTTAACGAGTCTGTGAATATTATTGCTCTGTCAAGTTTTAGTTTCTTTATGTGTTTTACCGCAGACAGTACTACATAGGCTTCAGCAGTGAAGATACTTGTTAGGGGTTTAACACGTCAGATTCAGAAAAAGAGGGACCAAGAGCAGCGTAAGATACACCATGTGATTTTGACGCGTTTGTGTAGAATTCGCAGCAGGAGTACTTCAATTGAACTTCACGGAAGTGTGCATAGCGATTTCGAGGTCAGTAGCGTGCTTTGTGACTTCTACAAGTGATATGCCACAGTCTATCACTAGCCCCTCCCAGCGTGGTAATAGATAAGCTGGAGCCATTAGGCAATGTTCGAGAAAAGGGACATCCATTTGTTTGATAAGTTCTCTTACACGCAGTGAGACAGGCAATCTCATAGAGGGTCTACTGCGAAAAAGTGTTTCACACGTCAGGTCATTAACTGTTGTGAAACACGGGTGTTCTTTATTAGAGCGGGCTTTGAGAAAATACGTGAAGCTGATGTATGTTATCTGAAAATGGAGTGACCATTCATCTTACTCTACGTATAGACTTTCGACAGGGCTTGTTCTAAAGGCGCCAGTGGCCAGGCGGATATCCAGGTGGTGGACGGGGTCTAACATCTTTAGCGCACTCGGGGCGGCAGAGTGATAAACCACGGCACCATAGCCCAGTCGTGATCGAACTAGGCTTCTGTAAAGATTCAATAAGCACTGTCTGTCCCTACCCCATGCTGTGTGGGATAGGATTTTAAGTAAGTTCATTGTTTTAAGACATTTTGCTTTAAGATATTTGATGTGAGGAATGAAAGTAAGCCTGAAGTCAAGTGTAACACCTAGAAATTTGTGCTCTTTGTTGAAAGGAATTTGTTGTCCACCCAGTTCTACACAAGGATCTGGGACCAGGCTTGTCTTTCTTGTGAAGAGAACACAAGAACTTTTGTGGGGGTTGATTTTAAATCCATTTTGGTCTGCCGATTTGGACACCTTGTTTAAGCCCTGCTGTACCCGTGTTTCGCACACTGTGAGGTTGCAAGATTTGAAACCAATTTGTATATCGTCTACGTAGACGGAATAAAAAATGGCTGGTGGCATGAAGCAAGAAGTGTGTTCACCTTAACGATAAAGAGAGTGCAGCTGAGTACGCCTCCCTGGGGTACCCCAGTTTCCTGTATGAATGCACGCGACAGCGCATTACCTATTTCCATCCGGAATGTACCGTTGCGCAGGTAGCTTTCTGTAATGTTTAGCAGAGTGCCGCGGATGCCCAGCGTCGATAGGTCATGCAGGATTCCGTAGCGCCAAGTTGTATCGCAAGCCTTTTCCATGTCGAGAAACACGGATAAGAAGGATTGTTTATGCACGAAATTGTCACGAATGTTTGTTTCGATGCCCACTAGATGGTCGGCTGTAGACCGTCCTGCTCTAAAACCACACTGATATAGATCAAGAAATTTATTTAGTTAAAGAATTTATTTAGTTCAAGTCGACGGTTTATCATTTTTTCAAACAGTTTGCATATACAACTTGTGAGGGTAATTGGGCAGTAACTTGTTACTAATGTGGGGTTTTTGCCCTGTTTCAGAATCGGAACGACAAGGGCTTCTTTCCATGCGCTAGGGAGGTACCCCGCAGCCCATGCAGCGTTAAAAAGTGCTAGCAGGGTAACTAGAGTATCACTGGGGAGGTGTTTATTCATATCGTACATGATCCTATCCGGTCCGTGTGCAGAGCTCTGACATGCAGTCAGGGAGGCTCAACTCGGCAATGTTAAAAGGCGCGTTAAAGGGTTCCGATCGGTCTATAATTTCAAGTCTTTCGAGTCCCTTTTCTTATGGATTAAGGTGATGTTGGCGTTCTGTCTGCATTTGCGGTCGATAGCCTTGCGTTCTACTACTTGTTTTTGTTTCAGGAAAGCCTCGGAATAGTGATCAGAACTGGAAACGTGCTGGAAGTGTTCGCCAAGGGCGTCAACTTGGTCTTCGAAGTGGTTCGCTTCGCCGTTTACTAGGGGCCACAGATGAATTTCTTGTCCCTTTAGCCTTTTGAGCCCATCCGAAACTTTAGCTTCTTGAGTATGCGAATTGATACCTGAGAGAAAGCTCTGCCAGCTTGCCCGCTTTGCCTGTCGTCGCGTCCTTCTTCCCTGTGATTTAACCTGTTTAAATTCTATTAGATTTTCGGCTGTAGGACTTTCACGGAGTTTGCTCGAAGCTTTATTTTGTTTCTTCCGTGCCTCACTACAACCGTCATTCAACAGGGGGGACCCGTCTTTTGGATGAAGTGATGAAGTGTAGGATGTTTACAAGGTATTTTGTAGTTGTTTTAAAAACGGCTGTAAGAAATCTTGAGAGATGTTTTGTAGCCATCTTCAAAATTGATTGTAACAGATTAAACAGATTATTGAAGAGCGAGGTAGGACGACTTCGAGTCAGTATTTACGTAACGCAGCCCTATAATTTGTTGAGTGACAGTTCCTTTAGGGCAACAATGTGAGATACGTGCAAGCCACCTCTAATCTCTTTCAAAATTAGAGCACACTGTCTCGTGAAGACTGTCTAACATTCATTGCAACCATCAGCACCTTAAAATTGAATCAAAAAGCAGCATTTGTTCATTGGGCGAGGGAGTACCTGAAAAAATTACAGCCATGTCGCCAATATCTGTCAATTTACAGCGATAACTCTATTGTCAATGGAAGAACTGGCATAAAGGTGAGATTTGAAATAGTCTCTAGACGCTAAAATTCAGTCAGACCGTCGCAATTCAAATGGGATACTTCCTTCCACTATCAGGTGTCCAATAAATTGTTACATAGCATTCGTTATTTGGTAAGAAACGGCATACAATGCAATATGCGATGGTCTTGGAAGACCCAAGATCATTTACTTACATTGTGAAAGCCCATAGAGATTTGCAAATGTTATAATAGCAAGGACTCCAGCAACACTATAACGCAAGTATTTATTGAATGGAGGGTTAGCATACACACGAATTTAGGAACACGAAATCTCCTTCCACTATAGCAGTTTTATAATGGAATGGAGTGTCTCCTGTTCCCTGCTAATGAACAAATCGATGGGAATGCTCCTAATCATCGCAACATTAAAAAAAAAGCTTGGCTATACCATACCGCACCAATGCCTATCGCCTATTTTTTACAACCCACCATAGCATCAGTGAAATATTGGCAAGGTCACAAAAGTGATAACACCTGTTAGAGCCGCGCTTAACATTGAGCATGAATAATCGTCATAATTAAACGCTCAAGTGATCAATGATCTCAACTAATTGTTTTTAAGTAATTCAACCAATGAAACCCCAGTACAAAAGAAACTTGTTGCCAGAGTCCCTATTAGCGTTTTGCTTTGTGGGTGTGTGTTATCACACATTGGCCACTTCACGATTCACTGAGCTGGCTTAGAGAGTTACACAGGCTGATGCAATCGTAGACAACCCAGCCTGTTCCTAATGAAGGTTGCGCTGATATTTGGCCCCTGTAGTTATAAAGTAAGAGAAACCATATTAATAAATATAGGTTACAGGGAAACTTCGTTATAACGAAACGGTAGTGAAGGATTGTATATAACAAAGGGCAATCCCCTTTCAATACTCCGTAGATGTCCACGTTTTTAAATCCTTGTTTCAACAAGCTAAAATTATTCTGCCAATAGCCTTGCGAAACTTGATTAGTATCCGAAATACAAACTTGATTTGTCTGCGAAACAAGAAATGGGCGTCCCTTGAAGGCTCGATACATCACTTCCCGTGCGATTGATAACACATACGGTGCCGATGTGCAATACGTGTGGGTAATTGCGTTGAATGCGTACTTCTATCCACTGCACGCAGCTGTCCATAAGGAGAGGCTCATTATCGTCATCGCAATTTTTCTCACTGTGTTACTGCGCAGGTTGCTGCAGCTAGGCGTGTCCTCGGAGACTGCATGGTGCAATCTCAGAGGCAACGCCTTCCGTGTGTACCAGGTGCTGATGGAACATGACCAACATTCTTGGCGTCTCAGTGTGCAACCTATTCATCTACGTCACCGTTTCATCAGTTTCGCGATGCTAGAGACCAGCCAAATGAAAGCGGAAACGAAAGATCATCACATTGAAACAGAAGGCAGCTATCGTAAACACAATCTTGTCAGATGCTAATACGCCGTGTGCTGAGGATGCCGAAGTTTATTTTGCTCTTTGATTAAAATTTAGCGATCACGTGGCCCCGTGGCGGTTCTGCAGGCCACAAGGTTGTTTTATTTATGCAAGTTCTAATTTGTGCGCGATTTTGCGCACAATAAGCAATGAAGAGAGGTAATGGACATTGTAAAGTTATTTCGGCTCCCCCTTTAACTTTGTTATAAATAGATTTATTTACATATCACTGATGAGAGCTGGTATTCATTTCCCCGGAAGCTTTGTTCGCAAACAGTAACTGTTAGAAATCCGGCCGTTATCTTGCGCATGTAGACGAAATAATGCGATCGCTGTGATTTGTTCTTTTCTGTAGTCTCGTTAGCAAGCACCCGAGATATTGCCTGAAATTCTCTGCTATAAAATTGTGGAATGGTTTATTCAACACTATTAATTTTCATTCTTTCGGGCATTTCGTCATGCCCTTAAATTTTATTATATGTATAACTAAGTTTACGTCATTCATTACACTACATTTGATAAGAAGCCAACAGACACTGACACCGACGACAACGTAGAGGAAATTCATCGTCATCAACATCATCATCAGCCTGGTTACACCCACTGCAGGGCAAAGGACTCTCCCATACTTCTACAACTACCCCGGTCGTGTGCTAAGTGTGGTCATGTTGTCCCTGCAAACTTCTTAATCTCATCCGCCCACCAAACTTTCTGCCGCCCCCTGCTACGCTTGCCTTCTCTTGGAATCAAGTCCGTAACCCTTAATGAACATAGGTTATCTTCCCTCCTTATTACATGTCCTGCCCATGCCCATTTCTTTTTCTTGATTTCAACTAAGATGTCATTAACTCGCGTTTGTTCCCTCACCCAATCTGCTCTTTTCTTATGTAAAGTTACACACATCATTCTTCTTTCCATAGCTTGTTGCGTCGTCCTCAATTTAAGTAGAACCCCTTTCGTAAGCCTCCAGGTTTCCGGCGCGTATGCGAGTACTGGTAAGACACAGCTGTAATACACTTTTCTTTTGAGGGATAACGACAACCTGCTGTTCATGAACTGAGAATGCCTGCCAAACGCACCGCACGCCATTCTTATTCTTCTGATTATTTCATTCTCATGATCCGGATCCGCACTCACTATCTGCGCTAAGTAGATGTATTCCCTTACCACTTCTTGTGCCTCACTACCTATCGTAAACTGCTGTTTTCTTCCGAAACTGTTAAAAATTACTTTAGTTATCTGCAGGTTAATCTTTAGGCCCACCCTCCTGCTTTGCCTGTCCAGGTCAGTGAGCCTGCATTGCAATTCGTCCCCTGAGTTACTAAGCAAAACAATATCATCAGCGAATCGCAAGTTTCTAAGGTATTCGCCATGAACTCTTATCCCCGTTTCTTCCCAATGCAAGTCTCAGAATACCTCCTGTAAACACACTGTGAATAGTATTGGAGAAATCGTATCTCCCTGCCTGATGCCCTTCTTTATTGTGATTTTGTTGCTTTCTTTATGGAGGACTACGCTGGCTGTAGAGCCGCTATAGATATCTTTCAATATTTTTACATACGGCTCGTCTACACCCTGATTCCGTAATGCCTGCATGACTGCCGAGCTTTCGACTGAATTAAACGCTTTCTCGTAATCAATAAAAGCTGTATATAGGGGTTGGTTATATTTCGCACATTACTCTACCACCTGATTGATAGTGCGAATATTGTCTATTGTTGAGTAGCCTTTCCGAAATCCTGCCTGGTCCTTTGGTTGACAGAAGTCTCAGGTGTTCCTCATTCTATTGGCGATTACCTTAGTAACTACTTTGTAGGCAACGAACAGCACGCTGATCGGTCTATATTTTTCAAGTCTTTGGCGTCCCCTTTCTGATGGATTAAGATTATCTTGGCGTTCTTTCAAGACATCGGTACGCTCGAGGTCATGAGGCATTGCGTATACAGGGTGGCCAGTTTTCCAAGAACAATCTGCCCACCATCCTTCAATAAATCTGCAGTTACCTGATCCTCCCCAGCTGTCCTCCCCCTTCGCATAGCTTCCAAGGCTTTACTTACATCTTCCGGCGTTATTTGTGGGATGTCCAATTCTTCTAGACTACTCTCTCTTCCATTAGCGTCGTGGGTGCCACTGGTGTTGTATAAGTCTCTATAGAACTCCTCAGCCACTTACGGTACCTCCTCCATATTATTAATGATATTGCCGGCTTTGTCTCTTAACCCATACATCTCAATCTTGCCTATGCCTAATTTATTCTTCACTGCTTTTAGGCTGCCTTCGTTCCTGAGAGCATGTTCAATTGTATCCATATTATACTTCCTTACGTCAGTTGTCTTACGCTTGTTGATTAACCTGGAAAGATCTGCCAATTCTATTCTAGCTGTAGGGTTAGAGGCTTTCATACATTGGCGTTTCCTAATCAAATCTTTCGTCTCCTCTGATAGCTTACTGGTATCCTGTCTAATAGAGTTACCACCGACTTCTATTGCACACTCACTCCTTAATGATGCCCATAAGATTGTCGTTCATTAGTGTCCAACACTATGGTCCTCTTCCTGAGTTAAAGCCGAATACCTGTTCTCCAGCTTGATCCGGAATTCCTCTACTTTCCCTCTTACCGCTAACTCATTGATCGGCGTTTTATGAGTCTGTTTATTCCGTTCCCTCCTTCAGTCTAGACTAATTCAAGTTGTCGCCATCCTGTCGTCACTGCAGCGCACCTTGCTGAGCACGTCCACATTTTGTATGATGCCAGCGTTAGCGCAGTGTATGAAGTCTATTTGATTTTTAGCCTCACTATTCGGGCTCCTCCCTGTCCACTTTCGGCTATCCCGCTAGCGGGAGAAGGTATTCATTATCCGCATATTATTCCGTTCTCCAAACTCTACTAATAACTCTCCCCTGCTATTCCTACAACCTATGCCATATTCCCTCACTAACCTGCCTACCCTGACATTGAAGTCGCCCATCAGTATAGTGTATTTTGTTTTGACATTACCCATCGCCGATTCCAGGTCTTCATAGAAGCTTCCGACTTCCTGGTCATCATGACGGGATGTAGGGGCGTAGACCTGTACGACCTTCAATTTTTACCTCTTATTAAGTTTCAGAACAAAAGCTGCCACCCTCTCGTTAATGCTATAGAATTCCTGTATGTTACCAGCTATATCCTTATTATTCATGAACTCGGGAAATAAAGAAACGATAAATTGTTGGAAATGAAAGTGGATAAAAAAACAGGTTGCCGCAGGTGGGGAACGATCCCACTAGCTTCGCACGGTCGTGGGATCGTTCTTCAACTGCGGCAAGTTGTGTTTTCATCCACTTTCACTTCCATTAAATTATCGTTTCGTTATTTCATTTATTAGGCACATGTAATTTCCCCTACGGTATCCTTGATGTCAATGTTTGGAGGCTTCTTACGATATGACTAATAAAAATCGGGTCGCTCGGTTAGCCCCCTTTCTTCTCGTTTTTTTAGGCTACATTTGCCGTTTGTATGTATTGAAAATTTTCTTTATGCACTATAGGCTTGTATACAGACAATTTGTTTTAAATTATTTAATTTTTCTTTGCTGTCTTTTTCACGATTGTGTTTGTTTCTGTTACTTAAGTTGCTCGTTTTTATTACATTCTCCATTATTATTGTTAACCGAGGTTCCCGTAGCAGTCTCTGACTTTGAGACGCTCGCATTTATATTTTCTCTTATCCATTCATTGTATGTAAAGAATAATAAAACGAATGATAAACTGGAAAAAGCCAGATTCTTTCTTGACCATAACCAAAGCTTTTTCCAAAAAAAGGTCAATGTCATGGGGAGACTGCCACATCCGACGCAAGTGCGTGGCAAGTGACATTTTTGTTTTGGCATCACACACATGCTGCTTCAAGCACTTTTCGAGAATGCATCTTTCACTGATGTAAACGTAGTCGCAGTTCGCGTAGGGAAAACCTATACGACGCCGAAAAACCATTCTACAGGGTATCCTTCAGATGTACACATTCATATGCAACGTGTAGGCAAGGATATGTATGACACCGCGTTAACTTCATGGGTTCTGAGATCACCTGCCAAGGCGTAATTTTCGGGAAATATTGAATGACCGCGTTAACGCAAGGACGCGCGGACAAGCGAGGTCACTGGCCTGCCTGAACGATGTTCTACGCAACAACCGAAACATTCAGGGTAACTGCACTCAAAATGTTCGCCGCATGCTCTAATTGTCCTGATTAAGTCCAATTTCCGGGCTGATTGTAAGATTTTTGTTTTAATTCTGACGACCACATCTCTGTCATTGAAATGCACAATTACGTCCGCGTGAGCATAACCTGAAATTTTTATTCATTGCATGGAATACCGTTCAGGCCAGCCGCATCGCAGGATTTGCGCCCTTGAGCTTGCGCCATTTCCCTACGTCGCTTGAGTCAGCGAGGCAATGGCACATGTTCTGACACCCAATGAAGTTGACGTAGCCCACGTTTCGGCCCAGTAGTTTTGCCCACGTTGTGGACCAGAACTGGTAGACGTGAAGATACGAAAGAAGTTATGTTTCCAAGCGTTGTACACAGAATGCCCTGCGCGAACCGTGACAAACTTTACATTGGCGAAAGCAGTAATTTTGAAAGCGCTTGAAGCAACAAATGGATGCTGTCAACGAGCAGAATTAGAAATGAATCATCAGTGAAAAAGAACACAGTTTCCAATGCATTTTCGGAGCATGTGGCAGTCTGAATATGCCATTGACCAAGACAAGGCTTCCATAATTGCAAAGTAAACCGTATTTGAAGACAGTATCTCAACCTTTTGCTATCCAGACTACAGGAAAAACGCTGAATCGCGACGATTGCATTTTTCCGCCTGCACGCAGAATGCCATGATTTCGAGCTATTCGTGTTGTGAGCAAGACTTCCGCATGGAAGCCCAGACATCTAAACACCTTTTGTTTAGCGTCGTATCTTTTTTCTTGCAACATGAACTCCATAATCAGGACAAATATAAGCCAGATGTAGCATTGAATTTCAATTGAAAATTGAAAACGACAAAATAGAATTAATAATTATTCTTGTCATTTAGTTAGTAAGATAGGTAGATTTGCCTCAAACGTAGCTCAGCAGGAAAAAAACAATTCTGCCTCAACAAGTAGTTGTCGTACTAGTTTTCAACAGCTTCGCTGGACATTCACTTTAGCAGACTCGGAGTGGCAAGTCATTTTTTTTAATGTAAATGTTCCACTACGACTATTTGCGGAAGTCTGCGCTTTGTTTAATGACATTCCCTGTACTAGCAACTAAAAACACCGAGAGAGAGAGAAAGAGAGAGAGAGAAAAGAAAGCAGGGCCATAAACCTGTCAAGACGCCGGCTAGATAACCTCCGTGAGGGAAGGGAAATTGGGGAATAGAATGAAGGAAGAGAGAGAGGAATCTGGCGAACGTGAGCGCTTGCATGGACAGCACTGTGCAGTCAAATGAGCTCGCACAAGACAGTAGTTCTCAGAAAGCACGACAGTGCATTCCCTGCCTTTTGAGCTGACGATCGGCGGGGACGATGTTTCATTGTACTTTCACTCAGTGGAAGGTCATCTAGTCTCCTCAATTGCGCGGGGGTCTTTTTCGAGTAATTACATACGTGGGTGTGTGCGTGTATGTAAGTATGTTTTTGCGCTCCAGATTGCTATACCGTAGCGTTGGATATAGATTGTCTGCGTGCTTCAAATTGAGGAGAGTGGCACAATAGGTGATCAATGTTTGCCTATATTTGTTAATATATGTCAGTGTGTGCGTATGCCGTAGGTAGCCGCAGATATCACATGCAGGACTGCCAGCCATTCACATTAGGGGTGAATAACCATTCGTCAAGGTAACTCTCAACCATAACCGACGCAGAAAAGACGCCTCGAGTTGGTGCAGTTCAGTCGGATGTCCGAGTTGCAGCGAAGGCTTGTGCAGTCTGGTGTGCGGTATTGATTTTGAACTAATGATAGTGTGCGTGCCAGAATGCTAAGCTGTCCCACAGCATCTGTCCTTGACCGACCAAAATGACCTGAATGACAGCCTGAATAAGATTTTGCATTGGTGGAAACAATGTGGGATGACACCAAAAGTATAAAAAAGTGTTTTTCTTCGCATATCTCGTAAAGAAACATCGCACTCCCTTTCGTTTCATAGACCCCCCCGCCTCCCGCCCTCGCTAAAAAAACTTACGAACTACAAGTATTTAGGTGTCACCTGCCTAGCAGCCCATCTATGACATTCTTGCTAAGAATATAATGCTTCTGTGCTTCGTTAACGGTGTTCTGTAAAATACAAATTTAAGAAACTTCAACATCTGGAAAACTCCAAGCTTATAATTGTTTAAATCGACTAAGTTCGAATACGAATTCATTGCCTTGGAAATCTACACTCAATGCAACATAAACAGCCTTGAATGAATTCAAAAGTGCGGTTTGTGTACAAATTTTCGGTCTTCCGCTCTTCAACTCAGTTAAATCTAATGATATGATGTTAATAAATTACACAGAAAAACAGCAATTCCAGTTTGTCGAGGTGGATGACCAGTGCAGCTGTTTAGCACACAGCACGGGTAACAAAAAAAATGTGAAGAAAAGTACGAATTGATTCACCGTGATTTTTGTGTACATTCGCGTGGACGACGGTACCGCCGCCTTGAGGAGCCGGAGGAAACTAGAGACGCGCGATGTTTTGACGGGCCTGCCACCACGGGAGAGCGGAACAAAAGGAAAGTAGATACGCTGGCGCTTGGAACGCCGACAATGAGAGGGCGGTGCGAACGTAGACATAGCCGACGCGGGTCCAAGTGCACATCTGTTCGTATCAGCTTAATATGTGATGCGGGTGCTATTTGGACCAAGATAATAAACCCATGTTTGCAAGTTGGTGGAGCGCTCCTCGCCTTTTTTGTTGAGCATTTGTGGCCTCTACCTTACGGGGGTATACGGCATTGCGTTTTTTTTCTTGCTTACGGGGGTATGTGGCATTGAAGTTTTGCTTGCTTACGGGTGTTTGAGCCATTGCCGATGAAGATAGATCCTGGTTTTTGAGCTTGTTATTTATTGAAATCTACGCCGTTCTGTACAATGCATGCATGATTCCAATGAATGTTTGCACTCTTCGTTTCATTTTGATGTGTGCTTGTAGCCTCCGAATTACGAGGGGGATGAACCACTGCATTTTTAGTTGCTTAGGGAGGTATGAACCGTTGCTGCTGATAATTTTTTTGACGTACGCGAAAAATACATGCAACCCTAGCCATTACAGCGCCGCTGTAATACGGCTGGAATTTCTTTCCCACCTACTGAATAACAAACTGGTACTCAACGACTCCAAGTATATAAGTCCACTTGGAAGTGACGCTTTGGCTCACTGTGTTTAGGAACCAGGTAGGGGCTAACGATTTCATGAGGAAACAGTACAAGAAGTCTGGTGACCGTGGGCGTATGTGCTTACTTTATTTACAGCTAAGCGATGACTATTTCAATTACAGTGGACTCCGCATGAACGGAACTCCCTTAAATGGAAATGTCAGGTAAACGGGATAATGGTACGAACTTTTGTTTAGTATAGCTATAGGGACAATGGTAATTTAAACGGAACGCTTTGCAAACCTAAGGTAAACTGAATAGCAACCGAAAGTGCACGCACTTCAACGGCCGTCACATTTCATACGCGACACATGTAGGTCGAGGAACATGTCAATTGGTGATGCCAAAGAGTGAATACAATCGAATGTCTCGGCCATCTGCGGTGTCGTGGCAATAGCGGCTGCTCTGCGGAGTTCATGTCGGCGACTTTTCGCGTTCCTTCGTACATTGTGATGGCGACAGTCAAAAAGCCAGAGCGCGGGAAGAAATGCTTTGTGCGAACGAAGCTGAGCTATTACAAGCAGAGAAAAATAACGTATGGTATCCCCCCCCCCCCCTCATAGTGCAAAGAAACACTCAATATTTGTGAAATAAAACAATTTTTCGTGATTTTTGCGTCCTTCGCATTAGCGCAACTTTAGATAAACGAAACAATGTTTTCTGTCTTTGTGTTTTTCTGTGGAGTCTAGTGTACTCTGTGTCTGTGTTTCATAGTTTTTAATGTCGTTTGTGATTAAGCGAAATTTCGGCTGTTACGTATTATCAATCGTTTTATTCTTTCATTGCACGGATCGTTCCGCGTCGAGAGTGATTGCGTTTATTTCATGTGAAGACACTAAAGCCAGTAAAGGTAACGTCGTTCTTATTTATTTTTTTTACTTTGACTTTTATTCTGAGGACACAGTGACCCTATTCAATTTTTCTTTTGTTCTCGCTACCCGTGGGTTGCCAGAGCCAGCCAGAGCGCATGCGCTTTTCTCGTGTTCCTCGACCACGGCGTGGCGCACTTCGGTCCGCGTTCCTTTTTTTCTGACCGAGTAGATTTTCGCCTCGCACAGTTTTGGACGCTTCCTGGCTAGCAGACGAGAAAAGGAAACAATACATGGTCGCTCGCCGCCATTACTGCGGGGACTCGACGGATTGCAGCGCGTTCGCTTGAGCGGGACCTCTGCGGAAAATTTTGTCTCGCCGGTGTGGGATACCCAGCAGTATCCTTCTCGCTCTCTGTGGACTAAGCGTCTCACGATTTCTTCGATATTCCTTCGGTAGCCACATTAGGTGCCCAAAGTAGGCATTCCATTGTGGCCAAGATGCTTTAATTCGCTTTTTTTTTCATTTCCGTGCCTCCGCCCCACAAAACAACGAAAGAGGTTGCTGCGGTGCAGTAAACTGTCGCATGGTGAAAGTTCGACTTTGTTACTTTTGTTAACCCTTTGAGACGCCGTCTACACAATTCTGCACACCGGGATAGTGCATCAATAGCAAAAGCACTGATGACAGTAAAGATATTTAAGATGTGTTTCATACATCTTGAAACATTTGTTATTGCAACTGTGCTGCAATTTTAAATAACCTGCAGAATATTTTAGAAAATGAGTGGGAAGCTAGACGGCTGGGTGTTCTTGCTCTGTGTCAGTATTTTGCATGTAGGGGGATCACTTCTTTCATTGTTTTCCCCAATGTCATACACCAGGCATAATTTTCAGGTGGCTGGATAAGTACCTTCAAAACACGAAATAGTATATGTTCCCATATTTGATGTTCCTGTAGTGAGTTTTCGCATGGAGCCGAAATTTCGCAAACTTGACGAAACGGGCTAAACAATTGAAAATTCTTATTCTTTTCTGCAACTGTACACTTTCTATGATTCTGAAGATGCAAAAGATGTCGTGAAAGGAGGTCTTCAATCAACGGAATAAAATGGCGTCTTAAAGGGTTAAAGTAATGGGCCACGGGAGGCTTCAGTTGGCGGACGCTCTCACATTATTGCAATAGCAATTATATGGACACTCCAGGCGCATTGCTGCCGTCGCTATCATGTTCCGTATAAAATACAACGGTGATAAAATCGTCACCGCGCGCCACATTCTGAATGTGCCAGTGAAGGGGGAAGGGGGGTGATGGGTGAGCAGACGATGGTGGCTCAGTCTTGTGTGCACAAAGAGAAAAGCGGAGAAGAAGCGCGCCGCCTCCTGTCGCGCGCAATACATCAGGGGGAGTGGAGGAAGGGGGGGGGGGGCGCTGTGGTCTGTGGTTGCGCAAGACGTTTATATACCTTGTTTGACGCACTATATACAGTGACTTTTTTTAGATACGTAGAGTTATTGGAGGCATATGTATATTTAAATATCTGGCGAGGTTATGTGTATACGTGCAATGAACTTTGTTTCCAGTTACACGTTTTTGCCCTTTATCAAGCTGTATCTTCGAATTAGTATATTTCATTCCATCTTCGCATTTATTATGTACGAAGGCGAGTCAAATGAAAGTGAGCCAACCAACCCCGCGCAATAAAGCTTCGGTTCATAATGTGTGAGCCATGCGCGGAGCACAGAGGTATCTCTCATTTACAAAAGTAATACGCAGGTGTGAGGATAATCATGCACTGGGTCGAAAATTGTTGCGTGACATGATGGAGACTCTGAAAATTGAATAGCGTGGTGTCGTGAGGCTTTTCAGAGCTCAAGGTGTCTCCTAAAAACAAATTAGTGGCTTTTGAGCCACCTTGTACTTTGAACATTACATTTCACTGGCCACCGTGAAATGTTGGAGCAAATGGTTCAAAGAATGACGCGAAAGAGTTAACGACGATCCAAGGCCTGGCCAAAGCCACCATGCAATCACCCCAACAGAACTGCAAAGGCTGTTGAGCTGATTAGACAAGAACGGAAGATAAGCATCGATGAACTGGCAGAGTTTGTGAACATCAGCCACGCTGTGGTTCAAACTATAATTCATGAACTTCTCGGTTATCGGATCTTGTGTGCGCAATCGTTGCCCAAGATTAAGTATCATCGCCAGAAGACGGAGAGTTACGGCGCTGCCTTGACTCATGTGATCCGGTACCACGATGAGGGTGACGACTTCCTGTGTGCAGTTGTGACCGGGGACGAATCATGGTGCCACTACTACGAGCTTGATACGCGGCGGCAAAGCTTACAGTGGAAATATTCGAATTCACAACCCCCAAAGACAGCAAAGGCCGTCATTTCTGCCGGAAAGGTGCTGTCTTGCTTTAGATCATAAGCGGCCATTACTGAATGAATTTGCTTTACCTGGAGAGATTATCAATCGTTTCCGATATTGTGAAACGTCGGATCGGCTGCGTGTCGAAATCGAGAACAAACGAGGTGGAAAATCGAAAATGAAAATGCCCATGTCTACGTCGCTTATACGCCTAACGCAAAACTAGCAAACTTCAAATGGGAAACCCTGCAGCATCCGCCGTAAAGCCCAGACCTGTCACCTTGCTATTTCCACATCTTGCAGCATGTGAAAAAACAGCTCAAAGGAAGCAGATTTGTGTCGGGCGATGACGTGAAACAGTCAGTTAGACTTTTTGAAGCAGCAACCTTGGGAGTTTTGTGAGACCAGAATCACGCGACTGATTAGTCAGTGGGACGAATGCCTAAATGCTCATGGAGTCTACTTTTAAATAAAGTACCCCGTTTGTCATATATTTGTATTGCCTCACTTTCATTTGACTCGCCCTCGAATATATTGCAGAAATCCTGCTTTCTATATCTGCTGTCTGTTGCGACTACAATTTCAGTGCAATTACTCACAATACATGACCGGTGACAGCTGCTCCTGCGCAGCACGTTGTAACAAAGTATAGCGTTATTGAGATTTTTCCCTGTTAGTTACATATGCAGAAAAAAGAAAACAAGGTTCGTGAATGAAAGTTTCATTAAATTATTTGTCCTAAACTTGTTCATTTGATGGCCGTTACATTTTTCATATCAGCGGCATGCACTGCTTTGCTGGTTTCAAACTCATATAGTTCTATAGTTCGTGCGATATTTTCTTTACTTCTTAAGTAGACAGACAACATGGAAGCATTTATATCACTTATTTCGGACACAATTTTTGAAACATACCAGTATATTATGTTATGGAAAAATACATATTTTACTTGTCTTGACATTGCATAGCGTTCAACAATTCGTTTGCAGTATCTTTGACAATGGGAATGCAGTTATTATTATTGTATTTGATCTCTCGACAAATTCTATAAGGAGGCCGGGCTGCAACGAGAGCCCCCCCTCCGCCACTCCCGGAACGATATTTTCGGCTACGCGAGTGATCACCACTGTTGAAGTTCCCCAAGCAGATCATCTCCTTCATATAGGCAATACAAAAGAACTCCAGTTTTAATGCATATGACTTATTTTGCAATTTCACTAAAAAAATACCGCATTCTGCGAAAGACCCACTATGTGGATTTACATTTGAAATCGTTTCGGCGCAACGAATCTCCACGATCATGGAAGCCGAAATGTCACTTATTATTTAGAGCGGACCTCGATTCGTACTGCTAATTTACAGGGGCCTTCCACAACTTATGAATATGCTTTGTTGCTGCTGGAACTTCTCGGCAGATGCCGCTGATGCAAGCCTGTACGGAAGAAAAAAAGAAAATGGACATTAGTTGTTATGCAAGTACTCTGGTATAATTAAATCACGACAGCAGAGGTTGCACATATAGCTCTAATGCACATGAGCAGTGTGGCCCCGGTTGCTGACTGCTAATATTGGTGGGATACTATTGCCCCTGAGTTAACGTTCGCTGCGTTCCATATTTACCAACTGTGAATCATGAAGCCAAATCAAGCCAAATCATGGGGTGCAACGCTCTGAAGCAGCACATGGCGTTCGAGGCAGGCAACAGTGGGAGGGTGCGGAATAATTGCGGTCCGGCTTAAAGCGCAGAAGATTTCCATACGATGCACTTATAATTCACAAGTACACAAGGCTGTGTTTCTGCAACTCGGTTGGCAGGTGGGAGTCTGGGATCTACATGATGAGCTCGACGACGAGGTTGCAAAGGTCGCAAAGTAGGAATAATCGAACACCCCTCTGAAAGCTGGCGCTGAAGCCTGGTTTTCCGCTTCATTTTACGATCCCGCTTCCCTCACAGGACAATTATTGTCCTGTGAATGGCCACCCTGAGCACGAAAAAAATATTCTCGACTTACTTTGCAATAATATTCAATGTGTCACTCATTAAAACAAGCGCAAAAAATGAATGACTCGCGTAGCTACTTTCTAAATAAACAGAAATGTGTTGTCAATGCACTGACGATAATTAGCGAGAGTTTAGGAATAGGTGGAAATGAAACGGCGACTGAGTTTTTCTGCAATCGTTGTTTCTCATTGAAAACAAGCGTATTTTTTATGAACAAGGAAAACTTGTGGTCACGCTGAGATTTCAAAGGGCTGCAATGACTAAAGAGCAGAAATGTCAGCTCTTCTAATCGGGCTACAGAAAGTCCACCTGAAATCAAGTGAATACAAAAGGGTTTTTGACGTTGCTTTGCAAATTCTACCGTTAGACGTTGTATGAGTGGGACCAATTCGAAGAACATGGCCATTGCATGTGAATTACTAGCTAAGCAAATTCGACATACAGTGATACAAAAGTGTGCAACACGCCAGTTCTATTTCGACAACAACTATATGAACACTCCAGGCGCGTGCGCACCGGGGGCGCCGCCATGTTGTCGCGTAGTCGACGGTCCTAGAGCGTCTCACGCGTCGAGTGTTTGACCCCGTTCGAGCGTCTCCGGAAAGCGCGTTTGCGTGCGAAAACGAGGAGACCCAGTGGTCGCATCCTCAAGCTACGCGGAACCGATTCTGCTGTGGAGCCACAGGACGGCATTCTGTTCGCAACGGTGGCACGCATGTGCATTCTACGCGCAAACCCTACGCCATTCCTGTTGTGCAGCTGCGTGCATACTACACCGTGGTGGTACAGAGGGGCCTGAGCCGAACGGACACTAGACTTGAAGCTGCAAACGCTGAAGGTTTTCCTTGTTCCTCATCTCGTACAGAGTTCAGGTGCCATGCCTGCATCGCCGTGGTGTGAGATGTCTAGTAGCTTGAAGTGCGTTGTTTCTGCTGAGCAGCAGAGGTTGCGTCTCGTACTGTGCCGCACCAGCGTGCCGTCGACGCCAAGTCTTCGACGTTGCCGGCATACGTGACTCTTGAGGCTAATACGACAAGAAGCCTCTACCTCGAATTGCAGCGCACTCGAATGACAACAGTATTAGGTCACTCGCAATGCTGTCCAGTGCATACACCTTAGGTCTTCACGAGAACACCGGAGTAGCTTGCAGATGCCAAAAGCACGATGCGAATGCCGATCGAAAGTGGTCACCTTTGAAGGAGATGAGGCCGACATTTCCCACTTGGTTGAAGCTTTTTTTTTCACTCATCCAGTAAGATTCGTGAAAATGTAGACCTTGCAGCCATATTTTATTAGGCTATAGTAGCTACAGATATACAAACTGGACCGATCTATCAACAGATGTCTACTTGTTGAGAAGGAAATCTACCTTGTTAGTAGTAAGTGGTCATTGAATGAAGATCTCAACATGGGCAAAATGTGGTGGACTGATTTAGAGGCACGCCGATCAAGAGCCGAGAGAGAGAGAGAGAGAGAAAATGATAAGTGAAAAGTAGGGAAGGTAATCAGGACTGAGCCCTGTTGGCTGCCCTACACTGATGGACTGATGGACTGATGGTGCACGGAGCCAAACATTTCATTAAGGTAATATGATAGATACATTGTGTTATGGTATATGAATTGCGAAGTCGATATATACAGATCAACTTTAATCTAAGCGGACAGATTTGTATATGAGCCCGGAACCATAAGAAAATGAACAATTTGTGATTCTTGCCGCCGTTACGTGTTTCCTTCATTAGGAAAAAGATCGGTAGTGTATCGATCCTTTGGAGATGATTGATGACGTTTATTCGATTACCACTCTTCCTTACGATAGATGTGTAATTATTGATGATATGTTATGATAACCCTTATGAAGGTAGAGACCGAATTGTGTGCTATGTTCATGTGGAGAGCGCTTATTACGTACTCGAGTTGAGAGGGGGAAGGGGGCTTGCGTCACCTGGTTGCTACACAAAGTTTGCCATATGCAATGATGCACATAATATGGATGCCTTATGCATATATACATTTTAGGACGAAATTTCCATCGGTTTGGCAGCACTGGTACACGGCAATGCATTGACTTCTCGTCCAACGTAGGCAGCGGCGAGTAGAGCGTAAAGGATAGAAAAGAACGATGCATATATGAGGAACCTATATTGTCGGATTTCATGGACAAAAATGTGATCCGGTGCTCGGCCGGACCTAAGCGAAGGCACAATGTCCAGGGAGCCCAGCTTGACGTGAAATGCCTTTGTTATAGCGTTTATCGCCTTACGTACGTTAACCGCAGACACATTGCGGAACGTTACGTTGCGCGTCCTTTCAAGACCCTTACTTTACCGCACGGGAACGCAAACGTAAGGATGGCGTTGTAAAACAGAATTCCGTCTGGTGCCTCGTCCCAAGTGTATGCAAGCCAAGACAATCCATTAGAAACCATCCTGTTGCTATGCGGACGTGTCTCGCTGGCCTACGGGTGCAGGGAACGCTAAGCGATCTCGGTAATTTGACGCGCTGCAGGCGCGCACACAACGTGAGTTTCGAGAAAGCGAAAGCGCAATTCAACGGGAGTGACAGCGTAGCCATCACGAGAATTCACGCTGAAGAGCGGTTCATGGATGCCGCCATGTTCCACAACGCTATTTCTTTACGTCTGTAAACATTACGAACGTCAAATTCGCCAAATAACATACGCTGTCATAGCGTACGGAAACCGGAGAAACCCAATAAAATTCCGAGCATGCGAGTGAGGACGACGCTGTTTCTTTACCTACGTAATACATTAACGTTTGGTTGCAAACGCTATTTTAAAGCTGTCTAATAACGCGCTTGGAAGTGCCCGCTGAATGACATCGGCATGTCCAGCTCCCGAGAGTTGCAGCAGCCAACTCTTGGTCTAATTTATCAATTACATGGGCACGAATTACTGCACAGTTTCCTTAGTGGTCACATGGTTGATGCAAACGGTGGTCATGGCAACGTCTTCGCCGTTACATGGTACGTGGTTCATGCATATGTCTTCGACATTCCTGTGCGTAAGCTTATCGTCGGCTTGGATCTGTCGGCATAGCGTGACGCCTCCGATCGCAAAATGTCGCCTCAGAGAGTTCGTGAACGGATAAGCACCAGCGCACATTGACTTGAGCACACCATGATCGTGTGCAGCGTGTGTTTCGAGTGTCGATTGGTTTCGTCAACGAGGTGGTGGTAGGCGCACATTTCCCCTGTCGCCAATCTATACTTGGCACAGCTCTGGGTCGGCAGTACCGACAAGATTGAAGTGGATGAAAGATAAATTTTGTACCAAGAAACTGCTGCTGGTTTTCTTGGGGCAATTTATATGAAACGTTGAATTTTATGCTGTTTTCCTTGAAAACTTTAAAAATTATTCATTTTAAAATGCTTACATTAAAAAATGCATACACATGTTATAAGACGCATTTGAAAATGCATATTATTTTGAATGCTTTATTGTAGAGTACTTATTTGTTCTGCCTTTCAATAAAAAATTAAGCTGTGAGTAAGCGCTTCGTCTTGTTATTCCTTCGTGTACAGACTATCGTTGCGCTTAAAACGTTTTCGACATCTCTGTGACTCACGCGACCGTGGGTAAACTGGCTTCAGAGTCGGAAATGTTTACTGTTCCACTGTGTCAGAGATCGGCCCAATTTAACGGTCGAGAAATCTACCGAACGATGCACAGAACACGGGACAGAGGACATAGAACGCAGTGATAATATATGCTACGCGGATGTGGAAAACATGAACATATGAAGGCAGCACGCCGTGCGGTTGCGAAGAGGACACCGACTCTTGGCAAATACTCGTGAGTGGGTATGCGCGAAAGGGCCCTCATCATCATCATCGACACCGATTTGTGAGCGTCGACAGTGGCGAGCGTGGCCCGTGGCGTGAGCAGTACGCAAGGTTGGGCGTTCGAAGGCAAAGAGCTTCCTTGTTGGGCGTCGGGTCCATAGGAGCTATCGCCGCCCGCGTCACTAAGGCTGCACCCGAAGAAACGCTGTCACCAGCTGAGAGGCTACCTCGCCCAGTTATTCCGCTGGGCAACTGGTCCAGGAGGGCTGGCGGTCCAGATCCTGGCTGAACGAGCGTTCGGGTGAGCGGCCACAGGGCTACCCCACCAGCTGTGGACGTCACCCGGTGGCTGCTGCTGTGTGCTCCCGTGCGCAAATCCCACCGGCGGGAAACCGGGCACGTGGAGGCTTCGGCACATAGACTATGGCGCAGGGCCAACTGAGCTCTACGAGGCGGTCCGACCCTGAAGTCCGACACTGCTGTCCGACACCGGTTGCACGACGTCTCCGACATGGCGACATGTGCTTCCGCATGAACTGTAGGCAGATTACGGTTGCCTGATCCACATATATAGCTGCATGTCTTCTAGAATGTATTTTGGGGAACTATCGCGCGTGTGTGCCGTTTCAATGTGTTAAGTACGTCCAATACAAGTCTGATGTGTGTTTGTGCTTCTGCGTGCTGCTTCTGTCTCTTTCTGGAGTGATCCTGCACCCAATAACATCACAAACGTTTGGAGCTAATAGATGATTTACGCTCTTGAAGGCATATATTTCTCATAGTGAGGAGTGCTTCAAGTAAGACTTGGTGCTTCATTGCAAATTTGCTCAATAGATGTAGTCCTTAAGGGTTAGTACGGGAGCCTATACATGAGTGGAACGGTTACTGGAGGGGCTATTCGACAAGCCAGTTGCAGCAGCACCCACCCGCAGTCAGTAGCAGCAGCCGGGGCCAATGTCCGGAAGGATTCGCAAAGAAAGATCCACTTTCAATAGCGCCGTGCTTATGGTTGCGTGGCGACGCCATTCTGAGGCTGAGCAAAGGACTATGAGTACAGTCATCGGGTGCGGCGACTGCATTCCAGTGGTCTTGTGATGACGTACGAAGTAGGGTACTACGGAACGGTTCTGGGGTGCACGTTAGAAAAGCCCACGTAGCAAAGATTATTGGTAGCGCCTAAAGCGACTCTGTTGCTTTAAACCGTTAGAATTCACAATTTAAATCTTATTAAAAACCGTAAATGAAAAACTGACCATTTTTTAGGCCGATATTGGTAGCATGAGAGCGATAGCAAGCGTGAGCGCTGCGCTTGGTATCATCAGACGGCGTTGTAGCTAGATGTGGAAGCCACATGTTGGCGGGATACAGCACAAAAGGCTGCTGGGTTGAAGAAACAGCGCCCTTGAAGCTAATACGGGTCTGGGAATTCTAGTGCCATGAGTACCAGCAGTGGCATTGAGGTGTCGCATCTCGAAGCTACACGAGATGAGAACAAAGACCAAACGCGCAATGTAATATCACAGCAGTAAGGTGCACTGGCGCCAGTACCGGATAGATTTCCTCACTTCCAGTTCTAGCCACGTTTCTCGAAATCGAAAAATTGAGCGATTTAATAAGAAATACATTTTAGGCGAATTAAATATTGTATTTGCAGTTTAGGCGCGATGCAATTGCCAACATTCCCGATAGACCATGGTACCTAGTCATAGCACCTTTAGCGCTTGGATAATGTGGCATTTATCCAGCCTACCGAAGCATCCGTAAGGACCACCACACCATCGGCGAAGAAGACGCCGACGGCAAACACTCCCCTTGAGCATCGATATATTTGCTGCCGCAATAATGTGCAAACACGTTCTAGAGCTTCCATAACTTTACCGTTGGAAAATCTCCGTGCAAGTTTATGAAAACCAAGGTGAGAACATCCGAAAAAGAATTCGCAAATTACAAACTCACCTGCGGTATTTCTGCAGCCATCCCGCAAAAGATGTAATCTGGAGCAGGAAATATATTATAGGACTTGACGTCATCGCTGTCTGTGGTCGCACACACTAATATACATTTCTCTATATTGAAGTCTTCGCTATAATTCTGGAAATAACATGATGCACAACATATGTATAGAAGCAGAAGCTTGATTCTGTGCAATAGAAAAATATTTTTGCATTGTATTTTCGGAGTTTGTGTTTGAATTGGGGAAACAGCACATGCAGAACAAAGTAATGTTCCACCACTGAAATAATAAGGAAATCGTGCGTTATCTAAGTATTAGTGATTGCACGTGTACCTGTTTGTCGGGTGACCGTGTTTCACAAATGTTATTGCACAGCGCAGGACGCACGTGCATGTATCGGAAGTGCCTCGAACGTTATCGATCGTTCTATCCACTGTCTGTTGTCAGCGTACCTTTGTAGTCCGATTTCATCGCGCGACGCGAATAGTGTAGCACTTAGAGGAAGACAGGCGGGCACAGGGGTGAATCTCCGCATGGCTGCCATTGGCTGTTTTCCAGCAGACGCTCTTTTGACGCTAGCGCTAAGGTCCCCTTCAGTTACGGCCCTAACAGCAGGGCAACGCAGAAACAAAATGGCGGCGCACACGATTGTTTACGTTGTCATGGCCACAGGAACAACAGCCGCGCGGCGCCTCCTCTCCCAAACGCTTTCCTTTTTGTTTTTATTATACCGACCGGCTCCGCTCCCTGTGCCCCATGGCGCGCGCACCGCTTACTTTTTAACGCGACAGTGTTAAGGAGTTCGTATCGCCGAAAAGCTGGCGTCGTCGGCGGCGTTGACCGTGAGCGAAAAACCCCGGAAGGCAATTCATAACTAAAAACAAGTTGCAAGATGGGCTGGGTGGGAATCGAACCAGAGTCTCCGGAGTGTGAGACGGAGACGCTACCACTCAGCTATGAGTTCGTTTCTTCAAAGCGGGACAAAAGCGTCTCTAGTGAATGCGGTGCTGCCTTAGAAACGTGCCGTAGAAAGTTATACTGCGGTGTATATCGGTAATTGTGAGCACGTAAATTACAGAAGTAGCACTTAAGAGGAAGCTTTAGCTCAGGCCCAACTCCGACGCGGCCTATACAAATACATGTAAAACGCAAAAACGTTTTTTGTGAGATAACCCCTGGACCAATTTTAATGAAATTTGTTGAATTTGAGAGAGAAAGATAAATTTGTGAAGAAGAAGACGCGCCTCGCGGCACAGCCGCATCGCCAACGCGCGGCTCGTCTCGGCTCGCGCTGTTGATTGCTGGCGTCCGTTTGGACAGTGCTTCGGGCTGCCTCGCCGTTCCCGGTTGCGGTGCCTTTGCATTAGGAGCCGCCAATAAACCTTTTCTCAATAGGTGGAGGTGCTGGGGCTCAAACCCCGTCGCTTGAAACCCTGGAGCTGAGATCAAGAACACTACCGCCCGCCATGACCGACAGCTCATCCCAAACGGCACCGACGCCACAGTCCGTCACCTGCACCGGCGTCCCACCACAACGGGACCCCAAGATCTTCAGCGGTGCAGACGACGAAGACGTAGAAGACCGGTTGGCGTCATATGAACGGGTGAGCGCACACAAGTGGGATGATCCAGCCAAGTTAACCCACGTCATCTTTTATCTGGCTGGTGTTGCCCAACTGTGGTTTCACAACCACGAAAGTGACGTACCCACATGGTCAGTCTTCAAGACAACCGGTACGGAAGTGTTCGGCCGACCCGTTGTTCGCAAGATGTGTGCCGAACAACGCTTGCGCGCCCGACCACAGCAGACGGCAAAAACGTTTACAAGCTACGTAGACGACGTCGTGGACCTTTGTAAACGAGTCAACGCCGCAATGCCCGAGCTGAGCGAAAAAAAAAGCGAAAAAAAATACTGAAAGGCATCGATGCCTAGCCAGGAATCCTAGCCTAGCCAGGAATCCTAGCCAGGAATCCGCGCACTGTGTCTGAAGTTGTCAGCCTATGCCAAAGTTACGATGAGTTAAGGAAGCAACGCGCTTCGACTCGGCGTCCTCTGGGAAGCGATGACTTGTTGGCGATAGTGACTGTTGGAGGCGGAATTTCGATTTAGGGCTTGAATTTTGTTAGAAAGATTCTCAAAAATTCGAAGGATACGAAAAAATAGAAGCACGAAGTTTACAAATTCATAGCTCTGCATCAAGAACACACTTCGCGATTCTGTAAACGGCAACCATTAGATCATTCAAAGCGGACAAGTTCAATATGTAATTTTGCACCTTACGTAAATTTTTTACGTTGGGTACAATGGTTCTGCAAAAGCTCTATTTCCATATCACTAATTTTTTTTTTATTTTCATGTGTAACATTGAAATTTTGTCCGCTTTAGATGTACTATCAGATGCAATTCACAGAATCGTATTACCCTTTTTCGTTGTTGAGCTACAAAGTTGTAAACTTGATAGTTTCGTTTACTGAAAATTTTCCGTTTTTGCCAATTTTTAATAAAAAATTGACGACCTAACTCAAAAATTCGAAACCAAGAATCACTAGATTTTAAGTTTTTCTTTGAAATGCAACTAGCCTCGTCAAATTTGGTGCAGTGGTTGGCGAGCAAAACGTATCCTACTTTTACATGTATTTGGATAGGAGCGCCCGAGCTAAAGCTTCCTCTTAAACGAGTCGCGAAGTATGTTTCCGCAACATTTCATCTGCGCTTGGCGCACACGCAGAGCCATCTTGCGGCAAACACAGAAAACCCCCTCCTCACAATGTACGGCGCTGCCCCGACAGGTGGCGCGCCACTCGCCTGCTTCTTCCTTTCGTCTCGATTGGGCGCATTGGGGCCGTGCGGGGACCCGTGCGAGGATGCCCCAAAGTTGTGCTGTGGACTTAGAAGTGTTGTATATGAAAACTATGTCTTCGTGAGACTCGAGAGCATGCCGAGCGAATGAGTGTGCGGTGTGAACGGGGTGCGATAAAGCTATCGCGTTCCACTCTTGAAGGCGAAGCTTAAGCGTCCTCCAATTTTTTTTACCTGTACGCGGTGCGTTTTGTCCTATTGCGCGCGCGCGTGCTACGGCGCACGACGCGCCAGCTCGCAAGCAATGCGCGCGCTATGCCACGCGTTGCCATTCCTTGCGAGCTGGCACGTGGTTCACCATAGGCTATGCGTTGGCATGCACGCAGTCTTGCCCATACTTATACTAGCATGCACCGGGACATAAAAAAATTCCATCCAACACAACAGATCTTTGGTCTCGCTTTGCTGCCTTCTTTCCGACAACAAAGATTTTCCTTATAACGTGGTGGTGATACACGCTCAAAAAATGGGCAAAAGTAAAAGGTGCATGACATATACAAGAGTACTAAACACGAAGGCTCACCAGACGGTGAAATAACAAAAAAGCGCGAGAAAACGCGAAGGCCGTTTCATCTACACACACATATATAAAAAGAGAGTTTTATACAACGCCCTCAAGACCAAAATATAGACGAGCTTCTGATATATGCACTAAGATATTGTACAAAACTGGATGACATATATGACATACTCATGATAGCTATAGAAAGGGGAAACTGACTGGTAATGCCAAAACAATGACAAGCAAAATACCTAAAAGATAGAATAAAATGCTAACATTCTTTGGTTGACAGCCACACCAAAAAAGAAGGAGCTTACTTATAAACCTGCACGAAAGTATATGAAATGCGTGACATGTTCATTACTACTGAACAAACTGAAAAAGACATGCCAGAACAAAAATAACACTGTACTAAAAACAGAAATACACATAACCACATTATTTTGCACTTGGCCACAACTTGAGTAACGGTGGCAAGGGTAACAGAAGATAGTCGGCTTTTGCAGCAGCACATAGAAAACATTCGCAAAAGGCCTATTCCTCAAGCAAAGACCAGGTAAAATAGGCCAGCAACACGACTTTTCTTTCGCCCCGAATGCAATGCTTAGCAGCAAAATTACGTCACTAAAAGCAATAAGTCGTACCTACTGGACACTGCTTTGTATAATAAACACGAACTGCAAAAATCTGCATGTAGGACACTTGCAATGGTTTCCGGAAGACAAAAGAAGCGTGTCATGCCTACACATGAAGGTTATTCGCGCGGTTTTCCAATCAGCGATTACTGAGATAATACACAAACACGAACAGTTATTTTTCAGCCGTTGGTACGTTTGTAAAACGTGACACACAAAAAAAGTACTGAGGGCAGTATGGAAAGCTGGGCAAATTGCGGAGTGAGACTTGGCACAGAAAAACACAAGTCGTACACCAGGTGGCAATGAGGAGGCACATCTATTTGTCAGCTTTCTCTACCGGCAAGAGGGCAGTGTAGCACAATCAAGGCGCAACGACGTTCGGACGCTCATGGAGCACACACATGGACAGGGCTGTGTTCGTGTACATGCGCCTTCTGATGTCCTTGGGTCTGCGCCCTCACCTGTTTTCTTTAGGCACCCAGAAGAATCTTGCAGGGACTGTTTGTGGGGTATTCGTGCACCACAGCACGAAGCACGAGCGGTAGGACTCGTGAAACGGATGAAACATCGCGGAGCACAAGCACATAGCTACCGAGTATCGCGAAACTGACGAAACTATCCACCCCGGTCAACGCACAGCAGCGCACGCTTCCCGATAACAGCAGATAACGAAACATGAAGCGTCATGCAGCGGGCTAAGCTGGCGCCGGGCCGACGGGACCGCACGGTGCGCGCGCGCGGTAACAGTAGAAAGTTGCGAGGGAGCTACAGGGAGGGCGAGGGGAGAGGAGTTGGGGGGAAAGGCACGGCAGCCTGGATCGGCACGCGTGCGCGCGATGATCGACGAGGCCATGCAAGGGAAACGGATTTTTGGCTTCGCCCTCTTCATAGATGGCGCCAATTACTTCTGCCACCGAAGCCGGGCAGTTTCCCACTGCGGACGCGGGTCCCAGTGATTTCTCTGGAACATTCGACGACTGATGTATAAAAGCCGACGTGCTTGACCTGCTGATCAGATTTTCGATGGTCGCCGACTGTGTTCGCCGCTTACGTTGAGCACTGAGTGAAGCCTGTTTTTTTCTGGGCACAGGTTCGCACAATAAAGTTAGTTTCGTCATTGACAGTTTTGTTGCTGTGTCCTGAACCGTCACTACCACGTGACATCTGGTGGAAGTGCTTAGCGTTCATGTACCGGATACCCCCACAAAGCTGTGACCCAAGCACGAACGCGGAAGACAACACCAGCGTCAACAAGAACCAGCGCGGTAGCCGCAGGCTGTAAGGATTGCCCCCGGAGCACGAGCTTTTGCCTGAGACGAGCAGGAAGATTCTCACCAAGTCAACCCCAATGGTAGCCCCAGCGTCCCCCATCATGCTGCAGCAGCCCAGGGAGCCTCCGACGTTACGCAGAACAACGTTCGTACGCCGAGATCAAGCGTCAAGCCGAGAACAAGCCCTAGCGCTATTAGAAACCAGGGTGCAGCTGGCTAATGCGATTCTTGCGATCTTCACGGAGGAAATGAGCCGTCTACTAAGCTACGCCGACCGGGAAATATCTAAAGAGAAGAAAGTCCGCTCACTCATACGTGGTGTGAAGAAGGAGCTTTTCGCCGGAATGGTACGAAACCCACCGAAGACCATCGACGAGTTTCTTCGCGAGGCCACCAGCATCGAGAAGACGCTCGAGATGCGCAACCGGCCATTCAACCGCCGCACGAACTCTACAAACTACGCCGGAGTTCAATCACTGGCCACCGCCGATCTGCGTGAGGCTATCAGAGCGGTCGTACGGGAGCAGCTGCAGAAGTTCTACCCAACTTCGCAGTCTCAAGGGGATTCAATCGCCGAAATCGCCAAAGAAGAGGTTCAGCGATTGCTTGGCGTCCCTGAGGTGCAACCACAATCATCGCAATCCGAGCAGGAAGCGATGACCTACGTCGCCGTCGCCCGCCGTCAAGGCCTCCCTCCGCGACAGCGACAGGGCCCTGTAACGCCGCCATTCCGTCGTTCACCGTCGCCGCCGCCAGCACAACCACCCGTCGCCCAGCACAGCTACCCGAGGAAGACAGACGTCTGGCGCGCTCCTGCTATCACTGCGCAGAAGCCGGCCATGTGTACCGCCGATGCCCATACCGCGACTTGCGACTGCGAGGGTTCGCCGTTAACGCGCCGCGACCATAGCTTGTCGAACGACCTGGCGATATCGCCGACTACTTCGCCGCCACTCAGTGGAGCCCGTGACGACCATCCCGTTCGCCGTCACCAGGCCCCTACCTGTCGCCACAGCGCCGACCATACACTGGCCCAGTCCGGGGTCAGTCTGCGAACCCATATCCGGAAAACTAAAAGCAGCAACCGGTCTAGGCGCGGTTGCTGTTCTTCGAACCGATGAAGATCCTCCGCCGCGGACGAAGACGCCGAAGAGACCGGAAAACTAAAAGCAGCAACCGGTCTAGGCGCGGTTGCTGTTCTTCGAACCGATGAAGATCCTCCGCCGCGGACGAAGACGCCGAAGAGACGATCTCGACGACATAAGGAAGTCGACCACAGCCACCCGAAGTGAACGGACGTGCCGTCGGCGCTCTCCGGACCCCGAAATCTGCCCGGAGAGAACGTACGTGCCGTCGGCGCGTACTCCGAACCGATCCGACGTGAGCTTTGCCCGTCGCCCCTTGCCCGGGCCTCCCGAGGCGCGAGCTTTGCCCGTCGCCCCCCGCCCAGGCCTCCCGAGGTGCCGTGCGCTGTGTGTGCCAGTCACCACGGAATACGCACGAATCCCCTCCGTTTGCGCCCGACAACTCCGCCTCCCCAGCTCCGGAGAGACGCTCAGCCGTGGAGCTAAGCCTCACTCGGACTCCGCCATTCCGCCAGCGACGCCAGCCGTTAACATGGAAGTAACGGTTGAAGGACACACCGTAACCGCACAAGAGCTCCAGTCAGACGATTGGACACCAGTTATATATAAAGCCTATGCCTCCCGACCGGCCAATTCACCGAAACCACCTCAACGCTCAGACAACGCTACCTCCGAGGCAGCAAACCCGAACGCCAGGAACGCGGCGCCCGACGCAGCAGCCGCAACTAGCAGCGGCAAGACGCCGGTCCGCCTACCACCTGCAACCAAGGAGGCTCGCCTCACAGTGCAACGCAGCAAGCAACTGCCGCCACTTCCACCCAACGCTATTAGAGTGGTCGTTCGCCCACGAGGTGAAGTGCGACTGCTAGACATCCCAACACCTCGACTCAGTAAGGCAGTGCAGACCCAGCTCCAAATCACTCTACCGGACGACTTTTGCCTTCGCATCCACCCGACCAACAATACTTTCACCATGGCAACAACACATTTCCCAACAGCCGAGACTCTGAAGACGCTGACCTCCCTCACCATTGGAGACCGAACCTACCCATGCGCAGCTTACGTGGCACCCCCACCGGGGGCTACCAGAGGAGTCATCACAAACGCCTATGACGACGAGACCCCAATGCAACTCTACCAAGACCTGGTCAGAAGAAATCCAGAGCACACCATATTAGCAGCCCGACGCATGGGAAAGACGCACTCCATCCTAATCACCTTCGACGCAAGCGCAGTCCCGAACTCCATCAAATACATGGGAGCCATCCACCGCTGCACCCAATACCGCGGCAGTCCGGAAGCCTGCACAAATTGCAGACAACCGGGTCACCGTCATGACGTATGCCCAAGCCCCAAGACCAATATTTGCCCCCGCTGTGGGATACAACATCCGCAACAAGAACCTCCTTGCACGCCTAATTGCATTCTGTGCGGGGGCCCTCACCTTACCGGCACGGGATCCTGCAAGGGACGAAACCTTCACCAGACACGGAAACAGCCGAGCCACCCACAAACGCGGCATCAAGAATTGATCACATCCGGGGACAATTTTCCCCAGTTGTCGCCCAGTCAACACCAGCAAGCCTGGACAGCGCCGTTGAAGCAAGCCTGGGACACTCCCCTCTCTTCTCACAAGCACATGCCATTCATGACAGCGACTCCCAATCTACAACACGCCCTAGCAAAATCCCAGGAGGAGGCGGCGGCGGCCAAAGCAGAAGCTACAGCAGCCCGGAAAGAAGCCGCCGCCCTTCATCAACATATCGCCAAACTGGAAACCCAGATAAGTGCTCTTGCCTCTGGATCTCCCATTCCACCTGCCCCCGCTCCTGCCGCAACCCAGCCTCCCACCCCCAACCCACCCACCGCCCATACCTTACCCAGTCACTCCAACCCTACTTCCTCTCCTGATTTGCTAGCAATGGAAGCTGACACCGAACCCTCCGCAAATTCAACTCCATGCACAGCACCCACTCCCTCCACCGCTACCTCACGAGACGACATTCCAGCCCTGCTTGAGTCCTTCGCTGCTCGCTTTGAGGCAAAATTGCAGGCCGCTATTACTCACATCAACCAGGAATGTGCAACCCTCAAAAACGCGGTAATCCACATAACACAAGACAATACTGCTTTTAACCAACGATTAGACGTGCTAACCCAAGGCTTCTCTGACCGATGTAGCGATCTTGAGTCCCAGCTCAATTCTTACTCAACCGCCCTTCCGAAGCGGGACCCCACCCCAAATAGACGCAAGAAGGCTAAAGCAACGGAGGGAAACGACAACCCTATGCCTGTCATAGCTCACGACTCCCACCCCCCCGTTATTCCTTCCCCTGCTATCGATTCTCATGATGGCAGCTCCAAACCATAATCTTACACTCTGGCAGTGGAACTGCCGGGGCTTTCGCCAGAAGCGTCATGTGGTCCACCAACTGCTGTCCTGCGCAACGGGGCCCGACATC
Source organism: Dermacentor variabilis (assembly GCF_050947875.1). Classification (NCBI taxonomy): domain Eukaryota; kingdom Metazoa; phylum Arthropoda; class Arachnida; order Ixodida; family Ixodidae; genus Dermacentor; species Dermacentor variabilis. Next base: position 90,545,212 of record NC_134578.1, read on the forward strand.
CTTGCCCTGCAGGAACCCTCCAACCCACTTACCCTCCCTGGCTATACTCCTATTTTGCCCACATCCCCCCTACCCTCCCGGGTAGCGTTTCTAGTTAGTCGCTCAATCACCACCATCTCCCATACCCTACTGATTCAAGACGTTGATCACCTTCTAATTGAGCTTGTGCCGCAACACGCTCGAGCGAACAGTCTCTTCATCCTAAATGTATATAGCCACCCAAAGTGCCTACAAAGCAACTTCGAACGCCTCTTTATACTTGCGAAGCGCATAGCAAACAAGTGCCCCTTACTCGTTGTAGGAGACTTTAATGCCCCGCATACGGCTTGGGGTTACCCACATGACACACCGAAAGGCCGTCGTGTCTGGTTAGCAGCGCAACAAGCCGGTCTCTCTCTACTCACCGACCCTACCTCTCCTACACGCACGGGAACCAGCGTCTGTAGAGACACTACACCAGACCTTACGTTCGCACATCGCCTCCCTCACGCCACATGGTGCAACACGCAAGAGAATTTGGGTAGTGACCATTGCATCATCGAAATTCTCTTAAACATTCAACTACCCCGCAGACCTCCCAGAGGCTCCACTTTCACGAAGTGGGACTCTTTCCGATCATGTAGAGCAGCCCGCACCTCCGCCCCCATCAAGGACATCACCGAATGGTGCAAACAACTACAAAATGATGTCTGACTCGTAACTCGTCCCCTATGGGAGGACTACCCCAGCGACACAGTTGACTCCCACCTCCTACATTTATGGGAAGCTAAAGCAAGCCTAGAACGACGCTGGCAAAGGCAGCGTTGGAACCGGACACTTAGACGCCGCCTCGCCCGTCTCAATAAAGAGATAGAGACACACGCAGCGACTCTTTCACGACAAAACTGGGAGTCACTGTGCAACAAGCTAGATGGCAATATGAGTTTACCTCAGACCTGGAACCTCTTTAGACACCTAATAGACCCCACCCAGTCTAAGACTACACAAAGACACAACCTCACCAAACTCATACATACTTCCGATACACCTCCATTGGAACTCCTTCAAGAACTTCGAAATCTGTACTTCCCCACACACCCTCCTTTAACACACCCTGACTATGCAGGCCCCCCTAACGACTTCCTCGACCAACCCATTACAGAAGCAGAAGTTCAGGCTGAACTCCAGAGACTTAACACGTGCTCAACCCCCGGTCCGGACGGGGTACATAACAAGGCACTCCGGAATCTCGACGCCGAATCCATTACGGCCCTTACCGAATACTTTAACGGGTGCTGGCAAAAGGGCACCCTCCCATCGCAATGGAAAGAGGCCAAAGTCGTCTTCATACCTAAACCCGGGAAACCTCTGCTCACCTCTAACCTCAGACCCATCTCTCTGACATCTTCGGTGGGCAAACTGATGGAACACGTACTCCAGACCAGGCTCTGCCGTTACCTAGAAAGCAATGATCTGATGCCCACCTGCATGTTTGGATTTCGTCCTGGACTTTCCACACAGGACGTCTTCCTACAGCTAAAACATCACATTCTAGATTCTCAAACCAACGACACCAAAGCTATTCTAGGTGTGGATCTTACTAAGGCATTTGACAACGTTACACACTCAGCTATCCTACAAAACCTTACAACCTTGGGAGTCGGAGCCAGGATGTACAACTACATCCGAGACTTCCTCAGCCACCGCACAGCCACACTTACTTTCGGTGACCACAGCCTCCCAGGTATCACACTCGGGGCACGAGGTACGCCCCAGGGAGCCGTCCTTTCCCCTATATTATTCAATATAGCACTCCTTCACCTACCCCAACAACTAGCTGAAATCCCCGACATCCATTTTAGCCTCTACGCCGACGACATCACTGTCTGGACAAACCGAGGCAGTAACGCCGAAATAGAACAACACCTACAATTGGCACTAACCACCATCGACACATATGTACGAGAGCGTGGCCTGACCTGCTCTCCCTCAAAATCGGAGCTCTTTCTATACCGCCACAAGCAACACGATTCAGTCGTTCCTCCCATCACGCTTACGCTAGGTACTCACCCCATCCCACTAGTATCAAAAATCCGAGTGCTAGGTCTAGTTATCCACTCTCATGGCGCGCACGGAGAAGTCATAAAAACTCTCCAAACACACGCTCAACAGACCACCCGACTGATTCGCCGCATAGCGAACCGCCGGGCTGGCTTACGTGAGGAAAACACGCTTCGCCTCACCCAGGCTTACATAATAAGCCGCACCGCATATGCCCTTCCTTACCTACCCCTTCGACAGAAGGAGAGAGATCGAGTAAACGCGCTCCTACGGAGTTGCACGAAAGCAGCTCTACGCCTTCCTCCCAGCACATCCAATGACCGACTCCTCAAACTCGGTGTCCACAACAGCTTTGAGGAACTCAGAGAAGCCACCTTTACGGCACAAATATCCCGTCTGTCTAACTCAGAGCCTGGCCGCACTCTGTTATCCCAATTAAGCCTAACCCCAATTACACACCCTACAGAGAGGGTCCCCCTTTCTCCTATCCTCCACTCTAACCTCAACATACCCCCTGTCCCCAAGAACATGAACCCTGAGCGAGACGGGAACCGCCGAACAGCAAGGGCTCGGGCCCTCCACAAACAGTATGGCGAGGACCATGAGGTGGTCTACGTGGACGCAGCGGAATACACGTCAGGCTCCCGTATGGCCCTGGCGGTAGCCGACAATCGAGCAAAGCTTCTAGCCTCCAGTTCAATCATCACCAATTCCACCACAGAGGCAGAAGAGGCAGCCATCGCGCTTGCTCTCATCTCTTCATCTGCCACCAAAATTATCACTGATTCCAAATCCGCCATTCTCAACTATGCCAATGGCTACATATCCCGCACCGCTGCGCGCTTACTACGCTTCTGGCAGCCCCGGCGCCGCATAACCCTAATCTGGACGCCAGCACATGCTGGCCTCCCCGGCAACGAGGAGGCTCACTCCTTCGCCCGAGGTCTCACATTCCGGGCAGTGGGAGCCGGGCCCCCTCTACAGGCCGGGGAGTGCCTGCTCTCCTTCCGTGATATTCTCTCGTACTACCGGGACAAACGAAGGGAATACACACCCCCAGCCCCATCCCTCACCATAGAGCAGGCCGCACACTGGCGTCGACTACAAACTCGGACTGCTCCATACCCTATACTACTACATGCCAGATACCCAGACCAATTCCCCTCAACATGCAAACTTTGCGGCAAACCAGGAGACTTCCTGCACACCCTCCTCACATGCCCCACCTTCCCTCATCCCCCATCGCCTGCCGTGGCGGTGTCTTACTGGGAGACTCTTCTGACCTGCACTTCCGCTCAAGACCAGTGCCGGATCATCTCCAGTGCAATAAGAAGGATTGCGCTTCAAGAACTCTCCTTCGCTTTGTAAGGGTGCCCCCTTATAGTAAGGGAGCACTCAAGTGCCATGTAGGGGGCTTCGCCCCCACCATTCATATCATTGGCAATAAATGTTTCTACCACCACCACCACCGACGACATAACAACGACATGCCGCCGTCCCGAGGAAGTCTGGAAGCGAAGAATACGCCGGCGAAAGACGAGCTGACGACGCCACGTGCCAGCCACAGTTCAACGCGACGCAGCCGTGATCCGACGCCAAGACCTAACAGTAACGCAAGACGAAAAACCACCGACCTCGGCGTGCTTCTCGACGGCTACGCAGTCACAGCCTTAGTGGACACAGGAGCCGATTACTCCGTCATGAGTGGACACATCACCGCCCAGTTGAACGAAGTTAAGATTGCATGGGAAGGCCCTCAAATTTGCAGCGCTGGAGGACACCTCATTACGCCGACTGGAATCTGCACGGCAAGAGTTACCGTTCATGACTGGACTTACCCTGCCACCTTCGTTATCTTCCGACAGAATTCAGGAGACGTCATTCTCAGCATGGACTTGCTGAACCAAGACGGCGCAGTCATCGACATGAAGTCGAAAGCAATAACCCTGTCGGAAGATAAAGCGTTACCGCCGGAGAGCTCTCGTAGTCACCACAACTTGAGTGTGCGCGAAGATTAAGTGAGCATCCCACCGCGCTATAGCACTCTTTCTGTCGGCACCGAAACACCGCTGACGTAGAAGGCGTCATCGAGGGTGGCCAACGTCTGCTACTCGAACGTGAAATTTGTGTTGCAAGAGGTATCGCTAGACTAGACGGAGGAAAAACGAAGGTGTTGCTGACAAACTTGAGCCAGGAGTTCAAGCACGTCAACAAAGGCACGTCAATCGCGTACATCGAGGAGATTAAGGAAACCAGCAATACGTTTGTCCTCTTGGATTCTGCTGCATCTACCTTGACGACCATAGTTCCCGAACCAGACTTCGACATAGATCCAAGTCGCCCTATGAGTAAGCAACAACAGCTCAGAAGCCTTCTCCGACGATGCAAAGAGTGTTTTTCGACGTCATCGAGGATACAACAAACACAACTAGCAAAGCATCGCATAATAACTGACGAGTGCGCTCGACCACTCCGCCAGAGCTCTTACCGAGTTTCGACGCGAGAACGTGATGCTATTAGGCAACAAGTCGACGAAATGCTGCGCGACGACATCATCCAGCCGTCGAAAAACCCGTAGACATCTGCTGTAGTCTTGGTGGAGAAAAAGGACGGAACCTTACGTTTCTGCGTTGATTATCGTCGTTTGAACGAAATCAAGAAGGACGTATACCCCCTCCGACGGATGGACGACGCATTGGATAGGCTTTGCAACGCTAAATACTTCTCGTCGATGCACCTCAAGTCTGGCTATTGGCAAATAGAAGTCGACGAAAGAGATCGCCAACAGACCGCCTTCACCATGCCAGACGGCCTCTACGAGTTCAAGGTTATGCCATTTGGACTGTGCTCAGCACCTGCTACGTTCCAGCGTGTGATGGGCACGATTTTGGCAGGATTGACGTGGCAGACCCTTCTCGTTTACTTGGATGACGTCGTTGTCTTCGCCGGAAATTTCGACGATCACCGTAGGTGACTTGCGACAGTATTAGAGAACATCAAGGCAACAGGGCTCATTCTGAAGCCGGAAAAGTGCCGCTACGCTTGCCATGAGCTTCTGTACCTAGGCCACGTAATCAGCAAATTTGGTGTCTGCCCCGACCCACAAAAGACAGCTGCCATCGCAAAGTTCCCGCAGCCCATTGACAAGAAGGCAGTGCGCAGATCCCTTGGCATGTGCGCCTACTACAGGTGCTTTGTCACGGACTTTTTACGCATCGCTGAGCCGCTGACACATGTAACCAAATGTGATGTCGAGTTCAAGTGCGAAACACCGAAGGACAACGCATTTCAAGTACTCAAAAGACGCATGCAGTCGCCGGAAGTACTTGCGCACTTCGACGAGGACGCCGATACCGAAATCCACACTGACGCCAGTAGCCTAGGCCTCGGTGCCATCCTAGTCCAGAGCAAAAAACGGACATGAACTGGTGATAGCTTACGCTAGCTGGTCGCTGTCGAAAGCAGAAGGCAATAATTCTGCCACTGAGAAGGAATGCCTCGCCAGCATTTGGGCTACAGAAAAATTCCGCCCTTACCTATATGGCAGGCCATTCAAAGTCGTCAGTGACTATCAGGCCTTGTGTTGGCTAGCTAATTTAAAGGACCCTTCAGGACGGCTGGCGCGGTGGAGCCTCAGACTGCAAGACTATGGCATCACTGTAATCTACAAGTCCGTACGAAAACCCTCTGATGCCGATTGCCTATCACGCGACCCCATTGACCCGCCACCACAAGACGACCAGGATGACGACGCCTTCCTTGGAATAGTAAGCGCGGCAGACTTCGTTGAACAGCAACGAACAGACGCGGAGCTAAAAAGCCTCATCGAGTATTTAGACTGTAATATCGACGTTGTCCCTAGGTAGTTTAAGCACGGATTGTCTGCGTTCACGCTTCAAAACAACCTACGCGTGAAGAACTTCTCGCCAGTCCGCGTCTAGTAGATTCTTGTTGTTCCGTCGGCGCTGCGTCCAGTATTACTGCCCACCCTACATGACGATTCGACCGCTGGGCACCTCGGTTTCTCCCGGACGCTATCGAGGATACAAGAAAGGTATTACTGGCCGCGCCTAACCACCGGCATCACCCGTTACGTCAAGACATGCCTAGACTGTCAGCGACGCGAGACACCACCGACAAGGCCAGCGGGACTCCTGCAGCCGATCAAGCCTCCTTACCGACCTTTTCAGCACATTGGCGTGGACTTGTTTGGACCATTTCCGACGTCAACATCCGGAAATAAGTCCATAGTCGTGGGGACAGACTACCTCATCGGCTTCGCTGAAATTAAAGCTCTGCTGAAAGGTAGTGCAGCCGAAGTGGCAAAATCTTCCGTCGAGAGCATCCTGCTGCGACATGGTGCCGCAGAAATCCTTATTATCGACAGGGGAACGGACTTTACTGCAGAGCTAACCCAAGCTATTCTGCAATACAGCCAGACAAGCCACAGGTGGACAACTGCCTACCACCCGCAGACGAATGGTCTCACGGAGCGCCTGAACAAGAGTCTCGTCCACTTGCTAGTATTGTACGTCGATGTCGAGCTCAACACGTGGGACGCGGTCCTGACGTGCGTAACCTTTGCTTACTACACGGTGGTGCAAGAAACTACACAGATCACGCCGTTGAAGCCGGTTTATGGCAGGAATCCAACGACTGCTCTCGATGCCATGCTGCCACGCGTTACCGACGAAGAGAATCTTGACGTCGCCACCTACCTCCAGCGCCGAAGAAGCCCGACAGCTCGCCCGCCTGCGGATCAAGAACCAGCAGAAGACCGACAGCCGACAGTAAAACCTTCGACGACGCTACGTCGACTACCAGCCCGGCGACTGTGTTTGGGTTTGGACCCCTATACGGCGACGAGGACTTAGTGAGAAACTATTGCGTCGCTATTTCGTACCGTGGAAGATCATCCGACGTATTGGCGCACTGGACTGTGAGGTCGTGCCAGACGACATTTCGCTATCACAGCGGCGCAGCTCACGACCTGAAATAGTCCACGTTGTGCGAATCAAGCCGTACTAACAGCGCTAATGAACTTTGGGACTTCGCGTAACTGACCTTTGGACTTCGTTTCTTTTTGTTGTTTTGTTACTTTTGTTTAATAAGTATTCCTCTGTGTTTCGCTCTCTTAAGTCCGTAGTATCGCTACGATGCTTTTTAAGAGGGGGGGAGGGGGTAATGAAACGTGTACCTGTTTATCTTTATCGGGTGACAATATTTCACAAATGTTATCGCACAGCACAGGGCGCGCCTGCATGTGTCGGAAGTTTCTCGAAAGTTATCGATGGTTCTATCCGCTGGCTGTTGTCACCGTACTTTGTGCAATCTGATTTCATCGCGCGACGCGAATGGTATAGAACTTTGTGGAAGACACGCGGGTCCCAGCGATTACTCTGGAACATTCGGCGACTGATGTATAAAAGCCGATGCTCTTGACCTGCTGATCAGATTTTCCACAATCGCCGACTGCGTTCACCGATTTCGTTGAGCATTGAGCGTAGCCTGTTTTTTTTTTCTGGAAAAAGGTTCGCCCAATAAAGTTTGTTTCGCCATTCACAGTTTTGTTGCTGTGTCCTCAACCGTCACTACCACGTGACACTATTTTTTTGTTGACTATGCAAGTCGGGATGTCATTAGGCTTTTACATAAAAACTAAATTCTTACCGCTACAAATTCTATGGCTTTGGCTTCCATATATTTCTTCCTGCAGTACTTTTCAGGATCATCCAATGGTTTTCGTAAACGTGTTTCCGTAAGAGGAAGCATTGCCCGTGAATCAGAGTCCAATAAACACTGGCCCCGTTCACTCCTGCAACAACAGTTATTTATTTCAAATAACCATTATTGAAGCATTAAACAGTGAGTATTCCTAACGTGAAAACCAAATATAACTATTAGATTTGTAAATAAGTAGGTTTCGGTTCACGAGAGCTGCCCGAACAGTGAAAGCAATCCCCCAATCTGTACGACATTTACTGCGTAAAGCCGATAGGGAAGGGTGAGAAGCCAAGTAAAATGTAGGTAAGCGATTCGAAACTTACATGATCTATAGTAAACAGAAACAAAAAACTTTGAGTCGCCTCGATAAGCTAGCTGCCCCTAGCAAACAAGAACCGAAAGAGTTAGCATTGTTATTGTGTTGCTTGCCTATGTCATTGCGCGCTTTCCAATAGTGTTGGCGCTTCGACTAGTTAGTACTTACATATAACACTATAAAGAGGGACACGTCTCTCCAAGTCCTCGTTTATTTTAGACAACGGCGTCTAGCAAAATTGTTTCGAAGCGCTCGTGGGTTTGTGCACGCCATTGAGCGCTTCAGTCATTTCGGAGCATCACCTACAACGCAAAAACCTATTTCGTACAAATTGTTAAGCAGAGAAAATGAAGGGAAATCGATTACATACAGGTGCCTTCACAGGCGTACGCACCGCATCGCTCCAAAGCCAACAGTCCGTGGACGATACCACTGCGATCTTCACGAACATGGCAGGCACACTCTCAGTCCATAACTTAAGTATTCAGTAGCACTACCCTCCTGGCGAGAGGCACCACTTTGGAGCGTCTCAGGTGCAGGCTGGCGAGGTTTTAACCCTGATATAAATGTTGCCTTTTTGTTAGAAGACACACATTTTTATAAAAAGGCTCTGAGTGTGGCGAACGCGGCGTTGTTGCATAGAAGATTTAGGTAAGACGCTACACTCTGCCGCATACTGAAGTCAGTTTGATAACGCTAAATAAAACGAAGTTTGTCAACAACCTTTTTATTAGAGAATTGCAAGAAGTTGTTTGTATGTTAAATCTGGAGGCCATCGCATTTTATTGCACTCGTTTTATTGCACCCGTTTTATTTATTGCATCCGTTTTATTGACCCAACCAAAACTTGTCCGTTTTACGTACGTCACGCAATCATCATCACACAAACTCGAGAAATGGCAATACTATGACTACCCAATTCACCTTAGCTGATTCCTTTGAAAAGACCTCAATTAAGGCATGCTGAAATTCGGCGTCATCTTTGCCTTTATGTACTTTCAACTCGCTTGGAACAGGAAAGGGGTAATTGGAGATCGCCGGGACAGGCCTTCGTCCTGCAGTGGACATGAAGTAGGTTGATGATGATGCTTAATATAGTATGAAATTATTCGTCAGAGGAGGCATCGCACATTAGTTGTAAAGCTCCACATTACACTGCAATGTCGCATTGCTTGAAGCGCGTCTACGAAGACTACGAATGATTAAAAAATGAAAGTCAAGTAAATGACGCGCACCGCTTTCTCGTTTTGTAAGTGCTGTATACATATAGTAGCAGCGCTGCAAGAAAATGTAGTGAATATGGATCAACTAGTCGTAATCACAATCTGGCTGAAGTATACTGTTTTGTGTTGTTTGTACTGCAGTGTTCTGCGTTCAAACGAACCGAAAGTTGGTCGAGTTGTTGCGTATTGATGGCTGGAATGTTGAAATATCCAAGAAAGAAGGCTGACAGAGCGGCAGAGAAACGAGCAAGACAGGCGCTGCATAGCGGTGCTGTGATTACGAAGTTATAGAAAGCTCAGATAAAGCGCCATGAAATGATGCGACAAACGTGTTATAATGGGTAATATGTTGATCTTAGCTTTCCTTAATAGGTGTTTAAAAAGTCTGGTCATAGTGCGCACAATAATAGGCACAATAACTGGCGCAAGAACTGCCGCATCTCCTTTTGTTGCTCTGATTGGCACTTTCAGAGCAAGGAAGACACATTACATCCGGTGCATGCCGACGTGATATTATGACAACGTGTGGGTTTCGCAAATAGACAAATGATACAATTGCGCCCCGCATCCTATAAATTTAAGTTATTATTGAAAATGCACCCGTTTTGAAGAATTTCGCAATTACGAAGATGTATAAGTCGAGTCTACGATCCACGAATCAACAGAAACGTTAACTAACCGAAGCATAAGAGAGCGATTCTTCTCTGAACACTTAGTTTCGTTGATTGCTCTTCAAGTCGGCCTCGCCTTTCGTTTGCGAACAGGCACCAGTGACCCCCGGCGCCGACACTGCTTGCATCTCTGTGGACTTCTGTGCTAGCTTGGTGTTAAAAACGATACAGAATCAGTTGAGCTTGAAGGCGTCATTTTAGCTCGCAAAAGATGTGCTGATTTCGTTCCCACACAAAGGAAACGTTGTCGCTTGTGAGACGATTGAATGGTTCAGCGATTTTTTAACCGTAGTATAGAAAAAGATGGTAGTACGCACAAAATTCCAGAAATCTTTGGACATCACGCTTGTTCGTTGTAGTTAGGAAGGCAGCAATACCTTGCTTTTTTAAAAGCTCCAAGCAAACTTCATTGTGGCTTACGACATGACCAAGAAATATCAGCCCTTCGTAGCCGAAGTTGCATTTATGAGCCTTGAAGGGCAGGCCAGTCTTTTGGAGGGTGTGAACCACTGCACGAAGGCAGTGGAAATGCTGCTAAAATCTTACCGAGAAAACACGAGCGTCATCTAAATAAACAAGACATAACTGGCTATTAGGGCCTGAAGAAACCATGTGCGTCATTCTTTGAAAAGGCGCTGAAGCAGAGCATGTCCAAAAGGATGAATTGTACGAAAAGGAAGGAATTTACGATTGAAAGAGCGTCAGGAGTAATAAACGCTGTTTTTTTTCCAGATCATGCCTGTTGGCTTAGATTCGCCGATAAGCGCTGCGCTGATCCACGGAGGAAAAGTATCTGGACTGTCGAAAACGGTCACACGAGTTGCCGGTCAGAGGAAGAAGAGATATACATCTTTATTTTGTGATGTTAAGCTTGCCATGATCGTCGAAAAATGCAGTATGCCATTCTTGTGTTACACTGACACCACGGATAAGGCTAATGGGCTTGTTATCAGTTGAATCATGTCCTCAGCAAGCATTTGTTGAACGTTTTCGCGAATGGCGTGTTCTCCGCGAGACACACGGTAGGCGTGCTTTCGTATGGGTGTGGGTTCGGTTATAATTGTGAGCTGCACGACGGGTGTCTACTTGATCTTGGACGTCGTGGCAAAGTCTTCACTAAACGAAAACAGAAAAATAGTGAAGGATTTCTTGCTGCGGAGTCAAAAGCTTGGGATTCACATCGGCATGAATTGTAGACGGCTGGTCGTGGTGCAGGGCCGTGGAAAATTCCGTGAGTGAGAAGCTGACACGGGCGGCACAAATTTCTTTCACGTAAGCGAAAAAGCCTTTCTCGTAAAGTGCTGGTACCCGTGACTAAAACTTGTCACCAGAATTTGAGCGAGCCATTTGATCAGTTGTAGGAGGCTGCGGGTGACGCAGACTTAACAAGACAGAAGGGCCGACACATTGCTCTAACACTTCCAATAACCATTCGTCGCCGTCGCTCGCCCGGGTAACCAGCACGCTAGAGCTGGGTGGTGTTGGCAAGGAATCATTGCACATACGAACACCCTCCTTAGGGTGGGGGGGCATTTTGAACTCATGTGAATTTAAGCTGCATGAATCAGTAGCTAGCGATGATTCACAATGGCGATACGTTGCCTAAGAAAGTTCATTCCTAAGTTGCCTGGAACAGTCCCTCAGCATGAGAAAATATCCAGTGAAAGTGAAGCCACAGATCTTAGCACACCTGCCAAGCGACGGCTCAAGATGACCATCTCAAGTACCGCATTAGTGAACATTCCGCAGCCACGTCAGCTTTTGAAGTGTAGCCATTACTGCAGCTCTAATAGCGTAGTAGGCGCCGATATCAACGATATCAACAGTTGTCGACGGATTCAATGATACCGCCGGAAATAACTGCGTCATTATCAGAAGATGGCGCTGCGGGTAAATTGTCGTCGCTAGCATGTGGTATCGGAGGATGTAGTCGAGAAACTCAACAGCGGCATCACTCCTGGAAGTTGCTGTTCTCAGTTTCTTGATAAGGGCTTGGAGATTTGTTGCGAACCGCATCATATAACGTAAGGTATGACCTGTCGACGTGATAGGCGTCATTGTGCATGAGGAGGCAACTGTTGGGCTGTCAGGTACTGCTCAATCTCGCGTGGGCCGATGCGTTTCCCAAGCTTAATGCGTGGGCGACGCACCTCTGATATAGTATACACTGGCGGTACAGATGATCAGCATCACCACATTAGTAAAATGTGGCTTCTCGAGAGCCCTCTTACTCACAAAGTGCCATTCCCACTGTTGTCAAATAAGTGTTCTTTCACAAAAATATGTTTCACATGTTCAAGACGTTCCTTTTTTTATTCAGTTGAAAGCACATGCAGGCCACATCCCCATTACAAAAAAGCTGCCGGATGACACTTAAGCAGGAGGCACACGGTATGTTTCGGCGTCCGATCCAACGTGCGGCATACGACAATTCTGGGCACGGGGTACGTGCATTCGTATGAGCAAGTGGCACATAAGCTCCGCCCAGATCCAGCAGCGCTTGTCCACTCGGAAGACTTGATATCCTCGTCGGAAAATACAAACTAAAGAATTTTGCACAATGATGTTTCGCTTTACGCGAACAATGTCTATAAAATTGTGCCTTTGCGAACGACAAAAATTGGAGGACGCTTCAGCTTCGCCTTCAAAAGTGGAACGCGATAACGTTATCGCACCCCGTTCGCACCGCCCACTCAAACGATCTACGCGAGCCAAACGTCGCGATCGGCACGGACAGCCGGGGCGCGACGCGCCATGAAGGCGGACGCGATCATGGGGCGAGTGGTGCGCCATGTGTCGGGGCAGCACCGTACGTTGCGAGGAGGGGGTCTTCTGTGTTTGCCACAAGATGGCTCTGCGTGTGCGCAGAGCGCAGAAAAAATCTAGCGGAAACGTACTTCGCTACTTGTTTAATTGCGACTTTTGTAATTTACATGTTCATAATTAACAATATACAAAGGAGTATAAGTTACTACGGCACGTTTCTAAAGCAACACCGCAACCACTAGAGGCGCTTTTGTGCCGCTTTGAACCATCGAACTCATGGCTGAGTGGTAGCGTCTCCGTCTCACACTCCGGAGACCCTGGTTCGATTCTCACCCGGCCGATCTTGCAAGTTGCTTTTTACTAATGAATTACCTTCCGGCCTTTTTCGCTCACGGCCAACGCCACCGACGACACCGGCTTTTCTGCGTCACGAGCTCCTTAACGCTGTCGCGTTGAAACACTTCAGCACGGCGCACCGTTCACTGCCGACTCCGTTGACAGAGAGCGAAAGGGACGATAGGCCTATCTCGGTGCACGCCGTGGCCGGCGGCGCCGGCAATCCGGCCCGAGCTCGTCGAAGAGCGCCTATTTTGCCGACAGGATTAATGCTGTACACCTATGTCGTCGGTGCTTAAATACGATTGCTTTAATCGACACCGTCAATGCGAAGGGCAAATCTGCAAGCCAGCAAGCGTCTCGTTCAGACAGTCGACGTGTGCTGTCTATACGAGAAATGACCTCCTGTCGAGGCTCCCGATCTTGCCAGTAGCTATAATAGTGTATTAGGCGCTGCCTTGCAGAATAGGAACAGGTTCAAGAGAATTTTACTGAATTGGTAACTATTTCGCGTCAGAAACGAATTGTAGTCGACAAGAAAGACAAAAAATTGGAGGATGTTTAAGCTTCTCCTTTAAGAGTTAAGCGCGATAGCAATCAAAGGTGCCTGAAGGTTCTCACGCTGCCCGGCAATGCAAATTATGTGACCTTAATGTTAATCGGGAAACGACGGCGGCGAGAGATATGCACAAAGGCGAGCTTTGTGGTAGAAATGCAGCCTCTTGCGTGGGCCGATCTCCGAGGTAGTGCACAACTGCGCCATCAAATTACATCATTTTCAGGTTTCTGTTATTGTTTCGCGGTCTGAGAAGATTTAACAAAAAAGGCGTACACTGTTGGTGTTTTGATTTATGAAACTTGTTTGTGCGTCATCATCATCACCATCATCATCATCAGCCAGTTTACGCCCGCTGCAGGGCAAAGGCCTCTCCTATACTTCTCCAACTACACCGCTCATGTACTGATTGTGGCCATGTTGTCCCTGCAAACTTCTTAACCTCATCCACCCATCTAACTTTCTGCCGCCCCCTGCTACGCTTCCCTTCGCTTGGGAACCAGTCCGTAATCCTTAATGACCATCAGTTATCTTCCCTCCTCATTACAGGTCCTGCCCATGCCCCCCCCCCCATTTCTTTCTCTTGATTTCAACTAAGATGTCATTAACTCGCGTTTGTTCCCTCACCCAATCTGCTCTGTTCATATCCCTAAACGTTACACCCATCATTCTGCTTTCCATAGCTCGCTGCGTCGTCCTCAATTTAAGTAGAACCCTTTTCGTAAGCCTCCAGGTTTGGTTGTTTGTGGGTAGTCAGTCTCAAAATTCCGAGAAATCACGTTTTCAAGGGTATCAGACAAAGTATGTGCAGCTTTAGTGACAGAATGGTGTGGCAATCTAACTCGTATATACCGCATGTCATGTAGGAAAGCGTGGCAAGTATATATACCTAAATATATATGGGAATTATTGCTGACGGGGTCGCCGTCGCCGGATGCCGTCGCCGGATTTTCTGCGACACTCAGACATTTAGAGAAATCGGCGAGAACCCGGCCCGGCGGCGCCGCTTCTGTGGTGCGAACGTCAGAGAAGGCCACGTGTCAACCGCGCTATCATTGTCTCCGGCCAAACGACGGTGCGGTTGTCGGATGCGTCGAATAGTGAAAACCTCCCCGCTATATCGCACGCCAGGCATCCGATCCGACGATTCGGCACTGCAAAACGCCTCCCTTCAGGCTACGGTTCCGGCGCGTCGGGTGCCGTATCGTAGGCCGAATCGGACCGTGTGTCTGAAGCTTTCACATCGTTACCGTGGCTGGTGATGGATCGGTAGGCGTCAGCGACAAGAATGGCGAATAGGCTGTTTCGAGCTTCCGGCGAACGATGCGACCAACGTTGTCGCAGGTGTTAAGTGGATGGGAATTTTCCTCAGGTTTCTTCGTCGCTGCGGTATTTGGCAGATGGCGATGCGGTGCGTGACGTGGCAAAGGTTAGCGTGTTTTAAATGCTAGCATTCTTTTACGCTGGCGTCAACAGTAGAGACGTAAATAGTAGAACGGAAGTTTGAAGGCCTATACATACTCTATATAGTGTTGATTTACAGAGACGAGGCCGAAAACTAGAACGTTGAAGGGTTCCTGCGCGATCCCTATCAGTGTGTGAGCCCTTTCTGGTTTAGGCATAATGTCGTAAGCCGTGCGGCAGAGTCATGACTCCTTGTGTGTATGAAACGTAGAGCTCTGTAGGTGTTTGAACGTTGGTCGCAAAGGGGGGGGGGGGGGGGCGGGGCTTTTCTTGCTGCCACCTTGCGGCGAAAGAGTTCGTCAATAAATTCAGGCAGCTTTTTTTTCGTTAGGGAAGTTCTACCTCGCTAATTCATTTTTCCGTTTATAAATGTACACGCATGAGGAGCTGCGCAGGCAAAATCTGCCGTTGGCGACCATATTCATTGGACCTCTCCTGTTGGTAATGTTGACGTTTTCACAAATATTGACCCACCGGACTGCCTCAGTGGCTGTGGTATTGTGGTGTTAAGCCCGAGTTCGCGGCTGCCTCATTTCGAGGGGCAGGAAATGGAAAAACAGCCTTGCCCCGTTCATTGTGGGCGCGCCAAAGATCCCGTGGTGGTTAAAATTATTCCCAAGTCCGCATTTACTGCGTGCCCCATAATCAAATCGTTCTTTTGGCACGTAAAACCCCAGTATTCATTTGAAATCATGAAAGTTGAAGCATTCGTCGACGTCAGCATAGGGATCGTCACAATGGGTAATTGGAATGATTGGAGCAATCTCATAAGTCGTAGCGATTTACGAAGACGTCCCCTGTTTGAGAGCCAGCGCCGCGTCATGAGCCCAGATGCACCTCTTCGTCTTCCTTGCTGTCGATCTCTTGCTGTGCCGGTCCTCCTTGCAGGGGCCATGGCACCAAATTTGCGGTCATCAATTAGAGATTACATATTATGCCTTTAGCATTTCCCGAGAAGCGTCCCGCGTAGGAAGGGGACGAGGGACGTCGAGGTGTAGGCGAACGGAATTGACGGTGTTGCGGCGAGGGCGAGCGGCTAGTGGTGTTTGCCCGAGACTGAAGGCCGGCATGGCATGGTTCAGAGAGGTGCGACAGCGGTCTCGGGTCTCGGTGGAAGCGGGGATCAGCATATGGTCGAGCCGAGGAGTACCAGCGGCTACTACAGCAGTGGCGGGAGATGTGACCGACCCGGGAGCAAGTAAAGCAAATTGGCCTGTGATCCGGTGTTCGCCACTCAGAGGGGTTCCGATATTGATTCGGGAACGACAGTCGAGGGGCAGCAGAGGCATTGACAGGAGCGGTAGGGGTGGGACGTGGGCGGACGGCAGACTGGATGCCCATGTTTGCAATTTCTTGGCAAACAACAGCTTTAATATGCGAAATGGTCATGTTGTCATGCGTATGAGGGCAGTGAGAACTTGGAGCCATAGCCTCAAATTCGCAAAGGATGACCTGCATCAAGCTTGGCGTTGTAGGCAGATGTGACGCCTCAGGGTCGTTGTGTGACGCCGCAGCGTGTTGCAGGAAGAAGTAGCAGCCGTATTTGGAAGTCGGTCGAAGCGTTGTACGATGCGTTTGCTCTTCGCTTGCTCAAAATTCCGGCATACCTTAATGATAGACTCTACGGCTGAGCAGTTCCTGCCCAGCAGGAGGTTAAACGCATCGTCCGCAATGCCCTTCAAGATATGTCCGACCTTATCGCCCTCCAGCATGTCTGCGTCCGCTTTACGGCAGAGAGCCAGAACGTCTTGAATATACGCGACGTACGATTCAGTTGATGTCTGGGCTTAAACGCTAGCTCGTGCTTGGCCTCCATTTGACGTCCCACAGGTCCTCCAAAAAGACTGCGTAGCTTTTCCTTGCAGAAGTCCCAGCTTCCAATGTCGGCTTCATGTGTCTCGAACCGTACCTTCGCGGTTCCTCCTAAGTAAAATATCACGTTGGCCAGCAAAAGTGTGGCATCCCACTTGTGGTGCTTACCGACGCGCTCATAGGACGTCATCCAGTCTTCGACGTCGATCTTGCCAGTGCCGATGAAGATTCCCGGGTTACGTAGCTGGGTTAGCACTACTTCCGCTGGTGTCTGAGCGGCGGAGGAAGCGTCAGTAGCCATACCAGCGGAACCGATGTGACGCCGGCTGCGAAGATCCGGGGCCGGCTTGTGGCGAGAGTACTCCGCACGTCCACCAAAATGTCACTGGGAGAACGTATATCAATTTACAATATATACAGTTACAAGGGTGCAGCTCGTGACCAGGGTAACACCATCAACTGATCTTCGATACACTTCAATTTCCTCTTCATCTGCCAACATCATTGTGTCCACAGCGGCACAAACTCGTACGTAACAATATAAAGAAATGTCGCTTTGGAGCCAATCAATCAACGATGCTCGCACATGTGGTTTTACCCGACGCTCCGAAGCTTCGCGCTGTGACCGATTTCCCGAAACCCACGTCCCTGAAGGAACTTTTAAGCTTCATTGGACTCTGCTCATACTTTCGTCGTTTCATCAAGAATCTTGCCAGTATTACTGCTGCGTTGACCCAACTCCAGCGAGACGACACTGGCCTTTCTACCTGGTCCCCAGCTTGCGACCATACCTTTACGACATTAGGCCGTCTGCTCACATTGCCACCCATACTGCTCCATTTTGATCCCATGGCTTCCACAGAAGTCCACACGGACGCCAGCTGTGAAGGACTTGCTGCTGTGCTGGCTCAGCGCAAAAGTGGGTACGGCGAATACGTAGTAGCTTACGCGACCAGGGCACTAACCAAGGCCGATTCTAATTACTCCGTCAAAGAAAAGGAGTGCTTAGCTATCATTTCGGTCCTTGGAAAATTTCGACCCTACCTGTACGGCCGTCCCTTCGATTTCGTTAGCGACCATCACGCCCTATGCTGGCTGTCGACTTTGAAAGACCCATCAGGCCGCCTTGCCCACTGGGCCCTCCGGTCACAGGACCTCGACATGCGCGTTGTCTGTCGGCCTGGCCGTAAACCCACTGACGCGGACGCTCTCTCTCGCTCGCCCACATCGAATGACACGACTTACCTTTCTGTTATGGGATTCAGTTTTTTCGTCACCAGTGCTCGTTGAAATGGCTGCAGAGCAGCGCAAAGATCCTTTGATTGCGGCTGTTGGTCGACTGCCCTTCTGACTCGCCAGCGACTCGCCCTTTCCGTGCTGTCCGCCGTCCAGCTCCTCACTTTGCGGTACGGGATGAACTGCTCGATCGCCGCAACTACACTTTGAATGGTCGCAAGTGGTTGTTCGCCATCCCTCTCCACATCCGCGCAGATGTATGCTCCGCTTTCCAAGCAGACTCACAAAGCGCCCACGCTGGCCTCTTTAAAGCTTACACCAGGCTCCGCTTGCGCTTTTATTGGCCTGGGATGTACACTTTTCATCAGAAGTACATACGCTTATGTTCAGCATGCGAACACCCCAAGTCTCTTGCTCGCCGTCCTTGTGGTCCCTTGGGGCCAGTTTCGTGCCCTCTAGACCATTCGACTGCATTGGCATCGACCTCTACCACCCTCTACCTCATACACCTACTGGGAATCGCTGGATTGTTGCCGTAGATCGCCTACGCCTTATGCAGAAACAGCTACCTTACCAATCACCAGGGCCTGCTACGTTGCCTCCTTTATCTTTCAACACTTTGTACTTCACTATGGTGCGCCCCGGGAGCTACTGAGTGACAGAGGACGTGCTTACCTTCCCGAGGTAGTTAACGCACTCCTTACAGCCATGCCGCGGTCCATCCCACCACTACCACCAGTCACCCGAAGACTAACGGCACGACTAAGCGATGAAATTGTATCTTGGGCAACAAGCTATGTACATTGCGTCCGACCACACCAAGTGGGACCTCCTTTTACCATATGTGACCTACGTCTACAACGCGGCCCCACAGGCCACGACGGGCTTTTCCCCATTCTTCCTCGTATATGACTGTGAGTCTTCGTGTGCACTCTACACGTTTGTCCTTTACCGACCTGACACGTCCGAGTGCACACCGCTGTCGCAAACTTCCGGATACACCAAAAAATTCCGCCAGCTAGCCCGCTCTTTTAGGACTGACTACCAATGGCAGGGAAAGTTTCGTCGCGATGATGACCGACCTACCAGCGGATATCAGCCGGACACTTCAGCCTGGCTCTAGATACCTTCGACCACTCCCTGTCTTTCCTCTAAACTCCTCGCCAAGTACCACGGTCTCTACCGCGTCGTGTCACAGACATCCCATGTCAATTACCTCGTCCAGCCACCCAAGCCGTTCGCTGACTTAAGGCGGCGCAGACGCGAGACCGTCCATGTACAGCGACTCAAACCATACTCTCTTCTCCGTCTTCTCCTCCCATTGATTCACCAGGATGGCAGTCTCTTCTCCGGTGCGCAGTTGGAGCAAAGAAGACAGGCCTGTACTTCAGGCGCA
Source organism: Dermacentor variabilis (assembly GCF_050947875.1). NCBI lineage: Eukaryota > Metazoa > Arthropoda > Arachnida > Ixodida > Ixodidae > Dermacentor > Dermacentor variabilis. Next base: position 90,564,752 of record NC_134578.1, read on the forward strand.
TCGTCAACGCTTCGCCCGAGGACAGAGTTCGTGCATTAGGTGCTTGACGATGCATCAACAGACCTTTCTGTGCATCGATCTGGCTTGTTAATAAACCGAGGTACGGAAGTATATTGTGTCTCGCATCATCAGCTCATACTGAAATGCGAATAAGAACGAACGCCTGTTTTGCGTAATGGCAGTCCTAAACTAACATTAGAACAGAAAAGTGCGAAGTCTAATATATACAACAATATTTTCCCCTCTGTCTTCACAAAAGGTAGCGTAAAAATCCCGCAACTTACACCCCCTGATATTACGGGAATCAACCCAATAGATGTAAGTGACGAAGGAATATTAGGTCTTTTGTTCGAACTAGGCCTAAAAAAACCTTTGCACCAGACGACCTCCTCAATCCCTTTCTAAAGCGATACGCAAAATGGTGAAGCTAATGCCTTGGCTCGGTATTCTGCAAATCGTTCGTAGTATCAAAACTTCCAGACGATTGGCAAAGGCTAAAATACCCCCGATCCCCAAAGCAGGAAATAGCGATGACCCTTCAAACTTCAGACCAATTCGTTAGCCAGCACGTCGTGCAAAACATATTGGAACATATAATCTTAAATACTCAATCGCTTTCTTGGAGAGGATCGGCATTTTGTCATATAGCTAGCACGAGTTCCGTAGCAGATTACCAACTATAAGGCAACTAACAGAGGTTGTTCATGATTTAACACGCTCTACTAAAAACTGCGCGCAAACAGGTATTATACTGCTAGATTTTCTAAAGCCCTTGGTTCCGTATGTCACAACAAATTATTTGCAAAGATCCGAAATATCATTGGAAATAGATTAGTAACTTTTTAACTGACCATTCCCAATATGTCCTCTTTGAGCACGTACCATCAGGAACCCTCCCTGTCACGTCAGGTGTACCATAAGGTTCCGTTCTGGTTCCTTTGTTATTTCTTTTTTTATTAGCGATATAACAGACAATATCTCTTGCAATATTGGGCTCTTCGCCTATGACTACATTATTTACAAAGAAATTAACAGTAATTAAGATCACCCTGCACTAACTGATTCCTTAAGCCATCTCTCGAACTAGTGCGACACGTGGCTAATGTCGATTAACCCCCTCCCAAATACAGTACATACGGCCATAAGGCGAAAGAAAGAAGCTATCAAATATGATTACAGCATTAAAGGCACTAGGCTTCAGAAAGTGCATGAACAAAAATATTTAAGTGTCACGATTGCTTGAAACCTCAGATGGGATGCGCACATTTCTGATATTTTATTTCAGTTGCTCTGCTCAAGCTGTTTCATCTTCGCAGCTGCCTCTGGATGGCCCCTCAGTCTACCAAGCTTTTAGACTATACTAACAATCTACGACCGGTATTAGAATGCGCTAACATAACATGGTTTCCTTATACAGTCACTTACATTAAACAACTAAAAAATGTTCAGCGGAAGGCTGCAAGATTCATCTGCAACAAATATAAGCGCACTCATTTTAACCAACAAATATTTTACCCACTCTGACCTCTAAACACTGCCGATTAGAGCAAAACAAGCGCACCTGAAATTTATTTTTCAGCTACTTCACAACTATTATAACATTGACACATCCTTGTACATTCGTCCATCAGAATTCACACACGCTGAAATAGTACTCTTTACCACAATGACACTTTCAAGCACTCTTTTTTTTTGCATTTGCTGTCACGGAATAGAGTTGTTTAGATACCTCGGTTACTAATGGGAATTTGTTATCGCACGTTGCCTAAAAAATAGAAAATATGATTTGTTTATGCAGTAACGCTCTCAGCCCCAGAGGCATTTCACGATCATCGGATGCGCGGTAGCGGCCTAATGGTCACTACGGAATGTTTTTAGGTTTGCTGTTGGCATGTATGTGACTCTGTTTCATGTATAATTTCTGTTATCTTTTGCTGTTGGTTACTTTGTGTCATCTGAGGTTAAAAATGTATGCTTTGTATATTACTTCTACTACGAGTGTGTATAAGTTATAAGCGTTAGAAGTTTGTTCGTACAATTTCAGCTCGGTATTCATTCATAATTATCATTAAGGAAACTTATTTTGTGTACCTTTAGCCCTTATACGTTTGTGATGACTGTCACTGCATTCGATGCCTGTTTCTGTTTTGCTGTGTGGTGCTGATGCATTATTGTATACCTGCATGTACAATCTGTACGCCCACCCGCTATGGTCTCGGATAGAGACTGGCAGTAATCAAAGGTAAATAAATAAATAAATAAGTAAATAAGCGCGACGTATAATGAATATGTTGCCGGTTTCAAATAAATTACTCAATTTTTTGTTTTGGTGCCTGAATTAGGCCACTGTTGCAAATGCAGTTTTACCGAATGAACGCACTGGATCAGCTTCTGAGGTGCTCGCGCTTGAAATGATGCCGCTAGTACATACAAGTCATTTACGTCTCATTATGGAGCCATATTGGAAAATGTTTCCTATTAGTAGCCGTTGAAGACAAAACGAGCTTACCGCGCAAACGCCAGCACTTGGTTTTGAGTGCACGCTGAAAGAGACGGCATTGCTCCAGACGGGACGGTTGCCATAATGTATTCTGCGCTCTCTGGGCAATCTTTGGCTCCAGGGCTGCCGGTTAGGTATTCAGGCGCCGCAAGACCATCATGCTCTGCTCCTAAACTGAAAGATAGGCAGGAGTTGCGTACGTCATTATCTAAAGTGAAGATGAGCTGAATAAGTTCTGGACGTGCTTTAAAATTATTCAGTTTGGTAATATAGGCGGGTACCATCACATGACCGACCACTGGACCTCAATGGTATTCTGACCTCTTTTGACAAACTGGGTATATAAACTAGCTCTGAAAAATGTCGTTTTCTGTAACAAAAAATAATCAATGCTTGAAGTTATTTGATTAGTTGTTCTTATACAACGAACTGGGTTCGGCGAGTAGGAGTGACGTTTAGAAGCAGTTCTTGCTAGGCTAGCTATATTTCCTAACATTGGCAAACTGCTCTTTCGTACAAGAAATTGAGATGCGGTTCCGCGAATAAAATATCTGAATTATGACTTTTTGATCGCACCGAAAGCTGACCACAGCTGCACCGATGGGACGCCTCCAGCAGCGTAAACATTACGACACTGAAAAAGTTGAAGGACTGTTTCCGCTGAATTTATGCTCATAATTCACAGTCGCCTATTTTGTGATTGTTCCGTCAGGGCATCTGGCTTGGTTACTTCACCATAGCCTCGTTTACATGAATGCACCAGTTGCGTACAGCATTTCCAAGCGCGTCACGGTAATACAGTGCGACAACGTTTTCATGTGGCACATTCACCTTCGTCCGTAAACAGCCGGAACCTGCTTCCGGCGAGTGCGCTTCGCTGGTGTGTTGGAGAGAACGCACGCCTGAATCCGTCTCACGTTTACTCTCTCTCTCTCTCTCTCTCTCTCTCTCTCTCTCTCTCTCTCTCTCTCTCTCAATGTCAGCCTTTGCGTGCACTGCGTGAGTCGGTTGACCTGTGTCGAGCTGCGCTCTCCTGGCGCAATAATGAAATTCACCTCCCTATCACATTACCGGCATATACACGAAGGCGATGCTCTAGAAATGCGATTGGGTGTGCCACTTGATCATGACCAAGATCATCATTAACATCGTCAGCCTAATTTTATCGCTACTGCTGGACGCAGACTTCGCCCCGTGATCTCAGATTACCCCTGTCTTGCGCTCTAGATGATTACAAGATATGCCTGCAAATTTCCTGATTTCATGGCCATTCATGGCCATTTACCTCTCCTCATTGACTGCGTTTCCCTATATTGGCCCCCATTCTGCAATTCTAATGTTCCACCGGTTAACTTCTCTAGGCATTACTTGGCCTGCCCAGCTCCATTGTTTCCTCTCGACGTGAAGTAGGATATTGGCTACCTCCGTTTCATCTCTATTCCACACCACCATCTTCTTGTCTCTTACCATTACGCTTAACATTTTATCGCGATATCAATTATATTGGCACTCCAGGCACATTTTTGCCGTCGTAGTCGCCGTGATGTTCCATGCTAAGTATAAGGGTTATAATAACACCGTCGTCACGCGTCGTATGCCGTATGTGCGAGTGATAGCACGGGAGGGAAACCGACTATCGCGGTTCAATCTGGCGCGCGCGAACGAAGAAAGCGGTAGCAAACGCGTCGTTTTCCGTCGTGCGAAATACCGAGGGGTGGGGGGAGGGGATGCGAGGTAGGGGTGATGGGGGCGGCGTTTTGTTCCGCCAGCATCTGCCCATCTAGCAACTGGGTGCGAGGGGAACTGACGATCCGGGCTCGCTCAATATTGCGCGCCATAAATGGCGGCAAGCGGGAACGCAGCGTGGAAAGGAGGGGGCATGCTTTGATTCCGCCAAAAAATGCGTATTTTGCACGGTCGCGCACGGTATCTTGAAAGCAAGTGATCTGCAGACGACTCATACCTTTGTGCGCGCTGTGTTCTCGCCGCTCTCGCCTTGAGGCGATAGACCGCACGATGGTCACCGCTCGCTGCTGCTGCCGCGCTTGCTTACACCAGCGTTTCGACAGCGAGTGTCCGCACTCATCGAGTGTGATGTGTTCATGTTGGCTCGTGCGCGCTGACACCATGCTTGTTAATTCAGTTAGCAAGCGAATGTTTCCAAGTTGATACGGCCGATAAAACTACTATTCTTACTCCGTATTGCTGTGAACTAATTTGCTATCGCAACCGACGCTTCGCCTTGCGGGCGAAAGGGCAACTTTGTTTCGCTCCATCGCTCCTTGCGTGGTCTCAAACTAATTTGAGATGACAAAAAAAAAAGAAACTACTGTCAAGTAAGGAGCAAGCTATCGGTGGAGTGCAGCAGAGTCACAAGTTCAGGAATTATTTACGGACTTCGCTATCTATTTATTTACAACGTGTTTGACAGCATTTTACAGTCATTTTCTATTGTTTTGAAGCGCTGAGAAAAAGATTTGCGGCACACCAAATTGAGATGTGGTAAAATTGTGGGCATGTTGATGGTAATGTGCGCTGATTACGACGAAGGCGCCACTTAAAACGACGGACGAAGGAAGGCTACACGGCACAGCCCCGTAGGCGCACTAGCAACTGAACGTTTTATTTCTTGTCGCAGGAATAAAAAGCTGCTGGCACGAGTCAGAACATCAAGAAAGAACAGTGCCGAATTCTGCATCACGCAACGAAAGCTCGATACAGAACAGCTTCTCATGCGCCGATCCCAAGATACGCTAGTTTCTTTGTCGATAGAGAAACTGAGGGTCCACTGATACATTCTCTGTTTCTCGCATCCTCTGTCGACAAAGGAACTGGCGCATCTTGGGAGCGGCTCATGCGAAGCTGTTCTGTATCGCGTTTTCGTTGCGTGATGCAGAATTCGGCACTGTTCTTTCTTGATGTTTTGACTCTTGGCAGCAGCTATTTTTTCCTGCGACAAGAAAGAAAACGTTCCGTTGTTAGTGGACCTACGGGGTTGTACCGCCTCGTTTTCCTTCATCTGTAGTTTTATTTGGTGCCTTCGTCGTAATTATGTATAACCAACTCGCCCACGAACCAGCACGTGTTCAATGTGTGATGAAACAATAAGGTTGCAGGTTTAAACCCAGACGTAATCGGGAAGTTGGAAAATAATTACTGAACCCTAGCTTTTCCTCGATATTCATGCATTATCAGAGGTTCTCATTATGTTTCCCACCCAACCTCGATAAACTAATCAAGGCACTTTTTATATATTTGATTAAATAGAGGCAGACCAGGGGGTAATCTTGGTTAAGTGTAATGTTTTTGAATTATGTGCAGCTTCTAAAAATTATGCGTGTAAGTGCTTCGGAATAATATACGCTCATTTACTAACAGTGCAGAATTCCGCCAGCTACCCGGGAGAATTATATATGCAACCAAAGTCAAATTTAGTGAAAATTGGGAGATCATTATGCCAACTGAGCATCTGCAGTTTATGTGCAGGTGAACTACAGCCTTCACAGATAAGATTCCTTAGCAAATGCTCTGAAGCTTTAACATTCCTTCTCAGCTATGTTTCCCAGTGTCCTGAGAGGACTCGACATCACACCGATCGTACAGCTGGCAAAATTAGGGGGAATGCTGGCATGTTACCGGGTAGTGTATCACATAACTTTAGAATTTCTGGCTTCATTGAAGGCTTTGCAATTATTACAGAGTCATTTGATAAAGCTTTTTGATAATTTTTACACATTACACAAGGTTCGCGTCATGTGTCTGCGGTGTCCTATGTGAACAAAGCATTTTTTAAAATATTTTCCCAAAGTAAGGGGTACAAAATAAGGTGATGTCTACGCACCGTTCAAAGTGTGGGGGTTAGGGACGGTCTTCGCAATAAATTACGGATGCACCCCTTCGGGAGTGTCATTGGTGTGTTCTACGAACGGCGCCGAATTTCGGCGCTGAATTTGAAGGATACAGCGTTGAAAACAGGGCGGTGACAAAAGGAGGCAATCACGACGCTGCTGATGATTTTAATGCTCTTTGTTTCAGTTTCAGTAACGTACTAACCAGCCTAATTTAACACTTTACCCACTGCCCCTGATAAAAGAATGAACGACATTCAAATGAAATTTAGAGAAAATTCGGATATCTTTTGGTAAAGAATCACGTAAAAGTAAGCGCGTACGGATTGATTAGATTCTTTGTGAGTATTTCCCCCATCAAGTTCAGGAAAGAGTTATATGCGCTCTAGGTTATCAACTGGCGAGTCACATGCCGGAAGAGTTTTTAAAGTGCGTGGTTTTGGTTTGATTACAGGCAAGAGAAGTCTTTAATGCAAATGCTCAAATGGATGTAAATTGGGACGTGATTCTTGAAGTTTAACAAGTCTGCTGTCAGTTATTGAGTGGCCTTGACTTTCTGTATTTGTAATGGTTTCTATTCGACTTGTTTATATCATGCTGTGTATCGCATCCCCCACATGGGTCTTATGGCCTGTAGTATTCCCAAACCGAAGAGGTATCACCTGATGAAAACAGTGAACGTTTTCACCATCTAAGAGCTGACATGCATAGGTGGCGTTCTCCCGTTTGTTAGAGCGCGTATCTGAAAAGAGCTAGCCCGTACAGCTATTCGTCACCGTAAGGTATCTTGCTGATGCATCCTCTGGAATATTGATGCAATTGACTGAAGGCACACGTACAGACACGGATTGAGTTACGCGGGCTGTGATTTATTATTTCCAATGAATTCGGATAGCCACGCGCTGTCTCTCGGTTTTGTTAAGGATTGAATGTTCGGAAAGTTTGATTGAGCATATTTTCATAACTCACTAACAATCACGAGAGTGTGTGCTGTCGCTAGGAATGAGCGAGATCGTCCAAAATGCTGGCTGACAACATTGGTCAATTGCACACGTCCTGAAAACTGCCGTAAAACAGCGTAGGCTCACAATCTGCATATATAACCTGGGCCCGCACTTACAAAACATTCTTAAGCAAGAATTGTTCGTAAGAGAAAATTCTAGTCACTCCTGATGCTGCACATATTAGCAATGGTGGCGAGCCAATGGCGAAGAGCACATACGAACAAAACAGCACAGTAAGGAAATATAATTCCGCGTTGAGACGCTGCTAGCAGCCTATTATAGCGGTGTTAAGATATAGGCCATGACTATGCCCCCACAGATCTCTCCTATGGTGTCACTTGCCATGTAAACTGACGGGTTGGAATGCAAGAACGCTCCTTTATCGTGTATTTGGTGCATATTAAGGAACGCTAACTGGTCAAAACTATTCCCGAGTCCCCCACGACGGCGTGCCTCATAATGAAATTGTTGTTTCAGCGCACGAAATCTCAGCATTGTTGGGGCCATTCGATCAACGTATTTCTGGCTCCGCAGGAGAGCGCATACAACCCCGTGACCGCGTACGCCACGTGTCATGTTTTCACCTCACAGTTTTCATATTACGTCATCTGCAAGTGTGGAAGTTACGCCATGGCGCCGAGTGCCATTGTCGTACGTACGTCTACTTTTGTGACTCTACTAAAAGTGATATCAGTCCGCGTGTGATATCACGCCGCAATAGTGAAACAACTTCCCAGCAAAAATGACGTAGTAATATCTGAAATAATGTGCCTAACATCGGTTTTCGGAAATTGTACGTCCTCAATATTTCTCCTCAAGCGAATTTGTACATTTTACTCAATGCTTAAGATAATGCATGAAGACAAGCCGCGGATTGCGTTTCTTATTGAATCGTCGTATTGTTATGTGATGTCGTCTCCAATGCACGGAATCTGTGCATTGTGCCAGCGCTATTGAACCTCCATAGACGCATTACCTAGCGCATCGCAGGGTTCCTCTAAATACCGCTATAATTTTGGGTACAAGATAGGCCATTATAGGGTTAAATTCTTCTGCACAAACAATCGTTCACCTCTCAATTCTTCAGTAACTGGCAACGCAATAAGCAACATTCTGGAAACACAGAACTCGTCGGCCATCTTCTTCGAGTAACAGCTGCGAAGCACCTGTATGTTGAGCGTTCTGTGGTGGGGCTCGGCGACCATCACCGAGTGCGTCTTCAGGAGTGTACGATGCTACAGTCGTCGTCATCGTTACGCGAACAATGCAAACCGAACTTCTCAGTGCGCCCACAAATGAGCGAGGCCACGCCGGCTGCTTAATGCACCGTTGGATGACTGGCCGGAGGGCATTCTCAAGAGGCGTACTGCTTTGTAACCCAAACCTTCGCCAATGTCTTTTCGTGGTGACGTGTGCTTCGAACCTGAGTCCCTAGGTACCCTAAAGAATTACTACTCTGCTCTAGAATTTTCGGCTGAAGCCTCTAAGAGAACCTTGTATTGCATTAGAAACCCCCCTTCCACCAAACCTGTTGCGTCCACAAAAAAAAATAAAGAAAGAAAGAAAGCGAAGTTGCTTTAGTACTACTGCCCGTCAGGGCTGATAAAACTAAATGCCGGCGACAAATAAGCAAATTGGTTCATCTGTTTGCGATGGATTCTCGGTTCGAACGCCTGAAATGAAATCGACCGAATCAGGTCGCACAAGCACTTCGGGTGAAAACGGAGGGCAAACACGATATCCAACACGAGGGTCAAAAGTTGATTGGTTTTGCGTGCACTTTTCTGGCATTCGCCACCACAAATATAAAGTTGTCCCATGCTAGTGTGATGCGCGTATTCTCTCTCGCTCGTAGTATCTGCAGTGCATCATTCTCGCAGTTCTTTTGTGCTTCAGGCGCGTGTAACTATTAGGAGCTTCAATAGCGTGTGCAACTCTGCCAGCGCGCAGCATGGCACACCCTATAGAGCGGCGTCTCAATACCACAACGAAAAGTGGTCCAACACACGGTAATTAAATGCCAAATAGAACTATTGAAACAGCGAGCATGGTAAACTGGAAATTAGATCACGCGGACGTTCACTATGGCGTTGAGCTGTTGTGTCAAATGTACAGAGCAATGTGCACAGAGGTCGAACCCACTCTTCCGATTGTTTCTCCTATGACAAAACCTGACTTAATTTGCTTTGCGGAACTGTGTGAATTTTTGATTGAATAAATGATCGAAAATTTTCTGTGTAGGCGGTTATGCTAAGGTATCAAAGTGCTTTTTTTTCAGCGTGTATGAAAAATCTAGGGACAAAGTGCGGCCTCTGCGGAAGTTTGATTCATTTTTACTTCGACTCAAAAGAATTGCGAGCGAATACGCGTACCGCCGCAACCCAGAAGGTTTCTTTTTTTCGTTGAAAAGTAATTTTTTCAGCCGCTATAATGCTTAAAGCGCTTAAACACCTCTAATTGCGTGCTACATAATATAGCAGTGCCGTCACATAAACATCAAACAAGAACAGTAGCGCCCCTATACTCTAAACATACTATCGCGTTCCCAAACAATTTTTCGTACGGAAGCAAGCTTTGTTCTTGACCACAATCATACGTCCTATCTTGGAATATGCGAAGGTGGCATGGTTTCCCTTTGGTAAAATCAAATTACTCTTGAGGCTGTCCACCGAACAACCACGCGTTTTATCTGTAAGAGATATAGGCGCACCGACTCGCCTACTCAGATGCTATCAGACATCGGCCTTCGTACACTAAGCAGTCGGGCGATGCCGTACCGAGTCAAATTTGTTATCTCATTCTGCATAATAATGTTCAAGTGGATTCTAACACCTACATTTTCTATAACACATCCAGAGAAACCCGTCATAATCGTCACGTTACACTCCATGAATATTCTTGGAGCTGTTCGCGACTGGAATGCTTTAGCCAAGGTGGAAGCCGCACAGCCCACTGTTGACAAACTTGTTGAACATGCTGGCCAAACAGTGGTCATCTACTAAACATCACATGCAATTGAAATGAGGTGATTGTGCGTGATGTTTTCGCCATACTCTTTGCTGTTAACATAGGTCCGTTATCCTTAACACTTACTAGGTACCCTTTTGTATCCTTATGTAAATGCCTGTACTACAACGTCTACAGACCCTTCTAACCCACTGCTATAAATATACCTGGTGGGATTGACAGAATCACGAAATAAAAAATCAAGCTGGCATGGTGAAAAAAGGTATGTTAGTTTTTTAAGGGAGGGGGGTGGCGGAGTTATAGAGCTCGCCAAAACACACAGGCACTAAGGAACAATTTCGAAAACGTCGCCTTTGTTGGTCACTGTTTAGCATTCGGATTTCATTTTATTCCCCAATTTTGTTACGCCTATTGCTAAAAAAGAAAGTTCAGCTTGTTGACGGCATTTCCAGAACCTCTTGCTTTGCATGGAGCAGCGAAAAGTGGTGGGGGAAAACCGCAGCACAAGAATAAATGCAGCAGCTATGCATGCGGCTTTGCTGTCAAGCGTGGAGTTTCGTTTTGCCATGTCTTTGGCAAGATTTCGGATGGCACCCTGCTGCAAATCGATAGGTGACGCTTGATATTTTGCATATGCGCTATGCAAATCACTGCTGTAATTTCGGTGATGAAAGGACGGAAATCTCTGGCGAACACGAAGAGTACACGAAGCAATAATGACTTGCGAGAGTGCTGAGAACCAAGGCATTTAGTGTCGCTTCCCATATGAAAATTTGTTCCTGTTTAGCGCTATAAGACTGATTTGGCCTTACCCTTATCTGACACATGTCATCTCTCGCTTTAGGATCCCACCAAGAATGCCCTACGAAGTATTCTTAACCTGTGAACCGTCTATACGCAGTTCTCGAAGGACGTTCCCTAGATTGCTGAGCCTCCGACATCCATTGCGAAATCACACACCAAAATTGTAGCTGTTCCATTTAAGACGCGCAGAAGAACAAGAAACGTCTCACTGCTCTCTTACAGATGAAGTACCTCGTGGGCAGCTCCGTTCCAACCATCCCCTGATCGGTCATCGTATACTAGTGCACCGCAGGAACTGGTGCAGGCTGCACCCACGTATGCGATTCCTTCAGCATCAAAAGGAAGAAAAAAAGGAACAACCAATGAAATTATACTTTTGCATTAAAATGCGTCAGTAGATTATTCGAAAAAATAAATAAAACACTTCAAAAATATAGAGGTCTAGAGAATGAGAGCCTTCCCTGAAGTTTCATTACGTCCATTTAGAGTAGAACCACATTACGAACCCTAATGCTAAAAAGAACTGATCTGTAAAATTTTATATTGAGAACCGTTTATTCTATTGCAATGGGAATTACATGGACACACCAGGCGCATTTTCACCGTAGTCGTGGTGTCCCACTCAATGAGCAGCCAGCCTGTCATGAGAGTACAATGGCCGCATTACGCGCGTCGTTTTGCCGCAGCATAATGTTGCAGATCATGGGCCCTAGCACGCGCCATAGTAGGAGAGAGCGCATCTCCGACTCTAGCACGGCCGTCACTCCGCATGCCTGGCCGCGCGTCATGTGTTAGAGCTCAATTCCGGTGGGTACCAGGGCGAACAATAAAATTCAAACAGCGCTAGATGACAGGACCAGAAAGAGGAGGAGACAAACACGGCGCTGATCTTACAACTGATTTATTTGCAGTAAGAAGTCAACATTTATACGTACAAAACTGGGCACGCATGCACCCGGTCATACGTCGATGATCAGATACAAACTCCGGACAGCCAACATACGCACGCGTTGTACCTGCCTTGCAATCTACCCTTTATGCAGCAATGCCATTTCTTTCGCTGACAAGATTAAAGATGTTTTGCTAACGCAACTATTAGATTTTCTGATGATATGAAATGCTTCAGCGACTTCTCTGGTAGTCTTGTCACTATGAAAAAATAACAATTGTGTATCGTCAAAGAAAGGTAGGCATTTACAAATACTGCGATGCTTTGCCAGGTTAGTGTCTTTTTTATCCAATGAATTGGCATGCTCCATTAACCTAATATTGATGCAACGGCCTGTCTGGCCTATGTAAGTTTGACCACAAGATAAAGGAATTTGGTAGACAGCGCCCTTCTTGCAACTGATGTACTTATTGACATGATTTACCTTGCATGCAGCATTCCGTTTAAAGCCTTCCTGCTTCCTCTGAACTGCTGCCCCTAATTTACCCAGCTTCATCGGAGCAGAAAAAAGGACCCTCACACCATACTTGGCCCCTACCCTCTTAAAACTATGTTAAAACGCGTCCTCATTATATGATCGTACACGGCGACTTGGTGCCTATGAGTTACGCCTACAAGAATATTGCTATTCTGTCATCTACAGGTGTGGCAGTCTCCACAAGGACACTGGTTGCTTGTCTCGTTACCCTCTCAACAAACCTGACGTCGCCGACCGTAGAACTGCCAATTGAACTTTCTCAGAGTCTGTCTTCACGAACATCGCCCACAAGGAAAACTGGGACGCACCGCTGCGAACACTCATCGAGCGTCTGCACCCTTCAACTATCGAGCCTTCTGTTCTGCGACACGTCCCCCAAAGCAGCATTTAGTACTGCCGGAACTATCACCACAACGTTCCTGATCTTCTCGTGCCGAGGCACATACGCCAGACTGTGCTGTTCGAGCTCCGTGACGCGCCCACCACAGGGCGCCTTGGGGCTTCGCATACGTATGACCGGGTCCGCCGTCGTTTCTACTGGCCCGATCTCTGTAGCTCCGTCATTACGTTGCTGCATGATTACTGCAGCGTAGGAAAACATCCAAGGTGCTACCAGTCGGTATCTACAGCCAATTAGCCTATCTGCGAAACCGTTCTTTCGTGTTGGATTATACCTCCGCGGCCTCTTTTCCACATGATCTTTTGGGTACAAATGAGTAGCCGTTCCAAGTGATTACGCCACACGGCACTACAGGCTCTCGCTAGCAGTTGTGCCGCCGATGCTGCAGATTTTTTTCTTGCCTGACATTATATTTCTTCTTAGAGTATCACGAAAGCTGCTTAATGGCTGTGGTCGTAACTTTTTTTTCCGAAGTTATCGGCGACACTGCACTGCTGCTCCCCTGAGAAGAAGCAGACTACTACATACCATCCCCAAACCATTGGTCTGACAGAACAGTTAGACTGCACCCTCAAAGATATGCTGTCCATGTACACTTCCAGACCACTACGACTGGAATATTTCCCTTCCTTACGCCACAGTTGCGTATAATTCTTCTCGTCACGACGCTACCAGATTTTATCAGTTTCAGTTATTGGCAGTGATTCGACCTGTTCCCCCGTGACACTGCACTTTCATCTTACTGTCACCTCAACAATCAAGTATGGGCGTGACCCTGTCGCTCCTTCAGACCCTGATCGCCTGCTCACCCATACCGATGGCCTGGCAAACGCTTCATAAGCGTCTATACAACGTCCGCCCCCGGGACACGTAGTTTTCCCCTTGTGTGTTCGTGTCACGGTGGTCACCTTATCGTCCTGCGGGAGTTTTAACAGGCGCTTTTTTTTTCCGACACATGATGTTCTACTGCCGGCTGCGCCAGGTGGCGCCAGTGACGCAAGATTGCCCCCTTCGGTTCATTCTCGCCATTTAGTCAGGCGTCCAGTGAAGTTGTCAGTAGGTTAAATGCTACTATACTTCTTCTGAGCTTGGCCTTTTGTTGCTACGGGACGGCATGTCTGAAGTCGACGACCACGATTGTATTGCGATAGCAGTTATATGGACACTCCAGGCTCATTCTTGCCCTCGTCGTCGCCCTAATGTTCCCTATGAAGTCCCAGGACGACAACACGGTTGCCGCGCGTCGTATGCGGTATGCGCAAGGGAAATCACGCGAGGGAAGCCGACAATTGCGGCTCAATCTGACGTGCACCCGCCGTGGTTGCTCATTGGCTTGGTTGTTGGGCTGCTGAGCACGAGTTCGCGGGATCGAATCCCGGCCACGGCGGCCGCATTTCGATGGGGGAGAAATGCGAAAACACACGTGTACTTAGATTTAGGTGCACCTAAAAGAACCGCAGGTGGTCGAAATTTCCGGAGTCCTCCACTACGGCGTGCCTCATAATCAGAAAGTGGTTTTGGCACGTAAAACTCCATAATTTAATTTAATCTGACGCGCGCGAAGGAGAAAGCGGAGAGCAAACAACCGTGGGGGGGATGGCAGGGAAAAAACGGGGGCGGTGTTGTGCTGCGGCAACAACTGCGCATAGCGCAACCGGGCGCAAGGACAGCTGACGATCGCGGCTCAATCTCGCGTGCCATATATGAAGGAAAGCGGAGTGGCAGCACAGTAGAGAGGGGGGAGGGGGGCGGGGCGGCTTCGGCTCGGCCATCGAGTACGTACTTTGCACGGCCGCGCGCCGTCGCACGCGCCGCATCTAGAAAGGGATCCGAAGATGGCTCATACATTTGTGTGCGCTGTGTCCACGCCGCTCTTGCGTTGAAGCGATAGACCGCACGAAGGACACTTCACTCGCCGCTGCTGCCGCGCTTGCTCACGTCAGCGCCCAGTGCTTTGCAGCGAGTGTCCGCGCTCGTTGACGGTGATGTACTCATTCTTGCTTGTGCGTGCTGATACCATGCTTGTTAATTCAATTAGTAAGCGAATGTTAACAACCTTACACAGCCAGTAGTACTACTATCCTTACTTCGTATAGCTGTCTACTAACTTACTACCGCAACTTATGCTTCGCCTTTCGGGCGAAACTGCGAATCTTTAAGCTAGCGCGCACTGTTGCCATTCGACGAACTGTAGCGAAACCGCTTCTAAACACAATTGTATATAGCTTCTCGTCTACGTCTTTCCACCTAACGATAGGGTAATTACTTAAAAAAATTGGAGCAATAGAAGTAGGGGTTTGCTTGATATTACCGACCAGTGTGATGAATACAAGAACAATGTAAAAAAGCCCAGCAGTATTAAAAGTTTTCTTTTTTTTTTTGCTGAGACGCGCGCATTGCTTACCTTTCAATGTTTCGTGACTGGAAGCCAAGAGTGTCTGCCGTGCGAATTTTCTGCTGGAAAAGAAGCAATTTACCAAGATGTTTCTGTTCATTATGCGAAAAAATTAGCTTCATGCGAGCAGAATTTGTTTGGATACTTTCCGCGCGTTTTTCCTAGATTGTACGTAACGGCTAATGTTTTTGAGGCTAGCAGTGCTAAGACTTGATATAAAGGTCATGAAGACGATCATAGTGCTTATCTATGACCTGTTAAGTATTTTAATGGTTCTATAGCTATAATTTCGTAGGATTATATGGCCTGTTTCGCGTTCATAGGATCCTCTGGCCTAAAGATACAGCTAAATTATGGGATTTTACGTCCCGAAACCACGATCTGATTGTGAAGCACGTCCTAGTGGGGCACGCCGGATTTAGTTTTACCAGTTGCGGTTCATTAACGAGCATCTAAATCTAAGTAAAGGGCTGTTTTACATTTCGCCTCCATAGAAACGAGGCCACTGTGACCGGCATTTCATCCCGCAACCTCGTGCTTAGCATCGCTACAACATAGACACTAAGCAACCACGGTGGATTGATTCCATGGCCTGTTGCGTTTTCACCTTCTCAAGATTCTTTCTTGCTTACATTACAGAAAAGCCTCAATACCATGTGGCCAGCTAAATACGCTTCTGAATATCTAATGTGCTGGCAAATAAAGTTTGCTAAAATCTGCATTTGCCGAGGCAATTTAAGGAAAGAAAAAAATTCACCGGCGATTACGATAGTCCATAATGCGAAACTTGAGTAGAGCTGTATACGTGTTCTCAATTCGCGAAACATTGGCTGGCACGGACAGTGTCTCGTGTGGTACATTGCAAATGCAGCAAATTGTGGCACGACAGCCAGGCTAATCGGGAGATCGAGAGAGGCAAAGCGCGGGTGACGCGTGGGCGCGATTCACAGCAGCCGCCGCAGACAAACCTCTGCTCATGCAGCGCTTTCTATCCATATATGGTATCGGTGGACGCGTTCACCGCATGCCATCGGTGAGCAGACGACGGTGCGCTACTCTGGCGCCACCTCGTACAGGTCGTCGCTGCAGAGCCCGTCTTACGCTGCAATACGCTTTTCTTTTTACGCTTTTGATATGGGACCACCTGGATGGGTGCAGAGTTGGTGACACTCCGTGCTGCACTTCGTTTCATTAATCAGGAGTCATCGCAACAATGACCAATTCTTACGTATTTCATGGCAGCCCTTCACTGTACACAAAGGCCAATACGCCACGGAACTAACGAACGAATGGCCTCAGAAATTAGACAGATTCATCGCAGCCGTGACAAGGGACGCAACGTAATCTTTCAATGATTTCCATGGCATTGCAAGATCAACGGGAATGACCACGCAGACGAAGCCGCCCCATCTGCGAACAAAAATGGTAAAATTGTCTTGCTTCCGCGTTCGCTAACAGACGATGTGCCTGGCCTGCGATGGAGGCCCCGTGAATGTGCTTTGCCCCTGTGGGACACAAACCGTTACACCATGTGTGTTTGCGTTCGTTGTCCTCGCATATAAAGATGCATCTACTGCCTGTGTTATCCCGATGTGAACAGACCTTGCTGTACCGTCTGTGGCTAGGCGTTGCATTTACCAACTCTTATGCCTTCCTTATTAGAACGGCCAACAGCCCTACATGCAACACATGCAGCCGTGAAAAGACGCTCACAGACACTTAACACTTATCATTAATTGGGCGAGTTCGTACTGGTTGAACATCTTGAAGGAGCAGCACAAGACGACGAAGACAAAAGGCAGGACACACAAGACAGCGCTGTGATATATGTTATGACATAAAATGATATACGCTATGATGTGAAATCAGAAGTGTTAAACTCTGTATCACCGAGGACAATGATGAGCTCAAATTTTCTAGCAGCTATGCTCTATCTGTTAGTAGTTTTTCTCGAGATTCTCTCTACATAGCTTCGACCTTTGATGAATGCAAAGGAAATTTATACCGACATAGTCTGGCATTTGCTTTGGCTCCATTGTTGCTCAAGTAGTAAATAAGATTTGCCTAGGCAGGCTTTATAGAAATATAAGAAGTAACCTAGATGACCGAACAATCAAAGTGCTAAGATATTTTGATGATTTTCTGGTCTTTTTGAAGAATTCTAATTTCCAACATATGGTTCATGATGTAGTTCAGGTATTCCGCAAATGTGGGTCAGGGTTAGATTTCACGCATGAAGTGCCAGATATAAACGACCTACAATTTTTAGATACGGGGCCTAAACTAAATGATAAGTATGTGTCCTGGATGTATTTTTCAAAGTCAGTAAAACCAATTTAAATTTAACTCCGCTTATTGGAATGTGGTAAAAACATGGCACTGCCTTTTCGGTTCAATCTTCCGCAGTTTCGAAAACGTGTTTTCACCAGACTTCTGAGAGTTGTTTTTTAAACAAGTGGAGCGTTTGAGCGCGGCAGGTTTTCGGGAGGATGCCGTGCGCATGACCGTGCAGAAGCTTGTTAAGCCTGTAAAATTAGGAGCGCCCGCAAGAATGAATAATCCACAGCCTGCCGACAAAAAGAAAAATGTAGTTGTAATTCAATATGTGCACAGAGTACCACACATCCTCAGGAATGTAGCAGGCAGGTTTGAAGTAAGGGTCCTTTTTTCTGCCCCTAACAAGATGACCAAAATTTTCGGGAAGATTCATAGGAAGATGGCACAGACTGCCTACACACATGTTGGGATAGGCTGCACTGTTAAGCACACGTCCCCGCCTGTGAACTGTAGAATGGGAGTTGTTTACGAGGTTCCACTTTCCTGCGCTCACGTCTATATGGGCCAAACAGGCCGACGCCGGAACATGAGATTGTCAGAGCATAGGCGCTAGCTAACGGGTAATCGCTACTCGCATGTCGCGCGGCATTGCTCTGAACATGGGTGCACTCCAATATATAAAGACACGACAATACTTTCCGCGCATAGCAATCAGACTATGGGGGAGATTATTGAGGCCTATTATATCAGCAAAAAAGGATCGCGTTGTGTAAGCATGGCATCATTAAATTTGCTTGACAGTGCATTTGAATTTTAAACTGTCTCATAGCGTAACATTAGATTACACGGTTTTGCATTTTTGCCAGTGCACTGATAATGACGTCATCGATGGGAGCGCATGCGGGTATGGGCTCTAGTGCATAAGTTCGTGTATGCCTTCTAATAATGCTAGTTGTGAGTTTCCCGTCTTTTGTCTTCGTAGTCTTGCGCTGCCCCTTCAAGATCTTATGTGAGCTGACCACGCTCTTGGTTTTGCTTGTCTATGGGCCTTCTGATGAAAGTTTTGTGCCTACGGGCAGCTTACTGAGGTAACCATGACTGTGAATTTGCCAGCTGTTTAATAAGACGTTTTACCTGAACGAGAACTGGGAAAAGGCTTTTTGCACTCCTTATGTACATGTTGTTTGTACGAAAATGTTAAGTAATATTTAAAAATGACCATTTGGAAATATAAGGATGGTTCCTTCGGAGACATGCCGTCAATGGTAGCGACCTCGAGGTGACGGGTCATATGTGGCAGTTAATCTCTAATTAAAAAAGCATTATTAACTTTTAAACTTCTCGTTTCGGCGGGCTCATTCTAACTGGTAAATTGATGCAAAGTGATGTTTACAATGGAATACCAACTAGCCCGTACCCAAACCCTGTGTCCCTGTACAAGCTGTATCAACCTTTGGATCTGAAGAAAGCGGAATAACCCGTGTAACTGTGGCACGGCGAATTTTAGGTTTGAGAGAGCGCGAAACAGAAATTTGGAGGCTGCAGTAAGCGCAAAACCACGGCTCTCGAGGTGAGGTTCCGGTTACGTCATCCAGCAGCCCACAGCCAGGGTGCTGCGACTCCGTGCTCCTCCATGTTTCAGCGTATTGGCTACCGAGTCTAAATGAACGGGCCAGCCTCGCTATCGACTTGGCCATACCTACAAAGTTTTTCGTATAACAAGCGTGTCTCGGACAAGATTGGTAACAAAACAGTCATTTAGTTTGTTACGGTGTTGTCCGTTAAAACAGCAGACCAGCGTATACATACCAATATGAAGAAGACTTACTTGGTCAAATATATTCCCACGTCTACTGAAGAAAATATGTGCTTGTTTACTTTGATGAAATGGTTCAAAGCGGAAGGCGTGCGAGCCACAAGGAGCTCCTTGTCATCGGGGCATCTTTCTGCTATTATTTCAGTGTCGTTCTGTAATAGAAATATTTACCCTATTGTATAAAAGCAAGTCTGCAAGAATATATGCGTAATGCATTTGGTTATATGACAATATTGAAGTATGCCGGCTCTGCGATTGGAAGATAGTAAGAAGGTCCGAATAGAAGCTTCTTGAATAAAATTCGTCAGTTAGTTTCTTAGCATAGTCTTTCATATAAGTGCTCTTGTGATATTTTCTGGGGAGGGCGAATATCTGAACGAAAAACGAATTTTCGTGTTCCATCTCCGCCTTGGCATGAGCGCGTGACTTCCTTCTCGGCCTGAAGTGTAACTTTAAACTGAAAACCGCTACTCTTAAATCAATGAGGTGCATGCTTTATCTATACTAAGAGAACTTGCGCAATCAACCACTCAATTTAGGACAAGCTAATGCACCTACTTTCGTTTCTTCTGTGTCGAGTTCTTGTTACATGGGTGTAATTTTGGCTATTCGGGCTAGATCGGAGTTTTCACTAGCCTCATCGATGACAAACGTAGCGACGTGACTTCACTCTAAATTATTCGCGCTTATTTGGTGTGTTACTTTAAATTTACCTGTCGTATTTCTTTCCATGAGTATAGCACATTTGGTGTTTTGTTGAACACTGACGACATATTCCTGGAGAAGAAATCGCAGTATCCGCCGAAAAGGTGATATGTTGAGTTTGATAATTCACACTGCGAATATAAATGCCAGCTTTACTTTGTGTATCTTCAATCATCATCATCATCATCGTCATCATCATCGTCGTCATCATCAGCCTGGTTGCGCCCATTGCAGGGTAAAGGCCGCTCCCATAGTTCTCCAACTACCCCGGTCATGTACTAATTGTGGCCATGTTGTCCCTGCAAACTTCTTAATCTCATCCGCCCACCTAACTTTCTGTCGCCCCTGCCACGCTTCTCTTCTCTTGGAATCCAGTCCGTAACTCTTTATAACCATTGGTTATCTTCCCTCCTCATTACATGTCCCGCCCATGCCCCCCCCCCATTCCTTTTTCTTCATTTCAACTAAGATGTCATTAACTCGCGTTTGTTCACTCACCGAATCTGCTCTTTTCTTATCCCTTAGCGTTACACCTATCGTCTTCTTTCCATAGCTCGTTGCGTCGTCCTCAGTTTAAGTAGAACCCTTTTCGTAAGCCTCCAGGTATCTGCCCCGTACGTGAGTACTGGTAATACACAGTTTCTTCCAAGTATCTGGCTAATATTGTCGCTAGTATCCCGATAAAACTAATACTGTTTCGACAGAGTCAGGATGCTGCGAGCGATCAGGCAAAGTGCCAAGCAGCTTGTATTCTCCACTGGATAAGCGGATGTATCCATATCCATAAGTTAAACCATAAGCATATCAATAGGCTAAATCATAAAGCATAAGCATAAGCTAAACCGTAAGCATAACCATAGGCTAAATAATAAAGCATAACCATAAGCTAATCCATAAGCATCACCGAACCTTTTCGCTTCGAGATATCCAGGCTTAACGTTAGCTAAGCCCCAGCCAATTTTTTAAACAATAATGCTTAATAGAGATTGAGTTGTATACTTTTAGTATGGTAGTCCTAAAGAGGAAGTTTTGTTTCGGACAACTCGGATTTCTCCATCCAAGGAAACATAAAAAAGCAGCAATAATTTGAAGAGAGAACCGCTTATCCAATTAAAGTAACATTTCTGCATTCGAGCAAGAAAGATAATTTTTTGCGACTGTAGCAACCAAAACTTTCAGTTTAGACTTTATGGCTTCTATAAAGGAGGCCGGATATTGGTATGTTTAGGCAAGATTGAAGCCGTGCATGAAGTTTACACATTCATAACTCTACACAAAAAAGAGGTAGCGCTTTTTCTTGAACTGTAACATTAAAGAGTGGAGAGCGGACAACTTTTCTATATTAGTTTACAACTGACGCGAAAATGTTACACAACTTGTTAGAATATTCAAGGAGTCCTACTCACAAATTAATGGTATATTTCGGACCAATGTATAATAGTTCAATTATGCCTGCTTTAAATATATTAATAGGCGCAGTTGGTCGAATTGTGAAATCACTATTGATTGAAAAGTCACATTACTTCGAACATAGTGTGCATGTTTTAAATTTCTAATACTTTTTGTGAAAATGAATGGCCTCAACAAACAATCCGCTTCCTGTATTACATTACTTCGAACATAGTGTGTATGTTTTAAATTTCTGATACTTTTTGTGAAAATGAATGGCCTCAACAAAAAATCCGCTTCCTGTATTCGTGATACTTTACTTTTTTCGAATGCGAGAAACATCTATAAGTTGAGTCGACCGGCTGTAGATAAACACGACTGATCCGGTCCCAGGAATTCAGGTAGAAGCTCACGAACTCAAGCTCCTTTTTAACCGACGCTGTGGTAGGCAGAGAGAACGACGAATAAAATCTATTTATATCTGACACTCGCAGTAACACAGACAACAGCCCATTGTCACCAAGGCTAGTGCACCATAGTGTGTGCACCATAGTGCACACACTATGAATAAAACACAATAAATTACCAGCAAAGCGTTTCCTGCGTAGCTCACAAGATACATTTAGACACGCGACTTCTGAAATCAGATGTGTATGAACTGCAACTGCTTAAAAGTGCAGATTGCAGGCACTTCATTATCGTCAAAACAAAGCACGTGCAAAAAGTGTAAGACGCATGAGAAGCCTAGAAGTTTAGGCTATGCATAAACGACGTTATTCGTACAAGAATAAGGAACTGCGTGCTCGGAGCCCCGAGCCATTTGACGCAGTCCGCGAACACAAGACATTTAACAAAAAAGAAAATAGGTGCAAAAATCTGTATGTGAAAAGCGGCTTTAGTGGCCTTCGATTCTAGATGGACGCGAGAGCGCCAGGACGTGTCGAGGCGTGTATACGATATCTAAAGGATTTGAATCTCCAGCGGCAGCGGCGTAAACCGGTCGATAGTTATTGCAATATCAGTTAGTTACCGCAACTTTTCAACAACACGTTACATCTTTGTGAAATGCGGAAAGACTAGGAATGTTAAGTTGCACAATGGAAATCACATGCAATCTGGCGTGGTTTTCAAAGAGTCATGTACCAACAACCGCACAAGACAGTCGACCTTAATCGGATACCCTATGCAGGCAGCGTGGTCTTACGAATACTCGTGGAGGCTTTCCACATTGTATGCCCACCTTTGAATATGTTGCCCAAATGGTACCAATATTGTGCTATAGAGATTAGCGTTATTGTTACTTTCAAATCACGCTCTGGAAGTGAATAGGACTAAGGCCAGTGAATCAGAATTTTTAGGTTGCCAAGGAACAAGATATTTATATTACGCTGCAGTTAGTGAAGCACTACACGCGAGTTCTGAGTAACATTTTTATGCTGCCACATATAAGAAAACTATTCTTGTTGCCGAATCCCGCGCAGTGGATTCTGGGATCAATCTAGCGATGCCAATTGGAAGCTCACCGATAAGACAACCACACCGATAACCACGAGCTTGAGGTCCAAGCGATCCGTGTCGGTTCTTGCGTAGATTTGGTTCACCTTGGTAAAAAGAGGAAGCAAAGAAATACTGTTCATATGTAATCAACAAACAGAGGCAGAAGGCAGGAGAAACAAAGAAGATACACTAGGGGCTCTCTATTACGGCTAAAATTGTTGAAAATCACAGATAGCAGTGCACTGGACAAATGTATTGTTGGGAACCGAGAGATTGCAGCGGAGCGCAAATACCAGAGGACCAGCGTAGCAGGCACTTAGAATGGATTAGCGCGTGCCGTGCTTGCGCCGCGAGCACGCGCCGCCCAATTTTATTGTCATCTTTTGCCATGCTGACCGAGGGCGCCGACATTTGGCGTCCGCGCGTAACGGCGTCGGTGGGCGCTGCGTATGACGATGCGCTGCGCGGCCCCGATGCTGGGATGGCAGGTGTCGCATAAAGAGATTGGATCCCCGCACGCAGGAAGGTAGCCCCAATGAAGGGGAGAGGTGCAGCCGTTGACATTTCACACCAGAGTGAGAGGCTGCCACAAACGGCTGAGGAACGGAGGGAACGGTGTCTCAGGGTCTTCCACCTGCGCCCGATCTAGACGTTCCCAGCCCACAGTTCACGTAGAAGTGCCGAGGGAGGTGATGCGGGAGAGTGCACCAGCTGTCTCGTTTTCAGTGTCTTTAATCTACGGGATGTCCCTCGTAAACTCCGATATATGACGAAGTTCACGTACATGGAAGAGGTTTACGGAAGACGCACGCCAGAGGTTTATGATCCATGCGAACATAAAATGGCTGGCCCTCCATGAAGTGTCGAAAGTTCTGGACAGTGGACTCCTCGGGCCCTGATGGTATTTAAATGAATAAATATAAAAAATAAATTAGAAGAAGTGAATCGGCGACGGCTTGTTCTGCAGCCCTGAAAGCAGCTTGAGCTTCGGGAGATCAGGAAAACGCCGATGAGAAGCGTTTGGTCGTGCGAAGAAGGTCAGTCAATGGCTGCAGAAACTCACTGTAGTGCGGAATAAAACGTCGGGGGAAACATTAGGCCCAGCAATTCACTCAGCTGGCATAGGGTAGTCGGTGCTGGGAAGTCTTGCACGGCCTGAACGTGGGAGGGCAATGGACGAATTCCCAGCACCAAGGTATGGTGACCTTAGAACTCGAGGTCGGAAGAACCAAAGGCGCATTTCTGGGGGTTGGCAACCAGGCCAAATTGCTAAAGGCGTCGAAAGAGTTTGAGGAGCTCACGCTTATTATGTTGTCGAATGGGACTCACGACGATGATGTCGTCAATGTATTCAAATACAACCGGGAGTTCGAACGCTACTTCGACAATGAATATTTGGAACGTTTCAGCTGCGTTATGTTGCCCAAAGGGCATGCGCACATACTTAAAGAGGCCGAAGGGTGTAGTAATGGCGGTCTTCGGGATAACGGCAGGCACAACGGGAATATTGTGATAGGCCTCGACAAGGATCACTTTACTAAAGACTTTGCATCCTTCCAGGTGGCCTGTCAAATCTTGAATGTGTGGAAAGGGCTATCGTGAACCGTGTGAGCGTTCAGCTCCCGGCAGTAGCCGCGCGGACGCCAGTCACCCGGTTCTTTCTTGGGCACCAGATGGAGTGGCAAGGCCCAACTGCTGGATGAAGTGCGAGTAATGGACAACTGGAGCATGTGTTCGAATTGCTGTTTAGCAGTGGCCAGATCTTCATCGAAGAGGCGCACGCGGACAAGCTGCGACGGGTAGACCATGCCTGACAATGTGGTGGATTACTCCGTGCTTTGGTGGGTGATTTAGGTTGCTGGGTCTCGTCACCCCAGGAAAATATTCGAAGATGCGAGCTTACGGTCATGCAGGTATCAGCGTGCGGATGCCAGTGGGACCGACAGCTGACCGATCTCCTGGGATGGAGTGTCGCATCTTGTAGACAATCAGGCGACGGCAGCGGCTGACGTCGAGGTCAAAATGAGTCAGAAAGTCAGAGCGGAAGATAGTGTGATTCACATCGGTTACAATGAAGACCCACCGGAACGTACGCCACTGGCCAAGGTCGAGAATGACGAACCGTAGATCGTACGTGTCGATGGAGGTAGAGTTTGCCACGCAGACCGCAGGAGCCTGGAAGGTACTTCACTTAGAAGCGCGGTGACGCTTGGAGTACGGCAATACCCTGACCTCGGCACCAGTGTCGATATGACAGCGCAGGCCGGAACTGCAATCCATGACGATGAAAAGGCGGCCAGGTTGTAAGGCGAGATCACATGCCGCCGTCAGTGATCTCGCATTGCATTTCCCGACCACTGGCATGGGAACTTGCGCTGACGGGCGCGGTGCTAGAAAGTGCGATGGCACCAGTAAATAACCGAACTTCAAGGACTGCGCGAGCGCCCTTGGTGCTGGTACGGGCCATCCTTCAAAGAGGCAGCGACGACAACGCCACCGCGTGAGGAAGTTCAGGAGGCAAGTTGGCAAGTAAGTAGCGATATCTAGAAGTATCTGAGGTTATGTGGTGTAGATCGAAGGAGGCTTGACCTGGGTGAACCAAACCTGTGGGTCCTAGCACCAGAACGTGGACAGGCGAAGCTGTAGAGCTCCGACATTCTGTAGGCGTGAGGTAGCATCAGGCACAAGATTTCCTCAGGGCGGTAGGTTGCTGGTGTTGATCGTTTCGTAATCCGGAGCCACCAACAGCGTGAACCGAGAGGTTGCGGTGGAGCTCCAGGACCAGAGTACCAGCGTAGCAGGCTCTTAGAACGGAATACCGCGCACTGTGCTTGCGCCGCGAGCACACGTCGCCCAACTTTATTGTCGTCATCTTTTGTCATTCCGACAGAAGGCGTCGACCTTTAGCGTCCACGCTAAAGCAAAGTGCAAACAGCTAACATGCTAAGCAACAACAGCTAACAAGCATTTGCAACGTCTGGCTAATATCTATGGACAGCGAAGGGGAAGAGAAATGCAGCCATCATGAAGCACAGAGCGCTATGGGGTGCTATGGTTCCAGGACTTACTTTTGGAAATGCGGTTGCTTGCTTTAAATCAGAGGTACAATCAGGACTCGATGGGAACCAAAGGTCAGTGGGACGCATCGCCGTAGGCGCTCACAGGAAGACTACAAATGAAACAATATGGTGTGATATGGGCTGGACTAGTCTTGAAGTCAGGGAAGCTCGCAGTAAAATTGATTATGAAGAACGACTGAGGAATATATGGAAGAAAGTACTGATTCACAGTGGAGGAAAAGAACTACAAAGCTTACCGGCAAGTATGCGGCCTGTAGGGTGGGCAACACAGCAACAAAGAACGTCAAGGGGAAAGTCAGAGAGGCTGAAATAATCTCATGGGTGGCGGCAATGGAAAAAAAACCTGCCATGAGTAACTACTTAAGAGGAAAAAACGAAATTAGGAAAGAAGCAGTTTATGATAACTCAAAGGGAAGCTCATTACTTTTCGAAGTGAGATCGGGATGCCTTAGAACACGCACCTATAAATCGAGATATAAAAAGAAAGAAGAAGCATGTGCGTGCTGCGATAAAGCTAGGGAAACGATGGATCATGCTTTATTACAATGTGAAGACGTCTGCCCAGCGGTTGATTTAGGCACCACTGGTCTCCTTGAAGCCCTTGGGTTCAGCGAGAGCAGTGTAAAAGTAAACATGTCCGCAATAGATATTAGTAAGAGGCCATTGGAAGATTGGTGGAAGGAAAGTAGGGAAACGACAAAAAACGGAGACCTACAAAAGCAAAGTTCGCAATAAGGGATCAGAAAGTTAGGTTGTGGGAGTTCATAGAGTTTCTTTCCTTTTTTTTCTTTTTTAACCTAGGTAGGGCATTAAACAGTATAATAGCAAGAGCTTGGTGGCGCAACCGACCGCCCCGTTCAAAAGGGGACTCTCATAACATTCATCTATCCATCCATCCGCGAGTAGCGGCGTCGGTGGGTGCTACAGTATAATAGCGCGATAATTTTTTTTACATACCCTCGTACATATAACACAACTACATTTGAGAAATGCGAGACAACTTTGGTTCTGAAGAACGGTTCCGCACCAAGAAACATTGCTGGATGGAGAGGAGTGTGCTGTTGGTAAGCTGCAGGGAAGTGCTTTCTCCACCCAGTTTCTACTTCCTGGCATTCCATCAAGGCACGAAGTACGGTAAGCCGCTCGCCGCATCCGCCACTAAAGGGAGGTTCACCGCCAATCAAAGGGCAAGAATGGGTCCCGTATGTATGTCCTGTTCTCAATTGACAAGACATCAGTTCGTGGCGCTTTTGCTATTGGTGGTCAATTACCTAACCAAGGCTTGATTAAATGAAGCTTATTAAAGGTGTTTTTATCCCAAAGGCTTTGTCAAATATGTCAGAGCCTTTTTCGTAAAGATGGCTTCAAATTGGTCGCTGCAATAGCTACAGAAGATTCACTTACTTTCGTTGTTGTGGACGCAGCAATTCTGTCTGCGAACGTACTACCCGCAATGCCTCTATGACCGGACATCCCGCATAAAATGACATGGTGGTTTGATGCATACGTAGTGCACAGAAGTGCGAACAGATAATTGGCTACAGGATTTTTACGTCCACGCCGATATTAAAACTTGGACAACGTAATTGCGTTTTTTTTAATTTTTACTTTCTTGATGTACCTTACATCCGAGAATAGCGCACATGCCTCAGCCGTAAAGATACTTCTTTCCGGATTCAGAACATCAGACTCCGAGTAGGATGGACCTACTGCGGGCATCGCATACTGCGGGCAGACCTGAGAGCATCTGATCGTGATACGGCAGTGAGGCACTCCGGGCCAGAGTATTTTGCCTGTAATTGAAGAAAGTGCAAATTAATGCGTTCCTGTGGAGCGTTCCTGGTGATCTTATGAGTGGTGCCGCGAAGTGGTAGCTGCCCTAGCCACGGTTTATTCAGCCCAGCTAGTCATGGTGCAGCGGGATCTCCGGAGTGGCTGACATCGCGGGCGCTCAAGTTGAGTGCGCTAGCGTGCTCTATTCTCGCGCTACCTGCACGTGAGTACCTCTTCTTCGCCTACTTTGGAGGCAATAGCCGCGCCTCTACAAGGCCCCCTCCTAGTGCGAAGCGCGATTGAAATCCAATGGTAAAGTGTGCAGATGGTGTCGTGGTTGGCAGTGTAGGGCTCACGCAATCCGAGAGAAATGCACCAGGCAGCACCGGCCGCTTAGGTTGTGTGCGGGGTGCAGCCACAGTGATGCCCTAGTACGAAATCGCGACCTGCTGCAGGTTCTCGTAGATGCCCGGACCTGTGAAAGTCGGAGCTCCAAATGTAGGCCATATGGCAGCCCGGGCCTGGCGTGCACATTACGCAAGTGACTCATGTTGGTGACGTAGACGTCATTCTCGAGCTGAAGTAGCCAGATGGCAGAGCTGCTCCTGCAAAACTTCGGTAGGCCATGCATCCGCGGAACGTGCCAGCACAGAATATCGGAAGACTCGCCTGCTGCTGCTTGCGGTAAAATCTCGAATGCCGATAGCATCATGGTTGCGGTGGTCGCTTTAATGCACTGCGACGGTTGTGCATGTGGCGTCTCCATGCCTGCGAGAGTGAAATTTGCGCCTAGTGGAGCCGGTGAGAGAGCCTCTATATCAGGTGATGAGTGAAGTGCCACCAAACGGAAGGCGGACAGCTTGCGGGAAGGTCCAAGGAAGGAGAGCAGCGGGCCGTAGAATAACCGAAAACGCTTACGTCTGGCCCAGTGAATGCCTTGGAAAATGTCGCGCAGATGCCTATTAGCTGGGGAAGAGGATAAATAACCGAGCAGAGGTGTGATGCTGAGGCCAGTCAGTAGTGACGATCGGGACGGGTGAACGCGAGTGACATTGGACGACAAGACGCGGAATGCGGCGATGGTCAAAAAGGCGGGAGCGGTAGTGACTGAGCGCTCGAAGTGACAGTGAGCGACATTGTAGAAGTCGGGGCCGGGGGTGGCAACCGGAACCTGGATCGCAGCCGGTGCCTGGAACCTTGTTGGGAAGGAAGTGGCAGTCCAGCAAGATTAACCACATGCCCGGCAAGTTGATGTGGAATTCCGGGACATCCTACAACCGTGGGAAATCTACCGAATCGCATGAGGCCACGTCACCCACCTTGGTAGAGTCGGTGCGCGGATGCTGGCATTGCTGGGCTGGGTCGTACGGTGTCGCCAAGATGTGGGTTGACGGTGGCATGACTTGCCTTGGTCGTCCGACTCACCAGCGTGTGGATGGTGGCGCGGAGAGGCTGCCGCCGTAGCCACAGTTTATTTAGGCCAGCAAGCCGTGGTGCAGCGGGATCTCGGGAGCGGCCGACGCCGCGGTCGCCCAGGTCGAGCACGCTAGCGTGTACTATTCTCGCGCTACTTGCACGCGATCGCTTCTTCCTCTTCGCCTGCTTCGGAGGCGATAGTCGCGCCACTACAATCTCAATAAATGATGTGTCACGTTCTATAAGCTGCCACTGCCACGGGGGTAACACCTTTGCTGGAGGCATCAGAAGATGTTCAAGGAGAGGTACCCCAATTCTTTGCTGAGACTCCACACACGCCACAAGAAAGGGTCGATTGCAAAAAAATGTGGCGCACGCCACATCAATTACATTAGAGTGAGAAGGATGTTCTGGATTCGAGTGTACTTTCAAAAAGTATGTGAAACTAGTGTATAAACTTTGCAGTTGGACTGACCACTCATTGAATTCTACACAGAGACTTTGTACAGGGTTTGTTCCGAAGGCTTCTGTGGCCAGTCGGACGCCTTGATGGTGCAAAGGATCGACTGCTTTTAGGCTACTTAATTTTCCAGACTTGTAAACTGGGGCACCGTAGTCTAAGCGGTAGCGTAGAAGGCTCGTGAATTTGTTAGAGACGCTTCATATCACTGCCCCATGTTATGTGTGCTACAATATTCAGTAGGCTCATTTGTAAGCGTCGAGTGCTACTATGTGAACGGCTTCAACCTCCGATTTTCAGCTTGCTCTATGGTCACGCATTGCATACAACTGGAGGTGGAGTGCTGCAGCACGATGCGATATCATGGACGGGATATCGCAACTGATTCGAC
Source organism: Dermacentor variabilis (assembly GCF_050947875.1). Taxonomy (NCBI): domain Eukaryota; kingdom Metazoa; phylum Arthropoda; class Arachnida; order Ixodida; family Ixodidae; genus Dermacentor; species Dermacentor variabilis. Next base: position 90,594,901 of record NC_134578.1, read on the forward strand.
GGTTGTGATTTGCAGCGATGCACTCAGCACATTAGCGCAAGCTCTTGGGCCAGTTAAGCCTCCGTCCGTGTCCAGCCTATGTTCTTTGTGCGCGCGTCCTTTGTGTTTCGCTGGTACCTCCTTTTTTCATGTTCATCGCATTCCATAGTCGAGTCACCTAGGGAATCTGATTGATAAAGAATCTGATATGGAATAGGAGTCACGACTATATGGTGACAGGAAGCTTACCATTATCATTGAAAAGGAAGGTGTACAATCAGTGCATTTTAACAGTGCTGACATATGGGGCAGAGACTTGGAGACTGAGAAAGAAGCTTAGGAACAATTTAAGGAGCGCGCAATGAGAGATGGAACGAAGAATGCCAGGCATATAAGAGACCGAAAGAGATCGGTTTGGATCAGAGAGCGTACGGGGTTAGGCGATATTCTAATTGACATTAAGAGAAAAAAATGGAGGCGGGCAGGTCATGTAATGCGCAGGTTAGATAACCGTTCGGCCAGAAGGTTTACAGAATGGGTACCAAGAGAAGGGAAGGACAGTCTAGGACGGCAGAAGACTAGGTGGGACGATGAAATTAGGAAATTCGCGGGTGCTAGTTGTAATTGGTTGGCACAGGACAGGGGTAATTGGAGATCGCGAGAAGAGGCCTTCGTCCTGCAGTGGACATAAAATAGGGTGACGGTGATGAGGAGGAGTCACGATGGTACTAAAAGCGGAGGCCTTTCGTGCAGGACGCTGATGTGTCCGGATGTGAACCCAGGCGTTTAACATGCTCCTGTGTAGAGTGGGCTTCTCCAACTAGAGCCATGTAACTAATCTAAAATAAACCCTTCTACCTTTATTCCTACTACCGGACGTACTCGTCGATGGCCTTGGTGGGTTCCTGGCCTAAATTCCACCGCGAGCCGCAACAAACTGGCTCGCAGCGGTGAGATCAAGAAAGTAGTTCTCACCAGCTGGAATCAGTGGACTTGTGAATGTGGCTCCGAGCGACACAAACATCGCAAGATTGAGGAAAGCTACAAGCGGAAGAGCAACTTTTGCGGATCCAGGATCAGCAGACCTCCTCTTCATGGCTTAGGGAGGCACAACCGTCGCAGTAATGGTGTGGAGTCTTGGACGGCCTGAGGAAACTTCAAGGAAGGGCAGCAGAAGGCAGTTTCACGATCTGGGATTGGCGGACCTGTGAACATGGCTCCGGGAGACACGACCTTCACAATCTTGACGTTGGGTAAGTGCTTCAGGAACTACGTTTTGCCAGACGAACAGAACAGGGTTCTATCGCGCATTTAGCCGCGATTTAGCCAGAGGTGAGCACCAGATGTAGATGTTGCAACGAACCGGGCGCGCTGGTCCGTGGCTCCCAAGACACCGACCCGCGCGCAGGCGCGCGCAAATGGCGGACGCCGCGGCCGGTCTATGAATTGTAGAAACGCTGGAACAGGGGTTTCTTTGAGTTTTCGCGTAGTAGAATTATGTTTTTCTCGTATAGGCAAATTACAATCCGAGTGCTACCATTTCTGTAGGTTGTGTAATTTGTAGTTTACGATTTTGTCGTGTATTTTAGCTTGAGAAGTTAAATTAGCTCAGTAAATTCCTTGCGCCACATGGAGGGCCTGGGTGTGCGTTGTTCGAAAACTGGGTTTTCTGCGACACGGGAGTCTAACCGCTATCACGTTAAAATCCAAGGGCGATAACGCCGTCTCCGTGGACCCTACGCTGTACGTGCGAGTAACGCGTGCGAGGATTGCCGACGATGGTGGCTCAATCTCGCGAGCGCGAAAGAGAGGGGAGCGGGGAAGAAACATGCCGTATTCCGTCGCGCGCGAGGCGCCCAACGTTCCCAGGCGCTGGGGTGCGGGGTAAGGTGGCGTTTGACCCCGGCTCCAACTTACTGCAGCTGCGCATGTGGCGGCTCCACGAAGTCGCGCGGCAGTATCTTGAGCGCGATCTGCGTTAGGGGCAAAGTTTAGGTGCGTCGACGGGTCGAACGGCTCGATGCTTGGTGCGTGCTGTGTGTTCACGGTGCTCAGCTAGCGTTGAAATGATTGACAGCACGAAGATCAGTTCGCTCGCTGCTGCTGCCGCGCTTGCTCACGCCAGCGTTTCGACAGCGTGTCCGCGGTTATCGAGTATGGCGTGCTCATGTTTACTGTGCACGCTGACAATATGTTTGTTAGTTTAGTTAGCAAGCAAATCTTTGATATGAACGATAAAAGTACTGCGTTTACTTCATGTGGCCGACTGATAATTTGCTATTGCAATCGATGCTTCGCCTTTCGGGCGAAACTCTGAATTTTTTAAAAAGTAGGTAAGACATTAAGCAAGATAATAAAAAAAGCTTGGTGCCACAATTAATCGCCCCGTTCAAAGCAACGATCCATCTATTCATCCTGCCAGATTCCATTGCACGACGTATGGGCAACTATAACAGATTCGCTACCATGCGTACGCATACGTTGAATGTTGGTTGCTATCGCGTCCTTTTCAGTGGCAGCATAGCAAGACGTGATTTAGACGCTATTGCAATTGAGACTGCAGCAAACTGAAGGCGAAAGCGCCTTCAGTTTGCTGCCCTTTTCGAAGTACTGGCGGCTTTTTCAGCGACTTGGTGTGCATGAACATGCCCTATAAGTACTGAAATCACACCTGCGTAGTCAGGTAATCATATCATAATTCGCACCTAAGAAAACACTCTTACTGAGAGCTTCTACGAAGAATATCACGTAATATCAATTGCGTAAGATGTTCCAAAATTATTGCAGGTGGTTCTGGGTTACGTGAGACAGCCGGTAGATCAGATATACGGCGTTCAAAGTTATGATTTATATATTCCCAAAGTTCGAGGGGAGGATACTTGTTTCTGTGTATATTTCTACTTTGAAAGTCACTTCTTTATTCAGTGAATTATATTGCGGGGCGATATTTCCAGTTACTGCCATTCCTGAATATTTTTGTTGACCTTGAACAATGCTGTATGGCTAAATGTTGTGGTGTTCAACAAAATATTTGCCTCAAATACACAAGCTAAATACGATTAGCAATCGTTTCATCATAGGTGTATATTTGTTCTTTATATGCTTTATATGACGTGATGAACATAATGATTCTATGCCAATGCAATCTGTGAATCCCAAGCCCTATGGAAACATTAGCAGACACATGCATGTGCAGTCTCCCTGCCAAGCGGAATGCCGAATGATACCACGAAATGACATATTGTAATCGCTGTACTCCACTTGAAACTGCGTATGAACTGCCACTATCCCTATGTTCTTGGCTGCAACTTCATTACACGGCTCTACATCAAGCGGTCACGCTGTTATGAGTGAGGTGTCTGTTGGAGTTGGTGCACGATGTCTATAACATATTTACGGCTGCATGCCCGTTGTGTTACCTCAAGCCATCAATAGTGGGGGACTGGCCCAGAATGAGAACGTACTATTTTCTCATTCGCGAAGCCGAAGTTTTCAGTTCGGGCACATACCAAATGATCCAAATTGTCCATTGGGTCAGACAGCAACCAGAAGGCAGGACAAAGGTCAGCACACACCGAATGGCGGAAGCTAGTAAAGAACTTCCGTCAGTGGGTACGTGAAAGAGGTTAGATTCATACTGCGAGGTTGGTAAAATTCCAAAACATAATCCTAATCGCTTTCATAACAAACTCTTCGAGAACCCGTCTAACTATAGCGAGATGCCAAATGGCAATGAATATGCAGGGTTAAAGAAAATGCTTTGACAGTGCAGCGCAATTTCAACGACAGTTTTTTTTTCTAGAATTATAGCGGAACATAACTTCCTACGATTTACCAGATAGAAAAGGCCCCGTGTTAACATCACTGAATTTGCGCAGCTCGTCCACAAGGGTAGGCGCAGCGCGAATACTGCAAAAACCTGTACCAGCCTTTCCCTTAAGATTGCTTGGGAGACCCACACCTCGCAAGGGTAATTCCGTAGCAGGTCATGTAAGTACTAGATGAAAAAAACTTGGCGGAGTCGGTGGGAATTCATGCTTAAAATGTAACAGCGCTAAACAGGCAAGGAGATAGGCAAAGAAGTACAAGACACTGGCGCTAACTCACAACTGAAGTTTTCAACTGAAGCAAGCTCTCAGTGGCCTGCCGAGCAGCGTCTTAAGCTGCTGGTGAAATTGCTTTGGTAAAACGAAACTTGCTTTGCAGACTACATTGCTGGACTAGTTGCTGTATATTCATCGATGTTTGTGGCGCAGAGCGCAAGCCGAGGAAGAAACGGACAGAGTGAGTGTCTAAGGAAGCGCGCTGCTTCTGTCAGTGTTTTCGTGCAGTTAGTTATTGTTCAATAAACAATAACAAGATGTTTCATTTGATATGTTCATATCAGATAATATTCCTAAATATTACAACATCTTGTATATTGTGATTATCTTGCTTATTATAAATTATTTGAAAGTGTACTCTCAAAAAAGGAACCTTTATCACAAAAATGATGCCGACATTCAGCCCGTCGTGGCACGAAGGGCGATCAAGTAAACAAGGATACTAAAATTAAAACACACAAAAGAAGGAATACGATAGTGCAACTTACTACTGCGAAGAAGACTCGCAAGTATTGGAAAAGTTCCTTAAGCTGATGGTCGTTCTCCTCTCTGAACGAATCAGCATATTCGGCGCTTATAACAGCAACTGCATCTGCAGTGACCTTAACTGGTTCTGAAATATAACGTAGGTATAAAATACTTTCAATCGTTTTATCGCCTAACTACAATAATATAGGATGTTTTCTGATTCCATACAGATTTTATGATTAAACAAATAGACTGCCAATTCACTAGTGTGAAAGGGGTGCAAACGAAGCTCAGGATCCACGGATTTTCGTTGTCGTAACGCCTCAGCATCGCGCTTCCTCACGGCGAGGTCGGCAAGTCGACGATGAGCCCTTTCTCGAGCGAGTTCCTTGCGGCGTTCATCAAACGCCGCCTGTCCTTCGGCCGAACGCACGATGTGCGGCCCGTTACCGCTGCCGTTCCTTCAACGCATCCCGCTTTTCGGCAGAACGAACCAAACGCCGCCTCCCGATCTGACTGCCGGGCGTGAACTGGCTGGGAACGGTGGGAAAGGAACACGATATCACACCCTTTCCCTCCTCTGGAGGGAGGGGACGCCTCTGACGTGCTCGCGAGTTGCACTGCGTCTACATCTTTGTGCATATAAAACCCATATAAAGGTTGCGTATGATGAACCGACAGTGGGAGAAGAAGCAACGCCGGACTGCATGACTTCATTGGATGCTTAGACGTTTTCGCCTGACTTTTGAATGTATTTTCAATCGCCTTTAATTTCTGTCACTCTTTGTTTTTCTTATTTTGTTGAATAATCTGCTCCCGTGTAATGAAGTAAAGAAAACGGCAATGGCTGAGTCGGTTGGCGAGGTCTTTGTGCCTCTGGACGGCGTGTGGTACGGACGCAGAATTGAGGGCCCCTGGAGAGCTGCGAAAGCGGCCGATGTTCGGCATGGTGCCCCGTGCTCTGCATTGTCCAAAGATCATCTTGACGTCTTGCCTCTGTTACCAACAGGTGAAGGACAAAGGCGCGCAGTTGTATTGTACTGCGACGTCACTGGACGCCTGTATAGAATCGACGACTTTCGGAAGCCCTTAAAGGATGCTGGAGTAATTCAACAGGTAGGTGGCATTGCGGTATACCAAATGTCGCGCGTGTGGCTGCCGAACATGACGACAGATGAGGCAAGGCAGACACCGGACCGCTGTTAGTTAAGAACCGGCCATGCCTCACCATTGATCCTGCGCGGTAATAGCTCGAAATTAGGCTACACTGGGTCGCGTTCTACGTCACTTCTGAGATCATTGTACGAGCCTTCCGAGACTATGGCGAGGTAAAGGAAGGCGTAAGATGACGAGCATTGTCATCGGTGGAAGATCGAAGACTTTGAGGGTGCCGAGTCAACGACTCGTCTAATACGTAGTTTGCTGCGCGAGGGCGTCACACCGGACCGCATTCCCCATCAAATGCACCTAGGTAGCGGCACTGCGCTCGTGGTTGTGCCTGCACGTGCCCCGCGATGCCTTCGTTGTCACAATACTGGACATATTTGACGTGAATACCGAGTGCCCAGGTGCACAGCCTGCCGAGCATTCGGACATTAACAGGCTAATTGTACTCACCCGTACGGCAGAGTTGCTAGCGCAGGCGAAGAAGCGGACCGGAGCGAGATGCTTATGAACGAAGAGGAATCGGAGAGCGTGGTGGGAATTGTGCCGTCCAGTAGGGACGCGGCCGCAGTGGCGGCGTCCACCAGCAATGCAGGCTCGTAAGAAAACAGGGCTGCAGACAAACGGGCAAGAGACGCAACTGTGGCAGACGCTTTGACAGTAAAGCACGAAGAGGAAGAAGGTTCGGCAGAGCACACTTCTGAAGCACACTTTTTAGGGAAGCAGCTGCCAACAATGTGCCTGGGACTGGTGAGAAAACAGATGAACTCAAGACCGCAGTAAGCCAGGCCGTTGCGAAACTCGCAGGCAGCGATTCTACGGACAAGGCTGAAATGAATGCCGAGGCAACACCTGTGAAGCGGCGACTCAACAAAGCAGGCGTGGCATCCCAAGACACGCGGCTGCGAGCAAGAGGGAGGCGTGGGAACTAGCTTGAAAAGAAAAGGCCTTGTGTGGCCAGCTTCGACTAGACTGTGGGAGGCTATAAGGCAAGGTCCATGAGGGGAGCGCCGTAGGCATGGTCTGGTGTCACTCGCCAATACAGAGTCCTTAGAGAGGTCGATAAATGTTGCAACACTCAACGTCCGGGGGCTTAGTGTCAAGAGGCGGCAAAATGAACTTTAGCGCCTCGTAACGGAGCAGGCTTTGATATTGACGCCATTCAGGAAACCAAAGTAAAAAGAGAGGACCAGACAGAGCGTACGGTGCGTCCAATCGCGAGACACTATGACGTAACGATGCGGCGGGGGTGTCTTCGGGGTGCATTTTGTTAATTCGGCAGCGCCTTGGTGATGTAGTGCAGTCGGCGTCTACCTGTGAGTAAGGCCGTTTCATTGTATCTGACTTCGCCCTGTTATCAGAAAATTGGCGAGTTATTTGTCTTTATGCACCAGCGACGCCGGAAGAGCAAAGAGATTTTTTAGAGAAATTAAGACGTACTTGAAATGTGGGCGTAGTTTAATCCTGGCGGGAGATTTCAATTGTTTCTGTGCGGAACGTGACAAAACCAGTGGGAAACAACACAGTGATGCGAGTGCTGCTGTTTGGAAAGATATGATTGCAGAATTTCATCTAGAAGGCGTGGGTGAATGTCGTTGCGGCGGAAAAGCGGTCATCTTTATCCACTTTCAGGATACGAGCCATGCTCTGCTTAACAAAGTGCACATGTCGGCTGAACTAATTCATTCGTGTCGCGATTATCGAGTCACACCTGTTGCGTTTAGTGATCATTGTTTGGTTTCTCTCTGTGTTGAAAAAAACAGAAGCAATAACGAATAATTTTCTTGGGTTCTCTGGAAATTTTTGCAAAATTGTTGAATAATGACGAGTTTGGTAAGCAGTTCCTGAAGGCTATATAAAGACTATACAACAACTAGAAACATAGATAGCAGGGACATAAATGGGAAGTTTGTAAGCAAACAAATAAATTGAAAGCACTTGAAAGGGCCAGTGTTTTAGAACCCGCGAAAGAAGAACTCGAGTTCCGCCTTAGGTGGAATCTGAAGCAGTTATTGGAAGCGGGAAGTATAGAACCCGTTTACTTCTAAGAAGTCATGAAAAGCACAAAGCAAAAACTTAAGCTGATGTAGCATGAGCGATACAAGGGAGCATTGATTGGAGCCAGAGCTGAGAAATTGTACAGAGCAGAAATGCCAACAAAACGTGCCTTGAGGGTCGAAAAGAAATATGCTTCCCAATATGCAAATACAGATATAGAACATAATGTGTCAAGAAAGCGATTCGACGCTTTGATGAGATCAAGCTGCACTTGCCCCTTGCACGCTGTGAAGTTACAAGATTTTTAAGCAATCTGTACATCGTCCACGCAGACGGAATTGAGGTAATGGTATTAGAAGTTAGATCAAATTAACGATAAAAGGTGTGCAACTCAGCACGCCTCCTTTAGGTACCCCAGTTTCCTGCATGAATGTACACGACAGTGCTTTACCTATTGTTGACCCGGAATGTACGGTTGTAGTATGTACAAACGTACATTATGGCTTGATGTAATGTTTAGCGTATTGCCATGGATGCCCGTTACCAACAGGCATCTCATCAGGAATGTTCGCTTCGATGCATACGAGATAGTCGCTTGTTGACTGCTGCTCTCTAAAGCAGCACTGATATGGATCAAGAATTTTGTTTCACTCAAGGAAGTCTAAAAGGAGACTGTTTATCAATATTTCTAAGAGTTTGCAAATGCAACTCTGAGCGTGGTTGGCCGGTAAGTTGTTACTAATGTGGGGCGTTTACCTTGTTTCAACATTGCAACGGTAAGGAATACCTTCAATGCAGATGGAGAGTACCCGGCAGCTCATAGCATTAAAAACGGCGAGTAGCGTCATTTGAGTGTGAATGCGGAGGTTCTTAATCATGTAAATCCTGTCGTACATGATTCTGTCAGGTCTGGGTGCAGAGCTCTGATATCCAATCAAGGAAGCTTTCAACTCAGCGATGCTAAAAGGGAGGTTACAGGATTCGTTCAGTTTGCATTTGCTGTCGATTGCTTTGCGTTCTGCTATTTCTGTACGCTTTAGAAATGTCGCACAATAATGACTGGAACGAAATACGCGCTCTAAATATTCGACAAGGGCGTCAGCTCGCTCTTCCAAGCTATTCGCTTCGTCATTCACTGGGGGCAACGGATGCCTTTCTTGTCCCTTTAGCCATTTCAGCTCGTTCCATTCTTTTGCCTCATGAGTATACGAATTCATAGCAGAAAGAAACCTCTCCCAGCTTGTCCTTATTGCCCGTCATCCCGTCCCTCTTCCGTGGCCTAAATGCCTAAATTCGACAATATATTGATGCAGTTTGCCCCAGGCTTTATTTTGTCTCCTGCGCACCTGTCTCCAGTCATCATTCGACCAGGGTAGCCGATTTTTGCATCAAGTACCATTTGTCTGAAGAACGAACTCATCATCTCCGTCAATGATAAATACGGTAAAACGCGACACAACTTCATCTGTACTGAAACTACTCATGAAACCTCGTTATAAATAAGTGCATTGTTTAAACAGTTTGCAAACAACCGAGACTTGTTCCTAGCGAGCGATAGAAGGAAGAAAGTCATGATGCGTTTTCAAATGAATCTTTGGTTACATTTCATTCTAAGTGAAGGAAAAGAGCAGCGAGAACGATTCGGCAGGTCTAGTTATGAAAGTAAATTATGGTAAAGATTATAATAGATTGGCTCCTTATTTCGAAGAGGCAAGCACTAGAGGTTACAAGGATGTTTTCAAGGAATCGATCTCTCGCGTTCCATCGCGAGTTTCCCCACATCGTCTTGTAGACATTAACATCACCATCCAGTATGTAAAGGTCCGGAAGCTGATCAATGAGCTTATAGAGCTCGGCTTTTCCGACATGACAATTTGGGGGTATCTGTATAGACAATAAAGTGACGAATTTTATTCAAAAAGAACTAGCCGAACTGACACTCCTTCAAGAGGCGTCTGAAGGGCCACATGTTGACGAGGTACAGACTCGTGTGCGATTATTGCTACGCTGCCGGAAGCGTTAGCCTTGTCATGGCCTTTTCCATAAGGAGGTGCATTGACGTAGAAAGTCGGTATTTGTAGATTTCAGATATCCGTCTTGAATACTCAACTTTGGAATATGTTTGTGTAGAGGTTCTCTAATATCGTCGACGTTATGAAGTATTCCTTTTACATTGCGTTGCAGTATTTTTGTCTCATAATAAGAGAAGTGTTTGTGTTCTTTATTGAAGAAACGAAGATTAGCTCACGAAGCGCTTTCAAGCGCTATGATGCGAGCTGATTTTTTTAGCAGTCGAGAAGATCTGACCGCTCCATGGGCGCTGACTGCACTGCCTAGATGGGATTAGGGTCCAGCGCCTCTTGTGAGGCGCTGGACACACGCTCTTGCGAGCGATATGTTCGCTTTGTGTCTCGCATCGAGAGACGACACACTGGAGCCCACCAGCCCAGAGATCGATGGTGCCTTCTTCGCGGATAGCGAAGCAACGTTTGCTGACGTAGTCAAGAGGACTGGTGGCCAAGCCGCAGCCACAATCTTTGTGGGCCGGACAGATGCCGGAGTCTGCTGCAACGTTGCCCCCTTGCGTTCCGCGTGAGCGTACCTGGCGGCACGAAAAAAGAAACACGTTTTCGCGCTTCTTGAAACTAGTTTTCATTTATTTTCATTGTGATTACCTCTTTTCTTTTTTTACACGTGGGGCAAGTACGAGAGTATGCAGCGTGTACAGCGTCGTAGTTGTGACAGTGGAGCGTACCACTACAGTTGTCACAGGCGTGTTAGTGTTCAGCCCATTTTTTCACAGTCCAGTCAGCCTCGTCAGCTTTGCGAACCATGGCCATCTCTGACACTTGAAACATCTTCGGAGATTTGGAACGTAAGGTCTGACTTGAAGTTTAGTGTATTCTGCTTCTATAGTTTCCAGTAGCGCACCCTATGCAAAAGCGAGGATCGGATGCTTAGCTACACGGCCACACAGCTACACGTTCGACGGTCCAACCCCCGTGTGCTCGGGTATATGGTGCCTCAACGTACCAAATGCCTGCAGTCGCATACGGCCCTGCGGGGGATTTTGAATGCAGAGCACTCAAGTCGCTCGGCTGTATTTGGCGAATGACAGCTGGCCAAACTCCATCAGGTAATTGGGGATATGATCATTCCCATGCGTCTCCATGTCTAAAAAACGCTTAAAACGAATAGCCAAGCGACTTGAGAAAAACGTCGGAGCAGGTGCCGCACGATTACCCTTGTAGAAAGGTAGGGCTCCCATCAGTAAGCAAGGATAGTTCATGATAGGACACAGATGAAGCCAGTCGCCGGCCCGTTGCTATAATTTTGAAGCTTCCGCAAATAACGTGGTGGCGGTTAGAGTCTCCAATGATAGTCCATGGACAAGGGGTTGCTGTTATGGTCTCTTCTAGTCTCTTGTAGTCAAATAGGGTTGAGGAGGATAAGTAGGTACCTGCTAGTGTAAAGTCTAGCTTTTTCTTCTTAACAGTCAGGCAAACCTACTGGTTCTGACCATGAGGTGGCACAGGCTGAACGACGTAGGTAAGCTGCCGACGAATAAACGCAACGGCCTTGATACTTTCGGTGTAGGTTTAGGGCATAATGACTGATTCGTAGTCTGTTAGCCGGATTGTTTGATACTTTTGGTTCACAGATACGATAATTTGGAAATGACTAGAGCATAGATGTTGATCAAGATCAGGTATCCGAGATTTAGGTACTCTGGAATTTCACTGAATGATCGATGCTTCTGTGAGCTTGTTCCGGAACGATTGTCAGCCACGAATCTAGTCGAGGGCTGCCAAGACTGGGCCCAGCGCGTCGAGCACTTGACGAGACATCAAGCGGTTAGAGTTGCAAAACTTGTCCGGAGTTCTTTGACGTTCACTAGGGACCACAGCATCGGAATGAGCTTCCTGCCAACCTTGTAACTTCATGAAACTGAGTATTCGTAGAAGTAGACATCAGGCGGGGAGGCTCCTTGGCAGGCTGTGTGCACGGAAGCGCCGGCCAGTCATTCGAGACGTTAGACTTCTCTGTCTCTTTCCTCTTCGTACTTGCAGGTTTGCTTGCGCTCGAAGGTGATGAGATGGGTGCAATCTGCATATGAACAGAACCCCGTTTTTTGCGATTGAGCCAGAGATTACACCGGTGTTGTGTAATTTCAGTAGCTTCTCTGTGGGATGGGTTGTCTCTAATCATTTGTTTGCGAATAGCAATTTCTCTCTTGATTTTGGCGCAGTCTAGGGATTAGACGTCATGGGATCCATCAGAGTTACTGCACCTTAGATTTGTTGCTCGGCAAGCGTTCACGGTATGCGACTCAGGGCAGCGAGAAAAACCCTACTCTTTGTACAGATGCCCTTGACGTGGCCACTTTTCATGCCGTTATGAAACCGAAGTGGCTTGGGCATGAACGGCCGAAAAGCATGTCGGAAGTAACCAAATTTGTGATTCGAAGGGCTGGAATCGCCCTCGAATATCAACTTAATGCAGCGGGTGTTACCAAGGCGAAGCATATGCATGATGATAACTGTTTCGGTCGCTGGTTTGATGAGAATTGGCAGGTCCTAGTTCGTTCTGACCAAATCAATGTCGTAATTGACGCCGAACACACGCACTTCAAGTGCACCACGAGGCGGCGTTCTTGCGCTGTTACTATTTCTAATATACAATAAAGATTTACCAAATAAAAGATGCTCGCATGTGCGCATTTTTGGAGACGACTGCGTACCTTATCCTTCCCTTAATGATGCCGATGATCCTGTAATCCTCCATTAGGGCCTAGAACTTACTTCTCCTTGGTGTGTGTGACACTTTTCTTGTCAAGTTTAACGTTTCTAAATCGCACTCAAAGTGTTCGGGTAGTCCCTTACAATACAGACTGTTGCTTACTATATGGTAATACTATATTACTGTATCTGAGCGCATTTCTTATCCTGTATTTTTTCGCATATGTCTTCACATATGTATTCTAATTATTGAATATGTTATAATCTCTGATTGTACTCAACCCACTTGCACAATGCCTCTAGGGCTAAATAAGATCATGAGAAGCCAACAAACAGACACCAAGAACCACATAGGGGAAATTACTTGTACTTACTAATTGATCTAAAGAAATGATAAATTAATGGCGATGAAATTGGATGAAAAAACAACTTGACGCAGGTGGGGAACGATCGCACGTCTTCGAATTACGCGTGCGATGCTCTAACAGTAAGTAAGGCGTCACTAAGGTATCGGTAAATAAAAAAATAAAAAGTAATATATTGCAAATTGAAAACAACTAAGGAGCTAGGCTAAAAATTCGCATTTGCGAGTATCGTAATTGCTAGTCAATTTTTTTCAGGTAGGCGACATCAGCGCTCCAGGAGACGTAACGATCTATTATGACTCCTAGAAAGCGGCGCATCTTCTCGCAGGTGACTGGCTCTTCGTTAAGACTCACAGGATATGCTACGATTGCATTGAGCGCGAAAGCGACCGTAGAGCAGGTCTCGGAGAACAGCTCGAGACCCGTGCTCGGGGTCTCGAGCTCGAACCTAACACATGCTGGGTGTTTCAGCGAACACTTTCGAAAATGTTTTTCGGTTTCCTGTGACAGGTAGCCCAATTCTAGTCTACGAACTTGTCTACTCAAAGAGGCGAACATTATTTGCACAAAAATTGAAATGCATATTCAAATAAGTAATAAAATTCACGAATTAGTTATTCATTGATTATCTTATGGCACATATTGCAATCTGCAAATTCTAGCTGGGGAGATCGCAATGCGGATCCCACTTGGAACAAATTTTCAGGATGACAGCAGATCGAGAGATTATTTCCCGAACTTTGCCGCGAAATGCATGGGCGTTCCAGCTGGTTTTGTGCTTAAATGTCTGAAACGATGTTTTGTTAAGAAAGTAGGTGGAACGACTGTGCAATCTTACCGCATGTTGGACGGCACTAATCTCCTATGTCGTGCCGTCCAGACAATTATATTCAAGTGGATATGCCTTGGAGTCTCACCCGCTACAATTTGCATATTGCAATATGAGACATAAATAGGGAAAACCTAATTGGGGATTTTAGATAATTAGTCAATTATACATATAAATCTTTTGGTGCAAGTAATGACCGCCTCTTCGTGTAGACAAATTCGTGGACTAGAATTGTGCTACCTGCCACAGTAAATCTAAAAAAAAATATTTGTGAAAGTGTTCGCTGAAACACCCTGTGTATCGTCTGCTTAGATCGACACATCAGCAGATAACCAAGTCGACTAGCACGAGGTTAAGCACAATTTACTATGTTGTGAAGTTAGACCATCCACTGTTTATCCTGAATATTAATCAAAAAAAAAAAAAGTCGGAGGTCTGCGTGGCAGATGCAGCGCAGGCCTCCGAGAGGGTGTTTGCGGTGAAGCCTCTGCGCGTCCTTTTCACGAGACCGATCTGAACTGTCCGCCCGGCGTCCACAACGAGCTGCGGCATGTCCTGCTCTCTGCACAGCGGTCTGCTGAGCCCGATGTTGCCTGGTTACAGCAGCGTGCGTCGCTCTACGAATTGATTCTTCCGGTTCGTACCTTGGGAGGAGGTGCCATAACGTGTACCTAAGGGCAAACACAGGTATGCAGACTACTTGGCACATATGTCACATGCTTTAAACCGTGGCCCGGCACGTTGCTGTACCGTGCCATGGTACAGCAATGGATGCTATCATGATAATGATAGCATCCCCTCCGAAACGGGATCATTCGAAATAGTCACCTAGCCTGCTACATCCAGGGTCAGCTACATGCAGCATGCAACTGCTATATGCAACTGCTAAATGTGTTTTATTAACAAAATACAATAGTGTTCTATTAACGCTATTGTACCGAGGAGACTTGAATAAAGGGTGAACACATTGAACAAAACCAATGCCTCCTTTACTAGATGCCTGCGGCGTCACTAGTCTTCCCATTGGAGCGGAAGTTCTCGTAGTTCAGGGTAGTCGCGGAGAGACGGCGCTCGCAGCCGACCCACTTCCTGTTGCGGAGGAAGTGATGATTACTAGGCTGGCGCGCGCTCGACCAATCACTTGACGGGAAATTGTGGGTCCCGCCTCCGGGATCGCAACAGACGCCGCTAAAATCTCGGAGGCTGGCCTACGTGATTTAGGTCTGCAGCGGCCACCGCAGCTAGCGCTCGCCGCCGACCCGGGTTGACCCGGGTGGGGAAGAGTAAAGAGAAGAGGGGCAGGAACCAGCTGCTCGGCTCACGCGTCAGGCACCTAGTAACGGAGGCATTGACAAATCTATAAAGTGTTTTTTTTTTGTTTCACAGCCATGCTCACTGGGCTATAAGCACACCCGTAGGCGGTAGTGTGGAAAAGAAACATATATAAAAGAGACACTCAACGTTTTGACATACCGGACCCACTCGCAGAGCGTCCCTTCACTCGGATGTTTGATTTTTCTTGAAAATGCTGCCGGGTTAGCCTCCTGACGCCATATTCTGGAAAAATGAAAACGTGTCGTGCCTGTGTGTCGTGTCGGAGCAATCAGGACACTACTAAGTTTTTGGAAAACATGAGATATTCGTAATGCCGCCTGCTCTGGGAATCCTAGTCGCATCCGCCCCCTTTCCTTTGTCAAAGTCTGGCACTCGTAACTTCTTTCCCGCAGTTTAATTTCGACGAACGCTTCTGCATTTAGTTGCGCGCCAGCAACAAGAAAAGCACTTTTCTCTGCGAAGAAAGGATATTTCTAGTCTCATTTAAGAAATGTGCGTTGCCCTTGGCGTCATATTCATTCATATCCGACAACATAAAATAATTACCCAGAATAGCTATGTCATAATGCGCACGACCGAGTTAACAGACGGAGACGTTCTTGCAGAATTGGCTATTATCTAATAAGAACTGCGCACCATTCTCACAACTGACGAAGTTACTCATTCTGTTGAAGAGAGAGCGCTTAATAATTGTAGTAATCAAGCACAACAGACATGCAGAACTGTTTTTATGGATCACAGCGGCCTCACTTCTTCCATTTTATCTGGTTGTCGGAATAAAACGACAAGGACTGAGGTGAAGCATCTCGTATACAATCGTAGGCATGCGCACACCCATGCACTACTATGTACTAGCAACTAGCACAGTTATACACATTGAAACACACAATATTGACACGTGTACTTGTTTATCTTCTTCGGGTGACCACTTGTCACCGCCTAACAGGTGTTATCGCGCAGCGCAGGACGCGCCAGCATGTATTACAAGTTTCTGAAATGTTATGGATGGTTCCATCCGCTGTTTGAGGGTCACCGAACTTTGTGTAATCTGATTGCATGTATGCGCGACGCGAATAGTGTAGAACTTTGTGGAAGCCACGCAGGTCCCAGCGATTACTCTGGAACATTCAAGGACTGATGTACGAAAGCCGACATGCTTAACCTGGGGCGCGATCGGAGATATTTTGTTCGATACGCGTTCCGTTCTGTTGCTGCAAGGTCACTACGTGGCAGTATGCAAAATTTGTGACAACGGGGCGGTGAGAGCAGCCAATCAGGAAGCGGTGACCTACCAGGAAGTTTACTTCCGTCGTTTGTCGTCTGCTTTCAGACACTATACTACAAAACGATGTTTCTCGTCTTCCAAATGAATGAAATCTTTATCTAAAAACATGAATTTTCTTTTTCTCAAGCCCAAACATGTTTTCAAATAGTAGTACGTGTGCCTACTGCAATTCATAAGTATTAGTTTCTTTGCGTCGTCCCTAGGTGATGTCGCGCACAGCGAGAATAAAAAGAAAAAGAAACGACCGAAGAGTGGCGCACTTTTTAAGAGACAGTGACAACATTCCAGTGGCTCGCTGGTACCGATGATGGTGTCGATTTCGCTGTACAACCAACGAATTATTTGTTTCGAGAAACAAAAACGACGCTAGAATTCACTTTCTTCAAACGCGTTTCGCACCGCCACCCGCTCTCCTCCTTTCTCCAGAAACGCCAGCGCAACAACCTAAGTTCCCAACGCAAGCGCCATTTTCTCGAATTAAACTATGGATTGGATCCAAACGTGCCATGCCGCAGCCGCCAGTTGGATCCAATCCAATCCACCAGACACGCCATGCGAAGCCGTATGCTCGCTCCAAACTTCCCAGCTCCCGTCGGGTTCGGGGCCTAGCAGACGAAATGCTCGGTGGGAGGATGATTGACAGGAGCGTGTCGTCATTTTGAAGTCACCAAAAACGTGGCCGCGCCCCGCGGCTGGTGACGTCGGCGCGGAGTAGGCCAATCGCGCGCGCCGGCAACCGAACGAACGCGCCGAACAACCATCTCCGATCGCACCCCTGTGATGCGATTGGAGATGGTTGTTCGGCGCGTTCGTTCTTAACGCTTAACGCGACTGTTGCAGTTATATTCTGGGCACATCACTGCGCACGTAACATTGATTGAGTCGACTATTGTTTTGCAGACGGGTAGCTTGAAATGCATCGCTAACCCCGCTGTAAAAGGATTCTTGCGCCTGATAAGCGGTATACATGTGCACTAATAGAACCATAATCTGTCTGTATTTATCTCTGCCGCACCAACACTCACTCAGCAATCTCCGATGACCCTGTCTTCCGATAGGTGCTTCCATGTTGAGGCTATAAATTTCATAATTTAATCACCCTACTACATTTTTTTTGGTCATCCTCGACTGAGCTTCCCTTTCTCTTGGCACCAATCCTGTAATTATAACGAACCACAGGTTAAGTGCCTTACACAATAGATGCCCCGCCCAGCTTCATTTTTTCGCTCTCAATGTAGAGTAGAATATATTATCAGGAACAAATAAGGTACGATTCGCAGAAAGGAATAAGCTGAAAATATTGAACACTTTTTTCAGGAAACGTAGCAACGGAAAATGGACCTGGAAAAGCCCTAATGGTGAAACAAGAAATAAAATTGATTTCATAATTTCTGCCGATCCCAGCATAGTGCAGGATAATATGTAGGGTAAAATGTAGTGATCATAGGTTAGTGAGGGCCAGGATCCACCTCAATTCAAAGATAGAAAGAGTAAAATTGTTCAAGAAAAAACAGGTCAACTAAGAGGCAGTAAGGATGAAGGCAGACAAATTTAGGCTGGTACTTGCAAACAAATACGCAGCCTTAGAACAGTGATATGATGATGACATAGAGGTAATAAATGAAACCGTAACGAGGCTGGCTTCAGACGCAGCAATTGAAGTGGGAGGCAAGGCATCAAGGCAACCAGTAGGCAAGCTCTCCTAAGTAACAAAGGACCTAATAGAGAAACGACAAAGAAGGAAGGTGCCCAACTCAAGAGATAAGATAGAATTCGCGGAACTGTCGCAACTAATCAAGGCGAAAATAAGGGATATTGGAAACTATAGCGTGAGAAAGACTGAAGAGGCCGTAAAAGATGGACGTAGCCTGAAATCAGTGAGAAATAAACTTGGCATAGGACAAACCAAGATGTATGCACTAAAATATAAGCAGGATAATATCGTCAGCAATCTCGAATATATAGTAAAAGCAGCGGACGAATTCTATACTTACCTTTATAATACTAAGACTACTCAGGAGCACTCTATTCAAAACAGTAAAGAACAGTCTACAGAAACTCCTCCTGTAACTAGAGATGAGGTCACAAAGCCTCTGCAAGACATGAAACGGGGAAAAGTGGCGGGAGAGGATGAAACAACTGTCGATTTAAACAAAGCTGGAGGAGACATAATGCTAGGAAAACTGGCGGCCTTCTATACGAAGTGTCTATTGACTGAAAGGGTCCCAGAAAGCTGGAAGAATGCAAAAATTATACTAATCCAAAAAAGGGCGACGTTAATCAACTAAATAAGTATAGGCCCATTAGCTTACTCCCAATATTATATAAAATATTTACCAAAATTATCTCCAATAGAATAACGACAACACTGGACGTTAGTCAACCAAGGGAGCAGGCTGGCTTCAGGAAAGGTTACTGTACAATGGACCACATCCATGTCATTAACTAGGTTATCGAGAAATCCGCAAAGTGCAATAAACCTCTGTATATAGGTTTCATACATTACGAAAAAGCATTTGATTCAGTAGACACACCAGCAGTCATAGATGCATTGCGCAATCAAGGAGCACGGACGGCTTACTTAAATACCCTGGAAAATATCTACAGAGATTCCACAGCCACCTTAATTCTACAGAAGAAAAGTGGGAAGATACCTATAAAGAAAGGGGTCAGACAAGGAGACACAATCTCTCCAATGCTATTCACTGCGTGTTAAGAAGTATTCAGGCTATTAAACTGGGAAGGCTTAGGAGTAAAGATCGACGGCGAATACCTCAACAACCTTTGGTTTGCCGATGACATTGTTCTATTCAGCAATAATGCAGACGAGTTACAACAAATGATTGAGGACCTCAACATGGAGAGTGTAAGAGTGGGGCTGAAGATTAAAATGCAGAAGACAAGGATAATGATAAATAACCTGGCAAGAGCACAAGAGTTCAAAATCGCAAGTCAGCTTCTAGAGTCTGTGGAGGCTTATGTTTACTTAGGTCAACTAATCACAGGGAACCCGGACCATGAGAAGAAAATGCACAGAAGAATAAAAATGGGTTGGATCGCATACGGCAAACATCGTGAGCTCCTGAATGGGAGCTTGCCGTTATCATTGAAAAGGAAAGTATACAATCAGTGCACCTTACCGGTGCTGACATACGGCGCCGAGACTTACAGGCTGACAAAGAAGCTTGAGAACAAGTTAAGGACCGCGGAAAGAGCGATGAAACGTAGAATGCTAGGCGTAACCATAAGAGACAGAAAGAGAGCAGTAATGGATCAGAGAGCAAACGGGTATAGATGATTTTCTAATAGACATTAAGAGAAAAAAACTAGTGCTGGGCAGGTCATGTAATGCGCAGACTAGATAATCGTTGGACCATTAGGGTGAGAGAATGGGTACCAAGAGAAAGGAAGCGCAGTAGAGAACGGCAAAAGACTAGGTGGTGCAACGAAATGAGGAAATTTGCGGGTGCTGGTTGGAATCGGTTGGTGCAGGACAGGGGTAATTGGAGATCGCAGGGATGCTGCGCTTCGTCCTGCAGTGGACATGAATAGGCTGATGATGAGATGATGATGATGATGAATTATTTGGGAACTTTGTTCTGTTGGTGAAAGCTCAACACATTCTAAAGCTCTTAAATATTGCAAAATCGGCGAAATTCACCGATGACTGCGATACTCCTTAACGCGAAATTTGAGCGCTGCTCTACACGTGTTTTTTTTAGCATGTTATTAATTGGATTTTGATTTTATAGGTACATAGTTTATATCAGCAAGAGAACGTTGTGATTAGCGCGCGTTGTTTCCACACAGACGACGCGCTACTATGGCGCCAAATCATCGCCACCGTCGCCCGTCTTGCGCGGCACAGCGCCCTTCTCACTCTTTCGTTCCACCAAGGACTAGAGCGGCCCTTCGTCGCGGCGAAGTCAGGCCAACAGTGTCAGCGGCAATAACACCCAAGGGAGCGTACTATCGTGCCTTACGCGTAGCCGCTCGCCATCGGCCCTTGCAGGAGAAGTGATCCCCGGAACACACGCTGGTAGCACAAACTAAGGGCGTGGTGGAATAGCGTGTCACTCTCCACCTCACGCTACTCTGGCCCCTCCCTCGGAAGCGCTGGTGAGATCGCCAATGCGGCTGCGGCGGCCGTGGCCCCGGCAACTCAGCGCATGCGCAGGCCATCTTTCCAGCGCTGCTTCTCCAACTCATGCTTTCACCATAGCGCCCTCCTCCACTCTCCTCCTCGCAAGCTCTTGTTTGCCGCTACGCTCCGCGTTCGCTTTCCTCTTCTGCTGTGCTCGTTCGCTCGGTTACGCCGCCGAGGCATGACGCCGACGCTCAACGCAGGAATGGCAGGGTAAGTGCTGTGCTATAAAACGGCAGGTCTTTGCTTCTCGCATTTTCGTTTATAGAGGCTGTATGAACATTGGTGACCAGATTGATGCTGTTTTTATAGATTTTGCAAAGGCCTTCGGCACTGTCTCACACCCTAAACTTTTGCGCAAGCTGTTCGCTTTACTAAAAATGCACCTTTAGTTGGCTGGATATCGGACTTTGTTTCCCAGCGTTCGCAATATGTATGTTTCAACTCTACTAACTCACCCTTGATGCCTGTTTCATGAGGGGTTCCCCGAGGCTGAGTACTGCGTCCTCTTTCGTTTCTGCATTATATTAATGATCTCCCCCTACAAACCTCAATTTAAACAAGCCTTTTTGCAGATGATTGCGTTTTATATCCTTCCATTGAATCTCCTACTGAACATGTTGACCTTAACAATTATTTTGCTGACTTCTTTAACTGGTCAAAGCATGACAAACGATTACCAACTTTTCCTAATCTGTCTACATGTCCTTTACACGACGTTCATCCCCTTCCTTCTTTGCATATGCCTTTAACAATGTTACTTTAAATAGGGTCTTCGAATTCAAATATTTAGGTATCCTACTAACACACGATTTGTCATGGTCGAAACACATTGATATCACCTGTAACAAGGCCTTTAAAAGACCAGATTACTTACATCATACGCTGCGTCTTGATCCTCAAGAAACTAAACTTCTTACATATAAAACTCTCATTCGCCCCATCCTCGAGTATCGCTGCGTTGTATGGAACCCATACAAGCGCTGTGACGTCAAAAAACTAGAATCAGTGGGGAAAAAAGGCAGTGCGTTTTGTTCGGAGGAGATATGACGAGGAATTTTCGCCGTCTAACTCTCTTCCCCAACTTGGTCTCACTCCTCTTGCAGCTCATCGCAAAGCTGAATGCCTAAATTTCCATCACATGTTAATCGATTCTCCTCGCCTCTCCTCTCTAGACAACTGCTTGAATTTTTCCAAACCTTCATGTGCAAGCAGTCACCATGCTCTAAATATCTCAACCTATTTTGCCCGCACTTATTTCTTTAAAAAGAGTTTTTTCCCATCAACAATTGAAGGCTGGAATTCATTACCGGGTAACATCCATTCACTGCCACTGAAACAATTCACGCAAGCTTGTTTATAAATGTTGTATGTTTGTTGTTCATACCACTCCTGCAATAGTCTCATTGAGGTTGCAGTATATGTATAAATAAATAAATAAATAAATAAATAAATAAATAAATAAATAAACTCGAACCTAAACCAACACTTTCAGTCAGTTGTACTTAATTTACCCAAGCCATAAATTAAAAATTGTCACTGAAAATCGGAGCGAGAAGTGGCACGGTATATATTAAATGCGGCACTATATAAGCGCGCATGTAGTGTGAAACAATCTTTTATAAGCACCTCAGAAATGTCCGTCAAATTTTACTTACCGTGAGTTCTGTACGGGCTGGGAGCTGAAGATTCATTTGTTTCCGTTAAGATATGGGGAATGCAGCCGTTTGCGTTGGGCGTAGCATTATTGTAGTGCGTTATCCGCATTTTATTCCCCAAATATCCTTTCTGCAAGTCACACAGTGCGATATTTTTTTCTTCAGAACCAACGAAAGAAGTAGGGTATTTCTCTGCACCTTCAAAATTGCCATAACATTGAACTCGATAAGATATTTCGATTGTTATTTATTTCAGCGCATGACCCTGAATATGTCTTTTCTGAATAATCAATAAGCACCTGTTGGAATTAGCGCCACGCAACTTTTTCGTTCGTCTCCTTGACTGTCGGGCTGTGCTTAGTTTTTCCATAATCTACTATCTACCATCTCGCCCAAGGTAGCAACCTTCTGTATAGAAACGACAGCCTCAACCAGGAGGCGCTGCTGCGCCTAGCTAAGCACGTAACCTTTTCGAAACTCTTCGCGTCGGAGTATCGACGACACTTTAATAGAGGTATGAATCACAGGGGCAATCTAGGCGAGTTTTCGCAGTCACGGTCGTCATGATATTCCACACTAAGTCCCAGTCCGATAAGATCCCATCGCACCCGCACGCCGTATGCTGTGTGTGGGAGGGAAAGCACGCAAAAGTAAGCCGTAATGAATGACAGCGCGATGTGCACCGTCTTCACGCGCACCTATTGTGGGAAGTCATGTGATCAATCGGCTGGAAAGAGGGGAAGGAGGTGAGCGCGCGGTAATGTAATCAAGCACGCGCTAGAGGGGGGTAGGTGAGTGCGCATCTGCTCCTTTAGTCCGGCCGTGGCTGCGCGAGAGTGTACGGCGGCTGAGGTCGTGCGTGGTTCACGCACCGAGTGTAAGTATTGGGCGACCCGAAATGGGCGGGTGACTCGAGTTGTCCTGTCTTGTCGGGCGCCCAGTGTACGAGATCACGTAATCTTAAGTTTGCGAGACGCGGTCAAGCCGCAGGCGGCACAAAGCGTTTGCTCCCGGTAAGCGGCATACTTCATTACACAAGCGTTTTGATGGCGTTTGCTCCTGGTCATCCAGTGAGATCTGTTCGATAGCCTGTCCGTGCCTGACACAATACTTGTTATTGAATTAGTAAGCGAAAGATTGCAGGCATTTATGCGGCCTATATAACCCGGAACCTTGCTTCGGGTAGATGTCTAATACTTTAAGTCATTACTATTAACCCTTTACCTTAAGGACGAAACTGCTACGTTTTTAAATTTTCTATGTTAAGCACGCTAACGCCGCTTATTTGATTAACGTCATTTATCTATTTGATATGCTAATGCATACATAGGTGATCACGCTTTTTCGTGTGCTCGTATCGCTCAAAAACCTGTACGCATTATTTTCTGGAACACATTTCAAAGAATTTGTAGCCAGTAGCTGGTGACTCAATACTTCCAAGCACTTTACGCCTTCTACTACCATTCGGTGTATCTAGATGCGACGGAACTTTATTCTGTCGCTTGTTGTTGGGCGTAGCTTTTACGAACATGTAATTTTTCTGTACATGGATGACAGGAAGTGGCTCGGATAGCATTTCTGACTGGGACGGGACCACAGAACATATCCGAAACTGCTATCCTTCTTTTTAGAATAAAAAGCAAGCATCACTTGTCACTTTAAGCCTGCTGAACAGCAGAACGTCACCACAGAAGAAAAAATACTGAAGCCAAGGCCTCGACAATCATCTGTGACATGGGTCTTAAGAAAGCTGCTCCACTTGTTGAAGACGACTGACCTCTGCCGCCATCTGGGATTGGGCGTCGAACGCTCTCCTCAGTGTACGGGCGCATCACTCATTCTTCATTTCCTTCCCCGCTTTACTTTTCTTCCCACTTCCACTTACTCTGAGTAGGGTACCAAACCAGGTGGACCTGGTTGACCACCATGCATTCTTTCCTCTCCCTCTTTCTCTTGAACAAAGACAATACATTAGCGGAACTATTGTAGTTCCGCCTGTTAATACGAAGCAAACGTGCATTGTTTTGTACTTTTGACCTTGCTCCGTCGATTGGTTGAAAAGCGCTTAGTGAAACTTGATATTTAAGAAGCGTATTTATCAGAGCACTACATGACATTTGTATGGGAGCTTGTTGTGGGTTGTGAGTAGAAGCCATCACAACATTTGAACAAACTAAGCATGCCCAACAAAGTGCTTAAAGAGAAGCAACTGTGCCCAAGCTGTACGCTGGTTGTCGTGTACGCAGAG
Source organism: Dermacentor variabilis (assembly GCF_050947875.1). Taxonomy (NCBI): domain Eukaryota; kingdom Metazoa; phylum Arthropoda; class Arachnida; order Ixodida; family Ixodidae; genus Dermacentor; species Dermacentor variabilis. Next base: position 90,619,216 of record NC_134578.1, read on the forward strand.
AGAGAGAGAAAAAAACCTTTATTTGACTTGTCACTGCTTCAAATAAAGGTTTCTTACGCAAACTTTTTTCTTGTATACTTCCACTGCTATTACGACATGCCGCCAAATCACAGACACCAAGACTCACGATATAGATAAAAAAAACTAGCCATTGTCTACCCCTTTCATTTGCCTCCAGTGCATATCATCGCACTTTCAGCGTTTACAAACGACGCCGCTCTGGTGTCGTTCATCAACTCGTCCGGCAGCACTCTTCATTTTGAATGTGGCTAGCACTGAGCTTGCAAAATGTACTGCTTGCAAAGTCCAAATTTTATATTAGTTTGCAAGCCGAACTGTGATGCTCTCCGGAATATTGTTGCAGTTCCGCGGTGTTGAACTGTAGTTTACCCGGTAAGTAGTTATTTAGGGAAAAATGCACTTACCACCAGCACGCCTTTATCTTGAGCAACCAGCAATACAGCAGCCATTGTTGGATCTGTGTACACTTTCCCACCAAGGTCACTCACGTTTAGCTGAAAATTGTTATAAGATAAACAAGTGCTTACAACTACTAAATGCGTGCTCTGCAGTCTGCAGGCATAACATGGCGGAATGCGCATATTCGGTGTTGCAGCTGAGTTTTCAAATACTTCGCAGCATTTTTAATAAATATGAAGCTGCTGTGACTACAAACCGGCGCAATACCTCAAACTGCCGCAAGAAAAATGAGCTGATTTGAATTTGTAAGCGCTGCAGTTAGTTTTCAGCAAATGGTTAACGCTTTCTGCCTGTGTTATAAACATTGCACGGTCATTCATGACATACTCTGAGTTATTGGCAACAATTGCTGTAGCCGTAAATAATGCAGTGAAGTCAAAATTTTTCAGTGTAGGAACATATAGTTGTATGGGTAAGAGCATTCTTCACATGTTTCATGCCATCTTCTGACCTTTAGTGACCTTCCTGTTCTTTGTAATAAATATTTTACAAATAAATCGTAACACAAAGGCAGTAGAGTGAGTGGTTCCGAAGGCGCCTTGTTTCCCTCAAACTACTATTTGCTTCCCTTTGTGTGAGCATTGCCGCTTTCCTAGCAGTTATTAGCTTACGGGATTTCGCGTGCCAGTACCACCATTTGATAATGAAGAATGCCGTAGTGGGAGACTTAGGATGAATTTGGATTGGCTGGGGTTCTTTAACGTGCACCTAAATCTTTAAGAACACGGGTGTTTTCGCATTTCGTCCCCATCGGAATGCGGCCGCCGTGGGCAGGATTCGATCCCGGGACCTCGTGCTTAGCAGCCGAACACCATAGACACTAAGCAACCACGGTGGGTCTGATACCATTATACAAGGGCAGCTGGTGAACGTTCTGCTGAATATGTTCTGAAGTATATCATTACATTTACGAGTAATTTTATTTCTGGGTTTTTCTTTCTGAGTAAATTTCTGAATAACACTTTTCTCGACAAACATCAATGGTTTACCATTCAAGCAAGATAGCGACACACAGTATTGTTTAGGACAAGCTTATTTTACAATCTAGAGCGGTCATCCTGAGGCTTCCTAGCTTCGGCTATATGCGACATAGACTGTCTCTGGCATCGGTCCACTTTGGTATGACGCTCATTTGCCAGGGTCGCATGCGTAATGGCATGACGACTACTGCAAGACGATGGCGCAGTGACAATCATAGAAAGAGAAAAAGAACGACGTCGACAGAACGAGGAAGGGGCATGTCATTGACGTCATGACGACAATGACAGGACAATTCTGAAAGGATAACGATGGCATAAGGGCGACAGCGTTACGATGACGGCATGATGGCTATCGGATGACGACGAGTGTATGACTTTGAAGGCAGGGCAAGGACTCTATGGTGACTAAGGCGCGACGACGACTGTTTGAAGACAACCGGATGACGAAGCTGGAATGAAGATTACGGAACGACCACGACGGCTTGACATTGACAGTATGACAAAGAATGCATGATGACGGTGCAATCACGATGATGGCATGACAACGGCGGCGTACTCATGATTGAACGACGACAACATGATCACAATCAAATGAAGCATTAATAACGTAGAAGAAACGACGAAGTTGGGTAAATCATAATTTTATGACGACAATAGGATGACCTTTCTGAAGTGATGATGTTGATGAGAATAGTGACGACGATACTGGGAGGACAATGGTGTGATGACAGCAGCATGACCGCTGTCGGATGACGAAGTTAGAGTGACGGTGCTGGAACTCCACGACGGCATGACACAACAGTCCGACAAAAAAACCGTGACGTCCAGTGTATCACCAGGACGCAACGACGACGATGGCATGGCAACAGTACGGGGACAACAGGATGACTGTAATGGCGTGACAGCAATTTACATGACAGCGACTTTGTGATGACGATACAACCACAATAATCGCATGACGAAGCTGATGCAAGGACAAGGGATTGTCTACGACGGCATCATGACCACGGTATAATTAAGGAATGCATAATGACTGTATGAAGACAATGGCATGACGACGGCGGCATGAGCAGAGTCGGATGAAAAGTTGGAGTGACGAGGATGCGATGAACATGACGGCTGCATGACCGGGCGTCGCTTCCCTACATGCGAATTCACCGTTTCTACCACGCAGCGATCGAATCTCTGACACGTGACTGCTTGATGGACTTTCTGACATTTCGTTAAGTGACGCTCATTACTTTTCACCACCTGTGCGAATTCCAACCCACGTGAACATTGAACTTCAAGGCTCTGTAAAAAAACGAAATGTATAATGAAAAAGAACGCGAACTTTCTTACACACGTGTTCTCTCTTCGGCGCACCAAATACAAACGCCTTCCTTCCAATTGTTCTAATATTACTGCACGTACAACGCATTTTCAACCTCCGTTTTTGAACTGTGATGACGAGTGTACACAGAAAAAATTTGTATAAACTTGCCTAACAAAACAGAGACGCATTCAGCGCCAAAGTGGAGACGCAGAAAACTGCAAAAATATTAGTATTTGCTCAATATAGCTGTCTGTACGGTGCGGCACATATGAACAGATATGTTTTCACTGAGCTATACCTGAAAGTTATGGACGGTATGTGCAGCTGACAAAGATAATGCGCATCGTCGGGAACAGTCCGAAGCTCTAATGTAAAAATGACCGGCTCATAGCTGGAAAAATCAGCACTAGGATAAAAAGAAGGGCTCATTTGAATGAAACAAGGGCATGTGCGATAATACAATTACATTGTCTAGACAAGCTTCATGAGTAAAGATGCAGCAGTTGCGAAATAAATGTGAACTTGCAACTTCTTCAAGTTTGTCTAGCAATCGCTGAATATCACACATTTTTTGTAATATGAATAATAATGACGATATTACCTTTGTTTGATGCCTCAAGTTTTCTCTATAGGAAATTACGCTCAGTGTGTTTGCAAATGAGGTCGTTTCTCTCATGGTTAGTACCAGCCGTTCGTTGATCCACAGTATCAGAAGCCCTTCAGACCCTCTTTCTTCTAACACCTTTGGAAATACGTAGTGACCTGGGTGATAAATTTCGCTTCATAAATAAAACGGTGTGTGACCACGGCGCCAGTCAAACGACAGACATTATCGCCAAATCTTGAACAGTGTAAAAGCTTTGAAAGCGGTAGGGAACCTAATGGTATTGATAAAGAAGATGTTGGAATTATAAAAAATACTCACTTGTTTCGGACATAATAACGCCATTACATATTGCAGCGATGAGCAAGAAACGATTGAAGTAACAAGGAAACATCGCTTTCGGCTATTTGAAGGAAGTCAGTGCTTCCCAGAGGCGTCGAAACACACAAGCATCATCCTATACATACTACGCTAAAGCTGTAGGGGAATGTATTGCAGACGACGGCATTGTGCGCTCACGTAGATCTGTTGCTCTTCATCAAGAGCTGACATTTTCCCGTATGACGCATTCGGCATTGGATAATTTATGGGAACGGAAGCAGATAATATTTGACTCGACGTCACAGCCTGTATAGAGGGTGTTTCGGCGAACACTTTCAAAAATGTTTAACAAATGCCTGTGGCCGATGGCACAATTCTGTTCCATGGGCTGGTTCACGCGAACTGACAGACATAACAAAAAATTGAAGTCCATAATAGACTAATTAACAAAAATTCACTAATGAAGTTTGTAGCTAAGGACCTTATGTTATTTAGAGGGTAAGACTGCAACGCATATACAATTGAATAGTATTGTGTAGGTGAAACCATTTACGAGATGTGCGCCCTCAAAGTTGCGGCAAAGCCGCACTGTCGTTCCAATTATGTTCTTAACTAAACGTCGTTGTATGCATTGAAGCACAAGAGTAACTTCAACGCCAATGCATTGCTCGGCCAAATTCGCGAATAAATGTCTGGCAACTGGTGTCATCCTGAGAATTCGTTCCAAATGGATCCGTCTTGCGGACTCCCCGGCTAGAATTTGTAAATTGCAGTAAATCCCTTAAGGTGTGTTGTTAAAAACTCAATTATTGAATTATTTGTTCATTAGCCGATTATACCTTTCGACGTTTTTGCGGAAGTAATGTCCGCCTCTTCCAGTAGACTATATCATTTACCAGAATTGTGCTGTCTTCTATGGACAAATAAAAAAATTAGTGTTTGCTTAAACACCCGGTATAGCCATTATTCGCATCTGTCTCCGCTACTACTGCTCCAGTATGATAGCTGGTAGCAGCAGTGTAATTTTACGATCAAATTGCTGGCATGCGTGCATCATGACGCTTACGCAGGAGGCCACAAACCTATCACGTTTTTTGCGCCATTTTCGGGCGTTTCTTTGACTACGCCGTCAAGAACTGGACATTGGCGGTTTCTTGGATGATGTTTATGAATGATGTTTTTGAACTTTATAACAAACATAATTCATAAGTTGCATTTGCAGTTCTGCATCCCTATTCTCTAGACATCTTTTCATTATCCTCAACAGTCACTCCTTAACGTTCCCGTCTCCCGGCTCATAGTAGAGTAGCCGCCTAGACCTTGATAGCTAAGGCCGACTTCTTTGCCCTTGTTCATATAAATTATCTTCTGCGACGAAGTTAGTTTTGTCATTGCCTTTTGTGATGCGTTTCTATTGTGGAGTAGTCTTAGTGTACCTGATGCACTTTCCGGTATCTATCTATATTTTCAAACATTTATTTACTTTTTCAAAGCATGATTACAAAAAGAAGGATATACAGAAGTGGGTCCCAAGGTCACAAGACCGTACCGGCACCCTGTGTACATAGTTATTCGATACAAATTACGAAATTATCTAAAATATATCGCATTAACCAGGTTAACAGAAAAGACTGGTAAAAAAATACAAGGTTTACATATACATAAATCTGTGCTGTGATGGCATCAATATTTGGCGACAAATACAAATTCATACTAACACTGAAAATATGCATGCAAAGTTAGCATGAACAGTGCATTGTTATCCCGTAAAATTATTACAAAGATAATTTAGAAAGAAGAAAGGAAAGAAACAAAGAAACAAGAGAACAGAATATAGTAACTAAATAACAACATAATTATTTATTTGAACGATGGGTTTTAAGTGTGTTTAATACAGCAAGAGATGATGTTTTGATGGTGTAGGGAAGTAAATTCCATATTTTATTAGCGTAGAATGATGCTGTCATTTTGCCGTAATTAGTAAGAGCTTTAGGCAACAACAAATTATATTTCTGAGCAAAACGAGTAGGGTTAATATTCTTCAATGTATCCAAGGAAATAAAATTGTGTGCGAGATATTTATTAATCAATCTGAAAAGCATAGTAATAAAGTTCAGTGCGAATAAATCAGCAGTCAGCAATTTATTCTCCATGCTTATGATATAATTATTATCTCGACTAAAGTTAGGGGCTCGCTTTTGTATGTGCTAAACAGATGTTCAGTGGCACTGATACGTGTTGCCATGAGCAGCAATCCCGTAATTAATATGACTATAAATGAATGCGCAATAAATTGAAAGGAGAGAAGGAGCAGACATCCGGGATGTCGCTTTTATGAGGGCTCGTATACGAAAGAAGTTATTTGATTAACTTCTGCGATATGTTTGTGAAATTTTAGCTGTTGATTGAGGTAGATACGAAGACATGATGCACAGTCGCTAGTAGAAATAAAATGCGAGTCAATGGGAACCTGAGGTGAAAATGATAGTCTTCTTTGAGGGGAGCGACACACCCTACATTTAGTTTTGTTCGAATTTAAAATCAAGGGATTGCTGAGACACCAAGAAACAATTTTAGCTAACGCACTCTTTAGTTCATGAGTTAACAAAGTTAAAGATATATCTAAGTTTGAGATAGTTGGGTCATCAGCATATAACATGCACTGTGAAGGTGAAGCGTGTTGGGGAGGGTCATTTGTGTAGAGAATGACTAATAAAGGTCCCAAAAGGGAGCCCTGTAGGAACCGCTGATTAGTTGTTTTAAATAAACTGTTAGTCTCCTGTTACTCAAGTAGATTCTCAAATGGATTAACGCTGGACCTGTTATTCCATCGGCTTCAATTCTTAATCTATCTATCTATCTATCTATCTATCTATCTATCTATCTATCTATCTATCTATCTATCTATCTATCTATCTATCTATCTATCTATCTATCTATCTATCTATCTATCTATCTATCTATCTATCTATCTATCTATCTATCTATCTATCTATCTATCTAATCAACGTCCGTGCTTATCTAAAACCGTTTTTCTGCCCAATGAACAAAGTTATCTACCAACTTGGACTAGCAGGTATGTGCTTGTGTACCTCATGTCATTGTAGTTCTAGATTCATCGTCCGACACTTGTCATGTAGTCCTCGCCACGCCATCGTCGTCATGGAGTCGTCTTCATATTGTCGCGACTCACAAGCAGCAGGAACAGATAAAACAGGGCAGGGCACTTTACTCATAGGCAAACTGAAAACAATTAGGCAGGGACTTTGTCTACTCTTCTCCAATGCCCGAGATCTTCGTATTTCTCTACATTCCGGATATTGGATGTGGCATTTGCCTCCCTCCAGAGAGCATTGTCCTGATGCTCAGCTAGAGGCAGGAAGATGTGTCAGACGAGGTGTGAGCACTTCAAACCGAAGAACACGGCTTCATGCGCACAATGCGCACAGTTACTGGTGGACACTGCCTCTCCCTGGAAGAAGCACGACTGTCAGATATAACTTCAAAGTTCAGAACGCTGAGGCATCGTACAACCTTGTACGGACCATAGTACCGCCTGAGTAGTTTTTCTGAAAGCCCTCGTTTACGGATGGGACTCGAAACCCACACTTTGTCACCTGGCTGATATGTCATATATCGGGGCCGTAGATTGTAACGTCGAGCGTCGTAGTCCTGTTGTCGAGTGATTCTGACGCGGGCGAGTTGTCTCGCTTCTACGGCACGTTGAGCTAAAGCTTCAGCGTCCGTGTTTGTATCACCGTAGTCATGTGGCAACATTGTATCGAGCATCGTCGTCACTTCACCGCCATGAAGAAGGCTAAATGGTGTTTTTCGCGTTATTTCCAGTGTTGTAAGCGAATGTGCTATACGTTGAAGGTCATCCCAATTTTTGTGTTCCATGTCTACGTACATACATACTTAGCATGTCCGCGGTGGTTTTGTACCAGCATTCTGTCAGGCCATTTGTTCGCGGGTGATAGGCTGTGCTCTTTCGTTGAGCCGTTCTGTCCATTCTTATCACCGTTGGCGCACCTTGCCTCACAACCACGTTTTCAATAAATAATCGCTCTGCTTCCACTGCGGTGCCGCTTAGAAGGGCCTTGGTTTCTGCATAGCGGGTGAGGTAATCGGTGGCAACTGTTACCCACGTATTGCCCCTATGGGAAGTCGGGAACGGCCCGAAAGGTCCATCACGATTTAGTCAAATCGGGTTGCGGGCACTTGTACTGGTTGCAGAAGCCGAGCTGGTTTCATATGTGGTGGTTTGCGTCGTTGACAATTGAGGCACGTGCGCTCGTAATGTTTCATAAATGTGGCAATCCTTGGCTAGTAATATTTCTCTCTGACTCGGGTGAGTGTTCGCGTGTAGCCGAAATGGACAGATGTCGGTTCATCGTGGCAGGCTTGGAAGACCTCATGACGGATAGACATTGGGACCACAAGTAGGCGGCTGCTTCCGCTTGTAGAGAAGTTCTTGCAGAGAACTTCATTAGGAGCGTCCTCGTCAAAGTGAGCCAGTACAGGAGGTGTTTGCAGGCGCTGTCGGAGATCATTAAATTCTGCTTGTTCTTCGGCACCTCATACAAAGGTAACGCCTTATTTATAATTTTTTTATATAAGTATACTCTCAGCCGGAGGGTCGTTACAGGGTGGATGCAAACAATGCAACTGAACAAGTGCACACAGCCACAAGTACAACATTTATACAAACCTAATTCAATTAACTGGAGATCAACAACCACGATAACACAATAGCCCAGCGGTCGTGTGGATTCAGGCCGGAAATACAACATTGTGACCGACCAACCATCACAAAAGTATGCTAGGTTTGAGACCAGTGAAAATGGAAAATTCCACGAAAGACATGGCAAGAAAGACTAGAGAATGACAAGAATGTCTATTCGGATAAATAACGCGACAGACAGTGTTCGAAATTGAGCAGGTTATCTGCTTGTAAGAGAACCTGAGGCAGGGCATTCCATTCTTCTATTATTCTTGGAAAGAAAGAGTACCTAAAGGAGTTAATTCGGGCCGTCATGGGTGTAACCTGATCTTTGTGAGAATTTCGCACAGCTCGCGACTTCAAGAGCTTGTGTTTAGGCAGAAGTGATTATTGCACAACAGCTATAGAAATTTCAGCCTGGCTACTTTTGTTCCGTTTGAAAGTGAAGTTATGTTTAGCTCACGGAGCATGTTAGTCAATGAATCTGTAAATTTGAATCTAGATAAAATCCACCTAGCCGTCCTTCTTTAAGCTTTTTCAATCTTATAAACTAGGTCTGTATGATGCGGATCCCATACGACGCTATTAACGCGATAGCGTTAAGGAGCTCGTGTCGCAGAAAAGCCGGTGTCGTCGGCGTCGGTGTCGGCGTCGGCGTCCGCGGCGTTGGCCGTGAGCGATAAATCACGGCAGGCACTTCATAAATAAAAAGCAACTTCCAAGATGGGCTGGGTGGGAATCGAACCAGGGTCTCTGGAGTGTGAGACGGAGACGTTACCACTGAGCCGCGAGTTCGATGCTTCAAAGCGGTACAAAAGCGCCTCTAGTGAACGCGGTGTTGCCTTAGAAACGAGCTGTTTCTCAGGCTCAGGCGTGCGTCGCTTGCTCAGGCGCACATTTCGTTGTCGCGCCGAACGCTGCGTTGCTCGACGCTCACCACGTCCGATGCGGGGCGCGTAGTCGCTGCGCCGTAGCCCAATGTCTTACACCCCTTGGCGGGTCTACGGGAACGCTGTCGCGTTCCACTCTTGAAGGCGAAGCTTAAGCGTCCTCCAATTTTCATATATTCAAGTGTCGGACGTATCAATGCTAGATAGGCCGTTAGCTTTGCTTTTGAGTAAGGAAGGTTCAGTTTTCTTCTGATAAAGCACAACTTAGTTTCGGATTTAGAACATAAGTTATTGATATGTGTATGCCAGTTTAGTTTTGATGATATTGTGACGCCTAAATATTTGAAATGGTTGATTCGTGTTAAAAACTGCCCGTTCATTTCAAAATAAAAAGAAATTACGTTTTAGGTTTTGTTTGTAATTGTAAGATATGATGTTTTCGCATGATTAATTTTAATCTTGTGTGATGTACAGCAATGAATAATAGTATTCAATGCAGAGTTTAGTGTGAACTGATTTTCTTGTTTTGGGATAACCGAGTAAATTAAGCAATCATCCGCGAATAGGTGGACTGTAACGTGGGGAGGGATGGAAACTGCAATGTCATTGATGTAGCATAAAAAATAATATGGGACCAAGCACAGATCCCTGAGGGACAGCAGAAGGTACCCCCAGGACGTCGTAATTTGAGGCATTTACCTTCACGAACTGACTTCTCTTGGTGATGTATGCTTTTCCCCGCAGCATAGTATTTCTGTTTATACCAAGGACAAACAGCTTATTAACAACCTTTCATGTCGAACACGGTCAAATGCTTTAGACATGTCCAATCAAATTGCACCCACTTGATCTCTGTCATTGATTGCCTTAGAAAAATCGCGCAGTGTTTCTTGAAGTTGCGTAACAGTAGGTAACTTCTGTCTGAAACCATGCTGGTTGGGAATTAGCTTCTTGGGGTGCTATGCAGGATGCGCCAAGTTTCTCGTTCACCCGAGTTTTACCCGAGTTTGCTCGACGGCAGTCAGTGAACGGAGATAGCGCGAAACGCGCCGAAGGCGGAGGCAAAAAAATATGTAGACAAAAAGCCGCGTATGACTACATGAGCGCACCCTGCGCGGCAGGCTGCTTCCACGTTTCAAGCGCAGAAGGCTGCACAACGAAACGCGTCAGCGCCGCGTATTGTCATCAAAGGATTATCGCAACTTAGCGATACCGTGACTGTCGCGCTGTCTGTCTGCACACTTGCCGCGAGCCGCTTGCCACGCCTTTCCCGGGCGCGTCAAGGGCGTGCCTCCTCTTTCGCGCGCTATCTTTCTTTCCTCCATCGAATGCGAACAGAGTACATGCGGCGCATTCTTGCACCTACACTTTCACTCAATCGAATACGTTAAAATACAACAAATAAAATAACGAACATTCTTATTTCTCTAAGTATCTGTTTTTCGTTTTCAACGCTAGAAATTTGTGATGACAAACGGAGATCGAGCAAATTATTAAATTTTGCACTTCTTGCCGCGAGTGGCGACAGTGAGGCGAAACCTTAGAAGCGGTACATTGAAACGTGTCGCACGCACGAGGGCGTTCATACGGTGATAAGTCGCCTAGGGGCGCTGCAGAGCTATCCTCAATAATGTCGGTCATGATCCATGGAGTGTCATTGCCACTCTTTCTCTATTAGGCGAATAGAAACGGAGCGCCGCGGTACGGCTGTTCATCGCAGGCGCTTCACTAGGCCATTAAGGCCCCCCGCTTTACCGACTAGATTCCACACAACGGCTGTCGCTGCGAAATGGCGGTATGTTATTTTAGAGTGCGTAGTGACGCAGTTCAGTGAAAATGTACCAGTTTATCTTTATGCGCGAAGCCTCTGCGATACATTGCGAAAAGTGCGTGCTTCCCCAGCGACACAATTCATCGCTTGTCATCGTTTGCCCAGTCAAGGTGCCTCTGAGCGCATGTACGCAGTATATGAGTGTGTTGTGCAGTCGAAGGTGCTTGCGGATTACCTCTGCTGGAGCCAGCAGCGATCGCAGATGGATATCGTAACGACACCGCAGCACTCGCATTTGGCAGGTGAGAGCTCTTGTGTGCAGTTATGAAATCAGATTTCGAACGGAGAGTGGTGTTGGAACTGTTGAGTGTGCAGTGCTTGTGATGAAGAAATGCCATTGCACTGGGTCTAGAAGAGCGAGCTATTCTCGGACGCTGATCGTGTTTACGACGCTGTGGCTCCGTTTAATCACCGATGACAGAGCAGCCATCTCAAACGACTGCTGCAATACGCACTCCTCAGCATCGTCGTCCCCCTCGCCGCATCGACGCCTTGTGAGCAGCTACAGTGACGTGACGATAATTATTCACTGTGCGCTACGCGCCACAATGCAGGCAATGAAACCGTGTTGTGCGGCCATCTCAGCCCGAGAAGATGTATGCATAAGCCAGCGACAGTCAACGCTTTGGTTTTGATAGTGGTGCTCAGTACATCACCGATGACAGTGCGTTGTGCGCGTTTCATGTCGGCGGTCAAGATTGTTGATGCCTCTCAGCTCGACACCGCGTCGCTGTTGCCGGAAGATAAGTTGGGCGTGGCCCAACTGTAGTGGGTGCGCGCACAAGAGTTACATGCCTCGCGCGGGGCGTGACCTCTGGTTTTGACTGACAGGCGAACTCGTGCTAAACTCGTACATCGCGAAACCCCCTCCGAGTTCAACTCGGAAACATGGCGGCGGCAGCAGCAGCCTGTTTCATTGCATCTAGCGGCAGCAAGCGTCAGTATGACCGTCCGGACCCGTTCACCTACATGACCGACGGGGAGTTTCAGCGTCATTTTCGCCTGTCCAAGACATCAGTGCGCTGGCTGTGTGACGAGCTAGGCGAAGACTCGTCTGCGGAGACAGCGTGGCGGGCTTAATTCGCTCACCGTCGTAGAGCAAGTCATCTGTGCGCTCCGTTTCTACGAGACTAGGAGTTTTCAGAGAAGCGTCGGCGCCGAGCGTTACATTGGACACCATCAAACTACTGTTAGCCACTGTGTCAGAGATGTGTCTGACGCGCTTATCGATGCGGCAGTGCGTAAGCGGTGGCTAGCTTTCCAGAATACTTCGGCTGAGCGGGCATATATAAAAGAACGCTTCCTACTTCGAGGGAACATTACGAACGTAGTCGGGTGTGTCGACGGAACGTACGTAGGAATTAAGGCGCCTTCAATGTCAGCGTTACTGTGATTAACATTGAAGCAATGTTTAGACACGCCATATTGCCAAATTTGTCACTTCTGTGTAGCCGACTTAAATTTTGTGTTAGCGACATCTCACATGCGGCTGCTTATGATACTGATTTTTTCGCTGGTTGATGACTTTTTGCCGATCGTTCTACTTGTATGTCAGGGTGCCTTCCAAATGGCTCACTTTCTTGGGAAAGAGGTTAATTAAGTATAAGTAGATAAATGGATATCACAAATTGTGTGAAGTAACCTATGAATCCTAATATCATAAAGAACTTGGGGTTCTTCATTGGTGAAGTTACTTAGTATGCACAGTGCTGAATTTTGTTCATGCGTTATCTATCGGCCGCACTATGAAACAGCGAGGCATTGCACAATTTGTTGCAGCGCGAGATGTGGGTGTTGCGCCAAGCCGGTTGTGCCTGTGCATTTGTGGCGAAATGAAAATGCATTGAGAATCTTAGTGTGTTGGCTTGCATGAAGAAAATACTTCAGATTGTTTGCTCTGTTCACCGTCGATGCATGTGCCAGAGGTTCAGTGTATCTTCTTTTTTTGGGGGGGGGGCGGCGTTATTCTGGATGGATAAATTGTATATTTTCGTCTCATAATGGGGCTCTAATTCTTAAGCAGTTGAATAATGCACATCCAATGCTCTGCAGAACTCTCTGTACGTGAAGATGTCATGAACCACCAAGGCAAAATTACATATCGGGAGAAATGGGGTGCAGATGCCAATGAAAAGTGGGTCTTTAACCCACCATAAAAATAAAAATTGCAGAGCAAATAGACCATTTATACAGCTTTAGAGCAATGATTACACAAAACGTGATATGCTCAAACGAGTAACCGCTTGCCGCAATGCCAAAGTAGGCTGAGCGACATGCAGCGTATATTGGCATTGAACATGTCTCGTAACCGTTACTTTCATTGTATGCCCTCGCTGTCGCACCTTTCCCTCCGACACTCCCTTTACTGAAACGTGGCACTGTCTTTCCATTGGTGTCATGATGATAATGGTAATGGCAGCAGCAAGGCTGGTTAATCCTTGCCCCTTTGATTCCTGTGAGTTTAGTGGTAAAGAATATGGCACGTGCATACATACACCTGTGCTGCAAAACTTAACATTTGTGATTTTTTGGAGAGGTAATTTGTGTTGGGAAATTTCAAAGATGTGCACCATTGTGGCCTAATAACTAGAGCATTGGTGATGTTGAAGACTGGGTGTATTGGTATAGTAGCTTGAAGTTTAATTGCACAACAGTTTGACGGGACACAAAGAAGAGGAATACACACAGCAGAATGCTTTGCTGTGTGTGTTAATCTCCTTTGTGTGCCGTTGAATTGTTGTGCGATCCAACTTCAAATAGAGCATTGGGCTTCCTTGGTGCAGGACCGAGGAAGTGTGAGCTATTCGACAACATGCCAGTGCGTTGCCTCACAATTATGGAAGTCGGAAGGTTTGCAAACAAAGCTTTGCCTTCAAATCCACCTGCTCATGTTATACAAGCACTGATTGAAAGAACCATCATGCAAAAATAATGGTGAAATCAATGTCCTGTGAAAAGTGTAATTTGTATATTGACGCTGTTGACATAATAGGTGCCATACCGGCCTCAAAATTGTACTGGACAGAGCAGTTTATTTAATATGTGAAGCACAACCTCCCATTACATGCTGTGCAGACAACCAAGCTCAGTTTGTTTGTTTTGACGTGCTACACAACATTCACTGTAATCTGTTTTTGATTCTAAAGAAGTGCCAAACACCACCTCTTTTTCAAGGACGTCATGGGAATATTTGGCGAGACCTTTTGCAGCCCCTCATAATGGACGTGTGGCCAGCCAGCTTTGCTTGGATGCCTTTATAGATTTATGCTCCTGATCATTGTGTGCTATCAAGTTGCAGAAGTCTATGCAACTGGTGCAAGGCATTACGTGTTTCTATAGTCGGATACAACTTTAGGAGGCTGCGGAATCTGCACTTTAAGGCAGGTGAACACAAGCCTGCACCAATGGGCACGCACTCTAGACTGACATCGTGCTGCTAGACAGACCTGCTCGTTGGAGAGGGACTATTTCTTTAGACGTGGAGGCAATCGGCTGCTGCGCTTTGGTCATCAGGGCGGGGCCTCTCCTGTCTTCTGAAGTTTTTTCCGACTGTAAAGGATGCTGCTTTTCATACAACACAAAAGGACAAAGTGTACAATTATTTGGCCTATGAAATGGATACATCAGAAGTGTGCTATGCAAGGGCTTAAGATGTGTGAAATATAGTACATGCAATTATAAGACAATGTTAAAAATATGTGGTATCGAACATGCATGTAATGGCACATTTGAATTGGGGTGTGTTGCAGTCATATGCAGTCTATAGGTGATAGCATTATTAAGCTCCTGCTGTTTCCTGTCTTCATTGTGAATTACACACACCGTTCATCTTGTGGCTAATCAACACGCACTGTATTCTTGCACATAGAAAGAAGAAACAGCACAATGACGTGTATGCTGCATTAGTGTATTTTTTATTTACATGGTCCAAGAGTGGCACAGGTTGTCTTACGTTTTTGCCTATTTTGAAGGGACACCAATGCATGTTACAAGTGTCCCAGTATGCACAGCACAATGTTTATTGCAATAATTTTATTCATGTTGTTGAAAAATAAACAAAATATTAAACTGAAAGCTCCTTTATAAGGTGCCTTCTGTGGGCTTGACAGGAGAGCAGTGAGCGCACCGATACTACTGTTGCAGAGCAGCCCTCTGGACTTCTGCCACACTCTCAAGAGCACGTGCCTGGCGCTCGCCTACTGCCACCAGGCAGTTGAGTGCCTCCAGCAGCACAATGTTTTGCTGCAAAAAAGTGTATTGGAATGAATCAGCCGCATACAAACCATTATTTACAAAGAAAAATGCTCATTGCACTATTAGTACTAAGTGCCCTTAACTGTGGAAACCTCTAGTGTAGTATGCATAATTAAACAATGCGTTGGGACAACGTTGCTTTATTTTTCATAACTGGGGCTTTCTTTTTCAGAGCCAATTGTCATGTTGATTAATGTGCCAGCAGCTAAGGTGGCCCCGCACCTTCACGAGTCTCTACTGTCAGCACCACAAACCTATTTTCATTCGCTGCAAAACAAATGCCTCACCCTACAATCCCGTCTTATACGAGCTGATTGCATCCTATGCCTGCAAACATCATATTTTTGTCCCATTACGCAATTTTCTACCATCCTCGGCTGTAGTTCTCTCTCCTTGACATCCATTCTGTCACGCTTTTGTAATCAGCTGTTATGAATTGGCAACAAGTGATCGATTACGTGCATGGCCTACTTGCCGATTCCTTTTTTTTTTCTTACTCTCAACTAGCATATCAGTTGCCACGGTTTACTACGCCACTGTCTTCCTGCCTTAATGCTATCTCCAACAATTTTTGTTACTTCGCTTTCTGCGCAGTCATTGACATCTCAAGTTTCTTTGTTGGCCTCCAGGTTTATGTCCCATATTGCATAACCGGTAGAATGCAATGATTCTAAACTTTTTTCAAGAATATCGGTAACGTGGCTATCACGATTCGGTAATGCCTTCCATGTGCTGTTCAACCCATGAAATTTTTGTATGTTTCCTGCTTTATATCAGTACCTGCTATTGATATTTCACCTGGATAAAGATACTCTTTCATAAATATTGCGGGCTTAATGTCACTCATGAATTTCTGTTATCTCACCAAGTTAGTGAAGGTTGCCTTCATCTTTTCCATATTTTCGCGGGCCCACTTGCATGTAGAAGCACGAACACTCATTGGTTCTCACTGCCTTCTTTAAACTGCTGGACATTCAGTTCGTTACTACGAAAGCGACTTAATCCGTGCACTCTTATTATGCTAAATATGAAACAGTAGAAATATACTTATCTGCAGTTTGTCGATGTCTCCTTCACTGTGTTGGTTGCGAGATCCATCGTCGGTACCACCTTCTTGTCGCATCGTAGCTATATAGGATGTCTGCCTTTTGTCCACACTATGTAATGTTCGTGACGCTCGCAGTCACGCAGAGTGGAGAACTCGGCGCACTCGCAGAAGCAGCACCGGACAAGTTTCTTCAGCTCCGCGCCGGGAACAGTAGGTGCGCGTTGCGATCTGTAAAATCGCCTAAGCTATTCCCTGTCTTTCGGGGTGCACGGAAAGATTGCTCACGGAGGAACAGAACTATACAAGAAATAGTGGTCATCGTCGAGCCTGATCACTACGTCGCGCACTGCAAGCTCGTTGTACGAGTTTGTTTACACTGGGCGCCTCCGATGCTTAGCCGCCATGCTCGCCCGGTGAATGGATGTGATGGCGCCACCACAGCGTTCCCTCGTGGTATAATGCGAAGCGTACTAAATTACAAATTAGTCTAATGCACATTCAGTGTACATGTTGTAAGCTTTCAAATGCTTCTAAACCACGTTAAAGTAACTAATAATATTGTACTAAATGCGTTTGTTTTATAACTCGCTTCTGCATGTAATGCACTCGGTGGAACGACAAACAAGTGAAAGAAGGCACGACCATGCACCGACGGTATGATCACGTGAGCCCCAGTTTGTCGACCGCCCAGAAGGCAACGCCCAAGGAATGATAGCCAGCCAGAGTGAATCTAGATAAACCAATGAAACCGGAGGCTTGTCGAAAGATAAACTGTGTCTCGGTACCATTCGTGCTTTCATCTTGGGGTGTCGCCAGAGCTCGTGAAGATCCCGAGTTTCGCCAAACTCGGCGCATCCTGCATAGCACCCCTGGTCTACTCAAGGTGTTCGGATAAGCACTTTGCCAAAATATGCTCAAGTATTTTGGAACAGGTACAAGTGAAAGAAATAGGTCTATTGTTATCACAAAATTTGATTACTACCAGATTATTGTACTGGTAATATTCTAGCCTGTAACCAATCAGTTGGCAAGCAACATTGCTCTAAAGAAGCTTTAAATATCAGAAGTAAATATTTAGACACCCATTCGACGTAGCGCTTCAGAAACTCGTTCGGAATAGAATCAGTGCCAGGTGACTTTGTTGTTTATAAATTAAGTAGGAGGGAAAATATACATTGTTCAGACAAAACATCTGGCATGTCAGATGGCAGTGCGCACCTTCCTGTACTGGATTTTGGAGGTGAAAAATTAGGGAGACTGAACACAGAAGGAAAATAAGCCTGGCATCTGTTGGCGATTTCTGATTGGTCAGCAGCAAAACAACTGTTCGTTTCAATGAACCTCATTTTCTCATAGGAGGATGAACGGTGACGCCAAAAACGCTGTGGGGAAGCTTTCACAAATTCAGTGAGCTTTTCTGAATATAATTCTTCTTTTGCTGCCACCAGCTTCTGTTTAAACATCAAAGAAAGGCGCGATATTTCATTTGCATACTTTTCGCGCTTGCGCTTTCAGCGTACTATCCTACGTTTAAGTTGGATAATCTCACGATTTACCCAGAAATTATGCTTTCTTGCTATTTTATTTTTTCTGGAAAATAATTTTGCAGGCAACAGTTTACAATGTGTTGACGTTATCCTCCACATCAAATGAATTCAAGGACGTTTCCAAATAGTCTAAGATGCTTACAACGTCAGCTTTTGAAAAATCTTTAACAAGAATAGTTCGCCTTTTGGCATGTTTCGGTGGTCTGAGCTTCTTTAAGGAAACTAAGACACATTTATGATCAGAGAGCCCTTCTTTAGCTGGCACGTCATATTCAGTTATTTTAGTGCTAAGAAAAACCAAGTCCAATATTGATTCCATGGTTATCTCTATCCTTGTTGCATGTTAACGAACCTTCTCTTGTAAGGCGCGTTGACGGTGAAGCTTTATGTGAAAAATTGGCAATCAGTCTTTGATAATACGCCCAGAGACCTAAGAAACGCCTCACTATTTTCTTGTCCGTTGGCGCTGCAAGCTCTGCAATGGCCGTGATCTTGTCAGGGGTCGGGGGGGACGCCTTGATGACACACAACATGGCCTAAGAACTGCAGTTCCTCGAAACCAAAGTGGCGCTTTTCTGCTTTCAGTGTTAGGCCGGCGGACCGTATGGTTTGTAGAACCGCCAGCAGCAGTCTGAAGTGTTCCTGGATCGCTTCTGAAAAACCTATGATGTCGTCAAGCCATACAAGGCATGTCGGCCCCATAAGCCCTGATAGAACATATCCATGATTCACTTAATAGTTGCTGGAGGTGAGCGTAAACCGAAAGTCGGGACCTTGAATTCGTAATGCCCGTCAGGCGTTACGAAAGCAGCCTGCCCTCTGTCTCCCTCGTCAATTTCTATTTACCAATAGCCACTTTTTAGGTGCATCGACGAGAAGTAGCGGACATGCATGCCTCAGCCTGTCCAGAGAATTATATACGCGGTAATGGGTATACGTCTTTCTTTGTCCCCCGGTTCAGCTTACGGTAGTGAACACAAAAACGGAGACGGCTGTCTTTCTTTTTGATCATCACTGCCGGCGATGCCCACGGGCTTTTTGATGGTTGGATAACGTCGCCGTCGAGCATTTTCGTCACGTGCACACGTGCTCTTGCATCGCTTTGCGTTCTTGTGGTGCTGCAGGGTACGGGTTTTGTCGGATTGGTCTCGCAGTCTCCTCCGTGATAATCCGTTGCTTCGTCAGTGATGTCTGACCGACTCCAAATGTCAATGAGAAGTAATTGCGAAACTGGGGCAGCAGGTACACATGGCGCTGCCTTTCCACTGGTGATAAGGTTGCGCTCACCTCAAGAACAGGTAATGGCGCCGAAGCATCTTGCTCTTCCTGTTGTTGTAATTCGGCAATCCCGTCGAGGTAAGCAACTGCTGCGCCTTTTGCATTGTGTGGTCATCCCTTGCTGAAGTTTGTGAGCAGTAGTTCTGTTTGCGCATGCATTACTTTGACGAGACTTCTCGGTTTGGCAACACCTTGAGCAAAAGCGTTGTTATCTGCTCGGCAAGATCTTCCCGATGGTACTCTGTGTCGCACCTGACGGAAACAAGACGGCAAGACAACGGTGGTATGGTCACGTCGTCTTTGATGCGCAAGGATTGCGTTGTAGTTCTGCACTTTCATCCCCAGAAAAGGTTAATATACCTTCTGGTATGTTGATGACGGCGCCTTACTCGCATACGAAGTCGATACCTTAGTATACATTTTTGCAGCAGTCAGGAAGAATAACAAAATATGCGAGGAATGACAAATTGCCTATGTTAATCATTGAACTACACTTCCCAGTCGGTGTCAGTAGCTGGCCTCTAGTACCTCTAATGTGCGACCCTGACCACTCCATTTTTACTTTGCAAAGTCTGTCCGCGAGTTTTTCACTTACGATCGAAAAGTCCGCGCCAGTGTCTACCAGTACCATCACATCGAGGCCGTCAATTGAAGCAACATCGGCGCTAACAATCTCGTCTGTCGTGAAATCATCTGGCTGTATCGGCTTCTCGTTTAACGGCAATGGGGAATCTTCGGCACTTCGACGTGTGGCAACTTTCGCCCTGAGGTCGCGGCCTTCAGTGTCCTCGGCGTGGGCTAGGAGATCGCCCTCGGGCCACGTCGGTGGAACTGCGTGTTGCAGGTGGAAAACGATGTCCCGGAGAAGGGGAGTGCGACCAGTAAGAATCGGCTCGCCTGCTCGTCGAATTGGCGGCGCTGTTCTCTCGGCTGCTGTGGGAAGCACGACGAGAAGCAGCTGATGAAAATGCTTGGTATCCTGCAGCACGGTACGGGAAATGACGGCAGATGTGGCCTGCTTCCCCAGAGTGGAAGCACAAGGGCCTATAGTCAGCCGTACGCCAAATGTTGGTTCTTCGAAGCGGTGGTCGCGTCGGTTTTTCGCTATGGCATCAACGTGATGCCGGTGCTTACTGCTGGTGATACTGCGGCGTCGGAATTGGAGGTGGCGGTCGACGGACAACATCTGCGTAGTTGGGCTGCCACGTCTGGGGACGTGGCTCGGGAGGCGAAAACGCCTGCCTTATTTCTTGGCGCACAACTTCAGCCAACGACGCAAGCGTGCATTCATTCGACGTGGCAGTGAATTTCTTTGTCTTCCTGAACAATATCGCGTATCAGCCGGTTCAAGGAACCCTCGTCTGTCACTGGCACTGCTGCCGCGCTTGCCGGTCCATTGCTGCTCAGGTGATCATACTGGCGGCTCTGTAGGTGTAGCGTGCGCTCTATGGATGTTGATTCTTTAATAAATTAATCAACACTTGGCGGCTTTCGCATAACACCGGCAAACAGCTACTCCTTTACGCCACGCATGAGGTGGCTGCGTTTTTTTGCCTCGGGCATATCGGGGTCTGCACGACGACAAAGACGACCGATGTCCTGAGCGAACATGGCAACAGTTTCATTCGGCTTTTGTATCCGTCATTCGAGAAGAGGCTGTTCGTGGTCTCGCCTTTCAGTGCTCTTGAACGTATGGAGGAAGTGGCGGCGGAACGCATCCCAGCTTGGCCAGATTTCCTCGCGATTTACGAACCATGTGCGCGCTCCGTCTTCAAGAGAGAAATATACATGGGATAGCTTCTGTCCAGCATGCCACTCATTATACTTGGCGAGGCGCTCGTACTTCTCGAGCCAGTCTTCTGCATCCTCGTAGGCGTTGCCATGGAAGCTCACGGGAGATCGAGGAGTCAAAAGAGACAGCTCTGCAGGGCCTGGGTCTGCCATGCCTTGGGCACTCGTGGTAACAGGCAGACTCCTGGTAGGCGACTGAATTCTGGGCTTAGGCCTAGTAGGCGCCGGCTGGCGCATTGAACGGGTGTTACAACGCGCGGAAAACTTCCTGGGCTTGATGTGGGGCTGTTGACAGGCGTCCCAATTACACAGTACTTCTACCAGTGTCGCGATTCCCAAGTAGCAGGAACTGATAAAACAGGGCAGGACACTAATTATAGGCAAACTGGGAACGATTAGGAAGGGACCTCGTCTTCTCTTGTTGTTGTCCTGAGTGGCCGTGGCACATACTCACAGTGGAGGATTGGCCATGAATCGTGTGGTTAAATTAGGTGCATAACAATAATAATAATAACAAGAGAGTTAACAATTTGAGCATTGGAGTTTAAATGTAAATGTTTTTTGTTTGGAGAAAAAGAAATAATCAGAAGAAAACCCGGTATAAAAAAGAGAAAAATATAATTATAAAAAATTAATAATAGACATGAAATAAAGAAAGCTATGGTGGGCAGGGAGAACAATCAGTCTAACATGGAAATCGATTGGTTTCAATGAGGTAATTTTGGATTGCCAAGCGAACACTTCTGTGACTGAACCCATTAATGGAGGCTGCGAAAGATAGGATCACAGGCACTAATAAATTTAGACCAATAGTGCGAAGCGGGATTTCGAGTACTTGTTTTCTTATAATAGAACAACGCCTGCAAGACAACAAGAAATGGTCTATGGTCTCCGCTTCGCCACAGAATGAGCATAATGGTGAGGGGACCAGACGAGAGCTGTGGAGATAGAAGTTCAATGCAGGTAACGGCAGCGCAGCATCGTGATGGACACTTCAATTTTCCGTGTTGGGCAAAAATCTCAGTGCCAAGAGTACAACAGATGTCGGTAATCCACAGAGTTGGCAATTGCGGAGCCTGATACTGCCTGCATAATGACACTCCTGCGAAATTTAGCAGCAGTAGCATGAGCAGTCAAAGGGAAGTAAGGCAGAATCGGGCCACTTATCGATGCCTTGGCTAGAGAGTCTGCCATTTCATTTATAATTAGTCCTTTATGACCAGGCACCCAAATCAAACGCACGCTTCTCAAGTACCCAGGTACCAATGATTTAAAAGTCTTCATCACGCGAGAATCACGAGAAGCAGTAAGGGATAAGTAGAATGATAACGAATCAGTGACTATCACGGTGACGTAATTGATGGTCCTAATTTGCGTAATGCTAGCACCTAATGCTAGCACCTAACGTAATGCTAATTCGGCTAAAAAGATCGGTAGGAAATCTGGCAGTCGAAGAGAAAATGTCTAATCAAGAATCGTGGAAAATATTCCTACACCTGACTTTTCTTCACACTGTGAAGCATCTGTCCTAATTACAATGTTTGTTTGAAGGTTCTTCAGATGATCTTGTAATATACCGTCTATAATATGGTGTGGAAGTAATTTTGCATTATTAGGAAAAATGTCATCGAATTGAATATCCGTCGCGACAGCTCTGTCGTGAATAGGAAGTACATAGCATATGCGCACGCCCAAAGAGTCAAGTAATTTTTGCGCCTATAGAATTGGCGGAGTATGTAGTCGCGGCCAGTTGACACCGAAGAACCACCCAGGTTGTGAAATAAAGGTTGTTTGGGGATGTCGCAGCAGTGATTCATAAATCCTTAAAGACGTCTGCTCTTTCGAAAGCCGGAACCTGCACGAAAGAGGAGGAACGCGGAATTCTAGATAAAGAACAGAATTTGCAACAAATTTAGGAAGACCTAAACACAGACATAATGCTTCTCTTTCTTAGAGGATCAGAGGACGGGACATGTAGGCTGGAGCTCCAGAGAAGAGCACGCAACCAAATTCTAATACAGGGCGAACGTACATGCGATATATTCTCTCATTAGGAGTGTATCTCTTCTCAATCCTATTCGACGACTGCTCAGCCTGCGCAATATGCCAATTGAATGGGTACCTTTTCCAGTCACATGATCTATGTGTTGGCGCCAGTTGAGAGAGGCGTTATAAATAATTCCGAGGCATTTAACAGATTCTACCTGTGGTTTGTCTTGAAGGTGGCAAGACAATGAGATGTGCACTATGTCACGTATCAGAAAAACGAAAACAGCACATTTGATGGCATTGAGTATCGAGTGATTACCATTTAACCACCTCTCCAGAGCACAAAATAAGTTTGCAGTCGTTGGTATAGCGTGTGGATGTCGTTTGCAGATGCGAAAAACGCAATATCGTTCATTAACATAAGTAGTTACTTCTTGATGACAAGGTAGTGTGCTCATGAGAATATTGAAAAGCACCGGGGAAAAGTCTGAGCCTTGCGGTACGCCTCTCGTTTGCTTCTGCTTAGAAGAAGAAAAGCCGCTTTCGTAGCAATGGAATTCTTTTTCAGCTAAGAATGACTGAATCCACGCTACTATATACCCAGGAACACCCCAGGATGTTAACCGATTGATCAGTACATTGTGTTCCGCAGTGTCGTATGCTTTACCGATATCGAGCGTCACTAAGGCAGCGTGTTGCTTATGACGTCGAGCGAGCTGCAGTCAGCTTTCTAAGTCGACGTGGCTATGCCAGATGGAGCAGCCGGCTCTGAAACCAATCTGACAAGGACTAAGATTCGATTTATCAAAAATAAATTTCATGATGCGAAGGTAAAGAAGCCTCTCAATGAATTTTACTACGTTTGATGTAAGCGCAATGCGCCTAATGTTCTCCAATACATACCTTCCTTCTTGTTTCTTAAGTATCAATATTACTTTGGCGAGCTTCCATTGCACCCGAATACAAGCATATTTAATTGAATAATTCACTAGGTGTAAAATAACGTTAGGCGATTCCTGTAACAATATTTTTAACATTGCATTTGTGACTCCGTCAGGGCCAGGGGCTGGATTGGGCAGGCATAGTGCCGTCTCATTTAGTTCAGGTAAGGAAATTGCAGTAAAGCCATCCGAAGAATCTAATGTAGAATGAATAGCCGGAAGCTGGGCCGTAAATCGATTTTCTAAGCCTTTGGCAATCTCTTCTAGGGAGGCGCTCAATTCTTGCGGGGTCAAAACAACTGAGTCTAATGGTAAGGGTGTTGGTAGCAGCTTCCTAGCACGGAGAAATGCAAATAAAGCACGCTTATTTTTTTACTTTGGTAGACAATTGTAATGCCTAATATCGTATTCGTCTTTGGCTCGATTAACAGTAAACTTAAATACACCAGCGTAAAACTGATAATTTTTTCAATTTGTCGGGCATTGATTATGCAGAAGCATTTTCCAAGCGGCTTTTCTTTTTCTATGGTTCCCTGTACACTCATTATTACAGCAATGACAAGCGGTGCCTTTAGCCGAAGGGATGGAAAATTCAGCTTGCTTCCGGAAATCCTCTAGAATTGAGCAAATGGTTGAAGCGATTTCCTCATCTTTGGCATTGGCATGCTTCGAAACGGCTGAGCGCAAGAAACTCCTAAATTTTGTATGTACTCCGAAATTCAGACAACAAATGCATGTGCACTATGGAATGACTTCGCGAATTTACCTCACATGCTCTGGCGATGTCCCGCGTTACGCGGCGATGAAAGCAACACTTCTTCCAGCTGGGATGCGGTCCTACACAGTCCCAACCTCGAAGAGCAGTTATGGGCTGTCCAACGGGCCCGCGACGCGGTGGAGAGGCTCGGCCTCTCTCTCCCGACGTGGGAGTGGCCCGCTGCGCGCTAGTGCGCGCCCTAAAGGACCCTAATAAAGTTTTTCATCCATCCATCTATCCATCCACAAATGTGCATGCCTAGTATCCTAAAGATGTTATTGGACAAATGATTTCAAATGACACAGGAAGATGATCGCTGTTGGTTGCTGAATCAACCGCCACCCGCGACAAAACCTTGATGTCAGCGCTAGAATATGTTAAATCTAACACCGAACGAAAGGGACCTCTACCAAACGTTACTTGTCCTGTGTTCTGACATGAAAGGTGACTATTAATAGTCTACTCGCATAGTGGCTTACTACACAAATCGGTTTTTAGCCCCCACGAGCGTGATGCGAATTAAAATCCCCTACAAGCAAAATTTCTTTTCTACAGGCAGCCACAGCCCTATCAAGTTGACGTGTACTTTGCAGACCGGTGGGGAAATAAGCATTTATAATTGAAAATGGATGGTACCCTGGGAGACATAAATCTGTGGCCAAAATTTCCCAGTCGGAATCCATGATTCGGAAAGAAGTTTTTGACTTGTGACAAATTTTACTGGAAACAAGTATCTCTAATCCTCCATCTCGCGAGTGTCGATTTAATCGGAAAGGCTGAAAACCTTTTAAATTAGCATTTTTCTCTGGTTAAAGCCAAGTTTCTTGAAGAAGCAAGATATCTGCATTGAATTGATAGATAGGCAAGATAAATCTGCTAAAGCTGAAAATATAGAGCGACAGTTCCACTACAGTACTTTCAACTGTCCAATGTTGTTGAACGCACAGCAGCGACAACTGTCGCCTTCAGCATACTTTCTGTAATCATAGGAGACGGTTGACTTTTTTTATTTTGGTTTCATAGTTTTGGAAATTGGGGATCCCATACTTTTGGGAACTCTAGTGTCAAGTTTCATATCTGTAAGCACAGATATGGATGCAACCACAGACAATTCAGCTTGTCCCTAGTGAAGCTTGACCTCATATTTGGCCCCTGTAATTAGAAGGAAAGAGAAAACATCAATAAATTTATTTTACAGTAAAACTTTGTCATAACGAAATGGTAGCGAATTCTTCGACGTAACGAATGGAAATCACCCTTGAAATCCCCGTAGGTATCCACGTTTTTAAAACGTTGTTTCAAGGAACTAAAATTATCCGGCCAATAGATTTTCCAAACTTGATTCGTCTCCGAAATACAAACTTGATCTGTCTGCGACAAAAGAAATGCCCGACCCTTGCAGGCTTGATATATCGCTTTCCGCGGGTTTGATGACACATATGGTGCCGATGTTCCGAACTTTTGGGTATTTGCGTTGAATGTGCCACCGAACACTGGTCCTTCTCACGATTGCACGCAGCTGAGCATAAGCAGAGGCTCGTTATCGCCATCGCAATTTTTCTCACTGCGTTGCCGCGCAGGTTGCTGCAGCTAGGTGTGGCCTCGGAGCTTGCGCGTTGCAATATCAGACGTCATGCCTTCCTGTGTTTCAAACGTGCTGATGTAACACGACGAACAGAGTTGGCGTCGCAGCGTGCAACCTATTCAACCGCGTCGCAATTTCGCCGGTTTCGCGATGCTAGAGATGAGCCAAAGATGATAACATTGAGACAGAAGCCAGCTATAGGAAACGCAATCGTGTCAGATGCTAAGTCGCGCGTTGGGGGCGCCGAATTTTCTGTAGCTCTTTTATAAAAATTTCAGTGAGCACGTGGTCACATAGCGGTTGTGCTGGCCACAAGGTGGTCTTCTTCTATGCAAGTTCAAATTAGGGCGCGACATTGTGCATATATTGCAATAATCAGTAATGAACATACTGAAGTAATTTCGGCTCCCCTTTAACTTCGTTATAAAGAGATTTTATTGCATATGAGTGGTGAGAGCTGCCACTCATTTGCATGGAAGCCTTGTTTGCAAACAGTAACTGCAAGAAATCCGACGTAGTTATCTTGCGTTTGCAGACGGAATAATGACATCGCTGCGATTAAGCCTTTTCTGTAGTTTGGATAGCAAGCACCCGCCATTCTTCCTGAAATCCAGATTCTTTCATGGCGATAATGAAAGCTACGTCCAGAAAAGGTCAGTGCCACGGATGGAGACTGCCACATCCTCCGCCAGTACGTCGCAAGCGACATTTTTCGTTTTCGCCTCTGACACATGCAGCTTCAAGCACTTTTCTAAATTGAATATTTCGTTGATGTAAACGTAGTCATAGTTTGCGCAGGGTATCCCTATACCACGCCGAAAAATCATTCTACAGCGTGTCCTTCACATATACGTGTTCATGGTGCAACGTGTAGGCAAGAACATACATGCACCGCGTTAACTTCATAGGTTTTCAGAACACGTGGAAGGCGTTAATAACCCAAGGACGCGCGGCAGCGAGGTCACTGGCCTGCCCGAACGATGTTCTACGCAACGAATGAAAATTGCAGGGTAACCGCACTCAGAATGTTCACGACGTACTCTATGCATGCTGATTAAAGCAAATTTACGGGCTGATTGTAAGATTTTTGCTGTAATTCTGACAACCAGATCTGTGACAGTGACCTGCAAACATTACTACCGAGTGAGCATAACCCGAAATTTTCATTCATTCTATGGAATACCGATGAGGCGTGCCACATCGCAGGACTTGCGCCCTTGAGGTCGTGCCACTCCCCTATGCCCCCTGAGTGGGCGAGGCCTTGGTACATGTACTGAAAGCCTATGATGTCACTGTAGCCAAGGTTTCGGCTCAGTAGTTGCAGCATGAACTGGTAGATGTGCAGACGATGCAGAAGAAGAGACAGAA
Source organism: Dermacentor variabilis (assembly GCF_050947875.1). Lineage (NCBI taxonomy): Eukaryota > Metazoa > Arthropoda > Arachnida > Ixodida > Ixodidae > Dermacentor > Dermacentor variabilis. The sequence goes on from NC_134578.1 coordinate 90,646,918, forward strand.
CATCTTGCATGAATCGCAAGTTGTTTTAGACCGGTGAAAGCAATAATCTTGAAAGCGCTTGAAGCAACAAGCATATGATGCCAAAGAGAATAATTATAAATTATTCCTAAGTTAAAAAGAATAATTATATATTATTCCTAAGTTAAGAAGATGCAGCTGAGCAGTAACAGCACATTCTTTTAAATTGGGACTAAACGTGGACAAGGGTAACGGGCCAGACAGATTACTGCATTGAGCCATTACCTTATTAAGCTGCTTGCTGTGTGCAGTGGTAGGAATAGGCAGGAGCTTTGTAGCTGATTTTGTAGCAGCCAACAATGATAATTTTAAAGTTAAATTTAAAGATTCTTAAAGTTGTAATTGAATGTTTGAAGATAAAGTTATCGGCAGTACAGTATTGGTGCACATGAAAAATGGTTCTGGAGTACCGGCCCGCACCATTGCTATTATTCTCGGGGAAGATAGTCCGCGCACGCGACATCTCGCGATCAAATTACAGCGATCACGTGACCACACTCAGTCACCCAGTGCACTGGAAAAAGAAAAAAGAACGGCGCGTCCGAAGCGGCAAAGTGAGCCACATAAAGGCACAAAAAACTCACGGCAATATAGTGGAATGCTTACAACCAAATAAACAATTTTACTTTCGTCCTAAAGTCCTGCAGCTAATGAAATGGCGGAGCTACAAGTCCGCTGCGTTATCATTACACACGGATAAGTGCAACACAGCAAAGCAGCTGCTAACAAGCCAGGGAGTAAGTTTCAGTTTGCTTAGTGCACGATGACACAACTGCCGTACCGAACGCGTGAAGTGCGCGTAGTCATTTCAGGAATAGCTCTCCCACCAAGATCACGTCGCCGGTACGAAGTACGAATGCAGGACACGCCAGAAACGCATAATGGACCGAGCACGCCCCTACTAGGCCCGGCAGAACTGCATCCTAAACTACGCACAACCCGTTATTATGGCACGCAGAGCTTAATGGCGGAGCGCTCATATGCGCGACGTGGAGGTCCCTTCTCCCATGATGCGCGAACACGTACTGTATTGGATTAGCTCAGTGACTCTTCAGCCCATTTAAGCTTATGAAGAGCAGATGTCTCGGCACTCTTGACATTATGTGATAGCGACCACCACCTGGCGCCGACCACAACTCATCTTCACCATCGCCTCAGAGATTGCGCGGCGCGGCTCATCCTGGAGCAGCTTTACTGGAATGTAGCAGATTTAAGCGACTGTAGCAGCAATGCTACGACTACATGTGTGTTTATCCGTGTTTTTTTATTTTGACCAAGTATTTCTCTAGTGTTGTTTTATCTTTACCACACCGGACACCTACTACACTGACACTGTTTACTACTACTACAGACACTGTATAGTAGGCATTGATATTTGACGTCGCGGGATCCATAGGCAAACCACAAAACTTTATCTCAATTCCCTTTCACCCGTGCAATGAGTAGGCCGCGTGCGTTGAGGACTGCACAAGAACAGCGCGCCTACGAAGAACACTCCTGAACAGAAGCGGGAATGTGCGCTGCGACGGCGGGCGGCACGTAAAACGGAAGAATATCGTGCCGCAAACGCCAGGCGTATTCACCTTTGGTTCGATCACCCCTACCAACTCCACTCCCATCGCAATTGTGGGAGATTTAAGCATAGACGTGTCTCGGCCAGACAGAATGTGGCTCGTGGCGTTTCTCTTGAAAGCCACGGACTTCGTACGGCAGTGGTAGGCACTACTCGCTAGCGAGGATCAGGGGAGCCGATTGGCCCTCCTGGACCAAGCTCAGCGAGCCGCAAGAGCCAATGGAGCCCTGGACTGAGGGCCCCACCCAGACCTGCCATAACTCCGATTAACTGATCAATAAAGCTTTTTCTCTCTTCCCCCCTCTCTCTCTCTTGGCATTAAATGTTACACAAACAGCTGTGCCCACGACGTATTATCGAGGGTGTATTTACCTCAGATTGGCCAAAAGCCTTTGTAGTGTCGTCACAGAGCCGCTGGCCGCGTATGTGTGTGTATGTAAACATAGAAATCGCAAAGGGATAGTCAACTCGGTCACCAAATGATAAACCCAAAAAAGCAAACGAAAGAAGGTTAAAAATGAAAGAAGTATTGAGTATGAAATGAAATAAAACAACAAAGAAATCGTGAAAAAGCGGAATTCATTGTGGTAGGTGTCTTTTATTTTCAATAAACATATTTATTATCAACATATCTATCACCATACATACAGCTCCGCTGGTCATCCACTTTCACATGCTCTGAATATTTTTACCGAACGTTTTCTAGAAGTCTTAGCAAGATGTAAACTGAAAACAGTTTAACAAGACGTGTTCAAGGCGTCTTTTGTAGCACATCCTTTAGACGTTCCCAAAAATACGCTTTTAGCCATCTTGAATAGTTGTAGACGTTTTAGTGCATTTTGGTAGGTGCAAGACGGCTACAAAGCGTCTTGTGCTCAGTGTGTATGTCGGCGGCTTGCAACCAGCGTTGTTGGTCCACAGCCTCTCGAGCTTGGACCGGTACTGCCCATTTCCTCTTAACAGCGCCTTTAGCTGCTTCGATAGCACTAAGGGCCCCGTACCGCAGAAACTCCGGCGTCGATGGCGGCGCCGGCGTCCATGGCCGAGAAAACGATACCGAACTATGCACCCCGAACCACTCACGCAGGCCCTCCGCGTGGTTCAGATGCGTTACTGAACTAATTGAATTTCTCTAAGTAAAATGCATAAAAACATTCCTATAGTATGACACACAAGCCACCTACAGACATGATAGCGTCAGATTGTAATTTGAATATACGACAAAACATAATTCTGTTACGCAGAAACTTAGACACAAGTCCCTTTTCCAGCTGTCCTTTGAGGCCTGTCTTAGTGGGAGTGGCGCGACCTGCTCTGTTCCTAGCAACACGATGAACAACAACGACAACAACAACAAAAACCAGAAAGCTCGCCTTCGTGCATAGCATTTGCCACAAGCGGCTCCAGGAAAACGTTACGGTTGCATAAGCTACAGTTGCGTGAAAGTGTGAAAACCGACAGGGATCTTTGAATGCCAATGCGTTCCACTCTTTAAGGCGAAGCTTAAGCATCCTTCAATTCTTGTGCTACGAACAGTAAAACAAAAGCCTGCAAAATGTAGCCAAAATGTCTCACTACAGAGAAGTAATTTGCCCAGGTGGATATAATTCGGAAGAAAACAAATAAAATATTTGTGCAAATAAAGCAATTGCAATTATGAATTTATTTGTTTCGTTGCTAAGTTTAGGGCACGTTTACACTAGAAAGTTAAGGGGAATCATCACAAAAGTCTACTTCCGTGCTTCTGCCGTTCAAAGTACCCATGCTGACGTACTTATAAAAAATAATCAGGCTCCAAATTATTGCTTCAAATTATACCCGATTGCCCACACACCATGAAGCACTGCTTGCGGGGCAACATCCCGGTGACGTAGGGGGGGGGGGGCGAGTAAAATGAAGCTTCGACATCCCGCGTAGTAAAATGGTCTGCCTCATCCCTGCCGCTGATGTCTCTACGCCTTGGATCAGCAGTTGCGCAATGCGCCAATCGGCCTCGAATTGTGGGAAAAGGGAAACGCGACGACAGATTAATTTCACGCAACCATTCTAGGTCAGATGGAACTTGGATGACCAGCCGCGCTTCGCGGGGCTGTGGGTGTAACAAGGTTTACATAATGAATCATTTTGCGCCAGTTATTATGCCAGTAGCAATTACATGGACACAACAGGCGAATTTCCGCCGTTGCCGTGATGTTCCCTATAACGTCAAAGCAGGGCGCGGAAACTTTCTATACGTCACTTGGGACACTCGGTCCCATGCCGGTACGCGGCGCTGGGGCCGCTTCCACCACTGGCGGTTGCCGGATTTCTAACTCGAAATAATTCACAAACAAAACAATGCCTCCATGACGTCACTGATGAGGTCAGAAGGTAGACGGAGAGCGTGTGCAGCAGGGAGGAGGAGGCTTGTCCCACGTCGCATGCAAGCGGGCTGGGTTCGGGCTCTCTCGCAGGTCCCCTGGCCGTGCGGCGACAATGGCCAATTCGCGAAGCAGAGACCGCTGAAGCGTGCCGTGTTTACAAAGCGCTTTTTTCGGCCGCGTCTTCCTTGGAACCTTCTATTGATTGTTTAAAGCAATAAGACGACGCTCGTACGCACCAGTGCCGACTACCAATATTCCAACTACCAACTAACAATATAGCTACCCATATTTGCAGGTCATATATTACACTTCGTCATTTCGTGAAAGTAGTCGCTTTGAATTTCCTAACTGGTGGTTAAGTTTAGGCCTACAGTTGAACGAGCCCACAGACATAGTTGGGGGTTAGGATGAAGAAAATAACTTCCTGGCCCCATCAATCAATAATTTCGTTCGTGTGTTCTGAAGTGGAGCAACTAAAGTTGGGGGATTTCTCAGGCCGCCAAAACTCAACACAAGTAAAAGTTGAACATTTTTGTTTTTATTCGCATATTTCGTACTGAAAAATAAAGTCAGCTCCATGCAGTGCGAAGGCGTCAACCTAGAGAATCAATTTTCATTACCAACTGAAATTTGTAGATAATGAGCGAGCATAAATTCCAGAAGATTCAAACCAATGCGAAAATTAATAATCATGGGCTGGTCACACGGAACTTGACTATCACGTATGTTATGACAGCGACACATTTTACGCCTTACAAAAAGAAGATAGAGCACAATACGTGTATTTCATTGACAGTATGAGTAGTAAGGACACAAAGAATTTTAAACTGGCTACATGCATCTGCATGAACTGGAAGTAGCCTATAATTTCTCTCATTATTGAAACTACATGTCCAATGAGGGAGCATATTTCTATAGCGCTTACAAGCGCATATCATCTGTCTGTCATCATACTTTGCGTCATATCCATATATACAGAAAAGCACGACGAGTATTAGGACACTAGTTTGATACAACAGGAACGCAAGGAACCAACCATACATAAGAAACTTGAATAGCACTCTTCATAGCAAGCGCGATCACCAGTTCCTACTTAATTAGCATTAAATAGTCTGTACTTGCATTACTGGTATTAGTAAATACATTTTAAACAAACAACATTGCACTTCATCTACAGTAATCCAGTTCCCAGTTTATAGTAATACCATTTTATAGTAGTTTTAGTTTACCCCAGTTTATGGCAATGACATATTATAGTAATATAGTAAAAATATACAATAATATAGTAATCTCTAGTATTCCCGTAATCCCAGTTTTTAAAGAAAGGTAGTAAGTCTTGTTGCAAAAATTACCGCCCTATTTCAATCACATGCGTCAGTTCCAAAACAATAAAACATGCCATTTTTTCTAGTTTAACAAATTTACGATCGTCCATCAACTTCTTTTCATCCGCACCAACACGATTTTCGTAAAGATCGTTCCGGCGCGACGCAGCTCACTTTATTCTTGCAAAACATTCACTCATCCCTTGATGGTAACATACCTGTCTATGCATTTCGACTTGACTTCGAAAAGGCGTTCGATACAGTACCACATGCTCTTTAACTACTCAAAATCTCACGGTTAAATCAGCGCAAATCAATTCTCAATAGGATTCAAGCATTCTTAACAGACCGTCATCAGTTCGTTTATGTTAACAGATATCCATCATCATTCTAACAAGTCTTATACGGTGTACACCAGGGCGCCGTCCTCGGGCCACTTCTGTTTTTAGTATACATTAACGACTTCCCCCTTCATGTGTCATCTTAAATTCGCCCCTTCGCCGATGATTGTGTTCTGCAGCGCCCTATAACAGACTCGTCCGATATTTCTATCTTCCAGAACGGTCTTCATCACATAGAAGCGTGGTGTAAAACTTGGTTATTGCCCCTCAACGTTAATATAACTGTAGTAATTTTATTTCACCGTCGTCGCAACTTTCCAACTCCTGAATACATCATTAACAATTGTCCCTTAATTCCCGGTGACTCGTTCAAATGCCTCGGCGTTCAGATCTTCGAATACCTAACTTGGACCAATCATGTTAATCAAGTTGCTGATTCTGCAAACCGTATGTTGGGCTACATCCGTCGCAATTTCTCCCTTTCAGCTTCCTCTGTTAAGCTCTTGGCGTACAACACACTAGTCTGTTCGAAACTAGATTATGCTAATACAATGTATGACCCTTTCCAAATAAACCTAGTTAAAACACTCGAAGCAGTCCAGAAGCAAGCGGCTAGATTCATCTTGTGTTATTATTCGTACCAACTCTGGCATCACAGCACTAAAATCACAACTTGATCTAGCTGCCCTGGCTGATCGCCGCGCAAGTTCTCGACCAAATTCTTATCACAAGTTCTTTCACTGTTTGACGCCTAAATATAAATTCGTCGTTCCCGTCCACCGCATGTCAAGAAACACCCATCCAAACACCGTGCTCCCTCCACGTGCCCACACCTCAACATTTCACAAACGATTTTTTGCTCGCGTTGCGGAGGACTGGAATCGCCTTCCCGGCTATATCGTTACGATTGATAGTCGGCGTTCGTGTTGTCAACTTCTCTACTCTTGTGTCCTGTCTGCACGCCTCACCTCTTTCTTGCATAACGATCACCGAGCCGGCAGAATTCAAATATGCCGTTGAATAAATCACCCAGATTCACGTTAACCCATACGATTATCGTCTATACTGCTACGCATCGTTATTATTTTATTTATCACGCCTGTATTCACTAACTGACTTGTGTTCATCTGACATGTATTCACCAATTGTTACCGTAAATATGTTATATCCCCTGTACACCCCCCCCCCGTGTAATGTGCTTGAGGTGTAATAAATAAATACTACTGCTACTACTACTACTACTACTACTACTATATAATAATAATAATAATAATAATAATAATAATAATAATAATAATAATAATAATAATAATAATAATAATAATAATAATACAGGCGCTCAAACATTTACACACACCAAAGCAAGGTAAATGAGCAATAAAAACAGACATTCGCTCAAGCTCTTGAGAACAAATATTTTATCGACGCCAGATGGGCTGCCGTCATGACGAATGGCTCGAGCGACACTGCTCCTATATGTCCGTCCACTCAGGCTTGTACAGAACTGGCTTACTCATGCAAAATGAATACCTGCTCAGAGAATCAAGTAAAATACTTGCGCTTACCTGCTGTCATTGGGAAATCTGAAAAGCTTCGCAGAACTGCAATTGCCGGTGTTAGAGCACCACAGAGCCACGCAACACACGTGATACCCCGATCTAGCCACCTCCGTCTTATGCTTCGTTGACTTGGAGGGGTATTCTGTAAGAGTCCACCTAGTGGACTGCCCATTTAAGCCGCGGCTGATTGGATGCAACTGTACGAGCGAGGAGGAGACGAGTGGCCCTAGCCAATCAGGAATGGCCGAAATGGACGGTCCACTCGGTGGACTCTTACAGAGTACCTCCCATGGTCTCCTGCATCTTCCGTTCATTGCACGTCTGATCAAGCTTCTCTGTCTTGTCTTTCCCACGTTCATGCTTGCGACGACAACTGAAGCAGATGGCCAAGCGCGATCGGATTTATGATATCGCCGAGCGAGTGGCAAGGACCTTCTACGTTGCCTTCTCGCCGCATCAAGCAGGGAGGGTGTGCGCCTTCTACGCACGCGCGCAAGCAGGAGGGGCAGTGGCATGGAGGAAGGAAACAGAGAGGCCATAGCCCCTCCGCGCGCTAGGAGAAATGTGTGGAGGAAATGACGTAATAGGTTCTCCTTTTTTTTGCTGTTTTTTTTTATTTCTTTGCTGCAGCCGCCAGGCCTTTCGGGCCACAATAGAGGCTTTGTTATGGTCTGTGCGCTCACACCTGTTGCTCCGTAGGTTTCTTACCGTGGCAAAGGCGCCGTGGAGGGTAGGTTTGCGTTGGTCTCCGTGTTTTGTTTCGCTGCGTTATCTGGACCGTGCTCTACCGGATGTTGCTGTGGCCAGGTGGGACAGGAGGAACTAATGTTCGTGAAATGAAGGCCCATGCAACGCTAAACGTAATGTACCGCGCTGCGGCAATGGCAACGGACGAAGGTATATCCGCGGGAAATTTTGCCCTCATTGGCGGAATCATGCTAACGTTCCATCGAATGCCGAAACAGATGCGTTTCAGAATATGTACAATTAATGCCTTGTAGGTCAGTGAGTCCTGCTTTTGACAGCGCATATATATGGTACATTTGCAGCACGTAGAACGTACGTTATGAATGTATAGTTAGTGTTCAGTAACAACTTGCTTTTCTGCACAATAAAACACATCTTGCTTAAATGTTGCTTGTGCCTCGCAGTGCTCGCGACAGTACTAAGTCTTTTATGCAGAGCGCGTTCGAGGTTCATGTACACCTGCACAGGTGTACCTCAATACACGAACGTTACGCAGAATATGTGCATTTTGCTGCCCTTGGCACCGTGCGCCTGCCAGCTAACGCTTCATCCAGCAAGATGAAAAAGAAGCGGCTGCTTTGACTTAAGGAACAAATCCTCCCTACCGCAGGCGTATCTTATCTGTGCGCGCGAGAAGCCCACTGAAGTGAAGGTTAGCGGATGCGCTGCAAGAGTCGACAAGGCTCTACAGAACGTACGCCTGCGAACACATCAAACGGCTGTTCCATGGTCGCACGTAGGGCCGTTCTACGCGCCTACTGTTCTGCACCGAGCGTCGGCTATCGCAAAACTGTGGTTCCGTGATGCTTCACTTATCGTGGTAAGAAGGCACCTCAGACTGCAGTCAATGAATCTAAACGCGGAGCCAGAAATGACAATCTGCCTCCTCGCCGGCGCGCTGTCGTAGTGATGCGTGGCCACCCAAATTTTGTTCAACAAAGCACGACGATTCCTGAAGCGAGAATGTGTTTGTGCCCGTAAACTCCAAATGAATCGCAAATGGGTCGGTGTGTCGCATGTGTCTCCAGTGCGTTCGTGCAGTGCAGTGACATTGCGTACTATTTTTTTCGTATCGCCAGACGTCTAGCATGCAAGTCCGTATGAGGGCCCCAGGAAGTCCAAGCACAGGAAAGCAAGTAGAAGGCAGCGATAGATAACCTTTTTTTTTTTTTAAAAGAACACGCAAGAACTGGGCAGTGGCCGGTACTTGCGGCTGATGAGAACAGTTCCGTTCGCTGGCCTTATAAGGCATGTTTGTTTTCATAAAAGCCGGTAAAAAGCAGCCGATTCGACCTCACGGCCCAATCTGCGAAGTCCATTATGAACTTCTTTTAACATGACTTGGGCAACGGCAATGCAATGAGACATCGTGATTGTTTGCTATTGCTGCGGAGCGCCCGCGTCCGAGCATCCCGGCTTCGCGCATCGCGGTGTGGTTTCTTTGGAAATGTAATCAAGAGAGGAGAGCTGGCCCGATTGGCGGAGCAACGCCATGAGCAATGCCAACTCCTGGCTTCCCTTTAGCTTCACAAAGACTGACGTCAGGGCCTCCCCTGAGTTTCCTTCCACCATGGGCAGTGGCGAGTTGTGCAGCCTGCTGGGAAGGGGGGAGGGGTCAAGTGTGATTGCGGCTCCACTTCTACCCAATTGCAGCGGCTGAGGGGGCCGGCGCGCGTCCTTTCCGGGAGGCAATCTGCGCTGGGGCCAAAGGCTAGCCGACCTGAAATAGCCGATGCGTTCGTGTGCACTGTGTTCTCGCGCGCCTCGCTCGCATTTAGGCGAAAGGTGGCACGAGGGGTAATTTGCTCGCCGCTGCGGCCGCTGCTCATTGCGCCAGCGTTCTGACAGCGCGTACCCGCGGTCATTGAGTATGATGTCTTCGCGTTTCCCTGTGCGCGCGTGACAAGAGTGCCTATCAGTTTAGTTAGTAACCGAATCTTTACAGCAGGTTATGGAACTAAACAAAAAAGAACGACTAGGCTTACTTCTTATACATGTCTAATAATTTGCTATCGCACTCAAGGCTTTGCCTGTCGGGCGAAACCGTCATTTTTGCGGTCTATATGGCCACATTAACATGTGGTATTCGAATGCCACATTTATGGCGAGTTTCTTCGCTTTCGAATATAGGCTTGTGCCATAATATTTTGAACTGAGAAATTAATTGTTGCATTTATTTTATTATTATAACAATTGCGTTGGTTTGCCTTGCAATTATTCTCCGCCTTGCAGGGTTTTTACCAGTATTTACATATTTAGAGTAAGTTTTGTAGGTTTTTTTATATGGTGTTGAACGTGCAAATAGACTCTTGACCAATTGTTTCAAAAATACGAAATGCATTTATCGTTGCGCATGAACGTCACAAAAAGAATGTTATGCAAGATGTTCCAAGAAATACCCTCACCAGAAACGCACGATGAGAAATAAAATTGAGCTTCCGCATGTTTAATACAAGTATTCTTGTGTCATACATATTATTTGACAGTGGCATAAGCTTTCATCCAGTTCTACCGAGTAGCTTTGCTCCTGCAGTGGAATATCTTGTTTTGGCCGGTATATTCGGTCTGCAAGTAATCCTGGAGTATTCGTATGTGAGCGAGGCGATTGAAGGCGCCGTCGGAGAGGCCGAACTTTGTGCATCCAGTTGGCGAAGCATCAAAATCGATGTCGTAAGCTGCCAAGCTGTAGGGCATATTTACGAAGAGGTACTTGGCGTCACAGACCTGCATGAACGCACAGTTCAAGAACTGATTAAAAGGTGCATATTTTACGAGACTGGAATGCAGCATATTTAGAGGTAATTTTAGCGTTCCTTAGTAAAGTTATGGAACGCAATATCCTATCAAAAAAGCAGTAAAACCAATGCGCTGTATGCAATTTTCCCACATCTCATTTAATAAGCTTTGCCTTCTCATACCTTATATGAGGCATGTGTCATATAAACGCGAGGCAATCCCATATAAAGATCACTATGCTGCTGCGTATAGCGAATGTCTGCGATGAATAAATCAAATAATGGGGACCTTGTAGAACAACACGTGGGTTCTAATATGTGTTGCTTTTTCCGTAAGATATATGGGAGCACATCGTCACGTAGTAGTGCCAGTGAAAAAAAAATAAACACGGCACAGGAACTGTCAACAACTTAACTATTTATTGAGTGAACCTGTGCCCAAAAAAGCAAGTTACACTGAATGCGCAATGATCGCGGTGAACACAGCCGGCGACCATCGAAAATCTGATCTGCCTTTTAAGCGCGTCGGCTTTTATAAACGAGTCACCCAAGTTTCCAGAGTAGTCGCTGGTGCCTGCGTGTCTTTCATAAAGCATTACTCAATTCGCGTCATACATGCGATCAGATTACACAAGTTTCCGCGACAATAGACGCCTAAAATCATCGATAACATTCCAAAATGTTCCAATCATGCCGGCGCATCTTGCGCTGAGCGATAACCTTAAGTTGTTAGTGGCTGAGATGCAGTCCCCGAGAAAAGGATATATAAATGCACGTGTCACTTCCCCCCCCCCTCTTAGCATCTTCCCGATGGTACAAACACGAACGCAAGTAACTAAAGCACATGCAGTGAAGAAAAAGACCAAAAAAACAACAAACGAAAATATCCTAGAGTTAGCATTGATAGAAGGACTTAAGGCACACAACATAGGCAATTTTAGGCTGTAAACCTGTGAACATCTTGAAGGGGCAGCGCAAAAAGACGATGACAGAAGGCAGGAACACACAGGACAGCGCTGTGTGTACCTGCCCTCTGTCATCGTCTTTTTGCGCTGCCCCTTCAAGATGTTCAACCAGTACCAACTCGCCCAAATGTCGATCCTTCTACTGTAAACCTGTGATTGTGAAATGCTGCCTGGCACAACCTCATATTCCAGTGCACCAATACGCCGGATGATCGTGTAGGGTCCAAAATAGCGTCGTAAATGCTTCTCGTTCAGTCCTCGTCGGCGTATTGGATGCTAAACCAAAACACGGTCACCGGGCTGCTACTCGACATTGCGTCGTCGAAGATGGTAGCGTCGGTTGTTGGTCCTCTGCTGGTTGTTGATCTGCAGGTGGGCGAGCTGTTGCGCTTTTTCGGAACGCTCGAGATAGGCGGCGACGTCGAGGTTCTGTTCGTCGAAGACGTGCGGCTGCGTGACGTCGGGAGTCGTCGTCTAGTTCATCCCGTAAAGCAGCATTTACTGCGCGATCTGCGTTGTTTCTTACACCACCGTTTCGTAAGCGAAGGTTACATGCGAAAGGACGGCATCCGACGTCGTGTATTCGACGTCGACCTACATGGCTACCAGCCAACATCTTATTCAGACGTTTAGTTAGGCCTTTTGTTTGCGGGTGCTTGGCAGTGGTCCTCCGGTGACTTGTCTGTCTGTACTGCAGTATGGCTTGAGGAAGCTCAGCTGTGAAAGCCGTTCCTCCGTCAGTAATTTGGACTTCTGGCGCACCACGTCATGGCAGGACGTTCTCGTCGAAAAATCATTGCACTTCAGGACCTACTTTATAGGGACCATTATGGCGCCGGCCACGGCGACGGCAGATTCTCGCCTGGAATGTCCTTATATTCCCTATAGGAGCAAATAGAGCTTCGTATGTAGAATGGAATACCGAACAAATACTCAGTGAATGAATGCGAAATAAAGAGACTGCGTGGAGTCCATTTTATATAAAAAAATATAGGTGATCCACACAATAAAATAATGCATGTAATGCTACTCAGAAGAGGACGTGGCGCAGACACACCACTTCTTGAACCTGTTCCTGGGCGTGCCTATGTGACAGGCAACTCGTGCTGAATAGCTTAAATGATGTTATTACTATGGGGGCTGCTGCTTGGAGCTGTCTATAATGCTTTGCTGCATTACGGAAGTTGTTTTATAGAAAGGGTTTGTAAATTTCAAATGCTTAAATGCTCTATGCAGGTAACTTTCTAGAAAAAAAAATTTGCCTATATTGAGAGAACGACATCGTACCCAGCAATAATGCATGGAATTGTAATTATATTGGTTTGAACTGTGCATTTAAAGTAGTCCACCATGTCTTCGCCCAGCAGCCCGTGTGCCTGGGCGATAACGGTGGCTCGCCTGTAGCTCAATCATTCCAATCAGTTCCCACTTGCGTCTATTTTTCTCTACCTAGGCACCAATCATGGTTCTTGCCCTTGCATTAGAAATAAAAAAAAAGACTCACGAATTTCTACTAGTGAATTTGCGAATCAAATGCGAATCGAAGAAAAAAAAAACCCATTACACTCGTATTTAAACCTCGAATATCCCTTCACCCATTATTTCCTTTTTTTATTATCAGTTAACGCAATACTAAATGGCTCGAAAACTCCTCATAACTAAAAAGAGCACAATTTTCTATGAGTCATCCTTGAAATGAAAAGGGTGATTTGCCATCTACACAACTGATAGTGCGAAACAACTAATGAACAGAAGTTCGTCCTTGTCTGAGAATGCAACCAAACCTGAACGAAGATTACTTCATCTGTGAAGCCTACTTTGTGAGAAACCTGGGCGTACGGGTTTTCTTCGTAGCTTCATGCTAGTCTGGTAGATGGCGATGCTTTCCCTTTCCAGAACTTTCCTTCACCTTGCGGGATTCCGCACAACTATTTTGCCATGGTCGGTCTTTTAAATACATTGAATTTTGCTTGCCTTATTAGTTAGAGTTTCCTTGGTGTCGTATGTGAGTGTGCGCCTCTGTGACTTGCTAAATGCGTACGCATAGAGTTGCTTTTCCATCTGTTCAAATTTCCAGTCCACATTACCCGACTCGCACACCACCTGCAAATGTCAAGAGAAGAAAAACAGATACAACGTCTCAAAAGAAGGATCATACATATTCTGAAAAACTACAATCTCGCGACACCGATTATTCGCGAAGGGGGAACATTAGGTATCTGCACCACTGCTAAACTTCCCGATATGCCGTAATAGCGAGACGCTTGTTGATGCTCACTTGACCTGGAAAAATGCCTTTACGTTTCCTTTCTTTTTCAACGACTTGTGCCATTTCGGAATTGTTTACGCTGTTAAGCTTTTTGCGTCAGGCATCAATCACGGGTGTTCTTCTGATGCATGACGCCTCGTGCATCACTTGTCGTCTCACAGATGCATCGGCTTGATTTAGAGAAATCTACTTCAGTGCCTGAATTAACAAATTTTTCTGGGTATTTCACAGTATCTCACTTCTGGCATTGCGTAATCTTACGTATCCCAGTAAATCAAAAGCCCCACGTTTTAGGGGGTGCTGATCCAGCAGGCAGAAAAAAAAAGAAAGAAATTTGTTTTCTGCAGGGGGTTCATATTTATTCCAAGAAAACACTCCCCGTTCTAAATTTTGCGACATATGGCAATCGCGAAATAGGCTTGAATAAGGGATGCGCGAAAACGAAATGTATTACCGGATAATTGTGATTAACTGTCACACCTTGGCTGAAGCGTAACTATCGCATAACAGGGCTAGATCAATTTGAGTCGGAAGCTGGAATGTACAAGTGGGCTGGCACCCTGCGGTGCTAGCCCATTTTCATGTCATCTCGTTTCCAGCGGTAGGCTGCCAATATAAGGAAAGCCTGCGAAACGTCGACGTACATTTATAGTTCTGTCGTACCCGGCATTTGCAGTGTTTCAAGTTTGGCGTCGCAGATCGCCCTCAACGGTTTCAGCTCGCCCCTCGATGTTGCCGTCTTCGGCTAGCTCCCCGGAAAACAACGCTGTTCAGCAATCGAAATCGGAAGAAACCGAGCCAGTGCGGACAGCCCGTTTTCGCAACCCCGCACGCTTCAAGAAAAGGTTGCCGCCAGGTAGCGCAGAACTTTATTAGCAAGGCGTTCAGTGCGACACCCAAGCACGGCGGAGGGGATATAATTCGTTGTTTATTTCCAATAACTCAAAGTCCCCGGAGCGGTTTTACATGAGGCGCGTTCACGTGATGGGCTATTTGATACTCACGGGCAACACCCGTTTGTATTTGGAATGTGCTTATTCCCGCACTACTGGTTTCTGGCGAAAAAGTTAATCCAAAGTAGCAAAGGTACGTGATGGCAAAAAAAAAAATCATACGAAGACGTATGCCAGTCTGGGCAACTGACGCATGAAAACAGCTTCGCTCTATGACTAAGTTCTCACGCGCTTCGAAAGTACCATGGGTCTGCTTGCTACGGCCGTTTAGTGATAAGTCATCACTGACGCCCTGGTTAAAGTGAGAACCTTTTAGTCATGCTGGCACGGCCGCGCTAGAACGATATCACTTTTGCGGCCTGTTTTATTACCGCGTTCGCTCTCGTCTACGGCAGAAGACCCGCCCCACGTCTGGAATAGAAATTGGCTCTTAGCCGCCACACGACACGACACTACAGCATTTTTAAGCCATATTATTAACATAAAGTATAATTCAGGTCAGAATGTGAATGATGTGCGAGAAAAGGGTGGAAATCCATATGCGTGCGAAGAGTGCACTAGGAAACGCAAAATTTATTCTGTCGACCTATTGAAGCGAGTGGCTGAAATTATATGGCAGTAGCGTCGTTAATTGACGCCCTCATTTGCACTTCGTTGAAAATAAACTTTACAGCCTATAGCGATTTCTGTTGGGCACGGGAGGTTACAATACTTTGTTATTTTGCAATTTTTTTCCCCGAAATTATATTAGCGGTGCCTTCTTCGTCGCTGCTTGACATGTGCGCTTGGTCATAAGGGGAAAGTATTAGCCCAGGAGCTGCAGTCAAAGTACGTGGTAACAAAGAAATGATTTTCCTCAGGAACGCATACGCAAAATTTGCCGATGTTTCTAGACTTTCAAGAAACGATAAATAATCGTGACTGCTGGAAGCGTATTTATTATTTAGGCTGTCATTTTATTCCCAATAATTGTTGCAGAACCCGAAATTAAAGAGAGCGAACATCAAGTACCATGTATTCAATTTTCTCATTCAGTAAAAGATAACAACTTGCAATACTTGTCAACAGCACCTATTAGGGAATCTACAGCGGACCAAACTAAAGGGGCACAATGAAATACTCATTACGACTACATTAGTAAAATGTCTTTCTACAACACAAAAATTGCCACCCTAGCTGCGAGAAAAGACTTGGTGTGACATAAAAGGTGCAATACGGAAAGACGGGTGCCGATGCTGCCTGGAGGCTCCCACGTGACCTTGCTGCGAGGTTGTGGATCTTCACGGCATGTATTCGGGCCTAGTTTAGTGTTTATTAGTAGAAATCGCTACGCTGTATTCGGACACAGCCAGCGATTTAGTGTGTAATGTTTCGAGAACCAACTTTACAAGCCAACGCGGCCCAAATAAGAAAATCTACTTTGACATTTGTGACGTCACACTGACGTCGCAAATCAAAGAACTTTGATCTCCCTATGTTTTTTATAGCAACCTATTATCGCGAAGTTAATAAAACTAGAGTTCTCAAATATTTCCGCTTCCTTCAGTAGCTAGCTTTCCGATGCTGCAGTCTTCTTGTGTGCAAAAAAATTATTGAATATTTTCATTTCTGCGTTTTACATGTATCTGGATATACACGGTTTCCCGGCTAACTTCAGCCAGAGTTAAAAAATATGCGAACGCATGTAGGTGGACAGAACAAAGATAATGTTGTCTGCCGTCGTGCTTGGAGATACTCAGATTTTTTTTCATTGTACCTAGCTACATAATTAGTCCAAATTATTTATTTAACTTCTCAAATATATTAATTAGTTGAAAAGTGTGAATGAGAAAATTGTAGAGCGACATGAAAAACTCCCGATAGAGCTTTATGTTGCTCAATACATGCTACATAAGAGTGTTTTTCCAAGCGTGAAAGAAGCCCGCGAACATATCCAGCTTTCCTGGACACGTACCAACTAGCGCCCCAAGCGGCCCCGGCACGAAGCTAGCGCGTTTTCAATGGAACGAGCGGGTTTTTCGCGCATAACAAAAGCTGCAGGTCGATTATCCAAAAACGCAGGCGACAGACGTGTTCTGGAAGACAATCCACACGATCCAAATGCAGTGATCACGTTATGGCACGTAAGAATTTTGTTCCCACAGCGGTTAAAGGTTTAGCAATGGAAGCCTATGGAAACGACGAAAATTTGTACTCGATTTTCGAGGCACGAACGGCGCCTGTAATTAACCTACGACGTCTATCGTAATACGCAGTGCAGCGTATGTAGTCCGGAGACTCAGCTTTCGATTGATGCCTATCTCGACGCTCCACACATGGCGCAACACTGTTCCCAAAAGCGTTTTTTGTAACACTGTCGTAAAAATTCACGCGGTATCTATAAAAAGATGTTCGTACCACAGCGCAAACCCTTGGAAGCCGTGGACGAGCGGTAGAATTGCGCGCACCTTTTGTCACGCTTCGCGGTGCCCGCGGTTCGATTCTCGCTTCGGACTTTTTTTTTTCCGCATAGGGCGTAGTTTTGTAGTCTCTCACTAGATGGCAGAAACACGAAACCCAACATTTGCTTTCGGTTCTGGTTTTTCAGCGGCGCAGTTTTTTTTTTACAGCCGCATAGGACTTAGTTTTATAGTCTGCCACCAGATGGAAGAAACAAAAAACTCATGATTTGCTTTCGGTTCTGGTTTTTCAGTCGTTCTCTTGAAATATTATGTTTTCTATTTTTCCTTCCTAAAACACAGCAATGTCGTGTTCATTTGTTAAGTCATCGCATTTATTTATTCATTGCACATCATAACTAGAAGCTTGCACAAAGCTTTGTGCTATGCAAAAAAAAAAAAAAAAAACTTTCGTGCTTTGTAGCGTGGAACCTGGGAGAACAAAATGGCCATTCTTATTGCGTCCTTCTGGAAGGTGCGTTTTCTTCGACTTTCCCCTGTCCTTAATGGCACATACTCCGAGCGAATGAGGTCCACCTGGGCCACAATGCCACCCGGTGGCCAGTGCCATTCCTATGCAACATTCGTGCGGAACAAAGTGTCTGCTAAGCTGAGTCGCTGCCTGAACGTTAATTATTTATAAAGATTTATCCAATTAAGACATGCACCAAATAGGAGAAGATGTGCAGCGTGTGGATTAATAGCTACTGGTAATGTGTTCCCTACAGCCAAGTGGTATGAATCCGTAGGTGTGGCCGTAAAAAAACAATTTGAATAAATGTCCCTTGCTGTGTCTGCCCCGGTCGCTCTACAGAGAAGCTAGCTTGGCTAGCCGTCAGTATTTAGGATCAAAATATGGCGTCGCTCGTTCGGTGCAGTTGCTTTTAATGCGAAGCATTCTTTGGTGAGTGCCCCAATGATCTGGTAGCAACATCGTGC
Organism: Dermacentor variabilis; assembly: GCF_050947875.1. NCBI lineage: Eukaryota > Metazoa > Arthropoda > Arachnida > Ixodida > Ixodidae > Dermacentor > Dermacentor variabilis. The sequence goes on from NC_134578.1 coordinate 90,665,143, forward strand.
GAAATCGTGTCTGTAACGCCAAAAAACTTGACGCATTTCCCATATGAATACGTAGGTCTTTATAAAAAGGGGTGGGGCGGCCAACTTGAAATTGGAAGTGGCGTCAGCATAAATTTGGCCGTGATACAGGGATTGGTCAAGTTGAATGTGGTAGTGATATGGGAGTGGCCCAGCCTAAATTTGGGGTGAAATGGTAGTGAGTCAAGCTGAATGTGAGGCTGATATGGGGGTGGCTAAACCTAAATTTGAGGTGATATAGGGATGGGTAAGCCTAAGTTTGGGGGAATATGGGGGGTGGGCCATCCTGGATTTGGAGAGGATACGGGGGTGGGAGAACCTAAATTTGGGAGGGATATGGGGGGTGGGCCACCCTAACCATGGGGCTGATATGGAGCTGGGCGAAGCTGAATCGGAGGTGATACGGGAGTGGGCTAACCTAAATGTGGGAGTGATTTGCGGTGGGCCATCCTAAATTTGAGGTGATAGAGGGGTGGGCTAGGCTAAGTTTGGGGCTGATGTGGGGGTGGGCGAACCTGGGTTTGGGGATGATATGGGGGTGGGCCAACCTAAATTTGGGGCTGACATGGGGACGGGCTAACCTAACCGTGGGGGTGATGCGCGGCTGGGCCAAGCTGAATTGGAGGGTAAAATATGGGTGGACTAACCTTAGTTGGTGGGCGATTTGCGGTGGGCCATCCTAAATTTGAGGTGATCGAGGGGTGGGCCAGCGTTAGTTTGGGGCTGATATGGGGATGGGCCAACCTAGATTTTCGGGTGGTATTGGAGTGGGCCAATGTAAATTTGGTGGTGTTGTGGAGGCGGGCCAATCTGTATTTGGGGGTGATATGGGATTGGTCCTACCTAAATGTGGGAGCAATCTCGGGGTCGGCCAATTTGAATTTGGGGGTGATATAGGGGTGGGCCAACCTAAATTTTGGGGTGCGTCGGCTCGAAATTTGGAGGACGATTTATGGAAATTCGTCTGTGGACCAACTTGAAAATTAGGGGTGGACCAATTGAAATTCGAGGTTGAGCCAACTTGAAGTTTAAGACTGGGCAAAAAGAAAATCGGGCGTGGCCGACTTTAAATTTGAGGGTGGGCCAATTTAAATTTGAGGGTTTGCCAACTTGAAATTTGGGGGTGGGCCTACTTTATGTTTGGGGTGGGCCAATTGAAATTTGGGGGCCTGTTTACGAATAGTTAGGCAACACCAGTGGTGTTTCTGCATATTTTTCATCATCGCAAAGTACGTACATCAATAATTGTTACCTATATCCCTCAAGGTGAGCTACCACTCGAGCCTTCCCAGCCCACTGAGCTAATGATGTCATGGGAGTGCTCTCATCGTGACGACTGCGACGTTCAATGTGGAGATCCACAAAAACAAATCGCAGACCGAGCTGAACATTTTCACACCAATGACATCGCTAACACTACTCGCTCGTGCTAGACTCAACACAAGCTTACAACGATCATAATTTAACTTTCAATCTCACGCTAGTCGACACGTTCTCAGTGCAGAATTTCGTCAATCATCTGAATAGAAACCATGCCGGATGTTTTACTGTTATGTTGGGCCGTTTTTCACGAAAGCCTTCTCCCACAAAGACAATACATTTTTGAGATTGACGAGGAAAGCTAGTACATAACTCATACGAAGCAAACGTATAAAGGGTTATAGTGATTTCTCAAAAAATATGTTAGGTAAATAAGATTTCAGATGGTATTATTTCGACCGGGCATGACAACGATTTCTTCCCACCTGTCACAGTGCTTTCACCGAAAACCTAATCATTTTTCTCAAACGCGTTGCCCCAATACTACATGTGCTGAATGTACAAAAGTGCGGTGCGTGGTCACAGCTTCAAAGCCAGTCTATTTTGTGTACTGTTGTTGATATTGTAGTAATGTGGAGTTTTTCTCTTCATAAGAGCACAAAAAGAAAAAAAAACATATTACAGATAGTAGCTGAGTGCAAAGCACATTGGAAGATCTGAAACCAGCAATTATTTTTAATTTGCGGGTTGGTCTTCTCTGCTGGTAGATCGCTGTCCGATCACTTCAACGCATTTTGTTTGCATTTTGCAAAAACATATACTACCATTTCATTGCGAGGACCATTATGCCATTCACACGCACAATAAGGACACCAGATAATTGACACTATCAGTTTATAAACTGATATTGTTTTGCTAATTTCAGTGTAGCGTGGTGTCTGCGAACGGAGTATTTTCTTAGTATCAGTCCAGTGTTAGCAGTGAGAAGCAGTTTGGTCTATCATCTCCGTGAGGCCATACTAGCCATTGTAGCGCTTTACTCTAGGCCAAGTGCTGAAAACTTGGTGTGGTTCGTCCTTTCCGCAGGTCGTCCATCCATTCTGTTATGGTGGCCATCAACGTTGCGTCCGTCAGGCCTCCTCCTCATTTTAGCTTCACCATCGCGAGAGTGGGCAGAGAAAGGAAGCTTTCTTCACAATCAGCCCCAGCGGGGTTCCACCACTCGTAACTGCTGCAATTTGCATTAAGTGGCTGGGCATGCTAACTACATCCTTAGTTTCACAATGGCTAGCGCGCGCAGAAAAAGTTGAGCTGTGGTCGCTATCACTACCACGAACCCATGTCAATGCAGATGTAAGTACGTGGAGGGGCTGGGCATGCTAACTTCTGCGCTACGACCTGCCGCCGCCACCTCAGATTTTCTATGCATACCTGCGTCTTGTTTCTATCGCACACGCATGCAGGACAAACGCGGATAAGTAATTGGATTAGATTGGGAAAACGTTTATTGAGCCTGCAGTAAAGCGCGAAGGCGCGCTTCGGACGTGGCCTACGTCGTCATCGTGGCGGTGTTAGGAATGGCCGTACGGGGTGGCAACGCGACGTGCCAGCTTTCAGCCCGCAGCACGTGTTCCAATCCCACCAGACGGGGCGCACTTCAGAGAACTGTGGATGACCAGCAGCCACGTGGCGCGCGGTCAACTCAGGAATGTGGTACTCGGCTGCGCCACCCGAGACAAAGCAGAGTTCTACGAAGTCCTCTGACGTCGGCTCCGGAACCTTTTCCCCTGTGCGTGTGTGCGGCACGTGTTTGTGAGCCCTCCGCCAGAAGGGCTGGTCCACGGGGACATCGAACGGTGACGTCGATGACGTCGAACTATGACGTCGAGCGGAGAGCTTATAAGCAGCGTTTACCGGCGCTAGAGCGTGCTCGTCGTCGGGAGCTGAGTGCTCGTTGTCATGCTAGAAATGTACTAGTGAGCTGTGTGCTCGTAAGCTGTTTGCTGTATGATAGTCTTGCGGGCTCCATATGGGAGTCGCGCTAAACTGCCAATGTATCTTGCTTAATATGTTAATATGTAAATAAATCCTGCTCGCGTAGTCCTGTCGCCACAAGGTCCTCCCTACAGCTACGACTGCCAACTCTTGCAGCGGGTGCTCTGCGAGGATCCCCGCTCGCCGTTGCCGGCTCTCCAGGCTCCTGCCTTGCCATCGCCTCGATGACCTGCTGGACGGCCTGTAGTTGTTTTTCTTGGTCTTCGCTCCACGTTGCTTCCTCAAGCTGCGGTGGTATATGTCCTGAGTTAGCTTGGCTTGGATGTTTGGAGCAATCCCATAGCATGTGCTCGAATGTGGCCTTCTCCCTGCAGCACGCTCTGCACTTGTCATGGGGGTGCGATTCTGGGTACATCCTATGCAATAGCGCCGGGCTTGGAAGTGTTCTCGTTTGTAGTTACCTGAACAGCACGGTCTGCGACCTGTCGAGCCCTTTGCAGGGCGGCGGGAGAAGTCTACGGGCCAGCCGAAAGCCTTGGTCAGTTCGTCATAGGTGGTCATCCGGTCTTTGGCGCTGAAACACAGCGGGCAGCCATTGCCTTGGGCGCGGTCGGTTAATCCTCGCGCTCGGGCGTGTGCGGTTTCGTTGCGATGGGCATGCTTCTCCGACGCTTGTCCTGCGTGCTCCAGGAACCACTTGATTCGAGTCCTCTTGTCGCGGTATGCCTGTCGGAGCAGGACGCGTGCCGACGTTGGGGCAATTCTTCCTTTGGCGTAGTTCCTCACCGCCTGTCTGGGGTCGCTGAGGATCATGTGGCATTCTCGGGCTACGATGGCCAGGGCGATGGCTATTTCTTCTGCTTCCTCCACTTGCTTGCTCAATGTGCTGGCAGTCGCCCGCACGGAGTCGACCACCGCGATCGCGAAGCAGTTGCGGCCGGCCTATTCGGCTGCATCCACGTATCTGGCACCGGTGTCTTCCGCGTGCAGGTCCGTCAGTGCATTGGCTATAGCGCGTCTTCTGCCTTCGTTGAATTCCGGGTGCATGTTCTTCGGCAAGGGGTCAACCCGCACGTTTCATCGTACGTGGTCGGGGACGGGGCATTTTGGTCCCTGCTGTTCGTGATAACCGATGCCTAGACTGCACAGGATCTTTCTGCCGGCCTTTGTTGATGACAATCTTTCCAACTGAGCGGCTCTTTGCGCTTCGATGATCTCGTCGAGCGTGTTGTGTATGCCCAGCTGGAGGAGTCGTTTCGTGTTGGTAGTTTCAGGTAGACCGAGGGGTGTCTTGTAAGCCCTCCGGATTAGAATGTCTAGCTTGTTCTTTTCGCTTTTCACCCACTTGTGGAAGGCTGCCACGTACACTGGCAGAGTACGAAGGAGTGTATAAGCCTGATGAAGTTTTCCTCCTTCATGACTCCCTTCTTGGTGGTAACGCGCTTGAGCAGTCTGCTGGCATTGGACGCCTTACCCACGATGCGGGTGATGGTGTCTTTGTTCCTGCCGAGCACTTCGATCGTCATGCCCAGCACTCGGATCTTGCTGACCGTCGGTATTGTGCTACCATCCCTGGTGCGGATCTTGATCTTTTCGTGTTTCCTTTGCTTCTTGATTCTGTGCGTTTTGATCGGTTGGTAAAGCAGGAGCTCCAACTTACTTGGAGAGCAACGCAGTCCCGTACCTTCCAAGCTTTCTTCGATTGTGTCGACTGCCGTCTGTGGCGTGGATTTTGTGCGGGCATCACTGCCCCCGTCCACCCACAGCGTAATGTCGTCCGCGTATATCGTGTGCTTCAGTCCTTCAAGCTGGCATAGTCTTTTGGCAACTTGAATCATAACAAGATTAAATAGCATGGGTGAGATGACGGAGCCTTGGGAAGTGCCCTGGCTCCCTAATGTCTTCTCGTCCGTCTTCAGGTCGCCGGGTCTGAGCTGCGCCATCTGCCGGTGAGGAAGCCTTTCAATATTCGTACGACCTCTCGCCTAGGTTTAGATGCGATACCTGCGCGAGGATGGCAGAGTGCGTAACTTTGTCGAAGGCGCTTTCTACGTGGAGCCCGAGGACGGCTTTGGTGTCCCTGGTTTCGCCGTCGATGACCTGATGTTTGATAAGTAAAAAATATCAGTGCCCTCCCACTCTGTGAAGAAAGATGACCAGCAAAGCCGTGTATGTGGGCCCCTTAATGGCGAACTGCACCTCCGCCGTATGTCGGCACCGCGTAGCACTGTCTCCGGGATCAGCCCACGTATGGGGAGTGCTTAATGCGTGCTTCACCTCCGCCGCTGGTCGGCCTGGCATGGCGTTACATTCGGGATCAGCCCACGTATGGGGAGAGCTCAACGCTTGCTGCACCTCTGCTGCGGGTCAGGCCGGTATTACGCTATCTTCGGGATATTGTTCTATACGCGGACGCGATAGTGGGGAAAGTAGCCCTTAAGAGGAACCTTTAGCTCTGGTGGTCCTATATAAATACATGTAAAAGGAGAATTCGGTTTTCTCCACAACCACTGCATCAAATTTTACAAGGTTTGTTGCACTTAAAAGAAATACTTAAAATCTAGTGACTGTTGGTTTAGAATTCTTTATTTTGGTGATCATTTGTTTATATAAAATTGGCAAAAATAACAAATTTTCAGAAAACGAAACCACGTTTACAACTCTGTCTTTCGGCAATCAAAACTGATATCACAATTCTGTACATTGCATCTAACAGTACATCTAAAGCGGACAAAATTGATATATTACGCATGAATCTAAAAAAATTTAGTAATGTGGAAATACAGCTTTTCCACAACCCTTGTTCACAACGTAACGACTTCACGTAAGATATAAATCGGCATATTGGATTTGTCCGCTTTGAATTGTCTAAAGGATTCTGTTTACATAACCGCGATATCAGTTCTGGATGCGGAGTTATTAATTTGTAAACTTCGTGCTTCTGTATTATTCGCACTTTCGAATTTTTGAAAATCTTTTACCAGAATTCAAGCCCTAAATAGAAATTCCGCTTCTAATAGTCACTAGAATTTACCTTTCTCTCCGGAATCCAGCAAATTTTATTAAAATCGGCCCAGGGTTATCTCAGAAAATCGTTTCGGCGTTTTACATTTATGTGAATAGGCCACGTCGGAGTTGGACCCGAGTTAAAGCATACTCTTAACGACTTCGCTGTAAAAAAAAGTAATAAAAGAAAAAAATCGCCTCAGCCGTCAATATCGCCGCCGCAGATTTTGTCATGATGGCACCGCCACCATCGGCACGGCTGCCTGAGCAGCTACCAAGCTGTTCACTTTCGTTATCTTCCTTCCCTCGGCGGCAGTGCACTGTCTTGATGCCGACGACACGCTAAATCTGCACCATCATTCCGTCATGCATCGCTTCTGTGACCAAGCAAGCTTTCGGCGGCACACGTTCACTGCCGTATTGACACTAAAACTTTAAAATGCTTGCCTTCGACAAAGCAGCGTGAATAAAAATGGAACGCGACTACGTGACCATGGGGAACATGTTCACAGGGCCATACTATTGATAACAGCATCACAAAAGGCTAGATGTGGTCAGGTTGACTTTACAGGTTTGGAAGGAATGACTGACGGGCTAGTTGCTTCATTATCACATAAAGAACAGCGCTTAATGTTAGCGCAGTTTGTGTGTGGTTCCCCCTGTGTGCGTCCCGTCGTGAAGTGCTGTTCTTTCTTTGACTTTACAGATGTTCTTTTTCTGCGTCAGTTAAGTCTTCCAAGAGTGCTTACTTGGAAAATTTTTGTTCGCATTGCTCTTACAGAAACACATTTAGTCGAAATTTGTTCGCTTGGCTGCTTAATCTCGAGGACGGGCTCCAAACTGCTCATTTTCTTTAACCACGTAAGAACAATTACTGAAAATTTAATTAACGTAGCTTTGTTAATTACGCAAACAACTTCTCAACTTACTCCGCATCTAGAGGTTACCAATCTGAACACTTGATGATAAAATGATGTTAACATTGTTTGCATCGTTCGAATAGTTTTGTTTCGTGCAGTTAAAAGCAGCCGGCATATTGATGGTGCTGTAGACTTCTTATAAAGTAAGTGTGAAAGTTTGGACATGTTATCTTGGCACAAATCAACTTCATGAGCTTAAGCACATGACCCAACCTTGCACGTCTGTCTTTACAACCGATTCTCATACATTATACAAGAAGCACCTCAGCGCTACGGTACATCCCACAAGGTGTGCGAGAACATTGTGCGCGCTCACGATTAGGTTTCTGAGCGTTGGTGGCATCAGACTCGGATTCCTGGCATCATAAGGAATAAAAACAGCTTCCTGGAGGAAAGCATTGGGTACATTTTCGGCACTTTGTAACATATGGATCAGCACGGATATGTACGTTAGAACGAAAAGTACTGAAATATTAGGGTGAGGGTGTCGCTGCATGTATTTTGGCTGTCTAATGTTAAGATCTAAAGAAAAAATGCTTTGATTTTGTGAAAATAATGCTGACATGAAATATGAGCTCCGACACAGTACCCGTGGTAGAACTGGCCCCTGGAATACAGGGCTACATTAAACCACGATATGCTGGTTTGATAAATACCAGTAATTGTAAAGTGGTTGGCTCTTGAGTTTCCTGTATGTCAATCGGCGCCGCTGTGCAGTGTTGGGGGCTCTTTTTATACCACCAGCACTATGTTTGAGCTAATATTGAAAGCAACTGTATTCTTTCTTTTAAGGGGGGGGGGGGGAGCTTCTTTTAGCGTCTAACCACAGTTCCAAAGTTATCAGCTCAAGATGCGCCTGCATGTGTTTCTAATATCCAGTATGTTGGCACGGATTCAATAGCGAATGAGCGCTATCTTATCAGATTGCGCGCGTGAAGCGTATACTGGCGTGCATTCTCCATCACATTTCCCGACCCGAGATTGCGCTGCGATGTACGAGCATTCCAATCTGACGAACCGACGCCTTGATCCGTAGATCAGAATCAGAGGAAGAACTTTGCGCGCAGCCATCGGTATCTTTGAGTGTTATTTTCTTTTCCAGCGCAAGCTCATCTTATAATGAGTAACATTCGTGACTGACTCTTTTGGAAGTGTTTTGTTCTTGACATTACTACAACGTGAGAGTATAGAGGTGCTCCATCTTTATTGAGAGAATACTGGGAATTGGACTAGGCCTTTGCTTGCGTATGCGTTTACACATTTACCGCACCAATTTATTTTCCATAACTTACGTTTTAATTTAGGGGGCTGTAAAGCACAGAAACCTTTTACTAACAGGATGTTTTAATAACACAGACAATTTAAATGCTTATTAGTCGGCTTTCACTTCATGGTAAGGAATTTCAATAAAGATCTACTCATGATAATTAAAAGCCTATCCGTTTGACAACGTTTCATCTGAGTTCCCCTTTGCAAGGTGATACAGACTCGCAGATTGTTCGTATTGGGCACCCTCGACATATGTCCAACCGCCAAACAAAGGGTTATTCCGAATGTTTCATTTCAGGAAGGCGTGTTACCCTCCTGTCTTCATTCCCGTTCGCAAACACGCATAAGACGAAAGTGCTGCGTGAAGAGCGTCGTTAGTCCAAGCCAACGAGCTGCCGTAACTCACCTCGCCTATATCGCTGTCATTTAGGCTTAGATAAGAAATATATATATATATATATATATATATATATATATATATATATATATATATATAGTAAATCGACGCATCACGAATCCAAAAAGAGCAGCGCGCGACCAGCCCAGCTAGGTTTCTTTCATTTCGTACATCGTCGTAGCGGCTAATAGTAGCTCACGAAGCAGAGCACTGAGTGTGGATATGGCAGAGAAGGTGTTCTATATGATGTCTCGTCACCCACCGAAAATTGCCCGCCGTGCTACTGGCCATTCCTAGAAAATTGTATATGTGACGCCCAGCCATTTGGAACACAGCAACTTTGTTTTGCGATGGGAGAGTCCAGGTGAGAGACAGTGTGGTTATGGAGATAAAGACACGCTATTTTCTGCAGTAACTTAGGCATGCATGGATGAATGCCTTTATTTATTGAGAAAAAGGAGGAGCAAGCCTCAGTGGAAGCACGTCTCAGCAGACTGGGAAAGAAGCGGGGGACAAAGAGGAAAAGCTGGGGCCTGGGTGGCAGGCGAAGTCGCAGTTTAGAGGCGAGAGAATATAAGCAAGAGTTGGCGAAACCAGTTGAATTCCAGTGTAGATGTGTGATGTGCCCAGTAAATGATTGGAGTCACCGCCCAGCATCCGTACTTTGCGGCAGTATAAGCTCCCACCGTTCTTGGTAACAAACCTTTACTGAAAACCAATCTTCGCAATTATTCATCAGCCATGCCTAGCCACGTATTCCTTAGTGGCAGGGTCTGTGGATTACATCTACGCTGTCCCGACAAGTTACGACCATAACGTGGCGCTTGCGGTTACTGATGCCATACTCGTGACTCTTACTATACTACTACTATACTGCGCGAATACTATAAACATGGGTTTACTGCACAAGTTAGTGAACAGACATTTTAGAACCGCGTTTTTCGCCTTACTTACGCCCAACTCAAGCACCATTGTAGCATGTTACGGTGTGAGTCCCTTCAAGACAGAGACGCGAACGCAAACATAAGAACGTGTTAGAAGACAGGGTCTTGGGCCTCGTGCCAAACATATCCAAGCCAACAATATGTTAACAATCACGCCGTCGTTTCTATGAAAAGAGGGTGCGTATTTAAACTTCTGGAGTGACAGTCCAATCCGCCACCTACGGGAGCGCGTGAAGCCGCCGGGGGCCACATTGTTAGAGGAAAAGGAGCGCGGCCACAGTACGTGGCTGCGTTATACGCGCGACGCAACCTGTGCTTGCGGTTCTGCGATGAAAAAATAAAATTAAACCCCTTTAGGAAGTATATCAGTCCGGCATTTTGTGTTGCAGTTGTCAAAAATAAAATGTCATGGTGGTGGGTGCCTTGTGTTCTGTGTGCAATATTGTTACGAGGAGTTGCGAAGAAATGGTTTTATTTACAGGAGAAGTGGACGATGATGGTAGCGTGATCGTAGCGCAGCCCGGCCTCTCTAACTCCTCGTTTTCTTCGTCCTCTCTTTCTTCTCTTCTTGTCCGTGCCTTTCGTATCTGTTACATTTCCCCGCAAGCAGACGAAGCTCGTGGGGCGAGTCAGGATGTACAAGCAGGGTAGAAAGGCTTCAGGCGAGCAATATGAGTTAGCTGAGTTCTACTTGATCGTCAACCATTGCACGGGAGGCGAGCTATGACGTAAATGAGTTCGCTCAGGCGGTCCACAACTACAAATGGGCCTGAATATTGTGACAAGAACTTTTGGCGCAATCCACGCTTGCGTTGCGGTGTCCAAAGGAGGAATAAGTCACCTTTTTGCAGCGATACTTGTACGTGACGGTCGTTGTATCGCTCTTTCGAATGACTTTGCGAGGCCAGAGTATGAAGACGAGCTATTCGACGCGCTTCTTCGGCGAGACACAAAGTTTTCGATACAGAATCATCACTGTGCAGAACGAAGGGTAAGAAAGTGTCCAGAGGGCTTCGCGGTAACCTTGCATACAGGAGATGAAATGGGCGATAGTTCGTGGTTTCGTGTTTCCCCGTGTTGTATGCGTAAGTGATGAAGTGCAGCACGTCATCCCACTTCTTATGATTGGAGGAGACGTACATAGCAAGCATGTTAGTCAGCGTTCTGTTTGTCCTTTCAACGAGGCCATTGGTCTGTGGATGATACGGCGTGGAATGACGGAACTGTGAAGTGCACAAACGAAGTAACTCTTCAATGGCATCAGCCGTGAACTGGCGACCACGGCCGCTGATGATGACACGTGGTGGGCCATGACGAAGGACCACGGAACGGAGCAGGAAGGCCGCCACGCAAGCAGCGGTGGAAGACGGTATGGCTGCAGTTTCTGCATACCGTGTAAGATGGTCTACGCAGACAATTATCCAGCGGTTCCTGTTGTTAGATGACGGGAATGGACCCAAAAGGTCAATGCCTACTTGCTCGAACGGCGTACTGGGCGGTGTCAATGGCCGAAGGGGACCCGGGGCTGCGGTGGTCGGTCGCTTGTGACGTTGGCACGTTTCACAACTAGCGACATAGCGCTTGGTTGTTTCGTACATCTTGGGCCAGTAAAAGCGCTCCTGCGTGCGGTGCAGCGTTCGTACGAAGCCGAAATGGCCGGATATCACATCGTCATGCATGACGCGTAGAACGTCGGAGCGGAGACTCTCGGGGACAAGAAGCAGAAAACGCGCTCTATGCCCGGAGTAATTAGTTTTGTACAGCACTTTATCACGGACCGTAAAGCGACCGCTGCCTTTAGAAGTACGGGCGGCGACAAAAAGCGGATCAAGGGTAACATCATCCCGTTGTTCTCGCTGAAAGTCTGCCGCGTAAGGGAACGTAGGAGTAACAGCAGCGAGACAGTCGTCAAAATTCTCAGCATCGCAGTCGGTAGTCGCAAGAGAGGCAGTCTGCGTCAGCGTGACGACGGCCACTCTTGTACGATACCACAAAGTCGTATTCCTGGAGGCACAGCGCCTAACTTGCGAGGCGACCAGAGGGATCACGCAAACCGACCAGCCAGCATAAAGAATGATGGTCGTTGATAATCTTGAATGGTCTACCGTAAAGATAACATCGAAACTTTTGTACGGCGAAAACGGCTGCCAGGCATTCCTGTTCCGTAACCGCATAATTGCGTTCATATTTGCTCAGACAACGCCTGGCATATGCGACAACATGTTCTGCGCCACTGTGACGTTGTACAAGCACCGCTCCTATCCCGATTCCACTCGCATCAGTGTGAACTTCAGTCGGGCAAGATGGATCGAAGTGACGCAAGAGGAGTGCTGACGTTAGTATAAACATCAGTTGAGAGAATGATGCGTCACACTCTGGTGTCCAATTGAAGGATGCATTTTGTCGCAAAATACTTGTCAACGGGTAAACGATGTCGGCAAACCAGGGAAGAAAACGACGAAAATACGAACATTGGCCAATGAATGAGCGGAGTTCTCGTGCTGACTGCGGTGGCTTGAAGGAGCTCACTGCTTCAATCTTACGAGCATAGGGTCTGACGCCATCCTCGTCGACTAAGTGTCCCAGGACCAGTGTTTGACGTTCGCCGAACCGACACTTTTTTGAGTTTAGGACCAGCCCAGCTTTCTCAATGCAGTCGAGAGCGAGGCTGAGGCGTTCGTTATGTTCTTCAAACGTGCGGCCAAAGATTACAACATCATCGAGGTAACACATGCATATCTCCCACTTTAGACCACGCAGTACTGTGTCCATGAATCTTTCAAAGGTGGCAGGAGCATTGCAAAGGACAAAAGGCACAACATTAAATTCGAATAGGCCATCTGGAGTCACGAAAGCGATCTTTTCCTTGTCGGCAGGGTCCATAGGTATTTGCCAGTACCCCGATCGCAAATCAAGTGTTGAGAAGTAAGAAGCAGCGTGTAAGCAATCAATGACGTCATCGATTCGCGGTATTGGATAGACATCCTTCTTCGTCACTGCGTTTAGATGTCTGTAATCCACGCAGAATCTCCAGGAACCATCTTTTTTTCGGACCACGATTCCTGAGGCTGCCCATGGACTAGATGACTCTTGAACGACACCTTTGTTCATCATCCCCTTGACTTGCTCGGCAATAACTTTGAGCTCGGACGATGACACTCGGTAGGGTTTCTGACGGATGGGGTGTGCTGAGCCGGTATCTATTCTGTGACGAGCGCGGGACGACGGTAAATGAAGGGGTGCGTCTCCATGCGTGAAGTCGAATGTGGCCTCATGGCTGGCAAGGACTTGTACCAGTGCTTGCCGTTCCGATGTACCGAGAGCCTTGCTGATCATGCGAAGCATTAGGTCTTCAGAATGGCGATTATCGCAAGGGAAGCAAGCTGTAGAGACGTCCGTAGTTAGTGCCGCTATTGAACTACATGCGGCTTCATCGAAAAGAGCGATTTTCATACCGCGAGGAAGGACAACCGGCGTGGCGGAACAGTTCAGCGCCCACAATGTGGCGACTCCTTTCGTCATTCACACGACAGAGCAGGGCACAAGATTTCTTTAGCACAGTTTATGCGGAGAGGCCTAACTACAAGGTCAACACAATCAGCATCAACAGTAGTTGTAGAAACACGAACGGGCGTCAGGCACCACGATGGTACAATCACTTCATCAAGAACACTGAGTGTGTCTGTGTCCCCGTCTTCACCACCCAAGCTTTGTTCGGAATGTGCTGATATAAATAACATGTTCAATGAGATTTCACCATAACCACAGTCCACGGAAGCGCCGCACTGTTCAAGAAAATCGATACCAAGAATAACGTCGTGCGAACAACGAGAAAGAACAAGGAATTCCGACACAAACACTTTCCCAGCCAACAAAACACTCACAGCACAAACACCAAGGCGATGAAGCCACTCGCCGCCTACTCCACGAAAGGTAATACCGTCGTTCCAAGAAAAAACTTTGCGGCCTAGCCGGTTTTTGAAAGTGAGGTTCATCACACACACAGTCGCCCCAGTATCAACTAACGCCATGGTCGGTATTCCGTCAATCGTGACATTCACTGTGTTTTTGAACATCACAACAGGCAGAGGTATTTCTTGCAAAGACCGTCCGGTGACCACACATCCACTGGCCGCGGATGCTAGTTTCCCGGGGCGGTGAGGAAGAACGGCGCTGAGGGGACGGAGAGTGACGGGGACGGCTATTTGGTGGCGTCAAACTCCGCTCAGATGTTGGCGAATCGCTGCGTCTGGTCTCGTGTGAGAAGTGATCTCTTGGAAGCAAATCGGTCGTCCGCAGGTCATATGAAGTACGGGTTCTGAGTGGCGAGAACATCGATGGTGTCCTACGTGATTGACGGGCTAGGCGACAATACCGAACTATATGGCCGGTGGAACCGCAGTTGTAGCACACGGGAGGGTCGCGGTTCACAGCGTCTTCCTCGAAACGAATGGTAGACGGCTGCGGGCGGCGAGAAAGTTCGTGGTCATGTGGATGACGTGTCTCTGCTGCTTGCTGAAATCCGTTATATCTTTCATAAGTCGCGTCGTTGTAGTAGGGTTGGTGCTGTTCTTGTCGTGGCCTGACAGAAGTCGCAGGGCCTCGGGGGTAAAAATGCGGCTGCTCTCGTTGTGGCCGAGCGTCATAAGTAGGGCCTCTGTCGTAGAGACGTGACTGCTGTCGGGGCGCGAGTTCATAATCCTCAGTGCCCCTTGCCGCAGGATACGGGGAGAAGGATGCCACGTTTGGCTCAAAATCTGGTGGTAGGCGGAAGCTATGAGTGCCTGGATGTGTCACTTGCGCGTGCAGGCTGAGTTCTTCCCGAGCTATTTGTCGGATCGTTGATTCAAGATCAAGGGGCTGGTTGCTGTCCACGCTTGCAACTGTCGTTACATTGGCTAGCCTGCCAAACTTCGGCGTTATGCGCCTCGTCTTTAGTTGCTCGAAAGTACGACAGTGCCGAATGATGTCAGCGGCGGAAGCCAGGCTGTCTTTTGCAATTAGGAAATTGTAAACATCCTTGGCAATTCCTTTTAGGATGTGCCCGACTTTGTCTTCCTCGGTCATTCCTGAGTCCACCATCCTACACAGCTTTATTACTGCCTCAATGTAGGTCGTGCAGGTTTCGCCTGGTACTTGCGCACGTCGCAGTAGCGTCTGTTCTGCCCTTTTCTTTTTCGTCGCGGAGTCGCCGAATCGCTCTTTGATTTCCGAAACAAATCTTCCCCATGTTGTGAATGTTTCCTCGTGGTTGTCGAACCACACCAACGCAGTATCCGTTAGAAAGAACACGACGTTCGAAAGCTGAGAAGCGCTGTTCCACCTGTTGGTGGCACTCACCCGATGATAATGGATGAGCCATTCCTCGACGTCTTCGTCCGATCTTCCGGCGAAGGGACGCGCATCTCTCAGTTGCAGAACAGAACTTGTCGGGGCAGCAGTTGGAATGGGCCGTTGTTCTTCTGCGTCGTGGGACATGTTCAGCTCCGGTGAATTCGGTGGGAGTCCAGCAAGGCGATGGCTCCGTCGAAGAACTTGTGGTTCAGCCTCCGTCTTCGGGTGTCGATTACGCATCACCTTTCACCACAACTGTTACGAGAAGCTGCGGAGAAATGGTTTTATTTACAGGAGAATTGGACGATGATGGTAGCGTGATCCTAGCGCAGCCCGGCCTCTCTAACTCCTAGTTTTCTTCGCCCTCTCTTTCTTCTCTTCTTGTGCGTGCCTTTCGTATCTGTTAAATATGTTGCGAGAACTGAAAAACAGTCGCTTCCTGTTTTCTTCATTCAGTAACCTGCCGCGTGCATCGGCACTGTGATGCCCTTTCGTCGATACGTGGTGCCGGCCCGTACTGACACAACGACATGACCTCGAAATGTAGTATCCTTATGCCATTTCTTGAAAAGATCACTATTTGTGTAAATCAGCGTTTTTGGTTGAAACCAAGAAAACAAGAAAAAATATTCAAGCGGTAGGTATCATTTTTGTCCGGCATTTGAGTTCTAGCTGAAAAGAGTCGGTGAAAGCAAATTTACAATAAAGCTAAGGCGACCCACAATCTGCACACAACCGCAAGCCTACATGCGCTCCAATGAGAATAACCTGCCAAAGTTAAGGTCATGTGTCAGCTGGCCGCTCAAGCAATCTTTACTTTTTTTTTCGTTTCTGCATCCATTCTGCCTGCGTCTGCGGCAAAAACGTGAAGTGGGAGGGTGGTGGTGGTGATGGTGGTGGTGAATTGTAGCAGCAGGCGGGTTTAGCTTGGCGAACAAGTCCGGCAATTGCTCCAGGCAGATAAAAAAAATTATGGGGTTTTACGTGCCAAAACCACTTTCTGATTATGAGGCACGCCGTAGTGAGGGACTCCGGAAATTTAGACCACCTGGGGTTCTTTAACGTGCACCTAAATCTAAGTACACGGGTGTTTTCGCATTTCGCCCCCACCGAAATGCGGCCGCCGTGGCCGGGATTCGATCCTGCGACCTCGTGCTCAGCAGCCCAACACCACAGCCACTGAGCAACCACGGCGGGTCCAGGCAGATAGATAAACAGAAATTGGTGGAGGCAGGTGGTAGCGTAACGGTTAGCGTGCCCATTTCCCAAATGCAAGATGGAGCATTTGGGAGATGGGCTCGAATCTCGGTGGTTTGTTTGTGAAGACAGCTTTCTGTGCTCTCCGGTGACTGCGAAGCTCAGAATGATGCGGCATCCTGACGACAACGGTCGCCGTCAACGTAACAGAATAAGCGGGCGTGCAAGGTCACGCCTAAAGCCGAAAGCACATTCAGAGGAAATACACTATACTCTTGCCGACAAAAAAAAAACGTGATGAGTAACGAGTGGTGTTGTTGAGCGAGGCTGTAGATGGATAACGTCACCATAGACAGGACAACGCTCCAATCCCGGTGCTCAGCGGAAATATACGTCGACAGTGTGTCAACTAGCGTGTAATTGATACTTCATTAAGGTCGTTGCGTGTTTGTGTTGTGTCTAGCAGGAGCGAGTAGCGTAAGAGATGACACTGGAGAGAAGGCGGTGAGCGAAGTCCGCGAAAAGTAATTGAGGATAGCCATATTGAACGTCGGCGCCATGTTGAATAAAGCCTGCGACTTCAGTTGCTCAGCCGCCAGAAAAGCTTGTGTCGTAGCATACAGCTGGGCGTATTTGGTAACCACAGCGATAAACACACATTTTGCGGAAGTAAACAGAGGAAAGGGACGTAGTGAGTTGGTCGCCCTTTTTGAGCTCTGGCTTAGTTTGAAAAATGAATGTGGGGAAGTATGACGCACAAAATAGTATATGAAACCCAAACGAATCAGCGTGGTCATACTTGCGCGACATGCCATGGTGGCCTGCCACCAATACATCATGAACTTGCAGCGATGAGAGTTTTCATTGCCTACTTGAGAATAAAAACGAGCACATCGGAGACGTCCGAGGGACATTTCTAGTGTACAATAGTACGACGCCCCTCCCCCCCCCCCCTCCAAAAAAAAATCACGAATATAAGCTTACGAATATGGGCGTCGTAAGATCGAGCACTACGGCGCTTGTTGATCTTGTTTAGGATCACGTCAGCATTTCATTCAGCGTTTATTTCTGAGAAAAAGAGTTGAAGGCGCCCGTTTATTTGCATCACAATGGCAGGCGTAATCAGGCAAACATTGACAGCATTTCATTAGAGAGTGCCTGTCTACTCTGTGGAGATTACGCATGACAATGACGACAAACGCAGAAAGCTTTGCTTACATCTATCCGCACATACATAGTATTCGCATAATTTTTTCACTCATTGAATACAGTGCATTCTTCGGTGTCATTCTTCGACAGATGTTACCGATTTTCGCGCAATGAGGATTGGAACAAATTGTCTCACCTTGCGGCTGTCACCTTCCTCCTACTGCCAACATTCCTTCCCCTCCGTAGTTGCTTAGCTTTTATTGGGTTCGGCTGCTAATCACGAGGTCTCGAGATCGAATGCCAACCACGGCAGCGGTATTTAAATGGGTGTGAAATGCGAAAACCCGCGTACTTAGGGTTAGGCACACGTTAAAAAATCCCAAGTGGTCTAAATTATTCTCGAATCGTCCACTACGGCGTGCCTCCTAATGAAATCGTGGTTTTGGCAAGTAAACGAGGGTTGCAATGTGGGCTTGTTGTAATGCATCTTCAAAGGGAGTATGGTAGCGCGATTCAAAGACAGGACAAGAGAAGACACAAAAGGACACACACAGCGCTGTGTGTGTCCCTTTGTGTCTTCTCTTGTCCCGTCTTCGAATCGCGCTACCATACTCCCTTTGAATTTGGCAAGTAAAACCTCACAATGTGTTATGTAACAATCGTTAAGGATGTCCTGGGCAGTCGCACAACATTTGAATACAATTAAGCGTCAGGAGTTGTGCGCGAGGTCTTTGAGTATGTGGATAGCCTTTATGGCGTTCGATAGCTGCTAGTCTACATTGCGGCTATATAATACGGCAACATGGTAGAGAATGTGGAGAACACACAAATCCCGCATATATTACTGCACAATAATTTTAAATATCGTTCTTGCTTCACGCACGTGGATAACCGCCATAGGAGACTACTTTGGAAACTAACCGCAAGTACTGTATATGTCGTACCCAATGGTGTACCTGGCCTGGTAGCCGGTAAATGGAGACGTAATATTGCGAACAGCTTCGCCTATAGCATGCTAATGGACGACGACACAAACTGAAGTGACTAGTGCAAGAGTGGACAGGGAACACTAAAGACGCTACAAGGACAAGCGCCCAGCTGGATGTTTGCGCTTATCCTTGTCGCCTCTAGTGTGCCGTGTCCACTCTTGCGCTAGTCACTTTAACATGGAATACCAACTAGCCCTGTCTCACACCCTGCGACGACACAGAGACAGTTTGCTCAACCCTTGTATCGTGACTTTTGTGTTAAGGTGAAAAACCAACTTATCCATGTATATGTATTTATGCTTAAGCACATCTAGATTTGCAGCTGCGGCGGTGGCCCATGAGTGCGCATTGCAATGTCGCTAGTGAAATAATTGTGTGAACCTTAACGAATTCGATATTGGAAAATCAAAATCCGTCCACGACGGCATCTCTAGTAGACGCTGTGCGATGTTCGGACGTTAACAATGTGTGCCGACTGAAGAAAGGCTGCCCTGAAGTACTTCTGACGATTAGGCTAGCTTCTTTACTCCGTAGAATGAAAAAAAAGAAAAAGAAAAGGAAAAGGAAAAAAGAAAAAAAAAAGAACCGCATCAAAAGCCCAGAACCAACCATTGTTCGTCGCGACTAAACGCTCTTAGGATGACGAGTAATTTCTAGGCGACGAGCGAATACGCTTGATCAAGACCACTGATAACACCGGCGGGACAAGCATTGTGGCGAAGTTCAATGCGCAGGGATAGCTTTTATTTTTTTATTTTTTTGGTTGACGTCATCACGTGTCACCGCGGTAAGTTTGAAAAGTTTAAGGTTAGTACGCCACGTGGTGGCACTCACGTGAACTAAACCCTCATGTCCAGAAAAGCTGGATACGTACACGCAAAATGCCTCGAGCAGGCAGTCCCACGGCAGTTTCGCGTGCAAGAGCGGGCTTCTTTCACGCTCAGAAAAACTGTTATGAAGCACGCATTGGGCAACAGAAAGCTGTAACGGGAGCATTTAATGTCGCTCTACAATTTTCTCAGTGACATTTCTTATCCAACTATATGTTTGAGAAGTTGATCAATAATTTAAGACTAATTAGCTTATTACGAAGAATGACAAAAATAACTTGAGTATCTCCAAGCGACGGTAAACAACATTACTTTCGTTCTCTACAGCTACGTGGTATTCGCTTAATTGTAAACTCTTGCTAAGGTTAACTGGGACACCCTGTAGAAAGCGGAGTTGACCCTCAGCTAAAGCTTCTTCAACAGTGTTGACTACAATATAGAAGTCAGAATCTCAAACTAGAGCGCCCAACTGTAGAAAAACAGAAAACGTTTTGTTGCTAAACAGGAAGAAAAAGAAGCCGACCAGTGCGGATGTGGAATTTTCGGCTCCCGCTTCTGTACATGTTTTCGGACTGATTTTTGTTATTGCAACAACGAAATGTGCACTATTCGACGCAGTTTCTTCTAAGGAACACGCCGATGTCCGATTTTTGCTGGTCAGTGAACTGTTTTTCAATTTTCGAGACTTTTTAGTTCGGACGGGAAGAAATCACAGCTGCAAAGCCAGCAGCAACAGCTGGATTATGCGATTCCAACGTGGCAAGCGCCCCCAGACAGGGACGTTCGACAACGCCGACGCGACGACTGCGCAGCCAATCGAGAGGCCGCTCCCGCTCCCAAGTGCGCATTCAAGAGGGACCGACCTGAGCGGACCGGGCCAAGCCAAAGCCAAAGCCGAAACCACAATCAAAGGTAACGCAGGTAGCATTGCCAAAGCATAACAAGGAAAACTCTAGAATAGTTCAGCTAGAGGAAGAAAACACGCGCCTCAAGGCGGAGATTCAGCAAATTATGGCGGATTTCGAATCGTTTCGGAAACGAGGTTCCACTCCCAAGCTAGTCGAACAACAGCAGCAGCAGGTGCCGCAAAGTACTCCAACCCCGCAATGGGAGCAGTCGGTTCGCTCGGTCAAACGCAGGGCCCCTCCCCTAACGGAGGAGGGTACCCTGGCGGAACCCGAGTCCAGTAGCATCCTATTGGGAATTCAGCAGTCGATTAGCTCTTTGCAGCTAATGGTCCAGCAACTAGCGGAAAGGATGGTAGCGCTCGCGGCAAGAGTCACGCATATCGAAGCACACATGACGCCTGCAGTCGCTAAACAGATCCAATGTATCAATAATGGCGAACAACGAGAGAGCTGGTCGTGTGGCAGTGGAATTGCGTGAACTTAAAAAAGCGCAAGGCTCCGCTGCTACAGTTCGTTGCCTAACAGGCGGACAAACCGCATGTCATAACATTACAAGAAACTTTGGGTAGAGAGGCGACCTTGCCCGGCTACCGGTTCGCCTTGTAGAAATTTGAACTGGGTAAGCCCGGAGTGGCGACCCCCGTCCCGAACAAATGCTCTTTCCAGGAACAAGATTTAAAATTAGGCAACGCGAAAGCGGTGGTAACCGCGATCGAAATCATACCGAACGCTTTGCTGAAAAACAGCGTATTCGCAGTGAACGTGTACAGCGCGCCCTCTGACCACAGACAGTCGTTCGCATCGATAACGAAGGCGACCTCAATGGCCACGGGGGCCCCGCTAACAGTGGCGGGACATTTTAACGCGCCTCACAAAGCCTGGGGTTACGCAAAGCCAATGGGTAAGGGAGAGCGGCTATTGGAGGCAGTCACTAAGTGTTCGCTAGAGCTGGGGACAGACCCCCGCTATCCGACTCGACTATACGCACGTCGGTAGCGCGGGACATGGCGCCCGACCTGACCTTCGTCAAAAACGTGCGAGGGACCGAGTGGCGCAACCTGCACGAGTACCTCGGCAGCGACCACTACGTGCTGGTGGTGACGATCCCCAACAGGGCGGCACCACCGAGAGAATTTAAGGCCACCGACTGGGCCGCCTTCCGCAAAATAAGGAAGGAAGACACAAGCGAATGCGCGGACCTATACAGCCTCTTTAGAAGGCTCAAAGAGGGCGTTAGCACCGCGACGAGGGTCGTCCAGGTGAACTGAACGGGGCAAGGATGGACGCGAGATTGGCGCACTTATTAGAGGCAAAAAATTCCATCAGGGCCAGGTGGAAAACGCAAAGACAAAAGAAAGTAGCGGCACTGAACCGGGAAATCGAAGCGTACTCGATCGAGCTTTCCATGAAACAGTGGAATGAGGTGTGTGCGTTGGTAGACGGACAAATGAGAGCCGGAGGCAAATGGAATCTCCTAAAGAAACTTTTAGACTACAGGCAATCCAAAGGCAATCAGAAAGTGGCAATAGATAGGATTTTACGAAAGCAAGAGGAGCAGGGCAATACGGACAGCGCTCTCCTAAAGAAGCTGGCGGAGACGTATCTGCCGCTGGGCCCATCGGGCGACGGCGACTATCCACAATACGCCGGCGCAGAGGTCGAAGAACTCGACGCGCCCTTCACGGAATCGGAAATATGGGATGCCTTAAAGGACCTCAACGGACGCTCGGCGACGGGCCCGGACGGGGTCTCGAACAAAGTGTTGAGAAGCCTAGATGGAAAGTCGGTCGAGAAGCTCACCGAAGAAATCAACAGAGTGTGGAAAACTTGACGTGTACCAGAGGTCTAGAAAGAGGCCTCGGTCATACTAATACTGAAACCCCATAAACAACTTGCGGCGGAGAACATGCGGCTGATATCGCTAACCTCGTGCGTGGGCAAAACGGCGGGATATGCCATACATAACCACGCATGGCCGTACATATAGAGAGGGGGCCTGTTCCCACAAACATGGTGGGCTTCAGACCGGGCCTCTCTACACAGGACATAATTTTACTACTCAAGAAGCGCATAATCGACGGCATGACCAGAGACACCAGGGGCATACTGGCCCTGGACCTAACGAAAGCGTTCGATACGGTCAAACACAGATTTTTAATGGAAACAATCTCGGTGATGTGCCTCGGCCGGAAATTCCACTCTTACATAGGATCCTTCCTCAGAGAAAGGAAGGCCACGATCAAAATAGGACAGGCCACGTCCGATTGGCACACCCTCGGCGGGAGGGGCACCAACGCAAGGGGCGGTGCTCTCCCCACCATTATTCAATCTAGCAATGAAAGGGCTCTTGGACCGGCTGACGAGAGTGACCAACGTCAATCACGCCCTCTACGCAGATGACATTACGGTGTGGTGCCCGGCAGGGTCCGACGCAGAAGTCAAGCGGGCTCTTCAAGAGGCGCTGGACACAACGAAAGAGTACCTGAAGGAAACGGGACTCCGCCTGTCACCCAGCAAATAGGAACTGTTGCTGTACAGGCCCTCAAAAGAAGGCATGACGAATTTGACGCCGATCGATCAAATACCGATCAAATTACACATGAGCGACGGCCAGCTGATCACCAGAGTGGACACTATAAGAATCCTGGGGCTGCTAATTGAGGCTAAAGGCGGCAACACGCAAACGGTCATGGAACTCACGTCCAAAACGGAGAATATGCTCCGGCTGATCCTCAGGGTGACGAACCGCAAGGGAGGGCTCAGCGAGAGCAATCTAATCAGACTTTACCACGCCTTCCTCATGAGTCACGTAAAAACGTAGACTGGGTGCTAAAATGGACCAAGAGAGACGCGGCCAAGATAGAGACACTGATGCGCAAGAGCATCAAAAGGGTGCTAGGTCTTCCGATCACTACAAGCATGGAGCGGCTCGGTCAGTTAGGGGTCCACAATCCGCTAGCAGAAATCATCAGAGCACAGACCAAGGCACAGGTCGTGCGGCTGTCGATCACCAGGTCAGGCTGACGCATCCTACAAGTAGCAGGGATAAATGCAGAGGCAGAGTGCAACGCACGCAAGGTCGCGCTCAGTGCGGCGGTCAGGGGCACTTTCAAGGTAGAACTGCTTCCGAGAAATGGCCACCCGCAATTCAACGAGGGGCGCCGAAAGGCGAGGGCCCGAGCACTGCTGAAATCTACCGCCAACTGCCCGGGACTGGCGGCACTTGTAGACGCGGCCTAGTGTGGGCGCAGCGACTGGTACGAGGCCGTCTCGATACGCTGGCATGGGACGATCATTAACGCGGCATCGGTTAAGGAGGTAACGTCCGAAGTAGCCGAACAGGGGACAATAGCCCTGGAAATGAGGGACCCCGTACCTCCTTACGTGCACACAAATTCGCGATCGGCGGCAAGAGCATTCACCTAGGGCTCGATATCGCGAGAAGCGGCGGCAGTCCTCGGCGACGAGGGAGCCGCGGGTCATCACATCGTCAAATGGTTTCCGGCCCACATGGGGGCCGACGTGCACCCCGACATTCCCAACGCCAACGAGCTGGCGCACGGCCGCGCGCGAGAACTCACGCACCGCGGCGATCGTGGCGAGCGAAGTGGCGGGGAGGGAGGGGAGCACCGAGACCCGCTGCTGTCCTTCAACGAAATAACAACGCACTATGAGCTGTCGAAGAGGACCTTTCGCTCCCTCACGCTAAACTCAATAGACAACAGTCATCGATATTTAGAGTCCTTCAGGCGGGGTCGTTCCCCTCGAGAGGCAGCCTGAGCCTTTATTCGCCAGAAGTAGAGCCGCAATGTCCGGATTGTGGTGAATCGTACTGCTCGCTAGCGCACATGCTGTGGCAATGCTCCGCGTTGAGCGGCACCATGTTCATTAAAGAAGAATGCTGGGTGGACGCCTTGCGAAGCAACCACCACCAGACCCAGCTCCGGGCCGTCCAGAGGGCCCACGAAAGGGCGGAGGCTCACGGACTTCCCGTCCCAACGTGGGTGCGACCTGCGACCCCTGCCGACCACTAAACCAAGAGTGGGTGGGGAGGGGTTCCTCAGGACTCAATAAGGTTATTTCCTACTACTCATTTTGTTGCTAAACCAACTTCACAGCAACTTCACAACATGCTTCTATGACCAGTATCTGTGCAATCTCCCGGCACGACAGAGGCCTGGATCTCGTGTCCCAAATGAAATATTTGCTGCATCGCGACAATGCCCAGAAAGCAGACATAGTACTATATGCCCTAGAAGCACGAAAACTTTGTATCACAGGCATCCGCTATACCCCTAGCTTAGGCTTAAAACTTCCTTCGGCATTCAACTTAATATGCGAAAAGCAAAGAGACGTAGCGCAGCATCTCAGTGATCTTCTCATGCCCGAGGATCCACATCTGCGAAAGCACAGTTGTTCCTTGTTGACTTGAGCAAAAAATTGACAGACGAAAACGATGCTCCCTAATGCCAAATTTGAGCGCGGCTCTATACATGTTTTCATATCGCGGTATATTGGCTGGTGCTGACTATCTCTCATGTGGCGCATTGCCAAAGGAGCGAAGTGTGGCGCGACTGCCTCGCTAATCGGGAGACGACGAGTGGCAGCGCGTGAGCACGATTCACAGTACCCGTCGCCGACAGACCTCTGTTCATGCAGCGCTTTGTTTCCATACATGGCGGCGGTGGTCGCGCGCGCCGCATGACATCGGTGAACAGACGACGGTGCGCTACTCTGGCGCCCTCTCGTAGGGGTCGTCGCCGTAAAGCCCGACTTTCGTGGCGCTACGCTATTCTTCTCACGCTTTTGCCATACCCCCCTCCTCCGCTTTTCTCCTCGTGTCTTTCATTTCCAGCAGCGCTCCGCGCTCTCTCTTTCTTCCTTCGCTGTGCTCGTTTGCTCGGTTGCGCCGAGGGACGCCTATCCTAAACGCAGGAACGCGCGCTTAAGAGCTGCACTCGAAAAAGTTTACATGTGCTACCGTGAGCAATATGAGCGGGAACACGCGAAGGCGTGGCAAATAGCCTCGAAACCGAGCTAGCGCGATACGCCGACGGCACTATTACACTGGATCGTAACTATTACACTGGTCCGTGTTGATGAAATGGCATGGATTTCCATGGTCAGCATGAAATAAGTAAGCACCACAACACCGGCGTCACTTTCAAGCAACCTGAATCACCGATTGACCTTTATCGCGCTTACCTAGCGTGTCCACGCAGCATAACACTGGCGAAGTCACTCAGGCCTATTTCATGCTACTGACCGCTCAAACTAGAACGAAATGTCACGATAGTCAGCCATGCGTTAATTTGGCAATCACCTTGACGACGTTCGCTGGCTGGAATTTTTTACAGCATAACATTGCCGCTCGGTGGTGCGAAAGCAGGGTATCAGGTATAGCTGACTATCTGTTTTCAACGCTTGTTTATTTTTGACGAAATATTACTTAGTGCATGACCACAGTTTTCGAGGTCCCTTTAGTATGAAGTATCCTGCCCCTCCGAAATATCATAGTGTTTAGAGAGAATTACTGTTAGCGTTTACAACTTTTAGTGCGACAGCCGTTGAGTGCTTCAGACTGAACTGGAATTGCGTGTCTGTACGTCCATTCTGTTAGGCTGACCACGACTGCTGTGGTAACCGACGTGTCTTTGACGTCATCTGAATATTTTTATCCTCAGCTTCAGAGTCACCACAGAGATATGAACAGGAAAGTTTTACCCAACAGCCGTCACAGGGGTTTCAGCCCATGCCACCGCAGTAACGTCCACTTGTGAATTGGGTACGCTAGTCGCTCATATACTACGCCACAAGACCGCTCTGCAATTATTACGCGTTTTCGTGTTATATACACAATAACTCTGGTCTTTGCGTGCATTTTAGAAGACAGAAAAAGCAGCCCTGATGTTATAAGAAATTCTGTGCGAGGATCAGAATATGTGCATCACATAGAAACTTGTCCTGACAAGAAGGCGGTACGTTGGCGTGCCATTCAGTTAATTCATGCTCGCGAAAAAAGTCAGTGGCACAGAAGAGAGGTGCATAAAAATTGACAGTTATTTAAGTGTTCTCAAATTATTGGGTACGTCCAGTATACGTGATGTCATAAAGTGTCACGTGCCTTTAACAAGTCTATGTTTATCCCCCGTGCTATAATTTGTGCCTAACTTATTGTACCTTAATCTACCTAATTATACATTCGCAACCTTAATTCACCCTGATCTAATTTGTAGCTACCTTAACCGACTTTATTCAACCTAATACACTTAATTCACTTTCAGTCACCTTACTTCCCCTAATTCCTTTTACATGACTCTAGTTCAGTTTGTTTCACATAAATTACCCATAATTTCTGCCAATTAACGCAGTTATAACATTTACTATCTTATGTACCCACCCATGTTACAATCCCACCAGGCATTGACAGTATCTTGAAATAAAATAAATAAGTGTGTTCTAATGACGCCATAGAAGGCACTGATGACGTCACTGATGGAGATGATTTTTGGTACCATCGCTTGATTGCGCCAGATTTTCTGCCTCATGGGACATATAGTGCTTTCGCATGAATAATGATGATCAATCTCAAACATGGCACCTACTTAAAAGATTATGCGCCCAGAATCAGCCGGTTTGTGCAAAACGAAAAAAAAGCATGGACAGTGCTTTTAACAACATGAGTCGCAATGATTAGACCACATTGTTTTCTGCTTAAAAACTCACAGGACTCACCGCCGCGAAGTGACCGATATAGCCGCACTGCAAATGTACTGGAAAACATGAGACTGCATGGCTAAAATCTCCTTTGTGCCATAACGACAAGTAGCTCATGAGAAAATTATGATTTAATAATTTTGGTACATATTTCACTTCGTCAAATAATTTTGGAGAAAGAAAAACGATATGCTAGGGCCCTACCTATCTTTCACCTATACCAGGAACCCTGTAACCACTGCATTCTTACCAATTCTGCCGTCATGGGTGAGTGCAATTATGTGAGAAAACAGCATGCAAGCAACAAGAAGTTAGTGGTATTCAGTGTGGGAAAATGTTGTCGTAGTAAGAGAGTGCAGTGCCGAATAAATTGCTGAATGGTATTCTTTTCAATACTTACTACAAGTGAAATAAAAATTGCTTGTTCGCGAACCAAGAACCCCTAACACAGGATTCTTGCTTCTAAGAGATTGCTTTCTTCACGACACCATATATATGTTACACAGAAACATCTTAGCTAATATTTACTTTCGCGATCATAGGTGCAGAGTTTTAATAGAATTTCTTGCTATCTTATACTCATAGGGCATACATTCATCAAACTTACCCCTATTCGAAAACCCAAGAGGGCCTCAGATACGTATGCACCTCCACTACAAAAGGAATGCTGTAGCACACAGTTCTTTATCCTATATAATTTAATGTTTGGAATTTACGATGTGCTTCATTACTAATGGCATTTATTTCTTTCCAGGTCAGGTAGAGTGGCAGGTGCGCCAACAACGCACATGTGCTGGCCTGGAAGCTTAACTTTATCGCCTTTCAAGAGGCCGTGACATCACATCATGTCTGTCTAAACAGAGCGCAATGGTATGTTATTTATTTATTTATTTATTTATTTATTTATTTATTTATTTATTTATTTATTACAAATACCTACAGCGCCCGAGTTGGGCATTATCGTAGGGGGGTTAATTACAAACCTAAAAGTCAACTTCGCGAACAACGGCATCATATCATCTGTGGTATTAGAAATACAATAATCGTAATTAGTAAAGAAAGACAACGCATCCAGTACTAACAACATCCGATTATAATATTTGTTACACAATACATAAAATGGCACACTGGAAATATTGTTTGAAACAGATTCACATAAAGTTCTCTATAGCAGATGAGAAATTGGGTGCAGACACTATCTCATCCGGGAGCAAATTCCACTCTGCAATTGTTCGCGGAAAGAATGAAAACTTAAATACATTAATACGACTTTGGTAGGCCCTTATTCTCTTGGAATTGTCGCGTCTTTTAGATTGATAATGAGGTGGTTTTAAATATATGTTCTTATCGATTCCTGTGTTACCGCTGTTAATGTTGTGTAAAAGCTTTAACCTCATTATATTTCTGCGTGTGGACAGCAACTTCCATTCTAGATTTTCCCTGACTTGCGAACCTCTAATTGTGTAGTCGTAGATGCCCGTGACGAATCTTGCAGCCCTTTTCTGAACACGCTCTAACTTATCTTCAAGAACTTTTGTGAAGGGGTCCCATGCTGCGCAAGCGTATTCTAACACCGGCCTAATATTTGTAAGATATAAAGCTTCCTTCAATGGTTTTGGCGCATACTTGAAGTTTCAGTGGAAAAGGTGCAAAAGGCGGCACGCTTCAGCGCTTGTTGTGTCAATGTGGGATGTCCAGTCTAATCCCGCAGTTAACGTGACGCCCAGGTATTTGACTTGGTCCACGCATTGTACTAAAACATTATTTATTGAGTATGAACTGGGCACCTTTTTCTTTTTGTTCGTAAATTTAACATGATAACACTTTGCTACGTTCAAATTCATTTTCCCTTTAGCACACCAGGAACAAATTTTTTCGAGATCAAACTGCAACACACTCGTATGTTCGGCACAAGACACAGGATGGTACACAACGCAATCATGAGCATACAGTCTGATATTTGAAATACAGCCTTCGCTTAAGTCATTGATAAATATGAGGAGCAGCAACGGCCCAATGACCGACCCTTGAGGCACACCTGATAAAACATTAGCCGTTCTTGACGTCGCACCGTTCAGAACCACTTTATGCTGCCGTATTTGCAACACGTTTGCATAACAATATTAGAAATGATTGCCGGTGTTCATGTGAATCTTAGAACCTCAAATATTTACCGAAGGATGCACGTGTACACTAATGGGCCCAGCTAGCATTATCTGAAACTATTGATCTAAATGTAGCCGACCAAATATGTGTAACCTAATACGCTATGGAAATAAACAATACAACTTTTACGCAGACATTTTGCAAAGAAGACAAACACAAGCGCCCTACGATCTGCTTAAATTTGCGCCTTTTTCACCTCATGTATCAGGACAAATTCTCCCAAATATCTGTTCTTACGAGTGCTCTAAATAAATTGACACGTCACGAATAAGTGCTTTTTGAGGTTCTTTACGTAGCACAGCGTTTTCAGAGCACTGTTACTATTTCAGTCATTCATCATTATAGAGCGGCATCTTTGACTTCCGTATTATAGGCGCCAGCGCCAACGCCACGCAGCCACGACGTTCCCATGAAGCAAACGATAAAACAAGTCACCACAAGAAAGCAACCTGAACAGAAATCACTGAACAGCGCGACCGGAAACGGACGGTCAACACTTAAACGCGCGGCGCGTGATGCCATGGCAAATGATTACGCGTACTCACCGAGACGGGATCGCCGTATCTGGACGCGTTGAAATCTCGGCAGGGTTTAAACAACGCAAACTCCTCATCCGTGGGCGAGACGGGGTCGGTCAATTTGGGCTCGTAGTATCGCCCAGCCAGGCTCAGCGACAGGGACAGGGGCACAGAGAGGCCGAGACTGTTGACCTCCTCGAGCACAGACATGGCCTCGACCTTCGCGAGCATGCGCAGAACGAGTAGAGATTGGCACATTAGTAGTAGATGCGTACACCAGCGTAGTCAAGCCCATGGCCAAGACTGGCGGCTATCGTTGCCTCTCCTGCGCTTACGCCTGTTTGGATCGGACTGCTGGTACGATCTGTTGGGAACTCGGCGCTGACGCCCGTGGTTGTACCTGGGTCGCAAGCCCCAAGGGTAGCGTTGGCCTGGCGGCCTGGGGTACAACTGGAAGCATCCGAAGGTCCCGGCAAAGCATGAGTCGACTGGTAACAACGAAACAACTTGTTTATTTTAACATCGCAAAGAGTTGGCGGTCAGGTTTGACCGAAGTAGAGAGACGGGAGAGCACTTCACTCAACAGAAGAAATCGGAGCCCTCCTTTTGGCGTCCGGGGGCAGCTGTTTTTATACTCTCGCAGTTGAGGGCAAGAAGGAACCCCTCAAAAGACGAGCACGTGAATGTACAATGGGCTAATGGTGACGCACACTGTCGTAGCGATGCCGTAGCACCATGTCGAGCACGATCTCGTAGCACCCTGTCGAGCACGATCTCGTAGCACCCTGTTGTAGCGCTGCCGGTCGGGCACAATGACTGTAATGAGAGGATGGTCCCTGCTTTGGCATCGCCTGTTTCGGGCACAATGGCTGTAATGAGGGGACGATCCCTGCTTTGGCATCGCCTGTTTCGGGCACAATGACTGGAATGCGAGGGTGATCCTTTGCGGTCGCATCGCCGCAGTCGCGCCTGGAAACACCTGGCGATGAGTGTTGCGGCGACGACGATCGGGCCAAAATGTCTGCCGCCCTGCCGCAGTCGCGCCGGCAAAACCACGTGTCGCAGGCGAAACGCAACAGACCGCCCCGCCGGGGGAAGGAGATCCCGATGGACAGGGGACTGCATCCGCTGGCCGGAGGGATGTCGCTCGATGATGCTCATAACCGAAGTCGGGCGTCCCTCGACGTTTCTTGAGCGCAGCGCACAGAGAAGGCCTCGTTCTCTCGTTCAGGTTCGCACGGGACACTGCAAAGTGACTTCGGGAGAGTTCACATTTTTGTTCTCGTTCCCGGCAAGCGTTAGAACTACGCTGAAACTCAACCGCTCAGTCCGCAAGCACGGCACAACCCTCACTAAGCCCTGCCAGGCTCTTTCCCCTTTTTATACCACTGCCTAGTTCCTTACAGTAGTCTAGCATCACTCAGAACGCGTCCACAAATTGAAAAATTGCACTAGAAAGCATATCATCACTTTGAAACACTAAACAAAAGCAATATGTTAAAAAAAAAATCCTGCCTCAGGAAGAAAAACATCAGTAACCAACAATTTTGAGGCTGATTCCTACGTTAGGGGCTTCGACTTAAGCCATCGGCGTTACCGTTGAGACTCCCCTTTTTGTAACGCACCTCAAAGGAATATTGTTGTAAAGCGAGGCTCCAACAATTTCGGTTTGCGCAACGACTTCAAATCCATGGCTGCTCTGAATGCTGCTTTCTCTACTGCTTACTATTGTCTTGCCGCAAACTAACCCGGCAGCAACGACAACCACAATTACCAGCTCTGTTTCTGACACTAACAAAAGCCTGGCAAAGCTCAGAAGAAGAAAGTCCCGCACTCACCAAACCTCGCAGCCAAGAGTCCAGCGCAGTCGTTCCGCTGCAGGCAACCAGTCATCACACAGGGCTCGTTGCACTGCTCCCGGATCGTCGTTGAGCTGCTCAGCATACAGTCAACTGCATCTCTTCGCTGCTGGACTCCGTTGTCGCGATCTCACCGCTGGCAGACAGTTGTTTGAAGTCGGAGGCGATCTCACCGCTGCCAACCAGATGTTTGGATCGGACTGCTGGTACGATCTGTTGGGAACTCGGCGCTGACGCCCGTGGTTGTACCTGGGTCGCAAGCCCCAAGGGTAGCGTTGGCCTGGCGGCCTGGGGTACAACTGGAAGCATCCGAAGGTCCCGGCAAAGCATGAGTCGACTGGTAACAACGAAACAACTTGTTTATTTTAACATCGCAAAGAGTTGGCGGTCAGGTTTGACCGAAGTAGAGAGACGGGAGAGCACTTCACTCAACAGAAGAAATCGGAGCCCTCCTTTTGGCGTCCGGGGGCAGCTGTTTTTATACTCTCGCAGTTGAGGGCAAGAAGGAACCCCTCAAAAGACGAGCACGTGAATGTACAATGGGCTAATGGTGACGCACACTGTCGTAGCGATGCCGTAGCACCATGTCGAGCACGATCTCGTAGCACCCTGTCGAGCACGATCTCGTAGCACCCTGTTGTAGCGCTGCCGGTCGGGCACAATGACTGTAATGAGAGGATGGTCCCTGCTTTGGCATCGCCTGTTTCGGGCACAATGGCTGTAATGAGGGGACGATCCCTGCTTTGGCATCGCCTGTTTCGGGCACAATGACTGGAATGCGAGGGTGATCCTTTGCGGTCGCATCGCCGCAGTCGCGCCTGGAAACACCTGGCGATGAGTGTTGCGGCGACGACGATCGGGCCAAAATGTCTGCCGCCCTGCCGCAGTCGCGCCGGCAAAACCACGTGTCGCAGGCGAAACGCAACACGCCGATGGGTTTAGCGGGTGGCCATGTCGTTCCTGAACACGCGCGGATAAGTTTTTTGCCTGCCTTCTTTTCCACCACTGTGCTTTCCCTTCAGTTGACAGTCGACACGTGTGTTACCCGTATCCCTCTTCTTGTGCCCTTGTTGGCATGCCTGACTTATTGCCAGCTTAAATCTCCACCAACTAGATCAGCTTTCTGGTCGTTTTAAGCTTCAGCTAGATACTTGACGTTAGAAAACACTTCTTAATACAGCAGCATTTTGCCGCAGCGAACAATAATGGGAATGTAATCAACTTCTGTCATAGCGTGTTGCTTTGCTTTCCAGAGAGATTGCGTTTAGATGGAAACTGATGGCGCTTTTATCCCAGGTCTGAACCACCTCGGATGCACGCGATGAGAAGATTTGTTACTAGTAAAGAGTTTTCGAATAGGTGCTCCTATCTTGGCGGCCCCAAAATGCTTTGCGCACAGTGCGCTTGCGTCACGCGAGAGCAACGAGTTTTATAACAGGGTTAGAGCACGTTCTTTGCGTTGTGCGCATGGAGCACTTCGACAAGCGAAAATGGAACATTCAACAACAGTAATCGAAAGCACATCACAATAATTGCTCCTTCGTCACGCATTTCACCAATAAAATGAAGTCTGATTACTAAGGTAGAGCGATTATCATAAATTGTGCTGTGTTAAGCTCTGCATTACATTTCGGCCGACCTAGTAACGAAAGGGGCCTCTCCGCAGAACTGAGATGCGTTTGTGTTGGGCTTGCGGGCTGCAGGTTCTACCATAAGAATGATTCCTCGCTTAACCCCTATTTTTTGCATGAAGTGAGAGAAAACGAATTACCCTACGACATGTTTTATTGTTTCCGATTACTACCGCTTAATAAGGACTGGGCTCGAATGCTTATAGAAGGAGAGAGCCGTCACTTCGATTGATGCCGCCAGGTACGTTAACGCAAAACCTTTGCGCCGAATTTGGGTCGTAGCAGTGTTTCGGTGAAATAGCGCCACCGATGCAATCAGTGAACGCTATTTGTGTGTCGCGCATGCGGAGTGGCGCGGACGCCATTTCTTTAGGGCCGTAAGACTTTCGGCGCTCTCCTCTTCGAAAACTGTATACTTAGGCAAACCTCCCAAACTGCACCCGTGGCAGCGCCCAATCTAAATGACTTAAAATAAGATATGGGGTTTTACATGCCAGAACTACGGTCTGATTAAGAGGCATGCCGTTATTGTAGACTCCGGAATAATTTCGACCACCTGGGTTCTTTCACGTGCACCTAAGTATAAGCACAAGGTTGTTTTCGCATTTCGCCCCCATCGGAATGCGGCCGCAGTGACTGGGATTCGACCCCATGAGCTCGTGCTTAGCAGCCTAACACCATAGCCACTAAGCAACCAAGACGGGTATTTTAAATTGTGTAGAATTGAAAAAAAATCAGTTACATCCCGAAAGGCGAACCACTGATGGCGGCAGCAAAATAGCTGTAAAACGTAAGGTTATTAGTTTTGAATGAATGTTTGATGTTTAATGGCGCAAGGGCCAGGTATGGCCAAAGATCGCCGATCTAGTGTTAATGAGTTATAATTTTCATTAGTTTATCGGTTAGGTTAGTTTAGTTTATCGGTATAGGTTATTAGCTTTATCGACTGTCTAAAACTGCTGCTATAATATTTGCCTACTAGTTTAACTAAATTACCAAGCATGGTGTCACACGCGCATAGGCAAATATTAGCACATCTTAGTCGATGACCGTGGACACTCGTTGTCAGAACGCTGGCGTGAAGAGCGGCAGCAGCGGTGAGCGATTGCCTCTTCGGGCTGCTCTCGGTCTTCAACGCGTCGCAAGTGCGCTAACCGCCGAGGTGCGTTAGCGGCTATGTTGTTGCGCCATAGCCTGTTGTGGCACCATAGACTGGCTATAGTGTGGCAAGAGGTTGGAGGATTAAATTGCGGTCATGGCGGCAGCATTTCTATGGGGCGCGAAATGCAGAAGTGATAATGTCCTGTGCACAGGGAGAACATAAAAGATCCTCTGCTGCTCAAAATTAATCCGGAGTACCCAATTTTACATGCACCGTAATCAAATCATAGTTTTTGGCCCGTAACAACCCATAATTCAGTTTAGTTCCTCAGTGCGCTAAAATAAAGCGGAAGCCCACCGCAACATGGAGTCTATAGAAAAGGAGTCCTGTCCTTTCGCCCTCGAGCTAGGACACAGCGCAAGTCAACACCACCGTGTGCAGCCGCAGCCGGGGTAGAAAAGATGTGCTCCCCGTTTGTCCTTCAGCTAGAACACCGCGCAAGCCAACCACGCCATGTGCAGCCCCTGCCGGAGTAGAAAAGGGTTCCTCTCCTTTTCTCTTGGAGATAGAACACAGTGCAAGCTAACCATGCCATGTGCAGCCACAGCAGAGTAGAAAAGGCCCGCCTCCTCTTCTCCTCGAGCTAGAAGAAAGCGAAAGCCAACCGTACCATGTGCAGCCACAGCCCAAATAGAGAAAGGCTCCTCTTCTTTTCTCCTGGAGCTAGAACAAAGCGCAAGCCAACCATGCCATGTGCAGCCGCAGCCGGGATAGAAAAAGATTCCTTTCCTTTTGTCCTGGAGCTAGAACACAGCGCAAGCCAACCACGCCACGTGCAGCCACTGCCGTAGTAGAAAAAGGTTCCTCTCTTTTTCTACTGCAGCTAGAACACAGCGCAAGCCAAGCAAAACATGTGCAGCCGCTGCCGGAGTAGAAAAGGTGTCCTCTCTGTTTGTCCTGGAGCTAGAACACAGCGCAAGCCAACCACGCCGTGTGTGGCCGCAGCCGGAATAGAAAAAGGTTCGTCTCCTTTTGTCCTGAAGCTAGAACACAGTGCAAGCTAACCACGCCATGTGCAGCTCTGCCGGAGTAGAAAAGGAGCCCTCTCATTTTGTCCTGTAACTAGAACACAACGCAAGCCAAGCACGCCATGTGCAGCTACTGGCGGAGTAGAAAAATCTCCTCTTCTTTTCTCCTGGAGCTAGAACACACTGGAAGCCTAGCACGCCGTGTGCAGCCACTGCAGGAGTAGAAAAAGGTTCCTCTACTTATCTCCTGCAGCTAGAACACAGCGCAAGCCAATCGCGCCATGTGCAGCCGGTGCCGGAGAAGAACAAGGTTCCTCTCCGTTTCTCTTGCAGCTAGAACACAGCGTAAGCCAAGCAGCCAATGTGCAGCTACAGCCGGAGTAGAAAAACCTCCTCTCTTTTTGTCGTGGAGCTAGAACACTGCGCAAGCCAAGCATGCCATGTGCATCCGATGCCGGAATAGAAAAAGGTTCCTCTCTTTTTCTCCTGCAGCTAGAACACAGCACAAGCCAACGGTGCCATGTGCAGCCGAAGCCGGAGTAGAAAAAGGTTGGTGTCCTTTTGTCCTGGAGCTAGAACACATCGCAAGCCAACCTCGCAATGTGCAGCCGCAGCCGAAGTAGAAAAAGGCTGCTCTCTTTTTCTACTGGAGCTAGATAGAACCTACTGGAAGCCTAGCACGCCATGTGCAGCCACTGCCGGAGTAGAAAAAGGTTCCTCTACTTATCTCCTGACGCTAGAACACAGCGCAAGCCAACCTCGCCATGTGCAGCCGCAGCCGGAAGAGAAAAAGGTTCCTCTCTTTTTCTCCTTCAGCTATGACACAGCGTAAGCCAAGCACGCCATGTGCAGCTACAGCCGGAGTAGAAAAACCTCCTCTCATTTGTCCTGGAGCTAGAAAACTGCGCAAGCCAAGCATGCCATGTACATCCGATGCCGGAATAGAAAAAGGTTCCTCTCTTTTTCTCCTGCACCTAGAACACAGCACAAGCAAACGGTGCCATGTGCAGCTGCTGTCGGAATAGAGAAAGATTCCTCTCTTTTCCTCCGGCAGGTATAACACAGCGGAAGCCAACCACTTCATGTGCAGCTCTGCCAGAGAACAAAAGGAGCCTTCATCTTTTCTCTTGGAGCTAGAACACTGCGCAAGCCAAGCACGCCATGTGCAGTCACAGCCGGAGTACAAAAGGAGCCCTCTCGTTTTTTCCTGCTGCTAGAACACTGCGCAAGCCAAGCACGCCATGTGCAGTTAGAGCCGGAGTAGAAAAAGCTTCCTCTCTTTTTCTCCTGTAGCTAGAACACTGCGCTAGCCAATCTCGCCATGTGCAGCCGCAGCTGGAGTAGAAAAAGGCTCCTCTCTTTTTCTCCTAGAGCTAGATAGAAGCCACTGGAAGCCAAGCACCTCATGTGGAGCCGCTGCTGGAATAGAAAAAGGTTCGTGTCGTTTTGTCGTGGAGCTAGAACACAGCGCAAGCCAACCTCGCAATGTGCAGGCCCAGCCGAATTAGAAAAAGGCTCCTCTCTTTTTCTCTTGGAGCTAGATAGAACCCACTGGAAACCAAGCACACCATGTGAAGCCGCTGCCGGATAAGAAAAAGGCTCCTGTCCTTTTCTGCTGTAGATAGGACATGGCGCATGCCAACCACGCCATGTGCAGCCACAGCCGGAGTAGAAGAAGGTTTCTGTCCTTTTCTCCTGCAGTTAGAACACAGCGCAAGCCAACCGCGCCATGTGCAGCCGCTGTCGGAGTAGAAAAAGTTTCCTCTCTTTTTCTCCTGCAACGATAACGCAGCACAAGCCAAGGATGCCATGTGGAGCCACACCCGGAATAGTAAAAGGTTCCTCTCTTTTTATCCTGCTCCTAGAACACAGCGCAAGCAAAGCACGCCACGTGGAGCCACAGGCGGAGTAGAAAAAGGTTCCTCTCCTTTTGTCCTGGAGCTAGGACACTGCGCAAGCCAAGCATGCAATGTGCATCCGAAGCCGGAATAGAAAAAGGTTCCTCCCTTTTTCTCCTGCAGTTAGAACACATCACAAGCCAACCGCGCCATGTGCAGCTGCAGCCGGAGTAGACAAAGGCACCTCTCTTTTTCTCCTGCAGCGATAACACAGCCCAAGCCAAACAAGCCATGCGCACCTTCAGCCAGAGTTGGAAAACCTCCTCTCCTTTTCTCCTGCTGCTAGAACACAGCGCAAGCGAACCGCGCCATGTGCAGCTCTGCCGGAGTAGAAAAGGAGCCCTCTCATTTTGTCCTGTAACTAGAACGCAGCGCAAGCCAAGCACGCCATGTGCAGCCACAGGCGGAGTAAAAAAATCTCCTCTTCTTTTCTCCTGGAACTATAACACTGCGCACGCCAACCGCACCATGTGCAGCAGCTGCCAGAGTAGAGAAAAGGCTCCTCTCATTTTCTCCTGCAGCTAGAACACAGCGCAAGCCAAGCACGCCACGTGCAGCCGCAGCCTGAATAGAAAACGCTCCTCTAGAGGAGCGTTCCAGCTCCCTTTGTCCTGGAGCTGGAACACTGCGCCAGCCAAGCACGCCAGGTGCAGCCGCAGCCTGAATAGAAAAAGGCTCCTCTCTTTTTCTCCTGCAGCTAGAACATAGCGCAAGCCAAACACGCCATGTGCACTTTGAGCCGGAGTTGGAAAACCGGCTCTCCTTTTCTCCTGCCACTAGAACACAGCGCAAGCCAACCGCGCCATGTGCAGCTCTGCCAGAGTAGAAAAGGAGCCCTCTCATTTTGTCCTGCAACTAGAACACTGCGCAAGCCAAGCACGCCATGTGCAGCTGCTGCCGGAATAGAGAAAGATTCCTGTCTTTTTCTCCGGCAGGTATAACACAGCAGAAGCCAACCGCTTCATGTGCAGCTCTGCCAGAGAACAAAAGGAGCCTTCATCTTTTCTCTTGGAACTAGAACTCTGCGCAAGCCAAGCACGCCATGTGCAGTCACAGCCGGAGTACAAAAGGAGCCCTCTCGTTTTCTTCTGCTGCTAGAACACTGCGCAAGCCAAGCACGCCATGTGCAGCTAGAGCCGGAGTAGAAAAAGCTTTCTCTCTTTATCTCCAGTAGCGTGAACACTGCGCACGCCAATTTCGCCATGTGCAGCCGCAGCCGGAGTAGAAAAAGGCTCCCCTCCTTTTCTCCTGCAGCTAGAACACAGCGCAAGTCATGCATGCCATGTGCAGCTAGAGCAGGAGTAGAAAAAGCTTCCTCTCTTTATCTCCTGTAGCGTGAACACTGCGCAAGCCAATTTCGCCATGTGCAGCCGCAGCCAGAGTAGAAAAAGGCTCCCTTCATTTTCTCCTGCAGCTAGAACACAGCGCAAGCCATGCATGCCATGTGCAGCTAGAGCCGGGATAGAAAAAGCTTTCTCTCTTTATCTCCAGTAGCGTGAACACTGCGCACGCCAATTTCGCCATGTGCACCCGCAGCCGGAGTAGAAAAAGGCTCCCCTCCTTTTCTCCTGCAGCTAGAACACAGCGCAAGTCATGCATGCCATGTGCAGCTAGAGCAGGAGTAGAAAAAGCTTCCTCTCTTTATCTCCTGTAGCGTGAACACTGCGCAAGCCAATTTCGCCATGTGCAGCCGCAGCCGGAGTAGAAAAAGGCTCCCCTCATTTTCTCCTGCAGCTAGAACACAGCGCAAGCCATGCATGCCATGTGCAGCTAGAGCCGGAGTAGAAAAAGCTTCCTCTCTTTATCTCCTGTAGCGTGAACACTGCGCACGCCAATTTCGCCATGTGCAGCCGCAGCCGGAGTAGAAAAAGGCTCCCCTCCTTTTCGCCTGCAGCTAGAACACAGCGCAAGCCAAGCACGCCATGTGCAGCTAGAGCCGGAGTAGAAAAAGCTTCCTCTCTTTATCTCCTGTAGCGTGAACACTGCGCAAGCCAATTTTGCCATGTGCAGCCGCAGCCGGAGTAGAAAAAGGCTCCCCTCGTTTTCTCCTGCAGCTAGAACACAGCGCAAGCCAAGCACGCCATGTGCAGCTAGAGCCGGAGTAGAAAAAGCTTCCTCTCTTTATCTCCTGTAGCGTGAACACTGCGCACGCCAATTTCGCCATGTGCAGCCGCAGCCGGAGTAGAAAAAGGCTCCCCTCCTTTTCTCCTGCAGCTAGAACACAGCGCAAGCCAAGCACGCCATGTGCAGCTAGAGCCGGAGTAGAAAAAGCTTCCTCTCTTTATCTCCTGTAGCGTGAACACTGCGCACGCCAATTTCGCCATGTGCAGCCGCAGCCGGAGTAGAAAAAGGCTCCCCTCCTTTTCTCCTGCAGCTAGAACACAGCGCAAGTCATGCATGCCATGTGCAGCTAGAGCCGGAGTAGAAAAAGCTTCCTCTCTTTATCTCCTGTAGCGTGAACACTGCGCAAGCCAATTTCGCCATGTGCAGCCGCAGCCGGAGTAGAAAAAGGCTCCCCTCCTTTTCTCCTGCAGCTAGAACACAGCGCAAGCCATGCATGCCATGTGCAGCTAGAGCCGGAGTAGAAAAAGCTTCCTCTCTTTTTCTCCTTTAGCTAGAACACTGCGCAAGCCAATCTCGCCATGTGCAGCCGCAGCCGGAGTAGAAAAAGGCTCCTCTCCTTTTCTCCTGCAGCTAGAACACAGCGCAAGCCATGCATGCCATGTGCAGCTAGAGCCGGAGTAGAAAAAGCTTCCTCTCTTTATCTCCTGTAGCGTGAACACTGCGCACGCCAATTTCGCCATGTGCAGCCGCAGCCGGAGTAGAAAAAGGCTCCCCTCCTTTTCGCCTGCAGCTAGAACACAGCGCAAGCCAAGCACGCCATGTGCAGCTAGAGCCGGAGTAGAAAAAGCTTCCTCTCTTTATCTCCTGTAGCGTGAACACTGCGCAAGCCAATTTTGCCATGTGCAGCCGCAGCCGGAGTAGAAAAAGGCTCCCCTCGTTTTCTCCTGCAGCTAGAACACAGCGCAAGCCAAGCACGCCATGTGCAGCTAGAGCCGGAGTAGAAAAAGCTTCCTCTCTTTATCTCCTGTAGCGTGAACACTGCGCACGCCAATTTCGCCATGTGCAGCCGCAGCCGGAGTAGAAAAAGGCTCCCCTCCTTTTCTCCTGCAGCTAGAACACAGCGCAAGCCAAGCACGCCATGTGCAGCTAGAGCCGGAGTAGAAAAAGCTTCCTCTCTTTATCTCCTGTAGCGTGAACACTGCGCACGCCAATTTCGCCATGTGCAGCCGCAGCCGGAGTAGAAAAAGGCTCCCCTCCTTTTCTCCTGCAGCTAGAACACAGCGCAAGTCATGCATGCCATGTGCAGCTAGAGCCGGAGTAGAAAAAGCTTCCTCTCTTTATCTCCTGTAGCGTGAACACTGCGCAAGCCAATTTCGCCATGTGCAGCCGCAGCCGGAGTAGAAAAAGGCTCCCCTCCTTTTCTCCTGCAGCTAGAACACAGCGCAAGCCATGCATGCCATGTGCAGCTAGAGCCGGAG
Organism: Dermacentor variabilis; assembly: GCF_050947875.1. NCBI lineage: Eukaryota > Metazoa > Arthropoda > Arachnida > Ixodida > Ixodidae > Dermacentor > Dermacentor variabilis. Next base: position 90,705,820 of record NC_134578.1, read on the forward strand.
TAGAAAAAGCTTCCTCTCTTTTTCTCCTTTAGCTAGAACACTGCGCAAGCCAATCTCGCCATGTGCAGCCGCAGCCGGAGTAGAAAAAGGCTCCTCTCCTTTTCTCCTGCAGCTAGAACACAGCGCAAGCCATGCACGCCATGTGCAGCCGCTGCCGGAATCGAAAAAGTTTCCTGAGCACGAGGTCGCGGGATCGAATCCCGGCCACGGCGGCCGCATTTCGGTGGGGATGAAATGCGAAAACACCCGTGTACTTAGATTTAGGTGCACGTTAAAGAACCCCAGGTGGTCGAAATTTCCGGAGTCCTCCACTACGGCGTGCCTCATAATCAGAAAGTGGTTTTGGCACGTAGAACCCCATAATTTAATCTTTGTAAGAAAAAGTTTCCTCTCATTTTGTCCGGGAGCTAGAACACAGCGCAACCCAAGCACGCCATGTGCAGCTACAGCCGGAGTATAAAAAGGCTCCTCTCCTTTCTCCTGGAGCTAGAACACCGCACACGCCAACCGCACGATGTGCAGTTGCCGCCGGAGTAGAAAAAGTCTCCTATCCTTTTCTCTTGCAGCTAGAACGCAGCACAAGCCATGCATGCCATGTGCAGCCGCTGCCGGTGTAGAAAAATGTTCCTCTCCTTTTCTCCTGGAGCTAGAACACTCCGCTATATGGATCTCCCACGCACCCCCCTCCAAATGGGAGCGCTACACCTCTGCTTAGCCAAAATATAGTTCACCTGATTTTTTTTATTTGTTTTGATTTCTGCCACACAATCCTTTCAATGCTACAGACATGGTCAAATCCGTTGCTTTACTCTTTTAGTTTAGCCATAGAGACTACCATGAAAGCTTTATTTATTCGTTTTGTTGGTTTCATCGTGCTTTCTCTGTTAAATATATGTATTTAGATCAATTAGGACAGCCTCTTTTATTGCGCGTGCTTTAGTAAAGGAACAGTGTATGCGTACCAAAGTGTGTCCATAGGCGAAGTCTTTATATCGGTCTAAGCCTTTAGGTAGCGTCCAAACCGTTGGTGGTAGTATCCGGCAGCCGGTAAGCTTAGCGTCAGGATAAGATATGTGGCCAATCGAAACAAAGAGCGTAGAACAAATATGGTGCTGCAGAGAGAGCACGTTAAAATAGCTTAGGTGACCGTAAATGCGAAACAGTGACAAAATAGGGGATTAATTTTTGCATAAATAAAAGGACCAAGTATACAGCATGCTTCCTGTTGAAGCGCTTTCTCATTCCTGGTTAAATTTTGCACTGAGGTGTCATTTTCCTGAGCTTTAGTTCTACACCACGTTTATTAGCATAACTGACCGAATTCGTCCAGACTGACTATAATTTCGGTGTGATGCGCCATCTGCCACGTTAAAAAAAAATTGATTCTGCTGCAACAGAGTGGTAGTGCCGTGGGTCACAACACGGTCATGGCTATGGGAAAAACGCGGCCTTCCTGCATCGACAACAGTGGACACGACCGCTGCGTTTCACTGGAATTAGCACATCTAGGGTGGCGTTGCTACAGACGACGCTAGCGTCGGCTTTAATATGGACGAAACTGGTGAGCACTTAAGGCCCTAAAACGTGGTCTTAAGCTAAATTTCACGCAATATGGTAGTTCCTTTCTAAATATTTTTAAACCTGTTTCACAGACAGAGATATGTGTACCTGTCAGTTTTGTTTATTGAACGCGCCGTAACAGCAAGGCATTCCGATATTATTCGTCCACAACAAAAGCGAGTAAGTAGCAACTACCAAAAAGTCCTATTGGTATTGTTAAACAGATAGGTTTACGACTAAGTATTGTGTTGCGAATTGTAAATAGCGGTGTATCCATAACCAGTTTGAATACAGTTTGAAAGGTTTGTCTGTTCTATGCACCAAAAGAAACGTTGTTTCTTCTTATCATGTAGCAATATTACTATTGTTTCTATAATGCGAGAAGCGGTAGCTTTGACCATTGTACCGTGACCGAAAATCATTTTATTTTCATTTCAAGAAGGAAAGAAAGGAGCAGCCGCATGACTTCATCGCTGGACGAATAATGCGAGTAATCATAGCACTCTCGGAAGCATAGGTTTCACGCCGGCAGTCCTGCGACAGTCCACATTGTTGTGTCGACACGCCTGCAATCAGTACTGCTGATGAATGAGAAAAACTTGTGTGTGTGTGTGTGTGTTTTTTTTTTTTGCATCTTGCTCGCTAGTAGGCCAGTACTTCCTCCACACGGACGGCAGAATTACAGCGTCCTATGAAACCCGCATCCTCACCAATTTGATTTTCCAATTTAACTGACACCTGACAACTAGGACACCTGAAATGCCGGAAGAAATACGCAATAGATCATTTTGTTGAGCACTGTGATTGCAATGAATGACGTGAGAGCTAAGGGAGAAATTGCTGCGAATCGCAACTTACCTAAACAGTTTGAACGTGTCGTACTTCTTTTCAGATTCAATGGACACACCCTGTACCATGAATGTCCGCCGTTGGTGCACGTTTATGTTCTTTATGTGCGCATGTATTCTCTGCGGAAGAATGATCAAGGAAGCGACTGGTTGCTTTCCGTAGCGCACGGGCGTGTGCACGCACGCACGCACGCACGCACGCACACACACACACACACACACACACACACACACACACATACACACACACACACACACACACACACAAAATCATATGCTGAGACAATGCAATTATCACTACACTTGGTGATATAACAACAGAAACATTGACAAAAACATCACTCTTTTTCCAGATAATATGCAAAGCGTTATCGGGAAGCCGTTTATCGAAGCCGATTACAAAATTTGATGGCAATCAGAATTTTATTTGATGACAGCCCCTCACATTCATACTTTAATAAACATCTTCATGTGTAAACATATCAGTGGAACTCGCGCTATTAGCTTGGAATCACTTGAAGTTTCTTTTCTTATGTTTTGGCTTGAAAATGCTAGACATACGAATGACGCACAGGTTTTCGCATTCCCACGCGAGTGGCTTGTTAAATAAACAAAAACAATAAAAAGGAGAAAAAAAAAAGGCGCACAGTTTCTATAGGCGAAGTCGTGTTCGCTCCGATTTCCTTTTTTTTTTTTTACACGAATGTACGTTGTCGTAACATGTGAGTGTGTAGTTTTCATGAAATGGAGGGACAGCCTATATGGACTCACGCTCATGGGCACTGCCCATGAGTGAAAGGATGGAAGAAGACGGTGAGAGCGTAGTTTCTGCCGCACGTAGTAATCAATCAAATAGGGAGGAGGGCAGTGGCGTTGCGACAGGGGGGGCCGGGGGGCCGTGGGCCCCGGGTGCAAGGGGCCAGTGGGGGGGGGGGGTGTCATATACGTCTGAAGACACCCGGAAATTGTCGATATCCTCGCCGTCCTCGACTACAACCGGGGGGGGGGGGGTGACAGAAGACCTATGGGCCCCGGGTGCCAGACGACCTAGCTACGCCACTGGAGGAGGGGAGTGGGGTGGGGCTTCGTACCGCGCAAACGCGCAGCCTCTTCGCTGCTTGCCCAGTGAAACCTGACCGAAGCCCAGCTTTGTCTGGCTAGCGGGAACAGCTCTCGTCTCTCCATGAATAGTGTTTGCTGCAATTACTATTAGAGGTAACTCTGGCGCGGTGATCGTCCAGCCACCGTAGGAGCGATGATCAATACATGATTCTTTCTCACCTTGTTGCTTGCGGCTTCAAACGTTCTTGTGGCTTTGTTTATTACGCTTTATCTGCTTTCATAGGCCGCCTTCGAGATCTAAACTTTTCAAAATGCGGAATGGAAAAAGACTGCGCGAACACGCATAGTCGCTACTGATTCCGCCTGTCGAGGTGGCTAAATTGAAACGCACCGTGCGTGTCATCTCGCTGACTTACCAATGAGAAATACGTACACGTGTTCATGCCGCTTGTCGACGCATGTATCCATGACGCAACGCTTATAATATCGGGCTTCGGCGCTGGAGGTGCTGCGCTCAAATCTTGCGGTCCGGCAATTTTACTAATATTTATTTCATATCTTATAACGCAGTACTTTCATGAAAATGATGACTTCGTTAAGTCACGTAGCAACGAAGGCCAGAAGGATAAAGTTTGGGCAAATGGGTGCGCTAACCATCATTCCCGTTCTGGCTGAACCGCACTGTGCACCTCCCGCATCTACGAGCGCCAGGGTTTGCTCAAGTAATTAGTCTGAAACTATGTGCGTCTTTTCGGTAGTCTACCGATAACTGCATGATCGAGCGTGCATGCGGGGGCGGCAAGGTACTTCCGTTGTTCGAGTGGCTTAACGGGCTTGGATTGTGTCTTCTACTTCCGCCAAGCAGCTACGCCATCAATGTCATAGTAATTCAAGAGTTGTGCTCACTTCAAAAAACAATGGCCCGAGAACACTCTGCACATATGGCGCTCTAAGCATGCTTTATAAATGTCGCGTTCTTGTTGCACGCATAGAGGACGTCGTTGGCCAATCGCTGCGCCGGGTTATACGCGCTGTGTTTCATCGCCCATCAGGGCTGCCTTCCCAGACGATATACTTGCGCGAATTTGTTTTATTCTGGTTTCCCTGTGCGTGCCCGCACGTTGCAAATAGTCGGGCGCCTTTTCCCCCGAACTACTGCATAAAATGGGAGCGAATCACGGCGCCTAGTTCTGTAGTAGGTTCTGCATACCGTAACGAAGTACACTGACCCACAGTCCTGGGTCTACATGTATAGAATTAAGTGGTGTAGTAAATTTTGTTACGATAATAAATAAAGCGAATTGCCAAAGGGGCTACGCGTCGCATCAAGTATGAAGAAAAAATTGTTTGGCCATCTTGTAGATAGTAAAATTATAGTTGGAGATATGTAGCAGCAGGGATTTTACGTTGGCTAAATTTCATAGCTTCGTCACGCACGCATTGTTTAGAAACTGCATTTACAAACGCAGACATTTTTTTTAATGGCGTTGAGTTGGAGTCATGGTAACAGTGCAAATAAAGGCGAGGCAGTTTTTTTTCTATGTAGCAAATGCACTTTATTTCTTCGGTCTTCCGCTTTAAATGACCAAAGGGCCCGCTGTTTGATATCTCGTGGTTGATGCATATCCTAATTATATCACGAGAATTTAGGGTCCGTAGTGTGATACGTAGTGTGACAATATACTGAAGAAAGTTAAGCGTGTTACATTACCCGGAGCGAAATGAGGGCGCGGGTGACGGTGTCGCTGCCAGAGAATTCGCGGTATAGGTTGACGAACCCGAAGTGTTCTATTTTCTTGTCCCATAATTTAAGAACATCAATGTAGAACGTGCTCGACCAGTAGGGTGACCTTGAACCGGCTTTCCTGCAGTAGACAAACAAGTAATGCAAAACCAACTACAAGACTAGTCTTCCTAGTGATCATTGCGTTCTGCTAAAAGAGCAAGAAGCATAAGCATTCATAGGAATGTAAGGACCACAAATGAAATTAAATCGACCTGGTAAAAAAAACCAATGGGGCATTCTCCATTATGTACAGGTGGGATTGGGTTCACCTAACGATAGCGGTCAACAGGCAGCATTCCAGGTTTTCGTGATGTCACGTGACAGACAGGAGAAGTGGGGACAGCTCCAAAACGTTTGACCAATCATGGACGGCTGATTGCTCAAATGGAACAGAAGCAGTTTGGAATAGTTTTACGTCATAGCGCCCATTTTATTCGCTCTAATTTTCATTTTTTACGTTATGTCGCCTGTGGATGTTTGGCGCTTCACATTTTAGAGTTGTGTGCATGCCAGGCTTACTGCTCAATTAAGAAAACAATAAATGCAGTAGCTCAAGGTGACACGAAAACTGCTCACATAGATTGACACCTGGTGGAGCTGCCTGCTGCCTGCCTGCCTGCTGGCGTATATATATAATGTCCAGGTTGTAAGAACTGTAACGTCTCCAGTGGCACGCGTTCACGTGGCACATAGATAAGTTTGAGCCATATTACACAAAAATTTCATAAGATAACATGAGAATCGCACTGGCGAGCTGCCGAGAAATAAGGGTTGCTTAAGCAATAAATGAAAGAAAATGAAAGCCTAGCAAATGATGCGAAAAGCATTTCGTTTGCTTAATTACCATGCTACAGAAATTTCAAAAGCAGGTAAAACGACAAGCGCATATAGAAACAAACCGATGTGATTGCCAAGTGATTTAATTATGGGAAAGTACAGCGTTCGTCGCGTCCGTATATTTGTCTATGAATCTGTCATATACAGTAGAATCTCGATAAATGGCCATCGATTTAATTGAAGTGCCGCCTAAACGGAGCAGAAACTTGTACTGGGCTGCTTTTACATTAAGGCAAAAAAAGTTTGTTCAATAGAACCAGATTTTTTTTTTTCATATACGCGTAATCAGAAATAAAACATATTACTGAAAACAAATCTAAGCTGTCAATCTCAGCGTCGGCGCAATGTGCATCACTGTTTGAGTCTTTCCTGTCTTTTCTTTCCTGGTCTTCTCATCAGTTCTCCCCGTTATCGTCATGACTGTTCTTGCTCGCTTTTGTTGATGCCATGGTTAGCGCGGCGGCATGCCGCAGTAAGCGTTTCTGATGGCGGCAGAGAAAAACACACTCAATATACGCTCATGCTTGAGACGAAAATTAGAGTAATCGATCACTTGGAGAGTGGTTACTCCAACACGACGGCAATCTTATTTCAAAACTGGACGTCTCATTTTTCTTGCTGGTGGTATTTATGTTTTCAGCTACCAGCTCTAGTCAGCGGCTGTGTATGGGTAGAAACTTTTGATAAGTTTCTTTTTAATCAGATCTGCCGCAGATATCTGCCGTGTGCAATAAAGTATGCATGCTTAAACAAAGACCATTTTCTGTACCCTTGATGTCAATCGCTCAGTAACTGGAACTCCTGAGAAAAGGAAGTTACTTCCCCGATTCCTTCAGGTTCTGTTTAAAGAGGGCACTGTATATGCTGTTTTTCTTTATTCATTGTAACAAGAACTAGAGGTGATGTTAAGACACAGAACGTGGGTGGCTTGGCCTACCAAGGTGAAGCACTTAATTCGACGTCTTTATAGCTCGGCCTATTACCTCTCAACACATATAGAGAAATACTCACGGCGGCACGAAAGAGACGCCAAACGCAGTCTTGCGGGCCGAGGACGCCTGTTCGATGAAATAACGCGCTCCCGGTTCGAGACTGTCGTAGCCGTGTGTCAAGTTGTTCTTGCCGTCAGAGAAGAAGGAATCGAAGAAGAGCAGGTCGCACAGCCCATCCGGCGGGATCTCGGAGGCCTGCGCTTGCAGCTGGCTCGAGACCGTGCACAGGAGGGCGCCGGGGTTCACGGGTGCCGCAACTGTGAGCGTGAGATACGTCTGTGGCGACACACTCGGCGCATATTTTCCGCGCAGCCTCCGCCTTGTCATCGCCCGGCCCAGCGTAACGCGGCTACACGCTGCACTGCGTTACCGATAGAACACAGCGCCACCGCTACGTCACCCGTGGTATGGGTCACCGACGGTGGCTACAAAAACAGGCTACCCGGATGGGAAGAGTGGCTTTCTTCCTTCCGCTACCGAGACGAGCGTAGTGCTCGTCCGCTGCCATCGCTAATCGAATAAACAGTAATGGCGTTTTGTATGTTGAGATTCGTCCTTCAGCAGATGCGACATCCCACACGTCTATTGGCAAATAAACGTGATTTCGCAGAATCATTATTGACTTACCGCTCGAATTGTCACGATGCCTTGAGAAGGACAGTCTTGCTACCATAAGCTCAGCCTAATAAAGTCGCTGCTTTTTTTTTTCTGAACACGCTCGCCTCTGTGAAGTCTCTTCTTGCGCCGCGGATCTATACACACCGCCACGACGCAATGGCTCTGTAAGAGGCACTGAATTTTGTTAAGCAAGTTTCAATGCACCCATCTACTCAGATGGACTTCCATCTAGTGCTGACGATACTGAGCTAACCCGAAGAAATTTTCCTCTGTTTGTAATACGTTTTACTGTGCCCCGCAGAAAATGTCGTGCGTCTCCTCCTGATTACCCCAAGACTTTCTCATCTTTAACTGATGTGCTGCATTAACTTCGCATTATTTAGAAGTTTCCCACTCAGCTGTTTGACTTCGTGTGGTTAGTGTGTCTTCTCTCCACCAAACGAGTGCGGCGGGCTCATAAGCTTGCGACTTTGGTTCTTTAGGCACTTTTCATATTTATTCTACACCGTTGTATATTGTTCAGCTTTTTTTTTTCGTGTCGCTGCTATTTCTTTTAAATATTGTAACGCCACTCAATGTACATAAATTCTGACGAAGGGGTTTATTTGCAAACATTGGTTCTTTATAAATTTTTAAATCCCTTGTAACAACCACCTCATGCAACTACATTTCTCAAAGACCTTTTTTACCGTCATCTGTCTACACCATTTATGGCAAGCGAGCCCGGCGACCTTGTTTTCCGAGTTTTCCCAAAACAATGGTTAATACCTTCTGTCCCACCGCCGACACGATGCAGACGCATGCATCGGTCTTTGTCAAATTGTGAACAGCCGCAACACATGAAGTGTAAATTGATCGTATTTACTGCACAATTGGAAGGCATGCAAATTCTGGTACAGCCGAGCGTCTCTAAAACGAACGCTTGAATGAGATGACCTGTATAACGCAAGAATGATTCTGTCCTGGTGCTATTGTGAGCTGTGAGGTGCATGACCTTTACAACGACGCGACCTGTATAGCGAATGATTTTGAAGGCCTCCATCACATCGCAAGGAATGTGCTGCAGAGGGGAGGTATTCCGCAAGAGTCCACCTAGTGGACATGTCCATTTCGTCTGCTCCTGAAGTGCTGATTGGCTGCGGCGCCTGACGGCTGTGGACGCACAGCGCAGCCCAGCCAATCAGAACTTCAACAGCGGACGAAATGGACATGTCCACTAGGTGGACCATTACAGAATACCTTCCCAGCAGTGGCCGCCATGTACGGCGGGCGCGCGCAGCAGCTTAGCCCAGTGGGCCTGAGAAAGAGAGAGATAGGGCCGGCGCGCCATCTTTTAAGACCGAGACAGCGGCTCCCGCACGCGCGCGTTACGTGACTGCCCCGACGTGTCTCTTCTGTCGAGGCACGCTCGTGACCCGGCGTCGCGGGCAATGGGAATTTAGGTCCCGTTTCGCGGCTACAGACGCCGGCTTTGTCGCTCTAATAGGACATTTGATGCTCTCGCATCAAGAAGCTACACTGGGAAGGGATTCTGTAAGGGTCCACCTAGTGGACATGTCCATTTCGTCCGCTGTTGAAATTCTGATTGGCTGGGCTGCGCTGCGCGTCCACAGCAGTCAGGTGGCGCAGCCAATCAGCACTTCAGGAGCAGACGAAATGGACATGTCCACTTGGTGGACTCTTGCAGAATACCTTCCCTGCTTTCTCGGTCCGTCGTCTCGCGGGACGTCGGTGGCACGCGGTGTCCTTGATTGCTCAGAAATATCGTCCAAATTATTCCGCTCTACAGCTAGCTTGCTAATGCAGAAACCTAAAAAATAATAAGCCGCCCTAATTTATTGTAAAACTCCATAACATACCCCGCAAAGAAATTCGAAAAGATTACTCGCAGCACAGAACTCGGAGGACCGCTCAGCAGCGTTAAATTAGAAATTAATGATTTCACATTCAGAACTCGTAAGTACGTAGGTGAAACCGGATTTTTTTTAATATATGGGCACCCCAGGCGCATTTCTGCAGTCGCCGTGAGTTTCGGTATGAATGAAAGCGTGTGAGGGTGAGCCGGCGAATGCGGTTCAATCTCATGTGCGCGAGCGAGCAACGCGGCCCGGATCAGTGCCCTCTCCTGTGGTGCGCGAAGCAGGGGGGTGAGGCGAGGGAGGAGGGCGTTCTTCTCCTGCGGCTCCTACGGTGCCTCAAGGTCCTCCTCGCCCGCCGCTCCGTATAGAGTGGAGACAACCACGGCGTCTACTGCGGCGTCGCCCACACGAATCGCGGACGCCGTAGTGGACGCCGTTGGCGGACGCAGTAGGGACGCGTTGTCGGCGCTCTTGTGTCTTGAAAGCGATCTGCGATGTGGCTAAAGTGGGCGCCCGCGTGAGCCTCATCTTCGAAGCGATCTGCGAGGTTTGCAGAGTGCACCTAGTGCCGGTAGTTTCTTATGCGCGGGGCTGTCGACGTTTCATTCGCGCTGAAGCGAGACATGCATGAAGGTCAACTCGCTTGCTGCTGCCGCGATTCCTCACTCCAGAATTTTCACAGCGAGATTCGTGCTCATCGAGCGGGATGTGATCATGTTTACATATCCACGCGTGATACCGTGCTAGTTAATTTGGTTAAGACACGTTGACGGGCTAGTTGGTTTGAATCCATGATAGAATGGGTAAGCGTGACTGAACAAGGACGCAGAAAGATAGAACGTCCTAGTTGAGTCACGCTTACACATTCTATCATAGTTAACTTAGTTACTAAGCGAATGGCTGCATGTTCACACGGACGATAAAACTACTATCCTTACTTCGTACAGCTATCCATTTTGCAGTTCCGCCTTCCAGGTGGAACTGCGAATTTTTTATTACTTCACCGTTCTTGTAGCAATATTTTTTTTCAGTAAAAGTAATAAGAAGAAGCTTTCCCTCAGGCCTGCAGCAATTTCGTATTTCAATACATAAGAAATTCAGAAACGCCCTGCTAGATGCCAGTGAACCAAGTTGACGGAAAATTGTTGCAGGTAAGAAAGCAAGGCACAGTCCCAAATTCTTTGCAAAAATCGTGCAGTTTCGGCCGACAGTCGAAGTATCAATTGGAATACCAAGTTAGTAGATAGCTATAAGCCCTACGTATAGTAGTTTCCGCGGCTATATAACTTGTAAACATTCGCTTACATTAGCAAGCACGGTGTAACGCGCGCACAGGTAAACATGAACGCATCTCGCTCGATGATCGCGGAAAATCGCTTTCAACACTCTGGAGTGAGGAATCCCGGAAGCAGCAGCGAGCGAATTGACCTTCGTGCATTTCTAGCTTCAACACCAACGAAACAACCAAGAAAGTACAACCCACACGAATCTACCGGCACTACGCGCACCCTGCAAAGATGGCAGACCGCTTTGAAGATGAGGGCAGCGCGGGCGTGCTCTTTGGCGATGTCGCAGTTCGATTTCAGGATACGGAGCCCACGTGGCCCCGCCGTAAGCAGCAGCCGCCGGAGTACGCCGCCCCATTTCCTTCGCCGCACCTCCTTGCCTAGCGCGCGTCTGAAGGCAGCGCACTTCCGGCCCGTCTTCCTCGCTGGCACACGCAAGATTGGGCGCGTTCGCTGGGTCTCTCACGCGCTTTCACTCGCACACACAGCACATGGCACGCGGCGATTTTATCGTCGTTGGACTTTACACGCAACCTCACGGCGACGCCGACGGCAGAATGCGCCTGGAGTGTCCATATAATTGCTATCGCAGTAAAATTGCTGACGATCACTATAATCAGAGTTAATATAACCGACTCTACAGGAAAAGCTCCCCACCGAGCCCATGCATTGAAATCGGCAACCGCAAAGGCCACGCCATGTTGCTACGTAGTGCTAGCGCCAAGCCACAGACGATGAGATGCGATTCAGACGAGACATGCAATCAACGCGATCCCCCGCCTCCCTTGGTATTGTGGCGCCATCTAGTTCAGGCGCCTAAGACTCAGTTTTTCAGGTAGAGCCGTTTGCACATCCAAATTTTATAAATAGCGACCCGATGTTTCTGAGAAATATATGGAACGAATCTTAAACGTTGTCCATGCGTACGTGCCACGTGTAAATACTCGTTTTTTGGATAACGTTCTGAATATTTACAACATTGTTGCAAATAAACTCACAATTCAAATTCAGTTATTCTCAGCGCTACAAGAAAGAGTCGTTGCAACATGGAGGCGCCTTCGCGATTGCCGCTTTTGCCGCCCAGCTTTTCCTCTACAGTTAGTAAATTAACTCTATGCCCATGATCATAAAAGTTGGAATGCTTTAATCCTGTATTTGAGGTCGATCTAAGACACTGCCCTCTTGGATAAGCTGAAGTGAGATTGGGCTGAGTCAGTGCGCACAGAACTGTGTCACGTCGACCCTGACGTGAAGAATAGCTGGCTAAAAACACGTAAACATTGTGGAAAAATCGGGATAACTCGTAAAGAAATACATTGTCTTAAAAAAAACTGAAGCATAGGGTTTATAAATTCGCAACTCTGCAAGAAAAACAGACACCATAGTTCTCTAAACTGCATCTCATAGATCATTAGTTTAAAGGTTACTCAATATTTTTGAGATCTTTACGAAGTTTATTCTAATGTTCCACTTCGTAATTGGTGGTACATTTAGAAGCTTTGTATATTACATCATTTTTTTCGCTTTATCATTTCAGTAAGCACAGCTTAGATAACGGTTATAATTCCTTTACTGCTGAATGACAGAGTTGTCAGGTTCACTCTTCTCATGTTTAATATCTACTACCTTCCTTCTGTAGGTAGTATATTTTAAATGCAACAAACCTAATCAGAATCGCTGCATCTAATTCCGAGAAAAACGCTGTCCCCGTTCCTATGTCTGTAGGGGATTGTGAAGTACTTGTTAACCCGAACCGTACCGCAATTTCGTTTAACACGACACATACAGACCTTTGGTTGGAAGGCTTTTGCCGTACAAATTATAGGCGGCAATCGGTCTTATACCGCATTGCTGTAGGTACTAATGAAGTAAACCCGGATACATCATCTGCTCATTCCTTTCTCATTGATTTGTTTTCAGAAAAGACCCAGTGATAATTCATGCTTGCCCAAGATTTCTTGTCTTTGTCTTACATATATCCAGTTTGACTGATCTTGATGTGCCTATTTCATTTTTCAGTTTGCGATTTCTCGCAATAGTTTATTGGCGTAATTTCGTCGACATCCCAGTTCCTTGCTGTTGCCTTTTTCTCTAGATAAAGCATGTTATCTTTTAATTAAAGCTATTTTATTGCTGAACGTTTTTTCTACAGCATTATAATTTTTTCTTTGCATTTTTGCCTCTCGTACGGTGTATAGAGATTTATGTCACGCTTCCTTGTACATATGCCTGTGCTGCTCACTACTAAATTGTAACACAGGAGACCGGGCTTAGTCAAGCTGCAGTCAAACAGCTTTTTCCCGACACCAGCTTTTCTTGCTGAGATAAATAACATTCTGATTTGATTGGATTCAAAAATTTCTTCTGCAAAGGTTGCAATATATCGAGATAACTGCTCTTTCAGAAGCATATAAACCGCATGCAAGTCCTTATGACACAACCGCTGGACTGATATTAGTGATATTTGTTGCACTTGGAGATATAAACCTAAATACAGCAAATGCAGCAAGCAGAATTTTGCCTTTGGATGCCATAATCTTCACAGAACTTGCCTAAAGCAGTGTGTTTGACAAAAATTGAAACACGGAGTGCACGCATCCGTAACTCGGCGCCAATAACATATATCGCAGTTCTGCAAACTGCGTGTGCTGGCGCCACTGAAGCATAGATATTTCATATGTTCTTACAGCCCACTGGCAATCGCTACAATACTTAAGGAATTCTTGCCGAAGTAATACTCGCAAGTTTGTGATGTACTTCAGGATGGAGAATATTAGAGCTGTGTTGTCCGCTTTATACTTTTTAAGAGGTGCAGTTCACGCAAAGCATGGTATTAGCACTGAGTCACACGAATGAAAACTTGATTCTGGTGCTTTCTTCAGTTAGGCAGTATTCTAGTATTCTTGTAAAGCCTAGTCACTCCAAATACAGAAAAATATTCCTATATTTAGTATAGCGTTCAAGGTTTTGTTTTAGATGCAAGAACTTCATAAAGTGTCTTGCAGTAGGAGCGCATTGAAACAGTTTCTTCATTCGCATTTAATCCCTTGGAAACTCCTTAGCTAAAACTTCTTTAGTACGAGTTTTTCCAACTCACCGTAATATGTAGGAAGTGCTGTCGGTTCTTCCGAAGGTGCTTGCGGTGCCGCGGAGGTTGTATTCCGGGTCGGCGTGGCACTTGTACTCGGAGTGGTTGTGGTGGCTGAATATGCTGGACTTGCCGTAAAGAGAGTCTTTTCCAGTGGTGTGCTACTGAGTGTCATGGGTGTGTGCGGCCCCGGTGAAGTCGTAGAGGAACCATAGGGCACTGGTATTGTTATTACTCCTCCCGTCTTCTTTGCAAGAGTTTCTTTGTCGTCATAAGGTGGACCCGTTGTCGATCCTTCGCCTATAGAAAACAACAAGAAACACGAGGCTTGTAGGAATAACAATAAAAATAAGTATCACAGTATTCTTCTGAGCACGTGGCAATACCTTACGTATATATTTACTGCTTTTACGGAAGAACAAATAAATATACGCACATCTAGCTAGTGGTCTGTTTTTACTCCACTGATGAAGGGAACAAGAGTTACAGATGCCGTGGCTTCGTGTCCTGCAATATTTTTACGGAGGAAGACACCGACGAAAAGCTATTTACAAGTATATTTACAAGGCAATACGCTGCGCTTGGCCAAGAGGCAACAGCCCGCGCACGCTTCTAATCGTCGTCGTCGTCTTCACACTGCTCGCCTTTCGTGATCGCACATATGGTGCCGTAGCACAACCCCCGGCGGCAAAAGCGCCGTCCCGGAGCGACTAAAGATCGGACTCGGAAGCAGTGTAGTAGGCCTTGAGCCTACTGACGTGTACGACATCACTAGATGCCAGAGGAGAGGACGAGGTTGAACCCACAGGAGCAATTTCGTAAGTCACAGGCGTCACCTGGCGCAGCACGCGGTAGGGCCCTGTGTAGCGCGAAAGGAGCTTCTCTGAAAGTCCGACGTGACGAGTGGGCGACCACAGGAGCACGAGCGCACCAGGCGAAAACTGTACGTCACGATGGCGGGCGTTGTACTGGCACTGCTGAGTGGTTTGTGAGGCCGTCAGTCGAGCACGGGCAAGCTGGTGTGCATGGTCGGCGAGGGCGATGGCATCGCGCGCATACTCGCTTGTTGAGACCGCAGCAGGAGGAAGTGCCGTGTCTTAGGGAAAGGTAGGTTCGCGACCGCACAGTAGATAAAAGGGAGAAAATCCAGCGGTGTCGTGCCGGGAAGAATTGTACGCAAGTGTTACGTAAGGAAGGGCAATGTCCCAGTCGTGGTGGTCCTTGGAAACGTACTTGGCCAGCATATCGGTAAGAGTACGGTTTAACCGCTCTGTCAGGCCATTGGTTTGAGGATGGTATGAGGTAGTCAGTTTGTGTTGAATGGAGCAGGAACGCACAATGTCAGCGATAACTTTCGAGAGAAAGTTGCGACCACGGCCAGTAAGGAGCTGTCGCGGGGCGCCATGAAGCAAGATAATGTCACGCAAGAGAAAGTCCGCGACGTCAGTGGCGCAACTGGTAGGGAGAGCCCGAGTGATAGCGTATCGGGTGGCGTAATCAGTCGCGACGGCTACCCATTTGTTTCCAGAGGATGACGTGAGAAAGGGACCGAGCAGGTCTAATCCAACACGAAAGAACGATTCCACAGGGACGGTGATCGGCTGGAGATGACCGGCAGGTAGCACCTGAGGTGTTTTCCGACGCTGGCAGGGATCACAGGCAGCAACATAGCGTCGAACGGAGCGAGCGAGACCAGACCAATAGAAGTGGCGGCGGACGCGGTCGTACGTGCGGGTTACCCCAAGATATCCTGCAGTGGGTGCGTCATGCATCTCAAAGAGCACAGTCTGTCGTAGCTGTTTTGGCACGACAAGAAGAAGGTCAGAGCCGTCAGGGAGGAAGTTCCTTCGATACAGAATGCCGCCCTGGAGTACATATCGGCGAACGGATGCGTCGGTAGGTGTAGAACGCAGACGCTCGATAAGTGGTCGCAGCGATAGGTCTCGGTACTGCTCATCGCCGATGTTAGCGAAGGCAGACACAGAGAAAATGCCGTTGGCGCTACTACTGTCGGCGTCGTCAGGCTCGTCGACCGGGTAGCGAGACAGGCAGTCAGCGTCCTTGTGTAGTCGGCCAGATTTATAGGTGACAGTATACGAATATTCTTGGAGGCGTAAGGCCCAGCGACCAAGTCTTCCTGCAGGATCTTTCAGTGAGCATAACCAGCACAGCGCGTGATGGTCTGTGACAACGGAAAAGGATCGGCCATATAAGTATGGGCGGAATTTGCAACCGCCCAAACTAGGGCCAGACACTCACGCTCAGTGATGGAATAGTTGCGCTCCGCGGGTGAGAGGAGCCTGCTGGCGTAAGCGATAACCCGGTCGTGGCCACGCTGGCGTTGTGCCAGTACCGCGCCAATTCCGTGACCGCTGGCATCAGTACGGACTTCGGTAGGCGCAGAAGGATCGAAATGGGCCAGAACGGGAGGCGTTGTGAGAATGTCGATTAGATGTGAGAATGCAGAGGCCTCGTTATCGCCCCACTGGAAAGGGGCGTCTTTTTTCAAAAGCTCGGTTAGTGGTCGTGCTATGGCGGCGAAATTTCTCACGAAACGGCGGAAGTACGAACAAAGGCCGATGAAGCTGCGCACATCCTTGACACACTTCGGAACAGGGAATTGCGCAACAGCATGGATCTTGCCTGGGTCCGGTTGCACTCCGTTCGCGTCAACGAGATGTCCAAGGACGGTAATCTGGCGACGGCCGAATTGGCACTTGGATGCGTTGAGTTGCAGACCGGCTCGACGAAAAACGTCCAGGTCTGCTGAGAGGCGTTCGAGGTGCGTAGCGAACGTTGGGGAGAATACGATAACGTCGTACAGGTAGCACAGGCACGTGGACCATTTGAATCCGTGAAGAAGGGAGTCCATCATGCGTTCAAAAGTGGCAGGGGCGTTACATAGACCGAACGGCATCACTTTGAATTGATAAAGACCGTCGGGAGTGACAAAGGCAGTCTGCTCGCGGTCGAGATCGTCCACGGCAATCTGCCAGTAGCCGGAGCGAAGGTCAATAGAGGAGAAATAGCGAGCACCGTGGAGGCAGTCAAGGGCGTCATCAATCCGAGGTAGGGGATACACGTCCTTTTTGGTAACCCTATTAAGGTGCCGATAATCCACGCAAAAGCGCCATGAGCCATCCTTCTTTTTGACCAGTACTACAGGTGACGCCCATGGACTATATGATGGTTCAATAATGTTCCTGGCAAGCATTTGGCGAACTTCTGCGTGAATAACTTGACGCTCAGCTGGTGACACTCGATACGGGCGGCGATGAATAGGAGGGGCATCGCCGGTATTAATGCGATGTTTGACAGCTGTAGTTTGGGCCAAAGGACGATCGTTAAAGTCAAAAATATCGTGGTAGGAAAACAGAACGCGGTAGAGTTCACGAGCGTGCTCGGACGGCAAGTCGGGGGCAATCATTTTCTGGAAGTCAGCGATGGTACAATTTGCCGACTGCGATGGTAGAGGAGTATCGGATGAAGTGTCGTCAACTGCAATGGATGCTACTGAGTGATCCTCGAATGAGCAAAGGTGGGCCAGGGACATCCCACGTGGCAGCACTTGTGTCGTCAAGCCAAAGTTGACCACTGGCAGGCAGACGCAATTCGCCGTAATAGATAACACTGTATGAGGTACTGTCATCCCGTGTGTAAGGAGGACGTCTTGCATAGGAGCCGCGATGTAGTGACCGTCGGGGACTGGTGGGGATGAGACTAGGTCAACGTAGGTCAGTGCCGAAGGTGGCAAGCGAACGAAGTCGGCGGAACTGAGGCGACTGGGGTGTGGTTCAGCAGGATCGACAACCTGCAGGTCAATGCGGAGAGTACTGGCGGAACAATCGATGAGAGCAGAATGTGCGGAGAGGAAGTCTAAGCCGAGGATGATGTCGTGGGGACAGTGGGCGATGACTGTGAATAGCACGATTGTTGAGCGATCGCGAAAGGAGACGCGGGCGGTACACATACCAATAACGGGGGCTGTTCCGCCATCGGCGACACGGACAACAGGCGTCGTGGCGGGCGTGATAATTTTCTTGAGCCGGTTACGAAGGTCAGCGCTCATTACGGACAAATGCGCCCCAGTGTCAATGAGTGCAGACACAGAAACACCGTCGACTTGCACGTCAAGAAGGTTCAGATGAGTGGGCAACGTCAGTAGAGGATTTGGCGGCGGAGGGGGCAATGCAGCGTCACCTCGAGGCGCTGCATCGTCTAGTTTTCCGGCTGGGAGCGGCGTCCGAAAGGAGTCGGCGAATAGGAGCGACGGGGCTGGGCAGAGCGAGATTGTCGTCGTAGGCGCGAAGGCGAACGAGAATAGTGGCGGTTCGTTGCAGGAGAATCAGTGGCGGCATTATCGGAGCGTGCGGCATATGGACGAGAAGGGCCACCTGGGGAGCGAGAGTAGGCAGTGTAAGTAGACCGGATCGGGGAACTCCAGCGACTGCGACAGTGCCGAGAAATGTGCCCGATTCGATGGCAGTAGAAACAAATGGGCTTGTCGTCAGCAGTGCGCCATTCAGATGGGTTGCGGAAACGTGGTGGGTAAGAAGATATGGGACGGGGCGGAATGGAAGAAGCCAGGCGGGTATGAGGGCGATGGGCCGAGTAGATGGTGTGAAGACCCATGTTTTCGAACTCCTGGCGGACAACTGCCTGGATCAGGGAGACCGTGACTGCAGATGTGTTGGTGGGACTGGAGTCGAAGGCAGCCGGACAGGCGGCCTCGATCTCACGCCGGACGATCCTGGTAACATCCGCGGTGTTGTTGGGACGAGGAGCGTCGGCACAGGAAGATGTCGCTGGGGTGTTGGGCAGACGGGCAAACTTCTGGTCAATACGTCGGCTTTTGGCGAGTTCCAGGCGGCGGCACTCTTTGATAACAGCATCCACCGTCACTACGTTGTTGCACACGAGCAAGTTGAAGGCGTCATCGGCAATGCCTTTGAGGATGTGGGAAACCTTGTCTGACTCACTCATGTGGGTGTCAACTTTGCGGCACAGAGCCAAGACGTCCTGAATGTACGTGACATAGGGCTCTGTTGACGTCTGCACACGGCCGGAAAGCGCCTTCTGCGCGGCAAGTTGGTGACCGTAGGGGTTGCCGAACAAGTCTGGAAGCTGTGTCTTAAGTGAATCCCAACTGTTGAGCTCATCTTCGTGCGTGCGATACCAAACTCTAGGTGTGCAACCGAGGTAAAAGACTACGTTGGCGAGCATAATAGTAGGGTCCCACCGGTTATTGCGGCTGACGAGTTCATACAGGCTGATCCAGTCATCGACGTCTTCCCCATCTTTGCCTGAGAATACGCCAGGATCACGGGGAGCGGGGAGAGTGATGTAGGTCGTCGAAGTGGCAGCAGGTGTCGGAGCCGGCGGTGTCGGGATGTCGTCGCCGGGAGCCATGAAGGAAGGCTCGACGTACCATCCACTGCGAAGCTCCGTGACGAGGTACAGGGAACGTCCACCTCCACCAGATATGTTACGGAGGAAGACACCGACGAAAAGCTATTTACAAGTATATTTACAAGGCAATACGCTGCGCTTGGCCAAGAGGCAACAGCCCGCGCTAGCTTCTAATCGTCGTCGTCGTCTTCACACTGCTCGCCTTTCGTGATCGCACATATTGTGCCGTAGCAATATTATTACCGACATGAGGCTGTTGAACCCGCGCCAGCAATTATTGCGTTCCTCTGCCAAATAAACGCGGCTGTCGTGGTGGGAACTTAAATACCTTATGCTGCGCGTAAACACCGGACGCTACAGTCACTGAGTCGGAACGTGGCGTGACGTCTCTTTATACACTAGGGAACAAGGAACACCGTTTATTAGGCCGTTTTATCGCAATAGAAATTAAATGGCCCCTCCAGGCGCATTACTGCCTTCGCTGTCGGCGTTTTTGTGAGTCTCCTTAAAGTCCATAGGCTACAATATCGTCGCCGCGCACCGTATGCGCGAATGAAAGCGTGTGGGGGTGACCGGCGATCACGGCTCAGTCTGGCGCACGCAAGGGAGGAAAGCGGCGAGGAAGTGTTCCGTCTTCTGCTGCGCGCAAGAATCAGGGGGGGGGGAGGTTAGAGGGCGAGGGGGTCCTCTTACTCGGCGGCCCGGGCAGCTTCGCCCACCCGCCCTGGTCGCTTTATATTGAAAGCCTTCTGCGACGGGCCGTGTGCACACCCGGTTTTCGCGGCTAAGTTGGCGTTCATGCGACACGTAGAACGAAGGTTAATTCGCTCGCTGCTGCTGCCGCGCTGTCTCCCTTCAGCGTTTGACAGTGAGTTTCTGCGGTCATCGAGTGAAATGTGTTCATTTTTGCTTGTGCGCGCGCGACACCATGCCCGGTAATTTAGTGTGCCTGTGTTTACAAGATCATACACCCGATAATACCACTATCCTTACATAGCACAGTTAGCTGTCCACTGACTTGCTATCGCCAATCGATGCTTCACTTTTCTGGTGAAACTGCAACTTTCTGCTTTACTAAATCACGACGCCTAATCGGAGCACTTGTATGTAATTATCCGTGAATAATGGAGTCCTATCAAGATAATAATATGCTGTGAAACAACCAGGCGGAGCTTCTTCATGCTAAACTCTCCCGCAGCGTCAGCATCTTCTCGCACTTCCGACTTATTTTGCCACAAACAATTCAATCCTAACTATATAATTCTATCTTTTTACCTGATTTATCTATCCGCTATCTAGTATGGGCTAACACAACTGGCGTGAGCTTACCCAGGTTATACTGACTACTGAAAGCAAGTGTGCGGATAATTGTACACGTTCCACGCAATTCACACAATAAACCATTTTCGACGCCTCTAATTTAAAAGCTATCCTGAACGCCTATAATTCACTTTTATTGAAGTGATGCAGAACTGGTCGGAAAAATAACGATTCTTTTCTGACAGAGCAGATATAACACAACGTAGCCGCCCATACGGTTCATGGGGTAGACAAATTTGGAAATTTTTTATACACGTAATTATTACGGCTGCCAAATGACCTCCTACTTCCTCCCAGTAACGTTAACCTCTATGCAAAATGAAATATTGACATCTTCTCCGAGAAACTCTTTTCCGCTGGGATTACACGTGCGGGGATTATGCACCCAGTATAATATCTACAACGATGTTTAACATTGTATACGACTCCTTTTTCCTTTTTTACAAGCACTGCTGTTGCTATTTCTTTGTTAAACGTTGTAAAAGCCTTTGTCAAGCCGTAATAACATTTTGCTCTCACTTCATAGTCTCCCGGTTGTGACTGATTGCATGACTCCTTTGATGTTGGAATAAAATGGTTAATTTAATGTGCAGTTTGTCTGAGTTATCCGTTCTGTTATCGTGAAATGCATTAACGTCGTAATAATTGTCACGAGACATAAACGTTCTCTCGCTATATCTGGTTTTTGTAAGTGGCGCCTGGTTAGAGCGAATAAAACGATTTAGAATAGCATCTTATGGGCTCCGAATTCATGCGACCATAGATGACTGCGACCATAAGATGGACACGCGTTAAAAACAAGCAGGATATACAAGTCTGCATGCTTCAGAAGAGCATCTTTGGCATCTTTCAAACACAATGAATATTTAAAAATTTGCAAACACCAACTAAGCAAAGAAATAAATACGCCAAAGGCGTTTAAAAAACCGACGCCATGTGTTAAATCGTATAGTGGATACGAAACGCCACCCATTTGCGCGTGAGCCCCTACAGCTGCACGTTGTGGCTCCACCTGCTGCAATTTATGTACTTTCCGGAAGTGGTTATCACAGTGCGCGCCATACATGTGGCACTTGTTCGTGTGAACGAATTACGGGCGCCGTTTTTGAAGATGAGCGCAGCTACTGGATCGTCAATTTATTCTGGCATTCAACGCATTCCATTGAGTACGTCGTTGCTAGTGTTGTGAAGAGGAGGACGAAGAAGATGGTTCTTGTGCTGCTCTGCGCGCGATCAACGTTGTGTACTGCCGGTTCAACTAGACTGTGCCTAGTGTCTCGTAATAAATCCACACATTACATTTGGGGGAGGTGCGGCACTCCCCGACCTCATCCTGGAACTTTGCAGCCGAACTTTGACAACTGCTCCAGCCACTACCATGAACGAGGCTCCCAACAATCCGCTTGGAGCATCCGCCGCTCCTATCATGTGCGGCGCCGTCCAGCGGCAGCGGGACCCTCCTGTTTTTAGCGGATCAGGTGAGGCTGACGTCGAAGATTGGCTCTCTACCTACGAGCGCGTCAGTGATCACAACAAGTGGGATTACCCGACGAAGCTACGTACCGTCATCTTCTATCTTGCTGACGTAGCGAACCTCTGGTTCCACAATCATGAAAGGGAACTGCAAGCCTGGTCGGCTTTCAAAACAGCATTCGCGGAAGTCTTCGGTCACCCAGCCTTGTGAAAACTCCGGGCTGAACAGCGCCTACGCCAACGCGCTCAACAGCCCGCGGCGAGACTTACACCAGCAACATAGGGGATGTCGTGGATATTTGCGCCCGCGTAGATTCCACCATGAGTGAAGAAGACAAGGTGAAGCAAATCCTGAAGGGCATCGAGGACGGCGCATTTCAAATGCTCCTGGCATGAAACCCTACTTCAGTCGCCGCTGTCGTCACTCTTTGCCAGAGATTCGATGAGCTGCGTCGACGAACTGTCCTTGCGCGCAGCGCTGTTGCACCTGGCGACTTTCTCTCGGGCCTCGCTCCAACTCCACGTCGGCAGCATCGCTCTCTGTTGAGATTAAAGATTTCATTCGTGAGGAGGTGGCGCGCCAACTGTCCATGCTGCCTCTCAACGATCGACCTCCCCATCCTGACACATCTCTGGCTCTTCCCATTAGGCTGGCCATTCGCGAGGAACTTGTCGGGTCTCAACATTTAGTTCAACCCTGCCCTCCCGTGGCTGCACCTCTGAACTATGCCGAAGTCGCCGCGCGACCTGCGCCACCGACGTTCGCGTTTCCTGCGCCAATGCGGCTTCAAGCTGCACCTCCTCCCGCGTCGCCCCCAATTCCGTCTCGACGCCCAGTCCAGACCCCTTGGCGTACACGCGACAACCGGCCCATATGCTTCGCTTGCGGTGTCGCCGGCCATGTCGCGCGCTTCTGCCATCGTCGCATGCCACCTGCTAACGCTGCTGTCACAACGCCTGGATATGGCTAATCCGACGATACTGCCGGGCATGCGATGCTTCCCAACCCCGAGTTCTCGCCGCCTGCACGACACGCTGTCAGCACCCATCGGTCGCCATCACCGCGTCATCATTCGCTTTCCCCTTTACCTCGCCGCCAGTCACCTAGCAAGGGAAACTAGTTGCTGCAGTTCCGCAGGCACGACCTGCAAGCTTCGCGACTTCTACAAGGCCTGCACAGTCGCCACGGAATTTATTGGACGTTTTGGTCGAAGGAACCGCCGCAATTGCGCTTATTGATACTGGGGCTGCACTTTCTGTTATCGACGAAAAGTTTGTCATAACCTCCACAAAGTCACAACGCCGTTGTCTGGTATGCTTCTACGAGCCGCGTCTGCGCAGCATATAGCCCCGCTTGCTCAATGTGCTGCAAGGGTGGTCATACATGGCATTGCCTATGTTACTGAAATATTCGTGCTGTCTTCTTGTTCACACTACATAATTCTCGGCTGGGACTTCTTGTCTCACCATCGTGCCATCATCGACTGTGCCCGGGCCGAAGTGGCGCTTTTCCCGCTTGTAGATTCCCCGCTGCCTAATCCTTCTGAAGATAGAGCCTCCAAGCTCACCGTTGCATCCGATACGGACATACCACCCGATATGTCTGTGCTTGTCCCCGTCTCTTGCTCTACCGCGCCAAACGCTACAGTACTTTTCGCACCATCGCCTATTTTTCTACGTCGCAAGGCCCTACCTCTCCCGTTTGCTGTCCTCATCACTGTATCTGGATTATCCTCTATGCTTGTCTGTAACCCGCCTCACTACCCTGTTACATTACTGCGCGGCGAATCACTAGGTCAGGTTCAGCCTCTAGACCCGCTTCATATTCTCGACGCTTCCGACGACACGGCCTGTTATGAGCTCGACGCCCTCACTTGTCCCGTGCTGTGCATGTCATCATCATCATTGTCGTCGTCGTCGTCGTCAGACGTTCTTGAATCTGTTGTAGACGCCGATCTGCCACCTCCGTATCGCCACCAAGCCCTCGCGCTTCTTCATAATTTTCACTCGTCGTTTGATTGTGCACAACCATCTCTAGGGTGTACGGCAACCGTCACTCACAGTATCCACACTGGTTCCCAACCTCCTTTACGCCAACGACCATACCGCGTGTCGGCAGCCGAGCGACAGATCATTAACGAGTAGGTCGACAATATGCTGCAGTCATTCACCCTTCCCACATTCCTTGGGCGTCTCCTGTAGTATTAGTGCGCAAGAAGGACTACGCTTCTGTGTGGATTACCGTGAACTCAATAAGAGCGCTCGTAAAGATGTCTATCCGCTGCCTCGGATAGATGACGCCCTCGACTCCTTACAAGGTGCGGAGTACTTCTCATCTTTGGTTCTTCGCTGCGGCTATTGGCAAGTGCCGATGGTAGGAGATGACTGTGAGAAGACAGCTTTCATCACGCCTTATGGCTTGTACGAATTAACCGTAATGCCATTCGGGCTCTGCAACGCGCCCGTTACTTTCGAGCGTATGATGGGCACCATCCTTGGTAACTACAAATGAAAAACAAGTCTGTGCTACCTTGACGGTATCGTTGTGTTTTCGCCAGATTTCCCGACGCACCTCGTTCGCTTGCGTGAGATCCTGACCTGCCTCACCTCTGCTGGCCTCCAACTCAACATAAAAAGTGTTGTTTTGCCGCCCGCAAGTTAAGAATATTGGGACACGTTGTATCGAAGGACGGTGTGCTTCCTGACCCAGCCAAGCTTTGCGCGGTTGCAGAGTTTCCGATGCCGACTACAATTAAGGCACTCCGCAGCTTTGTAGGGCTCTGCTCTTACTTTCGGCGTTTTGTGCGCAATTTTGCAACTATCATCGCACCACTGACCAATTTGTTTACCGCTACCGACGGCATCTCCGCGTGGTCAACTTCCTGTGACGAAGCCTTCAAGCAACTATGTCGACTAGTCACTTCGCCACCGATTCTTCGACACTATGATCCCACAGCGCCTACAGAGGTACACACGGACGCCAGCGGCATCGGACTTGGTGCAGTCCTCGCACAACGGAAAGACGGCTATGACGAGTGCGTTGTGGCGTACGCGAGCCGCACTTTAAAGAAGGCAGAAGCTAACTACTCTGTAACAGGAAAGGAGTGCTTGGCCATTATTTGGGCTCTCCTCAAATTTCGTCCATACCTACATTGTCGCCTTCTTGACATTGTCACCGACCACCATTCCCTTTGCTGGCTGTCCTCCTTGAAGGATCCGTCAGGTCACCTAGGCCGATGGGCACTTCGCTTACAGGAATATGACATCCGCGTTGTCTACCGATCGGATACAAAGCATTCTGACGCTGATGCGCTTTCCCGATCACCGCTACCTTACGATGTGGCTTCAGTGTCTCTGCTCTTCGCATCCATGTCAGCCTTCAAGGTCGCTGATATGCCGGACGAGCAGCGTAAGGATCCCCTGCTTTCAACTATGCTGAATTTCCTCCACGACCCATCCGCCGCACCCTCTTCTCGAACACCTCGTCGCCAAGCCGCTCACTTTGTGGTACACGACAACGTCCTTTACAGTCTAGTACACGACTAGTACACATCTTGGTTTTTCGCATCAAGCTAGTGCAGTACCTTGGAGGGTCCTTTATGGTCCGGGAACCGCTTTTCAAATTAGCCGATGCGGCGACCTCCAAAATCCTTTGGGCATTATAAAAAATGCCAAGGAAAATTAATGCTTAAAAGACTGCCTTTAGAGCGCCAGATGACTTTACAGCGAAGCATCCTTCGGACCTTCCTTCAAATTTACGTGGAAGGCTGTGGGGCCAAAGAAACTGACGTGTGATCCCACAAAAAGCAATATCAAATGTTGTGACTAATGGGCTGGCGATTCTAATACCATTTCGCGATATGTCTCCAAGCAACGGTTTTATAGTATAGTTTGTAACGCGGGCTGACTTTAAAGGCAGTGCAATCTAACAGAACCCCCTCCCTTCACAGAATAATCCAACAGAGCTAACGAATAACTGCCACATATCTCAGCCGATCTTCCGCCAAGCAACCGATTGACTTTGAAATTTATCCTTCGATAGTTTCTGCGATTTTTTTTTTACAGTGGCCATCATACGGACACTCGAGACGCGTTTTAGCCGTCACCGTTAGCGTGGTCGTCTTGTCCTAAGCGCGAGGAACATGCGTGGATTGCGCGACGAACAGCACTGGCCAGTCGTTCCATCGAGCAAGGAATAATTTAAAGGAATATCCAAAGCAAAACACAAAGTAGCGCCGAGAATAAAGCATGCCTAGTGCCATTTGTTCGCGGCGTCAGCTGTGGGCGCGAGGGCGAGCACATCAGGAAGGTAGCCGAGAAGGTTAGTGGCTTGATGCGAGCAATTTTCCCGCGCGACCAAGTGATCGAAACCACGTGACCGAGTGCACACAGGGAGCATGCGCAGTGCTCCGAGGTGCACTATTCTGCCGTTAGTGTGAAAGCGGAGGGTGACCATGGAAGTTCCTGCAGATAAGATTATTTGTTTCGTGCGCGATGTATTGCTGCGCAGTCATTCGTGCATATCACGTGATCTGCTAAGACTGGAAGACGCGCCACAGTTGTGACAGTGAAGCAAGCGGCCGCGGGAAACTTTTACCGTGGCCCAAGCACACGCGCTCCCACATGACGGTGCTCATCATGTCAATATTGTGACCACGAGTGTTCGAGGTCGTCGATCAAGATCTGCGCAAAGTATGTGTAGTTCTTTGGGCAAATCACTCCGCGCTTGATTATCAAATGTTAAATGCAATTTGTACAGCCCATAAAGCTGAACTTCTCCCTTATTCTAACCGTCCAATACATCGCTATTGCTAACAATATTTTGCTTATGTTGTGAAACTGAGGCTTCTTAAACACGAAGAACGCAACCTAAAGTTTCGCCTTTGTTCTGTACAAAGCAATGGACAGGGTACTTGTACATGTGAAACGGCAGCCGTGCAAAGTTCGCTTACAGACACGTAGTTGGCATTTTATGGCAGACAAATACTGTGCGGTGTGTTTATTTTCTCTGAGAATATTTAAAAAGAATGGCCATATAGCCAAATTCAACCTCTTGGAGTAGCTTACTTGAAGACCGGTTACTTTCATTTCCAATTGGACTTCTTAGACAGTGAAATCATAAGCTGTCATAGATAATGTGCTAACATAGCATGCCTCAATCTCCTATCAACTTGTTCATCCACGAGTTGGGAAAACTTGAAAGCCGATCGCAGTCAATATACATTCAAATGTATCCACATGGCTGATACCATACCACTCGCCACCAATTTCTGGGATGACAAAAGTAATTGGCCCCCAGTTAAGAGCTTCTTGTTGTTCAACTATCTGTCTTGACTAAACCCTAACATGTTAACATATAAGATGATGCGTGTTGCGTGGTTTCGAAGACCATGGCACGAACTTCACAATAAAAGGCAAGGAAATCTACTTTCCACCTACTCCGGTTGCCTTAGGGAATGATCACATGCAATGCGGATGCCGTGAAATATAATAATTTCCATAAGAACATCTTATAATGATGAATAAATATGATTTGGATTTGAGCACTCAACTTTCGCAGATCGACACTGCAGGCTTGTGGTTTGTAAGAGTGTTCTCTAGAATACTTGCTGTATTACAACCTATTTGTTAGGTTTCAGCACTACAATATAACTATCGCCCTTACCTGGAACATTGAAGGCAAAGATGAGGAGTACGCTGCAGAAGAGTACGGCCAGACAAATGATGATGATGAACGTGGCGCATAACCAGGCGAAGGAATCTCTGCTTCTGTAACAGGCATGTATTGATGAAGCCAGCGTGAGCGTTCACAGCACTCCATATAAACTGTGGTCATGTAGCACGCAGATTACGTGCACTTTAGCCAAAAAAAAAGAATAGCCCGACTAGTTCTACTATAATATACTATAGTTAAGATAGAGTTGAACACCCTTATACACACTGAAAAAATATTTGTATAAGCACATTGTTTGTTTTTGAAACCACTGTCACATTTCCTCGAGAAAGCCCCTTAGCTTATTAGGCAAGAAAAACGTTGTGGATACCACGAAACTATTATGTTATATCACGCTAGTTTATGTTTTGTAGTCATAAAGTCACGGTGCATGAACTAAAACAGCTGTAGTAATAGACAAGGTGACTTTGAAATAAAACGAAATGGTAACCACCAGGCGCAGTCCTCATCTGTTCTGCAGTTTTGCTTGAGCAATGATTCACTTCGTAGACGTCGGTTCGCCTGAGAAGGGATATCGCAGTATCAACCGAGTTCCCCCTGCAAATTTGACAGCTGATCACGCAGGCAATAATTCTTTTTTTTACTACCTGCTCAAATTTCTGTTTTCTTTCTTTGTCAAATCGCTGTGTTGTTCTATTATATTATGTTGTTCAAGATCAGGATTTCGCAGGTGAATAACGTATTGACGAAGCCCGGAAACAGTCCTTTTTGCAAACAAGTTTAAAGCAGACAATGTAAACTGCACCTACTATGTGAAACCTATGGTATACGGAATATTACCACCTACCTTTAAGATATTCACCATCGTGGGTAATTAACCTTCAGTGTTAGCCTTTAAAAGTATATCAACTCAACTGGCGAATGTTGCACGACAACGTTAATCCATGTTTGGTGCACATCCCTAATGTTATAAGCAGTTGGCTTAGGCTTATCCTAAATTCCCGTTCTAAACCGAAGCTTTACTGGCCTCAAGAAACCCACTTATGCCTGAATAGTTTCGCAATCCATCGAGATTTATTTTATTTATTTCTCTGCATGCTTATAACAAGCAGTACAAGGGTGAATGTTTCATACGTATGCAGCTCTGGCTTAAAATGTGGAACTAACTCGCTATATTGAACGCAGTGAATATAAAGTGAAACGTCTCGCGAATGAGTCACGAGCCTCATTTGATACTTAATGCATGAATTTGTGGAGGGAAACAAGGCCGTGAAAACAAGCTAGCTTTCGCTGTCAAAGGGGTGCAAAAGAAATTTATTACAGACTGTAGACTTCCGACGTGTCCATGACGGCCCTTCACTTCTTATTTGTTCAGTGTTATTTTGCTCATATTGTACTTTTTTGATATCCATGTGCCCACCCCTGTAATAATCCCTATCGGAATTGACAGTATAGTGAAAAAAAAAGCACTCAGGATACCCGCGAGACAGAAGTTTTCTGCTTGCGCTCGCATGCTTTGCCATGTCGTCGTCTTCCTTTATCCTTTAGCAAATACTTTGCTTTTGAATAGTTATGCGTACTAGAGCGAAAACTAGAGCGAAAAAAAGAAAGATGAAAGAACGAACACCCGCCGTAGTGGCTTAGGAGTTGTGGCGTTGCGCTGCTAAGCAACGAGGTCGCGGGATGAAATCCCGGCCGCTGCGGCCGCCTTTCGATGAGGGCGCAATGCAGAAACAAAAAGCCCGTGTATCGTTCATGGGGCGCACGTGAAAGAACGCCAGGTGGTCAGAACTTATTCGGCTTCCCCTACTAAGGCGTGCCTCGTAATCAGATCGTCGTTTTGGTACGTAAAACATCAGAACATATTTAGAAGAGTACGAAGTGATTGAGAGGGAGGTTCTACTTACTGGTTGTCAGCTTAAAGGAACGAAAACAAGCCTGTGGTCAAGCAGCAGTAATGTGCCTTAATAGAGCAAAAGCTTTCGCATACAAAATACTCACAGTCCGAAATAGATTGTGAATCCAACTTGCCTAAAGAAGAGAACAGGACTAAATTAATTTCTGCACGACAAGGCTGCTTGTTTTATTCTAGACATAATCACTGACAACAACTAAGCAATCAGATTGTGGATATCGCATAAAGCGGTGTACTGCGCGCAGCGTGACGATGATTCAGTGAATAAAACGTATTTCACTTCAATGAGGCTGTCGGGTGGCCGTATTTCGTCAAGGCTGGAATGCAAAAGAAATGCAGCAGAACCTGTCTCGCGACGACTGTCAGTGGTAATGCGATTCGCATTCAAGCACTGAAGCAACACAACGTATTGCAGACGCCAAAACGACTAACGCACGAAGGTAGCTGCATGTGGGCGTTATAATCGCGTTTGGATGACGACGGCATGATTACGCTACATCGATGGAGAAGGATTGACTTCAGTGGAACGTCTATAGAAGTATGGTTGCGACGGCGAGGCAACAATGCGATTACGGTTCTGAACGGATGACTGCGGTAAATCGAGTGCGTGATGACGATTACCCGAATACAATAGTGGAACGACGATACAATGTGGCACGACGATGCCAGGACGACGACGAGGTGACGAGAGTGAGATGACTATGTTAGAATGGCGACGATGGAGCGGCATCAGCGGCATCACGGCGATGGTGTGACAACAAATGCATGACGATGACAGTATGACGACTACGCAATGACAATTGTGCCATGACAAAAACATAAAAAAAGACGACCACTGCGTCATGAAGACTCCACCACGACGATAACGAGACGATAATGATGCGACCACGACGGCGCGACAAGAGTCGGCTGCCGTAGCTGAAGCGATGGCGAGAAAACGACCAACACGGCATCTCGACGACAGCATGACAAAGAATGCCTGTGACTGAACGACGACAGTGGCTATATATATATATATATATATATATGGGCACGGTGGCACCGGCGGAATGACGGTCACTAATCCGTGTGTTTTCATCGTGCAGCTCTTCATCGGTCTTTTCGTATCCCTGGATGGCATACGCATGCTACCGGCGGCATCGTCCAGGGAAGCAAGCGACACAAGCTTCGTCACGCTTCACGGGGCGAAGATAACGTGTTCAGCACCTTGGAACTGTTTGCCCCCATCCGCGACTAGGCCCACGTGTGACGAACTACGTCACCAACAGCCAGCGCCGCTTCACAGCGCGCCTATAAGTAGCCTGCCTCCTCGCATCGCGTCCACTGGGCACGGTGGCACCGGCGGAATTACGGTCACTAATCCGTTTGTTTTCATCGTGCAGGTAAGAAGACAACACGACTACTGTATCCGTTCTAGTGATCCGTTCTTGCTGTTGCTGCCGTGCCCGCAGCTTTGTTGTATGCTTGTGAACGCAGTGACATGGTTAAAATAGCTGCTTTTGCTAGCGGGAGACATTGAGAGCAATCCAGGTCCTGATCTAGCGCAAATCATAAAGCAGTTGAAGGAAGTTGCAGCCGATATCAAGGAAATTAAAGAAGGACGGCTTGCCAGTATAGAAAAAAAACTAGATGCTCTGTCATGCCTGGAGTCGACGATAACCTCATGCGTAAGCCAAATACAAGACATTCATGAGAGTGCAAGGAAAATGGAAAAACGAATGGACGACTTGGAAAACCAGAGTAGACGGTCAAACCTAATAGTATACGGCCTGACGGAAGCCGAAGGCGAAAACAGTGAAAAGCTAGAACAAACTGTAAATAAGACCATTATACAGGACACGCTTGGCTTGCAGTCTATTGCTATAGAGCGAATTCATCGTCTCGGTAAATCAGCGCATAACAAAATAAGACCAGTAATCTTTAGGCTTCAGGATTCTAGACAGAAATCTATAATATTAGGAAAAGGGCGCAAGCTAAAAAACACAGGTTTCTCTATCGGGGAAGACTTCTGTAAAAGAACTCGAGAAATCAGGAAACTGCTGTGGAATAGCGCCAAGGAAAACCGAGAAAACCATGACAGGGTTTCTTTGTCATTAGACAAGCTTTACATTAATGACCAAGTTTTCGCTTGGGACGAGGACAAGGGGGAGAGAGTTTTACTTAAAAAAACGTAGGAGCAAAGCGTCCAATCACGCGCAGCCAAGCGCAGTCAAACAACTGACATTATTGAACGTAAACGCGAGGAGCATTTTAAGTAAGACTGACGCGCTTGAAAATCTACTCTTTGAACATAATCCAGACATAGTAGCGATAACTGAAACGTGGCTTCCCTCGGCTGTCTTAAATCATGAATTTGTGCCTCCCGATTACTCCGCCATTCGAAGAGACAGACAGACACGTGGTGGTGGCGTGGCACTGCTAATAAAGAAATCCCTCCCATACGAACCGTTGCCAAATGTGAGGGATGCTGAGGCCGTGTTCTGCAGAATTACCTGCAACAACACTGCCATAATTGTAGGCTGCGTTTACCGAAGTCCTGACTCGGACGAAAGCTCCATAAAGAACATACATGAGTTTCTGCAGTGCCACGCTCACAGCTTAAGAATTATCATCATGGGGGACTTTAACCTTCCAGAAATTAACTGGAAGAAAATGCATTACTCATCACGTACTTCAGAGGCACTAATTGATTTAATGCTTAACTTCAACCTACAACAAGTAGTTGATCAACCAACACGCTCACATGGTACTGCAAGTAATATACTCGATTTAATACTACTCTCTGATCACTTCTTTGTAAACAAAATGCACACTAGTATTGTTGAAGGTATATCCGACCACAATATTCCAATATGTCGCCTACCTCTGTCGTTTAGCATACAAAAAAGGTCCTTAGAAAGCACCGTTATCGACTTTGCGAAGTCGGACGACGCCAGTGTTTTGACGTACATGGCACATGAATTCACGGATTTTGCGGAAATGGCTTGCAATCCTTCGGCAGACGCAAATTCCCTCTGGATTAAGTTTAAGACAGTAATACATGACTGCATTGAACAATTTATACCGTTAAAAACAAGAAAATCGCGCAAATACAACCCATGGGTAACGCGTGAGGTAATTCATGCGAAACGAAAAGTGAAAAGGTTACGTCGGTCTTCGAAGAAAGCTAAAAATCAATCACTTGGGACATCAAAATTGATTACCGCCAAGGCAGAACTTAAAGTCAAACTAAGCCACTCCAGAAAAGAATATTTTAATACTACCCTGCCTAACTTCTTAAAAAGTAATCCCCACAGATTTTGGAATCACTTTCGTGCACGCAAAGTAATCACGCCAGAACGACCCTACGATGAAAAAGTTTCTCAAGCCAATGCATACAACAAGTACTTCCAATCGGTATTTACTGCAGATAACGGGTTTGTCCCCCCAATAATTCCTACAGGTTTCACCATCGACTCACTAAACATAACTGACTCAGGGATCTTTAACCTCCTACTCGGATTAGACACGAAAAAATCTAGTGGCCCTGACGACGTCCCGAACGAATTCTTAAAGCGATACGCAGAATGGTGCAGCAGGTATCTTGGCATTATCTATCGCATATCACTTTTAACCGGACGTGTGCCAGATGACTGGAAAAAAGCAAAGATAATACCAATCCATAAATCAGGTGACACAGCCTCTCCTTCCAACTACAGACCGATATCACTAACTAGTACGTCGTGCAAGATACTAGAGCATATAATTTTAAAACACCTAACAACATATTTTGAAGAGAATGGCATACTAACAGCCAATCAGCATGGATTTCGGCACGGGATGTCAACAGTAACACAATTGACTGAAGTTATACATGACCTAGCACAGACTATTGACAACCGCGGTCAAACAGATATAATATTTCTAGATTTTAGCAAAGCATTCGACTGTGTGTGTCACAACAAGCTAATTGCAAAATTGGAGTCAATTATTGGAAATGGAAGCATTACAGCCTGGACTAGGGATTTTTTATCACAACGTTCACAGTTCGTTTTCCATGATGGAGCATCATCTGATACAGTTCCTATCACATGTGGCGTTTCCCAGGGCTCGGTCTTGGGGCCCTTACTATTTTTAATTTACATCAATGATATCGTCAATAATATAACATGCAGCATAAAGCTCTTTGCAGATGATTGCATTATATATAAAGAAATAAAAAGTTATGAAGATCACCTTACTTTGAACAGATGCCTTAACGAGATAAATGCCTGGTGTGAACAATGGCAAATGTCTATCAACATCAAGAAATCAGTGACAATGGTAGTAACAACAAATAAGATTAAATCAGGATTCACCTACCTTCTCAATGGTACACCCCTAACTAATGTTCAGCAACACAAGTATCTAGGACTGACTCTAGCATCAGACTTGAAGTGGAATAAGCACATTGCCAACATCACTTCAGCAGCCACCCGTAAGCTTTTCTTCCTTAAAAGGTCCCTGAAATCTGCTCCCAGTCATATCAAACTGCTATGCTATACAGCCTTTGTGCGGCCAGTACTAGAATACGCCAACACGGTTTGGTTTCCTCACACAAAGACAAACACAGCCGAAGTGGAAAAAGTTCAAAGGAAAGCAATACGGTTTATTCACAACAAGTACAAAACCACTGACTCGCCCACAGAACTCCTGACTTCATCCGGAATGGACACACTGGCAAACAGAGCACAGCAAGCTCGACTAAAATTCATACACAACCTGTTGCACAACCGCTTTAACATAAATTCTTCAAAATACATCACTTTCTCTACGTCCCGTATTTCACGCCATAAGCATAATAAAATGTTAGTTGAGTACCCTTGTAAAACGGACACATTTAGGTACTCTTTTTTCCCTACTGCTGTCAGGGAGTGGAACAACCTCGACCCAGCAATAGCTGATATAGACTCGCCTTCAATTTTTAGTAATATGATAGAAAAGAATAAGGAATGACTGCTAGAAATATTTTAGTCTTATGCAAATTTGTTTTTTACATTGTTTAGATCTATCTCTTATGTTATGTTATGTTAGATTGTATTAAGTTATGCACTGTTAGGTTGTAAATTGTTGTTGCATTTATATTTCACGAGATTGTATTGAATGACAATTTAGTGTATTTATAACATCTGTTTTATTGTTATAGCTGACTTCACTAATTATATGCATGAAACGATGTCTTTCTTTTTTTGCATTTTGTATTTTTCCAGACTTTACTGTGTACCTACATGTAGCGTATCTAGTTCATTGTACTTTGTATTCACATGTTCTATGAATAATGTTGTATCAACGCTTACATAGTAACAATATGCCCACCTGCTATGGTCTCGATAAAGAGACTGGCAGTATTGAAAATAAATAAATAAATAAATAAATAAATAAATAAATAAATATATATATATATATATATATATATATGCAAGACTTGTGACCATACTTTTAATGTTACCCCACCCCTTTTGTAATACCCCGAAAGGGGGCCTTTAAGGAAATGAAACGAAACGAATCGGCTGCGACGCCACGTCCCGAACGTGTCTCCACGGAGCAGAGCGGGCGAATCGGAACACTTGGTACGCTAGCGGGCCAGGTGTTGAGCAAGGAGAGAGGGTATCGGCGCGTCGTAACGTCACCAGTGCCCTCGACGGAGCAGATCTAAAAGAGAACTAAAACTAGTGCGCTCCGCGTGTGTTTTTTGTTATTCACAACCGGCCATCTGAAGCCGAGAAAAAGGAAGGTAGTTTTTTCTCTAACGACCGTGGCATGGCATCAACCTGAAGAGCCTCGATAAACACAGTTGTCCACAGCAGCATGTGTGCGACTTTTCGCTAAGCATGTGCGCACTACAGCAGCAACAGCAGCCATATTTAAGAAAGCGCATGGCACAGGCTATGGGGTTGAGAATACGAATTTCTCGGCCGAATGAGCAGTAAAAAATAGATTAGGTAACGAATGACAAAATTACGAATGACCTTAAATTAACCCAGTTGGCACATTTCGAATTTCATTGAAATGACAGCCCTTCGCTATTCGATATCATATTCCTTGCCTCTATGGCATCGGTATTGCCCGCACCGGATTTTCTGAAACCATTTTGTTGTGCTTTCTCAGGCACCATTGGAGGTGAATTTGGGGTACTGAATAAATGGCACAGCTCAGCAAAATAAAAACAAGGAGCCCTTGTGACAGCATGCGAAAGGCAAGAGTCGCTCAATTATAACCAAAAATTCTGAGAAAGTACTTACTTGACGAAGCGCTGAGGCTCAACTCATTTGTTTGCTCTGTAATTCAACGAAGAATAAGAACGTCGGTTATTTTAACGCAAGCGCACTGTGCACCCATGTAATATATATATTGACAAACAACGGTTAGACGTCAGGCGTTGCCTTTTACTTCAGCGAGTGGGCCACCCACTATCATGTCGCCGAACGGTGATGCCGAGTATGTACACATGAGGAAGGTGAAATACAGACGCCGTGCTCACAATGTAATCGTACACAAAATTACTTATGCGCAGTTGAAACTTGGATTGAGAACACACGTATGTCTCTGAACGCAACTAAAAGTGCACTTCTCTTTCCTTTCGATGTTCTCCTTCATAGTTCACTCATGTATCGTCAAGGGTTAATTACCCAGGTGGATTCTTTTAAATACCTGGGAATCGCGTATGATTGGACACTAAATTGGAAAATCCACATTGGAAAAGTCGCGTCCAAGAGAACTCGTGCCGTGGGATGGTTGCGTAAGATCAGTAACCGACGATATGGGTTGCGAAGGCATACATAAATTATTATATACAAAATGCATGTCCCGCTCATCAAGGAATTTGGGTGTGTCTTGTTTTCCGGCAGCTCAGCTTAGAAAATGGAGCCTCTAGTTCGATTAGAAAGAGAAGCTCTGCTATTGTGCCTTGGACTCCCTGAGTTTTTTTTTTTTTTTTTTGTAAGCACCGTTCTGTATGCGGAAGTGCGATTACCATGTTGAAAAAGTAGATTCAGAATCCTTACAGTACAAACGTACCTAAATATTTACAATTCTCCTCAAGGAAAGTCAATGTAAGTTTTGATTAATGAGCCAAGTCCATTTTTAATAATAATTGGCCGCAACTACATACACCTCAGATTGCATTTGTAAAGGCTCTGCTAAAACCACTGAATGTGCAAATTCAACGTATGCAACCAACAGGTCAATCTAAGGTAAGCCTCCAGATAGAATTTGTCGATATTTTTCCCTGACATGTTAAACTAGTGCCATACCAATATTTAAATGACCTATTACTAGATTACCTTTCTCGCCTGGAAACAAGCAATAGCCACTGATTCTTCACTATCTGAAGAGAAGGCTAATGTAGGCATTTTCTCTGTTTCCCTTTCTTGGTCCTTTTATATTTGACTTTCAAACTACATGCCTATTTTCATAGCAGAATTATTGGCTATTGTTCTAGTGCTGCGCAACTTTTTCGCTAATCAATCGTCATCTGTCATAGATACAGATCTTCTGTCGGTTAGTGTGCCTATTTTCACTGCAACGAATACAGCTATCTTAAGTTTGTTTCAAAATTTAGACCCCACTGCTTTACAAAAAAAAAAAATTGCTGCGAGTTCCTGGCCACCGCTGTTTATATATAAACGAAATGGCAGATTTATTAGCCAGAACGTCTTTAAGTGGACCTTTGATTCCTGTTTTACCGGATACAGCTTACATAAGTGCATCGAGATACAGAAATTTTGCTTGCAAAATGATTTAAGTAAGTTATTGCTGATACCCCACCTCGAGATTTTTAGCATCTCGGTTTTTGCTCGGATAAACAGTGGTGTCCTTCTCGGCAATTGGAAGTTACATACACCAGACTAGGCTGTCGCATCCCGCAATTGAACTTTTATTTACATAGAGCTGGTCTGACGATGTACCCTCTATGCCACAACTGTAAAGAAATTGATACAATAAACCACAACTTTTTATCACGTAGACGATATTCCCACTGGAGGGAGATATTGCTCAAAGCTCAACTCTGAAAAAATGAATTAGGGTTTAGTATACCGGTATTATTATCATTCGGGGCCTCAACACTATGATACAGCCGCAGAGACGTTTGTTCCGCATTATTTCATTATTTAACTGAAACAAAATGATTTCCCTGTTAATTATTTTATCTGTATTCTAGATATCAAATATGCATCCATTTCACCTGAATCGGTTTCTCTAAATTCTTTATTAACATTAATTTCTACTTGATTGTAGCCTATTTTAACATTCACCTTTCAGCTAGTCTGACTAGCCTAGTTATTGTACCATCTGTTCCTTTATTTCTTTAACTTTGCGTTTATCGTTTTCAAGTAAGAATTGCATTTAGCTACTTCCTGTTACCCGATTCTTCACCTACATCTCCCTTAGTGCATGCGATTCATCATCATCATCATCATATAAGCAGTGAACGCCTTCACCAAGCTATTGCTGATGGTCCCATTAAATATCCTCAAGTGATCATAAAACTTTGCAAACACATTTGCCTACGCAAGCTACACAGATAAACGGTATAGATGACATGCAATACACCGTGCGTTTTGTTTTCTTGGGTCTCATTACCGGATATCTCAGCGCGTCCGGACGGAAGCGCAAGAGAAGAGCTCGGCTACAGTACGCGCCTTTATACCTGACGCGTTTCGGCGGCGGCAGTTCGGTGGGTGGCTGCTTTGCCAGAATGCTTACCACAGTAACGTCGAAAAGCATCGTGAGACGGCTTGTGGAGCATTTTCTTTCTATTTGCCATCGTAAAATCACCGGCATAAGATGGGTTGAAGCATAGCGGTAACAGCGCAAACAGACGACCACAAAAATGGAGACACGCACACACAGCGCTTGCGCGTACGTGTCTCCCTTATTCTGGTGGTCGGTTTGCGCTGTCACTTGTATATATCAAGGTGAACCAGATCGCCCCAAATGAAGTATTGATAAGATGGATTCTTTACTTGATTGTTTGACTCTAAATCTTTGTTTCAAGCGAGTGCTTGTTACATGTTTTTTTCACCTCAAGTACATATTTTCATCGCTTTTTTCTTCCTTTTACATGCAACTCTACCGGGCCGCCTAATTAAAATACACCCAAATAAAGTTAGCTGCTCATTAAGCGCTCTCACCCGTGTGTCCCCCAGGTTATTGTATTCTTCTCTCGCTAATGCAAACCAGTTACCGAATTCTCAGACGAAGACAAAAAAGTTTTTTTTTCTTATTGGTTGGCCACTGCCGCTAATAATATGTTCGCAGTCGCTATAGCCTGGTTTTCATGTTTACGAACTTTATTAGCTTAATACTTTTTTGTGAATACTGGCACTGGATCGTACTATCGCCACGCGCTTAAGGCAAGCGCACTTAATCATGACCTGCACGGCATCTGTCAGCGCGGTTTGACAAGATTTGTGACATTGATGACGGGCACCTGACGACAAAGCGATGACGAGCTAACAATGATGGAGCAATACGATAAAAACAGCATGGGCGATAACGTGGTCGTTATTGCGTCAGTTCCCGCAGTCCACCGTAAAAGGTGGCTACATCCTAAAAGCACCGCTAAATCTAATCTATTTCCGCGGTGCGCCAGCTAACATTGGGCAAGATATTAGAATATAGCCTACGAGATACGGGAACGAGACTAACGGTGTCCTGTTTGTTATAGTATTTTGAAAGTTATGTTTGTTTTTGGTTTTTGTTGTTTTATTAGCTAACTACCCAAAATCTATCATTTTACACTAGATTACATTAATCAATTTAAGTTAAATCAGGTCACCCGGCAGCTTCCACTGGCGTCAGGTAACCGTTACATTAACGCTATTTTCCGGTTACTCACTCGCGCACTCAGCTATTTAAAGAAGTCATTTGTTTGAAACCACTAGCGAAAATGTTGATATCACGGAGAGGAGGCCCACGATCACATCGAATATTGTACGTTGCTTCGTGGGAAACACTGAGACAGACGCGAGAAAAAATATTAGAAAAGATGTAGTGGGGCGAGGCCTGTTCAGTATGTTCACTTCTAATTCCAAGAACAATGTGTGTTCGAATATCTGTCAGTGGGCACGTAAATATGAATTGTCTGAATTATTTTGGCTATTCACCAGTAAGATATATAACAGCAACGTATCCCCATTTGTCTAAGATGACTGCAAACAGAACACCGTTCGTCCAATCCTGATGTCTTATATGCTGATTCTAGAGAACTTGGCCAACATTAGAATGTATGTAACAACTGAAGATTTACTCGTTAACTAATGTTATGTGGATAAGCAGCCCCACGACGTAATCTGTAGGTGCAATTCCCACTCCAATCACCTACTATGCAATGTTTACCAATTATCAGAAGACGAACAGACTTTAAAATGAAATCTGTAATGGTTAATGTGCACATTATTTTAACAGGATGACGATACGAGGATATCTTCATTCTCGTGGATTAAAGCAGCATTAGGTTCAGCGTCCGACTTAAGGGTCGCACAGAAAATCACACTCTTGTCGCTGCTGTGGAACAGTGGGTCAGAAGAATAGCTTGAATTCTCTACGATCCATCACAAATGCTCGAATGCTAATCTATGAAAGATAAAAATTTGCGGAAACTCTTGTTACTGTAATGTAATTCGAAAGCAGTGACCATGCCACGCAGCTGCTCATGGCATTCTCCACAAATTCCTTTATGGTACGTTTCCCTTCTTAACGCCATAAATGTGAGAAATATAGGCAACGTGGCAGATTGTTTACAGCTCGCTACATAATGCTCTTTCCAGGCTACCAAACTGACATCCAGGTGAAAAACACAGTTTGACATTGAAATTTTGTAACAAGAGAGACAGCGTGCAGTGAACAAGCATTGTTCTGATATTCTGTCAAGACGCATGTCAAAGGTGAAGCGCTTCTAACGAGGAAGGATGCAATATGATCGTAATGCTTACCCATATTTAATACAACCTGCGTCTGTCCACTCAAAAATACTCAAGAAATGTTGCGGAAACAGCTGCAGCAACGACCATGCACTGAAGAACGCGAGCTGTAGTCACTGATGGCGATGGCGCTCCGGCTTAAAAGGCATCAAGTATTGAAAGAGTAAACCGAAAATGGTACGGTAAGATTTGTTTTGACTACAAAGTCAAAGAAGCGAAAACTAGTTGTTGTAATGCCGGATCCTCTATGTACGTTGTCTTATTGGCTTCCTAAAATAATCAATGTACGACAGCGCGACTAGCAGGACAACAAAGAGGAAGAACAGGCTGGGACGAGGCTTGTCCTTTTCTGTTTTTCGGTTTTCTATTCGTTCAACAAGTCACGCTGCTATTCTGCGAATCATGCAGAAAGAGCCCGCTCAATATTTGACGATCCCAAAAGAACGTCGTAAAGAATTCACAAGTGGCCCGATCAAGAGTTAGCACGCTTCCTTCTTGATCAGAGTGTGCGCCTCTCTTGACAAATGGCGCGACTTTTCGGATGGAGTCATTTCTTCGCGCGAAAGCATGACAGTCTGTCGAGAA
Organism: Dermacentor variabilis; assembly: GCF_050947875.1. Classification (NCBI taxonomy): domain Eukaryota; kingdom Metazoa; phylum Arthropoda; class Arachnida; order Ixodida; family Ixodidae; genus Dermacentor; species Dermacentor variabilis. The sequence goes on from NC_134578.1 coordinate 90,747,075, forward strand.
AACGGAATTGAAATCGAAAACGCATGTTCTCAAGGGCCAACGATTCTCTTCCATGAACCACAACAAGCTGGACTTTTATTTGTTGGCGTCAAATCATCGCTTTGTTAAATACTCGGTCCCGAGAAGCCGAAACTGCCGTAGTAGTTAGTCTCTGGGCGGGTGGTTTTAGCTGAATGCAGCAGGAAGGAAGCAAATGTAAACCTATCACTTGTTCTAAACACAAATTAATTAAGCACTTGCTCCAATGTAAGGCCTCGCGCTATGTATAACGTGTGCGGTGACGTACAACCGTCAGTACGCTTAACACGAACGCTCCGCAGCGTGGTCTGGACCAGCTTAGACTGACGCCAGCGCCGCAAAGTGTTGTGCTCTGTTATCTTGGCATGTTTGCGGCGGCTTACGATAGCTGGGGCGCAGCTCGATTTGACTGCTCGTCTTGTCCAAGGTCGATCCAAATAGGTCGCGAAGCTTCGGGCGAAAAGCGGTTCAGTACAAATTGTCACCGACATCAGCAAGGGGAGTTATGGGAGCAGCGATTGAAGCGCGACTATGTTTGGAGGGAACAAACATTGGGAAAGAAAAAAAAGCGTTTTTTTTTTAAATTAAAGCGAGACACAGTTAGACTCATTCAACGAAAATAAAATTCCTAGTCAATCTTGTATATTCGTGACGAGTTAAGAAAATACAAGTTCATTGAATTTATTATTATTGATAAATACATTCTTTTTCAGAGCCCATTGTTACAGGGGGCGTTGGCGCCACTATCACTCGCAATGAAATGCAGCTCTTGAAATGTGCAGAAAGGCGCGCTCGTTAACTTCATCTGTTGAAATACGCCCCCCTCACAGGTTGTGCTTTTTGTGCTTGTCGAAGTTTGTATGAATTTGGTGACGCGGGTAGCTTCATTGCCTCTTAACCTGTTCAGTCAAAAGTAGGGAGTTACGACCGCCAGATAATTAAGTGGTTGTTTTCGTGCGACTGCGCTGGCCGACGGGCTTGGCATACGACGATAGGATCAACACTCTACACCTAAAGCTTTCGTCGGCCTCCAAAGAAAGTATGTTCTGTGAAGGGGTGCGATTTCGACAACCCTACGGCTGGCCTCTTCCTGCATCGCTTTCCGCGCTGGAAGCTCGAAACGCCCATCAAGCCGAATGGCGGGGCATCTAAATATATAGCTCCAAAGGCAGGCCAACAAAACAAATTTTGCGCCTTCGAAAACAAAATGACGTCATTTTTGCTTTTAACAGATATGGCGTCACATTATTTTTTCTTCCGCCGGAAGTGTTCCCACCACATACACATGGCGCTAAGCCCCATGAACCGCCAATGAACTGCCATATTTTGAACGTATGGGCTCCTATGGAAGCTCCGCTACCAGGTACATTTACCTTGTCTTTCGCTTGTGCCTGACCGGCGGGGAGAGTGCGCTCACTTGACATGTCCGTTTCGCCACGTTTCGCTCGTGGCTGCGGTCACGCGCGCGTCCAGAAAACACGTTGCGGTTTAAAAAAAATTATGGTGTTTTACGTGCCAAAACCGCTTTCTGATTATGAGCCACGCCGTAGTGGAGGGCTCCGGAAATTTCGGCCACCTGGGGTTCTTTAACGTGCACCTAAATCTAAGTACACGGGTGTTTTCGCCCCCATCGGGATGCGGCCGCCGTGGCCGGGATTCGATCCCGCGACCTCGTGCTCAGCAGCCCAACACCATAGCCACTGAGCAACCACAGCGGGGACATTGCGGTTTGATCATCTCGGCAAAGCGAAATGGCGGGCCAAATCTCGCGCGCCTTTCGAGTTTGACCTCAAAGCTGGCGCTTCAAGGAAATGATAAATACGAAAAGGGGAGCAAACGGAGGTTTGTGGCGTTTGTAAAGATTGGACGCCAAAAAATATGCAAATGCAGTGGCACAGTTGTTCATGTTCTTCATTTCTTATATTCTCTGACAGCGCGCTCCGGAGTGCTCTCGCAGGTTAGTGTCTCGCTTCCTGCATAGTCCACGCTGCACTAGAGATCCAGTATTGGGGCGTAAGAGCTGCGCGTGTCCTGAGCAAGAAAGACGCGTGGAGGCGATTCAAACTAAGCGTTTAATATCTATTTATTGGCTAAGTGGCACCTTGTTGGATAATAAACTGACTCTTATGGCAAACTTGGTTTGATATTGTGGGATTTAATGTCCCAATGTGACTCAGGCTGCAGATGCCGTAGTGAAGGACTCCGGAAAACTTTGGCCACCTGTGGTTCTTTAACGTGCACTAACATCGAAGAGAACACGGTCCTCTAGCATTTCGCTTCCATCAGTATGCGACCGCCGTGGCCGGAATCGAACCCACGTCTTCCGGGCCAGCAGGTGAGTACCATAACCATTTACATACTGCGGCGGTATTATTATTCAAAGTAGGAAGACTCTGGACATAGATGCAACGAGACTAAGGGTACAAGCCGATGGAAAACACCGGTTGGCCTATAGTACATTACACTTTGGGATATATTGTGGTCACTGTAAACTGTGGCTGCGCCATCATCTCTGGGCACTCTTTGTGGCATCTTGACAAAGTGCGTCTGACATGGATGGTATATTAGTTTTTACATTAGTACATTAGTACGCCGGATTTGTACAGGCGAATCCGCAAGCAGGCCATAGAATCTGCTTAATTGTTGCGCTTTGCGCAATCATGCTTCTACAAAGGCCACAGCAGGAAAACATCGTAAACTGGGATACATAGCGCAAGAATGACAAAAGGACGAAGCAGGAACAGGGGACGAACGCTAACTTTCAACAATTGATTTATTGCAGCAGCAGAGATAGCTAGAGCAGGTGACGTTTGTGTTAGCACGCCGTGTATTCTTTTATCTAAGAAAGAGCTTGAATTTTTCGGCGTAGTAGTCACATGACTGCTTTTCCTTCACTTCTTTCCCATCAGTGTGTCTGCTGCAGTGACTTCCCAGTGAGTGTATATATATATATATATATATATATATATATATATATATATATATATATATATATACGCTTATCAGCTACAATAAATCAATGCAGGAAGTTAGCGCTCGTCCCGTGTTCCTGTTTCGTCCTTGTGTCGTTCTTGCGCCTTGTATCCCAGTTTACGATTGAACTACCAACACGCCAAAAAAAAAACATTATTTGCGACAATTGAATGTGGTGTCATAGCTGGTGTAGTTTATCGCCCCCCAAGTTCAAGCGTAGATGACCTCATATCCGTCATGGGGAGTGTGCTGATTCAATTTGTAACCTCGCATTCACAGATAACAATCAGTGGTGACTTCAATATAGATCTGCTAAAGGATCAGTGCCATGACTACTTGTTCCTCCTTCAATCATTTAATCTTAGAAATATTATAACCGAACAAACACGTTTCTCTGAAAATGCTGCCACTCTTATTGATCACATGTTGTGCAGTGTAGATACTAACGCAGAAGGTGGTGTTTATGATTTTGCAATTGCTGATCACCACCCGACTTTTCTTTTCGCGCCACAATCGTACTTACATCATACTCGTAAAACAGAAAAGCTCCTCCGGAGATATCACGCGCGCGTTAATTATTCGCAAGTACGCGCCCTATTGCAACACACTATGTTCGAGACGCTGTATAACGATGACGTGCAAGTAGAATGTGATAACATTATTTGCAGTATCACGAATGCAATAAAGCAGTCATCGTATACGTGCCCTCGACGTAGGAATGATCACGCCATATGCCCTTGGATAACACATCCTATTCTAGCACTACTGAAGAAATATGATTACTATTACAATAAGCTGAAGTTCAACAACAAAAAGAAGAATATTACAATGCTAACTTTAAGTACTTCAGAAATCAGTCAGTTGAGTTATTGCGTAAATCTAAAAGGCCGTATTATGCATGTCTAGTTGCCCGTTGCGACACAAAACAAACATGGCAAATAGTCAGAGAAATGACACAGCTCGATAACAAAAAGAAAATTCTCCCTGACAACGTCACAAATAGCCTTACAAATTATTTTACTGATTACTCTGCCACGATTGGCGAAAACATTACGAAACAATTTAGTACTGCACGGCCCACAAATTATGTTGAAAAAAGTGAAAACAGATTTAGCTTTCAGGCCATACCAGAAGAGCCGGTGACGTCTGCTATAAAAAATCAAAAGTTGAACAAAGCCAGAGGAATAGGTGGTATACAAGCTAGGGTACTAAAGGACAATCCAGATGTTTTGAGTGCTCCACTTTGTCATCTGTTTAACCATTCGTTAAATGCGAATTCCTATCCAGATGTATTCAAAGTGGCCAAAGTTGTACCAATACACAAAACGAGCAACCATAATATTCCCAGCTGCTACAGACCGATATCCGTATTGAGTATAATAAGCAATATCTTTGAAAAGTCCTTCGCGCAACAGCTGAAGCACTTCCTTAGCATGAATACCATAATTTGCCCGGAACAACATAATTTCGTCCCAGGGATTGTTTAATGATATGTTTAATGATATAGGGAGATAATGATAGGGATTGTTTAATGATATGTTAATTCAAACGTAGTTCACAGTTTTCATTCGTGAATGGAAAATAACGTATGTTGTTTTATCGGCATTTAGTAATGGTTGATTTTCACGAAGCCACATTGAAATATCTAGACGATGAGCAAAACGTGAACAAGGTGAATGCAGGAGCCATCATTTCGACAAGTTCACTTGTCTTCTTCAAGGCGACGTACGCTTTCCTCGCCACAGTATATATATAGGTGGGGTTCTTCTAAAGGGGAGAGGGGGTGGGGCGGGAGGGTGAGGAAACGAGGGAGGGTGTGTTAGCGTGTCGAATTGAGAGTAACAGCTAGTAGTTAATTGGATACAGTATATTGTAAGGTTTCAAGTGAACTACCTGTGAATAAAATTACAGCACCTTCCGCATACATTAATTATTTAGATGTTTGTAGAACTTGGGGGAAATCATTAGTGTTCGCACCTAGAGCAGCGGAGAACAAGGTTCCCCTCTATTGCCACTCTACTCCACAGATTATGGTGCTCTTAGAGCCTCTTATGGAGGCACCTGCCCGTCTGTCGAATGTTGAGTGCTCTACAAGACAGAGGGACCTTGTATACCACCTCTATCCTGCCCTAAAACACCTTTTTTCACCTTTTACATGTGGTGTTCTCATCTCTGAGGTTCAACTTTGCAGCGCTCCTTTTTAAACACAAGTAGTGGCTTGGCGCGCATTTCCGACTAATGCCCACATCGTTAGCCCTCTCCTTCAGGCTCCACGTTTTACAACCACAACGACAACCAGCGCCCGCCATTTGATACCCCACATGACCCGACACACGGTGACCGCGGCCCTTCTGCATCTATCAGACATTCGAGCCATTCGCCATTCGCCGCATGGTCGTCGGTACCGCTCGCCTCTGCCACGTCTTTTTCACAGCCGCACACTTCTGTACTCACCCCCGGAAAACTGACGAATGCAGCACCCGGAGGTGACGCTGCATTGGACCTCCGACCTGCAGACCCTCTCCTAAAATTGCTGACAGATCAGAACCTAACCACTGTGGAAGTTGATGCTCTACCTGTAGCCACCCTGATCTACACCGGCACTTACATCTCAGTCATGAGCGTGATTTCCGGAAGCGGCTCAAGGAAGCGCTCCCACCTGGCGAGTCCCGCGTAGTACGAGTCGTTGATGGCGGACTCCCGCTGTACTGGGAACGTGTCGCGCTCTTGTCAGAGTCGGCGGTCGCCCCACATCTGTTTTTTTCCATGTACTTGACCATTGCCCTCGCGACCTGATCCTTGGCCTTGATTTCTTATCTGCTTACTCAAGTATAGTTGACTGCTCGGCTAGTGTAGCCCAACTTCATTTGCGTAATGTTACCGACCTTCCCGACACAGTACAGATACAGCTGTGTTGTGCCGACTTTGTTCGTCTACCACCGCAAGCAGTAACGTGTATCACTTATGTGCCCAAACCCTGTGTATCGAACGGTATTTCGTCAGTCCCTGTGTTAGTGCTGTACTTTCGCATGACATGTCGTTTCCTCACAACGTTGGGATCATACCGGCTAACAAAACTTATTTTCCGCTCCTGAATTTGATTCCGCCCTCAGGTACAAGCCGAAGGCATCACTCTCGCCACACTGTCCCCGTCGCACAAATATGAAGTGTATTCCCTCTTGCCTTACTTGTCTTCCACCAACTCTTTCGCAGCCTGCACTGTTCATACTACAAGGCCGCCTGCAATGCACGACGACATTACCAAGGTGGTAACTCTGGACGTTTCACCCAAACAATCTGACGATCTTCGGCATCTGCTGGTATCTTATTTCGACATTTTTGACATTGACGGTCGGATTTTGGGACAAACCTTCCTTAGGACAAACCTCCCTTATGTCGGACTTTGGGAGAAACCTAGCGCCTATTCACAGACGGCCCTATCGCTCTTCCCCCGACGAGCACCGAGTGAAAGAACGGAATGTGCATAAGATGCTTACCAAGGGCATTATTGTACCATCCTCGAGCCCGTGGTCATCAGTTGTCTCGGTAAAAAAGGACAACACCTGCAGATTCTGTGTAGACTACTGACAATACTGAAAGAAAGATGTCTATCCACTGCCACGTATAGACGGCGCGTTCGATTTCCTACACGGTGCGATGTATTTTTGATCAATAGACCTCCGCTCCATTTACTGTCAAATTGCCGTCGGCGACATGGATTGCGAGGAGACCGCATTTGTTATGCCAGATGGCGTTTATCAGTTTCGAGTCATTCCTTTCGGCTTTTGCGATGCTCGAGCCATATTCGAGCGCATGATGGGCACGCACTTGCACAATCTTATGGGCCATGGGAACTATGGCCATTTAGCGTAAATCGACAAAAATAAGGGCAGGATAGGACAAGGCTAGCGCTCACCTTGTCCCATACTGCCCTTACATTTGTCGATTTACGCTAAGTGGCCATAGTTCCTATGGTCCTTAGTGCCGCATGAACCGACTAGACCAGCAACAATAATTCCTCTTGCACAGCTTTAAGTGGTCTAGATACCTTTTCTTCTTCGATGACGTTATGCTGTTCTCGCTGACCTTCGCGACACGCCATGAACTCTTCTTGTCTATTGTCTCAGTCTACCGTGCTGACGGGATACAATGGAATGCTTTGAAGTGCCACTTTGGTTGCCGCCAAATCACTATCCTCGGTCACCTCATCGACTCACCTGGGCTCTGCCCCGATACCGCAAAAGTTCCTGCTGCTCCCGATTTTGCCGTACGGACCTGCGCCAAAAACATCCGCCGCTTTGTAGGTCTGTGCTCTTATTTTTGACGATTTAGCAAAAATTTCGCGTGCATTAACATGGTCTCTGAATGACCTTCTTAATAAATGCACCCCCTTTTCGTAGGGCCCTGAACAAGTGGCTCTCCTGAAACGCCTTGTCACATTGCTCACTAGTACGTCCATTCTCGCTCATTTCGACCCATCTGCATTAACGGAGGTTCGTACGGATGTTAGTGGCTATGGAATTGGAGCTGTTTTAGCTCAGCGTCAACGTCAGCATGACAAAGTTATTGCGTACGCAAATCGCCTGCTTTCACACGCTGAACGCAATTACTCCATTACAGAGCGCAAGTGCCTCGCACTCATATTGGCTGTGAGTAAATTCCGGCCGTACTTATACGGCCAACGTTTCACTGTCACCACGGATTATCACGCTCTCTGCTGTCTCTCGGCACTTAAAGATACTACGGATCGTCTATCTTCTGAATAGTAAACACGGTCCCGTTTAAAGATATACCTCTGCCCGTTTCAATATCAGCGACATATTTAATGTTTCTGCTATCACCACTGGACAAGGAAGACCAATCCTACATCGGTTGTGTCGCATCATTTTTGTTTCAGAGATCTAGGATTCAAAACGAGAAATTTCGGAGCATCCCTTGTCTCAGGACTTTTGCTCGTCCCTGTAGATATTCTGCATAAGGTTTAATATCTTCGATGAGTTGACTACACCTAATGCTCGTAAAAGGGAGCCTGCGAGAGACACGAATGCGGGGACGGGTGTCTGTAATTACTTCATTATTGTGACGAATTGCACATCACATCGCATTTCTAGCCACATGATTCAGGCAAGTGGCAGCAAAGCGCGAGGAACTCCAATGACATGAATCAGACACGATAGGGTTGTTCGAGACGACGTAAATCCCATCGCGCGCTTCAACTGTTTTCAGTGTAGTTTTTATTTATTCCGACTTTTTTTTTATCTATGGGGAGATTGCACTATGCCTATATGCTTTCCTAACATGAATAACTGGCCACACCTGTTTAAAACGTTTTTTTTCATTGGCTTGTGTATAAATTCTACTCGTACAAATGAGTTCGTACATTTGTTCAAAATTATGTGTCACCTCAGTGTCGTGCGCTAAGCGGTTCGCTGGCCAACCACCTTCACTAAATAAAATGGCTCATGATACTTTTTTTTGCATTGCGCCCTCATTGAAATTCATCCCGTGCCCTCAGGCTTAACAACGTAGCGCCAAAGCCATGGACCACGCCACCAAGCCGGCCATAGAAAGGTATATCGGTCCGTATGGCTCAGATATGTAAGCTAAAGGTCGTTATTATGCGGATTCGCTTAAACGAGTCGATAAACTGATCCTGCCCATTAAGAAGGCAATTTTGCGCGCCCTCTACCCTGGCTGCGGTCAGTCTTTTTAAATCACCCAACATTTGTTGTGTTCTTGCGATTTTTCGAAAACCAATAAAAATAATTATTGGGGCTACAGCACTTGGCTTCATCATGTTGGAAGTCCTAAGTATCTCGCCGTTAGCATTTACGAGTGTTAAATGAAAATGCTGGCGAGAAGCATTCTTACAAAAAAATTATGGGGTTCTACGCGCCAAAGCCACTTTCTGATTATGAGGCACGCCGTAGTGGAGGACTCCGGAAATTTCGACCACCTGGGGTTCTTTTACGTGCACCTAAATCTAAGTACACGGGTGTTCTCGCGTTTCGCCCCCATCGAAATGCGGCCGCCGTGGTCGGGATTCGATCCCGCGACCTCGTGCTCAGCAGCCTAACACCATAGCCACTGAGCAACCACGGCGTGTTTGGGAAGCACTCTTGCGCATATTGATTTGATTATTGTGCGCAACAACGTACTACATATGTTTATTGTTAGCACTAGGATAAAAGGTGTCCGCTATCGGCAAAAAACGTAAGCGAATGTTGCTTAAGCTGGGTAATTTGCATAGTCCTGAGGAACAAATCAAGCTGGGAGCTTCGCGCTTGTCTAGAGCAAATAATGAGGCTTTGTAAGATAACATAGTTGCGGCGAGGGAAGAGATGTCGACAGAATGCAGTCAGTAGAGGATGTACGCTGTTAAAGAGACACTAAAGGTCACTATTAAGTGAACGTGCACTGTTGAAATACCATCCCAGAAGCTTCGAAACGCTTGTTTCATCTCAAGGAAAGACTTATTTTAAGAGAAAATGCGTTCTGAAGCGTCCGCATACTTCTACCTCAGTTCAAATCGCCCGCCCTCTGATCGAGGAGTACTGACATCATGGTCTCATAGTGACGTTGCGCCCTCGGTGAGTAGAACGGCGTCCGCAGACGGCGCTACGGCTTTTCTGTGCAAAACGCAAACGCGCGGCCAGAAACAGAGCCAAGACAGAGCCGACAGCAGAGCGAAAGCAGGAGTATGGTGGCTAGCGGAAGGAGAAACGCGCGACCATAAGCTGTTACTTTATTCTATGACGCAAAATTCGACGCTCGCCGCAATGGACCCTGACAACGACAGATTGGCTCGCGATGCTGGGCTCAGCTTCAGCGATTTCAGCACTGACGAGCACGACGTGCTGCTGAGGGCTCGCGCTGCCGGCGTCGTTGCGTACTACGACGGCGGCCTCGACACCGGCTCTCCGGAGCGAGAAAGCAACGAGGGCTTTCCACGACATCACAAGGACGTGGTATTCTCACTGCTTGTTCGAAATGAAAGTTTCACGAGCCAGCAGAACGCGCACAGCACGACGCGATAACAAAACTACTGAAACTCGAAGGCGTGCGCGGCGCAGAGTCGAGCGCGCAGTGTCGAGCGACAACGAAACCTTTCGACCACCCATACTACTGAAGGGTAACGTCAAAATGTTTTTTCTTAGAATCGAATAGACGTAGACAAGTAGCATTTTCTTTCGTCTTACAATCGAATGAAATGATATTTTTAATACGAGTAGTTGAGTATTAGTAACTAAATTATGAGGAGTGCTTTCGTCACCGGGCCAGTACCGGAATGTCGCTGGGGGGTCTCAAATCGTGTCATGCATTTACCTCAATTTCTGAGTTACTAAAGCTCTCTTCGCAATTAGATCGACGCCTTAGACGTTCTAGAACATTGCTCTACCACTTTAACTTGACTTTCTGGTAACCTTTAGTGCCCCCTTTAATGTGGAGCCGCAAAAGAGCTCCACGAAAATCCCCGCTTTGTTATACAGGCCATTAAGTGTAGCCACTAACGCGAAATCATCATAATGTCCCATGAGATATCCGACGTTATCAATCGATGGTTGAAAAAGTATGGCCGATGGCACAAAGAATGAAAGCGAGTCACAAAAATGCTCTGATTTGCACCAAATTTCTCGTGGAGGTTCCTGTAAACGAAGTAAAATAATTGCTTTGAAAAGAAAGTTTGGTACGTTTAGGTGTGGATGTGAATGGAATCCGGGTCACCGGAACGCGGGACGGACACGCTTCCCCGACGCCACTGCTTCTCCATGGTTCTGGCTGACCAAGTTGGGCTCCAGTGCGTGCCTCACTGCACACTTCACGTCATTGCCATCTGGCTGCGAGGTTAGTGCAAGGTGGCTGAAGGTGTGGTAAAGAGAATTATTGTGACGCAAAGTGAATAAAGGGGGGCAAATTAAAGTGGATCGCCGTTGGTTAAAGCGGATTAAGGTGAAATAAGGTTGTTACAGATTAAAGCAAGGTGTAGTGAGATGGATTTAAATGGACTAAGGTGGACTAAAGTAGGTACAAATTGGAGCAAGGTGGGTCAAGGTGCATTAAAGCGGACCAATGTTGATTAAAGTGGATGAAGCTGGATTAAAGTGTACGCAGGCACAAATTAGAGCACGGTGGAGTAAGGTGGAATAAGGTTGGTACAAATTAGAGCGAAGTGATATAGGTGAATTAGGTTTGGTACAAATTAGACAAAGGATGATTAACGTGCATTAAATTGTATTCAGGTAGAGTCGTGAGGAACACGTTACAATATAGGACTTATAAGGTATCATGGATGTACCCATAAATTAGAGAAGTCAAAATGCTTTCACTCTGAAATCACGCAAGGATACTTAAGTGACTACCAATTTTTTTCATGTGTGGTGTATCACTGAAACCATTCCAGCGCGCTAGCGAAAACTCCTCATATTTAATAACACTTTTCATTTGCTGCAATATTAGAATTTATCAACTTTCCCATGCTATGCATCAGAAATTGTACATACACGTGCTTGGTGCGTCGTACGTGTTTGATTTATTGGCTAACACACGAAAATACTTCCAACATACACTGAAGCCACGGGGATGTATTTAACAAATGCCTAAGCATTTCGATGCCTACCCAGCGAGAAAACCCGTCCGTACGTCATATAGGGCGATCGGTTTCAAGAGAGGGGCCACAGCAGCGAGCGAATTCAGCTTCCGGCTGCCTCTCGTTTGAACCCGAACTCAGCTGCGAGAACACAGCGATCACGAAGCTATCAGTCGCCAACGCAGATCGCTTCCAAGATAAGACTCGCGCGGCCGCGCCAAAGGCAGCCGTCGCCGGAGTGAGTTTGATGACGGCTGATAATGCTTCTCATCGAGAGGAGGCAGTGTCACTGGCCACGTCTACGTACGAGGTCCACCAAACGTGTCACTGTTCAATTACCTTACGCACTTCAGCACGCGTCGGTCATTGCTCTTATTCAAAGAAGCAGTGGAATCATACAAGTGCACCATCACACAAGGTGTCCCAACTATAATGCACCAAGATTTAAAAATATGGAAATGCTACGTAGCTGGACAGAGATCAAGCTAATGTTGTTCATTTGGTAATTAGCCTTAATTCATTATTCAACATCCCGGATATTATAATTAGATGAAAATAATCCATGAGAAAACGGTAAGTAACATGAAAAACCCCCCATACAGCTTTCCAATGCTCAATACGTGCTACATAAAAGAGTTTTCCCGAGCTTGAAAGAAGCTCGCGAACAAACGAAAAATGATCACGCGACTGGCCGCTGGAGGCACTTGGCTTGTATTCTCGGGCTACTTTCAAGCTCGGCTTCTTGCTCGCGCACACACCTTTGTGTGTGTGTGTTTCGACCCTTTATGCACTGACACAAAACTTCGTTGTGTATATATTCAAAATTGCTGGATGTGTTTCATCGCTTTTTTCATTGGTCCTACTGCTCCATCGTGATTGTCTTAGTGGTTCTCGCGTTCCTATGTTTTCTTGGAGGTCTGCGACGCACCTCTGAATTTACAGTAAGCGGCGTCTCCGCGGTACAGCTGCTGGTTGTAAAGGGGGTGACCGCGACAAAAGATAGATTGTGTCCAATACTCCAAGAGGCGCAGCTTCAGCTATACAGCCTGGTTAATGTACAGCGCACTACTAGCGCGCAAGCCGCACAGGGCTGAGCAGTGTATCCCCTCCGTGTTGCTTTGGACCGAGGGGCGTCGGTGAACTTTATGTCAGCTACGAAGTGCTTTAGTCGTCGTCCAATAGGGAGGTGTACCATCACATACGCGCCACTAACAAGCCTGCACAAGCATGAGCGGGACCTTGATAGCCAGGCTAAACCCAGTTTTTTTTACAGCCCTCCACCATCTGCACAAAGCGAATTCCACTGGAGGAACTCGACAGGAGTTGTCGAAGTATGAGTAAGCATTGTGACACTTTGTGATCTCCACGCAGCCCGCCGCCATTATCTATGTTATCAAACTTCATCCGACCAGTATGTGTCAGTGAGCACAAGTTAGTATTTGTAATTGAGCATAAAATGAGCACAATTTGTTTGAACAGTCGGAAGAGCGATCATCTAATAAAACATTTTTTTTTAGTTCTTCGTAATGTCTCTTTAGAACTTTGTGTGGATTCCAGCTACACTGATTACCGTACGCAAGGCGATGTCAACAATATTTTAAAAACTGGAAACCCATTAGGTTCCCGAAAGGATGAGTACCTCATATAACACACTATTTATGGCCATAATAGCCACCGCCACTACCTAATCAGTCGCGTAAATTTGATTTGTTGGTATCAGTCGCTTTTGAATTTACATTTCTGTCCTAAAGGTGCGTTCTATGTTGTCTCTATTGCCTCTGTTTCCAGGACCCAAGTTGCTTGTGCGATGGTGTAGCAGGTCCAGTGTGGTAGGGAGTGCCTACATTGCTGGGCATTCCGCACGTGCGGTAAAAGCGCAAGGCATTTCTGACATTCTGAATACGACAGCCACTATCGAACCAATCCCACAACGAGACTCGCACTAATACGCGCCACCATGTCAAGAGGATCAACTCGAAAATCTATTGGTCTGATCAAAAACGGCGTCAGTTTCGAACATGCGTTATCAAAAAAAAATTATCTCTCACGCATAAATTGTTATCAGGCGCACGTAAAACACAAGGCTGAACCATGACTTATTCTAACAGAAAATCACTCTATGTGTGCGACCTTTTGGTCACGTGTGATTCCCGGCAAGTTGCTCGAACATATTATCGCTTCACAGATTTACAGACATCTTGAGACTAACAAAGTTCTTTTTTTCATAATCAGCATCGTTTCATGAAGGGCGTCTGGTGCGAAAAACAGTTACTTGAATTTACAACAAATCTGCACGCTAACTTGGATTATAACTTACGGATTGATTGCTTGTTTCTTCATTTTTCGAAGGCATACGACAGCGTCGCACATTGTTGCCTAATATCAAAACTTTCCGCATTAAAAGCGCACTGCCTTACATCGTCATGGTTCCGTAACTTCCTGCCTAATCGTCAGCAGTTTGCTATTGCGAATAACTACCTTTCCTCCGCACCAGATGTGTTTTTCTTGTGTACCTCAGTGTAGGGAACTCGGTTTCTTGCTTTTTCTCAATTTTATCAATGACCTACCACACAATGTGTCCTCCAGTATAAGAATACTCGCCGACGACTGGATAATTTATCGCCCAATTAAAAGTTCAGAAGACCATCTCGTTCTTCAGCAAGACCTTGAACATATTATTAGCTGCTGGAATAAATGGCTAAAACCTTGAAATACATCAAAATGCAAACTAATGTCGTTTACAAGGAAGTTGACAAATTCACCGTATCTTTACCATGTTAATAATTAAACTAATGCGATGAATATACAACTTGAGTATCTAGGAGTTCTGTTCAGATGGCATCTTATTGGCCAGAACACATCACGTCTACTTCAACTAACGCCTCCCAATCGTTGGGGTACCTGCGATACAACCTAAGAAATGTCCCTTCTAATGTTCGCAAGCTAGGGTATCTCATTCTCTTTCGTCCCAAACTAGAGTACACATCTCCTATTTGGCGCCCTCACTAGAAATACTTAATTGAAACGCTAGAACGGGTTCAGAACAGTTGCTGGCGCGATAGTTGCGTTTGATGTGCAGACGCAACTGAATAAATAAATAAATAAATATACAAATAAATAAATAAATAAACGCGTTTCCTTTTTAGCACGTAAACTACCTGATGGTGTTTGGCGTCAACAAACTTTGGTGGATCTTGTTTTCGTTTGCATTTGGAATTGATAGCTGTTCTCTGTGGCCGAAAATTGCTCAGTTTCGGTGCTTTAGGCTAGAGTTAATTCTTATTCAGCGGCACTTTGTTTTGCTAAGCAGCACTAAGCCTGAAGCACATCAACGCATCGTGACCTTCGTTTTTTTTTACTCAATTCACTTTCTATGAGACGTTTGGTTCGATCTGAGCATCGATGAGTTGGCGGTCAAAGATAATCGATCACCGTGTTCACCAAATGAAGATGTATAGAATTGGAGAGTGAGAAGTGATTACGTTGAATGCGTAGCGTCATCGAGCAATACGTATTTATACACAAGTTTTTGTCTTTTCTCGGACGCCTTCTATAGATGCAAGAGTACTCCTTTGGGTTTGCAAACGACAAATGTGGGCACCCTTGACTCAATGTTCGCTTCTACGAGGTATTCTTTATTGTGCCCTTGGTAAAGCGCCCATCCTTCCGCGAAGTAACGAACCTTTGGTTCAAACGACTTGGAACGTACCCATGTCTCTGGCGTATAAAACTCTTCTGTGTGGAATGTACAAAAGCTCCAATCGCGAATGCGCTAGATGTCCCGACCGTTACTCAAATCTTAACTTAATTCCTTCGGGTAGTTTCTTCCCTAATGCGACTAAAATGGCTGTTCTCTTTGATGAGAAGAAAAGGGGTTGACCGAGGGGCCCGATTTTTATCGCACGCGTAATGCGAAGACGTGGGATCGTTCCCCACCTGCGGCAAGATGTTTTTTATCCACTTTTATTGAACTTAATTAATCATCTTTTATTTCATTTATTAAATACAAGTAATTTCTCCTATGTTTTCCTTGGTGTCTTTGTTAGCTTCTCATGGTATGTTCTCTTTTATGTATTTTCAGTGACAGCGCAGCTGCATCAGAAGGTTTGGTCTTTGGCTATACTCACCAGCCTTGCTTCTTCGCGACCGCGTCCTCTGTGACATCAGCATCATGTAAGGCACACCATATTTCAGACACCTTATCATGACAATGCAATCGGTGTACTGTATTCATATTTTTCTAGGAAACGCCCAATTCGAGACTCGTGCAGTACCTACTCCTACACTGTCATTTGCGGATTTCTATAGTGCTCTAAAGATTGAAGCACATGTACGCGATTTTTCGAGCAACGGCGACAAGCGACATGTGGACAGTGTCATTGTGCAACTACACATCAGCATGCAGCCCACCCTAATCCGCGGGCTTCGATGTCAATTCGCTCTTAAAATTTGCTTTCAGCGGGGACAGCGAAACATCAGTCAAAATATACGGTCGCTTCGTCTCGTCTCAAGCAGAGGCCAAAGTGTCGGCCTTGTCTAGTCGTCATTGTCGAGATCTGTTTGTCTCGACGCTTTTACGCCTGCGACTCTACCGAGAGCCGTGAAAGTACTTTGAGATTTGCTCACCAGATGGCCCCACGATATTTCACGCTGGCAGTATCCGTCAGATTTTCACTAGCGATAACTGGATATTAACAATAGATGTATACCCCTTGGTTATTATAGTTAAGGGGAAAAAAAGATGCTTCACAATATATTTACGATATATATACAACGGTCAGAAGCCAGGCATGCAAGATGGAGCCCGTGCGCATGACTATCGGCCATAGTAGCCATCGTCAGTCCTCTCACTACGAGGTGTCGCTCCTGCAGGGCCTCGTAGCAATATATTGAAGTCGTGGCACACTTGCAAATTCTTCACGCGTGCACGAAGGCATATATTTGGAGCACATTTTTTGTCACTGGTTTTCTCAACGTCGCGTTCGTGTGTTTGCTACACGCCGCGGCGCGACCGTGTGCCTGTCGACAAGGCGTGCCTGTCGCGTACCCTGGAATATTGCGTGCAATATTGCCAACGTAACGACATTGCCAACGACGTTCGTCGCATAACAAGCCAACGTATTGGGCAGAGCATTATTTTTTGTTACCTTGTTTCTTACACATTCTTTCACGCGAATGTCGATTTGTACAAACGCGATAGCGGCTCAAAACGCGACAGTGGGGCCAGAGGGCATGGGTTAATTTTGGGGCAGCTCCAGCCACGCATTCTTCATGTGGAATGCAGTATATTCCGGTAGAACCCATCTCACCATGACAATCGACGCTAATGTCATTAGCATTAAATTGATGCGCATACCATATTACTGGAGACAACGTTATTACAATATGTAGACAGGGGGCGGGTAGCCAAGCACACTAGGGATGCTAATCCCATTAATACAGCACGGGCCGCAGCGCCGCTACAGGCCATAGAATGTGCGCCTTCGGAACACTGTTGACACGACGCAAAGAAAAGTAATATTGCTCAAGAAGAATCAGCAAAATTCAGCAGGTACCGAGCTCCGACATTTGTCTTCAGCTTTCGAACCCACGAACATAGTGCCCATCTATTACTCTACTGTATTATTATAGCTTCTAAAAATAGTATAAAAATGACTACGAGTTTATTGGCGATGCTATTGAGGAACTCGGGGGTCTCGAACGCCAAATTTAAGCTTCAATCTAAAAACACACAAGACCCGCAATTCATTACGGCTCAAGCGTGCTAATCTGAAACCCACAATTCCATCAATAAACGGTATCAGCGCTATGTATCGCTGGTGGATACAGAGTGTGACGCCTTGATTTCCGCACCGGCCCAAGGTCTGGCACAGATAACCCGGGCAAGGTAAAAATTTTGACGTTTTGAGTGTCAGAACCACGATAGGACCATGGTACTTGCCGTAATTTGCAAGTCCATAATAATTTTGTACATATGTGGTTCTTCATTGTACACGAAATGCAAGGTAGACAAGCGTTTATGCATTTCGTCGGGATTGAACTGCGGCCGCCGCGACCCGGAGTCGATCTCGAAATCTCGCGCTTAGCACCGCAGCATCAAAGCCACGAAGCAACTACAGCGAGTGAAGCACTAGACCATGAGCATTAACATATCCAGAACTCGAGACATACAGATTTTACTTCTCTGGTGAGCTCTAAATGAGGCGCGCACGCTGGAGTTGTCGGGTCAATGCGTGAACTAATGCGACGCAAGGGATGACGTGACCAATCTCAAGTGGCGTTTGCAGTTCACGAACAGAAATTGTCTGCACTATCCAGAAGTAGTCACTGGGGTTCCAGAACCCTTATAGCACGAGGCAGCTGCTGGAAGCGCCAAAGGAAAAGAGTCATTAGCTGTGGCTTCATGGTTGGGTGCTACGACGGCGCATTCAATTCCACCGACTCGCCATCTCAGCCTTTCAGCAACTTTGCTCAGAAAACTCTGAGGCAACCCGTAGTTTTCAAACGCCAGGTGACACCACGCAATAAGAAACTTCGTACCGGAAATGTTGCACCTTTTGCTTTTGTTCACGCAGAAAGAGGAAAAAGTGTTGATTCAAACTCCTTGGTATTGAATTACCAGGAAATTTTTAAAATATATTCATATACTAAAAAGTTGTCAGCTATGGAATCATTGCTTCCGAAACCATAAAGAAAGCTGCATTGAACACTGCCTCCACACTGCGCACAAGTTCCTCGAGCTGGCGATGTAGAACTGAGATTAGGCATATCCGACTCCGTATGAACTACGGCACCATCGCATAGGAGTCTATTTCAAGCCGAAAACTGATATTCATTGTGTGTCAAAACAGCAGGCGTTCACATTTAGTCGCCCATGCCCCTGAGGTATTCGCACAAGTTGAAAGCAAGATAAAATACATCAAAATGGAGGCAGTAGGCCAAGGAATCCAAAAAAATGATCAATTTTGTGTTTTACGTGGTAAAAACACGCTCCGATTATGAGGCATACAGCAGCGGTAGGTTCTGAAATGTTTCAACTATGTGGGCATCCGTAAGTGGAACGCAGTTCGCAGTGGAAGTGCGTTTTAGCACATCGACCCCATCGCAATGAGGCTGCTGTGTACCAGGATCCAACCCATCATTCCTGCTTATCCGCTAAAAATGCTAATTTTCTCTTTTCTTCGTGAAAAATGCTCAAATAAATTACGCGAAAAGTCCGCCCAAATTATTAGCTGTAGGCGTTATGAGCACAGAAAAAGTTACAGATTCAGCGCACATGCTTGAGTCACTGTGAAGCGAATTACGTGCTACAAAATTTAACCTTATGTGTATATTTGCGATTATTTTCATGCCCGGCAACGTGTATTCTCCCAAAATGTGTGTGTTTATGTGCCACATTGGTCACAAACGTACTTTAATGCAATGTTTGTATATGTAGTGCAACGCTGATATGCCATGCTGAAATGCAAACAGCATTTCGTGCGGGTGTGTACAGCGCTTTCATGGTTCACGCTTAAAAAATGGTCACGATGAAGGCAATGTTCGATTTTCGAGTACCGCAGAATGGCGAGGAGTTGTGAGTGCAAATAAAACACTTACAGGGCATACTCGATCAGGCAAACTGTCAAAGAATGGACACTACCGAGTAGCTCTGATGCAGAGTGCGAAGGGTGGGTCCAATACGTTAAAGAAATCATAAAAGCGGCAACGACGGAAAGCAGCGCATAAAACTTACCGTCAAACATGGTAGCGACTTAAGGAAAGTGGTCTTCGGCTTCACTACGCGCTACAATCAAGCATACAAAGTCAGATTAAAGAAACAAAAGGCTCAACTTCTGCTTTTGTCCTTGCGAATGCCTGACAGGACACGCAAGAATAGGCGCGTAAACCAATGTTTACACCGTGAATAAAGTGAATGTTGTAGTCTAAATGAATAGGTTTGAAATTGTTAACGATATCCAATGGAGGTGGCCCATTTTCTTTATTCACTTGATAAAAAGAATGTTATCGCCTCTTTTGCAGCAGCAGCACAAACACGCTGTCTGGGAAGCTGCAATGGGGAAACAAAGAGCACTTCGTGTTGCATCACGGAAGAGACGTTCAAGATTTTGTGGCCAAAACTACCACATTTACAGAATCCAAGGAGAGCAATCAAAAGGTAAGAAATAAAAATACAGCTGTCTACAGATAAAAACGTCAAGTTCATATCACACAAAACACGTCAGAAACATAAAAACACGTCAGAAACATAAAAACACGTCAGAAATATAAAAACACTGTGCAGAAAGCTTAGCAGTTCGGACCTAAACACACTGCATTATAGGTTCGCGGACTTTAAAGGTCACTTTTACAGTGAGCACTCCGCGGTTTTAAATACATTAGGTCATGGTCTTTACGTCATCGCGCTTTTTAAAAAATGGCAGTACTAGATACTTTGGTCAGTCATGAAGCCGGAGGTAAAAGAAAACGTGAGTGGAAAGGTAATTTTTGCTTTAAAGTCAGTGAAGACATCTGTGGTCGTCAATATTCACAGCCAGAATTTTGCGGCCACCTCGTGTGGATTGGACACCATAGCCCATCGTTGGGTCCAGGGCAAGGATTCAAGGGCTCCTCCTTCCAATGACGCTTCTTTGGTGGAGTCCACACGTGGTTCGTCAAATCTTCGTAGTGCTCAATTAACTTCGCAACACTGTGTGCCCAGTTCCGGCACTTTTCGCAAATGCACTATAGACGTTCTTTGTACCATTCACCTCCGCGGCTTGGACAAGCGAAGGAGATCTCCTTTGTTTGGTTGGAAGCCTCGTAGAGGACCTGGTGGGAGTCGTGGCAGATGAAAACACCATTAAGTCTACTGCTCACTTCGCCTGCCACTGGAAACATCATAGATAGAAAATGCACGGTGAAAAATGCCAGATTACAAAAATTGGCTAACATTAAGGTACACGGAGAACTAATATAAGGTGCTCAGCAATTGATGGGTGAGAACAGCGGAGAATAAACACGGACAAGGGACCGTGTGCTGGCTGCGGATGACTAAAGTTTACTAGAGAAAAAATTTATGCATCTTCGCCACTAATATGGTTTTATCTTTAAGAGACCACTTTTTGTTACTTGACGCATGCGCGGGTATAGTGAAAAATTTGCAACCACCCCTTGTCTTTCACAGGTATATTGGCGTATGGGCACAGTATACCCTAATAGTTGGTAGTCAGCGCTCGTCCTGCCTTCCTTCCTGGTCGGTGTTTCTTTTCCGGTGTTCTCATCCGTAATTTTGCACCAACTAGGTCGCATTCATACTCTTTTAAGCTCAGCAAGTGAAACTCCATGTTTATGTATGCGACTGCAGGGAGCTCTATTGCCACCGGTGAGAATGCAGAGCTGGTGCATTTGTGCACCAAAGGAGAGCGAGCCTACGTAGTACACTACGACTGCATACCACCCAGCGCGCAAGATTGCGGCAAAATGGGCTGGATGCAATGCTGTCCGAGTATCGCGTTTCATTCGCTGAGCAGTGTTCATGCGTGGACCTTCCTAAGCAAATAGAGAGGGACCAATTCACTATGCTGCGCCAAGGAAACTTCTAAATATTCAAGCCCAATTACATACAGGGGGCCCCCAACTATCATGAACGAAGCTTTAATAAGACCACCTACGCGGATAAGACATACTATGTGTTTAGAGGGACTTCAAGTTGTTCTGAACGGCGTTTTTCGGTGCTTCTGAGGTCAGTTGAGAAATTAGGAATAATTTTAGTTCCCGACATGCAATCAGTGTATTCAAGGCATTGACATCACCTCATAATTTTTTTTTTGACAGAAGCCAATCTGTAAACCATGGAAGTAAATCAGAGTCATCAGAAGCTTCAAAATGATGTTTCTGTGTCGGTAGGCGTAGTATGTTTATTTCTTGCGATGAAAGATAAGTATCGTGATGTACCAACAACAACCTGTGACCTGGTGCTGTGTGGAATAATATCTAATAGGCCCAGAGGCAGGAAGCTATCTCGCTTTTAACTGGGTCAAGCGATGGCCACAACACGCATTGTGTTCATGCATTACAAGATGCGTGGATAGCTCCAGGAGATAACTGCATACAAAAGTAAACAAGGAAACGACCTTGCCGGAGCAACAAGCCGTCGATGAACAGCGTTACGTCTGACTCGGACTGCTGCATGGCGAGGATATCCCGTGCGCGACAAAGTCGCTTTGCGTGCTTGCGGTAGAATTGCGCATTAGTATTTTTCAATTTATACAGCGTTATTATCCGCGAAAAAATAACAACAAAGAAAACATGCGATGTGTTTGTGACTCTGGCCGGTAACCTACCTTTTTATTCTTGATAAAGGCGACTTCGCAACTGTAACGTAGGAATAAAACTGCGTCATTATGAGAAACGTAAAGTTCCCGAAACTATTATAATCAGTTTCCAAAAAGAGTTTTGAACAAGTAGACAGTTTGCGAAAGGGCGCCGCTATTTCTGGAAGGCGGTATCATATCATTTGGCTGGCATCTCCGACTGCGGTTGCAATGTAAAATTCAAGTCACGTGGTAATTACGCAGCTCCAGAAAAACGACTTGCGTACGTAGGGACGACGGATTCAATGATATTTTGGCAGGTGAAAGACATTCAAGATAGTTGATCATTCCGCTACTATTCGCCAATTCAGTAGTAGTCATCAGAATCCAAAGCATCGGACGTGAATTCCAGTATGTTCATCACGCTGAAACGGCGAAAGCGTACGTCATCTATGCTTGACTAAATGTTTTTTCACGTCATTAACCAATACAATAGGCAAATAAAGGAGTCGAAGATTTTATGTATATTTGTAGCAGCTACAAAGAATTTTCATATGATAAAGCTGTCCCTGCTGTATAGTTGAAACACGTCATGGCTATCCAGGAACGCCGAAGCCGCAGCAGAGATTATGGCACGCATGGAAACTTTAGACCACTCCCTCGCTCTAATAAGCCCGGCGATATTCCGAACGTATACACATTTTTTCTGACAGGGGACCTCCTGTCAGAAAATATATACATTAGAGGAAATACAAAGCGAAGACTAACACTAAGTTAACACTAAGAATTCAATATAAGCGACTGGTCGCAAACGTCACAACATAAAGTACCAAGTGTAGAATGATTATTTCAAGCATTCTTATTCGCACTTCGTGTAGCATGAACACGCAAAGATTAAAATGTTCACCTGGTTGATGGCGGGCCCACCCCAACAATGTTTCCAGTGAGAAAAGGGGTATTGTCTTCGTCGTTAGCAAAGTCATCAGGTGGTGGCGTCAGAAGCCATGCGGCGGTTATATCATCCAGGATAGTTGCTTCGGCTATAAAGCAAACAAAACGACAGTATCTTTTGAGGACATACCACTCTATAACGCAAAACATGTTGCATGTGGCTGGCCGCAATCTGATTATGTTTGCTTGGGAGAATAAAATCGTGCCACAAATAATTGCTACATAAGTATACCGACATTCTCCGCCTTTTATGCACTTTTTTCTTCCTGATTTGCTCTTTGCATCAATTATCGCCGACATAAACCAACCTCACTGTTACACTGTGTTCAGAAAGAATTCCAAGTTTAATTATTTGTCTGCACCAAGATGGAATTAGTTATTTGCAGATGCAAATGAAATCGGTTTATCTCCTATCTAAAGACGATAGAATTAGGCAAAAGCATAAATGAATCGCTGCTCGCAAAAATTTGGTGATGGTGACCGCATGCGGTCGCGCGTAATATTGCACGTATCATACACTTGTGCACACATTTCGGTTTACAATGTGTAAGGTATACACTGTGTACACAATGTAAACGGTAATTTGAGCACTAGTGCTGGATACGTGCAATTTTCCGCGCGACCGCAAGCGTGCGGTGCGGCTTGCGGCGATGGGGGGCTCGAGAGTAAATCGGCACTTAATCTGCCCTAAGTGGCAGGCAACACATCGGGCATATGCACGTAGTGCGCATCTTCCGACGAGTCACTGGCGGCGGCATTGAGAAGCACCCTCCTGAAAGGAGTCAGCCGCCAGCCGAAATTTTCTGCGTCGTTGCGCGTGCTTGCTGGTGTGATTCGCGCTTTCGGAGCAAACTTAGGCAACACCCATCGCACGTGTGTGGTGGCGAAAGCTTCCAGGCATGTCGAAAAATAATTGCGGCGTGGTGGGGTTCTCATATACCAGCAAGAACTTGCCAGCGCCACGGTTCGAACCCTTCGCCACGAGGCCTCATGAGCGGGATCAACGGCAGCTATTGATCACCACGGTTCGGCGATAAACTTCTTGTTGTCATGGTTTCTGTTGCCATCTCGGTATTCTTAGCACTTGAAGGGGAGTGCACAAAATGAGAGGAGTGCCGTTCGGACAGCTTTGGGGCACTTAGACTACCGGCCTTTCACAAAGGAGAAGACCTTCGATCCGTGGCCTCGTGCGTCTGCTATGTGCAAGGGCAAAAAGGTGCTGGTGCGTTTCTTGACATGCAAAGCGCGAACTTCTTTTACCCATCTCTCAATTCATTTTCACCCTTCTCCAGTGCTGGGTAGCTTTCCGGGCTCAGCTAAGCTAACCTGCCTGCCTCTTCCTGACGACTTCCCTCTCTCTCTTTCTCTAGCACTTGAACATGTATGCACGGGCAAGCGATGAACTTCATACGGTCTAGACATGCTTGTTTTTGTTTGTCAGCAGTGCAGCATGGGGGTCAAAGCTAGATATTTCGCTTGGGTTCCAAATGCCGCTTAACACTTCTACATTTGGCGCTTCTTTACCGCTTAGATATAACAAGTTCATCTTGTATGTACGAGCTGCTGAGGCTTGCAAGGACCGATTTAGTTTGTTCATTGCGCATTAAACCGTAGCATAAGTTGTCGAGCAGTTCATGTTTTGTATTCACGATATGTTCGCGCATGTTGAACTGTTGCTGCTGCGGAACAATTCTTTCTCGGCATGCGTTGAAGCTCACACCACCACACACATGCGACGGGTGTTGCTTATTTCTATCGGAAAGCGCGAACCAAACAGACAAGCATGATCAACGACGCAAAAATCACGGTGGGCTGCTGCGTCTTTCCCGCGTGCATTTACGAGACCGCCACCAGTGGCGCATCCGTCGGCGCGCACTTCGCGTGTAGACCCGTTTTTGCTGACCAGCTTACTTTACCGGAATCGGATGAAGCTTTCGGCGGTGCTATGCACGCAGCCTCAGCAAAAGCGCGCAAATACCAATACATTGCTGTTTCTCCCACGCTTACGTACGATCACCTGACGGAAACACAAAATGTGTGTTTGCCAACGCAGTATGTCCATCCCTGCTTGAAAATGTGGAGTGGTAAAGCCCTGTGCAGCAGTTGGCTGCAGAAATAGTGATGGGTGTATTGAGGAATGAAGTGAATCTGTGTGACCAGGTTCATGGAGCGCTTCTTTCTACGGCTTGTCTGTGTGCCTGGCTCTGTGCGATTAATGATTTTCTAGAGGATAACAAAGTGAAGTCATATACCAGCGTCCTTGCAAGAACAAACTTCCTCCCCGGAATGTCGGCAAGAGTTTGTCCTCCTCGATAGACAGTGATAAAGGTAGTAGCGCTGCTTCGTGGCATAGTAAGCTTATCGCACTTTATCTGCACAAAACCACTCCAACTCATGGAAACTTACGTCCACTCTATGGCAACGTATATGAAGAAAATGTTCTTGGGCGCACACTTCAGTCAACGCACCGAAGCATCGGTGACGGTTACTACGCCGACAATCGACTGATGTTCACAGCTGAACGTGATGGTCGACAGAGTAAGCTAGTTTGTAGCAATAACACGTTTTTGGAAGAAGGTACAGAAAAGTACAGAATAGTTCCGTTGCACACTCGCTTGTGCGCAGCAAGAACTTTATCGCAACTTAGTCCACCTATGAGCGATTAGGCAAAAAAAAAAAGGTAGTGTCCACATCGATGAACTTTACTGAAACAGAACTTAACGAAACGGAAGTTTACTGATCCCCACAGGCGTCATGCACATCCATTATAAACTAGGAAACAGCGGAGATAGCTGAGTTAAGCAATGGACGCGTTACCACGATTTCAAAGATCGCGGCGCACACGGGATCGCCGTGTAAAGTGTCAATACAGGGTGGAATGTTCCGTCTTCTGGGCAACACTGGCAGGACAAATCAGGCTTCACTAACCGCTGCCTGACTCGCTGGAAACGCTTAACTATTTCCGCGGCTTAAATAGCGGGCATGTGGCTGCATGGCCAAGGCATGCTAGTAGAACGATGGGAACTGAAGGCCCCGCTATGTAGAGTAATTGACATTGCTTGACCGGGTGACGTCACGTGCATGACAGTGTCAGCGTTACAACGTGCAAAGAAATGGCCGAAAACGCCCGAAAAGGCGCAAGCGATCGTTCTTTGAATTATGGAAGGTGGTTCGGGGCGCTTGGCCGGGACTACTTCAGGAATCAAGGCTAAGTGCTCAACGAGTGCGTACACGCGTTTAACAAAGACGAACATAAGCAAAAGAACTGCATAGGCAAGATACAAGCGGTACACAGGACGAATACTTTCAAGGCTATAGTAAAGATAGCTTATGACCCGCTGAAGCTGCAAACAAAACTGATTACAAGGCTACTTTCGCGGAAAGCTCGCAGGTAGGAACGTCCGTTCTATCTTTAAATGGCACTGCTGGCACGTGTCCTTCAAGCCATGATTGCGCTTCACTAATTTCCTCGGCATGCATGCGCGTAAAAAATAAATTAGGGGATTTGAAGTCGCGAGGTTATGTCTGATAGCTTGAGCACAGATAGCTATCACTCGACTAAGCATTCGTAGCCGCACACGTAGCACAGCCATTGAACGTGCAAAATTTGTACCCAATGCCCTTAGATCGACAAGGATTAGATTATTACTGGCCCAAATGCTGTGGACACTTGGGACTTCAGACAAGCTTGCCGCTAAGCTTCAACGGAATGCTATACTTCTTACAGGCAACAAACTTGGAAAGACTGGCTCCAACAAAAGTGTATCTTACCAAAACGCTGGCCAGGTTGGTGGGCCACTGTCTGGTCTTTCCGGTCACAAGTCTTCAAGAGGCTTCCTGTCTTGTCCGGCGCGTTACTCATAAACAATCCACGAACGT
Source organism: Dermacentor variabilis (assembly GCF_050947875.1). Classification (NCBI taxonomy): domain Eukaryota; kingdom Metazoa; phylum Arthropoda; class Arachnida; order Ixodida; family Ixodidae; genus Dermacentor; species Dermacentor variabilis. The sequence continues at coordinate 90,773,778 of NC_134578.1, forward strand.
CAGCCCTGGGTTGACGGGAACTGGCAAATGCTAAACCAAGTTTGTCGAAGTGACCTTCCAGTATTTCTTCGGGCTTTTTTTGCAGCGCGACATGGAGAGCGGCAGCGAGGCGCAACTCGCACCTCGTCGTGACGTGTACCAACAGACATGGCAGCGAACGCGGAGCGCACAAGCAGATAACGTCGTGCTGCAATAACGCGTCTCCGGGACGCGTGGCCATGACGCAGGCGTAGACGACACCTGCACTCTCGGTCTTGGCGCACTTGATATGGCAGCCCGGATACTTCAAAGCAGTCGCCAATCGCTCATGCAGAATGAAGCGGGCGGTCAGCGCCGCAGCGGGAGTGGGAGCTCCAGTGGCACGATAAGAACACCACGAGCGCAGTAGTTGCCTTTCCGCGAGGCAGCAGTACAGCCAGGCAACGAGGAAGGTACGGGTCTCTTCCGTATAAAGACCTTCCAGGGCAAGTCGAATTGAGTGTATAGCCTGCATCTGCGTAACATCCGTCAGGTCTGGTAGCCACCAGATGTCGGCTTCCTTCAGGGACAGCAGTTCTTCCGCGGACATTTGGGCGAGCGCACCGCAAAGCACTTCCAAGTCTCTTTGCGTCATCGCAAATGCCGAAAAAGGCTGGGGCGAGCTTCCTGTAGCGCCAGCTTCGACCTTCGATACTGTGACCCTGCTCTGCCACTGTTCGTCGCCGTCGTATCGGTTGGTGCACAACAGTTATCCGTTGCTGGTGAATCAAAACTTGCTTGCAGTGAATTCTGTCGATGCTGCAGCGTAATGACTACACGGGGCGACAACTCCGTAGCACAGTGAAACGTTAGCAGGTGTGTCGCAGGTTATTGCGTTTTCTTGCGCTGGCTTCCGCAGCGCCCTCTAAAAATCTGCATTCCACAAGTACCCGCCACGCGAGGTGTTCCTTCGCTTCGAGGATGGCTTGCACAATCTTGATAGCACACCTACCTAAAAAAATGTAACACGATGAACGAAGCTGAGCAAGCGAGAACATTACTAAAGAAGACACCTTATAGAACCAAAACAGGGCCATGACGCACTCCTTTGTCATTCTGGGTCATTCCGTACGTGTACGCAGATTCACGTGAGCTGAAGCCTGAAAGCAGGAAAGGGAGTATTCATGTGGCTGTTGCAAGAAAGAAAAGAAGGGGAGAATTCACTGGCCGACGCCTGAACAACAGACATATGTGGGCGCTACGCGACTCTTCTGTCCGCAATACTAATAGTGACATCACAGTCTAATAGGGGGATTTACTCGGGGCCTTGTGCCTTTCATGCAGGGTGCATCTGATGACTTCAAGTGGCTCCAACCAAAAAGTAAGCTTATTTTCCGTACGTTTCAGTGCCAACTCGGCTCCTTGAGGGAAAGGGGGCAGGGGGGGTAATGACGACGGGGACGTCAAGGCGCAACTTTTAAGATGTCATAATCGACGTAGGGGGAAAAAGCGTGTGTAAAATGAAGTGAAAAAACGTGTGTAAATGAAGGCGAAGCTACGTTCGATGCCGATCACATCACATGCTGTGGCATCAAGTCAATTGCAGACACTGAGGCCAGCGTCGAATCGGTCTGCCTGCAGACGAGTGCAGTAAGGAACAAACTTTAGCGCGTTTCCAAATGTAAACCTAAAAAAGAGGAACGGCTGTAAAATGCAACAATTTACGAAATTCATAACGTACAGGGGTGATCACACTCGTCTAGAACCTCCAGCTGCGTACGGCGGAAGAAATAAACTGAAATTTAGCGTAGCTGCTTGACTGGCGGCACGGTTTGAGCACTGCGGCACATACGATTACTATTCGCTTTTTTCTCTTCGGCGCGTCCATGGCTTCTGCGAGACCAAACCATAAAGTGAATGAGTAAAAACTTTATTGAATATAAATAAAATAAGGCACGATGGATGGAGCCTGTATTCCAGGGCCCCACTGGAACGAACGGCTCCCTGGGCTTGGTTCAGAAGATCCAACTGGCTCTCCCGACCCTCGTCCGCAAGCCATGCCTCCCACTGCCTATTCCTCATTAGTGGATGTTGGTGTAATATGGGGCTGTCTATGTGAGGAGGCCTCCTCGGGCCCTCCCACGTGATGTGCTCTAGTGTGGGTGTGTCTGTGCACCACGGGCACTCGTCAGTGAACCTCGCGGTATTTATTCCGTGTAGGTGGTGCAGGTCGGAGTATGTATTCGTGTGAATACGACGCCAGACCCTCTCCCGTCGGCTGTTTAAATCGGAGTGAGGTTGTCCAAAACGTATTCGCCCTTGCTTTTGCTGTAGGATCATGTCACGAGAATTCGGTGGAAGATCGTCGCTAGGCCATGCCGTTGCTCGGACGTTTAATCCTCGAGCAATACGGTCTGCCCTAGCGTTTCCTGCCAGTCGCTCGTGTGCCGGACGCCAATATGATAGTGTGGTGACCCTCTAGTTGATTGCCTAAAATTTTTATTATTGATTTGGCTGCCGGTCCATGTACAAACAGGCGGCAAGCCGCTTGTGAGTCGGATAATATGACAGCCGAACTGCCTTGGCGCTCGGCGTCCTGAATGGCCAAGGCGATGGCTGCAGCCTCTGCCACGCACGCCGAGGCGGTTTTGAAGGATGACGTTGTTATCTTTTTCTTGCATGTAGAGACCACCAAACCCGAACCATAGAGTAACATAGTAAAGTAAAGAGTGGACACTCCCGTAGGCGACTGCGGCCGACTTTGGCCCTCAGCGCCCCCAGTGGAATCGGTGAAACGCACCAGCCTCTAAGATGGTCGCCGCACGCCGCGGAATGTCGGACGCCATAATTTCAGTTTCGGTTATTTTATTATTTTTGCTACCCATAACTTTGTATAAATCGAGCGACTTCACGTAGGTGCTTCTGCAGCTGTTGATATGTTAACATGACGAGCACGCAAAGGTATTTCACTTGATGCTGCTTTTATTTAAGTTCGTATTTGTTGTTTCAAGCTGTAACTTACCACAACAATCATGTCAACTGTTGAGGAATTAGAATTTTATTGTTTGTGATATTGTGCTTCTAGTAAAAAAGGGTATCGTAAATAAATGTGCCATGTTCCTTCAATATCAATCAATTCCCTGCACAGCCAAGAACACGAAAATAGCAGCCAACAATTTATTGCAGCAAGATTGTGAGAAAAGTGGCAGGCATGAAAACAGAAAGAAACTGCGAAATGCAAGTCATGCAGAAAAGTCGGAATTTAATGGCGTGATTGTAATAACTTTTTTCGACAAGCAAAACACATACAAGACGGGTTGTATCTAGCCAGAGAATGAAAAAAAAAAAGACTCCGAGGACACGCTAGCAATTAATTTGCTCAAAATGGGATTGTTTTAGAAGGAGAAAATATGACTCTTTTTCTTTTACTTCTGCGAAAAAGGGTTCATTAAGGTAGCAAAATTATGTGAACGGTTGCGTGCCAAAATAAAATGGCTACAAAAATAATTGGGCGTGCCGCAACCTCCTCATCTCGAATGTATAAGCCAGTGCGTTCCTCATGAAACAGCTGCAAGATATTGGCGTGTCAGTCAATTAAGCACTTTGTAACTGTATAATAATTAAGGTTACTTAGGTCTCACTAATCTCAAGGTACCTTTAATAGTTGATCAGCCTCCGTTGACTTAACCTTAGTAACTAGTATTCATTAGTCTAATAATTTAACATACATTCATTAAAATAATCCTCGCTATTCCTAATTACCCTCAATTATTCGCCTTTACGTTAAGCTAATTTTTTCATAACTGACCTTATTATTCTTTATTAACCTTACTTACACACATACCTTAGTACTCAATATATATAGCCAAAATCATAAATCTCATTAGTCATACGTAGTCATAAGGCATTCTCATGTATACCTCCATAAGACCTCATGTACACCCATGCATTCAGTGCCTCGTGTCACGCATTATGGACTGGAAAACGGACGGACAGACGGGCAGAGTACCGAGGGAAGTCGCCCTGGAATGCTTGCCAGGAGTACCTGATAACCATCGGCCTTATGTTATTGCTTCCACGTTTCCACTGCGCTTGCGTACCCAACGCTGTTCCCTGGCAGTAGACCTTGCGCGGCAGGTCGCGCTACTTGCGCAACCGTCATGCGAGGTGGGGCGGAGAGGGGTTCCAGCTAATTCTAGTGGACTCTTTCCTATCAGCCATACCTGGTTATTCTGGCCACCAATAGATGACGCCACAAGCGGATGCGCTTCTCCTTGCTGCCACTTGCTGGCGCTCTAAGCAGCGTCCGCACAGCTCGGGCAACACGCTCGCGCGTTCCCTTTCACAAAGGACCACCCTGTACAAGGAAAAGCAGTGTGATACGGACAAAAAGTTTTATAGTTGCAGTCAGTTTGTGAGTGCAGAAGTTGGGGCATTTGCTACGGTTCGCCGTGCTCTTCTCAGTTTCGCAATGGATGCAGCTGCAGTAGAATTTAGCTGCAGCGGCGTCGAGCATGCAGCAATGCACACGGGGGCTGTCAGGAAAATTATGTTGAAAGCCGTGACGGCGTCCCCCGAGACTGGCGTGGAAAGTGCGTTTCGTGGAATTGAGCCGTGACGACGAGTCCTTAAGCAAAGCCGTTTCCACGGCGCGATGGCGCATGCCCCCTGCCCCAGCGAATTAGTCGCCAAACGTCTTGGAAGGGTCGCGTGCGTTGCCGCGCGCCGGAAAGTCCCCAGAAAAAAGAAAGTGCCGGGAAACGCGCTGTTGTAAACCCTCGTGTAGAGTTACTGTATGTGCTACACGGTAGCATATACAGTAACTCTACCCTCGTGCAGCTTACTGCATTGAAACTCCACTGGTAGCTCGACGTCGCTGCGGTGCCGAAGACGTGCGCAGCGTCAGGCTGCAACTCCACTGTGAAACAAAAAAACTCTCGGGGCCTCGTGCCAATTGTGAAGCACGTGGTTGCTGGCTTGCGTTGACAGCTATCAAATTTAACAAAACAACCTGGCGCGTTGCACTTGAGCCACACCTAAAAACATGTTGCTGAAAATAGTTTTGCAGCGTCGGCCCTCTCTTGCATGTGGTGGCAGCGCGTATCTGATTTCACGTATACTCGTTTAAGGCGCGATAACACTGGGTCGATAAGAGACAGGCAAGACGCTGGCGCCAACGACTGACTGTCTGTTGTGCGTTACTAAAACCATTTTATTAGGCCAGGCCGACAACGACGCAGCTGACGAGCGTGAGTTGTACTGCGACGGCTTTCTTGATGACGGCAACGATAAAATCAGCGTGCTGACCATCGTTCGACCGAATCCCGCACTACCGGCCATCGAACCGACAACGCCATACCAAAAGCGTCTTCGCTTGTATGTGTAATTAATGGCGCTCAAAATGAGTCAAACATGCCTACCAAGTTGAAATGCACAACTTTCAACCCTCTCAAGCCGTGCACATGACGTTTCAGCCAATGTTGATCCTGTTCAGCGAAGGTTAAGCCTGGCGCGTTGAGGTCGTGCGCAATGTAAGTACTTAAGAAGATGGGAACTGCTTTGATAGTTCAGTTCTGGCCTTATAAATTTGAAATAAACTGCATTTCACTTCGTACTGCGCATACTCAATAAGCGGCGACACAGCGCTGTACGACACCATACCCGTGGGCTGCCGGTCGCATTCGCTACGTAGATGGGTGGGTCTGTACGTGTTGTCATGCTGAGACATTTCTCAATTTCAGAGCTCAACTGTTCTGCGTCCAACCGGAAACTAGAGACAGTGCATTCACACAGCGGCGTAAACAACCGCCTCGCTCAGTTACCAACGGTATCAGCTATTGCATGCGTGTTTTCGCAAGGGAACAACACGGCCTATAAATGAGCACTGAAGCGAGCACAGTTTCCTGTAATAATGCTTAATGGCACGCGCAAATTGTAAGTATAAAGTGGTTAAAGAAAAGCGAGAATCAGTAATTAATTACGAGCCCGTGATATCTCCATCTGGATCACAGTTGCTGTAGTTTAAGTGGTTCGGCCACTCATATAGACTCGTCTCAGGGTGGAACAACACAGCGCATATGCGCAGATATGTATGTTTTACTATGTTTTGAAATTATTTCATATCAGCGATACGCCTTTTCAGAAAAAATTGACGCTGACAACGATCTGTGGCTGTAGGTGTCACAGCAAACAAGTACACTCCTTGCTAAACTTCGAAGACTTCTTCAATATGCGAAATGTCAAAATAACGTGTAAAACGAATACAAGAAGCAAGCTGCAAGGTCACAAATCAGCGACAACAAACTCCAAGGCATGCGTATAGGCAAATCGAACTCAGCATGCCTTTATCGGCTGTTGCGTTTCGCCTGCGACACGTGGTTTTGCCGGCGCGACTGCGGCGGGGCGGCAGACATTTTGGCCCGATCGTCGTCGCCGCAACACTCATCGCCAGGTGTTTCCAGGCGCGACTGCGGCGATGCGACCGCCTAGGGACCATCCTCGCATTCCAGTCATTGTGCCCGAAACAGGCGATGCCAAAGCAGGGATCTCATTCCAGTCATTGTGCCCGAAACAGGCGATGCCAAAGCAGGGATCTCGTTCCAGTCATTGTGTCCGACCGGCAGCGCCACGACAGGGTGCTACGAGATCGTGCTCGACATGGTGCTACGGCATCGCTACGACAGTGTGCGTCACCATTAGCCCATTGTACATTCACGTGCTCGTCTTTTGAGGGGTTCCTTCTTGCCCTCAACTGCGAGAGTATAAAAACAGCTGCCCCCGGACGCCAAAAGGAGGGCTCCGATTTCTTCTGTTGAGTGAAGTGCTCTCCCGTCTCCCTACTTCGGTCAAACCTGACCGCCAACTCTTTGCGATGTTAAAATAAACAAGTTGTTTTGTTGTTACCAGTCGACTCTTGCTTTGCCGGGACCTTCGGATGCTTCCAGTTGTACCCCAGGCCGCCAGGCCAACGCTACCCTTGGGGCTTGCGACCCAGGTACAACCACGGGCGTCAGCGCCGAGTTCCCAACAGATCGTACCAGCAGTCCGGATTCCAAACATCTGGTTGGCAGCGGTGAGATCGCCTACGACTTCAAACAACTGTCTGCCAGCGGCGAGATCGCGACAACGGAGGCCAGCAGCGAAGAGATGCAGTTGACTGTATGCTGAGCAGCTCAACGACGATCCGGGAGCAGTGCAACGAGCCCTGTGTGACGACTGGTTGCCTGCAGCGGAACGACTGCGCGGAATTCCTGCCTGCGAGGTTTGGTGAGTGCGGGACTTTCTTCTTCTGAGCTTTGCCAGGCTTTTGTTAGTGTTAGAAACAGAGCTGGTAATTGTGGTTGTCGTTGCTGCCGGGTTAGTTGCGGCAAGACAATAGTAAGCAGTAGAGAAAGCAGCATTCAGAGCAGCCATGGATTTGAAGTCGTTGCGCAAACCGAAATTGTTGGAGCTTGCAAGAGAGTTGGGTCTGGATGTCTCAGACAAACTAAGAAAACCGGAACTGATAAAGGCTATTCTTGAGTTAGAGGCTGAGGATGACGAGCTGTCGGAATGCCTTGAGACCATTGAAGAGAGAGAGACTGCAAAAAGACAAGAGCGTGAACGTAAAGAACAGAAAGAAAAAGAAGAGCGTGAACGTAAAGAACAGAAAGAGCGAGAGCAACAAGAGCGTGACCGTCAACACGCTTTGGAAATGAAGCGTCTTGAGGTAGAGATGGAACGCGCTCGTAATGGAAGTCAGGCACACGGTGCAGGAGAACGTTCAAAATGACGGACCTGATGCGGCCGTTTAAGCTTGGAGAGGACATTGGTTTGTTCCTGGTTAACTTTGAGCGAACGTGCGAGAAGCAGGGGTTCTCTCGGGAAACGTGGCCACAGCGCTTGCTCACTTTGTTACCCGGCGAGGCGGCCGACGTAGTCGCTCGCTTGGATAGAGAGGAGGCAGAGGATTTCGACACAGTGAAATCGAGTCTTCTAAAAAAGTACCGGCTGTCTGCGGAGGCGTTCCGTCGGAAGTTTCGGGAAAATGAGAAAGGCAGAAGTGAGTCATATACAGAGTTTGCGTATAGGCTTATGTCGAACATGCAGGAGTGGCTCAAAGAAGAGAAAGCGTTTGGTGACCACGATAAAGTTCTGCAGTGTTTCGGGCTAGAACAGTTTTATAGTCGGTTACCGGAGAACGTGCGATACTGGGTCTTGGATAGGCCAGACGTGAGTACGGTGGCTAGAGCCGCTGAGCTAGCCGAGGAGTTTGTGACGCGTCGAGCTCGCGGAGCTAAGGACGGTCAAAAGGGTGAATTTGGCTCGAAGTTTGAGAGGCCGAAGTTCACACCCATGAGAGCAAAGGGGGACACGCGTAGTGCGGATGCGAGCGAAAGCAGTCCGACCAAACGTAAAGAGACGGCGGCAGCCAAACGCAGAAAGCGGTTCGAGATGAGGCGAGCGCGCTTGTGTTATACGTGCCAGAAGCCGGGTCACTTTTCGGCGCAGTGTCCGGAAACAACACCAAAAGTTGTGTTTTTTTCAATAGGCAGCACTGACGAGAACATGAAGCTTCTCGAGCCTTACATGCGAGACCTCCTCGTGAACGGGAAAGAGTGCCGAGTGCTTCGCGATTCCGCAGCTACGATGGATGTAGTTCACCCGTCTTATGTAGAACCCCATATGTTCACGGGCGAGTGCGCGTGGATCAAGCAAGCCGTGGAAGCTCATAGCGTGTGTCTGCCGGTAGCAAAAGTGCTTATTGAAGGACCTTTCGGAGCGCTTGAGACGGAGGCGGCAGTGTCATCTATGCTGCCACCCCAGTACCCGTACCTATTTTCAAACAGGTCCGATCACCTCCTGCGCGAGAAGGGGCTTTTGTTTGGTGAAGCTAGTGTTCAGGCCTTAACCAGATCGAAGGTTCGGGAGCTCGCTGCAAAGGCGGTAGTTGCGGGGCCGACGTTATCAAACAACGAAAAAGGGTCAGAGGCGCAGCAAGCTGATATTCCGAGCACGCCCGAACTGAATAAACTTGAGTCTGTAACGTTAAAGGCGCCAGATACTGGAGAGGAAACGCCCGACGCGGGAAAGTTAGAAGAGCTATCTACTGATTTGCTCATCGCGCCTACGTCAGACGGACTTGATAGGTTGCTAAAAGTCAGCCGGACGGCTTTGATAGCCGAGCAAAAAAAGGATGGCAGCCTGGAAAACGTGCGCTGCAATGTCAAAGAAGGTGTCGCCAGGAAAACTGCGCGTTTTGTGGAAAGAGGTGGAGTCCTGTACCGGAAGTATCTAGACCGCCGAGGAGTGGAGTTCGATCAGCTGGTCGTGCCTCAATGCTATCGTCAGGATCTGTTGCGCTTGTCACACGGGGGTTCGTGGTCCGGACACCTAGGAGTTAAGAAAACTAAGGACCGTCTCTTGCAAGAGTACTATTGGCCAGGGTGTTTTCGGGACGCAGACCATTTCGTGAGGACATGTGACACTTGTCAGCGGGTGGGCAAACCAGGGGACAAATCGAGGGCGCCGTTGAAATTGGTACCTATCATTACGGAGCCTTTTAGACGGCTCGTTATTGATACTGTGGGACCTCTGCCGGTAACAGCCACGGGGTACAGACACATTTTGACTGTGATCTGCCCAGCGACAAAGTTCCCTGAAGCAGTGCCGCTTAAAGAACTCAGCTCAGTTGAGATAGTTAATGCACTACTGTCCATATTTGCGCGAGTTGGTTTTCCTGCGGAAATCCAATCAGATCAGGGCACAGTGTTTACTAGCGCTTTGACGACAACTTTTCTCGAAAGGTGTGGGGTAAAGCTGTTACACAGCTCAGTGTACCACCCACAGTCGAATTCCGTTGAGAAGCTCCACTCCGTCATGAAGCGCGTGTTGAGAGCCTTGTGTTTTGAACATCGAACTGACTGGGAGCTGTGTCTGCCTGGGGTGATGTTTGCTTTAAGAACCGCGCCGCATGCAGCTACGGGGTTTTCGCCAGCTGAACTGGTGTACGGTCGCTCGCTTCGATCTCCGCTTCGCATGCTTCGAGAATCGTGGGAAGGTAGGGGCGACGACCCAGTCGTGGTGGAGTACGTGCTTAAGCTCCTCGAACGCTTAAGAAGGGCACAGGAGTTGTCAGGTGAAGCAATGACAAAGGCCCAGCAGAGGGCCAAGGTTTATTATGATCGGACAGCCAGGGCCCGTCGTTTTGAGGTTGGCGATGAGGTCATGATATTGCGCACATCGCTAAACAACAAACTAGACGTGCAGTGGGAGGGCCCAGCACGAATTGTTCAGAAACTGTCGGACGTTAACTACGTGGTAAGTCTGCCAGGAAAGCGGAAAGCACAGCAAGTTTACCACTGTAATCTGCTCAAACCTTATAGACAAAGGGAAGCAGTGGTGTGCATGATGGTAAACGTTCCTGAAGAGCTTCCGGTCGAGCTTCCGGGACTAGGCTCAGTGACGAACAGGGAAGACACCGGTCAAGTCATTAGTGACCTTATCAGTAAAGCACCGCTGTCGCCCGAGCAGAAAACCGAACTACACCAGCTATTACAAGAGTTTCAAGGTCTGTTCTCTGAGAGGCCTGGTAGGACTTCTGTACTTACTCATGATATAGAACTTACCTCCACAGAGCCAGTACGATCCAAGGCGTATCGGGTGTCACCCCGCCAGAGCGATATTATGGAGGCTGAGGTAAAGAAAATGCTACAGCTCGGTGTTGTTGAGGCAGGTGAGAGTGATTATACCTCCCCTTTGATTTTAGTTGAGGTACCGGGCAAGGAACCTCGTCCTTGCGTCGACTACCGCAGGCTTAATTCCATCACTAAGGATCAAATTTATCCGATCCCTAACATCGAGGAGCGCCTTGAGAAAGTTAGTAGCGCTCAGTTTATTTCCACCCTAGATCTTGTCAGGGGTTATTGGCAGGTTCCACTTACAGAAGAGGCTAGTAGGTATGCGGCGTTCATTTCACCAATGGGAACATTCCGTCCTAAAGTGTTGAGTTTTGGTTTGAAGAACGCGCCATACTGTTTTTCAAGTCTCATGGATAAAGTGTTGCGGGGACAGCAAGAATTCGCTTTACCGTATCTAGACGACGTAGCGATATTCTCCGCATCCTGGTCTGAGCATATGACACACTTGCGGGCAGTGCTAACCCGCCTGCGCGAAGCAGGCTTGACAGTCAAGGCTCCTAAGTGCCAGTTAGCACAGGCCGAGGTTGTCTACCTCGGTCACGTGATTGGTCAGGGTCGTCGCCGCCCCTCTGAAATAAAAGTGGCCGCTGTGCGAGACTTTCCGCAACCGCGCACAAAGACCGATATTCGGTCGTTCTTGGGTGTCGCCGGCTACTATCAGAGGTACATCCCTAGGTACTCTGATATCGCGGCTCCCCTGACGGATGCTCTAAGAAAAACAGAGCCTCAAACAGTCGTCTGGGACGAGACAAAGGAAAGAGCTTTTAGCGCCCTAAAGAGTGCCCTAACAAACCAGCCTGTGCTACGATCGCCAGACTATACAAAAGGGTTCATTGTTCAGTGCGATGCTAGTGAGCGAGGCATGGGCGTTGTACTGTGCCAACGGGAAAATGGAGAAGTAGAACACCCCGTCCTGTATGCTAGTCGTAAGCTGACCAGTCGTGAGCAGGCGTATAGCGCCACCGAGAAAGAGTGTGCGTGTCTCGTGTGGGCCGTTCAGAAATTGTCATGCTATCTAGCCGGCTCGAGGTTTATCATTGAGACGGATCACTGCCCTCTCCAATGGCTGCAGACCATCTCTCCCAAAAATGGCCGCCTCCTGCGCTGGAGCCTCGCTTTACAACAATATTCCTTTGAGGTGCGTTACAAAAAGGGGAGTCTCAACGGTAACGCCGATGGCTTAAGTCGAAGCCCCTAACGTAGGAATCAGCCTCAAAATTGTTTGTTACTGATGTTTTTCTTCCTGAGGCAGGATTTTTTTTTAACATATTGCTTTTGTTTAGTGTTTCAAAGTGATGATATGCTTTCTAGTGCAATTTTTCAATTTGTGGACGCGTTCTGAGTGATGCTAGACTACTGTAAGGAACTAGGCAGTGGTATAACAAGGGGAAAGAGCCTGGCAGGGCTTAGTGAGGGTTGTGCCGTGCTTGCTGACTGAGCGGTTGAGTTTCAGCGTAGTTCTAACGCTTGCCGGGAACGAGAACAAAAATGTGAACTCTCCCGAAGTCACTTTGCAGTGTCCCGTGCGAACCTGAACGAGAGAACGAGGCCTTCTCTGTGCGCTGCGCTCAAGAAACGTCGAGGGACGCCCGACTTCGGTTATGAGCATCATCGAGCGACATCCCTCCGGACAGCGGATGCAGTCCCCTGTCCATCGGGATCTCCTTCCCCCGGCGGGGCGGTCTGTTGCGTTTCGCCTGCGACACGTGGTTTTGCCGGCGCGACTGCGGCGGGGCGGCAGACATTTTGGCCCGATCGTCGTCGCCGCAACACTCATCGCCAGGTGTTTCCAGGCGCGACTGCGGCGATGCGACCGCCTAGGGACCATCCTCGCATTCCAGTCATTGTGCCCGAAACAGGCGATGCCAAAGCAGGGATCTCATTCCAGTCATTGTGCCCGAAACAGGCGATGCCAAAGCAGGGATCTCGTTCCAGTCATTGTGTCCGACCGGCAGCGCCACGACAGGGTGCTACGAGATCGTGCTCGACATGGTGCTACGGCATCGCTACGACAGTGTGCGTCACCATTAGCCCATTGTACATTCACGTGCTCGTCTTTTGAGGGGTTCCTTCTTGCCCTCAACTGCGAGAGTATAAAAACAGCTGCCCCCGGACGCCAAAAGGAGGGCTCCGATTTCTTCTGTTGAGTGAAGTGCTCTCCCGTCTCTCTACTTCGGTCAAACCTGACCGCCAACTCTTTGCGATGTTAAAATAAACAAGTTGTTTTGTTGTTACCAGTCGACTCTTGCTTTGCCGGGACCTTCGGATGCTTCCAGTTGTACCCCAGGCCGCCAGGCCAACGCTACCCTTGGGGCTTGCGACCCAGGTACAACCACGGGCGTCAGCGCCGAGTTCCCAACAGATCGTACCAGCAGTCCGGATTCCAAACACGGCCCACACTGTCCGCACAACATCGAACTCAGGCCCCCTCACCAAGTAGCCGGTGAGTGCTATATAGCCTCCAGGAACGACATGCTGACCTGAAGAAGCCAATAATAATGATTCGCCATCCACGAGACGCACAACCTAGGCGCAGGTACACAAAACCGGCGAAAGCCCCGGCACCCTTTTAAAACGTTTTCAGCGGCGTGAGGCAGAGGGCAGTACAGGATAATGAGAAAGGCGGTTTGTGCTGTATGTTGCTTTTTTCAACCCGTGTTGCTGCGGAGGGCAGCCAATCGATAGCGGTTTGCTCAAGCGGACATGAGGGGGGACAATTAACCAGCAGCGAGTGACAGAAAACGCTTAGGGGAGTTGACGAAGTGAATGTTCTACTTGTTGATGTAGGGGGAAAGTAAAGGCAGTCAGAAGACGTACATTTATTTGTTGTGGGTGTTTCGAAAAATGGGCACTCGGGATGGGATGGGCGAAGTGGTCCGGCCACAGCCCGGCCCGACGTTTTCCTGCGGAAACAAGCACTGTCCTCCACCATGGACAAGAACGGCACCGAGAGCGGCGCTGCTGCGCCGGCGTTGAGAGCGCCGCATGCGAAGCAAAATTCTAATAGCGGGTGTTACCCCTCTCCCATCTCTCGTTCGCACCGCCTTGATTGCCTCCTGCACAGCGCGTGTTTGGGCACGTTTCGTGCCGCGCGCGGTGTGTGCCTACGTGTGTGCGCGTGGACATTTCATTTGAAGGGCGATTTACAGTCTGTTTCACATTTAGGGAAACTCGGAGCGCATTGCATCGCGATGCGGCGAGCGCTTGAGTCAGGCGGCGGCAGCAGCTCGCGCAGCTGCTCGAGGGGCGGGATCTTGAACGGCGTCGTCTGCTACGGCGGCGCGCGCTGGCCGCATTGTCGGGAAGCGTTCTACTGTCAGTTGCAGGGCGCCGATCTCATGGTTACTGCGTGAAATGAGCCGGTATTCTTTACTAAGCCTTGTGCGACGCCCACTGATACGCCTCGAAGGTAAGTTCATCGCTGAAAGGTGCAGGGCAGTCATAGACGACGTACTGATTCCATACATTCTTGACGGCCCGTTTCTGGAAGGCGACTGTATATTCTAACGCGATAGGTCGCCGATCCACACTGCTCCTGTTGTGCAAGAACTGCCGGAAGAGCGCGCAGTCACTCTCTTGGAGTGGCCGCCTCAATCCCCGCGCGCCAACATCATTTAAAATGTCTGGGGCTCGTTGAAAGTATCACTGGCGCAACATCCCCTCTATCAGTCGCCCCCGAGGATAGGCTTCGATCCACCATTGTCAGCGACTGAGACGTGTTGCTAATGAAGACATCCCTGATCAAGTCATTCTACACTTCACTGCCTTCCAGGATGAGCGCTGTCATCGCTGCCGCTGGGGACATGACGAGATACTAACTGAAGTTCCGAGCATGACGTGTCCGATTCACCGCCGGCGGGCAGGGTCTGCCTGGTGTAGTGAATGATTGTCGAGAAAAATCACTTCCGGCTCATTGTCTTAACCTAAAACATTTCTTTAATCGTATCTGTTTGTTTCATCGTGTTCGACCCCCATAGTTATCATTGTTGAGTGCTTTGTTTTGCTTTCGAGTCAAACAAAGACTGAGCACGTTCCGCGCACATCTTGGTGCGTCTTGTCACTGCTTATTACGGCAGCACACACAGTGAAGAAATATACGTGCACGCGCTCATTACCCAGGCCTTTCGAAAGAACAAACGAAGCATGCTGTAAAAAGAAGTTTGTGGAACTCCATTATCGCCAACGCCTTCATTGCCTCGGAGTTTGGCTTCGCACAACGTTTAGTAAAGAATATAAGCTCAGCTCCCGCAGTACCGATGAAATCGGTGCACTGCCCCTGACAGTAGCACGCTTCCCGACAATAGAGTGTTTTAGTTGAGCGTCTTTACGGTACGCTCCGCTCCGAGCTGCCCCGCTAAGCCACAGCGGAGCGGCGGGCGATTTTCACGTTTTAGTTATACGTTTAGCGTAGCGGAGCGGACCTTTCGTAGTTGCAGCGCCCCCTGGCTAAATTCAGGGTAATGAAAGAAAATAAAAACACTTTATGATCACTCTTATACAGTAAAACGTATATATGAATATATATAACTTATTTCTCCGTGAAGTACCTAGACGTGCGCTTGTAATGCGTTACCGGTCCATTTTATCCAATAGAAAAGAAAGCGCCATCTTGGGGAACGCCACGTGTTAGCCAGCGCGCTTGCTTTCTGCATCCAATCCAATCCGTTCTGACGCCAACGCTAGCCAAAGTGCTGCGCGGCACGCTCCGCTCAGGCAGCTTCTTAGCGGACCGTGTTCTTCGCTCCGCTAGCCCGCTTACGGCTAAGCGGACGGCGCATGCGCATTCGCGCTTCCGCTCCGCTTAGCTGCTTAGCGGAGCGTAAACACGCTCAACTAAAACACTCTAATGCGGCCAGCGCGCGCCTCCGTAGCAGACGACGCAGATCACGACTCCGCCCCTAGAGCGTCTGCTCCTGCTCGAGCTGCTGCCACCGCACGACTCCATTGCTTGCCGCATCGCGATGCAATACGTTCCGAGTTTTCGCCTAAGTGTGAAACAGACTGCACACGCTTCTATTTGCCTTTAAGAAGATCGATACGATTGACGATTATTTTTATGGCTGCAAAACGGCAGCGTCTGTTTAACCGTGTAAGTGACGCTGAGCAGGTAATTGTAAACGACATCGTATGTGCCGCTGCAAAAATAGTCAGCACATACGATGCGGCACACACGAGCTAAAGTCATTTTTGTAGTGTCTCACAATGTTTGCTACAAATCCGTGTTCTCTCTGATGGCGACAACGGACTTCCATCGACACTGTGCGGAAATAAAATGATATATCGCTGCATAGCACAAGTACGACATGCGCACACAACTTTAACTAGTACGTCCCCTACAATATGGAATAGAGGCAGCAATTTAGACAGCTTGGCCATTTTTTAACAGTGCCCAAGAGACGGAAGTTGAAAGTATTAGTAATCATTCCTGCTTCAGCAATGCCGTCGCGACCAAGACGCGGGCGTGTATCGTCCAGTAAGTCGATCGAGCGATGCAGTGGTGAAGCGGGAATGAACTCCGGTCATGTTCAATGCATCGTGCATGTATTCAATTTCTCGGCACGCGTGAACTTCGGCCACTGCTAGCGCATACAACAGAAGTGGTTTCCATTTTTTGGCAGCGCACACACAAACGAAACACGAGAAAGAAGACAAGACAAGCGCTCGTCGAACAACTCAAAGTTTTTATATGAATAAAAGAATTATGTACCGAGTAATCTTTAAATTCATGTGGGTTACATATAAAAACCGTCATACACTCAGGAGTGATTAATGGACGCGCTCGCTTCGTTTGCCAGTTGTTTACTTCACTCGGCGCACCGCAGTAATCCATGTCTGTCGTCTGCTTTTTTCGTACCATTTTCTTGTGAATCGGCAGAATTTCACTGGTGGCATCAACCCTTTCGTGTTTACATTGCTGTCGTGACAGTAAACAACGCAATAATAATTTCCGGTCATCCGAAGAGGCGCCGTCGCAAACAAGAGACGTTTCGCGCGCAGCGCGAACTGAACGCGGGCACGACCGCTAAGGGAAGCGGCGGCGGAAACCTACACCCGTTGGAGATGAAATCGTTCCGCCAGGGGAGAAACGAGCGCTGGCGTCTAGGATGAAACTTGGCGTGCGGTCGTCCATACCCTGTCACTTCCTCCACGCTGCTGGCGTGTACTGGATTGATTGATTGATTGATGGATGGATGGATGGATGGATGGATGGATGTTATAACCGTCCCGTTTTGAACGGGGCGGTGGGTTGCACGACCAAGCTCTTGCTATTATACTGCCTAATGACATACCTAAGTTAAAGAAGAAAAAAAGAACGGTGAATTCCCATCACCAAATTTTCTAAACCCCTATTGTGAATTTTCTTTTTCTATATCTCCGTTTTTTGTTGTTTCTCTGCTTTTCTTCCACCAATCTTCCAATCGCCTCTTACTAATCTCTATAGCGGACATGTTTACCTTCCCCCTGCTCTCGCTGAACCCAAGAGCTTCAAGAAGTCCTTGGTGCCTAAATCGACCACTCGGCAGATATCTTCACATTCTAATAAAACATGATCCATAGTTTCCCCAGCTTTACCGCAGCAAGCATGTGCTTCTTCTTCCTTCTTATTTCTCGCTTTATAGGTACGTGTTCTAAGGCATCCTGATTTCGCTTCGAATAGTACTGAGCTTCTCTTTGAATTATCATAAATTGTTGTTTTCCTGATTTGGTTCTTTCCTCTTAATTACTCATGGCAGGTTTCTGTTCTATTGCCGCCACCCATGAGAATATTTAGCAACTCTGACTTTCCTCTTGACGTTCTTTGTCGCCTGATTTTGTTTTTTTCTCTTAATTGCTCATGGCAGGTTTCTGTTCTATTGCCGCCACCCATGAGAATATTTCAGCATCTCTGACTTTCCGCTTGACGTTCTTTGTTGCTGTGTTGCTCACTCTACAGGCCGCGTACTTGATGGTAAGGTTCCTAGTTCTTTTCCTCCACTGTGAATCAATGTTCTTTTTGTACAGATACCTCAACACTCTCCCAGCCCTTTTCCATTCTTTCATATTCCTCAATCGTTCTTTATAATCAATTTTTCTGTTTGCTACCCTCACTTCAAAACATTTCCAGCCCATATCACACTGCACACCTTCATTTGTAGTCTCCACGTGGGCGCCCAATACGAGGAGTCCCACTGACCGTTGGTTCCCATCCAGTCCTCATTGTAACCCTGATTTCAAGCAAACAACCACATTTTCAAAAGTAAGTCCTGGAACCTATACATCTTTCGACATGCCCCTTAGCACCTGTTGTATCCCCATAGCGCCCTGTGCTTCAAGGCTGCATTTCTCTTCCCTTTCACTGTGATTGTTTTTTCCTGTGTTTCCATATGACAATTTCCTTCATTTATCCATATACCAAGATATTTATATTCTTTTACCCGAGGTATTTCCTGGCCCTGTATTGCCACTGTTCACTGTTTTCATTGAATAACATAACACATGATTTTCTAACGCTAAATTTTAAACCTAAGTTTTCGCCTTCCTGTCCACAGATATTAGCCAGACGTTGCAAATCACTTTGCTTGGTAGCTAGCTGCACAATGTCCTAAAATACACCTGGAAGCTGCTTCTCTACTACTGTACCCACTTCTTTGTATGAAAGATTAAACCCGATATTACTTCCTTCTAGCGCCCTCTCCATCCTCACCATGTACATCAGGAACCACTTTGGGGATAAAGGGCACTCCAGCCTCAATTCCTTGTTGGTACAATGGCCATCGAGGAATACCATCTTGGACCACTACCACAAACTATGAACATCCATCCCTAACAGGAAAACTCACAAATACGTACCAGAATGATATGATGCTGGTCATAACTTCAAGCAGCGGTTCATTACAGATGGGGTACACATATATGGCCACATAAACATTATGCTCCACCCAAGTAGGCCAAATGCAAGCTCGACCCCATAAACGAGTTACTTTTTAGATACCAGTGGCATGATATGACATGCTGAGAATCAATTCTTGTTATCTTTAGTCCCAAAATGATCAGTTGTATGTACTCCTGCTCAGACAGAGTCATGCATCTCTGTATCACAGATGTCACATCCTATCTGCCCTATGCAATACTACTTTGCCACATAGAATGGCAGTCTCACTGACATAATCAGTTATGAATTGTAAAAAGTGTTACTCTGCTCTTTGCAGTCTTGTCTCTCATCAGTGCTGGCATAATCTAAAAAAAAAGAACGCCGCTTGATGTTACAAATGTTATGTATATATAACAAGACAACTATTCTTTTTCCTGGTCAAACGAAGCTTCCATGTTATATGAACTGACGTTCTCAAACAATGAATACGCAGTAGGTACGTGTATGTGGACAAGCGTATGAAGCCTTCCAATGGCAAGACGTTGACGAAAGTATATTTCAGTCATATTGGCAACAAAACTTCCTTGCGCAAAACCGACCAACCTCTCTTCATCTAGCATGTTTATCTTTTGTGCTATAAGCATGTGCTGTTTTCTTTGCAACGAGTCTTTTTAGATGTGTCTGCGATGTGGGGGTCCTTCAGTGTTTTTTCTTTATTTGAGTGGAAAACATTGCCCGTCGTCACCTTGTTGTTACCTGTGTCATTAGGCTTGATAGCATGAAATTCAGTTTGCGTTGTTTGCTTAGTCGTGTTACGTCATGTCAAAATGACGGAGGAAGACTACTTTCCGTTTTCTTTTTGGACAGGGATGGACTTTTGACTTTACGCGATGCTCGATCGCTAGCGGCCAAGTGTGGAGCTCCCTGCACTCAACAACCGCGACCCTGCGTCAGGCACATCGTGGCTGGGCATTTAAGGAAGAAGGTTATGTGAATAACGCTATGCTCAATCGGAGCGCCAGTGACCAACAAATGGGTCTTGTTCGGGCAGCTTGCAGCAGTGTGGCGGCTTACACCTGTCCCATAGAATTTGATCCTCCTGTAGATTCATTCTTGCTTTCCGCTTCCTGCAGTGTTGAAGAAGGTGAACTATATGCATTACGTGCTCGTTTAGTGCTGTGCAGACTGTTCATGTATGTGTTAAAACAAAGCTAAGATAAAGCCCAGTGATATGAACTGGAATGGTTTGGGTAGACGCTAACACACACAACCTGTCGCATCGTCAGCTGTCGAAACAGGCTGCATTCCGTCGGGCGGCCTTTGCTTCGCATCACTTGCTTATCTTGCACTTCGAGTGGCAGCATTGAATGATCGTGGACTTTGCGCCATATTTTCCAGCAGATTGAATTTATGTGACATAACTAGTCACATCAAGCAGCCAATCTACGGGCTATCGAATGCGTAGCGACGGGCGGGATGGCATGACATGATTTGGTAAATAAAACGACTTTCATTTCCTCTCGCAATAAAAGCGCGTCTGTTAGAGGGCGCGTGCACATGCGCACGGTTTAAGCCGGCGAGACGCCGGCGGTGCGAGCGCGCGCGCTAAGAGCTAGGCGCGTACACCGATGACAAGAGCGCGCTCTGAAACCACTAGCCGATGCCGTCGCGCGCATGCCACACCTAAATCCTACTTCGCCGTCGTTTAGGTGCTATTACATGCCTTTCTATGCATGTAACGACTTCCGGTCAGGCTGCAATGCAGCCTGACTGGAAGTTTGGGTGTATGTGAAAAGAGTTAGCACATAGAGAGAGAGAGAGAGAGAGAGAGAGAAAACATTTATTTATCATGAGTTTGGGCGACTTCCTCGCAGGGTGGAGCCCTTAGTTCAGGGCCCCATTGGCTCGCGCCACTCCGCGTGCCCGCCGGATCAGCCGTCGCTGCTCTTGCGGGTCTGAACTGGTCAGCGCAGTCTCCCAGGAGGAAGGGGAAGGTGAAGGAATAGGGGAGTAGCCCGGAGGGTGTGGGCACTCCCACGTGCAATGATATACTGTGGGCTTTGCTCCACAATAGGGACAGTATGAGGGATATTGTGTTGGGTGGAAGAGATGAAGATAAAAGAGGCAGGGAAATGAATTAGTTTGAAGCTGTCGCCACGCGACGTCATCCTCTCGACTAAGGGAATTATGTGGTGGGGGGAAGTGTCTCCTGGTATCCCTGTAATATTGTAGAGTTTCAATGTAGTTCAGTGGTTCTGTCGGTGCGTCCTCTGGGTTGGACAGCTCTTCCAATGGCGCCCGGTTAGCGAGCTCTCGGGCTACCGCATTAGCGCGTTCATTACCACGGAGAGAGGCGTGTCCAGGTGTCCAGACGATACGCACCCTGTGTAGCGCTGTGGGGTGTAATGATGTAAGGATGCGGTGTGTGTAGGGTGTCACCCTCCCTTGTGCCAAAATCCTGCAGGCGGTCTGAGAATCAGTGACCACTGTGATAGGTCCATCCGGCGCCGGCATGGTTGAAGCGTGTACGATGGCTAGGGCAATAGCAGCCTCTTCCGCCGTGCCACTGTCCACAGTGTTGAGCGTGGCCGAAGCTCTCAGAATGTCTGCACTATCTAGTACGACTAGACATAGGGAACGTTTCTGTGGGTAGCGGGCCACGTCGGTGTATAGGACTGGAGTGTTTGATTTGTCATCGCCAAATAGGCGAGCCAGGGCTTGTGCTCTTGCCTTTCGTCGACCTTTATGACGGTCAGCGCATAGTCAGTGGCTAAAAAAGTCTGAAGGCTGTCCTAACTTAGCAGGCCAGATATTCCACTTTCCGGCCAACCTCTCTCCCCTTTCCAGTGAATAAACTGTTTTTCTTCTGCCCTAAAATGGAAGAAGGGCAAATATTAAAACAAAGGAATCGTGACACGCAAATGTTTATGACGTATACCTGCCATAATGTGCTCGCGGCGAATCGAAATCCCTGAGTGCTCCTCTGGTTACCACACTGAGCCGTCCCCCTTCAATGCTTTACGGCGTTCACCCATGATGCTGTCTTTAGTGGGTGCCGCTATTCGGGCGGAAACAACAAAAGAATAAGAAACGACGTTATTAGACAGTTTTAGTTTAGCGTACGTAACTCTAGCGTACGCTATACGCTAGCTCCGGTGTTCATCACTGGACTAATTCCGACTGTTCATTAAAGGGCGCCTTGGTAAAAAAGAATTATATTATGGGGTTTTTCGTGAGTGCCAAAACCACGATCTTATTATGAAGCACGCCTTAGTAGGGGACTCCGGAAATTGAGACAACCTCGGGTTCTTTAACGTGCACTTAAATCTAAATACGCGGATGTTTTCGTATTTCGCCCCCATCAAAATTCGGACGTCGCGACCTCACGCTTATCAACCCAACAGCACAGCCACTAAGCAACCGTGCCGAGTAAAGGCTTCGTAGACTACCGGATCCTCGGCACGCAGTTGCTGCTTGCGCTCGGCTGCACGAGCCCAATTATGCATCCGCCGTTCTTGATTCCTTGAGCTCGCCTTCATGCACTACACCATTATCAGGTGCGCGTCATGCGTCCCAGGCTACTCCGATGACACCGAGCCAGTTCAAAAGAAACAGCAGTGGAAATGCCCCCACCGGTGGCGAACAGCAAATCTTACTGAATATCTTTGTGAAGCTATGAAAACAGAAACCGAATGCTGCAGTCACGGAGATCTGCGAGAGGGCGAGTGAACTAACTGGTATGTGCTTACGCAAAGTTTTCGATGTTCGGCGCACCGCCAAAAACATACGCGGAGAACTACAGACGCCTCCACGTAAGCGGCCTATATATGGGCCTATAGGTAAGTGGCCCATAGGGACCACACTAAGAAACTGCGTTCACGGCTTTTTCCGCCGCGACGACATGCCAACCGTGGAGAAGATCACTGCAGAATTACCATCCACGAATCCAGATGTTCTGCCGACCCTTCAGCTGTGGGCCATCCGCCACTTCCTCCAGGATATCGGCTTCAAAAGCGAGAAACGTGGGAAAACTTGTTGCGGTGGGAGCACAAGTACCTTTACGAGATTGCTCGGTACAGGGAAGCAGGGCGCAAGATACTCTATCTTGACGAAACGTGAGTCACTGCTAGCCACACAAGAAGTAAGGTCTGGGCTGACAAGACAGTGGTCACGAGACGCGTCTTTGTGCGGCTTAGCAACGGGGCTCAAGCAGCCGTGGAGAAACGGACAGCGGCTGATCGTGACTCGATCATGTTTGTAGTGAGGGTTGATTTGTTTATGGTTGCCTGGATGTGTTCCTGCGAAAGAAAACAGGTGACCACCACGAGGAAATGAAAAGCAACCGTTTAGAAACGTGGTTCAGCTCGGTCCTCGATAGGCTGCCACTGTGAAGCATCATAGTCATGGACAATGCGTTCTACCATTCCACGTGCATTGACGAAATCCCGTCGCTGTCATGGCGGAAGGCAGAGATCCGATACCGGGTGCTCTCGAAGGCGATCGTGCGCCTTGCGGCCATGACCACGAAGCAGCTGTTTGACACTGGGACCAGCATTAACACTAAATTTATCAAGTATACCGTCTTGATGCGGCTGCTGAAAGTGTTAGATTTGTTGTGCAGCATCCCTCGATATCGCTGAGTTTGATCTTATAGAACTCTTTTGGCACAAATTAAGAATGCAGCGGCAGTGATGAACACCAGATTCATGACCAAGGATATGGTTAACCTTCTCCTTGCTGAAGTGGAGAAAGTCACACCAGAGGATATTGCCAATGCTATGCAGCATTTGAAGGACGCGAAA
This sequence comes from Dermacentor variabilis, assembly GCF_050947875.1. Lineage (NCBI taxonomy): Eukaryota > Metazoa > Arthropoda > Arachnida > Ixodida > Ixodidae > Dermacentor > Dermacentor variabilis. The sequence continues at coordinate 90,797,069 of NC_134578.1, forward strand.
AGACACGTTTGGGAGATGCGTGGGTTTGGTTACAAGCTGGAGGCAATTATGACCCACCTGAGAAGTTAAAAAGCAAGGCTAATTCGAAGCTTTTTGATATTGAGCCATTGCAGTGAGCTGGCATACTACACGATGGCTGATGCTTGCTTCCCAGGTGTCCTCAATGCTGCTGCTTGACTGTGCTCGCTTCCACGTCTCACCTAGACTACACGATGGCTGACGCACACACTCCAAACGTCCTCACCGCTGTCCTTTGTGCTCTCTGCCCCATTTCACTTCGACTACACAGTGGCTGATGCATGCCTTCCACAATGTCGTGATTCCTCCTACATGCCACAGCTCTAGACTACCTAATGAATCATCGATCCTCAAGTGACCAAAATGCGCGTTGTGTGGTAAAGCTCATTGCGGCCCTGCTTCTTTACGCAATTAGGGGGCACAAAAACCCAGTTTCCAAGGATTTCGCTCCAGAGGAACCAAGTCAGGGGATGTCTTGACCCCTTTTATCACATGGTGTTTTCCCACGAGTATAGGGGATCGTACCCCACACCTCCTTTAGCTTGACCTGGTTAAGACCCTGTACCTGCTAGTGTCAATATGCTGACAAGTTTAACAAGCATCTTAGCATACACACGGCCTTACTTCGTGTCCTCCTCGATCTACAAGACTATATGAGACACGGCCTTGAGGACTCCACTGATGCCACCTCTTGAGCCTACTTGTGCATCACGAACCACGTTGGAGACTGCCGAGGGCACAAACTTGTTTCACAATGTTGCCGAGCTAGCGTCGCTCACAATCGTCTCCGTAGATGCACGCTGTGCCGTCAGTGGCACCCCTTCAGCCACACTTCAGTGCTGTGAGTGATGCAACCGTTGGAGGACACAGTGTGCCTCTATTCAGTGATGTGCTATGTTCTGTATTACTTAGTGAGACTAGACTACTGCGATTATCTCCGGAACCAGAGAGCTCCTCACCGAGGCACTCACATTGTTCTTGCTGAGGACTTCAACTCAACGTCAGTCATATCCAGGAGCCGGAGCCCTTGGGCGCAGAACTGGTTCAAGGACTGTGTCAAGAATAGTTTTGCTCCCCTGTTTTTTAAAATGCCTTATTAGTGTCCATGTCTTCTTGAACTAGAAAAGTGCTGTAGAATGTAGTTGAAAAGCATTTTCTTTATATGTAGTGTGTGGTGTAATAAGGAACCGGCCAGAAATGTATCTTTTTCCTGATATTCTAGTGTGTAATGTAATGGCATGCCAAAAGGTACATTACTCGTACTCATCTTAGTTGTCGCTGAAGTGTCCAAAACATGTTTTCACTTGAAAGACTACAAAGTTCTGATGTGCTTTCTTGCATTTACACTGTAGTTCAATACCCTGTTGCCCTGTTGCTGGATGTTAAAGGAGCGTACGATAACGTAACCCACGAAGCGATTTTCAACGCGTTAGAGGCGGTAGGACATGGCGGCAAAGTCTATTTCTTGATAAGTATCTATCTACATGTCGCAGCGGTGGCGTAGAGGTAGAACACCCGCCTCGCGTGCAAGAGGTCCGTGGTTCGAATCCCGGTGCCGGCAATTTTCCACCGGATTAAAAAAAAAAAAAATCCGCGTGTTGATAAAATTGCACAAACAGGCCTGGAGTGTGGCCTGATCCCGGTGACCAGAACCGGTAACGCACTCCCTCACCAGAGCAGGATTGGCCACCCTGGTGCAGTACTTGGCCACAACCTCCTATGAACACAACAATCAAACCCCGGCCCTCAGTCCCCAGCAGCTGCGAAGCAACTGACCACGGCGGCGGTCAGACCTGCGACGCAACAGAGGGTGCTAAGAATCACTGGCTCCGGACAGGCCGCCATTGGAATATGAACCTGGCAACGTTTAACGCTAGAACGTTATCTAGTGAGGCGAGTCTAGCAGTGCTATTGCAGGAATTAGAGGGCAGTAAATGGGATATAATAGGGCTCAGTGAAGTTAGGAGGCCAAAAGAAGCATATACAGTGCTAAATAGCGGGCACGTCCTGTGCTACCGGGGCTTAGCGGATAGAAGAGAACTAGGAGTCGGATTCCTGGTTAATAAGAATATAGCTGGTAACATACAGGAATTCTATAGCATTAACGAGAGGGTGGCAGGTCTTGTTGTGAAACTTAATAAGAGGTACAAAATGAAGATTGTACAGGTCTACGCCCCTACATCCAGTCATGATGACCAGGAAGTCGAAAGCTTCTATGAAGACGTGGAATCGGCGGTGGGTAGAGTGAAAACTAAATACACTATACTAATGGGCGACTTTAATGCCAAGGTAGGCAAGAAGCAGGCTGGAGACAAGGCAGTGGGGGAATATGGCATAGGCACTAGGAATAGCAGGGGAGAGTTATTAGTGGAGTTTGCGGAACAGAATAATATGAGGATAATGAATACCTTCTTCCGCAAGCGGGATAGCCGAAAGTGGACGTGGAGGAGCCCGAACGGCGAGACAAGAAATGAAATAGACTTCATACTCTGCGCTAACCCTGGCATCATACAAGATGTGGACGTGCTCGGCAAGGTGCACTGCAGTGACCACAGGATGGTAAGAACTCGAATTAGCCTAGACCTGAGGAGGGAACGGAAGAAACTGGTACATAAGAAGCCGATCAATGAGTTAGCGGTAAGAGGGAAAATAGAGGAATTCCAGATCAAGCTACAGAACAGGTATTCAGCTTTAACTCAGGAAGAGGACCTTAGCGTTGAAGCAATGAACGACAATCTTGTGGGCATCATTAAGGAGTGTGCAATGGAAGTCGGTGGTAACTCCGTTAGGCAGGATACCAGCAAACTATCCCAGGAGACGAAAGATCTGATCAAGAAACGCCAATGTATGAAAGCATCTAACCCTACAGCTAGAATAGAACTGGCAGAACTTTCGAAGTTAATCAACAAGCGTAAGACAGCTGACATAAGGAAGTATAATATGGATAGAATTGAACATGCTCTCAGGAACGGAGGAAGCCTAAAAACAGTGAAGAAGAAACTAGGAATTGGCAAGAATCAGATGTATGCGTTAAGAAACAAAGCCGGCAATATCATTACTAATATGGATGAGATAGTTAAAGTGGCTGAGGAGTTCTATAGAGATTTATACAGTACCAGTGGCACCCACGACGATAATGGAAGAGAAAATAGTCTAGAGGAATTCGAAATCCCGAATGTAACGCCGGAAGAAGTAAAGAAAGCCTTAGGAGATATGCAAAGGGGGAAGGCAGCTGGGGAGGATCAGGTAACAGCAGATTTGTTGAAGGATGGTGGACAGATTGTTCTAGAGAAACTGGCCACCCTGTATACGCAATGCCTCATGACCTCGAGCGTACCGGAACCTTGGAAGACCGCTAACATAATCCTAATCCATAAGAAAGGGGACGCCAAAGACTTGAAAAATTACAGACCGATCAGCTTACTGTCTGTTGCCTACAAAGTATTTACTAAGGTAATTGCAAATAGAATCAGGAACACCTTAGACTTCTGTCAACCAAAGGACCAGGCAGGATTCCGTAAAGGCTATTCAACAATAGACCATATTCACACTATTAATCAAGTGATAGAGAAATGTGCAGAATATAAGCAACCCTTATATATAGCTTTCATTGATTACGAGAAAGCGTTTGATTCAGTCGAAACCTCAGCAGTCATGGAGGCATTACGGAATCAGGGTGTAGATGAGGCATATGTAAAAATACTGAAAGATATCTATAGCGGCTCCACAGCCACCGTAGTCCTCCATAAAGCAAGCAACAAAATCCCAATAAAGAAAGGCGTCAGGCAGGGAGATACGATATCTCCAATGCTATTCACAGCGTGTTTACAGGAGGTATTCAGAGACCTGGATTGGGAAGAATTGGGGATAAAAGTTAATGGAGAATACCTTAGTAACTTGCGATTCGCTGATGATATTGCCTTGCTTAGTAACTCAGGGGACCAATTGCAATGCATGCTCACCGACCTGGAGAGTCAAAGCAGAAGAGTTGGTCTAAAAATTAATATGCAGAAAACTAAAGTAATGCTTAACAGTCTCGGGAGAGAACAGGAATTTACAATAGGCAGCGAGGCACTGGAAGTCGTAAGGGAATACATCTACTTAGGGCAGGTAGTGACGGCGGATCCGGATCATGAGACGGAAATAATCAGAAGAATAAGAATGGGCTGGAGTGCGTTTGGCAGGCATTCCCAAATCATGAACAGCAGGTTGCCGTTATCCCTCAAGAGAAAAGTATATAATAGCTGTGTCTTACCAGTACTCACCTACGGGGCAGAAACCTGGAGGCTTACGAAAAGGGTTCTACTCAAATTGAGGACGACACAACGAGCTATGGAAAGAAGAATGATAGGTGTAACGTTAAGGGATAAGAAAAGAGCAGATTGGGTGAGGGAACAAACGCGAGTTAATGACATCTTAGTTGAAATCAAGAAAAAGAAATGGGCATGGGCAGGACATGTAATGAGGAGGGAAGATAACCGATGGTCATTAAGGGTTACGGACTGGATCCCAAGGGAAGGGAAGCGTAGCAGGGGGCGGCAGAAAGTTAGATGGGCGGATGAGATTAAGAAGTTTGCAGGGACGGCATGGCCACAATTAGTACATGACCGGGGTTGTTGGAGAAATATGGGAGAGGCCTTTGCCCTGCAGTGGGCGTAACCAGGCTGATGATGATGATGATGATGATGATCTATCTACATAAGAGATCCTTTTTCGTACTTACCGAGGATGGCCCGACTTCCCAGCATTACGCTAACCGTAGGGTGCCTCAGGGCGAAGTACTCAGCCCAACTCTCTTCAGTCTAACACTCATTGAACTCGCCGACATCCTGCCAGGCACCGTTAGGCTCTCCATCTATTCCGGCGACATTTGCATTTAGACGTCGGCTGTGACGCGACTGCAACTTCGTGCGCGGCTTCATAAGTCAGCCACTTTAACATCATTCTACCTTCGAGAACAAGTACTTCATATATCATACCAAAAGTGCGCAGTGGTGGCATTTACCAGGAAATCAATGTGTCCATACGCGATATCCGTCGACAGACAACTGATCTAGTGTAGCACGAGTCACAGAGCTTTGGGGGTGGTCATTGACAAAAATCTCTCCTGGACCCCTCATGTGAATTATGCGAAAAAACGCCTGACAGGAATTTGCCATATGTTTAAGTCCATTGCAGGAAAGACCTGGGGAGTGCCAATACACTCTATGCTGCAACTGTACAGGATCCTCTTTATTGGATTCCTGCGGTACAGCCTACCGGTCATGTCCAACACCTGCAGAACTAACCAGAATATAATCCAAAGCATCCAAGCCCAAGCCCTCAAGATATGTCTTGGTCTATCGCGGAGTGCGTCAACGAGTGCAGTTATTGCAGTCGCTCAAGATTCCACTATTAGAACGCACATTAGCATTGAAACAATGCTTGTGCACATAAGACACTTCGCCCGGACCCCTACCCACCACCTAGCAAGTCTCCCAGTAGATAGGCCCCACACGACATTCAGTGCGACTGTTTTCGCGCGCCATGCCTCTTTCAGGTCAGGTTACACACCTGTGGCAAGGCCTTCCATTTCACCATGGTGTGTGCGTCGTACTCAAGTGAACCTTATAATCCCAGGACGTCAGAAAAAGTCTGACTTGCCATCGTCAGCGCTCAAGTAACTAACTTTAGTTCTCTTGTACGAGAAATACAGCGACTGCACACACGTCTACACTGATGGATCAACTACATCAACCAGTTCCGGTGGCGCCGTATTTATACCAGCAATGAGAATAACCAAGAGGTTCAAGACTTCCCATGTCACTACGTCTACAGCTGCAGAGCTAGCGGCTATCCGCGACGCGCTTCAAGTGATAAATGCTGAAAGTCCTAGAAGATGGCCACTGTTCTGCGATTCAAGGCCGGCCTTGCAATGTGTGCAGTCGTTTCTCCGACATGGAACTCACGAACAGCTCACGTGCGAAATCGCGGAACTTGTCCATCACTTAAGAGAAAAACGCCATGATATCTCTTTTCAGTTGATACCAGGACATTGCGGTATCATTGAAAATGATGACGCCGATAAGGCCGCTCGGACGTCAAACCAAGAAGACCGGTTCGTCCCCATTCCTCGCTCAAGAACCGACGCCGCGAGACAACTTGGCATTTTAGCACGCACGATCTCTTTAGCAGAGTGGAATACCGTACATACAAGGCGCACAAGGCTGCACAGACTAAACCCGTCACTTCAAGTCAGACCTCCCACTGGTCTGCACCGAAGTGAAGCGTCTCTTCTGTGTTGGTTATGGCTTGGAGTTGCCTTCACGAATACCTACTCAGCACTAATTGGAATGGCTGATAGTCCTTCATGTGATGTTTGCCGATGCGAAGAGAACATTGACCACTTATTGTGCCATTGTCCTCAGTTTTAAGCACAAAGACAATCTTTGTCCAAAACATTGAGGAAATTAGATGATCGCACTCTGAGTGAACAGACAATACCAGAGCACCGTCCCGACCGATTATCGGCTCAGAAAGCAGTGAAGGCACTTTCGTGTTTTCTCAGAACTCCTGGTTTGCGCGAGCGGATTTAACTCAGGTGCTCTCCGTACACGTATCTAAACCTTTTCTCTCCCTTCTCTCTTCCCCTTCTCCCATCCCCCTGCGTAGGATAGCCAACCAGGCTATTAACTGGTTAACATACCTGCCTTCCTCTATACCTCTCCCTCTCTCTCCCTCTCTCTCTCTCTCTAGTTGAATACCACTGTCAAGTACTGTATTCAGTAAGAAAGTATTCCATAGGAATGTGAAGTGTCATGCAAAATGTATTATTATTATCTCTTTTGAAAAAATATCTACTTTTAACCGGAAAGGGAAAGCTAGGAGCAGACGGCGGGCAACTGCCACGGAAAGGGGCACAAGGTCTGCCTACTTTTCAGTAGGGAGGTGACAGCAACAAAGAAATGGAAGATAGGAAGGAGGGAAGGAAAGAAAGAGCAGCAGGGACAAATCTAAAATAATAATGTAGAACACACAGTACAGATGTATTCTCTGCGGGCTTTCATTCACTTATTCACATAAATAAACGTTTGAGTCATCCAGGCCCCTCACATATAAAGATATTTGAAAGGGTTTATTACTCTTACTAAAGTTACTTCTTACTGAATTGTCTAAAACGTGCTCTAAATCAGAACATTACAAAGTGTTCGGCACCGTCTTCTGCTACCACAGCTCTGCTACCACAGCTCTGACCAAGTAGTTAGACCTCACCAGGTCTCGCCATCTTGAGCTGACAAGCGCATAGCATAAAGTGCGCGATAATGATCGTGTCCGCAAAGTATTACATCGCTACGCACCGCGGAAAGATCTGAAATTTCAAACCTAACGCCGTTCTTCCTTCCCCTCGCTCCCAACGCGCTCCAAACGGGAGGACGGCGTACACGTGTTCGCGCTGTGACGTCGCAAGTTGGGACGCGCGACTTCTAGAATTATTCGAGCCAACATCTGTTATTTGTGTAATATGTTGCTAGAATAGACGAATTAAAGCTCAGAGGAATAATAAAACAAACAAACCGAAGAAGTGCATGTTCTTGTTTTACTTCGCACCGCAGCAAGAGAGATGTACTTCCGTTTCGTCTGCTTGTTCCCACGTCGGGCAATCTAGGGCGCAGACACCGAAACTATCCCTATTGCAAAAACCAGCGCCTTCCAGTGCCTTCCAGTCTGAAACCAGTGCGTTTTTTGACAATGGATCGCACTGGGGATGCTGGCGCTCGCTGGGAGTCACTAGGACAACACTGCAGTGAGAACGCTGGATATGTGCCGGGTGACATTGAACGAGAAGCTTGTTTCACTGTGATGACGCTGGGTTGCACTGGTTCGTGCTGTACACGCACTAGTTCTCACTGCAGTTCGATGGGTCGCACTGGAAACTGCGCCGCCTGCGTTTATGCCGCACTGCTTCTGCAATACGCAAGGAGGATAGCCGCTGCTGAGTATTTAATGCTTTATACAATTTCATCGCTTGATACTAGTCACTGGTGCTAAATACCGCTATATCTAGGGCTCATAAAAGTCTATTTCGAGTCGCAGCTTGGAATAGAGGTGCGTGAGCTACCCTGTTTATGCATGAATATTTCACACTGAAGATCACTTTCGTTCTTTTTTTTTTGCATTCTGCCTTTTGACTGGGCGGATAGCTTTACATTCTTGAACGAAACCACGCAAACGCTTCCCTAGTGCACTAAAAATAATATACAAAAGGTTTTGAGGCTCAACTACACACATTTTAGCATTCGCCACGTACCCGCGCCCAGATCGATCCCTTCTACCGAGCCTGAAGCCTAGCGTATCCGCCGGGTTCGTCTACGGGCTATCGGCACGTCTGGGCTCAGGAATCAACAAGTCTAACACGAGTCTAACTCAATATTTCAGCTTTCACAACGACGTTCTTAAACAAACCATTTCTTCGTGTCTGCTGTGTCAACAGAAGCCGTGAGCGCCGATGTGACGCGTTATAAACATGCACATATGTGCTGTCGCCGAAGGCTGCCAGCATTAGCATACGTTTCTCTGACGAAGATGTGTGACTATACAGAATTTCGATTGAAATGCATTGTTGAACTAAGAAAACATTGCATATCCCTTGCGCGAATAACAACAAATGCGGCGTCCAGGGTGGGCGGTTCATTTACGACTTTTTTGCGAAGATACCAATCGCAAACGAAAATAGGCGTTGTGGCACATTCAAACATACATACTGCTGAATACGCACAACTTATTCTTTCTGATACAGGCGTAAGATCTAGTTGCGGGGCGATAGCGCCTGTGCCATGTCTGTGCCAGACCCGTCCCTGCGAGCCTTAAAGCTATGCTTCGCTCTTGACATGCCAAATTATCCCCAGATTTTCATATGCAGGCGTGGTGTCATGCATCTCGAACGTATTCGTCTTCTAAACGCCCAGGAAGCCATAAAAGCTTCATGTTTGCTTCCGTGGGCTCAGGATCAATATTCTCCGCACGTGTCTAGCTTTGATTTTGTCATCATTGATTTGCTCCAGGCTTACGGGAAAGCGAAGTCTATATGAGCAGAAAGCTGGAGCGTATCGGAAATGGAACAAATGGCGTACCCTAAATCGTGACGCGGTGTTGACTCTTGGCCATGGAGTCGGTGTGGGGGACGTTCCACATCTACTACCTCTCTGTTTATTGTATTGTATTGTATTGTATTGTAGCGTTGTATTGATTCAAGGCCGGCCCCCGCTTTTTCTCCGCTAAAACAAGGTTGCAGATTCGTCGAAATTGCAGAACCTTCTTTTATTCTTTTATTTGATACTGTGTTTAGTCTAATGGACTATGAACGTTGCATTGTGTTAATGGGAGATTTCAATTATGTATGTTATCGGAGTGATCGAAGCGGAATTAACACTCAGCGGGACAGGAGTGGTGAAGTTTTGTCTAACGTAACAGAAAAAATGCAAGGCTCATTGATGTAGGAGTGTCGGGAGAGGAATCTGGCTCTTGTACACTTACTAAAGGTAGCTCCTACGCCTGCCATAATCGGATATATGTTTCTTCATCACTCCTCTCCCAAGGACCGTCCTCTATTACCATCCCAGTTTCGTTCCCTGATCATTGTATGGTTATCGCAAAGATTGGTGAGAAATCTGTAACCAATTTCTGACCACAGTGGGCACTCTGGAAGCTTAACTCTGAGCTCCTAAATGATCAGGAATTTATTTATCACATGCGCATGGCCCTAACAACTTCTCTCTCTACAGACTTGCATCTATTTGCAGCTTGAGAACTCTTAAACAAGAGCTCGTACAGTGGCTATTGAAATTGAATCGGTGAAAGCATTCTGTAGAAGGAATGAGGGAAGAATGCTTCTTGGGAGTCTATATAACCTTTATCAGATGCAATGCGAAACGGCAGGCACTTACATTGCTGACATAGAAGATCTTAACTGTGAGTTACAAAAGTATGATGCACTGCGTTGCAGAAGTGCGCGAATTCGATCACGAAATAGGCGTGCTCTGCTGTCTGAGCAGCCAACACGTCAAGCTTTACTTGACGAGCGACGTCACGCTATTTCCAAAGTAATTCTGGAAATATACTCCGAAGGTAGCCTTCTAACAAATACGAATGACATAATTTCTCATTTCTAAGCTTACTATAGTGTGTTGTTTGGTGCCGCTCCCGACGATAACGATGCAAAAGTCTTAGGGAGTTTTGTGTCTCTTGTAAAACCTTTACAGGATGATGACTGCGCATTCATCAGTGGTACCCTTACGATACAACAAATCGAGCTAGCTATTCACCACCTGCCTTTGTCAAAAACACCCGGACCTGACGGACTTTCAAGTTAATTTTGCAAAGCTAGAGGTGGACGAATTACAAGTTTAGAGGTGGATACCCTTCCGCAATCTTTTTCCAAGACCCACACAGTTTTAATGCCCAATAGTTCAGATAAGGAGAAACTGCGTTCTGTTGAAAGCTACTGACCAATCACATTGTCAAACGTGGATTATAAAATTTTTGCTAAAATTTTATCTAATAGATTGCAATTTGCGTTGTCAATTCTCATTGGTTCCCATCAGCCGTGTGAAATTATAGGCCGATCTATTCAAATCAACATACTTCAATACTGTTACGGTTCTACTGAGCAGCTTGCAATGCTCCAGATAGACCTTGCTAAAGCTTTTTATCGTGTCAGTCGCTCCTATTTATTTTCTCTTTTGGAGCATGCCAATGTTGACTCCGTTGTGCTTAAACGCGTTAGGATTTGCTACACCTGTTGTACTACTCGTTTAGTCATTATTGGCCAACTCTCTGAACCCGTTTCAATTTGCTATTCAGTAAAACAAGGGTGCCCGATGTCCCCACTACTCTTCGCCCTTTACCTGGAACCGCTATGCTTAAGCGTAATTCCGTCGAGCTACATCCATGGCTTCAATATACTGGGTAATGAAGTAAAAGTCTTAGCTTATGCAGATGAGTTAGCGCTCTTCTGCACGGATAATGCCAGTGTTGAAAAAGTAGTGTCGACAATAGAGGAATTTGGCAGCGTATCAGGAACACGAATGAACTCAAAAAGTTTAGGCTGGTGGTTTGGCTCATGGCGCCATACGCCAGAATATTTTTTAGGCGTTAAGTGGACTCATCTCCCGCAATAGTATCTTGGCGTGGTGCTAGACGCATATAAATTAAGTGAACGCTACTGGAAAGAACGAGTTTCGGCCCTACAAGGTTACGCCCACAGATTGGCTCCACACCGACTTTCTATTTCTGGAAAAGCCGAAGCCTGCAATAGGTTCTTCGCAACTAAAAATTACTATGTACTGCAAGTTATTCATTGTGCCAGGACTACATCCAATGCTCTCGCCGAATCTTCGCAGCCTTCGTATGGTCTTCAACTTTTGAGCCCATGAGGCGAGGCAATATTTTCAGGCCGGTTAGGGAAGGTGGGCTGGGCTTAGTACATCTTCATGTGCAGCAAATAGTGTCTTGTTTCTTCTTTTTTCGCGATACTTCGCATCCTATTATTCGGTCAATCATGCAAGTCGCACTTGTTAATGCGTTACCTGATTTAGTTGTTTCTTCCAATATTTCTCCGCGTTTATGCTTGTGGAGGTTCATGCAAGAAGTTTACTTGGCGGTTCGTTTCCAGACAGTTCGGTTTTCCACTGAATACTTGCACTCTGTGTCGCGTAAAATGTTATGCAAAGATTTACTGTCCATGCTACTTCCGCCTCCATGTACTAAAACGAGTTCGTACGATGTATGTATCCCCTTGCTTCAAAACATGCTTTTATAATCTTCATAGTGAAACCATATCGGTAAAAACATGGCTACCAAAAAAGGGTATCTGTCTCTTCTGTTAACTGTCGCCTTTGTGACGTGCCAGAGAAAAGTGAACATTCTTTTATCAGCTGCACCGACGCCATACTATTTTGGGATGTCCTCCAACGACATCTAAAAAAAAACACTTATGATTAACGCTCATACTGTGCGATGACTGCTGCCGAGCTCTGATAGTAGCGCGCCTTTCTATTTTTTTTAGAGCGCAGCTCTTTGGCGTCCGTTCCTGGGTTTCGCGTCGTCGTCGGCGTTGTCGTCGGCCTCGTAACCAGCTCCGCCCCCCTTTCATCCCCCCAGCGCTAGCAGCGACCGACTGATACCGCTGGATGCCGCTGACGCCGCTAGAGAGTCAAGATAACGTGACTGCATAGAACACCGTCGCCGCCATGCAGAAAGAGGAGGAAAGGGTCCCCCCCCCCTGTTCTTGTGCGGCGGATAGGGTGCTCTTCAGTTGCCGACGCGCCGGTTATTTCACGTAGGCCCCGGCACGTCGACGAATACGTGACCACCTTCCCACGGCTAGACCTGGTTCTTAGCGCTGCGGAAGCGAGGGTATCATATTGTTTGTGTCGGCATCGGCGGCGTTGTCCCTGAAACCAACTCCGCAGCTGGGGTTGACTCACTATCGGCGTCAGCGGCATCAGTCAGTCACTGCTATCTCTTCCCTCCTCCCTTTATCGTGTTGTCCGCTTGCTGCGCGCGCTTCTGCCCCCATCGTTTGCCGCTGGGTGTACACGCCGCCCCCCTCCCCCCTCTTCCTGCGAGTCTCCGGTTGTCAAAGCGCCGGCTCGAACTTAATTCCTTTCTTCGCTCCTCCTCCAATGCAACCCCTGTGCGGTGGCAATCAGAGAGCCAGATCGGTGGCGGCGGATCTGTATATGTGCACCGCCCGAGCCGAAATTGCCGCTGCCGTTCGCCCTGTGCGGTGGCAATCAGAGAGCCAGATCGGTGGCGGCGGATCTGTATATGTGCACCGCCCGAGCCGAAATTGCCGCTGCCGTTCGCCACTGCGAAATTATCTGCCAGTTCTTTCTGAGCCATGAGCGAGACGACCGATGGAAGTCCTCCGTCTGCTGCTGCTGCTGCTGCTGCTAAACGAGCTGCCAGAGCAGAGGCCCAGCGCCGTCGCCGTCAGAATCCAGAGGTGCGTGCCGCCGAAGCAGAAGCTTACCGTCGCCGCCGTCGAGATGATCCAGGAGTACGGGAAATATAAAAAAAAATTCTGTGATAGCGCATACAAGTGTTGCTCGATTTCTTTGCCTCAATCTATCGAAAAGGTGAAACAGCTTATTTGCTGCGCTCAAATTTCGCATTAGGAAGTAACGTAATCGTCGGTAATTTTTTTTCTCATCCGAATGCACAGTTTCTGGATAACGCGAATGATGTACCGAAACGCCGGAACGGCTGTACCTACAAGGGTACATTTCATCCAAATGCTACACTTAAAACAGGTTTATGATCGACTCCATATACAACCGGACTGGTACACCATTCAGGTGAGCTAGGTACCTATCGTTACCACCCTTCTAAAGTGAAACCAACATTTCCACCCACATTATGAACGATGCCTTTTTCTGTGTGTGACTTTCATTGGTGCCCTCCATTCTCTGACTATAGACAACTGGTAAATGTGGCGTTGAATGCTACTGTAATAAATACCCTAAAAGAAAGATAAAAAAGCAGGCGTGGTGTGGCGGTAACGTACCGGGCTTGGGATCAGTAGGTCAGACGACTGTATCCTGATGGAGACGTTCCCATTGTAACTTTATTTTCCTTGTTTTTCCTTTTTTTATTTCACTAAAAACGCTCTCTGTTGCTTTCTGCATTCAGATATATATACACGATGGCCAGGCACCGTGTATTTTACGCTCGAAAGCTGCTTTCAGCACCAGCCCCCAGCGGCTTCCAGTATGTCGCGCCTGCCCAGCGTCCAGTGACATCCCCATTGACATCCCTATTGCAAAAACCAGTATCCAGCGTCCAGTGCAATGACGAATTATGGGCCCAGTGTCCAGCGCACGACACTGGGCCCATAATTCGTCATTGCACTGGACGCTGGATACTGGTTTTTGCAATAGGGATGTCATTTTCTACCGTGTTTCAGCGCGAGATCACGCTCTGCGATCCGTTTGGGTCTGTCTCAGTAGTCTTGTAGTAGACTTATACTGCTAGTCAGGTGTCCTCGTGCACAGCTCGCAAAATCGCGTGCTGCGCGAAAGGAGACAACAGAGTTTTAGATTAGGCGACGCAAGCGGCTTGCGTACGCGAGAACTGTGGGCCACGGTACTGCGCATGTGCAGGACCCTACCCCCGAGTCGGCGCATGCGCAGTGCTGTCGCCCTAGTTGTTGCGTAAGCAAGCCGCTTGTGTCCCCTAACCTAAAACACTCAAATCAAAACAGGTCGCGCGCGACGCCTTTAGAAGTGTGCCACGCCGCAAAAAAAAAAAAAAAAAGCAGACCAAAATTGAAAGTGGGGCCTGTGATGGTATGCGAAAAGCGATCCTCGAGGTCGGTTATGGGACCATGCAGGGCAGGAATTTCGCTTGCGAAGGCAAGACGGGGAAAGTGGAAAGAGCGTCTATGTTTGCGGTGAAGCTCGCGTCCTGAAATCATGGGTTCGCAACACTGAAATATTTTTGCGGCAGAATGCTCCCTAAAGGACATGTAACAACGCCGAGCAAATAACCAAAATTTGCTATGGGGCCTTGTGAGGTGCTTTTTAAGCATCCGCCTCGCAAGTGTGGGTTTCTATCTCAAGTACCACAGGGTACCCATCGGTGATGCAATGGGTACAAACTTTCCTCTGACCTGGTGCTCGGCTTCTCTAAGGTGAAACGCTTGGAAAATGTCGGTTTAACCCCTCCTTGTGTATATAAAGCTAACATGTGGAATGGGGCCCTTTGGCCAAAGGGCCCCATTTCAATTAAATTCCTACGAAACAATATTCAACATCTTTAGGTGGTTCTATTGTGAACTAGTCAATGGTCAGGTGTGAACTACTTCTCACTTACTTCTGTACTAGTTTTCTCTGCAACGTCACACTGTTTTCAAGCGTTTCATAAAGCTCAAACAAAGCTTTGGCCATATGAGTGTTGTATGTCAAATGTATAGTGCTTTTAATCTCATGTACATACATGGCTATGAAAGACTACCGTTAACACTTGTAATTTGGAAAACAAAACATTCAAATGGATTTGAAAGGTCTTACAAGATATAATATTAGGGCTTTGAAACTGAGTCCAACCAAACAAGTGAATTTTATTATCCCCACGTTTCGGAGCCTGTTCAGCTCCTTCAGGGTGGTACTGCTTTCTTTCTTCGGAGTTGCGGTGTGGAGCTTCTACAGGGTAAAACTATAGAGGCTAGAAGGTATAGTAAAACCCCTGCGTCCACGCTCCACTGCCTGGTCGGCGGAAATGTGTATGGAGAGGCTTTAAGTAAGAGAGGAGCGTGGAGGAGGAGGGCAAGTTGGCGGTACTTAACCTGATCGGCGGAAACGTGTATGGAGGGGTTTTACTAAAGGGTATTTCGTAAAAAGGAGGGGAGTGTCCAGAAGGTGGGGAGACACTTGGCAGACGGGAAACGGGGGGAGGGGGGATTAGCGAAAGGGTGGGATGGCTGCAAGGGTGCGAGAATGCCTTCGACGGGAGGCGGTGGGGGAGGGGGGCAGGGGGGAGCACAGACGTTTTGTTGTTGGTGGCCTCGAGCGGGAAACTATCTGGCTGGGCGGCCTTTCCTTCCTTTAGTCATGTCGCCAAGGCCATGCATAGACGCCAAGGGTTCGTTGCCCTTCGCGTGGTGTTTGTTACTGCGCGTATTCGGAATATGCCATGACTCCAGCAGTAGTATTTTTTTGCGAGTTCGTATGTGTTTGAAGGATTTGGGTTTCTTGGAAAGCAGTTTTGTGGCCGGCGGCTTCACAGTGTTCAGCGACGGCGCTGCGAATTCACTTGAATGTTCTGACGTCGTTCGCGCGGTGTCTGATTGCTTGTTTTTAGATTTTTGGTTTCCCTGGTGTACGACGCCGGACAGTCGGCACAGCTGATTTTGTGGACGACGCCTGGACTTTTCCCTTTGGTGGGCGATCTTTTGGTTTAGGGAAGAGGATATTGAAAGTGTTTATCGGTTTGTGCGCAATTTTGAGGCCTTGTTTTTTCAATATTCGGGTGAGTGCTTAGAAATATGGGATGGACACTCGTTTCTGGAGTAGGTGAGAAGTCAACGGTTGAATGTCCCGTAGTTTGTTTGTTTTTTGTTGCCTGGTTTGTTCTCGAATGACGGCCTCTGTGTAGCCAGTGCTTTTAAAGTCGTTGAGAACCGTTCTCTTTTCTTTCTTTTGATCTGATGCCGACCAGGAATGAGATTCGGCTCTTTTGAATAAAGAATTTGCAATATACGCCTTGTTGTTCGCCGGAGGGTTGGATTGGAAGTGAAGGAAGCAGCCCGTATGGGTTGGTTTTCGGTATACTGAAAATTTTAGAATGCAGTCTGTTCGTGTAACTTGTACATCTAAGAACGGAAGCGATCCGTTCTGTTCGCGTTCATATGTGAACTGTATATCCGGGTCCATGGAGTTAAGTGTCTCTGCAGGTTTTAAACTTGCCCCGTCTTCACGATGCAGAAGCAATCGTCCACATACCCGAGGAAGACTTTTGGTTTTGGGAAAAAGGTGCTCGGAGCTCTTTCTTCGATATTCTCCACGTTCACGTTAGCTATGGCAACGGAAAATGAGGCCCCGTGGGGGTTCCTTTCACCTGCGTGTAGTAGCTGCCTCGAAAGCTGAAATAGGTTTTTGACAGGCACAGCTCCAGAAGGACAGCCGATCTCGTCTACACTCAAGGAGGAGCGTATAGCCGACGTGCGGAAATAGCCAACTTAATGGTTGCTCTGGTGAACAGAGAGATCACAGCGAAAGAGGCTAGGCATTCATCATCTTTGATACGTATTTTTGATGCGAGTCCAATGGTATTTACGGAGTTGCGCATGTGGGATGCTGTACTTCCGGTGAGTGGTGATATAATCTGGTGCAAATACGCTGATACAGATCGTATTTGGGAACACGAAAAGTGTACGATAGGTCGTGAGGGCATTCCTGGTTTGTGCAGTTTTGGCAAGTCATAAAAAGGTGGGGTGGATCCGTTCCTACACACCTATTTTAGTAGATATTTCGAGAATTTTGGCGGCTGCGGAATATTCCACGCAGCGTCTTTTTCAGCACCGATTGGTTTCTCGTGGTGGGGTCCGTCTTTAGTTTCTCGTAGTCTCGACTGTTAATAGGGCGGATGCCTTTTCCTCGTAGTCCTGTGTGTTCGAAACAACGGTTAAGTTCCCCTTGTCCACCGGTAACACTACAATGCTTGTATCTACTTTCAGTATCCTCAGTGCTCTTATTTCTTCGGAAGACAAGTTTCGTTCTCGTCTGCGGTTGTTATTGGACTTTATTATGTCGATTGCTTTCCGACTGAGCTGTTCCCGCACTTTGAGGTCCAGTTGCTGGATGCCGCTCTCAAGGGCGGCGATCATCTTGGGGAGGGGTGGGTTATCTGTGGTAACATTGAATGTGTGACATTTTGCCAGGATTGAAATTTCTTCGGTCCTGAGCTTCCTCGATGATAAATCGGTTACTGTGTGCTTGTTTAACACTCCTGATTTCTCGATTTCGTTGATTAGGGAAGACAGTTTCTTCTTCTGCGTTTCACGATGTTTCATTTCCTCTCAGGATGCGATGGCCTTTACAAACGAATCAATTGATAAAAAGAGATGGGGTACCTGGTGTTCAAGCTGTCTTCTGGCGAAGACCACGTCGACTGCTTTCTTCCGAATCACCGTGTGGCACTCATTTATCCGTGCTGTCACCAAGCTTTGCTGGTGCTTGTTGATGATGTCCCGGCCTTCTGGTGTGTTGATCGGTCGGCGTAGCTGGAGACTTTTCCGGGTGAAGCCTAGGTGAGTCTTAAAGATGGATATTCCTTTCACGGCTTTTATACAGTTCCTTTCAAGTTGCACTGCCTCTAGTCCGAAGTGTGTACGTATAAACTTGAAGCTAAACATTTCCACGGAATTACCTGTCTGGTTGGGACATTCATTAGGGTTTTCAGACTGGCTGCAACCAAATAACTGAATTCTATTAGCCCGACGTTTCGGAGCCTGTTCAGCTCCTTCTTGAGGGGGTACTGCTTTCTTTTTTGGGCGTTGCGGTGTGCAGCTTTTCAAGTCTTTAATAAAAAGGAGCGGAGTGTACGGTACGTGGGGAGACAACTGACAGTCGGGAATGGGGGTGGTGGTTAAAGGATGGGATGGCTGAAAAGGCGCTGGTCGGCTGGTATGACTCACGCTGGGGGAACATGACTGGCCTGACCCCCGTGCTGTTGAAGGGAGGCGGGGGGGGGGCGGGTACGAGGGAGCGCAGAGGTTTTGGTGTTAGTGACCTCGAGCGGGAACCAGTGGAGCGCCCATCGGCTCGCACTACGCGCACAATGGTAAGAGACGCAGTCCCTGAAATGCTTTCGAGGGGTGTCACGGATCGTTACAGGTGTGGGTAGGCTAATGTGGCCATAACCGGGGAGCTCCCGACGGCATTGTGCATACGGCATGCGGTGAAAGCGCCAAAACCAGTTCCTTGAGTCGACTTCCCTCTCGGCCACGCGCCTGCCATATATCTTATATACTCGCGTAATGGCCGCAACCGTGTAAAAGCCGCATCGAGAACTTTCTAAAATATTCGCCCCAAAATATATATTCTAAAGTTACCCATGTGTAAGCCGCACACTTGATTTTTGAAAAAGTTAGCAGTGTTATCTGTTGTGTGTTGCGAGAATTCCGAACGTTTCTTTTTCTTTAATTAGTGGCCAAACAGGGCAACCGTGCCGAGTTTTCGGCACTTCCACGTAGCAAAAGCACAGCCTCCGACATTCATCGGCTGCCTACGAGACGCTGCCGTCGCTGGTCCGTGGGGTGTCACGATTCATTCCAGCAGGCAGGTGACGGGAATAGCCTAGAATAGCCAGCGCCAGTACAAACGAGTACTGTCGTTCAAGAACGACAAGTACCGCCAAAAATATTTACTGAAAAGAAATGTTTCGTCTTTTTCTCTCTGTAATGGCCGCACCCCCGATTTTCACCCCAAATCTCGAAAAATAAAAGTAGGGTCATTACACGAGTATATACGGTATATACACGCTCTGAACCACCCTCCCCTCTCTTCGACGCGCCTTTACCGTGAGGCTCTTCTTGCTCTCGTCTCGCTGTTAAACGTTCGTGGTTTCACGAAAGGTGCTTCAACCCCAACTAGACCAATCAGCTACGCTGTTGAAGTCTCGCCTTTCCTTCCGCTCAGTGGCTGACGTTTCTAATGCTGTGTTAGAAAATTTACGCGTGTGCGCGCAGTCGACCTTCACCAAGGTGCACCGAACAAGATAGCTACATCCTTACCGCTTTCATACATTGAGCTCCATTAAGCCCAATGCCTTCGGTCCGACATCATCCGGATCACACGTGTACGTACCTTGTATTTTTCTTTCTCCTGTTTCCATATTTGTTATTTTGTTATTATTACTGCCGCGTGCGCTGCGCCGCAACTTACCAGCTAGGCCTAATGCGGCGAACCTGCACGTGGTGCAGGTAACATATCTTGACTAGTTGTATGCAACCGTTTTTGTTTCGTGACGCTTATTAATTTGTCTTACGTCTCTTTTTCTCCTGCTTTCTATTTTACGGTTATATTCCAATGAGCTAAACCCTCGTGGGTTTTTGTGTACAGCCGCGTATTCCACTTTTATTTGCTTGCTGCCCTGTTAGGGCTTTCTTTTAATTATTATTGCTAAATATAACGAAGGATGCTTTGGCGTTTACGTAGAAGCGCTGGCTGCTCTACTCCCACGTGCGATTAAAAGATGAACGCTCGTGGAATAATAAAGCTATCGCAACGAAAAATCACTCAAAAACTAAGTGTTGTCTTTTACACGTCGACTGAAAGCCTACGCTATTTCCAACACTGTTGTAAAACGGGTCCCACTGTCGTGTCACTGATTTAGAGCTCGCAACAGCTGAAACCGAAATAACACTCGGTCCACCACCTCACCAAGTCTCATGCAGCATGTCCCGCATGACACCGCCTAGAATAAGCGGTGTAGGTGCGCGGCAACTATAAAGAAACTATTGATGAGGAAATGGCAGCGTTTCTTTATTTTCATTTTTTTTTGGAGGGGGGGGACGTGGCATTTACCATTTCTATATAATCTGTTGGCAGCCGGCACTTTATTCCCAGAGCGTATTTTGCGGGCGCTTCAAACGTTGGGAGAAGTGCTACGCGGGCAACCCACAGTTTGTCTGGCGGCGAGAACAAATCTCCAGCCGAGCTGATACGCGCACTGCAGCACGGCCGATAAACTGTCTGGGTTCCTTGGCGCCGCGCGAGATCATTGCGCCACGACTGCGAGGTCGTCGGTTCGACTCGCGTGTTCAATGAAATTTTTCTGTGAGGTGAATCAAGCATGCGGCGCGCGGTGACGATGTTATCGCCCTTGGACTTAATACGGAACATGAGGGCGACGGCAGGAATGCGCCTGAAGTGTCCATACAATTGCTATCGCAGTAATATAGCAAGAGTATCCGGCCGCTGAGGCGTCCCTTGTCCCATTGCTTTCCGCAGAAGAAGCAAAAAAAAAAAAAAAGATAGAGCTTTTACCATTCGACAATTTGCTGCGCCAGAACAATATCTTTTTGTTTTGTGAGGCGGGGGCACGGAAACAAACAAAAAAAAAAACGCAAGGAAAGCATGTTGGCCACATTGGAATGGCTACTTGGGGCACCTAATGTGTCTACCGAAGGAATATCGAAGAAAACGTGAGACGCTTGGTCCAGAGAACCATACGCATACTGCTCGGTATCCTACACCGGCGAGTGAGTGAGTGAGTGAAAACTTTTGAGTCTTTCAAGAGTTTCGCGGTTACGAGGTCTCCGTCGTCTTCATCTTCTTGGCGCTGGCGACTTGAGACTTCTCTTCAGCAAGGGTGGGCCCCTATTCCAAGGCTCCACTGAGTCGTGCTGCATCGCTCGCGTGCTGCACTAGGGCCCTTTGGGCCGTGAGCTCGCTGCTGGTGAGCCGACTCTCCCATTGCGCCGCACTCGGGTGTTCGTGTTTGTGGAATGCTTTGTTGCGTTCGCACTCCCAGGTGATGTGGTAGAGTGTAGGTTTGGCGCCGCACCGAGGGCAGGTGGCCCTGTATTGTGTCAGAAACACCTTATTGAGCACGTGTAAGTTGGGGAAGGAGTTTGTTTGTAGTCAGCGCCAGCTGGTCGCTTCCTCCTTTGTGAGGTCTTTGTGTGGTGGCGGATATCTAATTTTAGTTCCTCTATGCAAGTTCAGGGTCTGTGCGTATCCCCCCTCGCAAGCCTGTAGGTGGGTCCCCGGGGCATTCGACCGCCCAGCTCGGAACGCTTCGGCTCGAGCTAGGCTGTCTGCCCTTTCGTTCCCCCCTATGCCTACGTGACCCGGGATCCAGATTAGTTTGTGCCTGGGCTTTTCCTTCTCGGCGGAGGTGGCTCCGCTGAGTATTCTGAGGGCAGTTTTGCTGATTCTGCCCCTCGTGTAGTTCCTGCACGCCTCTTTTGAGTCCGTCAGTATGTTGAGAGATCGGCCTGTTCTATTCGCACTTTCCAGCGCCTATAGGTGGCGCGGAGAACGTTTTAATATGGCGGGGATAGAGGTGATGGCGGCGATACGAAAGCGTGCGCATCTCCAGAAGCAGGCGGCTTACGAGCCTCTGGTATCTTCAGCGCGATCCTTGACATTGCTAAGGAAACGCAGAGATGTGTTGTAGAGGGAGAGGCTACGTTTAACGCTGGCCATATAATGTGGTGGGAAGTACGAGAGACTACAAGCGCGTCTGTCCAGGGCGAGTGGCCCTGCCTGCAGGCAAGCGGCGTGAGAGGCCCCGCCGCATACTAGAAAAGTTCAAGTCTGCAATGTAACCGGCGCCGTAAAGGTCACTATTTCTCCTTATGTTTTGTAATCTATACGTGATGTACAAGAATTGACTCCAAGCAGTTAATCGGAAGCGCTCGGATGTAAATAAAGCGCGGTACCCCCCATGCCGCTGCATAATATAAACGTCGTGCATTCACGACGAGATAAATGGCTCCATGCACCGGCTTAGTTGCGGAATGCTTGTTAATAAGATGCCAGATAACACGGAAACATTTCAGTAGTGCCGATTTACAATTATGAGCGAGACGATGAGGTGTGCCAGCGCGCCCCGTTTCCAGCACGATTAACGTTTTCGCGTGCTGTAGGGAAGCTCGCATGCGCAATCACCATGAATGAGCGCTTCAGGTACGTAGTCCTGGCCATTGTTCCCTGCGACATTGTTATAGAAGAGATGCTTTAAGACCAAACAAAACTACAAAATCAGAAACACGTGCGCTCGGCCTCCGATCGGTGTTCACCTTTCACTACGGCCAAAAAAAAAAAAAAAACCAGCGAGCGCCTTGTGCATGGACCGCCTGGTTCATTCTCACACAAAACGACTAAGAACAGTTGCGGAATACGTTCTCTAGTTTGCAATGCTCGCGACGTAGCGTCAGGCACCGTCGCAGAGTATTTGTCGAAACAGCGCGAGTGCAAGGAGAAAACTTAATGAACGGTGACACTTGCGTACTTAAATTTACTCTGGGAATCTGTAGAGGGCGTTCTTCGGGCTACCCTAGGTCTCACTCTTGCTTCGTGGGACCGCAACGGGATCTTTTGCGAAGGCACGGCGTTTCTCTTCAGCCGCTTTCGTAAGGGCTCGCCACAAAAATATAATGAAATCATTGAGCAACAGCCAAATTACATTGACCAAGGTGGCCCCAAAAGAAGTCGTCTTTGTTGAAATGCTCGCTACATACAACCATTTCCTCGCTCAATTGCTTCCCGATGAGGAGTTTGATCGCCTACAACTTCCTCCGTTTTTTTGGGGGGGGGTGGGGGGGGAAGCGATGCTTTTCCCGATACTTTTCCCAATATTGCACGATTTGTGCATTGTGGCACACTGCACATGCGGTTGCTCTTCGCTCATCAACAGTTTTTTTTCCATATCGAAGAGTATCAAAACGCCAACACAGCTGCAGAAACTGCGCGAACGGGAAATCCATCACCACCTCCCGGGTTCCGAAAAAATCCGCGCGGCGGCGCTAGCGTATCTGGAAAGCGCGAATAACCTTCCGCTGCCGCCAGCGCTACGGCAATCTCCTCGGCCTCCGCTGTGCCAGCGACCTTTGCCGTGGCATACGTGATCGGGTTTCCTTCCTTGTTAAAGGGGTGGAGACATCAAAATTTTCGTTCATGCGTTTGTTGATTCAAACGTTGCGTCATGCTTCAGGGTGCACGATACACACAGCGGGATTCATATATATCCGATAAATAATTTAATAATAGCATTATTATACCGAGCGATTTCGGTTTCGGTTTCTGGGCTCCGGGGGATGCTATGACGTCACAGAAGAGGAAACGCAACATGGCTTGGTCACGTGGTCCACAAAAAATAGCGACGTAAAACTATGCTGCGTCGTCTGCTCGCGCATACGCGTGCTCTGCCAGCAGAGGTCCACCACTGGCGATTCGAAGTGCATGTCGCGATTATTATAATTATTGCGAACAGCGACAACAACGGTAAGAAAATATTGCGGCTTGTGAGAGTCGGTGATTCATTCCGAAGCGCCGTAAGCTTTAGCTTTGAAGTGAATCGGAAAAGGCCTAGCGACGATATCGGCGGTGCCGAACGATCAGAGGCGGTGAAGCTGCCGTCGATGCCAGAGCGATCACTCCTCGGTCGCTGATTGGCCGCTTCGCCGTACGGCTGCCGCACAAATGGGTCCCGGGCCCGTCCTCTCTACGGCAAGGAAATCTCACCGTTCGCGAGCAAAACCGCCGTCGCACGGGGGCCCGCGAACGGCAAACGGCGTGCGGCGAGTTTCCGAGCCGGTAACGTGGACGGGCCGGTAACGTGGAAAGGCCAAGCGAAGGAGAGTCCGCTCCGAGCTGCCGAACTACGCGACTATGCGAGGAGAGAAGCAGACAACACGAACGCCGCATATCCTGGTCCCTTTCGGAGTCGGCCGGCTAGTGTTACACTCAAACGTGTAAAGGCCCGGCCGCAGGGCAACTCGCCGCACGCAGTTTGCCGTTCGCGGGCCGGCGTGCGGCGTTCGTGTTGTCCACTTCTCTCCTCTTGTGTCCGTGTCTGCACGCCTTACCCCTTCTTTGCATTAAGAAAGGATTTCTATATGCCTGTAGCTCGGTCGTAGTGGAGGCTATGCTCGGTTGCTCGGCTCAGCAGGCTTCGTAATCGGCATTTCATCGCTACTCATCATACGTCACGTTTTTGTGCTGGTGTGCTATGACGTCAATATTTTCGTTCCTCCTCTGTGACGTAGTAACTGCCGCGCTAGCGATGGGTCTCGACTACGACAACGAGTTTTTAATGACTCTTTGGAGCTCAATTAAAATTATTTTGAAATGTTTGCAGCGTCCAATACCTCGTTCTGGGTGTCCTTGCATACGGAAGCAGCCTACAACATGCATTTTATAGCCTCAAAATTTGGTGTCTCAACCCCTTTAACCACTACCGTCGCGGCCAGGCGTTCTCTTCCGTGTGGATATACGGCGGCGTCCGTGTATACTGTATTGTCTAGCTGGGCTAGCGTTCTCTCAACGTATTCGGCCCTAGCTTTTCGCCTGTTTTCGTGTAGGTTGCGATCCATATTTTTTGGCAGTGGTCCCACATTAATGGTTTTTTGAGGTGGTCTGGTACGTCCGCGTATCCGTCTGTCAGTCCTCTCGTATCCCGACACAACGTCTCGCGGTTTGCGTACCCAGCAGAGCCTCGGCGAGCTCGCTGAAGGTGTTGCTGATGCCCAGCTGGAGCAACTTCTCGTTCGACGTGTTTCTCGGTAGACGCAGAGCCGTCTTGGACGCCTTCCTGAGGATGGTGTCTGCTTGGTCTCTTTCTGCCTTGGTCGTCACGTGGTACGGCAGGGAGTACGTGACTCGGCTGAGAATTATGTTGAATTCCAATGGCGGAGTCGGAGCAGCCGACGGACTCCGCGAGCGAGCACTCGACTCTGGCGCAGAGCAACGCCTCCAGATCCGCGAGTGGAAAACAACCTGCGCCGCCGGAGCAAGGCGGAACCGGAACTTCTATCGCCGAATTACCCAGGATACCTTGCGTGTTGTCACTTCCTTCCGCTATTTGCTCCCAGCACCGCCGCACCGGTCACTTGTCTCTTTAGCGCCGTTCATCTGTTGTTTTTTTAAAAGTGCGGAATGGATATCTCGCCAAGCGTGCAGCAGCTTTTGCTTCCTCGCGAGTCGTGAGCGGTGGCGCCTCCCAGCAGACAAACGTGGTAAAGGAAATACGTCACGCAGAGTTCCGGTCCACTCCGCCGATTTTGGCGGAGCATCTTTTTCTGCTCCACGGACCGACTCCCGCTCTGAATCCCCTCCGACTCTCTCATTGGAACACCTTACTCCTGCCCTCACTCTGCCATTGGAACAAACTTGATCCGAAACGAGCAGAAAAACTTGCTCCGACTCCGCCATTGGAATTCAACATTAGGCTGTTGACTAGCTTGAGAGTGTCTTCTTTCATTCCGTATCTCTTTTGGGATACCCTATTGATCATGCGGCCCACCTGTCCCGCCGCCTTGCTCAGCAGGCTAATGGTGTGGCTGCACTTCCGGCTGCCTTGTAGCCACATGCCCAGGATCCTAATCATGTTCTTCTCGGGGATGTTGTGTCCCTCGAGGGTCACCTCCAGTGTCGCTTGCGTTAGGTGCTTGCCGACCCTGAGGAGCTCCGACTTCTCCGTGGAGCATCGCAGTCAGAGACAAAATTTTCCGAAGAGGTTGCGCTCAAGCGAACGCGCTGCGATCCGTCGAGTCCCCGCAGTAATCGCGGCGAGCGACAATGCATTGTTTATTTTTCTCGTCTGCTAGCCAGAAAGGGTCCAAAACTCTGCCAGGCGAAAATCCACTCGGCAAAAAAAAAATAAAGAAAAACGAGCGCTCATCGAAGTGCGCCGCGCATGTGTTCAGGGCAACACGAGAAAACGCCTGCGCTTTGGTTGGTTCCGGCAGCGCGCGGGTAGCGAGAACAAAAAAATATTGAAGAGGCTCAATGTGTCCTTGCGAATAAAAGCAAAAGTAGAAAACTAAATTAGAACGTAGTTACCTTTGCTGGATTTAGTGCCTTGACATGGATGCGTTGGCGCAGGTGAAAAAATAAATGTTGATATTCTTTTCTGTGACGTGACGGCACAAATGAACCCCCACAACGCTTCGTCTCATCGGACCTCGCTTCTTGCTTTTGTCAACTTGTCTGATAGTGTGTTGATCTGGCTTGTCTCATTATATGGTCCGATGTGCGCCTTTATAAAAGTCAGTGCATCTTTGGTGTCAAATGTTTATAGCAATAAACCCACAATGTTACGATATTGAAAATGTAGAGCACCATATTGGCAATGTCAGTGCACCTTTCGCATCAAAATATTATGAGAAATCTATGCCAATGAAGTTTCAGAATTCAAATCCATGCGCTCCGTAGATTTCGCAGCCTCTGCGAGATGCCGCAATGAGCCCGCTCGCCGTCAAAGCGCCCTTGAAGCTCCCCGGATGGGGCTCTTACGCTACGATGTGCGACTCCCTGTGCATGGCCGTTGCCGCGAAATGCAGTACCGATTTTGCAATGTTCGCGCTGAAATGTCTTTTCGAGCATGAAAAGGACATTGTAGACAGAATCCAGCATGATTTCCGGAGCCGGGGGTTGTTTTGGTCGGCGGCGCATGGCAGCACAAAAAAATTTCGGGGGGCCGGAGGGGGGGGAGGCGCTCCTGAAGCCCCATAAGCCCTGGCTACGCGTCTGCTGTGTGTGAAGGTGCGTCGGATAGACTTTCTCACGCGTGTGGTGCCAGTGATGAGTCAGTAATGTCAGATCATGATTTTGTCGTGCCTTACGGCACTCTAGCTTCAAAAAAAAAAAACGAAAAAAAGCATCATTAATATTCCTGGGGAGCGATTTGGGCTGTAGTATAGGCCGGGCCTGCTCTCCTGAACTTTTCAGGAGCATTTGTGAGTGGTCCCGTTTGAGTGAAATAAGCGCACAGGACCTTAGCAACGAGGGTTGAACGCGATTGCCTTATGTCACGCCATGAAGATTATTGGCTTTGCGTCTCGTACACGTTAGGTTAAGTTTCGTATAGATTAGCTTAGGTTACGTCAGGTTAGCGAAAAGGCGTTAGGGTGTCGAGGCGTATTCTGAGTGTTTACGCCGTGGGGATTGTTGTCTTTGCATCTCGGCCACGTTATGTTACGTTAGGGTAAATTTACGTTAGGTTACCTTAACGTTACGTTATGCTAGGTTAGCGTAAAGGCCGTTACGGTGGCGCGGCTTATTCTCACAACGGTTACGTCGTGAGCATTATTTTCTTTCTGTGCCGGCCTCGTTAGGATATTTTAACGTTAGGTTAGCTTACCCTTGCGTTAGGTTACCGTAAAACAAGTTAGGGGGGCGCGGCTTGTTCTTGTCGCCGGCGCCCTTTCAGACACTCGCGTTCCACTGCAGTTGCCAAGGCCCTCTATATAAATTGGGCGAATAATCTTTGGTTGTTTTCAACCTTTCTTTGTGCGTTGTCCAACGTGTGCGGGGATCTTACACTGTATTTACGGGCTCGAATACTGGTCTAATAGTTGCTCTGTGTTTTTTTTTCTTCCGTATGCGTATTGTTTCTTCTAAATATTCATGACAAATTGAAACGCCCGACTCTTTCAGCTTCTAACAATTTATTGGAAGTTATATTTTCTCATTGTAGCTGTAAAATCAGAATAACTGGTATATGTAGACTTCCATGATAATTTCAAATCCTGCGAATGTGTTCCAGAGATTGAACACTCAGGCGAAGCCTGCCCACGCACACGCTATTAAGAAACCCGCTCTTCAAGAGTAGCCCTCGTTGGATTCGGTTCTTTCGGTATGCCAAACACTACACGGTTGCTTCTGCGGGACCGGTTCTCGTGATCATGAAACCTTTTATGTTGTATACGCTCCTGACACTGTCCAGGCGGCGCGTCCGAGAAGCGATCACCAGCGCCTCTTGCGGCACCTTCCGTCAAAATTGACACTGACTGACCACGCTACTCACGCTGCCGACGCGGATCTGCCAACGTGATCGCATGTTCATGCTTGTTTTGAAACGAACAAATAGGGCAAGTTTTGCTATGTGGTTTCAGACCAATCTCAAGACTGCACGGTCGGATACGCCCTGCCATTCGTCGTAAAGGGGAAAAGCTGTACGCTGCCGGGCACGTTCCCCGCGTGAAAGAAGTCGCCGGTGTGACTGTGCTGGCGAAGTGTCACTCCCAGCAAGGCAAACACAACTGCAGCATATCTCTGGCCTCAGTACACTCAACTATCATATTATGCTTTGATGAAGCAGCTCAATTGAGTGTGCAGGCATGGCTGAGCTTGTTAGGCGTGGGTGTTCTTATCCAACCATTTGAGTTACCGTAGACAAAATGTGTCCTTCCGTGGTGCTGTTTTGATACGCTTGCAAAGCCTAATTTGCCAGGGATGATGGGAGCCATATCTTTTAGAATTATTAAAAGGCTCTTTTTAACAACATGCACAAAAATGTTTTTAGACTGCTATCTTCTGCCAAGCAACCGCATTACTTTGTTTACACTCTAAAACAGAATTACACCCTTTGGGTTTTATCTTGCCACACAACAATAAACATCATCTGTCTTGCCCGCATTTCCTTTTTTAACGCTGCTAGCCCGGTACTTCCCAGTAACGAACGGCATGCGCGTTATCAGCATGACATCATTCCCGATAGGAAAGTAGCGGGCACGGCGTTTTCAGGAAAGCTTTGAAACCTTTGCCAAGAGTACTGTCCATAATAGTCAGTCACGCTGCTACCGCCTATATATGTATATATATATATATATAGGCGGTATATATGTTAACATATATATCATATCATGAGACGCCAACAAATGAAGACAGCAAGGACAAAATAGGGGAAATTGCTTGTACTTACTTTAATTAATTTAGCGAATGCATGCAATTTCCCCTATGTTGTCCTTGGTGCCACTGTATGTTGGCTTCTCATGATATCATAATCAGCCTGGTTACCCCACTGCAGGGCAAAGGCCTCTCCCATACTTCTCCAACAACCCCGGTCATGTACTAATTGTGGCCATGACGTCCCTGCAAACTTCTTAATCTCATCCGCCCACCTAACTTGCTGCCGCCCCCTGCTACGCTTCCCTTCCCTTGGAATGCAGTCCGTAACCCTTAAAGGAACACTAAAGGTTAATATTAAGTCAACGTGGACTGTTGAAATACAATCCCAGAAGCCTCGAAACGCTTGTTTCGGTCGAAGAAGATACTTATTTTCAGAGAAAATGCGTTCTGAAGCGTCCGCGTACCTCTAGCGCAGTTCAAATCACCCGCCCTCCGATCAAATGTATTGACGTCATGGTCTCATAGTGAAGTTGCGCCGTCGGTGAGTAAAACGCCTCCCGTAGACGGCGCTACGGCTTTTCTGCACAAAACGCAAACGCGCGGCCAGAAACAGAGCCAAGACAGAGCCGACAGTAGCGCGAAAGCGGAACTGTGGTGCCTAGCGGAAGGGAAAGCGCACGGCGATAAGCTGGTTCTTTAAAATATGACGCCAACTTCGACGCTCGTTGCAATGGATGACCCTGACAACGACACATCAGCTCGCGACGCTGGGCTCGAGTTCAGCGATTTAAGCACTGGTGAACGTGACCTGCTGGTGAGGGCTCGCGCTGCCGGCGTCGTTGCGTACTACTACGACGACGGCCTGATTTGAAAGGCACTTCACGCGACTTCAGTAAGTCGGCGTTGAACTCGTAATACTCTGGAGGAGAGTGCAGCGAGCACACTACGTGATTTCTCGGCTCTTTTTCAGCGCGCTGTGGCAGAGGTACGGCACTTAACAACTTCGAACGGAGAGGTTCAGTCGTTGGCACACGGTGATAAGTAATATTGGGTTCGCCGCTGCAACTGCCCTTGGCCAAGTTCCGCGGACCGTTCGCGCATCCCAGGACATAACATGGACGTGGCATTCTCGCTGCTTCTTCCAAATACAAGTTTCGCAAGCCAGCAGGACCACCGCAGCACGACGCGATAAAGAAACAACTGAAACTCCAAAGCGCGCGCGGCGCAAAGTCGAGCGCGCAGGGTCGAGCGAAAACGAAACCTTTCGATCACCCATACTATTCAAGGGTAACGTCAAAATGTTATTTTTTCGTAGAATCGAATAGAAGTAGACAAGTAGCATTTTCTTCCGTCTTATAATCTAATGAAACTATCTTTTTAATACGAGTAGTTGAGTACTAGTGACAAATTATAATGAGGAATGCTTTCGTCATCGGGCTAGTACAAGAATGTCGCTGGGGGGTCTCAAATCGTGTCATGCATTTACCTCGATTTCTCGGTTACTAAAGCTCTGTTTGCGATTATATTGACGCCTTAGACGTTCTAGAGCATTGCTGTGTCACTTTAACTTGACTTTCTGGCAACCTTTAGTGTCCCTTTAATGACCATTGGTTACATTCCCTCCTCATTACATGTCCTGCCCATGCCTATTTCTTTTTCTTGATTGCAACTAAGATGTCATTAACTCGCGTTTGTTCCCGCACCCAATCTGCTCTTTTCTTATCCCTTGACGTTACACCCATCATTCTTCTTTCCATAGCTCGTTGCGTCGTCCTCAATTTAAGTAGAACCCTTTTCGTAAGCCTCCAGGTTTCTGCCCCGTAGGTGAGTACCGCTAAGACACAGCTATATATATATATATATATATATATATATATATATATATATATATATATATATATATTATCCACTTTTCTTTTCCGTGATAATGGCAACCTGCTGTTCATGATCTGCGAATGCCTGCCAAACGCACCCCAGCCCATTCTTATTCTTCTGATTATTTTCCACCCGCCGTGTTTGCTCAGTGGCTGTGGTGTTGGGCTGCTGAGCACGAGGTCGCGGGATCGAATCCCGGCCACGGCGGCCGCATGTCGATGGGGGCGAAATGCGAAAACACCCGTGTACTTAGATTTAGGTGCATGTTAAAGAACCCCAGGTGGTTGAAATTTCCGGAGTCCTCCACTACGGCGTGCCTCATAATCAGAAAATGGTTTTGGCACGTAAAACCCCACAATTCAATTCTTCTGATTATTTCCGTCTCATGATCCGGATCCGCCGTCACTACCTGCCCTAAGTAGGTGTATTCCCTTATTCCCTTACCAATTCCAGTGCCTCGCTACCTATTGTAAATTGCTGTTCTCTTACGAGACTGTTAAACACTACTTTAGTTTTCTGCAAATTAATTTTTAGACCCACTCTTCCGCTTTGCCTCTCCAGGTCAGTGAGCATGCATTGCAATTGGTCCCCTGAGTTACTAACCAAGGCAACATCATCAGCGAATCGCAAGTTGCTAAGGTATTCTCCATTAACTATTATCCCCAATTCTTCCCAATCCAGGTCTCGGAATACCTCCTGTAAACACGCTGTGAGTATCATTGGAGAGATCGTATCTCCCGGCCTGACGCCTTTCTTTATTGGGATTTTGTTGCTTCCTTTATGGAGGAAGATATCTTTCAGTATCTTTACATATGGCTCGTCTACACCCTGATTCCGTAATGCCTCCATGACTGGTGAGGTTTCGACAGAATCAAACGCTTTCTCGTAATCAATGAAATCTGATATGATATGAAATGAATCTCATGATATATATATATATATATATATATATATATATATATATATATATATATATGCGTGTGTGTTCCGCTACCCTTGAGGGTGCAAGGCTCAGCATGAGGGAGAGAGAAAGTAAAGCTAAGGAGAGAAAGACGCCTACGCCTTCCCCGGTCATGGAAGTCTCCAGCTTCCAGGGTGAAAGGGAAAGTCATGCACGATAGATGAAGAATATTGTTTGGGGGCAAGATAAATTCCAAAAAGTACGAGCTTATCCCATGGTCCGCGAGTCACCACATGTCGCTTGCGCGGCCGTGTGATAATTGATTTTACTTTATTATCACTGTTACTAAGTTATCGCTCGGCAGAGGACGTGCCTACTTTACCAAAGTATCTGAAATATGGTCACTCATTTTAGACCGAGATGGCCTTGTCATGGTTTTCCGTGAACCACTGGTCTGGCATGCAGACCGAAAGCACTCGTAGACTTTGCTAATCATCGACGATGGTTTGCTCGACCATTTCCTTTGTAATATCTAGTTTTTATCTCTTAACGCGCCCGATATAGTGTCAAGCCAGACACATCCTATGCGCAGTCGCTTGTGAACGTGTTTGTTCTTGTAAGATGCCTCCTTAGACAAAAGACAGCAGTGGTCACAAGGTTGGCTTTGTCGGCACAACTTGCGGCACTATTCTGAGGCAGTAGTGGCACTTGGCGCTACCGTGTGCGCGTGTGTGTGGGGGCGTCACCCAGTGCGTGATTCTTGTGTCGCAATATTGCTGTCTTTTTGCCATTTCAGCTATTGAGAGAACGCAGCCCAACACCTTCAGACCAGCAGCAGAAAACTACAGCGAACGAGATTTCGATCCCAGGCGTCCTCTACAGCCGCCGCAAGCTCCAGTGATGAGTGCCAGGGATATAGAGTCGCTGTCCTGCATCTTCTACAACGTTCCATTCGAAGAACTACACTCCATAGACAACCTAAATGTTTCGTGGCTTATGCCTATCAAGGGGCAGAGTCTGTTAGCGGCCGTCGAAAGAATCCGCGACAGTCTCAAAGCGATCCCGGGAGAAGCAGAGCGTCTCCAGTGCACGGCCACACTGTATTCGTGGCTGATTCAACGAGGCGTGTTCCGGCAGTGGGCGCTTTATCGCCTCAACCCGTTGTTGCAGGATCTAGACCCTCGCACCGTGGGCGTGATGCTGACGAAAGCGGTGCAGTCGTGTGGTAACGGGATCGGTGACGGCGTTCTCGACATTGGAACTGCTTTGTGCTTCACCGTCCTGATGGCGGACGAGACACGCATTCCGTTCGCGTTCAGTCCCATATGCTTTTGCATATGGCGGGGCTTGCCCTTCCTGGCCGTCCACTCTCCGGGAATGGATCGTCATCAAGCCACCCACTCGACCATCTTGGCCTCTGTTATTGGTGATTTGGAGACGTACTTTCAAGGCGTTTACGGTGACCTGAGCTCTGCGCTTTCAGAGGCGACCAAGAGCCGGTCGCGTTGTGTCAAAGCTCCGTAGAACTGCGTAAAAAGTGCTCGAAAGGCCCAATACAAAGGAGCGGCATCATTGAATGTGCTCGCAAAATAAAGTTTTCTAGAGTTTAATTTGTAAGAAATGCGTATAAGGGCTGTGCATGATCGTGTAAATTTTAACAAAGCCGTAATCAAATTATTTGAGTGGTTGTCGGGCCTAGATGTGAGAGGGTGATCTTAGTCGTTGTTGTAGCAGTGAAGCAAAATAAAGGATACTTCTTTTCAGCCAACTTGAAGCAGCTTTGCTACTGTTCGTAAAGTATGACTTGTGTGCAAAGAATGATAACTAGCCAATAACTGTTCAGTAGCTGATTGTTAATTTTTAGATACTTCGAAAGGTTTTGAAAAGGTGTGTCACAAACGTTTGCTGTACCAACTTATTCTGCTCAACATAAAACTAGAAACTTCTTACGTGGTTTGAGTTCTTTCTTTTTAACCGCTACCAGTTTGGGTCTGTTTCTGCTGTGCGCTCTGGTGTATCACAGCGTTCATTCCTCTGCCTTCTGCTTTTCCTTATGTACACTAATGACCTGTCTCGATGCATTTCATCTATCATGCACTTATTTGCAGATGGTTTTCTTATATTTAGAAGTATAGCATGCCTCGATGAAATCAACAACATTTAGTCAGATCCTAATTTGGTTGTTTCTTGGTGCAGAGAGTGGAAAACGGTATGAAATGTACAAGAATGCCATTCACGCAAGTTTCAAGATCAAATTGCATGCTTTCCGTTCCTGGGAAGAAATTAAATAATGTTCCGTTAGACAATGTCCTCTAATGCAGATATTTCAGTGCTCACGTAATGTGCAACCTATATGTTAGAGTACTCGTATTCAATATATCATTGAAAATGCTAACCGCGTGCTACCAAACATTAGCCACCACTTTTCTAGGCGATATGTGTTCGTAAAACTAATTCTATGTAAATCTCTTATTGGTAAAAAATTCGAATACGGTTTTTTGGTTTGGGGGTCCGTGTCATGCTGGTTCATTTCACATACCTGCCGTGTTTGCTTAGAGGTTATGGTGTTGGGCTGATAAGCACGAGCTCGCGGCATAGAATCCTGCCCACGGCGGCCGCATTTCGGCGCGGGCGAAATGCTAAAACTGTCGTGTACTTAGATTTAGGGGCACCTTAAAGAACCCCAGGTGGTCGAAATTTCCGGAGTCCCCCACTACGGTTCGCCTCGTAGTGAGATCGCGGTTTTGGCACGTAGAACCCCAGCACTTAATTCCACTCACTTAAGATGGTTCAGAAGTGCTCCTCTGGTCATTTTATATAATATAATTACGATAACACTGCCTGTAAACGTCCAATAATTTCTGGCATTATCTAAAATCTTCCGCATATTGGCGCAAATTAACTCGTTTAGGCCTTTTTCATAACTTTCACTATCATCACGATTTCAGTCGTGATCCTTCCACCGCCATACATTTTACATAGCATACATCAGAGTTATAGAGACGGCTTTCCACTTTGTCGCACTCATTTATTTTCGAATGATTACCTACCATGCACAGCAAACCAGTGAGATCACCTGTCATGTGCTTATATTGTTTTATTCGCATCCTTGAACCAACGCTAGCCTTGACGGCCATGGGTTGAATCATGACGACATCTTGTATGCTATGTAAGAACACTGAATAAACTTCAAAAAAAGTTTTAAAACCTCCCTGCGTCAGTTGCAACCAATCTATACTTGCGGACAAGGCTCTGAGGTGGTGACGGGAAAGCTGCAGGGGCCGAGGTTCTGCACTTGTGTTACTGAGCCAAGCTGTCCGGCAGCGTTCGACTATGCTTTTCTTTTCTAGGAATTGACAAGACACAGAATCGGCGTAGCCCTCATGAGCGACGGCTTTGTACCTACCCCAATGAGGAAGAGATAAGCAGACAAAGAAAGCATGTCAAAGGTTCAAAGCAAAGTGGAATTTGGTCGTATTTTGCGTTTCTAAACAGGATGTTTATGTTTTCTCTTCACTAGATTAAACTGACGCGCTTGAGAATATGGGCTTCTTTCACCAACGCTCTTATTTGAGCGTGCGATTTGCCTCTGTACCTTTCCTTTCGTTGGCAGGGAAAGTGGTCCACGAGTATAGGCCCTTATACATTCTGAATACCCCGGCTAAGATTGTATAGCAAGGAAACAGTCGTTGTAAACTATTTTAAAATTGCGGACTTTTGTGCATAAATGCATATTTGTGTTGTTGGTTTCCCTCATAGCTATTATTTTGAAAGCGGCAGCTGCGAAATGTTCTCACGCGTTATCGCGTGTTAACCAATAATCCTTGCAGTATCGTTGTACCTGAGTGCAGTTGAGGTAAAAAAGAACTACGTCAAATTATTTTTCGTGTTAAAGACATCCACATTGTCTCGAAATATTGATGAAGTCGAAGTTTGAACTTTCGCACTTGGAAAACCTTAATTGTACATGGCAAACAGATTTAAATGACTCTAGTCATTTCTGCGTTCCGCAAAAAACGCTCGTGCTCCTAAACGGTAGCCTTAATTAACACGATAAAAAAAGTCAGTATTATATTTGTACGATGCTATCCAAGCGCTTACGCGTACCCATTATCCACGCCTTGCATGCCCCTTGGATGACGCAAGACGTCAGATTCCGCTAATTAACGCTGTCTTGCGCAAATACGAACAGCCACTCCATAAACATATTTCTTAATTCCATGTTCATATTGAGCTGAATTCTTGGGTTCTACGTGCCCAAACCACAATTCAATCATGAGGCCCCAGTGTAGTGGGGGAATCCGGAATGATTTTCACCACCGGAGGAGAGGGGGGGGGGGGTATCTTTAACGTGCCCACAATGCACGAGACACGCTCATTTTTGCAGTTCGTACACGTCGGAATGCGGCCGCCGTGTTTGGGATTTGATCCCGTGCCCCTGTGCTTATAGCAGCCCCGCACCATGACCGCTAAACCACAGCGGTGGGTCCATCGTGATATCTGTCGCGTTTTACGACGCACTGAAATTCCAAACGGAAAAGGAACGGACCTAACGCTCGTATTGGAATTCATGGGAAGCGAACCTACCGTGAAGTGGTTTTGTATATGCTATAAAACTTTACATACCCAATTAGGAGGGAAGAATATAGAAAACGATTTCTGAGGAATGCCGCAAGGTGCAGTAATGTTCATGAATGGCAAAACAGTCATTGCAAAGATTTGTAGTTTCATCCTGTAGTCAGCGGGTGAAAATCTTCCCTTCTATGTACGAAATAAAAAAAAGAGAAGTTACTGAAGAAATGTTTGAAATGGGTCTTGAAACTTGACCAAGCTACCTTACGGATATTTTGGCGTGTTGAATTGGGCAAGCAATGTTGTTAATGCAATTGCTATTTTACGCTTTCTTTTTGCCCGCTTTTCTCTTAATGGTAGCAGGCGTCCTAGGCACACCTGTGCTTAGTTTCCTTAGAAGAGCGTGGGTGTAGGCAAGTTGGTGATCAATGATTTGGGAAATCAGCGAAAGAACACACGTGATCGACGAAGGAGACAACACGAAGCGGTACTGACAACTGATTAAAACGTTATTTGTCGTGCACCGCAGACGTTTGGCGTCTGTGCATGTATGTGTGGAGTTTGTGCGCTCTCTCCTCCTAGGACTGACTAGGTGTCGGTGTCGTCGAGGCGGGGGCAAGCATAGACTAGAGTTGATGCATGTTGCTAGCATGCGCATGCACAGATCTCCGGTAGCAAACATGGCGAAAGTCCGCTTCCAGCCCCCTTCTTCTGGGCAAAGATGTGCCTGGGAACAGGGAAAGAGAAACGTTAATTTAAGGATAAAAATTGTCTATTCTCATGGTGGATCCCTAGTCGATAGCCCCACTGGGCTCAACTGGGCCCGTCCAACCTGGTGGATGAGCGATCGCCGGTCGGTCAGATCAAAGCTAGACTGTTGCGCCTCCCACTGGTGTTTTGCTGCCGAATATGTGTCTTTCATGTGTACGGACTGTCTTTAGCAGCCCCTGGTAATGTGCCTGGAAAACTATAAAACGGCATCCCTCGCCAACGAGCAAGGAGCCTTCGACACAAATTTTGAGCCTTAGCTTTCGCTCCTCATCGAGCTGACCGCTCCTTACGTTTAGCGATGTAATTAAACGCTTTGTTATTCGTTGCGTCACAGCGCCACTGCCTTGGCCCCCTTCTGCTGCTGGTCAAGCGCTAGACTGCTGGGCCAGCGTTACACCTAAGTACTTGTGACCCGCTTCCACGGTGGAGTCTACGTTGCGAATTCGAATAAAGGCAATAAAGGGGTGTTTCATTTAGCTAAGCGGCTTCGCCTCTATAGCTTCGTTATCTTGAAGCACCGCATGGACTTTCATATGCATTGGAGCTCGAGCACAGCTTCTGTGAATAACTGCGCGTTCTACAACAGGCTGTTACTGTTGTCGTGCGACCAGGAAGCTTCGCCTATTTCGACAATTTGATGTTGCCATTTGGACAAGCCCGTAAGTTGTGCAGTGCTAAAAAAAAGCGTAAGAATAGCGTTGAGACCTGTGCGTTGGTTGAGCACAAACGTTGTGCTAGGTAACACGCTGTAGTGCCCCAACCACTGGCACGCGTCGGCAAGCTTCGGCACGCGCCGACAAGCGAACGCTTCGCTTCGCGTTGGTCGGAGGAAGAGGGTACGCAACCACTGGACACAAGCTCTGACGCGCGCCGAAGCTCGCTCCTCGGCTGCGGCGCACTGTTGCTGGACTATTTTGTCTTCGTCCGTCAACGCGCGGCCTAAAACTGCCTGCTGTAAACTAAGCTTGAAACGATAAGTTAGTGATCTGTATGCACTTTCAGTTATGAAAAACACGTTTGAATAATAGATGTATGCCTGCCGCAACAGTTTGTTTTTATTTCTGAAGTAACAATAGAGCAGAAAATACCGACATCAGCGCTCGCGCGTCGTCTGTCAGCATGATTGCTTCGCAAACACCTGCACGGCAATGCCATATCGTATCAAAAACTGTTGTACCATTTCAATTTTTTGTAGCTCATATTGCAGAGCCAACTATGTAATAATTAGTCGTGCAAAGTATAATTGAAAAAATCTGTGTTGGAAATATTGTCACGTAGTAGAGACGATGAAAAATTATGCAGACTCAATCGCAACGATAGCGGCGAGTAATGTCGTGTGATATATATATATATATATATATATATCGATATCGTGTGATATATATATATATATATATATATATATATATATATATATATATATAGTTATTCGGAGGAAGGATAAAAGATGCTACTTTCTGCTACCCATGAGGGAGCAAGGCTCTGCATGAGTGGGAGTAGAGAAAATAAAGGTAAGGAGGGAAGTACGGCTATGCCGTTCGCAGTCGTGTAAGTCTACAGCTCCCAGCGTCAAAGGGAAAGTCATGCACGATAGATGACGAATATTTTTGGGGGGCAAGACAAACTCTAAAAAGTACAAGCTTATCCTATGATCCGCGAGTCACGGCATATCGCGTGTACGGCCGCGTGATATTTGATTTAGCTTTATTATCACTGTTACTAAGTTATCGCTTGGCGGAGGACCTGCCTACTTTACCAAAGTATCTCAAGTATTGTCACTGATTGTAGACCAAGATAACCTTGTCATGGTTTGCAGTGAATCACGGGTTTGACGTGCAGACCGAAAGCACTCGTTGACTTTGGTAATCACCGAAGATGCTTTGCTCGACCATTCTCTTTGGGATGTCCAGTTTTTATCTTTTAACGCGCCCGATATAGTATCAAGCCAGCGGCATCCTATGCGCTATCGCTTGTGGACGTGTATATTCTTGCAAGCTGCCTCCTTGGGCAAAAGGCATCAGTGGTCACAAGGTTCGCATTGTCGACTCAACTTGCGCCGCTATTCTGAGGCAGTAGTGGCACTTGGCGCCACCGTGTGCACGTGTGTGTGGGTTTGGGGCACCTGAGACGTGATTCTGGTGTCGCAAAATTGCGTTCTTTTTGCCATTTCAGCCCCCTTTCCGACCAGCAGCAGAAAACTACAGCGAACGAGATTTCGATCCGAGGCGTCCTCTCCAGCGGCCGCAAGCTTCAGTGATGAGTGCCAGGGATATAGACTCGCTGTGCTGCATCTTCTACAACCTTCGATTCGAAGAACTACACTGCATGGACAACCTAAATGTTTCGTGGCTTATGCCTATCAAGGGGCTGAGTCTGTTACCGGCCGTCGAAAGAATCCGCGACAGTCTCAAAGCGATCCCGGGAGAACAAGAGCGCCTCCAGTGCACAGCCACACTGTATTCGTGGCTGATTCAACGAGGCGTGTTCTGGCAGTGGGCGCTTTACCGCCTCAACCCGTTGTTGCTGGATCTAGACCCTCGCACCGTGGGCGTGATGCTGACCAAAGCGGTGCAGTCGTGTGGTAACGGGATCGGTGACGGCGTTCTCGACATTGGAACTGCTTTGTGCTTCACCGTCCTGGTGGCAGACGAGACACGCATTCCGTTCGCGTTCAGTCCCATATGCTTTTGCATATGGCGGGGCTTGCCCTTCCTGGTCGTCCACTCTCCGGGAATGGATCGTCATCAAGCCACCCACTCGACCATCTTGGCCTCTGTTATTGGCGACTTGGAGACGTATTTTCATGGCATTTACGGTGACCTGAGCTCCGCGCTTTCAGAGGCCACCAAGAGCCGGTCGCGTTGTGTCAAAGCTCCGTAGAACTGCGTAAAAAGTGCCCGAACGGCCCAACACAAAGGAGTGGCAACATTGCATATGCTCGTAGAATACAATTTTCTGGAGTTTAATTGGTAAGAAATGTGTATAAGGGCTGTGCATTATCGTGTAAATTTTAACAAAGCCGTAATCAAATTAACTGAGTGATTGTCGGGCCTAGATGTGAGAGGGTGATCTTAGTTGTTGTTGTAGCAGTGAAGGAAAAGAAAGGATACTTCTTTTCAGCCAACTTGAAGCAGCTTTGCTACTGTTCTTAAAGTATGACTTGTGTGCAAAGAATGATAACGCGCCAATAACTGTTCACTAGCTGATCGTAAATTTTTAGATACTTCGAAAGGTTCTGAAAAGGTGTGTCACAAACGTTTGCTGTACCAACTTATTCTGCTCAACATAAAACTACAAACTTCTTACGTGGTTTGAGTTCTTTCTTTTTAACCACTACAAGTTTGTGTCTGTTTCTGCTGTGCGCTCTGGTGTATCACAGCGTTCATTCCACTCCACTCTACTTTTCCTTATGTATTTTAATGACCTGTGTCGATGCATTTCATCTATCATGCACTTATTTGCAGATTGTTTTCTTATATTTAGAGATATAGCATGCCTCGATGATATCAATAACATTCAGTCAGATCCTAATTTGGTTGTTTCTTGGTGCAGAGATTGGAAAACGGTATGAAATGTACAAGAATGCCATTAACGCACGTTTAACGATCAAATTGCAAGCTTTCAGTTCCTGGGAAGAAATTAAATAATGTTCCGCTAGACAATGTCCTCTAATAGAGATATTTCAGTGCCCACGGAATGTGCAACCTATATGTTAGAGTACTGGTATTCAATATATCATTAACAACGCTAACCGCGTGCTACCAAACATTCGCCACCACTTTTCCAGGCTATATATGTTCATAAAGCTACTTCTATGTAAATCTCTTGTTGGCACCAAATTCGAATACGCTTTTTTGTTTTGGGGGTCCGTGTCATGCTGATTCATTTCACATATCTGCCGTGTTTGCTTAGTGGCTATGGTGATGCGCTGATAAGCACGAGCTCGCGGGATCGAATACCGGCCACGGCGGCCGCATTTTAGCGGGGGCGAAATTCTAAAACACTCGTACACTTAGATTTAGGGGCACCTTAAAGAACCCCAGGTGGTCGAAATTTCCGGAGTCCCCCACTACGACCTGCCTCGTTTGGTCGTGGTTTTGGCAAGTAGACCCCAGCACTTAATTCCACTCACTTAAGATGGTTCAGAAGTGATCTGGTCATTTCATATCATATAATTACGATAGCACTGCTAGTAAACGTCCAATAATTTCTGGCCTTATCTAAAATCTTTCGCATATTGGTGCAAATGAGCTCGTTTAAGCCTTTTTCATAAGTTTCACTATCATCACGATTTAAGTCGTGATCCTTCCGCCGCCATACATTTCAGATCGGAAAAATCAGAATTATAAAGACGGCTTTCCATATTGTCGAAATCATTTATTTTCGAATTATTACCTACCATACACAGCCAACCAGTGAGATCACCTGTCATCTGCTTATATTATTTTGTTTATATCCTTGAACCAGTGCTAGCCTTGACGGTTATGGGTTCAATCATGATGACATTTTCTACGCTTTATAAGAACACTGTATCAACTTCAAAAATACTTCAAAACCTTTATGCATCATTTGCAACCAACCTATACTTGCTGACAACGCTCTCAGGTGGTGACGGGAAAGCTGCAGAGGCTGAGAATCGGCACCTGTGTTACTTAGCCAAGCTGTCCGGCAGCGTTCGACTATGCTGTTCTTTTCTAGGAATTGACAAGACACAGAATCGGCGTAGCTCTCATGAGCGACGGCTTTGCACCTACCCCAATGAGGAAGAGATAAGCAGACAAAGAAAGGATGTCAAAGGTTCAAAGCAAAGAGGAATTTAGTCGTATTTTGCTTTTCTAAACAGGATGTTTATGTTTTCTCTTCACTAGTTTAAACTGACGCGCTTGAGAATATGTGTTCTTTAACCAACGCTCATATTTGAGCGTGCGATTTGCCTCTGTACCTTTCCTTTCGTTGGCAGAGAAAGTGGTCCACGAGTATAGGTCCTTATACATTCTGAATACCCCGGCTAAGATTGTATAGCAAGGAAATAGTCGTTATATAATATTTTGCAAATGCGGACTTTTGTGCATAAATGCATATTTGTGTTGTTGGTTTCCTTCATGGCTAATATTTTAAAAGCGGGAGCTGCGAAATGTTCTCACGCGTTATCGCGTGTTAACTTTGCAGTATCGTTGTACCTGAGTGCAGTTGAGGTAAAAAAGAACTACGTCAAATTATTTTTCGTGTTAAAGACATCCACATTGTCTCGAAATATTGATGAAGTCGAAGTTTGAACTTTCGCACTTGGAAAACCTTAATTGTACATGGCAAACAGATTTAAATGACTCTAGTCATTTCTGCGTTCCGCAAAGAACGCTCGCGCTCCTAAACGGTAGCCTTAATTAACACGATAAAAAAGTCAGTATTCCATTTGTACGATGCTATCCAAGCGCTTACGCGCACCCATTATCCACGCCCTGCATGCCCCTTGGATGACGAAAGACTTCAGATTCCGCCAATTAACGCTGTCTTGCGCAAATACGAACACCCACTACATTCACATATTTCTTAATTCCATCTTTATATTGAGCTGAATTTTTTGGTTCTACGTGCCCAAACCAGAATTCAATTATGAGGCCCCGGTCTAGTGGGGGAATCCGGAATGATTTTCACCAATGGAGGAGAGGGGGGGCGGGGTATCTTTAACGTGCCCACAATGCACGAGACACGGTCATTTGTGTATTTCGTACACGTCGGAATGCGGCCGCCGCGGTCGGGATTCGATCCCGTGCCCCTGTGCTTATAGCAGCCCCGCACCATGACCGCGAAACCACCGCGATGGGTTCATCGTGATATCTGTCTCGTTTTGCGACGCACTGAAATTCAAGAAGGAAAAAGAAAAGGACCAGTAAAGTTTCGTTCGTTCTCTGTCCTCGCTTCACCGCTGGAACTTGAAGCTTCTCGGATGATGATCGGCAGTTGTTGATCAAACGCAGACAGGAAGCGATGCAGATCAGATGTACAAGAAATATTTAT
Source organism: Dermacentor variabilis (assembly GCF_050947875.1). Classification (NCBI taxonomy): domain Eukaryota; kingdom Metazoa; phylum Arthropoda; class Arachnida; order Ixodida; family Ixodidae; genus Dermacentor; species Dermacentor variabilis. The sequence goes on from NC_134578.1 coordinate 90,840,065, forward strand.
ACGTAAACTTTTCTATATACATGGCAGGTAAAACAAATACATTACAAACTTGAACAACTGAGAAACAAAGTCTCTCTTCGACTGTCTCAATGACTGTTAGAGCCCAGACTCGTTTTAACGTACATAGTACGGAGGCTCACTGATCTATCAGCAATCCTGATTTCAGCCAAGTCTGAGGGACAGCATGTCGTCCCGATTTTTATAGCCCAAATATACAAATAAAAAAAAGGCGGTAGGGCTGTTGGCCCGTCCCACAGGTTCAGTTGCCAATCAGAGTCAACCGTTTGTTAAGCCACAACCCACAGGGATGGGCTTACTCTTCAAAATTAACATATTGGAAAACAAAGCTCTTTTCCTTCTTCCCTAAAACTCCGATGCCCTCTCATCTCTTCGTAGTTAGTGACGGGCTCAGCAAAACACGCCAAGCCCGAACAAGTTATCGCTAGACCGCCTCAAATCCCCAAGGGCGTCTCTGGGCCGCAACTGTCTAGGAAGCAGGGGCATCGATACCACGTAGTGCGGCCGTACTCAAAGTTTGTCCGCGTGGGAGACTGATGGCCCTCCTTGTCCTTCAAACTTATTGTCTACAAGACGAAGTTCTCCGAGTGCGTGTTTCCAAGACGCCGTCGTCCGAATGCACTCTTTACGTGTGCACCGCATTCCTACAGCGTGCACTGTAAGCTGGCCTTCGACACCACACAGGCAGTCGCACCCAACAACAAGGCTGGCGATTGCGTTCCGGACGCGTAGAAGATTAGGTCCATGCTCACTGCATGCGGAACGGGGTCAGAGTTGCTAAGCCCTTCTTAACCTCGGCGGCGCCTCCAATTAGTCAGGCACTCGGGAGCCACACCCACAATACCTTGTACAGCGGTCCCTTTCAAGGCTGGTCTGTGTGGACTCGTGTGACCGTCGGCGGACTGTCAACACCGTGCGCACAATGCCGACTTCCCGAAATCGGCACTCGCCCTCCTGGCACCTGCCGCGACGCGTCACCCAACACCGCGCGGTGCCTGTGACCCCACATAACACAGCAACTGTCGCCCGGCTGACACGGGGGCAAGTGAACCCCCTCTCTATGCACAAAGCACGTGGCCGATTCGTGACACTTAAGAACCCGAACAATCAGAGCGACCTTACAGGACCTAACGCTCGTATTGGAATTCACGGGAAACGAAGCTACCGTGAAGCGGTTTTTTATATGCCATAAAACTTTACATACGCAATTAGGAGGGAAAAGTATGGAAAGCGAGTTCTCAGGAATGCCGCAAGGTGCAGGAATGTTCATGAATGGTAAAACTGTCATTGCAAAGATTTGTAGTTTCATCCTGTAGTCAGCGCGTGACAATCTTCCCTTCTATGAACGAAATAAAAAAAAAGAAGTTAGTGAAGAAATGTTTGAAATGGGTCTTGAAACTTGACCAAGCTACCTTACGGATATTTTGGCGTGTTGAATTGGGCAAGCAATGTTGTTAATGCAATTGGTATTTTACGCTTTCTTTTTGCCCGCTTTTATCTTAATGGTAGCAGGCGTCCTAGGCACACCTGTGCTTAGTTTCCTTAGAAGAGCGTGGATGTAGGCAAGTTGGTGATCAATGATTTGGGAAATCAGCGGAAAGAACACACGCGATCGACGAAGGAGACAACACGAAGCGGTACTGACAACTGATTAAAACGTTATTTGTCGTGCACGGCAGACCTTTGGCGTCTGTGCATGTATGTGTGGAGTTTGTGCGATCTCTCCTCCTAGGACTGACTAGGTGTCGGTGTCGTCGAGGGGGGGCAAGCATAGACTAGAGTTGCTGCATATTGCTAGCATGCGCATGCACTGATCTTCGGTAGCAAACACGGCGAAAGTTCGCTTCCAGCCCCCTTCTTCTGGGCAAAGATGCGCCTGGGAACAGGGAAAGAGAAACGTTAATTTAAGGATAAAAATTGTCTATTCTCATGGTGGATCCCTTGTCGATAGCCCCATGGGCTCAATCGCGCCCGTCCAACCTGGTGGATGAGCGATCGCCGGGCGGTCAGATCAAAGCTAGACTGTTGCGTCTCCCACTGCTCCAACTGGTGTTTTGCTGCCGAATATGTGTCTTTCATTTCTATGGACTGTCTTTAGCAGCCCCAGGTAATGTGCCTGGAAAACTATAAAACGGCATCCCTCGCCAACGGGCAAGGAGCCTTCGACACAAAATTTGAGCCTTAGCTTTCGCTCCTCATCGAGCTGACCGCTTCTTACCTTTAGCTATGTAATTAAACGCTTTGTTATTGGTTGCGTCACAACGCCACTGCCTTGGCCCCCGTCTGCTGCTGGTCAAGCGCTAGACCGCTGGGCCAGCGTTACCCCTAGGTGTTTGTCACCTCCTCCCATGGTGCAGTCTACGTTGCGAAATCTAATAAAGACAATAATGGGGTCTTTCATTTAGCTAAGCGGTTTCGCCTCTATAGCTTCGTTATCTTGAAGCACAGCATGGACTTTCATATGCATTCGAGCTAGAGCACAGCTTCTGTGAAGAACTGCGCGTTCTAGAACAGGCTGCTACTGCTGTCGTGCGGCCAGGATGCTTCGACTATTTCAACAATTTGATGTTGCAATTTGGACAAGCCCGTAAGTTGTGTAGTGCTAAACAACAACAACAAAAAAAAAACATGCGTAAAGAATAAAGTTGGGGCCTGTGCGTTGGTTGAGTGCAAGCGTTGTACTAGGTTACACGCTGTAATGCCCCAACCACTGGCACGCGCCGGCAAGCTTCGGCACGCGCCGACAAGCGAACGCTTCGCTTCGCGTTGGTCGCAGGAAGAGGGTACGCAACCACTGGACACAAGTTCTGACGCGCGCCGAAGCTCGCTCCTCGGCTGCGGCGCACTGTTGCTGGACTATTTTGTCTTCGTCCGTCAACGCGCGGCCTAAAACTGCCTGCTGTAAGCTAAGTTTGAAACAATAAGTTAGTGATCTGTATGCGCTTTCAGTTATGAAAAACACGTTTGAATAATGGAATGTACGCCTGCCGCGAAAGTTTGTTTTTATTTCTGAAGTAACAATAGAGCAGAAACTACCGACATCAGCGCTCGCGCGTCGTCTGTCTGCAAGATCGCTTCGCAAACACCTGCAGGACAGTGACATATCGTATCAAAAACTGTTGTAACATTTCAATTTTTTGTAGCCCATTGCACAGCCAACTATGTAGGAATTAGTCATGCAAAGTATAATTGAAAGAATCTGTGTTGGAAATATTGTCACGTAGTAGAGACGATGAAAAATGATGCAGACCCAATCGCCACGATAGCGGCGAGTAATGTCGGCAATCGTCGAAAATATCATCTGTGGGCCAAGCGCGTCGGTTTGCGTACATCAGTTGTTGAAAGTTCTAGCGCATTCGCTGGGGAGCGCGCGCCTTCCAGAAACTACTACACAATTCGTGTCGCGTATGCAATCAGATTATAAAAGGTTTGTCGACAACAGACAACCGACGGAACCATCGGTAACATTCGTGAAACTTCCGAAACGTCCAGGCGCGTCCTGCACAGAGAGATAAAGAGAACATTTTTTAGCCGGTGAAATACAGTCACCGGATAAAGGATCCGTGTCAATATAGTTAGGCTTGTTGGTGCATGAAAGAAACGCGAAAAAGTGGTTTCTGAGAAAATCAGCAAAAAAGAACTCACAAAAAATAAAAGCAATCTGGAATAGCTAATATTTTCGTAATTCGTAGCTTGTCTCCTCCCGATTCTTGATTCCGTCAAATCTTGCCCGTGGAGAACCTAATTATTTCTTGGTAGTTTTGATTTTTCAACGCCGCAGCGGGAGGCCTTTACATTGAGTGTATTGCTAGAAACCATTTTCACAGTGTAAAGGCCATGTTCTATTGTAACTGGCTTCAACATGTCAAGCTTGTATTTTTGGACATTAATGAAATGTCATGCCGTGAGATAATGCAAGCTTGAGAATTGGAGGGTTTGAATAGGGGTCGTTCGTTGCCCTTTGCCAAGTCGTACTATTGATGTGTTTATTCGAATGTATGGGGTAGCTCATTAGTATAAAACAAGAAATATATATATATATATATATATATATATATATATATATATATATATATATATATATATATATATATATATATATATATATACAGGTATTTTCACAATTTATACACCTCCTCATAACACACACAAAAAATACCAATTTATTGTTTTTAGCCTGCTGCGATGTTTTGACAGAGCAGTATATATATCATTTGTTCTGTGAGGCACGCACTAACTGCTGTGGAATATTATTTCATTGCACAACCCTGGATACAGTGGACAACCATTATTAAAATACAGAAGAAATTAATAGCACAATGCATATGATCAGCCAGATAGCACATTATTAATGCACTTTATTAATTCATGCCCTTCTTAAGTTGCACAAGAAGCTACTGCACTGAAATAATATACTAGTGCATACATACAAAGCACGATTTTATACTACGATAATAATCAATCCTTCAAATGTTTATTATATTACCCAGGAACAGCTAAAGAGCCTTCATACTGGTGCACTTAACGAGCAATATGTGAGACAAAATACACAGAAACATGAATGTGGTAGACAAAAAAATTAAAGTTAGAGAAAAAAATAGGGAAAAAAGGAAACGAGGAAGAGTAAAAGGGTGTTGATCATACATGCTTATCTATAGATACACAAAACAGAGGAAGTGAACTCTGAAGTATGTCAATGCAGGCACAGTTGTTATTATGTGTTTTGGAGTCAAACCTTATATAGCACAATCTTGCAACAAGGCCAGGCAACGAATGTGGAATGCTGCCTGGTATACTGTTGCGGTACGAACAAACGCATATGATCAAGAATCTTTAGGGAATGTATAACGTCATGGACCACCCTATGCTGGAACAAAACGTGCGATTAATTATGTCTTGAATTTAGAGGTGGGAGTTGAGGTATATTCGAGAAGGCTCAAGTGTGGTCGTCAGAATGGCATAAGTGGTGCTTGAAGATAGGTATCAACTTATTCTGGACGCGTTCAATGAGGTCAGAATTATATTTGCACGTTGCACCCCCTCCAGCAGGGGCATACTCTAGTAACGGGAGGCACACAGCAGAATCTGAGAAACACAACAGGTGAGTGAAAATCATGCAACGTACGGCATGCGATTCCAAGAGCGCGAAAGGGCATGCTGTGCAATTACCTATTTGAAGAGAAGCATAGCATTTTGTCGAAGTACACACCGAGATCTTACATTTTATCGACCCCAAGGAGTGGAGCATCCCGTAGGGTGTATGAAAATTTCAAATGGTGTGTTTTGCGCATATAACTTAATGCCATAGTACTGGAAGCATTTAAGACTACCTACTGTTCCTGCACCAGTTCGAGAGTGAAAAAATGTCTTCTTAGAGGTCAATGCAGTGGTGTACACTGTTGACTGTCTCAAATAGTTTTAATTCGTCGGTACACAAAGCTGTGTTGTTCATTTATTAAAATGCTCCTAGCACTAACAGGAAGCAAGGAATCCAATACCAATTGGAACACTTTGGCCCACTGCAGAGGATAAACAAAGGCCGGCAGTTAGTAACTGCACATCGCTCTCGATTTGTGCACGGCCAATGTCCATGCTACCTTCCGAGTTCTATAAAACCTACTAGACTTCAGGGAACTATTGAAGATGCTTGTGAGAACAGAGAACAAGTATGCTTCCATACGTCTTAAACTATGCGGAAGAAATACCATCAGCCCCACAAGAAAGGGAAGGTTTGAGGCACTTCATAAACTTGAAAACAAGGTTTCTATTGACTTCTAACATACACACCATGGCAGACTGAGAAGCAAGATTACTTGAAACATATTTCACGCCATATAGCGAAAAGTAATGTTCTGCAAAGGCATCAGCAGTGTTCGAGACATCACCATTTTCCTGAAGAAGACATACATCTTTGGCACACTTTTTAGAAGAGTGAGAGCGCACGAAGCTCCAGAAATATCTTTAATGATGCGTCACATTGGCATCAACACAATCAATGTGGTCGTAATGATAATAATAATAATTAGAATAATAATAGTAATAATAATAATAATCTTGGGGGTAGCATGGCACTCTATACTAAAGAAAACGCTGATGCCGGCGACAGGCGAGTGCTTATTATCGAGACTTCGGAACTCGTAAACATGTTTCCATTCGTTTTGAGCTCAACAACATACACGTACAACAAGCACAGACGTTGCGGCAATCGTGATTCGGTTGGCTGTTTTAGCAGACGATCGAACTGAGCCCCGGCGGAACCCAGTGGGCAGGTTGGATCAGTCGGCGTCGTTCGAAGTCGCTTCGGATCCACGTCGCACTGCCACAACCCGCGGTCGTCGGTCGTGTCGTTTTCGGCGTACTGTTACAACACTGTTTTCAGGAACATTGTCACCTGCGTCGTGCGTCCAAAGAACTCGGTTGGTGCTTGAGCCTTCGCATGGGCGGCCATCATAGGCACAGCAGCCGGAAGCTTCGCAGCCTCCGATTGGTTGACGCCTGCGACGCGTCGCAGCCTCTCATCGGTGCACGCCGGCGTAGCTTCGCCTCGCGTCGGCAAACTTCTAGCATCGGCAGTAGACATAATCGCTGCGCGTCGTCAGGCTTCGCCGTGTTCTCGACCGGCGCTTTTGACGCTTCGGCGCGTGCCGAAGCTTTCCGACACGGGCCAGGGGTTGGGGATAAAGGTTTCACACTGCGAGAGAAACTGGTATCCATCTTCGCGGCAGCAGCCACAGGGGTAGTACATGGCAATCACGTTGCGCTGCTGCTGAGCTAGCTCGAGGTCACGAGTTCGGAATACCAAAGTGCTGGTTTACTTAGGCTTAGGTGCACGTTGAAGGACTAGAGGAGACCAAAATAACAAGGACTCTGGTGCGCCTCATGATCGGCGTCTTTGGGGCGGGGATGTCTATAGTCTGGTACAACTTTGGAAAAAAGGCGAGGCACCGCCCAGATGACCGAAGCGCGACAGTCGACTGCCTCGCGAATAAAATAGTCCCGCTAAAAAAACCTTGCTTCTAAAACACGTAATTCTCGGGGTGGCTAAACACTTTTGTATTTTGAGGACTGGTTTGGTAGAGCTCTCATGATTGGAATGCTGCAGCCCATGCGGGATCGCGATAGAAAAACAACCTCGTGCCTTCTACAACGCTGTGCGTCATCTGCTTTTTAGCCTCACTGCAAGGGACGAAAGAAGAAAGAGCAGCTCTGCATGGCTTTAGCGCTAGTTTGCATGTACACGGCACATTTACTACTCGTTTACCGAACTTAAAATGAATCAGTTGATATTTAACAAGTGCTTCAAGAACCAACGCTTTTATCGAAACCATTACAAACCTGAGGCAACAACACGATGGCGGTAGGAAATATATAAAAATGCTTCATTCATAGTTTTAAAGAAATGCTCTTGCTGTTACATATCATAAGATATATATATATATATATATATATATATATATATATATATATATATATATATATATATATATATATATATATATATATATATATATATATATTTGGGGGGGTTGTGTTCACACCAAATTCTTTTCCAGAATGTGAGGGGTTTATTTTCGTTCCTTCTCACTTTATTTTATTTTATTTTTTTGCAAACATGCAGTCTCGCCAGTTCGCCTCGCGTAGCGTCGGAGATGCTCGCTGCGACCTTTCGTCGCCGGATCATGGCTCAGAATAAACGCACGCGGCGAGAATGTGCATCGTAAGCTCGTAGTAATATTTACGGCATGATAGACCACCGAAAACAGTTTGTGAATTCACTTTGACTCGGGGCAGACGCGCGCGACTGACGCTACTCGGCCCAGTTCGAAGCGTGGGCGGCCGTCTTCTCCATCGGCAGGGCCACCGGCTGTCGACGCACCGGCCGTACGGCTCGTGACGTCAGTCTAGAGAGCGCGCCCATTGGTGGAGGATCGTGTGCATCATCCTTGAAGGGATAAACGACCCCTTTTTTCTAAACTTGTATCCGACTAGTCGGGTACAACTTTAGAAAAAAGGGGACGTTTACTCCTCCGAGGCGGACGCACACGAGCTTCCACCAATAGGTGCGCACTCTGGACTGAGGTCATGAGGGGGACGGCCGGTTCCCCCGCCGACGAAGAAGATGGCCGCCTGCGCTTCGAACTAGGCTAAAGCACAAACCCCACGCAAGCGATCTTCCACGCGACAGCGAGAAGCGACGCGATGGAGATTGCTGTCGCGTTCGCTCGTCGCCTACAAGTCATACCCCATGCGAGCGATGACTTCAAGCGACGCCTCCCCAGTGCTGCCGATATGAGGGCAGCAATATAGACACCAAAACTAGCGTGACGCGTGCTTCATTAACTTAAGTTGATGTGTTTTACAACAAAAAGCAGCATAAAATACTTCTGAAAGTCTAGCAGTTGGTTCTTATCCTTGCACGTATAAAATTTCAATCGTTTTCTTGTTCTGTGCGACAATCACAAGTAGTTGAGTTATGTACATCCAGTTCCGGCTTCGCGCTAATGGCTAGTCACTCATAGCACTTCCGGGCGACGAGCGACAAATTCTAGATTTGCAGAGCCGCGCGATCGCGCGACAAGACCGAGCGGTCTGTTCAAGCGACGCCCCGATCTGTCGCTCGAAGCCGTCGCTTGTCGCTGTCGCGCACAAAATCGCGCTGATGGGGTTTAGCTTTAACTGTTTGTGATGTTTATGATGATCATGCCCGAAATATTACTGCGAGCTTACGACGCAACATTTGTGTCGCGTGCGTTGTTTTCTGAGCCATGATCCGGCGAAGAAATATTGCAGCGGACATCGCTGACGCTGCGCTACGCTTCGCCTGAAGATAGGATCCTGCGGCGACACACCGCTACAAACAGCATAAAGCGTGGTTGTTCCATGTTGTTTTATTTCACTCCCGAGTGAAGTTACGACGAGGAAAGTTTGCCAAAGCCTGATGCCTACTCTTAGCGGCGGGTGTCATCGTGTATACTGTGTCGCTGCGTTTCTCGTCGGACAGGGTGAAGCGATGGATCAAAATCATTCTCAGGGGAAATGAGAAAAGCGTGCGTGCATGAAACAAACCTACGAGTGCCTCAACAGAAAATATTTGCAAAAGAAGCCTCCAACCCAAAGATTTGATGCCGTCAACTTAGCGTGAACGAGGTTGTCAGCAGTGATATAGCCGATCGTCTAGCGGTGGTGTTCGTGCGTTGTGTAGCACCGCCGATTGATTGCTCTCCACCAGTGCTAACTGCATGCGCAAGCTGTGGAATGTGTGCTGTGACACAATAACGCATAAGGTGGGCTGCCGGCGCTCGATATCGTTTCCCTCAACACAGCTCTGCGGTGCTTTTCGATTTTCGTGGTATGTTGCAATTAGGAGTTCCTAAGACAGTGTTAACAGAACGGTAAAAAACGAAAGAAAGAAATACGAGAAGGTAGGCAGATCAGCTTATGAACCCGCTCTTAATACCTCCACCCACGTCTGTTTGTAAATGTATGTATGTGTGTGCTTCCTTGCGTTTGTCTAATTTTTTTATTTCCCACATTTCTTTATATTTCAGCTTTTCTTACACTTCGAGTTTGTGTGTGAATATGTGCCTGCTTCCACACATGTTTGCGCGTACTGTTATTTCTTTCCTATTATATTATATTAAAATTACTTTTTGCTAGTTTTATTGCAGCAGTCTTTTTACACATCTTCAATAACCCATGTCATTCAAAGCATTAACTCCTGTAAACTGCAGGGCTGGCCTCTCCCGTCTCATTAAAGCATTTCTCACTGGTCTACCTCGTCTTCTATATCTGCCTACTAACTGTGTTTTCTGTCCTTGCTTCTTGGTTGTTGCTGCAATGCGATTAACAAACTTGCACAAAACAAATTTTGATATCCTATAAAAAGAAAAATGTTTACAGATACATTTTCTTGAAAGCGTGTTGTAGGTTGCAGATCAACTTGGCTTCTTACCTTTGTTCATGTTTATGCATCAGTGCATGCGGCAGCTTGCCAGAAGAGCATATGAAAGGGTGCCGTATCATGAAACACCACAGGTAGGGTGATCGTTAGGTTGAGCGGCCACAGGTAGACCTGTGGCCGCTCACCCTAACACTCGTTCACCCCGGTTCAGGACCGCCAACCCTCCTGGACCTATCGCCCAGCGGAAGAACTGGGCGAGGTAGCCTCTCAGCAGGTGACAACGTGGATTCTGGTGCGGAAGCTCTTTCGCCCTCGAACGCCGAACATCGCGCACTGCTCACGCCACGGGCCAGACTCCCTCGCCTCATGCTTTTTGAGACGCCACTGTCCACGCTCCCAAATCGGTGTCGATGATGATGATGATCAGGGCCCGTTCGCACATACCCACTCACCGGTATTTGCGAAGAGTCGGTGTCCTCTTCGCCACCGCACGGTGCACAACCGTCATATGTTTGTTTCCCACTCCCGCATCCCACATATTATCACAGAGACTGACAAAGAAGCTTGAGAACAAGTTAAGGACCGCGCAACCAGCGATGGAACGAAGATTGCTAGGCATAACGTTAAGCGACAGAAAGAGAGCGGATTGGGATCAGAAAGCAAACGGGTATAGAAGATATTCTAATTGACATCAAGAGAAAAAAATGGAGCTGCGCAGATCACGTAATGCTCCGGTTATATAAGCGTTGGACCATTAGGGTTATAGGATGGGTACCAAGAGAAGGCAAACGCAATCGAGGACGATAGGAGACTAGGTGGAGCGATGAAATTAGGAAATTCGCAGGCACTAGCTGGAATCGGTTGGCGCAGGACTGGGATAATTGGAGATCGGAGGGAGAGGCCTTCATCCTGCAGTGGTCATAAAACAGGCAGCTGCTGATGATGATAGCACACCGCACCTTTATGAAATGACATCTGTATATTCCACACCATTTATTATGGTATGGAGGTTATAAACAGAGATAAGGTGCCTCACAAAGGCTAGTCAACGTTTCCATAGAAACAGCTTGCGTCGGCGTTTACGCAAATTAACAACAGGAGATTGAAAAAAAAAACATATTGGAATAGTTTTACGTTATAGCCCCCTTAGTTTATTCTATCAGTCGTCAGAGTGGAACTCTCTTTGGCAAGGCAGTTTAGAAGCTTATATATATATATATATATATATATATATATATATATATATATATATATATATATATATATATATATATATATATATATATATATATATACACAAACACACACACAGAGGAATGAGTTGGCTAAATCGGCGAACATCAGCTCTCTCCCGCTTCAGGTAAATGCTTGTATAACCTCCGGCTTGACCTGCCTCTTCGGACATGTCTGCCAAGAGTACTCTCAACTGTAATGTGTCACGCTGCTGCCACCTATATATAGACATATACAACGATACGAAGGCAATTAACCGAAGGGTCCGATAGCGTGTCATATATATGTATGTATATATATATATATATATATATATATATATATATATATATATATATATATATATATATATATATATATATATATATATATAGTGATTAGTAGGAAGGATAAAAGATGCTACTTTCTGCTACCCATGAGGAAGCAAGGCTCTGCATGAGTGGGAGGAGGGAAAATAAAGGTAAGGAGGGAAGTACGGCTACGCCGTTTGCAGTCATGGAAGTCCATTGCTCCCAGCGTCAAAGGGAAAGTCATGCACGAGAGATGAATATTTTTGGGGCGCAAGATAAACTCTAAAAAGTGCAAGCTTATCCTATGATCCGCGAGTCACCGCATATCGCGTGTGCGGCCGTGTGATATTTGATTTAACTTTATTATCACTGTTACTAAGTTATCGCTCGGCGGAGGACGTGCCTACTTTACCAAAGTATCTCAAGTATTGTCGCTGATTTTAGACCAAGATAACCTTGTCATGGTTTGCAGTGAATCACGGGTTTGACGTGCAGACCGAAAGCACTCGTTGACTTTGGTAATCACCGAAGATGCTTTGCTCGACCATTTTCTTTGGGATGTCCAGTTTTTATCTTTTAACGCGCCCGATATAGTATCAAGCCAGCGGCATCCTATGCGCTATCGCTTGTGGACGTGTTTATTCTTGCAAGCTGCCTCCTTGGGCAAAAGACATCAGTGGTCACAAGGTTGGCATTGTCGACACAACTTGCGCCGCTATTCTGAGGCAGTAGTGGCACTTGGCGCCACCGTGTGCACGTGTGTGTGGGTTTGGGGCACCCAAATCGTGATTCTTGTGTCGCAAAAGTGCTTTCTTTTCGCCATTTCAGCTATTGAGAGAACGCAGCCCAACACCTTCCGACCAGCAGCAGAAAACTGCAGCGAACGAGATTTCGATCCCAGGCATCCTCTCCAGCGGCCGCAAGCTTCAGTGATGAGTGCCAGGGATATAGACTCGCTGTGCTGCATCTTCTACAACCTTCGATTCGAAGAACTACACTGCATGGACAACCTAAATGTTCCGTGGCTTATGCCTATCAAGGGGCTGAGTCTGTTACCGGCCGTCGAAAGAATCCGCGACAGTCTCAAAGCGATCCCGGGAGAACCAGAGCGCCTGCAGTGTACGGCCACACTGTATTCGTGGCTGATTCAACGAGGCGTGTTCTGGCAGTGGGCGCTTTATCGCCTCAACCCGTTGTTGCAGGATCTAGACCCTCGCACCGTGGGCGTGATGCTGACCAAAGCGGTGCAGTCGTGTGGTAACGGGATCGGTGACGGTGTTCTCGACATTGGAACTGCTTTGTGCTACACCGTCCTGGTCGCAGACGAGACACGCATTCCGTTCGCGTTCAGTCCCATATGCTTTTGCATATGGCGGGGCTTGCCCTTTCTGGCCGTCCACTCTCCGGGAATGGATCGTCATCAAGCCACCCACTCGACCATCTTGGCCTCTGTTATTGGCGACTTGGAGACGTATTTTCATGGCATTTACGGTGACCTGAGCTCCGCGCTTTCAGAGGCCACCAAGAGCCGGTCGCGTTGTGTCAAAGCTCCGTAGAACTGCGCAAAAGTGTCCAAACGTCCGAACACAAAGAGGAGCGGCATCACTGCATGTGCTCGCAAAATAGAATTTTCTGGAATTTCATTTGTAAGAAATGCGTATAAGGGCTATGCATTATCGTGTAAACTTTAACAAAGCCGTAATCAAAGTAATGGAGTGATTGTCGGGCCTAGATGTGAGAGGGTGATCTTAGTAGTTGTTTTGGCATTGAAGGAAAAGAAGGGATACTTCTTTGCAGCCTACTTGACGCAGCTTTGCTACTGTTTGTAAAGTATGACTTGTGTGCAAAGAATGCTAACGAGCCAATAACTAACTGTTCCGTTGCTAATTGTAAATTTTTAGATACTTCGAAAGGTTTTGAAAAGGTGTGCCACAAACGTTTGCTGTACCAACTTATTCTGCTCTACATAAACTAGAAACTTCTTAAGTGGATTAAAATCTTTCTTTTTAACCGTTACCAGTTTGTGTCTGTTCCTGCTGTGCGCTCAGCGTTCATTCCTCTGCACTCTACTTTTCCTTATGTATATTAATGGCCTGTCTCGATGCATTTCATCTATCATGCACTTATTTGCAGATGGTTTTCTTATAGTTAGACATATAGCATGTCTCGGTGAAATCAACAGCATTCATTCAGATCCTAATGTGGTTGTTTCTTGGTGCAGAGATCGGAAAACGGAATGAAATGCACAAGAATGCAATTTATGCGAGTTTCACGATCAAATTGCATGCTTTCCATTCCTGGGAAGAAATCAAATAATGTTCCATTTGACAATGTCCTCTAATGCAAATATTTCGTTGCTCACATAATGTGCCACCTAAATGTTAGAATACGCGTATTCAATATATCATTAACAATGCTAACCTGGTGCTAACAAACATTCGCCACCACTTTCCGTGTCATATGTGTTCGTAAAACTTATTCTATATAAATCTCTTATTGGCACAAAATTCGAATACGCTTTCCTGTTTGGGGTTCCGTGTCAGGCTGATTAATTTCACAGAACCGCGTGGTTGCTAGTGGCTATGGTGTTGGGCTGCTAAGCACGAGGTGGCGGGATCGAATCCCGGACACGGCTACCACATTTCGGCGGTGGTCAAAGAAGAACCCCTGGTGGTCAAAATTTCCGGAGTCACCCACTATACGGCGTGCCTCATAGTCAGGTCGTGGTTTATGTCACGTAAAACCCCATCACTTAATTCCACTCGCTGAAAATGGTTCAGAAGTGCTTTGGCTTTTTATATCATCTGATTACGATAGCACTGCTAGTAAATGTCCAATAATTTATGGCCTTATCTAAGATCTTTCGTATATTGGTGAAAATTAGCTCGTTGAAGCCTTTTCCATAAGTTTCAGTATCATCACGATTTACGTAAGCAGGTGATCCTTCTGCTGCGATAGATTTCACATAGGCTAAATCACAATTATAAAGACTGCTTTCCACATTGTCGCACCCATTTATTTTTAAGTTATTACCTACCATGCACAGCCAACCAGTGGGATAACCTGTCATATGCTTATATTGTTTTGTTTATATCTTTGAACCAGTGGTAGCCTTGACGGTTATGGGTTCAATCATGATGACATGTTGTATGCTATATAAGAACACTGCATCAACTTCCAAAAAGGCTTCAAACCCTCCCGGCATCAGTCGCAAGCAATCTATGCTTGCGGACGAGGCTCTGAGGCGGTGACAGGAAAGCTGCAGAGGCTGGATTTCTGCCCATGTGTTACTGAGCCAAGCTGTCCGGCCGCGATGGACAACGCTCTTCTTTTCTAGGAATCGACCAGACACAGAATCGGCGTAGCTTTCATGGGCGACGGCTTTATACTTGCCCCAATGAGGAAGAGAAAAGCACACTCTAAGAACAGTTTACACCCTTTGACTTGCCCCTTCTGCCACACAAAAATAATCGTCATCTGCCTTGATGCGTTTCCTTTCTTTATCGCTGCGAGCCCAGAACTTTCCAGAAACGAATGGCACGCGCGTTATCAGGATAGAACAGTTTACACCCTTTGGAGTGCCCCTTCTGATAACGCGCGCGCCGTTCGTCACTGGAAAGTTCCGGGCTTGCAGGGATAAAGAAAGGAAACGCATCAAGGCAGATGACGATTATTTTTGTGTGGCAGAAGGGGCAAGCCAAAGGGTATAAACTGTTCTTGGAGTGCAGAAAAAAAAACGATGTCAAAGGCTACAAGCAATGAGGAATTTGGTCGTATTTTACTTTTATAAACAGGATGTTTATGTTTTCTCTTCACTAGTTTAAACTGACGCGCTTGAGAATATGGGCTTCTTTCACCAACGCTCTTAATTGAGCGTGCGATGTGCCTCTGTACCTTTCCTTTTGTTGGCAGAGAAAGCGGTACACATGTATAGGCACTTATACAATCTGAATACTCTGGCTAAGATTGTATAGCAAGGAAATATTCGTTGTATAGTATGTGTTACTGGCGGACTTTTGTGCATAAATGATATTTATGTTGTTGTTTTCCCTCGTAGGTAATATTGTATAAGCGGGAGCTGCGAAATGTTCTCTCGCGTTATCGCGTGTTAACCGATGCTCTTTGCATTATCGTTGTGCCTAAGTCTATTTGAGGTAAACAAACTACATCAATTAATTTTTCGTGTTAAAGACATGCACCTTGTCTCGATATGTCATTGAAGTCGCAGGTTGAGCTTTCGCACAGGGATAACCTTACCTGTACATGGCAAACAGAGTTGAATGGGTAGTCATTTGTGCGTTCCGCAAAAGATGCAAGCGCTCCTAACCGGTAGTCTTAATTAACACGATAAAAAAGAAGAAAGTCAGTATTCCATTTGTACGATGCTATCCAAGCGCTTACGCGCACCCATTATCCACGCCTTGCATGCCCCTTGGTTGACGCAAGGATTCAGATTCCGCTAATTAACGCTGTCTTGCGCAAATACGAACACCCATTCCATTCACATATTTCTTAATTCCATGTTTATAATGCACTGAATTACGCAAGGATTCAGATTCCGCTAATTAACGCTGTCTTGCGCAAATACGAACACCCATTCCATTCACATATTTCTTAATTCCATGTTTATAATGCCCTGAATTCTGTGGTTCTACGTGCCAAAACCACAATTCGATTATGAGGCCCCGGTGTAGTGGGGGAATCCGGAATGATTTTCACCACCGGAGGAGAGGGGGGGGGGGTATCTTTAACGTGCCTACAATGCACGAGACACGGTCATTTTTGCAGTTCGTACACGTCGGAATGCGGCCTTCGCGGCGGGGATTCGATCCCGCGCCCTTGTGCTTATAGCAGCCCAACACCATGACCGCTAAACCACCGCGGTGGGTCCATCGTGATATCTGTCCCGTTTTACGATGCACTGAAATTCCAAACGGGAAAGGAACGGACCTAACGCTCGTAGTGGAATTCATGGGAAACGAAGCTACCGTGAAGCGGTTTTGTATATGCCATAAAGCTTTACATATGTAATTAGGAGGGAAAATATGGAAAACGAGTTCTGAGGACTGCCGGAAGGTGCAGGAATGTTCATGAATGGTAAAACTGTCATTGCAGTGATTTGTAGCTTAATTCTGTAGTCATGGGGTTACTTTCTTCCCTTGTATGAAAGAAATAAAAAAAAAGAAGTTACTGAAGAAATGTTTAAAAATTTCTCGAAATTTTACCAAATTACCTTTCGGATATTTTGGCGCGTTGAATAGGGCCAGCGATGTTGTTAATGCAATTGCTTTTTTACGCTTTCTTTTGGCCCACTTTTCTGTTACTCGTAGCAGGCGTCCTACGCACACCTGGGCTCAGTTTCCTTAGTAGCCAGTTGGTCCGTAGGTCCAACTGGCTTCTAAGGAAACTTCCGTCTGGTCCGTTTCCCTAGACCAGTTGGTCGTCAGTGATTTGAGAAATTACCGCGAAGAACACACGCGACGAAGGAGACAACACGAAGTGGTACTGACAACTGATTAAAACGTTATTTGTCGTGCGCCACTTACCTTTGGCGCCTGTGCATGTAGGTGTGGAGATTATGCCCTCTCTCCTACTCGGAGTGACTCGGTGTCGGTGTCGTGGGGGCGGGGGCAAGCATGGACTAGGGTTGCTGCATATGGCTAGCATGTGCATGAACTGATTGCCGGCAGCAAACATGGCGAGAGTCTGCTTCCAGCCACATCCTTCTGGGCAAGGATGTGCTTGGGAACAGGGAAAGAGAAACGTTAATTTAATGATTAAAATTGTCTATTCTCATGGTGGATTCCTAGTCGATAGCCCCACTGGGCTCAACCGGGCCCGTCCAACCTGGTGGATGAGCGATCGCCGGTCGGTCAGATCAGAGCTAGACAGTTGCGCCTCCCACGGCTCCAACTGGCGTTGTGCTGCCGAATGTGTGTCTTTCAGTTGTGCGGGCTGTTTTTAGCAGCCCCAGGTAATGTGCCTAGGAAACTATAAAAACGGCGTCCCTCGCCAACGAGCAAGCAGCCTTCGACCCAGAATTTTAGCCTTCGCTTTCGTTCTTCTTCGAGCTGACCGCTCCTTACGTTTGGCGATGTAATTAAACGCTTTGTTAATCGTTGCGTCACCTCGCCACTACCTTGGCCCCCCTCTGCTGCTGGTCAAGCGCTAGACCGCTGGGCCAGCGTTACACCTAAGTACTTGTGACCCGCTTCCACGGTGGAGTCTACGTTGCGAATTCTAATAAAAGCAATAAATGGGTGTTTCATTAACTAAGCGGTTTCGTCTCTACAGATTCGTTATGTTGAAGCGCGGTGTGGACATTCAAATGCATTCGAGCTAGAGCACAGCTTCTGTGAAGAACTGCGCGCTCTACAACAGACTGTTACTGCTGTCGCGCGACCAGGATGCTTCGCGTAGGAGCGTTCTTTCGCCAGGCATGACGATCAAACTTGTCTGCTACGAATGACAACACTGCAAACCTTTTGTACAATTTTCTTAACACTAATTTGATGTTGCGATTTCGACTGGACCCGTAAGTTGTGCAGTGGAAAACACACACAATAAATGGGGAGAATAAAGTTGACACCTGCGCGTTGGCTGGACGTGAACGTTGTGCTAGGTTACACGCTGCAAGGGTTTCACACTGTGAGAGAAACTGACATCCACCTTGGCAGCAGCAGCCGCCAGGGCAACCATGGCAGTGACGTTGCGCTGCTGCCGAGCTAGCTCGAGGTCATGAGTTCCGAATACTAAAGCGCTTGTGTACTTACCCCCGTATTCAGAAATGCAACTTAAGTTGAAGCCCATGTTTGACTTGATCTAAGTGACGCCTATCGGGAACGCGCTGAAGGAAACACAATGAACGTCTTTGGGCACGTTAACGCCAGGCGTCATCTAAATCAAGTCAAGCATGGGCTTCGACTTAAGTTGCATTTCTGAATACGGGGGTTAGACTCAGGTGCACGTTGAAGGACCAGAGGACGTCAAGATAACAGGGAGTATCCCACTCTGCCGTGCCTCATGATTGGCGTCGTCAGTGCGGGGTGGTCTAGATACGCAAAAAAGGTACATTGGTTTAGGCATGTAATAAAGCATTATTTATTTAATCAATTCTCTGGCCTTTCAACTTCAACGCTTATTTTTCCATTATAACTGCAACTTAAAGGAGCTACAGCCCCGGCTGCCGCGCAATCAGGAGAAGGCGTCAAAAAAAATATCGCACAAGTCCTTACAAAACGCTGTGATGAGCGGATCGTTAGTCAGACATGGGTCACGGTTCACCTCACGCCAAACGTCCCCGGGCATTCCGCACGACTCTCTACGATTCTATTCCCTCAAAAAAAAAAAAAAAAATGGGAATCATTTTACCATTCCTTGCAAATTATTTTTCAAGCAATTTTTTTCTGTCTCTTCTAGTGATTTCAATGTTGTCGAACAATGTCGCGGGTACGATACCAGACACTGGCCAGATGGCTTTCCGGTTTTTTCAGCTTCCTACGGCATTTGATAGCGACAACACGGCCAACCGCAACAAACCCGTGCCCGTTTCATGGCTAGCCGCAAGCTCATAAGCGAGCTTGCTTATCACGGCAGCAATAGACGGCAACAAAAGCATATACAGCTTTTGCGGACACGTACCATCTAGCGCCCCAAGCGGGCCCGGCATGAAGCTAGCGCGTTTTCAATGGAACGAGCGGGTTTTTCGCGAATAACAAAAGCTACAGGCCGATTATTGAAAAAGGCAGGTGACAAACGTGTTCTGGAGGACAATCCACACGAGCCAAATGCAGTGATCACTCTATGGCACGTAAGAATTTTGTTCCCACAGCGGTTAAAGTCTTAGCAATGGAAGCCTATGGAAACGACGAAAATTTGTGCTCGATTTTTGAGGCAAGAACGATGACTCTAATAAAACTATCCCGTCTATCGTAATACCCAGTCCAGCGTATGCAGTCCGGAGACTCAGCTTTCGATTGAAGCCTATCTCGACTCTCCACACATGGCGTAAGACTGTTCCCGAAAGCGATTTTTGTAACACTGTCGTGAGAATTCACGTGGTACCTATAAAAACTTGAGCGTACCACTTGGCGAAGCCTCGGTAACCGTGGCGGAGTGGTAGAATAGCGAGCACCTCTAGTCCCGTGTCACGGTATCCGCGGTTCGATTCCCGCTTCGTACTTTTTTTTTAAGCCGCATAGGACCTAGTTTTGTAGTCTCTCACTAGATGGCAGAATCACAAAACCCAAGATTTGCTTTCGGTTTTGGTTTTTCAGCAGCGCATTTTTTTAAAGCCGCATAAGACTTAGTTTTAAGGTCTCCTATCAAATGGCAGAAACACAAAACTCAAGATTTACTTTCGGTTCTGGTTTTCAAGTGGTGCTCTGGAAATATTATGCTTTCTATTTTTCCTTCATAAAACGTAGCAGTATCGTGTTCATTTGTTAAGTCATCGCTTTTATGAAGATTTTATTCATTGGAAATCATAACTAGAAGCTTCCGCATGGCTTTGTGTTATGAAAAAAAAAACTTTCGTGCTTTGTAGCGTGGAACCTGGGAGAACAAAATGGCTAATCTTAATTAATATTTTTGGGGTTTAACGTGCCAAAACCACTTTCTGATTATGAGGCACGCCGTAGTGGAGGACTCCGGAAATTTGGACCACCTGGGGTTCTTTAACGTGCACCTAAATCTAAGCACACGGGTGTTTTCGCATTTCGCCCCCATCGAAATGCGGCCGCCGTGGCCGGGATTCGATCCCGCGACCTCGTGCTCAGCAGCCCAACACCATAGCCACTGAGCAACCACGGCGGGTTTGGCTAATCTTATTGCGTTCTCCTGGACGGTCCGTTTTCTTCGACTTTCGGCTGTCCTTAATAGCACACACTCGGAGCGAATCACGTCCACCTGTGCTACAATGCCACCCGGTGGCCAGTGCCATTCCTATGCAACATTCGTGTGGAACGAAGGGTCTGCTAGGCTGAGTCGCTACCCGAACGTTAATTACTTCTAAAGATTCATCGAAATAAGAAATGCACCAACTAGGAGAAGATGTGCAGCGTCTGGAGTAATAGCTACTGTTAATGTGTTCCCTACAGCCAGGTGGTATCAATCCGTAGGTGTGGCCGTAAAAAACCATTTGAATAAATGTCGCGTGCTGTGTCTGTCCCGGTAGCTCTACAGAGAAGCTAGCTTGGCTACGCGTCAGCATTTAGGATCAACATATGGTGTCCTTCGTTCGGTGCATTTGCTTTTAATGCACATCATTCTTTGGCGAGTACCCCAGCAACTTGGTAGCAAAATCGTGCAAAATCGTGTCTGTAACGCCAAAAGATTGACGCATTTCCCATATAAATATATAGGCCTTCATAAAAAGGGTTGGGGT
Source organism: Dermacentor variabilis (assembly GCF_050947875.1). Classification (NCBI taxonomy): domain Eukaryota; kingdom Metazoa; phylum Arthropoda; class Arachnida; order Ixodida; family Ixodidae; genus Dermacentor; species Dermacentor variabilis. The sequence continues at coordinate 90,860,892 of NC_134578.1, forward strand.
GGCCAACTTGAAATTGGAAGTGGCACCAGCATAAATTTGGGCGTGATACAGAGATGGGCCAAGCTGAATTTGGTACTGATATGGGAGTGGCTCTACCTAAATATGTGGTGAAATGGTAGTGAGCCAAGCTGAATTTGAGGCTGATATGGGGGTGGCCCAACCTAAATTTGAGGTGATATAGGGGTGGGTAAGCCTAAGTTTGGGGGAATATGGGGGGTGAGCCAGCCTGGATTTGGCGATGATATGTGGGTGGGAGAACCTAAATTTCGGGGTGATATGGGGGGTGGGCCACCATAACCATGGGCGTGATATGGGGCTGGGCCAAGCTGAATTGGGGGGGGGTAGGGGGGGCTAACCTAAATGTGGGAGTGATTTGCGGTGGGGCATCCTAAATTTGAGGTGATAGAGGGGTGGGCCAGGCTAAGTTCAGGGCTGATATGGGGGTGGGCGAACCTGGATTTGGGGATGATATGGGGGTGGGCCAACCTAAATTTGGAGGTAACATGGGGACGGGCTAACCTAACCATGGGGGTGATGTTTGGCTGGGCCAGGCTGCATTGGGGGGGGGGTGATGGGTGGACTAACCTATATTGGGGGATGATTTGCGGTGGGCCATCCTAAATGTGAGGTAATCGAGGGGTGGGCCAGCGTTAGTTTGGCGCTGATATGGGGGTGGGTCAACCTCTATTTGCTGGTGGTATTGGAGTGGGCCATTATAAATTTGGTGGTGTTGGGGAGGCGGACCAATCTGTATTTGGGGGTGATATGGGGTTGGTCCTACATAAATGTGGGGGCAATCTCGGGGTCGGCCAATCTGAACTTGGGGGCGATATGGGGGTGGGACAACCTATTTTGGGGTGCATTGACTGGAAATTTGGGGGACGATTTATGGAAATTCGTGGGTGGACCAACTTGAAAATTAGGGGTGGTCCAATTGAAATTGGGGATTGGGCCAAGTCCAAGTTTAAGGCTGGGCGAAAAGAAAATCGGGCGTGGCCGACTTTAAATTTGGGGGTGAGCCAATTTAAATTTTAGGGTGTGCCAACTTGACATTTGGGGGTGGGACTATTTAATGTTTCGGAGTGGGCCAATTGAAATTTGGGGGCCTGTTTACGAATGGTTAGACAACACCAGTGGTGTTTCTGCATCTTTTTCATCATCGCAAAGTACGTATATTAATAAGTGTTACTTAATACTCCTCAAGATTAGCTACCACTCGAGCCTTCCCAGCCTACAGGGCTAATAACGTCACAGAAGTACTCTCATCGTGGCAACTGCAATGTTCAATGTGGAGATCACAAGAACAAATTGCAGACCGAGCTCACCATTTGCACACCAATGTCATCGCTAACACTACTCGCTAGTGCTAGAGGCAACACAAGCTTACAACGTTCATCATTAAACTTTCACTCGCACGCTAGTCGACACGCTCTCAGTGCACGATTTCGCCAATCATTGGATAGAACCTTGCTGGATGTTTTACTGTCATGTTGCGTCGTTTTTCACGAAGGCCGTCTCCCGAAAAGAGAATACATTTTTGAGACTGACGAGGCAAGCTAGTATATAACTCATACGAAGCAAATGTATGAACGGTTATTGTGATTTTTCTACAATTAGTATAAGTAAATAAAATTTCAGATGGTGTTGTTTTGACCGCGCATGACAACGAGTTTTTCCCACCTGTCACAGTGCTTTGACCGAGAGAGCGTAAACTTTTTTTTCAAATCAGCAAGATTTGAGTCCGGCGTCTTTTTAGTGGGTCTGGGCACCCGCCGCGGACGCGGTTCCGAGACTTTGTCTCGAAGCGGCTTCCTCGGCTCGCTGGACGGCCCAGAGTTGTGCTGTCAGGTCAGGGCTGAGCAGTCCGGTGATCCAGCGTGACTGGAGGCTTGCGGTGGAAGAGACGGAGGGGTCAACACTGCCCGACTTGTTTGCTAGGTCCCGACACTCCCATAACATGTGGTTTAGTGTGGCAACCTCGCCACACGATGTGCATCTGTTTGTAGTGTACATGTCTGGATACATGGCGTGCATGAGTCTAGGGTTTCTGTAAGAGTCTGTTTGTAATTGTCTGAAGTGTACTGCTTGCGTCCTGTCTAACCTAGCGTGAGGGAATGGGTATATGCGTCTTTGTAATTGGTAGTGTGCCGTGATGTCGTGAAAACTGGTCATACGATCCTCCCATGCCCAGACGTTTGCAGTACCCCGCGGGGGCTCTTCCTGCGATGCTGCTCGGTGAGTCAGGCCTCGAGCAACGCCGTGAGCCGCTTCGTTGGGGGTGCTCATTTTGCTCAAACGTGTTGCCCCAATACAACATGTGCCAAATGCACGAAAGGGCGGTGCGTGGTCACAGCTTCAAAGCCAGTCTATCTTGTGTACGGTTGTTGATATTGTAGTAATGTGGAGTTTTCTTCTTTATAAGAGCACAAAAAGAAAAATATAACAGATGGTAGCTAAGCGCAAAGTACATTGGAAGATCTGAAATCAGCAATTATTTTTAATTTGTGGGTTGGTCTTCTCCGCTGGCACATCGCTGTGCGATCACTTCAAAGAAATTTGTTTGTGTGCAACTGCAGCAAAAACGAAGATACTACCATATCATTGCCAGGACCTTTATGCCCTCCACACGCACAAGAAAGAGACCCGATAATTGGCAATATCAGTTTATAAACTGACATTGTTTTGCTAATTTCAGTGTAGCGTGGTGCCTGCGGACGGAGTATTTTCTTAGTATCAGTCCAGTGTTAGCAGTGAGAAGCAGTTCGGTCTACCATTCCCATGAGGGCATAATAGCCATTGTACCACTTTACTGTAGGACAAGTTAAGTGCTAAAAACGTGGTGTGCCTTGTCCTTTCCGCAGGTCGTCCATCCATTCTGTTATGGTGACGATCAACGTAGTGTCCGTCAGGCCTCCTCCTCATTTTTAGTTTCACCATCGCGAGAGTGGACAGAGAAAGGAAGCTTTCTTCACAATCAGCCCCAGCGGGATTCCACCACTCGTAACTGCTGCAATTTGCATTCATTGGCTGGCCATGCTAACCACATCCTTAGTTTCACAATGACTAGAGCACGCAGAAAAAGTAGAGCTTTGGTCGCTATCACTACCACGAACCCATGTCAATGCAGATGTAAGTACGTGCAGGGGCTGGGTATGCTAACTTCTACGCTACCACCTGCTTCCACCACCTTAGATTTTCCAGGCATACCTGCTTCTTGTTTTCATCGCAGACGCATGCAGGATAAACGCGGATAAACAAAAAAAATATTGGAGGCTTATCAAGGTTAAGCCCAGTGGATGCTTCGCATCCACTGGGCTTAACCTTAGCGTATCCTTAGCGTTTGGAGGCATCTTGACCGCATACACGCCCGGCGCAAAGACGCTGGCGCGGTTGCGGGCACAGAGACTGACGCGACGGCGGGCGCGCGCCGCTTCATCCCTGGCGTGACGTCACATATCACGTGATGCAGCGATGGTGGCGCCGACGCCGCGTCGCGCGCGACGGCGCGAACCGAAGCGTGGAGGCCTCTGCCGGGCGACATCCGACGGCGCGATATGAGGCCCCATCTGCAGCCACTGTGATGTCATCACGTGACGTCACATCATGTGATCTCACTTCAGGGTCAATGGTGGCCACCGCCGGGAGGCGACCGACGGCGCGATATGAGGCCCCATCTGCAGCCGGTGTGACGTCATCACGTGACGTCATGTCACGTGACCTACTTGAAGGTCACTTGAAGGTCAATGGTGGCCACCGCCGGGAGGCGACCGACGGCGCGATATGAGGCCCCATCTGCAGCCTGTGTGACGTCATCACGCGACGTCATGTCACGTGACCCCACTTCAGGGTCGATGGTGGCCACCGCCGGGCGTCGCGCGAAGGCCCGAAACCTACGTTAATATGCTTCGCATAAAAATCTCAGTGCCCTTCCACTCTGTGAAGAAACATGACCTGCAAAGCCGTGTATGTGGGCCCCTTAATGGCGAACTGCACCTCCACCGTATGTCAGCCCCGCATTGCACTGTATTCGGGATCGGCCCACGTATGGGGAGTGCTTAACCACTGCTTCATCTCCGCCGCGGGTCTCCCCGGCATGGCGTTACATTCGGGATCAGCCCACGTATGCGGAGCGCTGAACGCATGCTTCACCACCGCTGCGGGTCGGGCCGATATTATGCTATCTTCGGGATTTGGCTCTAAACGCGGTCGCGATAGTGGGGAAAGTAGCCCTTAAAGGGAAGCTTTAGCCCTGGTGGTCCTATCTAAATAAATGTAAAAGGAGAATTCGTTTTTCTCGACAGCCACTGCATGCAATTTGAGAAGGTTTGTTGCATTTAAAACAAAAACCTAAAATCTAGTGTCTGCTGGTTTCGAATTCTTGATTTAGGTCATCATTTGTTTATTCAAAATTGTCAAGAAATCGCAAATTTTAAGAAAACGAAACCATCAAGTTTACAACTCTCTTTCGGCAATGAAAACTGATATCACAATTATGTACATTGGATGTAACAGCACATCTAAAGCAGACAAAATTGATATATTACGCATGAATCTAAAAAAATTTAGTAATATGGAAATACAGCTTTTCCACAACCCTTGTTCACAACGTAACGATTTCGCGTAAGATATAAATCGGTATATTGGATTTGTCCGCTTTGAATTGTCTAATGGATGCTGTTTACAGAACCGCGATATCAGTTCTTGATGCGGAGTTAATAATTTGTAAACTTCGTGCTTGTGTACTTCTCGCACTTTCGAATTTTTGAATATCTGTTAGCAAAATTCAGTCCCTAAATGGACATTCCGCTTCCAATAGTCACTAGAATTTACCTATGTCTCCCGAATCCAACAAAGTTCATTAAAATCGATCCAGGGGTTATCTAAGAAAAGCGTTTCGGCGTTTTACATCTATTTGAATAGGCCGAGTTGGAGTAGGGCCAGTGTTAAAGCTTCCTTTTAACGACTTCGCTGTAAAAAAAGAATGAAAAAATAACGCTGCAGCCATCAATATCGCCGCCTCAGATTTCGTCATGATGGCACCGCCACCATCGACCCGGCTCCGTGAGCAGCTACCTAGCTGTTCGGCTTGAAGCTGTGTGCGCGCTGTGTGTTACCGGCGCTCGCTTTGCGTTGAAGCGATAGACCGATAGACAGCACGAATGTCACTTCGCTCGCTGCTGCTTCCTAGTTTCTTCGCGCCAACGTTCCGACAGTGACTTTCCGCGGTCAGCGAGTCAGATGGGTTCGTGCTTGTTAATTTAGTGCACCTACGCGCAAGCTTATACTGCCGATAAGACCACTATCCTTACTTCGTATGGCTGTCCACTAATTTGCTATCGCAAGCGATGCTTCGCCTTTCGGTAGAAACAGCTATTCTTTTTTACGAAAACCGTATTGTGGCGCATTCATGAAATTGTGGTAGTCATCAATTTCTGCCAGAGGTATTGACATAGCTTATGTGAACTTTTATAGAAAATACGTAAGTCGATATTAGTTCGTTGTCAACCATGTCATTTTCTTTCCTTTTGTCATGATCATGTAACCCTTGCTTTTTGCATGTTAGATACAAAATCCTATAAGCAAAATTAGGTTGAATAATTGTGTGAGATGAGCTGCTAGAACATCAGTGACCTGTTTCTCTAAGGTACCTGGAAATGCTGATGCATCAGTTACCTTACTATTGCTTAACGTAAATCATAACTTCGCTTTCCGCTATAGGTTTATGAAAAAAGGTTTAATCAGTACGAGGGTTCATGTATTTTGGGTTTGCGCGAGTGTTTTGACCTGAACAAATAGAACGCAAGATTGTTAACAATCTTTCAGCTGACGCGCAACCAGAATACCTTCTAAGTTTCTGCCACTGGCACTGGTCAATTACCAAACGTCGAATTAGGTACCTTCCAGACATTTTCAGGGCATCCCTCAGACGAGTTATACAGGTTGAAGAGAGTGATGCTTAGTCGAACGAAGTTTCCTCGCTATAAAATTTCCGCATTTTTTGTATATCTCAAGATTTCGAGGGGATTTCCTGGTTATAAAGACTTAAATAATTTGTCTCGTTGCTTCATACCGTTAAGTAATTCCTTTGTAATCCATTACCTGTGACACTTTCTTGGACGTGCAAAGGTCTTGCAAGGAAACGAAGCGGAATATGGGGCTTAAGAAACAGGGTCAAGCAGCTAACATCAACAGCGTTGGCGTCACTTTCCTCGGCCATCGGGTTTCCACTGAATCTGTACAAGCGATTCCTAAATGCATGCAAGGTTTTTCAGTTGATATGTCTGTGAAAAAAGCTTCTAGCAATGTTAGGGTAGCTTAATGTTAACTTTACGCAGATAATTTTGGACAGATGTTCACTAGCAACCCCACCTATGGCAACTAATTTCATTTTAAAAGTGGCGACATTTATCATGGAGAGACTCAAAAGAGCGCATGTCGTTCTTTCGAGTCACGCAGGTGCGTTCATCACGTTTACTAGAGGCGTAAACTTTAAAGTGATTCGAAATGTCAAGTTCTCTTATTTTTGTTCAGCATGCTGAATTAAGGCCCTACCTATATTATGCTGATAATGATTTCTGTCCAGAAACTTTTAAAATGTGCCTATAAGTGACACAAAACGGGAAAATTCACTTCCCGGGGTTCGATAGCACACACAACAAGTTCACGTGTCACATTTATTTGTAAACACTTTGCAATTGGGAGAAATACAAGTAAAATCAGAAGTCGGCTTAGAGTGCTTTGCCGTCTACGTCAACATAGAAACAGCACCACCTCGTTTTAGAATATGGTTGAGATAGTGTCCTTGGTGCATCAGAGCTCAGCAAACATTTTCTTCCGAGACAAATCGCGTTTCGAAGAACGTGTCGCACATTAAAGCGTATTTCAGTTTCACTACAATAACAAACAAGATAGAGAGAGAGAGAGAGATATGAAGCATAGAGGGACACAAAGGTTACATAGAGGTAGTTCGGTTTGGTTAGCTGAAGGGTTAAGGGAGAGAAAAGAAAAAGAGACGGGTAGAGGGGGAGAGAAAGAGAGACAAGCACAAACAAACTGTGTACACAGTCACTGTTATGACGACCTGATCTTAAGTCCATATGAATGCATGTACAACAATGCTAAGTGTCTTTGTTGTTGAATTTCTCTAATTCCAATAAATCTACGGGTTGAGTGAGTAGCGATTCGATGATATAAATTGAAAAAGGAAACAGCTTGGAGCACAATTAGATTGTGTGTTTTACCTGTCACACCGCTTCTTTAACGCCTCCTACGCCCTAAGACGTATTGGACAGTCAACTTCCCAATTCCTGAAACAAAATATTTTCATTTGTATGCCATTTAAACCAGCAGCCGTTGTGCGCTATGCACTTTAAGTACACCTATCCACTAAAGCTCTGTTTTGTCGCATCATATTTTTCAACAACCAAAGCATGCCCATTACGTATGCAATCTGCATTCTATATTCTGTTATTACATCCTTTCTGATTCGTTTAGCTGACGCACTCGTGAGTCATTCCACGAGGGATGAACACAGGTTCAAAAATTCCTATTTTAGATTTCATTGAATATCCTATATTTGATGCGTATATCAGTCGGTAGCGTGAAAGTTATCTTGGCTATTTCGCCAAATTGATACTTTAGGAAGAAAAAAAAATACCTGAATTCTCCAGTGTGGTGAGGCCATTTTCATGCAATCGGGCATTTTCGCAAGTTCACAACATTGCGAAGTAGAAAATACTACGGCTACAAAGAATGAGCTTTTTTTGTGTAAAACCTATACGTATTGAAGAGTCAGCTGGCATTGTTAGAGGTTACTGTGTGACCCGGAAGTCTTTTAGAAAAATCATTTAATTCTATGCATTCGTTAAAAATTGCCATACTTACGAATTTACATATACTAAACCAATGCATGTAGCCTTTTGTAATTTGGTGGACTGTGAGACCTTAATCCACAGAGCCATCAGTACAGCTGCTTTTCACATTCCCTCTTTGAAGTATGATTGGTCCGTTCGCTTCACTGCAGTCGTGTCCTCCACAACGGCAGAAAGCGTTGCCATTGAGGCAGCTCTCAAAAAGCTATGGTTTTGTACGCCTCAACCTGTTGTCATTCTTACAGATTCGAAATCCGCCCTTCAAAGGTTAGAGCACGGGTTCCCTACTGATGCCTTATCTCTAAGCTCCCTATGTTCGGTGCGAAATCTCCGTGTCAAAGGCTTCTCCATACGATTCTAATGGGTGCCATAACACATAGGTATCATAGGCAACGAGATGGCGGACAGCCTCGCCCATAGAGGGCTGTCTGGGAATCCTTTAAGAAAAGTTCCTCAAGAAGACAAGAGACTCTTCAGAGAAGCGGTGTCGTGCCACTTCAGTTATTTGTGGAGCTCACCTCACAAGCCATGTGTGATCAAGGGTCTCAAAAGAAACCAAGCCACCTTACTGCTCCGCATTCGCACGGGCTCTGCTCGTACCCCTGCGTGGAAGTATAAGACTGGCCTGGCGTTATCACCATTATGTTCAACGTGTGGTGTGTGCGGTGACATAGAACATTACCTAATGTGCTGTATTGTGTATAACGCGGAAAGGAGGGTGTTATTCGGGTCCCTCAAGAACACAGGACTTCCTCACAGCTCTCTTCAGGACATTGTTTTCCCGCGTGGGAACCGATTGCGTAGGAAGGAGGTCTCTCGCCTTATGTTAAATTACCTACAGGACACGGATTTGGCTTCCACATGGTGAACTGAGGAGTGACCATTTGTAATTGGGAGGTCTGTGTCTGATTATGTGATTTATTTATTTTAAGTGTCGCTACGGTGGAGCAATTTCCGGCAGCAACTGCAAGGCTAATCCCACCAGTAGCCTACAACAACTCTACTCAACTCAACTCAACCTTAATCCATTCAACAATTTTGTTGAATATTGCTGCTGTACTACAAATCATCATTTTTACCATTGGCCTCAAATGAGAAGCTTTCAAGAAAATTAACGCTACTTAAAAATGAAAATAAAAAGAACATTGCTAATTTGTGTCAGAATCTCGTAAATAGCGGTCCTCAGACACCGGCAAAAGAATATTAAGAACTTGTCGGAATATTTTTTTGTAATGACAATATAGGTGGTAGAAATGAGAGCTTCGTCAGAATGCAGCAAGGTATCAAAAAAGGGACATCGTGGTAAAAAAAAGGTGCATATGTTCCTGACTTGTCTAACATCACCATGATTGCTGCAGAAAGCAACTTTAGTGTTATGATTAATATGTATGCATGAAAGTGCGTTTGGTACATTACTCAATCGCTTCAATGCAATAAAGATACGTCAAAAGAGCCACGTTTACATGACTCATCTTTTTAAAGAGCAAGTGTCCATAGATTACAGCGTAATTTGTTCTTTATGGTATTGTACGTTTGTAGTTCCCTTTTCCGGGCAGATTTAAAGGTGAACTTTCTGTTCATGTACACAACCAATAGAATTTACGGCTGGTAAACGTCTGTCAATCTGTCGTACTGGCCGTCACTCCGTCAGAAACGTCATTGTATAACCTGCAATGCAGTGCTGGAAGTGGAGACGGCATTGGTTAGGGCAGGTTAAGCTAGCACATAGTGCCAGCGATTGCCCTGTTCTACCACCTGTTAAAGAAAAAAGAATCTAAGATTACTAAATAACGAGAAGTTCACAGTCCCTAACAATTAGGACTACTTGACGGAAAGTTCACAGTTTTTTTAGAAATGCTCAAAAGAAACGCGACACTTCTCTCCGAACTTAAGTGTTTTTGGAAAGACTACTCATTTCGTGCACTCATAAGGAAAGTTTCTTCTTTGCAAGGCCTCCGCTGGAGCATTTATCTTTTCCTTGAAGTATTGACAGGACTAGATGAATAGTTCTGCGTCGCTAATTTCACCACATTGAGTACAGAGCAGAGAAGCTTCTCCAACCTTGAACGCCCAAGCTGGGGTGTCTGCAGAGTTAGTTCTTACTCTACGAAAGAACCTATATCTTCCGCGTTGTGGATTCTTTGAACCACTCTTGGATCGTCAGGTGATATACAAAGTGTTCAGAAGTGCCTTATTTTTACATAGGAAGTGATCGACTGGCACCCTTAATTTCATCTGCTGCTTCATTATCTGCAAGTCCAACATGCGGCGGTTCCCACTGAAACTTCAGACTGAAATGGCTATTCCTAAGCACTTTTACACACATGACTGTCACATGACTGTCATGACAACTTTGACACATAATGACTGTCAGCGCACCCGAAACAGCTGCAGTGTAAGTAGTTTCTTCTGTTTAACCCTGCGTCCATACCGCCAGAACCTTTCAACGTATTTTGCTTCACTTGCTCCATCCGCTACGCCCTCCCCTGGACCCACTCCCCATTCTACTACACTCTACCAACTCGTTCAACGGGTGGATGGATGAAGAGATGGATGGGTGGTGGCTACACCCTTTGTAACGGGTGGCGGCTGGCGCCACCTAGCCTTTTGCTCCCCTTCCTATTTTTAAAAAATTCTTTACATTCCGTTCTCCTTCAACTAGTTTTCAAGCCCCTCCTCCCCCCAAAATAAATATCTAGAAAAGTATAAAAAATATTAGCTCCCCGATTTATGGTATTATCTCTCCCTTGTCTTCCTCCACAAATCCTCTAGCCTCGCCTTCGTTACTGCCACTCTTTTCTCGTCTGTTTGCCCTCTTTACCCGGGAAAACCTAATGCCCCTTCCATATATGTGACTGTTCCCTCAGCCAGAGCCCGGCGATGGTCTGTGCATCTCAGCACTATATGCGCTATGGTCTCAGTTTCGGCTCCGCAAACTGTGCATGAAAGGTCCACGTCTTAAAATTTAGCCCTGTATGTTTTCGTTCTCAAAACCGCCGTCCTAGCTTCGAATAATAGTTAGCTGCCCCGCGTGTTATCAAATAAGAGTTTTCTCTTTATCTCCTGTTCTGTGTCCTATATAGCTTGCGCTGGCTTTCAGAGCATCCTTTCTTCCCACCTTTTTCTTTCCGTCTCTTTCACCTCCTTTCCCACACTAGAACCACGTTGGACCTCTTCCCTCGGCTGTAGGTATCTAATCCTCAGCTTCCTAGTTCTGAGTGTCCACTTTGGGTTCAAACTTTGCATGTATAGATATTTGTACCCTTTTCCCGCCCACCTTTATTCCCCCAGTGCTGAGAGTCTCTGTTCATATTTTAGCTTACTTATTACCTCTCTACCTTCGAATGATGTCCATCCCATGTCTCCCTACACTCCCTCATTAGGGGTGTTCCCGTGCGCTCCTAAGGCCAACCTGCCTACACTTCTCTGTCTTGTTTCCATGCATGCCTGAACTTCCGATTTCATGCACAGTACTGAATTTCCGAATGTGAGGCGAGGTGCCATAACCCCTTTGCATACCCCTCTAACCACCTCGTACCTATTATAGTTGCACAGTGCCTTGTGTTTCAGTACAGCTGAGTTCCTTTTCACTTTTTTAATCATATTTTTTCATGTTTTTCGAAGTAAGTTTAGCCTTCGTTTAGCCATCTGCCCAAATACTTGTATTTTCAACATGGTCAATCTTAGTGCCTTGTATTTCCTATGGTTCCCCCCTTTCTTAATTATATACTATTATCCGAGACTTCTCTCTACTGAATTGCAGAGGATTCACTGCGATAGCAATTATATGCATGCACACTCCAAGGTGCTTTCTGGCCGTTGGCGTCGCCGCGAGATTCCGCATAAAGTCTAGAGAGACAACACCATTGAGTGAAAGCGCGCGTGCGATCGCGGCTCAATCTCGCACACGAAAGGGCGGAAAGTGGGGGCAAGCTCGCCTCCTTCCGTCACGTGCAAGGCTCCGGGAGAGAGAAAGTGAGGGGGAGGTGGGCGCCTTCTACTCCTGCTCTGCCTGGGCGCCCGCGCGCGCCCATCCGGGCAGCTGTATATTGAAAGCCATCTGCGACGGAGACGAGGGCCGCCGTGTGGTCGAAAGGGGAGGGTGGGTTCTGCTCCGTGCGACACTAGCGGCCATGCACCCTTGGGCCGCTTTATCTGGAAAGCCGTCCGCGACAGGGACGCGGTCCGCCACGTGGTGTGTTTTCGTGGCTTAGTTCCGGTTGGCGGATGGGGGGGGGGATGCGAGACACAGCTCTGGGTTCACTCGCTGCTACTGCCTCGCTTCCTCCATCCAGCGTTGGTAATTTAGTCAGTGCGCCTATGTAGAAATCTAATACGGTCGATTAAGCTGCTATCCTTACTCAAAACAGATGTGAACGAATTTACTATCACAGTCGATGCCTCGCCTTTCGGGCGAAACTGCCTCATCTTAAAGCACGAACCAAATGTTCGCTTAAATATGGCCAAGGAGAAGCATTTATGCAAAAATTTACGTCAGAAAGTTAGACATTGTGGAACCGCGTGCTTGAAATCATAATTCGAGGGGCGTATAACGTAAAACTATTCCAATATGTTTCTAGTCCAATCTCCTGACGTCAAATTTTCGTGATGATCGACGCAATCACTGGGCGGTCACTCGCAGGGTTGTCTGAACAGACCAATCAAACGCTCTCCTCGTTCATAGGAGGTAACTTTTGTTTGCTTGAAAAACGAATAACATTGCCTACACTGAGCGGCTTGTCTATCTAATTGGCTGACAAGAGGCAAGGAGAAGATTCAAGTGGAGAGGGATTCACTGAGGCAGAGCCAGTGCACAGGAAATCGATAACAGGATGACGAGGGTGGCGCCGGCGTCTGCAATTGGTCGGCTTTCCCTTACTTAGCTTGTGGTGGCTGGTCGAAAATCACGGCGGCATGCAACGGAAACTTAAGAATGACGCTAAAACTGACCCTCAGTAAGGAAGAGTTGGCAGAATGAGGTGGTAAACGTGCCGAAAGGGCTCCAATACGTTACACGGCCACGCAAGAAGTTTTATTATGCGCAAATACACCCATGCTCTCCGGCAGGTGCGAGTAGCCAGCGTCTCAGCGATCGGTGGCAGCCATCTTTTATTCCTTTCGGAACGGGGCAGGCTGCAGCTATCCCAAAGAAAATTCAGATTTGTTAGGCATATTATTGCATCTTTATCGCGTACACGTCACTTTGACGCGGTGAGTTTGTGCGCTTTTGTGACGTCGCGTGACCGGCAGGTGAAGTGGGTGCAGCCCGAAAACTTTTTACCAATAGCCGAGGGCTAATGGCAAAAAGGGGTCCAGTCAAAAATAACTGTTTTTCTTTTTTCTGTCAAATCATGCATAATCAGTGTGTACACATCACATCAGATGGGGAGGTATCTAGGTTTTCGTGACGTCGCGTGACAGACACGTGAAGTGGGCGTGGTCGAAAAAAAGTTTTTCACCAATCGTGGAGGGCTGATAGTAGAATTGGAATATAAAAGTTTGGAATAGTTTTGCGTTGTAACGCCACTACTTCACCAAAATTTCCTTTCTGTCCCAATCACGGTTCATTCCAGGCAAGTTTGAGGCATGTGCATGTTTTTTTTTACCCCGATGTCCCTTTTCCTTAGCACCTTGCTGCGTCCTGGCGAATCTCTCATTTCTCTCACCTATTATGTAATTACAAACAAAACAATGAAATGTGTTTTTAATGTTCTTTTTGCAGCATCTATGAATAGCTGCTTACGAGACATTGAGAAAAATTGGCGATGTTTTCCTCATCTTCTTTTCAAACACTGTTCATATTCATGAAAGCTCCCCATCTGAGGGAAATTATAAAAGTGGTAATGTGTGAACAATATATAACAATATTTTTGAATAGCTTAAGCTCTATAGCCCACCAAATTTCAAAAACCTACGTTCATTGGTCTAGCTTAAAAATTGTAAATACAGCAAGTTTTGAAAAGCATAAAATTAAGGAATTTTTGCAAAACAGCACCATTGCATAGTAACCTCTAACAACGCTAGCTGACGGTTCGTTACGTATACGTTTTACGGACAGAAATATATTCTTTGTAGCCGTAATATTTTGTATTTCACATTGTGATTTGTGAGAATACCTGGTGCAAGAAAATGGCGCCTCCGCACTGAAGAATTTCGATATTCGTTTCTTCCAAGAGTATTCGTTTGGCAAAGAAACCAAGCTCATTTTTGTGCCGCTGAGTGGTATGCGCACAAAATATAAAACTTTCAGTGGAATCTAAGATGTGAGTTTTCGGACCCGTGGTGATCTCTTGTGGAATCATCCTCGTACATTGTGCTACATATTCTGAAACCAGATATTGATATCTAACATCCCTCGCTTCGGAAGAGTATTTTAGGTGGTGTAGGCGGCTTAGCCTTTCATTCATTTTTGCTTCTGCGCTAATGTTTTTGCGAGGAAGTTACATCGTACTCCGCGGAGCGATTGCTGCGCTTTCGATTTGCGATGGTTATAGGAATCACGAGACGTCAGTCTGCATTGCGAATACGCCTACCAATTCCTTCTGCCCAACTACATATTGAAATCCTGCATTATGTCTTTAGTATTCCAAGATGCACCTGGGCTCTTGCTGGCTCAATCCTTTTGATTAGTGCACACGAGATCCCGAAACACTGTGATAGGAGAGGAGGAATTTTCTAAACCCGAGGGGAACATGAAAAACTCACAGCTTTGAAAATGGGCGCTGTAATTGACCGGTAATCTGTAAGCCCTTGTTTTCATAGGTGAAGTGCACGGGAGCATAGTTATTGGCCAAAATAGTTTTTTTTCTAGCACTGAACTGAGCGAAAAATTGCTAGTGAGTGTTTAACGGCCAGTTTCACGATTGTTCATTGTAGGCGATGCATAGCGGTCACGGCTGTTGCCATTTCTTCACAATGCCGCAGAACATTTCGGATACGAACACCCCCAAAGCCCCACAAAGACCAGAGCCAAGGATGACGAACGGCAGCAATGATTCCTTCATCTCGAGCGGTTGCCAGACGTCTTCTGCGGGAGTGCTGTCTGCCACTGGTAGAACACGGTACCAGTAACGATCACTGAATTGGTCGATTAGTCCTGCCTCCATCATCCTGATTGACCTGTAACGTGAACATCAGTTGAAAAAACGAAAATTCTGTGGTTTCACGTGCCAGTACCACATTCTCATTATGAGGCACGTGGTAGTGGAGAACTCTGGATAAAATTTGACCACCTGGGTATCTTTAACATGCCCACAATGCACGGGACATCGACCATTTTATATTACAACCCCACCAAAATGTGGCCCCCGTGGCCGGCATGGCTACATACGAAAAGAAATTTCTTGCAGCACTCTTGCCTTAAATTTAGTACGATCAGCAGGAAGCAGCAATCAGTTTAAATTTGGAGGAAAGCTCTCTGCACTAAGCAGTAGCATTACGTAGACGAATGAGAAACTTCTGGAAATTTTCTTTGTGTTAATAACAAGTAAGCACTACAGTTGACTGCGATGCTCCGAAGACGCGAGTGTATACAGATTTCTACTGATTTCCATGGCAGCGGCAGATACCCGCCTTTTCCGTATTGTCTGAACAATCAGATCACTAATGTGCCTTCGGCACTTGTACCTAATATATATATATATATATATTCAAATAAATACATGTATTTAGGAATAAAGCATAAACCCTTGATTTGCTCAAGAAGTAATAACATGAATCGTATGAAAACATCTTTATATACCACAGTACCACCATTCACCACCTGTTCACATAAACGACCCCAACGTCAGCCTTCGTAAACAAACGTTGTGAATTACATATGGAAATGGTTAACCACTCAACAAGCACCACCAATAGAGACTCCCCTTAAGCAGATAGGCATACACGTAATTTCCCGCTCTGACGCCTATGATATTTGTAAAAGATATCTGCGCGTACAGATCCATATCCGTAAAGTACGAAAAATAATTTCTTGCACAGGGCTCCTAAAATGTCTTTTTATTTCGAAAACAATACCGAATTAGATTATATTTCAATTATGAGAAGTTGATGGAATTTCGAAATCTATTTTTATGCTATACAGCAGTATTAGAATATTGCTGTCTACAATTATTTACTCTGCATGCAGACAGTGTAGTATATTCTTGCTGTACTTAGAGTTTCATAATCTTGCTTGCTTTCTACTTTTTGTTTTTCTCAAAGAATGCTAGTTTTTTATTGGCATAGTGTAATGTAATAGCGTAAAATGCTTGATGTTGCATACTGACTTGCGATATAATGTGTGTAAGGACTCTGTATCACATATAGATACGCCTGATTTGGTGGCGTTACAGACGAGCAGAGCTTTATCGGTCGACGAAGACCTCTGGTTATGAAGCATCTCGATTGCTTTTGATCACCGGGATCTTCTCCTGCTTCGTGTTTGTTAAATTAAATAAATTTTGGGGTTTTACGCGCCAAAACCTCGCCTTGATTATGCGGCACGCCATAATGGCGGACACCAGAAATTTGGGCCACATGGGCTTCTTTAACGTGCACCTAAATCAAAGTACACGTACATTCTCGCATTTGGCCCAAATTGAAATGCCGCCGCCATGGCTCTGTGCTGGTTGTTTTTCAAAATGTTGCCTCATATATTCTGGCGGAAATGTGATTCTGGCACGAAAATGACTCGTGCATAGAATTATGCCAATTATAAGTCGCTATTAAATACCATGATTTCAAGATAAATTATAATTTCCGCCTGCTTATTTCAAGCCCTACACAGGATCAAAATATTCGCCAGCGATCTGTATTGTGGAACCTTTTCCGTCCACTCTGTTCTATGCTGCACGTACAGTTTCTGCACTCACATGACGCAATTGCGTGGCAGTGGGATTAAAGGCACTGTTTGTATGCACATCGTTGCACGACTTTTGGTGAGCTATCAGTCACAACTTCAGGCTGTTGGCTATACGCGCTTCTGCCGAGATTTCCTTTTTCTAATCTTTTGTAATTTTTTTTATAGTACTCTTCCTCTTTGTGACAACGTCGTTCATAGTTAAACCCTTGAACAACTCGGAGATAGCCTTCCAATCCCGAATGCTAATTCCGTTGCTAGAGTACCCTCACCATCTTAGTTATTTGCAAGGCAATAAGGATTGTTTGGATTAAAGACATTAAACGTTCGTCGTAATTCACTACCACCGTAGCCCACTGACCTGCACAATGTTTTGCTTGATGCCGCTCGCCCTGCGGGGCGTAGGTGCATCCAGCGGAAGTGCTGCGTCGCGCGGTGGTTTTTCCCGGATGTCGGGCGTAGGCTACACTTACTAGTTTGCTTGGTTGGGTAAGACTGCAGCCGTAGCAATTTTCTTCATGGTTTTCCGCCCTTTAGGGGGTTTTCCTGTCTACTCATGTCTGGTGAGCGATTTTAGGGTAATGCCAACCCGCATGCAATATTTTTTTTTTCCACAAAACGTTTTCTCAATTGCCAGTGCTTCCAGCGTGAGCCACCCATGTTAGCGAGGCTGTCGGCGCCGCAAAGGCCAAATGTGGATGTCTACACGAAATACTATTGCGATAGCAATTATGTGGACACTGCGAGCGCTTTTCTCCCGTCGCCATGAGGTTCCGTATAAAAGCCAAGGGTGATAACACGGTCGCCGCGCGCCCTGCGCTGCATGTGCGAGCGAGAGCGTGCGAGGGGGGCCGAGGACCGCGGCTCGATCTCGCCCGCACGAGAAAGGCGAAAGCGGCGAGGAAGCGCGCCGTCTTCGGTCGCGCGCGAGGCACCCAACGTTGCGAGGCGCCGGGGTCGGGGGAGCGGCGTCTTCCGCCGGCTGCAAATGCAAATACAGTAAACTCTCAGTTGTACGAACGTCGGTTTAACGAATATTTCAGAATAACGACCTTTTTAGAAAATCCCCGGCGGTTTCCTTATGCATACTACGCAAAAATATTTCAGTTGAACGAATTTCTGAATAGCGAGTATTTCAGTTGAACGAACTTGAGGCCCCTGGTGGACAGTAGCACCGGCTACTATTAGAAACTGCTGGCATACATCCGGCCCTTACCCACTGTGAGGAGAAAGTGAGCAAGAGGAACAGTGCAATAAGGTGATCGACCCCGGTATGTGGACAGAGATCTGTCACCAGCTGGATGTTGACAGACTGAAATACTGTAACTCTAGCCAAGACTGTAGAATGCCTTGGAAAGTTGCGAGACTTCGCGTCTGTGCAAGAGGAAGTGCGCAAAAACAAAGACTGTCTGGACAGCTTTGTTACTTCTTGCGCTTTAAGAGCAGTAGTGCAAATGATAATTACAGATTCGTCTTTTTACAATATGAGATAAGCAACAACGTAACTGTTACGCACTTCGTATGTATATATAAATAACTGCTTACATTGCATTTCACACTTTTGACTCGATGTCGGCTGCGCCCTATGTTCTTCAACATTCTAGCGAATTTTCAGTTTAGTGAACTTTGAGTTAAGTGAACTATTTCCTTGGGTCCCTTAAAGTTCATTCAAGTGAGAGCGCACTGTATATGTGGCGGCCACGCACGGTCACGCGGCTCCTTGGTGAGAGCGATCTGCGTTTGGGGCAGAGTCTAGGTGCACTGGCGACTCCTAGCTTTGTGCTTGCTGCGTGTTCTCGGCGCTCACTCAAATTTCGAGCTATAGACATAGTACCACCATTGTTGTTTCTTCATCTGTCAGGCTTTTATTTTAGGAACCCGTTTGGGTTTCCTTTGTAGCAATTGCTCCGAACGGGTGGATGCCTGATTTTCCTTCACGAAGCTATAGACAGCACAATTATCACTTCGTTCGCTGCTGCTGCCGCGTTTCCTCAAGCCAGAGTTCTGACAGGCGCTCATCGAGAGAGATGTCTGCATGTTTGATTGTGCGCTCTTGACAGAATGCCTGTTAATTAAGTTGGCATGCCTATGTTCGCAAGTTTATACGGCCGATAAAACTACTATCCTTGCTCCGTATAGCTGTCCACTAATTTGCTATCGCAATCAGTGCCTCGCCTTTCGAGGGAAAGTGGGAGTTTCTTATCCGGCTTCCTAGGGTAGTTAACGGCCCAACATGCAGGTGTTTTATGGAGAACAAAAGATGCCGGGATAGCGTTCATGTGAACTGCCACTGCTGAGTGGCAAAGCGCCGGCTTGCGGCACAAGGCAGCTTACTTCCAGTGCCCTCACTCGACCATAGCGCTCGATGCGCTGTCAAGCGCCCTAAATTGCAGATCAGTGGCATAGCCCAACAGGATAATGTTATCTGCAAACCAGACCTGGCTAATATTGCCCGCTTATTGTCGCAGCTATCGAATTTCGGTTTAAAATTTTCGAAGCGTCTGTAAAGCATGTATTGAAATCTATTGGGAAAACTTTGTTTCTTTGATAAAGGTTTAGAATCATTCCAGATATTTCCTAACGGTAACGTATCTCTACTCCTCGGATACACAATAGTTCAATTTTGAGTAGCGTCGGTCCCTGATCTGAAGATCTTCCAAAATATATAAATGCCGTACATATTGGTGAGAATTCGCACAGTTCGCAATTTATTGAGTGCGAAAGTGAAATGATAAATTCCTAAGTGTCGCTTTCAGTCGTGTTTTGAACATGACTGAAATCATGCTAGTGAGCCTGTGATCTTCCGATTTCATAGTCTGTTCTTTTTTATCCTTAAGCAATGTTACAATATTTAGTATTTCTCGTATTCTCGAAGTCACGCGATATAGCGTTTTAAATTTTCACGTCTATTTGGAGAAAAGTATTGCTGCCATCTTTGATAAGCACAATTATTTAATCCTGTTGCCGGTAGGTTTCCCAGTCCTCATTATTAAAAAGTCTACCAATGCCGCTTTTCCATACCCAAGACATTTCAATTTATTCATTGGAACTACATCGAAGCTTTGTTGCATGGGTTCTTTGCATCATGTACAGTAGCGTGTGAAAAGAATCTCATCCCATTATGATATAATTGAAACTGGTAGTGACTGTTCTAACTTTCTTAATTTGATGCATACCACTTGTTAGTGCCAATGTTCTGTGCTTGCAGGATTTCTGCTCTTCTGGTTTTAAGTTCTTTCAATCTTTTTTATTGCCATAATTTTGAATGTAGGCTCTTTCTCTTCTTCTTGGCAAATTGTGAGAATTCAGTCCGTCAGGCCTGACCTTAAGTTTTCAAGACATGTTTGCCCTGGCGCTCCTTTCTTAGGTCATTTATAGTTGCGAGTGCTTGCCTGCGCGTTGTAGTAATGTCGTACCTGCAAATGCTGTAGCCGCCTTTAAATAAACCTTAATTGGGGTATATTTCATTCTCCTGATCCTAACAATGAGCTCGTAGTCTAGAGCTCAACCGTTTTTTTCTCTCTAACATCAGTCCCTCTGCCTACTCCTTGATTTTTACGGGGTTTGTCCGCTATTTGGTTAGTAATGTGCTCATTTTATTTTTCTCATTCAGTGATATCGTGGACCTAACGTTACACCACTGCTTTTTCCCAAGCCCTATATCTTGCGCGTTCTTTAAGTCGGCACAAATCTTGGCCTATATTTGAGTCTGTATCAATTAATAGCTTTGTAGAGGCTCTGATTTTTGTGCTATGAAGGTACAAAATCTCGAAAGAATCGGTTTGACGTGGACTATTCCCTATGACGTCGGAGATGCTTACGCCTTCTCCAGGACGTCCTTGTAGGGGGAGGCCTTAGGGATCAAAATAGAGGCCGGCAGAGCCATGTACGCCGCGTACGCATCCGATGATTCAACTTGACCGGGGAACAAATGGAGATACTTCTCCGCGATGCCAATGGACGTAAAGAAAGTCGCACGCCGTCGCCTCGTCGACTCGATACAAGCGCTCCTGCTGTTTCTTGTGAAAGGCACCCAGTCCTGCACTGTGCTCTTCAACCTCGACAAAGCGGGGCTCTTCGAACGCTGCGAAAAAAAGGAAGCAAATATGAAGGTACATTAAAAAGCCTTGTGCACTAAGCAACAAAATATAGCAGCCGCTTTAAATGTGCGACTCGCCATTATAAACGTCATCAGTCATTCGAAGTGGCAGCGGACTTTCACTTGCCGTAATGGTATAAGTACAGACTTGAGACGAATCTCAGCCTCCTGCGACATTAAATGCTGCATGAACCAAAAGGAAAATATACCCGAAGACTTTTCAAGTAACGTAGAGGGAAAAATGTCCTTTAGAATTGCTTCTTGTGCTTATGGTGGAGCTCCAGATGCAAAGATTTAGGATCGCATACACAGATAAAGAAAGAAAGGGTCGACCGAGAAGAGACCAAGAAGAAGACAAGGTCGACGTACATGATTTTCTAAATGCTTCGATGAGTAGCTGTTGATTCTATGTATTTATTTTGTTTCTTTGTCTTATTTATTATTACCTGATTTCGTATCCTAATACCACCTTATTTCACGCGGAATTACGTCGATCCGGTCTGGTTTCCATGGCAGCCCTGAAACTTAAAAGGCGAGCATTGTATTCTTCAGAAGTCCCTGAATCCGCGTGTTTGTTTTCTACCATACTCCGCTTTAGAGCTTTCGAACGCTGCTCCACGTCATTAGGCTAGTGCTGGGGCCGATACCAATCACGCAGGGGAGCGAGACTTGCCTCGGGAGCTTCGGCCGTCGTATTATCACGTGCTTTGGGTGGTACGCGCTTCAGGCGTGTGGGCACTCTCGTTGACCCGCCCAGCGAGAGCTTTCCTGTCTTCAATGTAGGCAGCTGTGTAGCGACAGGGCGGCAAGTTACCGTCATGAACGCGTCACACGCTCCGATAGAGACAGAGAGAGAGAGGAGAGGGGGGGGGTTTGATGTGAACGAGAACCATTTTCTACCTCACTGAGAAGGAGCACAGCTGGCGAGCACCGCGCTAGGGCTGCTACACGACCAGTAGCCTCTTCCGCGCCTGAATGCGCTGTAAAGAGGGAGGGCGGGATTGTGGTCCGGCTGCAGCAGCGCGTTTCTCGACTGGGCCCAAGGGTAACTGAAGATCGCGGCTCAATCTTGTGAGCCATATATGGATGAAAACGAGGTGGGAGCACGGCAGGGAGGCGGCAGCTCCTATTCCGCCAACGATTACGTACATTGCACGGTCGCGCGCGGTCGTGCGCGCTCCATGTTGAAAGCGATGTGCAGATGGTTCATACCTTTGTGCGTGCTGTCTTCTAGCCGCTCTGGCGCGGAATTGATAGATTGCACGAAGGTCACTTTGCTCGCTCCTGCGGCCGCGCTTGCCCACATCGGCATCCTGGGAGCGAGTGTACGCGCTCATCGAGTAGGATGTGCCCATGTTTGCTTGTGCGCGCTGACAACATGTTTGTTAATTCACTTGGTAAGCGAATGTTCCCAAGTTTATACGGCTGGTAAAATTGGTATCCTTACTTTGTGTAGTTGTGTGCTAATGTTCGATCGCAATCGGTGCTTCCCCTTTCGGGCAAAACTGACTTCTTTATTTTATGCTTAGGTGTGGACCATTGCTCTGCGCTCAGAGCATCATACCTTACCCTGTAATGCCATTTACATCATCATACGACATACACAAGCCACCTAACCAAACATTTCTTCATAGAATTATTTACAAGAGAGCCAGATACGCAGAATCCACCGGCAGGTTGCTTAAAAGATCTCATGAAAAGGAAAATATTTATCTAGCCGAAACTAGAACGAAGCTACAAAGGAAGCCACACACGGATTTCTCAGTAGCAGCGCTTCACAGTTAATAAATTCGTCCTGGTCGGGGATTTTTCCCCTTCGTGATACTTCCTCCTCATTCAGGAACGATTCGCCAAGAAGACCTTCTCTTCCAAATTGAGAGATTGTTAAGGAGCGATTCGCATATGACTGACTGCAAGGATTTCAAACGATAACACGTTAAACAAAGGCTCTATTACATCTTTTATGATTAGTCTGGAGAGTTCCGTGCTGTTGAGTTTACGTTCGGGTAGGGATGCGTGTCGTGAACATCGACGTATAGTATTGCTTCCATCAGTGCAGATTTGATGAGTCACAAAAGGTGCTTTACCTAGTACGCAGTCTTCAAAGTCGAGAGAGGACGCCAATACGTGGTGGACAGCGATAGCTGGCAACTGGATGAAGTCGGGAGGATTAGTCATCTTTAGGTCGTGAAGAGGCAATGGAGCGAAGCTGACGTCGTAGAATGAAACATCCGCATCCAAAGCAGCAATCTTTCAAGGATCAAGCGCAGAGATGGTTACCTGCAACTACCCTTCCAGGGTAAGTTTATTCAACAGGCTGACGTTGGGAACGGCAAGGAACACTGTACTTTCAACGACCAAACCAATAGCGTGAACAACTGGGACTGGCGGTAGTCCCCGACAACGCCGTTGCCCTAACACCTCGCATGATTTCCACCCTGTTAGGTGCTGTCGCCCTAACAGGACGTCGAACATCGGAGACAATTTGCAGTCGTAATCAGTAACGTGATGTAAAGACGTGAAAGTAACATACGTGTCAGCTACAGGCGGCAAGCGAACGTGAAGATGAGCTCTTAAACCCGCTAGTATGTCGGCTCGAATATCAATAAGGGGGTGTAGCGCAAGCTGAAAAGCACTGGTCGCACAGTTGAACTTGGGCACAATTACTCAATAAAAAACGGATACTAAGGAATATGTCATCGGGAAACTTTTCCATTAGAGCAAATAGAATGACAATTGCATGACCAGCAGCACGGACACGGTTGGTGCACAAAGCAAAAACTGCAGGACGCCCTCCATCAGCGACACACAGGATGTGGATGCAGAAGGCAAGAACCCTTTAAGAAGACCATGACGAAGATCTGCGCTCATAACAGAGATTCTAATACCATTCAAATCTTTGCCAATTTCCCACAGTGTGTACGCGCCATCGAAGAAGGATATACTATCCTAATCTGCAAAAGAGATTCAGTTTCAGCGAACGCAGAAACTGAAATCTCGAAAAAGGACGTCTTCTTTTTTTTTCTTTTTTTCTGCCCCCGTCCGTATGCTTACTACAACAATACTGGCCCATTTTAATTCTACATCACTGACATAACTTCCTACGGATGCCATCGGCCATGAATTTGGGGCTGTCCTAGGTAAACAGCAGGAAGTCAAGAAACGAGGAATCATCCCAGACCATTCGCCTTCTTTCGTCGTCGTACTGAAGCCTCTTTTTCTTCCCTCACTGAGAGTGAGTGCCTGGCTTCAGTGTGGATAGTCACCAAATTCAGGCCTTAGTTATTTGGCCGAACTATTTCGTTTTGTACCGACTATCAAGCCTTCTGCTGCCTGTCTTCACTCAAGGATCCATCTGGGCGTCTTGGTCGATGGGCGCAAGACGTTGAATATTACTAGTTTGTCGTTGGATTCAAAACAAGTCTGGGCGATTGCACCGGGACGCCGTCTGCTAGGCACATCACCCTGTCCATGTTCCCGACGTCATTGGCCGTGACTCAGACGCCTGCCTATTGACCATCCTTGCTTCTGATAATGACCCAAATAGCTACAAAGCGCGTCTTTACAGCTCATCATCGACCAACTCCTTCCTCCATCACGAAAGCTTCCGTCAGCCTGTTTGAGCCAATCAACAACGTTCTGTGAAGTTGCAACATCAACCGAGACGGCCAAGAACTTGCGCTTGTCCAAACCTGGCCATCTACGCTCCAGTGCTCTGCACCAGCTTCACGAAGTACTAACTGCCGGTCACTTAAGTATTTTCTTTTTAGGCTTGGCATGTTGTGCTCTGTGCCCCGCTACATCGCTGCTTGCGAAACGTTGCCAATGCTGCAGGCGTCTTTCAGCGATTTCTCCGGGTCAACTACAACCTATCGATGCCTATGAAAAACCATTCTTCCATGTTGGCCTTGACTTCCTAGTTCCTTTCCCCACATCAACCTCCGGAAATAAATCGGTTCAAATCGCTCCACGCACTTCGACATCACTGGGGCATTGTTGAAAAGCTGTCCTACAGATGTCGCTGGTTTTCTGCTCTGCGACGTCAGTCTCTATCATGGCTCCCCTAGACATCTGCTCATGGACTACGGCACGTACATCCTCTCAAAAGTGGTAGATGACTTCCTCCGTGCATGCTACACTGAACACAGATCCATTAGCACTTATCTCCCGTATACGAATGGAAAGACCGAACGCCATAACCGAATTCCAACTGAGATACTCTGCTTCTATGTTTCACCTAATCATCGTGACAGCACGTTTCCGTTTGCTACCATTGCGCATAACTCGTCACGTCACGCCACCGGATATACACCGCTTTATTATTGCGATAGTAATTATATTATTACTGCAGTCACATGTTTGCCGTCGCTGTTGGCGTCGCTGTGATAGTCCGTGTAAACTCCAAGGGCGATAACACCATCACCCTTCCCCATACGTTGTGTGTGGGAGTGAAAGCTCAGGGAGCCGAAGATTGTGGCTCAATCTGGCAGGCGCGAGGGCGGAAAGTAGAGAGCAAACGCACCGTATTCCATCGCGCAATAGGTGGTGAGGGATAGAAGCGAAGCAGGGCGGTGGGGGCGGCGTTATTCTCCGGCAGCAACTGTGCATTTTGCGGTGTTTGTGGAAGCTCGCGGTCGTGCGCTCCGTATCTTCAAAACAATCTGCAGACGGCTCATTCCTTTCTGCGTGCGGTGCTGTTGCCGCTCAATTTCCGTTGAAGCTATAGACAAAACCAAGGTCACTTTGCTCGCTGCTGTTGCCACGTTTGCTAACACCAGTGTTTTGACAGCGAGTGTGCGCGGTAATTGACTGTGATGTGTTTATGTTTGCTTGTGCATGCTCACACCATGCTTGGTAATTCAATTAGGGGAATGTTTCCAAGTTTACACGGCCTAGAAAACAAGCATCCTTATTTCATACAGCTGTCTACTAATTTGCTTTAGGAATCAATGCTTTTTATTGTGTTGCGGACATCTTTCAGCGCCATTTGAGACTTTCTTTCGACTGCTCATTTGTCTACTGAATACACCAACGACAAATATGTGGGAAGCTTGCGCGTGTTCCTCTTCAGTGAATATGCCCTGCGTTTGTATATAAATAATGATGCTTAAGCATGCTTAGGCGACTCAACCAGGAAATCTGTTCGTCCGTAACGCATGACATGATGTGCTCAATAAAGATAGAAAACTAAAACAGAATAAATTCCAAACACAAAATTCAAAAGGAAAAATGGTTTGATTCGTGAACGTGAGTTTTGGAGCAACGACTTCACGTTCAAAAGCCAAGCGTCTTAACCGATGGGTTAACCATCCGCGCTAGCAGAAGGTGAATATATCTGAACCATATAAATGTGTTGTACCCGCTGTACAAAACAAATGTTAAAGTAGAAGGGTTTCTGTGAAGGCACCATTGAAAGATATGGTGATAGCGGAAAAAAACATCTCTAGAATCAAATGTAGTGCCAGCTTAGAGCCTTGTAAATATCAGGAAATTTCCAGCTTTGCCAAAACTTTATGCGAAACCGGCCACATACCGGATGCGTTTCGCTGGTCGTGGGATGCGACTACCGTTAAAGCCTTCACCGACCGAAATTCCATCAATCTCTGAGGGCTCATGAGCTTCGCATCGCGCAACGGGTGAATAAATTTTCTTGTCAGCAACAAAGACACAAGCTTCAGTGAGTTAATAAGGAGTCATAATGGGTTATCTGGGTCTGATCATGGTTCATAATGGTTCGATGCGGATGCGTATGGTGCTAAAGAGTGATAAGGGCTTATAATGTTCGGACAGATTATGGTAAGCTTAATGTAATGGGTGGATCAAATCCAAAATGGTCGATAACGACCCAGAAGGGTGGTAAAGGTGGGATCGTGTCCGATAAGATTGGCAAGGACTGAAAACGAATATGTAACGGATATATTGCGATAAGGTTGAGCACGTACTGCTGGGCGAGTTGGTTAACTACAAATATGTGTTTATAAGGGTTTCTAAGGGTCGAATCGAGTCCGATAAAGTAGATAACAATCGATGAGGGTCGGATTGAGCCCGATAGTGTTGCTTACGAACGATAAGGGTTGATCACAATTTATACCGGTCGGATTAAATTTGATACGCTTGATAAGGACTCTGGGCTACGCGGAGATCAGCAAGTGACGGAATGATTACTCATACTTGGATAACTCTAGGGGAGTCTCTGCATAGTAGTCGCAACTGTTTATTAGGAAAGAGAGGGGGGGAGAAGGGGTCAAAGAGCGATGGGTGGCTGCCTTAGTAAAGGGCTCCACTGGCCTAAGGCGAACGCTGGACCTGCTGGGGGAGTGTCCTCTGCACCCCCAGGTCCGAGCTGGCGAACTGTACCTCCCACTGCTCCGCTAATGATTGTTGTTTGTTTGTGTTAGGCTGAATAGCTAACTCTGGCGCCATTCTCTCACACATCCACGAAATGTGGGAAAAGGTTGGTCTACTGCCACACCCCGGGCATCTAGCTCTATATTGTTTAGGATAGAGCGCGTGCAGTTCTAGGAGGTGCGGATAGACATTGGTCTGGATTTTTCTGGTGTTTGTGGCCTCTTCCGTGTTTAAGGATTTGTACGGGGAGACGAATTTTTGGCGTGTCAAAGATTGGTGTTCCAACATTTCGCGTGGGTGTTTCGGCACAGGCAAGGCGTGTGAGCTGGGCTGCTCTGCTCGGTTGCAGAGATCACGAGCCACAGCATCAGCCCGTTCGTTGCCTAAGATGCCTGAGTGTCCTGGACACCATATTACAGTGTAGTAGCTGCATAAGTTGTTTTGTAAATGTACCTTTGGCCCATTTCTCTCCTCCTACATAATACCGTCTCCCGTTTCATCGGGGGAAGCAGAATAGTTTGGCTGCTGAGTACATGTGCTCTATAGTGTCTGTACTGGGCAGCCCTGCCCCGACGAGGAAAAAGAATGCGTCCCTTACACATGCAGCTAGCGTTTTAAACAAACCAGCTTACGCGAGCTCGACTGGTAAGGTACAAAACAAAATTTGCCTTTGAGTATCTGTACCAGTGGTGACTGTATATGCTAAAAAATGTGTTGAAAAGTTTAAATATTGTAGCTTTTCGTTTTGAAATTTGCAGAGCCTGCAATAAGCCTTGTTAATGATGAGCAATTAATTTTATTTCATTGTTCTGCGTATACCTTGTGCATTACTAGTGATTTACCTTGACCTTAGCGTACTAGTACCTCCCAACTGGATCTGAATTAGTCTTGCCGTCTCATTGCTTAGTTGGGGAAATGATAAAGGGCAATATACTCATCACTATATACAGTGCCAAAGCTTTCTTTCAGATAAGGAAAGCTTGTGTGATGGCATGTGTGAACGCAGGACCGGCAGTATCTTTATCAGATTCGCCAGAAGCGACAAGAATTGCCCTATTACAAATGTAATAGCGTGAGTAATTGCGCTAAGCTCACAAGGAAAGTGTATTTGACTGTAAACGCCTTTTTTCTTCACTGAAGCACAAGGAAGGCACACTAACTTTGAGAGGCCTTTTAAGACATATGCCTCCGTTATAAACTTCAACTGTTGTGTTCGATGGATTGTGACAGCACCAGTTCACATAGGTGCACGGCTTGCTTTCACTCAGTTAGTTCAGCATAGGAACAGTATGTAGACATTGTGAAGCATACAAACCCTCATCATAACATCCACGAAGGAATTGTTCACAATGCAGGGAACAAGGATGCCCTTCTGCAACGTTGCCAGAAGTTTTTCTTCCGTGTCTGGAGCTTCTTCCAGTATAGGCTTGTTGAGGAAGCTGATGTAGGCGCCCGTAAAGCAGTGCGTTATCATGAATAAAAGGATGTCAATCACCAGCAGCAAGATACGCAGGCTTCGTGTCATGCTGCAGGTCACCACTGGTGCTGAAATAGCGAAATAAACGAGAATAATGCGAAACTACTACGGTTTTACACACGGAACTGCAATTTTTTCGTATAAAAATGAACGATCACCGAGCAAGGTTTTGGGAACGCGATATTCACGAAGTGTGACACATTTCGCTACCTAAATGTAAAAAAATAAGTCCGACGGACTATATTGATTGCCTCTTTCTAAAGACGATAAAGCCATGCACAATGTATCCGTGTAGCATTAAATTGAAGTTTTTCATTGAATGTATGCAGCATTGCGTAAGACTGATTCTAACAAATGGGCTCGAAACGATTTAATTTCTCCATCTGAGAATTAAGAAATGGCCTCTTACAAAAAGCATAAATGTATGTCATCGAAGGGTAGTTGAGAAGGCGCGCCATAATTCCACGACAAATTGCCGTAGCCAGATAGTCAAATAATGTAAGAAAAGTTTGTGGACTGCAAAATTCATATGGACAAGTATTACCAGCGAAGCTGCTTAGGCTGCATACATTATGAAATCACACTTTTTTTGCTATGGTGCCGCAGTACGCTGATTCAAGAATCGCCGCATTCACGCCCCCCCCCCCCCCCCCGATGCCCCTGCTTCAACCGCTGATCCAACCGTCCCGGCCCGTTCTACGTGCGTGACGTTATAACCACAGAAGTGCAGGCCACGTGCACAGGCACCGTCGCCGCAGTCTTTCGCTATCTCGCATGCCCCTCTTCATAGCTGTAGTGCTGTCGCCAGACTCTTTCCCCCTCTCCCATACCCGTGCCCATTCCTGTATACACGCAGTATCCCCGATACGGATGTAAGATACCCAGGTACTCCCACGCATACGGGGACTACAGGTAACCAGCTTCGCTGTAGCAGTGGCTTAGCTCGGCTATGCCCGGATATGCGTAGCGAAAGCTAAGGCATAGCATGGCTACCCTAGGTTAATCTTGATTGCAACTCCAGGTTAGTCTGGTTGTCTAGCTATGTTGCGGTGTTTAGCCCGTCCTTCTGCGCGCTGTCGGCCTGTTTCCTGGACCATTCGTTCCCTCTTCATCTCGTTCCGATGTCGATTACAGGCCTCCTCCTCCTTATCAGAATTTTCGTCGTCCATACTGGCGCCTCAACTGTCTCAACGCCTCAACGCGAGCCCTCTTTTTCAATCCTCCCAAATGTTATCAGGCATGAGACGCAACTGGCAAAGCGAGCGGAAGCGAGCACAACGACGAGGAACGTGGTGCGACGTCATACCAAACGGCTGCGGCTGAAAGGCGCGGCGATGCGCAGTGGCGGAACACCTGTGGCTCGGTTGTACTAGTGGCGCATGCGCAGTAGCAACTAGGGAGCATGAGAGCGAGAGAGAGAAATATCACTGGCGAGGTGCGCGTTGTGACGTCATGTGCCTCTTCGGAGCACCGCCACGGCAAAATCGCAAGTTCATGGCCAGTAAGGCTTTCGCTTTAAAATTAGGACTTCTCGCACTACAGCACCAAACAAAACATGCAAATCAAGATGGACGGTTGAAGTGAATAAATATGGTGGACAAAAAGTGCAACTGGAGCCAACGTTCTGACAAGGGGATCTGTCTTGGTCAGGGCAGCAAGTTCTATGCTTGGCAGCCTGTAAGTGCGCGTGGCTCTCTCTCTCTCGCGCGCGCACTCAATAGAGGAGCTTGAGGGAAATAGAGGGTTTCGTAATAAAACTGCACTTAGCAGCTTTACAACTTTTGTTTTTTCGCACTTCTTTGTTCTCTTATCTGTCCTGCCCCTTGTCTTGTTTAAACTTCTATTTGCAGGCCATCATAGTATTGCTTCATTCCCCCCAGCATTGTTTGCATCCCTCCTGGGATGATATTTGAATATATTCCCAATAGCAGCACATTCTATGGTGTCATTGGGACCAATATACCATATGGTACATTGGTCCATGGTAATGGTAGGTACTTGATGCAGCCTGGCAATTGCATCAAGTGTCCTTGTAGACTTGCGGTCTTGAACACACGAAATGGTCAGTTATAGATCGCGTTTAGGCTTGGTCCTCTGTTTACCAGTACGAAGTCATCGACGTCGAGTGTTGATATCGTTGTACTTTGCCTCTTGTCAAAATGTCTCTTCATTCTTTCACGATACCGTGATCTGCTATCTTCAGTTCTTGCTGCTTCTTTGAGCTTTTATGTTGTTGTCAATGCCGAGGCTTATATCCGCAGGCAGAAAAGGTGGTGTGCCAGTTGCACCGAATAGAGGAGTGCATTCCAGACCAGTTGCATACACGTGGTTGTGGTGAGCTATTGCCGCTTGCAGACAGCATTTCCTCCCACCTGGGAATGCTGCATACATGCTAATGTATTGTTTGATGTCCCTGATAGCCCTTTGGGCTAGCTCATTTGCTGCGGGAGCATATGGCGCAGTGAACTGTAACTTGATGTTACGCGTTTCAGCACTTTCCTGCAGCCGGCGATTTCGGAAAGGAGGTCCATTGTCGGGGACAGTTACATATACATTGTCAAACATTTTCCCATCCAAAAAGAAAATCACGCTATTAGCGTCTTCTTTACGCGGTCTTGCTGCAATCATCCTGGCGCACTCATCAATGCACAACAGGAAGACTTGTGTCTTTTTAACTCCTTCAGACATTTATGGTAGTTCCGCAAAGTCTAGATGAATAACCTCGAATGGCGTGTAAGAACATTATGGTGTAATCATTTTTTCCCGTCATTTGTTTAAATATTGCTTTGTTAATTTGGCATTTGTGACCAAATAATAACAAGTTCTTTTGTTTCTTGCTTCATACGAGGCTATGGATCCTTTTTGTCAATTTCATGTAGGTTCTCCAAAAGGCACTATGGCCTCCTGATTCGGGGATATCTTGATACAGTTGCAACGTTTTTAGAACCAAGGAAGTAGGAACGGCAACTGGTCCATTTTAGTACGTTGCAAACCCTCGGTTCCTACGCATGTCCTTGCAATATTTGCCTCTTTAAGATTTTCTGGAAGCATAATGGCTAATCGAGACATTGCATCCTCGGCCTTTATAGAAGCTCCCAGGCGATTAGCTGCTTCAAAACCAAATTTTTGAAGATCACCCGCCGAACGGGCTATCTTTCTCTTCAGTTGGGCCATCTTCAATATGTACGTTAGAGTTTCATGCTCTGTGTATAGCTTGAACTTTGCAATTTCCAAATATGAACCGAAGTAGCGGACGGCTTTTTAAACTGCGAGAGGTTCTTCTTGTGTCGTCATAAAGCTCAATTCAGTTTTGTTGAATGTGGGGCTGTATTATCCAACTACACGAAGCTGTTCGTTTGGTGGTCTTGATGAATCTCTCTGAAGCAAGACTGCTCCCGTTCGATAGTGAGATAAATCTTTATTAAATTCGAAGGGCAGCGCAAAGTCTGGTAACCACAACACAGAATCAGAAGAAATTATTCGGAATAATTCTCGGTATGCGGTACTCAGTCTTGCGTCCAACAAAAGGGAAAATCTTTCTTAGTCAGTGTTGTTAGACAGCGACTTTTGAGAGCATAATCGTCAATGAGTGCTCTGAAATGGCCTAACAAGCCTAGAAACACGAAAACTGCATACCGTATGGCTTTACTAGTTTTGCTATGCGAGCTACCGGTTGTGTTTTCATTATCTTCGTTGTGGCGTCCAAAAAAAAAACTCTACCAAGTAATGTAACCTTAGTTTTGAAGAACTCCCTCTTCTTGAAATCAACCTTCAGCTGAGCATGAGATAACGCTGCCAGAATATGATGCAGGTGTTCTTCGTGCAACTTTTCCATTTTAGAGTACATGATTAAGTCGTCTACGTGGCAATTGCAGAAGCGGTCAATGTAAGGATTCAAAACTGTGTTTATCATCCTTTGAAACCAATTAGTGAGTTGTTGCATCGAAAAGGATGGCGATTATATTAATATATGCCAAATGAAGTCGTAAAGGTGGTGTATTGGTTGGTGTCTTCTTGCAGAGGCACCTGCCAGAAGACCTTGCACAAGTCTATGCGAGAAAAGCAGGTACAGTCTGCGGTTTCATTGATGATGGTGTCAATCCTAGGCATTAGAAAAGGACTCAATGCGCTTTTTGCTCTGTAATCCGTACATAGCTGCCAGCTGCCGTCTTGCTCTGGAGCAATGGTGATAGGTAAAGCAAAGGTAAACACCGACGGGCGAATAACATTAGCATCTAACATCTTTTGTGGCTCTTCCTTTAGCCACGTCTTGTTTTCTGTCGTTAAATTGTATGGCCTTTTGCTCAAAACTGGTTTGTCGTACAAATGAAATGGAACTTCTACATTTGTTATCACCGGTGGACATGCTCCCAAGCATACTAACTAGTTCAGGCTAGAGTTCAGGAATTACACTGGTTTTGTTCAGCATCTGTAGGCGGTCCTCTTTTTGTCTCGACTCAGTTTGGTCAGCCTCTTGATCGACAGGCACCTTATCGTCCCAATAATTATTCAGTCTCAAGAACTTCACGTCTGGACGAGATGGGAGAATGTCGTATTCCACAGTGTGAAAAAACTAATGGAACCACTTCTGCTTCTTTAGATTTTCAATTTACTTTCAGGCGTGGCCACTTACAATGCTGTTTCTTTCTTCTATCATACCCAGGCACAAGAAGTGATCTCCCTCGAAATACATCTTGTGGAATTGCGTTGCTGTTCTTAAGAATGGATACAGAAGCCCCGCTGTCTATGAGTGCTGTTGTACGTTTGCTATTAATCTCAATTCCTATATGTAACAAAACTCGCAGAAACCAAACAAACAGCCTCGTTTTGTGTCATAGGCTCAGACTGAGAACCCTCATTTATTGGCTGTTTTTCCAATCTGGGCAAACTTCAGTCCTCAGGCATGGACTCTCATTCTACGGTATGCAACGATCTATGGTGACCTCCTTCTTGGTAACCGTTCAATGGTAACCGATCGTGAAACTCAGTTTCTCGACATTTCTGCCCCTTAAACATACCAACGCGGCTTTGTCATCGTCTCCACCAAATGCCAGGCGACCTTTTGAAGTGACTCCAGCAAGGCTCTGTTTTTGTGCTGGATCTTGAATTTCTCATTGCAACTTTAGCTAGGCCACGTATTATGTGCGTTATAACAGATTTTAGTGGAAATACCGCCTCTGCAAGTTCAAGTAGTGGACGCTTTTTCAAGAAATACTCGAGCACCCTTTCAGACCTGTAGCGACAAAATCAATATTGTTCCCATCAGTTAAGCGCGCTGCCATGGAATGACGACATGTAAATGCGCGTGACGTTATAACCACAGAAGCGCAGGCCAGACTTACGGGCACCGTCGCCACACTCTTTCCCCCTCTAACCTGCCCCTCTCGATTGCTGCAGCGCTGTCGCCACACTCTTTCAACCTCTCCCCTTTCCGTGTCCATTACTGTACACGTGAAGTATCCCCGATGCGCATGTAAGGAGCCCAGGGTTCCCCCACGCATACAGGCGCTAGAGGTAACCAGCTTCACTGTAAAAAATAATTACGATTACGTGCTTTATAGCACTAAACAAAACATGCAAGGTAAGATTTCTGCTTGAAGTGAATAACGACGGCGGACAAAAAGTGCTACTGGAGCTATCGTTCTGACAAGAGGATTTGTCTTAGGGCAGCAAGTGCTATGCTTCGCAACGTATGAGTGCGCGCAGCTGAGCACCATTTTAGTGGTGCTCATTAAGTTATTTACTAAACAGGACTTTGTTTCAAATTATAAGTTCACAAACATGCCGAAACTCTTTGATGCTGGGAGATAGAAGTTTTGGGCGAATATTTGTACTAAACGTCCGGTCGTGTAATTTCGCGTCGGAGATTCGTGCGCCCACAAAAAAGTGTCGGTAAGCGTGCAGAAGTTTGTGTAATCACACTCAGGCCTACATGTCGCCAGGGTTTTCCTGGACACTAATTGTAAGTACTAACGAAACAGAGTGGAAAATCACTTCGGGAAAATAGCCAAATAATGCTATAGGCACTAAGAAACTTGTATTTATAAATTCGCGTGCAGTATAACTCAGACTTTTTTTCCGGGATTCATATTCATGGGTTATTAATTCATAAAACATTATTCCAGGAAAGAATACCTGCGCCTTGTCAGAAACACTCATTATTTCAAGTTAAAGAGAAGGAAACGTAGTATCCATGCACGCCCTAATTACTAGTATTATAATGTTGGGAATAAAAACAAAGTCAGCTCACCTTTGAACTGGGCCAGTGATGACACCTTAGGTACAGAGATGTTATGCTTCAAGCGGCACTCCACTAGAGATACCGCACGAAATGCGAAAAAAATCACAGCTAGCGAGCTGCCCCAAAAGCACCAAACCTGAAATAATAATGTCATGTGCAACATATTTATTTTTCCCTTTATGTGCCCGACATTATTGAACGTTTATATAGGAGCAAAGTTCCGATAACGCTTTGACATATAATAAAAGAAACTATGCGGTTTGCTGATCCTACGCTTCAGGGAGGGTACGCCAAGTCATCGGTAGTTTCTTGGTCAGTCTACATGCGACTCATTTTTGTTGTACTCTGTATTTTTTGTGGTATTGTGTATGTTATGTCGCCACAAAATGGTTAATTAGTAATGACTACATCGAACAACCGCCGATGGTAGCGCATGCCACCACTCAAAATCCATATGAGTACCGCCCCTGAACGTGGAGAGACATAATGTAACGTATACCATATTCCACTTATTTTGCCGAATATGCACGAGGACCCGCATCGCCATCTTCTGCGAACTCGCTTTCTCAATGGCTGCGATTGGCCACTCTAACTGCTTTCCAAACTCGCAGCGCTTCCTTCGATTCGTTTTGGGAGCGTAACGCTTTCCTGGAGATTGGGAACTGCGTTAACTCTAGTCAAAATCTTATGACATGCAGCTTGCCCTTATACGCTGAAGTCAGCGACAAAGATAATGATGGGCGTAATAATGATTACCAACAATGATTCTGCAAGCGCCAGTACCTTCGAAAGACTCGAGCGGCAGGTGCGAGATATGTTTTAGTAGCTAATTTCAGCAACGTTAAACATATATCTATATTTCCCGTAGTATGTCATAAGGGCCTGTGTGCAGGAAGAGGTGCAAAACAAAACTCACCGTAACCGAAAATATCTTCATCACCGTGAAGTTGCTCTTCAGCACCCGGGGTGACGGATACAGGTATGTGAATCTGTATGGCGGTAGCACCGATGTTAAGAATTGCGTACAAAACGCACGGCGCTCGTTCATCACAACGAAGCTCAACCGAACGTCCGCCACCTGAAGAGATCCAACAAAAATTCCGTAAAAAAGGAATAAACAAGCAAACAAACCAACAAACAGAAAGCAAATATATGAGGTTCACAGAAATGTTTCTGCATGTCAAACAGCATTTTAATTTTATAACAGTTCCTCCAGGCGACAGAAATGCCTGCGGAGCCTTGCTACTGCAAGTTGTTGCCGATAACGCTTCAGTATTGGTGGAGTCCATGCCCTTACGACGAAAAGCTAGCCCATAGAACGCCATTGTTTCAATCACAAATGGCCCTTTACACGTTTTACTGTCGAATTGGAGTTCTGAAATTCGACTACAGACGTAAATGTAGAAATTGTTCTCTGTCAGTTTACTAGAGAGCTGTAGCTGCGTTAGGCATGGAGACAAGAGCGTACTACATATGAAAACCTGTTCCACTTTACCTTAATAAAGTAACCGAAAGCAATGGAAGCATGGAAGCCATGGAAGCACTGCTTGTGACGAAGCATTGCTTCCACAATAAGTTAAGGCTGTTCCGTAGAGAACACCGCGCCTATTGGTTTAACAGGGCATGTGTACTAGGAGTACATTGTTCACAAATGCTACAGCCTTATTTTTATATTCTTTCTAAATGTGATGGAAACAAACTTGGTGTTTCCGTAGGACTCAGGATCCTTTTAATAAGGACACGGTAGACGGGAGCTTTTTACATGCAACAGAGGCTTTATACAGACACGCTAACACGATACAGACGATTTACATAGACGCGGACTAGAATTCGGAAGTTGTGTGTGCTTCTGTATAATCATGTGCCTAGCACTCATGCATCACGACTAGCCGGTGTGCGTCATCGTTGCGGTGACCATGACGGTTGCCCTTTCGTCGTTAGTCGCTGCGTCGCCTGACACTTGAAGACAGCTGATGTGTTGCTTGCGATGTCTTCAGTCATCATCATTCCGCCGCACCTTGTTGTGACGTGGGAGTAGGAGAACAGCAGGCCGGCAGAGCACCAGGCCACTGTCTTAGCTGGCGCGTAAGGCCTCGCGTGCAACGCCGGGCTCGGTCGGCAGGCAGGTAGCTCAGGCGCCCTGGTGCCCAGCAGAATGCACTGCACCAGGCCGCTATAATTGCATGCCACTGGTGCACAGGGGAGCTCAGCCACGAGTGGGATCTCCGACCAGGTCCACACGGTAGCATGACAGCCGGTTGCCGGTCATCGAGCCTCGAACCGCCATTCTGCCAGCTGCCGTTCGAGACTTCCACTCGCCCTTACGCTCTACGCGCCTTGCACGCCGCTTCCTTGTTTATGGCACGCGGTCTTCTTCCGCAATCAACATCACCAATTCTCTTCTTGTTGTTGCCTCAACACAATCATCGTTCCAAGCTGGCCTTGTCACCACAACACGCCACTATCCACACCATCACACTAAATAAGTACGTCCGACGATCAGGGTACTCGCTAACGCTAAATTGAACATTAGCTGCCGAGCCTGGCCCATGCATCTACCTCTCACAATAGGCATGTCGGGGATGCTGGCGCAGAGCCAGCAACTCACTATCTCATCGTCAGAGAAATCGTCGAAGGCGTGAAACATGATGCCTCGCACGTCGCCGTCTGCAGGGGGAGCGCACACGTTGAGCTATGTCGACGGTGCGGGTGCTCAACTTGATGGATTTAATGCGGAGGTAGGCTTGGCAACCCTGACAGTCGACGACGCTCAGCGTGAACGTGTTGTTATTGGGACGCGTGTGGAGGCGATTTCGGTTCGTTAGTGGTTTATCGGGCAACGAAGCTGCCTTGAGCAGGGCTTCGTGTCTTACCCATAATCATACCCATAATCGAGCAATAGAAATACCTGGGCGTATACATATATGAAAGAATCACCTACTCAATCACCCAGGCCAAGATAATCTGAAAATAAAAGGGCAGCGGAAACCATCAACTGAAAACAAAACACTTTGTGGCCAGAAAAAATATGAGGTGGTGCGAGGAATCAGAGAGGGAGCATATGGTGCCAGCGCTAACGGTCCCAAATGGGATTGTGTAATAAAAATCAGTTATCTTGTCGGGTCGCCGGTTAGCTTTGGTAGCCCACACTAAAACCACAAATGAGGCAATACAAGGTGACATTGCTCGGGCCTCATGTCAGAGAAACACAGACCAAAATTAATCTTTAGGAAAGGCTCAGGTAGTTGGATCAAAATAAATGGGCGGCTAAAGTGCAGAAGTGCCTGTACTTGAAAAGCGTGAACACAGAATAGAAGAACAGGTGAAGAAAACTGGCAACCAAGTACAGCGTAATTGAAAGTGGGAATAGACAACCAGGAGTCATCAGAAATAAAGTAAGAAAAACAGAGACAGTGAATTGGATGCTAAGAATTGAAATAAAAGGACCATGTATATTTGGAAGAATACGAAGAAAGAAATTGAAAGGTAAAAGACCTGCTGTACCATGAATTAAAGTGTCTTGCTATTTCAAGCTTGAGGTAGTTTCCTATGAGCAATAACACAACCGAGCAAATATTCACAACTAGCTGAGACATTGCAATGCTGTAGCAAAAACCCAGAGACGAACTACTCAGCACATCCCAAGGGAATGCGAAGGGATTCGCTTGGACGACTCGTAAGCGACGTACACTTTCCAGACGCTCTTTTAAGTGGACGGAAGCAGGAACCCGTCAGCAGACGAGATGAAGAAGAGACGTTTGGAGTACTGGTGAAAAAAAAAAGCAGGAAGCGAGATTGACCAGATCCGTTACGACCGGATCCCTTACAGACATGGGTAGCGGTAACATAAGTTTTTAGGAAGAGCAAAATAATAAATAGATGTATACGAAAATTCATGCATGCGTCGCATGTATAGCATTGCTGAGTAAGTGAAGCAGGCTAGGCAGGAATTGTCACCATTCGGCAATAAAGGGGTTGCCATTAGGACATCATCATCATCACCGCGGTAGCGTCGGCATCGGCCATACGGGTGAAAGAAAATATGACCCAGTAGGCTCGCCTTCGTGCATAGCCTTCGCTGGAGGCGTTCCCCTGTAAATATTACTGCTGCATAAGCTGCAGTTGCCGGGAAGCGGCCAGTGTGTGGCCGGTATGTATATAGTACCACGCGTCGCAGCGCCTCCTGCCAGTGCGTACATCTCAGTGAGTTCTGTAGTGCGCTCCGATGGACGAACCTTCGACGTCGACGTCTCAGTCAGTACCGGCACCCGGCTCCAGTGTACGTCCATGCGAGTGAGCGAACTAGACAGAGGCGTCAGCGGAGAGACGACGCAACGTGTTCACATTCATGCACATAGGGCTACCTATGTGCCCTTGGATTTTTTTTCCATCTTCGGAGCGAATACCCATCAGATTTGGTTTCCGCAGCATGCTCTCACCGTCGACCAAGGAGACGAATGAGTGGCCTGCTCATTTGCGTAGGCGAAAGATGCAAGGAAACATACAGCCTCTATTTGTATTTCGTGTATTTTTTACTCCAGTAAATACATGGCTTCACTACGACATGCAATACTCAAGATTACAATATATTCTCATTTGGACGGGCATGTGGGATTGAGAATGAGTGTCACTTACGCCGTGCGTCAGGAGGCCGGAGTACGTTCCTTCAGGAGGAAATATCTCGTCTGAAACTATGGGTAACGGCGCCACCATTGCAACCATACGGCTGGAATAGAGTGTGGATAAAAAAAAGCATTGTAAGGCTAAAAGTTATTTAGAATTAAGATATATCAATACATGCTGATCTGAATCTAGAAGAAACATATATATTTCTCTAAGAAATAAATTACAGAATCCATATACCGCCAGATACCACATGAACATTCCGTTTTCTATGAAATGAGCCATATTAACACGGGACTTTTCTATGCTGCAAATATTTTTTTGATAGAGTGGTTAAACATGTTATGGAGAATTTATGCTGCTGCGGATCAGTCATGGCATGTAAATATTTCGAAAGTCTGAGCATTTCTTTGGAAAGGAACGTTGCACAACCCACCAAGTTTGTTCTTTTAAACTTTACGGCTTAACCGAAAGTCTGGCACTTTGCATACTAAGGTGCAAAATTTACAACAAATAGTTTCCTTCATCGCATGCTTTCCTCTTGCACAAGAACTTCTCTAGCCATCTGTCAAAACTCTCTACAAGAGATTAATGTCATTAAAACCTAACGTCCCGCCAGCTACATCGAAATTGTATCGGAATTAATATTCTGCCATTGTACACAAATTGTCTCAAGCTTCCGTTCACCCTTTTCACGTGTGCCGTATTCACAATAAATGTTTGCTATAACTAGGCGTTTTCAGAAACATGACCAGGCTTTCAACTGAAGACCATTGCCCACGATATTGGTAAAAGTTTTTTGTTGTATTTTCTTTCTTTTTCCTTTTTTTGGGCTGTGTGATACCTTCAATTCTATTCAAGCGCTGGTTCTGTATCAATTGCTCCTGTAAAATACACGTTTTCTACACCGCTGACTACATTTAGCAATCTCTTGCCACTGTTCATCAGAGTAAGATCACATTTGCTGGTCTGTTGAAATGGTGTAACAGTAGTGGCAGAAGCCACCACTGTAAGCTTTCTATAAGTTTTGTACCTGCGTTAGCTGTTTGCAAATTGGATATTTCACAAATATTCCGGAGATCAGGCGACAAGCTTGAAGAATTGCGTCAGGATTGATCGTGCGGGTCGTGTACAGTTAGCATCGTGTAATATGACGGTAACCTTATGATGTCCAGAGACGATCGCTGAATCATCACATAGTCCCTATTTTGGGGATCGCTAAGCACATTTTTTCAAACATTTCCTATTAGCTGTGTAGTGCATATCGTTTTCCAAATAGCTCAAGCAAGCCTGCTGTTAAAATTCAGTAAGATAACTATCAGAGGCGATAACACTAAAATGAAACTAGGAGGTTCGAAGATAACTTACGTGATGTTCAGGTATTGTTGAATGACTCGCTGTGCCTCTTTGAATGGTGCGAAGGAACAGTTATCCTGAAGAGGCCGCAACGAAAAAAAAATGAAGTGCCAGTGTTTCATAATTCGCAGGACATTTGAGAAAGAATCATAAAGCCATCCACAGTCTCCCAGAAATAGGACATTCCATCATTATGCAATGCACCTTGATGACACACTTCATGTCTCGCATTGTGCGATACGCGTGCCATCTGTTCTGTTGTCGCCACTCAGTCTATCCCACTTCGACTACCGCGTCTAGTAAAACATTTTCAATATTTTTAAACACCTATAAAATGTCACTAGGTAGAGGCACGATGTGAAAGTGGCAACGCACTGCTTCAATTTCAGTTTTGCTGCAATACAAGACAACATCTAAATCTAACAGGAACGCGAAGACAGCCTCGTTAACTTATTTGACACATAGGACTGGGCACGATGATCGCGCTAAGGTTATTCGGGAAAGTATGGCTTTTTGGATGGCTACTCTAGGTAAAATAGTATTCTGGGGCTACGATGTTCTCTATAATACGTGGAGCGGCTTTCATTCGTCTCAATCCTGAAAAGGCCCGGTTAAGTAAGAGAACGCCATCAAGGACTACTGATCTGATCAGTAGAAGGTTTAGATGGTCGAGGCTTCGTGCTCAGCAAAGTTTATTTGAACAACAAAGCAATAAACCAATGCTCGTGGCTAGTGGATACGGAGGCAGTATTTTCTACAAAATTCTTTCGAGAAACTGGCCACCACGCTGCGTGGGAAGAGAAAACTCGCTCAAGCAACAATGGAAGCTGCGCTTTCCGAGTTCGATGTGCTGTTTCATGAACCTCTTACTGGAAATGTAGGACACCTCTACCACTTGAGCTCACGGATAAAGCAGGGACTACTGAAGTTCCGTCAAGTGCCACTGACATTACTCAATGCTTCATGCCGACAATTGGCAAAATTATCTTCGAATCAGTCCTCACCTCTGAAAGAACAACGCCTGTGGCAGTCGTTAACAACCAAAATTGCTCACTGCATTTATGCAGCGAGAACAGGACCACGGCGAACGCTAGCATCAAGCCAGCGGCGTATTCTTTTTTCAGCGGGTTCTCGCCATCTTTACTATTCAGGGATTTACTGCTTTTGTTTAGTGAACCGTCGAGAATTCGGCATTTTGTGCTCTCCATCTACATTTCAATGTTGCATGGGCTCATTGCTTGCTTGCTGGACTCATTGGGTCTATGCCCATCTAGATGATAATTGAAGCATCGAATGAAGAACATTTAGATGTACTGAAATGCGTTCTTCAGCGATTGCAGCAAGCAGGCCTAAAAGCAAGAAAGGGAAAATGGAAGTTTGCAGTTCGGGAAGTGCAACATGTGAGCCTAAACGTGAGATCTAGGATGGTAGAACTGAGGCCTCAAAGGTTGAAGCTATAACAAAGGCTCCACCGGCAGCAAACAAGCCGGAGATGCAATCAACTTTATGAATGACACATCTGTAACGCCAGATCCTCCGTTACAAAGCGTCCATCACCGAACGTCTTCAAGGAGGCACTGCACACGCGGTGCCAAGGTGACGCCAGGTCACAAGGAATACCTGAAGAACTTCCTGAACAAACCTAGTGGCTACCCGCTGTGAATGTTGGAACTTGGGGCTGTAGACGTTTCCAACGATGATCGAGGATGGCAGGCGCATAAATGTCATGTAGATCACACCAGTGGGAGACATACAGATAATAGAGACACAGTCTAAGAAACGCAGCATCAATCTTTGGCAGGAAATGAGTTTCTCGACGACACTGGTCTCCTTATTACATAACCTATGCGAAGTTCAGATGCCGAGTGTGTGACAGAAGACTCCCACGCTGCTTCTGAGATTGGAGCGCCTTCTGGTGCTGTTCCGGATTGGTTTTCCGACTTCATGCGACGGCGCAGTTGCTCTTGTGTACTGAATTCGCCAGAGCACCTTGGAATTTAAACATGCCATCGGTGAATTGAGTGTCAGTAAGAGTTCCCTAAAGGGCGGAAGTATTGCATATAGGAGCCTGGCGAGAAAAGGCCAACAAAACTGGCGAAGGGGCATTGCCAGTGACTTAGGTTGCCTCGAGGTCTGCCTGCTTGGAAGTCTATCGACAAGTGTTCTAGAGAAGTAATAAGGAATCTGCGATAACGGCTGTAATTGCAGTTCTAAGGCCGAATTTAACCAAACTGTCAGGCGGTTTGCCAGTGTGCGTAGTATCTCAATCGTATTTACTTTTTCCCATATTTGGTGTACCGGTTGGAATATTCAGTATATTGCAGTTCACTGATGCCCACATCTTTCCTAGGTACCGATAGAGCGCGTGTTTCTCCGTATGTAATAGCTTAAAGGTATGCTGTATAATACTTGTAATTTAATACAATAATTTAATAAATTTAATTTATTTAATAATTTAATAAATAATTAATTTGCAATTTAATAAAATAATTTTGTCTCGCAAGAAACCTATATGTTTAGATATTCACCTTCGTATGAACGCATTGTTTGTCCTACTACTGCAAAATCACATTGGGATGTGACCTCTTTTACTATAGAAATTATATGGGTCTTTCAGGTAAATTTTTACCATCACCATGAGCTGTATATTACAAAAAGTCCAAGTGCGGTAGGATCCTATTGCGTACCTCGCATGGACGCTGACGTTGCGAAAGCAAGCGTGCGAGGTTCAGCTAAGAAATACGGTGGCATCATGCGTGCCCAATTTCCAAGGCCACGTGATAATGCGCATACAAGGCTGGCATGAAGAGAAAGTGATCACATGGCATCGGCATCAAATGTTCTACGCGGGAGGGGGTGCAGGTGAGCACCAGTATCCGCCGCTAGTCTGGCCGTGGCTGCGCTTGCTGTCCATCTTGCTGGCCGCATACACCACCCGCACCCTGTCTGACGTAATCTGCAGCGGGTGCGAATGTAGGGGCGAGCCGAAAGGGGCCCGTGGCTGCATGTGCGATGTCTTCCCGCGCCTATTGCTGGACATTGTGAAGTCTCCAGTTTCACAGACGCGCTGAAGCGAGAGGCAACAAGATCCCTTCCTCGCCTGTTTCCGATGGGATCATCAGTATTGCCCTAGTTGAGCCACATACGAATAAATTGCAAAAATCTTTTAGACTAGCACTTCCCAGTTGCTAATTGATCTCGGACAATTCCTACAAGTCCATATTCTCATAACCCCATTTTATGAGTTTCATGCTCTCATAATTCGTATATTTCATCATTCCTTCCATTGCGTTTCTTCAAGACGCGCTTTAACATAATTTTCTCCTGAGAATATTTTTACATTTACAACTCTCAAGCCATCATATGCGGCATTCATAGCGAAGACATTTGACAAGCACAACATAACAAAGCAAAAATACGTCCACTGAAGTCCAGAAAAACATAGAGTGAGCCAGTTTTCAGATTAAAATGGAAACATTTAAACAGGAGCTTGGGCTCCGTCCATCAAGTTTGAGCAAAGCCTTCGGTGGGCTGCCCTTAGAAGTGCTCGGTTGTGCTTGTAACAA
Source organism: Dermacentor variabilis (assembly GCF_050947875.1). Classification (NCBI taxonomy): domain Eukaryota; kingdom Metazoa; phylum Arthropoda; class Arachnida; order Ixodida; family Ixodidae; genus Dermacentor; species Dermacentor variabilis. Next base: position 90,905,312 of record NC_134578.1, read on the forward strand.
TTCAGAGTACTGATTTACCTTCACAATATAAAAAAAATATGGAAGCCTTATGCTTTCTGCAGAAAAGCCATATCTGCAATGTCAACCGCTCAGTAAACACGCGTTGCAGGCTTCAATACTGCTCCTTTCTCCTCTGTCTTTATCTTCTGTGAAGAAAATTAGCTTGAAGTACATGTAATAGCCATTGCCCGTAACATTGCTTCATTGTGTTACAACTTCTGTTTTTTTGTGATTGCTTGATCCTTGAAATGTTCAACACCTTCCACCTGCATCTACCAACTGGTTCTTCAGGCAAAAACATAACATAATCACTTGTTAAGGTAGATCATGCCGTCAGACACACCCCTTTCTCTTCTCCGATGTCATGGGGAGCGCAGGCAAGCGCAAGGACATTGGAACGTTGTTCCTTCGCTGGTGGCACTAGCATCACTGATTTGGATCCAGGAGACTTGGGCCACCTGGCGATGGTCCGCACTCCAGAACAATTGCTGCGCTTTGCATCGTTCGGCCCCAGTAACACGTAACCCTGGAAACAGGAATCATCTCTGGCTTTCGCAATACTTCGCAGACAGTACTATTCGATAACAAAATTCAACGTTCGCATGTGCAGGACCGTTTACAGAAAGTGGTACATGATATCCAGTATGCGCACAATAAGATATGTGTACACCGTTTGTCATTTTTCAGATTTGCCTAATTACGACAACTACAGGGCGTAGGCGTCTTCTAGCGATCTCTTTTATTTTATTGCAATTTGCTTTTAGGGACACACCTTTTCAGTGCAGCTCCTTCCAGACTAGCTTTGACATATCGCAAATTGAATCTTGCATATACTGGCATTAGCTCTTTGTTTGCTCTTCAAGCAGATGGGCCAGTTATGACACCGCAGTGCAAGCCGCACCACCAAAGGGCCAAGCGTCTACTGCTAACCGTCCAGCAGCGCTGAAAACCTCCTAAGCCAGTTTTCCTCTAACTCTTATAAAATATTTTCCTATATATCCCCAGGTTTCTACAAAACGTTGCGGTTAGGTTTGTTAACATGATATTTGTTAATGTGATATTTGTAAAAATATATTTTTGTTTATGCTCTGAAAATGGACGGCAAAATTTGCTGAAATATATTTCTAAGCTCTATCCAAAATATTGAAGTAATGAAGTCACCGCACCGTAGATCATATGGTGTCCTAGTGCAACTTGCCATGCTAACACATCGTGTTAGTTGGAATCATATTAACCGACGAAGTCAGCACGTATATATTTGCTGTTCTCGAAAGTTCTCCTGCACCAAGAGTGATGTGCCCAAATTACAGTAAACCCAATTCAAATTGTAACGAACAAGAGTGCCTCACATTCCTTGCCGAATTTAGCAATTTTAGAACAGTGCGCCACTTCACAATATGAACATGAAAGATGTGAACAAATTTTTGCTTGCCGTTTACTCACCTAGCACCACAAAAAATAGGCGTTTATGGGTCGTTCGCAACGAAACACATAGATGTGGTTAGTTTTTCTCTCTCATCTAACGGCAAGCTGACCCAAATAAATGACCAATGGTAGTAAATCTCAGGTTGCTTGGCCGATGGGCGTCTCCTACTACATTTTAGTAAATGCAGAGATATCTTACTGTTTAGCGCCTCAACCGCACTGTCCTGCTTTACGCTAGGTGAATGTCTTCATTTTACCTTTGCTGCTTGTTTTGTGTTCCTTCTTATGTTTCTTCTGGCGTTTACAGATGAATATTTCATCAAAGTAAACAGACATCGACAGCACAGCTATAGGCACAAACGGCCAAACTGCTGTGGCAGTAACTTGTCAAAGAGCCCAGCGCATCCATAATCAGTCATTTACTCGGCGTGGTGCGCTCACTGCACTTCTGTACGAACAAAAGTCAATATTTGCATCGCAATGCGAAGGTAATTTGTGGTGACTGAGATCAACACCCGCCGACAAGTGAACTGATTTGCCATCACAATGCCGTAGCGCAAGATTTTCGTACATTATGGCAAAGTTCCCTTTTCTCTTAAACAGGGCTTCAATTTCCTAGTTATATGAAAAATTCGGTAGAGTCGGCAGCACTGGCGTGGTGGCACAGCTTTTGAATACCGCCAAAATGTGTGCGGCGACAGGCGCCAAGGAATTGCCGCACGTCATTTTCCTGTAAAATATAGAACCAGTAAATTGAGTATGGACTTACAAATACCATTTTATGTTTTGTTTATTAATTTACAAAATATTGCGCATGCGACATCCATGCTGGGTGGGCATGCCACAAAGCAGGTAATTATAATCAAGCCCATTTAAATGCCCTTATTAACGGGAAAATGAGCTATCCACACAATCACAGCAATTCCTACAAAGGAAACCACTGAGCTAACCAGGCTAGCCGTCTGGTTGGATAGGATAGGAATAACTTTATTAAATTCCGGCGACCGACGGTTTAACACGTCGCGACGTTGGCCAATCGTCCGACCCGGGGTTATTGGCTACTCTGAACTACCTCAGTTCGGCCCATTTGTGGTGGGTCCTGAGGCTTCTGCTTTTTGAGCACACCCCGGGCCAGTTGGAGAGCTGAACAGCTGGTCAGACGCCTGGTATGTTAAGAATGTAGAGCGGCTGCCCCAGACAGGCGGTGATCCTCGATTCGACTCCCGAACCAGGACAAATTTTTCTTCAACTGCCAGGCTCTTCTTTCAAGGAACCCGTATGGATTTCCCATATAGCAATTATTACGATTGGGTGGATGTCTATTTTTCCTTTAATAAATACTTCTATCCGCATTGCGTATTTCCGCAGAACTATTACGCCAAACTCTTGCTTTTGCTTCGAGTTGTTGACGAACTCGACATCGCCCTGCCCTCTGCTAGCCGCCTGATTAACTCAGAAGGTAGAGCGGCTGCCCTGGAAACGCGGTGGTTCCGGTTTGGTGTACCGTACTAGGACCAATTTTTCTTAAACTGCGAGGCTTTTCTTTTGAGGAACCCCTACGGGCTTCCTCTGTCGCAATTGCTACGATTGGGTGATGTCTCATGTTCGATTTATAATTACTTCTCTCCACCTTGCGGGTTTCCGAAGAACTATTACGCAATAAATGCACCTATTAAAAATTTTGCAGAAGCCATCTCACGATGGGGACTATCGCCAGCAGTGCGCTTCGCATGGAATCAATATGACATTGTCGGCAGCCTAGGGGCTGCATCGGAGCGCAGTGTACCGCCGTTGAAGGCTTCCAGAATCGAACTGTGCATGCCGTGCTTGTGCATAGTGCACGCGCCGTCTAAGTTTATTTTCGTCGCCTTTCGTAGCCGCCACCACAGCGTTGGCTGAGAACACCGCCTTTAGCGTCACTACGTTGCAGCGTTGGTGGGCGCTACATAGCCCCAGCCCAGACGGAACTGCGAAATGTACGTGTCGACAAGTTCGAGATTCGCCTATTTTGGTGACATTTTGATCGGTCGATACGACGGCAACATCAGTGGGAAGCTCCTTCAGAAGCATCTTGATGTAGGCCCGTTTGAAGTGGTATAACCGGACTACCTCTAGAACACAGTTCAATAAAATGTAGGCGGACTTCGGCGTTTTGTGGAGGATGAGGTATGCATACCCTTCGTAGGAATATGTAAGGGGCGCCTTTACATTGTCTCGTCTGAGAGAAACGTACGTATAGCTTGTCCGGGTGCACAAAGATGCTGTGGCCAGAAGGTTGAGGCGGGACGGGGCGCAGTTGCTGAATAATGTTCTGTAGTCATTGAATGTGCTGCAACGGCTCGGGCGAGGGGGCCAAAGGAGCGTGTTGTGGAATAAGAGACGGAGAACTTTTAACTTATGGAAAAATGACAGACGTCTGTCCGCTTCGAGCGCATCAAAAAGACTCCTTTATTTTTGACCAGAAGGTACGGGAAAGTGGAGAGAGTAGAGAGAAAGGGAAAGTCATTATACCCTGTGCCAAACAGGCTTTCTTGCACCCCGCACGTGAAAGCAACCCGCTCCAAAAATGAAAGTCACCACAGCACCGCCAGTCGCTGTTCGTAGAACGCGCCTGCCAGTAATTTTCACGCAGTTTGAGGGGTGTCAAGCGTCCGGCGCTTCTGCCACAGCGACCTCAGCAGTGCCGTGTTAGGTGGGGTAATCATCCTCGCCACATCGTCGGCGGCTCCCAGCGCCGAGGTGCTTTGGCTCCACAATGGAGGATATACAACAACCTCCCATGGATGAGCGAGCTATTATTGAGCTCACTGCTACACGATCTCTCAGGGATACAGCAGCTGTATCGGTCGCTTCACCTTTGTTCTCCCACTTAATACCAATTTGCGGGACCGCACCCTGCCGTCTCTACCTTTAAATGTTTCCATAATTCAGGCGATCTTCCACATGTGGCGTTTGAAGCGGTCTTCCCTTAGGAGCACCGAGGCGTCTTTGTTCTGATCAGTCGGTGTCGTTCGCCGGCACACATGTGCCCATCTGAGCTCCATTAAGTACTATTTCCTCCATCGTCTCCAGAAAGCATCGGCAATGGCAGTCCGGTGCTTCCAGCATCGTGAGAGATGCATGCCACCGCCAGGAATTTCGTCCGGTAGCAGGTGTGGAGGAAGGGTCGTCAACTTTCTTCTGACAAGTGCGCCGGTGACAGTGGTTCTGACTCTTGAACATCATCATATATGAAAGTCAAAGGGCATGAGTTGATCACGGCCTTCACCTCATAACGAATGGTGGTCAGTTCTTCGAAACTGAAGCTGCTCCTACCGAACACCTTTCAAGGATCGCACCATCCGCTCCCAGAATACGCTCCACCTAGTTGCCGGTTCAACAATAAAGTTCCATCTGATCTGGTTTCACGCGAAGTATGACTGCAATTCCTCGACTTGTAACAGCATGAACATGGCCTTTAGATTCCTTGATGTACGCTTGAATGTGAGCGCGTTGTCCGAATACACCGTCGAGCAGATTCCACGGCGTGCCACAAAGCGTTTAAAGGCCAAGAGGAAGGCTGTAACCGACAGGTCGCCGACGAGCTCAAGGTAGACGGCACGTTTCACAGCACAGGTGAAAATTGCTATGATACTTGTTTTGCTGTCGCATGACTGTTGACAACTCAAGGGGTCCTGCAAAATTGGTTCCAGCGATGTCGAACGGGTTTCCTTTTGTCACCCTGTCAGCTTGAAGTGGTGCTATTGTTTCCGTAGCTGGAGTGCAACTTTGTTTGTGGCAGACGAGGCACTGCTTGATAACTTTCTTTACGGCCTGACGTCCTCTGATAATCCAGTAGGATCCTCGCAGGTGTGCTAGAGTATCGCGTATGCGCGTGTGCAGCATTCTCAAGTGTTCCTTCCGGATAAGCAGTGACGTGAGGGGGTGATTGTCAGAGATAACAATGGGATGCTTAGTATCTTCGTTGTTATCATTGAATCGCAAGCGTCCACCGACTCGCATGAGGCCATTTTTGTCGAAGTACGGGTAGAAAGGCAAAACAGTAGAGCTCTTGTGCAGCGCTCTTCAGTTCTTCAGGTTTGAAATGACGTCGCTGAACGCATCTCCTTCAGCTTTAGCTAACTAGAATCTTTCGGCGCCGATTACTTCTTCAGCTCGTAATGGGCCGATCGCCTTCCCTTCTTTGTTGTGGTAGCTGTCCATAAAGTGGCATACTCACACGGTTGATCGCACGACTCTGCTGAATCGACTATAATTGTCAACATTGAGAATTGCGATGGATGACGATGATACTATGGGCATCACCGTCACGTTTCTCTGTTCCATTTGGCACTCCCCAACCTTGGAGCTTGGCTCGCTTATTTTTGTCCAATGCGTGTCATCCTCCTGAAGCCGACGGGGTCCTCTCCACCACTACTCGCTTTCCCGCAAGGCTGATGGGAGAATGCCGCGGTGATTAGGTCAGCGGGGTTGCCTGAATTTGGGCAGTGATCCCAATCCTTGGGATTTGTCAGCGCTTGTAACTCCGAGACTCGATTTGCTACGAAAGGCTTCCATCTGGCAGCGTTTCCCTCGCTCCAGTACATAGCTAGTGCAAAGTCAGTCCAGATGATGGTAGCAACGTCCTTCAGATCGAAGGCCTTGGTAACGTAGTGGCATAGTCGCGCGCCACTAAGGGCTCCCATCAGCTCCAATCGGGGTAACGAGAGGCGTTTCAAAGGCGCCACTCTTGATTTGGCCATGACCAAGCATACATTGATTTTTCCGAACGGAGACTTGGCCACGATATATGCGACGGTACCATAGGCCTTCGGTCTTGCGTCAAATAAATTATGCGCCATTTTGTCCTTATCATTGTTTCTAAAGTCTGCTGCTATCAGTCCCGGAATAGACGCTCCTTCAATGCATGAAATCTCTTTACGCCAGCAGTCCTACTTAGGCTGCAATGTTTCAGGCAAGGGATCGTCCCAACCAATCCCCAACTCCCACGTCGCCTCGAACATTACCTGTATGCATAATGTTGTGGGAGCAATAAATCCAAAAGGGTCGAAAATTCTTGCTGAGACCTGCAGCCCAAATCTCTTATCGTTGGCTCTTGAGGAGAGGAAGTCGATGAGTGAAGTTAGGTTGTATTCAAAGTGGTCAGTCTGAGCATTCCAAACTCCCAATACCATTGTAGCTGCAACATGTCCAGCATCAGTGTTCGTTCTTTCCACATTGCTATTCTCTAAGAAGTTAATAAGATCGCGGTCGTTCGACATCTACTTGTGTAGCCACATCCATGCTTCAGACAATATATATTTTGATTCCTGGCAGAAGACTTTACCCTTGTTAAGGCTGTCAACTCCAGTTACAAGGTCATCCACTTAAAGATGCTTGCGCAAAACACCTGCAGTCTCACCATACTGTTTCTGCAGGCCTTCAAGATGATGTTCCAACGTTGCAGCCAAGAGAAATGAGTTCGACGTGACACCGAATGGCACACGAGTCATCCGATAGGTCACCACAGCTGGAAGTTCTTCTCCTTTCTTTGGCGTCGTAGCGTACCACAGGAACTGCACAGTATTCCGATCGCCTCCTGATAGGGATATTTGGAGAAAGCCCTTTTCAATATCTGCAACGACGGCAATATTGTAAGTGCGGAAATTGATCAGCAGATCAATTAGCTCTGGGTTTAGGTTTGGGCCACTTTCCACAACATCGTTCAGTAAGAGGTGATTTTTGGCACTTGATGATGCATTGGAATACTACCCTCAGTTTTGTCGTCTAGCTTTCGTGACGAACAACTGCTTGATGTGGCATACAGTACATCGGTGCTTCCGACGTGCCGTAATCCTTGCTGGTTGGCTCTGCATAGCCCTTTTCTATGTAGTCTCTTAAGCAGGCGTCGTACTCCCTAATCAACGAATCTACTTTCAAGAGGCGCGTTGTCTGTGTTTTAAGACGCCATGCTGCGCACTCGTACTCGCCGACAAGCTCGTAAACCATCGAATTCTAAGGGAACAACACCTTACAGCGGCCATTCTCAAAGTTGACAGTTTCTTTACAGTACTGAAGGACCGCGTCCTGCTGACGAACTGGCTCCTGTTCCTTGATACCGATGTGCTGGAGCTCCCAGAAAGACTTTAGCTGTGTTGTTATTTCCTTGTCAATTTTTCCACTCACTCCTCTCCGCATGATGCGAGCAGCAGAGGACCAGACTACTGTTGACTTCCTTGTGCCGACCTTGCCCTGGACTGTCCATCCAAATGCAGTCTCTACTGCCATCAATTTGGAGCGGAGACGCTTAGTGGATCCCATGACAAATTCCCAGTAATGATCAGCGCCTACCAAAAGGTAAATATATTTACTTTCGCCGCTCTGCAAGGCGTCTGCGACTCGGACGTGAAATTTGAAAGTTGAAGTAGAACAGAATTTGATGGAGTAGCCACGATATCTGCACAGACGCAAGGATCTTCCAGCGCTTCCACTCACACCCCGTTTCCGTCGTACTGGCTTCTGAGCCGCAGCTCTACACGACGCGTTTTTGTGCGTGTTAGGGCTGATTGGCCACGAAAGGCAAATATTTTAAGCTCCTCTTCCCCAAGCACCGTTAACTTCAGATTTTCGGATGGGTTGCGATAGATGAAGGTTCGCTGACTGCGACCATGCCTGACAGGTGTACGTTCATGTGGACCCTCTATCCAAGCTCGCGCTGTCTGTAGAAGAAACTGCTGCTCTCCAGTAAACATCAAGTTATCTCCCGTGCCTAATGAGGCCTTCAACCCTGTCGCTTGCTCAATCACCGGTGACGAAGATTCATCCTCTTCATCAGTGTTGCGTTGTCTTCTAATGTCAGGATCGCACATTGTCGTTAAGTTTCTGTTGTTGCAATGCCCATACCTGAGCCACTTAGGTTTACGGAATTCTCTTGCCACGTGCCCCCTTGTTGTGCGCCGTATACTCCGATTGTCACGTTTCAGCACCTCTCTCTTATCCGCCACAGACATCTTTGCGTTACAGTTGCTGGTCTCATGGCCGTTCGAATTAGGTAACATACATCCTACGCTGTCCTTGATCCTAGTGTGCAGTGCCGCCGCAGTAGGCATGTTCGCCACTTTAATATTCCTGTGGCGCCTTTGCTTTACCAATTCGGCACTGTTGTCTCTCGGTGCTTCGGCCTGCTGTATCATCTCCCGCGTCGCAACCACTTTTTTCAAAAAAAAAAGCAAGAGCACCTCCAGCTCCCTTCCCTCGTTCGGGGCATCATTTTTTCGTTGGTATTCCAGAGGAGGGTCGGCAGCCACCACTTACTTTATTACGGTCAGTAACAAAGTTCCTTGAGTGCCGGCACTCGCGCCTAAAGAAGTTAGGCTGCGTACACCTGTCTCTACTTCGTCGACGAGGCTGCTTGACCGGGATTCCGTGAGTCACGCACTGGCTTGAACTTAAGTAGCCGTGACGTGTTGTCTTCTATAATTACTTCCTTCCAGCCGAACCTCTCCTTTAATAGGAAGAGAGCGATTTCGTAGTGGCCTTCCGGCAAGTCAAGTCCTGCTACCGCAGTCGCCGTCTTTCCTGTCAAGTAGCTGTTGAGGTACCTGAATTTGTTTACGTTTTAGAGGTTCTGGTTAGCGTTGATAGTCGACCCAAACTGACTCCAGAACCCTTGCCACTCTCGAAGCTCCCCGTTGAATTAGTTGGTGTGATGTTTTGGCAGCTTTACGGCGGGGCGTGTTTGCGAATTGTTTGCGCTAGATTCTCTTTCATCTGAGGAGTTTAGTGCGCAATCAGATGAAGCATTTGTGGCGCTAAAGTCGCACAACATGCGTTGTACCTTTATTTTCGCGACGCTGATTCTTTCTCTGTACGTTTCGGAGCTCGCAACTTCCTCTTTGAAAACTTCATCTTCGACGCCTTTTTCTCTTTCCCGATCTAGCTCTTTCAGTGAGTCCTCTTTATGAGAAAGATTTATCTTTTCTTCCACCTCACCGATTGATGCACTGCCGTCCATGGTGGATACTTCGTTGAGCAGTTTGGTTGTAGATGTTCGCACCACGGCCCTTCTTCGCTTGATTCTGTCGATATCCATCTTTCGACGTCCCCATTCCCGGGATTCGGCAACAGAAATGTTGCGGAATAAGCGACGAAAACTTTTAACTTGTGGAAAAATTACATACGTCCGTTGGCTTCTAGCGCATCAAGAAGACTAATTTATTTTGCACTAGAAGGTACGGGAAAGAGGAGAGAGTAGAGAGAAAGGAAAAGTCACAGTAAACTGTGCCAAACAGGCTTTCTCGCACCCCGCACGGGCAAGCAACCCGCTCCAAACCTGAAAGGCACCACCGCACCGCCGGTAGCTGTTCGTTGAACGCGCCCGCCAGTAATTTGCACGCAGTTTGAGGGCTGTCAAGTGTCCGGCGCTTCTGCCACAGCGACCTCAGCAGTGCCGTTTTAGGTCGTCGGCGTCCCTCAGCGCGGGGGCGCTCGGGCTCCAGAATGGAGGATATACAACAGAGCGAACAAGTGTCCAGGAATCCGCAGGGGTTCACTGTAGGCCAGTTCGGCCCGAGCACAGCCAATGTCGCGACAGTGGACAGCGCGTAGGCCAAGAAGCACCTTAGAAACATGGTCGACCCAGTGCACAAGATCCTGGCGCGTATTAACGGCAGCCTCGAGCTGGAACGGAGCCGCTCAACCATGCCGTTGGCTCAGGGATGGTATGCACTGGCACCGCAGTGCTTAATGTCAAGAAGGCGGTTGTGGGAAGTGAAGGGTGTACATACAAATTGCCGGTCACAATCAGTTGTAAGAATGTTGGGGTATTTGAAGCGGGAAACCCGTGCTGAAACGAAGGCTTTGGGGACCGCAGTGATGTCTTGATTGTGCACGGCTTCGCGCTAACGCGTGAAGCGGTCAATTCTTGTCAGAATGTACCGGCAGCAGTGAGAGGGAGGAAGTGTTGCAACAAAATCAAGACGGACGTGGTCAAACCGACAGGCAGGTGGGAAGAAAAACTGCGTGGAAGTCTTCCTGTAGCGGGTAATTTTGGTAGTCTTCAAGCGAGGCATGAGTGGCCCAAGTCGCGAACATCGTTGTTAACGCTCCGCCAGACGTACCGCAGTATCACGAGGCGCTGCCTGGACCAGATGCTGGGATGGCACATGTCGTGAAGGGATTATAAAAGCGCTCCTTGAAAGGTAGCTCGAATGAAGGATCGACGTGCAGCCGATGACATTTCGCACCAGAGTGAGCCAGGCACAGACGGACAACGTAGTTGCAGTCGGAGAAATCGGAGGTATTGAAGCAGCGCAACAGCTAATCGTCCTGCATCTGCGCCCTAGCTAGACGTTACCACCTTACAGAAGACGTAGAAGTGCCGAGGGAGATGATGCGGGAAAGTGCGTCAGCTGCCTCGTCGTCCGTACCGTTGATGTGCCGAATATCTGTTGTGAACTCCAATATATGGGCCAGTTGGCCAAACTCACGTGAGACGTTCTTGGAAAACTTCGTACAGAAGACATAGGACAGAAGTGGCGGAAGTGGTGGATAAATCGGCAAACAGCTCACGGGTAGAAAAGTTTTAGTGAGTATCGGCACGTTGGAGCGTCCGAGAGAAGCCCAATGGGTACCAGTCGGTGTCTATTTCCTGTTGAAGAACAGTGGCGATGGCTGCGCCGCGCGGGAAGCATCCGTCATGAAGCGAGTAGGCCCGTTAGTCCTCGAATGGATGAGCAGTACCGAATCGGCGATGGCTTCTTCAGCAGCCCGGAAAGCATTGAGCTCTGGGAGGTTGTCTTTGGGTTGACAACCTGACCGAACTGTTGACGTTGAGAGAGTTCCCAGAGGTCACGCTCATGACACTGTGGAGTGGGTCTCGCGAAGAGGATCTCGTCTATCTAGGCAAATGCCGCAGGGAGACCGCACATTACCTTGGCATTGAATCGTTGGAACATTTGAGCAGTGTTTCTTAGCCCAAAGAGCACGCGCGCATACGCGAACATGACAAAAGGTGTAACAATGGCGGCATCCAGCATATCGGCAGCATCAACTGTGATTTGGTGAGACGCCTTAAGAAGTTGCACTTCAGTAAAATCTTGCATCCTTCTAAGTGGTCTGGGAAATCATGGATGTATGGAAGGGGACAGCTATCGTGGACTGTGTGAGCGTTAGGCGCCCGGTAGTCGCCGCACGCACGCCAGTCTCCGGGTACTTTCTTGGGCACCAGGTGCAGTGGGGAGGCCAAAGTATTAGACGAAGGGTGAAGAATACCTACCGGTAGCACGTAATAGAATCTTCGTTTAGCAATCCCAAGATGATCACCGACGAGGCGGTGCGGACGAGCTGCGATGCATAGACCACACGTGAGAATGTGGCGGGTTACATTGTGCTTGGGTATTCTAGCATATGCGCATAGTGGGATCGGTGTGCGGACGCCAGTGGGAGTGACAGCCAACAGAACGCCCCGGATGGAGAGGCGCGTCTTGCTGTCAATTAGGGAGTGGCGGCGCACCGATGTCGAGGTCGAAATGGGTCAAGAGGTCAGAGTTGAGGATAGGCGGGTTGATGTCAGCTACGATAAGACCCACGGTAGCATGCGCCATACATGGCGATGGAGGCAGACCTCACTGTACGGAGCTTAGGTCCAGGTGACTACTAAGTGCAGGATCCCGTTGAGCATGGCAGTATGCTGACTTCGGCAGCCGCGTCTGGGAGGAAGCGCAAGCCGGAAATGTGATCCATGACTGAGAAAAAGCCGCACTTTTACCCGATAGGCGAACCATCGATAGCGATAGCAAATTAGTACACAGCTATAGGAAGTAACGACACTGGTTTTATCGACCGTACAATGTTGCTAACATAGGCACACCAACTAAGTTAACAAGCATAGGGTCATGCGCTCACAAGCAAACATGAACACATCTTACTCGATGAGCGCGGAAGCTCGCTGTCAAAATGATAGCGTGACAAGACGCAGCAGCAGCAGCAAACGAAGTGACATTCGTGCCGCTATCGCTTGAGCGCAATGTCAGCGCCGAGAACACACACCACGCAATGAGCTGCGAGCCGCTCTTATTATACGGCCGCACGACTACGCCCAGCAGCCACATGCGCAGTTGCAGCCGGAGTGGAACACCGCCCCCCTGTCTTTGCTCCCCCAGTGCTTTGCAACGTTGGGTGCCTCGCGCACGACGACAGACTGAGCGCTATATCCCCGCTTTCGTCTCTTTCGCGCGTGCAGTAGTGAATCGCGATGTCGGCTCCCCTCACACGCCTTCACGGACATACAGCATAGGGCGCTGGCGACGGCGTTATCGCCCATGGACTTTAAACGAATTGCTGTTGCAATCCTATGGGCACTCCTCCGCGCTCGCCGCCACCAGTTACGGGGAGCGTGCTGCTTGAAAGTGCGATGGTACCAGCAAATAGGCGAGCTTCGAGGACTGCTGGAGCGTGGTCCTCTCGGGAAAGACGGACGGCGGCTAGGACGCTTGACCTAAGCGCCGCCCTCAGATGGAAATGGCGAGCTGGTCAATCCGGGACTCTAAGCGGGACAATGCTGATGACTCTGGTGTTCAACAGGGTGCGGCGAGTGTATGAGTGCGGTCGAGGTTCAAGTCCCCTGCAGCGGCCAAGACGAGTCCGGTGGACTGCGGGAAGCACTGCAGGAAGAGCTCCGTCAAAAGCACGCAATTCGAGTGGACGTTGCTTGTTCACCAGCTGCGAAGGACGGTGATTTCCAAGCTCCTCTGAGGTAAGCGGGTGTTGGAAACTTGCTGGAGGTCGAAGATGGCTTTGACCTGGGCGAACCAAAGCTGCGGGTACTGCTGAGGTCGGTTTAAGCGGTGGTTGCTGAACCGAGGGATCGCAGCGGAGCGTCCTAACAAAAGAGACCAGCGCAGCAGGCTTTCTTGACCTTCGAGCATGCGCCATTCAACTTTATAATCCTCTTCTTTCGCAGCTGGCACCGAGCCGCTCTAGTAGTGCACCGCGAAGGAGAAATTCAGATGCAGTACACGTCTCAAGCGTAAGTCGTTTTGACATATTGCCACCGTCAGTACAAGTTACGCATCGGACGTGTACTGCATCTGAAATTCTCCTTCGCGTAGCTTTTTGGGGATGCTGTGCAATCTAGTGGTGCTGTGGAGGAGTCCGCGATTGCCCTCCAAGGCGAGAAGCCTGGCGCCCCGTTGTGTGCGACGCTATAAATCGTTACCTTTCTTCCCCGCATAGTCAACGGCAAATAATCAGTTACCCAAGGTGGCCAGAGGTTCATTAAAGAGCGTCACATACCCACATCTTTATTGGGGGCACTGCTCGCTAAAGTGTCGCTACGAGAGACGTTCATCGAGAAGGAGCCCATGCGCAGTGGATTTGTGACGCAATTTCCTAAAACGGCGGGTTTCTGCCCTTGATGAACCCTTGCGAGGTGGGTTCGATCCCGCTGGAAAACGGGGAAACGCAAGGAATCTTTTTCCTCGTTCTAGAGAGACACATTCCGAGTGGCACATACCTAGCTCCCAGGTTGATGTCAAGGACGTTTCTTGAAGAGTGGGACAAACAAATGTCACATACGCAGTGACCCAAGTTAACATCAAAAATACTTTCTTCGAACAGCAGCACCTTCCCAGCGCTTAGTCTACAGCGACCCACGCCGGCCCATTGGAGGTCCCTTGAAGAACGACATGTACGTACACATTGCTACAGGCTTAGTGAGCCATGTTGTTCAGACGGCTGGTTTCCAACCCTGTTGCCATAGCACACCAGCCTGAGGTGCTACGCATTTGGTCACAGACTACGCAGGGATCCAGGTAGGCCGGACACCAGTTTGATAGATAATTAAATCATGGAAACTTGGGTACGCAAAGAATGCTAACGTGTTCAAAACTTATAATTGACTCCTGTTTCGAGAAGCCCATCTCCGTATTCAGTCGGAATTTACATTGCGGCATGAGTAACTTCTCCCGCAGAGTACGCAGGAGAATTAGACTAGTTACCGTTAGGAGAAATATATAACTAACATTTTCAGCACATGCTTAGTAACTTGTGTTGATAATTTCTTCTAACTAGGCAAGGCCGACTACTGGTTAAAATCTTGTGCCTGCAACGAGTACCCTAGCCAGTTTAAGATTTCGGATTCTAGCTTATTCATGACTGTAGTTTTCCTGACAAATTATGTCCCACTTTCCCATTATTCCACCTGGATGGTATTCTGCCTCAGACAGTTCCTCGCGCAGATTTATTTGATGGAAAAGAGCATCAAGAATCCTAACACCCTGCCAAATCTTTCAAATAGTTCTTCCTCGTGGTAACATTAGTTTATTTTCGTTGTGGTAACGTATTTAAATAAAACGAGTGTCTGTGAAAGCCTATCAATTCCAAGCACTTCCACCCGTCTTATGAATAACTCGCTCATACAATATACTTGCACAAGGTCAAAGAAGTTATAGGAAGCCGTCGTGAAATGCCACCAGCGTAGTGAATACTGGTTATGAGAAGATCTCCATAACGGAAATTTGGGCGAGTTTGCAAGAATTCTTACCTAAAGTGCCAAAAACGACGACTCAAGAATCAAGACGAGGAAGTTCTCGTCCTATCCGGTCTTCCCTCTTGTCTCCATGATTTTGTGCTTTAAGTCCATTGTGGATGATAAGATTATTTATTGCATTCAGATGCATCAATTAGGACAAACGTTTGCCTCCGAAAACCTGAATGATAAATATAAGTTATGATTGCAACGGCAAAATAACACCGCCTCCTATTTTTCATTCTAATCTTGTCAAGCCGAATCTTTATTTCTGTTAATAATGTAAGCGGATCTATGAAATCTTACCTCTGTTGTGGCAGTGATGAGATAAAATGTACATGGTCGCTGCTTCAATACTATATTGGTGAAGTTGTGGCCACTACCAAGCACAACCCAGTAGGAGTAAATCAGGTGAGTCCAAACCTTTGTGATCTGTTAGGAAATATTGTAACACCTATATTGCAAAACAATGATTCACCAAGACGGAAATTGTTACATGAATGAAGACTTTTACTCTTCAGAACGGTGCGTTGTAGGCAGTCTAAAGAAATATGCATAAAAAGGGAATTTCAAACGCCAGTAAGAAGCCTCCACAAAGGTGCAAAGGTGATGTTTTTTAAACATTCAATTTCCTCAAATGTAAGCGCACTCACAGCGTTGATTAGGACATTGCAGTAACCTCATGGAGATCCTCTTCCGCCTAATAAGGCTGCAAACTTCATCTGCAGAACTTCTTCAAGTGCGATTTTTATGATCGCGCTGATCTGCATTATCAACGTCTGAAAATTTTGAGCGCTAACATAAATTGATTATTTCCATTGCACTCCAGTGAGGTAGAATAAGGTATATAAGCTGCGATTTGCAGTATACGCCACCGAGTACCAGGTCATTGTGAAGGAAGATTGTTTTTTCAGAAAACTAGACGATCGAATGGGTCATCCTTATGACCAGACGTCTATCGCTTCACTGCATACTCTGCTGGCAAATGAAGCAGGACCGCGTCACGTCGATACGAGCGCATGAAAGCGCAGCTAAAGTTCTACAGCTGTGGCGGTCGCTCACAGTCACAAGCATCGCCACTTACGCCGTATAGGTGTTAAGAAAAACTCGACACATCGCCATATGCGACAAGGAACCATGACGTCAGCGCTCTGAGGGTTTCGTTCTTCGATGAAGGCATATTATAGCAAGTTACGACCCTGCGCAAGCCACTGAATGCACGTAAAGGACACTTCGGGAAGGTTTAGACGTTTAGTCTTTTCATGCCAAATCTAAAAGCATGGGTGAAAATTCCTGAGGGGTAGAAGCTATGAAAATGACAAATGAGTTCCATTAAGCCCGCTGATATGATTTGCCGTATTCAGTGTCGCCGCGCTTCGTGTTGCCAATTATTTAGCGCTCGCTAAGCAACCTGTCATTTTCTGTTTACCTCACATGGTAGAGCAACTGCCCGGTAAGGATTTCGTCCCGGGTTCAAATCTCTGTCCAGGAGGAATTTGTCTTCATCGCAATGCTGTCGTTTGAAGAGCTCGTATGGAGCTTTTCTTTTGCAGCTTTGTGCTGCTGTTGGTTTGATGACAATTTACCCGTTTATGCTAAGAACATCGTTAAACAGAAAGTGACTTACCGATGGAATAATACGCATCCTGTAATCTTCCTCCGATAAAAAGCATATAATGTAGAACTTCGTATTTGTCGGGAGCCCATGCAATACACGGTTTATAAAGTCCAATCCAGATTTAGTTGATGAAATTGTTATCGTGGTAGTGACAACCGAAGAGGAGTGTAAGGTTGAAGTGAGCAGAGAAGGGATACCGCCTGGAATAAAATTGAGAGCAAGTTTCTTTGCACTTTGGCTGTAATATATTTTGTTATTCGAAAAATCCAACCTATCTTAGAACGGCTAAAACATTTCTAGCACATGCAGTTGGCAGCCATCATTTGCCAGTCAAGATGCGCTGTCGAGAGTAAGTGCGTTTGCGTTAAATGCACGCGCCACAATAATGACAAAAATATTGGTTATAAGCATTGCTATTTTATCATCTAAATATGTTGCATCCAATACCCACGATCTGCTTCCTACGTTCAACAAAAACCATTCGCTAGTCTGAAATGTCTGCCAGGTGTTTCACGTAACGACAACCATACTGCCGAAGCACCTTAGACAAATGTGACCAACAGTATGCCTTTCGTAGTGGTTTTCAGTTACTCAGACAATATTTGCCGTGCCTGTTAGTTCGCCTTTTTGTTAAGTTTGGCTACGCGAAATTCAGAACATGAGTTTGAGGCAGATTTCTTAGTGTAAATGTTGTAGCACATGCTCATATGCATCTAATACAGGTTTTCTCATTGGCATATTGACGAGTGTATTTGTTTACCTTTCTCAGGTGGACGCTTTTCATCGAATAACGAACGTCTAACGTTACCGCTCAGCGAAGGGCGCGCCTAGATGTTTCGGAGGTTTCTCGAATGTCATCGATGGTTCCATTCGTTGTATGTTGTCACCGGACTTTCTGTACCCTGACTAGGCGCGTGGCGCAAATTTGGTGAGTGAGTGAGTGAAACAACTTTATTTAGTCCAGAATGGACACGAGCAAACTCAACGTCACCTGGCTAGGTCCACTCGGGGAACAGCAGCTGAAACCTCACGGCCCCTTTGCGAGCCTTCTGGACTGCCAGGATTTCAGAGGCCTGTTCCTGGGTCCGAATGAGCTTCATCATTTCCTCTTGGGCGAAGGGGGGACCAGCAGAGGCGCAGCCCCACAGGACATGCTCGAAGTCCGTATAATCACCACTCAGGGGGCAGTCCGGGCTTGGGAAACGTTCGGGGTACATTGTGTGCAGCACCGCGGGGCTCGGGTAAGTGCTTGTTTGCAGAAGTCAGAGAGTGAGTGCCTGGGCCCTGCACAGCGAGGAGTGTGGAAAAGGCAGGGGTCTTGTTGACAGATAATTATGTTTGCAAATCTCGTTCTACGAGCAGAGAGGCTTGGGTCGCCCAGGAGAGGACGCGTTACCCAGCGCATGGTCAGTCAAACTTCGTGCAACCGAATGCGCCTCCTCGTTGGGCTTGATCGAGGCACCCTCAATGGTTCCAAGGTGCACAGGGAACGAGACCAAAGAGTGATGTTTTATGTCTTTAGCACTCTGGATGAGACGTAGGGCCTGGAGAGCCACCATTCGCACCTGAAAGACCCTGACAGCGGCCTTGGAATCTCAATAAATCGTGTCATGTACACTGTCCGTCAATGCAAGAGCAATAGCAACCTGCTCTGCAATGCAGGAACTAGAAGTGCGGAGGTTAGCGCAGCTAAGGACTTTAGAATCACAGTCGATGGCTTCTGAGGAGAAGGCTTCTTCTTGAACGTAGGAAGCAGCGTCTACGAAGCATGTTCGGTCCTTGTTCAATCGGGCACTGGCAAGAAAAGCTTTACCACTGGAGCACCTTCGTCTTTCGTTGTAGGTGGGATGCACATTGCGTGGCATCTGGTGTATGTAAATCTTGAGTCTTACGTCGTTGGGCAGCTTCTCAGCGTCGGGACTGATGATCGTGGGGTTGGGTACTAACTTGCCAACTATAGCTCGGCCCGCTGGGGTACCGCAGAGTCTGACAAAATGGGAAAAGAATCGAGTTTCAACGATTTCTTTGAAAGTGTTGTGAATTCCCAAATTGAGGAGGTCTTTTGTGTGCGTTCGAATGAAAAGGCCTAGGGCAAGCTTGAAGACTCTTCTGAGAGAGAGAGAGAGTGCTCTTTATAAGAAAAACAGGGAATTTTGCCGGCGCGTGTATAACCGCTGGCATGCTACTCTGTATAGGGATGGGGAATGGGATTAAAATATTCCAGAAAAGAGTGGGAGAAAAACAGGATAAAAATAAATATGAAATGTCCGAGTTGACCTGATACTAATATTTACAGGGGACATCGCGGGTAAATTTAGGCTTTTGTATAGGAAGGATGCAATTTTTAAAGCTTTCCTATTTGACCAATTTCTGTCTGGTATTTGAGCAATAAATCCAAAACCCGTCGCTGTTTTGAAGGGCTGGCATTGGACCTAAGATGCTCGGTGAGGTTAACGGTTCGTGGCAAATCATGTCCATTTGGTGCTCAAAAAATTGTCTCTCGTCGCGGTACTCGGGGCATTCTAGTAATATGTGCTCAATTGTTTCTAAGTTGCGACAGTTATCACAGTATGGGTTAGTGGTAAGTCCTATGCGGTACAGATAATTGTTCGTGTATGCCACGTTCAGGTGAAGACGATGGTACAATGTCTCTAAGTGTCGAGGAAGTGGTCGCGGAATTTTCGGTCTCATTTCTGGGTCAATGTAACGTAGGAAGCTATCTTGGTGAAGCGGCAGATTCAAGATGCGGTCTTTTTCTTGATAGGCATATTTTTTCGCCATGTTTGAAGCGTCGGCTTTTGTAAAATATGTTCTTTTGAACTTGCCGTATTGGAGTCCATTCCTGGCAGCTTCGTCCGCTCTTTCATCTCCCGAAATGGCGGCATGCCCAGAAATCTTAGCACTGTGGTGAAGATAAGCAATCTCAAACGCTGCTGGCTGATTATTGCAACGCTTGTGCCTGTTCCACATACTCTGTAGGGCTGCTTTTGTGTCTGCGAAAATCACCCATGTCTTTGGCGGCTGCTGTCGAAGTACATACACAAGGGCCTCCTTAATGCCATATAGCTCCGCTGAAGTAGACGATGTCGCTCGCTCAAGACGAAACGAGAATCGTTGCCCTGTAGAGGGAACAAAAAGTCCGCATGATGAACGATGTGGAGTTGTAGAGCCAAGACTCTTCTGATTAGGGCATTGATCTTGTTGCGCTCCGACACGAGCCAGTTGTGCATAGCTCCTGAATAAGCGAGGCGGCATAGCACGAAGGCGTGGATAATCCGGATCAGATTGTCGTCCCTGATTCCGCGGTACTTGGCGATTCTTCGGATCAGGCCAAGGGCGCTTTCCGTCTTGGAACAAATGCGCCTGAGGCCGGCTCCATTGGCCCCGTTCGCCTCGATAAACATTCCTAGGACCCTGATAGTGTCTATTAGCGGTACTAGGGAGCCGTTACCGGCGAATAACGTAATGTGGTTCTCTGTTTCTGGCTTCTGGGACCAGTGAGAACCACGTGTGAGCCTCTACGTGTAGAGCAAGAGCTTGGATTTAGCGGGCGAGCACCTTACCAGGTGGGGATAAGATACCGCTCCGTCACATCGATGGCCTCTTGCAAAGCACCCTCGACCTGACCCTCACATCAGCTGGGGCACCTGATGGTGATGTCGTCCGCCGAGATCGTGTCGTTAATGTTCGGGATCTTGCTGAAGGCCCTCGACAGATTGATCAGGGAGATCTTGTACAGCGACAGGGAGATCACCACCCTTTGGGGTGTGCCCTTTGGCCCAAGCTAAATTTCGTAGGTGAAAAAGTCGTCAATCTTGAGTATAGCGGACCTCGAGGAAAGGAAGGCACGCAGGAAATTCTACGCCCACCACCGACGTTAAACTCTGCACTCTGCAGACAATTGCCAGGCTAAAACTTGTAAGTGTCCCAACTGTCTGGGGCCCCACGGCGCCTCGTCAAATGAATATCCAAGAGATAAGAGAGAAGTCTCCGTCTTGAAGAAATTGATGAAGGATTGGTCGACTCATCGTGAAGCAGCTGCTGAAGTCAGGCGACATCGTTCCCGTCGCAGACGCTCATCAAAAATTCTGCTCTCTGCAGACAGAATACGCGTGCCGCAAAGCCTGTTGATGTTGATTACGCTCCAACCCCAGTGCAGAATGTGTCCAAACCGCGTATTGACAATGGAGCCGCTGAAAAGAATGCCGCGGATGAAGCATGGCCACCACTGCCAAGGATAAGCCTAGTGGAAACCCCCCAACAGGGAGTGGCACGAGAATGCTTCACCCCTCACCTAGATGAGCTGACAGAGCATGACCGCCGAATTGTAACAATGCTCAAATCTTTGATAAATGCGATTCGCACGCTTGTGGGCAACTCGAATACGCCAACAGCTCGAAGCGCAGTGCAAGTGTTGGTACCCTGAGCCCTGTGCTTGCAATTCTTGCGCAAGCACAATAGCTCTTTCACTGCCTTCACTGCGTGATGAATTGCTTAGTGCAACGATTGTGCAGTGGAATGCAAGAGGACTTAAATCCCGAATTTCATATTTCCGCCAATACGTTTTGATGAACCGATTTCCTGTAGTGGTAATATGTGAACCGAACGTGTCAAAAGCGCTGAGACTCTCTGGATACGAAGCCCTTATAGCATCGACGTGCGGGCAATCCAGCAAAATAATAGTTTAGATCCGTACGGAACTAACTTACATTCCCCATTCGGTGCAGCCTCATGAGGGTAACCAATACATGTGTCTCCGCATTACAAAGAATGAAGTAGTCTTCACCCTTATCAGAGCCTACATCTGCCCATATAGTCGGTTCGACGGCGACCAACTGCGAGACATCCTGTCGGTGACTTCTGGATCCTAAATTATCACGGGAAACTTTAATGCTCATCACTTGGTTTCGGGAAGATCCAGAATAGATTCCAGGGGCCGGAAACTTTTGGAATTCGCTTCCGACCCGAACTCAGCATTATGAATGATGGCAGCCCGACGTACTTGCGTGATGCAACCTATAGCAGTTGCTTAGATTTGACTTTGGTGTCACGGCATCTTGATAAAAATATTCGATGCTTCTCTGACATGGAGACTCATGGCAGTGACCATATTCCCACCTACTTAAGAATCACTGGATTTGGAAGCTTCTCTTTTTCTACTTCCCGACAAGTACGGTTGTAAACATTTAAGACAAAGGTCAAAGAAACATGCAAAGAAGGATTTACCCACATTTAGAACCTTATTGCAAGTATACTGGAATAGTGTAAGTACACCTTTACATCCGCTAAAAAATGTACGGAGTTCGACATGGAACTTGAGCCACTTCGAACGATTCGCAATATGGCTGAGGGGCGATACAGGCGCAGCAAGTCACTTCATGACCTTGGAGTCGCTCGACGTATACAGAAAATCCAACCTCGTATGAACATGCTGGAGGAACAACGGTGGAAGACGTTCTGCGAATTACTTCACCGCCCGCAAGCCACCGTCAATCCTATGGAGGACGGTCCGCGGCCTTGACTCGTGTCCACAGCAACGGCACCCGTTCTTCGCCTTAGCCCTCCATCAAGGCCGCTGGCAGGTTGATATAGCGGAAGATTTCTGTGTGAAGATTGCGGGTAGTGTGGTCACCATCAATAGCGAAATTCGGGGTGAGGTTCCTACGACACGCTACCCAGAATTCAATATGTCCTTCTGACTTGAGGAATTGGACGCAGCTCTGGCCACATGCAGGCGCTCATTTCCCCAGGACCAGACAGCATCACCTACGCTGCTTTATGCCACCTAGTTGAAGATGGCCGAGGTAGCCCTCTGGACCATGTCATGGAATGACGGCGTCGTTCCTGAGTGATGGAAATCCAGCCGCTTGATGCCACTCCTGAAGCGCGGAAAGTGGCCACTTGACCTAGTGTCCTTCCTACCCATTGCACTGTCCAGGTGTGTTGGGAAGGTCATGGAAATAGTTATTCTCACACGCCTAGAGTGGTATCTTGAGCGCCAGAACGTTTATTCCGAGGCCATGGCTGGGTTTAGAAGAGGCCGTTTCTCTATTGACAACGTCGTTGACCTCGTGACGCCTGCACAAAAAAAAAAAAACACCGCAAGCGTATATCGGTTGCCCTTTTCCTCAATTTGAAAAGCGCCTATGATAACGTAATGCATGAAGCCATGGTTGATGTGCTGGAAAATAATGGAATTGGTAGACACATGTTTCGGTGAATTCGGAGCTATCCATTCAAAAGATCTTTCTTTGTGCAGAGTACAGACGGGCGAACCGCTGACCATTGCACTTGCCGTTGCGTACTGCAGGGTGGGTTTCTTAGCCCTACTTTGTTCAACCTTGCAATCCTTGGACCTCCGACGTTCTACCAGATGGATGGATGAGATAGTTCAAGTGGCTGAGGAGTTCTATAGAGATTTATACAGTACCAGTGGCACCCACGACGACAATGGAAGAGAAAATAGTCTAGAGGAATTCGAAATCCCGAAGGTAACGCCGGAAGAAGTAAAGAAAGCCTTAGGAGATATGCAAAGGGGGAAGGCAGCTGGGGAGGATCAGGTAACAGCAGATTTGTTGAAGGATGGTGGACAGATTGTTCTAGAGAAACTGGCCACCCTGTATACGCAATGCCTCATGACCTCGAGGGTACCGGAATCTTGGAAGAACGCCAACATAATCCTAATCCATAAGAAAGGGGACGCCAAAGACTTGAAAAATTATAGACCGATCAGCTTACTGTCCGTTGCCTACAAAGTATTTACTAAGGTAATTGCAAGTAGAATCAGGAACACCTTAGACTTCTGTCAACCAAAGGACCAGGCAGGATTCCGTAAAGGCTACTCAACAATAGACCATATTCACACTATCAATCAAGTGATAGAGAAATGTGCAGAATATAACCAACCCTTATATATAGCATTCATTGATTACGAGAAAGCGTTTGATTCAGTCGAAACCTCAGCAGTCATGGAGGCATTACGGAATCAGGGTGCAGATGAGCCATATGTAAAAATACTGGAAGATATCTATAGCGGCTCCACAGCCACCGTAGTCCTCCATAAAGCAAGCAACAAAATCTCAATAAAGAAATGCGTCAGGCAGGGAGATACGATATCTCCAATGCTATTCACAGCGTGCTTACAGGAGGTATTCAGAGACCTGGATTGGGAAGAATTGGGGATAAAAGTTAATGGAGAATACCTTAGTAACTTGCGATTCGCTGATGATATTGCCTTGCTTAGTAACTCAGGGGACCAACCGCAATGCATGCTCACTGACCTGGAGAGACAAAGCAGAAGAGTGGGTCTAAAAATTAATATGCAGAAAACTAAAGTAATGCTTAACAGTCTCGGGAGAGAACAGCAATTTACAATAGGCAGCGAGGCACTGGAAGTCGTAAGGGAATACATCTACTTAGGGCAGGTAGTGACGGCGGATCCGGATCATGAGACGGAAATAATCAGAAGAATAAGAATGGGCTGGAGTGCGTTTGGCAGGCATTCCCAAATCATGAACAGCAGGCTGCCGTTATCCCTCAAGAGAAAAGTATATAATAGCTGTGTCTTACCAGTACTCACCTACGGGGCAGAAACCTGGAGGCTTACGAAAAGGGTTCTACTCAAATTGAGGACGACACAACGAGCTATGGAAAGAAGAATGATAGGTGTAACGTTAAGGGATAAGAAAAGAGCAGATTGGGTGAGGGAACAAACGCCAGGTAATGACATCTTAGTTGAAATCAAGAAAAAGAAATGGGCATGGGCAGGACATGTAATGAGGAGGGAAGATAACCGATGGTCATTAATGGTTACGGACTGGATCCCAAGGGAAGGGAAGCGTAGCAGGGGGCGGCAGAAATTTATGTGGGCGGATGAGATTAAGAAGTTTGCAGGAACGGCATGGCCACAATTAGTACATGACCGGGGTTGTTGGAGAAGCATGGGAGAGGCCTTTGCCCTGCAGTGGGCGTAACCAGGCTGATGATGATGATGATGATGATATGCTGACGACATATGCATATGGGCCTCGGCAGTTACACGTCTGCAGGTGCGTGCACGGCTCCAAAAAGCTGTGACCCTAACATCACCATACCTGCGTGCTCAAAGCCTCAGAATTTCGACCGAGAAGTGCGCCTTAGTGGCTTTTACCCACAAGCCCATGACTTGGTACTACGTTATGGACACGTTATTATGGACACAGACCTTTCATGGAGCCCCCACACCTCATACTTAAAAATGAGGCTTACTTCTATCGCCCATAAACTAAGATTTCTTGCCGGTAAAACGTGGAGCAAATCCGTGGCATCTATGCTTCAACTATACAGGGCGCTCTTCCTAGGATACTTGCGATATAGTACACCAGTACTCTCCTATGGTAATAAAATCAACATCCATGACATACAGAACATTCAAGGCCAAGCCCTTCGGACATGTCTAGGGCTACCTCGAAGTGCTCCAACGGTAGCAACAACTGTCACGGCGAAAGACCACCCAATAATGACCTATATAGCTATCGACGCACTCCGGGCGCATGTTCGCCATAAATCCAGAGTCCCTGGCCATCATCTCGCTCGCTTAGCTGAGAAAAGATCCAAGGCAGCGGTCGCCAGATCAGTTGCGGCTGAGCGGCACTCTTCGTCATTGGCGCTCTCAGGCGCAACAAGAACGCAATCCCCTCTGTGGTGCTTAAAAAAACCAGCTGTGTACCTTCCTGTTCCAGGAATAGAGAAGAAAGCTAGCCTGACCCCCGTGGCTATCAAGATCACATGGGAACTTTTGCGTTGTTCATACGCTAACCGAATCCATGCTTACACGGGCGGTTCCGTCTCGGAAAATTCGACGGGCGCCATTGTTATACAATCTCAATCGGTTGTCATCAAGTTTAAGACTTTACACGTAACGACAGCTACAGGCTCCGAACTGGCCGCTCTTCGCGCTGCTGTCGAATACAATGAAAAAGAACCGCCCAACAAATGGGCAATATATTCAAAAGCTGCCCTCCAGAGCTTGCGAGGTTTACAACGCGGCAATTATGAACAGCTTGTGTCTAAAATCAACTAAACTTGCCATTACGCTTCTGAATAAAAACATGATATCATCTTTTAGTGGCTGCCGGGGCATTGTGGCGTTGTTGGTAATCACCTCGTTGATGACGCTGCCCGACGTGCCCAGGATGGCGCACCGACACTTCTTATACCTTTATCGAGAGTAGACGCTGCAAGAGAGCTTCGCAGTCTCGCTCATACCATTACGTTAAGTTACTGGCATACACCACAGAACTCTACACAGCCTGGACTCGTAATCGAAACTTAAATTACCAGCAAACTTTTCACGACCTGACGAAACACTGCTGTGTCGGCTGTGGGTAGGAGTACCATTCACCAACTCCTACAGCTGTCGTATTGGAAGGCGGACTCGCCAATGTGCGCTAAGTGCAAGTGTGAAGACACCGTCATTCATCTCTGTAACACTGTTCTCGCTTTGATAACCAACGTCAGACTCTCCAGTGTGCCTTGAATAGAGTGAATGACAGGCCATTTACAGAAGCGAAGATCTTGGGAGCCTGCGCTCACATTTCATTAGCCCGGAAAGCAGTTCGAGCAATTCTTCACTACGTGAAGGCAACAGAATTGAGTGCCCGACTATAGACATCCTACAACTAACTTATTACATGTGAAAGTGCGGTATATACTCATGTTTTCTCTCACTCTATTTGACTCCCCACTCCCCTACACACGTGTAGGGGAGGGAACTGAACTCAGTCTGGTTAACCTCCCTGAATTTCATTCTTCCCACCTCTTTCTCTGGCAGAAGGTAGGACAAACTATAGTGTAAAGCTCTAGAAACATCCATGGAACAATTCATAAATGCCAGCAGAATCTCTATAAACGTCAACGGGAAGTTCTTTAAAAGCCTAGCGAAGTTTATCTAAATGTCAGATGAAAACCTAAAAGAAAGACCGGCGGAAAGCTCGGCAGAAAATCATCCGAATGTGTGCCGCCACATGAGTAGAGTGTTCAGAAAATTAAACAGCAGGTTAGCAGAGCGTTCATCAAGAAGTTCAACAGTAGATCAGCAGAAAGTTCAATTGAAAGTTCAACAGCAGATCAACAAAGGGCCAGCTAGGCATTCACCTTTACATTCTTGGAAAGTTATAAGCGTCCAGCGAAATTTTCCTACAGCGAAGCAGTATTTGCGACTCCAAGTAAATGGTCGCTACCTAATGGCCGCGCTGAGAAACAGCCGATCCAGGTTCAGGTTTGAAACAAAGGAGAGTGTCCTATCACGCTATGCGCTGAATGCCTCGCAGTTCACAAACCATTGTAATGCCGCCGCGCAGGAGCCCGGAAAGGAAAGAAAAAAGCACTTGTCGAAATACTTTTGTAGTTTACTATTATGGCGTGTCATTGTGGTGGAAAGACAGCAATGCATGATTTCGTCGTTTCTAGAAAGAAGCAGACGTCGCGCATCGAAGAGCGACTTGGATAAGAAACTTCCACATTGGCAAATGTTCACAGATACTATACCGGTTTCTTCGAAACGCTTCACTCAGGTCGGCTTCTTCATTACCGGCCAGTAGACCACTGCGTTCTTTTTGTTTGTTTTAAACATCTCGCTGCCATTTCCGAGCGCAAAATCTACTTTTTAAGGCAGGCGCTTTGATCAACTTTAATGGCGTAGGCTTCAGATTCATTTCCTTGTTTTCTAGTTTATTTTTTTCTGCCCCAACATTAGTGTTACAGATGCTTTAAGTAGCAGGAATATTCCCGCTAATGTACTTTTGTCGGCAGGCAGGGTAGCAGGAATAACTGCCATGGACGGTCCGAAATTGATCGTGACTAATGTCATACCGCGAAGCAACACATGGCTGCCATAGCATGATATAGTTTGGCGGCACAAGCAGAACCTGCAGTTTTTTCATTCGATGCGGCGAGTTGTCAGTTTATTTACTTGCAAGAACTTGGAAGCGTCTGAAACAGTGCTCGTTCCAGATTTTGGAGCGTTCCACCTGCACCCAGTGCGGTGCATTCCGACACTATGCACGCGGCTAAATTCAAATCCAACTAGTTCAATTCATTTACAGGACATTAATTTACGCTACTACAACTGACGTTGCCTAAAGAAAA
The DNA here is from genome assembly GCF_050947875.1 of Dermacentor variabilis. NCBI lineage: Eukaryota > Metazoa > Arthropoda > Arachnida > Ixodida > Ixodidae > Dermacentor > Dermacentor variabilis. The sequence goes on from NC_134578.1 coordinate 90,932,989, forward strand.
CGCTCACTAATAAAGCTCAGCTTGGGCCGATTCGTTCTTATTGACTCATCAAGTTTCACTGTATTTGAGAATTCTTACGGGTGGCAGGTATCTGGTGTGTTCCCGAGCCCGCGTCGTACTTCTAAGACTGCGTACTTCTAGCACGTACAAGCGCCAAAGCTCGGTGGCAGACGACCTTATCACACGTATCAGCTAACTATAAAAAGAAAGGTGCACTCCGACTAATGGAATTTGCATTTCTTTTTATACCAAAGCAACGTCTCCGGGTAATTTTAGAGCTTTTGGCTTCGTTTTATCAGTGCAGAATATCCGTACGTAGATTCCTAAAGCACGACAGAGGTTGGTAACTATATATTATGAGATGATTTGTATGATATACTGCAACACGACTCGCAGTGGGACGTTGCCTCTGAAGGTCAAAACTAGTCGACTATCATACCTATAACAGTGGAGCAACCCCACGAACAAGTGCTTGCACATTGCGGAGGCCGGCAATAAAGAAACACTTCCTTTTTTTAACCTCCGGCTCGCTTGAAAGGTTGTTTCTGGCCGAAGCACAGCGAACGGAGCAACTCGAGCGTCTCTCTGACACGAGAACCGGAAGAAAGATACTGCGGGACCTTGGCCTCGAGCCGAGGGAATAGCAGCTTGGGCTTGTTGGCTTTCCATCCTGCAGTTAACAGCGCAAAATGTAGACAAGAGACGAGACAAAAAGACACTACAAGCGCTGACTTTCAACAACAAAAAGTTGAAAAAGTTGTTGAAAGTCAGCGCTTGTGGTGTCTTCTTGTCTCGTCTCTTGTCTACATTTTGCGCTGTTAACAGCAGCAGGGAAGGCAAGCAGCAGAAACACGTACCTATACCAGATAGCATCAACAGAAAGCTCAGGGTGTGCCTGATCCTGAGGAACGTGAACCCCGAGCACAACAAGGAGCTGAAGTTGGCGAGGGCCAGGGCTCTCGTGGACCTCCACGCCAGAGCAGAAGGCGCCGTCCACGTGGACGCGGCGGTCTATCGAGGGAGCAGCGACGCATACGCGGCAGTGGTCATCGAGGCATCGACGGGTGCAACGAAGACCGCGGTGAGCGTCCTGACTCGAGAAGCGTACCGGGCGGAGCAGGTGGCCATCACTTTGGCCGTCTCCGACTCCGGATGCACTACAGTGTTGTGTGACTTTAGAACGGCAGTGAAGAACTACGGCAAGGGTAGGGTATGCAGTGAGGCCGCGCGCATACTGCGCAAGGCCGAAGACATCGCACGCGAAAGTTCTGTGGGGATCAAGTGGCTTCCGGCCCACATGGGCAGTAACGTGTCGGAACGCGGGAACGTGAACCACAACGAGACGGCCAACTCGACCGCACCAGCACTAACCAACCGCGAAGCTGCAAGCACGGCCGACTCGCAGTGTTGGTCGCGGTGCAGTTCCAAGGACAAGATGACCACCTTCAACGAAATACTGAAATTGTAAAGACTGAACAGACAGACTATGCCGCCACCTCACCCAGGGCTTACCCGGAAGGAGGCACTGTTTTACAGACTGGTGCTAGCTAAGCACGTGTGTCCGATCGTGTACGCGAGCGACGTGTGTAGACTGTGCGCGAAGGAGAGAGCTACCGCGGCTCACATCCTTTGGGACTGTAGCGTAAATCCGCGAGAAGCCAACGAGAAGTCGACGATCCCGCCGCAGTTAGAGGCTGCAACAAGGCGCTATGATTAAGAGACACAACTCAAGGCCGTCTAGCAGGTCTCGGCAGTTCTAGAGAGGCAGCGACCGCGCGAAACCGAGAAGGGGGCAGCACCCCCAGGATGGGGGCGGCGGCCCTCTCGGACCCGCGGAAGTAGCGAGGGACCAAGACCTCGAGGAGCACAACGCACGAGACTGACGTAGTTGCCGCGTCGCGGCAAAAGCTTGTCCTCACAGCGTGGAGGGGGCCTAACCGATTCTGCAGGCATTTTCAATAAAGTAGTTCTCTCTCTCTCTTTTAAAAAAAATCTGATGCGGCTATATGGGCAGGTCGGACATTGGCACGCACAGGACAACTATTTCCGCGAATTCATCACTCAGATCCTTCATACCGATCAAGATAGAGTCATTGGCCGCAAGGACCTTTTAGGTTTCCACGAAACGCATTCATTAGACGACACAAACGATAAGCATGACCACTGCACACGCGATAGAGCCGCCATATACCTGGATTTGCTAGCTACCCTTGTTTGTTTGGACGTTGTTGCCAGCTCAAGTAGTGGATTCTGGCGTTACCAATATCGTTGCCCCTCAGTGCATTTTTCGTGTCCTTGGGCAAATACTCAACCAACGCGAGTACCACCATATTGCGCTCGCATCCGCGGGAGCGCCTGCGTTGGCCGTGAGGGGTAAAAGAACAAAAAGAACCAGAAAGCTCCTTTTCACGCAGAGCTTTCGCCGCCCGCGTTTCCTGGTTAGTGCAGCTGCCCGCAGCTGCCGCAATCTACAATTCCTTCTTCGCGGAAGCTACAGAGGAAGCAAAGAAGCAATCGTAGCATACAAAGCATAGAGTCACGTAACCATACGTTCATATATAAAAGAACTAGCCTAGCAACTGATTTTATTTCTCTTCTGACAGCGCCATGAAAATGCCACGCATAGTTAGTGCTCCCGAAAACCAGCGTGAAAGCACTGAGTGGCGAAGGGAACAGCAGCATCAATATGCACAACGCCTTCCCGCTCAGGCTACATACAACTTAGCGGTTCTACCAAAAGCTAGCCACGCACAGTTAAGACGCCAGTAGAGCAGTGCGAACACGATTAGTTAGGAAATGAACAGCAACGTCAATATGCGCATTGACGTCAAGCCGAGGCTCGGCAAGACCCAGTTCCAGGCTGTGCCACACTGGTCTGTACGATCAGTTGATACCCCAGTTTCGCTGGCCAACCAACTTCACTCAGTGGATTAGAACCCATTATTGAGCGAAGCTTTCTTTGCTAATTAGTCCGCTATTTCACTTGTTGTGCTCTTCGTAGTCATAGTTGGCTTTCTGTGCAAGTTGAAGTTCTAGCTGCTCTAGCCACAAGAACAGTTCCTGTCCCGAGGCTACGTGCGCGTCCACCAACGAGAGGGGAGACTTCAGTCCAGCGATGTAATGATGTTCGTATCCTTGCAGCAGCACCAGATGGTGTTGCCCTCCGCGAATCACGTACCGTAGAGCCAACAAATTGCGTCTGGAGTATCCTGGAAGTTTCGCATTGTCGCGTTCTCGCTGACGACCGAAAAGGCATGCGGTTTCAGCTTACGGCGTTGCTAACACTGTACCACGCTCGCTATATTTTCACAGCGCCAGGAAAGCATTAGGTCGTTTTCTTCGACGCGTCTAGGACAGAGACACGGCATATTTCACGAAGATGATAGAATCATGAGAAGTTATCGCTTCAGAATGTCGCCCTTGTCCAAAACTTTATTTTGCGCTGGAAGGTACGCCGCAGTGGCTGATGGTCATTACATGCAGGTTACGAGGCACGTTCATCGTCCATGCCCGCTGCGTTTTTCTCATCGTAATGCGCTGTTTTGTCTTATCGGTTTGCCCAAGCTCTGACTCCCGCAGTGCATGGGATCTATCATTTATTTTTATTTCCTATATATATGCTTACTTCGTTCTTTCGAAGCAGAATTGAGAGAGTTTTCACCCGAATTGGCGATATTCGAGTTGCATAAATTTGTTTTCTCATACTTCGCTCTCTGCATAAAAAAATCATGTAAAGTATAAAGTCATGGAAACAATTTTCAGTTATATGCCTGCGTGCTTTATGCAACTTTTCTAATATGATATATCTAATGCGACATGTAATTTATGACATACCAGATGAAGAATACATAAAGCTTTGCATAATTAATCAATATAGTTTACTAATCGCACTTCAATATATAGCCTGCATAACTCGTGCGGACTGCAAACAGTATACCTGTGATCTGAATGGTCTAAATTGCGCAAAGTATTTTTTAAGTTTCATTGTAGATAAACGTGATACACACAAATTGTACATAGAAAGACCCGTAGGATCCTGTTATTTATAGTGAAGGAGCTTACCTGAATATGATGAGACTAGAATTTCAACGCGTGTCGCATTGAAAACATGTACCATCACCTCAGCGACGAAGTCAGCAATACCTTCTGGCACTGCAAAAGCAAAATAGTGCCGCTTAAGTGACAACCGGTGAACCTACCAAATAACAAACTTTATTGGCGCCGTCGGGCATGCTTGTGTGCATGGCATGAAGCTGGGGCCATAGCGATTGTGCTCACAACACGCTTTCACAACATCCTGACAACATATCCAGTTACTTACAGAAACGATGTTAACCATATTGGTATATTAGTACATCTAAACAGAATCCTATATACTGATGACTGCAACGTGCGCTTACTATATACAGAACATAATGCAGAAAATACTATCTCAATTTCACACAAAGGCCGAAGTAACGATTGCAGCAGCAAATTATTACACAGCTATAATAACTAAGGACAGGAGCTTTATCAGCCGTATGTACTTGTAAACATTCGCTTGCTAACAAAATTGACAATCATGGTGTCACGGGTGCACAGGCAATCAGGAACACATATCACTCCATGAGCGCGGTGACACGCTATGGGACGCTGCTGTGAAAAAGTGCAGCAGTAGCATTGAGAGAACTGTCTCACGTGCTGCCTCTCGCTTCAACCCGAACTGAGCAGTGAGAACACACCCCACACGAAGCCACCAGCCCTCGGAGCTCCTAACCTTTAAACCCACACCCGATTGGTTCCAAGATGGGGACCACGCGACGCTCTCAGCAGCGCCATACGCAGCCGCGGCCGGAGATGAAAGCCACCAGCAATTCTCTCTAACCCACTCCCCCTTGCTGCCTTGCGCGCTATGGAAGGCACGCTTCCGCCGCGTCTTCCTGCCCTGGGCGCGCGAGATCACGCCACCATCCTTCACGGTCAACCCTCACGTGATTTCACCTACTGCATACGGTGCATCGCTCCGACCTTATTCTACTAGGACTTTATATGGAACATCACGGCGACGGCGAGAACGACCGTGGGTGAAATTACGATAAAGTCTCCATATAATCCGTTATAAAAACTTACATCCATGTGGTATTTCTATAACGAGAAATCATAAAAACGATAACTCTCGCAAGACAAAATCGGCACGCAATTTTCGTGGCAACAAATGTCGCACACCGCATGTGGTAGCCATAGCAATCTCAGGGTCGTCTGTTCTTTTGAGGCTGGACAATAAGTTTCGGTTCTGCTGCTTCAGAAGAATGGCCGGTGCCTGTAATCCTTTCAGGTACACTGCAAGTCTTTGGTGCCTTGGGCGACTACTCCACATCCGCCTAGGTAAAAATCTCGTTTGACGCTTTGCAGACGAGGCCCTCCCCTATAGAAGAGAGCCTGCATGGACCAGCGGCGCCGTTTATTCCACCGCACGTGTAACGGACAACAGAGGCTGATGGCATCTACGACAACACTTCAAAGCGTTCCACGTTATGCAATCATCAAGGCAGAAATACGACGGTCCTTACGTGCCGAGAACTTCGGCCACTAAACGTACGGCAAATTTTGAAGTTTGTTGTAGGCCTCTTCACTCTAACAGTGTCGGCAACATCCACTCTATATTCCTTTGCGACTCTGCCAGTGTACATGGAGGCTTTTCTGTTCTGCTCCTCTTGCTCCACCCACGCGTCTTGGCGGCGGAACTCCGAAACAGGGTCAGCAAGCAAAATGGCTAACGGGAGCCCGACCACATCGAATTGACTTCTTGGCAAACGAGGGTGCAGCGGAAAGGCTTGGGCACCTCCAGTTGTAGCATGCTCCGTGCAGAAGCCGTGCTGTCTTATTTAGTCTAATTTTTACATTGGTCTCACTCGAGCGGATACAGAAAGGTGAAAAGAAGGACGCCGACAAGTGGAGGGTAAGACACGGTTTACTTTGCATAAGGGAACATCACAAGGCAGAAAATATTCTAGCTTTGTTGTCACGCTGCGACGCACGAGATCGCGGGTCGAATCCTGGCTGCGGCGGCCGCATTTATACCAAATGCCAAAATAAACGCTTGAGTGCCATGCATTGGATGCACGTTAAATAGTCCCAGGTGGTCGAACTTATTCCAGTGTCCCAAACCATGGCGCGCTTGATAATGAGATCGTGGTTTTGCCATGTAAAACCCCACAATAAAAATAAATATTCTAACGGCTCTCGCGACACAGACACCGGAAGAGAAAGGACTAAACAAATGAGTCCCACTGCTCACTAACATTATCTTAGCGCGCCTGAGCCCTTCTGGTGTGCTTCATGCTCTATCAATAACGGAAAAACATTCATTCCGTCGTACCAGGAGAGGATTTCTCTAAGAGTCCAGGAAGTGGATATGTCCATTTCGCCTGCTGCTGAAGTGCTGAGTGAACGGATGTCAGCTCACAAAGGATTTACAAACCTCAGGGACGTCACAGTCAGTCGCCGTCTGTCCGTCTGTCGCCGCCTGCCCAATCTAGCTCGTCCGGCTAATCCCCGACCAAGAAAGCGTGCAGCCATACCTTACGTTCCAGGGATAAGCGAAACCTTGTCTCGCATTCAACGCAGTTATGACGTTGAGGTGGCACACGTGCCCGTGTGTAAGCTGAGGCAAGCGCTCGTCGGCGGCAAGGACAGGCTTCCGAGAGAATCGTTTCCCGGCGTGGTCTATAAGATACCCTGCGCAGATTACGACTGCGTATACATCGGTGAATCGGGCAACTTCAAACAGAGACTGAGGCAGCATCAGAAAGATGTCGAAAAATAACGTACAGTTTCGAATGCCCTTGCCGAGCATACGGATGCAACGGGCCACAAGATCGACTGGGATCGCTCGAGAATTATCGGCCAAGAAAGAAACCTACAATGGCGGCTGTATCTGGAATCACTGAAGATACAAAAAACACGTCACACGCTCAATCGAAATGAGGGAACCCTCCCCCCGTCATAGACTCGCTGCTTACGTCACGTTTTGAAGTATACATAAGCTCTCATGAACGTTCCGTCATCGCATTGTGAATAAGGCTTCCGTAGCGAAGCCCCGAAACGACTTTTAGATTTATTCATTATTTAGCACTTCTGTTGGCAGGGGTCCTTCGTTTTATTTCTTCGATGAAGAACTCTGGTGGTATTATATTGAACAAATGTATTTTAAAAAAAATTACCGACGATTACGTTACTTCCTAATGCGAAATTTGAGCGCAGCAAATAAGCTGTTTCACCTTTTCGATAGATTGAGGCAAAGAAATCGAGCAACACATGTATGCGCTATCACAGAATTTTTTTCTATATTACCCGTACTCCTGGATCATCTCGACGGCGGCGACGGTAAGCTTCTGCTTCGGCGGCACGCACCTCTGGATTCTGAAGGCGACGGCGCTGGGCCTCTGCTCTGGCAGCTCGTTTAGCAGCAGCAGCAGCAGCAGCAGCAGACGGAGGACTTCCATCGGTCGTCTCGCTCATGGCTCAGAAAGAACTGGCAGATAATTTCGCAGTGGCGAACGGCAGCGGCAATTTCGGCTCGGGCGGTGCACATATACAGATCCGCCGCCACCGATCTGGCTCTCTGATTGCCACCGCACAGGGCGAACGGCAGCGGCAATTTCGGCTCGGGCGGTGCACATATACAGATCCGCCGCCACCGATCTGGCTCTCTGATTGCCACCGCACAGGGGTTGCATTGGAGGAGGAGCGAAGAAAGGAATTAAGTTCGAGCCGGCGCTTTGACAACCGGAGACTCGCAGGAAGAGGGGGGAGGGGGGCGGCATGTACACCCAGCGGCAAACGATGGGGGCAGAAGCGCGCGCAGCAAGCGGACAACACGATAAAGGGAGGAGGGAAGAGATAGCAGCGACTGACTGATGCCGCTGACGCTGATAGTGAGTCAACCCCAGCTGCGGAGTTGGTTTCAGGGACAACGCCGCCGATGCCGACACAAACAATATGATACCCTCGCTTCCGCAGCGCTAAGAACCAGGTGTAGCCGTGGGAAGGTGGTCACGTATTCGTCGACGTGCCGGGGCCTACGTGAAATAACCGGCGCGTCGGCAACTGAAGAGCACCCTATCCGCAACACAAGAACAGGGGGGGGGGGGTACCCTTTCCTCCTCTTTCTGCATGGCGGCGACGGTGTTCTATGCAGTCACGTTATCTTGACTCTGTAGCGGCGTCAGCGGCATCCAGCGGTATCAGTCGGTCGCTGCTAGCGCTGGGGGGATGAAAGGGGGGCGGAGCTGGTTACGAGGCCGACGACAACGCCGACGACGACGCGAAACCCAGGAACGGACGCCAAAGAGCTGCGCTCTAAAAGAAACGGATAAAATCGGTAGATTCACGCGTTATTATGACCTCATCGTCTTGTATCCAATGTTTCTGTGCACTAGCCATCTCCGTAGGTCGCAGGGTGGCTCCTTTCTCCGCCACAAAAGGGGTGAGGGTGACAATTGCGAAAATTATCGGCCCAAAATTCTTTTTCCTGTGCCGTCACATTCCTTCCAAGGATGCTACACTCCATTCCATACATAGCAGTCAACGCTGTGGATGCTAGAGAGACTTCTTGCAATGGCTTCGTTTGTACTTGAATATAGTTCGATATTTCTTGACGGAAACTGTGGCAGAAAGGGAATTTCAGTAATCCTAATTTTTTACTATACTTACTACTGTACACATGCAAAAACGTTTATAATGTTATGATGCATTTAAGTTATTGTGTTTAACGTTTATTGTTATTGCTATACATATTGTATTTCCTAATGTCGCATTAATTTTCCATGTCGCGTGCGTATTCCTTTCATTAGGTTGATGTTTCTTTTTTCCCGATTCCACAGAAATATGTTACTGTATTCCCCCCTTACACAATTCCTTTTCGAAGGCCTGTAAGGTACATGCAAACAAATAACTAAATAAATAAATAAATAAATAAATGAATAAATTAGTAAATAGGCTCGGTATTGAATGAAACAAGTTATGATCCTTAGAAAAAAACATACATTCGTATATGGCTGCTAATGAATGGTGTTTGGTCATTTTTATTTTTCTTGTTCTTTTCGATTCTTTTATTTGAATCCTGGCTCTGGGAGGGTCATGTCCATGCTCGCGTTAGCGAATGCTGTTGGCGCGCAGCGATGCATAGACGAAGCATAGACGGAACGCGCGGAGTGATAACTATTCTTGACCGAACTTCTTGCGTAGCTTCCACAGCGTTGACTGCTATGTATGGAACTGAGTTTAGACAGAATGAAATCACTTTTTACTCATAAGATTCGTTGAATAAGCATAACAGCAAAGTGGGAGAAAACACTCCAGAAGTGCAAATATAAGGATTGTTCTTCATCCAAGTATGCGCCCAGCTGTTGGGCTTCTAAGGATTTACAACAAAAGTGCTAATTACTTTGTGTATTCGAAAACACCATTTATCGTTCACCTGAGCTTTCCTACATCAAAGCGCCGACAAACTGCTGCGGTAACTATTTGCACGGTGGCGTTGTCGGTGATGGGCCGTTTTAAATGCGTAGCTCAGATGTTAAAGACAGGTTGGCTGAGCCAGTCTTTCCACCTTTCAACAGATTAACATACATGCATGAAATAACGTACAAATATGTACCATTTATGTTGTTCACGTCACCTGTATGAGCGGGGAAACGTGCTATCCGTTTTGTATTGCGCATGGATGCAGATACAAGCATAGAATAAATATTCCCGAAGCGTATAATTAACCTACATATTACAGCTTTCTTTCGGCACATATCGTGAATAACTTGGCACAGTTATCTGCTATTTTAAATCGATGCACGCTCGGCCCTCCTATAGCAATGGGGAGAAGTTGCAAACGCCTTTAAAAAGTCAAAACATCAGGTTTCATCACATTTTTCTTAAACCTAAATAACCCAAGCGCGCGTAACTTTGTACGGACATTTCTCCTAACATGCCACCAATTTTCTGCAATTATAAACTCGGCAAGTGATGCAGTTCTCCCATAAACCGTGAGACCGCCCAAGGAACGTTTTCAACCCTTCGTGCTCTATATTCCAGCTTGGCTGTAGAAAGCGTAGCGCACATAAGAAGCGTTTTAAGCATAATCTTGGTACCCAAGATAAAATCTGCATTGTTATCAGGCTTTTAGAGATTGAAGGTAAATCGGGCATGAGACCGCATAGACGTTCCAAATGATTTTCACAAACAAATGACTTTGAAACGCTTACCGAAGAGTTCCCGTTGCCTTTCGGGTACAGTGACTGCAATTATTCCGACTAAAATCCACACCACTTTAGGAAGCATGGCTTCCTTCGAGCCTCTCGCGACGGTCTGCCGCTTCAATACCATCCTGCGCATCAAGCTCTATCATATAGCAATCCACGAGACACTGCTTAACGGGTACAATATTAGCGATCGATGTCCTTACATTAATAAAAAACAAAGCAATGCATTAAAGGGTCCGTAATCGTTTATTGAATCAAAGGATGACGCCTAAAATGAACCGACCTGTGCACAGCTTATCGCTACCACTCTGCAAGAGAAAGGTAATGGTTGTTGCACGCCATTGCGTCGTTTTCTCTAGGCCATAGAACGTTCCTGCACTATAGCCCAATGTCACGAAAGTCGAGAGCGCCCAAACACGTTGCTTGACGCACGCGCGCTGGCCGAATCGCCACGTGCATTAGGTGGATATACCGAAGTAAATCGATGGGCGCGCGCATAAAAACGCATTAGTAAATGTGTGCAAGTGGTAGCTTTTGAGACCATATCGAATACAATTAAAATGGTTTCGGAATCGAGTCGAACCAAATATGGAAATTCAATTCGAATACCTCGCAAGTACCCGCCGTGAGGGCGTCGTGGCTTTAGCACTGCTCTGGTCAGCCTGAAGGCCCGGCGTCAAATTCTGGCAGCGGCTGCCGCATTTCGATGACGGCTAAATGCAAAATCGCCCGTGTACTTTCTATGGGCGCACTTTGCAGAACCACTGTAAGGTGGTCACAATATTCCGGAGTCCTGATAATCGAATCGTGGTTTTGGCACCATAAAACCCAAAATCTTGTTTGAATAGCTTGCGAATATTGCACAGCCTTCTCATCACTATTATAAAACAGTTCTCCCATGCTGGTATTCCGAATAATATAAAGTTTCTATTATTACATGTGCCATTGTAAAGCGTCCTTTATTAAATTCACAACTTGCGCATATCAGGGCACCTAAGCCGTTTGTTTGCTAAGTTCGGGCTTTTCGGCGCAAACACGGTAGCAAATTAGAATGCAAATGTTTCAAAAAGCAACCCTGTTAGACATTACACATCGGCTCATAACGTTGCGTCCAAATTGGATATGCGGTTTGTCTGCGACGATGGTAGATCGCGCAAGTTATCTTTCGCCCGAAGGCGTAAGCATTGACAGCAATATTGACGGGACGGTAAAGAACTAGACAAAGGCACAACAATGATTCCCAATGCCAACTCTTTACTGGGCGAACCAGCGCTCACAAAACTGTGGGCAAAACGATACTGATGAGCGCTTGCGTCGATCGTAGAAATCGTATCTATGGATCGTACGCGTCGCCTCTTTATGCAAGACACGTTGAAGGCGACAGCGTTCTAAGTGGCGCTCGCGTACATTCAAGAAAGTAAAAAAGTGTTCACGTTGCGCATACATTCCGATTACAGAAGGTTCGGCGACAGCATACACAACAGATAGAATGGTTTACAAGAATCTAGACTGTTTTCGTACCTACGGGCGCATCTACCGCTGGGAGATGCCTTTTACCTTTTGTTAGCCAGTGACAGAAAAACGAAAATAATGTACGCGTGTCCACCTTTAATGGTGTGCTCGAGCTCGCTGGTTGGTGTTGTAGCAACACGCAGGGAGATAGGTCGGCTCGACAGTGTGCACCAGGAAACGGTTTGTATGGAGCAGTAATAGCACCCTGGCCGCTGCTATGTAGAAACGCTTGCATGATGAGGAGTCCGCCAGTGGCGTTGGAGCCGACACTAATAGACCGAGACCAAGATGCACTCTGAAGAAAACTGTTGGCTTTCGTAGCTTGACATTTACTGTCCACTCATACAACTGTATGAACCAAGGGGTGATAGCTACATAGCTGCGAAGCAGCGACGCAAGTGTTTGTGTATATTAGGTTTATGCCATCAGCAGTAGGGAGAGCGTCTTCTTGCGCGCGGACGTCGTTTTAACGCGAGAGTGTTAAGAAGCTCGTGACACAGAAGAGCCGGTGACGTCGGAGTAGGCGGCGTTGGTCGTGAGCGAAAACTCGCGGAAGGCGATTCCTAAACAAAAACAACTTGCAAGATGGACTGGGTGGGAAGTGAACCAGGATCTTCGGAGTGTGAGACTGAGACGCTACCACTCAGCCATGAGTTCGATAGTTCTAAGCGGGAGAAAAGCGCCTCTAGTGAGTGCGCTGTTGCCTTAGAAGCGTGCCGTAGAAAGTTATAATGCGGTGTATATCGTTAATTATGAGCATGTAAATTACAGAAGTCGCAGTTAAACGCGTAGCGAAGTATGTTTCCACTACATTTCTTCTGCGCTTTCTGCACACGCAGAGCCCTCTTGCGGCAAACGCAGAAGACCCGTTCCTCGCAATGTACGGCGCTGCCCCAACAGGTGATACGCCACTCGCCCGCTTCTCGCGGTCGTGCGGGGACCGGTACGAGGCTCGTCGCGGCCCGGCTGTTCGTGCCGATCACGACGTTTGGCTCGCGCAGATAGTTTTTCCCTCCGAGAAACCAAGTTCTTTGGTTCGTTCCGCATGCTAGGGTGCACATTTCGTTGCCGCGCCGAACGCTGCGTTGCTCAGCGCTCACCGCGTGATTGGTGGGGGCAAAGTACGATGCGGGGCGCCTCATAAGTAATCGCTGCGCCGTAGTGCATTGTCTTACACCCCTTGGCGGGTCGACCGGTACGCTATCGCGTTCCACTCTTGAAGGCGAAGCTTAAGCGTCCTCCAATTTTTTTACAGCGAAACTATGGCGTCTGAAGACCTTACAACCGTAAAAGGGGGGGGGGTGTTCACGCACCAACGATTGGGTCAGCACGATGGTGGCAGCACCTACGGCACGAACATGCGTAGAGTGTCCGTATCATTGCAATGAAAACGTATCTTCTCCCTAGTTGGAATAGTTGCGCCAGATGGCACCACAATGATATCATGTTGGCAGGAAGCATGTTGGGGCCTAATCCAATGTGGCGAGACAGTTGCCGCAATATACATAAATAGTACCAACAATTCTCCCTACCAAATGCCGTCTCAAAACAAAGAAAACTGTTTGCGAATAATCATCGGTAAGCCCGAAAATTCTGGTGCAGGAGCGAACCAGTGTTGTACTGCGTTATGTCCAGGGTGAGTGGGTTGAAGATTGTAGCATTTTTACTTTGCTTCACGTTTCATGTAGCACTGTCGAAGGCCTGAATTATTTCAAAACATTTCAAAAACATCTGAATTTTCAAATTCTGACGATGTAATTCGAGGACTGAATCGTCTAGCAGAACAATCGATTCTTTATTGGTAAGGTTCAAACATTCGCCCACCGCTAGCCCTAAACAATTTATAATGACATCGTGCAAGCTTGTTTAGAACGATTAAGGTATGTAGTAATTGTTGACAGTATTATAAGTTGCACAATACTAGAGTGGTTGCCCCTGTGTGCTGCTTAACAGAAAGCTCCGTCCTTGGCGTCGCTACACTGAGCAGTAAACATTAAACACATATTTGATGAAGTCTTGGGTGAGAAAAGACGCCTGCTAAAAATGTGTTTTGTTGATAAGGCAACCAAGTAAGCAGAACGTCGTGTAAAGGCTGTCTGATTGTAGGAAATGCCATGAAACGTATTACAGGCGTTGTACAGTTGCAGGTTCAGTTAATGTTACGAACAAAGGTCACAACAACCTGACACCCACGTTGTGTCTAATAAAAGTTGCATAGAATCATCAATACACTGTGTTAACGGTAACAATGTAGCAACCTTGCAAAGTGGCACATACCCAGAAGGTTGCCGGATGTTACCAGCATTGAAAATAATGTGATTCCAGGCTCCTCAAGCATTTCAAATGTGTACGTTCATGCAGCTGATATCGTTCATATCCAATTGAACATACATCTTTCTCATAATGTGAGCTAAACAGATATATAGTGATGAGGCAGTAAATAAAATTTTCGCAGGAACATGATGTTCAATACTGTCTATTTTGTTTATGTTTCCTCACAGATAAGAACTGCTACAAATTATAATAAATATACGGCGGAAGCATTCATACGACAGAATTCTAACTGTTGCAAAAGTTCGCCTATACTAGACAAATTTATGCATAAAGGTATTCGCTTCGGCCACACCAAGTGAAAAAGAACCCGTCAATGTTTCCATGCAATGGGCTGCCAAAGATGGAAACATTAGGTAGTTACCATCGTCAATTGGCATAAGGCCCTTCACACCAGCTGCATGAGAATGATGAGAACACCCATACTGAACAGCGGATACACACAAATCATGCCTCCTTGTGAATGCCAAAAACAGTGAACTTCAGTTCATGTATAGCTTACAAGATGGAAACGGCACTAGAGAAAACCAGGACAATGCAAGTCACCAATATGAGCACTGTGTGGGTTTGCAGTAGCAGGACGACATTTGAAATGCACAGGCGTCGAGACCAATGCTACTGTCGGTGTGCGGGGCCGATAAGATTGAGTATAGCGTGATTGGTGCGCAGTTTCCGTGAGAAAGGCGCGAGCGACGGGGCCGACAAGCTGAGCCGAGCGAGACAGCAGGAGAAGCTCTCGTATGACACTGTGGATCGAGCGGCGGGCAATGTCCCGAAGTTACCGGTCCTACCCCTGCTGAACCGGGATTCGCCACGGTTAACAGCGCTGTCCTGGGAGCCTACCTTGCGAATCCTGTCATGGCCGGGCTTCGGCCCCGCTTCCTGCAAGGCTACGGCGTTCATCGCTGTGCTTACCTTCCGAGACCACGCTGCGCCCCGGCTCCTGTCACTGCCGCAGCAACCTACTGCTGCCTCTAGAACACCACTGCAGCTCGTAACGAATGGCTGCAATCGGAACTGTGAGTGATGCAGAACATGAACTGAAGATTAGTGACAGTAGCACGGCAAAACCATTTGATGTGCTGTCTGTATTTAGTTCATGCATCTGGTCCGATATCTACTGTGAGTGTATAAATTCGTTCCTCTCTGCCTTGGGTGATTGCTGAGTACGTCTGGCTGACTTGCGCCCACATAGTTGCACAAAATTTCAGCAAGCCTGTCAGGATTTACTTTACCATCTTGCCGACAGCTAGACTTGCGGTTTGACCACATGGTTATTGAGAGACTACACACGATTGGCAACGACATGGGCGTGGATGATGCCACACTCACGATTAGGTTTAACTAGTGTTAAAAGGGATCTCTACCCACAAGCTTGTGATGATTAGCTCGAGACAATGGAGCTAGCGGTAAGGCGACTACAAGCCGATGAACGCGTTTTGCAGCTGGATCTTGAAGAGCGGGCGCTCAGTGCAAACGAGGACAATAGTGGTCATTCTGCATGCGACGTCGCGACTTCATGCGCTGTGCTGGAATAGTGTAGTCCACACAAGTTACTACCACCATTTAATAAGACGCGGAATGACCTCGACGTCAATTTATAATAATTTGAGCGCTTCGCAGCGTCTCAAGGTTCGGCACGAAACAAATGTGCACTTTTGCTCAGTTTGAGCTTAACAGGAGAGGCCTTATCGGTCGTCGGGTAACTGGACTCCACCTCTGCCGCTCACTGCGATCAGCTGAAGGCTGCATTGTTGCGGCGATTACGGTGTACCGCCGAAGGTTACCGCAAGATTTCGGGAAACGAGACGAGAGGAAAAAGTTACAGGGACGTTTCACTTCGTGAACCCGGGTGACGCGCAAACGTATGGTTGCTATAGCGCACACGACGCTATCGGCCGTTGGTGCGTCGTTATGCCTACACTGTCCGCATCACAGATCGTATTGAACACAGGGCTCGAGCGGCCGTGCCGCAGGCAGCAGCCGCCGGAGTAGGACGCCCCGTCGTAAACACTTGCTTACTGTTTAAAGTACCTTGCATGGTCACAGCGCGCCCGGGGCAAACAGCAAATGTCCGCAGTCGATGAACGCGGACACACGCTGTCAAAACGCTGGTGTGAGGGATTGCGGCAGCAGCTGCGAACGAAGTGAGGTTCCTGCTGTCTATCGCTTCAACGCAGAGTCAGCGGTGAGAACAGAGCGTACGCAAAGCTACGAGCCGTCGGCCAACCTATAATGGGCCCTCAAGCATGTCGTTTTTAAATTAAAGGGCGCGTCAACGCGCCCGGCCCATGTGCAACGCCCCCACTGAATCCCCTCCCTCGGTGCCATGGTGCAACGCGAGCAATGGAATACGACGTGCTTCCTTCCCTTGCCCACGCGGGTTTGTGGCGCCTTCGTCGGCTCACCGTCGCACGCTTTCACTCGCACACACAGCGTACGGCGTGTGAGGGCGACGTTACCATGAGACAAATCCACCCCGTATGCATCGCAAATAACACCAGTAGCAAGTGCCAGAGTAGGTCAACACAGAGCCCATCCGCCTGCCTTCCTACTCCGCGACGCTTAGTTTCGTTTTTTTATCTCCAAATCGCTCAACGTTACCTACACATTCCTCTAGATGGCGGTACTTTGCCGCATACAAAGCGCACTCCTTCGTACTATCCCCGGCGCGCGATTTTCTTCACCTCCAAGCGCCTTCCTCGTTCACTTGCTTGGCTGCCTGAGACAAACACCGCCGATTTGAAGAGCTGGCCAGCTGCGCTTGCGCATAAAAGAGACGGCACTCCAATATGCCTCTCGCATAGCGGATCATTTCAACCGTTGGATGGAGATGGTGAATATTGAGAAAGTGTAGGGGACTCTTTGCAACATCATTATTTCGCAGCAGTTTATAAGGGGATGTTCAGCTGCACATCGAGTATTTCTGAAAGGAACTGCAAGAAGTTGAGCACGCTGTCCAAGAATGCTGATTGGTTGTAGGAAGCGCAAGAATGAATGTTGCCTCTTTTTTCTCGCAGGCTGTCGTGCTTCAGCTAAATTTGCTATTCCTTTGTCCAGTGGCCTTGTCGCTCAATTATTCCTTGCCAGTATTCGTTACACTGCAACTCACTAAAATATGAAATATTAAAACGGTATGCGTCACCTCTCTTCCCTTGCCCTTTTGACCTTTCACTCCTATGCAACCCTATATATTTGAATGCGTGATTGAATAATACAAAAGTTAATGCAGCCATATTTCTGATGGCTATAATAACGGCAATAATTTAGGTGGACCTGAAACTCAATGATAAAACAAAATAGGCATGTCTGAGTAGTAATGATTTCCTGGTGACCAAATTATCTCAATGCTCAAATTGAGTTTTTTGCCTCAGTGTCTTACAGTCTGAGACCTTTTTTCGTGATCTCGTGAATGACTATCAGGCCTGACATACGTGACAGAAGTTGCACAGAAAGGAACACCTTTCTCTTGGGAGCTGTTTTTTTCACAACTATACTATGCAGCACTTGTTGTGCTGTGAATGGGCATAACTGTGGGTAGAAACTATAACATGTATTTTATTTTAAGATAATTCAGGCCACTTCACAACTGCAAGCTGACTATGATGCAGGATGGCTTAGGGTCATTACCCACATTTTCGACCCACATTTTCGTGAACACTAACAATGCATCCCGTGAGTGAAGTTTTAGCGTTTGGGCCCACCATTTGGCAATACCTTTTATGTGCACTCAGTAGGAGAAAGTTCTCCAAGCTTCGAAACATGATTTTCAGTAAGCCTAGAGGCAACACCTATTGAGTACAGATATTGAGTTACAGCATGCTACTTTTTCATATGTTCAATAATTCACTGTGTGCGCAATTACACTGCATTTAAAAGGTGCTGAAAATAAAAAACTACTTATTTTGCCCTACTATAATGTGGAAATCGGCATTATGAAGTGTAGAAAGGGAAAAAGAACATTATGGTCATGACATTTATAACCACTCTAGCTGCTCGTAAAATTATTGAAGTGCATGTAAACAGCCTCTTCGTTTTGTACAAACGTATCCCATTGTGCTGCAACATTATGTACATTAGAGCTGTGCTGAAACCACCGCAGTTGCAATGTGCTGCGCCGCAATGCATCTAGGTTTTGTGGAAAAGTCGCCGTTGTTGCAAGGTTTTTTTACTGTTATGCACGTCAACCATGTGCCAAAGCCACCAAAATTGCAATGTGCTGCACCACAAAGCACATGAGGTGTGTGGTGAAAGCACACTTATTAAATATTGCTTGCGTTAGATGTGGACATTTTTAATGCAAACAATTATTTCTTCATGCCAAGCACTTTGCAGCAGGAAATTTTATGTCCCGTGTCGGTTCGGTATTTTCCAATGAAAGCAAAAATACGTCTCACAGTGAGCCCGAACGTGTCTCTCAGCAAAACGACCAGAAACCCTAAGCATTTGGCCACTGACGTGCACATAGTTCTCGCTCCTCTATGCGTAGTTAGGTGTATGGGATTTTGGCACGTGTATTACAGTGCATAATATATGTAGGAGCATGTGTGCATATTCAAGTTGCTTATCAAAACGAGAGCATGTGAGTCTCTCCCATTGTTCCTTTGTGACAGGACTGAGAGGTGCTTTGTTATGATGCACCACGTTTTGGATTCGCTCACACTTCCAAGCGGCCTTCAGAGCGGCCGCTCCTCAGATACCGCTGCACCTTGGCTGGCACGCCTAAATAAACCGTGGCTATGGCGACTACCTCAATTCACTGCCTTCCACAAATTGGTGGCCAAGACGGTCAAGCCCAGCCTTGCCGGCGCCCACCTACATATTGGTGACCCAGACGAGCAAGCCCAGCGTTGCCAGCCTAAGCGCACCAACTCTACCGAGGCAAATAACGTGCCCTCACGCAGTTCTTCGTACATCTCGGGGTTCTAGAGTGTCCGGGAATAATACATCAACATGCTGCACCTAAGGTTCGCCCAGCTAGACAGATATTTCCTTCTCAACGAGGTTCCATGACCCGGCTGTGTTCCAGGCTCTGCCTGTGTACCAGGCACCGGCTGTCATGCCCCATCCCCGAACTATACGCGGACTTGGGGGCAGCCGTCCTTGCTCACTACATCGCCTACAGCGCTCATTCACAACAGCTCTCGCCATTTGAACCGTCGCGTTGTTCCGTGTGTTATCACACATTGCTTGCGTCCACCCGTGCTGTTGATCAGCACGCGCCAGCCCCAGCATCAGACCTCTACTCTGTTCGTGAGCCTCCTTCCCATCTCAAAGGCAACGGCGAGGCGACTATTTCCATCGCTTTTTATGTCCCCAGGTTGGAGAAAGAAAAGGAAAAATAAAGTTGGGGGAAACCCGCACCACCTGTGAGGTATAACGGGCATAAAGCCTAATAGAAATTAAATGAATAGGGTCTTCAGAGGCAAACCAAAATGAATTAAGAGAAAAAACAATATATAATAAAAAACAAGGCGGAAGTTAGCTTGTAATGTCGGAAATGAATAATTGGATAGAAAAGTTGGTGGGGTGAAAAGTCAGCAACAAGGAACTCTGAAAACTGCCTCCGGAAATAAACAAATTACCGTCTGCAAGGAGCGCCCCTACCCAGACCCGGACCGCCCCCCAGGGCCACCCGCCTGCGCCTGCGCAGGGACCCGCAAGACTTGCGTATTTTATCGCAATGTTTCATATGCGCCGGTGCGTCCTTCCTCTCAGCCAGACTCTTACCTCCTCGAATCGATGCCAGCGGTCTGGTAGCCAATGGTAGTACCTAGTAGGAGGTGACCATGAGGCGTGGAGCTTTCTACGCCTTCCGCTAGGCCAGCTCTTCTATCTTTTGGCAACCTATGCACGTTGCCCAAAGAGCTCATCGCGGCAAGACGTGTATTCCATCAATGGACCGTTAATGTATGTCAAGGACTTTGCGAAAGCCTTTTCCTGCCCATCTGATGCGCCGATGGCAAGGCACCGTAATTGTTCTTTTGCCGCGCACCGACAAAACTATTGACAATATTTTCTCAATAGTTGCGAGCTGTTCAACGTGTAAGAGCATTAACCATTTCATTCTTTTGCGTTAGCTGACTTTGATATTTTGGGCACGTGGCATGAGACTGCCTGTTTATTTATGTCACGAATCTTTTTTATCGCCATATCCTTCCGCAGCCGCCCATTTCTGGCTGTTCTTTTCTTATGGTGCATTTATATGTTTACACTTGCTCATTGTGGCGTGCGGTGCTAATCTTTTTTTCTCGCGAAAACAAAACGGTTACAAGGAAGTGAATGCTATTGAATTTGTGACGTGCACTGTAAGATTTTTTTCGTCTTGGTTATTGTTTTCTTTTCCTTTGTAAAGTCTAGCCTCTCAGTTTATCAAGTTGTCATGCGCATTTGGCCTAAACTTAAATATATTTATAGGAGAATATTACGCGTAACGTATATTGCATGGAATGACATTCACGAATACTTCGGGCTTTATTTAAAAAGAGTATTATTTATCTCGTAAATCTTTAATACAAACTGTGACTTCGGCAGCAGTCGCTAGTACTTAAATTGTTCAATCTGTTAGGTGTGATGTTAACATGCAACGCATTCTGAGCACTACTGCGGAAACTGAAGCAAAGTCGTGTTTGTTGCGTAGAGATCGCTTTGTTCAATAGTTCATATTTTTCGTAATATGTAGCGCTTTTGCAAGAAGGCCTAAACGTGGGCAGCGACAGCAAGCTTTAACCATAGCATCAAGCATTTGACTCTGCGGAACACCCCCACGTCTGCTACCCAGACACCCTTAACGTCAAGATTACGTGCAAGCTGTCGAAATCTATAGCTCGTGAAAATTCCATGACGCAACGGGAGATGGGAGAATGCTGATGATGGGAGAATGAGGATGATGATGACGATCATCACCATCATCAGCCTGGCTACGCCTATTGCACGGCAAAGGCCACTCCCATACTTCTCCAACTACCCTAGTCATATGATAATTGTGGCTGTGTTGTCCCTGCAAACTTCATCTCATCCGTCAACCTAATTTTCCGCGGCCCCCTGCTACGCTTACCTTATCTTGGAATCCAGTCCGTAACCCTTAATGACCATCGGTTACCTTCCCTCTTCATTACATGCCCTGCCCATGCCCATTTCTTTTACCTGATTTCAACTAAGATGTCATTAACTATAGTTTGTTCCCTCACCAAATCTGCTCTTTTCTTATGCCCCTTAACGTTACGCCTTCGTTCTTGTTTGCATAGCTCGTTGCGTCGTCCTGAATTTATGTAGAACCCTTTTCGTAAGCCTCCAGGTTTCTGCCCCGTAGGTGAATACTGCTAAGACGTAGCTGTTATGCACTTTCTCTTCAGAAATTATGACAACCTGCTCTTCATGACCTGAGAATGCCTGCCAAACGCACTCCAGCGCATTCTTATTTTTCTCATTATTTCAGTCTCATGATCCGGATCCGCGGTCACTACCTGCCCCAAGTAGATGTATTCCCTTACCCCTTCCATTGCCTCGCTACCTATCGTTAACTGCTATTCTCTTCCGAGACAGTTAAACATTACTTTAGTTTTCTGCAGATTGATTTTTAGACTCACCCTTCTGCTTTGCCTGTCCAGGTCAGTGAGCATGCGTTGCAATTGGTCCCCTGAGTTACTAAGCAAGGCAGTATCATCAGCGAATCGCAAGTTACTGAGGCTTTCTGCATTAACTCTTATCCCAAATTCTTCCCATGCCAGGTCTCTGAATACTTCCTGTAAACACGCTGTCAATAGCATTGGAGAGATCGTATCTCCCTGCCTGACTCCTTTCTTTATTAGGATTTTTTTGCTTTCTTTATAGAGGACTACGGTGGCTGTTGAGCCGCTGTAGATATCTTTAAGTATTTTTTACATACGGTTCGTCTACACCCTGATTCCGCAATGCCTCCATGACTGCTGAGGTTCCGAAAGAATCAAACGCTTTCTCGTAATCAATGAAAGCTGTATGTAAGGGTTCGTTATTCCGCAAAATGACGCGAGAAACTCATTTGGACTTTTCATCACGTCGGTACAATGCCCTCTAGAGTTACTGGCCAATAAAATATTACGGGTGTTACGTGACAAAACCCTCATCTTATTATGAGGCACGCCGTAGTGGGGGTCTCCGGAAACTTGTACTACCTTGGGTTCTATTACCCCTACCTAAATCTAAGTACGCGGGTGTTCTGGCATTTCGCTCCCATCGAACTGCGGCCGCCGTGGCTGCTATTCGATCCCGCGACCACGTGCTCAGCAGCCCAACACCATAGCCACAGAGGAACCACGACGTGTTTCCTGGGCATCGCCACAATATCCTCTTGACGGCCGGAATTACAAATGATCCTCAGCAAAACAATTCCAGAAATCGAAATATTTACCTGTCTACTGACGTGCAACAGTCGAGAGAGGAAGTACATAGAATGGTAGAGAGGTGATAATTTGAAGAGGCAGAGAATGGATAGAACAGATGCCTTTCCGAAAGGAGTAAACAACAGCCTTTCCACTCTTCGTTTGTAATTCCCGTAGATATGGAAAGGGCAACAGAGAGAAAATGTAGCATAGGAAGACGAGGCAGCGCAACCGGTACA
The DNA here is from genome assembly GCF_050947875.1 of Dermacentor variabilis. Lineage (NCBI taxonomy): Eukaryota > Metazoa > Arthropoda > Arachnida > Ixodida > Ixodidae > Dermacentor > Dermacentor variabilis. The sequence goes on from NC_134578.1 coordinate 90,955,666, forward strand.
CACGCGAGCGGCTTTGAAGGCGTCGCTTGTCCGTTATACGTGAGGCGTGGCCAATGGAAATTGGTTCGCATTTTCAAGCGGGAATTCAAAGGATTACGAAGTTTTATTTTGACGTTTACTCTCCGTTCAGCTCAGGCCTGTGTTTCCATCACCTTGTGGTATGTTGAACGGGTGCGGCAGGAATACAGCGTGCGCACATAACAACAGCGGTCAAGCCAGCAGCGGAAAGCAGGACACTATCATGCCTCCATTACAGAGCTCATTGGGGAGAGCACGATGACGGGTCCACTTGGCGTTGTTCTTCTTGCAGCCAAACGCACTGCGCGTCGCTGGTGTCCCTGGAAGTCTTCTATCTCTCGCACGCAGGCCGAGCATGAGTCGTCGTTATTGTGACCACACGGCGCCGTAGCACAGCTGTAGCGGAGTGTGCTGAAACCTTTTTCACGGCAGCTGAAGTGCTTGTGCAGTTATAGTTCTCGCAAAAATTATAGTTAAGAAGTTAACACGCAGTAAATGAAAGCGTTAAACCACATTCTTTGATCTAGTCTACATCAGGGGTATTTCCTCTAGCCTTTCCGAACGAATCACTGTGCGGGTTTTCTCCGGTAAAATTTTATTGTGAAAAGAAAATCTATGTATATAGCCGAGCAGGACAGCTTACCCCAGCGACATTTTTAAGACAATTAAGAATTGAGGGATAAATGAAAAATTTTAACAAATCAGACATAATTCTTGTATTCAGTATAACAAACCAGATAAATCAAGAATGAAATTTTAGTTATCCAGTCAGTTCTACGGTGCTTTCCGGACTTTACATATCTAAATCATCAGCGGTAAGTATATCGAATAACATAAGGAGCCATGTTAGTGAAATCTACTAAATCGGGGCAACGAAGCTGTGCCGTTTGCGACGAAAACTGGCGGTCAGCTCCAAACCAGTAAAAATTTGAAAGGTTCCTTAAGCTTAGCATTTCAGAGCGGAACGCGACAGTATTAGAAGATCCCTAACTCCTTGTCGTGCTTCCCTGCTACCGCAGCTTTCTTGCGAATACGCGGAGGCAAGTGCCATCTTGAACGTGTTGTTGCAAGGAACGGAGTGGACCGCACCGCTCGATGAATGGTAGAAACGCTGGAAGAAGGAGTTGTGTTTGAGTTTCCGCCTAAGAAAACTATGTTTTCTGGTATATTCAAATTACAGTCCGATGCCGCTACCATGTCTGTACACTCTTAGTCAATACTTCCTTAAAACAACGCATATAACGCGGGAGAGAGAGAGAGAATAAACATTGATTTCGTAAAGCGAGTAGAAAGGTTCCTCGATGAGTGGGGCCCTCAGTCCAGGGCTCCATTGCCATGCGCGACTTCGCGAGCCCGCTGGATCAGCCGTTGCTGTTCCTGCCGGCTTGTGCTGAGCAGCGCAGACTCCCAAGAGGAAAGGGTAGGGTTAGGTATAGGAGGAACACCTGAAGGGTTAGGGCATTCCCATATGGAGTGATACACCGTGGGTTTAGCCCCACAGTGGGGACAATATGAAGGGTACAGGGTGGGATGAAATATATGTAGCATGTGGAGACAAGGAAATGAATTGGTCTGCAGTTGCCGCCAGACAGCGGCATCTGCTCTGAGGAGGGGGATAGTTATGGCGACTTTGTCGGTAGTACTCGAGCGTCTCAGTGTACTGTGGGGGCTCTGGCGGTGCGTCGTCTGGGTTGGACAGCTCTTCCGATGGTGCCCGGCCAGTCAGACCTCGGACTACCGCATTAACGCGTTCATTACCATGGAGAGAGGCACTGAAAAGGCGACACGGACAAGCGCAATCTTGTAGCCACCTTAGTGTACCTTGTCCACTCTGGCACTAGTCACTTCATCTTTCATTTAAGCGGCCCCATTCGTTGCAGAGAAGGGGGCCGCTTGGAAAATGTCACGCATAACGTCAAAGGTTTATGCTGTATTTCAGATCAAATCCGTGCGGCTTACTAAGCTGCTCAAATATTATGCGGCTCAAGATTATGTGGTCTGAAGGGCATTTTTCATGAAAAAGGCGCCACCCGGAGGAATTTTCACGAGCTTTCATATATATATAGCTTAGGAGCACATGATAGGAAATGTCTAACAATCATCTTGCAAGCATCGAAACACACATTGAACAAACGTGGGCACACTGGGAAACGAACCCGACTACACTGCGTCACAACCGTACACTGTAACCACGTCAACACATCGCTACGTTGACATGGATGATTCGCATAGCTATTTGAACATACATTTGTGCGTAAGAGGGCGCCGTTTTATGTCATTTGGTCACCGTCGGCGATCGTGTGTGGAATACATATCTCGTGCAACTGTTGCCGATGCTTATTTGGTTCGTGATAGCAAACATGTATTTAAATAAGTAGAAGTATACGCTTTTAACAGCTGTCATGTGCGGCACAAAGCCTAGAAGTTTAAGATAACTGAGCATGGGATCTGCGCCAACACAAGCTACTTCGCTAAGCGAATGTGGGTCTTCAATAATTTGTCTTTATTCGCTATGCTGCGAATTGTTCGGTGCAGTCGCTGTTTAACCGGGAACTTGGCTTTGTCTGAGAAACTTTCAACCTCGTTCACAAGGCTCAGTCAAATATGATCCGCCGCCAACATGCACGCCTATCGAGTATGGCCCTAGCGAGTATGGGCCTTCATCTCTCGGGGATTAACATTTTACATTATGGTGCAAGTTACCATGGCCTAGCCCAAAGGGCTGTGTGTCAGATAGTACTATCAGCGTCAAATGAAATGTGAGCAGCGGAGCGCGTGGCTCAGGCATAAGTAAGGGTATAGTGCACGCCGTCTAGTTATCGCCATTTACAGGCGCGCACATTCAGTTTGGCCGCACTGCGTAAGTTTGCCGACAGAGAGAGCGAATTTCCGCACAACCTGCAAACCGCACGGGGGAATCAATCTCTATGATGGCGCAAAGTGCAGCACGCTCACCGCTGTTCGCGTTTCATTTGTCGCCGACGGCACTTATGGTTTCGGCGACAATACTGCTCATAAACTGCAATATTTTCTGTTCTGTTTTCTTTTATTTTCTCCCTTCCAATCTTAAGAACCACAACAGAAGCAAAAATATCTCACTATATGGGGATCGCGCACTGCGACCAAACAGGATTCGCGCTCTGGTCGATTGTGATTACTGAACGGCACGCGCTATACTTTCACTTTTTCTTCGGCGACGTTTTATTTGACGCTGATAGTCCACGGATACGTCATTGCAACTACGAGATTCTCATGTTAACTACATTTTCGTCATTAATAACACTGAATAGCATTATTTTCATAACAAAGACTCTTCGTAATGATTTGCATGACAACTATTCATGAAACGGAAATAGAAAATAATTTGTATTTACTATTAAATATGAATAGTACAAATGAATGATTTACAGGAAGCAAGAAGTTCATATTATGTTTCAACGGAGAAGCATGGCGAATCCACCCCTTGTCCTTACGGGCCAAATTTTGAAGGAAGAAGAAGAAGAAGAAGAAGAATTCTAGGAGTTGCGCATACCAGCCTCCATGAACTTAAGTTCTTCCAGGTCCCACACTGCTGTCGTCATAAACGAGGCATCCACGGAAGCCGGGAGGTGGCAATGCTCCGTCTTCTGCGCCTTTGCCGCTGCGGTGGTTGTCTTTGTCGCATTGGTGATATTGGTGAGCATCTACCTAAGCACTGGCAACGCTGGCGAGGCGAAGCCATCGACGAACACGAACAGCCGTTTTGTTGCCCGAAAGAAGCGCAGCAGACCTTGCGGTACGTGAACGTCAGTGTCGACCCATGCTACGATTTCTTCGCGTACGTTTGCTCCAACGTCATCAAATCTCGAAAGTGGCAGGTTACCAGTGTGCAAAGCGAGCTCGATCGCATCGTGATTAACGGCGCAATGCCAACCGACGTCAAGCGCAGCCGAGCAGATTTCCTCGTTCACTACTTCAGGTCTTGCGTTAAAGAGGTGGAAAAAATCGATGACTTCGTCTCCGACATAGCTGACACCCTGGTTCGTAAGGATAGGAGTCTACTAAACAGGATGGACAGCAAGAAAGCATTTGTTCATGCGACGGCAGTAGCAGCCAAGTACCAAATCACCACAGCATTGCATCTGTTATACCACCCCCAATTTGATGAACATTCCATTAACTACAACGCAATTTTTATTGATAGCACATTCACGAGTAAAATAGTAACTGCTTCTGTAGTCACTCTCAACTTCGGCCTAAACGTGAGCATGAATATCAAAAGTGCTTTTGAATACACAGCCGTCATAAGCAGCCAGATCTATACCGGCGAAATAGAACCCACAAATTACACAACGGCCAACCGCAGCAAGTTCAATAAAGAAGTGTGGCGCATTGAAGACCTCGAGGAAGGAACGGACTCTACCGGTTACCCGCTAAGCAAGGCACAGTTATTCACAGCTTACGGTGCAGACCGCCTTGGAAGAATGCATCACATCCTCTCCACTCTGCAGAACAACGATATTGAACAAGGTGTCATAGCTTCTTACTTCCTTTGGCACAGCGTCATGAGCATCAACGCTGAATTCCACGCTTTTTTTTATTCCACACTGCAATCTGGGCTCCAGACTTGCAAACGAAGTATGGAAAAAGTATTCCAGCTTTCGCATTCCTTCAGTGTGGACTTACTTACGAGCACCGAAAAGGACGCCCACGCTCGCGCCACTTTCCCCGCGGTACAAGGCGCCGTGAGAGCAGAGTGCCATGCGAGCGGCCTCTTTCAAGACGACGACGACATCAAACTTCTCAAGTGCTTCTTCCAGAGCCTAACGCTTTACACTCCGGCCGAAATTCGTCGCAGTACAACCCTGATTCCGAAGCCATCGCGTGATTTCTTTGAGAACCTGCTACAAGGCCGCGAGTACAACTTCCAGGCTGAAAAGGATGTGCTTAAATTCATAGTCAAAGATGACGTGGATTACTAGAGGCCACTAACCCTCATTGGCCGCAGACGAATCTACCTACCCACCGAAATCTACAATTTTATCCACGCGCGCACGGAAAACGTTCACCTAACAAACACGGCGGCGCTTGGCCGTACACTAGCAGAGGCCCTGTGGTTGAAGTTGTTTTATCGTATTCCGTGGACTTCGGGGACATTGGCAAATATGTTGCGGCTGAGGCAGTGCTACCACACGTTATACGGCATCGACACTCCAGACAACAGACATGATAGGACTACCTTTGTCACTGCGCTCGGTCTCTCATCCGTCCTGAAGGCATTTAAGAGGCCGGCTTGGCACAGCGTAAAGCCGGCGTGGAGCTTGCTGCGCCTTTCGCTCAGCCAGCTCTTCTATATTTTGACAACCTATGCGCGTTGCCCGAAAAGCTCATCGCCAGAAGACGTCCATTCCATCAATGGACCGTTAATGTACGTGGATGACTTTGCAAAAGCGTTCTCCTGCCCATCTGGTGCGCCGATGGCAAGGCATCATCAGTGTTCTCCCGCCGCGCGTAATGATAAATGATAATGATAATGATAATGTGCTGTACAATTGCGTGCTGTTCAATGCCCAAAAGAATGAACCATTTTATTTGTTTGTTTTACCCGGATTTGAAGTTTTTAGTTCCGTGACGTCAAGAATATGTGTCATATATGTAATGAATATATGCCATGAATCTGTAATAGGTTCATGTATTTCTGTAGTCGCTCATTTCTGGCTGTTCATTATGTGCTAGCATGTTTAGACTTGCTGACACTGGCGAGCGGTGTTAAAATTTTTCTCGCGGAACGAAACGACAACTTAGAAAAATAAAACACGATTGAGAATATTAACAGCGACGCAATATTATTTATGTCTTGCTAAGTTTTTTCTTTTTTTGTGAAGTGAAGCGTCTCAGTTTATTCTCTAGTTAGGCTAACGTCAGCAACCTGGATATATTCATAGGAGCTAAATAAATGAAATATATTTTGCATGTAAACAAATTAGGCGATAAGTCTAGCTTTATCTTAATTAAATACTTTTTAATCATGTATATTCTGAATACTAACTGGCATTGAAAGCCGGCTCTACATCTATGAGGTGTTGAATCTGACACGTTCGATGTGAACATTTATTGCATTTAGAGCACTAGAACGGAAAATGGCACAATGTGATGCCGCTTAGGTTACGCATGATCTGTTTATATATGCGTATTTGTTTGAAAAAAGCAACCCTTTCGCACGAAGGCCCATATGTGGAGACCGACAGCAAGACTTGAACGTAGCCTCAAGCATAGGACTCTGCGGAACACCTTTACGTTTTCTACCTACGCCCAGAGAACATTATCGTCAACCTTAGTTGTCAGCTTTTTAACTCAAATACTCGAAAACTCCGCGAACCTAATACGTGAAGGCATAGGTAGGGAACTTGAAAACCGGGAATGGAAAGAGAAAAGCAGAAAGCAGAGAGGTTAACCAGAATAACGTCCAATTGTCTGCCCTACGCCGGGGGAATGGGAAAGGGGAAAACAAAGATGATAGCGAGAGAGAGGAGGCAAGAAAAGAAGGAAATTAGCGCTGAGTTCGCTGCCGCGTGTGGTGCAATAGTGAGTGCACTAATAACCATAGACGTTCACACAAGCACGTGAGAAAAATCCAGTATTTTTAGTATTGTTTGCCCGTAGTGCAGACGTTTATTATTTCCAGGGAATAATTGAGGCCCTTTATAAAGAATGATCTAGCCTGATCGAGCCTGACAAAGAAATAATTCTAACATCACTCTCCTTTTTCAGCTATTTTGGTTTTGGTCGATCCCAACTGCTTCAAGGTTTTCTCGGAATGAACTTGCTTGAGGCAAGTATGACTCTATCATACCTTGTGCGACCTCAAAAGGGTGACACAGATAATATCGAAATTTCGTTGTCATATGCATGTGCTTGTACACCTTCAAAACGTTGTCTCCAACTGAATCCATATTTCATAAACCATTAAGCAACTTTTGGAAAATCGTACATCGAGCTGGAATTTGTAACTTTTACGACAAGCTTGGGAGGCTTGGCAGTTATGCTTTAAACAAGCATTTGATCAACGGTAGATCAGGAGTGCCTCGCTCTATTGATAAATTGTGCTCTAAAGAATGACACAAGTTAGGCTCCTGGCTGCTGGCTTTTTTAGGCTTGTAGCGCACCTCAGAACGAGCAAAAAGGAAGGTGCCTTTTCACTACAACCATCGTGCCTGAGAACATTAAAAAAAAGTGAGTTGTTTAAAGAGAAGCCTTTATTGCCTCTTCCTTTGAGTGTTCCACTGATGCTGCAGTCGTGATCTTGAATGTTGCGACAGGAGGTTGTCCAGAGCGAGCATATACAGGAACGAACGTGCCAGAGGGAAAAGGCGGCACGAAAAACTGATGACCTTTTTATTGTGTCGCTTCTATGCTCGCTAGATTCCTCGTGCTCCTGTGTTCATGTCCTCGGGAATACCCTCTTGACAACTGTAGTTATCGGCGACTCCTGCAACAGAATTGTAGAAACTGAATCATTTACTTTCGCACTGACGTGCAACAGTGCAGAGGGTAGGGAGGTAAAATGGTAGAAACGTGGTAGATTGAGGAGGCCAAGAATGTGAACCGACGCAATCCCGAAACGCATTGGCTTTATTCACTCGTAAGTCCTATACATCGTGGGGAGTGCGGCAGAGGAAAAAATGTACCTTAAGAAAGCAAGGGAGCCCTACTACTACACCCTTAGCCTAGGGTGTAGGACTCCGGAGCATCAGGTGCGGTCAGTACCCCGCACCTCCACCACTGTCGGAGTACAACACGGACATGGACAGGGAGATGTTCTTCAAGAACCGCAGGGCAACTTGTTCAAGACAAACAGGCCAGAGACACGTCTTCTTGGTCCTCGCCGAATCTCCCTGACCAACTAGATGAGTCGGTTAATGTCCCTATCTTCGTTGTAGTCTATATAGAACACACGCGTCGATATCATGTTTAGATAACACATGATATTAGGGATGTTTTAGACCCGATATGTTTGCTGCGCTGTTTGAAGCCATTTCTTTCAATTAAGATACGTCTGAATACATGTATTCAGATCGATTCGGCCTCCCTAAGCACCTTTATCGGGGTGAGTTGGTAGCTGGTCATTTTACCTATTAAATGGCACCATAAAAATAGACACAACATGAGAAAAAAAAACGGACAGGGCATTATCTTATCAAGGAGGTATGCAAGGTGCCTTAAGGCTTCACTGTACTTCTGCCAATACACCTAGATCTGTATAGACAATTTGGAGCTGCCGTTCTTGCTGTTGGCGATGCGTGCAAGAAAATAAAGAAGCCAATTAATTGGCTGTAATTTGATACAGTTTTCATGAGGAATTGAGCGCGTGTGATAAAATAGGCTAGCATTTGAGTACCGCATTAGCCCATGATTGTGGGTATACAAATTTCAAATAAAACGCAACCAATTCTTACGCTTATAAAAATTTATTGATCTCCAATCTGCCGCTTGGCAATGTCTACAAACAATTATCAGCACGAAAAGGTTGTTGCATCGAACAATTACGTAAATTTGACTGGCTTGCCTAGTTTGAGTTCAGGGGGTTGGCTAACTCGAGAAATCTTTAAGGAAGCTACTACATTTGCGACACCTCCCTTTAGATCCGCGAGCTGCTTCAAGCCCATCCGTGGGACGAGCTGCATGACTTGCAGTTGGAGACGGCGTCCACACGTTTTAAATGTCGCATACGGGATGATCATCCTCCCCATGTGCAGAGCAAGAAGAGAGAGAGAGAAATTTATTTACATAAAGGCAGAGAGGTCGGCCTGCACTGGCCTGCTACTCTACGCTGGGGAAGAGGGACGGGGAGGGAAAGGGCTGATGAATGATGATGGTATAAGGAAGATATGCGTATATACAAATTGACAGAGTTGTGGCCTCTTTAAGCCGTGCGTTCAGCCCAGTGGCTTGAAGAAAAGCTATAGCGGCTCTTGTTACCAGGGCTGCGCTGTTTGCATTAGGCCAAGGACCTAAAAGAAACTCGTCCGATAGCGGTCTATTATGGATCTTTGCAATGGAAGAGACAAGTTGCTGTCGTTCTTGTGCGTAGGCGGGATGCACACAAAATATTTGTTCAAGTGTTTCTGGTACCTCAGAGCATTCACAGTTTTGGCTAGTATCACTGGCACCTAGCATATGGCTATAACGGTTGGTGAATGCGACACCAAGGCGAATTCGGTGCACCATGCTCGTGTGGCCTCTTTTGAGCTTGTGAAGCATACGAAATTTCATTTCTTAGTCCCATCTGTATAATCGCTTGTGTCGTCGATCTGGTTTGGTCCAGTGTTCTAACGTAGAGTTGCGGTTTACGCGACGAAGTAGGGCGTTTGTGTCTGTACGTGAGAACGGAATGCGTACTTCACAAGAATTATCTAAAGCAGTTTTCGCTTTAGCGTCTGCCTGTTCATTCCCGATCAGGCCACAGTGTGAGGGTATCAACTGAAAGGTGACATTGTGGCCATTTCTATTTGCGTGATCGAGGCGGTCTGTAATTTCTATAGCCATGGAATAATAGGGCCCCGTCTGAGGACACAGTCAATCATTTGAAGAGCTGGCTCGGCAATGCGGCCATGCATATCGGCCATGCGTGAGGAGGCTCCTCGGAGAGAAATCGAAGTGCCTCCCGCATAGCAACAAGTTCTGCGGCAGTTGATGTTGAGCTATGGTCTAGTTTTCACCGCCGAGCGATGATATGTGGAATGACGAAAGCTGCAGTGGAGGCATATGGTGTGACAGAGCCATCGGTATACACGTGTACAGTATCTCCGTACTTTGCGGAAACGTGCCACAGGGTGAGTTGCCTGAGGACAATAGACGCAACGGATGACTTTTTAGTAGTTCCAGGTATCTGCAATGTAACGACAGGTTTAGGCAGAACCTACGGGGGTATGGTTCCAATACAGGCGGGAGAAAATCTCGGCGGCAAAACGCTTTGATGGTGCGATATAGTCCTTGAAGAGCTGGAACCTGGGTGGGTGGCCGGGAGCGATGACAGAAGATGGTGCCTGTGTCGGGTGAACACGCGAAGATACATTCCAAGAGGCTCGCAGAGCAAGTATACCCCAATAGGACAAGCACGAGCTTCCGTTATTGTTCCTTTGGTTGACGTGGATCGTGGGAGGCCTAAACGTGTGCGCAATGCTTGATCTTGAATGCTCTCCAGCGCGCACACAGCTAAGTCCCATGCTTGAGAGCGCCGGAATGCTGTACCGTATATACCCTAAGAATAGTGCTTGGTACAGTTGGAGTAATGACGACTTCGAGGGGCCCCATTTTGTTCCTGCAACGACGCCAAGGACATGAACAAAACTCTTCAGCTCTGACTTCAGATCGGCGACCTGTCTTGACAAAGATACTCTCCGGTCTATGACTAAGCCAAGGAATCTATGGTGTGTAACCGTAGGTATCGCTACTCCGTTAACGATTATCGGATACCTGGTCATTTGTTTTCGCGTGAATGTAATCACGGAACATTTTTCTGTTGAGAGTTGGAGGCCTTGACGCCGCAGATACTTAGCTGTGAGTGTCACTGCACGTTGAAGCCTAGCACGCATTTGGGGACGGGTGGCTCCAGATGTCCATATGAATATGTCGTCCGCATATGTGCTTATCTTCACCGTGCTAGGCTGTTTGGATGCAAGGCAAATCAATGCAACATTTTGAAAAGAGTTGGACTGAGAACTCCTCCTTGTGAAACACCTTGATGTATATGGTACTGTCCGGTGTCGCCATCATTTGTCGACATATACACCGTGCGGCCACTGAGGTAGCTAACAATCCATGCATTTAGCCGACCACCGACGTCTAAATCTTCCAGTGAATCAAGGATTGCATAATGCAGTACATTGTCGTATGCACTCTTAATATCCAGAAAAACAGCACCAGCTAACCGACGGCGACTTCTTTCTTGTTATTTGTTATTTCTCTCCAGAAACCATTCCAGCCCAGACAAGACCATTCATTCCTTTACTATGCCGATGCAACTGGCTAAGGCGATCGGTCTGTAGGAGGAAAGCTCGTTAGGGTATTTCCCCGGTTTAAGCAACGCGACAATGCGACTGCATTTCCAACAATCTGGAACATTTCCTGTCTGCCACATCGTATTATAATAGGATAGAAGAAGACGTCGTGATTCGGTGCCAAGGTGGCAGAGTGCAGCGTATGTGATTCATTGTGGTCCTGGTGCCGATGAGCGTCGAGAAACCGAAATCGCAGCGTCAAGCGCTTGCATCGTAAGTGGTACTTCGAGTCGCTCATCAGGTGACGGGGGCGCGATGGTGACAAGGGATGAAGTCACTGCATTAGATGCGTCCACAATGAGTTTACAGTAGTCCGCTGCTACCTACAATGCGGTCCGGCGTTGATGTAGAGCCACCGCACGCAATGGGTGTCTTTGTTGTGGAGTTGCATGGAGACTGTTTGATTCGGACTGTGTCATTTACTACTTTCTGAAATGTGAAGCTTCGTGCAAGTACCGTATCATCTAAAACGAATTCTAATTCCTTTTGATTTGAATGCGGCATTGAAATCAGTTTCACTATGGCCACGCGACATAACTTTGTTTGGGCTAAAGCTAACTCCAAGGGAAATATATGGGCAGAGGTGTCGCATTTACTCAATTCCAACAAACGTTTTCTTTTTCTTCTTGAAGATTTTTGTTGCTTGAAGCCATCCCCTGCGTTAAATACGAGTAACAGAAAAATTCAGATTTTGAGGGACCACAAGAATTCTCCAAAATATGGTGGTGGGAACACAGTTTGCTCTGTTACCACCAGGGAAACTGTCGGGTGGCATAAGCTGAATCTGCTCGTGAACGTCGATCTCAAGAGCAGCATGACACACCCAATGGCGGCCCATGATGTACTATCACCTGGGTCCGAAGCGAGCAAGAATAACGACAATGCATAAGTTTAAGTACCCCATTCCAAAATAAGAGCAGCCAAAATATCTTCCTATGGTAATTGTTTTGGTGTCCTACCTTTTGAAGGGCAACTAATACCGTTAGCGTATGTTACCTTCTGCCGTAATTGAACCGGAATATAACAATAACTGTAGATAGCACATTCTTATTCTTGTAAGATGTAACTGCTGCTAATCACAGCTTCTGATGCAAAGAACTTAAATATTCGCTCCAATTTAGTGGAGGCGTGGCAAGAAATGCAGCGCAGGGTCCTCGGCCGTTTATATTTGGGAGATAATCTACTGGCCGCATAAGAGCATACCGCATTCTTATCATCTTTCATATGCGGATCTTCACTGCTCTTTGTGGCGTATATGACTTTTTCACACATGACCCTCCTTCCGAGCCCGCATATGTGCCTTTAAACGTGCGCCACGCCGATGAGTACCACTTATATCCGAGAGGTCAACCAGGACTTGACTAAGACTGTATCAGCACCAGTAAGGCTTTTGTTGACGTGCTAATTTTATATCTGTGTAGTGCCCGTGTCAGTATTCATTTGCGTTGTCAGTTTTCACAGGCAAGCAGTGTCCCTATAACTCGAACACTATTTTAGTGCCATTAGACACGGGGAGAACAAGAGGGCTGTACTACGAAACAATCCTCACACACGTTTAATAAGGGTGCTCAAAGACAGCAGCCCCGTCCGCACTCTCAAATAATCGAAAAGCGCCAAATTATTTGTCGAAAAAGATCCAAGGGAACATACAGTGCATCTGACGCATGCGATAACCATTTCCTTTATCGGAAGCATAAAACTCTTACTGCTAAGCAGTAAAAATGTTAACCTTTAACAGGGCGCTTGTGTTCCTTTGCGGACTTTCTCTGTTATGATAATCCCGCACACAAAGCGTGCGAGTAGCCGCTGCTCATCCCTCCGGTTCTGATGACAAGTGCGATAGCAGCAGGGAGAGGCGCGAAATGCAAGAGGCCCATGAGCTAAGTCACTACTATCCTTGCTATAACTGTCAGGTGCATTTTAAGAACGTAGGTGTTCTAAAGACTCTAATATAAACTAATGAGAAGTAAATCATTTAATTAGACGTTTCGTGTTGGCCTAATGTCCGTAGAGCTGATGGAAAACAGTAAATTTACTACCTGGGCATAAAGGGTTTTAGCTTTACTAATGCATTTACTATAGGTTGAGCGAGTATTCGAACTTTCGAATACGAATAGCTGGTGTGTAATATTTTATCCACATTCCAATATGAACTGTTCGGTATTTTCGAATATTGCAACCAACCAAATATTTCGCAGCAACTAACTGTTAAAATCGGTTTAGTGTTCTCCACCTGCTGAACAAAGTGTCGCGGACTATACACTGTAAACCAACTAACACCCTTAAGAATCTTTAAGGGTGCCAAATCGGTCTGTATCTCACGCTTACATCTCTAAGGTTGTAAGGGCCTGCGCTATAGACAGAAAGCACCCGTAAACATGTATATCGCTTTATCATGCAGTTATCAGAATTAAAACAGCGAGAAAGATTTTGACGCCATACAGAAACAAAATCGGTAATGCAAGCGTTGTTTTCTGTTTCGCGGTGGAAGTGTGACGCTAGTTCACACTCCTTGGGCTAGACCGTTTATACACATACATAAATTCCCAATAATGAACAGACGCAAGAACTGCACTCTTCGTAGCACAATTGGTAGTGCAACGTGCGCGTAACGCGGAGGTTGTGGATTCTGTCCTCACCGTGAGCAAGTGGTTTTTTCCGTCATTTCACTTTAGCTTCTCATTTTTACGCTTCAAATAGAAACAACAAATAATTTCCATTATGCTTTCCTTTTCTTCGTTATCTGTTGGTTCTATATGCTTCTGGCTTACAAATATGTGCTAGCGTTCCTTCAAAAATACTGTTTTATAAAGCCGGGCCCCTCGGTTCCTACTCTTTGCCTCAATTACAATACAACAGGCTATTTTTGCTAATTCGTGTGCTTCTCGTCTTTCTTGCAGTCTAATCATGTGGCATTTGTACCTTTTATGTGACAACCAGCGTTGTTCCCTTGTAACAGGCCCTTCGTTGTATCTAGTGCACACGAATACTTCATTAGCTTTTCCTTTCCTTTTCCACAAATTCTGATACTTTTTCAACTATTTATTTTGCGTTTTTGGATAGTTAGTCGTACAGCAGCATCTCATTACCGGATAGCTTGTTTGCCACTGGGCTCTAAATATGTCAATCGGCTATTCGTGCAGTTCTTTTCATGGCCGTTGCAGTGATGTTTTCGATTCTAATTGTCCCTGCATAGCGGACTGCCTATTCAGTACAAACGTGAAATAAATATGCCTGGTGTAAAAATGCGAATCTGCCTTCAGCTATTAGGCAGTCGATGCTTATTATTTGTATTAAAAATTACGATATTTTTTGTAATATTTAAATACCGGATTATGGCAGCTTGAATTTTTAATTGCCTTCAGGTTGGAAGCTTACACAAACCACATGATTCAAAAGAACACAAGCAACGTAGTTTTCCTAGCATCAAAATGTTCTTAGTCTACAAATTATGCCTTAATTTTTCGTGCTTTTTGACGGAGAAATAGATTCCGCGCAACGCACTTCGCCTCATGTAAACACGGCGATGACAATTACATGAGCTTTGTACATGCCAAATACCAGATGTTTACCCTGGATCTACCTGAAAGCCACTACGAAGTACTGATTGGTCCGAAATCCGTGAGAAACGGAAGCGATTTGTTCAGACGCTCGTGAGCAAGCTCAGCCTTCCCGATATTTACACCTTTTTTACGCAGTCGATATGTCTTATCTACCTGCTGTGTTCTAGAACCTGAATACAAAATTTGTGTCATTTGGTTTTGGTAAATTAGCTCTCTGACACGCTTGCGCACGTGTGCTAATACAGTTGAATTAGGGACACCGCTGAACCCGCAGGGTTTAAATCCATTTAAATAGATTCTGGAAATAACGTAAAAGAGCTTGAATTTTGTGAGCAGAATATGAAGCCTATGATGACCACTATGCTGTGAAGCATACTCACAATGTGAAGGCATCCGTTGGTTCATCATGGTCACGGTTGTACAGCGACATTTGGCCACCTACATGTAGCTTTTGAATATTAAACTGCGTTCTAGAAGCCCGTTCTCGAGGCAACCTTTCTAACTTATAAGTCGTTAAGATATCACCAATTGTTCATTCGTGTAACCAGAAACCAGGATATTGCGAAGTGAAAAACATTGCCGTATATAAACAGACAAAAAAGTTACTAGATCTAGCGACAATATCGCTTTAATTGCAACACTGATTAAATACCCGTGAATTATAACAAGCAAATCTGATTTTGTGTCTTCAAAGATGGTTAGCTTAGACAGCTCCAACAAATGCAGGATGATGTAAGTGATGGTAGATAAAACTTGTTGTGGACTACGCAGCGGCAGCTTTCTCGGCAATGCAGGCTTTTCAGAAGCGTCCCGCTGACATCTGCCACTGTAAAATACTGTAACCCTTAACTGCTTAGTGGAGCCGGCCGTGCGCTATCTCCTACAGCACGAGACAGTGACTCCCGAACGACAATTCTAGCTGCCTAAGCAGTGGATGCGTAATAATGTAGTTGCACCTATGTGGCCGCAATTATGAGGGAACGCTGGGAGTCAGCTGCTGCTTTGTTGGATTTGTCAGTGTGCAGTCGGCAGTGCTCGCTTTGAGTAGCGTGTGTGTAGGGGGGGGGAGGTTAGTGGCATGCTTCGCTTCCCTGTCCACACACGCCCGTATATACACCTATGACAAGCATCGTGTCACGCACGCCAAAGTAAATACAAACACATCCCACTAGACGACCACGAGCACTAGCTGTCACAAGGCAGCGAGATGCAAGCACTTCGTGCGGCCTCTAGTTTGACCGCGAGAACACCTCTAATTGCCAAATAAATGAAAGCAGTCTTGAAAGTACTGGGTACTTCAATTGTATTATTGAGATTCCTAATATGACACAAGTAGCCCGAATCAATGCCTAGATCAATTCTTGAAATACTAGTGCATACGAATAAAGGTGGGGAAATTTACCACCTGGGAACTGATTGACCCTGGGTTCTATATATGTGCCGGTTAAGAGTGCCCTGAAGAACCAATGTGGCCGATACTCTACTTGTAGCTGGTGCAGAGCCCCATTATCAGGGTTACAAACCGCTTTCTGTAGACTCGCGTAATGTTGGTCGGGACTCCAGGCGCCGTATTCTCGCTTTCAAAAGTGGAGGAGCAAATGACCTCTTTGCTCTCCTTCCCCGCGCCTCCCTCGCAAGTTCTGAGAGTGGGTAAAATAACCCCCCCCCCCGCCCTCCAGATACGCCTGAGAGGTATGTGCAAGCAATTGTTAAAATTGGGTCAACAACTGATGAAGTCATGTCCAGCAAATAAAAAAGTGCTTGTGGAGAAACGTAAGTATCGTTGAGGAAAGGAAAAAAGGTCACACCCTTCTTGTGAAGCAGATCCCTATTGCCGAGTATATTACTTCAATCAATGTTTGGTATTTATTGCACCACCTGTTGGTGCTAAAGGGAAACTGTACGCAGTAACATTGCTTAGAAGTGAATCACATGATACTTCAGATGCGCAGCCTTATTGTTTTCGTTAAAGCGCAAATCCATCGATTTTTCGAGGTGAACGAATGTCGATGAAATTCGCTGGGTACGTTCCTCTGCACACTCCCGCATGTCCTCAAAAATGAGGTTTCAGAGCTGCACATATGTTTTACAAACGAATTTAATAAATTGCCTCCAACCCTGTTCCTTACATGCTCCTCAGTCACAGGCAACATTGTGTGTGAGGTCAGGGCAGTCCCACTAAGAGCATGCCGGGATCATGCAGACGACAGCGACGAGAGCGCGGAGGAGCCGGCGTTCGTGAGCTGTTGCTGCACCTGAGAAGTTGCTGCCACAAGAGTTAGCGGCCCCTGACGACGGGCAAGTGGTGAGGTTGGAAAGTGGCGTTGCGTTATAGGCTGCACGAAGTTCATCCCTCGCCATCCGCACATACAGTTTGAACCGATGCCGATCGCAGTCAGTCGAGGGTAATCCTATACGCCACAGTCGCGTAATTCATGCGTCTGCTGCTCGCGGACCTGTGCGACTGACGTGAAGCTAATGAAGCCATGAGAATGAAGAAAACTACTTCTGTAGTTCAGTTTTGCTCATACGGATTTGAAGTAAACTATTCCTGATTTCGTAACAGTGCACACAAAAAGCGAGAAGCGACAACACGGAGCAGTATCGACATAGGTAAGTTGGCGTTTTCGACGGGAAGCAGCTCGCCGCACTCACCGGCACTTCCCTAAAAAAAGTCTGACTACCAAGATGGATGTATTTTTAAGTATTGTCATGCCAACTCAATATTTAGCTTGCGAGGTGCACTGCTTGCCTCGTATCTCAAATGGGCATCGGGCGTAGGCCCCTTCGATACAGCAGCGTAAACAACCACCTCATTCAGCTGTCAACGGTGTCTATACTGGCATCGGCGTTTCCGCGAGAAGACTACGCGTTCTCTAAATGAACGATCACACGCGCAAAGTCTTCATCTATGCCCACTTTACTGAATATATTGTGGGCATGAAGAGAATACGAAGAATGATAAGTAGGCAGCACAACGCTCCTGTATACAGTCTCCCGCTCACTGTTTTCAAAGGTGCGTGGTCGCTTCTATCAGCGCGATTCGGAGTGATGCAACGGTGCTTGAATGTACAAAATCTGCCTGTTTTGATATGTCCTAACATAATTTGATGTCAACGATGAGTGGCTAGTATTATATCTCAAGCGAATAACCGCTGGTCGCTGCACCTGCCGATAGATGTAAACAAATGCACCGTTCGGTGCTATGGACTGCCAACGGCGTTTTTGCGAGATACAAACGCGGAAAGGCGTGTTCCACATCTTACAGTAAGCACGCGAAGTGTTTCCCTGGGAAGGCGTATAACACTTAAAATAGCAAGCAGCACGTATAAAATCCGTGGTTTGGGCTACCCTTGGTCTTCATGTTGCAGCACAATATGTAGCGCATGGACGCTGGCTCTAGTGGTGGTGGGTCGAATGCGAACGGCGATTCATAGGTATCGAATTTGTCAGAATCATACCTGCTAATATTTGACAGATCCGAAGAGCTGGTGCAGCTGGCATTGGCACCCGAAGATCCGGCGTGGTCGCGATTCAGCCGAGGGTCTGCTCCTCGCTGCCAGTGGGCAAGACCGGCATGCCTTGCGCGCCTTCCCTGGTGGACACACCCATGACGTCAAACGAATAATTTCGCTCGGGTGCTTAGTCAAGTTTCGCATTCGTTGTTGCACTTTTTTTGCTCATTTAAATTTATTTTCAAATTTGCGAAATAATTCTTCTATAAGACGGGTGAGAGGAAGGTGTCGGGAACTTAAATAATCTATTACCATCATATGGTTAAATATCGCCGGAGTTGCGCTTTGAGCATATAGGGCTCCCAACATGAAATTTGCCTACATACATAAGTGAGCGCCGCTAATTTTAGCGGAGCGCCGCGTCATCATCACTGAATTCGCCGGGGCGGCCAGCCACTTGCGACGCGTGAGACCTTTGCAAACTTTGTGCTCGTTTCACAATTTCGCGATGGCTCGAGGACCGGCTAGCCATGAAGTAAGGCAGTGTTGCGTGTTATACCACTCAACAGTACCTTACTTACAAAATTAGAACACTCACAGAAAGATGACAGTCACTTACGTATCCTTGTGTGATCTGAATGCTAAAGCATTTCGACTTGTCTAAACATGAGCTTAAATTAAAACTCCACCTAAACCGTCCTGCTCAAATCTGTACCGACCTTAATGCACCTTAATATAACTTGGTCTAATTTTTACGAAGTTAATCCACATTGCTCTATTTTGCACCAACATTAATTCACCTTAATGCACCTTGCTCTGACTTGTACGAATGTTAATCCGTCTCAATTCACTTTATTTCCCCTCAAGAGACCTTAATGGCCAATAGCCTACCTTAATCTAATTTTGGGAGTGGGCCACGGCGTGCATCCGCCGCCGTGCCGGCTCACCATTGGATATTGCTGTGCGAGCCCCAGAAGATCGAGCGCCGAGGACGTGACATCACTTGGTTATGTGGATTTTCTCGCGATCCGATTTTAACTCCGGAAGCTCGCCGGGTTCTCCCCTTCATGAGGCCTTGGATTGACCCCGAAAGTAATGGATTGTCTTGAGGATGAAAAATAAAATTAACGCGTTGTATGCGAGAACTCTACAATGAAAAAAATGTACAGCCTACCTTATCAGACCAAGCAGCCTAGGTGACTGTCAGCGCCGCGTTCCAAAGGGGATGCCCATCAATCATCACCATCAGCAGCAGCATCCAATCGTGGCGCTTGAAGCTGTGTGCGTACTGTGTGTTACCGGCGCTCGCTTTGCGTTGAAGCGATAGACAGCCCGAATGTCACTTCGTTCGCTGCTGCTTCCTAGTTTCGTGGCACCAACGAGGAAACTAGGAAGACCGTGACTATCACATTTCGACGGTGACTATCCGCGGTCACGGAGTCAGATGTGTTCGTGCTTGTTAATTTAGTGCACCTGTGCACAAGCTTATAGTGCCGATAAGACTATTATCCTTACTTCGTATGGCTGTCCACTAATTTTCTATCGCAGGCGATGCTTCGCCTTTCGGGAGAAACATCTATTCTTCTTTACGAAAACGGTATTGTGGCGAATTCATGCAATTGTGGTAGTCTTCAAATTTTGTCAAACGTATTAAAATAGCTTATCTGAACTTTTATAGAAAATAGGTAAGTCGATATTAGTTTGTAGTAAACCATGTAATTTTCTTTCCTTTTGTCATGATCATGTAACTCTTGCAGTTTACATGTTAGATACAAGATCATATAAGCAAAATTACGTTGAATAATTGTGTGACATGAGGTGCTAGAACATCAGTGACCTGTTTCGCTAAGGTAACTGGAAATGCTGATGCATCAGTTGTCTTACTATTGCTTAACTCCAGAACGTAAGCCATAACTTCGCTTTCCTATATAGGTTTATGAAAAAAGCTTTAATTAGTACGAGAGTTCATGTACTTTGGGTTTGCGCTAGTGTTTTGACCTGAACAAATAGAACGCATGATTGTTAACAATCTTTCAGCTGGCGCCCAACCAGAATACCTTCTAAGTTTCTGCCACTGGCACTGGTCAATTACCAAGCGTCGGATTATGTACCTTCCAGACATCTTCAGCGCATCCCTCAGACGAGTTATACAGGTTGAAGAGATAGTGATGCTTATTCTAGCGAAGTTTGTTCGCTATAAAATTTCCGCATTTTTTGTACATCTTATGATTTCGAGTTGGTTAGCTGGTTATAAAGGACTCAAATATTTGACCTCGTTGCTTCATACCTCTAGTAATTCCTTTGTTATCCATTACTTGTGACACTTTCTTGAACGTGCAAAGGGCTTGCAAGGAAACGACGCGGAATATTGGGCTTAAGATAAAGAGTCAAGCAGCTAACAGCATCAGCGTTTTCGTCACTTTCCTCGGCCATCGGGTTCCCACTGAATCTGTGCAAGCGATCCCTAAATCTATGCAAGGTTTTTCAGTTGATAAGTCTGTGAAAAAAGTTCCTTGCAATGTTAGGGTAGCTTAATGTTAACTTTACGCAGATAATTTCGGATAGATGTTCACTAGCAACCCCAGCAATAGCAACTATTGTCACTTTAAGGGTGGCGACATTTATCATGGAGAGACTCAAAAGAGTTGTTCTTTCGAGCCTCACGGGTGCGTTCATAACGTTTACTAAAGGCGTAAACTTAAAAGTGATTCGAAATCTCAAGTTCTCTTATTTTTGTTCAGCATGTCGAATTAAGTCCCTATCTATATTATGCTGATAATGATTTCTGTCCACATACTTTTAAAATGTGCCTATAAGTGACACAAAACGGGAAAATTCACTTCCAGGGGGTCGATAGCACACACAAGTTCACATCTCACATTTATTCGTAAACACTTTGCAATTGGGAGAAGTACAAGTAAAATCAGAAATCGGCTTAGAGTGCTTTGCTGTCTACGTCAACATAGAAACAGCACCACTTCGCTTTATAATGTGGTTGAGATTTTTCCTTGGTACATCAGAGCTCAGCAAACATCTTCCAAAGCAAACAACGTGTCGGGGTTAAAGCGTACTTCAGTTTCACTAAAATAACAAACAAGAGAGAGAGAGAGAGATGATGCATAGAGGGACAGAAAGGTTTCATAGAGGTAGTTCGGATTGGTTGGCGGAAGGGTTAAGGGAGAGAAAAGAAAAGAGACGGGAAGGGGGAGAGAGAGAAAGAGAGACGAGCACGAACAAACTGCGTACACAGTCACTGTTATGACGATCTGATCTTAAGTTCATATGAATGCATATACAACAATGTGAAGTGTCTTTGTTGTTGAATCTCTCTAACTCCAATCAATCTACGGGTTGAGTGAGAAGCGATTCGATGATATATATTGAAAAAGGAAACAGCTGGGAGCACAATTATATTCTGTGTTTTGCCTGTCACACAGATTCTTTAACGTCTCCTACGCCCTAAGACGTATTGGACAGTCAACTTCCCAATTCCTCAACCAAAACATTTTCATTCGTATGCCATCTAAACCAGTAGCCGTTGTGCGCTATGCACTTAAAGTACAGCTGTCCACTAAAGCTCTGTTTTATCGCATCATAATTTTAAACAACCGAAGCATGCCTGTTACATATGCAGTCTACATTGTACATTCAGTTAATACACCCTTTCTGAGTCGTTTAACTGACGCACCCGTGAGTCCACGGGTGATGAACACGGGTTCAAAAATACCTATTTTAAATTTCATTGAATATCCTATATTTGATGCGTATATCACTCAGTAGCGCGAAAGTGATCTTGGCTTTTTCGCCAAATTGATACTTTAGGAGGAAAGAGAAATACCGGAATTCTCCAGTTTGGTGAGGCCATTTTCATGCAATCGGGCATTCTCGCAAGTTCACAACAATGAGAAGTAGAAAATACTACGGCTACAAAGTATGACCTTTTTTGTATAGAACTTATAGGTAATGAAGAGTCAGCTAGCATTGTTAGAGGCTACTGTGTGACCCGGAAGTCTTTTAGAAAAATTGTTTAATTTTAAACATTCTTTAAAAATCCCATATTTACGAATTTACATATACTAAACCAATGCATGTAGCCTTTTGTAAATTGGTGGGCTAAGAGACCTTAACGCTTTCAACAATTTTGTTGAATATTGTTGCTATACCACAAATAATAAGAAACTTTCAAGAAAATTAATGCTATCTAAAAATGAAAATAAAAAGAACATTGCTAACTTGTGTCAGAATCTCGTAAATAGCTGTCCACAGACACCGGAAAAAGAACATTAAGAACATGTCGGAATACTTTGTTTGTATTGACAATATAGGTGGTAGAAATGAGAGCTTCGCCAGAATGCAGCAAGGTATTAAAAAAAGGGACATCGTGGTAACAAGAAGGTGCATATGTTCCTGACTTGTCTAACTTTACCATGATTGCTGCAGAAAGCAACTTTAGTGTTATGAGTAATATGTATGCATGAAATTGCGTTTGGTACAATACTCAACCGCTTCAATGCAATAAATATACACAAAGGGGCAACGTTTACATGATTCATTTTTTAAATGAGCAAGTGTACATAGATTACAGCGTAGATAATTTGTTCTTTCTGTTATTGGTAGGATTGTAGTTCCCTTTTACCTGCAGATTTAAGGGTGAACTTCCTGTGCATGTACACAACCAACAGAATTTACGGCTGGTAAACGTCTGCAAAGCTGTCGTACTGGCCATCACTCCGTCAGAAACGCCATTGTATAACCTACGATGCAGTGCTGGAAGTGGAGACGACATTGGTTAGGGCAGGTTTCGCTAGCACATAGTGCCAGCGATTGCTCTGTTAGACCACCTGTTTAAAAAAAGGATGTAAGATTACTAAATAACGAGAACTTCACAGTCCCTAACACTTAGGACTACTTGAGGGAAAGTTCGCAGTTTTTTTAGAAATGCTCGAGAGAAACGCGACACTTCTCTCTGAACTTAAGTGTTTTTGGAAAGACTACTCATTTCGTGCACTCATAAGGAAAGTTTCTTCTTTGGAAGGCCTCCACTGGAGCGTTTATCTTTTCCTTGAAGTATTGACAGGACTAGACGAATATTTCTGCGTCGCCAATTTCGTCACATTGAGTGCGGAACAGAGAAGCTTCTCCAACCTTGAACGCCCAAGCTGGGGTGTCTGCAGAGTTAGTTCTTACTCTATGAAACAACGTGTATCTTCCGCGTTGTGGATTCTTTGAACCACTCTCGGATCGTGAGGTGATATACAAAGTGTTCAGAAGTTCCTTATCTTTACATAATAGGTGATTGACTGGCAGCCTTAACTTCATCTGCTGCTTCATTATCTGCAAGTCCAACATGCGGCGGTTCCCACTGAAACTTCAGACTGAAATGGCTATTCCTAAGCTCTTTAACACACATCAGTGACTGTCAGCCCACCCGAAACAGCTGCAGTGTAAGTAGTTTCTTCCGTTTAACCCTGCGTCCATACCGCCAGAAACTTTCAACGTATTTTGCTTCACTTGCTCCGTCCGCTACGCCCGCCCGTGGACCCACTCCCCATTCCAGTACACTCTACCAACTCGTTGCATGGGTGGATGGATGAATAGATGGATGGATGGCGGCTACAGCCTTTGTAACGGGCGGCGGCTGGCGCCACCTAGCCTTTTGCTCCCCTTCCTATTTTTAAAAATTCTTTATATTCCGTTCTCCTTAAACTAGTTTTAGCGCCCCTACTCCCCCTAAAATAAATATCTAGAATAGTACAAAAAATATTAGCTTCCCGATTTATGGTATTATCTCTCCCTTGACATCCTCCACAAATCCTCTAGCCTCGCCTTCGTAACTGCCACTATTTTCTCGTCTGTTTGTCCTCTTTCCCCGGGAAAACCAAATGCCCCTTCCATATATGTGACTGTTCCCTCGGCCAGAGCCGGGCGAAGGTCTGTGCATCTCAGCACCATATGTTCTGTGGTCTCAGTTTCGGCTCCGCAAGCTGCGCATAAAAGGTCCACGTCTTCAAATTTAGCCCTGTATGTTTGAGGTTCTCAAAACCGCCGTCTTAGCTTCCAATAATAGTTAGCTGCCCCGCGAGTTATCAAATAATAGTTCTCTCTTTATCCACTGTTTTGTGTCCTATATAGCTTGCGCTGGCTTTCAGAGCATCCTTTCTTCCCACCTTTTTCTTTCCGTCTCTTTCACCTCCTTTCCCACACTAGAACCACGTTGGACCGCTTCCCTCGGCTGTAAATATCTAATCCCCAGCTTCCTAGTTATGAGTGTCCGCTCTGGGTTCAAACTCGTCATGTATAGATATTTGTACCCTTTTGCAGCCCACCTTTATTCCCCCAGCGCTGAGAGTCTCTGTTCATATTTTAGCTTACTTATTGCCTCTCTACCTTCGAATGATGTCCATCCCATGTCCCCCTACACTCCCTCATTAGGGGTGTTCCCGTGCGCTCCTAAGGCCAACCTGCCTACACTTCTCTGTCGTGTTTCCATGCATGCCTGAACTTCCGATTTCATGCACAGTACTGAATTTCCGAATGTGATGCGAGGTACCATACGCCCTTTGCATACCTGTCTAACCACCTGTGTACCTAATATAGTTCACAGTGCCTTGTGTTTCAGTACAGCTGAGTTCCTTTTCACTTTTTCAATCATAATTTTTTCATGTTCTTCCAAATACGTTTAGCCGTCGATTAGCCATATGCCCTAATAGTTGTATTATTCAACGTGATCAATCTTAGTGCCTTGTATTTCCAATAGTTCCCCCTTTGTTAATTATATACTATTATCCCAGACTTCTCTCTACTGAATTGCAGAGGAGTCACTGCGATAGCAATTATATGCATGCACACTCCAAGGCGCTTTCTGGCCGTTGGCGTCGCCGCGAGATTCCGCATAAAGTCTAGAGAGACAACACCATTGAGTGAAAGCGCGCATGCGATCGCGGCTCAATCTCGCACACCAAAGGGTGGAAAGTGGGGCCAAACTCGCCTTCTTCCCTCACGTGCAAGGCTCCGGGGGAGGGAAAGTGAGGGGGATGGGGGGGGGCGCCTTCTACTCCTGCTCTGCCTGGGCTACTGATTGGTCCGAAAGCCATGAGAAACGGAAGCGATTTGTTCAGTCGCTCGTGATCAAGCTCAGCTGTTCCGATATTTACACCTTTTTTACGCAGTCGATATGTGTTATTCACCTGCTGTGTTCTAGAACCTGAATACAAAATTTGTGTGGTTTGGTTTTTGGTAAATTAGCTCTCGGACGCGCTTGCGCATGTGTACTAATACAGTCCGTTTAGGCAC
Organism: Dermacentor variabilis; assembly: GCF_050947875.1. NCBI lineage: Eukaryota > Metazoa > Arthropoda > Arachnida > Ixodida > Ixodidae > Dermacentor > Dermacentor variabilis. The sequence goes on from NC_134578.1 coordinate 90,981,034, forward strand.
ACCGCTGAACCCGCAGCGCTTAATTGCATTTCAATCCGGCAGTCGAAATCAAGTTAGCAACTGTCGTTCCATATCACTTACTTCTGTGACTTGTAAGCTTATAGAGCATGCAGTAGCAAAGCATATCATCCTTTCGTTGAAGCCAATAACTTTTTCTTTCGTCACAGCCAGGATTTCGAAGTGGATTATCCACTATATCGCAAAAATGTAAAATGTATGTAAAAAATCTAATACGGTCGATAAAGCTACTATCCTTACTCAGTACAGATGTGCACGAATTTACTATCGGAGTCGATGCTTCGCCTTTCGGGCGAAACTGCCTCATTTTAAAGCGCGAACAAAATGTTGATTTAAATATGGCCAAGGAGAAGCATTTATGCAGAAATTTACTTCTAAAAGTTAGACATTGTGGAATCGCGTGCTTGAAGTCATAATTCGAGGGCCCTATAACGTAAAACTATTCCAATATGTTTCTAGTCCAATCTCCTGACTTCAAATTTGCGTAACCACCGACGCAAGCACAGGGCGGTCACTCGCAGGGTTGTTTGAACAGACTAATCAAACTCTCTCCTCGTTAATAGGAGGTCACTTTTGTTTGCTTGAAAAACGAATAAAATTGCCTACACTGAGCGGCTTGTATCTAATTGGCTGACAAGAGTCGAGGAGAAGGCTCAAGTGGAAAGGGATTCACTGGGGCAGAGCCAGTGCACTGAAAATCGATAACAGGATGAAGAGGGTGGTGCCGGCGTGTGCGATTGGTCGGCTTTCCCTTACATAGCTTTGGTGGCTGGTCGAAAATCACGGCGGCATGCAACGGAAGCTTAAGAATGACGCTGAAACTGACCCTCAGAAAAGAAGAGTTAGCAGGATGAGGTGGTAAACGTGCCGAAACGCCTCGAAAGCGTTACACGGCCACGCAAGAAGTTTTATTATGCGCAAATACACCCATGCCCTCCGGCAGGTGCGAGTAGCCAGCGTCTCAGCGATCGGCGGCAGCCATCTTTTGTTCCTGTCGGAACGGGGCAGCCTGCGTCTATTCCGAAGAAAATTCAGTTTTGTTTGGCATATTAATGCATCTTTATCGCGAACACGTCACTTTGACGCGGTGAGTTTGTGCGGTTTTGTGACGTCGCGTGACCGCAGGTGAAGTGGGTGCAGCCCGAAAACTTTTTACCAATAGACGAAGGCTAATGGCGAAAAGGGATCGAGTCAAAAATAACTGTTTTTCTTTTTTCTGTCAAATCATGCATAATCAGTGTGTGCACATCGTTCAGATGGGGAGGTATCGCGGTTTTCTTGACGTCGCGTGACAGACAGGTGAAGTGGGCGTGGTCGAAAAAAAGTTTTTGACCAATCATGGAGGGCTGATAGCAGAATTGGAATATAAAATTTTGGAATAGTTTTACGTTATAGCGCCCCTACTTCACCAAAATTTCCTTTCTGTCCCAACCACGGTTCATTTTAGGCAAGGTAAAGGCATGTGCATGTTTTCTTTTACCCCGATGTCCCTTTTTCTTAGCACCTTGCTGCGTCCTTGCGAAGCTCTCATTTCTCTCACCTATATTGTAATTACAAACAAAACAATACAATGTGTTTTTAATGTTATTTTTGCAGCATCTATGAACAGCTGCTTACGAGATATTGAGAAAAATTGGCGATGCTTTCCTTATCTTCTTTTCAAACAGTGTTCATATTCGTGAAAGCTTCCCATCTGAAGGAAATTATAAAAGTGGTAATTTGTGAACAATATAGAACAAAATTTTTAAATAGGTTAAGCTCTATAGCCTACCAAATTTCAAAAGCCTACTTTCATTGGTCTAGCATAAAAATTTTTAAATACAGCAACTCTTGAAAAGCATAAAATTAAGGAATTTTTGCAAAACACTTCCGTTGCATAGTAACCTCAAACAACGCTAGCTGACCGTTCGTTATGTATACGTTTTACGGACAGAAATATATTCTTTGTAGCCGTAATATTTTGTATTTCACATTGTGAATTTGTGAGAATACCTGGTGCAAGAAAATGGCGCCTCCGCACTGAAGAATTTCGATATTCCTTTCTTCCAAAAGTATTCGTTTGGTAAAGAAACCAAGCTCATTTTTGTGCCGCTGAGTGGTATGCGCACAAAATAGAAAAGATTCAGTGGAATCTAAGATGTGAATTTTCGGACCCGTGCTGATCTCTTCTGGAATCACCCTCGTACATTGTGCTACATATTCTGAAATCAGATATTGATATCTTACATGCCTCGCTTCGGAAGAGTATTATAGGTGGTGTAGGCGGTTTAGCCTTTCATTCATTTTTGCTTCTGCGCTAATATTTTTGCAAGGAAGTTACATCGTACTCCGCGGAGCGATTGCTGCGCTTTGGATTTGCGATGGTTATAGGAATCACGAGACGTCAGTCTGCACTGCGAATACGCCTACCAATTCCTTCTGCCCAACTACATATTGAAATCCTGCATTATGTCTTTAGTATTCCAAGATGCACCTGGGCTCTTGCTGGCTCAATCTTTTTGATTAGTGCACACGAGATCCCGAAACGCTGTGAAAGGAGAGAAGGAATTTTCTAAACCCGCGGGGAACATGAAAAACTCACAGCTTTAAAAATCGGCGCTGTAATTGAGCGGTAATTTGTAAGCGCATGTTTTCATAGGTGAAGTGCACGGGAGCATAGTTATTGGCCAAAATAGTTTTTTTTTCTAGCACTGAACTGAGCGAAAAATTGCTAGTGAGTGTTTAACTGGCAGTTTCACTATTGTTCATTGTAGGCTATGCATAGCGGTCACGGCTGTTGCCATTTCTTCACAATGCCGCAGAACATTTCGGATACGAACACCCCCAATGCCCCACAAAGACCAGAGCCAAGGATGACGAACGGCAGCAATGATTCCTTCATCTCGAGCGGTTGCCAGACGTCTTCTGCGGGAGTGCTGTCTGCCACTGGTAGAACACGGTACCAGTAACGATCACTGAATTGGTCGATTAGTCCTGCCTCCATCATCCTGATTGACCTGTAACGTGAACATCAGTCGAAAAAACGAAAATTCTGTGGTTTCACGTGCCAATACCATATTCTCATTATGAGGCACGTGGTTGTGGAGAACTCTGGATAAAATTTGACCACCTGGGTATCTTTAACATGCCCACAATGCACGGGACATCGACCATTTTACACTTCAACCCCACCAAAATGTGGCCCCCGTGGCCGGCATGGCTACATACGAAAAGAACATTTCTTGCAGCACTCTTGCCTTAAATTTAGTACGATCAGCAGGAAGCAGCAATCAGTTTAAATTTGGAGGAAAGCTCTCTGCACTAAGCAGTAGCATTACGTAGACGAATCAGAAACTTCTGGAAATTTTCTTTGTGTTAATAACAAGTAAGCACTACAGTTGACTGCGATGCTCCGACGACGCGAGTGTATACAGATTTCTACTGATTTCCATGGCAGCGGCAGATACCCGCCTTTTCCGTATTGTCTCAACAATCAGATCACTAATGTGCCTTCGGCACTTGTACCTAATATATATATATATATATATATATATATATATATATATCTATATATATATATATATATATATATATATATATACATATATATATATTCAAATAAATACATGTATTTAGGAATAAAGCATAAACCCTTGATTTGCCCAAGAAGTAATAACATGAATCGTATGAAAACATCTTTATAACCACAGTACCACCATTCACCACCTGTTCATATAAACGACCCCAACGTCAGCCTTCGTAAACAAACGTTGTGAATTACATATGTAAATGGTTAATCACTCAACAAGCACCACCAATAGAGACTCCCCTTAAGCAGATAGGCATACACGTAATTTCCCGCTCTGACGCCTATGATATTTGTAAAAGATATCTGCGCGTACAGATCCATATCCGTAAAGTACGAAAAATAATTTCTTGCACAGGGCTCCTAAAATGTCTTTTTATTTCGAAAACAATACCGAATTAGATTATATTTCAATTATGAGCAGTTGATGGAATTTCGAAATCTATTTTTATGCTATACTGCAGTTTTAGAATATTTCTGTCTACAATAATTTACTCTGCATGCAAACAGTGTAGTATATTCTTGCTGTACTTCGAGTTTCATAATCTTGCTTGCTTTCTACTTTTTGTTTTTCTCAAAGAGTGCTAGTTTTTTATTGGCATAGTGTAATGTAATAGCGTAAAATGTTTGATGTTGCATACTGACTTGCGATATAATGGGTGTAAGGGCTCTGTATCACATATAGATACGCCTGGTTTTGTGGAGTTAAAGACTAGCAGAGCTTTATCGGTCGACGAAGACCTCTGGTTATAAAGCATCTCGATTGCTTTTGATCACCGGGATCTTCTCGTGCTTCGTGTTTGTTAAATTAAATAAATTTTGGGGTTTTACGCGCCGAAACCTCGCCTTGATTATGCGGCACGCCATAATGGGGGACACCAGAAATTTGGGCCACATGGGCTTCTTTAACGTGCACCTAAATCTAAGTACACGTACATTCTCGCATTTTGCCCAAATTGAAATGCCGCCGCCATGGCTCTGTGCTGGTTGTTTTTCAAAATGTTGCCTCATATATTCTGGCGGAAATGTGATTCTGGCACGAAAATGAATCGTGCATAGAATTATGCCAATTATAAGTCGCTATTAAATACCATGATTTCAAGATAAATTATTATTTGCGCCTGCTTATTTCAAGCCCAACACAGGATCAAAATATTCGCCAGCGATCTGTATTGTGGAACCTTTTCCGTCCACTCTGTTCTATACTGCACGTACAGTTTCTGCACTCACATGACACAATTGCGTGGCAGTGGGATTAAAGGCACTGTTTGTATGCACATCGTTGCATTGCTTTTGGTGAGCTATCAGTCACAACTTCAGGCTGTTGGCTATACGCGCTTCAGCCGAGATTTCCTTTTTCTAATCTTTTGTAATTTTTTTATAGTCCTCTTCCTCTTTGTGACAACGTCGTTCATAGTTATACCCTTGAACAACTCGGAGATAGCCTTCCAATCACGAATGCTAATTCCGTTGCTGGAGTATCCTCATCATCTTAGTTAGTTGCAAGGCAATAAGGATTGTTTGGATTAAAGACATCAAACGTTCGTCGTAGTTCACCACCACCGTAGCCCACTGACCTGCACAATGTTTTGCTTGATGCCGCTCGCCCTGCGGGGCGTAGGTGAATACAGCGGAAGTGCGGCGTCGCGCGGTGGTTTTTCCCGGATGTCGCACGTAGGCTGCACTTACTAGTTTGCTTGGTTGGGTAAGACTGCAGCCGTAGCAATTTTCTTCATGGTTTTCCGCCCTTTAGGGGGTTTTCTTGTCTACTCATGTCTGGTGAGCGATTTTACGGTAATGCCAATACGCGTGCAATATTTCTTTTTCCGCAAAACGTTTTCTCAATTGCCAGTGCTTCCAGCGCGAGCCACCCATGTTAGCGATGCTGTCGGCGCCGCAAAGGCCAAATGTGGATGTCTACACGAAATACTATTGCGATAGCAATTATGTGGACACTGCGAGCGCATTTCTCCCGTCGCCATGAGGTTCCGTATAAAGGCCAAGGGTGGCAACACGGTCGCCGCGCGCCCTGCGCTGCATGTGCGAGCGAGAGCGTGCGAGGGGGGCCGAGGACCGCGGCTCGATCTCGCCCGCACGAGAAAGGCGAAAGCGGCGAGGAAGCGCGCCGTCTTCGGTCGCGCGCGAGGCACCCGACGTTGCGAGGCGCCGGGGTCGGGGGAGCGGCGTCTTCCTCCGGCTGCAAATGCATATACAGTAAACTCTCAGTTGTACGAACGTCGGTTTACCGGATATTTCAGAATAACGACTTTTTAGAAAATCCCTGGCGGTTTCCTCATACATACTACGCAAAAATATTTCAGTTGAACAAATTTCTGAATAGCGAATATTTCAGGTGAACGAACTTGAGGCCCCTGGTGGACAGTAGCACCAGCTACAATTAGAAACTGCTGGCATACATCCGGCCCTTACCCACTGTGAGGAGAAAGTGAGCAAGAGGAACAGTGCAATAAGGTGATCGACCCCGGTATGTGGACAGAGATCTGTCACCAGCTGGATGTTGACAGGTTGAAATACTGTAACTCTAGCCGAGACTGTAGAATGCCTTGGAAAGTTGCGAGACTTCGCGTCTGTGCAAGAGGAAGTGCACAAAAACAAAGACTGTCTGGACAGCTTTGTTACTTCTTGCGCTTTAAGAGCACTAGTGCAAATGATAATTACAGATTCGACTTTTTACACTATGAGATAAGCAACAACGTAACTGTTACGCACTTCGTATGTATATATAAATAACTGCTTACATTGCATTTCACACTTTTGACTCGATGTCGGCTGTGCCCTATGTTCTTCAACATTCTAGCGAATTTTTAGTTTAGTGAACTTTGAGTTAAGTGAACTATTTCCTTTGGTCCCTTAAAGTTCATTCAAGTGAGAGCTCACTGTATATGTGGCTGCCGCGCACGGTCGCGGCTCCTTGGTGAGAGCGATCAGCGTTTGGGGCAGAGTCTAGGAGCTTGTGTTCCTAGCTGTGTGTTCTCGGCGCTCACTCTAATTTCGAGCTATAGACATAGTACCACCATTGTTGTTTTTTCATCTGTCAGGCTTTTATTTTAGGAACCCGTTTGGGTTTCCTTTGTAGCAATTGCTCCGAATGGGTGGATGCCTGATTTTCCTTTGCGAAGCTACAGACAGCACAATCATCACTTCGTTCGCTGCGGCTGCCGCGTTTCCTCAAGCCAGAGTTCTGACAGGCGCTCATCGAGAGAGATGTGAGCATGTTTGATTGTGCGCGCTTGACAGAATCCCTGTTAATTAAGTTGGCATGCCTATGTTCACAAGTTTATACGGCCGATAAAACTACCATCCCTGCTCCGTATAGCTGTCCACTAATTTGCTATCGCAATCAGTGCCTCGCCTTTCGAGGGAAAGTGGGAGTTTTTTATCCGGCTTCCTAGGGTAGTTAACGGCACAGCATGCAGGTATTTTATGGATAACAAAAGAATGCCGTGATAGCGTGCATGTGAAGTGCCACTAGTGAGTGGCAAAGCGCCGGCTTGCGGCACAAGGCAGCTTACTTCCAGTGACGTCACTCGACCATTGCGCTCGATGCGCTGTCAAGCGCCCTAAATTGCAGATCAGTGGCATAGCCCAACAGGATAATGTTATCTGCAAACCAGACCTGGCTAATATTGCCCGCTTATTGTCGCAGCTATCGAATTTCGGTTTAAAATTTTCGAAGCGTCTGTAAAGCATGTATTGAAATCTATTGGGAAAACTTTGTTTCTTTGATAAAGGTTTAGAATCATTCCAGATATTTCCTAACGGTAACGTATCTCTACTCCTCGGATACACAATAGTTCAATTTTGAGTAGCGTCGGTCCCTGATCTGAAGATCTTCCAAAATATTTAAATGCCGTACATATTGGTGAGAATTCGCTCAGTTCGCAATTTATTGAGTGCGAAAGTGAAATGATAAATTCCTAAGTGTCGCTTTCAGTCATGTTTTGAACATGACTGAAATCATGCTAGTGAGCCTATGATATTCCAATTTCATAGTCTGTTCTTTTTTATCCTTAAGCAATGTTACAATATTTAGTATTTCTCGTATTCTCGAAGTCACGCGGTATAGCGTTTTAAAATTTCACGTCTATTGGGGTAAAGTATTGCTGCCATCTTTGATAAGCACAATTATTTAATCCTGTTGCCGGTCGGTTTCCCAGTCCTCATTATTAAAAAGTCTACCAATGCCGCTTTTCCATACCCAAGAAATTTCAATTTATTCATTGGAACTACATCGAAGCTTTGTTGCATGGGTTCTTTGCATCATGCACAGTAGCGTGTGGAAAGAATCTCATCCCATTATGATATAATTGAAACTGGTAGTGACCGTTCTAACTTTCTTAATTTGATGCATTCCACTTGTTAGTGCCAATGTTCTGTGCTTGCAGGATTTCTGCTTTTCTGGTTTTAAGTTCTTTCAATCTTTTTTATTGCCATAATTTTGAATGTAGGCTCTTTCTCTTCTTCTTGGCAAATTGTGAGAATTCAGTCCGTCAGGCCTGACCTTAAGTTTTCAAGACATGTTTGCCCTGGCGCTCCTTTCTTAGGTCTTTTATAGTTGCGAGTGCTTGCCTGCGCGTTGTAGTAATGTCGTACCTGCAAATGCTGTAGCCGCCTTTAAAAAACCTTAATTGGGGTATATTTCGTTCTCCTGATCCTAACAATGAGCTCGTAGACTAGAGCTCAACCGTTTTTTTTCTCTCTAACATCAGTCCCTCTGCCTACTCCTTAATTTTTACGGGGTTTGTCCGCTATTTGGTTAGTAATGTGCTCATTTTACTTTTCTCATTCAGTGATATCGTGGACCTAACGTTGCACCACTGCTTTTTCCCAAGCCCTATATCTTGCGCGTTCTTCAAGTCGGCACAAATCTTGCCCTATATTTGAGTCTGTATCAATTAATAGCTTTGTAGAGGCTCTGATTTTTGTGCTATGAAGGTACAAAATCTCGAAAGAATCGGTTTGAAGTGGACTATTCCCTATGACGTCGGAGCTGCTTACGCCTTCTCCAAGACGTCCTTGTAGGGGGAGGCCTTAGGGATCAAAATGGAGGCCGGCAGAGCCATGTACGCCGCGTACGCATCCGATGATTCAACTTGTCCGGGGAACAAATGGAGATACTTCTCCGCGATGCCAATGGACGTAAAGAAAGTCGCACGCCGTCGCCTCGTCGACTCGATACAAGCGCTCCTGCTGTTTCTTGTGAAAGGCACCCAGTTCTGCACTGTGCTCTTCAACCTGGACAAAGCGGGGCTCTTCGAACGCTGCGAAAAAAAGGAAGCAAATATGAAGGTACATTAAAAAGCCTTGTGCACTAAGCAACAAAATATAGCAGCCGCTTTAAATGTGCGACTCGCCATTATAAACGTCATCAGTCATTCGAAGTGGCAGCGGACTTTCACTTGCCGTAATGGTATAAGTACAGACTTGAGACGAATCTAAGCCTCCTGCGACATTAAATGCTGCATGAACCAAAAGGAAAATATATCCGAAGACTTTTCAAGTAACGTAGAGGAAAAAATGTCCTTTAGAATTGCTTCTTGTGCTTATGGTGGAGCTCCAGAAGCAAAGATTTAGGGTCGCATACACAGATAAAGAAAGAAAGGGTCGACCGAGAAGAGACCAAGAAGAAGACAAGGTAGACGTACAGGATTTTCTAAATGCTTCGATGAGTAGCTGTTGATTCTATGTATTTATTTTGTTTCTTTTTCTTATTTATTATTACCTGATTTCGTATCCGAATCCCACCTTATTTCACGCGGAATTACGTCGATCCGGTCTGGTTTCCATGGCAGCCCTGAAACTGAAGAGGCGAGCATTGTATTCTTCAGAAGTCCCTGAATCCGCGTGTTTGTTTTGTGTGACCATACTCCGCTTTAGAGCTTTCGAACGCTGCTCCACGTCATTTGGCTAGTGCTGTGGCCGATACAAATCACGCAGGGGAGCGAGACTTGCCTCGGGAGCTTCGGCCGTCGTCTTATCACGTGCTTTGTGTGGTACGAGCTTCAGGCGTGTGGGTACTATCGTTGACCCGTCCAGCGAGAGCTTTCCTGTCTTCAATGTAGGCAGCTGTGTAGCGACAGGGCGGCATCTTACCGTCGTGAACGCGTGACACACTCCGATAGAGACACAGAGAGAGAGAGCGGGGGGTTTCGATGTGAACGGGAACCATTTTCTACATCACTGAGAAGGAGCACAGCTGGAGAGCACCGCGCTAGGGCTGCTACACGAGCGGTAGCCTCTTCCGCGCTTGAATGCGCTGTAAAGAGGGAGGGCGGGATTGTGGTCCGGCTGCAACAGTGCGTTTCTCGACTGGGCCCAAGGGGAACTGAAGATCGCGGCTCAATCTTGTGAGCTATGTATGGATGAAAACGAGGTGGGAGCACGGCAGGGAGGGGGCAGATTCTACTCCGCCAACGAGTACGTACATTGCGCGGTCGCGCGCGGTCGTGCGCGCTCCATGTTGAAAGCGATCAGCAGATGGTTCATACCTTTGTGCGTGCTCTCTTCTCGCCGCTCTGGAGCGGAATCGATAGATTGCACGAAGGTCACTTTGCTCGCTCCTGCGGCCGCGCTTGCCCACATCGGCATCCTGGGAGCGAGTGTACGCGCTCATCGAGTAGGATGTGCCCATGTTTGCTTGTGCGCGCTGACAACATGTTTGTTAATTCACTTGGTAAGCGAATGTTCCCAAGTTTATACGGCTGGTAAAATTGATATCCTTACTTTGTGTAGTTGTGTGCTAATGTTCGATCGCAATCGGTACTTTCCCTTTCGGGCAAAACTGACTTTTTTATTTTATGCTTAGGTGTGGACCATTGCTCTGCGCTCAGAGCATCATACCTTACCCTGTAATGCCATTTACATCATCATACGACATACAGAAGCCACCTAACCAAACATTTCTTCATAGAATTGTTTACAAGAGACCCAGATACGCAGCATCCACCGGCAGGTTGCTTAAAAGATCTCTTGAAAAGGAAAATATTTATCTAGCCGAAACTAGAACGAAGCTACAAAGGAAGCTACACAGGGATTTCTCAGTAGCAGCGCTTCACAGTTCATAAATTCATCCTGGTCGGGGATTTTTCCCCTTCGTGATACTTCCTCCTCATTGAGGAACGGTTCGCCAAGAAGACCTTCTCTTCCAAATTGAGAGATTGTTACGGAGCGATTCGCATATGAATGACTGCAAGGATTTCAAACGATAACACGTTAAACAAAGCCTCTATTACATCTTTTATGATTAGTCTGGAGAGTTTCGTGCTGTTGAGTTTACGTTCGGGTAGGGATGCGTGTCGTGAACATCGACGTATAGTATTCCTTCCATCAGTGCAGATTTGATGAGTCACAAAAGGTGCTTTACCTAGTACGCAGTCTTCAAAGTCAAGAGAGGACGCCAATACGTGGTGGACAGCGATAGCTGGCACCTGGATGAAGTCGGGAGGATTAGTCATCTTTAGGTCGTGAAGAGGCAAAGGAGCGAAGCTGACGTCGTAGAATGAAACATCAGCATCCAAAGCAGCAATCTTTCAATTATCAAGCGCAGAGATGGTTACCTGCAACTACCCTTCCAGGGTAAGTTTATTCAACAGGCTGACGTTGGGAACGGCAAGGAACACTGTACTTTCAACGACCAAACCAATAGCGTGAACAACTGGGACTGGCGGTAGTCCCCGACAACGCCGTTGCCCTAACACCTCGCATGATTTCCACCCTGTTAGGTGCTGTCGCCCTAACAGGACGTCGAACATCGGAGACAATTTGCAGTCGTAATCAGTAACGTGGTGTAAAGACGTGAAAGTAACATACGTGTCAGCTACAGGCGGCAAGCGAACGTGATGATGAGCGCTTAAACCCGCTCGTATGTCGGCTCGAATATCAATAAGGGGGTGTAGCGCAAGCTGAAAAGCACTGGTCGCACAGTTGAACTTGTGCACAATTACTCAATAAAAAACGGATACTAAGGAATATGTCATCGGGAAACTTTTCAATTAGAGCAAATAGAATGACAATTGCATGACCAGCAGCACGGACACGGTTGGTGCACAAAGCAAAAACTGCAGGACGCCCTCCATCAGCGACACACAGGATGTGGATGCAGAAGGCAAAAACCCTTTAAGAAGACCATGACGAAGATCTGCGCTCATAACAGAGATTCTAATACCATTAAAATCTTTGCCAATTTCCCACAGTGTGTACGCGCCATCGAAGAAGGATATACTATCCTAATCTGCAACAGAGATTCAGTTTCAGCGAACGCAAAAACTGAAATCTCGAAAAAGGACGTCTTCTTTTTTTTTCTGCCCCCGTCCGTATGCTTACTACAACAATACTGGCCCATTTTAATTTTACATCACTGACATAACTTCCTACCGATGCCATCGGCCATGAATTTGGCGCTGTCCTAGGTAAACAGCAGGAAGTCAAGAAACGAGGCATCATGCCAGACCATTCGCCTTCTTTCGTCGTCGTACTGAAGCCTCTTTTTCTTCCCTCACTGAGAGTGAGCGCCTGGCTTCAGTGTGGATAGTCACCAAATTCAGGCCTTAGTTATTTGGCCGAACTATTTCGTTTGGTACCGACTATCAAGCCTTCTGCTGCCTGTCTCCACTCAAGGATCCATCTGGGGGTCTTGGTCGATGGGCGCAAGACGTTCAAGATTACTAGTTTGTCGTTGGATCCAAAACAAGTCTGGGCGATTGCACCGGGACGCCGTCTGCTAGGCACATCACCCTGTCCATGTTCCCGACCTCATTGGCCGTGACTCAGACGCCTGCCTATTGACCATCCTTGCTTCGGATAATAACCCGAATAGCTACAAAGCGCGTCTTTAAGCTCATCATCGACCAACTCCTTCCTCCATCACGAAAGCTGCCGTCAGCCTGTTTGACCCAATCAACAACGTTCTGTGAAGTTGCAGCATCAACCGAGACGACCAAGAACTTGCGCTTGTCCAAACCTGGCCATCTACGCTCCAGTGCTCTGCACCAGCTTCACGAAGTACTAACTGCCGGTCACTTAAGTATTTTCTTTTTAGGCTTGGCATGTAGTGCTCTGTGCCCCGCTACATCGCTGGTTGCGAAATGTTGCCAATGCTGCAGGCGTCTTTCAGCGATTTCTCCGGGTCAACTACAACCTATCGATGCCTATGAAAAACCATTCTTCCATGTTGGCCTTGACTTCCTAGTTCCTTTCCCCACATCAACCTCCGGAAATAAATCGGTTCAAATCGCTCCACGCACTTCGACATCACAGGGGCATTGTTGAAAAGCTGTCCTACAGATGTCGCTGGTTTTCTGCTCTGCGACGTCAGTCTCTATCATGGCTCCCCTAGACATCTGCTCATGGACTACGGCACGTACATCCTCTCAAGAGTGGTAGATGACATCCTCCGTGCATGCTACACTGAACACAGATCCATTAGCACTTATCTCCCGTAGCCGAATGGAAAGACCGAACGCCATAACCGAATTCCAACTGAGATACTGTGCTTCTATGTTTCACCTAATCATCGTGACAGCACGCTTCCGTTTGCTACCATTGCGCATAACTCGTCACATCACGCCACCGGATATACACCGCTTTATTATTGCGATAGTAATTATATTATTACTACAGTCACATGTTTGCCGTCGCTGTTGGCGTCGCTGTGATAGTCCGTGTAAACTCCAAGGGCGATAACACCATCACCCTTCCCCATACGTTGTGTGTGGGAGTGAAAGTTCAGGGACCCGAAGATTGTGGCTCAATCTGGCAGGCGCGAGGGCGGGAAGTAGAGAGCAAACGCACCGTATTCCATCGCGCAATAGGTGGTGAGGGATAGAAGGGAAGCAGGGCGGTGGGGGCGGCGTTATTCTCCGGCAGCAACTGTGCATTCTGCGGTGTTTGTGGAAGCTCGCGGTCGTGCGCTCCGTATCTTCAAAACAATCTGCAGACGGCTCATTCCTTTCTGCGTGCGGTGCTGTTGCCGCTCAATTTCCGTTGAAGCTATAGACAACACCAAGGTCACTTTGCTCGCTACTGTTGCCACGTTTGCTAACACCAGTGTTTTGACAGCGAGTGTGCGCGGTAATTGACTGTGATGTGTTTATGTTTGCTTGTGCATGCTCACACCATGCTTGGTAATTCAGTTAGGCGAATGTTTCCAAGTTTACACGGCCTAGAAAACAAGCATCCTTATTTCATACAGCTGTCTACTAATTTGCTTTAGGAATCAATGCTTTTTATTGTGTTGCGGACATCTCTCAGCGCCATTTGAGACTTTCTTTCGACTGCTCATTTGTCTACTGAATACACCAACGACAAATATGTGGGAAGCTTGCGCGTGTTCCTCTTCAGTGAATATGCCCTGCGTTTGTATATAAATAATCATGCTTAAGCATGCTTAGGCGACTCAACCAGGAAATCTGTTCGTCCGTAACGCATGACATGATGTGCTCAATAAAGATAGAAAACTAAAACAGAATAAATTCCAAACACAAAATTCAAAAGGAAAAATGGTTTGATTCGTGAACGTGAGTTTTGGAGCAACGACTTCACGTTCAAAAGCCAAACGTCTTAGCCGCTGGGTTAACCATCCGCGCTAGCAGAAGGTGAATATATCTGAACCATATAAATGTGTTGTACCCGCTGTACAAAACAAATGTTAAAGTAGAAGGGTTTCTGTGAAGGCACCATTGAAAGATATGGTGATAGCGGAAAAAGACATCTCTTGAATCAAATGTAGTGCCAGCTTAGAGCCTTGTAAATATCAGGAAATTTCCAGCTTTGCCAAAACTTTAATCGAAACCGGCCACATACCGGATGCGTTTCGCTGGTCGTGGGATGCGACTACCGTTAAAGCCTTCACCGACCGAAATTCCATCAATCTCTGAGGGCTCATGAGCTTCGCATCGCGCAACGGGTGAATAAATTTTCTTGTCAGCAACAAAGACACAAGCTTCAGTGAGTTAATAAGGAGTCATAATGGGTTATCTGGGTCTGATCATGGTTCATAATGGTTCGATGCGGATGCGTATGGTGCTAAAGAGTGATAAGGGCTTATAATGTTCAGACAGATTATGGTAAGCTTAATGTAATGGGTGGATCAAATCCAAAAAGGTCGATAACGACCCAGAAGGGTGGTAAAGGTGGGATCGTGTCCGATAAGATTGGCAAGGACTGAAAACGAATATGTAACGGATATATTGCGATAAGGTTGAGCACGTACTGCTGGGCGAGTTGGTTAACTACAAATATGTGTTTATAAGGGTTTCTAAGGGTCGAATCGAGTCCGATAAAGTAGATAACAATCGATGAGGGTCAGATTGAGCCCGTTAATGTTGCTTACGAACGATAAGGGTTGATCACAATTTATACCGGTCGGATTAAATTTGATACGATTGATAAGGACTCTGGGCTACGCGGAGATCAGCAAGTGACGGAATGATTACTCATACTTGGATAACTCTAAGGGAGTCTCTGCATAGTAGTCGTAACAGTTTATTAGGAAAGAGAGGGGGGGAGAAGGGGTCAAAGAGCGATGGGTGGCTGCCTTATTAAAGGGCTCCACTGGCCTAAGCCGAACGCTGGACCTGCTGGGGGAGTGTCCTCTGCACCCCCAGGTCCGAGCTGGCGAACTGTACCTCCCACTGCTCCGCTAATGATTGTTGTTTGTTTATGTTAGGCTGAATAGCTAACTCTGGCGGCATTCTCTCACACATCCACGAAATGTGGGAAAAGGTTGGTCTACTGCCACACCCCGGGCATCTAGCTCTATATTGTTTAGGATAGAGCGCGTGCAGTTTTAGAAGGTGCGGATAGACATTGGTCTGGATTTTTCTGGTGTTTGTGGCCTCTTCCGTGTTTAAGGATTTGTACGGGGAGACGAATTTTTGGCGTGTCAAAGATTGGTGTTCCAACATTTCGTGTGGGTGTTTCGGCACAGGCAAGGCGTGTGAGCTGGGCTGCTCTGCTCGGTTGCAGAGATCACGAGCCACAACATCAGCCCGTTCGTTGCCTAATACGCCTGAGTGCCCTGGACACCATATTACAGTGTAGTAGCTGCATAAGTTGTTTTGTAAATGTACCTTTGGCCCATTTCTCTCCTCCTACATAATACCGTCTCCCGTTTCATCGGGGGAAGCAGAATAGTTTGGCTGCGGAGTACATGTGCTCTATAGTGTCTGTACTGGGCAGCCTTGCCCCGACGAGGAAAAAGAATGTGTTCTTACACATGCAGCTGGCGTTTTAAACAAACCAGCTTACGCGAGCTCGACTGGTAAGGTACAAAACAAAATTTGCCTTTGAGTATCTGTACCAGTGGTGACTGTATATGCTAAAAAATGTGTTGAAAAGTTTAAATATTGTAGCTTTTCGTTTTGAAATTTGCAGAGCCTGCAATAAGCCATGTTAATGATGAGCAATTAATTTTATTTCATTGTTCTGCGTATACCTTGTGCATTACTAGTAATTTACCTTGACCTTAGCGTACTAGTACCTCCCAACTGGATCTGAATTAGTCTTGCCGTCTCATTGCTTAGTTGGGGAAATGATAAAGGGCAATATACTCATCACTATATACAGTGCCAGAGCTTTCTTTCACATAAAGAAAGGTTATGTGATGGTATGTGTGAACGCAGGACCGGCAGTATCTCTATCAGATTCGCCAGAAGCGACAAGAATTGCCCTATTACAAATGTAATAGCGTGAGTAATTGCGCTAAGCTCACAAGGAAAGTGTATTTGACTGTAAACGCCCTTTTTCTTCACTGAAGCACAAGGAAGGCACACTAACTTTGAGATGCCTTTTAAGACATATGCCTCCGTTATAAACTTCAACTGTTGTGTTCGATGGATTGTGACAGCACCAGTTCACATAGGTGCACGGCTTGCTTTCACTCAGTTAGTTCAGCATAGGAACAGTATGTAGACATTGTGAAGCATACAAACCCTCATCATAACATCCACGAAGGAATTGTTCACAATGCAGGGAACAAGGGTGCCCTTCTGCAACGTTGCCAGAAGTTTTTCTTCCGTGTCTGGAGCTTCTTCCAGTATAGGCTTGTTGAGGAAGCTGATGTAGGCGCCCGTAAAGCAGTGCGTTATCATGAATAAAAGGATGTCAATCACCAGCAGCAAGATACGCAGGCTTCGTGTCATGCTGCAGGTCACCACTGGTGCTGAAATAGCGAAATAAACGAGAATAATGCGAAACTACTACGGTTTTACACACGGAAATGCAATTTTCTCGTATAAAAATGAACGATCACCGAACAAGGTTTTGGGAACACAATATTCACGAAGTGTAACATATTTCGCTTCCTAATTGTAAAAAAAAAATGTCCGGCGAACTATATTGATTGTCTCTTTCTAAAGACGATAAAGCCATGCACAATGTATCCGTGTAGCATTAAATTGAAGTTTTTCATTGAACGTATGTAGCATTGCGTAAGACTGATTCTAACAAATGGGCTCGAAACGATTTAATTTCTCCATCTGAGAATTAAGAAATGGCCTCTTACAAAAAGCATAAATGTATGTCATCGAAGGGTAGTTGAAAGGGCGCGCCATAATTCCACGACAAATTGCCGTAGCCAGATAGTCAAATAATGGAAGAAAAATTTGTGGACTGCAAAATTCATATGGACATGCATTGCCAGCGAAGCTGCTTAGGCTGCATACATTATGAAATCACACTTTTTTTGCTATGGTGCCGCAGTACGCCGATTCAAGAATCGCCGCATTCACGCCCCCCCCCCCCCGATTCCCCTGCTTCAACCGCTGATCCAACCGTCCCGGCCCGTTCTACGTGCGTGACGTTATAACCACAGAAGTGCAGGCCACGTGCACAGGCACCGTCGCCGCAGTCTTTCCCTATCTCGCATGCCCCTCTTCAAAGCTGTAGTGCTGTCGCCAGACTCTTTCCCCCTCTCCCATACCCGTGCCCATTCCTGTATACACGCAGTATCCCCGATACGGATGTAAGACACCCAGGTACTCCCACGCATACGGGGACTACAGGTAACCAACTTCGCTGTAGCAGTGGCTTATAGCTCGGCTATGCCCGGATATGCGTAGCGAAAGCTAAGGCATAGCATGGCTACCCTAGGTTAATCTTGATTGCAACTCCAGGTTAGTCTGGTTGTCTAGCTATGTTGCGGTGTTTAGCCCGTCCTTCTGCGCGCTGTCGGCCTGTTTCCTGGACCATTCGTTCCCTCTTCATCTCGTTCCGATGTCGATTACAGGCCTCCTCCTCCTTATCAGAATTTTCGTCGTCCATACTGGCGCCTCAACTGTGGTTGCAGCGCACGCGAGCCCTCTTTTTCAGTCCTCCCAAATGTTATCAGGCATGAGACGCAACTGGCAAAGCGAGCGGAAGCGAGCACAACGACGAGGAACGTGGTGCGACGTCATACCAAACGGATGCGGCTGAAAGGCGCGGCGATGCGCAGTGGCGGAACACCTGAGGCTCGGTTGTACTAGTGGCGCATGCGCAGTAGCAACTAGGGAGCATGAGAGCGAGAGAGAGAAATATCAATCGCGATGATGATGATGATATGTGGTTTTTAATGGCGCAAGGGCCAGTTATGGCCAAAGAGCGCCATGTCCATGTTAATGAGTTTGCAATGAAATCATGAGTTCGATGAAGTTGGTGTGACGTGGCTGTAGAGGGGCCTTAAAAATGTTCGCGCTAAAGTGCGCAAAATCTGTACAATAAGATTATGGCGATGTCTTATGACGTGTACTATGAACATTTAAGGTGCATTTAAAAGAATGATACGATGTGTAAAAATATATATGGTTATAAGATATGCGAGAGCACTGTTGCCTCCTTAGAGCCCTTGAAGAACAAGGACCTGGAGGCATGTGCTATGCAAAACTGTTATCGCAGTGGCATCCTCTGGAGCGAGGATGCTCTACGAATTTAATGGGCATATAACGTGTAGTACGACTTCATTTAAATAGTTGAGGATTGCCTTGGTGTCAAAAAGCGGTTCCTTGCCGAGAAACATAGCCGGGTGTAGAGGGATGGTATAATGGTAAGCAAGCGGAAAATGTTTCTTTCTCTCCGTTTCGGCTTCCCGACACTCCAGGAGCACGTGGAGGACGGTAAGCCTCTCACCGCATCTGCCACAGGTTGGAGGTTCATTTTCAGTAAGCAGGTAACTATGGGTGCCAAATGTGTGTCCTATTCTGAGGCGACAGAATAGGACATCTGTTCGCCGAGATTTTGTTGGGGAGGGCCAAAAACCTAACTGGGGCTTTATAACATGCAGTTTGTTATTTGTGTGCGCGTCCCACGTGCACTGCCAGTGATGTCGCAGTTTATTTCGTAAGAAAGGCCTCAGATCTGTGACAGGCACATCAGCGGTAGGGTTAAGAGCTTGCGATGTGATTGACGTGGCCATCTCGTCCGCGAGAACGTTACCTTCGATTCCCCTATGGCCAGGGACCCAGCATATTATGATGTTCTGGTTAGATGAGTACACTTTACACAATACCGAATACAGTTCATTGAATACGGGATTTTTATGTTTGTAGAGTGACATTAAGGCCTTCGCGACGCTGAGAGAGTCTGTATAGATCGCTGCTTTTGGAAGTTTCGATTTTCTTATGTGCTTTACAGCAGAGAGTAGTGCGTAGGCCTCGGCCGTAAAGATACTTGTTTCCAGATGCAGTACATCGGATTCCGAAAAAGATGGGCCGACGGCTGCATAGGATACCCCGGCATTTGACTTGGAAGCGTCTGTGTAGAACTCTGCGCAGGAGTGCTTGTGCTGGAGTTCTAGGAAATGCATTCTAATTTCGGCCTCAGGAGCGTGCTTTGTAATATTTATAAAGGATATGTCACATTGTATCACCTGCCACTCCCAAGGAGGTAAGAGCTTGGTTAGGTGCATTAAGCGATGCTCGAGGAGTGGGACACGCATTTCATCGCTAATCTCCTTCACACGCAGCGAGAAAGGCTGTCTTATGGAGGGGCGATTGCTGAAAAGTGTAGCGCACGTCATATCGGTAACGATATGAAAACATGGATGTTCAGGATTGGAGCGTACTTTAAGGAAATATGTAAAGCTAATGTATGATCTCTGTAGGTGGAGAGACCATTCATTCGATTCGGCATATAAGCTTTGAATCGGGCTTGTTCTGAAAGCGCCAGTAGCTAACCGGATGCCCAAATGGTGGACAGGATCCAGCATCCTTAGCGCGCTCGGGGCGGCAGAGTTGTACACTCCGGCACCATAATCCAATCGTGACCGAATTAGGCTCTTGTAGATATTGATTAGACACTTTCTGTCACTACCCCACGTAGTCTTAGATAGAAGTTTCATTAGGTTCATTGTTTTTAGACATTTTTCTTTCAGATATTTAATGTGTGGAATGAAAGTGAGTCTGTAATCAAGTATAATACCCAGAAATTTGTGCTCTTTGTTGACAGGTATTTGGTGTCCACACAGTTCTAAGGAAGGATCCGGAAACAGGCCTCTCTTTCTTGTAAAAAGAACGCAAGTGCTTTTGTGGGGGTTGATTTTAAATCCGTTTCTGTCTGCCCACTTGGAAATCTTGTTCAAGCCCTGTTGCACCTGTCTCTCGCATACTGAGAGGTTACAGGATTTGAAGCCGATTTGAATGTCGTCAACGTAGACAGAATAAAGAATGGCAGGTGGTAGCGAAGCACGAAGCGAGTTCATCTTCACGATGAAGAGCGTACAACTCAGCACGCCTCCCTGTGGTACACCTGTTTCTTGTGTGAAAGGTCGCGACAATACGTTGCCGATTTTCACTCGGAAGATTCGATTCAACAAATAGCTTTCAATTATTTTCAGCATATTGCCACAGATGCCCATTTCCGACAGGTCTCGCAAGATGCCGTAGCGCCATGTTGTGTCATATGCCTTCTCCATGTCAAGGAATATTGACATGAAAAACTGCTTATGTACAAATGCGTCCCGAATATATCCTTCAATGCGTACAAGGTGATCTGTTGTCGACCGGCCTTCTCTGAAGCCACACTGATAGGGATCAAGTATATTATTGAGTTCAAGGAAGTGTATGAGTCTGCGATTAATCATTTTTTCAAAAACCTTACACAGGCAGCTTGTAAGGGCTATTGGGCGATAGCTTGCCGCCATGGATGGGTCTTTCCCCTGCTTCAAAACAGGGACCACAATTGCTTCTTTCCATGCAGTTGGAAAGTATCCCGCAGCCCAAATAGTGTTGAAAATTGTGAGTAGTGTAACTTCGGTGTCATTGTGTAGGTTTTTGATCATTTCATACATAATTCTGTCAGAACCCGGTGCGGAGCTCTTGCATGATCTCAAGGCAGCTCTGAACTCGGCAATACTAAATCGACAGTTGTATGGTTCATTCTTTCGACATTTTCCTATGAGTGGCTTACATTCTTCTATTTGTTTGTATTTTAGAAAAGATTGCGAATAATTTGTTAGACTTGACACGCTCTCAAAATACTCCCCAAGTGAGTCCACCTGGTCTTTCAGTGTATCACCCTGTGTGTTTACCAGGGGGAGTGAATATGTTTGGCGCCCTCTAATCCTATTCACCCTGTTCCAGGCTTTGGCCTCATCTCTAAACGAGTTAATACTCGATAAATACTTCTGCCAGCTTTCTCTTCTGGCCTGCCTGCGGGTTCTCCTGCCTTGAGATTTTACTTTCTTAAAGTTAATAAGATTTTCTGTAGTGGGGGAAGCGCGTAGCAACCCCCACGCCTTGTTCTGATTCTTACGGGCGGTCCGACATTCGCTGTTCCACCACGGTACACGTGGTTTGCATTCCAAACCACTTACTTCGGATATGCATTTAGATGCGGCATCTATTATGAACGCTGTAAAATACTCCACAGCGGCATCAATTTCTAGAGAAGACATATCAGCCCATGAGATGCTAGATAGATTTCGAAATTTCTCCCAGTCGGCTGTATCTATCTTCCACCTAGGAGCTTGTGGAGGAGATTCATTTCCTTTGGATGTTCTTAGCAGTACGGGGAAGTGATCGCTCCCGTAAGGATTGCTCGTAACTTCCCATTCGAGTTCGGGCAGTATAGACGCGGAAACTATACTAAGATCTATTGACGAAAAGGTTCTGTTTGCTAGAGAGTAATATGTGGGTTCTTTCTTATTTAGAAGACACGCACCTGAAGAAAAAGGAACTGTTCAACGAGACGACCTCGCGCGTCTGTACGAGAGTCGCCCCACAGGGAGCTGTGCGCATTGAAATCGCCAAGAACAACATAAGGTTCTGGCAATTCATCTATGAAGGACTGAAATTCAGGTTTGTTTAGTTTGTAATGTGGGGGTATGTAAAGTGAACAAATAGTGATGAGTTTGTTTAGCAGGATAACTCGAACCGCCACTGCTTCGAGGGCCGTTCGTAGCTGCAAACGTTGACACGCTATGCTTTTTTGAATTACAATGGCAACGCCACCCGATGATGCGAGAGCATCATCGCGATCTTTACGAAAAGTTATGTACTGTCGGAGAAAGTTTGTGTGTTTGGATTTTAAGTGTGTTTCCTGTAAACACAGCACTTTTGGATTGTGTTGGTAGATGAGTTCTTGTAGATCATCGAGATTCCTAAGAAGACCTCTGACGTTCCATTGGATTATTTGTGTGTCCATATTGGAAGTAAATAAGTGCTGTGTGTACGGAAACGGTGGTTATGTCTTAGGTTACAGAGCTCTTTCGAGGCCCTGTAACGGGAGTTCTGCCCTTTTTGGAGCGTTCGAGGGAGCCTCGCCGCTCCTTAGGCGCTTGGTGCGCCTTGAGGATAGGTGTTGTGTCCATTGCCACTAGTGAGGCTCCGGACACGTGCTCTTGCGAGCGAGAAGTTACAAGAGAGAGTCCTGCCTTGGAGGGCAAGACCCCTGCGCCCACCAGCCCAGAGGTCGATGGGGCACCCTGCGGGATTTGGCTGCGCCGGCTGTTGCCAGCGCTGGAAGGGGCCGGGGAGGTTGAGACAGCCTTGGCGGCGGCCACCTTCTGGGTCGATGGTCCCTCATTCTGGGTCGACGGAGCAGCGCAAGCTGCAACCGCCGCGGGGGCAGATGGCGTAACTGCCGACTCACTGCATGTGAGTCGGACAGCCGCCGGAGGCCGTTGTGACGCTGCCCCCTGACGCGCCACATCGGCAAAGGTTTTCTTGGGCAGGTACGATACCCGCCTGCGTGCCTCCTTGAAACTTATATTTTCCTTTACTTTAACTGTTACAATTTCATTTTCTTTTTTCCAGGATGGGCACGCCCGCGAGTACGCGGCGTGCTCCCCATCACAGTTGACACAATGTGGAGTCTTCTGGCATGTTTCGGAGGAATGTTCAGTGTCACTACACTTGGCACATGTCAGCCGGCCTCGACAGTTCTGTGAACTGTGGCCGAACCTTTGGCACTTAAAGCATCTGAGAGGATTGGGCACGTATGGCCTAACACGAAGTTTGATGTAACCGGCCTCGATGGACTCGGGGAGGACACTTGAGCTGAAAGTGAGTATCAGGTGTTTTGTTTGGATTTCTTTTCCATCTCGCCTGATCTTGATTCTTTTGACATTTATGACATTTTGTTCACTGAAGCCCTCCAAGAGTTCAGCCTCAGTGAGCTCCAGCAAATCATCGTCCGAGACAACGCCTCGGGTGGTATTCATCGTGCGGTGCGGGGTTACTACTACTTGGGTCTCTCCAAATGATATTAGTTTAGGCAGTTTCTCAAATTGTTTCTGATCGCGGAGCTCCAAGAGGAGGTCACCGCTGGCCATCCTCGACGCCTTATAACCTGGGCCAAAAACTTCGGTAAGGGTCTTAGATACAAGGAAGGGGGAGATTGTTCGGACTTGTTTAGCTGGTTTTTCTGTGTGGATCACATGAAAACGAGGAAAATTGTGGACTTGGCGTCCGAAAAACTGAAATACTTCTTCGGTGCGCCCTCGTTTCTGAGGGCGATCAGGTAGTTTAGGAAACGCGTTTTCCATAGGTACAGTTAGGTTTTCGGCCGCGATGCCGACCACCCACCATGGAGCCCTACAGGGGGACGTGACAGAAGTTCCTGCAAGGGAAACCCTGCCAACGCCAGCCGTAAATCGCTGCTATAACCAAATACAGCATAACCAAGGCTGGCTAGCTACACAAGGTTAACCCTTGCCACCGGGAAATTAGGAAGTGAGGAGAAGTGATGAGAAGACAGGAAAGATGAAAAAGGGGGAGAGAGAAAGACGAAGATTGGAGAGGAGGACAGGAAAAAGCGACTGCCGATTTCCCCCGGGTGGGTCAGTCCGGGGGTGCCGTCTACGTGAAGCCGCGGCCAAAGGGGTGTGTTGCCGCCGCCGAGGGGCCGTAAAGGTCCAAACACCCGGCATTGGCTCAACCCCCAGGATCCCCTTTTCCCCGGACACGGCTAAGCCGCGCACGGCTACACGCGGGAGGGTCCAACCCTCGTGTGCTCGGGTACGTGGTGTCGCAACACACCAAACGCCTGCTTGCGCAGACGCCCCTGCGGGGATATCAATCGCGAGGTGCGCGTTGTGACGTCATGTGCCTCTTCGGAGCACCGCCACCGCAAAATCGCAAGTTCATGGCCAGTAAGGCTCTCGCTTTAAAATTGCGACTTCTCGCACTACAGCACCAAACAAAACATGCAAATCAAGATGGACGCTTGAAGTGAATAAATATGGTGGACAAAAAGTGCAGCTGGAGCCAACGTTCTGACAAGGGGATCTGTCTTGGTCAGGGCAGCAAGTTCTATGCTTGGCAGCCTGTAAGTGCGCGTGGCTCTCTCTCTCTCGCGCGCGCACTCAATAGAGGAGCTTGAGGGAAATAGAGGGTTTCGTAATAAAACTGCACTTAGCAGCTTTACAACTTTTGTTTTTTCGCACTTCTTTGTTCTCTTATCTGTCCTGCCCCTTGTCTTGTTTCAACTTCTATTTGCAGGCCATCATAGTATTCCTTCATTCCCCCCAGCATTGTTTGCATCCCTCCTGGGATGATATTTGAATATATTCCCAATAGCAGCACATTCTATGGTGTCATTGGGACCAATGTACCATATGGTCTTTAAGTGTCCTTGTAGACTTGCGGTCTTGAACACACGAAATGGTCCGTTATAGATCGCGTTTAGGCTTGGTCCTCTGTTTATCAGTGCGAAGTCATCGACGTCGAGTGTTGATAACATTGTACTTTGCCTCTTGTCAAAATTTCTCTTCATTCTTTCACGATACCGTGATCTGCTATCTTCAGTTCTTGCTGCTTCTTTGAGATTTTATGTTGTTGTCAATGCCGAGGCTTATATCCGCAGGCAGAAAAGGTAGTGTGCCAGTTGCAGCGAATAGAGGAGTGCATTCCAGACCAGTTGCATACACGTGGTTGTGGTGAGCTATTGCCGCTTGCAGACAGCATTTCCTCCCACCTGGGAATGCTGCATCCATGCTAATGTATTGTTTGATGTCCCTGATAACCCTTTGGGCTAGCCCATTTGCTGCGGGAGCATATGGCGCAGTGAACCGTAACTTGATGTTACGCCTTTCTGCACTTTCCTGCCGCCGGCGATTTCGGAAAGGAGGTCCATTGTCGGGGACAGTTACATATACATTGTCAAACATTTTCCCATCCAAAAAGAAAATCGCGCTATTAGCGTCTTCTTTACGCGGTCTAGCTGCAATCATCCTGGCGCACTCATCAATGCACAACAGGAAGGCTTGTGTCTTCTTAACTCCTTCAGACATTTATTGTAGTTCCGCAAAGTCTAGATGAATAACCTCGAATGGCGTGTAAGAACATGATGGTGTAATCATTTTTCTCCCGTCATTTGTTTAAATATTGCTTTGTTAATTTGGCATTTGTGACCTAATAATAACAAGTTCTTTTCTTTCTTGCTTCATACGAGGCTACGGATCCTTTTTGTCAATTTCATGTAGGTTCTCCAAAAGGCACTATGGCCTCCTGATTCGGGGATATCTTGATACAGTTGCAACCTTTTTAGAACGAAGGAAGTAGGAACGGCAACTCGTCCATTTTAGTACGTTGCAAAACCTCGGTTCCTACGCATGTCCTTGCAATATTTGCCTCTTTAAGATTTTCTGGAAGCATAATGGCTAATCGAGACATTGCATCCTCGGCCTTTAAAGAAGCTCCCGGGCGATTAGCTGCTTCAAAACCAAATTTTTGAAGATCACCCGCCGAACGGGCTATCTTTCCCTTCAGTTGGGCCATCTTCAATATGTACGCTAGAGTTTCATGCTCTGTGTATAGCTTGAACTTTGCAATTTCCAAATATGAACCGAAGTAGCGGACGGCTTTTAAAACTGCGAGAGGTTCTTTTTGTGTCGTCGTAAAGCTCAATTCAGTTTTGTTGAATGTGGGGCTGTATTATCCAACTACACGAAGCTGTTCGTTTGGTGGTCTTGATG
This sequence comes from Dermacentor variabilis, assembly GCF_050947875.1. NCBI lineage: Eukaryota > Metazoa > Arthropoda > Arachnida > Ixodida > Ixodidae > Dermacentor > Dermacentor variabilis. Next base: position 91,007,025 of record NC_134578.1, read on the forward strand.
AATCTCTCTGAAGCAAGACTGCTCCCGTTCGATAGTGAGATAAATCTTTATTAAATTCGAAGGGCAGCGCAAAGCCTGGTAACCGCAACACAGAATCAGAAGAAATTATTCGGAATAATTCTCGGTAGGCGGTACTCAGTCTTGCGTCCAACAAAAGGGAACATCTTTCTTAGTCAGTGTTGTTAGACAGCGACTTTTGAGAGCATAATCGTCAATGAGTGCTCTGAAATGGCCTAACAAGCCTAGAAACACGGAAACTGCATACCGTATGGCTTTTCTAGTTTTGCTATGCGAGCTACCGGTTGTGTTTTCATTATCTTCGTTGTGGCGTCCAAAAAAAAACTCTACCAAGTAATGTAACCTTAGTTTTGAAGAACTCCCTCTTTTTGAAATCAACCTTCAGCTGAGCATGAGATAACGCTGCCAGAATATGATGCAGGTGTTCTTCGTACAACTTTCCATTTTAGAGTACATGATTAAGTCGTCTACGTGGCAATTGCAGAAGCGGTCAATGTAAGGATTCAAAACTGTGTTTATCATCCTTTGAAACCAATTAGTGAGTTGTTGCATCGAAAAGGAAGGCGATTATATTAATATATGCCAAATGAAGTCGTAAAGGCGGTGTATTGGTTGGTGTCTTCTTGCAGAGGCACCTGCCAGAAGGCCTTGCACAAGTCTATGCGAAAAAAGCAGGTACAGTCTGCGGTTTCATTGATGATGGTGTCAATTCTTGGCATTAGAAAAGGACTCAATGCGGTTTGGTTATTTATTGCTCTGTAATCCGTACAGAGCTGCCAGCTGCCGTCTTGCTCTGGAGCAATGGTGATAGGTAAAGCAAAGCTTAACGCCGAAGGGCGAATAACATTAGCATCTAACATCTTTTGGGGCTCTTTCTTTAGCCACATCTTGTTTTCTGTCGTTAAATTGTATGGCCGTTTGCTCAAAACTGGTTTGTCGTACAAATGAAATAGAACTTCTACATTTGTTATCGCCGGTGGACATGCTCCCAAGCATACTAACTAGTTCAGGAATTACACTGGTTTTGCTCAGCATCTGTAGGCGGTCCTCTTTTTGTCTCGACTCAGTTTGGTCAGCCTCTTGATCGAGAGGCACCTTATCGTCCCAATAATTATTCAGTCTCAAGAACTTCACGTCTGGACGAGATGGGAGAATGTCGTATTCCACAGTGTGAAAAAACTAATGGAACCACTTCTGCTTCTTTAGATTTTCAATTTACTTTCAGGCGTGGCCACTTACAATACTCTTTCTTTCTTCTATCATACGCAGGCACAAGAAGTGATCTCCCTCGAAATACATCTTGTGGAATTGCGTTGCTGTTCTTAAGAATGGATACAGAAGCCCCGCTGTCTATGAGTGCTGTTGTACGTTGGCCATTAATCTCAATTCCTATATGTAACAAACCTCGCAGAAACCAAACAAAGAGCCTCGTTTTGTGTCATAGGTTCAGACTGAGAACCCTCAGTTATTGGCTCTTTTTCCAATCTGGGCAAACTTCAGTGCTCAGGCATGGACTCTCATTCTACGGTATGCAACGATCTATGGTGACCTCCTTCTTGGTAACCGTTCAATGGTAACCGATCATGAAACTCTGTTTCTCGACATTTCTGCCCCTTAAACATACCAACGCGGCTTTGTCATCGTCTCCACCAAATGGCAGGCGACCTTTTGAAGTGACTCCAGCAAGGCTCTGTTCTTGTGCTGGATCTTGAATTTCTCATTGCAACTTTAGCTAGGCCATGTATTATGTGCGTTATAAGAGATTTTAGTAGAAATACCGCCTCTGCAAGTTCAAGTAGTGGACGCTTTTTCAAGAAATACTCGAGCACCGTTTCAGACCTGTAGCGGCAAGATCAATATTGTTCCCATCAGTCAAGTGGGCTGCCATGGAAAGACGACATGTAAATGCGCGTGACGTTATAACCACAGAAGCGCAGGCCAGACTTACAGGTACCGTCGCCACCCTCTTTCCCCCTCTAACCTGCCCCTCTCGATTGCTGCAGCACTGTCTCCACACTCTTTCCCCCTCTCCCCTTTCCGTCTCCATTACTGTACACGTGAAGTATCCCCGATGCGCATGTAAGGAGCCCAGGGTTCCCCCACGCATACAGGCGCTAGAGGTAACCAGCTTCACTGTAAAAAATAATTACGATTATGTCCTTTATAGCACTAAACAAAACATGCAAGGTAAGATTTATGCTTGAAGTGAATAACGACGGCGGACAAAAAGTGCCACTGGAGCTATCGTTCTGACAAGAGGATTTGTCTTAGGGCAGCAAGTGCTATGCTTCGCAGCATATGAGTGCGCGCAGCTGAGCACCATTTTAGTGGTGCTCATTAAGTTATTTACTAAACAGGACTTTGTTTCAAATTATAAGTTCACAAACATACCGAAACTCTTTGATGCTGGGATATAGAAGTTTTGGGCGAATATTTGTACTAAACGTCCCGTCGTAATATCGCGTCGGAGGTTCGTGCGCCCACAAAAAAGTGTCGGTAAGCGTGCAGAAGTTTGTGTAATCACACTCAGGCCTACATGTCGCCAGGGTTTTCCTGGACACTAATTGTAAGTACTAACGAAACAGAGTGGAAAATCACTTCGGGAAAATAGCCAAATAATGCTATAGGCACTAAGACACTTGTATTTATAAATTCACGTGCACTATAACTGAGACTTACTTTCCGGGATTCATATTCATGGGTTATTAATACATAAAACGTTATTCCAGGAAAGAATACCTGCGCCTTGTCAGAAACACTTTGATTATTTCAAGTTAAAGAGAAGGAAACGTAGTATCCATGCACGCCCTAATTACTACAATTATAATGTTGGGAATAGAAAGAAAGTCAGCTCACCTTTGAACTGGGCCAGTGATGACACCTTAGGTACACAGATGTTACGCCTCAAGCGGCGCTCCACTAGAGATACCGCACGAAATGCGAAAAAAATCACAGCTAGCGAGCTGCCCCAAAAGCACCAAACCTGAAATAATAATGTCATGTGCAACATATTTATTTTTCCCTTTATGTGCCCGACATTACTGAACGTTTATATAGGAGCGAAGTTCCGATAATGCTTTGAGATATAATAAAAAGAAACTATGCGGTTTACTGATCCTGCGCTTCAGGGAGGGTACGCCAAGTCATCGGTAGTTTCTTGGTCAGTCTACATGCGACTCGTTTTTGTTGTACTCTGTATTTTTTGTGGTATTGTGTATGTTATGTCGCCACAAAATGGTTAATTAGTAATGACTACATCGAACAACCGCCGATGGTAGCGCATGCCACCACTCAAGACCCATATGAGTACCGCCCCTGAACGTGGAGAGACATAATGTAAATTATACCATATTTCACTTATTTTGCCGAATATCCACGAGGACCGGCATCGCCATCTTCTGCAAACTCGCTTTCTCAATGGCTGCGATTGGCCACTCTAACTGTTTTACAAACTCGCAGCGCTTCCCTCGATTCGTTTTGGGAGCGTGACGCTTTTTTGGAGATTGGGAACTGCGTTAACTCTGGTCAAAATCTTATGACATGCAGCATGCCCTTATACGCTGAAGTCAGCGATAAAGATAATGATGGGCGTAATAATGATTACCAACAATGATTCTGCAAGCGACAGTACCTTCGAAAGACTCGAGCGGCAGGTGCGAGATATGTTTTAGTAGCTAATTTCAGCAACGTTAAATATATATCTATATTTCCCGTAGTATGTCATAAGGGCCTGTGTGCAGGAAGAGGTGCAAAACAAAACTCACCGTAACCGAAAATATCTTCATCACCGTGAAGTTGCTCTTCAGCACCCGGGGTGACGGATACAGGTATGTGAATCTGTATGGCGGTAGCACCGCTGTTAAGAATTGCGTACAAAATGCACGGCGCTCGTTCATCACAACGAAGCTCAACCGAACGTCCGCCACCTGAAGAGATCCAACAAAAATTCCGTAAAGAAGGAATAAACAAGCAAACAAACCAACAAACGGAAAGCAAATATATGAGGTTCACAGAAATGTTTCTGCATGTCAAACAGCAATTTAATTTTATAACAGTTCCTCCAGGCGACAGAAATGCCTGCGGAGCCTTGCTACTGCAAGTTGTTGCCGATACCACTTCAGTATTGGTGGAGTCCATGCCCTTAGACGAAAAGCTAGCCCATAGAACGCCATTGTTTCAATCACAAATGACCCTTTACACGTTTTACTGTCGAATTGGAGTTCTTAGATTCGACTACAGATGTAAATGTAGAAATTGTTCTCTGTCAGTTTACTAGAGAACTGTAGCTGCGTTGGGCATGGAGACAAGAGCGTACTACATATGAAAACCTGTTACACTTTACCTTAATAAAGTAACCGAAAGCAATGGAAGCATGGAAGCCATGGAAGCACTGCTTGTGACGAAGCATTGCTTCCACAATAGGTTAAGGCTGTTCCGTAGAGAACACCGCGCTTATTGGTTTAATAGGGCATGTGTACTAGGAGTACATTGATGACAAATGCTACAGCCTTTTTTTTATATTCTTTCTAAATGTGATGGAAACAAACTTGGTGTTTCCGTTGGACTCAGGATCCTTTTAATAAGGACACGTTATACGGGAGCTTTTTACATGCAACAGAGGCTTTATACAGACACGCTAACACGATACAGACGATTTACATAGACGCGGACTAGAATTCGGAAGTTGTGTGTGCTTCTGTATAATCATGTGCGTAGCACTCATGCATCACGACTAGCCGGTGTGCGTCATCGTTGCGGTGACCATGACGGTTGCCCTTTCGTCGTTAGTCGCTGGGTCGCCTGACACTTGAAGACAGCTGATGTGTTGCTTGCGACGTCGTCAGTCATCATTGTTCCGCCGCACCTTGTTGTGACGTGGGAGTAGGGGAACAGCAGGCCGGCAGAGCACCAGGCCACTGTCTTAGCTGGCGCGTAACGCCTCGCCTGCAACGCCGGGCTTGGTCGGCAGGCAGGTAGCTCAGGCGCCCTGGTGCCCAGCAGAAAGCACTGCGCGAGGCCGCTATAATAGCATGCCACTGGTGCACAGGGGAGCTTAGCCACGAGTGGCATCTCCGACCAGGTCCACACGGTAGAATGACAGCCGGTTGCCGGTCATCGAGCATTGAACCGCCGTTCTGCCAGCTGCCGTTCGACACTTGCGCTCGCCCTTACGCTCTGCGCGCCCTGCACGCCGCTTCCTTGTTTATGGCACGCGGTCTTCTTCCGCAATCAACATCACCAATTCTCTTCTTGTTGTTGCCTCAACACAATCTTCGTTCCAAGCTGGCCTTGTCACCACAACACGCCACTATCCACCCCATCACACTAAATAAATACGTCCGACGATCAAGGTACTCGCTAATGCTAAATTGAACACTAGCTGCCGAGCCTGGCCCATGCATCTACCTCTCACAATAGGCATGTCGGGGATGCTGGCGTAGAGACAGCAACTCACTATCTCATCGTCAGAGAAATCGTCGAAAGCGTGAAACATGATGCCTCGCACGTCGCCGTCTGCAGGGGGAGCGTACACGTTGAGCTATGTCGACGGTGCGGGTGCCCAACTTGATGGATTTAATGCGGAGGTAGGCTTGGCAACCCTGACAGTCGACTACGCTCAGCGTGAAAGTGTTGTTATTGGGACGCGTGTGGAGGCGATTCCGGTTCGCTAGTGGTTTATCGGGCAGCGAAGCTGCCTTGAGCAGGGCTTCGTGTCATACCCATAATCATACCCATAATCGAGCAATAGAAATACCTGGCCGTATACATAAATGAAAGAATCACCTACTCAATCACCCAGGCCAAGATAATCTGAAAATAAAAGGGCAGCGGAAACCATCAACTGAAAACAAAACACTTTGCGGCCAGAATAAATATGAGGTGGAGCGAGGAATCAGAGAAGGAGTAATGGTGCCAGCGCTAACGGTCCCAAATGGGATTGTGTAATAAAAACCAGTTATCTTGTCGGGTAGCCGGCTAGCTTTGGTAGCCCACAATAAAAACACAAATGAGGCAATACAAGGGGACATCGCTCGGCCCTCATGTCAGAGAAACACAGACCAAAATTAATTTGTAGGAAAGGCTCAGGTAGTTGGATCAAAATAAATGGGCTCAAATTAATGGGATCAAATAAATGGCTAATGTGCACAAGTGCCTGTACTTGAAAAGCGTGAACACAGAATGGAGGAACAGGTGAAGAAAATTGGCAACCAAGTACAGCGTAATTGAAAGTGGGAATAGACAACCAGGAGTCATCAGAAATAAAGTAAGAAAAACAGAGACAGTGAATTGGATGCTCAGAATTGAAATAAGAAGACCGTGTATATTTGGAAGAATACGAAGAAAGAAATTGAAAGGTAAAAGTCCTGCTGTACTATGAATTAAAGTGTCTTACTACTTGAAGCTTGAGATAGTTTCCTATGAGGAATAACACAACCGAGCAAATATTCACAACTAGCTGAGACATTGCAATGCTGTAGCAAAAACCCAGAGACGAACTACTCAGCACATCCCAAGGGAATGCGAAGGGATTCGCTTGGACGACTCGTAAGCGGCGTACACTTTCCAGACGCTCTTTTAAGTGGACGGAAGCAGGAACCCGTAAGCAGACGAGATGAAGAAGAGACGTTTGGAGTACTGGTGAAAAAAAAAAGCAGGAAGCGAGATTGACCAGATCCGTTACGACCGGATCCCTTACAGACATGGGTAGCGGTAACATAAGTTTTTAGGAAGAGCAAAATAATAAATAGATGTATACGAAAATTCATGAATGCGTCGCATGTATAGCATTGCTGAGTAAGTGAAGCAGGCTAGGCAGGAATTGTCACCATCCGGCAATAAAGGGGTTGCCAATAGGACATCATCATCATCACCGCGGTAGCGTCGGCATCGGCCATCCGGGTGAAAGAAAATATGACCCAGTAGGCTCGCCTTCGTGCATAGCCTTCGCTGGAGGCGTTCCCCTGTAAATATTACGGCTGCATAAGCTGCAGTTGCCGGGAAGCGGCCAGTGTGTGGCCGGTCTGTATATAGTACCACGCGTCGCAGCGCCTCCTGCCAGTGCGTACATCTCAGTGAGTTCTGTAGTGCGCTCCGATGGACGAACCTTCGACGTCGACGTCTCAATCAGTACCGGCACCCGGCTCCAGTGTACGTCCATGCGAGTGAGCGAACTAGACAGAGGCGTCAGCGGAGAGACGACGCAACGTTTTCACATTCATGCACGTAGGGCTACCTATGTGCCCTTAAATTTTTTTCCATCTTCGGAGCGAATACCTATCAGATTTGGTTTCCGCAGCATGCTCTCACCGTCGACCAAGGAGACGAATGAGTGGCCTGCTCATTTGCGTAGGCGAAAGATGCAAGGAAACATACAGCCTCTCTTTGTATTTCGTGTATTTTTTACTCCAGTAAATACATGGCTTCACTACGACATGCAATACTCAAGATTACAATATATTCTCATTTGGACGGGCATGTGGGATTGAGAATGAGTGTCACTTACGCCGTGCGTCAGGAGGCCGGAGTACGTTCCTTCAGGAGGAAATATGTCGTCTGAAACTATGGGTAACGGCGCCACCATTGCAACCATACGGCTGGAATAGAGTGTGGATAAAAAAAAAAGCATTGTAAGGCTAAAATTAATTTAGAATTAAGATATATCAATACATGCTGATCAGAATCTAGAAGAAACATATATATTTCTCTAAGAAATAAATTACAGAATCCATATACCGCCAGATACCACATGAACATTCCGTTTTCTATGAAATGAGCAAAATTAACAGGGCACTTTTCTATGCTGCAAATATTTTTTTGACAGAGTGGTTAAACATGTTATGGAGAATTTATGCTGCTGCGGATAAGTCGTGGCATGTAAATATTTCGAAAGTCTGAGCATTTCTTTGGAAAGGAACGTTGCACAAACCACCAAGTTTGTTCTTTTAAACTTTACGGCTTAACCGAAAGTCTGGCACTTTGCATACTAAGCTGCAAAATTTACAACAAATAGTTTCCTTCATCGCATGCTTTCCTCTTACACAAGAACTTCTCTAGCCATCTGTCAAAACTCTCTACAAGAGATTAATGTCATTAAAACATAACGTTCCGCCAGCTACATCGAAATCATATCGGAATTAATATTCTGCCATTGTACACAAATTGTCTCAAGCTTCCGTTCACCCTTTTCACGTGTGCCGTATTCGCATTAAATGTTTGTTATAACTAATCGTTTTGAGAAACATGACCAGGTTTTCAAGTGAAGACCATTGCCCACGATATTGGTAAAAGTTTTTTGTTGTATTTTCTTTCTTTTTCCTTTTTTTGGGCTGTGTGATACCTTCAATTCTATTCAAGCGCTGGTTCTATATCAATTGCTCCTGTAAAATACACGCTTTCTACACCGCTGACAACATTTAGCAATCTCTTGTCACTGTCCATCAGAGTAAGATCATATTTGCTGGTCTGTTGAAATGGTGTAACAGTAGTGGCAGAAGCCACCACTGTAAGCTTTCTATAAGCTTTGTACCTGCGTTAGCTGTTTGCAAATTGAATAGTTCACAAATATTCCGGAGATCAGGCGACAAGCTTGAAGAATTGCGTCAGGATTGATCGTGCGGGTCGTGTACAGTTAGCATCGTGTAATATGACGGTAACCTTATGATGTCCAGAGACGATCGCTGAATCATCACATAGTCCCTATTTTCGGGATCGCTAAGCGGATTTTTTCAAACATTTCCTATTAGCTGTGTAGTGCATATCGTTTTCCAAATAGCACAAGCAAGCCTGTTGTTAAAATTCAGTAAGATAACAATCAGAGGCGATAACACTAAAATGAAACTAGGATGTTCGAAGATAACTTACGTGATGTTCAGGTATTGTTGAATGACTCGCTGTGCCTCTTTGAATGGTGCGAAGGAACAGTTATCCTGAAGAGGCCGCAACAAAAAAAATTAAGTGCCAGTGTTTCATAATTCGCAGGACATTTGAGAAAGAATCATAAAGCCATCCACAGTCTCCCAGAAATAGGACATACCATCATTATGCAATGCACATTGATGACACACTTCATGTCTCGCATTGTGCGATACGCGTGCCATCTGTTCTGTTGTCGCCACTCAGTCTATCCCACTTCGACTACCGCGTCTAGTAAAACATTTTCAATATTTTTAAACACCTATAAAATGTCACTAGATAGAGGCACGATGTGAAAGTGGCAACGCACAGCTTCAATTTCAGTTTTGCTGCTATACAAGACAACATCGAAATCTAACAGGAACGCGAAGACAGCCTCGTTAACTTATTTGACACACATGACTGGGCACGATGATCGCGCCAAGGTTATTCGGGAAAGTATGGCTTTTTGGTTGGCTACTCTAGGTAAAGTAGTATTCTGGGGCTACGATGTTCTCTATAATACGTGGAGCGGCTTTCATTCGTCTCAATCCTTACAAAGCCCGGTTAAGTAAGAGAATGCAATCAAGGACTACTGATCTGATCAGTAGAAGGTTTAGATGTTCGAGGCTCCGTGCTCAGCAAAGTTTATTTGAACAACAAAGCAATAAACCAATGCTCGTGGCTAGTGGATACGGAGGCAGTATTTTCGACAAAATTCTTTCGAGAAACTGGCCACCACGCTGCGTGGGAAGAGAAAACTCACTCAAGCAACAATGGAAGCTGCACTTTCCGAGTTCCATGCGCTGTTTCATGAACCTCTCAATTGGAAATGTAGGACACCTCTACCACTTGAGCTCACGAATAAAGCAGGGACTACTGAAGTTCCGTCAAGTGCCACGGACATTACTCAATGCTGCATGCCGACAATTGGCAAAATTATGTTCGAATCAGTCCTCGCCTCTGAAAGAGCAACCCCTGTGGCAGTCGTTAACAACGAAAATTGCTCACTGCGATTATGCAGCTAGAACAGGACCACGGTGAACGCTAGCATCAAGCCAGCGGCGTATTCTTTTTTCAGCGGGTTCTCGCCATCGGTACTATTCAGGGATTTACTGCTTTTGTTTAGTGAACCGTCGACAATTCGGCATTTTGTGCTCTCCATCTACATTTCAATGTTGCATGGGCTCATTGCTTGCTTGCTGGACTCATTGGGTCTATGCCCATCTAGATGATAATTGAAGCATCGAATGAAGAACATTTAGATGTACCGAAATGCGTTCTTCAGCGATTGCAGCAAGCAGGCCTAAAAGCAAGAAAGGGAAAATGGAAGTTTGCAGTTCGGGAAGTGCAACATGTGAGCTTAAACGTGAGATCTAGGATGGTTGAACTGAGGCCTCAAAGCTTGAAGCTATAACGAAGGCTCCACCGGCAGCAAACAAGCCGGAGATGCAATCAACTTTATGAATGACACATCTGTAACGCCAGATCCTCCGTTACAAAGCGTCCATCACCGAACGTCTTCAAGGAGGCACTGCACACGCGGTGCCAAGGTGACGCCAGGTCACAAGGAATACCTGAAGAACTTCCTGAACAAACCTAGTGGCTGCCCGCTGTGAATGTTGGAACTTGGGGCAGTAGAAGTTTCCAACGATGATCGAGGATGGCAGGCGCATAAATGTCATGTGGATCACACCAGTGGGAGACATACGGATAATAGAGACACAGTCTAAGAAACGCAGCATCAATCTTTGGCAGGAAATGAATTTCTCGACGACACTGGTCTCCCTATTACATAACCTATGCGAAGTTCAGATGCCGAGTGTGTGACAGAAGACTCCCACGCTGCTTCTGACATTGGAGCGCCTTCTGGTGCTGTTCCGGATTGGTTTTCCGACTTCATGCGAGGACGCAGTTGCCATTGTGCACTGAATTCGCCAGAGCACCTAGGAATTTGAACATGCCATCGGTGAATTGAGTGTCAGTAAGAGTTCCCTAAAGGGCGGAAGTATTGCATATAGGAGCCTGGCGAGAAAAGGCCGACAAAACTGGCGAAGGGGCATTGCCAGACACTCAGGTTGCCTCGAGGTCTGCCTGCTTCGAAGTCTATCGACAAGTATTCTAGAGAAGTAATAAGGGATCTACGATAACGGCTGTAATGGCAGTTCTAAGACTGAATTTAACCAAACTGTCAAGCGGTTTACCAGTCTGCGTAGTATCTCAATCATATTTACTTTTTCCCATATTTGGTGTACCGGTTGGAATATTCAATATATTGCAGTTCACTGATGCCCGCCTCTTTCCTAGGTACCGATAGAACGCATGCTTCTCCGAATGTAATAGCTTCAAGGCATGCCGTATAATACTTGTACTCACTGCAATTTAATAAAATTATTGTGAGTCTCGCAAGAAACCTATATGTTTAGATATTCACCTTCGTATGAACGCATTGTCTGTCCTACTACTGCAAGATCACATTGGGATGTGACCTCTTTTACTATAGCAATTATACGGGTCTTTCAGGTGAATTTTTGCCATCACCATGAGCTATATATTACAAAAAGTCCAAGTGCGGTAGGATCCTATCGCATCCCTCGCGGTGGACTCTGACGTTGCGAAAGCATGCGCGCGAGGTACAGCTAAGAAATACGGTGGCATCATGCGTGCGCAATTTCCAAGGCCACGTTATAATGCGCATACAACGCTGGGATGGAGAGAAAGTGAGCACATGGCATCGGCATCAACCGTTCTAGGCGGGAGGGGGTGCAGGTGATCACCAGTATCCTCCGCTAGTCTGGCCGTGGCTGCGCTTGCTGTCCATCTTGCTGACCGCGTACACCACCCGCACCCTGTCTTTGACGTAAACTCCAGCGAGTGCGAATGTTTGGGCGAGCCGAAATGGCTCGTGGCTGCATGTGCGATGTCTTCCCGCGAGCCTATTGGTGGACATTGTGAAGTCTCCAGTTTCACAGACGCGTTGAAGCGAGAGGCAGCAAGATCCCTTCCTCGCCTGTTTCCGATGGGATCATCGGTGTTGCCCTAGTGCAGCCACATACGAATAAATTGCAAAAATCTTTTAGACTACCGATTCCCAGTACTAATTGATCTCGGACAGTTCCTTCAAGTCCATATTCTTATAATACCATTTTATGAGTTTCGTGCTCTCATAATTCGTATATTTCCTCATTCCTTTCATTGCGTTTCTTCAAGACGCGCTTTAACACAATTTTCTCCTGAGAATATTCTTACGTTTGCAACTCTAAAGCCATCATATGCGGCATACATAGGAAAGACATTGGACAAGCACAATCTAACAAAGAAGTCAAGAAATCAAGAAAATCAAGAAATCAAGAATCTGAAGTCAAGAAAAACATAGAGCGAGCCACTTTTCAGATTAAAATGTAACCATTTAAACAGGAGCTTGGGCTCTGTCCATCAAGTTGGAGCGAAGCCTTCGGTGGGCTGCCCTTAGAAGTGCTCGGTTGTGCTTGCTACAATTCCGAATACTGATTTACCTTCACAATACAAAAAAAATAGGGAAGCTTTAGGCTTTCTGGAGAAAAGCCATATCTGCAATGTCAACCGCTCATTAAACACGCGTTGCAAGCTTCAATACTGCGCCTTTCTCCATCGCCTTTATCTTCTCTGAAGAATATTAGTTTAAAGTAAATGCAATAGCCATTGCCCGTAACATTGCTTCATTGTGTTAAAACTTCTGTTTTTCTGTGATTGCTTGATCCTTGAAATGTTCAACACCTTCCATCTGCATCTACCAACTGGTTCTTCAGGCAAAAACATAACATAATCACTTGTGAAGGTAGATCAAGCCGTCAGACACACCCCTTTCTCTTCTCCGATGTCATGGGGAGCGCAGGCAAGCGCAAGGACATTGGAACGTTGTTCCTTCGCTGGTGGCACTAGCATCACTAATTTGGATCCAGGAGACTTGGGCCACCTGGCGATGGTCCGCACTCCAGAACAATTGCTGCGCTTTGCATCGTTCGGCCCCAGTAACACGTAACCCTGGAAACAGGAATCATCTCTGGCTTTCGCAATACTTCGCAGGCAGTACTATTAGATAACAAAATTCAACGTTCGCACGTGTAGGAACGTCTACAGAAAGTGGTGCATGATATCCAGTATGTGCACAATAATATGTGTGTACACCGTTTCTCATTTTTCAGATTTGCGTAATTATGACAACTACAGGGCGTAGGCGTCTTCTAGCGATCTCTTTTATCAGGAGGAAGCACCATTCCAGTTTGCTTTTAGGGACACACCCTTTCCCTGCAGCTCCTTTCAGAGTAGCTTTGACATGTCGCAAATTGAACCTGGCATATATTGGCAGATGCTCTTTGTTTGCTCTTCTAGCAGAATGGCCAGTTATGACACCGCAGTGCAAACCGCACCACCAAAGGGCCAAGCGTCTACTGCTAACCGTCCAGCAGCGCTGCAAACCTCCTAAGCCAGTTTTGCTATAACTCTGATAAAATATTTCCCTATATCTCACCAGGTTTCTCCAATCGTCGCTGTTAAGTTTCTTAATATGATTTTTGCAACAATATATCTGTTTATGCCCTGAAAATGAACGGCTGAAATTACTGAAAAATTTGCTGAAATTTATTTCTAAGCTTTATCTAAAATATTGAAGTAATGAAGTCACTGCACCGAAGATCATATTGTGTCCTAGTACAACTTGCCTTGTTAACAACACAGCGTCTTAATTGGAATCATATTAACAAACGAAGTCAGGACGTATATACTTTGCTGTTCTCCAAAGTTCTCTTGCACCAAGAGGAAATGACTGTGCCCAAATTACAGGAAACCTTATTCAAGTTATAACGAACATGGGCGCCGCATATTTCTTGCCGAATTTAACAATTTTAGAATAGAACGCCACTTCGCAACATCAACATGAAAGATGTGAACATATTTTGCTTACCATTTACTCACCTAGAACCACAAAACATACGCGCTTATGGGTCATTTGCAGCGAAGCACATAGATATGGTTATTTTTTCTCTCCCATCTAAAGCTAAACCGACCCAAATACAGGACCAAGGGTAGTAAATCCAAGGTTGCTCCGCATATGGACGGCTCATAGTGTGTTTTAGTAAATGCGTAGATATTTCACTGTGTAGTGCCTCAACCGCAGTGTCTTCCTTTGCGCTAGATATATGCCTTCATTTTACCTGTGCTGCTTGTTTCGTGTTCCTTCTTATGTTTTTTCTGCCATTTCTGCCTTTTTTCTGCCAATAGTTCATTAAAGTGAACAGACATCGACAGCACAGCTATAGTTACAAACGGCCAAGCTGCTGTGGCAGTAACTTGTCAAATACCTCAAGGCATCGATACTCTGTCATTTACTTGGTGGGATGCGCTCACTGCACTTCTGTACGAACACAGGTCAATATTTGCATCGAAACTAGAAGGCAATTTGTGGTGACTGAGATCAACACACGCTACGTGAGCTGTTTTGCCATCACAATGCCATAGCACAAGATTTTCGTATAGTATGGCAATGTTCCCTTTTCTCTTAAACATGGCTTCAATTCCTAGATGCGTGAAAATTTCGGTAAAGACGGCAGCATTGGCGCGGTGACACATTTTGTGAATACCGGAACAAAAAAAAAGTGGGGCGACAGGTGCCGAGAAACTGCTGTGCGTTATTTTTCCGTTAAATATAGAACCAGTACATTGAGTATGGACTTACAAATCCGATATTATATTTTGTTTATTAATTTACAAAAAATATTGCGCATGCGACATTCATAATACAAAGCAGGCAATTATAATCAAGACCACATAAATGCACATAATAACGGGAAAATGACACATGCAGATTCGTAGCAATTGCTACAAAGGAAACCACTGACCAAACCAGGCTAACTGCATGGCAGGATAGGGTAGGAATACCTTTACTAAAATGCCGGCCACAGACAGTTTAATGCGTCGTGACGTTGGCCAATCGTAGACCCGGGGTTATGCCCTACTCTGCACCACACCAGTTCGGCCCGTTTGTGGTGGGTCGTGAGACTTGTGCTTTTCGAGCGCACCCCTGGCCTGCTGGACAGCTGGTTAGCCGCCTGGTATGTGCAGATGGTAAAGCGGCTGCCCGAGAAACGCGGTAGTCCCGGGTTCGAGTCTGTGACCAGGACAAATTTTTCTTCAACTCGGAAGCTTTTCTTTTGAGTAACCCGTATAGGTTTCCTTTGCAGCAATTGCCACGATTGGGTGGATGTCTCATTTTCCATTAATTACTTCCCTCCACCGTGCGGTTTTCCGAAGAACTATTACGCGAGAACTGCACCTAATAAAAATTTTGCAGAAGCCATCTCACGATGGGGGGGGGGGGGGGACTGTCGACAGCAATGCGATTCGCATTGAATTAATGTCACATTGTCAGGAACCGAGGGGTTGGGGAGGAGCGCAGTGTACCGCCGTTGAAGGCTTCCAGAATCGAACTGCGCGTTCCATGCTTGCGCATAGAGCACGTGCTGTCCATATTTTTTTTCGTCGTTTTTCGCAGCCGGCACCAAGGCGTTGGCTGAGAACGCCTACGTTAGCGTCACCACGTTGCGGCGTCGGTGGGTGCTGTCGGTGGACGACAGCGACATCAGCAGGGAGCTGCTGGAGAGGCGTCTTGAGCTAGGCCGGTTTGAGGTGGTCTTACGAGACCACCTCTCGTCGACAATTCAATAAGATGTTGGCAGACTTCGGTGTTTTGTGGAAGGTGAGGTATGTGAGGCCCATGTCTAACAGGCGCCCTTACAACGTCTCGTCTAAGAGAAATGTGCGTAGAAGACCTTGTCCCGATGCAGAAAGATGCTGTGGAGAGATGACCGAGGCGCGACGGGGAGCAGTTGCTGAATAAAGTTCTGTAGGCACTGGAGGTACTGCAGGGGATAGGGTGAGTGGTACGAATGAGCGAACAAGTATACTGGAATCCGCAGTGGTTCACTGTACAGTTCGGCCTCTGGACAGCCAAGGTCGCGGCGAAGGATGACGCGTAGGCGAAGCAGCAACTTAAGAAGTTGGTCGACCAAGTGATCAGGAACCAGGCGCGTGTTAAGGACAGCTTCGAGCTGGCGTAGAGCCGCTCAACCGCGCAGTCGGCTCAGGGATGGTATGCAGTGGCACAGAAATGTTTAAGCGACACTAAAGGCAAGTACTAATTCGACGTCGACTGTTTAAATACCTGTCCTGAAACCTCGCAACGCTTATTTAGTGCCATGAATAGGCGTAGCTTACGAGAAAATTCTATCTAAAAGGTCCGAATACTTTTTTCAAAATGCATATCTCGCGCCACTCAAACGGGGGGGGGGGGGGGCAGTGGTGATCTTGCATACACCATTACCGTGCTTTGTTTGCTAGCTTAGTGAGTAAAACAGCGCCCGACAGACGGCGGTACCGACCCAAGACAGAGCAGCGGATTCGCCTCAACAACTGCTCTTTGGTCAAGTGGCGTAGACCATTCGGGCATTCCTCGACATAAAATGGAAGTTGAATTCTCTGCTACTTGCGTTTTGTGCAAGTTTCTCGAGCCAGCAAAACCATCGTAGCACTACGCGATCAGGAAAGTACTGAAACGTGAAAGCGCGGGCGGTGCAGAGCCGTACGAGAACGATACCTTTCGACCACGCGCGTTATTTTCAATGGTAATTTCTATGAGTTCGTTTTCTAAACATGAAATGCAACTGGACAAGTAGCATTTTATTTCTTCTTATAACACAATGCGGTAATCTTTTTTGCAACGAGTAGTTGAGTACTAGTGACAAAACTTAACTGAGGGGGTGCTTTCGGGCAAGTGCTTAAATGTGCCGAGGGAGTCTCTAAATATGTCTTAGCTTTACCTCGATTTGTTGATTATTAAGGCTCTGTTCGTGATAATATTGAGGCCTTAGAGATTCTCTAGCCCTTATCTATCACTTTAGCTTGACTCGGTATTTTCCTTTAGTGTCCCTTTATTGCCGTGCAGGCGGTTGCGGGAAGTGACGAGAGTACGTACGAATTGCCGGCCGCAATCAGCTGTAAGAATGTTGGGGCGTTTCAAGCGGGAAACCCGTGCTGAATCGAAGGCTTTGGCGACCGCAGCAATGTCCTGAATGTGCGCGGCCTCGCGCTAACGGGTGAATCAGTCAATCGTTGTCAGAATGTACCGGCAGCCGTGAGAGGGAGGAAGTGCTGCACCGAAATCAAGACGGATGTGGTCAAAGCGACAGCCAGGTGAAAAGAAAAAAACTTCGTGGGAGTCTTCCTGTGCCGGGTCCATTTGTTGGTCTGCAAGCGAGGCACCAGCAGGCCCACTCGCGAATCTCGGTGTTAATTCTCCGCCAGACGTACTGCAGTATTACGAGGCGCTGCGTGGCCCAGGTGCTGGGAAGGCACATGTCGTGAACGGATTAGAAAAGCGCACGATGAAAGGTAGCCGGAATGAAGGAGCGACCTGCAGCCCATGAAATGTCGCACTAGAGTGAGCTAAGCGCAAATGGATGATGAACGAGCTGTAGTCAGAGAGATCGGGGGTATTCAAGCAGCGCAACACCTAACAGTCCTCCATCGACGCCTTCGCTAAATGTTACCAGTCCACAGTAGATGCAGAAGTGCAGATGGAGATGATGCGTGAAAGTGCGCCAGCTGCCTCTTTGTCGGTGCCTTTGATGTGCCGAATATCTGTTGTGAATTCCGCGATATGGGTCAGTTGGCGAAGCTCACGTGAGACGTACATGGAAGACTTCGTACGGGAGACATAGAACAGAAGTGGCGGAAGTGGTGTATGATGGAGAAATTGGCGAACAGCTCACGGGCACAAAAGCTGTACTGAGTTTCGGCACGTTGGAGCTTCCGAGAGAAGCCCAGTGGGTGCCAGTCGGTGTCGATTTTCTGTAGGACAACAGCACCCGTGTCCGCGCCGCGCTAGAAGCAACCGTCACGATGCGAGTAGGCCCGTTAGTCCTCGGGTGGATAAGAAGTACCGAATCTGCGATTGCTTGTTCAGCAGCCCGGAAAGGAGCTTGAGCTATGGCAGGTCAGGAAATTGCCAGTGAGGAGCTTTTGGTTATGTGAAGAAGGTCAGTCTGTGGATGCAGAAGTTCAGCACAATATTGAATAAAGCACGATGGGAAATTTACTAGGCCTAGCAATTCACACAACTGGCGTAAGGTAGTGGGCGCTGGGAAATATTTCACAGCCTGGACGTGAGAGGGCAACGACGAATTCTCAGCGACGAGATGTGGTGGCCCAGGAACTCCAGCTCGTAAGACCCGAAGGCGCATTTCTGTGCGTTGACAACCTGACCAAACTGCTGACGTTCAAAGAGTTCCCTGAGGTTAGGCTCATGACATTGTGGAGTGCAACTCGCGAAGCGGACCTCGTTGATGCAGGTAAATAACGCAGGGAGGCTGTACGTTACCTAGGCAATGAATCGTGGGGACGCTTGAGCAGTGTTGCTGAGCCCAAAGAGCATCCGCACATATTCGAACAGGCCGAAAGGTGTGGTAATGGCGGTGTTCGGAATATCGGCAGGCTCAACTGTGATCTGGTGAGACGCCTTGACCAAAGTGTGCTTTAGTAAAATCTTGCATCCGTGTAAGTGGCCTGTGAAATCTTGGATGTGTGCAAGGGGATAACTGTAGTCAACCATGTGAGCGTTAAATGCCCCGTAGTCGCCGCACGGAGGCCAGTCGCCCGGTACATTCTTGAGCGCCAGGTACAGTGGAGAGGCCCAAGTGCTATACGAAGGATGAATAGTACCCACTTGTAATCGAATTTTCGTTTAGCAATAGCCAGATGCTTACCGAAGAGGCAGAGCGGACGAGGCATGCTGGGTGGTCCACGCGTGACAATATGCTGGGCTACACTGTGCTTGGGTGGCTGACTTATATTACAGGACTTCGTGATCTCAGGAAAGCCTTTGAGGATTCTGGCGTACCCGCACAGGGGGATAAGCGTGCGGATGCCAATGGGAGCGACAGCTGACAGAACGCCCTGGATGGAGACACGTGTTGCTGTCAATCAGACTACGGTGGCACATGCCGGCGTCGAGGTCGAAATTGGTCAGAAATTCAGAGTTTGACGTTTGTTTGACGTCAGCTACGATGAGGACCATCGGAAACGTGCGCCGTAGGATATACGTGGCAGTGGAGGCATAGCTCATCGTAGGGAGCGTAGGTCCAAGTGACTACGAAGTGCAGGATCCCTTTGAGCGTGGCAGTACTCTGACTTCGGCAACCGGGTCCGCGATGAAGCGCAGGCCCGAAATGTGATCCATGAGTAAGAATAAGCCGCACTTTTCCCAAAGGCGAAGCATCGATAGGGAAAGCAAATTAGTGGGCAGCTATACGACGTGAGGGCAGTGGTTTTATCAGCCATACAAAGTTGTCAAGCGAAGCACAACAACTAAATTAACAAGCATGATGTCACGCGCACACAAGCAATCATGAACATACCCGACCCGATGACCGCGGAAGCTCGCTAGCAAAATGATTGCGCGACGAAACGCGGCAGCAGCAGCAAACGAATTGGCATTCGTGCGGCTATCGCTTGAGCGCAAAGTGAGCGCCGAGAAAACACACCACGCACTAAGCTACGAGCCGCCAACGCAGTTAGACTGCTCTCAACGCAGGTCGCTCTCAATATACGGCTGCACAACCACGCTCACTCTCCACATGCCCAGTTGCAGCCGCAGTACAACACCGCCCAATTTTCTTTCCTCCCCCCGTGCCTCGCAACGTTGGGTGTCTCACGCATGACGAAAGATTGCGCGACCTCCCCACTGTGGTCTCTTTCGCGCGGGCGAAATTGAGTCGTGATGTCGGCTCCCCTCGCACGCCTTGACTGGCATACCGCGTAGGGCACTGGCGACGGCGTTATGGCCCTTGGAAGTTAAACGGAACATCACGGCGACGGCAACGCCGACGGCTGAAACACGCTTGGAGTACCCATATCATTGCTGTTGCAATAAAAGGCGGCTGTGTTGTAAGACGAAGCCCCACGACGCTGCAAGTGATCTCGTGGCGCGTTCCCCCCCTATTTACGCTGAGCTCGGTGCTTGAAAGTGTGATGACACCAGAAAATAGGCGGGCTTCAAGGACTGCGAGAGCACCGTCCTCTCGGGAAAGACGAATGGCGGCTTGGACACGGAGAGTAAGCACCGCCTTCACATGGAAACTGGGTGCTGATCGATCTGGGACTCTAAGCCGCACAGTACTGAGGACTCTGGCGCTGAAAAGAGGGTGGCGACTGTTTGAGGCGGTCGAGGTTCAAGTCTACTGCAGCAGCCAGGACGAGGGTGGTGGACTGCGGCGAGTATTGCAGGAAGAGCTGCGTCAACAGGACTGATTGCAGGACTGGAGGACTGATCGAAATGTAAGTGTGGAAACCGAGAAGTCTCCGAGGCCATGTAGTGCAGGTCGGAGATGGCTTCGACCTGGGTGAACGAAAGTTGCGAGTTCTTGCGCCAGAACGGAGACAGGCAGAGCTGAAGAGCTTCAATGTTCCGAGGGCGCGAGGTAGCGTCAGGCGCAAAGTTGCATGAGAGCCGTGCTAAGGTTGGTTTGTGAGGTTGTTGCTGAACCGAGGGGTCGCAACGGAGCGTGCTAACAAAAGAGATCTGCCCACCAGGATTCAAGAACCGAACTCCGCGTGCCGTGCTTGCGCATCGAGCAAGCGCCAGTTCCAGTAAGCGGCGAGGAATGGCTCCCGCTTCTGAAAATAATTTAAGGGATTGAATTTGAGCCCAGTTCGACTATTTTAGTGCCAACGGACTCTTTAAGTTGTGGCGATCCCGTAGACACCCGATGCTTGAAGGTGGGTGACCTTGTTGCGATTTTATCGGCTTTTTCCATCCAGAGCACGCCGCTGCGACGCTAACCCTAGCCGCGCTAGTGTTAGCGCGGCGAAGTGCTGCTACGGCGCCTGCTTTTTCTCGTCAGTGCCTGCGGTGATGGAATGTGAAGTGGAAGGGGAGCTTGTGACTCCCGAGTAATTTTCCAAGGATCCCGGATGGGCAAACAGTTGCTGCCAGGCGCTCCAGAGCCAAATCGGCGCCCGTCGAGCGAGTTCGTGCCATTTCTACCGGCGCTAAGCCAAACGACAACGCGACCGCAAAGGGTCGCCGAGACCGCAGCAGCACTAAAGCCAAAATTATTCGGGGTGGAAGGATGCCTCCGTTGCCCAAAGAAGACGCGAAGATCATCGTCAGGCCGAAGGGAAGTCTAAACATCAGCAAGGCGGGGCCGACAGTTGTGGCCGAGGCCATATGGAACGCAGTTGGTTTCGACGAGGCGAAGCGGGACTCGGACACGATGTGCCCGAATTTCCAACAAAATATCGTGGTCATCAGCACCTCCAGCGGAGAGAATGCGACCCTCTACGTCAGGGTCGAGTGCATCGCTGTTGGCGGCCAGCAGCACGAGGTGAACGCGTACGAGGCAGCGCCCAACTCTACGTGCAAAGGCGTCATCCGCGGCATCGCATCGAGTGAAGGCCCGGAGGAGCTCGATCGCAAGATTGTCAACTCGAAGAACCCGCTGGCCTTGGGAGCCAAACGAATCAAGAGCATGGGCACCGTTGTTGTGGTCTTAGACGGCTGCAAGGCGCCAAACTACGTGTCGTACGGCGGCACACTTGTCAGGTGTGCATTATATAGGAAGCAAGTGGAGGTGTGCTACGCCTGTGGCCGTCTCGGGCATCGAGCGGACGTCTGCCTCTCGCCGGACGAAACTATGTGCAGGGGATGCGGCATCGCAACCCGGACGACCAACACAAGTGCGACTCCAAATGCAGGCTGTGCGGAGGCCGACACTTCATCGCTGCCAAAGAGTGCAAACAGAGGTACCAGACACCGTACCTCGTCAGACGCATGCGCGGGGACCGATACACAGCCAATAGAAGCAAGTCTCCGGCCCTCGCCATGGGCGAACGACAACTCCCGGCAGCCGCCGGTCGCTCCGCGGCTCGCGGGAGCTCGAGATCCAGGAGCGCCTCTCCGCCTTCCGGACGCCGTTCCAGGTCCAGAGGAAGATCCGGGTCCAGGGGCAGATCTATGTCCAGAGGCAGATCCGGAAGCCGCTCCAGGAGCCGCTCTGTCTCAAGGGCCCTGTATGGGTCCAGTGCCGGCCAGTAGAAGAAGAGAAAGTCGACGCTATCGTGGGCAGATATGGTTGTTGGCGGCGCCGACGCGAGATCCTCCCGAGGCCCACGCGACCCGCTTCCAGAGCAAGCCAGGGACGCCGAGGTAGCGCGCCTTATGAAGCAAAACGCGGATTTAAAAGAAATTATCAGAAAGATGGCTAGCGAAATGGTAGAGATTAAGAAATTGGTAATCAGTCAGACTGCTACATCCAACGCGTCGGCGCCGACCGCCACAGAAGCACCAGTTCCGGCCAGCGACTCGGCCGGGGCCGCCAAGCGTAGGGCAGTTTCCAGTAAGGACGATTCAGATTCGCAAACTTATGAGATCAAAGGCGTGCTGGCCACGCTCACTAAGAGCGTGCAGCAGTTACAACAAGGCTTAGGACAGGTGCAAGTCGCCCTAGGAGACCCGACGATAGGCCTAGGCGCGCTGGCCGATCGCATGGGAGCCCTCGAGCGCCTGGTGATACCAAATATCATCATCATCATCATCATCATCATCAGCCTGGTTACGCCCACTGCAGGGCAAAGGCCTCTCCCATACTTCTCCAACAACCCCGGTCATGTACTAATTGTGGCCATGCCTTGCCTGCAAACTTCTTAATCTCATCCGCCCACCTAACTTTCTGCCGCCCCCTGCTACGCTTCCCTTCCCTTGGGATCCAGTCCGTAACCCTTAATGACCATCGGTTATCTTCCCTCCTCATTACATGCCCTGCCCATGCCCATTTCTTTTTCTTGATTTCAACTAAGATGTCATTAACTCGCGTTTGTTCCCTCACCCAATCTGCTCATTTATTATCCCTTAACGTTACACCTATTATTCTTCTTTCCATAGCTCGCTGCGTGGTCCTCAATTTGAGTAGAACCCTTTTCGTAAGCCTCCAGGTTTCTGCCCCGTATGTGAGTACTGGTAAGACACAGCTATTATATACCTTTCTCTTGAGGGATAATGGCAACCTGCTATTCATGATCTGAGAATGCCTGCCAAACGCACCCCAGCCCATTCGTATTCTTCTGATTATTTCCGTCTCATGATCTGGATCCGCCGGCACTACCTGCCCTAAGTAGATGTATTCCCTTGCGACTTCCAGTGCCTCGCTACCTATTGTAAATTGCTGTTCTCTTCCGAGACTGTTAAGCATTACTTTAGTTTTCTGTAGATTAATTTTTAGACCCACTCTTCTGCTTTGCCTCTCCAGGTCAGTGAGCATGCATTGCAATTGGTCCCCTGAGTTACTAAGCAAGGCAATATCATCAGCGAATCGCAAGTTACTAAGGTATTCTCCATTACCTTTTATCCCCAATTCTTCCCAATCCAGGTCTCTGAATACCTCCTGTAAACAGGCTGTGAATAGCATTGGAGATATCGTATCTCCCTGCCTCACGCCTTTCTTTATTGGGATTTTGTTGCTTGCTTTATGGAGGGCTACGGTGGCTGTGGAGCCGCTATAGATATCTTTTCATTATTTTTACATACGGCTCGTCTACACCCTAATTCCTTAATGCCTCCATGACTGCTGAGGTTTCGACAGAATCAAACGCTTTCTCGTAATCAATGAAAGGTATATATAAGGGTTGGTTATATTCCGCACATTTCTCTATCACCTGATTGATGTTGTGAATATGATCTATTGTTGAGTAGCCTTTACGGAATCCTGCCTGGTCTTTTGCTTGACAGAAGTCTAAGGTGTTCCTGATTCTATTTGCGATTACCTTAGTAAATAGTTTGTAGGCAACGGACAGTAAGCTGATCGGTCTATAATTTTTCAAGTATTTGGCGTCGCCTTTCTTATGGATTAGGATTATGTTAGCGTTCTTCCAAGATTCCGGTACCATCGAGGTCATGAGGCATTGCGTATACAGGGTGGCCAGTTTCTCTAGAACAATCTGTCCACCATCCTTCAACAAATCTGCTGTTACCTGATCCTCCTCCTTCCCCCTTTGCATTGTTCCCAAGGCTTTCTTTACTTCTTCCGGCGTTACCTTTGGGATTTCGAATTCCTCTAGACTATTTTCTCTTCCATTATCGTCGTGGGTGCCACTGGTACTGTATAAATCTTTATAGAACTCCTCAGCCACTTGAATGATCTCATCCATATTAATAATGATATTGCCGGCTTTGTCTCTTAATCCGTACATCTGATTCTTGCCAATTCCTAGTTTTTTCTTTACTGTTTTTAGTCTTCCTCCGTTCCTGAGAGCATGTTCAATTCTATCCATATTATACTTCCTTATGTCAGCTGTCTTACGCTGGTTGATTAACTTAGAAAGTTCAGCCAGTTCTATTCTAGCTGTAGGGTTAGATGCTTTCATACATTGGCGTTTCTTGATCAGATCTTTCGTCTCCTGCGATAGTTTGCTGGTATCCGTCCTTAACTCAGGTCGTTTTTCCGAACGCGTCGGGGACTCAAATCAGGGCTACCAGCATATCGGCACGCCAGAGTGGGAAGAATTTCCTGCGTGCACCTGTGCTTACAGCGGGTACCCCAGACAATTTATCTAATCATGGATAGTTCCAAAGAGGAGTTCAAAATTTGGCAGTGGAACGGCAGGGTGTACTCCAATAAGAGGGCTCCGTTGAAGCAATATTTAAGAACGCGACCTAACAAACCACAAGTAATAGCATTAGAGGAAACCCTCGTCTCTTCCGCATCCCTCTCTGGCTATCGTGCCGTCTGCGTGCAGGCCGAAGGTCGGGGAGTGTGCACGTTAGTTGATAGGAGGCTTACACACTTGCCTCGCGACCTGAAGCTGGTGAGTTGCAAGGTCGAATACGTCATGGCGGAGGTTCTGCTCAACACGAGACAACGCAAGCAGCGGAGAAACAGCGAGTTTATACTCAACATCTACAGCAATCCTAGGGACTCGCAACAGCAGTTCAAAACGATACTCAAGAAGTCCGTGGACCTGGCCGGCACCCATCCCCTGGTTGTCGTCGGAGATTTCAACGCACCTTACGGCGCGGGGGGGGGGGGGGTACGTCTACGACACGAGCAAGGGCCGGCGTCTGTGGCAGAACGCCAACGAAATGGACCTCACGCTCATCACGGACAAGGCGTTCCCCACACGAATCGTCAACTCGGTGAGCCAGGACGCGACCCCGATTTGGCGTTCGTGAAAAACGTCGAGGGAGCCGAGTGGAGTAACACCGCAATAAATTTTGGTAGCGACCATTATGTGCTCGAGACCCGCTTCGAAGTCACCAGAAGTAGATCCGGAGAATTCACTGTTACGGACTGGGACCTTTTTCGCAAGCTCTGTGGCAACGACAGCGTACCCGTCCCCAAAGACCAGGAAGATTGGTGCGAGTGAATCAAGAGTGACGCCGAGTCATCCACTAAGAAGATCGTCAGCGACTTGGAGGTAGAAAAGATGGACAGTAGGCTGGCCCATCTGATCGAGGCCAAGCAGACACTGCTTCTAAGATGGAAGGGACAAAGGTTTAACCGAAGATTGAGGAAAAAGATCTCCGAGCTTAACAAGGACATCGAAGATCACTGCAGGACCCTCGGCAAGCAGCAATGGGACGAGTTCTGTGACTCGATCGGCGGGCAGATGCGTAACGGGAAGTCCTGGGGCATGCTAAACATCTCCTCGACGAGGGCAGCACCGGATCGAGTCAGAGACACACGCTCGCCTGAGCCCTTCACGAAGCTACCACATACTGTTCCGGGGGCGAGCTGGTTGCCAAGCTCATGGAGAAATACCTTCCCATAAAGCACAGAGACGAGGAAGACCGGTTCCCCGACTACCTCGGTCCAGCTCGTCCGGAATCGGACGAAGACCGTGGGGGCAGTTAGGCAAGCCATTTTCGCGCTCAAGGGGAAGTGTGGGCCAGGTACCGACAGAATCACAAACAAGATGCTGTGGAACCTTGACGATGGTTCGATCACATACCTCACCGAGAAGATCAACGAGACGTGGAAAAACGGCAGCGTCCCAGAGCAATGGAAGACCGCCAACGTCGTCCTGATCCCCAAACACGGCAAGGCTCCGAACGTGGACACCCTACGACCGATCTCTCTCACCTCCTGCGTCGGGAAAGTGGCGGAGCACGTCGTCCTCAACAGACTAAACAGATATCTCAAAGAGAACAACATCTATACTCACAACATGATTGGCTTTCGTGCCGGCCTCTCGTCGCAGGACGCCATGAAGATGATCAAACATCAAATCATCTACGGCAGTACCAGAGACACCAGGGCCCTGCTCGGACTCGACCTCGAGAAAGCGTTTGACAACGTTCTCCACGAATACACTCTGGCCTCCGTGGCAGAGCTCGAGCTGGGCCCCAGACTATATAACTACGTCCGTTCGTTCCTGACGGGGAGGAAAGCGAAGCTGCGGATCGGCGACTTTGTCTCCGACGAGGTGCTCCTGGGCCCACGGGGCACGCCGCAAGGCTAAGTCATTTCGCCTGCTCTCTTCAACATCTGCATGATCGGCCTCTCGAGGAATCTGGCCCAAGTTGAAGGTATCAAACACACCATCTACGCAGACGACATCACCATCTGGTGCAACGGCGGTAGCGAAGGGCAAGTGTAGCGCCATGCAAGAGACAGTAGACGTCACGGAGCAGTACCTGCTACCTACCGGCCTCAGTTGCTCCCGACCAAATCTGAGCTTCTGCTTTATAGAAAAGAAAAAGAAAAGAAAAAGGCCGCAGACCCAAGGGCTGGAAACCGGTCTCGGAAAGTGACATTCACCTGTTCACTCGGAGCGGTGACCCGATACCCAGGGTCGACACCATCAGAGTCCTGGGTATGTTCATAGAATCAAGCGGCGGCAGCGGCACTGCGTTACGCAAGATAATTGCGAAAACCGACAATGCTTTTCGCCTCTTCCGAAGGGTCACAAACAGACATCGTGGCCTCAAGGAGGACAACCTGCTTCGGCTTATCAACGCCTTTGTGCTGTGTTACTTTACCTACACGGTGGCCATGCACAACTGGCTCAGGGGCGAGCGGGGAAAAGTTTAATGCCCTCATTAGAAAATTCTTCAAGAGAACCCTCGGGCTGCCCGTCAGAACGCATACAGAGGACCTCCTTCGGCTCAGCATACACAACCCCATGGAGGAGATAGCCGAAGCTCAGGAACAGGCCCAGCTAACTCGGCTGTCCACCATGCCGGCCGGCAGGCGTATCCTCGAAGAGATCGGACTCGCACCCACCAAGAACTTGGCTGAAGACACCCAAATCACCAGAGAAACAGGGGAGAAGATCGTGGTCGCCCCTTTGCCCCGCAAAGTTTATCCCGTTCACAACGCAGGTCGTCGCAAGGCAAGAGCATTGAATCTACTAAAGCAAATAAACAAGGACAAAATCGCCGCAAGCTTCATGGACGCCGCTGCATACCGAGACGGCAAGGCTTTTGCGGTTTCCGTCGTTGACACGCTGGGCAAAGCAATCAACTGTGCTTCCGTCCGGACGACGAACCCAGAGGTGGCCGAGCAAGTGGCCATTGCACTCGCCATACAAGACGGTCGGAGAGACAAGGTGTATAGCGATTCGAAAGCCGCCATCAGGGCATTCCAGAAAGGCCGGGTAGCCCGGCAGGAAGTTCAAATTCTGAAAGGCGCCAAACACGGCAACACCTCCATGCACTCGATTCTTTGGTTCCCTGCACACGTCGGGACAATTGAGGGGGTTCCTCTGAACGTCAATGAGTCTGCCCCCGAGGTTGCGTGTGGCTTTATCGACCGCGCTGCCCTCGGATCTAGCGACTCTCTCCCCGGACACAGAGACGCGCCTCTCACACACAACGAAATCACTAAATTCTTTTTTTAGAGAGAAGGGTGTTCCCCCCGCCTCAGTCCAAGCTAAGCAGTCCGCAGGCAGTCACACTAAGACTTCTGCAAACGAACTCCTACCCAAATCCGGCGTCCCTTAATAGTATATATCCCGAGATTTCTGCAAATTGTTCTTGCATGGCCTGTGGTGAGGTAGCTACGTTGCCTCATATGCTCTGGGAGTGCGGGTCGCTGGGCCCGAAGTTCACCAAGGAAGAGTGGGACGCGCTCCTGCGAAGTCCCGTCTTTGAGGACCAAATCCTTGCCGTGCAGCGCGCCCGCGATCGGGCCGGCAGACTAGATCTGTGAGTCCCGTCGTGGGATTAGCCGGGTGCGCGTTTTATCGCGCTTTGCTGGATCAAATAAAAGTTTATTCACTCACTAACTCACTTTCGCAGCCGGCACCAAGCCGCCGACTTAGAGTGCAGACCTTAGCGTTTCAGAACGTATTGCCCCTGTCAAAAAGAGCCACGCATGAGACGTGTACTGCATATGAATTTCTCTCTGGTGTTTCTGGGGATGCTGTGCAATCTAGTGGTGCAGTCGAGGAGTCCGCGCGTGGCCTCCGAGGCCAGAAGCTTGGTGCACCTTGTGTGCGACACTCAGAATCGTAATCTTTCTTTCCGCATATGTCAAATACTCAGTGAAGCAAGGTGGCCAGATGTTCATTGAATAGTGGCACGTAAGCAGTACATCATCCATGGGGGCACAGATTGCTAAAGCATCGGAGCGAAATACCTTCATCGAAAAGCACCCCATGCGCAGTGCATATGTGGCGCAATCTTCTAAAGCGTCACGTTTCTTTCCTTGAGGAACCCTTGCGAGGTGGATTCGATTCCGCTCATAAACGGGGAAATTTAAGGAATCTTTTCCCTCGTTCTAGAGAGACGCATTCCCAGTGGCACGTACTTAGCTCCCAGATTGGCGTCAAACACGTTTGTTGAAGAGCGGCACAAGCATATGCAACATACCCAGTGGCCCAAGTTCACATCAAAAAGACTTTCTTAAACAGCAGCACCTTCCCAGCCCTTAGACTACAGCGAGCCTTGCCGGCGCACT
This sequence comes from Dermacentor variabilis, assembly GCF_050947875.1. NCBI lineage: Eukaryota > Metazoa > Arthropoda > Arachnida > Ixodida > Ixodidae > Dermacentor > Dermacentor variabilis. The sequence continues at coordinate 91,035,920 of NC_134578.1, forward strand.
GGAGGCCCGTTGAAGAACAACATGTATGCACACATGCCACATACTTAGTGACTCATGTTGATCAGATGGTTGGTTTTGAACCCTGTTGCCATAGCACACCAGCCTGAGGTGCTACCCATTTGGTAAAGCACTACGCAGGCACACAGGTAGGCCGGAAAACGGTTAGATAGATAATGGGATCACTGAAAGTTGGGTACGCGAAGAATGCTAACGTGTTAAAAACATAATATCGACTCCTGTTTCGAGAAACCCATCTCCGTATTTAGTCGGAATTTACATTGCGGTATGAGTAACTTTCCGGCGGAGCACGTAGGAAAGATATCCACAGGTAAGAGCCGTTAGGGGAAATATTTAGCAAAAATTTTCAACACATACTTCCTCACTTCTCATGAACAATTTTTCTAACAATGCGAAACCTACTACTCGTTAAAATTTTGTGCCTGCAACAAGTGCCCTAGCGAGTTTCAAATTTCGGATCTTAGCTTATTCATTGGTGTAGTTTTGCTGACATATTGTCACGTGGTAGTGACTTTGAAGAAAGCAGCCAAACTGAGAAAGACGAGACTAGCGTTTGATTGGGCGAACTTGTCCACTCAAAAAAAATTACCGACGATTACGTTACTTCCTAATGCGAAATTTGAGCGCAGCAAATAAGCTGTTTCACCTTTTCGATAGATTGAGGCAAAGAAATCGAGCAACACATGTATGCGCTATCACAGAATTTTTTTTTATTTTTCACACGTATTCCTTTAACAAAGACTCCACTAACAGTTCTTGACAGTCATGAAGGAAGCTTTGTGGTCGGAGAAATAGACTGATATATGTTCGACTTGGTACACCAATGCTTGATTCTCAAAGACGAGATCTATACAAGTGCCTCGCGAGGTTGTCACAGCCGTGGGACGCGTTACGAGCGTGAGGAACGGGATGTTCTCCCGCATAAGTGTTAGGAAATTGCTGTTTGTCTTTATGTCAAGCCGCCACCGATCTGGCTCTCTGATTGCCACCGCACAGGGCGAACGGCAGCGGCAATTTCGGCTCGGGCGGTGCACATATACAGATCCGCCGCCACCGATCTGGCTCTCTGATTGCCACCGCACAGGGGTTGCATTGGAGGAGGAGCGAAGAAAGGAATTAAGTTCGAGCCGGCGCTTTGACAACCGGAGACTCGCAGGAAGAGGGGGGAGGGGGGCGGCGTGTACACCCAGCGGCAAACGATGGGGGCAGAAGCGCGCGCAGCAAGCGGACAACACAATAAAGGGAGGAGGGAAGAGATAGCAGCGACTGACTGATGCAACTGAAGAGCACCCTATCCGCCACACAAGAACAGGGGGGGGGGACCCTTTCCTCCTCTTTCTGCATGGCGGCGACGGTGTTCTATGCAGTCACGTTATCTTGACTGTCTAGCGGCGACAGCTGCATCCAGCGGTATCAGTCGGTCGCTGCTAGCGCTGGGGGGATGAAAGGGGGGCGGAGCTGGTTACGAGGCCGACGACGACGACGACGCGAAACCCAGGAACGGACGCCAAAGAGCTGCGCTCTAAAACAGGCTACACTCAAAGAACGGCGACAGCGGCGAACACAGTCGGCGATCGTCGAAAATCTGATCAGCAGGTCAAGCGCGTCGGCTTTTATGCATCAGTCGTCGAATGTTCCAGAGTAATAGCTGGGACCCGCGTGCCTTCCACAAAGTTCTACATTATTCGCGTCGCGGCCACATGCGATCAGATTACACAAGGTTCGGTCACAGACAGCGGATGGAAGCATCGATAACATTCCAGAAACTTCCGATACATGCAGGCGCGTTCTGCGCTGTGCGATAACATTTGTTAGGCGGCGAAACGTGTCGCTCGATAAAGGCAAAGAAGTACACGTGTCGATATCATGTCCGACTTTCCCATTATTCTAACTGGATGGTATTTTGCCTCAGGGAATTTTTGAGTAAATTTATTTGATGGAAAAGAACATCAGATGACCTAGCACCCTGCCTAATCATTCAAACATTTCTTTCTCGTGGTAACATTATTTTTTGCTGCCGGAATTAAGTAAAACGAGTGCCTGTGCAAGCCTATCAGTTCCAACCACTTCCAGCCGTCCTATGAACAACTCCCTCATATTATATAAGTGCGCAAGGTGAAAGAAGTTATAGGAAGCATTCGTGAAATTCTACCTGCATAGTAAATTCTGGTCATGAGAAGATTAGTATAACTTAAATTTGGGCGAGTTTGCAAGAATCCTTAAATAAAGTGTCAAAAATGACGACTGAATAAACAAGACCAGGAACTGCTCGTCCTATCTGGTTCTCCATCTTGTGTCCTTGATTTTGTGCTTCAAGTCCAGTGTGGATGATAAGATTGTTTTTTGCATTCAGTTGCATCAATTAGGGAAAAGCTTTACCTCTGAGGACCTAAATGATAACTGTAAGTAATGACAGCAGCGAGAAAAAAACGCCGCCTCTCATTTTTAATTTTACTCTTGTCAAACCAAATGTTTATTACTGTTGATAATGTAAGCAAAAATATAAAATCTTACCTCTGTTGTGGCGGTCATCAGATAAAATGTACATGGCCTCTGCTTCAATATTATATTAGAAAAGTTGTGGCCACTGCCAAACACAACCCAGTAGGAGTAAACCAGGTGAGTCCATAATGTGTTGATCTGTTAGGAAATATTCTGGAATTAATATTGCGAAATAATAGTTCAGCAGGTCAGAAACTGTTACATCGTAAGTGAAAAATCCACTCTTTACAACGTTTAGTTTTAGGCACCGTAAACAAATATGCTTAAAAGGAGAATTTGATATGCCAATAAGAAATCTCTGAAAAGGTGCTAAGGTGTTGTTTTTAAAGATTCAATTTCCTAAAATGCAAGCACACGTACAGCATTGATTAGGAAATTGCAGTAAGGACGCGGAGATCCTCTTCCCGTGTTAAGGCTGCTAACTTGATCTGGAGAACTTCTTCAAGTGCGACTTTTATGATCGCGCTGATATGCATTACCTACGTCTGAAAATCTTGAGCACCAATATAAATTCATTTTTTTTTCCCGTTGGGACCCAATAAGGTAGAGTAAGGTAGAGCAAGGTAGAGCAGCTGCGATTTGAAGCAAACACCACAAAGTTTCAGGTACTTATGAAGGAAGATTGTCTTTCCAGAAAAGTAGATGATAGAATGGGTCATCCATAATGCCAGACGCCTGCGCTTCACTACCTACTCTGCCGGAAAATGAAGTAGGACCGCATCGCGCCGACAAGAGTACATGAAAGCGCAGCTTAAGTTGTACAGCTGAGGCAGTCGCTCATAGTAACGAGCATCGTCACTTACTCCATAAAGGTGTTCAGAAAAGCTCGGCACATCGCCACAGGCGACGAAGAACCGCGAAAGCAGCGTCCTGATCGTTCTATTCTTCGATGAAGGCATATTATAGCAAGTTACGACCCTGCGCAAGCCAGTAAATGCCCGTAAACGACACTTCTAGAATATTTAGACGCTTTCTTTTCCTTTTCATGCGAAATCTAAAAGCGTACGTGAAAATTCCCGAGGTGTAGAAGCTATGGAAATGAAGAATGAGTTTCAGGAAGCACGCTGATCTGATTTGCCGTATTCAGTGTGCCAACGCTTCCAGTTGCCGACTGTTTAGCCTCGCTAAGCGAACTTCTATTTTCTGTTTAGCTCAGATGGTAGAGCGATAGCCCTGTAAGTGTTTGGTCCCTGGTACAAATCTCGGTCCAAAGGAAATTTTTCTTCATCGCAAAGTTTTCTTTCTAAAAACTAGTATGGAGCTTTTCTCTTGCAGCTACGTGCTGCTGTTGGCTTGATGACAATTTTCCCGTTTATGCTAAGAACATCGTTAAACAGAAAGCGACTTACCGATGGCATAATAAGCATCCTGAAATCTTCCTCCGATAAAAGGCATATGATGTAGAATTTCGTATTTGTCGGGAGCCCATGCAGTACACGGTTTATAAAGTCCAATCCAGATTTAGTTGATGAAATTCTTGTTGTGGTTGTGACAACCCAAGAGGAGTGTAAGGTCGAACTAACCAGAGAAGGGATTCCACCTGGAATAAAATTGAGAGCACGTGCGTCTGCACTTTCGCTCTAATATATTTTCTTATTTGAAAAATCCAAGCTATCTTACAACGGCAAAAAAACATTTCTAGCACATGAAGTTGGCAGCCATCATTTGCCAGTCAAGATGCGCTGACGAGAGTAAGCGCGTTTGCATGAAATGTCCGCGCCAAAATAATAACAAAAATATTGCCGACAAGCTTTGCTATTTTAATCATCTATTATGTTGCATCCAATGCCCGCGATCTCCTTGCTACATACAACAAAAGCTATTCGCTAGTCTAAAACTTTGGAAGGGTGTTTCATGTAATGAGAACCATACTCTCAAAGCATCTTAGACAAATGAGACCAGCAGTATTTGGTTCGTGGTATTTTTCCGTTACCCAGACAATTTTTACAGTGCCTGTTAGTTCGTCTTTTAGTTAAGTTTGGTTACGCGAAATTCTAAACATATGTTTGAGGCAGATATCTTATTGCAATAGTTGTAGCACGTGCTCATATGCATCTAATACAGGTCATGTCATTAGCATATTGATAAATGTATTTGTTTACCTTTCTCGGGTGATCGCTTTTCACCGGATAACAAACGTGCAACGTTACCGCTCAGCGAAGGACGCGCCTAGATGTTTCGGAGGTTTCTCCAATGTCAACGATGGTTCCATTCGTTGTATGTTGTCACCGGACCTTCTAATCTGATTACGTGCGTGACGCAAATTGCTTAGCAATTTCTAAAGACACGCTGGTAGCTGCGATTACTCTGGAACTTTGGATGAATCATGTATAAGAGCCGACACGTATGATACGCAGGTCAGCTTTTCGCCGATCGGCCACTGCGTTCGCCGCTACTGCTGCGCTTGATGCTCGATGGTTGCTTGCTTTGCTGGGTACAAGGGCGCCCGGCGAAATACAGGGCCCTTTCACTCTGTGAAAAAGGATGACCTGCGAAGCTGTGAATGTCGGCCACTTAATGGCGAACCCAACCTCCGTAACTGGTCGGCGCGGTATTGCACTATCTTCAGGATCTGCCCAAGTATGAAAAAATGTTTATCTATGACCACGGAGACACGACCCAACAGAATCAAGCCATAAACAGCTTCGCTGTAAAAGAGTTAGTTTCGTCATTCATAGTTTTTCAACTTGTTCTTAACCGTCGGTCGAACGTGACATCTGGTGCAGGTGCTTTCGTGTTCCTGTACCGGTCACGGCCGCACCGTCGCCGCTCTTCTAGGCACAGCAGCCGACTACTCCGTCATCAGTGGAGCTTTCGCGTGCAGTTTAATGAAATAAAGACTACATGGGTGGCCCTCATATTCTGACACCTGGAGGACACCTCATAGCTATGACTAATCTGCAGGGCAAGAGTTACAGTGCATGATCGAACTTACATGGCGACCTCCGTTATCATGCAAGAGTGCTTACGCGAAGTGATCTTCGGAATGGATATTCTCAATGAAGACGGCGCAGCCAATGACCTAATGTTAAAGTCGATAACGCTGTCCACAAATCGAACGATGCCGCCAGCGAGGTCTTCCAGATAGCATTTAGCCTCACGCCAGCGTCATGATTTTCGATGGGGCTGAAGCAGCCGAACAAATGGAAGCCTACGTAAGGAAGGACCGACACCTGCTTCTCGACCGCGAAATAGGCATCGCGAGGGCTATCGTGCAGTAACAGGGAAACAAAGCACAGGTAATTTTGACAAATTTTATCCGAGAACATAAGTAACTGATCAAGGGCATGAAGATCGCATACGTTGAGGAAGTTGTAGCTGTCAGCGATGCATTTGTCATGTCGCCTTCTACCGAAGCTTCGACGGTGTGCGTTCCTGATCCCATTTTCGATAATATTGCGAGTCTTTCTAGGGATAAGGAAAAACTGCTCAAGGGTCTCCTCCAGCAATACAAAGTCTGGTTTTTGAACGCTGTCTTTGTTTTCCTTGCATAATGGCGTTTGCAAAATAAAACTTTTCACCAGACAGTGCCATCTACGTTCCCGCTGTGCCTTAAGCTCTGCGGCCCGAGATTCTTCATAGCCTTCACGGCCATCCGACTGCTGGGCACCTTTGATCCTCCCGTTTCCTTGTAGGGATTCAGGAGCAGTATTACTGGTAATGCCTGGCCATTGACGTCGCCCTTTAGTTTAAGACATCCCGAGGCTGTGAGTAACTCAAGACAGTGCCAACAAGGCTTGTGGGATTGCTGCAAGCAATCGATACTCTTTGCCAACCGTGCTAGAATATCGGACTGGACTTACCTGGACCTCATCCGAGGTCAACACCCAGAAATAAGTTTATGGTTGTAACGACGGACTACCCGACCCGCTTCGCTGAAACGAACGCCCTGCCGAAAGATAGTGCACATGACGTGGCGAAATTCTTGGTCGAGAACATCCTGTTGCGACATGGTGCCCCAGAAGTCCGCATCACCGACAGAGGAACATCCTTTATAGTAGAGCATTGTTCAATATAGCCAGACAAGCCACAGGAGTACAACGGCATACCACCGGCCGACGAATTGTCTTACGTAGCGTTTTAACAATGCAAGGCCCTCACCTACATGTTAGCAATTTACGTCGAAGTCGAGCACAAGACATGGGATGCTGTTCTTTCGTACGTCACCTTAGCTTAGAATACGGAATAGCGAAAAACAACGCAGGTCACGCTATCTAAGCTGCTTTATGGAAGAAACTCAACAAGGACTCTCAACCCTATGCTGCCGCACGTCACCGATGAAGGAGAAAGAGCCGAGACCATGCTGCGTTGAATACCGGACCGGCGACCATGCTTGGGTATGGACTCCGATTACGCCAACGAGGACTTGGTAGGAAACTTTTGAAGCGCTATTTCGCACCCTACATGATCATCCGACGTATGGGCGCACTCGACTTCAGGTCATGCCAGACATCATTTCGCAATCACAGCGCCGCCGCTCGCGACCTCTCGTAATTCATGCTGCGCGTCTTAAGCATTTCTGCATCCGCTGACGTATTTCGTGGTATGTTCTCTTTGTTACATTATTTTATTTTACAACCGGTACTTTTGTTTTTCTTCTTGTTTATTTGTAGCAGTGGGACGATGCTTTTTAAGAGGGGGAATTGACACGTGTACGTGTTTATCTTTCTTGGGTGACCGCTTTTCACCGGCTAATAAACGTTACGCTGAGAAAAGGTATCGCAATTTCTTGAAAGTTGTCGATGGTTCTATCAGTTGTCTGTTGTCACTAAACCTTGTGTAGTCTAATTGTACGTACAGCACGCATTGTGTAGAACTTTCTGGGTGACACGCGTGCCCCAGCGATTACTCTGAAACATTCGACCCGTCTGTTATTAAAGCTGACACGCTTAGCCCGCACACCAAATTTTCGACCATCGCCGATAGCGCTCGATGCAATCGTTCTGCACGAGTGTGACTTGTTTCGCTGGGCAGAAGTTCTCCTTCTAAAAAGCTAGTTTTGTCACTCACACTTTTGTTACTGTGTTCTTGACCGTAATTACAACGTGAGGATTTTGTCTGGCTTTTATTGTTGTTTTGTGCGTGTGTATGTGTGAAGGGAAGGGGCTATGAAAAATGCCCGCAAAGTATGAAAAAAAAAAACGTTCGCACCTGCGCCATTTGCTGTACATATGGCAGCACTGTCCACCGTGTAAAGAACAAACTCAGCCCTCAGGTCTGTCGTAAAAAAAGGACGCTGCCAGCACGTTAGTTTGCATCGATATTGAGCGCCTGCCCATCTTCTATCATTCAGGATTGTAGCAGCAGCAGTTGTAAATCTAAACAGTCAAGGTGCCGCTGTACGCTCAACGACGTGGCCGATTACTCTTTAAGGCGATATACTTACAACCCTGTTTCAAGGTCGTGTAGTGAGGTACAGAAAAACTGAGTGCGGCTGGAAAGGCAAACAGCAGCGCCGGAGCAAGGCTCGGAGAAAGGGCAACGGACGACGAAGGAAATGTCAACGGTGGCACCCGAAGAATGTTTTCGAAGTGGCGACAGTGCGATCGCTTGCCTTCTATAGGTCCGCGCGTGGGCTCACAGCTTCATTCCACATCGACATGTGTCACGACTCCCCCAGCCCTAGTAGAGCGCGGGGAAGCATGAGAAAGTACAGCACGGCGGAGGAGGCTAGAGCAGCTCGAAATGCCGCTCGTCGTAACCACCGTCGGTGGAAGCGGGTATGGATGATGCTGCAGCAGCCGCCCGAGGAGAGCAACGTGCGGACCTAATGCGACACAGGCGTGCTGGGAATGCAGAATTGGCAGAGATAGGCCGCTGCTACAAGTGCAAGACGAGCCGCCTTGAGATATAAAAGTACCGACCAGGGCGAACAGAAAGCTCCTGGCGAAGGAAGGCGAGCGGAACGAGGTTCGGAGGGTGGTGTCCAGCGGGCTGGTCAAGTGGTGACGGGCGCAGCCGCTGTGGCGATAATACAAGGGTGACAGAGTAGAGCGACGGCCAAGTACCAGACAGGCTGTTGACTGTGCTCTTGGTGCAGTGTGTGATGTGTGTGACCGCATTTGGTGCGAGAGGGACTTGAAAAAAGTGACACATGAGTGGCGCTCTCTATTAAGTCCGCAATTTCCGGAGAAGAATGTGGATGCCTTCTCCGTGTATCATATGTGTGGGGCTTTGTTTGCTGGGGAAAAATACCTAACCCTGCAGTCTGTAATGAGTATGTGCATCCAAAGCTACAGCAGCACCTCGAACGACCCAACTTGGTGAAAGAGATCTCGCCACGCATTCCATTTATGGATATCAGGCGATTAGCCTACTGCACTTCGAGTCAACTGGCCATATTGATACGGGAACTCGTTTATCTTTTACGGGTGAGCGCTTTTACCGTCTAAAAAGTGCTATCGCTCAGCGCAGGACGCGTCTACATATATCGGTTGTTTCTAGAATGTTATCGATGCTTCTGTCTGCCGTCTGGCTTCGCCGAACCTTGTGTAATTTGATTGCATGCATGCGCGACGTGAATGACGTAGAACTTTGTAGAAGGCACGCGGGTCCCAGCGATCACTCTGGAACATTCGACGACTGATCTATAAAAGTTGACGCGCTTGACTCGCTGACCAGATTTTCGACGATCGCCGACTGTGTTCGCCATTTTCGTTGAGCATTGAGTGCAGCCTGTTTTTCTGGGCACAGGTTCTCCCAGTAAGGGTAGTTCCGCCATCCACAGTTTTTTTGCTGCCTTGCTACCAAAGCGGCTAGCTAATTATAATAAGTTCCATGTCAACATAAAGCTCCGGATGATCTACAAAAGCTCCTACATCCAATGAATGGTTTCATAGACTCAGATAACGAGCGAGAAATTACTGAGTATCGCTTCGTGTGTGCGGATAGGCAAGGAGCTAATGTGGCTGTTGGAGTTCCAATATGTTAGACGTGCAATTGAAGCCACACCACTTGAACTTACTGAGAGGTTTGATATTGGTGAACTGTGTGCCGCTCAACTACTTTCACACCTTAAGGTGCTCTGCTCCTACGCCGCTCCTAACATAGGCGAAGCAAGGGCGACTGAATTTGTCATCCATAACATACCGACTGAGAGGAAATACCACGCGATGACCCCCTCAGGAAACATGAATGAAAACGCCCAGGCGAACTCGCATTTCTTAGAGAGGATTGGTCAGAACTCGAAAGACTACGGCATCTACTATAGAGACATGGATATCTATTTTGCATTTCACAAGATGGAATCTGTACAAATGATACAGTAAGCTTGATATTGTCTTATATATAATGAGGTGGTGCTTGTGAGTGTGGATACCGAGCGCCAGCTCAGGATTCCTGGGGCTGGTGTGCACAGTTGTGCTGTAAATCAAGTGGACAATGATATGTCGTTAGAAGTGGATGTGGAATATATGTGCTGTGGTGATTTAAGTGCGCAGTGGCAGAGTTTGAATAAAATAGCGTATAAGCGTATGAATACAATATGCAAGTAAAGTGTACAACTACAACTAAGTGTTACATACTCTTTTTTTCTTATTGTTCTCTTTTGTCAATTTATTCTTTCTCTTTGGCCTTGATTTTGCTCCCCCCTTATGTAATGCCTTCGGGCCTTTAAAGGAAAAAATAAATTAAATGAAATGAAACAACTGGCATGGCCTCTGTTCACAACAAATGATTAAAGAGAAACTGGTTCGAGAGCTTACATACAGACTTCGACGATCACAATCTATGTGATCGTACTACTATGTGATCGTACTATGTGATCGTACTATAGATCGTACTAATCTATGTGATCGGCTGCATAAGACTATGGCAGAAGGTAAAATAAGCTATATTTGAGAGTTTTAAAAAACATCAATAGAACAATTGATGAATGCGAGCAGAATGTATATAAACGTCAATGGCAAGTTCTTGGGAAGCCTAACAGAGTTTAACGAAATGTAGGTAGAAAGTCTGACAAAAGTACCGGCGGAAAGCGCGACAGCCAATCAGCCGAATGTTTACCAGCACACATGTAGAGTGTTCATCGGAAAGTTCAAGAGCAGGTCAGCAGAGCGTTTATCAGAAAATTGAACAGTAGATCAGCCCACCATTCATCGGAAAGTTCAACAGTATATCAGCAGAAAGTTCAACTGAGAGATCAACAGCAGATCAGCAGAAGGACCAGCTAGGCATTCGCCTTCAAATTCGGATAAAGTTATAAACTTTCACCAAAACTTCGTTACAGCGCAGCCGTATTTGCGACTCCAAGTAAATGGTCGCTACCTATCGGCCGTGCCGAGAAACGGCCGAAGCAGATTCAGGATTGAAACAAACGAGGGTGTCCTATCACGCCACGCGCTGAATGCGTCGTAGTCCACAAACCATCGTGATGCCGCCACGCACTAGCCCGAAATGGAAAAGAAAGCAGATGTCGAAAGATTTTGTAGTGTAGTATTCTGTGTGTCATCGTGATGGAAATACAGCAATGTATCGTTTCGTCGTTTCTAGAAAGAACCAGACGTCGCGCATCAGAGAACGGATTGGATAAGAAACTTCAGCACTGGTAAATGTGGACAGATACTACACCAGTTTGTTCGAAACACTTCACTCAGGTCGACTTCTTCATTACCCGCGAGTAGAACATCGCGTTATTTTTGTTTATTTTAAACATCTTGCTGCCTTTTCCAAGCACGCAGTGTACTTATTTAAGGCAGGCGCTTTGATCAATTTTAATGATGTAAGCTTCAGCTTCATTTGGTTGTTTTCTAGCTTATATTTTTCGGCCCCAGGTTTAGTGTTACTGAAGCTTTAGGTATCAAGAATAATCCAGATAATGTACTTTTGTCTGCAGGCACGGTAGCAGGAATAATTGCCACGGAAGGTCTGAAGTTGATCGTGACTCCTTTTATACCGCGAAACAACACATTGTTTTCATAGCATGGCATAGTTTCGCCGCACAATCAGAAGGTGCTGTTTTCGCTTTCGATGCGACGAGTTGTCAATTTATTTCGTTTCAAAAATTTAAGAACGCCTGCAAACAGTGCTCCTTCCAGCTTTGGAGCTTTCCGTCTGCGCAAAGTGCCGTGCATTCCGACACTGTGCACGCAGCTAAATTCAATTATAACTGGTTCAATTTGTTTACAAGTCATGCATTTAGACTGATACGACTGACTCTGCCTAAAGAAAAACCTCGTTAAATTTTGAAAAGCTGTTGGAAGAAACTCAGTTTCTGCCGATTCGTTGTGATTGACTTCTTAAGTTTCACAGGCTTTGTGAATTCTTACGCGCGGCAGGTATCTGCTGCGTTCCGAAGCCTATGTCCTACCTCGTAGACCGCGCCCTGCTAACACGTACAAGCGCCAAAGATCGGTCGCAGGCGACCTTAGCACGCGTATCGGCTAACTATAAAAAAGGAACGTGCCCCCCAACTAACGGAATTCGCATTTGTTTTAATACCAATGGAAACTGACCGGGTACCCGCCGTGGTTGCTCAGTGGCTATGGTGTTGGGCTGCTGAGCACGAGGTCGCGGGATCGAATCCCGGCCACGGCGGCCGCATTTCGATGGGGGCGAAATGCGAAAACACCCGTGTGCTTAGATTTAGGTGCACGTTAAAGAACCCCAGGTGGTCAAAATTTCCGGAGTCCTCCACTACGGCGTGCCTCATAATCAGAAAGTGGTTTTGGCACGTAAAACCCCAAATATTATTATAAACTGACCGGGTAATTTTGCAGTATTTAACTTTGTTCTATCAGTGCAGAATATCCGTATATAGATTCTTAAAGCACGACAGACGTTAGCATCCATATAGTGTGAGATGATTTAAATTATTTATATTATTATTAGATGATTTATCCATTTGTAGCCCCGTAGAAGAGCGTCCATCGTACGTTCAAATGTCGCAGGAGCATCGTATAGGCTAAAGGGCATGACTTTGAACTGATATAAGCCATACGCCGTGATGAAGGCAGTCTTCTCGCGGTCCATTTGATCAACTGAAATCTTCCAGTAGCCGGATCGAAGATCGATGGACGGAAAGTATTTAGTGCTGTGTAAGCAGTCCAAGGCGTTATCGATGCGTGGTAGTGGGTAGAGGTCCTTTCGCGTGATCTTGTTGAAGTGGCGATAATCGACGCAAAAACGCCACGTATCATCTTTCTTTTTGACAAGGACGACAGGGGAAGCCCAAGGGCTGGCTGATGACCCCTTTGCGGAGCATCGCGTCCACTTCTAATTGGATGACTCGACGTTGAGCGTGCGATACACGATAGGGACGCCGACGAATAGGATTCTTATCTCCAGTGTTTATACGGTGGTGAACAACAGAAGTTTGGCATAATGGCCTGTCGTCGAAATCGAAGGTTTCACTGTACGATTCAAGCAGGAGTCGTATGTCCATGGACAGTGTAGAGGTGAGGTCACGTGCAATCATTTTCGCGAACTCATCCGTGAAAGAACCGTAGCTGTCAGCTGAAATTGGCGCTAGTAAGCCATCTCGGCATTCAGCCTCTCAATCTCAAATTCGCAACCACCAGAAACGCTAGCCAAGAACATGCCGGCTGGAAGCACTTGAGGGAACAAACAGGCTGAAATCAAGAAGTGGTTGAACGACGTCGTTATTCGTAACCATGATCAACGTATGCGGAACAGGAACGTTCCTGTTCAAAAGCACGTTCATGATGGGGTGAAGCACATATTTACCGTCAGGAGCCTGTGGCTGGGCTGTCAAAGTGACGTAAGTAACTGCCTCAGCTGACAGATGCACATCTTGAAGCGAGCAGAAGCGCGGGGGGTGGTACTTGTAGCATCGGTGAGTTGAGCCAGTTCTAAATGAAGAACGCCGGTCACGCAAAAAAAATATAAATTATGGGGTTTTACGTGCCAAAACCACTTTCTGAATATGAGGCACGCCATAGTGGAGGACTCCGGAAATTTCGACCACCTGGGGTAATTTAATGTGCGCCGAAATCTAAGCACATGGATGTTTTCGCATTTCGCGCCCATCGAAATGCGGCCGCCGTGGCCGGGATTCGATCCCGCGACCTCGTGCTCAGCAGCCCAACACCATAGCCACTGAGCAACCACGGCGGGTTGCCGGTCACGCAGTCGATGACAAAAAGAATGCGTAAATAAAAAGTCAAATCCAAGCATAACGTCGTGAGGGATGTTGTCGATCACAGCAAAGAGAGCAGACGTAGGCGGCCAGCTATAATTAAACGCGCAGTACACATCTTAAGAACAACCAGCACGCCGCCGCCGGCCACACGAAGCACTCGGGCAGCTGCTGGGGTGAGGACCTTCTTTAAACGTCTACGTAGGCTAGCACTCATCCCAGAAACGTGGGCTCCACTGTCGACGAGTGCTTGGACACGTACGCCATCTATTTTCCCGCCGATTACACTTCTCCTTGTGGGCACATACAGAGGATTTGCTGTGGTAGTAGGCAATGCAGCACCGCCTCCGAGGGCTGCATTTCTTAGTTTTCCGAAAGGGTGCGGCCAAAAGCTGCGGCGTAACGGGAAGATGGGCGACATGTTTGCGGTGAAGGAGACTGGTGTCCGCGCGGTGATGGTGGGCGGCTGTACCACGTGTTCCGAGCAGAGTTGGCGGCGCTCTTAGACTCGGCGGTGCATGAAACATTGCGGGTATTCCCATCAAAACGGCTGAGGTTGGTGGAAGTGCGAGGTGTTGAGGACCACGAGTTGCGACAGTATCGGGCAACATGACCAATGCGGCGACAGGTGAAACATATCGGCTGGTCGTCCGCAGTTCTCCACTCAGTCGGGTTGCGATAACGTGGAGAGAAACGTCGGAGTGGAGCGATAATGGTAGAAGGGCGTTTGTTAGCTCTGGGATCGGCGACAGCACACACAGACTGTAAATCAATGTTTTCAAGTTCCAGGCGAACGATTGCTTTTACGAGGTGAACTGAAGATGATGTAGTATCAGGGCTACGCGAACAGAAAGCGGTGGGTGCCATCACATCCAGTTCACGTCTAACGATTCGTACCACATCCTCTGATGGCGACGCATGCAGCTGTGCGGGTTGATCTTCACTCGTCGCCGTTGGGGCAGTATTGGTAAGACTGGCGAATTGTTGCGAGGCGCTTCGGCTTTTGGCCTGCTCGAATATTCGGCACTCTTTAATGATTGCCTCAACTGTTGAGCAGCTCATGCACATGAGCAGAGTAAACGCGTCGTCAGCAATGGCATTAAAGGGGTTGGGCCATTAAATTTTGAGGCTATAAAAAGTATGTTCTAGGCTGCTTCCGTATGCAAGGACACCCACAACGAAGTATTGGACGCTGCAAACATTTCAAAATAATTTTAATTCAGCTCCAAAAATTCAATAAAAGCGCCTTCTCGTGGTCGAGACCCATCGTTAGCGCGGCAATTAGGACGTCACAGCGGAGAAACAAAAATATTGACGTCATAGCACACTAGCAGAAAAAGGTGACGTATGTATGTAGCGATGAAATGCCGATTACGGAGCCTGCTGAGCTGAGCGACCGAGCATAGCCTCCACTATGACCGAGCTACAGGCATATAGAAATCCTTTCTTAATGGAAAGAAGGGGTAAGGCATGCAGACACGGACACAAGAGGAGAGAAGTGGACAACACGAACGCCGCACAGTGGCCCGCGAACGGCAAACTGCGTGCTGCGAGTTGACGTGCCGGTAATGTGGACGGGCCTTTCCACGTTGAGTGTAACACGAGCCGGCCGACTCCGAAAGGGACCAGGATATGCGGCATTTGTGTTGTCTGCTTCTCTCCTCTTGTGTCCATTGTCTGAACGTAATTGCACCTTAATTTGCATTATGAATCCCAACCAACTAGCTCAGCTTCCTGTCATTCTAAAAATCCTTTCTCTATGCTACAGGCTTCTAGAACACTATAACCGAGCTAACCCTGGCCCCTGCCTAACCGAGACACGCACAGCGCTGTCGCGGAGAGCAGTTGACGTAGCATCTGCCAGTCGCATAGTTCGGCAGCACGGAGCGGTCTCTCGTTCGCTTGGCGTTTCTCAATGACCTTTCCCAATCCCATACCACTGAAAAAAGAAAGGCACGCAGGGAGAACCGGCACACCGTACAGTTGCTAAAAAAAACTATGATGTCTATAGCAGTGGAGCGACCCCACGAACAAGTACTTGCACCTTTCGGATGCCGGTTACGCACAAACACTTCCTTCTTGTTAACTTCTGAGGCGCAAAAGGTTGAATTTAAAAATAGCTGATGCGGCTAGCTCGGAGGCCGCACTTGGCACGCACAGCACAACTATTTCCGCGAATTCGTCGCTCAGATCCTACAGCCCGATCAAAATGACGTTGTCGGCAACAAAGCGCCTTTCGGCTTCAACGGACCACTTTGATTCGACGCCAAAAAAGAGAACTGTGACCACTGCACAAGCGAAAGAACCACTATTAACCTGGATATCGTAGCTATCCTTGTATATTTGGAAGTTGTTACCTGCTCAAGTAGCGGATCCTGGCGTTGCCAATATATCTACCCCTCTGTACATTTTTCCTGTCCTTACGCAAAGACTTACCAATGCGAACACCACCAGATGGCGCTCGCATCCGCGAGTGAGTGCTAACGCCTGAGGAATATGGAAGAAAGTAAATGGACTGGGAGAGTGTTCAGGTATCTGCACAGAAAAAAACAATGGTTCACAGTGGACGAAAAGAACTAGGAAGCTTACCAGCAAGTATGTGGCCTGTAGGGTGGGCAACACAGCCACAAAGACGGTCAAGCGGAAAGCCTGAGAGGCTGAAATAATCTCATGGGTGGCGGCAATGGAAAGGAAACCTGCCATGGGTAACTACTTAAGAAGAAAAAACAAAATCAGGAAGGAAACAACTTATGATAACTCAAAGTAGAAGGTCATTACTTTTCGAAGCGAGATCGGGATGCCTTAGAACACGCATCTATAAAGCGAGATATAGGAAGGACCAAGAAGCATGTGCTTGCTGCGGTAAAGCTAGGGAAACTATGGAGCATGTTATATTAGAATGTGAAGACGTCTACCCAGCGGGCGATTTAGGCACCACTGGCCTCCTTGAAGCCCTTGGGTTCAGCGGGAGGAGCAATGGAGAAGTAAACATGTCCGCATTAGGCATTAGTAGAAAGCGATTGGAGGATTGGTGGACGAAAAATAGGGAAACGACAAAAAGGGAGACCTACAAAAGCACAGTTACCAATAGGGGAACAGAAAATTTGGGTGTGGGAGTTCATAGTGTTTATTTTTTATTGTTTAACTTAGAACATTAGGCAGTATAGTAGCAAGAGCTTGGCGGCGCAATCCACCACCCCGTTCCAAAGGGGACGCTCATAACATCCATCCATCCATCCATCCGGTGCGCTGGCCATGTGGGGGAAAGGAACAAAAAGAACCAGAAAGCTCCTCTTCACGCACAGCTTTCGCCGCCAGCATTTCCATGTTAGTGTCATGATTGCATAGGCTGCAGATGCCGGCAAGAAGCAATTCTACCATACGAAGCAGGGAGTGCCGTAACCATACTTTCATATATAGAAGAACAACTAGCCTAGCAATAGATTTGATTTCTCTTTTGACAGCGCTATGAAAATGCCACGTTTAGTTAGTATTCCCAAAAAGCGGCGCGAGAACGCTGAGCGGCAACGGGAATAGCAACGTCAATATGCACAACGCCTTCCCACTCAGGCCACATATGACTTAGCGGTTCTACCAAAAGCCAGAAATGAACAGTTAGGATGCCAGTAGAGCCGCGCGAAGACAATGAGTGACGAAATCAACAGCAACGTTAAAATCCAGAACGGCGTCGAGCTCAGGCTGGGCAAGACACAGTTGCAGGCTGTGCCACACTCGTCTGTACGATCAGGTGATACCCCAGTTTCGCTGGCCAGCCAACTTCACTGCGTGGATTGAAACCAATTTTTAAGCGAAGCTGTCTTTGCTAATTATTTCGCTATTTCACGTGTCGCTGTCGTCTTCGTAGTCATTGTTGGTTTTCTGTGCAAGTAGTTTTAGCTGCTCTAGCCACAAGAACAGTTCCTGTCCCGATGCCGAGTGCACGTCCGCCAATGAGACGGGAGACTTCAGTCCAGCAATGCAATGATGTTCGTATCCTTGAAAGACCACCAGATGGTGTTGCCCTCCGCGCATCACGTTCCGCAGAACCCACAGATTGCGCCTCCAGTATCGTGGAAGTTTCGCAGCAACGCGTTCTCGCTTAAGACCAAAGGGCCATGCGGTTCCTGCTGACAGCGTTCCTGGTGCTGTACCACGCCCGCTATCTTTGCACAGCGCCAGGAAAGCTTTCGGTCGTTTACTTCAACGTGTCCAAGGCAAAGGCACGGGATATTCCAAGAAGATGATAGAATCACGAGCAGTTATCGATTCAGAATATCACCCTTGTCTAAAACTTTATTTCGCGCTGGAAAGTGAGCCACAGTGGCTGATGGTCATTACACGCAGGTTACAAGATGCGTTCACCGTCCAAGTCCGCTGAGCTTTTCTCATTATAATGTGCTGTTTCGTCCTATCGGGTTGCCAAAGCTCAGACTCCCGTAGTCCATGTGATATATAGGTTATTTTAATTTCCCATATGGATGCGTACTTCGTTTTTTCGAAACACAATTGAGAGATTTTTTACCTGAATGCGTGAGGGCCCAGTGGCATAACATTGTTTTCTCATACTTTGCTGTCTCCATAAAAAATCACGTAAAATATAAATTCATGCAAACAATGTTGACTTATGTGTCTCCGTGCAGTATGCAACATTTATAATATGATATATCTAATATGACATGTCCAGTATGCCATAGCAAAAGAAGAATACAGAAAGTTTATACAATTAAACCAAATTATTTATCTAATCGCACTTGAAAAAAAATGGCCTGAATAACTCGTGTAGACTGCAAACAGTATAATGTTTATGATAATTGTTTCAATTCTGCAAAGTATTTTTGAAGTTTGATTGTAGATTAACATGATACACACACATAGTATATAGAAAGACCACTAGGATCCTCTTATTTATAGTGAAGGAGCTTACCTGAATATGATGAGACTAGAATTTCAACGCGGGTAGCATTGAAAACATGTACCATCACCTCAGCGACGAAGTCAGCAATGCCTTTTGGGACTGCAAAAGCAAAATAGTTGCGCTGAAGTGAAAAACCGGTCAATGTACCAAATAACAACCTTTACTGGATACAGTCTCACATGCTTGTGCACATAGCATGGAGCTGGCGCCACTGGCGATTGTGCTCGCAACACGCTTTCACAACATATGCACAACATATCCGCTTTCTTACAAAAACGATGTTAACCGGATTAGTAGAGTAGTACATCTAACCGAAATTCTGCATACGGATGATTGCAACGTGGGCTTAGTGTACACAGAACATAATACAGAAAATACCGTCTCATTTTCATCACAAAATCGAACTAACGATTGCAATTGCACATTATTAGACAGCTATAAGAAGTGAGAATAGAAGGTTTATCGGCCGTACGTACTTCTAGAGATTCGCTTACTAAAAAAAATGAGAAGCATGGTGTCACGGGCGCACAGACAATCAGGACCACATGTCACTCGGTCACCACGGAGATACCCTATGGGACGCTGCCGTGGGAAGTGCAGTAGTAACATCGAGCGAACTGTCCCAGGTGCTGCCTCTCGCTTCAACCCGAACTAAGTTGTGAGAACACACCCCACACGAAGCCATCAGCCCTCGGCGCTCTTAGCCTTTAAACCCACCGCCGATTAGTTCCAAGACAGGGACCGCGCGACACTCTCAGCAGCAACATAAATGGTTAGTTTTATATCTATATGATTAAAATTTCCGAGAGGCCAATGCGTCTGAGTTTTAATATTAGTTTGTCATGGTGAACTCTATCGGAAGGTTTACTGAAGCCAAGAAATATTGCATCAATCTGACTTCTTATCGAGATATGAAGCGAGTGAATGTATTACTGTCTCTAGCTGTCTAATTGTTGGGTATCCTATCTAAACTGGTTATGGAAATTAGGACTGCGTGCGCATTTAAATACTCATTAATCTGGATGGCAATAATATGTTCGATTAGTTTACAACGTGATGATGTAAGTGATATTGGACGGTAACTTTGTAATAATATGCGGTAACCGATGAGTTTCGGCACCATTTGTAGGAGATCGAGTGCATAGGGAAAGGGTTTCAATAACCCAACAAAGCTCGAACGCCATTCAAACTCAAAGACATTTAAAACTTTGTCACACGTATTTCTGGCCATGGGGAGTATCGGTATGTAAAAAACCGCGAAAAAATTAATTTGCATGGTAATTGTTTAATTTGTAATTCATTTGCTAAACTATTCGCAACCGAGCACTCCCTCCAGAATATGAAGAACGCTAATATGGGCCGTTCATCGGGTTTCCAGCATTAAATCAGATTTCTAAGGCTTCAAATTCAGCCTATCAGAAATGGATTGATCTTTGTGGGGTTAGCAATAAACCGCAGCCCGAGTCCGTGGGTAGCTGCGGTTGCGCGTGGGCCGATGCACGGGAGCTCCTTTATCTTCTTACACATCGTTGTGGTTCCAACAGCTCAGTCATAACAGTTTCCTTGTAACGACGAGTGTGTTGTTGCAGCTTTACTTTGTAGTGCATTGAGCGACACACTGAGGGTCAGTTGATTTGCGCTTAAAAGGCACGTTTTGCATTCTCGCGTTTGACAGCTTGCACTTCACCGGTAACCTTTGCGTACCAGCAAGTTGCTAGCAGAAGAACTTCACTTTGGCCTAGTTGGTATTTACTGTATATCATATTGACCGCAAGAAAGACGGGGACAGAGGGAGAGAACACATAAACAGCCGTGAATAAAACAGTTGAAAGTTACCGCCCGTGCTGTTTATGAGTTCTCTCCCTCTGTCCCCGTCTTTTTTGCGCTCAATACGATAAGAAGTTGCTAGCACTTGTGTTATTTATTTACCGTTGCAAAACGCGCTCTTTCGAAAGCTATCAAGCTCGAAACGGACAAAATTTTTCGGTCGTGGTCAAGGGTGGTAGATGTTGCACGGTCCATCACTTCGGATTGAGTTGGTTGAGCTCGTTGAAAATTACGGTGCAGACGACAGCGTACAAGCACGATCTACTGTGTCCGGATCGCGTAAAATCGTGGTCAAAAGCCTCCGTGTAGAAGCGCATGATCCAAGTAGGACTCGACAGCGCTCCAAAGTTCCTAAGTGACACGGGTGTCAGTTCACATAGGGTTTAGACACCTCAGCGACGTCACAGTCATTCTGTAGTGCACGCAATGGTCTCATCGTCTCTGTCAGTACTTGTGATATGGACTTTCTTTTCCTCTCTTAATCTGTCCCTCCCCTTTTCCTTTGCTCCAGAGCAGGGTAACCAACCGGGCTCAGTCATGGCTAACCTCCCTGCATTTCGCTCATCATTTTTTTCTTTCTCCTTATTATTTTTCATTTTTTGACGAATCATTTACCTCTTCCTTTGTTTTATTTTTAATTATGCAGTGATATTGCATCAGATGACACCACTAGCTGCTCCTGCCAGAAGCTGCCGCTTCGCCCCACGCAAAGTGGTGGCCCCCAGCGGAGGTTACTAGACCCGGTGTCCCCTTTGATAATGGATCCAATTTACATGCGGGAGCCCTCTCGACTGAATGTGGCATGTGGACAAAAATTTTGCATGCCAAATCAATAAATAAACAGTATAAATTGCTTTCGAAAGCGGACAAGCCTCACAAACTTGACTCTGCCAACAACAGCAGAAGTATCACCTGTGTTTTTTGCACTACCTTGCGAGAAATATGTAGGATTTCACAGATCGATGTCAACCCTTCGTATTTACGAGGCTGTTGGGGCATTGAACGGCAGGCTTGTGCGGACAAATGCGCGGGAGACACAATCTCGCAGCCCGTGCTTGCATACACAACACGTCTACGTAAGCGCACTGCCCGGCGACGTATTCATTACTTGCCGCGTGCGGCGCTGCTCAAGAGCTCCCGCAGCGCTGCCTATTGCCCAGGTTGGGAAATGTATACATGCTGACAATACCTTATGTTTACTGACATCCAAGCTAGAAAAAAAAGAGAAAGCACACTTAGACACTTCTTACAGAGTGCAGGCAGCGTGCTGATAACATTGTAGGCATTGACTTGCTTTTTCGCAGGCGTTTAAAATCTCAGTGCCTTTCAGCTACTTGGATCTAGGAATTTAGTAGAACGAGTACAGCAAAAAATTATTCATCGAGCATCATTTCTACTACATGCCACCTGATCACTCTATAGAGTTTGTTCTAATATATTGCAACGCATACTTGCTTATCGCGTGACCGCGTTTCACCGTCTAACGAATGATACCGCTCAGCGAAGGACGCGCCGTGTTGGATCTGGAGGACAGTCCCAGTTGTTGTCCCCCAGATTTTGGACGTTGCCGTTGGGTGGGGGAGTTGGCCTAGGTTGAGGAGGACGTCGGGATGAAAAACTGGAGGCTTATTTACTTTATTTACAGTGAGAGTACAAAGAAATTAAATGTCATAAATTCATTAAGGGCCAGCAGCAACTCGGACGCTGCGGCCCGTGGGAAGAAGCTCGAAAAATACGAATGAAGGAATGCTCTCCTGCTGCTTCCGGTCTCTGGCTTTTAACCCCTTCGGTGTCCCGAAGACACGTCACGTTCGGCCAATCGGCGAGCCCGCTCAGGTGACGCCATTTTCGGCCAATCGGCGAGCCCGATCAGGTGTCGTCATTTTCGGCCAATTGTAGGCGCCCGTGCGATTGTGTCACACCCGGCGCAGAGGTTCGCTCCTTGGGCTCCAATTGTCTGAGGGCTTACTTCTCTCTGCGGTATTGCCTTGCTGGCTTGCAAGCGCCGTCACAATAGGCGGAAGGCGGCGATGTTTCAGTGCTGCAAAGCAGCTTGGCTCGGTACCTGCGTTACCTGGAACCGTGCCATGCTTCCGCTACACTTTCGGGAAGAGTCAAGCAGTGAATAACTCCACCTGTGGCCAGCGAGGAAGGGGACGCCAACCTGTTTGGACGTTCGGTGCCTCGGGAACGTGGTAGATATGCATCTGCGCTCCTTAATTAGCTGTGACGTGATTCGATGTGGTCTGGTGAACTCGAAGTAGGTTCAGGAAAAGGTCCCGTATGTAACAGCCTGCATGAATCGGAATTTTATCGAATGTTATCGGTGGTTCCATCCGCTGTCTGTTGTCACAGGAGTTTGTGTGATCTGATTGCGTGTATGCTCGACGCTTATAGCGTGGTACTTTCTGGAAGACATGCGGGCACCAACGATTACTCTGCAACTTTCGATGACTCACGTATTAAAGCGACACGCTTGACCCGCTGATCCGATTTTCGGTGATCGCGACTGTGTTCATTGCTGTCGTTATTCGCTGAGAGTAGCCTGTTTTTGAGGGCAAAGGTTCGCCCAATAAAACGCTAAATTCATCATTCACAGTTTTGCTGCATTCTTCACCGTCACTCCTACGTGAGAATATGCAATGAAGATCAATGCTGTAATATTTTGAATAAATATACTTCGAAAAAAGCAAGAAAGAAATGGAAAACATCCGCAGATTCATGTTATTATGAGCTCATCGTCTTGCATCCAGTGTTTCTGTCCATTAGTCATCTCAGTAGGTCACAGGATGGCTCCCTTCTCAGCCGGAAGGGGCGTAAGGGTGACAATTGTGAAAATGATCGGTCCTGTTCTCCCTAGGCTGTGCCGTCACTTTCCTCCCTAGGATACAATACTCCGTTTCATACATAACAATCAACGCTGTGGATGCTAGAGAGACCTCTTGCAATGGCTTCGTTCGCACTTGAATATAGTTCGATGTTTTTGACCGCAACTGTGGCCGACTGTTGTTTGCATATAGGCTCAGTATTGATTGAAAGAAGTTTTAATTCTTACAAACAAACACACTGTAGTATATGGCTGCTAATATGTTGTCTTAGATGATTTTGCATTTTCTTATTGCTTTCTTTTTTATTTGCAACCCGTCACCGAGAGCGTCACCTGCATACTAGCGCGAGGAAACGCTCTTCGCGCGTAGCGAAGCATGGACGAAGCATAGAAAGAAACCCGGAGTAGTAAATTTTCTTCACCGAAATTATTGCGTAGCCTTCCCAGCGTTGACTGCTATGTACGGAAGCGAGCAAAGACAGAATGAAATCACTTTTTACGCATAAAATGAGCATAAAATTAAAGTGGCAGAAAACACTTCAGAAGTTCAATTTTAGGGATTCTTCTCCATCCTAACATGGACTTCTAAGGATATACAAGAGAGAGAACTGCTAGTTTGTGCAGTCTAAAAGACCATTTATCGTTCACCTGCACTTTCCCACATCAAAGCACCCACAAATTACTGCGGCAACTATTTGCACGGTGGCGTTGTCGGTGATGGGCCGTTTTAATTTACTGCGTAGCTCAAATGTTAGATACGTTGGGTGACATAATCTTTCCGCCTTTCTACATATGAACATACAAACATCGTAATGTACAAATATGCACAACCTATTTTGTTTACTTCATCTTTGTGATCGGGAAAACTTGCTATGCGCTTTGTATTACGTGTGGATGCCTATACAAGCACTGAATTATTTCCGAAGCGCATAGTGAACCTACACACTATAGCTTTCGGTGAATATCTGCAGTAACTTGTCAGCATTATCTGCTGCATTAAATAATTGCCACTTTCGGTTCTCCCACGGCAATCGGGGATTATTGTAAAAAGCTTTAAAACATACAACACAAGGGTTTATCGCATTTACTTACACCCAAATACCCCATTTTGTCCGGACATTTCTCCCAGCCTGCCCTCAATTTCCTGTGATTATAAACATGGCAAATGATGCAGTTCTTCCATAAACCGTGAAACCGCGCATATTACGTTTTCAACGGTTTCTGCACTGTCACAGCTTCGCTGTAAAAAGCGCAGCGCACGTCAGCAGCGTTTTAACCACTTTCTACGTACCCCTTCAACAATCTGCATAATCATTAGGCTTTTAGAGATTGAGCGTAAAACAGGCATGAGATCGCATTAACGTCCCAAATGATTTTCACAAATAAATGACGCTGAACCGCTTACCGAAGAGGTCTGCTTGTTTTTCAGGGACAGTTACTGTAATTACCAGGATTAAAATTAAAACCGCTCTGGGAAGCATGGCTTCCTTCCGCTCCTTACGACGGTCTGCCGCTTCAATAGCTTCCTGTGCATACAACTCTATCTATAGCGATCCAAGAGACATAGCTTAACGGGCGCAACGTTGGCGATCGATGCCCTTACTTTAATAAACAAACAGATCAATGCATTAAAGGATCTGTAAGAATTTGATGCGTGAAAGTATGACGGCTACAATAAATCGACCTGAGCACAGCGTATCGTTTCCACTCTGTAAGAGCAAGCAAAAGGTTGTATCACGCCATTGCGTCGTTTTCACTAAGCCATAGAATGTTCCTGCACTGTAGCACAATGTCAAGAAAGCTGAGAGCGCGAAAACATGTTGCTTCACGCACGTGTCCCCCGCGAATTGTCACGTGCATCACATGGATATTCCGAAGTCAATCGATAGGCGCGCGCATGAAAACACAATAATAAACGTGTGCGTGTGTCACCATTTGAGACGATATTGTTGCGGGGATGTTGGGAACATAAGACTGCTTTTAAAATTTATATACAGGGAGAGTCGACTGCGTTAAAAATGGCGGACTAGTAACACGCAGCAGCCAGTGTCTCGCGATCTTCTTTCTCGCTTCGTTCGCCCTTCCGTAACAGGACCCGCGGGTGGTGAAGCGCCGTCTCGGCGCATGGTAGGTGAAGAACGGTGAAGGACGTCGTGCACGTTTCAAGGACGAAGGTAAAGGACGTCGTGCACGTTTCGCGGCTGAAGCCGCGAAACGTGCACGACGTCGGTCTCTAAGAGCAAGAGGGACATGCCATATATACGTAAAGACCAGCTATTGTGCGGTTCTTTGTTGATATGACCATATATTGTTTCTACACGGTTCGACCTTAGAGTGTTCTTCTCGCAAATTCTACAGCGCTGGGCAAACCACCGAATTCGTCCATTGTAGCGCATCTGACTTCCAGCATCGGCAATAGCATGGGTACAGCTAGTTCACTGTAGCTTATGGACCACCGTTGGGCGTACTTACGCCATTTTGTTCCAACGCAATGCGGTCCGATTGCTTTAATTTATGGAGTTACATTCATTTGGGCTGTAACAATGACTGCCCTTCATCATCGTATTGCTTACTGTATCAGTGCTTTTTTCCCCTCTCGTCATGTACTACCACGTGCGATTCAAAGTCGGGGATTAGTTCGATAGCTCCCACCTTGTTCATTCGTTATCCTACGTCACTGTACTATTCACTACATTCAACTGTCTGTGTGTTCAGCACTGCTGTTGTTTGAATAGGTCTGAAAGGCTTCACCATGCACTTTTGCCAATGACATTGTGTGTGTGCATACCTTGTATATCTTGTCCCGGGATTTCTGCAGCCTTAAGAATTTCGAAGGGGGTCTTTTTTAGAAACATAATAACGTTCCTTCAGCTCGTTATCGTTTTTGTGTGCTCCTGTCTAGTGTTGTTCAATCTTGGAAAAATTCCATGCATTAGTGCTCAAGTGCTCATAGAGGCCTGATGCTCTAACCTGATTTGACCTTGGCGTCGGTAATATGTAGAGATTGGCCCAGGCCTACAGTCAATGCAAACTGTTTCTGACCAATGCCACCGGTTGTAGCTGGCCTGAAACGGGCCACGAGTTTTTCAGCAGTCGTTGTTGAAGGCCTGCGTGCTTCCTAAGCTTACTTCAGGGTTTCGCTACTGATGGCGTCGTAGCGGCTGCGGAAGAGAATGTTGAAATTGCTATGGCGTGAATACAGATGCGTTGTTCCCCAAAAGAATGGACAACGCTGCACATTGTTTCTGTATGTGGCTAAAGATATTACTGGTTTCCGATCAGTAACATGAAAACTCTTGAGTACCTAAACCCCATCAAGCGTTTAATCATTCTTCAATACTGTTTTCAGAATCCCAAATGCAGAGGAAGAAAATTAAGAAAGCTTAGGTTCGTGCCGACACACCACTTAGGTATCATGTTGAAAATTTGGACACAACTGTAGAAGTACTTGCACTACTTTTACAAACTGGTAGCCAGTGAAAAATGCCTTGGTCAGCCTTTTGTCAATGCTTCGATGCCTATGCATCAGTCATCGGAAGCAGTAAAGCGCAGCGATTGGATGAGCAATGTGTTTCTGGCTGTTAACCCTTTCACTACTACCGAGAAATCGGAGACTTCAAAAGAAAAACAGCTTGACTTTCTTTAGGGAGGATGACATTTCTTCAACCGTGTAACTTCCAGTCCAATAGAAAAAAAAGGGAAAAAATATACGAAGCCATTCGGGTGTCATCAAAAAGCATTTTCGTACCTCCTGGTGCATATATAGTTCATCAAGAAATATGTGTGTTTTGTCATCATGCGCTGCGATGAACACACACAACGCACAACGGATTTTCCCACAACAACGCACTGTCATCACAAAGAACACACACAACGCACTGTCATCGGTTATGTACTGAGTGAGCACCACTATCAAAAACAAAGCGTTGACTGTCGCTGGCCTATGCATACACCTTCTCGGGCTAAGATGGCCCCACAACACGGTTTCATTGCCTACCTTGTGGTGACATAGCGCACAGTAAATAATTATCGGCACGTCACTGTAGCTGCTTGCAAGGCGTCGATGCGCCGAGGGGGACGACTATGCTGAGGAGTGCGTATCGCAGCAGTCGTTTGAGACGGATGCTCTGTTATCGGTGATGTATTGGAGCCACAGCGTCGTAAACACAATCAGCGTCCGAGAATCGCTCGCTCTTGTAGACCCAGCGCAATGGCATTTCTTCATAACAAGCACTGCGCACTCAACAGTTCCAACACCTTTCTCCGTTCCAAGCCTCATTTCATAATTGCACACAAGAGCCCTCACCTGCCAAAATGCGACTGCTGCGGTGTCGTTACGATAGCCATCTGCGATCGCTGCGGCCTCCAGCAGAGATAATCCGCAAGCACCTTGGACTGCACAAAACGCTCAAATACTGCGTACATGCGCTCAGAGGCACCTTCACTGCGCAAGCGATGACAAGCGATGAATTGTGTCGCTGGGAAGCACACACTTGTTCGAAATGTATCGCAGAGGCTTCGCCTACAAAGATAAACTGGTACATTTTCACTGAACTGCGTCACTACGGACCCTAAAATAACGTACCGCCATTTTGCAGCGACAGCCTTTGCTCCCGTATCAATGACTAATGTGTTGTTTTTAGTTGGTAAAGCGGGGACCTTAATAGCCTAGTGAAACGCCTGCGATGAACACCTGTACCGCGGCGCTGCGTTTTGATGCCCCTAATAGAGAAAGGGTGATCGTGACCCTCCATGGGTCATGAGTGACTTTACTGAGAATTGCACTGCAGCACCCCTAGGTGACTTCTCACCATTTGAACTCCCTCGTGCGTGCGACGCTCTTCAATGTAACCGCTTCTAAGCTTTCGCCTCTCTGTCGCCACTCGCGGCAAGAAGTGCAAATTTTTTTAGCTTGCTCGATCTGCGTTTGTCAACAGAAATTTCTACCATTTAAAACGAAAAAGATATACTTAAAGAAATAAAAAAGTTCGTTATTTTATTCGTTTGAGTGAAAGTGTATTCGTGCTCGGATGGGTCTTCTTGCGTTATGTGACTCCAGGTGCACGGCCATGGCCACGACACCTAGCCCGAGTTCGTCGTAATGTTCGCGCTGGAATGTCTTTTCGAGAGTGAAAATGACATTCTAGAGAAAATACAGAATGATTTCCGGCGCGGGGGGGGGGGGGTTTAGTCGGCTGTGCATGACAGTACGAAAAAAATGTGGGGGAGGGAGCTGATGCCTCATAACCCCCCCCCCCCCTGGCTACGCCCCTGAACCCGCCGTCGCAATCACCTCAATCAGCTCTGCTGCAGAGGCATGACAGTCATGTGCTTTTCATAAGCACGCTAAGTCTTTTCTTGCTCGGAAGCCTTCTGCATACCACAAGGGGATGCAAACAGAAGTCTGACCTGAACGGACAGCAAACGCCAACATGAACCAGCGTAATCCTTTGAATTCCCGAGTTAAAAAGGCCAACCGTTTTCCATCGACAATGGCTCGCATATGACGGATATGCGACACCTGCAGTGGTCGTGATCACACCATTGTTTCGAGACGCCTGGTAGCGGCCAGGGCTCTGTTTGTGAGGCGCAACAGGCACGGCGAGATATGTGCTGCGAATATTCAAGATCTCGTACCATTGGAAGACTGCCCGTGAGAGGAAGAAAAAAATTATGAGGATCTCCCGCATCATTGGAAGCAGTTGGACCGAAACCTTCATTGGTGTTTTAGGGAAACGGTGTTCTTGTTTAGGGAGAATGTTGGGCTTACTTTCCCCAGAAAACGCCTCCCTGAACACAAGCTTACGGGGCTCGAACCTTACGATTCCAGGCAAGCGGATTACAGAAAAACGACACTAGAATAACAACGATCACGGGCTGATGACGGCATGAGGAAAATGGGATTACGACGCTAGAGTGACTAGTACGGCATGACGATGACACTGTGCCATGACGCCAATGGGATGATTACCCTAGAACAATTACAACAGCAGCACAGCGATGACTTTACAACGATGGTATCAGGATGATTTAGCGACAAATTGCAAGCTTACGACATCGTAAGGAAGACGAAAAGATGAACAGAAGGCTCAACAGCGGTGCGATTATTGCAAACAAAGAAAACACAATTGTGTCGGCAACTTTTTTGTTTAGAGTTAACTCCTCCCGCTACATATGCCACCTGCCACCACAGGGCGCCTTTCATTGAATTACGTCCGGGACCGGGCTATTCTTTGGATAAGGCAGTCGACAACAATGTTGTGTAGAGGTAAAAATTATGCAGAAGCCATGCCCTATGGTAATCGATGTGGACGAACCATTGTGTGTTCATTTCTTTATTTGACGATAATTAGCGGGGATGTTGACAAATTTATAACTCCTTCAATGTTTAGTGCCATATTAGAGTTATGAGTTGATGTTAAATAGCACATTGCACGCACCACTGCAGTTTTTCTGCGTATTACTGAGAACATACAGCGAAACGTCTTTGCTTGAGACGTTAATGTACCCCATTATTCATAATGTCTGGGAAGATTGGTATTACGAATTTCATACACTGCACATAGCATCGTAATGGAAGTGTTAACTTTTTATTAAATCACAGGGCAGTAATTTAAAAAAACCACAATCGGAATACGAGACACGCCGCTGTGGAAGATCTGTAGAGTCATCTTGAGCCCTTGGGTTTCGTTAACGTGCACGTAAATCTAAGGAAAGAAGCGTTTTTGTAGGCGCCCCCGTCGAAATGCGGCTTCCGTCGCCCCGATCGAAACCGAGACTTCGTGTAACGGCATAGCCGCAAAGCTACCGCAGTGAGACTGCAAGCGTTGATCTGACATGCGGCTGCTTTCGCGGAATCGCCTGTAAACGCGAAGGTGTCTCAATTCGGCTTTTGATTGCACGCCCCACGCAAGTTGTCCCCATGAATTATTCGCAAAGGGTTTATTTTTTTTCAAAAATTGTAGAAACTTACGGTACCATACCTTGAAGATATATTTAACAGTATGCCCGCAACCGCAGTCACTGCGTGTAGTAGGGCTCCCTTGTTTTCTTAAGGTATATTTTTCCTCTTACGCTTTCCCCCCGATGTATGGGACTTACAAGCGAATAAAGCCAATGGTTTTCGTGATTGCGTCGGTTCACATTCTCGGCGCCCTCGACCTACCACCTCTCTACCATGCTATCTACCTACCCTCTGCAATGTTGCACGTTAGTGCCCAAGTTGTCGATTCAGTTTCAGCAATTCTCTTGCGTGGGACACCGATAACTACAGCCGTCAAGAGGGTATTCTAGAGGACAAGAACTAAGGAGCATGGGAACTCAAGCGAGCATTGAAGCGACGCGATGAAAATGTCATCCGTTTCTCGCGTGGCCTTTTCCCTCTGGCATGTTCCTTCCTATATATGCTCGCTCTGCACAACCTCCTGTCGCAGCATACAAGATAGCGACTGCAGCATCAGCGCGAAATTCGAAGGAAGAGTCAACAAAGGCTGCACTTTAAATAACTCTCTTCTTGAATGTTTTGAGACACGATGGCTGTGTTGAAAAAGCCATAAGCCAGCAGCCTCGCTTGTGTCATTCTTTAGTGCAGAATTTATAAATAGCGCGAGGCACTAATGATCCACCGTTCATCAAATGCAGGTGATTTCGGTCAGTCACCGGTCAACAGGATTAACGCATAAGTGCCAAGCTTTCCAAGCTTGTCGTAAAACTTACAAATTTCAGCTTGTTGTACGTTTTTTAGAATGTTACGTAATGTTTTACGATATATGGTTTCAGTTGGAGACGCCGGTTTGAAGGTGTACAAGCACATGCATACGACAACGGAATTCTGATACTATCTGCGTCGCCCTGTAGAGGCCGCAGTAGGCAATTATATATTAAAGGTATACTTGCCTCAACCAAGTTCATTCCGAGAACATCTTGAAGCAGGTGAGATCAACAAAAACAATTCCGCTGAAGGAGTGCGATATTAAAGCTATTTGTATCTCCCTCTAAAGGTATATCATTTTTTATAAAGTGCCTCATTTATTCCATGGAAATAATAAACGTCTGCCCTACGAGCAAACATTAATAAAAAGGGTGGCTTTTTCTCACGGGCTTGTGTGAGCGCCTATAACTATAGTGCACTCATTATTACACCGTACACGTCAGCGAACTCAGTGTTACTTTCCTTCTTTCCTTGCCTCCTCTCTCTCCCTGTCACCATTTTTTCCTATTTCCCATTGCCCCGGCGTAGGACAGACACCCTGACGTTATTCTGGTTAACCTCCTTGCCTTCTGCTTTTCTCTTTCCTTTCCTGCCTATTAACTCGCCTCCCTATCCCTTCACATATTAAGTTCGCGGAGTTTTCCAAGTATTTGAGTTCCAAATCTGGCAACTAAGGTTGACAGTAATGTTCTCTGGGCGTAGGTAGAAAACGTGGGTGTGTTCCGCAGAGACGAATGCTAGAGGCTAAGTTCAAGTCTTGCTGTCGATCTCCACTTATTCGCCTTCGTGTGAAAGTGTTGCTTTTCGAAAACGAATACGTATTATTAAACAGATCATGCATAACCCAAGAGGCATCACATCGTAGCATTTTCCGTTCTAGTGCTCTAAATGCAATAAATGTTCCCATCGCACATGTCAGGTTCAACGCCTCATAGATGTAGCGCCGGCTTTCAAAGCAAGTTAGTATTCATATTATACATGATTAAAGAGCATAGGTTTAAGATAAAGGGCGATTTATCGCTTAATTTATTCACATGCTACATATATTTCAATATTTTTCCCATGAATAAACCAAGATTGCTGCAACGTGCACCTAATTAAAGAATAAACTGAGACGCTTGATTTCACAAATAGAACAGGAAGTACGCAAGACGTAAATAACCTTGCCTTGCTGCTTATATTCTCAATCGCGTTTTATTTTTTTAGCTTGTCTTTTTTCACTTGCCGAGAAAGAATTTTTAGCACTGCTCGCCAGTGTCAGCAAGTCGAAGCATGTGAGGACAAAGAACAGCCAGAAATGAGCGACTACGCAAATGCAAGAACCTATTAGAGTTTCATTGCATATATTCATACCATATAGGATAAACATTCTTGACGTCACGGGCCTATAAACTTCAAATCCAGGTAGCACAAACGAACAAAATGGTTCATTCCTTGCACATTGAACAGCACGCAACTGTACAGCACATTATCATTTCTGATGTGTGGCAGGAGAACACTGATGATGCCTTGCCATCGGCGCACCAGATGGGCAGGAGAACGCTTTTGCAAAGTCATCCACATACATCAACGGTCCATTAATTAAATAGACGTCTTCTCGCGATGAGCCCTTTGGGCAACGCACATAGGTTGCCAAAATATAGAAGAGTTGGCTGTGCGAAAGGCGCAGCAAGCTCCACGCAGTCTTTACGCTGTGCCAAGCCGGCCTCTTAAATGCCTTCAGGACGGATGAGAGACCGAGCGCAGTGATAAAAGTAGTCCTATCACGTCTGTTGTCTGGAGTGTCGATGCCGTAGAACGTGTGGTAGCACTGCCTAAGCCGCAACATATTTGCCAATGTCGCCGAAGTCCACGGAGTACGATAAAACAAGTTCAGCCACAGGGCCTCTGCTAGTGTACGGCCAAGCGCCGCCATGTTTATTAGGAGAACGTTGGCCGCGCCCGCGTGGATAGAATTGTAGATTTTGGCGGGTAGATAGATTCGGCTGCGGCCAATGAGGATTAGAGACCTGTAGTAATCCACGTCCTCTTTGCCAACGAATTTAAGCATGTCCTTCTCAGCCTGGAAGTTGTACTCGCGGCCATGTAGCACATTCTCAAAGAAATCACGCGATGGCTTAGGAATCAGGGTTGTACTGCGACGAATTTCCGCAGGAGTGTGAAGC
This sequence comes from Dermacentor variabilis, assembly GCF_050947875.1. Taxonomy (NCBI): domain Eukaryota; kingdom Metazoa; phylum Arthropoda; class Arachnida; order Ixodida; family Ixodidae; genus Dermacentor; species Dermacentor variabilis. Next base: position 91,068,980 of record NC_134578.1, read on the forward strand.
GTTAGGCTCTGGAAGAAGCTCTCGAGAAGTTCGATGTCGTCGTCGCCTTCAAAGAGGCCGCTCGCATGGCTCTCTGCTCTCACGGCGTCTTGTACCGCGGCGAAAGTGGCGCGAGCGTGGGCGTCCTTTTCGGGGCTTGTGAAAAAGTCCACACTGAAGGAATGCGAGAGGTGCCATAATTTCTCCAGACTTCGCTGGCAGGTCTTGAGCCCAGATTGCGGTGTGGAATTAAAGAAAGCGTAGAATTCAGCGTGTATACTCATGACACTGTGCCAGAGGAAGTAAGAAGCTATGACACCTTGTTCAATAGCGCTGTTCTGCTGAGTGGAGAGGATGTGATGCATTCTTCCAACGTGGTCTGCACCGTAAGCTGTGAATAACTGTGCCTTGCTTAGCGGGTAACCGATGGAGTCCATTCCTTCCTCGAGGTCTTCAATGCGCCACACTTCTTTATTGAACTTGCTGCGGTTCGCCGCTGTGTAACTTGTGGGTTCTATTTCGGTGGTATAGTTCTGGCTGCATATGATGGCTCTGAATTCGAAAGCACTTTTGATCTTCATGCTCGTGTTTAGGCCAAAGTTGAGGGCGACTACAGAAGCAGTTACTATTTTCCTCATCAACGTGTTATCAGTGCAAATTGCTTTGTAGCTAATGGTAAGTTCATCAGATTCGGTGTCGAATAACACATGCAATGCTGTGGTGATTTGGTACTTGGCTGTTACTGACGTGGCGTACACAAATGCTTTTTTGCTGTCCATCCTGTTTAGTAGACTCCTATCCTTACGAACCAGTGTGTCCGCTATGTCGGAGACGAAGTCATCGATTTTTGCCATCTCCTTAACGCAAGACCTGAAGTAGTGAACGAGGAAATCACCTGCTCGGCTGCGCTTGACGTCGGTGTGCATTGCGCCGGTAATCACGATGCTATCGAGCTCGCTTTGCACCCTGGTATCCTGCCACTTTCGAGATTTGATGACGTTGGAGCAAACGTACGCGAAGAAATCGTAGCATGGGTCGACACTGACGTTCACGTACCGCAAGGTCTGCTGCGCTTCTTTCGGGCAACAAAACGGCTGTTCGTGCTCGTCGATGGCTTTGCCTCGCCGGCGCTGCCATGTGCCCAGGTAGACGCTCCCCAATATCATTGTTGCGACGAAGACGACCAGTGCAGCGGCAAAGGCGCAGAAGACGGAACATTGCCATCTACCGGCTTCCCTGAATGGCTCGTTTATGACGACAGCAGTGTGAGGCCTGGGAGAATTCGATTCCATGGAGGCTGGTATGCGAAACTCCTGAGACTCTTCTGCTTCTTCTTCGTTCAAATTTTGGCACGTAAGTACAAGGGGTGGATTCGCCATGGTTCTGAGTGGAAACATAATATGAACTTCTTGCTTTATTGATCTGTAGTATTCATATTTAATAGTATATATAAATTATTTTCTGTTTCCGTTTTTTGAATAGTGGTCATGCCAATCAAGACGAAGAGGCTTTATTATAAAAATAATGCAGTTCAGTGTCAATTATGATTGGAATGTAGTTAATATTAGAGCCCGGAAGTCCTAATGATGTAGTCATGTACTATCAGCGTGAAATCAAACATTGCCAAAGAATAAGTGAAGGTATAGGGCGCGCCGATCAGTCATCACCATTGACAGGCGCGCACCCCCTGTTTGGTCGCACTGCGCCATCCGCATATAGTGAGATTTTGTTAGGGGGTTAAAAACAGTCAGATGTGTATTTACAGAATATTTACAATAAATATATCAGCTGACAAGATGGTAGCCAGCGCGCGAAGCCCAGAACATCGTCTTCTTCCGACGATGATTAAAACATCTTCTTCGTTAGCGTGTCACAATATTTTTTCTTCTGTTCTGGTTCTTATGTTTGAAATGGAGAAAATAAAAGAAATCAGAAGAGACAATATTGCAGTATATGACGAGTGTTGTCGCCGAAACCGTAAGTGCCAACGGCATCAAATGAAACGCGATAAGCATTGAGCTTGCTGCAGTTTGCACTGTCATAGGGATTCATTTCCCCATGCGGTTTGCAGCTTGTGCGCAAAATTCATTCTTTCAGTCGACAAATTTGCGCAGTGCGGCCAAACCGGATGTGCGCGCCTGTAAAAGGTAATAACTAGATGGCGTACACTAAAGCTTCACTTATGCTTGGACCACGCGCTCCCCTGTTCACATTTCATTTGGCACTTCCTTTCGGGCTCGCCCAAGGCTACTTGCCCCAAAATATAAAATGTTAATCAGCGAGAGATGAAGGACCGTACGCGATAGGGGCTGCTCTAAGTTTTTGGAATAGTGGTCAAGCCAATCATGACGACGATGCTATATTATGAAAAGAACGATTTTCAGTGTTATTCATCATGAAAATTTGCGCAACCTGAGTGTTTCTAAGTTGCAATGACGTAGTCATGTTATATCTTACACACCTACCTTCGGGCTCGGCCAAGGGTACTAGGCCCAAAATATCAAATGTTTATCACCGGGAAGGCCCATAGCTGGAAGGGGCTTCTCTAAGTAGGTCTTTCTTTCGGAATTATATTTCCGTACTGTTGGAAAATTGGAGGAAAGGGTCCAATGATTCTATATCCTCACATGATGTACAAAGGTTCGATGCTGCGAACTCACACTTACCCATGTACACGATTAGTTCCAGTACTCGACATGGCAGTAGTTTGATGGAAACTTCGCACTGCGGAGAGAGACAAGACCGGACATTCCGTGGGAACGCTAATTGTTCGTAATCCTTTGGAGGAAACAGGGTGTACATTTTTCTAACTAGAACCTGTTCTCGCCTTCGAAATCTTGCTATTGCTAGCAGAGTAAGGCTGGATATAAAGAAACTTTGGTCACCAAGCGCTACCTTTGCCAAGTGGTCTGCCATCTCATTATGTTCTAGTCCCCAATATCCAGGTATGAACAAAACCGAATTTTTTAAATATGATGTGGGATAATAGAGTATGCCGATCCGTGCAATCGTGAAATATTTTTTATTTTCTAGCGATATAAGAACGACAGGTAGTCTTCGTGGAATATTGTGCTTGACACATTTGATTTGCCCATGAATTCATCCACATAAATTGGTGTGTAATCGGAAAGAGGGATAGCAAAGCTGTATGATCGTGTGGGAGACAAAATGCCTATTGCCTATTTCTCATGTTTTAGTGAGGCGTCCGTGCACTCAGCATTCGATGAGGAAAAATCTTCCAGATACTAATTCAAGAGCCCGATTAGTCTTTGTTCGCCTATGAATTTAGCATCCTTCGGAAAGACGTTATCAAGTTTACAAGTGTTGCATATTTTTATTGAAGTGACGCATATATAAGAGTAAGACCTTGCGTAAACACGACTTGTGGAAGCTTGCATCTTGGCCCCATAGACTAAAGAAATCGTGCTGGCTGTGCGACAAGCACAGAGCAACTTTCCCCTGGGACAAGTTTGTATGCTCTAAAAAGTGTTTACCGTTAGCAGCTGAAATTCTGACGCTAAAATCTGCCTTGTTTGAATATAAATGTAGCCCAGAGTTCGCAACATACTTAGGAACTCCAAGACACTGATTTAGGGCCCGTGCCTCCATCATAAATAAAGGTTGCAACTTGTAATTTGGAAAGCCAGTTATCAGCACACATCCAAATTCCAGAACGGGTCTCTAATAAGCACGACAAATGTTGAGTATTGCTACGCATACGAAACTTCCTGTTGCATTTTCTCCTCAACAGGCCAAGATCGATTTCACCTTTTCTCACAAGGTCCTTTTTTTTAATGAGGACGGGGGGGGGGGGGGTAATCTTGGTCACGATCGTAAATAACTCCCAGGCACCTTATGCTGTCTAGCTGCCGAATCAGTTTATTCTTATACAAAAGGGATAAGGAAATGGATTGATACGTAAGGAAATAGAAGGGCCTTTTGTTGCTGTTAAGGACCGGGAGCAAACTATCCAGGCAGACCACAATAACATTTAAGTACGCTTGCAACTTTTGGTAAAGCATGTAAATATCTTTAGAGAAAGCAAAAAATGCAATCTCGTTCGCATAAACATAAACCGCGACAATCTGCATTATTAAAATATCATGTAGTATATTAAACAATAGTGGGGAGAGCACTGAAACCTGAGGTGTGGCCCCATTGTCCATCTTTGTTCTCGCATTGTGCGACAGTACTTTCGAAGTCTTGGTTGCACCTGTCAGAAACATTTAGAATACAAGATTTTAAAAGAGAGGTTCGCAGATTTATCGGCGGTGGCTACTCCTTTTGAGAGGGCAAAAAATTTAGAGCACAAGAATTTTGCCGTCACCCCAACCTTGGGGCGACATATTTGTTAGAAAGTGCGTGTGCATAAGTCGTATCAAATTCAGCACCCTAGTAGCGCCGCCCTGTCCTTAAAAAAAAATCTGAATTTGAATCCAATGCTTTCGTGGGTAGCATGGAGCGGAAGCAGCTGCGGAAAGTGGAAACACGTCGTATACGTCTATTAGAACGCGAGACACGCTGCAAATATCAGCTACTAGTGAGTCACTCACGCACCCTGATGGGCCCTGATGCGAAAGACGTACTATTATGCATCATTAAAGTGCGCAGAGGCACAAGATACGACGTGATAGACCTTGTAGGAAGGCACCACGGCGCCACATTGCGATAGAAACACGCAGAAATTTAGGAAGCAAGCACTTTCCGTAAGTTTATTCTTCATCGTCAGCTCGAAGAACCACACGCCCAATTTTAAAGGCGTATTTTTATTAGTGAGGAATAACCACTTTCGCGTATCAGACGCTCGTCCATCCTCTTTCGCCAGCCCATCCTGGAAATAACGCATCATGAAATAGTGAGCCGACATGGTGCCATTGTGTATGTGGATCCGGGACTACTGCTCGCCGTAATTTTTTCTCACACACAGACACCGACACACACACACGCACACACACACACACACACACACACATATATATATATATATATATATATATATATATATATATATATATATATATATATATATATATATATATATATATATATATATTTTATTTATTTACAATACTGCCAGTCTCTACTGAGACCATAGCAGGAGGGCACTAATATATATATATATGTATATATATATATATATATATATATATATATATATATATATATATATATATATATATATATATACATAAACAAATAACACTGATAATGCTAAGTATCAATACATGTATAATGTCAGTTTTGCAACTTAAAACAAACAATTTTCACTACAAAATGCATACACCAAACACAAGTACATGCGAATTTTCAAAAAATAAGAAATAGCAATTGAGGTATGGTACGCTGCATACCCGACTACATACACAGGGCACAAGTACAGGATGGTTTGCACGATCAATAATAGCACTAGCAATTTTAACCTGCTAAACAATTTTTTCAATTTTTAATTCAAACTGAGACAGTGACTCTGTGTTAGTGGTGAGAGGCGATAACATATTCCACTCACGGATGGCAACCGGAAAAAAGGAATATTTAAACACATTATTATTACATTTATATTCTATTAAGGTGTTTGTGTGTTTGTGCCTGGTAGGTCGCGTTTGTGAATAAGAAATGTAATTTGAAATGTCAATTTTGAAATAATTATGCAGAAGTTGATAAAGAAATTTCAAACGTGCCTGTTTCGCTCGTGCCTCGAGCGTAAGGAGCCCAGAAATTGCTAGAAGGTTAGAGGGAGAGTCTTCACGTCTAAATTTGTTATGGATAAATCGAATGGCCTTCCTTTGTATTGTTTCTATTTTCTTTATGTTAGTTTGGGTATGAGGAAACCATACAGTGTTTCCGTATTCGAGGATCGGCCTAACGAATGTTTTGTATGCTAGGAGTTTTGTTGACAAGGGTGCGAGCTGAAGTGATCTGCGAAGGAAAAATAACTTTTGCATAGCAGATGAGGTAATGTGGTGAATATGCTCGTCCCACCTTAGGTCTGACGTTATTGTTAAGCCTAGATATTTATATTTTTGTACTTTAGTCAAAACTGTACCATTTATGCTGTAGCAAAAGTCTGAAGATTCTTTTTTCCTCGTTATAGTCATACATGCTGATTTTTTTACATTGATTATCATCTGCCAGTCTGAGCACCATTCTGTAATACTACTAAGTGATTTGTTAAGGGAGTAGTGATCTTGATCATTTTTAATTTCTCTATAAATGATACAGTCATCCGCGAATAACTTTATTTTACAGTCTATGTTAGTGGTTATATCATTAATATACACGAGAAATAACAAGGGCCGAAGCACGGAGCCCTGGGGTACTCCTGACGTAACTGATACTATATCTGATGTTGTATGTTCGAAAATAACAAACTGACACCTATTAAACAAAAACCCACGAACCCAAGCAACAATTTCTGTGTCTCCGATGACGTCTTTAGTTTATTTATTAGTTTGGTGTGACAAACACAATCAAACGCTTTAGAAAAATCAAGTAGGATTAGGTTCGTTTGGCCGTGATTGTCAATACCCAGCGCGAGATCGTGTATGACTTCTGTTAATTGAGTTATGGTCGATAAACCCCTGCGAAAACCATGCTGGTTAGGGGACAGGATGCCTTCGTTTTCAAAAAAAATAGTTAAATGTTTTAGAATTATATGTTCGAGTAGTTTGCATGCCGTGCTCGTTAACGATATTGGTCTGAAATTTGATTCAACGGATTTATCTCCCGACTTGTAGATCGGAATAATTTTAGCTATTTTCCAATCTTTGGGTAGTTTTGATGTCGATAGGGATTAACGGAAAATAAGGCCGAGGTATCTGCTACACCACTGTGCGTACCTTTTAAGAAATTGGTTGGGTATATTGTCCGGACCACATGCTTTTTTAGTGTCTAGGGCAAGAAGAAGGTTAAGAACACCAGCGTCTGTGATAACGAGTGGGTCGATAGTGGAGACAGTCAGTGGAACTAAGTCCGGCATGACGCCATTATCGTTTGTAAAGACCGAACAAAAGAATTGGTTATATCTGTTGGCTTTATCCGCTTTTTCACTTGACGAGAGCCGAGTTATGAGTGTGTTTTTTTGGCGAAAGTGGTTCCAGAATCTATGTGGATTGTTCTTTATAAAGCTGGGGAGCACGGTGTTGAAGTAATGGTGTTTCGCTTCTTTGGATTTCTGTTTGAAATTTTTTGCTGCAAGCGCTAGCCTAGGGGTCTTAGATGGAGTATTGCCTGTTGCCTTGCTAGCTTTGCGTAACCTTTTGAGTTGGCGTTTTGCATGTATGACTTCCCGAGTAATCCATGGGTTATTTTTATGGTTATATATATATATATATATATATATATATATATATATATATATATATATATATATATATATATATATATAGAGAGAGAGAGAGAGAGAGAGAGAGAGAAAGAGACCTATATGAAGACATAAATCATCATAAGTATAAGAAATGAAGGCATATACTCTCGCGATGGCAGTCGATGGCTATGGAATATGTATGTGTGCAGTGCAACGGCGCCCCGCACTTCGCAAGTTACGCTTATTTACCATCTCTACTGCTTGTTCGGATACTTTCGTTGCTTCAGCGTTATGTGTAGTACTTTGGTATCACACTGCTAGGCACTCGCTTGCCAAAGTAGACCATGAGGCCGATGGCGTGGAAACGCTGGCATTACCATGATTGAAACACTACATCATCCTTACTATAGAACTACGAACCAATCGCGTCAATGGGTCAGAAGAGATGGCCTGACGACGGTGGAATTGCATTACTGTTGTGATCACGATGGTAAAATGACTGCGTGAGGAAGACGGAATAGCGAGTTGGATGTTGAGTTTAGGACGATAATGATGGAGCGACCACGTAGGAATCGCAATGATGGTAGGACAAAGGGTGCATCACAACGACTGCAGATAACGCAACGCCGACGATGGCATTAGGGTAAGTAAATAATGAGATGACGATGAGTATATGAATACGACGGGGAAACGATCACTGTATCACGAAGCCTTTGTGACGACAATGGCACGAAGGCGTGATGATGACGGCATGACCAGAGTCAGATGACGAAGCTGGAGTGATGCGGACGGCACCACCACGATGTGGTGACGAGGATGGTAGCACAACAGATGCTTCTCAACGGCAGCTTAAACACGAGTGAGCGATCAAACGTGAATGAGCAAGAAGGATTGACGTCAATGAAACGACGAAGGTGGTATGAAGACGATGGCTGCTCTGAAATGGGATGATGTTCCTGAAGTGATGATCATAGAAAAACGAAACCTTACGACGATGGGATGATAACCTTGGTACGACGAGGGCTGTGGACAACGATGGCGTTACGATGATGGCATGATGAAAATCAGATGAGAAATTTTGTATGACGACGATTGAACAACTACGACAGCATCACGCCGATATTTTGACAACGAATGCTTGGCGGCGGTTGTATAGTGACGACACTTGACGATGATGGCTTGACAACAGTGTGAGGAGAATGGGATGACAGAGAGCGTCGGACGAGAACTGCAGGACGTCGACAGTATCCGGAAACCTATATGGCGAAGTTGGCGTGATGACGATGGCATAACGAGTGTTGTGTTACTAAGCTCTAGTGACGGCGATGGAACTACCGCCACAGGGTCAGGACAACGGCGTGGCATTGAATGAATGGCGACTGTATGATGACCACACCACGACGAGGGTGGGATGTCAAAGCCAGAATGAGACGATTATTGACGAATGACGACGCCATCATGACCATGAGCACACTCTTCAAGCTATGGGCAACATGGGTGCCTGGAACAGCATAGGAAGTGTTCCGACAATGGTCTGACGAACCTCAGATCAGCATCTGGAATGACTATGATATAATGATAACGACCACTGCAGGGGCAGAATTGAACATTCTTAACAATTTCCCTGATGCAAACTAGCGCTGCAAATGATTCACTCTTTTCCCGAATGCCGACGGAGTCCCGTCAATTTTACCTGATGCAGCATCGGTGTGGGATGTGTGCAACAATACTGGCAGCTCTCTTCATCGCACCTGCGTTGCGGTACACGTCGTAAATAGGAGGGCGATGTTACTTCGATCCAGCAGAAGCCGCCTTAGTGCAGCGTCTCCCTAATATGTGACACCCGCACACATCTTAAACACCATCCGAGCAGCCCGAGTACTCCATCAAAACATTCGCTACGTTAGCCTCTACGCCGAGGAAGCTTTTGCCCCACCACGACGTGACTTATAGTAAGGCCACATATTCACATATTAGGCCCCGCAATTATTTATTAATTTATTTATTTATTTATTTATCATACCCTCAGGGCCATTACGACAGTATAGTGGGGAATGGTTACAAGCAAAACGGGTAAATTCAACAAACAGGAGTTACTAATGCTGAAAATTATATATCTATATATATATATATATATATATATATATATATATATATATATATATATATATATATATATATATATATATATATATATATATATATATGTGTGTGTGTGTGTGTGTGTGTGTGTGTGTGTGTGTGTGTGTGTGTGTGTGTACAACACTATTTAACCAATGAGACCTAGATATACAATGTTAGCTATGGCATTTGTGAGGACAGGTTCAACATTGTGAAAAAGGTTCCTAGTTATACAGTGCTAGCTGTGGCATTCTTTAATAATTGGTGATCTGCGATAGTGACCATCGAAGCGGGCAGGTGATTCCACTGATTGGAAGTGCGTGGAACAAATGACCGCAAAAGAAGCGTTGGATCTGCATAATGAAATGCCGATCTTATGAATGTGATCTATTCTGGGCGATACATACGGAGTTGGAGAAATAAGTTTGTTGCGTAGCAGCGGGTTTATGAATTTATTTATGAAAAGGGGACAAACGGAACAGTTTTCGACGTGATGATAAGGACGGCAAGTTAAGGCTAGATTTCATGGCACCGATACTCGCGCTTCTATTATAGTTAGAAAGAATGAAACGAGTAGAATCATTCTAAACCGTTTCCAGTGAGTGCATTAGATTTACTTGACGTGGATCCCAGATTGAAGCAGCATACTCAAGGTAAGGTCGTATTAGAGTTTTATAGGGGATTAATTTCAAGGAAGAAGGTATTTTGGAAAAGTTGCGTCGTAAGTAACGTAGCATTCTGTTAGCGTTACTTACTATATGGGTGATGTGGGTATTCCAAGTAAGATCAGAGGTGATGTGAAGGCCGAGGTACTTGTAAGTTGTTACCAATTCTAATGGAGCGTTATTAAGGGAGTACACAGGTGGTTCACTGGTAGTTGGAGATACACGCATGAAGTTACACTTGTTAACATTTAGTTCCATTAACCATGAAGTACACCATGCAGAAACAGCTTTAAGGTCAGCTTGAAGTCTGGTTACACCCTCGTCGTGAGTTATTTCGGTGTAAATTACGCAGTCGTCAGCAAATAGGAGAATTTGATATGAAACACAGGAAGGTAAGTCGTTAATATACATGAGAAATAGGAGGGGTCCAAGCATGGAGCCTTGTGGTACACCTGAATAAACAGGACTCAGATTATGGGTTACTTCGTTAGCTGAAACAAACTGTGAATGGTTAGTGAGGAAAACCTCAAGCCAGTACAAAATTTGAGGGTCAAGGTTTCGTTGTTGCAGTTTGTAGATTAATAAGCTGTGGCACACTTTATCGAACGCTTTGGCGAAGTCCAAAAAAATTAGATCTGCGACTGAAGAGTGGTCAAGCAATAGGTTTAGTTTATGCGTGAATGATACTAGTTGGGTGTCACGTGAATATGTTTTGCGGAAGCCGTGTTGAAACTCAGAAAAAAGAGTTTTCTTCTAAGAAGTTGGCAATATGAGAAAACAGAATATGCTCGATAATTTTGCATGGTATACCGATTAAATTATATTTGACAGTCAACATATAATGAAGACTGGGCCCGTCGCGAAAGTAGTGCAGTGTAGAAATGTTTGATGAACGTGAAGTTAATGAAGTGAAACTTTAAAAAGAACCCGACGCTACTCCTATTTTTCTCAGGGGGGTGAGGGGAGGGGTCTGACTTGATAGACATTGACATAAACATTGACATTGACATGACATGGACATGACATGGAGTCCTTCGGTATCTCGTCCCCCGCTCGCTCACGAAGACATTGACTTTCACAAACTTCTAGGGGAAGTTTATTCACACTCCTTCCTTATTACCAATTAGTGAATTGTTGCTGTGGGACGCACCTAATGGCGGTGTCCACATCCATGATTGGTGAATTGCTTGTATGATTGGTGGTGGCTTCAGGATTAAAAAATAACCGCCAAATACAATATTCCTCGATGCGAAATTTCAGCGCAGCTCTGCACGTGGTTGTGTTTCGCGATATATTGAGGCAATGAATTTGAGAGAGACATGTATGTACGTATATTTTCAGACAATTCTTCATTTTCGGCGCCTGCGCTTAGCTCGTGCTTCTGCAGCGCGCACCTTTGGATTCTGACGTCGTGGGCGCTGAGCCACTGCTCCGGAAACTCGTTTGGCAGCTGCGGTGAAAGAAGCACTTCAAGCGGTAGTCTCGATCATAATTCAGAACGAACTGCCTGAAACTATTTTGTATTATTACTATGTTGTCACGTGGCAGTCGCAGTGAAGAGCTACACAATGTAGAAACTGCGGGTTGCAGTTTTAACTCTCTATTGAGCCTACATGTGACCGGCAATGCAAGCAACACTCGAGTAACACTCGAGGCAAAAATCTCAATGACGCTGTAATTTTTTCCAATGTATCGCGCAGGAGCAGCTGTCACCGGTCGTGTATAGTGAGCGATTGCAGCTAAATTATATTTGCAAGAAAGAGCACATATAAAAAGCAGGTGTCTGCAATATATACGAGGGCCCGTCAAATGAAAGTGAGTCTATGCGAATATATGACAAATGTGGTGCTTTATTTAGAAGTAGTCTCGATCAGAATTTAGACATTTGACCCACAGACTATGGAGTCTCGTGATTCCCATCTCGTGAAACTTCTTGGGTTTCTGCTTGAAAAAGTCTGTAACTGACTCTTTTACGTCATCGTCCGACAAACGAATCTGGTTCCCTTGAGCTCTTTTTTCAATTGCCCCAAAATGTGGAAGTCGCAAGGCGGCAAGTCTGGCCGGTGTTGCAGATGCTGCAGCAGTTCACACATTGCCAGCTTTGTGTTTACCACCATCAGCGACGTGGGGACGGGCGTTGTCGGGGAGCAAGATGACCCCATTCGTCTGTTTTCCACGTCATTTATTCTTCAATGCGACACGCCGGCAATCCGATGTTTCACAATATCGTAAACGTATAACAGACTCTCCAGGTTTAGCAAATTCGATGAGTAATGGCCCCGGATGATCGAAAAAGAAGTCAACTACACATTTCCGGCGCAAATGATATTCTTCGCTTTCTTTTGGGTTGGCCATTTCGAATGTTTCCACTGGAACCTTTGCCGTCGTGTTTCAGGCTCGTAGTAGTGGCACCACGATTCGTTCCCGGTCACAATTGCAGACAAGAAGCTGTCACCCTCACTGTGATACCGGATCAGATGAGTCTGATGGCTCTTCTGCCATCTTCTGCCGAACTTCTTCTTCTTCTTCGTTATTAACACTGTTAACCCTCGCTTGAGGGTTGTTACAGGGAGGGAAAATAGTACAACACAAGCAAGTTTGACATTTCATAGCATCAGGCTGGGTGCTCACGATACAAAATATCAATCAAGCATTCAAATTTGTGCACATCCGCCTGATTGACAACAACATCAGGTAAGGCATTCCATATTTCAATGACATCCGAAAAAAAAGAAGCGCGAAAAACATTAACACGTGTGTTATAAGGCTTGACGGCTCTGCTGTGGTTTATTCTCTCGCTACGATTTGCAGGGAACCGGACATATATTTCCTTTTTTATCTTCAAAACCCTTTGAAGTATCTAAAAAAAATCTTAATTCTGGCTTTCTTCCTTCGTGTTTCCAGCATCTCAAGCCCACACGAACGCAGAATTGTTGCTACCGAGTCAGTCCTTCGGTACCTTGAAGCAATAAAACGAGCAGCCATTCTCTGAATTCTTTCTAGTTTGTCTATTAAAACTTTTTGGTGGGGGCTCTAGACAACGCAAGCGTATTCTAAAGATAGACGTATGAGAGTTTTATAAGCAATTAATTTGGCATCCTTCGTTGCATGTTCCAGCTTTTTCTTCAGTGAATACAGTTTTTGTGAAGCCGTCGAGCACAGGTTATCGATATGTTTACGCCAGTCTAAGTTATGTGAAATTGTGACCCCTGAATACTTGAATGTATCTACATTTCTAAGTTTGTAGTTTGCGATATTATAAAAGAATGGTGCCACACTTTTTTGTTAGTAACATGTGTAAAAGTCGATTTGTTGTAATTGATTTCCATGTCCCATTTTTCACACCAAAGGTGAAGGGAATGAAGAACCCGGTTAATTCTGATTTGGTCGTCAATGTGTTACCGTAGAATAAATTAAACAATCGTAAGCAAAAAGCTTCAATTTCACAGGGAACTCGACAATCTCTCTAATGTCGTTAATGTAAACCATGAACAGCAACGGGGCCAAAACGGACCCCTGGGGAACAACAGAAAACACTTCTAACGCAGGGGACATGTACTCGTCCACACGCACAACCTGCCTGCGATTGTGTAGGTAGGCTTGAATCCATTTTAGAATAGTGTCATTTATTCCTGCTTTATGCAACTTGAAAAGTAATTTATCGTGTGAAACTTTGTCGAAGGCTTTCGCAATGTCTACGCAGATGACGTCCATTTGTTCTTGGGCGTCTATAGCTGAAGTAAAATCATGAATAGTTTCTATGAGCTGGGTTCTGCTGAGCTGAGCTGCTCGGTATCCTACACCGGTGAGGCAGGACGTGCCGGAGAGGTTGCGTTCATGTGAACACGTTACAATCCGTCCAATTGCCTCGGTGATGGCGTCGAGTGACCATTGTTTGTTTTTCTCGTCTGCTAGCCAGAAAGTGTCCAAAACTCTGCCAGGCGAGGGGCAACACGACAAAAACGCATATGCTCTGATTGGCTCTGGCAGCCCGCGGTAGCGAGAACAAGAATATTGAAGAGGCCCAATGTGTCCCTGCGATAAAAAGCCGAAGTAAAAAAAATAAGAACGTAGTTACCTTTGCTGGCTTTAGTTTCTTGACATGGATGCTTTCGCGAAGGTGAGAAAAGTGTAATTTTTTTAAGCGACATGAAGGCAAAAATCCAACACGACAACGCTTCGTCTCATAAGACCTAGCTGCATGCTTTGCGCGCACAAACGTCGGGCGATCCCTCAAATGAACGTCTCGTCTTGTCCGATAGCGTGTTGGCTTGTCTCGTTGTATGGTCCGTTGTACGACTTTAGAAAAGTCAATGCACCTTAGGCATCAAATGTTTATAACAATATGAATCCAACAATGTTCCGGAATTGGAAATCCAAAGCACGACTTTGGAAATGTCAACACTCTTTTTGCATCGAAAGTTTGAGAACTTCATGCCCATAAAGTTTCAGAAATGAAATCTATGCCCTCCGTAGATTCCTGCCGCCTCCGGGAGATGCCGTGACGAGCCAGCTCACCATCAAAACACTCTGGAAACTTCCTGCGTGGATGGGACTACTCGCGTTATGTGACTCCAGGTGCATGGGCATTGCCACGATACCTAGCCCGAGTTAGTCGCTATGTTCGCGCTGAAATGTCCTTTCGAGAGTGAAAATCACGGTCTAGAGAAAATACAGAATGATTTCCGGCACCGGAGTTGTTTTGGTCGGCTGTGCATGACGGCAAGAAAAAAACGTGTGGGAGGAGGGAGGGTGAGCAGAAGCCCCATACGGCTCCCCCCCCCCCCTCGCTACTCCCCTGGAGCCGCCGTCGCAATCCACTCAATCAACTCTGCTGCAAAGGCATGCCAGTCTTGCGCTTTTCACAAGCGCGCTAAGTGTTTTCTTGCTCGGAAGTGTTGTGCATACCACAAGGGGAAGTCTAACAGAAGTCTAACGGAAGTCTAACCTTAACGGACAGTAAACACCAAAATAAACCAGCGCAATTTTTTGAATTCCCGATTTAAAAAGGCGAACCGTTTTCCATCGTCAATGGCTCGCATATGACGGATGTGCGACACCTGCAGTGGTCGTGATCGCACCATTGTTTCGAGACACCTGGTAGCGCTCAGGGCGCTGTTTGGGAGACGCGACAGGCACGGCGAGATATCTCGTGCGAATATGGCAGATCTGGTACTATTGGAGGACTGCTCGTGAGATAAAGAGAAAAATTATGAGGATCTCCTGCATAATTGGAATCATTTGGACCGAAACCTTCATTGGTGCTTTAGGGAAACGGTGTTCTTGCTTAGGGACAATGTTGGGCATATTTTCCCCTGAAAACGCCTCCCTGAACACAAACTTGCGGGGCTAGAACATTAAGATCCCAGGCAAGTGGAATAAAAAAAAAACGACACTAGAATAACAGCGATCACGGGATGATGACGGCATGAGGAAAACGGCATTACAACGCTACAGTGACTATTACGGCATTTCGATGACGCTGTGCCATGAAGCCAATGGGATGATTACCGTAGAATAACTACAACAGCAGCACAGCAATGACATTACAACGATGGTATCAGGACGATTTAGCGACACGGATTGCACGCTTACGACAGCGTAAGGAAGACGGAAACATGAACACAAGGCTTAAGAGCGGTGCAATTATTGCAAAGGAAGAAAACACGATTGTGTCGGCAAGTTTTTTGTTTAGACTTCGCTCCTCCCGCTACACATGCCACCGGCCACCACAGGGCGCCTTTCATTGAATTACGTCCGGGACCGGCATATTCTTGGACGCAGTCATCAACAAAGTTGTCTGAAGTGGTAAAAATCATGCAGAAGCCGTGCACTGTGGTAATCGATGTGGACGAACCGTTGCGTGTCCTCTGCTTTATTTGACGATAATTAGTGGGGATGTTAACGGCGAATGATTAACTCCTTCAGTGTTTAGTGCCATATTACAGTTATGAGAATGATGTTAAATAGCACATTGCACGCACCACTGCTATTTTTCAGCGTATTACTGAGAACACACAGCGAGACGTCTTTGCTTGAGACGTTAATGTACCCCATTATTCATAATGTCTGGGAAGATTGGTATTACGAATTTCATACACTGCACATAGCGTCGTAATGGAAGTGTTTACTTTTTATTAAATCATAGGGCTGTAGTTTAAAAAAACCACAATCGGAATACGAGACACGCCGCTGTGGCAGATCTGTAGAGTCATCTTGAGCCCTTGGGTTTCGTTAACGTGCACCTAAATCTAAGGAAAGAAGCGTTTTTGTAGGCGACCCCGTCGAAATGCGGCTTCCGTCGCCCCGATCGAAACCGCGACTTCGTGTAACGGCATAGCCGCAAAGCTACCGCAGTGAGACCGCAAGCGTTGATCTGACATGCGGCTGCTTTCGTGGAATCGCCTGTAGAGGCAAAGGTGTTTCAATTCGGCTTTTGATAGCACGCCCCACGCTTGTTGTCCCCATGAATTATTTGAAAAGGGTTTATTTTTTTTTAAATTGCAGAAACTTACGGTACTATACCTTGAAGATATATTTAACAGTATGCCCGCAACCGCTGTCACGCGTGTAGTAGGGCTCCCTTGCTTTCTTAAGGTATATTTTTCCTCTTACGCTTTCCCCCCGATGTATGGGACTCACGAGCGAATAAAGCCAATGGTTGTCGTGATTGCGTCGGTTCACATTCTCGGCGCCCTCAACCTACCACCTCTCTACCATTCTATCTACCTACCCTCTACAATGTTGCACGTTAGTGCCCAAGTTATCGATTCAGTTTCAGCAATTCTCTTGCGTGGGTCTCCGATAACTACAGCCGTCAAGAGGGTATTCTAGAGGACTAGAACTAGGGATCACGGGAACTCAAGCGAGCATTGAAGCGACGCGATGAAAATGTCATCCGCTTCTCGCGTGGCCTTTTCCCTCTGGCATGTTCCTTCCTATATACCCTATTGGAAAATCCTATTTAAATTCAAACTGGGTTATACAGGTTTAAACTGGTTTTAACAGGGACCTGTTTAGCAACAAACAGGTATAAACAGGACCAGTTTACACACGAACAGGTCTGAACGGGGTCCCGTTTGGCATGCAAATAGGTATAAACTGGACCAGTTTACAGACGAACAGGTCTGAACGGGGTCCCGTTTGGCAGGCAAAAAGGTATAAACAGGACCAGTTCACACACGAACAGGTCTGAGCGGGGTCCCGTTTGGCATGCAAGCAGGTATAGGCACGACCAGTTCACGCAGAAATGGGTCTTAACAGGGGCCCTGTTCGCAACTAAACTGGCTTATACTGGACGCAGTGGCACCATATAGGGTCGCCTGTTTGGCACAAAAGCTGGTTTAATCTGGAGCTTTGTGGCAACCACACTGGATGGTATCATGCATACCAGTTTAATGCTTGAGTAGAACTGGGGAGGAACTTTTTTATTGTTCTACATCCTGACAATTTAGCCCCTAGTGCTAAATTGGGGCCATTATCAAGCTCTACAGAAATTGCGTGGCCACCTCGGAACATTCACAGACCAAACTGCGATATGCTAGCTGCGAATTTCAAACCGATTCCCGGTCCTGCCCAGTTGAAAAAGACAACAGGAATTTCTGCTGCAACTACAGAAATTTCTGTTGTACGACAGAAGTTCCTAACGTTTTTGTAGTTGCGACAGACATTTCTGGCGTTACGACAGCAATGCTGACGTCGCAACAGAAACATTCGGTCGTGACGGCCAAGAGTTCTGAAGTCGCAACAGAAGCACTTTCCGTCGCGGCCCTTTAAAATGTCAGCTTCGCATCGGTGGTGTACACTGTACTTTTCTCTTGCGCGGTATTCAATCGTGCTTCTCTGAAGGCGGCAATATTGATAGCACCGACACCGGTATTAAAGTCGACGTGGCCAATTGTTATAATTGTGCCGTGACGACGCGGCACCAGCAACGCCCTACCGGCCTCCTCAAAATCGGCCGCTGATCAAAATCATACCATCTGCGGGAATAGCTGCGTATCCGCTTTGTTTTATTTGGTAAGATGGGGCATACAGGCCTGTGGACTTACATGTGCGGTTACACTGACACATTAGTTAATTTTCCAGAAATATTGCACAAGCTTATGCGAAGCGGAAAGGAAGTTTTGGATTGTTCCACAAAGTTGCGTGAAAAGCTGTCTCGCTCGGGTCTCATTAATCTGGTACAGCGCTGCCGTGAGAAGCCAGTATTCTGTCGGGATGAAGACTCACCCACGAGTGTTTATGTAACTATATAGCATTGAACACGAATTATATGGGAGCTCAAAAGTGTAAAGAGCAAGAGACAACTGTCGGAATTAGCAGTAACAACCCTCAGTGTCCCCGGTCACCGTTGTCTACTTCTGAATTTCTTATCAAATATGGATATCGTTACAGCAAAATCGATGGTCTAGCACTCCACGATGTACCTGTCGATGGTAACAACACTTGCTCATCTAGAGATGCGGCAGTTGACGCGGTGAAGTGAAAGCGCATCTTGGCTTTTAAAATGTAAATGTAAACAGCAACCCAGACAGCGATTTACACTCTTGGCATAGCTTAAACAATACAATGGCAGTTATGTTCGGCGTGATGCAGTGGTTAGATGCTTGTCTCGGGACCGGTTGATCCGAAATTCGAATCCTAGGCGAAAGCATTTTTTTCTCTACTTCTTTTTGTTTATTTTTTTTCGTATTAATAATTTTACATATCCTTAAAGTGGTCTCTGTCAATTTTTAATCAAATATTGATCAGGAACTACAGAATTTTCGACTACAGGACGTCGCACTACAGAGAACAGAACGACAGTCACAACGTCCCAAAATACGACAGACTGAAAATTTCCTGTTGTGTTTTTCAAGTGGGTGAGACGTTTATACCGCGTATACGCAGATTGCTGTCCTCTCTATTAAAAGCAACGTTGCTGAAACATGTCGTACAAGACGCTGTACGACTCGCATAACATCGAAATACAACGCCGTCACCATCCATGAGATCACCGAAAGCACGGTCGCTTTCGGTGGCGGCCTACAGATGGCACCACAGGTAGCGCCGGTAAAGTTACAGGTGATATTATTTTGCCGTCTGCAGTTGTCGCTACATGTGAGTGCTTGCTGTGTATTGACGCCGTCCGATGTAGTTGTTTAATCGTGTGTACGCTGTGCCGAGAGAAATTGTGGTGCATTTTGTATGCATTGAGAATCACAAAACCCCTGGGACCGCGTAATGTAGCCCGCAGTATCCTTCGTGTGGTGCGCCGATGTCGAAGATATGACCCTTCGCGCTTCCTTTGTTCCGGGCTCATGAAAAGGATCTCCTCCTCTGGCACTGTCGCATCGTATCGCACTGTACGGAATAATTTGGTGAAAGTTGTGCTCTTACGTCCTGTAGTTGATCCGCAATTCAACAGTGCGTGCGCCGGAAGAACCGTTGGTGCAGTCGATGCCACGGCACCTGTGACACTAGAAGGAGCGTTTTCCGAGTACGCCGAGAAAGGTAAGTCCGGCGCTTGCGCGCATTCTTCCTGTCTATGGTTCGTGAAGTGTGCGCTGTTGTACGTATCGCAAGATCCGTACAACAACCGAATCCGGATTTGTAAAGCAGCAAGAATTATAAATGTGCTTTTCAAATGGTTGTTCTTCATGCCGCAGTGCACATTTAGCAAAAAGTTCCATGGAAATTGCCCTAAAACGTATTCATGTTACCAACAGCCCTATCTGTGGTTTATTTACTTTCACCTATGAAGCACGCTAGCGCGGGTGGTTCTTTGATATAAATGGGCACAAAAATTCAAGCAAAGAAAGTTACTGTTTGTGTACATAATTTTTCATTGAGAAATGGTATAGGCATTTCTAGAAGTAGTACGTCGATGTGTCGTCTTCACAGCTAACAGCTGCGCGAGATAGCACCCGATTCCTTCGTCGACGCATGACCAGATTTTTAGCTTGTATGGAAATTCTTCTGTTTATAGAGTGTCGTCAGATGACGTGTATTAGTGTCCTGTGTGTTTTCGTGTACTTGTAAAGGGTTCCGATCTTGCAGAGGAGCCGAAATTACATAAGCAATGTTTCTTTTTGATCGAAAAATCTTTCTCTTTTCTGTATTGTCTCTCCAGAAAAAGAGGTGGCCTGTTGTAATTTTGAGCGCATCGTCCTTTGGGAGCAGTGCTTTGTTGCGCCGCATAAACAAATTAGGTTTTGGAACGCTTTTCATGTCCTACGGAATTTTTTGATAGTACAATTCACATTTCACGTTATACAGCTGTACGTTTGTGTAAACCTTTTCATAGTAGATTCATGTTTGCTACAGTTCGATTTACGCGTTATTTAACCGCCTGTGATGTTACAATCAGATATTTGCACAACCAGTTGCAGCTTCATGTAACTGGTTGCATGAGACTTTTTTTCAAAATGTGACGTGATCTTTTTATATCACAAGTTTGCAGTTTCAGCAGGGATTACAATAAATTAAGCATTTATTATTTTTTAGGGATGGCAAGATTTTGTGAACCAGAGGCACCTCCACATATGCACCTGCGGCACTTCTGCAGCCTCAACAGCACGGAAAAGTACCTGATGTGCATGCTGTGACAAGATGTGTGCAAAGCAGTTGCTGGCACTTACACGAGCTGCAGATTTTGTTGGTATCATCCATGTTTGGAAACTCTCCTGAATTTTGCGTGGGTTTACAAATGTGGGCTCATTTTACAATTTTATGAATGTCACTTTAGAAAGACAATGAAGTTGTGTTGGTTAAGATGTTTTGAAGCTGTTGAGAGATTGATGGCATGACATTGTTAAAATGCATGTATAAAATTAATTGTAATGGTACTTGTACTGCTTTATTATTAACGATGCAATATCTCTAACGAGAACATCAGAGGGGCACTTGCTTTTGGGAAGTTTGGTCGGATAAATTCCTGAAGCAGCGTATAGCTCTGTAATCTAAAAAAAAACAATGTTGTCAGTTACTGGTTTCATGTTCGCTGCTGCTTTTTGTGCTGCACGACAAGTTAAATAATGGTTGATAATGTGTGTGTGACATAATAGTTCTGCGCAAACACACGAGGTGGAGAGAAGTAATTAATAAAGGGAAAATCAGACATCCACCCGCTCGTACCATTTGCTACAAAGGAAACCCGTATGTGTTCCTCAAAAGGAAAGCCGCACAGTTGAAGAAAAATTCGTCCTGGTCCGGGACTCGAACCCGGCACTACCGCCTTTCCGAGGCAGCCACTCTACCATCTGAGATAACCAGGTGGCTAGCACATGGCAGGGCGAAGTCGAATTAGTTGACAACACGAAGCAAAGGCAAGGGTTTGACGTAATATTTTTTTCCCCTTTATTCTTTACTTCTCTACACCTTGCGCGTTTCCGCAGAACTATTACGTCAGACCCTTGCCTTTGCTTCATGTTGTCGACAAATTCGACTTCGCCGGGCCATCTGCTAGCCGCCTGGTTATCTTAGATGGTAAAGCGGCTGTCCCAGAAAGGCGGTGGTCCCGGGTTTGAGTGCCAGACCTGGACGGTTTCTTTTTTTCAAGTGTGAGGCTTTCCTTTCGAGGAATCCGTACGGGTTTCTTTTGTAGCAATTGCTACGAGCGGGTAGATGTGCGATTTTTCCTTTATTAATAATGTGTGTGTGTATGCAACAATGGGGGTGCTGAGAGCAAGCTTTAAAATAATGTGTGCTATGTCCCCAACAAAGAATTTAGTGTCTGCAGCATTATCACAAAATATTATGTTCACAGGTTGGCAGGTATGACATAATGTACAACACTTTTGCTGTAGATGCATTTTCATATGTCTATTTTCTGTCTACTAGAATCGTATATTTAGAATTTGGCCCACCTTCAGTTTGATCAAGTTACATAGGTAGCCCCCTCTGAGTTAAATATAATTAGGGGCTATTGTAGATATGCATGATATACCTACTCACTGTATTGTGACAGATATTTTTAGGGACTGTGTTGTGAGGCATGCATATCCTTTTACCTGTATGTCTTGCTGCAGGTTGCCCGACAAAAGCATAAATGCTTTGCCCACCTTTATTATTATGCTTTCATGTAGACTTCTAATATCTGTGCCCACATAGACTCCATGTTCTTAATTACATTTTTCTAAGTATTCACTGTTGTGCATTACATTATTGTGTTACATTACTGTGCATTACATGTTTTTCTTCGTTTAATTTTGGAGGGGGGTATTCATTTCTATAATAGTACAGAGAATAGGACTTCAAAACAAAAAGCCACGAAAGGTGGCTTAAAAGTGTAGAAGCTTAGAATTCTACATTCCATCCCCTAAAGCGCTACCAGTAGTAAAACATTCCTAATTGTCTTTTTATAAGCTAGCTGCCAGATACATAGTCCTATTATGAGAGTATGTCATTTTTTCTTCTTTGGTCTGACTTGTTTTGTTGAATGTTCTCCTTGTTAGTTCAGAATTTGTTTTCTTGCCACCTCATGCAATACTCCAACTGGAGCCTATGAGCTATGTGTACAATAAATAAGTAAATTCGTAAAGCATGCAACAAACCATGCAGCATAGCATTTAAATGTTGCCACTTTATAATGCTTCTCGAGTGCAGCGCATCATGGAGCTTGAGGCTGATCTCTTCAGATGTAAAAAAAATTGCAGGTTATGAAAATGTGGTCCTACAAACTGCTGGTTACGCATGTCAGTCAGCCTGTTGCAGTGGTCACAAGTGAGAATGTAACCAAAAAGCTGGGCGTGCTCGGCCATTTTGCATATGGCACAGGATAAAGCTTCACCTCTGCTATTGCTTCTCTTATAATAATGGCCTCCGAGTATACATGCCGAGTTATGCTTCTGGGGACACTTATTAGTTAACCTTATCAGGTAACACCATTAGCCTTATGGGTGCTATAATGTTGCAGTGCCTGCAGGATGGCCAGCATTACAATACACATTGAAATTATTGTACTAGTCATGCAATGGTATCGGGATTAGCCCACCAAGTGACAACCTTTAATTACGCTATACTTGGGATCAGCCCAGCTCACTCAGTCAGGAAGACATCCATGCATAAAGGCAGGGGTATGGCAAATAGAGGGCGTTCGATTAATCTTTCTCACATAGATAGCTCATACATATAATCTTTCTTAAATTGGATGCTTTGTTGCTCAAAGTGAAGTTACTTATGGGCATAATGTCAGCATTTCGATCCTATTTATGCTCAACGAAAGTTGCTTTGTTCAGTGCCACTTTTTATATTGTTTCGCTTGTGATTCTAAGCTCACTTGTTTTATAGCTGCTATAGGTATTGCTGGACCTGGAGAAGAAGTGTAAACAGACCATGCTATGTTGCTGATCTGCGCTGATCTCCACATCCAAGTTGGTCCCGCGACAGTTGGGCACCATTGTGCCTTGCTTCATTGACAAGGTGATATAATATGGTGAGCTTGTACTTCAATATCGGTATTGAAAATTATGTTAAGGAAAAAAGACAAGGATTGGTCTTTATGATAGATACGCTCATGTTCTTTCTTTAAGGTGTTCTTTTGACACTGTTCTGCATGGACATATTTTTAGATAATTATAACTCCTTTATTGCAAAGTGTCATGGCGCTAGTTTATGCGTTAAACTAACACTCTTTCACCAAAAAAGCCTTATTTAGCACACAATTCACAAGGAAAGAAAGGAGGCAACATGACAGACTGCTACTAACAGTTCAATATTATTGCTCGCACAGTGATATTGTGCAAAAGGTGAAAGGGGGAGAATAGATCTGAATACATGCTGTTCGCACAGAAACGAAAAGGATGCGTCACATGGTGAGCGTGACACTTGTTTTACAATGATAAGAAGCAGTCTCACTGTCTAGTAATTCTCTGCTTGGGGAGCTAGTGCTAGGTTCCTCGTCATACATATAAGAAAAGCCTCAGATATCTCTCCAGCGCTTTTGTCTTTATATTTTGTCACGATCAAGCAGCTTTCAAACATAGGTGCATGTGCGCCGAGAGCAGTGCACCAGTCATTTATACATTGGCCGGTTTATCTGATGTAGCCTCTACTGCACGAAATGGTATGTGATAGATACTGCACCTGTGTACTGTACGTGCTTTGTTACATGATTTTTTTCAGAGATAGTGATGCAGGCCTTTTCAATATTTACATGCCTACACAACAAACCAAGCATTATCTGTGCTTAGAAAGAATTGTAGGAAAATCCAGCATGAGGCAACTGTTCTCGGCACGAAACAAACTTGATTCGTTGGTTTTCGTTCATTGGTGCGATCACACTAAGGCAGACAAGCTTGTAGGCTGTGCTTCTGCAATTTGTACAGCACACTGACAGCACTGATGTGGGCCTCATCTGTGGGCTGACTGATGGCACCTTCTACGGCGCAGACCACTTGTGTTGGGCGTGGCACCAATGTTGACGTTTGTTCCCTTGTGCAAAACAGCAGTCCTAGGTTTTGAGTAGTTGTAGGAAGACAAGGTAAACTTAACTTCCATGGCTTGAGTGGGCTCATTTCTCTTGGGGCATCTAGCTTTTTTTTCTTGCAACTGTGCAGAGGTGCTTCCCTAGAGTCGGCGTGAAAATGGCATAGAGTTGTGCATTCGGGAACTCCTGAACAATGATCTGCTGTAGTTAGGGCTTTGCGAAAATGCACTGTCTACCAATTGGTAGAAGGTGCATTATTCAGCCACTGATTTCCTGTTGGCATGCTTGCACTCGTGCTGTCAGTAATTTCTTGGCTTGCCGAATTATCTTGAGGCCCCACGCTGATGATGCTACTGATGTCTTCAAGTGCAGACTTTTCAGGATGAGGTTTCTTGCTTTGCAAATGTTGTTGAAAGGTAGATGGTGCTTACAGGTAGCTATTCTAGATATTAGTGAAATGAATTGGCCCATCTTGCTTCGTCAAACATCGTCACGCCGACATCAGTTGCACAAACAAAAACCTGGCCTACTCGCAGCGTCGTGCACGAAGAAACAAACAAATCAGCTGCTGGATTGTCTTGAGATGGCATACTAAGCTGAGACCGGAACTGCTGTAGCTACAAACCAGGCAGAAACGATGGATGATGAGCAGGGATTTGCAGTAGCGCCACTTCGTGGGGCAGCAAGGAGGCTCCGTTCAAAACAAAAAAATTACCGACGATTACGTTACTTCCTAATGCGAAATTTCAGCGCAGCAAATAAGCTGTTTCACCTTTTCGATAGATTGAGGCAAAGAAATCGAGCAACACATGTATGCGCTATCACAGAATTTTTTTTTTATTTTTCACACGTATTCCTTTAACAAAGACTCCACTAACAGTTCTTGACAGTCATGAAGGAAGCTTTGTGGTCGGAGAAATAGACTGATATATGTTCGACTTGGTACACCAATGCTTGATTCTCAAAGACGAGATCTATACAAGTGCCTCGCGAGGTTGTCACAGCCGTGGGACGCGTTACGAGCGAGAGGAACGGGATGTTCTCCCGCATAAGTGTTAGGAAATTGCTGTTTGTCTTTATGTCAAGCCGCCACCGATCTGGCTCTCTGATTGCCACCGCACAGGGCGAACGGCAGCGGCAATTTCGGCTCGGGCGGTGCACATATACAGATCCGCCGCCACCGATCTGGCTCTCTGATTGCCACCGCACAGGGGTTGCATTGGAGGAGGAGCGAAGAAAGGAATTAAGTTCGAGCCGGCGCTTTGACAACCGGAGACTCGCAGGAAGAGGGGGGAGGGGGGCGGCGTGTACACCCAGCGGCAAACGATGGGGGCAGAAGCGCGCGCAGCAAGCGGACAACACGATAAAGGGAGGAGGGAAGAGATAGCAGCGACTGACTGATACCGCTGACGCCGATAGTGAGTCAACCCCAGCTGCGGAGTTGGTTTCAGGGACAACGAATAACCGGCGCGTCGGCAACTGAAGAGCAGCCTATCCGCCACACAAGAACAGGGGGGGGGGACCCTTTCCTCCTCTTTATGCATGGCGGCAACGGTGTTCTATGCAGTCACGTTATCTTGACTCTCTAGCGGCGTCAGCGGCATCCAGCGGTATCAGTCGGTCGCTGCTAGCGCTGGGGGGATGAAAGGGGGGCGGAGCTGGTTACGAGGCCGACGACGACGCGAAACCCAGGAACGGACGCCAAAGAGCTGCGCTCTAAAATGGCGTTCAGCAAGTAGAACCATGCAACGGTCAGAGTCGGTGCATGGTGCTCTCGATCAAGTTGGCTCAAGGAGTGTCCGAAAAATCAGATGAGAGGTTGCAAGGCGTCCGAACTTTCGGAAGTTGTTATACATTATGGTCCTTGGGGAGAATGGCGGTGCCGTGAAGCAGACCGAGTAATCATGTCCGAATTTTCGGAGTCCGGAAAGTCATCGGTGACTGTACCTATACCTATGTGTCTATGTATACCTAGGTGCAACAGTATTTGCTATGATCTGTGCAAGAATTGCTGTTGCCCGTAGATGCCCAACATGTCGGGTGTCAAATTGTAAAATACCTTGCAAAAGTGATCTACAGAAAAATACCGCTTCTGCTATATTTCGCTTTTGCAAGAAATTTTGCGGCTGCTGGCACCTACCTTAAAAGGCTTTATATGGTCTTCGCATGGCCAGGGCCTTCTACTTTTGTGAGTTTGCTTATCTCGAAATTTACCCCGGTTTTTATAACTTCAAGTTGGCGGGATCCCTAGTCTCCTTTAACGTGTACCCAATAGACCTTACATAGGGGTTTTGGCATTTCCCTGCCAACTAAATGCAGCCATTGTGGCTGGGATTCAATCCCATGCCCTCTGCCTGAGCAGCGCAATGTCAAAGCCAGTACACTACGGTATTTTGCTGGCAGAAGGGTTTAGTTTCTGAATAATTTATTATCTCAACCTGTCGGTGTTGTTTTTAAAGGTATTTCATGTTTGTATTCTGTTGCTTCAATACTAGTAATTATTGTAAATCAAACGATGTGTCCATCTTTTTCCTATAACACTTGCTTCAAGCGCCTGTTAATTATGACAGCTCATTCTCCCACAGTAATCCATGTTCCCTTGAAACATAGGCATTGCATGAAACCACATATTTTTCAATAAGATTTATTCATTATCTCCTATGGCCGGAATGCTGAACCTTTCTTATCTGTGGGAACATAGGCAAATTTGCCTATGTGCCAACCTGTTGCATGAGTCAAGATAAATTATTGGCTTTACTTTTTCAGGTGCCCTGCTCGCTCTCACCCAAGCAACCCACTCCAGCGGTCTTCTCTCGGCAGACTGGATGCATCGAAATACCGTTAGAAGGTCCAATAAACAGTGCTTGGGACATTTATGACATGCTTTTACTTAAGCCGGAGGACTTCAGGCTTAATGAAAGCTCAAGTGGGTGTACAGAAATACCTACGTAAAGTATACTTGTCTTTTTCACTTACAAGTACATGCCAATACTTTGCCCGACATTTTTCACCCCAAAATTACGCTTTACTGTGGATTTGTGAACAAACCATTACAGCAAAAAGCACTGCATTAAGACGAGTACAAGTAATCGAACATATACTAAACTTGCAAGAATTACATTTGCATACTTGTAGTAAATATGAAAATCAGGTACAGTCTTCTTCAGGGTGCATTTTCTTGTAGGTCATAGATAGAGAACGTACTCGTGGGTCATACAAAACTTGTTCATGTTGTAACACATCAGTGTTGGTAGTGCTAATCAATTTATGCCGAAAATGGTGTTCATCTTCGTGTCAAGCAATCTACCAGGCAAACCTACATGTGAAAGTGGCATTCTTGTTGCAAACATAATGCAGATCTACTTCTCTTCAATGCTGATCGCAAATACACAAGTGTACATAATAGGTTTAAAGAGTAAATTATATTAAGCAACATCAATCAATTCTGAAAGGACCTGGTATGAATGTAGCAAAATATAGGTCTGAACAGGAGCAAACAGGTCTGGGTTAGATAGGACGAAATTAAACGGGTCAGGATTAAACAGGATTTAAACGGGTCAGGATTAAACAGGATTTAAACGGGTCAGGTTTAAACAGGATTTAAATGGGTCAGGTTTAAACAGGAATAAACAGGATTTAAACAGGTCAGGATTGAACAGGATCAAACGGGGTCCCGTTCCATAACCCTATTTGATGAAACCCGTTTGAAAACAAATAGGATTTTCTAGTAGGGTATGCTCGCTCTGCACAACTTCCTGTCGCAACATACAAGATAGCGAATGCAGCATCAGCGCGAAACTCAAAGGAAGAGTCAACAAAGGCTGCTCTTTAAACAACTCTCTTCTTCAATGTTTTGAGACACGATGGTTGTGTTGAAAAAGCCATAAGCCAGGAGCCTCGCTTGTGTCATTCTTTAGTGCAGAATTTATAAATAGCGCGAGGCGCTAATGATCCACCGTTCATCAAATGCAGGCGATTTCGGTCAGTCACCGGTCAACAGGATTAAAGCATATCTGCCAAACTTTCCAAGTTTGTCGTAAAACTTACAAATTTCAGCTTGTTGTACGTTTTTTAGAATGTTACGTAATGTTTTACGATATATGGGTTCAGTTGGAGACACCGTTTTGAAGGTGTACAAGCACATGCATACGACAACGGAATTCTGATACTATCTGCGTCGCCCTGTAGAGGCCGCCCTAGGCAATTATATATTAAAGGTATACTTGCCTCAACCAAGTTCATACCGAAAACATCTTGAAGCAGGTGAGATCAACCAAAACAATATCGCTGAAAAATGAGTGCGATATTAAAACTATTTGTTTCTCCCTCTAAAGGTATATCATTTTTATAAAGTGCCCCATTTATTCCATGGAAATAATAAACGTCTGCACCGCGAGCAAACATTAATAAAAAGGGTGGCTTTTTCTCACGGGCTTGTGTGAGCGTCTATAACTATAGTGCACTTATTATTACACCGTACGCGTCAGCGAACTCAGCGCCACTTTCCTTCTTTCCTTGCCTGCTCTCTCTCCCTGTCACCATTTTTTCCAATTTCCCATTTCCCCGGCCTAGGCCAGACACCCGGACGTTATTCTGGTTAACCTCCTTGCCTTCTGCTTTTCTCTTTCCTTTCCTGGCTTTCAACTTCCCTCCCTATCCCCTCACTTACTAGGTTCGCGGAGTTTTTCGAGTATTTGTGTTCCAAATCTGGCAACTAAAGTCGACGGTAATGTTGTCTGGGCGTAGGTAGAAAACGTGGCGATGTTCCGCAGAGACGAATGCTAGAGGCTAAGTTCAAGTCTTGCTGTCGATCTCCACTTATTCGCCTTCGTGCGAAAGTGTTGCTTTTCAAAAACGAATACGTATTATTAAACAGATCATGCGTAACCCAAGAGACATCACATTGTAGCATTTTCCGTTCTAGTGCTCTAAATGCAATAAATGTTCACATCGCACACGTCAGGTTCAACGCCTCATTGATGTAGCGCCGGCTTTCAATGCAAGTTAGTATTCATAATATACATGATTAAAGAGCATAGGTTTAAGATAAAGCGCGATTTATCGCTTAATTTATTCACATGCTACATATATTTCATTATTTTTTCCCATGAATAAACCTAGATTGCTGCAAAGAGCACCTAATTAAAGAATAAACTGAGACGCTTGATTTCACAAAAAAGAACAGGAAGTAAGCAAGACGTAAATAATCTTGCGTTCCTGCTTATATTCTCAATCGCGTTTTATTTTTTTTAGCTTGTCTTTTTTCACTTGCCGAGAAAGAATTTTTAGCACTGCTCGCCAGTGTCAGCAAGTCGAAGCATGTGAGGACAAAGAACAGCCAGAAATGAGCGACTACGCAAATACAAGAACCTATTAGAGTTTCATGGCATATATTCATTACATATAGGATAAACATTCTTGACGTCACGGGCCTATAAACTTCAAATCCAGGTAGCACAAACGAATAAAACGGTTCATTCCTTGCACATTGAACAGCACGCAACTGTACAGCACATTATCATTTCTGATGTGTGGCAGGAGAACACTGATGATGCCTTGCCATCGGTGCATCAGATGGGCAGGAGAAGGCTTTTGCAAAGTCATCCACATACATTAACGGTCCATTAATTAAATAGACGTCTTCTCGCGATGAGCTCTTTGGACAACGCACATAGGTTGCCAAAATATAGAAGAGCTGGCTGTGCGAAAGGCGCAGCAAGCTCCACGCAGGCTTTACGCTGTGCCAAGCCGGCCTCTTAAATGCCTTCAGGACGGATGAGAGACCGAGCGCGGTGATAAAAGTAGTCCTATCACGTCTGTTGTCTGGAGTGTCGATGCCGTAGAACGTGTGGTAGCACTGCCTAAGCCGCAACATATTTGCCAATGTCCCCGAAGTCCACGGAATATGATAAAACAACTTCAACCACAGGGCCTCTGCTAGTGTACGGCCAAGTGCCGCCATGTTTAGTAGGTGAACGTTGTCCGTGCCCGCGTGGATAGAATCGTAGATTTTGGCGGGTAGGTAGATTCGGCTGCGGCCAATGAGGGTTAGAGACCTGTAGTGATCCACGTGCTCTTTGCCTATGAATTTAAGGATATTCTTCTCAGCCAGGAAGTTGTATTCGCGGCCATGTAGCACATTCTCAAAGAAATCACGCGATGGCTTGGGAATCAAGGTTGTACTGGGAAGAATTTCGGCAGGAGTGTAAAGCTTTAGGCTGTGGAACAAGCTCTCGAGACGTATGAAGTCGTCTTCTTCAAAGAGGCCGCTCGCATGGCACTCTGCTCTCACGGCGTCTTGTACTGCGGCGAAGGTGGCGCGAGCGTGGGCGTCCTTTTCGGTGCTCGTGAGTAAGTCCACACCGAAGGAATGCGAGAGATGCAATAGTTTCTCCATACTTCTTCTGCAGGTCTTGAGCCCAGATTGCGGTGTGGAATCAAAATACGCGTGGAATTCAGCGTTGATACTCATGACACTGTGCCAGAGGAAGTAAGAAGCTATAACACCTTGTTCAATAGCGCTGTTCTGCCGAGTGGAGAGGATGTGATGCATTCTTCCAAGGCGGTCTGCACCGTAAGCTGTGAATAACTGTGCCTTGCTTAGCGGGTAACCGATGGAGCCCATTCCTTCCTCGAGGTCTTCAATGCGCCACACTTCTTTATTGAACTTGCTGCGGTTGGCCACTGTGTAACTTGTGGGTCCTATTTCGGTGGTATAGATCTGGTTGCATATGAGGGCTGTGAATTCAAAAGCACTGTTGATATTCATGCTCACGTTTAGGCCGAAGTTGAGAGCGACTACAGAAGCAGTTACTATTTTCCTCATCAACGTGTTATCAGTGCAAATCGCTTTGTATCTAATGGTAAGTTCATCATATAAGGGGTCGTATAACACATGCAATGCTGTGGTGATTCGGTACTTGGCTGTTACTGACGTGGCGTACACAAATGCTTTCTTGCTGTCCATCCTATTTAGTAGACTCCTATCCTTACGAACCAGGGTGTCCGCTATGTCGGAGACGAAGTCATCGATTTTCGCCATCTCTTTAAC
The DNA here is from genome assembly GCF_050947875.1 of Dermacentor variabilis. Classification (NCBI taxonomy): domain Eukaryota; kingdom Metazoa; phylum Arthropoda; class Arachnida; order Ixodida; family Ixodidae; genus Dermacentor; species Dermacentor variabilis. The sequence goes on from NC_134578.1 coordinate 91,100,509, forward strand.
GCAAGACCTGAAGTAGTGAACGAGGAAATTTCCTGCTCGGCTGCGCTTGACGTCGATTGGCATTGCGCCGGTAATCACGATGCGGTCGAGCTCGCTTTGCACACTGGTATCCTGCCACTTTCGAAATTTGATGACGTTGGAGCAAACGTACGCGAAGAAATCGTAGCATGGGTCGACACTGACGTTCACGTACTGCAAAGTCTGCTGCGCTTCTTTCGGGCAACAAAACGGCTGTTCGTGTTCGTCGATGGCTTTGCCTCGTCGGCGCTGCCATGTGCCCAGGTAGACGCTCACTACTATCACCATTGCGACGAAGACGACCAGTGCAGCGGCAAAGGCGCAGAAGACGGAACATTGCCATCTACCGGCTTCCCTGAATGGCTCGTTTATGACGACAGCAGTGTGAGGCCTGGGAGAATTCGATTCCATGGAGGCTGGTATGCGAAACTCCTGAGACTCTTCTGCTTCTTCTTCGTTCAAATTTTGGCACGTAAGTACAAGGGGTGGATTCGCCATGGTTCTGAGTGGAAACATAATATAAACTTCTTGCTTTATTGATCTGTAGTATTCATATTTAATAGTATATATAAATTATTTTCTGTTTCCGTTTTTTGAATAGTGGTCATGCCAATCAAGACGAAGAGGCTTTATTATAAAAATAATGCAGTTCAGTGTCAATTATGATTGGAATGTAGTTAATATTAGAGCCGGGAAGTCCCAATGATGTAGTCATGTACTATCAGCGTGAAATCAAACATTGCCAAAGAATAAGTGAAGGTATAGGGCGCGCCGATCAGTCATCACCATTGACAGGCGCGCACCCCCTGTTTGGTCGCACTGCGCCATCCGCATATAGTGAGATTTTGTTAGGGGTTTAAAAACAGTCAGATGTGTATTTACAGAATATTTACAATAAATATATCAGCTGACAAGATGGTAGCCAGCGCGCGAAGCCCAGAACATCGTCTTCTTCCGACAATGATTAAAACATCTTCTTCGTCAGCGTGTCACAATATATTTTCTTCTGTTCTGGTTCTTATGTTTGCAATGGAGAAAATAAAAGAAATCAGAAGAGACAATATTGCAGTATATGACGAGTGTTGTCGCCGAAACCGTAAGTGCCAACGGCATCAAATGAAACGCGATAAGCGTTGAGCTTGCTGGCAGTTTGCACTGTCATAGGGATTCATTTCCCAATGCGGTTTGCAGCTTGTGCGCAAAATTCATTCTTTCAGTCGGCAAATTTGCGCAGTGCGGCCAAACCGGATGTGCGCGCCTGTAAAAGGTAATAACTAGATGGCGTACACTAAAGCTTCACTTATGCTTGGACCACGCGCTCCGCTGTTCACATTTCATTTGGCACTTCCTTTCGGGCTCGCCCAAGGCTACTTGCCCCAAAATATAAAATGTTAATCAGCGAGAGATGAAGGACCGTACGCCATAGAGGCTGCTCTAAGTTTTTGGAATAGTGGTCAAGCCAATCATGACGACGATGCTATATTATGAAAAGAACGATTTTCAGTGTTATTCATCATGAAAATTTGCGCAACCTGAGAGTCTCTAAGTTGCAATGACGTAGTCATGTTATATCTTACACACCTACTTTCGGGCTCGGCCAAGGGTACTAGGCCCAAAATATCAAATGTTTATCACCGGGAAGGCCCATAGCTGGTAGGGGCTCCTCTAAGCAGGTCTTTCTTTCTGAATTATATTTCCGTACTGTCGGAAAATTGGAAGAAAGGGTCCAATGATTCTATATCCTCACATGATGCACAAAGATTGGATGCTGCGAACCCACACCTACCCATGTACACGATTAGTTGCAGTACTCGACATGGTAGGAGTGTGATGGAAACTTCGCATTACGGAGAGCGACAAGACCGGACATTCCGGGAGAACGCTAATTGTTCTTAATCCTGTGCAACAAACAGGGTGTCATTTTTTCTAAATAGGACCTGTTAGAAAGGCTGGATATCAAGAAACTTTGGTCACCAAGCGTTACCTTTTCCAAGTGGTCTGCCAAATCATTATGTTCTAGTCCACCATGTCCAGGTATCCACAAAACCGATTTGTTTTTAACATGACGTGGGATAAAAAGTGTAGCGATCAGTGCAACCGTGAAATATTTGTACTTTCTATCGATATAAGAAACGACAGGCAGTCTGCGAGCAATATGATGCCTGACACATTTGCCCATGAATTCATCCACATAAATTGGAGTTTAATCGGGAAGAGGTATAGCAAAGCTTCATGATCGTGTTGGAGAGCGAATGCCTATTGCCTATTTCTCTTCTTTTAGTGAGGCGTCCGTGGACACAACATCCTATGAGGAAAAATCTTCCAGATACTTATTTAAGAGCCCGATTAGTGTTTGTTTGCCTATGAATTTAGCATCCTTCAGAAAGACGTTATCAAGCTTACAAGTGTTACATATTTTTTTTTTTGCAATGACGCATTAAACAGATCGAAGGTTAACGTATATCTTGCAAGATATAAGAGTAAGACCTTGCGTAAGCACGACTTGGGGGAGCTTGCATTTGGCCCCATAGACTAAAAAAATCGTGCCGACTGTGTGGCAAGCAGAGAGCAAGTTGCCCTTGGGACAAGTTTGCGTGCTCTAAAAAAGTGTTTACCGTTAGGAGCTGAAATTCTGACGCTAAATCTGCCATGTTTGATTCTAAATATCGCCCAGAGCACGCAACATACTTAGGAACTCCAAGACACTGATTTAGGGCCCGTCTCTCTATCATAAACAAAGGTTGCAGCTTGTAATTTGGAGAGCCAGATATCAGCAAACATCCAAATTCCAGAACGGGTCTTTCATAAGCACGACAACTGTCGAGTATTGCTACGGATACGAAACTTCCTGTTGTATTTTCTCCTCAACAGGCCAAGATCGGTTTCACCTTTTCTCACAACGTTTTTTATATGAGCACGCCGATCTTTTGAGGATCGTAAATAACTCCCAGGCACCTTATACTGTCTAGCTGCCAAATCAATTTTTACTTATAAAGGGATAAGGAAATCAATTGATACGTAGGGAAATAAAAGAAGGGCACTTTTGTTACTGTTAAGGGCCGTGAGAAAATTATCCAGCCAGACCACAAGAACATTTATATACGCTTGCAACTTTTGGTAACGCCTGTAAATATCTATAGAGAAAGGAAAAAATGCGATGTCATTCGCATAAAAATAAAACGCGACATTCTGCATTATTAGAATATCATGTTCTATATTAAAAAATAGTGGGGAAAGCACTGAACCCTGAGGTGTGGTCCCATTGTTCTTCACCTTCTTTGTTCTCGCTTTGTGCGAAAGTTCTTTCGAAGTCTTGGTTGCACCTGTCACAAAAATTTTGGATACAAGATTTTAAAAGAGAGGTTCGCAGATTTATCGGCGGTGGCTACTCCTTTTGAGGAGGCAAAGAAATGAGAGCACAAGAATTTTCCCGTCATGCCAACCTTGGGGTGACATATTTGTTAGATTGCGTGTGCACAAGTGGTAATCAATTCAACGCTCTAGTAGTGGCGCCCTCTCCTTAAGAAAATCAGATTTTGAAGCGAATGCTTTCTGGGTAGTATGCAGCGGAAGCAGCTGCAAAAAGTGGAAACACGTTGTATACGTCTATTAGAAAGCGAGACACGCTGCAAATATCAGCTACTAGTGAGTCACTCACGCCCCCTGATGGACCCTGATGCTAAAGACGCACTTATATTCATCATTAAAGTGCGCAGAGGCGCAAGATACTATGCGATAGACCTTGTAGGAAGGCGCCACAGCGCCACAGTGCGATAGAAACACGCAGAAATTTCGGAAGAAAACGCTTTCCGTAAGTTTGTTCTTCATCGTCAGCTCCAACGACCACAGGCCCAATTTTAAGGACGTATTTTTTATGAGTGAATCACAACCACTTTCGCGTATCGGATACTCGTTAATCCTCTTTCGCGAGCCCATCCTGGAGACACACGAGGTGTTTAACAGAGAACCAGATGAATCTGGTTTATAGGCGTGGTTGTTGAAGAGCGGTCTCGCGGCAGCTTGGCCAACGTCGTTCTCTTCTTTCTTTCATCTGGTTGTCTGCGCGGCAGGCGTGATCCATGACGGCTTGTGACATTTCCCCGCTGGCAGACGAAGCCCGCCGGGCGAGTCAGTCATCTCGTGGGTTGAAACGCCTCAGACGCGCGACGTGTGTCACTTCAGCCTTGGCCGAGCGTCGTCCACTGCTCGTGAGACGTGCAATGCGGTAGTTTACTTCGGTGAGGCGCTCCAGAATAACGTAAGGGACGATGTAGTGGGCGAGAAACTTCTGGCACAAGCCACGCTTCCGCAACGGCGTCCAGAGCCACGCAAGTTCACCAGGATCGAAGTAAACGTGGCGGTGACGCCTGTCATAGCGTATCTTGGACCGGTCCTGCGATGCTAGGGTGCGTAGCCTAGCGAGGTGTCGCGCTTCTTCTGCTCGACAGAGGATCTCATCGATTGATTCGTTGTCATGAGCGAAGTAGGGAAATATGGTGTCGAGGTTGTAGCGCGGCGGACGAGCATACAGAAGGAAAAATGGTGCGTAACCAGTGGTCTCGTGTCTCGCGGTATTGAATGCATAGGTAATGAAAGGCAAGATACTGTCCCAATTCTTGTGTGCTGAATCGACGCACATGGACAGCATATTGGCAAGCGTTCTGTTTGTGCGCTCGACCGGACCATTAGTTTGTGGATGGTAGGGCGTAGAATGGCGGAAGCTACATGAACACAGATGAAGGGTTTCTTCAACCACATCCGCGGTAAACTGTCGCCCACGATCGCTGATTACTATGCGAGGAAGTCCATGTCGGAGTATAACGTTAGCCAGCAAGAAGATAGAAACTTCTGTAGCTGTGGCCGATGGCAATGCGGCGGTCTCACAATAGCGGGTAACGTGATCTACGCAAACGATAACCCAACGATTACCCTTGGAGGATCGCGGGAAAGGGCCCAGAAGATCAGTACCAACTTCTTCAAAGGGGACGCTAGAAGGGGGAACTGATTGAAGCAGGCCATGTGGCGCTTGTGGCGGATGCTTGTAGCGCTGGCATTGAGGGCAGCTGGCGACGTACCCTTCGATATCTTTCCGCATCTTAGGCCAGTAAAAACGTTCTTGAGCCCGGTAGAGCGTACGTGTGGAACCAAGATGACCGGAAGTTGGGTCATCGTGCATGGCGTGTAATACTTGGTGACGAAGGTTCTTGGGGACAACTAAAAGGTAGCGTGCACCGGTGGTCGAGTAGCTCTTCTTATACAGCGCGCCGCCATCACGTAGGCGAAAGCGACTGCCTGCAGGTGACTCCTGTGCTGCCGCGAAGAGCGGTTGTAGGCTCTCGCCCTTGTGCTGCTCGGATATTACGGTACCCATATCCGGAAATTCCGGGGACACAAAAGCGATGTATTCATCGAAATTGTCCGCATCACATTCAGTTGTTTGAAGTGGCATCCGAGAGAGACAATCAGCGTCAGCATGTCGCCGGCCACTTTTGTAGCAAATAACGAAATCGTGTTCCTGTAGACGGAGGGCCCAGCGCGCTAGTCGTCCTGAGGGATCCCGCAGAAAGAAGTATTTTAATGATTGGAAAATGTAGAGAGGTCGGCCGGATATTGGAGCATCTGGCCTGCTACTCTACGTAAGGGAAGGGGAAGAGGGGAAGAAAAAGGGTCACAATGGGGGATGATAATGGGAGGAACGAAGCGAAAGACACATTACACAACTGGTATCACAGGCGTGAGTCCAGGCCCGTGTCACCTAGGAAGCGTGAAACTGCACGCATTGTCTCTGTCGTCTGCCAACTCTGTGGCCATGCGCCTAGCAAGAGGTCCTCCGACAGTGGTCCATTTTGTAAATGTCGCAATGTATCTGCCATTGTCAGTCTTTCGATTCACAAGCCAGCATAGCGAATGATGATCTGTTATCACAGTGAAGGGGCGCCCATAGAGATACGAACGGAACCGTTGCATGGCGAAGATGACTGCCAGACACTCTTGCTCGGTGACTGTGTAGTTGCGCTCGGAGCGGCTCAAGGACCGGCTAGCGTAAGAGATCACGTGCTCACTGTCGCCAACACGCTGAACTAGCACAGCACCGATGCCTACGCTGCTGGCATCGGTGTGAATCTCAGTTGGTGATGAAGGATCAAAGTGGAGAAGAATTGGTTGGGATGTCAACAGGAACTTGAGCTGGCGAAACGATGAGTCGCATTCCGCAGTCCACTCAAAGGAAACGCCTTTTTGGAGAAGGCGTGTAAGGGGATGAGCCATGTCAGCAAACCGGGCAATGAATACGGGAAAATAGGAGCACAAGCCCAAGAAACTTCTTAACTGCTTGACAGAGTTGGGTACTCTAAATGCTTCTACGGCCGCAGTCTTTTGTGGATCTGGTCGGATGCCTTCTTTAGCGACCAGATGGCCTAGCACAAGAGTTTGTCGTTCCCCAAAATGGCATTTTTTTTAATTGAGCACAAGACCCGCTTTCTCCAAGCAGTTCAAGACCAAATCCAAACGTTTGTTGTGCTCACTAAACGTTCGCCCGAAGATCACAACGTTGTCTAAGTAGCGCATGCAAACTTCCCATTTTAAGCCACGTAATATCGTGTCCATGAACCTTTCGAACGTTGCGGGCGCGTTACACAACCCGAAAGGCATCACGTTAAACTCGAATAGTCCGTCGGGTGTTACAAATGCTGTCTTTTCTCTGTCGTCCTTATGTATAGGAATTTGCCAGTAACCTACCGTAAATCGATTAAGGAAAAGTAAGATGCCACAAACAGACAGTCGATGGCGTCGTCAATTCGTGGGAGCGGATATACATCTTTCTTAGTAACGGCGTTTAGGCGACGGTAATCAACACAGAACCGCCATGTACCGTCTTTCTTCTTCACCAATATCACGGGGGCTGCCCAAGGATTAGATGATTCTCGAATGACGCCTTTGCATAGCATTTCTTGGACCTGATCGCTGATTATCTTGCGTTCTGACGGGGACACACGATAGGGTTTTTGTCGGATTGGCTCGGCGGCTCCTGTGTTGATGCGGTGACGAGTTCTGGACGCAGGAATTTATGGCGGGCCATCGTGCTGCGCAAAGTCGAATACCGAGGTATGTTTCGTAAGCAGAACCATCAAAACTCGACGCTCGTGATCGCTGAGCGACTTATCAATCATGGAAAGTATCTTCGAGCTCCCGGGACTCGAGACACTGGTTGCTCCTCCATCGGGGAGACCTGTAAGTACTGCCACCGATACGGGCGAGTCTTCCTGAAACGTGGCACTCTTTAGGCCTTGAGGTAGCACTGCCGCTTCAGTGAACTAGTTTAGCGCCCATAGCCTCGCGCATGCATTGGTCAGAACGACGTTGGCCAACGTCGTTCTCTTCTTTCTTTCATCTAGTTGTCTGCGCGGCAGGCGTGGTTCATGACAGCCTGTGACATTATATATAAAGATATATATATATATAGTTACGGCTGAGGAAATCACGCTGGCCCCGGTAGTAAAATGAAGAAAAAGAGTACGACGTACGTTGGGGGGGGGGGAGCGTAGCCGTACGTAGACGACGTACGTAGCCTTTGTCAAAGCCAACTTTGAGAAAGGCTGGTCCACCAGCCGAAATGACAGACAAATATACTGTGAGCAGTGGGTTTGAGCCACACCTGACGTGGTTCGCTCGGCTCCCGCTTTTTGCCATCGTTTTCGGATGTTTTTCGAGTGTGTACCCCTGAACTTTCCACATTTCCGGATCTGTGAAGTCACGAGGAACACGCCGATACCCGACTTTTGTGGGTGGATGGACTTTTGTGACATTTCTTCCCGTTTTTCTTTCGACTACGCCATCACTGTGTGCTGAGCCTAACCGTGTTAGGGTTCGCGAGGCGAGGCATCGCTCGCCCACCTCTTCTCGTCAGAGGCTTTTTCCACGGAATTTGTGATGGAGTGTGAGGTGGAAGGGGAGTTTTTATCCCCCGAGAACTTCACTAAAGACTCCGGGTGGCAGCTCGTTGCCGCCAGACTTTCTTTAAGGAGCAAGAGAAATGCGGCCAATGCCAGTGCGGCCGACGTTCAGCATAACGCCGGTTCAAACGCTCGGCGTCCCGCCGACCGCGCGGGCATTAAAAGCAAGATAATTCGAGGGGCCAGGATGCCTCCGCTGCCCAAAGAAGAGGCAAAGATCGTCGTGCGGCCCAGGGGAGGCCTGTGTATCAGCAAGTGTGGACCTACTGCAGTCGCCGACGCCATATGGCAGTCTGCCGGGCTCGATTCGGCGTCGCGTGACACGGACACGATGTGTCCCAACTTTCAACAAAACATAATGGTGATCAGCACACTAAACATGGACAACGCTGCACGCTACGTCGGCATCGAGGGCATCTTCGTCGCCGGTCAACGTTTCGAGGTGAGCGCCTACGAGGCCGCGCCCCACTACACGTGCAAGGGCGTCATCCGAGGCGTCTCCCTTACCGACGGGCCCGCGGTGATCGACAAAAAACTCGTAAACCCGAGAAATCCCACGGCGCTGGGCGCCAAAAGAATCAAGAACACCGGCACCGTGGTGGTCCTGTTCGAGGGGTACCGGGTGCCAAATTTTGTCTCCTACGGCGGCACTATCGTCAGATGCACTTTATTTCGCAAGCAAATGGACGTGTGTTACAGCTGCGGCAGGCTCGGGCACCGCTCCGACGTCTGCCCTTCGCCCAACGACGCCATCTGCAGAGGATGCGGAGAAGCAAACCCTGACGCCCAGCATAGGTGCGATCCCAAATGCAAGCTGTGCGGTGGCGACCACCTTACCGCCGCCAAGGAGTGCAAGCGACGATTTCAGACGCCATATCTCGTCAGGCGCAGACGGGGGGAACGTACCCGCGCCCTCAACGCCGAACATTTCCCGCCCATGGAGGGCGCGAATGAAGCCCGGCAAGCATCGCCTGAACGCCAATACGGTCGCAGCCGCTCCCGGTCCAGGGGGAGATCCAAGTCTCGTGGCCGCTCCAGGGGTCGCACCAGGAGCCGCTCCGTCTCCAGGGCCAGGTCGATGTCAAGATCCCGAGTCCGATCAAGATCCAGATCCGGCTCTAGGGGCCGCCCAGGTTGCAGAACCCAGCCAGCATCTGGACCTCAGCCGGCCTCCACACGTTTGGGGAAGCACCCGACCCTCCTTTGGGCCGATCTGGCACGTCCCAAGCCCGGTGCCAATATAGAAGCTGCTCAGGCACCTCGTAAATACCCACACCCAGAGCGAGCTAGGGACGCGGAAGTCATTCGCTTACGAAAAGAAAACGACGACCTCAAGAGCATGATCAAGAGGCTAGTTAACGAAATGGCAGAGATTCGGAAACTCGTTACGAATGCGTCTGATAACGGTGCGCCAGGCAGGGCCACAGAGACTCCAATCCCAGCCCCAGTAGACGGTACTGCGACGTCCTCCAAACGCAGAGCAGTAGTAAAACAAACAGGTGAATCGGGAGCGAGGTCCTCAGAAGTCAGCGAGATTAAGCAATCTCTCTTTGGGCTGGCAGATGGCCTCAAACAGGTCACTGCTAGCGTCAATTGTCTCACCGATAACGTTCGTCAAATTCAGGTCGCACTCGGAGACCCGAACAGGGGCCTCGGAGCTCTCGCTGATCGCATAGACGCCATTGAGGCGCGAATGGCTACACCCGCCTCCGTCGTACAACCGCTCACCGTTCCCGCCATACTAAAGGAAGCTAGACTTCAATATCCAACCAGGGCGGCGTCAGGAAGTCCCAGTCTTTGCACAGCCCTAACTGCCCCGTTAGGTGGTAGTCCATCCGGTCCGCCATAATGGATAGGTCCAAAGAGAGTTTTCGCATTTGGCAATGGAACTGCAGGGGATATTCTAACAAAAAAGCCCCTCTGCAGCAGTTCTTCAGGTCCTTCGCTGTCAAACCTCAAGTCATTGCTCTCCAGGAAACATTAGTTTCCGCCGCCTCGCTCCAGGGCTACAGGGCCGTGTCGGGACTGCCCGGGGGGCGAGGGATTTGCACCTTGATTGATAAAAGGCTGGCTCATCTCACCCACGACCTCAAGCTGGGGTGTGGTAGAATTGAATATGTCATGGTTGAGATCCTGCTCGACGTACCACACCGGAATCAGCGCAGAAACAGCGTGTTCGTCCTCAATATCTATAGCAACCCCAGGGACTCGCGCCAGCAGTTCAAGACCATCCTCAAGAAAGCGACCGACTTGGCCGCCCTCGACCCTTGGTCGTCGTCGGTGACTTCAACGCACCGTACGGCATCTGGGGTTACGTCTACGACACTACCAAGGGGCGCAACCTGTGGCAAGACGCCAACGAGATGGACTTCACTCTGGTCACTGACAAGAATTTTCCTACTCGCATCGGCAACTCCGTCACCCGGGACTCGACACCTGACCTAGCGTTCGTCAGGAACGTTGAGGACGTAGGCTGGGAGAACACCGCCATGGAGTTCGGCAGCGACCACTACATTCTCGAGACCAACTTCAAGGTGTCTCGGAGTAGGATCAAGGAATTCACGTTCATCAATTGGGACCACTTTCGCAAGATTCGCGAAGAACCCAGCAGAGCCAGGGCACCCGCCACCCTCGAAGAATGCTGCGAAGGCGTCCGGAACGACGCTTCCGCGGCTACCAAGAAAGTGGAAACCGATCTCGACGTCGAGCGGATGAACAGCAGACTTGCCCACCTGATCGAGGCCAAAAACGCCCTGCTCCGCCGATGGAAGGGTCAAAGGCTCAATCGCAGACTCCGAAAAAAGATCTCGGAGCTCAACAAGGTCATCGATGACCACAGCAAGGCGCTATGCCAGCAGCAGTGGGACGAGCTCTGCGAATCCATCGACGGACAGATGCGCAACGGCAAATCCTGGGGTATGCTGAAGCACATTCTCGACGAAAGCGGCTCAAAGTCAAATCAGAGGCACACGTTGGCCAGGGCCCTTCACGAGGCCACCAGGTCTCACACGGTCGATGAGCTCGTCGCAAAACTGGTACAGAAGTACTTGCCCGTCCGTCGCGACGGAGATCCAGTGACCCAACTCCCAGACTACCGAGGCCCTCCACGCCCCGAGCTCGACGAAGACTTCTCCATTGCCGAGGTTAGACAGGCCATCTTCGCGCTCAACCGCAAGTCTGCGCCGGGTCCAGACGGAGTCACCAACAGAATGTTGAGAAACCTCGAGGACACGTCGATCGTCTTCCTGACCTACAAAATCAACGAGTCCTGGAATAGCGGCGTTGTTCCTGCAGAATGGAAGATGGCCTGCACGGTGCTCATTCCCAATCCCGGCAAGGCCCCGAACATCGAGAACCTCAGGCCGATTTCTCTAACCTCCTGCGTCGGCAAGGTCATGGAGCGCGTCGTCCTCAACAGGTTCAACGGGTACCTCGAAGACAACGAGGTTTACACGTACAACATGATCGGCTTCCGCGCCGGACTCTCGACGCAGGATGCAATGCGCCTAATAAAGCATCAGATTGTGGATGGCCGTTCCAGAGACGTCAAGGCTTTGCTCGGTCTGGACCTCGAGAAAGCTTTCGACAACGTGCTCCACAGCTTCATCGTAAAGACCATTTCAGATCTGGGTCTCGGCTCCAGATTCCATAGCTACGTCAGCTCTTTCCTAACGGACAGGAAGGCCAAGCTTCGCATTGGGGACTTCCGCTCCAACGATGTGTCCCTCGGAGGGCGGGGCACTCCTCAGGGCGCCGTCATCTCACCCACCCTGTTCAACATCTGTATGATTGGTTTTTCCGAGAGGTTGGCACGCGTAGAGGGCGTCAAGCACACCATATACGCCGACGACGTCACCTTATGGTGCTCCAGCGACTGCGAGGGCAGAGTCGAAGTATCCATGCAGGAGGCGATAGACGTGATCGAGGAGTATCTCAGCCCCACCGGACTTCGATGCTCCCCCGCCAAGTCGGAGCTTCTGCTTTACAGAAAAGAGAAGGGTGTCAGACCCAAAGATTGGAAGCCAGTCTCCGAAAGCAGCATCAGTCTTCGCACTTGTGACGGGGGGTGATACCCAGGGTTGACGTTATTCGGGTCCTCCGCATGTTTGTCGAATTCAACGGCGGGAACGGAACGGCTCTCCGCAAGATCATCGCAAAGACGGACAACGCTTTCCGCCTCGTTCGCAGAATAGCAAACCGGCACTGAGGAATGAAGGAAAACAATCTCCTCAGGCTTATCAATGCATTCGTACTATGTCACTTTACGTACACAATTTCTATGCATAACTGGCTCAGAGCGGAGCGAGACAAACTCAACGCTCTCATCGGCAAAGTGGTCAAGAGGGCTCTCGGGCTACCCATCAGGACCCATACCGAGGATCTCCTTAGGCTGGGGGTGCATAACACTGCCGAGGAGATTGCCGAAGCCCAAGAACGCGCGCAACTCACTCGCTTGAGCACCACAGCGGCAGGTAGACACATCCTCGAAGAGCTGGGTTACCAACCTGCGGGATTCCCGATGGTCAGTACCCCGATCCTCAGGTGCATTCGAGACAAGTTCGAAGTGGCCCCTGTGCCCCGAAACGTCCATCCCGTCAATAACGAGGGCAGACGCAAGGCCAGAGCAGCAGCCATCCTCAAACAGATCAAGCAACGAGACATTAAAGCAGGCTTCGTCGACGCCGCGGAGTACAGCGATGGGAAGACCTTTGCCATCGTTGTGGTCGACTCCAGCGGCAAGATTTCCAACTGCGCCTCCATTCGCACTTCAGACCCCGGTGTCGCCGAGCAAGCCGCCATCGCCCTCGCCCTGCTAGACGGTCGTCGATCCGAGATATATAGCGATTCCAAAACAGCAGTTAGGGCTTTTCAGAAGGGTTGCATCGCCAAGCAAGCTGCTCGTCTTCTTAGCAGCTCGAGTCGAGATGCTCTCACGCATCATTCAATCCACTGGTTTCCAGCTCACGTAGGGTCGGTCGAGGCTGCTCCCCCGAACCTTAATGAGTCTGCTCACGAGGCTGCGCGTGACCTCACCGACCGCGCTTCCTCTACAAGAAGCACCGACTCCCCTCCTCCCTACGGTCACAGGGACGCTCCCGCTACTCACAACGAGCTTATTAAATTCTTCTACATGTCTAGAAGGGTCTTTCCACCCCCTCACCCCAAGTTGAATAGGGCGCAAGCCGTTTCGCTTAGGCTTCTGCAGACCAGTACGTATCCGTGTCTGTCCGTTCTCCACGAGGCTTACCCGGACGTGTATCGCGACGACGCCTGCTCCTCCTGCGGCCAGACCTCCACTCTAGCGCACATGCTGTGGGAGTGTGGGCCGACATACCCCAAGTTCATCAAGGAGGAGTGGGACTCGCTTTTGCGTAGCCCCGCTCTAGAAAAGCAAATCCTGGCCGTCCAGCGTGCCCGCGACCGGGCCGGTGGGCTAGACCTGCCGGTCCCGACGTGGGACTAGTCGGGTGCGCGACGAGTTCGCGTCCTCGCCGGACCTACAATAAAGTTTATTCACTCACTCACTCAAATATACTGTGCTTTCAACGTACATCGTCCCCTTCTTCTTCATATATATATATATATATATATATATATATATATATATATATATATATATATATATATATATATATATATATATATATATATATTGCGATACAGCTGTTAAGCCTCGACGGTTGATTGCGCCAGACGCGCGCTGAAGACGATGACGCTGGTCATGATGATGAATATATGCAGATGAAGAAGAAGAGGTAATATAATGCTCGCACAATTTCCCCCGCGCGTGGAAGCGGCCATCTTGGCCGTTGATTATGGCCGGAAACGCTGTATGAAAGGCTTTAAACGAGAAACATGCACAATCTCCGTGGCACGGCAGCGGCCGTCCAAGGGCGGAACAACTTCAGTGACATGATAGTTAACTGGCAAAGTCTGTTCCCGAACAATGTAGGGCCTGATAAAACGGGACTGAAATTTATCGCACAATCCAGGAGTGCGAACTGGGGTCCACAGTAACACTTCGTCTCCAGGGTTGAAGGAAACGACACGGTGAGATGCATCATAGCGTACTTTGCGGTCTTGTTGACTGGCGTCGGTGTTGAGACGGGCACGTTGGCGACACCGGGCAATGCGCGAAACGAACTGCTCATACACTGATGTGGACGAAGGCACGGGGACAACGAAGAAAGAAGCTTCGAGGATAGTGAGCGGTTGGCGACCATACACGAGGAAAAAGAGCGAGTATCCCCTAGTGCGTTGGAGCCCGTGTTGCATGCGAAATGACGAATGGTAGAATGACATCCCAATTGGCGTGGTCAGGGTTGATGTACATAGATATCATGTCGGACAGCGTGCGATGAAAACGTTCTGTGAGACCATTAGTTTGAGGGTGGTAGCTGGAAGTCGTTTTATGGATGGCATTGCACGCACGGAGAACATCGTCGAGAAGTTTAGAGAGAAAGGTCCTGCCGAGGTCACTCAAAAGAAAATGTGGGGCTCCTTGCCATAAAAAGATGGCTTCTAAGAAAAAGGCTGCAACCTCTTCTGCGGATCCCGAAGATAGTGCGGCTGTTTTAGCTTACCGTGTGAAGTGGTCTACAGCTGTGACGATCCATCGTTTACCGCCAGTAGTTAAGGGTAGCGGTCCATAGAGGTCGATAGCAACGACTGCGAAAGTAGCTTCAGGACACGGGACAGGTTGGAGCAGTCCAGCCGGAGGAGTGGTCAGCCGTTTGCGGTGTTGGCAGAGCGAACAGGAAGCCACGCATTTCGCTACGCGGGTTGCAAGTCCAGGCCAAGAGAAGCGGCTGCGAATTCGCTAGTAGGTTTTATGGAAACCAAAGTGACCGGAAGTGGGATCGTTGTGAAAGGTCGATATCCTAGCCCGAAGTGATCGGGGAACGACAGGAACCCCACGGTGTCCTTCGGGATGAAACACGTACCGGTATAAATCGAATTTTCGATCTTGAAGTTATTCAACTGCCGACGGAGCCGAGCGTTAGGTGGGCGACATGATCTGCGAATACGTTGCATAGCGGAGTGGCAGTAGGAGTCGTTACGTTGACTAGAGGCAAACGTATGAGAATGGCTGGATGGGAGCCGGTCGAGAGCTGCGAGCGAAGGGAATGCATGCGACGCGCCCTGCGGTTCCCTCACGGAAGGTGGTAAGCAAGCAGCGTTTGAAGACGGTGGTAGGGGCAACGAGAGAGAGCATCGGCACCCTGGTGTTCCTTTCCAGACTTGCAGGTGACGCCAAAGTCGTATTCTTGTAAGCAGAGTATCCAACGGCCGAGGCGTCCCGTTAAATTCTTTAGCGTCGCCAACCAGCACAAAGCGTGGTGATCAGTAATGACCGTAAAGTGGCGGCCGTGCAGATAAGGCCGAAATTTTTGGACGAACCAAACAACGGCGAGACACTTTTGCTCGGTAATCGTATAATTTTTCTCTGCAGCTGTTAGCATGTGACTTGCGTATACAACCACACGTTCTTCAGCATTTTGCTGACGTTGCAGAAGAACAGCGCCGATACCGTGTCCGCCGGCGTCAGTATGTAGAAGAGTGGGTGCGGTGTTGTCGAAATAACAAAGCACAGGTTCGGACGTGAGGGCACGCTTGAGGGCGTCAAAAGCAGTTTGGCATTCCTCCGACCATATGTAGGAAGCTCCACAAGGAAGGAGTTGATGGAGCAGCGCCGCAATGGTGGGAAAGTTACGTATGAAACGCCGGAAATACGAAGCTGGACCAAGGAAGCTACGCAAGTCTTCGGCGCGTTGAGGCCTGGGGAAGCGGAGGACAGCGGTAACCTTGTCGGGGTCGGGTCGAAGGCCCTCCTTGCCGACAAGGTGTCCGAGCACTTTAATGGTTTTGCTGGCGAAGTGGCACTTTTTTGTATTCAGCTGAAGGCCAGCAGCTGAGAGGCTTGTCAGGACTTCGTCGAGGCGCTGCAAGTGCTGATGGAAGCTCGATGAAAATATGATGATGCCGTGAGATAGCATAAGCAAGCTGCCACTTTAGGCCCCGTAGTACGGTGTCAATCATCCGCTCAAATGTGGCGGGAGCATTATACATGCCGAAAGGCATTACGTTAAATTCGTAAAATCGATCGGGTGTGGCAAAGGCGGTTTTCTCCTTGTCTGCTTCGTGCATGGGTATCTGCCAGTATCCGGAGCGTAGATCAAGGCTGGAGAAATACTCCGCGTCTCGTAATGAATCTAACGCGTCATCGATTCGGGGCAGTGGATGTACATCTTTGCGGGTTATCTTGTTCAAGGCACGGTAGTCTACGCAAACTCGCACTGAGCCCTCTTTCTTACGCACCAAAACGACAAGTGACGACCAAGGGCTTGAAGATGGGCGGAATCTGCTACGTTTCAGCATGTAGGCAACGTGGGTATCGATGATCTGTCATTCAGCGGAAGAAACGGGATATTGCCGCCGGCGCACGATGGAAGTTTCATCTGTGTGTATGCGATGAGCCGTCGCAGAAGTCTGTCGCAGAAGAGGAGAGTGGACGTCGAAGGAGTCTTTATGCTTGGATAACAACGCCAGTAACTCTCCCGTCTGCTGTGCCATTAGATCGGAGCTGATGGTACTAGCGAGATCAGAAGCAGGGACCGGATCCATAGCTGTGGGTGGTTTTGAAACAGCAGTAGTTGAGGTAAGCACAGAGACAGGCTGAGTGTCCAAGACGCACTTGAGAACGGCGCCTTTAGAAAGCAGGACTGGCTCATTGGTTGTGTTGAGTACAGCCAAAGTGGCCCTGCCGTTGGTGAAGCGAACAAGGCTGGGTGCCAGAGCGATCCCTTTGGATAAGCAACGGGCTGATGGTACAACTAAAACATCACCATCGGTGATGTCAGAGTTAACTGCAAGTAGTTTTTCGCCACCAGGGGGCACCGTACAATCGTCAGCAGTTTGTAAGCGAAGGCGCGGTTCGTGCACGTGGTCGGCATTGTCGGGCTTTATCAAGTTAACGAGCCGTTCACGGCAAGAGATGAAAGCCGACGCCGAAGAGAGAAAGTCCCACCCTAGTATAAGCATGTGAGCACAGGAAGTCAACACTGCGAACTGGATATGGTGGCGTGTCCCGTCGATCGAAACTCTAACGGTACATTGCGCCGATGGCCGAATCACAGCATTATTTGCACCACGAAGAAGAGCTCCACTGTAAGGTGTAGAAACTTTGCGTAGACGAGCGCACAAGACAGCGTGAATAATAGAAATAGCTGCTCCCGTATCAAGCTGTGCTAGGACTGGTAAACCTTCTGCACACACGAAAAGGTATTGGCCGGGCACGCTGGAAGAATTGTAGTCTGTGCGAGCCATGCAGCTTTCCCTTTAAAAACTGCACCATCTAGTTTTCCGATTGGTAGTCAGGAGTGCGGGTGGCCGGTTGCAGAGGTGATGTGGAGCGTCGGAGAGGGAAGGGTGAGTGGCGGCGCCCTGGACGGTAGTTGCGAGGCGCTTCGGGAGGTGGAGAAAGTGAGCGTGGAGAGAGCCGGCGCTGGTAAGGACTCGGAGGAAGCAACGGGTCTCTCTCATAAATATTGTAGCCACGGCATTCGTCCTGTTGTCTACTTTGGCAAAAACGCTATATGTGACCGCAAATACCACAATAATAACAAATGGGGCGGGGCGGAGGCCGGGTAGTGTAAAATCCTGTGGCAGGCGGACGGGGTGGTAGAGTCGCCAGATGGTTGGGGACAATAGCAGGAGCAGGAGGCGCTGTCCGAATGAACGCTGGCTGCATAGCCGCAACCTGAGCATACGAGGTGGATGGTGAAGGAGGGCCACAGTTCGCAGCGCAGGTCATGGAGCACAGCTCTTCTTTGATGATGTCGCGCAGGCCAGGAATCGAAGGCTGAGGCTGGAGAACGGGAGGACTGAGCAGGCCACACGCTTGGAGCTCTTCGCGTATGAGAGTCCGAATCGGCATACGCAGGTCGGTATCCGACGAAGGAGGCGCGTCACCGACGACAGGTTGTAAACGGATGGCCTGCAGTGCGTCCAGGTGTTGACAAGTCGCGATCACATCGTTAACAGTATTTGGATCTTTGATTGCCAGTGCGTTGAAGGCGACGTGGGCAATGCCTTTAGGATATGACGAACACGATCAGATTCCGTCATGGTGGCGTCAACACGGCGACAAAGGTCGAGGACGTCCTCGATAAAAGATGTGTATGTTTCCTCGGGAAGTTGTGTGCATCCGTCAAGCTTTTTCTTGGCGACCTCAGAGCCGACGTTGGGAGCGCCAAAATTCTGGCGAATCGGGTGTTTGAATGCCGCCCAGTCGGGCAAGATGCTCTCCTGGTTGAGAAACCAAGTTCTGGCAACGTCAGTGAGGTAGAAGGCGACGTTTCGAAGCTTGTGCAGGTCATCCCACCGGTTAGACTCACTCACGCGGTCATAATTGTCCAGCCAGTCATCGACGTCGTGACTACGAAGGCGAGGAATGTATATATATATATATATATATATATATATATATATATATATATATATATATATATATATATATATATATATATATATATATATATATATATACCCGCGTGCCTTTCACAAAGTTGTACGCCATTCGCGTCGCGCATGCATGCAATCCCATTACACAAGGTTCGGTCACAAACAGCGGATGGAAGCATCGATAACATTCCAGAAACTTCCGATACATGCGGCGCGTCCTGCGCTGCGCGATAACATATGGTAGGCGGTGAAACGTGTCGCCCGATAAAGACACATCACACGCGTCAATATATATATATATATATATATATATATATATATATATATATATATATATATATATATATATATATATATATATATATATATATATAGGGGAGGAGGGTCGCTTTGCCACGCGCTCGCGCATCCCGCAAACTTTTGCTGTTGGCTGTACATCCAGTTCCGGCTTCATGGAACTTCCGGGCAACGAGGGGCGAATCGTAGATTTCCAGAAGCGATAGATCGCGCGACAAGACCGAGCGATCCGTTCAAGCGACGGCGCATTTCGTCGCCGATTTCATGGTGTTTAGCCCCAAAGTGCACCGAATGGTGCACCTAAACATCGGATGGTGTTAAGCCTTCAAGTGCACAGGCGATAACGTTGTGGCCGCGTTGCGTGTGCTGTAGGCGCGCGTGAAATCGTGCGACGGTGAGCCGACAATGGCGGCTCAATGCCGCGCGCGCGAAGGAGGAAAGCGGGAAAGAAGCAATCTACCGTCGCTCGCTACGCTCCGGGGAGCGCGGCGAAGGCACGAAGACGGCACGAAGGCTGCTTCGCTCGCTGCTGCGCGGCAGAGTCTGGCCACGCCGACGACTCTCACCTTTAAGCAGGCTGCGTTCTCGCCCCGAGAGGAACCGGGTACCTGCCTAACGCACACGCAAGCCGTACAACTGCGAAAGCTCAACCAAGCGCGCTCATAACGAAAAAACTCCGACAAGAGCGGATCCTCCCTGAGAGCCCAGCGGTTGAATCGACTGTAGCACACCAAGCCGCCGGCATTAATACGTGAACCACACTTCCGGTTTCCGTATAGGGCGCGCGCGTTTTGAACACTGGCTGGAATCTGCTACCCCGACCAGCGCTGGTCGGCGCGGCATTTTTTTTTTTTTGCTTGTACTGTTCAAACGCGCGCGGTCTTCATGCGCAGTCGTTTTATAATTCAGTAAAAAAAAAATGATTGCGAATGACCTTTAGAAGCCTCCATCGAATGTGTGCCGCGTGCAACTTCATATAGTAGACGCAAGACGCTTTTTGAAATCAGAAAATGTTTGTGTTCCTCTATATAAATGCTCGTTCCGGATTTTTGGCGCATTCATGCAACGTTGTGGCGCCAGGTAAGCAGATGTAGTTTCCGTACTAAGTTCGACCGGACGGCATCAGGAGAAAATAATTAATTGCAAGCATGTGTCATTTTGGTATTTGCACCTGATAGAAATATTGCGTGTAAAGACGAAACGTGCGAAAGTGGTGAATGGGCGGCATCACAAAGAAGATCAGTTGGCGTTTGCATACATGGCGTAGAAATTACCGAACAATAGCATAAAATGAGATAACTTCCGATTTCAAGGAACTTCCGCATTCCCTGCATTTCATGTAATTAAGGGCACTAATACCATGGGGGGCTGCGCGCTTCCAAAAAAAGAAAGAATAAATTGTCCTCAGTGCACGTGATGGTACGCTACGTGAACAGAGGCGGCCACAAGACAAGCTCTCGGCCAGACCATGCTATACTAGCATGGTCTGGCTTTGTGTGGCAATGAAGGGAAAGCTACGGAGGCAAAGCGCGCCCAAGTGAGAGCGCTGCTGAAGAGAGTACCGCTTTTTCATCGATGTTAGTTTAAGCTGGGGAAGAGCAAACAAACACTTTATTAGCAACAGTTATATGAGATAAGACACACCACTGAATGAAATGTTTACTTATTTTGTAGCATTTCCCTTTCTGCGTCCGGGCAAATTGCGGAACAGCCCCACGTGAAAGCTACGTCCATTCACCATCTGTTCCGCGCAACCAAAACATTGCCAAACGCTGGCGGACTACTTGGCGCGTTAACACAAGTACAGAAGCTCCGCCCCCGTAGCTTTCCCTTCGTAGCCGCAGAAAGTTCTCCGCAAGTATAGACGCTCGCAGAATTCCCGCTACTCGATCTCAGGAAAAATGCGTGGGTGCCAAGCCTGTTTTAAGTCGTTAAGGCGACGGAATTTTCGAGTCACAAGTTTGTGGTTCTTGAGCTCCTCTACGTTATCTTTTGCTCGTTCTGCCAGCGCAAACAATACGCTTCCGTGCTATCACTCTTGGCAATCCCTCATCGTCTTTTCGACAACCAGGGGTACTGAGAGAAGATATTTGTTGTTGCGGGACCATAAAAAGCGTCACAAATTTGACCCACTGAGATTCAGTACGCGCCAAACTATGTCGCCACGGCCGAGCTGCTTTTTGGCAACTGTGTCATGTCACCAGGTGCGGCGAAAGTGCCTCGCATTACTACTACTACTACTACTACTACTACTACTAATAATAATAATAATAATAATAATAATAATAATAATAATTCTGAACCGCAGAAAGCGAACGTTGGTCCTCTCTGAGCTTTCATCATCATCATCATCATCATCATCATCATCATCATCATCATCATCATCATTATTATTATTATTATTATTATTATTATTATTATTATTATTATTATTATTATTATTATTATTATTATTATTATTATTATTATTATTATTATTATTATTATTTCCTCCAGAGAATCTGGAAGGTCTTCCAGGCTAAAACTGGCTCTGGGCAGCTTGACATGGGCCCGGAAACCCTCACAGGCTGGGTTCAAGAACACAACGAAAGAATCCCCAAAAGTAACGAAATTATTAATAACGTTAGGGGTCAGAGAAAGCGCCATGAACTTGTCCAAAGAAGATTCAGTACACGTGAAACTAACTGCGTCACATGGCCGAGCGGCTTTTCGCTAACTGCGTCACAAAGCCGAGTGCGGTGAGCATGCCCAAAAGCTACCGAATTAAGTCATAGTAATGTTGGGGCCCTCGGAACGCATCTCCAACACGTCCCCGCACCGGTCATTAACTCAAATCAGCTACGCTAGAACGCCCGAGTCGTTTTTCGCTAACTGCGTCACAAGTCCCGGTTATCCATTACGTAAGCTTAGATTCCTTGAAATCCCACGCACACTGTCAAACAATATTTCTCACCTTGCCGTTGTCCAACAGTGCAGTGGTGCCGCGTCGAAGCGCAGAAAAAAACGCAGGAATAGGCCGGAAGCCCGCCCTCCGCCCTCCCGAAAAAGAAAATAAGAAAACAGGCTACAAAGGAAAAATGAGAAAGAGACAGATAGAGAAAGACGGGTCGCCGAACAGGCGGACATCACATTCGCAGCTGGCCTCACACTACGTTGGAGTGTCTGGCGCAGGACGCATGCATCTGGCGCGTCCGGCGTGGCGTTAGCATGTTGTTGGCTAACGCATAGAAGAATAAGTCCCAATATTAAGGTTAATTCATACGCAAACCTTTCCAATTGAAGCGGGAAAGAATAGAAATAACAGAATAAAGTCTGTTAGCATTATTTAACCTTACTTTTTTTTTCGAACTTCGCGCCAGCCAACGGACGACAATAATAGCAGAGTGACGTGTTTCCTGTTGCCTGTTTTCGCCGAGTGTTCCGTCTTGTTGAATTTCTTTCACTATGGCGCGCCTCCACCTACCCTCCTCTTTCGCGATGCATCTCCTCTTCTCTCCTTCCCCGCTTCGCTGAACGCGACATAGACGTCTTCCTCCCACCGCGTTCGCTTCCTTTGGCGCTTGAAACATAACATCGCCGATTTTATTGAAGAGCCCTGTATGGGGGCTTGCGCGTGAAAATCCCTTTTCGCACGTGCCGAATTATTTGCACAATGACAGTAATGGGCGCGCTTTCGACCTCTGTACAATATTTGCGGTGAACCGTTGTTGGGCGTTTTGCGTTGGGCTGAAGGTACGTGTTTCCTTGTTTTAATCATGTTTCAAACTTCTTGTTTCTTAGCAACAGCAGTGGATCATTCACAGTCGTACTTCTTGAGGACATGCTATAATACAAAAGACAGTCGCTGTGCTAGATTAGAAAAAATGTATCGCCCGTAGGAACATCTACATTCAAAACCTTTGAAGGCTCAAGTATTGTTCATATTTGACATCTGCCATTCTATGTATTGCAGAAACCTTCACTATTGCTTCCTCAAAATACACGCTACAGCTAAAGGACATCAGGCATATGCAAAGGGAAATTTCGGAGTATCCGAAGACGATCACAAGGCTTCGAAGAGAACAGGTGAAGACCTCTAGCTCAGTTGAAATACTTTATTGACTGAGATGCCAATATTTTGCAGCTGTTTAATCAGGGACTCACTGCATTTCACACTACAGAGGATCATGTTGGTGCGTGTCCAATTTTTTATGCAGCCATTTTATTTTAGCACCCAACAATTCACATATTTTCGCTACCTTAATTAACACTTCTTCGTATGCTTACAAGAAACAGCGTCACATTTATTCCTTCTAAAGCAACACCATTCTGAGTAAATAATTTGCTGGCTTGCTTGTGTAGCTTTTTTATTATTTGCATACTTGCAACACCTTGTTTGCGTGTTGCTATAGTTGTGTAAAGTTCATTGGGATAGCGGTATTCATCACCGAGCGTCATCCATGACTTGCATTTCGCATTTTATTGCCGTTTTCTTGTGTCTAGGACTAGAGCGGGGGCCTACGTGAGTGTCCTCTCTTATCGCTCACTATATTTTTCAAGCGCAGCCCTTAGAGTGCGTGAGGGGACCGCACAAGCAAGATGCCACACCGCGTCGTAATACAGATGTGAGCGATCAAGAGAGGAAACGCAAGCGCTCCGAGGATGCGCGCATTCGACGGGCGTGTTAGAGAGAGACGTTAATTATAAATGAAAGGCAGGGGAGGTTAACCAGGACTCAGCCTTGTCTGCTGCCCTAAACTTGGGGAAGAAAAACGGGGAGCGAAAGTTTAAGAGAGGAAGAGAAAATTCACTGTGTATATTGCCCACGTGTGAACATTTTTCTGCTGTACTTCACCGACGGCCACGCAAACCAGTAGCTTTCAAAAATCTCAACAGAGCTTCTGTGGCCTTTTATAGCTGCGATATGCGAGGCCTGGCCTGAAGATCTTGTTGACACCGAAGGGTTTTCTATCTGACCAAATTAAAACTTTGTTCGTCTTCAAAAGATGGCCAGTAGCACAGTAGGTGTTCAATTGTCTCATCGACACCAGAGGAATTGCACTCGGAGCTATGAGCCTTTCCAATCAAATGCGTGTATGCATTCCTGAATGCAACACCCAAGCGTAAGCAGCACATCATTGTTTACTAACTTTGCTGTAGCTGAACTAACGACCACAGTTGCATACATTCTTCGAGAGAGTTTAATCTCGTCTAGCCAATGTACGTGACAGCCACGCCAAGAAGAGAGCCGTAGCTTGCATGGCTGTTTTTGCGTGTCGCATTAGGAGCGACGCCGAGCCGCGTTTCGAGGCCCTGAAGTAGTGCAAGGTAGCCCAACGCAGAGGCGTAGCTACCGAGAAATCTGAACCATACAGTCAGCGTACCTATGTTGCAGCATGGTGAAGAAAAACCGATAAGGGTCGACGTAATTGCACGTGGAAAGCGATCAGTAAAGATATAGTGTAAGTAAATAATTAATATGAAAAGGAGAAAATATAGGCATCTAGATTTCACATTTAATCATACAATGATGAAGAACCATGTACACTGAACTTGTCTTCTTTAACGTTGAGACTTCATTGACTCTTTTTGACCCATACTCCTGGCCTATCGGCTGTTACAAGGTAGGTCCGAAGCAGTACTTGTGAAGTTATTACACGAATAAGTGGACATTACAGCGTCAATATCAAATGAGCTTACCTAATGCATAGCAGCACAAGAGAAAAGATGTGCATGCAATTTAACCGTTTAGACAAGCAGAATAAAACATACGGTAAACTGAGAGAGAGTGCTAAAAATAGTCTACGAGATACTCTTTTGTAAATGTTTCACAGTTTTTTCATGTTATATTCAATAGTTCAACACTAATGCATCCTCGTATTCATGTTGACAGTGAATACCATTCTTTAATCATTCTAGGGAGATATCTATGTTCGTGAGTGTTAAGGGGCATCTGTGGGAGTTCAAATGCACCATATTTGGCTCTTCATAACGTTCTGTCTTTTTGTGATCATAAATATATTGATAATAAAGTTGTTCTAATGAGACGGAAGGATAGTTTACACTAGCTATGCGCGTACGCGTTGGGCATGCGTAGCCACATTAAGAAACAACTGAGCATTTAAGAGGCAAATCCTGTGCGAGAATATTTTGAAAGAATTAATCTGGCTACATTCTTCATTGTCCAGTCATTCAATTAAACCTAACTTATGAGGGTTCCTCATTAGGGTAGCTTATTCTGCATTGGCCAAACGTACCTGAAGTATGCGCTTAGTTTTAAACCGACAGCGTTAGGGCCCCATGTCGCAAAAAGTACGGTATCGGCGCCGGAAGTCGTTACAAGGTATATGTCAACTGGTAACGAAGCTTCCACAGAATACCACATGACAAGAATATGGCTTCTTGTTGCAGCTATCGCCATATAAGTATCGGGGGGCCAACTAACAGCAAGCAAAAAGTAAAAAAAAAGACGTCACAACCGGAAATGATAGTGATGTCCTATGCTGCCTGGCGCGAATGTCTGAGTTTCTTTAACGTGCGAGATTGCTACCGTTGCACCAGGAATTTTTTTTTTTAGGTTGAGGCAAGATTACGACTCGCCTCATCTGAAACGCCAGCGTTTGATAAAACTATAGGAGTGGCGTATACGCCTTAATGTAAACATAATTAGCTTCTTATTGACGCAATTGCTCCTGTACGTTCCTAACGAAGGTGGGCGAATAGAATGGAAATAAATGACAATGCAGCAGAGGTTTCAAAAGCCACTCAATTTTTATTCGTGTGCAACAATGCAACCAATATAAGTGACATAACAAAACATGTTTCAGTGGTTGAAAAGCATTAGGCCAGTACGCAGTCCTAACATGCATCAACCTGTGCGAAACTTTTGAAATAATCATATAAGCAATTCCGTGCGACAACATATATTCATATCCAACAGTTATTATACAATAGAAGATAGGCCCACATTATCATTTAGAAAGTGTTCGACTCACTAATTTTGCTGCCCGCCAGACGCTCAGAGCCTGCTGGGGAGAGTGGACGAACATACCTCGACGTTCCTTCGCGGAGCGCTATGTATTTATCGCAACGACCAGGCACAGCGCGTTGGATTCCGCAGGCGGAACTTGCACGATAGCAAAAAAACCTGGACTCACTGCTTTCACTAATGAATTCGGTGAGTTAGGTCAGGCAAAACTTGAAGTGCACCTCAAGCCACACATTGAACAAACGCACAAACAAATAAGAAAAATTTGGAGGACGCTTAAGCTTCGCCTTTAAGAGGAAGCTTTAGCTCGGGACCAACTCCGACGCGGCCTATTCAAATACATATAAAACGCAAAAACGTTTTTCTGAAATAACCTATGCGTTGATTTTAATGAAATATATTGCATTTAAGAGAGAAAGTTAAATTCTAGTGACTGTTGAAAGCGGAATTTCGATTTAGGTCTGGTATTTTGTTAAAAATATTTTCAAAAGTTTGAATGCCTGAAAAAAAAAAGAGAAGCACGAAGTTTACAAATTCATAGCTCCGCATAAAGAACAGATATCGCGGCTCTGTAAATGACACCCATTAAATCAATGAAAGCGGACGAATTCCGCATGTGATTCTACATCTAACGTCATGTTGTTACGTTGTGTACAAGCGTTCTGCAAAAGCTGTATTTCCGTATTACTGAATTTTCACAGATTCATGTGTAACATGTCAATATTGTCCGCTTTATATGTACTATTAGATGCAATTCATAGAATTATATTATCAATTTTCCTTGCTGCGTTACAGAGTTGTAAACTTGATAGTTTCGTTCTATGAAAATTTTCGATTTTTGCCAATTTTTAATAACGACTTGGTGACATAAATCGAGAATTCGGGACAAACAGTCACTAGATTATAAGTTTGTCTTTTAAATGCAACAAACCTCGTTAAATTTGGTGCAGTGGTTGCCGAGAAAAACGAGTTCTCCTTTTACATGTATTGAGATAGGAGCGCTCCAGGTGTGTGTGTGTGTGTGTGTGTGTGTGTGTGTGTGTGTGAAGTGACATTTAATGAGAATGGAAGAGACAAGTGCAGTGCCGTAACTGTCTCTCACAGAAGGACACCTCAACAGCGTTGCACGGGGAAACGGGTGTGGTGAGAAACAGATGAATAGAGAAGTAAGGAGAAGGCGGCAAAAAAAAAAAAAAAGCGAATGCGGGGTTCAGAGCCGCGCTCTTAGTTGCGTCACACTGCAAAAGTCAAGTAGGGCCGCAAGCGCACTCTTGACGCTATACGAGTGGGCTACAGGAAAAAGCAGCGCGTTGGTCGTGTCGCAAGGCAGTCCCAAACGCCGATATGAGGAACACAAGTCCGTGCCCTCCCCACTGAAAGCCGGACAGTGAAGCAGGAGGTGCCCGGGCGTCTCCACATCGGCGCAGTTGCTGCACACAGGACTGCCTTTTCCCTGCAGCCTGTGTAGTCTGGCGGCCGTCATGTAGCATGCTAAAGCTTGCTCTTAAGAGTGGAACACGATAGCATTCAAAGATCTCTGACTGACGCTTCCCGTCAACTGGGGCGTATGCAATCCTAAAGTTTACCGGGAAACACTGGCCGCAAACGCTATGCACGAATTCGAGCGTTGTGGCAGAAACACGGCTTCATGCGTGGGCCGCGATGCGGGGGAGGCGAGTGCCAGGTGGAGGTATTGCAGGGAACCGCGAGCGCCGCTCCGCGGGCCCAAATACACCCATTGCGCCGGCGCGCGCAACATGGCGGACGCCGCGGCCGGTTTGTGAACGCCGCGGGCAGTTTGTCTGCGTGAAGGTGCTTCTTTGAGTTTTCGCGTAACATAATTATGTTTTCTCGTAGGGTCCAATTACAATTCGAGAGCTACCTTGTCTGTAGGTTGTGTGCATGTCATAGTTTACGACTTTTTTACGTACTTTAGCTTGAGAAATTCCATTAGGTCAGTCAATTCCCTGCGGTACATGAAAGGCCTCGTTATACGTAGGTCCAAAATCAGCCGAAAGGAAGTCGGACGCGGACGACGAACGCCGAATTTTTCTGCGACACGGGCTCCTTAACTCTATCGTGTTCAAGCTCGGATGACATCCCCATGTTCAAGTGAGCAACACCATTCCGCACAGAATAATGGCTAGTTCGCACAGCCTTGCCAAGTCTTTCACCAGCCAAGTAACTAGTTTGTAGCAGGGGCCAAGAACGATCTCATAATCTGTGAAATAAAAAAGTTGACATTTGTTGTTTTAGTAGAGCAAAAATATTTGAAAAGGAATACTGACTCGTACGGCAGTATTAAGATTAAAAATTTTGACCATGTTTCGTGACATACGTTTTGTAGCTGCCGAGGAGTTTGCCCCCCCCCCCCCTACTTAGTCGCGCTTCAATCGTGCACCACTTGCTGATATCTCTGGCGATAGGCTTGGCCCGCTTTTCGTTCCAAGCTTCGCGATCTATTTAGATGGACCTTGGTCGTGTGGCGAAAGCTCATTCCGAGTCCCAACCGCGGAGGCCCACCGAATGGCGTCGAGGTGTTACAGAACTGATTCATTCCCTGTGTGTGTTACGCAGAAACTCGGACACAAATTCTTTGCCAGCGTTTCTACCATTCATGGAGGGGTGCGGCCCACTCATTCATTGCAACAAGACCTTCAAGATGGCGCTTGCCTCTGCGAGTCCACAAGAAAGCTGCGGTGGCCGCGAAGCGTGACTAGCAGTCAGGGATCTTTTAATTCTGCCGCGTTCCCCTCCTAAAGCCAAGCTTAATAATCCTCCAAATTTTTACTCCTTGGGAAGCCGACAGCCAGTTTCCGTCGCAAACGTCAAAGCTCTGTTGCTGCGGTTTCGCAAAATTCAGTAACATGGCTGCATGATTTATGTGATTTGTTAGAAGGAATACAGCGATTTTAGCCCATGAAAAACGGCTCAGTGAATCAACGTCAAAATAAAGATTGTTAATCCTTCGAATTCCCGCTGGAAAACGCCAACCGTATTCCACTGGCCGCCTATTGCGTATAACCGATAACCGACGCCTATAAAGCCACTCGCGGTGGTCGTCATCACGTCGGTGTTCCGGGCACCTGGTAACGCCCAGGGCGCTGTTACTGATGCCGAGCAGCAGTCATGCCGAGATACGTGGTGCGGACGTGCAGGATCTCGTACATGTCGAAGACTGCCCTCGACAAAGAGAGCTAAATTATGGAGATCCCCGCACTATTCAAATCAGTTGAAGCGAAGGTTTCTTTGGTTTTTGAGAGAAGCGCTATTATTGTTGGGCTTATTTTCGTCAGGAAGTGCCTCAGTGAAGACGAACATGCGGGACACGAACATGGCGATACAATGCGAGAAAACTAACGAACAACAACGGTGGAGTGACAACGATGACGCCACGACAATTGAATGATCACGACGACACTAGAACGACAACCATGACGGGACGATGACCCCGTGAGGAAAACCGGATTACCATGCCGGAGTGACCAGTACGGCATGACGACGACGGCACGGCATGAAGACAATGGGATGACGACGCTCGAATAATTGTCGCAGCAGAGCGATGATGGAACAACGATGGTATGAATGTGACCTAACGACATGAACGGCACGTTTCTGACAGAGCGAGGAAGACGTTAAATGAGCACATAGCGCAATAGCGACGAAGCGCTCTTGCGCTTCGTCGCTATTCGATGCAACGAAGCGGCAAACACACGATGGAAACAGCGACGTGTTTGCTCAAGAACCCACTTCAAGCAATACAAATGTTGCCTGCTACCACAGGTCCCTCTTCTCTACATTGAGTCCGGGAGCAGCCTTTTCTGCCATATGACACTCGTCCACAAGTAGTGGGTAGAGCTAAACATCACGCAGCCCACGCACTGTGGCAATCCAAGATGGAGAAGTATGGTGCACTGTTCGCTTTGATTGAAGATGATTAGTGGTCATGTTGATGGCGAATGTTTAATTTCTTCAGCGTTTAGTACCGTACAAGACTGGTGAGTAGGTCTTAACGGTTACAGTGGACGTACCACTGCTGCTTTTCTGCGTATCACAAAGAGCAGCAAGACGTCTTTGCTTGAGGCGCTGTGCGACGCCATTATTCATAACCTCAGAGAAAATGAGCATTGGGACTGCCTGACACGGCACATCGGGTGGTGATAGAAATGTGAAAATTACTTTGAATTATCGGTGCTGTATCTGGCGGCAGAGGGAGACGCCCACTGCGCGCTGACATGCGTCCTGCAGGACCTTTATTAATGTTTGTCCAATCCAACCCAATGACGCTGTACGTGCGAAAACCACAATCGCAACAGGAGACATGCTTTTGGGGCGAATAGTTAGAATAATTTTGAGCCCCTGGCATTCTTTAACCTGCGCGTAAAATTAAGGAAAAGAGCATTATTGTATGTAGCCCCCGTCGAAATGCGGCTGTTATTTTCTTGTTTTGTAGATAGATCTATTTTCTTGTTTTGTAGATATATCACTTCTCGTCCTCCCGAGCTTACCACCTCTCTATCATTCTATGTACCTCCCCGGTGGACTGTTACACGTTAGTGCACGGGTAAACATTTCAATTTCTGCAATTCCATTGCGGGGTTACGCTCAATTAAGGTCCTCAAGAGGGTATTGGGCGACGCCAACTAATTATACAGGTCATTGTACCGATCTGATGAAAAGTTCAAATTGGTTTCTCGCATCTCATTACGCCTGTGGCACGCTCCTTCTATGCATATGCGAACTCTGAACGACCTCACGAATCCGGATGCAAGAGAGCGACCGCAGTAGCAGTGGGAGAGTCGAATTAAGCGGCCACAAAGGCTTCGCTTTACACAAATTTCCTTTTTAAATGTTCTTAGATAGGTGGGTTGTAGCCTCGCTTGCGCTATTTCTCAGTTCAATATGTATAAACACCCCAAGGTAGTAATGATCTACCGTTGGTCTACGACGCCGGTGGTTCCTCTCAGCCACCGGTGAACGGGATTCAAGCAAAGCTGCCAACTCAGCCAAATTTGTCGTAAAGTTTATGAATTTCTGATCACCGAACGATTTCTTTTTATTTTTGCATAATGCTTAACGGAAAACAGGTTCATATAGCGACAACGTTTTGAGCGTATCCAAGGAAGGCTTGGCGCTAGACTACGAAGAAGAATGCATACAAGAACGAAATTGTGATAGTAACTCTGGCGCCATTTTGCGGGAGAACAAGTTAACTGTTTAATATACTAGAGGCTTACTGGCCTTAAGGAAGTTCATTTTCAGAAGATCTTGAAGCAGGTGTGATATGCCAGAATAATATCGCTGAAAAAGTCAGTGTGATATAAAAAATATACGCTTGTCAATCTCAAGTGACTTTAAGAAAGCACGTTACTTATTCAATAGCAAAAATGAACGGGGTCCGCTACAGGCAAACTTTGTTAAAAGTGCTTGCTTTTACTTCCTTTTACTCCTTTTACTTCCCCCCCCCCTTGCATACACGCTGCCCCATTCGTTCTCCGCGCACTGGGGCTAGCGCTTCGCCGGAAACTTACATGAGAGAAAGTGTTACACCTCGGTAAGGAGCACTTACTCCGGAGGTTTTCACATGGCACCATTGCATCGCAGTTAATCTCTTCCCGGACTTACTGCTAATCACAAGGACGAACTGTTTTGTTAGCCCCATTTTGCTCTTGCGGCTTAGATTGTAGCAGAGGGTACTTGCCTCAAAAAAATTTATTCTAAAAATTACCAGAAGTTGGTGAAATCGGGCCACACGAAGTCGCTGGAAAAGTCTGTGCGATGCAAAAATTACTTCCTTGTCTGTCTAAAACTAAAGCACTGTTAATAAAACGCGTATTTATCCCCTTGAAATGATAGACGTGCGCGCTCCAGGCAAGCTCTAAGCAAAGTTCTTGTTTTCACTTTCGGCCCCCCGCCCCTCTCCAGTTGCGTCACGGAATTTTCAAGAGTTTTAGAGTTTAAACTCTTCTAGGTAAGATTGACGGTAAACGTGTCTGGGAGTGGGTAGCAGACGCGGGGGTGTTCTGCAGAGTCGAATGCTTGATGCTGTGGTTAAAGCTTCCTGTCGCTATCCCCATTTTGGCCTTCGTGCGAAAGCGCTAGATTTTACAAACGAATATATACTACTGAACAAAGCAACCTCTACGCAAAGAACACCTCCTTTCATCATTTCCGTAGTAGTGCTCTACATGCAATGAATGTTCACCTCACACCAATCAGTTTGAAAAATGTAAGTAGTAGCGACGGCTGCCCGAGTCACAGTTAGTATTAAAAACATACGTGATAAGTAGTTCTTGTTTAAATTAAAGTCCGAATTATTGGTGAATGTCAATGCGTGCAATATACATTTCGATTGTTCTTCTCCTGTGAATATATTTAGTGTTAGGCCTACTTAGACTACTTAATAAACTGACGCGCTAGAATTACAAAGGAAAAGAATAACCAAGACGTGAAAAATATTACATTGCCGGTAACAAATTCAATTGCACTTACTTCGTTGTAAATTTTTATTTTGCGAGAAAAAAGTTTTAACACCGCACGCCACTATGAACAAGTCCAAACATGCGAACGCACCACAAGCCAAGAACAGCCAAAAATAAGCGGCTGCGGAAAGATATCGCAGTATTAGAGATTCATGTCATAAATAAACAGGCTTTCGCCACGTCAAGGGCCTACAAATATCATTGTCAGCTAACACAAAAGAATGAAATGGTTAATTCTCTTGCAAGTAGGACAGTGCGCCACTATTCGGAAAACATTCTCAATAGTTTTGTCGACGCGCGGCAAAAGAACACTGACGGTGCCTTGCCATCGGCGCATCAGATGGGCAGGTAAAAGCTTTCGCAAAGTCCTTGACATACATCAACGGTCCATTAATGGAATAGACGTCTTCGCGCGATGAGCTCTTTGGGCAACGCACATAGGTTGCGAAAACATAGAAGAGCTGGGCGTGCGAAAGGCGCAGTAAGCTCCACGCCAGCTTCAAGCTGTACCAGTCCGGCCTCTTGAATGCATTCAGGACGGATGAGAGACCCAGCGCGACGATCAAATTAGTGCTGCCGTGGCTGTTTTCAGCGTTGATGCCGTACAGACTGTCGTAGCACTCCCTCAGCCTCAAAATATTCGCCAATGTCCCCGAATTCCACGGAATGATATAGAACACCATGAACCACAGGGCCTCTGCAAGTGTGCGGCCGAGCACCGCCATGTTTAGTAGATGTATGTTTTCTGTGCCCGGGCGGATAGAATTGTAGATTGTGGTAGGTAGGTAGACTCGTCTTCGGCCAATGAAGTTTATAGACCTATAGTTCTGTACGCCTTCTTTGCCTACGAATGCCAACCGATACTTTTCAGCCTGGAAGTTGTAATCGCGGCCTTGTAGAAGATTCTCAGAGAAATCACGCGATGGCCTGAGTACCATGCTTGTATTCGGACGCACTTGGGCAGGAGTGTACAGTGTTAGGCCTTGCAAAAAACTCTCGAGATGTTTGATGTCATCTTCTTCTTGAAAGAGGCCGCTCGTGTGGCAGTCTACTCTCACGGCGTCTTTTACGGCGGCGAAGATGGCGCGAGCGTGGGCGTCCTTTTCGGTGCTCGTGAGTAAGTCCACACTGAAGGAGAAGGAGAGGTGCCATATTTTGTCCAAACTTCGTTTGCAGGCCTTGAGCAGGAATTGCGGTGTTGAATCGTAAAAAGCGTAAAATTCATTGATGATGCTCATCACGCTGTGCCAAAGGAAGTACGCTGCTATGACACCTTCTTCGATGGCGCTGTTCTGCAGAGTGGAGAGGATGCGATGCATTCTTCCAAGGCGGTCTGCGCCGTAAGCTCTGAAAAACTGAGCCTTGCTTAGCGAATAACCGATGGCGTCCAGTGCTGCCTCCAGGTCTTCAGTGTTCCATACGTCACGATAGAAGTTGCTGCGGTTGGCCACTGTGTAATTCGTGACTTGAATTTCGGTGGGATAAATCTGGCTGCATATCATTCCCGCGAATTCGAGTGCGCTTTCGCTGTTCGTGCTTAGATTTAAGCCGACGTTGAGAGCGCTCACAGTAGCGGCTATCACGTAGTTTACAATCGACTTGTCAGTGCAAATAGCTTCGTAGCGAATGGTAAGTCCAGCAGCGAAGCTGTCGTATAACACAAAAATTGCTGAGAGGATTTGGTACTTGGATGTTACTGTCGTCGCGTAAACAAAGGCTTTCTTTCTGTCCATCCTGTTTAGTAAGCTCCTCTCCTTCCTAACGAGAGTGTCCGCTAAGTCGGAGACGAAATCATCGATGCTTGCCATCTCTTCAACGCAGGACCTGAAGTACGCAACGAGGAAATCTCCTGCTGGGATGCGCTCAACGTTGGGTGGCATGGCACCGGTAACCACGATGCGGTCGAGCTCACCTTGCGTGCTGGTATCCTCCCAGGTTCGAGATTTGATGACGTTGGAGCAAACGTACGCGAAGAAATCATAGCACGGGTCGACGCTGGCATTCACGTACCGCAAAGTCTGCTGCGCTTCCCTCGGGCAACAAAACGGCTGTTCGTGTTCGTCGATGGCTTCGCCTTGTCGGCGTCGCCATGTATCCAGGTAGAGGTTCATCAACATCACCATTGCGACGAAGACGATCAGTGCAGCGGCAAAGGCGCAGAAGACGGAGCATTGCCATCTCCCGGCATCCGTGGATGCGTCGTTCCTGGCGGCAGCACTGTGGAGCCAGGGAGAATATGCGTTCTTGGAGGCTGGTATGCGAAGATCTTCAGATGTCTCCATATTCTACTTCTTCTTCTTCTTCTTCGCACTCAGTTTGGCAGAAAGGCGTTTCGAAAAATTTTTTGCACCTGTCAGGCACTTCGTAGATACATGATAATAAAGGTTGGCGCATTTATCTGCAGTGGCTACTTCTTTTGACAAGAAAAAATTAAAATACAAAAATGTTCCCACGGAGCCAACCATTCCGTGATATATCTTTAAATTGCTTGTGTATAGGCAGTGTCCAAGTCGACGCCGCAGTAGTGGCATCCTTGGGTTAATTCTTGGTATTCTTTAACGGGAATGCAGTTGTCGGTAGCATGCAACGGAAGCAATTCCGCAAAGCAGCAATACGTCATATATGTCGGGTTTTGGACACCAATTACTATAACGCGAGACGCGCTGCGAATTTCTGTAACTAGCGGGTCATTCGTGTACCCTTATGGACCGCGTAGCCAAATACGTAATTTTATTTATCACTAAAGCTTGTACATGGAGAAGATACGGTATGTTACGTGTTGTAAGAACGCACCATGGCGCCGCAGTACGATAGAAACGCGCAGCAAATTTCTGGGAGAAGTTAGGTTTTATTAGTGGGTTAAGCACCATTTTCCTGTATCAAATAGGCATCAAGCCCTTTTCGTAGGTCCATCCTGGAGATGGCCCGAAATGGTAAGCTGCCATTATTCTACTGGGTGCATTGCCCTGAGACCACTTGTTGCCATAATGTTATACAATATATATATATATATATATATATATATGAGCTACCTGCCGAAAACGGTAAGTAATTCCGTCTTTTAACAGGTTCGTCGTCGCTTTGCTACCCCCTCTCCCACACACACACACACACACACACACACACACACACACACACACACACACACACACACACACACACACACACACACACACACACACACACACACACACACACACACACACACACACATATATATATATATATATATATATATATATATATATATATTGCGGCCATTTACAAGCTATACTTTGTCATATGTGCATGATCACCATCATGTCGGGTTTATATGGCGTACTTCATCATCGCTTGTGGGGCTCGCTCTTGTGTGATCCGTGCTTTGGGCGGGGTCAGTTCGCCGCATCTCTGACGCGCAATAAACGTCGTGATAACCGTTGCATCACAAGTGCATCACAACTTCATCAACAGTTTCGACCTTATCTTCACGGCCGCCATTTCACCATCGTTACAGACCATCATGCATTATACTGGCATTCGACGCTGGAGAACTTGTCTTGACGACTTGGTCGGTGGATCCTTCGTCTGCAAGAATACGACTTTACTATTACCTACAACTGCGGAAAAAAACACCAGGATGCAGACGCGCTTTCTCCCTGTCCGCTTCCTACGACACCATGCAATGGACCTCCAACTACCATCCGCGACAAGCCTTCGCATGACCCCTCTTCACATGCTTTCTCGTTCGCCACTGTAGACGAGATGCCTACACACAATAACAAATTCTTCCAATCTCATCAACTTGCCGACTCTTGCTGTCGGCGCGTCATAGACCACCTTCAAGGAACTTCGCGTCCGCCTAACCCTCGCCTTTGTCGACAGCTGACACCATTTAAGATTGACAACCGCTTCCTGCACCATCATGTCTATCACCCTGACGGTCAACGCTGGGTTCCTGTCCTGCCACGCTCTCTACGTGTTCATGTCCTGCACGCTTCTTCCGACGACATGACTGCTGGTCACCTTGGTTTCCAGAAAGCCTATGACCGCATCAAAGGTCGCTTCTACTGGCCCGGCTTGTCCGCCAGTGTAGCGGGGTATGTCGCTTCCTGCGCCCTATGTCAGCGCCGATAGCTCCCTACATCAGCTCTAAGCGGACAACTGCAATCAGTTCCTTGTCCGTCGCAACCATTTGAAATAGTTGGCATTGACCTGTATGGTCCTCTTCCTGTGACTCTCACCGGCAAACGATGAACTGTGACAGCCGTTGACCACTTGACACGCTACACCGATACAGCTTGTGTGAGTTCTGCCTCAGCGTCTGAAGTTGCTGCATTCATACTTCAAGCCTTAATACTGCGTCATGGTGCTCCTCGCGACCTCCTGAGCGACCGTGGAAAAGCATTCCTCTGGCAACCAGTAGACGAAGTACTCAGAGCCTCCGGAACCACCCGCAAGACTACTTCCAGTTGCCATCCGCGAACCAACGGCCTAAGAGAGCGATTTCATCACACGCTGTCAGACATGCTAGCTATGTATATCGAACGAGATCACAGAAACTGGGACGCAATTTTGCCATTGGTGAATTTTGCGTGCAATACCGCCGTTCAATGCTCGACGGGTTACTCGCCATTTTACCTTGTCTATGGTCGTTCACCCTCTTCCCTTTCTTGACGTCTCTTTCTTCGCGCCAACTGTCGATCGATGCCCATCGTCCTGTGAAGAATATGTATCCCGCATTCTGCGTCGTCGCCAGCTCGCCCGCATCAACACCGAAGCACGGCAACAGTACCGCAAGCAGCATTACGACGCCTCTCACCGCGTCGTTTGCATGCGCCCCGGTGAGGAAGTGCTACTCTGGACACCAGTTCGTACTCCTGGCTTGTGTGACAAGTTTCAGCTTCGTTTCATCGGCCCCTCCAAAGTCTTGGAGTAGACCTCTCCGGTTAACTATCGCGTGGCACCAGTTATTGTTCCAAATCACCGCCGCTGCCGCGTTGCTGAGGTTGTCCACGTTTCCCGTATGAAGCCTTTCACGAGGCGTTCGCCAACCCTTTGAATTGCGGCCAGGATGGCCGCTCTCGCGCGAGGGGACATTAGTGTGGGCATTTATACGCTATACTTTGTCATCTGTACATTATCATCATCATGTGATGTTCATATGGCGTTCTTCTTCATCATCGCTTGTGGGGCTCGCTCTTGTGTGATCCGTGCTTTGGGCGTGATCGGTTCGCCGCATCTCCGACGCGTAATAAACGTCGCGATAACTGCTGCATCACAATATATATATATATATATATATATATATATATATATATATATATAAACGAGAAGAGAGCGGGTTAACCGAGGGTCCCGATTTTTATTAGTCATATCATAAGAAGCCAACAAACACTGACACCAAGGACAACATAGGGGAAATTACTTGTGCTTAATAAATGAAATGAAGAAACGATAAATTAATGGAAATTAAAGTGGATGAAAAAACAATTTGCCGCAGGTGGGAACCGAACCCACAACCTTCGCATTTCGCGTGCGATGCTCTACATCGAGCATCGCACGCGAAATGCGAAGGTTGTGGGTTCGGTTCCCACCTGCGGCAAATTGTTTTTTCATCCACTTTAATTTCCATTAATTTATCGTTTCTTCATTTCATTTATTAAGCACAAGTAATTTCCCCTATGTTGTCCTTGGTGTCAGTGTTTGTTGGCTTCTTATGATATGACTATATATATATATATATATATATATATATATATATATATATATATATATATATATATATATATATATATATATATATATATATATATATATATATATACTTTGCTGAAACAATCAAGTATAAGATACGGCACAATCCTCACGGTGACTGTCCATGGCAATTCGATTAGCAAATGACGAACGTAAACACATTTCACAATCTCCGTTCATTTACCATATGTACTGGTCATTCAGAGATTTCAATTTCTTCAGGGTTATGTGTCAGACTTTGGTATCGATTTGCTGTGGCTCTCGCTTGCGAAAGGTCGACCATGAACCCGATGGCGTGGGAACGCTGGCATTACCATGATTGAATGATTACAGCAACCTTACTATGGGACGACGAACAAATGACTTCCATTGATCAGAAGAGACGCCCTGATGACGATGGATGGAACTACGTTACTGTAGTGATGATGATGGTAGAATGACAGCGTGGGGAGACGGAATGACGAGAGTGGGATGTTGAAGTTAGGATGATAACGATAAAGCCACCACGAAGGCATCACAACAAACGGTACGACAACGGGTACATCACGACGACTGTAGATGGCGCAATTCCGACGATGGTATAACGGTAAGAATGCAATGCGAAGACGAGTATGTTTTTGTTCACGATGGCACTATGGCGTGACGACGACGGCATGCCGCGAGTCGGATGACGAAGCTGGTGTGACGCGGATGGCACGACCACGTTGTATTGACGACGATGGCATCACAACGGATCTATGGTAGTGAACGTCTGACGACGACGCAGTGACACAGGTGGCATGGCAACGACGGCATAATCACGAATGAATGGTAAAAGCGTGATTGCGACAGAATGAGCAAGTAGGATTGACGTCGATGGAACGATGAAGCTGGCATGACGGTGACGGCTGGACCAAAATAGGATGACATTGCTTAATTAATGATCATAGCAAAACGAAAGCGTTACGACCACGAGGTGAGAACCTCGACAAGACGAAATGACAACTTTGTGACTACGATCGCGTAACGATGGCGGCATGATGAGAGTCAGGTGATTAAATCTGAATGAAGACAATGGAAGAACTACGACGGTGCCACAACGATGCTTCAAGAACGAATGCTTGACGGCGATTGCATAAGGACGACATAATTACGAAGATGACTTCATAGCGGTATCATGAGAATATGATTGCGAAGAGCGTACGACTTCGATTGCGCGACTACGGCAGTATCAGGGTATCAGGAAGCTCCTATAGTGGCGTTGGAGTGATGACGAAGGCACAACGAGTGTCGGGTGATGAAGCTGAAGCGACGACGTGCAAAGATTGCGACACCTTCAGGACAGCGGTGTGATAACGAATGCATGACGACTGTATGACGACAAAAATATGACGAGAGTCGAATCACAAAGCCGGAACGAGACAATCATTGACGACGGCATCACAACCATGAGCACATACCTAGTCATCAAGCTATTTGGCCCCTTGGGTACCTGGAGTGGCTTAGAAGGCTTGACGACAACGGTCTAACGAAAGTCAGATCACGAGCTGGAATGACTTATGCCACGATAACGACCACTGCCAGGACAGAATAAAATATCATTAGGTATTTAAGCGCTCCTCATGCTGCACCCTTTTTCCGAACATGTAATTTGCTTTGGAGCTATTGGTTGGGTTTCTGCGAACCATTGCCGTATAGATCGCCGTGTTTGTGTATGACACAAGCTTTGTCAGAAGAGTTTGAAGGTGATGGTATGGTAGGAGTAGGAAGGTTTCTTTGCCACTTCCCACGTACTTTGTGGAAGCTGGTGTTTTGTCTAGTGGGAAACCTGGTTTATGGGGCATGTTCAAATGAGTATGTGCCTATTATTGGCTCGTCTTCCACAATGGATTTGTGATACTGTGACTCAAGAAGTATAGAAGCATTATATGTAGTAATGCTTGGCATAAGGTTAAGAGACAGAAAGAGAGCGATTTGGATCAGAAAGCAAACGTGTTTGGACGATATCCTAATTGACATTAAGAGAAAAAAAACTGAGCTGGGCAGGTCATGTACAGCGCCGGTTAGAAAACCGTTGGACAATTAGGGTTACAGAATGGGTTCCAAGAGAAAAGAAGCGCAGTCCAGGACGGCAGAAACAAGGCGGAGCGATGAAATTAGGAAATTCGCGTGCGCTAGTTGGAATCGGTTAGCGCAGAACGGGGGCAATTGGAGTTCTATTACTCTTATCTCACGGGGCAAACGCGCTTTTCATCATTTGGATTGCAGTACGGGACGCGAGCTTGGCTGGAAATCAGCAGAGAGAAGCGAGTAATGCGTCCCTGAAGAACAAGGAACAACTAACTTTATTGTTGCGTTTGTCCAGCCTGTACGACTCGGTTGCGCACTTTCGCACCACTTCCCTTTACCGTACACCCCGCGATAAGATTTTACCCAGTCAAAAAGGGGAAAGGGTGTGTGCTGCTGCTGTGCGACCGTGAGGCACCCACATCACTTTCCCTCGTAGTGAGTTAGGGAACGTTCATAGGACAATTTAAATTGTTCACAAGTCCATACGACGGAGCCCCCTGGAGACTCGTCCACTGCGTGTCCTTGTGACTTGGCGTGTTTTGGACGAGTAGAGCCTTGGAGGGGGGTGTCGGAGATGACGGTGCATGTGAAATGGTGTGTGCTTCTTCAATGTGCGCTGGCTTCAGCCAATCGAGTGATACCAGTTCTTGACGACCGCGCACGTCGATAGTGAACTGCTTCTCACCTCGACGCAGCACTAGGAATGGCCCGTTATGCGGGAATTGGAATGGCCGATGAACTGCGTCGTGACGCACAAACACAGGTGTGCGCGAAGCGAGTTCGGATGATACGTACACCGGCCGTGGCGCTACCCGTCGGGCTGGTGTAGTGCGAGGGTTTTCCATTATGTCATGTAGCCTAAGTGCGTAGGCTGCGGTGGCTGTACAACCGTCTTGCGGGCTGGCCGCCGTGGAGAATTCTCCTGGAAGGCCTAATGTCGTTCCGTATACCAGTTCGGCCGCGCTGCAGCCGATGTGTGTCTGGACAGCTGTCCGCATTTCCAAGAGGATCAGTGGTGGTGCCTCCATCCAGCTGCGCTCTTCTGTTGCGGCGAGCGCAGACTTGAGCTGGCGGTGGAAACGCTCCACCATGCCGTTGCTGATAGGGTGGTAGGCGGTTGTTCTGATGCGAGAAGCACCAATGAAACGTGTAATGCTGGCGAAAAGTGATGATTCGAACTGCCTTCCACGCTGCGTTGGTATTATAGACGATGCACCGAAACGAGCAACCCAGTGGTGCAAGAAGGCGCGGGCAACCGTTTGCGCAGTGATATCCGCTATAGGTATGGCCTACACCCAGCGCGTGAATCTCTCAATGGACGTCAGTAAATAGGCATGCTCTTCACAAGGCGGCAGAGGTCCAACAATGGCGAAGCGTAAGTGGTCGAAACGCGCGTCTGGAGGCGCGAACGTTGCCAATGGGGTCACAGTATGTCGACGAATTTTGGTACGCTGACACGGTGTGTATCCTGCTGCCCAGGAACGCACGTCTCAGTTGATACCTGGCCAGATGGACCTTGCTGTGAGCAACTTTTGCGTAGCTTTGATTCCAGTATGCGATAGCTTGTGAACAGAAAGGAAGATACGGCTACGTAGATTGGCAGGCACGAAGGGGCGTGGGTTGCCGTGGAGCTGTCGCAGCAAATCTGGTCGCCTGACCACGGAATCTGCATCCGCTGTAGCTTGAGGGCCGTTTTTGTTCTTAGGCATTTTAGCTCTTCGTCTCCTTTTTGGACTGCTGCCAGCGCGTCGAAATTAACTCCTTCTAGAGTGTTGACGACGTTTATAGCGCTCCGCGACAGGGCGTCGGGAACGGCGTTGTCTCTTCATTTTACGCGGCAGATGTTTGTCGTCAACTCGGAGATGTATGCCAGTCGCCGAAGTTCACGGGCCGTGCGCGTGCCACCGTCCGAACGCCTAGAGCGGAGAGCATAGGTCAGCGGCTTATGGTCGGTCAAAATGAATAATTCGACGCCTTCTCAGAAATGCCGGAAGTTACGTATACTCGAGTAGACTGCCAGCAGTTGGCGCCCGAAGGTGCTCTGGCAGCAATCAGTAGGTGTCAGCTTCTTCGACAAGAATGCAGTTGGGTGCCATGTGCCGTTGCTCAGCTGTTGCAACACGGCGTTGATGGTTATGTCGGAGGCATGGACTACTAAACACTGGGAAATTCCTGGCCGTGGGTATGCCAGGAGAGCCGTATTTGCCAAGGCCTGCTTGCTTTGGTTCAAAGCCCTTTTCACTTCCTCGCACCAAGGCAGGTCACTCGAAGATCCTTGCGTTGCCTTGAGCAGTGCGTGAAGTGGTTGTATGATAAGAGCGCATTTAGGCAGAAAGATGCCGTAGAAATTTATCAGTCCGAGAAATTCACCTAGTTGGTACTTCGTGGTTGGCAGTGGAAAATCTTGTATGGCCTGCACTTTAGATGGGTGTGGCCGTACTCCCGAGCTCGAAATGATGTGGCCCAGAAATGATAACTCAGGCACGCCGACTGCGCTCTTGACCGCGTTGACGATAACGCCGTGCTCAGATAGGCGCCGAAAAACAATCCGCAGGTGCTCTTCATGTTCTTTTGTGGTGGTGCTCGCGATATGCAAGTCGTCCAGGTAGGCGCGACAAAAATTGGGGCCCCATAGAACACCGCGGATAAACCTTTGGAGCATTCGACCCGCGTTGCTATGGCCGAATGGCATGCGCAGGAATTTTAATAGTCCAAATGGTGTAGTAATATCAGTCTTGGCGACGTCTCCCGGTGACACAGGTATCTGGTGGTATGCCCGCACGAGACCAATCTTTGAAAAAAGTTTAGCCCCATGCAGACCTGCCAGTATCTGATGGCCGTGACAGATGTGGCAGCTACCACCCTGAGCTTGTCGGCTAACTTGGACAGGTTTGACAGGTCGTTCTCATTTGAGGCAGTCATGATGGTTCTGACGTTCGGGGGGATTTTCTGTAGAAGTATTTCTCGGAGCAGCAGGCTGTCAAGACTATCCACTTTGCTGCCCATTAATTGTTGCATATGACGCAGCAGCTGGCATGGCGTTTTGTCGCCGAGGTTGGCTTCATGGAGAAGCTGTTGTAGCCGTTGGC
Organism: Dermacentor variabilis; assembly: GCF_050947875.1. Classification (NCBI taxonomy): domain Eukaryota; kingdom Metazoa; phylum Arthropoda; class Arachnida; order Ixodida; family Ixodidae; genus Dermacentor; species Dermacentor variabilis. The sequence goes on from NC_134578.1 coordinate 91,143,563, forward strand.
TTTCGGGGGGGGGCGTGATCCTGCGAATGAGTGTTACCGTCAACGCCTCGTAAACGTTGTCTGCTCGTGGGGAAGGCGACAGGTCTCGAATTTCTCTAGCGGTTGATGGGCCCAGACTTCTCACAACATAATGGTGATGTGGCGGGCAGCGAATTGTGATTATACCTGAATGAACCACAATGCAGGATCGGCAGTCCAAAACGGAGGCAATTTGACGTCGACGCCAGAGAGTGTCGGAAGTTCGGTGCCTTTAAATGTGTCCATAGCATTTGCTGCTCCTCCGGGACACCACTGTTGTGCGACACGCGAGCGTGGTTGCAAATCAGCAGAGAGAAACGATGTTAGGGTTGGCGTCTGAGACCACGTGGCGAAAGCAATTTCAACCGACCCTCTCACCCAGCCTCGTCGAAATGAGGCGTGACTTCGCCTGCTATTGTGGGCGTCCTGATCCACGTGCAGAAAGAACTTTCTCTCACCGGACCTTTTACCAGGCCTCGTCGAAATGAAGTGTGACTTTCTAATTCGCCATGACCGTTTCGAGTGTGCCTGTCTACCGGAATCCCCGCAGTGTACCGCCTCTTTTTTTGTGTGTGAGTGTGTGTGCGAGTTTAAGAGGCCCTTTCCTCAAATTGGACCTAGAAGAGAACTTCCACGAACCTGCAAAGCGCAGAAGAGGCGGACGGGCGTCTACGATTCCGGGAGGCGAGACGACTTCTTCCTTTCAGCAGGCTCGGTATAGCCAGAGGAGGAGAGGCCCTCTTTCTGTGCCTGTCACGTGACATCGACGGAAGCAAGATCCCGCCCACGCTTGTAGAGGGCCTATTTAAGAGGCTCCGAAATGTACTTTTGATGACTTCATGCTCTTCTCATTTTCTTTCATCTACGTTTGAATAAACCGTGCAAGTTTCGCGCTAGAAATACGTCTCGCCCTTGCTTGGTCGCCATGGTCTACCGAATGCCTGCGCCCGCCAACAACGCCACGCTACCCAATGAGTAACGTCGGTAGAGCTTCGATAGGCAGGCGCCGCTACTCTCGCCAGCAGTACGATACGCTACCCTGGAGTACGCAACAACGAGTAATGCGTCCCTGAAGAACAAGCAACAACTGACATTATTTTTGTGTTCGTCCAGCCTCTACAGCTCGGTTGCGCACTCGTACTATTTCTCTTTCCCGGACACTCCGCGATAAGATTTTACCGAGCCAAAAAGGGGATAGGGTGCCTGGTTGCAGCTGTGCGACCATATGGCCGCCACACAACAATGCATTAGCTATGCATGTTTATAGATTCTGATTTACCGCTTTGCATAGATTCTAACATGCACGTTGGACATGCATAATTTCTTTTTGTACTAAAGCTAGTTCAGTGTTGCATAGTGTCCATGTTGTGCAAGCTGCTACAGTAAGGGTGTGATAGGTGGCGTCAAGAGGTAGCTGCCGTAGCCGTACTGCCGAAAGAGCCGCCGGTCAAGTCGAGGGCGCTAGCACGTTCTATCTTCGCGCTACTTTCACGTCAGCCCATCTTCTTCGCCTGCTTTGGAGGCGATAGTCGCACCGCTACGGGGCGCCCTCTTAGTGCGAAGCACGATTGAAATAAAGTCCAATAGTAAAGTCCACGTAAAGTGTGCAGATGGTGTCGTAGTTGGTAGTGTCGGGCGCATGCAATCCGAGAGATGTGCCAGGTAGCACCGGCAGCGTAGGACGTGAGCGAGACGCAGCCACAGTTATGCAATAGTGTGAAATGAGGACATGGTGCAGATTCTTGTAGATGCGTACGCGTAGTAGAAGTGCGAGCTACTAAAGAAGGCCTTCTGGCAGTTCGCAACGTGTGTGGAGATAACGCAAGCGTTGGTCACTCACGTTGTTGACGTAGAAGGAATTCTCGAGCTGAAGAAACCAGATTTCAGGGCTGCTTCCGTAAAACTTCGGTTGGCCATGCATCCGCGGAAGGTATGCTCACAGAATATCGGAAGGCTCGCCTGTTGCTGCTTGCGGTGAAATTTGCAAAGCTGATAGCATCAAGGTTGCAGTAGCCGCTGAATACATCGCGAAGGTTGTGCTTGTGCCATCTCCGTGCCTGCGAGAGTGAAATTGCCGCATTGTGGAGTCGGCGGGGAGCCTTTGTGTCAGTGAGGAGTGAGGTGCCGCCAAACGGAAAATGGACAGTTTGCGGGAAGTTTCGCCCACGGAATTCCTTCGAAAGAGTCACCTCGCAGGTGCCTTTGGAATGGGAAGGAGGCTCACGAACGGAGTAGAGGTCTGATGCTGGGGCCGGCGCGTGCCGATGAACAGCACGGGTGGACTCAGGCAATTTGGGACAACACGCGGAACAACGCGACGGTGCAAATCGCGAGAGCTATTATGAATGAGCGCTGTAGGCGAAGTGTGAGCAAGGACGGCTGCCCCCAACTCCGCGTAGACCTCGGGGATGGGGGATGACAGCCAGTGCCTGGAACACAGTCGGAGCCTGGAACCTTGTTCAGAAGGAAATGTCTGTCCAGCTGGACGATCGAGAGGTCCGGCACGTCGATGTAGAATCCCGGACACGCTAAAACCGCGAGATCTCTCAAGAACTACGTGTGGCCATGTCATTCGCCTCGGTAGAGTCGGTGCTCTGACGCTTTCATGACTGGGCTTGGTCGTCTGGGTCACCAAGTTGTAGGTTGACGCCAGCAAGGTTTGGCTAGGCCGTCTGGGTCACCAATTTGTGGGAGGCGGTGCAATGAGGTAGCCAGCATAGCCATGGTTTATTTAGGCGGGCCAGCCTTGGTGGAGCGGGATCTTGGGAGCGGCCGCTCTTCTGATCGCTTGGAAATGTGAGCGAATCCTAAAGGAGGTGCATTCTAACAAAGCACCTCTTAGTCCTGCCACAAAGGAAGAATTGGAGAGACTGATATGCTCTTGCTTTGATAAGCAACTTGAATATGCACACATGCTCCAAAACATATTATGCACTGTAATACACGTGCCACAATCCCTTACATCTAACTACGTATATGTGAGCGAGAACTATGTGCACTACAGTGGCCAAATGCTTAGGGTTTCTGGTCGTTATGCGGAAGGACCGGCTCGGGCTCACTGTCATACGTATTTTTGTTTTCACTGCAAAGGACCGAAACGAGCCGGTACATCAAATTACCTACTGCAACATGCTTGGTAGCCAGAAAGAATTGTTTGCAATAAAATTGTCAAAATCTAGCACACGCAATAGTTACTAAGTGTGCTTTCCCGCACACCTCAGTTGCTAAGTGGCGCAGCACTTGCAATCGTGGTGGCTTTGCCACAGGGTTGACGTGCATAACAGTAAATAACATTACAACAACGCTGACTTTTTCACAAAAGTTAGGTGCATTGCGGCGCACCACATTGCAATAGCGGTAGCTCCCACACATATCTAACGCGCATAATGTTGCAGCACGATGGAACACCTTTTTGCACTACGTAGAAGCTGTTTGCATGAACTTCAGCAATCTTATGAGCTGCTGAAGTGGTTGTGTGCACTGACTGATTGTGTGTCGAGGCTATGATAATCTTTTTCAATTTTTCACACCACAGAATGCCGATTTCCACATTTTAGAGCACATAGAAAGTTTTTTATTCTCAACTCTTCTTAAACAGTTAGGTGTAATTGTGGCCACAGTAAACTATTGAGAATATGAAAAATTATCATATTTTAACTCAATAACTGAACTGAATAGGTGTTGCCTCTAGGATCACGGAAAATTATGTCAAGAAGCTTCAAAATCTGTCTCCTACTGAGTGCACATAAAAGGCACTTTCAAACGGTGGGCTCAAAATGATCAAACTCAGTCACAGCAAGCATTCCTACTGTTTAAGAAAATAAGGGCGCTGACCCTAAGCCAGCCTACATAACATACAGCTTGCAGTTTTGAAGTGGCTTGGGAAGTTTACAAACATATGTTAAATTACTTTAAAATAAACCACAGGCTATAATTTGTACCAACAGTTGTGCCTGTCTATAGCACAACAAGCGCTGTATAGCATAGTTGTGATAAAAAACGCTCCCCAAAAGAAAGGTGCTCCTTTCTGTGTAACTTCCGTGACTACATTTGAGGCTTGATAGTCATTCACGAGATCGCGGAAAAAGGTCTCAGACTATAAGACCCTGAGGAAAAGAACTGAAGTTGAGCATTCAGATAATTCTGTCACCAGGATGTCATTGCTACTCACACATGCCTATCTTGTTTTATCATTTAGTTTAAGGTCCAGCTGAATTATTGCCATCATAATAGCCATCAGAAATATGGTAGCATTATTTTTGTATTACTCATTCGAGCACTGAAATCTAAAAGGTTGCATCGGAGTGAAAGGTCAAAGGGGCGAGGGAAGAGAGGTGAGGCATCTCGTTTTAACATTTAATATTTTTAGTGCGTTGCATACTAACGAAATTTCGCAAGGAATAATTGAGCGACAAAGCCAGTGGACAGGAAAAGCCAATTTAACCGAAACACAGCAGCCTGTGAGAAAAAGCGACAACATTTATTCTTTGTGATGCTTGGTCTGCATCACCTTTTATTTATTCAGTGGTCATGCACATGGCGGAGCTGAGGCATATGCTATGCCTTATTTTGCATCACCTATGCAGTTATGTTATTGAAGCCATTTGTGGAAAATCATGCGAACAATAATTTAGAATAGAGCATCATGTGTGTCCAAAAGTATCAGATCATAGCGACAAGAATGCTCAGCCATCGTGAGACGTAGCCTGAGCAATGAGGACACAACTGTGGCGGCTTAACTATAACAAACAAGCTCTAAGGAGCCTGTTTGAATGCCTTCCGAGGAAAATGCACTGATTTAACACATTTAAGGGCAACCAAACCAAAAATGTCTAGCACCCTCACGAGAAGCGAAAAGGCGCTCAATGCGTTTGCTCATTATTGGGTTGCAAAGCCCAATGTATCATTTTGTGTTATGCTTTCTTTGATAACTCAAAACTGTGATTTAAACATGAGAAAACAGGTGACTATAATAATCATCATCATCAGCCTGGTTACGCCAACAGCAGGGCAAAAGCCTCTCCCATACTTCTCCAACTACCCCAGTCAGGTACTAATTGTGGCCATGTCGTCCCTGCAAACTTCTTAATCTCACCAGCCCACCTAACTTTCTGCCGTCCCCTACTACGCTTCCCTTCCCTTGAGATTCACTCCGTAACCCTTAGTGACCATCGGTTATTTTCCCTCCTCATTACATGTCCTGCCCATGCCTCACTTCATTTTCTTGATTTCAACTAAGATGCCACAAACTCACGTTTGTTCCCTAACCCAATCTGCTCTTTCCTTATCCCGTAACGTTACACCCATAATTCTTCTTTCCATAGCTCGTTGCGTCATCCTCAATGTAAGTAGAACCCTTTTCGTAAGCCTCCAGGTTTCCGCCCCTTACGTGAACACTGGTAAGGCACAGCTGTTATACACTTTTCTCTTGAAGGATAATGGCAACCTGCTGTTCATGATCTGAGAACGCTTGCCAAACGCACCCCAGCCCATTCCTATTCTTCTGAGTATTTCAGTCTCATGATCCGGATCTGCAGTCACTACGTGTCCTAAGTAGATGTATTTCCTCACCACTTACATTGCCTCGCGACCTATCGTAAACTGCTGTTCTCTTCTGAGACTGTTAAACATCACTTTAGTTTTCTGCAGATTAATTTTTAGACCCACTCTTCTGCTTTGCCTCTCCAAGTCAGTGAGCATGCGTTGCAGTTGATCCCCTCAGTTACTAAGCAAGGCAATATCATCAGCGAATCGCACGTTATTAAGGTATTCTCCATATACCTCCATATACGTCCATAATAGCGTTTTTTAAATGCTCGAGCAAGTTCTGAGTTGTGGATAGCTTAGCAAACTAATTACTAATTAACTACTACACAGCGACAAAGACAAGTACCAACAAAGTTGTGAAAGAAGACTGTTGATAGTGCTTCTGCTCACTCTGTTCGGCCATTGGCGAAGCTTCTTTCGCGAATCTTAATTCTTGTCATAAATCAAGCTTACAGCTAAATTTGTGCTCACATTTAGGGGGCATGCTGGTTGTATCTTTCAACTGGGAACTTAGTATGCAGACTCTACCTGCAGCCTTGGTTATGCCTTATGACAAAGGACAGCAAGATGCTACCTCACCGCTAGATGTCAGCTGTTATGGCATCTCAAGGCAGCAAGGCTGCACTGTATTCAGTGGCACTGGCAACATGATGTGGAGGAACGGCTTCCCCATATGTACAACACATGACGCATCAGCGGAACAAGAACAAGAAAATGCCCCACACAAGGGCACGGCGCGAATCTGGATATACTACATGCTGCATGCAAGAGAGAATGAGGGAGTATGAGCATTACGTCACTGTCGAGCACTTGCCTACGAGTGGCTTTGTGGGCACAGCATCGAAGCTGTGATTTAGGTAAACACTCCATGAAATGCAAAGCACAATACATCAGCATAAAGAAACCAAAAGAATTGCACGCACAATGTATCACCGAAGTAGACACAAGACCTGCTTTATTTTGCATCTGAGCTGAAACGGGCGAATCCCAAACTCTGTCATTGTCAAATAACACCTGAAAATCGTTAGCTGGTACAAGATAGGGTGTAACCTTTATTTTCAAATCAATAAGATTCGTGTCCGGCGTCTTTTTTGTGGGTCTGGGCACCCACCGCAAACGCGGTTCCGAGACCTTGTCTCGAAGCAGCATTCCGGCTCGCTGGACGACCCAAAGTTGTGCTGTCAGGTTCCATCTGAGCAGTGCGGTCTTCCAGCGCTAGCGGAGGCTGGCGATGAAAGAGACGGAGGGGTCGGCACTGCTTGACTTGTTTGTTAAGTGCTGACACTACCATAGCATGTGAATAAGTGTGGGAACCTCGCCACACGATGTGCATCTGTTTGTAGTGTACATGTCTGGATACTTGGCGTGTATGAGTCCGGGGTTGCTGTAAGAATCCGTTTCTAATTATCTGAAGTGTACTGGTTGCGTCCTGTCTAACCTAGCGCGAGGGAATGGGTATACACGTCTTTGTAACTGACAGTGTGTCGTGATGTCGTGGAACCTGGTCATACGATCTTCTCCGCACAGACGTTTGCAGTACCCCGCGGGGGCTCTTCCTCCGATGATGCTCGGTGAGTGAGACCTCGAGCAATGCGGTGAGCCGCTTCGTTGGGGGTACTCAATGCAGTGTGGGCCGGAATCCATAGCAAATGCCCTCGGTTATCGAAGGCGGCCTCTCCTTGGTGTATGGGATGTCGCTAGAGTATGTGATATGCCTCTTGCGAGACTTGCAAAAATGTGAATTGCCGTTTGCGAATCGCAGATCACGTATGTCGTTTTGGTTTGGGTGAGGGCCCGTGCCACATCTCTGCCACTACGGCACGTGCCGTGTTCATGGTGACGCTCGTGAGGTGGTTGCCTCGGTGGCTAGTAAGTGCCGCCACAAAACTGTTCCTGTCTCGATAACGGGCTGCGTTGGCGAAGACCGCCTTCTTGTTGTTGGAGTAACTTCGGTTCATGTGTTGTGCCCTGGCTGTACGTCTCCCCGTGTGGTGTTAGGGGTGCATGTTGCGAGGCAATGGGTGTACGCATAGTTGCTCACCGTATGGTTCTTGAAATTTATACTTTGATGGCGTGCTGCGCGTGGTACGTGATGCCGAGCTTTTCGAGTACGTGTCTGCCCGGGCGGGTCTTGGACAGGCGCTCTAGTTGGGACACTTGTTGCGTCTCCACGAGTTCCTCGAGCGAATTGTGTAAGCCTAGTTCTAAGAGCTTGGTGGTGCTGACTCCGGGCGCAAGTCCCAATGCACATTTCTACGCATTGCGTATGAGGGCATTGAGCTTGTTTCTTTCCGCTACGTCCAATTGTGAAACGCTGCCGCGTACTTTATTTGAGAAATTACGAAGGCTTGTATGAATCGTATGACGCGGCCTTCGCGCATGCCACGTGTTTGTTTGTGATGTGTCGAATGAGCTGCATTGTGCTGGTGGCCTTTGCCGTTATCTTGCGAAGTGCTTCGCCAATGCCGCTCTTGTGTTCTACCATCATTCCTAATACGCGGATCTTATCTACCATCGGGAGTGCTAGGCCGTTTGATGCCGTTAATTGGATCTCTTGCTCTTCTGGAGGTGGGGGGGGGGGTTAACCTTTAGGTTGGCGTCCCTTTCTAACCATTCTACATAGCAACCGCTTGGATTTTTCGGCCGAGAAGCCGAGTCCTATGCCCGCGAGGTAGTTTTCGATGTATTAGGTGGTCTGCTGTAAACGTTGCTCGATCGCTCCGTCGCTGCCCGTTGTCGTCCAGATCGTAATATCATCCGCGTATAGCGTGTGATGCAGTCCCTTGATCTGAAGCAATCGGTCGGTTAACCCCAGCAGGACGAGGATGAAGATTATTGGCGCGATCACCGAGCGCTGCTTTGTTCCCGACCTCCCGATGTTGATTTGATGTGACTCTAGTTGTCCCACTCGCATGCGAGCGATTTTTCCCGCGAGGAAGTCTCTGACCTAGTTGTACGTTCGCTGTGCGAGATTTGGCTTGTCCATTTGTCGCAACATGGCACGTGGCGAACGTTATCGAAGGCCTTCTTCAGGTCCTGCCGGAGGATGGCTCTCGTCGAGCGCCCAGGATTGTCTATGGTTTCATGTTTTAGTTGCACAAGGGCGTATTCCGTGGAGAGATGTCTTCTGAACCCAATCATGGTGTGTGGAAATAATTTGGTGTCCTCGAAGTAATCCGTGAGTCTATTGAGAAACTCGCGCTCCATCAAATTACCCACGCAAGACGTGAAGTGAGGGAGATGGGGTGCAGATTATCCAGGCGTAATTTCTTGCCGGGTTTCGGTATCTATGATCTTTCCTTATTTCCATTGCTGGAGTAGCTTGCTGGAGAAGGGAGGCAGACCCAAAGATTGGAAGCCAGTCTCCGAAAGCAGCATCAGTCTTCGCACTTGTGACGGGGGGGGTGATACCCAGGGTTGACGTTATTCGGGTCCTGGGCATGTTTGTCGAATTCAACGGCGGGAACGGAACGGCTCTCCGCAAGATCATCGCAAAGATGGACAACGCTTTCCGCCTCGTTCGCAGAATAGCAAACCGGCACCGAGGAATGAAGGAAAACAATCTCCTCAGGCTTATCGATGCATTCGTACTATGTCACTTTACGTACACAATTTCTATGCATAACTGGCTCAGAGCGGAGCGAGACAAACCCAACGCTCTCATCCGCAAAGTGGTCAAGAGGGCTCTCGGGCTACCCATCAGGACCCATACCGAGGATCTCCTTAGGCTGGGGGTGCATAACACTGCCGAGGAGATTGCCGAAGCCCAAGAACGCGCGCAACTCACTCGCTTGAGCACCACAGCGGCAGGTAGACACATCCTCGAAGAGCTGGGTTACCAACCTGCGGGAATCCCGATGGTCTGTACCCCGATCCCCAGGTGCATTCGAGACAAGTTCGAAGTGGCCCCTGTGCCCCGAAACGTCCATCCCGTCCATAACGAGGGCAGACTCAAGGCCAGAGCAGCAGCCATCCTCAAACAGATCAAGCAACGCGACATTAGAGCAGGCTTCGTCGACGCCGCGGAGTACAGCGATGGGAAGACTTTTGCCATCGTTGTGGTCGACTCCAGCGGCAAGATTTCCAACTGCGCCTCCATTCGTACTTCAGACCCCGGTGTCGCCGAGCAAGCCGCCATCGCCCTCGCCCTGCTAGACGGTCGTGGATCCGAGGTATATAGCGATTCCAAAACAGCAGTTAGGGCTTTTCAGAAGGGTTGCATCGCCAAGCAAGCTGCTCGTCTTCTTAGCAGCTCGAGTCAAGATGCTCTCACGCATCATTCAATCCACTGGTTTCCAGCTCACGTAGGGTCGGTCGAGGGTGCTCCCCCGAACCTCAATGAGTCTGCTCACGAGGCTGCGCGTGACCTCACCGACCGCGCTTCCTCTACAAGAAGCACCGACTCCCCTCCTCCCTACGGCCACAGGGACGCTCCCGCTACTCACAACGAGCTTATTAAATTCTTCTACATGTCTAGAAGGGTCTTTCCACCCCCTCACCCCAAGTTGAATAGGGTGCAAGCCGTTTCGCTTAGGCTTCTGCAGACCAGTACGTATCCGTGTCTGTCCGTTCTCCACGAGGCTTACCCGGACGTGTATCGCGACGACGCCTGCCCCTCCTGCGGCCAGACCTCCACTCTAGCGCACATGCTGTGGGAGTGTGGGTCGACATACCCCAAGTTCATCAAGGAGGAGTGGGACTCGCTTTTGCGTAGCCCCGCTCTAGAAAAGCAAATCCTGGCCGTCCAGCGTGCCCGCGACCGGGCCGGTGGGCTAGACCTGCCGGTCCCGACGTGGGACTAGCCGGGTGCGCGACGAGTTCGCGTCCTCGCCGGACCTACAATAAAGTTTATTCACTCACTCACTCACTCACTAACTTGCCACGCGCCCAAGAGTCGTTAATGTATTTTGTGAGTTTATTGATCGATCCGTAATCGAGATTGCGTAGTGCCTTATTGGATTCTCGGTCGGGGCCAGGGGCCGACTTGGTGTTGAGTTTCACGAGGGCCGCCTGGATTTCGGCAACGGAGAATTCTGCGTCTAGGGTGGCGAAGCTTTCTTCCGAGTAGTCCGGATATATTTGCGGTGGCGTTTGGGATATGTAAAAGCGTTCCGCATCCAGTAGGAATTGTTGTTCCGATCCCCCATAAGCGTGTATGATTTTAACGCGATAGCGTTAAGGAGCTCGTGTCGCAGAAAAGCCGGTGTCGTCGGCGTCGGTGTCGGTGTCGGCGTCGGCGTCCGCGGCGTTGGCCGTGTGCGATAAATCAGGGCAGGCACTTCATAAATAAAAAGCAACTTCCAAGATGGGCTGGGTGGGAATCGAACCAGGGTCTCCGGAGTGTGAGACGGAGACGTTACCACTGAGCCACGAGTTCGATGCTTCAAAGCGGTACAAAAGTGCCTCTAGTGAACGCGGTGTTGCCTTAGAAACGAGCTGTTTCTAAGGCTCAGCCGTGCGTCGCTTGCTCAGGCGCACATTTCGTTGTCGCGCCGAACGCTGCGTTGCTCGACGCTCACCGCGTCCGATGCGGGGCGCGTAGTCTTTGCGCCGTAGCCCATCGTCTTACACCCCTTGGCGGGTCGACGGGAACGCTGTCGCGTTCCCGTCGCGTTCCACTCTTGAAGGCGAAGCTTAAGCGTCCTCCAATTTTTGTATATGCCTTGCCGGAGTTGGCGGTATCAATCAGGTACCGCAGTATCTGCCACGTGCAACGCGTGTTGAGTTGAGCGTCCATCTACGTGCATGTCTCTTCCCATTGTTGTTTCTCCAGGTTGAGCGCGTGCTTTTCTATTTCTTTGTTGAGCTTTGCTATCCATTAGCGCAATCTACTATTGTGTCTCTGTTTCCATCGCTGCTGCATGTGGGTTTTGGCTTCCCACATGTCTATTGTATCGAGCCCACAGTCTATTGTATAGAGCCAAGCTGTAGACGGGATCGTTTGCGTCACGCGCTCGATATCCCACCGCAGATGGTCGGTCCATTGGTCTATGTCTTTGATGTCTTTCACGTGTTGCTTGTCACGATGTTTGCGTAGCCGATTTCAGTTGGTGATCTCCATTTCACGACCGGCATTGTGTTCCTGCGGGCCGTCTTCTGATTCTATGGAAATAATGTAGTGATCGATTCCCAAGTCTTGCATGTTGTTTGTCCAAGTGACTTTGCGTATGTTGCACGTAAAAGTAGGGTCCGGCGTCGTGTCAGTGCTTACGCTGTTGCCCTGCGTTGTTGGTGCCGCGGGGTCGGTGACCAGCTCGAATCCGGCGTCTTGCGTCGCTACCCATAGATGCGTGCCTTTGGTGTGATCGTGATTGTAAACCCACGCCATGTGCATCACGTTGAAGTGTCCACCCCCCCATGAACAGCTGTTGCTCCTGGGCGACGTCGGTTGGCCGTTTGAAGAGGACATGGAAGCGGTGCTGGCGGCATCTGGGAGCGCTGTAGACTTTGAGTGCGAAGATGCTGTTGCGCGTCTTGCGTGGTGGAATCAGTTCTACGAGGACGTTTTCAATGTCTCTGATTTTAGTGTCGTGTTCGATAGCTGTGTGCGCTCGCTTGACCAGCGTAGTGACCTTTGGTTTCTCCGTCTTGCCTGTTATAGACTGGTGCCCTGCGAGTTTGGTGGGACCGTTTGTTTCATGCAGCATGATGACGTCTGGGCGTTCGGGATCATTTTCAGGTATTGTTGTAAGTGTGCTTGTTTGTTTTGGTAAATTATGCACTTCCACTGCCATATCGTGTGTTTTTGTTTTGATGGATGTCGGGCCATATGCATATTTTGTTATATGTGTTGCGCCGCTTCCCTATGCGACGCTGCGATCGTGCTGTCCGCGACTTCTTATTTGGATAGTCTGAGGTGAGCGCTCTCCAAGATCCGCTGGATGGCACGCATGATGGACGCGATTATAGTTTCCTCGAGATTGCTTAAGCGAGCCTCGAGTTTATCTATTAGCGCGTCGCGTATCGCTGCTCGCGTGCGCTTGGGTCCTGTTGCCTCTGTAAAGGTGGGAGTGGGTCTCTGTTTAGTATGGGGAATTCGACCTCGTCGCCCTCTATGGTTTCCCCTTCTCTTCCCTGTGCGGCCTGTGTGGTAGTGAGTCGGCGTTTAATGTCGGGGCATACAACATCGCCGTCCTCTATGGATACTTCTTGAGTTTCCTGCGTAGCCTCTGTATCAGTACTGCTTTTCACGGCATGCTGGAGTTGTTGTATGAGGTCGTCTTTTGCGCGAATCTGTGTCTGCATGCGTTCTATTTGCTTCTGCAGCGCTTGTATCGCCTGTGTTAATTTAGTTATCCGTCTTTGTCTTAGTGGGTGTTTTATCCTTGGATTGGACTTTATATCCCCCCACTCCGCTCTCATCGACTGCGCAACCGGCGTTCTTTAGTTGTAACTGCCTCAAGTCACCGATGCTCCGAGCACCACTCCACCACACTTGTGTTCGCTTCGAGATGTGCGTCTGTCACCTGAGGCCATCACTTATGTCGCTTTGACCATACAGTCACAGATCCCTACGGTGAACATGTCCTTCGCCCTATCATCGACGTGTTTTTGAACCGGAATGTTGCTCTTTCGCATACGCTGGTGACGACTACTAATAACAACGTTGTTCTTCCACTTCTGAATTTCAGCGTGTGCCCTCAAGGGTTTCCAGCTGGCATGTTCTTGGCCAGCGTTTCTAATATTTCCAAATTTGGCATTGAAAGTCGGACTGCCGAGAGCGGTTTCTTAGCACCAATTGTAACTCACAGCTGTGCTTCCCCAGCGGATGACTTGGCGAGGATGATTGCAACTGACCTCACCTCTGCGCAGGCCGCGGGCATACGTTTCCTCCTAGAATCGTACCTTGATAACTTTGATTTCAGCGCAAGCCTTTACGACAAACATCTGTTGTCCACCACCGAATCACAACACTGCTGACACGAATCCTATTCGCCGGCGTCCCTATCGTGTATCGCATGCTGAACGTCGAGTCATCAAATCAGAAGTGGACAATATGCTCCGCAAAGGGGTCATCGAACCATCAGCTAGCCCATGAGCTTCGCCTGTCGTCCTTGTTAAAGAAAAGATTGTACCTGGTATTTTTGTGTCGATTATCGCCATTTAAACATGATAATCCGAAAAAACGTCTACCCACTACCAAGCGCCGATGACGCCTCGGACTGCTTACACGGAGCTGAATACTTCTCGTCCATCGATCTTCGATCCAGCTACTGGCAGATTTCAGTTCAAGAAATGGACCGCGAGAACGAGGCCTTCATCACGCCGGATGGCTTATATCAGTTCAAAGTCATGCCCTTTGGTCTATGCAATGCTCCTGCGACATTTGAACGTATGATGGATTCTCTCCTGTGAGGCTACTAATAAACCAACTGTATTTGTTACCTTGATGACGCTATCGTTTTTTCTCCCACGTTTGGCAGCCACGTTACCCGACTTGCTTCTCTTTATGCGGTCTTCCGAAAAACCAGCCTCCAACGGAACTCCACGAAGTGTCAATTCGGGCGCTGTCAGATTACTGAGCTGGGACACCTCGTTGACGCATCCAGTGTCCAACTAGGTCCGGTTCTGCCACGTTCCGCTTCTGACGGGCGCTGCTTCGTCGGCCTGTCTTCTTACTTTCACCGTTTCGTGAAAAACTTCGCCGACATTGCTCGGCCTTTGACAGATCGTCTAAAGCAGAACTCGCCGTTCTCACTGGGCCCTGAGCAAGCTCACGTGTTCGGCGCTCTGATCGGGTTTCTGGCTACCCCTCCCATACTTGCCCACTTTGATCCATCTGCACCAACCGAAGTCCACAGAGACGCAAGCGGCCGCGGCATCAGCGCTGTTCTTGTCCAACCTCAGAATGGTACCGATTGTGTGATGGCTTAAGCCAGCCGCTTACTGTCGCCTGCTGACAGACATTACTCCATCACCGAGCGAGAGTGCTTGGCTTTAGTTTGGGCTGTCGCCAAGTTACGGCCATATTTGTACGGCCACACGTTTTCGGTCGTTACAGACCACCACGTCCTCTGCTGGCTGTCTTCCCTTCGGAACTCCACAGGACGGATTGGTCGCTGGGTTTTGCTTCTCTAAGAATTTTAATTTGTTGTCAACTAATCAAAATCAAAATCATGTTTATTTTCCAAAGAACATTTGAATTAACGCCCAGCGTCCTTGTGCGGACGTCCAGACTATAACTCTGAACGCCTGCACAAGGACGCTGGCTACCTCTCGCGTTACCCCGTGGATCCTCACGATCCTGTTGCGCAGGATCTGGTGACCTGCCTGATGGATTTGACTGACATGAGCGACATGCGTGCTGAACAACGACGCGACGCATCCTTACAGTCTATCATCGCCGGAGTGCAATTTGGCAGCACCGATGGCACGTGCCGCATCTGCGTGCTGCATGACGGCATCCTATACCGCCGCAATATTAACCCTGATGGCCCTGAGTTGCTCCTTGTCCTTCCTCGTCATCTGCGATCCGTCATTCTCGAACAACTTGAAGATGCACTGACGGCGGGACACCTTAGAGTTTTGCGATATTCACCCTTTTATATTCTGTATGGTCGCGACCCCACTTTGCCTTTGACACTACCCTACCTTCCGTGCTTTGTGTTGCCACTGAGTACGTTCGTGAAGTCATAGATCGGGCTCACATGGCGCGTCAAGTCGCCCGATCTCGCTTATTGGCCTCGCAGCAACAGCAAAAAGACCGCATATTCTAAAAAGACTGCGTACGACACCGGTTCTTCTGGCCGGGCCTCTACCGCTCTGTGCGTTGTTATGTCGCAACTTGCGAATTGTGTCAGCGCAGGAACAAACCTCCTCTGGCACCTGTCGGACGACTCCATCCAATCGAAGCTCTCTCTGAACCGTTCTTTCGCGTAGGCCTTGACCTGCTTGGTCCTTTTCCGACAACGACTAGAGGGAACCAGAGGATGGCCGTCGTTACTGATTACGCGACACGCTACGCGATAACAAAGGCGTTGCGGACTAGTTGCGCAACCGACGTCACCGATTTTCTCCTTCACGACTTCAATCTCCAGCACGGTGCACCTCGACAGTTACTTACAGACCGCGGCCGCTCGTTCTTGTCCCGAGTTGTGGAAGACCTCCTCCGCTCTTGTGCCTCTGAGCACAAGCTGTCCACCTCCTACCATCCACAAACGAACGGTCTTACCGAACGTCTCAATCGAACACTCACAGAGATGCTGTCGATATACGTATCCAACGATCACCTATACTGGGACGCCACGCTGACCTACGTGACATTCGAGTGTAACTTGTCCCGACGTGACACCGAAGGATATTCACCCTTTTATATTCTTTATGGTCGCGACGCCACTTTGCTTTTGACACTACCCTACCTTCTGTGCACAAGCACAGAAGGTAGGGTAGTGTCAAACCTAGGGAGGAAAGTGACGCCAGAGCCGAGAGAGAACTGGGCCGATCATTTTGACAATCGTCACCCTCACGCCCTTTCCGGCTGAGAAGAAGATCGCGAGACACTGGCTGCCGCGTGTTGTTACTAGTGCGCCATTTTTAACGCAATCGACTCTCCCTGTATATACATTTTAAAGGCAGTCTTATGTTCCCAACATCCCCGCAACAATATCGTCTCAAATGGTGATACTCGCACACGTTTATTATTGTGTTTTCATGCGCGCGCCTATCGATTGACTTCGGATTGCCACTGAGTACGTTCGTGAAGTCATAGATCGGGCTCACATGGCACGTCAAGTCGCCCGATCTCGCTTATCAGCCTCGCAGCAACTGCAAAAAGAACAGTACGACCGGTGCCATCGCGATGTTCAGTTCGCCCCAGCTGCTTGGGTGCTGCTTTGGACAACATGTCGTCGGGTCGGCCTCTCTCAGAAGCTTATCTCTCGCTACGCAGACGGCCTTATGAAGCCGTACGTCAAGTTAGCGACGTCAATTACGAGATCGCGTCGTTAGAGTTACATCCATCCTCCAGTTCGCCGCCTGTTGACGTCGTGCAGGTTTTGCGGCTGAAGCCATACTTCACTCGCCGTTCTTCGCCTACCATGCGTCGAGACGGCGCTTCACCACCCGCATGTCCTGTTACGGAAGGGTGAACGAAGAGAAGAAGAAGATCGCGAGACACTGGCTGCTGCGTGTTGTTACTAGTGCGCCATTTTTAACGCAATCGACTCTCCCTGTATATACATTTTAAAGGCAGTCTTATGTTCCCAACATCCCCGCAACAATATCGTCTCAAATGGTGATACTCGCACACGTTTATTATTGTGTTTTCATGCGCGCCTATCGATTGACTTCGGAATATCCATGTGATGCACGTGGCAATTCGCGGGGGGCGCGTGCGTGAAGCAACATGTTTTCGCGCTTTCAGCTTTCATGACATTGTGCTAGAGTGCAGGGACATTCTATGGCTTAGTGAAAACGACGGAATGGCGTGATACAACCTTTTGCTTGCTCTTACAGAGTGGAAACGATACGCTGTGCGCAGGTCGATTTATTGTAGCTGTCATCCTTTCACGCATCAAATTCTTACGGATCCTTTAATGCATTGTTCTGTTTCTTTATTAAAATAAGGACATTGATCACCAACGTTGCGCCCGTTAAGCTATGTCTCTTGGATCGCTATAGATAGAGTTTTATGCACAGGAAGCTATTGAAGCGGCAGACCGTCGTAAGGCGCGGAAGGAAGCCATGCTTCCCAGAGCGGTTTTAATTTTAATCCTGGTAATTGCAGTAACTGTCCCTGAAAAACAAGCAGACCTCTTCGGTAAGCGGTTCAGCGTCATGTATTTGTGAAAATCATTTGGAACATTTATGCGATCTCATGCCTGTTTTACGCTCAATCTCTAAAAGCCTAATGATTAAGCGGATTGTTGAAGGGGTACGCAGAAAGTGCCTAAAACGCTGCTGATGTGCACTGCGCTTTTTACAGCGCAGCTGTGACAGTGCAGAAACCGTTGAAAACGTTATATGCGCGGTTTCCCGGTTTATGGAAGAACTGCATCATTTGCCATGTTTATATTCACAGGAAATTGAGGGCATGCTAGGAGAAATGTCCGGACAAATTTAGGCGCGCCTGGGGTATTTGGGTGTAAAGTAAATGCGACAAACCCTTGTGTTGTATGTTTTAAAGCTTTTTACAATAATCCCCCATTGCCGTGGGAGAACCGAAAGTGGCATTAGTTTAATGGAGCAGATAATGCTGACAAGTTACTGCAGATATGCACGGAAAGCTATAGTGTGTAGGTTCAATATACGCTTCGGAAATAATTCAATGCTTGTATAGGCATCCACACGTAATACAAAGCGCATAGCACGATTCCCCGATCACAAAGGTGAAGTAAACAACATAGGTTGTGCATATTTGTACATTATGATGTTTGTATGTTCATATGTAGAAAGGCGGAAAGATTATGTCCCCCAACGTATCTTTAACATCTCAGCAACGCAGTAAATTAAAACGGCCCATCACCGACGAAGCCACCGTGCAAACAGTTGCCGCAGTAATTTGTCGGCGCTTTGATGTGACAAAGTGCAGGTGAACGATAAATGGTCTTTTCTACTGCACAAACTAGCAGTTTTGTTGTGTATCCTTAGAAGCCCATGTAATGATGGAGAAGAATCCCTAAAATTGAACTTCTGAAGTGTTTTATGCCACTTTAATTTTATGCTTATTTTATGCGTAAAATGTGATTTAATTTTGTCTGTGCTCGCTTCCGTACATAGCAGTCAACGCTGGGGAAGCTACGCAATAAGTTCAGAGAAGAAAATTTATGATCCCGCACTTCCTTCTATGCTTCGTCCATGCTTCGCTACGCGCCAACAGCGTTCCCTCGCGCTAGTATGCAGGTGACGCTCCCGGTGACGGGTTGCAAATAAAAAAGAAAGCAATAAGAAAATGAAAAATCACCTACGACAACGCATTAGCAGCCATATACCACCGTGTGTTTGTTTCTAAGAATTAAAACTTGTTTCATTCAACACTGAGCCTAAATGCAAACAACAGTCGGCCGCAGTTGCGGTCGAAAACATCGAACTATATTCAAGTGCGAACGAAGCCATTGCAGGAAGTCTCTCTAGCATCCACAGCGTTGATTGCTATGTATTGAACGGAGTATTATATCCTAGGGAGGAAAGTGACGCCAGAGCCGAGAGAGAACTGGGCCGATCATTTTGACAATCGTCACCCTCACGCCCTTTCCGGCTGAGAAGGAAGCCATCCTGTGACCTACCGAGATGACTAATGGACAGAAACACTGGATGCAGAGACACTGGATGCAAACACTGGATGCTTTTTTGAAGTATATTTATTCAAAATAATACACCATTGACCTCCATTGTATATTCTCACGTAGTAGTGACGGTGAAGAAGGCAGCAAAACTGTGAATGATGAATTTAGCATTTTATTGGATGAACCTCTGCCCTCAAAAACAGGCTACTCTCAGCGAATAACGACAGCAGCGAGCACAGTCGGCGATCATCGAAAATCTGATCAGCGGTTCAAGCGTGTCACTTTAATACGTGAGTCATCAAAGGTTGCAGAGTAATCGTTGGTGCCCGCGTGTCTTCCAGAAAGTAACACGCCATAAGCCTCGAGCATACACGCAATTAAATCACACAAACTCCTGCGACAACAGACAGCGGATGGAACCATCGATAACATTCGAGAAAATTCCGATTCATGCAGGCTTTTAGATACGGGACCTTTTCCTTAGCCTACTTCGAGTTCACCAGACCACATCTAATCGCGTCACAGCTAATTAAGGAGCGCAGAATCATATCTACCACGTTCCCGAGGCGCCGCACGTCCAAACAAGTTGGCGTCCCCTTCCTCGTGCGCCGCAGGTGGAGCTATTCACTGCTTGACTCTTCCCGAAGGTGTAGTGGAAGCCTGGCACGGTTCCAGGTAACGCAGGTCCCGAGCCAAGCTGCTTTGCAGCACTGAAACGTCGCCCCCCTTCCGCCTATTGTGACGGCACTTGCAAGCCAGCAAGGCAATACCGCAGAGAGAAGTAAGCCCTCATACAATTGGAGCCCAAGGAGCGACCCTCTGCGCCGGGTGTGACACAATCGCACGGGCGCCTACCATTGGCCGAAAATGACGACACCTGAGGGGGCTCGCCGATTGGCCGAACGTGACGTGACTTCGAGACACCGAAGGGGTTAAAAGCCAGAGACCGGGAGCAGCAGGAGAGCATTCCTTGATTCGTCTTTTTCGAGCTTCTTGCCACGGACCGCAGCGTCCCAGTTGCTGCTGGCCCTTAATGATTTTATGACTGTTAATTTCTTTGTACTCTCACTGTAAATAATGCAAATAAACCTTCAGTTTTTCATACCGACGTCCTCCTCAACCTCGGCCAACTCCCGCACCCTACGGCAAGGTCCAAAATCTGGGGGACAGCAATTGGGATTGTCCTCCAGATCCAGCAACTGGATGTCAGTGGTGGGATCGTACTACAACTCCAAGAACTGGTGGCAGCCCTACGGATGAACCTTCGTCGAGAAAAATCCTAACGAACTGGGAACAGCGAAGAAGAAAGAGCGTTTGACCCAGAGAGTCCTGAGGAACCTGGGACAGTGAGAGAGAGCCTTCGTCGAGAGAAATCGTAAAGAACTGGGAACAGCGAAAAAGAAAGAGCCTTCGACCAAGAGAGTTCTGAGGAACCCGGAACAGCGAAAAAGAGCCTTCGTCCAGAGGAGTCCTAAGAAACTGGGAACAACGAAGAAGGGCGAGCCTTCGACCCAGAGAGTCCTGAGGAACCGGGAACAGTGGACACATGAACCAGATGGCACGGTTCTGCAACCGTAAGTGAGCGTGTGGTTTTTTCCCTTTTTGATTCGCCAGACTATAAATGATGCGTTTATTTTGATAGTTCTAGGAATCGGGAATTTGTTGCATATTGTGTGTTTGCACAAACTAATTAAGGAAAACAGTTCTAACCACCAGTCGGCACAGCTGCCGCGGATCTTAGAAGGTTGACGAGGTTAGACTTGTTGGTGTGCGACGATTTGGGAGTTGAGGCGAACGAACAGATGAAAAAGCCAGCTATCATAAAGGCAATTCAAGATAGTGGCAATGATGATGAAAGAAATAAGATTGCTTGGGAGGTGATACAAGAACCACGAGAGCGTGAGCGTCGTGAACATAAGCGTGAGCGTCAAGAACTTAAGATGAAGTGTGAGCGTCAAGAACGTGAGCGTGAGCAAAAGTATTAGAAAGAGAAGGCAGCGTTGCTGAAACTGATAAAATATTTTCAACAGTTAAAGGAACAAAGACAACGCCTGTCTGAAAATTCTGTAGGCAGTACAGAGGAATATAATGAGGAAGTATCTAGCGGATTTTCGTCAAAAGCCGACGAAAAAAATATTGCATGTGAGATTAGCAGCACATTCGTAGGTGAACGGAAAGGGCTAGCTCCTAACTATGCCGTAGTGGAAACAGGGGCCGTTAAAGGTCGTAGTGAGAGCGACGAGGTGCTGTGCCAACGGAGGGCTGTAGAGACAACTAGGCCAGCTGTGAATGAATTGGCACAGTCACCACGCGTGTGGGTCGCATGTAACGTTAACGAGGTAGTTAACGAAGCAGAGAATACCGCTGACCCGACAGACGTCAGCACCCATGTCGAGATAACTGTCGAGTCGGATCTGAGTGCCGAAGTGCAGTGCCAGCTGGACGATGCAGTTGAGGGCAGCTCCCAGGATTGCGAGCTGCGTAGCTCGAGATAAGACAACTGCATCGTTCAGGGATCGGTGAAGCTCTCCGCCAGTCAAGGTAGCGAAAAGACGGATGATTTAGTTAAGGATCATTCGGACTGTGCGGGTGAAAGACCGATCTGGGCCGAAGAGATATGTTCCGGCCAGCACGAGGCGCGAGAGAGCGGCATGAAAACGAGTTCGAAGAAAATGCGCCGCAGAAAAAAACGCAGTAGAGATCGGAATGCGGCGAATAAGGTAGCGCAGCCAAACACGGCGACAGAGGCAAAAAGCCAAGGCGCCAGCAAAAGAAAGATGCAGTCGTCGTTGACGATGTTGGCGCATCAAAGAAATTCGGGACACCGGTCAAAAAGCAACCGAAAAGCTTGTTATGCGCGGACGCGGACAAAGGGCACGGGGCAGTTATGTTCCTTGTCGGTCCATCGTTCTTTTCGAAGTTCAGCGCGTAGTACAATGAAGCGCAAGGTGGCAAGACGAGACTAGGTGGTAGGGAGGCGTGACATGGTCAGTGGAGATCGTGATGAAAGCGGGCGACAGGACACAAATTGGCAGGAGACTGTAACGTCTTGGAGGAGCAGATAGCGTGTCAGCCCCATTGTTGTTCCTCGGTAACCAGGGTAGCTTTCGAACAGCGACCACCTCGAGTACGGCTCAAAAGTATGAGTCAGTCGAAAATGTTTGGAACGGAGGCCAACAGCGCTTCCGTAGAAGGAAAACGTGTTTTGCTTTTTTTTAGCATTTGAAAATTTTCACGAATTGAGACTAGTTTCTTTCAGTATGTAAGGTATGAGTTCTGTGTTTTGTTCGAGAAGCTCTGAGATTGGACAGATGCGTATTATGTAAACATGTAGTTTCGCGAGGTGTTCATTAATGAGTAGATAGGTGTTCTTTTTGTGTGTGTGTGAGTAACCTGAGTGTCAAGGTTGTCCGCGCGAGGCCTATGGTAACGCGTGTATGTGTTAGTTAACCTTCATTTTTTATAAGTGTTTTTCTTTTCTAAGGTTAAGCGCGTAGATTTTCAGTTAGTGCATGATTTGCACTGAGAACGTTCTTAGTTCCTTTAGCGCGTGTCCTGTGCGGACGGAAGGAAGCAGATTTTTGACGAGGTTGCTCGTGTGTGTTGAGGGAAGCCGTTTTCTCACTTCTCTAATAAGCGTGCGTGGAACGAGTTATTAGGAGACGCATTTTTAAAAAGTGTTCTGCGGAGTGCGTATGTTACGCAAATTAAGTTCTTGTTTAGGTTATGTGTCCTGTAGGGAATAAAGGAACAAACGTGAGTAAGCGTAATGAAAGGTTTGCCTACGACGCCAGTACGCGTTCTGAATAGCGACCACAAGGCTAGCGTGCTTGTGATTACGTACTTCTGAAGATGGCCGCACTATTCAGTGGCAACAGTACGTGAGATAAGTACGCCACTGCGCTAGGATGAGAACAGGCTGTTCGCGAAATTAGGCCACTTAAGTTATGTTCGGCTGTTTTAATTTTTTGTTTGTAACGACAACGACCCTTTCTTTTGCTGCAACAATAACACTCTGGTCTTGTCGGCATTCTGGGAGAAATGGATAGCAGTTTAGAAAGTTGGATGGAACTGCTTTATCAAAATAGGGGAAAGAAAGGTCAGGGTTCATTTTGACTTAGTAATAGCCGGGCGAGTCAAGGGAGAAGAGCCTGCGCTTACACGTGGTGCGGCGCTATGTTGTTTTGTTTGAAGTACGTTCTCCAGGGCCCAGGATCCCGACGTTCGTCACACGAGGCTCGACACCAGTACCCGACAGTGTTTTTCAGCGTTCTTCATGGCCAGCGAATTGATTTCACCGGCCATTCCCAACTTCCATGGCAAGGAGGAGCTGTTAGATACGGGACCTTTTCCTGAGCCTATTTCGAGTTCGCCAGACCACATCGAATCGCGTCACAGCTAATTCAGGAGCGCAGAAGCATATCTACCACGTTCCCGAGGCGCCGCACGTCCAAACAAGTTGGCGTCCCCTTCCTCGCGCGCCGCAGGCGGAGCTATTCACTGCTTGACTCCTCCCGAAAGTGTAGTGGGAGCCTGGCACGGTTCCAGGTAACGCAGGTCCCGAGCCAAGCTGCTTTGCAGCACTGAAAGCCCCCTTCCGCCTATTGTGACGGCGCTTGCAAGCCAGCAAGGCAACACCGCAGAGAGAAGTAAGCCCTCGGACAATTGGAGCCCAAGGTGCAGCCCTCTGCGCCGGGTGTGACACAATCCCACGGGTGCCTACCATTGGCCGAAAATGACGACACCTGAGTGGGCTCGCCGATTGGCCGAAAATGGCGTCACCTGAGCGGGCTCGCCGAATGGCCGAACGTGACGTGACTTCGAGACACCGAAGGGGTTAAAAGCCAGAGACCGGGAGCACCAGGAGTGCATTCCTTCATTCGTATTTTTCGAGCTTCTTGCCACGGGCCGTAGTATCCGAGTTACTGCGGGCCCGTAATGACTTTATGACTGTTAATTTCTTTGTACTCTCGCTGTAAATAATGTATATAAACCTCCAGTTTTTCAGCCCGACGTCCTCCTCAACCTAGGCCAACTCCCGCACCCAACGGCAAGGTCCAAAATCTGGTGGACAGCAAGTGGGATTGTCCTCTAGATCCAAGAAGGCACGTCCTTCACTGAGTGGTGGCATTCGTTAGACGGTGAAACGCGGTCACGCGATAAGCAAGTACACGTTGCAATATATTAGAACAAACTCTATAGAGTGATCAGGTGGCATGTATTAGAAATGATGCTTGATGAGTGAGGGAGTGAGTAAGTGAAACAACTTTATTTGGTTCACTATAGACGTAAGGAAACTCCACGCCACCTGGTTAGGCCCACTCGGGAACCATCAGGTGGAACCTGACGGCCTTCTCGCGAGCCCTCAGGACTGCCAGGATTTGAGAGTTCTGATCCCGGGCCCTAATTAGCTTCATCATTTCTTCTTGAGTGAAAGGGGGATGAATAATTTTTTTTGCTGCACTCGTTCTACTAAATTGCTAGATCAACGTAGTTGAAAGACACTGAGTTTTTAAAGGCCTGGGAAGAAGCAAGTCAATGCTAACAATGTTATCAGCACGCTGGCTGCGCTCCGTAAGAAGTGTCTAAGTGTGCTTTCTCTTTTCTTTTCTGGCTTGGATGTCAGTGAACTAGTATGGTATTGTCAGCATGTATGCATTTGCCAACCTGGGGAATAGGCAGCGCTGCCGGCGCTCCTGAGCAGCGCCGTTCGCGGCAGCTAATAAATACGTCGCCGGGCAGTGCGCTTACGTAGACGTCTTGTCTATGCAAGCACAGGCTGCGAGATTTTGTCTCCCGCGCATTTGTCCGCGCTAGCCTGCCGTTCAATTTGACAACATCTCGAAAATACGAAGGGTTGACATCCATCTGTGAAATCCTACATATTTCTCACAAAGTAGTGCAAAAAACACAGGTGATACTTCTGCTGTTGTTGGCAGAGTCAAGTTTGTCAGGCTTGTCCGCTTTCGAAAGCAATTTGTACTGTTTATTTATTGATTTGGCATGCTAAATTTTTGTCCACATGCCACATTCAGTCGAGAGGGCTCCGGCATGTAACTTGGATCCATCATCAAAAGGGACACCGGGGCTAGTAACCTCCGCTGGGTGCCACCGCTATGCGTGGGGCGAAGCGGCAGCTTCAGGCAGGAGCAGCTAGTGGTGTCATCTGATGCAATATCCCTGTATAATTAAAACTAAAACAAAGGAAGAGGCAAACGATTCGTCAAAAAATGAAAAAGAATCAGGAGAGAGGAAAAAATGATGAACGCAAAGCAGGGAGGTTAACCATGACTGAGCCCGATTGGCTACCCTGCTCTGGAGCAAAGGAAAAGGGAAGGGACAGATTAAAAGAGGAAAAGAAAGTCCATATCACAAGCGCTGACAGAGACGATGATACCATTGCGTGCACTACAGTATGACTGTGACGTCGCTGAGGTGTCTAAACCCTATGTGAACTGACACCCGTTTCACTGAGGAACTTTAGAGTGCTGTCGAGTCCTACTTGGATCATGCGCTTCTACACAGAGGCTTCTGACCACGATTTTACGCGATCCGGACACAGTAGATCGTGCTCGTACGCTGTCGTCTGCACCGTAATTTTCAACGAGCTCAACCAACTCAATCCGAACTGATGGACCGTGCACCATCCTTGATCACGACCGAAAAATTTTGTCCGTTTCGAGCTTGATAGCTTTCGAAAGAGCACGTTTTGCAACGGTAAATAAATAACACAAGTGCTAGCAACTTGCTGCTACGCTAATGTTACCGGTGAAGTGCACGCTGTCAAACGCGAGAATGCAAAACGTGCCTTTTAAGCGCAAATCAACTGACCCTCAGTGTGTCGCTCAATGCACTACAAAGTAAAGCTGCAACAACACACTCGTCGTTACAAGGAAACTGTTATGACTGAGCTGTTGGAACCACAACGATGTGTAAGAAGATAAAGGAGCTCTCGTGCATCGACCCACGCGCAACCGCAGCTACCCACGGACTCGGGCTGCGGTTTATTCCTAACCCCACAAAACAAAGACCAATGCATTTCTGATAGGCTGAATTTGAAGCCTTAGAAATCTGATTTAATGATGTAAACCCAATGAACAGCCCATATTAGCGTTCTTGATATCCTGGAGGGAGTGCTCGGTTGCGAATAGTTTAGCAAATGAATTACTAAATAAATAATTACCGTGCAAATTAATTTTTTCGCGGTTTTTTACATACCGATACTCCCCATGGCCAGAAATACGTGTGACAAAGTTTAAAATGTCTTTGAGTTTGAATGGCGTTCGAGCTTTGTTGGGTTATTGAAACCCTTTCTCTATGCACTCGATCTCCCACAAATGGGGCCGAAACTCATCGGTTACCGCATATTATTACAAAGTTACCGTCCAATATCACTTACATCATCACGTTGTAAACTAATCGAACATATTATTGCCATCCAGATTATTGAATATAGTCCTAATTTCCATAACTGGTTTAGATAGGATACTCAACAATTAGACAACTAGAGACAGTAATATATTCACTCGCTTCATATCTCCATAAGAACAGTCAGATTGATGCAATATTTCTTGGCTTCAGTAAAACTTCCGATAGAGTTCCCCATGACAAACTAATATTAAAACTGAGACGCATTGGCCTCTCGGAAATTTTAATCATATAGATATAAAACTATTTAACCATTTATGTTGCTGCTGAGAGTGTCGCGCGGTCCCTGTCTTGGAACTAATCGGCGGTGGGTTTAAAGGCTAAGAGCGCCGAGAGCTGATGGCTTCGTGTGGGGTGTGTTCTCGCTACTTAGTTCGGGTTGAAGCGAGAGGCAGCACCCCGGACAGTTCGCTCGATGTTACTACTGCACTTCCTACGGCAGCGTCCCATAGGGTATGTCCGTGGTCACCGAGTGATATGTGGTCCTGATTGTCTGTGCACCCGTGACACCATGCTTCTCATTTTATTTAGTAAGCGAATATCTAGAAGTACGTACGGCCGATAAACCTTCTATTCTTACTTCTTATAGCTCTCTAATAATGTGCAATTGCAATCGTTAGTTCGGTTTTGTGATGAAAAGGAGACGGTATTTTCTGTATTATGTTCTGTGTACACTAAGCCCACGTTGCAATCATCCGTATGCAGAATTTCGGTTAGATGTACTACTCTACTAATCCGGTTAACATCGTTTTTGTAAGAAAGCGGATATGTTGTGCATATGTTGTGAAGGCGTGTTGCGAGCACAATCGCCAGTGGCGCCAGTTGCATGCTATGCGCACAAGCATGTGAGACTGTATCCAGTAAAGGTTATTTGGTACATTGACCGGTTTTTCACTTTAGCGCAACTATTTTGCTTTTGCAGTCCCAGAAGGCATTGCTGACTTCATCGCTGAGGTGATGGTACATGTTTTCAATGCTACCCGCGTTGAAATTCTAGTCTCATCATATTCAGGTAAGCTCCTTCACTATAAATAAGAGGATCCTGCTGGTCTTTCTACATACAATGTGTGTGTATCATGTTTATCTACAATGAAACTTCAAAAATACGTTGCAGAATTTAAACAATTGACATAAACAGTATACTGTTTGCAGTCAACACGATTTATTCAGGCCATTTTTTTCAAGGGTGATTAGTTAAATAATTTGGTTTAATTGTACAAACTTTCTGTATAATTTTGTTGCTATGCCATACAGGACATGTCATATTAGATATATCATATTATAAATGTTGCATACCGCACGCAGACAGTTAAGTCAACATTGCTTGCATGAATTTATATTTTCGGTGATTTTTTATGGAGACAGCAAAGTATGAGAAATGAATTTTATGCCACTGGGACCTCATGTATTCAGGTAAAAAATCTCTCAATTGTGTTTCGAAAAAACAAAGTACGCATCCATATGGGAAATTGAAATAACCTATATATCACATGGACTACGGGAGTCTGAGCTTTGGAAGACACGATAGGACGAAACAGCGCATTGTAATGAGAAAAACTCAGCGGACTTGGACGGTGAACGCATCTTGTTCTCTGCGTGTAATGACCATCAGCCACTGTGGCGCACCTTCCAGCGCGAAATAAAGTTTTAGACAAGGGCGATATTCTGAATTGATAACTTCTCGTGATTGTATCATCTTCTTGGAATATCCCGTACCTTTGCCTTGGACACGTTGAAGTAAACGACCGAAAGCTTTCCTGGCGCTGCGCAAAGATAGCGGGCGTGGTACAGCACCAGGAACGCTGTCAGCAGGAACCGCATGGCCCTTTGGTCTGCAGCGAGAACGCGTTGCTGCGAAACTTCCACGATACTGCAGACGCAGTTTGTGGGTTCCGCGGAACGTGATGCGTGGACGGCAACACCATCTGGTGGTCTTTCAAGGATACGAACATCATTGCATTGCTGGGCTGAACTCTCCCGTCTCATTGGCGGACGCGCAGTGGGCATCGGGACAGAAACTGTTCTTGTGGCTAGAGCAGCTAAAACTACTTGCACAGAAAACCAACGATGACTACGAAGAAGATAGCGACTCGTGAGATAGCGAAGTAATTAGCAAAGACAGCTTGGCTTAAAAATTGGTTTCAATCCTCGCAGTGAAGTTTGCTGGCCAGCCAAACTGATCGTATAGACGAGTGTGGCACAGCCAGGAACTGGGTTTTGCGCAGCCTGAGCTCGACGCCGTTCTGGATTTTAACGTTGCTGTTGATTTCGTCACTCATTGTCTTCGCGCGGCTCTACTGGCATCCTAACTGTTCGTTGCTGGCTTTTCGTAGAACCGCTAAGTTCTATGTGGCCTGTGTGGGAAGCCGTTGTGCATAATGACGTTGCTATTCCCGTAGCCGCTCAGCGTTCTCGCGCTGCTTTTCGGGAATACTAACTAAACGTGGCATTTTCATAGCGCTGTCAAAAGAGAAATCAAATCTATTGCTAGGCTAGTTGTTCTATATATGAAAGTATGGTTACGGCACTCCCTGCTTCGTATGGTAGAATTGCTTCTTGCCGGCATCTGCAGCCTATGCAATCATAACACTAACCTGGAAACGCTGGCGGCGAAAGCTGTGCGTGAAGAGGAGCTTTCTGGTTCTTTTTGTTCGTTTCCCCCACACGGCCAGCGCACCCGCTGGATGGATGGATGGATGTTATGAGCGTCCCCTTTGGAACGGGGTGGTGGGTTGCGCCGCCAAGCTCTTGCTACTATACTGCCTAATGTCCTAAGTTAAACAATAAAAAATAAACTCTATGAACTCCCACACCCAAATTTTCTGTTCCCCTATTGCTAACTGTGCTATTGTACGTCCCCGTTTTTGTCATTTCCCTATTTTAGAGCGCAGCTCTTTGGCGTCCGTTCCTGGGTTTCGCGTCGTCGTCGGCGTTGTCGTCGGCCTCGTAACCAGCTCCGCCCCCCTTTCATCCCCCCAGCGCTAGCAGCGACCGACTGATACCGCTGGATGCCGCTGACGCCGCTAGAGAGTCAAGATAACGTGACTGCATAGAACACCGTCGCCGCCATGCAGAAAGAGGAGGAAAGGGTCCCCCCCCTGTTCTTGTGTGGCGGATAGGGTGCTCTTCAGTTGCCGACGCGCCGGTTATTTCACGTAGGCCCCGGCACGTCGACGAATACGTGACCACCTTCCCACGGCTAGACCTGGTTCTTAGCGCTGCGGAAGCGAGGGTATCATATTGTTTGTGTCGGCATCGGCGGCGTTGTCCCTGAAACCAACTCCGCAGCTGGGGTTGACTCACTATCGGCGTCAGCGGCATCAGTCAGTCGCTGCTATCTCTTCCCTCCTCCCTTTATCGTGTTGTCCGCTTGCTGCGCGCGCTTCTGCCCCTATCGTTTGCCGCTGGGTGTACACGCCGCCCCCCTCCCCCCTCTTCCTGCGAGTCTCCGGTTGTCAAAGCGCCGGCTCGAACTTAATTCCTTTCTTCGCTCCTCCTCCAATGCAACCCCTGTGCGGTGGCAATCAGAGAGCCAGATCGGTGGCGGCGGATCTGTATATGTGCACCGCCCGAGCCGTAATTGCCGCTGCCGTTCGCCACTGCGAAATTATCTGCCAGTTCTTTCTGAGCCATGAGCGAGACGACCGATGGAAGTCCTCCGTCTGCTGCTGCTGCTGCTGCTGCTGCTAAACGAGCTGCCAGAGCAGAGGCCCAGCGCCGTCGCCGTCAGAATCCAGAGGTGCGTGCCGCCGAAGCAGAGGCTTACCTAGTGGACTCTTTGTTAAAGGAATACGTGTGAAAAATAAAAAAAAAATTCTGTGATAGCGCATACATGTGTTGCTCGATTTCTTTGCCTCAATCTATCGAAAAGGTGAAACAGCTTATTTGCTGCGCTCAAATTTCGCATTAGGAAGTAACGTAATCGTAGGTAATTTTTTTTTCTTCCCCCAATCCTCCAATCGCCTTTTACTAATGCCTATTGCGGACACGTTTACTTCTCCACTGCTCCCGCTGAACCCAAGGGCTTCAAGGAGGCCAGTGGTGCCTAAATCGCCCGCTGGGTAGACGTCTTCACATTCTAAGAAAACATGCTCCATAGTTTCCCTAGCTTTACCGAAGCAAGCACATGCTTCTTGGTACTTCATATATCTCGCTTTATAGGTGCGTGTTCTAAGGCATCCCGATCTCGCTTCGAAAAGTAATAAGCTTCTACTTTGAGTTATCATAAATTGTTTCCTTCCTGATTTTGTTTTTTCTTTTTAAGTAGTTACTCATGGCAGGTTTCATTTCCATTGCCGCCACCCATGAGATTATTTCAGCCTCTCTGGCTTTCCGCTTGACCGTCTTTGTTGCTGTGTTGCCCACCCTACAGGCCACATACTTGCTGGTAAGCTTCCTAGTTCTTTTCCTCCACTGTGAACCAATGTTTTTTCTGTACAGATACATGAACACTCTCCCAGCCCATTTACTTTCTTCCATATTCCTCAGGCGTTCGCATCCGCTCGCGGATGCGAGCGCCACCTGGTGAGTATTTGCGTAAGGACCGGAAAAATGTATGGAAGGGTAGATATATTGTCAACGCCAGGATCCGCTGCTTGAGCAGGTAACAACTTCCAAAGATACAAGGATAGCTACGATATCCAGGTTAATGGTGGTTCTTTCGCTTGTACAGTGGTCACAGTTCTCTTTTTTGGCGTCGAATCAATGTGGTTCGTTGAAGCCGAAAGGCGCTTTGTTGCCGATAACGTCATTTTGATCGGGCTGTAGGATCTGAGCGACGAATTCGCGGAAATAGTTGTGCTGTGCGTGCCAAGTCCGGCCGCCGAGCTAGCCGCATCAGCTTTTTTTTAAATTCAAACTTTTGCGCGTCAGAAGTTAACAAGAAGGAAGTGTTTGTGCGTAACCGGCATCCGAAAGGTGCAAGTACTTATTCGTGGGGTCGCTCCACTGCTATAGGCATCATAGTTTTTTTAGCAACTGCACGGTGTGCCGGTTCTCCCTGCGTGCCTTTCTTTTTTCAGTGGCATGGGATTGGGAAAGGCCATTGAGAAAGGCCAAGCGAACGAGATACCGCTCCGTGCTGCCGAACTATGCGACTGGCAGATGCTACGTCAACTGCTCTCCGCAACAGCGCTGTGCGTGTCTCGGTTAGGCAGGGGCCAGGGTTAGCTCGGTTACAGTGTTCTAGAAGCCTGTAGCATAGAGAAAGGATGTTTAGAATGACAGGAAGCTGAGCTAGTTGGTTGGGATACATAATGCAAATTAAGGGGCAATTGCGTTCAGACACGGACACAAGAGGAGAGAAGCAGACAACATAAACGCCGCATATCTTGGTCCCTTTCGGAGTCGGCCGGCTAGTGTTACACTCAACGTGTAAAGGCCCGTCCACATTACCGGCACGGAAACTCGCAGCACGCAGTTTGCCCTTCGCGGGCCACCCTGCGGTGTTCGTGTTGCCCACTTCTCTCCTCTTGTGTCCGTGTTTGCATGCCTTACCCCTTCTTTGCATTAAGAAAGGATTTCTATATGCCTGTAGCTCGGTCATGGTGGAGGCCATGCTCGTTCGCTCGGCTCAGCAGGCTCCGTACTCAGCATTTCATCGCTACTCATCATATGTCACGTTTTTGTGCTAGTGTGCTATGACGTCAATATTTTCGTTTCTCCGCTGTGACGTCATAACTGCTGGGTTAGCGATGGGTCTCTACCACGAGAAGGAGCTTTTAATTAATTTTTGGAGCTGAATTAAAATTATTTTGAAATGTTTGCAGCGTCCAATACTTCGTTGTGGGTGACCTTGTATACGGAAGCAGCCTACAACATACTTTTTATAGCCTCAAAATTTGGTGGCCCAACCCCTTTAATGCCATTGCTGACGACGCGTTTAATCTGCTCATGTGCATGAGCTGCTCAACTGTTGAGGCACTCATTAAAGAGTGCCAAATATTCGAGCAGGCCGAAAGCGGACGCGTCTTGCAACCATTTGCCAGTCTTCCCAATACTGCCGCAACGTCGACGAGTGAAGATCAACCCGCACAGCACCATGCGTCGCCATCAGACGATGTGGTGCGCATCTTTATACGTGAACTGGATGCGATGGCGCCCACCGCTTTCTGTTCTCGTAGCCCTGATGCTACCACTTGTTCAGTTCACCTCGTAAAAGCCATCGTCCGCCTGGAACTTGAAAACATCGATTTACAGTCTGTGTGTGCTGTCGCCAATCCCAGAGCTAACGAACGCCCTTCTACCATTATCACTCCACTCCGACGCTTCTCTCTACGTTATCGCAACCCGACTGAGTGGAGAACTGCGGACGACCAGCCGATATGTTTCACTTGTCGCCGCATCGGTCATGTTGCCCGATACTGTCGCAACTCGTGGCCCTCAACACCTGGCACGTCGAAGAACCTCAGCCGTTTCGACGGAAATACCCGCAATGTTTCATGCACCGCCGAGTCTAACAGCGCCGCCAACTCTGCTCGGAACACGCGGTACAGCGGCCCACCATCACCGCGCGGACACCAGTCTCGTTCACCGCAAACACGTCGCCCATCTTGCCGTTACGCCGCAGCCACGTCGACTTTAGTCCCGTGTGGCTTTTGCCCGCACCCTTTCGGAAAACAAAGAAAAGCAGCCCGCGGGGGCGGTGCAGCAGTGCCTACTACCACAGCAAATCCTCTGTCTGTGCCCACAAGGAGTACTGTAATCGGCGGGAAAATAGATGGCGTACGGGTTCAAGCACTCGTCGACACTGGAGCCCACGTTTCTGTGATGAGTGCTAGCCTACGTAGACGTTTAAAGAAGGTCCTTACCCCAGCAGCTGCCCGAGTGCTTCGTGTGGCCGGCAGCGGCGTGCTGGTTGTTCTTAAGATGTGTACTGCGCGTTTAATTATAGCTGGCCGCCCTACGTCTGTTCTCTTTGCTGTGATCGACAACGTCCCTCACGACGTTATCCTTGGATTTGACTTTTTATCCACGCATTCTTTTCTCATCGACTGCGTGACCGGCAACCCGCCGTGGTTGCTCAGTGGCTATGGTGTTGGGCTGCTGAGCACGAGGTCGCGGGATCGAATCCCGGCCACGGCGGCCGCATTTCGATGGGGGCGAACTGCGAAAACACCCATGTGCTTAGATTTAGGTGCACGTTAAATAACCCCAGGTGGTCGAAATTTCCGGAGTCCTCCACTATGGCGTGCCTCATAATCAGAAAGTGGTTTTGGCACGTAAAACCCCATAATTTATGTTTTTTTTGCGTGACCGGCGTTCTTCAGTTAGAACTGCCTCAACTCACCGATGCTACAAGTACTAGCCCCCACGCTTGTGCTCGCTTCAAGATGTGCATCTGTCAGCCGAGGCAGTTACGTCACTTTGACCGTCCAGCCACAGGTTCCTGACGGTAAATATGTGCTTCACCCCATCATCAACGTGCTTTTGAACAGGAACGTTGCTGTTCCGCATACGTTGGTCATGGTTACCAATAACGACGTCGTTCAACCACTTCTTGATTTCAGCCTGTTTGTTCCCTCAAGTGCTTCCAGCCGGCATGTTCTTGGCTAGCGCTTCTGGTGGTTGCGAATTTGAGATCGAGCGTCTGAATGCCGAGATGGTTTACTAGTACCAATTGCAGCTGACAGCTACGGTTCTTTCACGGATGAGTTCGCGAAAATGATTGCACGTGACCTCACCTCTGTACCGTCCATGGACGTACGACTCCTGCTTGAATCGTACAGTGAAACCTTTGATTTCGACGACAGGCCATTATGCCAAACTTCTGTTGTTCACCACCGTATAAACACTGGAGATACGAATCCTATTCGTCGGCGTCCCTATCATGTATCGCACGCTCAACGTCGAGTCATCCAATTAGAAGTGGACGAAATGCTCCGCAAAGGGGTCATCAGCCAGCCCTTGGGCTTCCGCTGTCGTCCTTGTCGAAAAGAAAGATGATACGTGGCGTTTTTGCGTCGATTATCGCCACTTCAACAAGATCACGCGAAAGAACCTCTACCCACAACCACGCATCGATGACGCCTTGGACTGCTTACACGGCACTAAATACTTTCCGTCCATCGATCTTCGATCCGGCTACTGGAAGATTTCAGTTGATGAAATGGACCGCGAAGAGACTGCCTTCATCATGGCGTATGGCTTAGTTCAGTTCAAAGTCATGCCCTTTGGCCTATGCAATGCTCCTGCGACATTTGAACGTATGATGGACGCTTCTCTGCGGGGCTACAGATAGATAAATCATCTAGTAGTCATATAAATAATCTAAATCACCTTACACTATATCGATACTAACGTCTGTCGTGCTTTAAGAATCTATATACGGACACTCTGCACTGATAGAACGAGGCTAAATACTGTAAACTTACCCGGTCAATTTGCATTCGTATAAAAACAAATGCGAATTCCGTTAGTTGGGGGCACGTTCCTTTTTATAGTTAGCCGATACGTGTGCTAAGGTCACCTGCGACCGATCTTTGGCGCTTGTACGTGTTAGCAGCGTGCGGTCTACGAGGTAGGACATGGGCTTGGGAACGCAGCAGATACCTGCCGCCCGTAAGAAATCACAAAGCCTGTGAAACTTAAGAAGTCAACCACAACGAAGCGGCACAAACTGAGTTTCTTCCAACAGCTTTTCAAAATTTAACGAGGTTTTTCTTCAGGCAAACTCAGTTGTATCAGTGTAAATGCATGATTTGTAAACAAACTTAACCAGTTATAGTTGAAGTTATCTGCGTGCACAGTGTCGGAATGCACGGCAGTTTGCGCAGATGGAACGCTCCAAAGCTGGAAGGAGCACTGTTTGCAGGCGCTTCTAAATTTTTGCAACCAAATAAATTGTCAACTCCCCGCATCGAACGAGAAAACAGCACCTTCTGCTTGTGCGGCGAAACTATGCCATGCTATAAAAACGAGGTGTTGTTTCGCGGTATAAAAGGAGTCACGATCAACTTCAGACCTTCCATGGCAATTATTCCTGCTACCGTGCCTGCAGGCAAAAGTACATTGGCTGGATTACTCTTGATACTTAAAGCATCAGTAACACTAAACCTGGGGCCGAAAAATATAAACTAGAAAACAACCAAATGAAGCTGAAGTTGACATCATTAAAATTGATCAAAGCGCCTGCCTTAAAAAAGTACACTGCATGCTTGGAAATGGCAGCAAGATGTTTAAAAGAAACAAAATAACGCAAAGTTCTACTCGCGGGTAATGAAGAAGTCGACCTGAGTGAAGTGTTTCGAACAAATTGGTGTAGTATCTGTCCACATTTACCAATGCTGAAGTTTCTTATCCAAGCTGCTCTCTGATGCGCGACGTCTGCTTCTTTGTAGAAACGACGGAATGAAACATTGCTGTCTTTCCATCACGATGACACACATAATAGTACACTACAAAATCTTTCGACATCTCCCTTCTTTTGCTTTTCGGGCTCGTGCGCGACAGCATCACGACGGCTTGTGAACTACGAGGCATTCAGCGCATGGCGTGTTAGGACACCCTCGTTTGTTTCAATCCTGAATCTGGATCGGCTGTTTCTGGGCGCGGCCGATAGGTAGCGACCATTTACTTGGAGTCGCAAATACGACTGCGTTGTAACGAAGTTTTGGTTAATGTTTATAACTGTATCAGAATTTCAAGGCGAATGCCTAGCTGGTCCTTCTGCTGATCTGCTGTTGATCTCTCAGTTCAGTTGAACTGTCTGCTGATATACTGTTACACTTCCCGATGAATGCTGTGCTGATCTACTGTTGAATTTTCTGATAAACGCTCTGCTGACCTGCTGTTCAACTTTCCGATGAACACTCTACATATGTGGTGGTAAACATTCGGCTGATTTGCTGTCGCGCTTTCCGCCAGTACTTCTGACAGACTTTCTATTTACATTTCGTTAATCTCTTTGTTAGCCTTCCCAAGAACTTGCCATTGACGTTTATATACATTCTGCTCGCGTTCATCAATTGTTCTATTGATGTTTTTAAAACTCTCAACTATAGTTTTACCTTCTGCCATAATTGTATGCTACCGATGCTGTAGTACGATCACATTGATTGTGATCGTCGAAGTCAGTATGTAAGCTCTCAAACCAGTTTCTCTTTAATAATTTGTAATGAACACGGGCCATGCCAGTTGTACACTTTACTTGCATATTGCATTCATACGCTTATACGCTATCTTATCCAAGCTCTCCCACTGCGCGCCTAAATCACCAAAGCAGATATATTCCACATCCACTTCTAACGACATATCATTGTCCACTTGATTTACAGCACAACTGAGCACACCAGCCCCAGGAATCATAAGCGGGCGCATGGTATAAACACTCACAAGCACCACCTCATTATATATAAGACAGTATCAGGCATACTGTATCACTTGTACAGATTCCATCTTGTGAAATGCAAAATAGATATCCATGCCTCTATAGTAGATGCCGTTGTCTTTGGAGTTGACAATTCCAATTCCCAGAGACTGACCAGTCCTCTCCAAGAAATGCGAGTTCGCCTGGGCGTTTTCATTCAAGCTTCCTGAGGGGGTCATCGTGTGGTATTTCCTCTCAGTCGGTATGTTATAGATGGCAAATTCAGTCGCCCTTGCTTCGCTGATGTTAGGAGCGACGTAGGAGCAGAGCACCTTAAGGTATAAAAGTAGTTGAGTGGCACACAGTTCACCGATATCAAACCTCTCAGTAAGTTCAAGCGGTGTGGCTTCCATTCCACGTCTGACAGATTGGAACTCCAACAGCCACATTAGCTCCTTGCTTAGCCGCACACACGAAGCGATACTCAGTAATTTCTCGCTCGTTATCTGACTCTTTGAAACCATTCATTGGATGTAGGAGCTTTTGTAGATCATGCGGAGCTTTATGTTGACATGGAACTTATTATCATTAGCTAGCCGCTTTGGTAGCAAGGCAGCAAAAAAACTATGGATGGCGAAACTGCCCTTACTGGGCGAACCTGTGCCCAGAAAAACAGGCTACACTCAATGCTCAACGAAAATATCGAACACAGTCGGCGATCGTCCAAAATCTGGCAAGCGAGTCAAGCGCGTCGACTTTTATAGATCAGTCGTCGAATGTTCCAGAGACCCGCCGTGGTTGCTCAGTGGCTATGGTGTTGGGCTGCTGAGGACGAGGTCGCGGGATCGAATCCCGGCCACGGCGGCCGCATTTCGATGGAGGCGAAATGCGAAAACACCCGTGTGCTTAGATTTAGGTGCACGTTAAAGAACCCCAGGTGGTCAAAATTTCCGGAGTCCTCCACTACGGCGTGCCTCATAATCAGAAAGTGGTTTTGGCACGTAAAACCCCAAATATTATTAATGTTCCAGAGTGATTGCTGGGACCCGCGTGCCTTCCACAAAGTTCTACGTCATTCACGTCGCGCATGCGTGCAATCAGATT
The DNA here is from genome assembly GCF_050947875.1 of Dermacentor variabilis. Taxonomy (NCBI): domain Eukaryota; kingdom Metazoa; phylum Arthropoda; class Arachnida; order Ixodida; family Ixodidae; genus Dermacentor; species Dermacentor variabilis. The sequence continues at coordinate 91,181,189 of NC_134578.1, forward strand.
ACACAAGGTTCGGCGAAGCCAGATGGCAGACAGAACCATCGATAACATTCTAGAAACAACCGATACATGTAGACGCGTCCTGCGCTGAGCGATAACACTTTTTAGACGGTAAAAGCACTCACTCGTAAAAGATAAACGAGTTCCCGTGTCAATATGGCCAGTTGACCCGAAGTGCAGTAGGCTGATCGCCTGATATCCATGAATGGAATGCGTGGCGAGATCTCTTTCAACAAGTTCAGTCGTCCCAGGTGGTACTGTAGTTTTGGATGCACATACTCATTACATACTGCAGGGTTAGGTATTTTTCCCCCAGCAAACAACGCCAAACACATATGATACACGGAGAAGGCATCCACATTCTTCTCCGGAAATTGTGGACTTAATAGAGAGCGCCACTCATGTGTCGCTTTTTTCAAGTCCCCCTCGCACCAAATGCGGTGACACACATCACACACTGCACCAAGAGCACAGTCAACAGTCTGTCTGGTACTTGGCCGTCGCTCTACACTGTCACCCTTGTACTATCGCCACAGCGGCTGCGCCCGTCACCACTTGACCACCCGCTGGACACCACCCTCCGAACCTCGTTCCACTCGCCCACCTTCGCCAGGAGCCTTCTGTTCGCCTACGTCGGTACTTTCATATCTCAAGGCGGCTCGTCTTGCACGTGTGGCAGCGGCCTATCTCTGCCAATTCTGCATCCCCAGCACGCCTGTGTCGCATTAGATCCGCACGTTGCTCTCCTCGGGCCGCTGCTGCAGCATCATCCGTATCCGCTTCCACCAACGCTGGTTACGACGAGCGGCATTTCGAGCTGCTCTAGCCTCCTCCGCCGTGCCGTACTTTCTCATTCTTCCCCGCGCTCTACTAGCGCTGGAGGAGTCGTGACACATGTCGATGTGGAATGAAGCTGTGAGCCCACGCGCCGACCTATAGAAGGCAAGCTAGCGCACTGTCGCCATTTCCAAAACATTCTACGGGTGCCACCGTTGACATTTCCTGCCTCGTCCGTCGCCCTTTCTCAGAGCCTTGTTCCGGCGCTGCTGTTTCCCTTTCCAGTCGCACTCAGTTTTTCTGTACCTCACGACGCGACCTTGAAACAGAGTCGTAAGTATTTTGCCTTAAAAAGTAATCGGCCACGTCGTTGATCGTACAGCGGCACCTTGACTGTGTAGATTTACGACTGCTACTGCTACAATCCTGAATGATAAAAGATGGGCAGGCGCTGAATATCGATGCAAACTAACGTGCTGGCAACGACCTTTTTTTACGACTGACCTGAGGGCTGAGTTTGTCTTGTACACGATGGACAGTGCTGCCATATGTACAGCAAATGGCGCAGGTGCGAACGTTTCTTTTTTAAATATTTTGCGGGCATTTTTCATGACCCTTCACACATACACACGCAGAAAAAAACAATAAAAGCCAGACAAAATCCTCACGTTGTAGTTACGGTCAAGAACTCAGTAACAAAAGTGTGCGTGAAAAAACTAGGTCTTTAGTAGGGGAATTTGTGCCCAGCGAAACAAGTCACACTCGTGCAGAACGATTGCGTCGAGCGCAATCGGCGATGATCAAATATTTGGTGTGCGGGCTAAGCGTGTCAGCTTTAATAGCAGACGGGTCGAATGTTTCAGAGTAATCGCTGGGGCACGCGTGTCGCCCAGAAATACTACACAATGCGTGCTGTACGCACAATTAGACTACACAAGATTTAGTGACAACAGACAACTGATAGAACCATCGACAACTTTCAAAAAATTGCGATACCTGCAGTATCTGTTGCGATACCTGTTCTCTGCGGTAACGTTTATTAGCCGGTGAAAAGCGGTCAACCAAGAAAGATAGAAACGTACACGTGTCAATTCCCCCACTTAAAAAGCATCGTCCCGCTGCTACAAATAGATAGGAAGAAAAATAAAAGTACCGGTAGTAAAATAAAATATTGTAACAAAGAGAACATGCCGCGAAATTCCTCAGGGGACGTAGAAATGCTTAAGACGCGCAGCATGAATTACGAGAGGTCACGAGCGGCGCCGCTGTGATTGCGAAATGATGTCTGGCATGACCTGAAGTCCAGTGCGCCCATACATCGGATGATCATGTAGGGTGCGAAATAGCGCTTCAAAAGTTTCCTACCAACTCCTCGTTGGCGCAATCGGAGTCCATACCCAAACACGGTCGCCGGTCCGCTATTCTACGCAGCCTGGTCTCGGCTCTTTCTGCTTAGCTAGCTCTTCGACGCGCTGCAGATTCTCTTCGTCGGTGACGTGCGGCAGCATGGGGTTGAGAGTCCTCGTTGGGTTTCTTCCATAAAGCAGCTTATATAGCGTGACCTGCGTTGTTTTTCGCTATGCCATATTGTAAGCTAAGGTGACGTACGAAAGAGCGGCATCGCATGTCTTGTGCTCGACGTCGACGTACATTGCTAACATGTAGGTGAAGGTCTTGTATTGTTAAAACGCTACGTAAGACAATTCGTCGGCCGGTGGTATGCCGTTGTCCTCCTGTGGCTTGTCTGGCTATCTTGAAGAATGCTCTGCTATAAAGGTTGTTCCTCTGTCGGTGATGAGCACTTCTGGGGCACCGTGTCGCAACAGGATGTTCTCGACCAAGAATTTCGCCACGTCATATGCACTACCTTTCGGCAGGGCGTTCGTTTCAGCGAAGCGGGTCAAGTAGTCCGTCGCTACAACGATAAACTAATTTCTGGGTGTTGACCTCCGATGAGGTCCAGGTAAGTCCAGTCCGATATTCTAGCATGGTTGGCAACGAGTATCGATTGCTTGCAGCAATCCCACAAGCCTTGTTGGCAGTCTCTTGAGTCACTCACAGCCTCGGGATGTCTTAAACTAAAGGGCGACGTCAATGGCCAGGCATTACCAGTAATACTGCTCCTGGATCCCTACAAGGAAACGGGAGGATCAAAGGTGCCCAGCAGTCGGATGGCCGTGAAGGCTATGAAGAATCTCGGGCCGCAGAGCTGAAGGCATAGCGGGAACTTAGATGGCATGGACTGGTGAAAAGTTGTTTTTTTTTGTGAAGACGCCATTATGCAAGGAAAATAAAGACAGTCGTCAAAAACCAGACTTTGTATTGCTGGAGGAGACCCTTGAGCAGTTTTTCCTTATCCCTAGGAAGACTCGCAATACTATCAAAAGTTGGTTCAGGAACGCACACCGTCGAAGCTTCGGTAGAAGGCGACATGACAAATGCATCGCTGACAGCTACAACTTCCTCAACGTATGCGATCTTCAGGCCCTCGATCAGTTACTTATGTTCTCGGATAAAATTTGTCAAAATTACCTGCGCTTTTTCTCCGTGCAACTAGACGATAGCCCTCGCGATGCCTATTTCGCGGTCGAAAAGCAGGTGTTGGTCCTTCCTTACGAAGGCTTCCATTTGTTCGGCTACTTCAGCCCCATCGAAAATCATGACGCTGGCGTGAGGCTAAATGCTATCTGGAAGACCTCCCTGGCGGTATCCTTACGTTTGTGGACAGCGTTATCGACTTTAATATAAGGTCATTGGCTGCGCCGTCTTCATTGAGAATATCCATTCCAAAGATTACTTCGCGTAAGCACTCTTGCATGATAACGGAGGTCGCATGTAAGTTCGGTCATGCACTGTAACTCTTGCCCTGTAGATTAGTCATAGCTATGAGGTGTCCTCCAGGTGTCCGGATATGAGGGCCGCCCATGTAGTCTTTACTTCGTTCAACTGGGAGGCGAAAGCTCCGCTGATGACGGAGTATTCGGCTACTGCGCATAGAAGAGCGGCGACGGTGTGGCCGTGACCGGTGCAGGAACACGAAAGCACCTACACCAGATCTCGCGTTCGACCGACGGTTAAGAACAAGTTGAAAAACGATGAATGACGAAACTAACTCTTTTACAGCGAAGCTGTTTATGGCTTGATACTGTTGGGTCGTGTCTCCGTGGTCATAGATAAACTTTTTTTCATACTTGGGCAGATCCTGAAGATAGTGCAATACCGGGCCGACCAGTTACGGAGGTCGGGTTCGCCATTAAGTGGCCGACATTCGCAGCTTCGCAGGTCATCCTGTTTCACAGAGTGAAAGGGCCCTGTATTTCACTGGGCGCACTTGTACCCAACAAAGCAAGTAACCATCGAGCATCAAGCGCAGCAGTAGCCGATTGGCGAAAATCTGATCTGCGGGTCATGCGTGTCGGCTTTTATACATGATTCATCCAAAGTTCCAGAGTAATCGCAGCTACCAGCGTGTCTTTAGAAATTGCTACACAATTTGCGTCACGCATGGAATCAGATTAGAAGGTCCGGTCACAACATACAACGAATGGAACCATCGATGACATTCGAGAAACCTCCGAAACATCTAGGCGCGTCCTTCGCTGAGCGGTAACGTTTCATGTTTGTAATCCGGTGAAAAGCGATTACTCGAGAAAGGTAAACAAATACATTTGTCAATATGCTAATTACATGACCTGTATTAGATGCACATGAGCACGTGCTACAACTCTTGCAATAAGATATCTGCCTCAAACGCATGTTTAGAATTTCGCGTAACCAAACTTAACTAAAAGACGAACTAACAGGCTCTTTAAAAATTGTCTGGGTTACCGAAAACTACTACGAACAAAATACTGCTGGTCTCACTTGTCTAAGATGCTTTGAGAGTATGGTTCTCGTTACGTGAAACACCCTTCCGATGTTTTAGACTAGCGAATAGGTTTTGTTGAATGTAGAAAGGAGATCGCGGGCATTGGATGCAACATATTAGATGACAAAAATAGCAAAGCTTGACGGCAATATTTTTGTTATTATTTTGGCGCGGACATTTCATGCAAACGCGCTTACTCTCTCAGCGCATCTTGACTGGCGAATGATGGCTGCCAACTGCATGTGCTAGAAATGTTTTTGCCGTTGTAAGATAGCTTGGATTTTTCAACTAACAAAGTATATTAGAACGAAAGTGCAGACACACGTGTTCTCAATTTTATTCCAGGTGGTATCCCTTCTCTGGTTAGTTCGACCTTACACTCCTCTTTGGTTGTCACTACCACAACAAGAATTTCATCGACCAAATCTGGATTGGACTTTATAAACCGTGTACTGCATGGGCTCCCGACAAATACTAAATTCTACATCATATGCCTTTTATCGGAGGAAGATTACAGGATGCGTATTATTCCATCGGTAAGTCCCTTTCTGTTTAACGATGTTCTTAGCATAAACGGGAAAATTGTCGTCAAGCCAACAGCAGCACGAAGCTGCAAAAGAAAAGCTCCATACTAGTTTTTAGAAAGAAAACTTTGCGATGAAGAAAAATTTCTCCTGGACCGAGATTTGTACCAGGGACTACACACTTACAGGGCTTTCGCTCTACCATCTGAGCTAAACAGAAAATAGCAGTTCGCTTAGCGAGGCTAAACAGTTGGACATCCAAGCGCTGGGACACTGAATACGGCAAATCAGATCAGCTGGCTTGCTGAAACTCATTTTTCATTTCCATAGCTTCTACACCTCAGGAATGTCCACGTACGCTTTTAGATTTCGCATGAAAAGAAAGAAAAGCGTTTAATTATTCTAGAAGTGTCCTTTACGTGCATTTACTGGCTTGTGCAGGGTCGCAACTTTCTATAATATGCCTTCATCGAAGAATGGAACGATCAGGACGCTGCTTTCGCGGTTCCTCATCGCCTGTGGCGATGTGCCGAGCTTTTCTGAACAGCTTTATGGAGTAAGGGGCGATGCTCGTGACTGTGAGCGACTGCCTCAGCTGTAGAACTTTAGCTGCGCTTTCATGTTCTCTTGTCGGCGCGATGAGGTCCTACTTCATTTTCCGGCAGAATAGGTAGTGAAGCGCAGACGTCTGGCCATATGGATGGCCCATTCTATCATCTACTTTTCTGGAAAGACAATCTTCCTTCACAATGACCTGAAACTTTGTGGCGTTTGCTTGAAATCGCTGCGGCTCTACCTTATTCTACCTTATTGGGTCCCAACAGAAAAAAATCAATTTAAATTGGTGCTCAAAATTTTCAGACGTAGATAATGCACATCAGCGCGATCATAAAAGTCGCACTTGAAGAAGTTCTCCAGATCAAGTTAGCAGCCTTAATACGGGAAGAGGATCTCCGTGTCCTTACTGCAATTTCCTAATCAATGCTGTAAGTGTGCTTGCATTTGAGGAAATTGAATCTTTAAAAAGAACACCTTAGCACCTTTTCAGAGATTTCTTATTGGCATTTGAAATTCCCCTTTTAAGCATATTTTTTTACGGTACCTAAAACTCAACGCTGTAAAGAGTGGAAGTTTTCACTTATGATGTAACAGTTTCTGACGTGCTGAACTATTATTTCGCAATATGAATGCTAGAATATTTCCTAACAGATGAACACGTTATGGACTCACCTGGTTTACTCCTACTGGGTTGTGCTTGGCATTGGCCACAACTTTTCTAATATAATATTGAAGCAGAGGCCATGTACATTTTATCTGATGACCGCCACAACAGAGGTAAGATTTTATATTTTTGTTTACATTATCAACAGAAATAAACATTTGGTTTGACAAGAGTAAAATGAAAAATGAGAGGCGGCGTTTTTTTCTCGCTGCTGTCATTACTTACAGTTATCATTTAGGTCCTCAGAGGTAAAGCTTTTCCTTAATTGATGCAATTGAATTAAAAAAAAACAATCATATCATCCACACTGGACTTGAAGCACAACATCAAAGACGCAAGATGGAAAACCAGATAGGACGAGCAGTTCCTGGTCTTGTTTATTGAGTCGTCATTTTTGACACTTTAGTTAAGGATTCTTGGAAACTCACCCAAATTTAAGTTATACTAGTTTTCTCAAGACCACAATTTACTATGCAGGTGGAATTTCACGAATGCTTCCTAAAACTTCTTTGACCTTGCGCAGTCATATAATATGAGGGAGTTATTCATAGGACGGCTGGTAGTGCTTGGAACTGATAGGCTTGCACAGGCACTCGTTTTACTTATTTCCACTAGCACAGCAAAAAATAATGTTACCACGAGAAAGAAACGCTTGAATGATTAGGCAGGGTGCTAGGTCATGTGATGTTCGTTTCCATCAAATAAATTTACTCAAGAAATTCACTGAGGAAGAATACCATCCAGTTAGAATAATGGGAAAGTCGGACATGATATCGACACGTGTACTTCTTTGCCTTTATCGGGCGACACGTTTAGCCGCCTAACAAATGTTATCGCACAGCGCAGAACGCACCTGCATGTATCGGAAGTTTCTGGAATGTTATCGATGCTTCCATCCGCTGCCTTTGACCGAACCGTGTGTAATCTGATGGCATGTGTGCGCGACGCGAATAATGTAGAACTTTGTGGAAGGCATGCAGGTCCCAGTGATTACTCTGGAACATTCGACGACTGATGCATAAAAGCCGACGCGCTTGACCCGCTGATCAGATTTTCAACGATCACCGACTGTGTTCGCCGCTGTCGCCGTTATTTGAGTGTAGCCTGTTTTTGAGTGGACAAGCTCGCCCAATCAAACGCTAGTCTCGTCTTTCTCAGTTTGGCTGCTTTCTTCAAAGTCACTACCACGTGACAATATGTCAGCATAAGTACACGAATGAATAAGCTAAGATCCGAAATTTCAAACTCGCTGGGGCACTTGTTGCAGGTAGAAAATTTTAACCAGTAGTAGGTTTTGCATAGTTAGAAGAAATTCTGACGACAAGTTAGTAAGTATGTGTTGACAATGTTTGCTAAATAATTCTCCTAATGGTCTCTCTTACCTGCGGATATCTTTCTTACGTACTCCACCGGAATATTACTCACACCGCAATGTAAATTCCGACTGAATACGGAGATGGGCTTCTCGAAACAGAAGTCGATTTTATGTTTTTAACATGTTAGCATTCTTCGCGTACCCAACTTTCCTGGATACAATTATCTATCTAACCGTTTTCCGGCCTGCCTGGGTCCCTGCGTAGTGCGTTACCAAATGGGTAGCACCTCAGGCTGGTGTGCTATGGCAACACGGTTCAAAACCAACCATCTGATCAACATGGGTCACTAAGTATGTGGCATGTGTGCGTACATGTTGTTCTTCAACGGGCCTCCAATGCGCCGGCAAGGCTCGCTGTAGTCTAAGGGCTGGGAAAGTGCCGCTGTTTAAGAAAGTCTTTTTGATGTGAACTTGGGCCACTGCGTATGTTGCATATGCTTGTGCCGCTCTTCAACAAACGTGTTTTACGCCAATCTGGGAGCTAGGTACGTGCCACTGGGAATGTGCCGCTCTAAAACGAGGGAAAAGATTCCTTAAATTTCCCCGTTTATGAGCGGAATCGAATCCACCTCGCAAGGGTTCCTCAAGGAAAGAAACGTGACGCTTTAGAAGTTTGCGCCACATATGCACTGCGCATGGGCTGCTTTTCTATGAACGTATTTCGCTCCGATGCTTTAGCGATCTGTGCCCCCATGGATGATGTAATGGTTATGTGCCACTATTGAATGAACCTCTGGCCACCTTGCGTCACTGAGTATTTGCCATATGCGGAAAGAAAGGTAACGATTCTGAGTGTCGCACACAAGGTGCACCAAGCTTCTCTGCTCGGAGGCCATGCGCGGACTCCTCGACTGCACCACTAGATTGCACAGCATCCTCAGAAACGCGAGAGAGAAATTCAGATGCAGTACACGTCTCATGCGTGACTCTTTTTGACAGTGGCAATACGTGTTGAAACGCTAAGGTCTGCACTCTAGGTCGGCGGCTTGGTACCGGATGCGAAAGACGAGGATTATTAAGTACCAGTGGCGCTTGCTCGATGCGCAAGCACGGCACGTGCAGTTCGGTTCTTGAATCCTGGTGGGCAGATCTCTTTTGTTAGCACGCTCCGCTGCGACCCCTCGGTTCAGCAACAACCTCACAAACCACCCTTAGCACGGCTCTTATGCAACCTTGCGCCTTACGCTACCTCGCACCCTCGGAACATTGCAGCTCTCCAGCTCCGCCTGTCTCCGTTCTGGCGCAAGAACTCGCAGCTTTCGTTCACCCAGGTCGAAGCCATCTCCGACCTGCACTACATCGCCTCGGAGACTTCCCGGTTTCCCCACTTACTTTTCGATGAGTCCTCCAGTCCTGCAATCAGTCCTGTTGACGGAGCTCTTCCTGCAATACTCGCTGCAGACCACGACCCTCGTCTTGGCTGCTGCAGTAGACTTGAACCTCGACCGCCTCAAACAGCACGCTCTTTTCAGCACTTTTCAGCTCTTTTCAGCACGAGAGTCCTCAGTACTGTGCGGCTTAGAGTCCCCGATCGACCAGCACGCCGTTTTCGTGTGAGGGCGGCGCTTACTCTCTGCGTCCAAGCCGCCGTTCGTCTTCCCCGAGACGACCGCGCTCTCGCAGTCCTCGAAGCTCGCCTATTTTCTGGTATCATCAAACTTTCAATCACCGGGCTCGCCGTAAATAGTGGGGGAACGCGCCGCGAGATCATTTGCAGCGTCGTGGGGCTTCGTCTTACAACACGGCCGCCTTTTATTGCAACAGCAATGTTATGGGTACTCCAAGCGTACTTCAGCAGTCGGCGTCGCCGTCGCCGTGATGTTCCGTGTAACTTCTAAGGGTGATAACGCCGCCGCCAGTGCCCTACGCGGTATGCCAGTCAAGGCGTGCGAGGAGAGCCGACATCGCGACGCAATTTCGCCCGCGCGAAAGAGACCACAGTGGGGAGTTAGCGCAGTCTTTCGTCATGCGTGAGGCACCCAACGTTGCGAGGCACGGGGGGAGGTAAGAAAAGGGGGCGGTGTTCTGCGGCTGCAACTGGGCATGTGGAGGGTGCGCGTGGTTGTGCGGCCGTATATTGAGAGCGACCTACGTTGAGAGCAGAGTCTAACTGCGTCGGCGGCTCGTAGCTTAGTGCGTGTTCTCGGCGCTGACTTTGCGCTCAAGCGATAGCCGCACGAATGTCACTTCATTTTGCTACTGCTGCCGCGTTTCGTCACGGTATCATTTCGACAGCGAGCTTCCGCGGTCATCGAGTCAGATATGTTCATGATTGCTTGTGTGCGCGTGACATCATGCTTGTTAATTTAGTTGGTGTGCTTCTGTTGACAACTTTGTATGGCTGATAAAACCAATGTCCTCACGTCGTATAGCTCACTTGTCTTCACTTCGTGTGCTTTGGCTATCGATGCTTCGCCTTTGGGAAAAGTGCGGCTTATTCTTACTTATAGATCGCATTTCCGGCCTGCGCTTCATCGCTGACGTGGTTGCCGAAGTCAGAGTACCGCCACGCTTAAAGGGATCCTGCACTTCGTAGTCGCTTGGACCTACGCTTCCTACGATGAGCTATGCCTCCCCCGCCACGTATATCCAGCGGCGCACATTTCCGATGGTCTTCATCGTAGCTGACGTCAAACAAAGGTCAAACTCTGACTTCCTGACCAGTTTCGTCCTCGACGTCGGCATGTGCCGCCGTAGTCTGATTGACAGCAACACGTGTCTCTCCATCCAGGGCGTTCTGTCTGCTGTCGCTCCCATTGGCATCCGCACACTTATCCCACTGTGCGCGTACGCCATAATCCACAAAGACTTTCCTGAGATCACGAAGCCCTGTAATATAAGTCAGCCCCCCAAGCACAGTGTAGACCAGCATAGTGTCACGCTGGGCCACCCAACACGGCTCGTCCTCTCTGCGTCTTCGGTAAGCATCTGGCTATTGCCAAACGAAAATTCGAGTACATGCTCCAAGTGGGTATTATTCATCCTTCATATAGCACTTGGGCCTCTCCACTGTGCCTGGCGCTCAAGAATGTACCGGGTGACTGGCGTCCGTGCGGCGACTACGGGGCACTTAACGCTCACATGGTTAACTACAGTTATCCCCTTCCACACATCCAAGATTTCACAGGCCACTTACACGGATGCAAGATTTTACTAAAGTGCACTTTGTCAAGGCGTCTCACCAGATCACAATTGAGCCTGCCGATATGCCGAACACCGCCATCAACACACCTTTCGGCCTGTTCGAATATGTGCGGATGCTCTTTGGGCTAAGCAACACTGCTCAAGCGTCCCCACGATTCATTGCCAAGGTAACGTACGACCTCCCTGCGTTATTGGCCTGCATCGACGAGATCGACTTCGCGAGTCGCACTCCACAATGTCATGAGCCTAACCTCTGGGAACTCTTTCAACGTCAACAGTTTGGTCAGGCTGTCAACCCACAGAAATGCGCCTTCGCGTCTTACGAGCTGGAGTTCCTGGGCCATTACATCTCGCCGCTGAGAAATCGTCGTTGCCCTCTCACGTCCAGGCTGTGAAATACTTCCCAGCGCCCACTACCTTACGCCAGTTGCGTGAATTGCTAGGCCTAGTAAATTTCCCATGGTGCTTTATTCAATATTGTGCTGAGCTTCTGCATCCACAGACTGACCTTCTTCACACAACCAAGAGCTCCTCACTGGCAATTTCCTCACCTCCCGGAGCTCAAGCTCCTTTCCGGGCTGCTGAACAAGCTATCGCAGATTCGGTACTTCTTATCCATCCGAGGACTAACAGGCCTACTCGCATCGTAACGGATGCTTCTAGCGTGGCGCGGGCACGGGTGCCGTTGTCCTACAGAAAATCGACACTGACTGGCACCCACTGGGCTTCTCTCAGAAGCTCCAACCTGCAGAAACTCAGTACAGCTTTTGTGCCCGTGAGCTGTTCGCCAATTTCTCCATCATCCACCACTTCCACCACTTCTGTTCTATGTTTTCCGTACGAAGTCTTCCATGTACGTCTCACGTGAGCTTCGCCAACTGACCCATATATCGGAATTCCCAACAGATACTCGGCACATCAAAGGCACCAACAAAGAGGCAGCTGGCGCACTTTCACGCATCATCTCCATCGGCACTTCTGCATCTACTGTGGACTGGTAACGTTTAGCTAGGGCACCGATGGAGGACTGTTAGGTGTTGCGCTGCTTAAATACCCCCGATTTCTCCGACTACAGCTCATCATCCATTTGCGCTTAGCTCACTCTAGTGCGACATTTCATCGGCTGCATCTCGCTCCTTCATTCCGGCTACCTTTCATGGTGCGCTTTTGTAATCCGTTCACATGTGCCTTCCCAGCACCTCGGCCACGCAGCGCCTCGTAATACTGCGGTACGTCTGGCGGGGCATTAACACCGAGATTCGCAACTGGGCCTGCTGGCGCCTCGCTTGCAGACCAACAAATTGACCCGGCACAGGAAGACTCCCACGCAGTTTTTCTTTTCCCCTGGCTGTCGCTTTGACTACGTCCGTCTTGATTTCGGTGCAACACTACCTCCCTCTCACGGCTGCCGGTACATTCTGACAACGATTGACCAATTCACCCGTTAGCGCGAGGCCGTGCACATTCAGGACAACGCTGCGGTCGCCAAAGCCTTCGATTCAGCACGGGTTTCCCGCTTGAAACACCCCAACATTCTTACAACTTATTGCGGCCGGCAATTCGTACGTACTCTCTTCACTTCCCGCAACCGCCTGCATGGCTTTAAAGGGACACTAAAGGAAAATACTGAGTCAAGCTAAAGTGATAGATAAGTGCTAGAGAATCTCTAAGGCGTCAATATTATCAGGAACAGAGCCTTAATAATCAACCAATCGAGGTAAATGTAAGACATGTTTAGAGACTCCCTCAGGACATTCAAGCACTTGCCCGATGAAGTAAGCACCCCTCACTTAAGTTTTGTCACTAGTACTCAACCACTCGTTGCAAAAAAGATTCTCGTATTGTGTTATCAGAAGAAATAAAATGCTACTTGTCCAGTTGCATTTCATGTTTAGAAAAAGAACTCATTAAAATTACCATTCAAAATAATGCGCGTGGTCGAAAGGTATAGTTTTCTTTCGGCTCTGCACCGCCCACGCTTTCACGTTTAAGTACTTTCGTGATCGCGTAGTGCTACGCTAGTTTTGCTGGCTCGATAAACTTGCTCAAACTGCAAGTAGCAGAGAATTCAACTTACACTTGATGTCGAGGGATGCCCGAATGGTCTACGCCACTTGACCAAAAAGCAGTTGTAGCGGCGAATCCGCTGCTCTGTCTTGGGTCGGTACCGCCGTCTGTCGGGCGCCGTTTTACTCACTATGGTAGCAAACAAAGGGCGGTAATGGTGCATACAAGGTTACCACTGACCCCCCCCCCCCCCGGTTGAGTGGGGCGAGATATGAATTTCGAAAAAGGTATTCGGACCCTTTAGATACAATTTTCTCGTAAGCAACGCCTATTCATGGCACGAAATAAGCGTTGCGAGGTTTGAGGACAGGTATTTAAACAGTCGACGTTTAATTAGTACTTGCCTTTAGTGTCCCTTAAACATCACTGTGCCACTGCATACAATCCCTGAGCTGACGGCGCGGTTGAGCGGTTCTACGCGAGCTCGAAGGTCTCCTGAACACGCGCCTGGTTCCTGATCACTTGGTCGACCAACTTCGTAAGTTGCTGCTTGGCCTACGCGTCATCCTTCGTCGCGACCTTGGCTGTCCAGAGGCCGAACTGTACAGTGAACCACTGCGGATTCCAGTATACTTGTTCGCTCATTCGGCCCACTCACCCGATCCCCTGCAGTACCTCCAGTGCCTACAGAACTTTATTCAGCAACTGCTGCCCGTCGCGCCTCGGTCATGTGACCACAGCATCTTTCTGCATCGGGACAAAGTCTTCTGTGCACATTGCTCTTAGACGAGACGTTCTAAGTGCGCCTGTTAGACATGGGCCATACCTCACCTTCCACAAAACGCCGAAGTCTGCCAACATCTTATTGAATTGTCGACGAGAGGTGGTCTCGTTAGACCACCTCAAACCGGCCTAGCTCAAGACGCCTCTCCAGCAGCTCCCTGCTGATGTCGCTGTCGTCCACCGACAGCACCCACCAACGCCCCAACGTGGTGACGCTAAGGTCGGCGTTTTCAGCCAACGCCTTGGTGCCGGCTACGAAAAACGACGAAAACAAACTTAGACAGCACGTGCTCTATGCGCAAGTATGGCAAGCGCAGTTCGATTCTGGAAGCCTTCAACGGGGCTACACTGCGCTCCTCCCCAACCCCTCGGTTCTCGATAATGTCACATTAGTTCAATGCGAATCGCATTGCTGTCGACAGTCATCGTCAGATGGCTTCTGTAAAATTTTTATTAGGTGCAGTTCTGGCGTAATAGTTCTTCGGAAACCCGCAAGGTGGAGCGAAGTTATTAATGAAAAATGAGACATCCACCCAATCGTGGCAATTGCTGCAAAGGAAACCTATACGGGTTACTCAAAAGAAAAGCTTCCGAGTTGAAGAAAAATTTGTCCTGGTCAGGGACCCGAACCCGGGACCACCGCGTTTCTCGGGCAGCTGCTCTACCATCTGCACATACCAGGCGGCTAACCAGCTGTCCAGCAGGCCAGGGGTGCGCTCGAAAAGCACAGTTCTCGCCACCCACCACAAACGGGCCGAACTGGTGTAGTGCAGAGTAGGGCATAACCCCAGGTCTACGATTGGCCAACGTCACGACGCATTAAACTGTCTGTGGCCGGCATTTTATTAAAGGTATTCCTATCCTATCCTACCATGCGGCTAGCCTGGTTAGGTCAGTGGTTTCCTTTGTAGCAAATGCTACGAATCTGGATGTGTCATTTTCCCGTTATTATGTGCACTTATGTGGTCTTGTTTATAATTGCCTGCTTTGTATTATGAATGTCGCATGCGCAATATTTTTGTCAAACAAGAAACAAAATGTAATATCGGATTTTTAAGTCCATACTCAATTTACTGGTTCTATATTTAATGGAAAAATTACGCGCAGCAGTTTCTCGGTATTTTATTTTTCGGTATTCACAAAATGTGTCCCCTTGCCAATGCTGCCGACTTTACCGAAATTTTCACGCCACTGGGAATTGAAGCCATGTTTAAGAGAAAAGGGAACATTGCCATAATGTACGAAAATCTTGTGCTATGGCATTGTGATGGCAAAACAGCTCACATAGCGTGTGTTGATCTCAGTCACCACAAATTGCCTTCTGGTTGCGATGCAAATATTGACCTTTGTTCGTACAGAAGTGCAGTGAGCGCATCCCTCCAAGTAAATGACAGAGTATAGATGCCTTGGGTTATTTGACAAGTTACTGCCACAGCAGCTTGGCCGTTTGTAATTATAGCTGCGCTGTCGATGTCTGTTCACTTTAATGAAATATTCATCTGTAAATGGCAGAAAAAAACATAATAAGGAACACGAAACAAGCAGCACAGGTAAAATGAAGGCATATATCTAACGCAAAGCAAGGCACTGCGGCTGAGGCACTAAAGTGAAATGTCTACGCATATATTAAAATACACTAGGAGGCGTCCATAGGCGGAGCAACCTTGGATTTACTACCATTGGTCGCGTATTTCAGTCGGTTTACCTTTAGATGGGAGAGAAAAAATAACCGTATCTCTGTGCTTCGCTGCAAATAACCCACAAGCGCGTATGTTTTGTGGTTCTACGTGAGTAAATGGCAAGCCAAATATGTTCACACCTTTCATGTTGTGAAGTGGCAAAACATTCTAAAATTGTTAAATTCGGCAACAAATGTGCGGCGCCCATGTTCGTTATAAATTGAATAACATTTTCTGTAATTTGGGCACAGTCATTTCCTCTAGGTGAAAGAGTACTTTGGAGAACAGCAAAGTATATACGTGCTCACTTCGTCTGTTAATATGATTTCAATTAAGACGCTGTGTTGTTAGCAAGGCAAGTTGTACTAGGACACAATATGATCTTCGGTTCAGTGACTTTATTACTTCAATATTTAGATATTACTTAAATTACTTAAGATATTATTTAGATTACTTTCAATATTTTATATAAAGCTTAGAAATAAATTTCAGCAAATTTTTACGTTCATTTTCAGGGCATAAACAAAAATATATTGTTGCAAATGTCATATTAAGAAACTTGACAGCGACGTTTGGAGAAACCTGGCGACATGTAGGAAAATATTTTATCAGAGTTATAGCAAAACTGGCTCAGGAGGTTTGCAGCGCTGCTGGATGGTTAGGAGTAGACGCTTGGCCCTTTGGTGGTGCGGCTTGCACTGCGGTGTCATAACTGGCCATTCTGCTAGAAGAGCAAACAAAGAACATCTGCCAATATATGCCAGATTCAATTTGCGATATGTCAAAGCTAGTCTGAAAGGAGCTGCAGGGAAAGGGTGTGTCCCTAAATGCAAACTGGAATGGTGCTTCTTCCTGATAAAAGAGATCGCTAGAAGACGCCGACGCCCTGTAGTTGTCATAATTAGGCAAATCTGAAAAATTACAAACGCTGTACACATATATCATTGTGCGCATACTGGATATCATGTACCACTTTCTTTAAATGTTCCTACACATGCGAACGTTGAATTTTGTTATCGAATGGTACTGCCTGCGAAGTATAGCGAAAGCCAGAGATGATTCCTGTTTCCAGGGTTACGTGTTACTGGGGCCGAACGATGCAAAGCGCAGCAATTGTTCCGGAGTGCGGACCATCGCCAGGTGGCCCAAGTCTCCTGGATCCAAATCAGTGATGCTGCTGCCACCAGCGAAGGAACAACGTTCCAATGTGCTTGCGCTTGCCTGCGCTCCCCATGACATCGGAGGCAAGAAAGGGGTTTGTCTGACGGCTTGATCTACCTTAACGAGTGATTATCTTATGTTTTTGCCTGAAGAACCAGTTGGTACATGCAAAGGGAAGGTGCTTAAAATTTCAGGGATCAAGCAATCACGGAAAAACAGAAGTTGTAACACAATGAAGCAATGTTACGGGTAATGGCTATAACATTTACTTTAAACTAATGTTCTTCACAGAAGATAAACACAATGGAGAAAGGCGCAGTATTGAAGCCTGCAACGCGTGTTTACTGAGCGGTTGACATTGCAGATATGTCTTTTCGGCAGAAAGCATAAAGCTTCCCTATTTTTTTGGTATTGTGAAGATAAATCAGTATTCACACTTGCAGCAAGCACAACCGAGCACTTCTAAGGGCAGCCCACCGAAGGCTTTGCTCCAACTTGATGGACGGAGCCCAAGCTCCTGTTTAAATGTTTACATTTTAATCTGAAAAGTGGCTCGCTCTATGTTTTTCTTGACTTCAGTGGACGTATTTTTGCTTTGTTAGATTGTGCTTGTCCAATGTCTTTGCTATATATGCCGCATATGATGGCTTTAGAGTTGTAAACGTAAAAATATTCTCAGGAGAAAATTGTGTTAAAGCGCGTCTTGAAGAAACGCAATGGAATGAATGATGAAATATACGAATTATGAGAGCACGAAACTCATAAAATGGGGTTATGAGAATATGGACTTGTAGGAACTGACCGAGATCAATTAGCACTGGGAAGCGGTGGTCTAAAAGATTTTTGCAATTTATTCATATGTGGCTCAACTAGGGCAATACCGATGATCCCATCGGAAACAGGCGAGGAAGGGATCTTGCTGCCTCTCGCTTCAACGCGTCTGTGGAACTGGATACTTCACAATGTCCACGAATGGGCTCGCGGGAAGACATCGCACATGAAGCCACGAGCCATTTCGGCTCGCCCAAACATTCTCACCCGCTGGAGATTGCGTCAAACACAGGGTGCGGGTGGTGTACGCGGTGAGCAAGATGGACAGCAAGCGCAGCCACGGCCAGACTAGCGGAGGATACCGGTGCTCACCTGCACCCCCTCCCGCCTAGAACGTTTGATACCGATGCCATGTGCTAACTTTCTCTATATCCCAGCCTTGTATGCGCATTATCACGTGGCCTCGGAAATTTGGCACGCATGATGCCACCGTATTTCTTAGCTGTACCTCGCACGCATGCTTTCGGAACGTCAGAGTCCAGCGCGAGGGACGCGATAGGATCCTACCGCACTTGGACTTTTTGTAATACACAGCTCATGGTGATGGTAAAAATTCACTTGAAAGACCCATATAATTGCTATAGTAAAAGAGGTCACATCCCAATGTGATTTTGCAGTAGTAGGACGGACAATGCGTTCATACGAAGGTGAATATCTAAACATATAGGTTTCTTGCGAGACCCACAATAATTTCATTAAATTGCAATTTAATAATTTATTAAATTTAATAAATTACATAAATTTATTAAATTACAAGTATTATACAGCATACCTTGAAGCTATTCCATTCGGCTCAACATGAGTTCTATCGGTACCTAGGAAAGATGCGGGCATCAGTCAACTGCAATATATTGAATATTCCAACCGGTATACCAAATATGGGAAAAAGTAAATATGATTGAGATACTATGCACACTGGCAAACCGCCTGACAGTTTGGTTAAATTAAGTCTTAGAACTGTCATTACAGCCGTTATCGCAGATCCCTTATTACTTCTCTAGAACACTTGTCGATAGACTTCCGAGCAGGCAGACCTCGAGGCAACCTGAGTCATTGGCAATGCCCCTTCTCCAGTTTTGTCGGCCTTTTCTCGCCAGGCTCCTATATCCAATACTTGCGCCCTTTAGAGAACTCTTACTGACACTCTATCACCGATGGCATGTTCAAATTCCTAGGCGCTCTGGCGAATTCAGTACACAAGGGCAACTGCGCCGTCGCATGAAGTCGGAAAACCAATCCGGAACTGCACCAGAAGGCGCTCCAATGTCAGAAGCAGTGTGGAAGTCTTCTGTCACACACTCGGCATCTGAACTTTGCAAAGGTTATGTAATAGGGAGACAGGTGTCGTCGAGAAATTCATTACCTGCCAAAGATTGATGCTGCGTTTCTTAGACTATGCCTCTATTATCCGTATGTCTCCCACTGGTGTGATCCACATGACGTTTATGCGCCTGCCATCCTCGATCATCGTTGGTAGCGTCTACTGCACCAAGTTCCAGTTTCACAGCGGGTAGCCGTCAGGGTTGTTCAGGAAGTTCTTCAGGTATTCCTTGTGACCTTGTGTCAGCGCGGTACTGCGTGTGCGGCGCCTCCTTGAAGATGTTCGGTGATGGACGCTTTGTAGTGGCGGATCTGGCGTTACAGATGTATCATTCATAAAGTTGATTGCATCTCCGGCTTGTTAGCTGCCGGTGGAGCCTTCGTTATAGCTTCAACCTTTGAGGCCTCAGTTCAACCATACTAGATCTCATGTTTAAGCCCACATGTAGCACTTCCCGAACTGCAAACTGCCATTTTCCCTTCCTTGCTTTTAGGCCTGCTTCCTGCAATCGCTAAAGAATGCCTTTCAGTATATCTAAGTGTTCTTCATTCGAGGCTTCAATTATCGTCTACATGGGCACCGACCCAATGAGTCCAGCAAGCAAGCAATGAGCCCATGTAACTTTGAAATATAGATGGACAGGACAAAATGCCGAATTCTCGACGGTTCACTAAACAAAAGCCTTAAATCCCCGAATAGTACCGATGGCGAGAAGCTGCTGAAGAAAGGATATGCCGCTGGCTTGATGCTAGCGTTCACCGTGGTCCTGTCCTCGCTGCATAATCGCAGTGAACAATTTTGGTTGTTAACGACTGCCACAGGCGTTGCTCTTTCAGAGGCGAGGACTGATTCCAGCATGATTTTGCCAATTGTCGGCATGCAGCATTGCGTAATGACAGTGGCGCTTGACGGCACTTCAGTAATCCCTGCTTTATCCGCGAGCTCAAGTGGTAGAGGTGTCCTACATTTCCAGTGAGAAGTTCATGAAACAGAACATAGAACTCGGAAAGTGCAGCTTCCATTGTTGCTTCAGTGAGTTTTCTCTGCCCATGCTGCGTGGTGGCCAGTTTCTCGAAAGAATTTTGTCTAAAATACTGCCTCCGTATCCACTAGCCACGAGCATTGGTTCATTGCTTTGTTGTTCAAATAAACTTTGCTGAGCACGCCACCTCGAACATCCAAACCTTCTACTGATCAAGTCAGTAGTCCTTGATTGCATTCTCTTACTTAACCGGGCGTTGTCAAGATAGAGACGAATGAAATAGAGAACGTAGCCCCAGAATACTATTTTACCTCGAGTAGCCAACCAAAAAGCGATACTTTGCCGAATAACCTTGGCGCGATCATCGTGCCCAGTCCAGTGTGTCAAATAAGTTAACGAGGCTGTCTTCGCGTTCCTGTTAGATTTCGACGTTGTCTTGTATAACACCAAAACTGAAGTTGAAGCTGTGCGTTACCACTTTCTCATCGTGCCTCTATCTAGTGACATTTTATAGGTGTTAAAAAATATTGAAAATATTTTACTAGACGCGGTAATCGAAGTGGGATAGACTGAGCGGTGACAACAGAACAGATGACGCGCGTATCGCACATTGCGAGACTTGAAGTGTGTCATCAAGGTGCATTGCATAAGGATGGCATGTCCTATTTCTGGGACAGTGTGGATGGTTTTATGATTCCTTCTCAAGTGTTCTGCGTATTATGACACACTGACACTTCGTTCATTTTTTGTTGCGGCCTCTTCAGGATTACTGTTCCTTCGCACCATTCAGAGAGGGACAGCGAGTCATTCAACAATACCTGAACATCACGTAAGTTATCTTCGAAGCTCCTAGTGTCATTTTAGTGTTATGGCCTCTGATAGTTATCTTACTGATTTTGCTTGTGCTATATGGAAAACGATATGCACTACACAGCTGATAGGAAATGTTTGAAAAATGCGCTTAGCGATATCGAAAATAGGGACTATGTGATGATTCAGCGATCTTCTTTGGACATCATAAGCTTACCGTCATATTACACGAAGCTAACTGTACACGACAAGCACGATCAATCCTGACGCAATTCGTCAAGCTTGTCGCCTGATCTCCAGAATATTCGTGAACTATCTAATTTGCAAACAGCTCACGCAGGTACAAAGTTTATAGAAAGCTTACAGTGGTGGCTTCTGCCACTACTGTTACACCATTTCAACAGACCAGCAAATATTATCTTACTCATGGACAGTGGCAAGAGATTGCTAAATGTAGAGTCAGCGGTGTAGAAAACGTGTGTTTTACAGGAGCAGTTGATATGGAACCAGCGCTTGAATAGAATTGAAAGTATCACACAGCCCAAAAAAAAGGAAAAAAAAGAAAATACAACAAAAATCTTTTACCAATATCGTGGGCAATTGTCTGCAGTTGCAAACCTGGTCACGTTTCTCAAAACGCTTAGTTATAACAAACATTTAATGCGAATACGGCACACGTGAAAAGGGTGAACGCTTGAGACTATTTGTGTACAATGGCAGAATATTAAATGCGATATGTTTTCGATGTAGCTGGCGGGACGTTAGGTTTTAATGATATTATTCTCTTGTAGAGAGTTTTTACAGATGGCAAGAGAAGTTCTTGTCCAAGAGGAAAGCATGCGATGAAGAGAACTATTTGTTGTAAATTTTGCAGCTTAGTATGCAAAGTGCCAGACTTTCGGGTAAGCCGTAAAGCTTAAAAGAACAAACTTGGTGGTTTGTGCAACGTTCCTTTCCAAAGAAATAGTCAGACCTTCCAAATATTTACATGCTACGACTGATCAGCAGCAGCATAAATTCTCCGTAACATGTTTAACCACTCTGTCAAAAACTGTTTGCAGCATAAAAAGGTCCCCTGTTAATTTTGCTCATTTCATAGAAAACGGAATGTTCATGTGGTATCTGGCGGTATATGGATTCTGGAATTTATTTCTTAGAGAAATATAAATGTTTCTTCTAGATTCTGATCAGCATGTCTTGATATATCTTAATTCGAAATTACTTTTAGCCTTACAATGCTTATTTTTTTATCCACACTCTATTCCAGCCGTATGGTTGCAATGGTGGCGCCGCTACCCATAGTTTCAGACGACATATTTCCACCTAAAGGAACGTACTCCGGCCTCCTGACGCACGGCGTAAGTGACCCTGATTCTCAATTCCACATGCCCGTCCAGATGATAATATATTGTAATCTTGAGTATTGCATGTCGTAGTGAAACCATGTATTTACTGGAGTAAAAAATACACGAAGTGCAAAGAGAGGCTGTATATTTCCTTGCATCTTTCGCCTACGCAAATGAGCAGGCCACTCATTCGTCTCCTTGGTCGATGGTGAGAGCATGCTGCGGAAACCAAATGTGATAGGTATTCGCTCCGCAGAAGGAAAAAAATTCAAGGGCACATAGATATCCTTACGTGGATCAATGCGACAGCATTGCGACGTCTCTTCGCTGACGCCTCTGCCTAGGTCGCTTAATGGCATGGACGTACACTGGAGCCGGGTGCAGGTACTCACTGAGACGTCGACGTCGAAGGTTCGTCCATCGGAGCGCACTACAGAACTCATTGAAATGTACGCACTGGCAGGAGGCGCTGCGACATACAGACCACCCACACACTGGCCACTTCCCGGCAAGTGCAGCTTATGCAGCCGTTATATTTACTGGGGAACACCTCCAGCGCAGGCTATGCACGAAGGCGAGCCTACTGGGTCATATTTTCTTTCACCCGCATGGCCAATGCCGACGCTGCCGCGGTGATGATGATGATGACGATGATGTCCTAATGGCAACCCCTTTATTGCCGGATGGTGACAAATTCTTGCCTAGCCTGCTTGCGTTACTGAGGAATGCTATACATGCTACGCATCCATGAATTTTTGTATGCATCTATTTTTTCTTTTGCTCTTCCTAAAAACTTATGTTACCGCTACCTATGCCTGTAAGGCATTCCGGTCGTAACGGATCTGGTCGATCTCGCTTCGTGCTTTTTTTTTTTCACCAGTACTCCAAAGGTCCCTTCTTTATCTCGACTGCTGACGGGTTCCTGCTTTCGTCCACATAAAAGAGCGTCTGGAAAGTGTACGTCGCTTACGTGTCGTCCTAGCGAATCCCTTCGCATTCCGTTGGGATGTGCTGAGTAGTTGGTCTCTGGGTTTTTGCTACAGCATTACAATGTCTCAGCTAGTTGTGAATATTTGCTCGGTTGTGTTATTGCTCATAGGAAACCAGCTCAAACCTCAAATAGCAAGACACTTTAATTCATGGTACAGCAGGCCTTTTACCTTTCAATTTCTTTCTTCGTATTCTTCCAAATCTACGTGGTCTCCTTATTTGAATTCTTAGCATCCAATTCACTGTCTCTGTTTTTCTTACTTTATTTCTGATGACTCCTGGTTGTCTATTTCCACTTTCAATTACGCTGCACTTGGTTGCCAACTTTCTTCACCTGTTCCTCCATTCTGTGTTCACGCTTTTCAAGTACAGGCACTTGTGCACTTTAGCCGCCCATTTATTTTGATTCAAGTTCCCCGAGGCTTTCCTAAAGATTAATTTTGGTCTGTGTTTCTCTCAGATGAGGGCCGAGCAATGTCCCTTGTATTGCTTCATTTGTGTTTTTATTGTGGGCTACCAAAGCTAGCCGGCTACCTGACAAGATAACTGATTTTTAATACACAATCCCATTTGGGACCGTTAGCGCTGGCACCATTACTCCTTCTCTGATTCCTCGCACCGCCTCATTTATTCTGGCCGCAAAGTGTTCTGTTTTCAGTTGATGGTTTCCGCTGCCCCTTTATTTTCAGATTATCTTGGCCTGGTGCTTGAGTAGGTGATTCTTTCATTTATGTATACGCCGAGGTAGTTCTATTGCTCGATTATGGGTATGATTATGGGTATGACACGAAGCCCTGCTCAAGGCAGCTTCGTTGCCCGATAAACCACTCGCGAACCGGAATCGCCTCCACATGCGTCCCAATAACAACACTTTCACGTTGAGCGTCGTCGACTGTCAGGGTTGCCAAGCCTTCCTCCGCATTAAACCCATCAAGTTGGGCACACGCACCGTCGACATAGCTCAACGTGTACGCCCCCCTGCAGACGGCGACGTGCGAGGCATCATGTTTCACGCCTTCGAAGATTTCTCTGACGATGAGATAGTGAGTTGCTGGCCCTACGCCAGCATCCCCGACATGCCTATTGTGAGAGGTAGATGCATGGGCCAGGCTCGGCAGCTAGTGTCCAATTTAGCATTAGCGAGTACCCTGATCGTCGGACGTATTTATTTAGTGTGATGATGTGGATAGTGCCGTGTTGTGGTGATAAGGCCAGCATGGAATGATGATTGTGTTGAGGCAACAAGAAGAAGAGAATTGGTGATGTTGATTGCGGAAGAAGATCGCGTGCCATTAACAAGGAAGCGGCGTGCAGGGCGCGCAGAGCGTAAGGGCGAGCGCAAGTCTCGAACGGCAGCTGGCAGAACGGCGGTTCGAGGC
Organism: Dermacentor variabilis; assembly: GCF_050947875.1. NCBI lineage: Eukaryota > Metazoa > Arthropoda > Arachnida > Ixodida > Ixodidae > Dermacentor > Dermacentor variabilis. Next base: position 91,205,385 of record NC_134578.1, read on the forward strand.
TCGATGACAGGAAACCGGCTGTGATGCTACCGTGCGGACCTGGTCGGAGATCCCGATCGTGGCTGAGCTCCCCTGTGCACCAGTGGCATGCTATTACAGCGGCCTGGTGTAGTGCTTTCTGCTGGGCACCAGGGCGCCTGAGCTACCTGCCTGCCGGCCGAGCCCGGCGTGGCAGGCCAGGCGTTCCGCGCCAGCTAAAACAGTGGCCTGGTGTTCTATTGGCCTGCTGCTCCCCTACTCCCACGTCACAACGAGGTGCGGCATAATGATGATGGCTTAAGACGTCGCAAGCAACACATCAGCTGTCTTCAAGTGTCAGACGACGCAGCGACTAACGACGAAAGGGCAACCGTCATGGTCACCGCAACGACGACGCACACGGGCTAGTCGTGATGCATGAGTGCTAGGTACATGTTTATATAGCAGCACAAACAGCTTCCGATTTCTAGTCCGCGTCTATGTAAATCGTCTGTATCGAGTTAGCGTGTCTGTATATAGTCTGTGTTGCATGTAAAAAGCTCCCGTCTACCGTGTCCTTATTAAAAGGATCCTGGGTCCAACGGAAACAGCAAGTTTGTTTCCATCACATTTAGAAAGAATATAAAAATAACGCTGTAGCAATTGTCGTCAATGTACTCCTAGTACACATGCGCTATTAAACCAATGAGCGCGGTATTCTCTATGGAACAGCCTTAACTTATTGTGGAAGCAATGCTTCGTCACAAGCAGTGCTTCCATGGCTTCCATGCTTCCATTGCTTTCGGTTACTTCATCAAGGTAAAGTGGAACAGGTTTTCATATCTAGTATGCTTTTGTCTCCATGCCTAACGCAGCTACAGCTCTCTAGCAAACTGACAGAGAACAATTTCTACATTTACGTCTGTAGTCGAATCTAAGAACTCCAATGCGACAGTGAAACGTGTAAAGGTCCATTTGTGATTGAAACAATGGCGTTCTATGGGCTACCTTTTCGTCATAAGGGCATGGAGTCCACCTATACTGAAGCGGTATCGGCAACAACTTGCAGTAGCAAGGCTCCGCAGGCATTTCTGTCGCATGGAGGAACTGTTATAAAATTAAATTGCTGTTTGACATGCAGGCACATTTCTGTGAACCTCATATATTTGCTTTCTGTTTGTTGGTTTGTTTGCTTGTTTATTCCTTCTTTACGGAATTTTTGTTCGATCTCTTCAGGTGGCGGACATTCGGTTGAGCTTCGTTGTGATGAACGAGCGCCGTGCATTTTGTACGCAATTCTTAACAGCGGTGCTACCGCCACACAGATTCACACACCTGTATCCGTCACCCCGGGTGCTGACGAGCAACTTCACGGTGATGAAGATATTTTCGGTTACGGTGAGTTTTGTTTTACACCTATTCCTGCACGCAGGCCCTTATGACATACTACGGGAAATATTAATGTTCGCTTAACGTTGCTGAAATTAGCTACTAAAACATATCTCGCGCCTGGAACTCGAGTCTTTCGAAGGTATTGGCGCTTGCAGAATCGTTGTTGGTAATCATTATTACGCCCATCATTATCTTTGTCGCTGACTTCAGCGTATAAGGGCAAGCTGCATGTCATAAGATTTTGACCAGAGTTAACGCAATCCCCAATCTCCAAGAAAGCGTCACGCTCCCAAAACGAATCGAAGGAAGCGCTGCCAGTTTGGAAAGCAGTTACAGTGGCCAATCGCAGCCATTGAGAAAGCGAGTTTGCAGAAGATGGCGATGCCGGTCCTCGTGGATGTTCGGCAAAATAAGTGAAATATGGTATAATTTACATTATGTCTCTCCACGTTCAGGGGCGGTACTCATATGGGTCTTGAGTGGTGGCATGCGCTACCATCGGCGGTTGCTCGATGTGGTCATTACTAATGAACCATTTTGTGGCGACATAACATACACGACACCACAAAAAATACAGAGTACAACAAAATAGAGTCGCATGTAGACTGACCAAGAAACTACCGATGACTTGGCGTACCCTCCCTGAAGCGTAGGATCAGCAAACCGCATAGTTTCTTTTTACTATATATCTCAAAGCGTTATCGGAACTTTGATCCTATATAAACGTTCAGTAATGTCGGGCACATAAAGGGAAAAATAAATATGTTGCACATGACATTATTATTTCAGGTTTGGTGCTTTTGGGGCAGCTCGCTAGCTGTGATTTTTTTCGCATTTCGTGCGGTATCTCTAGTGGAGCGCCGCTTGAGGCATAACATCTGTGTACCTAAGGTGTCATCACTGGCCCAGTTCAAAGGTGAGCTGACTTTGTTTTTATTCCCAACATTATAATACTAGTAATTAGGGCGTGCATGGATACTAGGTTTCCTTCTCTTTAACTTGAAATAATTAAAGTGTTTCTGACAAGGCGCAGGTATTCTTTCCTGGAATAATGTTTTATGAATTAATAACCCATGAATATGAATCCCGGAAAATAAGTCTCAGTTATACTGCAAGTGAACTTATAAATACATGTGTCTTAGTGCCTGTAGCATTATTTGGCTATTTTCCCGATGTGATTATCCGCTCCGTTTTGTTAGTACTTACAATTAGTGTCCAGGAAAACGCTGGCGACATGTAGGCCTGAGCGTGATTACACAAACTTCTGCACGTTTACCGACACTTACTTGTGGGCGCACGAACCTCCGACGCGATATTACACAACGGGATGTTTAGTACAAATATTCGCCCAAAACTTCTATATCCCAGCATCAAAGAGTTTCGGCATGTTTGTGAACTCGTAATTTAAAACAAAGTCCTGTTTAATAAATAACTAATTGAGCACCACTTAAATGGTGCTCAGCTGCGCGCCCTCATACGCTGCCATGCATAGCACTTGCTGCCCTAAGACAAATCCTCTTGTCAGAACGATAGCTCCAGTGGCACTTTTTGTCCGCCGTCGTTATTCAATTCAAGCATAAATCTTGCTTTGCATGTTTTGTTTGGTGCTATAAAGCACGTAATCGTAATAATTTTTTACAGTGAAGCTGGTTACCTCTAGCGCCTGTATGCGTGGGGGAACCCTGGGCTCCTTACATCCGCATCGGGGATACTCCACGTGTACAGGAATGGTCACGGAAAGGGGAGAGGGGGAAAGAGTGTGGCGACGGTGCCTGTGAGTCTGGCCTGCGCTTCTGTGGTTATAACGTCACGCGCATTCACATGTCGTCATTCCATGGCTGCCCGCTTGACTGATGGGAACAAGCTTGATTTTGTCGCTACAGGTCTGAAGCGGTGCTCGAGTATTTCTTGAAAAAGCGTCCACTACATGAACTTGCAGAGCCGGTATTTCCAGTAAAATCTGTTATAACGCACATAATACATGGCCTACCTGAAGTTGCAACGACAAATTCAAGCTGCAGCACCAAAACGGAGGCTTTGCTGGAGTCACTTCAAAAGATCGCCTGCCATTTGGTGGAGACGATGACAAGGCCGCGTTGGTATGTTTAACGGGCAGAAATATCGAGAAACAGAGTTTCATGATCGGTTACCATTGAACGGTTACCAAGAAGGAGGTCACCATAGATCGTTGCATACCGTAGAATGAGAGTCCATGCCTGAGGACTGAAGTTTGCCCAGATTGGAAAAAGAGCCAATAAATGAGGGTTCTCAGTCTGAACCTATGACACAAAACGAGGCTGTTTGTTTGGTTTCTGCGAGTTTTGTTACATATAGGAATTGAGAATAATAGCCAACGTACAACAGCACTCATAGACAGCGGGGCTTCTGTATCCATTCTTAAGAACAGCAACGCAATTCCACAAGATGTATTTCGAGGGAGATCACTTCTTGTGCCTGGGTATGATAGAAGAAAGAAAGAGTATTGTAAGTGGCCACGCCTGAAAGTAAATTGAAAATCTAAAGAAGCAGAAGTGGTTCCATCAGTTTTTTCACACTGCGGAATACGACATTCTCCCATCTCGTCCAGACGTGAAGTTCTCGAGACTGAATAATTATTGGGACGATAAGGTGCCTCTCGATCAAGAGGCTCACCAAACTGAGTCGAGACAAAAAGAGGACCACCTACAGATGCTGAAGAAAACCACTGTAATTCCTGAACTCTAGCCTGAACTAGTTAGTATGCTTGGGAGTATGTCCACCGGCGACAACAAATGTAGAAGTTCTTTTTCATTTGCACGACAAACCAGTTTTGAGCAAAAGGCCATACAATTTAACGACAGAAAACAAGACGTGGCTAAAGGAAGAGCCACAAAAGATGTTAGATGCTAATGTTATTCGCTCGTCGGTGTTTGCCTTTGCTTCACCTATCACCATTGCTCCAGAGCAAGACTGCAGCTGGCAGCTATGTAAGGATTACAGAGCAATAAATAACGAAACCTTATTCCTTTTCTAATGCCAAGAATTGACACCATTATCAATGAAACCGGGGACTGCACCTGCTTTTCTCGCATAGACTTGTGCAAGGTCTTTTGGCAGGTGCCTCTGCAAGAAGACACCAACCAATACAGCGCCTTTACGACTTCATTTGCCATATATGAATATAATCGCCTTCCTTTTCGATGCAAAAACTCAATAATTGGTTTCAAAGCATGATAAACACAGTTTTGAATCCTTACATTGACCGCTTCTGCAATGTCCACGTAGACGACTTTATTATGTACTCTAAAAGGGAAAAGTTGCCCGAAGAACACCTGCATCATAATCTGGCAGCGTTATCTCATGCTAAGCTGAAGGTTGATTTCAAAAAGAGGGAGTTCTTCAAAACTAAGGTGACATTTCTTGGTAGAGATTTTTTTTGGACGCCACAACGAAGATAATGAAAACACAATCGGTAGCTCACATAGCAAAACTAGTAAAGCCGCACAGTGTGCACTTACTTTGCGTGTTTCTAGGCTTCTTAGGCCATTTCAGAGCATTCATTGAAGATTATACTCTCAAAAGTCGCTAACAACACTGACTCAGAAAGATGTTCCCTTTTGTTGGACGCAAGACTGCGAACCGCCTTCCGAGAATTATTCGGAATAATTCCTTCTGATACTGTGTTGTGGTTACCAGACTTTGCGCTGCCCTTCGAATTTAATAACGATTTATCTCACTATCGAACGGGAGCAGTCTTGTATCAGAGAGATTCATCAAGACCACCAAATGAACAGCTTCGTGTAGTTGGATATTGAAGCCACACATTCAACAAAACTGAATTTAACTTTACGACGACACAAAAAGAACCTCTCGCAATTTTAAAAGCCGTCCGCTACTTCGGTTCATATTTGGAAATTGCAAAGTTCAAGCTATACACAGAGCATGAAACTCTAACGTACATATTGAAGATGGCCCAACTGAAGGGAAAGGTAGGCCGTTCGGCGGGTGATCTTCAAAAATTTGGTTTTGAAGTAGCTAATCGCCTGGGAGCTTCTATGAAGGACGAGGATGCAATGTCTCGATTAGCCATTATGCTTCCAGAAAATCTTGAACAGGCAAATATTGCAAAGACATGCGTAGGAACCGAGGTTTTGCAACGTACTAAAATGGACGAGTTGCCGTTTCTACTTCCTTGGTTCTAAAAATATTGCAACTGTATCAAGATATCCCCGAATCAGGAGGCCATAGTGCATTTTGGAGAACCTACACGAAATTGACAAAAAGGATCCATAGCCTCGTATGAAGCAAGAAACAAAAGAACTTATTATTAGGTCAGAAATGCGAAATTAACAAAGCAATATTTAAGGAAACGACGGAAAAAAATAATTACACCATAATATTCTAACACGCCATTTGCGGTGATTCATCTAGACTTTGCGGAACTGCGATAAATGTCTCAAGCAGTTAAGAAGACACAAGCCTTCCTGTTGTGCATTCAAGAGTGCGCCAGGATGATTGCAGCAAGACCGCGTAAAGAAGACGCTAAGAGCGTGATTTTCTTTTTGGATGGGAAAATGTTTGACAATGTAAATGTAACTTTCCCCGACAATGGACCTCCTTTCCGAAATCGCCGGCTGCCGGAAAGGGCTGACAGGCGTAACACCAAGTTACGGTTCACTGCGCCATATGCTCCCGCAGCAAATGGGCTAGCCCAAAGGGTTATCAGGGACATCAAACAATACATTAGCATGTATCCAGCATTGCCAGGTGGGTGGCAATGCTGTCTGCAAGCGGCAATAGCCCACCACAACCACTTGTATGCAACTGGTCTGGAGCACTCCTCTATTCGGAGCAACTGGGACACCACCTTATCTGCCTGCGGATATAAGCCTCGGCATTGACCATAACATAAAAGCTCACAGAAGCAGCAAGAACTGAAGATAGTAGATCCCGGTATCGTGAAAGAATGAAGAGAAATTTCGACAAGAGGCAAAGTACAACGTTATCAACACTCGACGTCGATGACTTCGTACTGGTAAACAGAGGACCAAGCCTGAACGCGATCTATAATGGACTATTTTGTGTGTTCAAGACTGCAAGTCTACAAGGACACTTAAAGACCATACGGTACATTGGCCTAATGACACCATAGAATGTGCTGCTATTGGGAATATATTCAAATATTATCCCAGGAGGGATGCAAATAATGCTGGTAGGAATGAAGGAATCTTATGAAGGCCTGCAAATAGAAGTTGAAACAATACAAGGGGCAGGACAGATAAGGGAACAAAGAGGAAGTGCGAAAGAGGAAAAGTTGCAAAGCAGCTAAGTGCAGTTTTATTACGAAACCCTCTATTTACCTCAAGCTCCTCTATTGAGTGCGCGCGCGAGAGAGAGAGCCACGCGCACTTACTGGCTGCCAAGCATAGCACTTGCTACCCTGACCAAGACAAATCCCCTTGTCAGAACGCTGGCTCCAGTCGCACTTTTTGTCCACCGTCTTTATTCACTTCAAGCCTCCATCTTGACTTGCATGTTTTGTTTGGTGCTGTAGTGCGAGAAGTGGTAATTTTAAAGCGAAAGCCTTACTGGCCACGCACTTGCGATTTCGCCGTAGCGGTGCTCGGAGGAGGCACATGACGTACGGTGACGTACGGTGATCGGAGGAGGCACACACCTCATCGCTGATATTTCTCTCTCTCTCTCATGATCCCTAGTTACTACTGCGCATGCGCCACTAGCAGAACCGCGCCACAGGTGTTCCGCCGCTGCGCTTCGCCGCGCCTTTCCGCTGCCAGCGTTTGGTATGACGTCGCACCACGTTCCTCGTCGTTGTGCTCGCCTCCGCTCGCTTTGCCAGTTGCGTCTCATGCCTGATAACATTTGGGAGGATTGAAAAGGAGGGCTCGCGTGCGCCGCAACCACAGTTGAGGCGCCAGTATGGACGACAACAATTCCGATAAGGAGGAGGAGGCCTGGAATCGACATCGGAACGAGATGAAGAGGGAATGAATGGTCCAGGGAACAGGCCAACAGCGCGCAGAACGACGGGCTAAACAACGCAACATAGCTAAACAACCAGACTAACCTGGACTTACAATCAATATTAACCTAGGCTAGCCATGCTATGCCTTAGCTTTCGCTACGTATATCCTGGCATAACCGAGCTAAGCCACTGCCGATTTTTGATTACAGCGAAGCTGGTTACCTGTAGTGCCCGTATGCATGGGGGCACCCTGGGCGGCTTACATCCGTATCGGGATACTGCGCGTACACATGAATGGGCACGGTTATGGGAGAGGGGGAAAGAGTCTGGCGACAGCACTACAGCTATGAAGAGGGGCATGCGAGATGGGGAAAGACTGCGGCGACGGTGCCTGTGCACGTGGCCTGCACTTCTGTGGTTATAACGTCACGCACGTAGAACGGGCCGGGACGGTTGGATCAGCGGTTGAAGCAGGGGCATCGGGGGGGGGGGGGGGGGGGCGTGAATGCAGCGGTTCTTGAATCGGCGAACAGCGGTGCCATAGAAAAAAAAGTGTTATTTCATAATGTATGCAGCCTAAGCAGCTTCGCTGGTAATGCATGTCCATATGAATTTTGCAGTCCACAAATTTTTCTTCCATTATTTGACTATCTGGCTACGGCAATTTGTCATGGAATTATGGCGCGCCTTTTCAACTACCCTTCGATGACATACATTTATGCTTTTTGTAAGAAGCCATTTCTTAATTCTCAGATGGAGAAATTAAATCGTTTCGAGCCCATTTGTTAGAATCAGTCTTACGCAATGCTACATACGTTCAATGAAAAACTTCAATTTAATGCTACACGGATACATGGTGCACGGCTTTATCGTCTTTAGAAAGAGGCAATCAATATAGTTCGCCGGACATTTTTTTTACAATTAGGAAGCGAAATGTGTTACACTTAGTGAATATTGTGTTCCCAAAACCTTGTTCGGTGATCGTTCATTTTTATACGAAAAAATTGCTTTTCCGTGTGTAAAACCGTAGTAGTTTCGCATTATTCTCGTTTATTTCGCTATTTCAGCACCAGTGGTGACCTGCAGCATGACACGAAGCCTGCGTATCTTGCTGCTGGTGATTGACATCCTTTTATTCATGATAACGCACTGCTTCACGGGCGCCTACATCAGCTTTCTCAACAAGCCTATACGTGAGGAAGCTCCAGACACGGAAGAAAAACTTCTGGCAACGTTGCAGAAGGGCACCCTTGTTCCCTGCATTGTGAACAATTCCTTCGTGGATGTTATGATGAGGGTTTGTATGCTTCAGAATGTCTACATACTGTTCCTATGCTCAACTAACTGAGTGAAAACAGGCCGTGCACCTATGAGAACTGGTGCTGTTACAATCCGTCGAACACAACAGTAAGTTTATAACGGAGGCATATGTCTTAAAAGACCTCTCAAAGTTAGTTTGCCTTCCTTGTGCTTCAATGAAGAAAAAAGGCGTTTGCAGTCAAATACACTTTCCTTGTGAGCTTAGCGCAATTACTCACGCTATTACATTTGTAATAGGGCAATTCTTGTCTCTTCTGGCGAATCTGATAAAAATAATGCCGGTCCTACGTTCAAACATACCATCACATAAGCTTTCTTTTTGCGAAAGAAAGCTCTGGCACTGTATATAGTGATGAGTATATTGCCCTTTACCATTTCCCCAACTAAGCAATGAGACGGCAAGACTAATTCAGATCCAGTTGGGACGGTACTAGTACGCTAAGGTCAAGGTAAATTACTAGTAAAGCGCAATGTATACGTAGAACAATGTAATAAAATTAACTGCTCATCATTAACATGGCTTATTGTAAGCTCTGCAAATTTCATAACGAAAAGCTACAATATATGAACTTTTCAACACATTTTTTAGCATATGCAGCCACCACTGGTACAAATACTCAAAGGCAAATTTTGTTTTGTACCTTACCAGTCGAGCTCGCGTAAGCTGGTTTGTTTAAAATGCCAGCTGCATGTGTAAGGGACACACTTTTTTCCCTCCTCGGCGCAGGGCTGCCCAGTACAGACATTATAGAGGACATGTATTCAGCAGCCAAATGAAGGAGGAGAAAAATGGTCCAAAGACACATTTACAAAATCACTTATGCAGCTACTACACTGTACTATGGTGCCAAGGACACTTAGGCGTCTTAGGTAACGAACATGCTGATGCTCTGGCTCGTGATCTCTGCAACCGAGCAGAGCAGCCCAGCTCACACGCCTAGCCTGTGCCGAAACACCCACGCGAAATGTTGGAACACCAATCTTTGACACGCCGAAAATTCGAGCGCGGAAAAGGCCACAAACACCAGAAAAATGCAGACCATTGTCTATCCGCACCTCCTAAAACTGCACGCGCTCTACCCTAAACAATATAGAGCTAGATGCCCGGGGTGTAGCAGTAGACCAACCTTTTCCCACATTTCGTGGATATGTGAAAAATGCCGCCAGAGTTAGCTATTTAGCCTGACACAAACAAACAACAATCATTAGCGGAGCAGTGGGAGGTACAGTTCGCCAGCTGGCATCTGGGGGTGCACAGGACACTCCCCCAGGAAATCCAGCGGGCGGCTTACGCCAGTGGAGCCCTTGACTAAGGCTCTTTGCCCCCTTCTCCCCCACTCTCTTTCCTAATAAACTTTTACGACTACTATGCAGAGACTCCCCTAAAGTTATCCAAGTATGAGCAATCATTGCGTCACTTACTGATCTCCACGTAGCCCAGAGTCCTTATCAATCGTATCAAATTTGATCCGACCGGTATAAATTGTGATCAACCCTTATCATTCGTAAGCAACATTATCGGGCTCAATCCAACCCTCATCAGTTGTTATCAATTTTATCGAACTCGATCCGACCCTTAGAAACCCTTATGAACACATATTTGTAGTTAACGAACTAGCCCAGCAGTACGTGCTCAACCTTATCGCAATATATCCGTTACATATCCGTTATCAGTCCTTGCCAATCTTATCAGACACGACCCAACCTTTATCACCCTTCTGGGTCGTTATCGACCTTTTTGGATTTGATCCACCCTTTACCTTAAGCTTACCATAATCTATCCGAACATTATAAGAACTTATAACTCTTTTGCACCTTACGCATCCCCATCGAACCATTATCAACCGTGATCAGACCCAGATAACCCATTATCACACTTTATTAACTCACTGAAGCTTGTGTCTTTGTTGCGCGTTGCGAAGCTCATGAGCCCTCAGAGATCGATGGCATTTCGGTCGGTGAAGGCTTTAACGGTAGTCGCATACCACGACCAGCGAAACGCATCCGGTATGTGGCCTGTTTCGCATAATGTTTTCGCAAAGCTGGACATTTCCTGATGTTTTCAAGGCTCTAAGCTGGTACTAGATTTGATTCTAGAGATCTCTTTTATTTCACTATCACCAAATCTTTCAATCGTGCCTTCACAGAAACCCTTCTACTTTAACATTTGTTTTGTACAGCGGGTACAACACATTTATATGGTTCAGATATATTCACCTTCTGCTAGCGTGGATGGTTAACCCAGTGGCTAAGACGCTTGGCTTTTGAGCGTCAGGTCGGTGCTCCAAAACTCACGTTCACGAACCAAACTATTCTTCCTTTTTAATGTTGTGTTTGGAATTTATTCTGTTTTAGTTTTCTCTCTTTATTGAGCACATCTTGTCATGCGTTACGGGCGAACATATTTCTTGGTTGAGTCGCCTAAGTATGCTTAAGCATCATTATTTATATACAAACGCAGGGCGAGTTCACTGAAGAGGAGCACGCGCAAGCGTCCCACATATTTGTCGTCTTCACTGGCGTATTCAGTAGAGATATCAGCAGTCGAAAGAAAGCCTCAAATGGCGCTGAAAGATGTCCGCAATACAGTAAAAAGCAGTGATTCCGATAGCAAATTAGTAGACAGCTGTATGAATCAAGGATGCTAGTTTTCTAGGCCGTATAAACTTGGAAACATTCGCCTAACTGAATTACCAAGCATGGTGTGATCATTATTATTTATTATTATTTGTTTTGAACACATATACACATATATACAGTTAACAGGAAAGGGAAAGCGAGGAGCAGGCTGGCAAGTGCCACCGGAAGGGGCACAACGCCTGCCTACTCTTCTGAAGGGAGGTTACAGCAGCACAGAAAAGGAAGATAGGAAGGAAGGGAGGAAAGAGGAAAGGAAGAGCAACAGGACAAATCTGAAGACTTAAGTAGAACACAGTACACTAGCACGTTGTTCCGCCGAGTTTCGACTCTGCAGCCGGAATTAAAGTGACGCCGCATCGAACAGCCTCCACAATTATCAATCACATCCATGGCTAGTTTGCTATGCGGCTAATTGTGCGCTCCACGATGAGACGCCAAGTATAGCTGCACGGAATCACCCTTTCACTGGTAGTCGGTTCACAATATACACTACAAGGCGTTTGAACCGCCACCTCCCATCTTCGAAGGAAGAAGCGTTAGGACACAGTAGAGATCACACACAGTAGGGCCGGTCACTGAAGGTCACGCTACTACAGAATGTTGAACTTTCACGCTACAAACGTAAACCTAAGTTAGTTAGCTCTAGAAAGGTTAGTAGGGCGCAATGGGCCTGATCACGTTTAGATGCACAACCACTGGGGTATAAGCATTCCTCCAGTGTCGCACACCGCAGGCCAAGGAGGTGATAGTTTCTCACTAGCGACATGCGCTGCATGCACTGCAGCGCATGTAGTAGAAGTGACGTGACGAGTTATGCGCAATGGTAGCAAACGGAAACGTGCTGTCACGATGATGAGGTGAAACGTACAAGCACAGTATCTCAGTTGGAATTCGGTTATGGCGTTCGGTCTTTCCATTCGTCTACGGGAAATACGTGCTAATGAATCTGTGTTGAGTGTAGCATGCACGGAGGATGTCATCTACCGCTCTTGAGAGGATGTACGTGCCGTAGTCCATGAGCAGATGTCTAGGGGAGCCATGATAGAGACTGACGTCGCAGAGCAGAAAACCAGCGACATGTGTAGGACAGCTTTTCAACAATGCCCCAGTGATGTTGAAGTGCGCGGAGCGATTTGAACCGATTTATTTCCGGAGGTTGATGTGGGGAAAGGAACTAAGAAGTCAAGGCCAACATGGAAGAATGGTTTTTCATAGGCATCGATAGGTTGTAGTTGACCGGGAGAAATCGCTGAAAGACGCCTGCAGCATTAGCAGCGTTTCGCAAGCAGCGATGTAGCGGGGCACAGAACACTACATGCCAGGCCTAAAAAGAAAATACTTAAGTGACCGGCAGCTAGTACGTCGTGAAGCTGGTGCAGAGCGCTGGAGCGTAGATGGCCAGGTTTGGACAAGCGCAAGTTCTGGGCCATCTCGGTTGATGTTGCAACTTTACAGAACGTTGCTGATTGCTGAAACAGGCTGACCAAAGCTTTCTGAATGGAGGAAGGAGTTGGTCGATGATGAGCTGTAAAGACCCGCTTTGTAGCTATTCGGGTTATTATCCGAAGCAAGGATGGCCAATAGGCAGGCTTCTGAGCCACGGCCAATGAGGTCGGGAACATCGACAGGGTGATGTGCCTAGCAGACGGCGTCCCGGTGCAATCGCCCAGACTTGTTTTAAATCCAACAACAAAACAGTATTTTTGAACGTCTCGCGCCCATTGACCAAGATGCCCAGATGGATTCTTGAGTGAAGACAGGCAGCAGAAGGCTTGATACTCGGTACCAAGCGAAATAGTTCGGCGAAATAGTTCGGCCAAATAACTAAGGCCTGAATTTGGTGACTATCAACACTAAAGCCAGGCACTCCCTCTCAATGAGGGAAGAAAAAATAGGCTTCATTACGACGACGAAAGAAGGCGGCTGGTCTGGGATGATTCCTCGTTTCTTGACTTGCTGCTGTTGACCTTGGACAGCCCCAAATTCATGGCCGATGGCATCGGTAGGAAGTTATGTCGGTGATGTAGAATCGAAATGGGACAGTATTATTGTAGTCAGCAGACGGATGGGGGCAGAAAAAAAGAAGAAAAAGAAGAACTCCTTTTTCAAGATTTCAGTTTCTGCGCTCGCTGAAACTAGGGCGCATATCTCTTTTCTAGATTAGGATAGGATATCCTTCTTCGATGGCGCGTACACACTGTGGGAAATTGGCCAAAATTTGAGTGGTATTAGAATCTCTGTTTTGAGCGCAGACCTTCGTCGTTATCTTCATAAAGGGTTCTTACCTTCATCATCCACATCCTGTGTGTCGCTGATGGACGGCCTTCTGCCGTTATTGCTTTGTGCACCAACGTGTCTGTGCTGTCGGTCATGCAATTGCCATTCTATTTGCTCTCATTGAAAAATTTTCCCGATGACACATTCCTTAGTATCAATTTTTTTTAGTCATTGTGCCCAAGTTGAACTGTGCGACCACTGCTTTTCAGCTTGCGCTACACCCACTTATTGATATTCGAGCCAACATACGTCCGGGTTTAAGCGCTCATCATCACGTTCGCTTGCCGCCTGTAGCTGACACGTATGTTACTTTCACGTCTTTACACCACGTTACCAATAACGACTGCAAATTGTCTCCGATGTTCGACGTCCTGTTAGGGGGACAGCACCTAACAAGGTGGAAGTCATTCGAGTTGTTAGGGAAGCGGCGTTGTCGGGGACTACCGCCAGTCCCAGTTGTTCACGTTATTGTTTTGGTCGTTGAAAATACAGTGTTCCTTGCCGTTCCCTTTGTCAGCCTGTTGAATAAAGTTACCCTGCAAGGGTAGTTGCAGGTAACCATCTCTGCGCTTGATCCTTGAAAGATTGCTGCTTTGGATGCTGATGTTTCATTCTACGACCTCAACTTCGCTCCTTTGCCTCTTCACGGCCTAAAGATGACGAATGCTCCCGACTTCATCCAGGTGCCAGCTATCGCTGTCCACCACGTCGTGGCGTCCTCTCTCGACTTTGAATACTGCGTACTAGGCAAACCACCTTTTGTGACTCATCAAATCTACACTGTTGGAAGCAATACTCTACGTCGATGTTCACGACACGCATCCCTACCCTAACGTAAACTCAACCGCAACAAACTCGCCAAACTAATCACAAAAGAAGTAATAGAACCTTTGTTTAACGTGTTATTGTTTCAAATCCTTCCAGTCATTCATATGCGGATTGCTCCGTAACAATCTCTCAATTTGGAAGAGAAGGTTTTCTTGGCCAATCGTTCCTTAATGAGGAGGAATTATCACGAAGGGGAAAAATCCCCGACCAGGACGAATCTGTTATAAACTGCAAAGCGTTCCTACTGAGAAATCTGTGTGCAGCTTCCTTTGCAGCTTCGTTCTAGGTTCGGCTAGATAAATATTTTCCTTTTCAGGAGATCTCTTAAGCAACCTTCCGGTGGATTCGACGTATCTGGGTGTCTTGTAAATAATTCTATGAAGAAATGGTTGGTCAGGTGACTTGTGTATGTCGTATGAAGATGTAAATGGTATTACAGGATAAGGTATGATGCTCTGAGCGCAGAGCAATGGTCCACACCTAAGCATAAAATAAAAAGTCAGTTTTGCCCGAAAGGGGAAGCACCGATTGCGATAGAAAATTAGCACACCACTATGCGAAGTAAACATACCAATTTTATCAGCCGTATAAACTTGGGAACATTCGCATACCAAGTGAATTAACCAACATGGTGTCAGCGCGCACAAGCAAACATGGACACATCCTACTCGATGAGCGCGTACACTCGCTCCCAGGATGCTGAGTTGGACAAGCGCGGCCGCAGGAGCGAGCAAAGTGACCTTCGTGCAATCTATCGATACCGCGCAAGAGCGGCGATGACACAGCACGCACAAAGGTATGAACCATCTGCAGATCGCTTTGAAGATGGAGCGCGCGCGACCGTGCGCGACCGTGCAATGTACGTAATCGTTGGCGGAATAGAGGCCGCCCCCTCCCTGCCGTGCTCCCCCCTCGTTTTCATCCATATATGGCTCACAAGATTGAGCCGCGATCTTCAGTTACCCTTGGGCCCGTTCGAGAAACGCACTGTTGCAGCCGGACCACAATCCCGCCCTCCCTCTTTACAGCGCATTCATGCGCGGAAGAGGCTACTGGTCGTGGCGCAGCCCTAGCGCGGTGCTCTCCAGCTGTGCTCCTTCTCGGTGATGTAGAAAATGGTTCCCGTTCACATCAAACCCCCCCCTCCTCTCTCTCTCTGTCTCTATCGGAGTGTGTGACGCGCTCATGACGGTAACGTGCCACCCTGTCGCTACACAGCTGCCTACATTGAAGACAGGAAAGCTCTCGCTGGACGGGTAAACGAGAGTACCCACACGCCTGAAGCTCGTACCACACAAAGCACGTGATAAGACGACGGCCGAAGCTCCCGAGGCAAGTCTCGCTCCCCTGCGTGATTTGTATCGGCCTCAGCACGAGCGAAACGACATCGAGCAGCATTCGGAAGCTCTGGAGCGGAGTATGGTCACGGAAAGGAAACACGCGGATTCAGGGACTTCTGAAGAATACAATGCTCGCCTCTTCAGTTGCAGGGCTGCCATGGAAACCAGACGGGATCGACGTAATTCCGCGTGAAATAAGGTGGGATTAGGATACGTGATCAGGTAATAATAAATACGAAAAAAAAATAAATACATAGAATCAACAGCTATGCATCGAAGTATTTAGAAAATCATGTACGTCGACCTTGACTTCTTCTTGGTCTCTTCTCGGTCGACCCTTTCTTTTTTTATCTGTGTATGCGACCCTAAGTCTTTGCATCTGGAGCTCCACCATAAGAACAAGAAAGAATTCAAAGGGACATTTTTTCCCTCTACATTACTTGAAAAGTCTTCGGATACATTTTACTTTTGGTTCATGCAGCCTTTAATGTTGCAGGAGCTTAGATTCGCCTGAGGTCTGTACTTATACCATTACGGCAAATGAAAGTCCGCTGCCACTTCGAATGACTGATGTCGTTTATAATGGCGAGTCCTACATTTAAAGCTGCTGCTATTTTTCGTTGCTTAGTGCACAAGGCTTTTTAATGTACCTTCATATTTGCTTCCTTTTTTTCGCAGCGTTCGAAGAGCCCCTCTTTGTCGAGGTTGAAGAGCACAGTGCAGGACTGGGTACCTTTCACAAGAAACAGCTGGAGCGCTTGTATCGACTCGACGAGACGACGGCGTGCGATTTTTTTTACGTCCATTGGCATCGCGGAGAAGTGCCTCCGTTTGTTCCCCGGACAAATTGAAGCATCGAACGCGTACGCGGCGTACATCATGCTGCCGGGCTCAATTTTGATCCCTAAGGCCTCCCCCTACAAGGACGTCCTGGAGAAGGCGTAAGCAGCTCCGACGTCATAGGGAATATTCCACTTCAAACCGATTCTTTCAAGATTTTTGTACCTTCATAGCGCAAAAATCAGAGCATCTACAAAGCCATTACTTGATACAGACTGAAATATAGGGCAAGATTTGTGCCGACTTGAAGAACATGCAAGATATAGGGCTTGGGAAAAAGCAGTGGTGTAACGTTAGGTCCACGATATCACTGAATGAGAAAAGTAAAATGAGCACATTACTAACCAAATAGCGGACAAACCCCGTAAAAATCAAGGAGTAGGCAGAGGGACTGATGTTAGAGAGAAAAAAGAAACAGTTGAGCACTAGACTACGAGCTCATTGTTAGGATCAGGAGAATGAAATATACCCCAATTAAGGTTTATTTAAAGGCGGCTACAGCCTTTGCAGGTACGACATTACTACAACACGCAGGCAAGCACTCGCAACTATAAAACACCTAAGAAAGGAGCGCCAGGGCAAACATGTCTTGAAAACTTAAGGTCAGGCCTGACGGACTGAATTCTCACCATTTGCCAAGAAGAAGAGAAAGAGGCTACATTCAAAATTATGACAATAAAAAGGATTGAAAGAACTTAAAATCAGAAGAGCAGAAATCCTGCAAGCACAGAACTTTGGCACTAACCAGTGGTATGCATCAAATTAAGAAAGAAGAGTCACTACCAGTTTCAATTATATCATAATGGGATGAGATTCCTTCCACACGCTACTGTACATGATGCAAAGAACCCATGCAACAAAGCTTTGACGTAGTTCCAATGAATAAATTCAGATCTGTTGGGTATGGAAAAGCGGCATTGGTAGACTTTTTAATAATGAGGACAGGGAAACCGACCGGAAACGGGATGAAATAATTGTGCTTATCAAAGATGGCAGCAATACTTTTCTCCAAACAGACGTGAAAATTGAAAACGCGATGTCGCGTGACTTCGGGAATACGAGAAATACTCAATATTGTAACATTGCGTATAGATAAAAAAGAGCATAATATGAAATTGGAATATCACGCTCACTAGCATGATTTCAGTCATCTTCAAAACACGACTGAAAGCGATACTTAGGAATTTACCATTTCACTTTCCGCACTCAATAAATTGCAAACTGCGAATTCTCACCCATATGTACGGCATTTATATATTTCGGAAGATCTTCAGGTCAGGGACAGACGCTACTCAAAATTGAACTATTGTGTATCCGAGGAGTAGAGATACGTTAACGTTAGAAAATATCTGGAATGATTCTAAACCTTTATCAAAGAAACTTAAGGTCAGGCCTAGTTTTCCCTCTTGATTTCAATACGTGCTTTACACACGCATCGAAAATTTTAAACCGAAATTCGATAGCTGCGACAATAAGCGGACAATATCAGCCAGGTCTGGTTTGCAGATAACATTATCCAGTTCGGCTGTGCCACTGATCTGCAATTTAGGGCGCATGACAGCGCATCGAGCGCAATGGTCGAGTGAAGTCACTGGAAGTAAGCTGCCTTGTGCCGCAAGCCGGCGCTTTGCCACTCACCAGTGGCACTTCACATGCACGCTATCGCGGCTTCTTTTGTTGCATAATATACCTGCCGTTAACTACCCAAGGAGGCCGGATAAAAAACTCCCACTTTCCCTCGAAAGGCGAGGCACTGATTGCGATAGCAAATTAGTGGACAGGTATACGGAGCAAGCATGGTAGTTTTATCGGCCGTATAAACTTGTGAACATAGGCATGCCAACTTAATTAACAGGCATTCTGTCGAGAGCGCACAATCAAACATGCACACATCTCTCTTGATGAGCGCGGAAACTAAGTGTCAGAACTCTGGCTTGAGGAAACGCGGCAGCAGCAGCAAAGTGATATTTGTGCTGTCTATAGATTCGTAAAGGAAAATCAGGCATCCACCCGTTCGTAGGAATTGCTACAAAGAAAACCCAAACGGGTTCCTAAAATAAAAGCCTGACAGATGAAGAAACAACAACGGTGGTACTATGTCTATAGCTCGAAATTAGAGTGAACGCCGCGAACACACAGCTAGGAACACAAGCTAGGAGTCGCCAGTGCACCTAGACTCTGCCCCAAACGCTGATCGCTCTCACGAAGGAGCCGCGACCGTGCGCGGCCGCCACATATACAGTGAACTCTCACTTGAGTGAACTTTAAGGGACCCAAGGAAATAATTCACTTACCTCAAAGTTCACTAAACTGAAAATTCGACGCCGCACTTCCCCTGGATTCACCTACGCCCCGCAGGGCGAGCGGCATCAAGCAAAACATTGTGCATTTCAGTAGGCTACGGTGGTGGTGAATTACGACGAACGTTTAATGTCTTTAATCCAAACATTCCTTACTGCCTTGCAAATAACTAAGATGATGTGGATACACGAGCAACGGAATTAGCATTCGTGAGTCGAAGGCTGTCTCCGAGTTGTTCAAGGGTATAACTATGGACGACGTTGTCACAAAGAGGAAGAGGACTATAAAAAAATTACAAAAGATTAGAAAAAGGGAATCTCGGCTGAAGCGCGTATAGCCAACACCCTGAAGTTGTGACTGATAGCTCACCAAAAGTCTCGCAATGATGTGCATACAAACAGTGCCTTTAATCGCACTGCCACGCAATTGTGTCATGTGAGTGCAGAAACTGTACGTGCAGTATGCGACAGAGTGGACGGAAGAGAGTGCACAATATAGATCGCTGGCAAATATTTTGATCCTGTGTTGGGCTTGAAGTAAGAAGGCGCAAATTATTATTTATCTTGAAATCATGGTATTTAATGACGATTTGTTATTGGCATAATTTTATGCACGAGTCATTCTCGTGCCAGAATCATATTTCGGCCAAAATATATGACGCACCATTTTGAAAAACAACAAGCACAGAGCCACGGCGGCCACATTTCAATCTGGGCACAATGCGAAAATATACGTGCACTTAGATTTAGGTGCACGTTAAGCAAGCCCAGGTGGCTCAAATTTCTGGTGTCGCCCATTATGACGTGCCGCATAATCAAGGCGTGGTTTTGGCAAGTAAAACCCAAGAATTTATTCAATTTAACAAACACGAAGCCCGAGAAGGTCCCGGTGATCAAAAGCAATCGAGATGCTTTATAACCAGAGCTCTTCGTCGACCGATAAAGCTCTGCTCGTCTGACTCTCCACCAAATCAGGCATATCTATGTGTGATACAGAGTCCTTACAAACATTATATCGCTAGTCAGTATGCAACATCAAACATTTTACGCTATAACATTACACTATGCCAAAAAAAAACTAGCATTCGTTGAGAAAAACAAAATCTAGAAAGCAAGCAAGACTATGAAACTCTAAGTACAGCAAGAATATACGTACACTGTTTGCATGCAGAGTAAATAATTGTAGACAGTAATATTCTAATACTCCAGTATAGCTTAAAAACTAGATTTCGAAATTCCATCAACTACTGATAATTGCGACATATTTCAATTCGGTATTGTTTTCAAAATAAAAATATTTTTTTAGGAGCCCTGTGTAAGAAATTATTTTTCGTACTTTACGGATATGATCTGTACGCGCAGATATCTTTTACAAATACCATAGGCGTCAGAGCGGGAAATTACGTCTGTGCCTAGCTGCTTAAGGGGAGTCTCTATAGGTGGTGCTTGTTGAGGGGCTGACCATTTCCATATGTAATTCACGACGTTTGTTTACGAAGGTTGACGTTGGGGTCATTTATATGAACAGGCGATGAATGGTGGTACTATAATATACAAAGAAGTTTTCGTACGATTCATGTTATTACTTCTTCATCAAATCAACGGTTTATGTTTTATTCCTAAATACATGTATTTATTTGAAAAAAAATATATATTAGGGACATGTGCCGCAAGGCACATTAGCGATCTGATTGTTGAAACAATACGGAAAAGGCGGGTATCTGCCGCTGCCATGGAAATCAGTAGAAATCTGTATACACTCGCGTCGTCGGAGCATCGTAGTCAACTGCAGTGCTTACTTGTTATTAACACAAAGAAAATTTCCAGAAGTTTCTGATTCGTCTACCTAATGCTACTCTGCTTAGTGCAGAGAGCTTTCCTCCAAATTTAAACTGATTCCTGCTTCCTGCTGATCGTACTAAATTTAAGGCAAGGGTGCTGCAAGAAATGTTCTTTTCGTATGTAGCCATGGCGGCCACGGGGGCGACATTTTGGAGGGGTTGAAATGTAAAATGGTCCATGTCCCGTGCATTCTGGGCATGTTAAAGATACCCAGGTGGTCAAATTTTATCCAGAGTTCTCCACTACCACGTGCCTCATAATCAGAATGTGGTATTGGCACGTGAAACTACAGAATTTTCGTTTTTTCGACTGATGTTCACGTTACAGGGCAATCAGTATGATGGAGGCAGGACTAATCGACCAATTCAGTAATCGTTACTGGTACCGTGTTCTACCAGTGACAAACAGCACTCCCGCAGAAGACGTCTGGCAACCGCTCGAGATGAAGGAATCACTGCTGCCGTTCGTCATCCTAGGCTCTGGTCTTTGTGGGGCTTTGGGGGTGTTTATATCCGAAATGTTCTGCGGCATTGTGAAGAAATGGCAACAGCCGTGACCGCTATGCATCGCCTACAATGAACAATCTTGAAAGTGCCAGTTAAACACTCACTAGCAATTTTTCGCTCAGTTCAGTGCTAGAAAAAAAAAACTATTTTGGCCAATAACTATGTTCCCGCGCACTTCACCTATGAAAACATGCGCTTATAGATTACCGCTCACTTACAGCGCCGATTTTGAAAGCTGCGACTTTTTCATGTTCCCCGCGGGTTTAGAAAATTCCTTCTCTCCTTTCATAGCGTTTCGGGATCTCGTGTGCACAAATCAAAAGTATTGAGCCAGCAAGGGCCCAGGTGCATCTTGGAATACTAAAGCCATAATGCAGGATTTCAATATGTAGTTGGGCAGAAGGAATTGGTAGGCGTATTCGCAATGGAGACTGACCTCTCGTGATTCGTATAAGTATGGAAAATCGAAAGCCCAGCAATTGCTCCGCGGCGTACGATGTAACTTCCTTGCAAAAATATTAGCGCAGAAGCAAAAATGAATGAAAGGCTAAACCGCTTACACCACCTGTAATACTCTTCCGAAGCGAGTGATGTTAGATATCAATATCTGATTTCAGAATATGTAGCACAATGTACGAGGCTGATTCCAGAAGAGATCAGCACGGGTCCGAAAATTCACATCTTACATTCCACTGAATCTTTTCTATTTTGTGCGCATACCACTCTGTGGCACAAAAATGAGCTTGGTTTCTTTACCAAACGAATACTTTTGGAAGAAAGCAATATCGAAATTCTTCAGTGCGAAGGCGCCATTTTCTTGCAACAGGGATTTTTCACAAATTCACAATGTGAAATACAAAGTATTACGGCTACAAAGAATATATTTCTGTCCGTAAAACGTATACGTAACGAACGGTCAACTAGCGTTGTTTGAGGTTACTATGCTACAGAAATGTTTTGCAAGAATTCCTTAATTTTATGCTTTTCAGAAGTTGCTGTATTTACAGTTTTTTATGCTAGACCGATGAACGTAGGCTTTTGAAATTTGGCAGGCTATAGAGCTTAACCTATTCAAAAATTTTGTTCTCTATTGTTCACAAATTACCACTTTTATAATTTCCCTCAGATGGGAAGCTTTCACGAATATGAACACTGTTTGAAAAGAAGATAAGGAAAGCATCGCCAATTTTTCTCAATACCTCTTAAGCAGCTGTTCATAGATGCTGCAAAAAGAACATTAAAAACACATTTCATTGTTTTGTTCGTAATTACAATATAGGTGAGAGAAATGGGAGCTTCGCCAGGACGCAGCAAGGTGCTAAGAAAAAGGGACATCGGGGTAAAAAAAAACATGCACATGCCTCAAACTTGCCTAAAATGAACCGTGAGTGGGACAGAAAGGATATTTTGGTGAAGTAGGGGCGCTATACGGTAAAACTACTCCAAACTTTTATATTCCAATTCTGCTATCAGCCCTCCATGATTGGTCAAAAACTTTTTTTTTCGACCACACCCACTTCACGTGTCTGTCACGCGACGTCAAGAAAACCGCGATACCTCCCCATCTGAATGATGTCTACACACTGATTATGCATGATTTGACAGAAAAAAGAAAAACAGTCATTTTTGACTCGACCCCTTTGTGCCATTAGCCTTCGGCTATAGATAAAAAGTTTTCGAGCTGCACCCACTTCACCTGCGGTCACGCGACGTCACAAAACCGCACAAACTCACCGCGTCAAAGTGGCGTGTTCGCGATAAAGATGCATTATTATGCCAAACAAAACTGAATTTTCTTCGGAATAGCCGCAGGCTGCCCCGTTCCGACAGGAATAAAAGATGGCTGCCGCCGATCGTTGAGACGCTGGCTACTCGCACCTGCCGGAGAGCATGGGTGTATTTGCGCATAATTAAACTTCTTGCGTGGCCGTGTAACGCTTTCGAGGCGTTTCGGCACGTTTACCACCTCATCCTGCTTACTCTACTTTGCTGAGGGTCAGTTTTAGCGTCATTCTTAAGCTTCCGTTGCACGCCGCCGTCATTATCGACCAGTCACCACAAGCTAAGTAAGGGAACGCCGACCAATTGTAGACGCCGGCACCACCCTCTTCATCCTGTTATCGATTTCCAGTGCACTGGCTCTGCCCCAGTGAATCCTTCTCCACTTGAGCCTTCTCCTCGACTCTTGTCAGCCAATTAGATACGACAAGCCGCTCAGTGTAGGCAATTTTATTCGTTTTTCAAGCAAACAAAAGTGACCTCCTATGAACGAGGAGAGAGTTTGATTGGTCTGTTCAGACAACCCTGCGAGTGACCGCCAGGTGCTTGCGTCGGTGGTTACGCAAATTTGACGTCAGGAGATTGGAATAGAAACATATTGGAATAGTTTTAGGTTGTAGGGCCTTCGAATTATGATTTCAAGCACGCGGTTCCACAATGTCTAACTTTTTGAAGTAAATTTCTGCATAAATGCTTCTCCTTGGCCATATTTAAGCCAACATTTTGTTCGCGCTTTAAGATGAGGCAGTTTCGCCCGAAAGGCGAAGCATCGACTGCGATAGTAAATTCCTGCACATCTGTACTGAGTAAGGATAGTAGCTTTATCGACCGTATTAGATTTTTTACATAGGCGCACTAACTAAATTACCAAACATAGTGTCACGCGCGCAGAAGCAAGCATAAACACAGCTCGCTGAGCGCGGAAGCTCTCTCTCATAAGCTGGATTGAGGAAGCGAGGCAGTAGCAGCGAGTGAACCCAGAGCTGTGTCTCGCATCCCGCCCCCCCCCCTTCCCCCAATGGGAACTAACCCACAAAAACACACCACGCGGCGGACCGCGTCCCTGTCGCGGATGGCTTTCCAGATAAAGCGGCGCAAGGTTGCATGGCCGCTAGTGCCGCACGGAGCAGAACGCACCCCCTTTCCAACCCACTGCGGTACTTATCTCCGTCGCAGATGGCTTTCAATATACAGCTGCCCGGAAGGGCGCGCGCGGCCGCCCAGGCAGAGCAGGAGTAGAAGGCGCCCCCCTCCCCCTCACTTTCTCTCCCCCGGAGCCTTGCAGGTGACGGAAGAAGGCGAGCTTGCCCCCACTTTCCACCCTTTCGTGTGCGAGATTGAGCCGCGATCGCACGCGCGCTTTCACTCAATGTTGTTGTCTCTCTAGACTTTATGCGGAATCTGGCGCCGACGCCAACGGCAAGAAAGCACATTGGAGTGTGCATATAATTGCTATCGCAGTGAATCCTCTGCAATTCAGTAGAGAGAAGTCTGGGATAATAGTATATAATTAAGAAAGGGGGGAACCGTTGTAAATACAAGGCACTAAGATTGATCACGTTGAAAATACAAGTATTTGGGCATATGGCTAAACGAAGGCTAAACTTACTTCGAAGAACATGAAAAAATATGATTGAAAAAGTGAAAAGGAACTCAGCTGTACTCAAACACAAGGCACTGTGCAACTATAATAGGTACTAGGTGGTTAGACGGGTATGCAAAGGGCGTATGGTACCTCGCCTGACATTCGGAAATTCAGTACTGTGCATGAAATCGGAAGTTCAGGCATGCATGGAAACACGACAGAGAAGTGTAGGCAGGTTGGCCTTAGGAGCGCACGGGAACACCCCTAATGAGGGAGTGTAGGGAGACATGGGATGGACATCATTCGAAGGTATAGAGGCACTAGGTAAGCTAAAATATGAACAGAGACTCTCAGCGCTGGGGGAATAAAGGTCGGTGGGAAAAGGGGTACAAATATCTATACATGACGAGTTTGAACCCAAAGTGGACACTCAGAACTAGGAAGCTGAGGATTAGATACCTACAGCAGAGGGAAGAGGTCCAACGTGGTTCTAGTGTGGGAAAGGAGGTGAAAGAGACGGAGAGAAAAAGGTGGGAAGAAAGGATGCTCTGAAAGCCAGCGCAAGCTATATAGGACACAAAACAGGAGATAAAGAGAGAACTCTTATCTGATAACTCGCGGGGCAGCTAACTATTATTT
The DNA here is from genome assembly GCF_050947875.1 of Dermacentor variabilis. Lineage (NCBI taxonomy): Eukaryota > Metazoa > Arthropoda > Arachnida > Ixodida > Ixodidae > Dermacentor > Dermacentor variabilis. Next base: position 91,230,596 of record NC_134578.1, read on the forward strand.
GAAGCTAGGACGGCGGTTTTGAGAACCTCAAACATACAGGGCTAAATTTGAAGACGTGGACCTTTTATGCACAGCTTGCGGAGCCGAAATTGAGACCACAGAGCATATGGTGCTGAGATGCACAGACCTTCGCCCGGTTCTGGCTGAGAGAACAGTCACATATAGGGAAGGGGCATTTGGTTTTCCCGGGGAAAGAGGGCAAACAGATGAGAAAAGAGTAGCAGTAACGAAGGCGAGGCTAGAGGATTTGCGGAGGAAGTCAAGGGAGAGATAATACCATAAATCGGGGAGCTAATATTTTTTATACTATTCTAGATATTTATTTTGGAGGGAAAAGGCGCGTGAAAGCTAGTATAAGGAGAACGGAATATAAAGAATTTAAGGAATATAGGAAGGGGAGCAAAAGGCTAGGTGGCGCCAGCCGCCGCCCGTTACAAAGGGTGTAGCCGCCATCCAATCATCTATTCATCCTTCCACCCATAGAACGAGTTGGTAGAGTGTAGTAGAATGGGGATGGGGTCCACGGGAGGGGGTGGTGGACGGAGAAAGTGAAGCAAAATACGTTGAAAGTTTCTGGCGGTATGGACGCAGGGTTAAACAGAAGAAACTACTTACACTGCAGCTGTTTCGGGTGCGCTGACAGTGATTAAGTGTCAAAGTCGTCATGACAGTCATGTGACAGTCATGTGTGTTAAAGAGCTTAGCAATAGCCATTTCAGTCTGAAGTTTCAGTGGGAACCGCCGCATGTTGGACTTGCAGGTAATGAAGCTGCAGATGAAGTTAAGGCTGCCAGTCAATCACCTCTTATGTAAAGATAAGGCACTTCTGAACACTTTGTATGTCACCTCACGATCCAAGAGTGGTTCAAAGAATCCACAACGCGGAAGATACACGTTGTTTCATAGAGTAAGAACTAACTCTGCAGACACCCCAGCTTGGGCGTTCAAGGTTGGAGAAGCTTCTCTGCTCCGCACTCAATGTGACGAAATTGGCGACGCAGAACTGTTCATCTAGTCCTGTCAATACTTCAAGGAAAAGATAAACGCTCCAGTGGAGGCCTTGAAAAGAAGAAACTTTCCTTATGAGTGCACGAAATGAGTAGTCTTTCCAAAAGCACTTAAGTTCGGAGAGAAGTGTCGCGTTTCTTTCGAGCATTTCTAAAAAAGACTGCGAACATTCCGTCAAGTAGTCCTAATTGTTAGGGACTGTGAACTTCTGGTTATTTAGTAATCTTACATCCTTTTTTTTTTAAACAGGTGGTCTAACAGGGTAATCGCTGGCCCTATGTGCTAGCTAAACTTGCCCTAACCAATGCCGTCTCCACTTCCACCACTGCATCGTAGGTTATACAATGGCGTTTCTGACGGAGTCATGGCCAGTACGACCGTTTTGCAGACGTTTACCAGCCGTAAATTCTGTTGGTTGTGTACATGCACAGGAAGTTCACCTTTAAATCTGCAGGGAAAAGGGAACTACAAACCTAGAATAACAGAAAGAACAAATTATCTACGCTGTAATCTATGTACACTTGCTCTTTTAAAAAATGAATCATGTAAACGTTGCTCTTTTGACGTATATTTATTGCATTGAAGCGGTTGAGTACTGTACCAAACACAATTTCATGCATAAATATTACTCATAACACTAAAGTTGCTTTCTGCAGCAATCATGGTGAAGTTAGACAAGTCAGAAACATATGCACCTTCTTTTTACACACGATGTACCCTTTTTTAATACCTTGCTGCATTCTGGCGAAGCGCTCATTTCTACCACCTATATTGTCATTACAAACAAAATATTCCGACATGTTCTTAATGTTCTTTTTCCGGTGTCTGTGGACCGCTATTTACGAGATGCTAACATAAGTTAGCAATGTTCTTTTTAGTTTCATTTTTAGATAGCGTTAATTTTCTTGAAAGCTTCTTATTTGAGGCCAATGGTAAAAATGATGATTTGTGGTATAGCAACAATATTCAACAAAATTGTTGAAAGGGTTAAGGTCTCACAGCCCACCCACTTACAAAAGGCTACATGCATTGGTTTATTATATGTAAATTCGTAAATATGGCAATTTTTAAAGAATGTATAAAATTAAAAAATTTTTCTAAAAGACTTCCGGGTCACACAGTAACCTCTAATAATGCTAGCTGACTCTTCATTACCTATAAGCTTTATACAAAAAAGGTCATTCTTTGTAGCCGTAGTATTTTCTACTTCGCATTGTTGTGAACTTGCGAGAATGCCCGATTGCATGGAAATGGCCTCACCAAACTGGAGAATTCCGGTATTTCTTTTTCCTCCTAAAGTATCAATTTGGCGAAAAAGCCAAGATCACTTTCGCGCTACGGAGTGATATACGCATCAAATATAGGATATTCAATGAAATTTAAAATAGGTATTTTTGAACCCGTGTTCATCACCCGTGGAATCACGGGTGCGTCAGCTAAACGAATCAGAAAGGATGTATTAACATAATGTAGAATGTAGATTGCATATGTAACGGGCATGCTTCGGTTGTTGATAAGATATGATGCGATAAAACAGAGCTTTAGTGGACAGCTGTACTTAAATGCATAGCGCACAACGGCTACTGGTTTAGATGACATACAAATGAAAATGTTTTGGTTCAGGAATTGGGAAGCTGACTGTCCAATACGTCTTAGGACGTAGGAGACGTTAAAGAAGCTGTGTCACAGGCAAAACACACAATATAATTGTGCTCCCAGCTGTTTCCTTTTTCAATTTATATAATCGAATCGCTTCTCACTCAACCCGCAGATTGATTGGAGTTAGAGAGATTCAACAACAAAGACACTTCGCATTGTTGTATATGCATTCATATGGACTTAAGATCAGATCGTCATAACAGTGACTGTGTACGCAGTTTGTTCGTGCTCGTCTCTCTTTCTCTCCCCCTCTTCCCGTCTCTTTTTCTTTTCTCTCCCTTAACCCTTCCGCCGACCAATCCGAACTACCTCTATGTAACCTTTCTGTCCCTCTATGCATCATCTCTCTCGCTCTCTTGTCTGTTCTTTCAGTGAAACTGAAGTACGCTTTAATGCCGACACGTTCTTTGAAACGTGATTTGTCTCGGAGGAAGATGTTTGCTGAGCTCTGATGTACCAAGGACACTATCTCAACCATATTATAAAGCAGAGTGGTGCTGTTTCTATGTTGACGTAGACGGCAAAGCACTCTAAGCCGATTTCTCATTTTACTTGTATTTCTCCCAATTGCAAAGTGTTTACGAATAAATGTGAGACGTGAACTTGTTGTGTGTGCTATCGACTCCCTGCAAGTGAATTTTCCCGTTTTGTGTCACTTATAGGCACATTTTAAAAGTATGTGGACATAAATAATTATCAGCATAATATAGGTAAGGACTTAATTCGGCAAGCTGAACAAAAATAAGAGAACTTGAGATTTCGAATCACTTTTAAGTGTGCGCCTTTAGTAAACGTTATGAACGCACCCGTGAGGCTCCAAAGAACAACATGCGCTCTTTTGAGTCTCTCCATGGTAAATGTTGCCACCCTTAAAGTGAAATTAGTTGCTATTGCTGGGGTTGCTAGTGAACATCTGTCTGAAATTATCTGCGTAAAGTTAACATTAGGCTACCCTAACATTGCAAGAAACTTTTTTCACAGACTTATCAACTGAAAAACCTTGCATACATTTAGGGATCGCTTGTACAGATTCAGTGGGAACCCGATGGCCGAGGAAAGTGACGCCAACGCTGTTGCTGTTAGCTGCTTGACTCTTTGTCTTAAGCCCAATATTCACCTTCGTTTGCTTGCAAGCCCTTTGCACGTTCAAGAAAGTGTCACAAGTAATGGATAACAAAGGAATTACTAGAGGTATGTAGCAATGAGGCCAATTATTTGAGTCCTTTATAACCAGCTAATCCCCTCGAAATCTTAAGATGTACAAAAAATGCGGAAATTTTATAGCGAAGAAACTTCGTTAGACTAAGCATCCCTATCTCTTCAACCTGTATAACTCGTCCCAGGGATGCGCTGCAGATGTCTGGAAGGTACTTAATCCGACGCTTGGTAATTGACCAGTGCCAGTCAATATAATCCAGTCAATCCCCAGTGCCAGTCCAGTGCCAAGACCAGTGCCAGTCAATCAAAGAATAAGAATGGGCTGGAGTGCGTTTGGCAGGCATTCCCCAATCATGAACAGCAGGTTGCCGTTATCCCTCAAGAGAAAAGTATATAATAGCTGTGTCTTACCAGTACTCACCTACGGGGCAGAAACCTGGAGGCTTACGAAAAGGGTTCTACTCAAATTGAGGACGACACAACGAGCTATGGAAAGAAGAATGATAGGTGTAACGTTAAGGGATAAGAAAACAGCAGATTGGGTGAGGGAACAAACGCGAGTTAATGACATCTTAGTTGAAATCAAGAAAAAGAAATGGGCATGGGCAGGACATGTAATGAGGAGGGAAGATAACCGATGGTCATTAAGGGTTACGGACTGGATCCCAAGGGAAGGGAAGCGTAGCAGGGGGCGGCAGAAAGTTAGGTGGGCGGATGAGATTAAGAAGTTTGCAGGGACGGCATGGCCACAATTAGTACATGACCGGGGTTGTTGGAGAAGTATGGGAGAGGCCTTTGCCCTGCAGTGGGCGTAACCAGGCTGATGATGATGATGATGGGTGGCAAAAACTTAGAAGGTATTCTGGTTGGGCGCCAGCTGGAAGATTGTTAACAATCATGCGTTCTATTTGTTCTGGTCAAAACACTAGCGCAAACCCAAAGTACACGAACTCTCGTACTGATTAAACCTTTTTTCATAAACGTATATAGGAAAGCGAAGTTATGGCTTACGTTCTGGAGTTAAGCAATATTAAGGCAACTGATGCATCAGCATTTCCAGTTACCTTAGCGAAACAGGTCACTGATGTTCTAGCACCTCATCTCACACAATTATTCAACCTAATTTTGCTTATATGATTTTGTATCTAACATGTAAACTGCAAGAGTTACATGATCAAGACAAAAGGAAAGAAAATTACATGGTTGACTACAAACTAATATCGACTTACCTATTTTCTATAAAAGTTCAGATAAGCTATTTCAATACGTCTGACAGAATTTGATGACTACCACAATTGCATGAATTCGCCACAATACCGTTTTCGTAAAAAATAATAGATGTTTCTCCCGAAAGGCGAAGCATCGCCTGCGAGAGCAAATTAGTGGACAGCCATACGAAGTAAGGATAATAGTCTCATCGGCACTATAAGCTTGTGCACAGGTGCACTAAATTAACAAGCACGAACACATCTGACTCGGTGACCGCGGACAGTCACCGTCGAAATGTGACAGTCACGGTCTTCCTAGTTTCCTCGTTGGTGCGACGAAACTAGGAAGCAGCAGCGAACGATGTGACATTCGTGCTGTCTATCGCTTCAACGCAAAGCGAGCGCCGGTAACACACAGCACGCACCCAGCTTGAAGCAGCACGATTTGATGCTGCTGCTGATGGTGATGATTGATTGGCATCCCCTTTGGAACGGGGCGCTGACAGTCACCTAGGCTGCTTGGTCTGATGAGGTAGGCTGTACATTTTTTTCATTGTAGAGTTCTTGTATACAACGCGTTAATTTTATTTTTCATCCTCAAGACAATCCATTACTCTCGGGGTCAATCCAAGGCCTCATGACGCGGAGAACCCGGCGAGCTTCCGGAGTTAAAATCGGATCGCGAGAAAACCCACATAACCAAGTGATGTCACGTCCTCGGCGCTAGATCTTCTGGGGCTCGCACTGCAAAATTCAATGGTGAGCCGGCACGGCGGCGGATGCACGCCGTGGCCCACTCCCAAAATTAGATTAAGGTAGGCTATTGGCCATTAAGGTGTCTTGAGGGGGAAATAAAGTGAATTGAGACGGATTAACATTCGTACAAGTTAGAGCAAGGTGCATTAAGGTGAATTAATGTTGGTGCAAAATAGAGCAATGTGGATTAACTTCGTAAAAATTAGACCAAGTTATATTAAGGTGCATTAAGGTAGGTACAGATTTGAGCAGGATGGTTTAGGTGGAGTTTTAATTTAAGCTCATGTTTAGACAAGTCGAAATGCTTTAGCATTCAGATCACACAAGGATACGTAAGTGACTGTCATCTTTCTGTGAGTGTTCTAATTTTGTAAGTAAGGTACTGTTGCGTGGCATAACACGCAACACTGCCTTACTTCATGGCTAGCCGGTCCTCGAGCCATCGCGAAATTGTGAAACGAGCACAAAGTTTGCAAAGCTCTCGCGCGTCGCAAGTGGCTGGCCGCCCCGGCGAACTGAGTGATGATGACGCGGCGCTCCGCTAAAATTAGCGGCGCTGCAACTCCGGCGATATTTATCCATATGATGGTGATAGATTATTTAGGTTCCCGACACCTTCTTCTCACCCGTCTTATAGAAGAATTATTTCGCAAATTTGAAAATAAATATAAATGAGCAAAAAAAGTGCAACAACGAAAGCGAAACTTGACTAAGCACCCGAGCGAAATTATTCGTTTGACGTCATGGGTGTCTCCACCGGGGAAGGCGCGCAAGGCATGCCGGTCTTGCCCACTGGCAGCCAGGAGCAGACGCTCGGCTGAATTGTGACCACGCCGGATCTTCGGGTGACAATGTCAGCTGCACCAGCTCTTCGGATCTGTCAAATATTGGGAGGTATGATTCTGACAAATTCGATACCTATGAATCGCCGTTCGCATTCGACCCGCCACCACTAGAGCCAGCGCTCATGCGCTACATATTGTGCTGCAACATGAAGACCGAGGGTAGCCCAAACCACGGATTTTATACGTGCTGCTTGCTATTTTAAGTGTTATATGCCTTCCCAGGGAAACACTTCGCGTGCCTACTGTAAGATGTGGAACACGCCTTTCCGCGTTTGTATCTCGCAAAAACGCCGCTGGCAGTCCAAAGCACCGAACGGTGCATTTGTTCACATCGATCGGCAGGTGCATCGACCAGCGGTTATTCGCTTGAGATATAATACTAGCCGCTCATCGTTGACATCAGATAATGTTAGGACATATCAAAACAGGCAGATTTTCCGCATTCAAGCACCGTTGCATCACTCTGAATCGCGCTCATATGAGCTTCCACGCACCTTTGAAAGGAGGAAGCGGGGGGGAAGACTGTATACGGGAGCGTTATGCTGCCTACTTATGATTCTTCGTATTCTCTTCATGCCCACAATAGGTTTCCTAAAGTAGGCATAGATGAAGACTTTGCGCGTGTGATCGTTCATTTAGAGAACCCGCAGTTTTCTCGCGGAAACGCCGCTGCCAGTATAGACACCGTTGGCAGCTGAACGAGGCGGTTGTTTACGCTGCTTTATCGAAGGGGCCTACGCCCGATGCCCATTTGAGATACGAGGCAAGCAGTGCACCTCGCAAGCTAAATATTGAGTTGGCATGACAATACTTAAAGATACATCCATCTTGGTACTCGGATTTTTTTCTTTTTTAGGGAAGTGCTGGTGAGTGCGGCGGGCAGCTTTCCGTCGAAAACTCCAACTTACCGATGTCGATACTGCTCCGTGTCGTCACTTCTCGCTTATTGTGTGCACTGTACGAAATGAGGAATAGTTTACTTCAAATCCGCATGAGCAAAACTGAACCACAGAAGTAGTTTTCTTCATCCTCATGGCTTAATTAGCTTCAGGTCAGCCGATCAGGTCCGCGAGCAGCAGACGCATGAATTACGCGACTGTGACGTATAGGATTACCCTCGACTGACTGCGATCGGCATCGGCTCAAACTGTATGTGCCAATGGTGAGGGATCAACTTCGTGCAGCCTCATCACTTGCCTGTCGTCAGGGGCCGCTAACTCTTGTGGCAGCAGCTTCTCAGGCGCAGCACCAGCTCCCGAACGGCGGCTCCTCCGCGCTCTCGTCGCTGTCGTCTACATGATCCCGGCATGCTCTGAGTGGGACTCCCCTGACCTCATACACAATACTGTCTATGACTGAAGAGCATGTAGGGAAGGGGGTTGGAGGCAATTTATTAAATTCATTTGTAGAACATATGTGCAACTCTGAAACTTCATTTTTTGAGGACAAGCGGGAGTGTGCAGTAGGACGTACCCAGCGAATTCCATCGACATTCGTTCACCTCGAAAAATCGCCGGATTGGTGCTTTAACGAAAACAATTAGGCTGCGCATCTGATGTACCATGTGATTCACTTCTAAGCAATGTTACTGCGTACAGTTTCCCTTTAGCACCAACAGGCGGGGCAATAAATACCAAACATTGATTGAAGTAATATACTCGGCAATAGGGATCTGTTTCACAAGAAGGGTGTGACCTTTTTTCCTTTCCTCAACGATAATTACGTTTCTCCACAGGCACTTTTTTATTTGCTGGACATGACTTCATCAGTTGTTGTCCCAATTTTAGCAATTGCTTGCACATACCTCTCAGGCGTGTCTGGAGGGCGGGGGGGGGGGGGGGCATTTTACCCACTCTCAGAACTTGCGAGGGAGGGGGGGGGGGAGGAGAGCACAGCAGGTCATTTGCTCCTCCACTTTTGAAAGCGAGAATACGGCGCCTGGAGTCCCGACCAACATTGCGCGAGTCTACAGAAAGCCGTTTGTAACCCTGATAATGGGGCTCTACACCAGGTACAAGTAGAGTATCGGCCACATTGGTTCTTCAGGGCACTCTTAACAGGTACATATATAGAACCCAGGGTCAACTCAGTTCCCAGATGGTAAATTTCCCCACCTTTATTCGTATGCACTAGTATTCCAAGAATTGATCTAGGCATTGATTCGGTCTACTTGTTGTGTCGTACTAGGAATCTCAATAACACGATTGAAGTACCCAGTACTTTCAAGACTGCTTTCATTTATTTGGCAATTAGAGGTGTTCTCGCGGTCAAACTAGAGGCCGCACGAAGTGCATCCATCTCGCTGCGTTGTGACAGCTTGTGCTCGCGGTCGTCTAGTGAGATGTGTTTGTATTTACTTTGGCGTGCGTGACACGATGCTTGGCATAGGTGTATATACGGGCGTGTGTGGACAGGGAAGCGAAGCATGTCACTAACCTCCCCCCCCCCCCTACACACACGCTACTCAAAGCGAGCACTGCCGACTGCACACTGACAAATCCAACAAAGCAGCAGCTGATTCCCAGCGTTCCCTCATAATTGCGGCCACATAGGTGCAACTACATTATTACACATCCACTGCTTAGGCAGCTCGAATTGTCGTTCGGGAGTCACTGTCTCGTGCTGTAGGAGATAGCGCACGACCGGCTCCACTAAGCGGTTAAGGGTTACAGTACTTTACAGTGGCAGATGTCAGCGGGACGCTTCTGAAAAGCCTGCGTTGCCGAGAAAGCTGCCGCTGCGCAGTCCACAACAAGTTTTATCTACCATCCCTTACATCATCCTGCATTTGTTGGGGCCGTCTAAGCTAACCATCTTTGAAAACACAAAATCAAGTTTGCTTGTTATAATTCACGGGTATTTAATCAGTGTTGCCATTAAAGCGATATTGTCGCTAGATTTAGTAACTTTTTTGTCTGTTTACGGCAATGTTTTCCACTTAGCAATATCCTGGTTTCCAGTTACTCGAATGAACAATTGGCGATATCTTAGCGAGTTATAAGTTAGAAAGGTTGCCTCGAAAATGGGCTTCTAGAACGCAGTTTAATATTCAAAAGCTACATGTAGGCGGCCAAATGTTGCCGTACAACCATGGCCATGATGAACCGACGGATGCCTTCACATTGTGAGTATGCTTCACAGCATAGTGGTCATCATAGGCTTCACATTCTGCTCACAAAATTCAACCTCTTTTATGTTATTTCCAGAATCGATTTTTTATTTTATTATTTAGGAATACCGTAGCCCTCACTTGAGGGCCATTACAGGAGAGGAAAAAAATAGAAATATAAATTTCAACACCGACAATACAACGTTATACATCATTGCCAAACACAAATTACAGGGAGCCAAAAAATATACAGTATGAACAGAACAACAGTAAGCGTGATCAATTCTTAATTATCCCGTTGCCTGTAATACACTTCTAATAGATTATAAAATTCGTTAACATTTTGTGCTGTTACAGTGCAGTCCGGAAGGCCATTCCATATATTAATACACGAAGGAAAGAACGAGTATTGAAAACCATCAAGGCGTGCTGTATAAGGCTGTACACTAGCACTGTGGTTTAAACGCGCACTGTGTTTTAAAGGGGCGCAAATGTATGTTTTTTTGTTTATTCTTATTTGATTTCTGGTTACCTGGAAAAAAAATCTCATTCGTGGTTTTTCTCATCGTGTTTATAGCAATTCCAAGTCGCAACATTTCAACATGCCTGTTACAGAATCGGCTCTCCGATAACGCGAAAAAACAAAACGCACCGCGGTTCTCTGAATTTTCTTATTTATCTCGCAAGTACAGTTGGTGAGGGCTCCAAACTGGGGACCAGTACTCCGAAACCGGGCGAACAAATGTTTTGTATGCAACGAGCTTCAAATGTGTTGGTGCATGCTGCAACATTTTTCTTAAAAAGAACAGTTTGCTGTAGGCCCTAGAGCAGACCTCCTCCACTTGGAGGTGCAAGCACAAGTCATGATTAATGATCACCCCTAAGTACCTAAAGCTGCGTACATTCAACAAAGAGTTGTCACCAATTTTATAGTCAAAGGAAGGCGCAGTTTTCTTTCTTGTTATATGAGTAAACGTCGATTTCGAATAATTTATTTCCATTCCCCATTTTATGCACCAGTCATGTAAACCTTGGAGGCACCGATTAAATTTCCTTTGGTCGGTTTTATCTGCCACTGTCGTAAAAAGCAAACAATCGTCGGCAAAAAGTTTCATTTTAACAGGTGATTCCAGAACACTGGAAATATCATTGATGTAAATTAAGAAAAATAACGGCCCCAATACCGACCCTTGTGGAACCCCAGACAATACTTCTAGTGGATGAGACATGATGTTTTCAATGCGGACGGATTGTACACGACCACTGAAATAGGCTGCAATCCAGTTCACCATGTCTGGAACAATACCTGCGTTCTGGATTTTAAAAAGCAATTTACCGTGCGGTACCTTATCAAAGGCCTTTGCGAAATCTATGCAGATGATATCAATTTGTTCGCAGGCATCCAAAGCTAGATAAAAATCATGAACCGTCTCAATGAGTTGCGATATAGGGGATAATCCGCTTCGAAATCCTTGTTGTGACGAAAAGAAAAAGTTATTGGCTTCAAGGAAAACAATTATATGCTTTGCTACTGCATGATCTATAACCTTACGATTCACATAAGTAAGTGATATGGAACGACAGTTGCTAACTTGATTTCGACAGCCAGATTTAAATGCATTTAAACGGTGCGGTTCAGCGGTGTCCCTAAATCAACTGTATTAGTACACATGCGCAAGCGCGTCCGAGAGCTAATTTACCAAAACCAAATGACACAAATTTTGTATTCAGGTTCTAGAACACAGCAGGTAAGTAAGACATATCGACTGCGTAAAGAAAGTGTAAATATCGGAATGGCTGAGCTTGTTCACGAGCGACTGAACAAATCGCTTCCGTTTCTCATGGCTTTCGGACCAATCAGTACTTCGTAGTGGCTTTCAGGTAGATCCAGGGTGAACATCTGGTATTTAGCGTGTACAAAGCTGATGTAATTGTCATCGCCGTGTTTACATGAGGCGAAGTGCATTGCACGGAATCTGCTTCTCCGTCAAAAAGCACAAAAAAGTAACGCATAATTTGTTGACTAAGAACATTTTGATGCTAGGAAAACTACGTTGCTTGTGTTCTTTTGAGTCATGTGGTTTGTGTAAGTTTCCAATCTGAAGGCAATTAAACATTCAAGCTACCATAATGGATTATTTAAGTATTACAATAAATATTGTCATTTTTTAATGCAAATAAGAAGCATCGAATGCCTAATAGCTGAAGGCAGATTCGCATTTTTACACCAGGCATATTTATTTCACGTTTGTACTGAATAGGCAGTCAGCTATGCAGGGACAACTAGAATCAAAAACGTCACTGCAACGGCCATGAAAAAGCAGCACGAATGAACGATTCACATCTTTAGAGCCTGGTGGCAAACAAGCTTTCCTGTAATGAGATGCTGCTGTACGACTAACTATCCAAAAACGCAAAATAAATAGTTGAAAAAATGTCAGAATTTGTGAAAGAAGGAAAGGAAGAGCTCATGAAGTATTCGTGTGCACTAGACACAACGAAGGGCCTGTTCCAACGGAACAACGCTGGTTGTCACATAAAAGGTACAAATACCACATGATTAGACTGCAAGAAAGACGAGAAGCACACGAATTAGCAAAAATACCCGTTGTTTTGTAATTGAGGCAAAGAGGGGGAACCGAGGGGCCGGCTTTATAAAACAGTATTTTTGAAAGAACGCTAGTACATATTTGTAAGCCAGAAGCATATCAAAGCAACAGATAACGAAGAAAAGGAAAGCATAGAGGAAATTATTTGTTGTTTTTATTTGAAGCGTAAAAATAGGAAGCTAAAGTGAAATGACGGAAAAAACCACTTGCTCACTGTGAGGACAGAATCCACAACCTCCGCGTTACCCGCACGTTGCACTACCAATTGTGCTACGAAGACTGCAGTTCTTGCGTCCGTTCATTATTGGGAATTTATGTATGTGTATAAACGATCTAGCCCAAGGAGTGTGAACTAACGTCACACTTTCACCGCGAAACCGAAAACAACGCTTGCATTACGGATTTTGTTTCTGTATTGCTTCAAAATCTTTCTCGCTGTTTTAATTCTGATAATTGCATGATAAACTGATATACATGTTTACGGGTGCTTTCTGTCTATAGCGCAGGCCCTTACAACCTTAGGGATGTAAGCGTGAGTTACAGACCGATTTGGCACCCTTAAAGATTCTTGAAGGTGTAAGTTGGTTTACAATGTATAGTCCGCGACACTTTGTTCAGCAGGTGGAAAACACTAACCCGATTTTAACAGTTAGTTGCTGCGAAATATTTGGTTGGTTGCAATATTCGAAAATACCGAACAGTTTATATTGGAATGGGGATAAAATATTACACACCAGCTATTCGTATTCGAAAGTTCGAATAGTCGCTCAACCTATAGTAAATGCATTAGTAAAGCTAAAGCCCTTTATGCCCAGGTAGTAATTTACTGTTTTCCATCAGCTCTACGGACATTAGGCCAACACGAAACGTCTAAGTAAATGATTTACTTCTCATTAGTTGATATTAGAGTCTTTAGAACACCTACGTTCTTAAAATGCACCTGACACTTATAGCAAGGATAGTAGTGACTTAGCTCATGGGCCTCTTGCATTTCGCGCCTCTCCCGGCTGCTATCGGAGGGAAGAGCAGCGGCTACTCGCACGATTTGTGTGCAGGATTATCATAACAGAGAAAGTCCGCAAAGGACTACAAGCGCCCTGTTAAAGGTTAACATGTTTACTGCTTAGCAATAACAGTTTTATGCTTCCGATAAAGGACATGGTTATCGCATGCGTCATATGCACTGTATGTTCCCTTGCATATTTTTCGACAAATAATTTGGCGCTTTTCGATTATTTGAGAGTGTGGATGGGGCTGTCTTTGAGCACCTTTATTAAACGTGTGTGAGGATTGTTTCGTAGTACAGCCCTCTTGTTCTCCCCATCTCTAATGGTACTAAAATAGTGTTCGAGTTATAGGGACACTGCTTGCCTGTGAAAACTAACAACGTAAATGAATACAGACACGGGCACTATACAGATATAAAATTAGCACGTCAACAAAGCCTTACTGGTGCTGATACAGTCTTAGTCAAGTCCTGGTTGACCTCTCGGATATAAGTGGTACTCATCGGCGTGGCACATGTTTAAAGGCATATATGCGGCCTCGGAAGAAGGGCCATGCGTGAAAAAGTCATATACGCCAGAAAGAGCAGTGAAGATCCGCATATGAAAGATGATAAGAATGCGGTATGCACTTATGCAGCCAGTAGATTATGTCCCAAATATAGACGGCCGAGGACCCTGCGCTGCATTTCTTGCCACGGCTCCACTAAATTGGAGCGAATATTTAAGTTCTTTGCATCAGAAGCTGTGATTAGCAGCAGTTACATCTTACAAGAATAAGAATGTGTTATCTACAGTTATTGTTATATTCCGGTTCAATTACGGCAGAAGGTAACAAACGCTAACGGTTTTAGTTGCTCTTCAAAAGGTAGGACACCAAAACAATTACCATAGGAAGATGCTGCTCTTATTTTGGAATGGGGTACTTAAACTTATTCTTTGTCGTTATTCTTGCTCGCTTCGAACGCAGGTGATAGTACGTCATGGGCCGCCATTGGGTGTGTCGCGCTGTTCTTGAGATCGATGTTCACGCGCAGGTTTAGCTTATGCCACCCCACAGTTGCCCTGGTGGGAACAGAGCAAATTCTGTTCCCACCACCATATTTCGGAGAATTATTGTGGTCCCGCAAAATCTGAATTTTTCTGTTACTCGTATTTAACGCAGGGGATGGCTTCAAGCCACAAAAATCTTCAAGAAGAAAAGGAAAGCGTTTGTTGCAATTGAGTAAATGCGACACCTCTGCCCATATATTTCCCTTGGAGTTAGCTTTAGCTCAAACAAAGTTATGACGGGTGGCCATAGTGAAACTGAGTTCAATGCCGCATTCAAATCAAAATGAATTATAATTAGCTTTAGGTGCTACGGTACTTGCACGAACCTGCACATTTCAGAAAGTAGTAAAACACATAGTCCGAATCAAAGAGTTTGCAGACAACTCCACAACAAAGACACCCATTCCGTGCGGTGGCTCTACATCAACGCCGGACCGAATTGGAGTAGCAGAGGACTACTGTAAAATCATTATGGACGCATCTAATGCAGTGACTTCATCCCTTGTCACTATCGCGCTCCCGTCACCTGATGAGCGACTCGAAGTACCATTTACGATGCAAGAGCTTGACGCTGCGATTTCGGTTTCTCGACGCTCATCGGCACCAGGACCAGACGGAATCACATACGCTGCACTCTGCATTCTTGGCACCAAATCACGACGTCTTCTTCTATCTTATTATAATACGATGTGGGAGACAGGAAATCTTCCAGGTTGTTGGAAATGTAGTCGCGTTGTAGCGCTGCTTCAACCGGGGAAATACCTTAACGAGCTTTCCTCCTACAGACCGATCGCCTGAGCCAGTTGCGTCGGCAAAGTAATGGAAAGAATGGTCTTGTCAAGGCTGGAATGGTTTCTAGAGAGAAATAAGAAATAACAAGAAAGAAGTCACCGTCGGTTAGATGGTGCTGTTTTTCTGGATATTAAGGGTGCATACGACAATGTACTGCATTATGCAATCCTTGATTCACTGGAAGATCTGGACGTCGGTGGCCGGCTATATTCATGGATTGTTAGCTACCTCAGTGGCCACACGGTGTATATGTCGACAAATGGTGGTGACACCGGACAGTACCATATACATCAAGGTGTTCCACAAGGAGAAGTTCTCAGTCCAACTGTTTTCAATGTTGCATTGATTTGCCTTGCATCCGAACTTCCTAGCACGGTGAAGATAAGCGCATATACGGACGACATATGCATATGGACTCTGGACATCTCGTCCCCAAATGCGTGCTAGGCTTCAACGTGCAGTGACACTCACAGCTAAGTATCTGCGGCGTCAAGGCCTCCAACTCTCAACAAAAAAACGTTCCGTAATTACATTCACGCGAAAACAAATGACCAGGTATCCGATAATCGTTAACGGAGTAGCGATACCTACGGTTACACACCACAGATTCCTTGGCTTAGTCATAGACCGGAGATGATCTAGGTCAAGACACGTCGCCGCACTGAAGTCAGAGCTGAAGAGTTTTATTCATGTCCTTGGCGTCGTTGCAGGAACAAAATGGGGCCCCTCGGAGTCGTCATTACTCCAACTTTACCAAGCACTATTCTTAGGGTATATAGGGTACAGCATTCCGGCGCTCTCAAGCATGGGACTTAGCTGTGTGCGCGCTGGAGAGCATTCAAGATCAAGCATTGCGCACACGTTTAGGCCTCCCACGATCCACGTCAACCAATGGAACAATAACGGAAGCTCGTGCTTGTCCTATTGGGGTATACTTGCTCTGCGAGCCTCTTGGAATGTATCTTCGCGTGTTCACCCGACACAGGCACCATCCTCTGTCATCGCTCCCTGCCACCCAGCCAGGTTCCAGCTCTTCAAGGACAATATCGCACCATCAAAGCGTTTTGCCGTCGAGATTTTCTCCCGCCTGTATTCGAACAATACCCCCGTAGGTTCTGCCTAAACCTGTCGTTACATTGCAGATACCTGGAATTACTAAAAAGCCATCCGTTGCATCTATTCGCCTCAGGCAACTCACCCTGTGGCACATTTCCGCAAAGTACGGAGATCTGTACACGTGTATACCGATGGCTCTGTCACACCATATGCCTCCACTGCAGCCTTCGTCATTCCACATATGATCATCGCTCGGCGGTTTAAACTAGACCATAGCTCAACATCAACTGCCGCAGAACTTCTTGCTATGCGGTAGGCACTTCGATTTCTCTTCGAGGAGCCTCCTCACGCATGGCCGATATGCATGGCCGCATTACCGAGCCAGCTCTTCAAACGATTGACTGTGTCCTCAGACGGGGCCCGTATTATTCCATGGCTATAGAAATTACAGAACGCCTCGACCACGCAAATAGAAATAGCCACAATGTCACCTTTCAGTGGATACCCTCACACTGTGGCCTGATCGGGAATGAACAGGCAGACGCTGAAGCAAAAACTGCTTTAGATAATGCTTGTGAAGCACGCATTCCGTTCTCACGTACAGACACAAACGCCCTACTTCGTCGCGTAAACCGCAACTCTACGTTAGAACACTGGACCCAACCAGATCGACGACACAAGCGATTACAAAAATGGGACCAAGAAATGAAATTTCATATGCTTCACAAGCTCAAAAGAAGCCACACGAGCATGGTGCACCGAATTTGCCTTGGTGTCGCATTCACCAACCGTTATAGCCATATGATAGGTGCCAGTGATACTAGCCAAAACTGTGAATGCTCTGAGGTACCAGAAGCACTTGAACATGTATTTTGTGGGTGTCCCGCCTGCGCGCAAGAACGACAACAACGTGTCTCTTCCATTGCAAAGATCCATAGTAGACCGCTATCGGACGGGTTTCTTTTAGGTCCTTGGCCTAATGCAAACAGCGCAGCCCTGGTAACAAGAGCCGCTATAGCTTTTCTCCAAACCACTGGGCTGGACGTACGGCTTCAAAGAGACCACAACTCTGTCAATTTGTATATATGCATATCTTCCTTATACCATCATCAATCATCAGCCCTTTCCCTCCTCGTCCCTCTTCCCCAGTGTAGAGTAGCAGGCCAGCGCAAGTTATAGCTCAGGCCAACCTCTCTGCCTTTCTGTAAATAAATTTCTCTCTCTCTCTTCTTGCTCTGCAGATGGGGAGGGCGATCATCCGTTATGCGACATTTAAAACGTGTGGACGCCGTCTCCAACTGCAAGTCATGCAGCTCGTCCCACGGATGGGCTTGAAGCAGCTCGCGGATCTAAAGGGAGGTGTCGCAAATGTAGCAGTTTCTTTAAAGATTTCTCGAGTTAGCCATCCGCCTGAACTCAAACTAGGCAAGCCAGTCATATTTACGTAATTGTCCGATGCAACAACCTTTTTGTGCTGATAATTGTTTGTAGACATTGCCAAGCGGCAGATTGGAGATCAATAAATTTTTATAAGGGTAAGAATTGGTGCGTTTTATTTGAAATTTGTATAGCCACATTAATGGACTAATGCGGTACTCAAATGCTAGCCTATTTTATCACACGCGCTCAATTACCCATGAAAATTGTATCAAATTACAGCCAATTAATTCGCTTCTTTAATTTTGTTGCGCGCATCGCCAACAGCAAGAACAGCAGCTCCAAATTGTCTGTACAGATCTAGGTGTACTGGCAGAAGTACAGTGAAGCCTTAAGCCACCTTGCATACCTCCTTGATAAAATTATGCCCTGTCCGTTTTTATTTTCTCATGTTATGTCTATTTTTATGGTGCCATTTAATAGGTGAAATGGCCAGCTACCAACTCACCCAGATACAGGTGCTTTGGCAGGCCGAATCAATCTCAATACATGTATTCAGACGTATCTTAATTGAAAGAAATGGCTTCAAACAGCGCAGCAAACATATTGGATCTAAAACATGCCTAATGTTACGCGTTATCTAAACATGATATCGACGCGGGTGTTCTATATAGACTACAACGAAGATAGGAACATTAACTGACTTCATCTAGTTGGTCAGGGAGGTTCGGCGAGGACAAAGAAGACGTGTCTCTGGCCTGTTTGTTTTGAACAAGTTGTCCTGCGGTTCTTGAAGAACGTCTCCCTGTCTATGTCCGTGTTGTACTCCGACAGTGGTGGAGGTGCGGGGTACTGACCGCACCTGATGCTCCGGAGTCCTACACCCTAGGCTAAGGGTGTAGTATTAGGGCTCCCTTGCTTTCTTAAAGTATATTTTTTCCTCTCCCGCACTCCCCACGATGTATAGGACTTACGAGCGAATAAAGCCAATGCGTTTCGGGATTGCGTCGGCTCACATTCTCGGCCTCCTCAATCTACCACGTTTCTACCATTTTACCTCCCTACCCTCTGCACTGTTGCACGTCAGTGCGTAAGTAAATGATTCAGTTTCTACAATTCTGTTGCGGGAGTCGCCGACAACTACAGTTGTCAAGAGGGTATTCACGAGGACATGAACACAGGAGCACGAAAAATCTAGCGAGCATAGAAGCGACACGATAAAAAGGTCATCAGTTTCTCGTGCCGCCTTTTCCCTCTGGCACGTTCCTTCCTGTATATGCTCGCTCTGGACAACCTCCTGTCGCAACATTCAAGATCACGACTGCAGCATCAGTGGAACACTCCAAGGAAGAGGCAATAAAGGCTTCTCTTTAAACAACTCACTTTTTTTAATGTTCTCAGGCACGATGGTTGTAGTGAAAAGGCACCTTCCTTTTTGCTCGTTCTGAGGTGCGCTACAAGCCTAAAAAAGCCAGCAGCCAGGAACCTGACTTGTGTCATTCTTTAGAGCACAATTTATCAATAGCGCGAGGCACTACTGATCTACCGTTGATCGAATGCTGGTTTAAAGCATAACTGCCAAGCCTCCCAAGCTTGTCGTAAAAGTTACGAATTCCAGCTAGATGTACGATTTTCCAAAAGTTGCTTAATGGTTTATGAAATATGGATTCAGTTGCAGACAACGTTTTGAAGGTGTACAAGCACATGCATATGACAACGAAATTTCGATATTATCTGTGTCATCCTTTTGAGGCCGCACAAGGTATGATAGAGTCATACTTGCCTCAAGCAAGTTCATTCCGAGAAAATCTTGAAGCAGTTGGGATCAACCAAACCAAAATCGCTGAAAAAGGAGAGTGATGTTAGAATTATTTCTTTGTCAGGCTCAATCACGCTAGATCATTTTTTATAAAGGGCCTCAATTATTCCCTGGAAATAATAAACGTCTGCACTACGGGCAAACAATACTAAATATACTGGATTTTTCTCACGTGCTTGTGTGAACGTCTATGGTTATTAGTGCACTCACTATTGCACCACACGCGGCAGCGAACTCAGCGCTAATTTCCTTCTTTTCTTGCCTCCTCGTGTTAGGCTGCTGAGCACAAGTTCGCGGGATCGAATCCCGGCCACGGCGGCCGCATTTCGATGGGGGCGAAATGCGAAAACACCCGTGTACTTAGATTTAGGTGCACGTTAAAGAACCCCAGGTGGTCGAAATTTCCGGAGTCCTCCACTACGGCGTGCCTCATATTCAGAAAGTGCTTTTGGCACGTAAAACCCCACAATTTAATTTTTTCTTGCCTCCTCTCTCTCGCTGTCATCTTTGTTTTCCCCTTTCCCATTCCCCCGGCGTAGGGCAGACAATTGGACGTTATTCTGGTTAACCTCCCTGCCTTCTGCTTTTCTCTTTCCATTCCTGGTTTTCAAGTTCCCTACCTGTGCCCTCACATATTAGGTTCGCGGAGTTTTCGAGCATCTGAGTTAAAAAGCTGACAACTAAGGTTGACGGTAATGTTCTCAGGGAGTAGTTAGAAAACGTGGGCGTGTTCCGCAGAGCCGAATGCTTGAGGCTAAGTTCAAATCTTGCTGTCGATCACCACATATTGGCCTTCGTGCGAAGGTGTTGCTTTACGCTAACAAATACGTATTCCTGAACAGATCATGCATAACCCAAGAGGCATCACGTTGTAGCATTTTCCGTTCCAGTGCTCTAAATGCAATAAATGTTCATATCGCACATGTCAGGTTCAACGTCTCATAGATGTAGCGCCGGCTTTGAATGCAAGTTAGTATGCATAATATATATGATTAAAGAGCATAGGTTTAAGATAAAGCCCGATTTATCGCTTAATTTCTTTACATGCTACATCTATTTCATTTTTTCCCATGAATAAAACTAGATTGCTGCACCGTGCACCTAATTAAAGAATAAATTGAGGCACTTTATTTCACAAAAAATGAAAAGAAAGTAAGCAAGACATAAATAATATTGCGTCGCTGTTAATATTCTCAATCGTGTTTTATTTTTCTAAGTTGTCGTTGGCAACTAAGGTTGGCAACGACAAAAAAGCTGGCAACTAAGGTTAACGGCATTTGTTCTCTGGGAGTAGTTAGAAAACGTGGGTGTGTTCCGCAGAGTCTTATGCTTGAGGCTACGTTCAAGTCTTGCTGTCAGTCTCGACATATGGGCCTTCGTGCGAAAGGGTTGCTTTTTTCAAACAAATACGCATAATTAAACAGATCATGCGTAACCTAAGCGGCATTACATTGTGCCATTTTCCGTTCTAGTGCTCTAAATGCAATAAATGTTCACATCAAACGTGTCCGATTCAACACCTCATAGATGTAGAGCCGGCTTTCAATCCAAGTTAGTATTCAGAATATACATGATTTAAAAGTATTTGGATTAAGATAAAGCCAGATTTATCGCCTAATTTGTTTACATGCAAAATATATTTCATTTATTTAGCTCCTATGAATATATCCAGGTTGCTGACGTTAGCCTAACTAGAGAATAAACTGAGACGCTTCACTTCACAAAAAAAGAAAAAAAGTTAGCAAGACATAAATAATATTGCGTCGCTGTTAATATTCTCAATCGTGTTTTATTTTTCTAAGTTGTCGTTTCGTTCCGCGCGAAAAAAATTTTAACACCGCTCTCCAGTGTCAGCAAGTCTAAACATGCGAGCACATAAAGAACAGCCAGAAATGAGCGACTACAGAAATACATGAACCTATTACAGATTCATGGCATATATTCATTACATATATGACACATATTCTTGACGTCACGGAATTAAAACCTTCAAATCCGGGTAAAACAGATAAATAAAATGGTTCATTCTTTTGGGCATTGAACAGCACGCAATTGTACAGCACATTATCATTATCATTTATCATTACGCGCGGCGGGAGAACACTGATGATGCCTTGCCATCGGCGCACCAGATGGGCAGGAGAAGGCTTTTGCAAAGTCATCCACATATATTAACGGTCCATTGATGGAATGGACGTCTTCTGGCGATGAGCTTTTCGGGCAACGCGCATAGGTTGTCAAAATATAGAAGAGCTGGCTGAGCGAAAGGCGCAGCAAGCTCCACGCCGGCTTTACGCTGTGCCAAGCCGGCCTCTTAAATGCCTTCAGGACGGATGAGAGACCGAGCGCAGTGATAAAGGTAGTCCTATCATGTCTGTTGTCTGGAGTGTCGATGCCGTATAACGTGTGGTAGCACTGCCTCAGCCGCAACATATTTGCCAATGTCGCCGAAGAGCACGGAATACGATAAAACAAGTTCAGTCACAGGGCTTCTGCTAGAGTACGGCCAAGCGCCACCATGTTTAGTAAGTGAACGTTGTCTGTGCCCGGGTGGATAGAATTGTAGATTTTGGCGGGTAGGTAGATTCGTCTGCGGCCAATGAGGGTTAGAGACCTGTAGTGATCCACGTCATCTTTGCCTACGAATTTAAGCACATCCTTTTCAGCCTGGAAGTTGTACTCGCGGCCTTGTAGCAGGTTCTCAAAGAAATCACGCGATGACTTCGGAATCAGGGTTGCAATACTTTATACTTCGTTTGCAGGTCTTGAGCCCAGATTGCGGTGTGGAATAAAAAAAAAGCGTGGAATTCAGCGTTGATACTCATGACGCTGTGCCAAAAGACGTGAGAAGCTATGCCACCTTGTTCAATATCGCTGTTCTGCAGAGTGGAGAGGATGTGATGCATTCTTCAAACGTGGTCTGCACCGTAAGGTGTGAATAACGGAGCCTTGCTTAGCGGGTAACCGATGAAGTCCATTCCTTCCTCGAGGTCTTCAATGCTCCACACTTCTTTATTGAACTTGCTGTCTATTCCGGCCGTATAGATCTCGATGCTTATGACGGCTGTGAATTCAAAAGCACTTTTGATATTGTCACGCGCTAAGGCAAGAATAAGCAGCAGGATCAGCAGCCAGACACGAAAATGTCAGACACAAGGAGGACGGTTCACCAGCTGGCGCAAGATCCTTGACTTCGTCGTCTTCAATCACCGTTTTTGCTGGGCACGCAGCGCTGGCTCAAAACACCAGGTGGCATTATTCCCCCTCCCAACGGAGCATCGACTCGATGCTCAAACACAAAACGTACATGGAAACTACACAAATTAGGTAAGACAAAAAAAGTGCGGGGGGGGGGGGGGGAAGGACGCGCTAGCACACATACGGAAATGCACACGGAAAAATGTGTTCTGTGGTCGGGAACAAAAAAAAAAAACGCTTCACAGTTCTTTGGAGGAAGACGCGAGGACAGCGAAAAAAAAAGGTTGTTTCACGAGTACACTTCACCGTGTAAAATACGGCTTGAGGCGGACCACATGTACAGTCTCAGCGCGTGGTAAACGGCGCTTGGACGATGGCAGGTCTCCATCTGGGATCACTTCATAGTTCACGTCGCTTACACGCCTTAGTACTGTGTATGGTCCGAAGTACTTGCTGAGGAGTTTCTCGCTGAGGCCTCGCCGTCTAATGGGTGTCCAAACCCAAACTTGGTCACCAGGCTCATAGGTCACTTGTCTATGGTGGAGATTGTACCTTATTGCATCGGTACACTGCTGCTGTCTTATGTGCACGCGGGCCAGTTGACGCGCTTCCTCGGCGCGCTGAATGTACTCCTCGACGTCAGGAGCTAACTGGTCGAGCTGGTCGGTATCTTCATATGGGATCATGGCGTCTAGCATAGTTTGGACATCTCGACCATAAACGAGGCGGAATGGCGGGAAGCGTGTAGTTTCCTGCGTGGCAGTGTTGTACGCAAACGTTACGTACGGGAGGATTTCGTCCCACGTCTTGTGCTGCACATCCACGTACATAGCGAGCATGTCTGCCAGTGTTTTGTTAAGTCTTTCTGTCAAGCCGTTAGTCTGAGGGTGGTATGCAGTGGCCTTTCGATGACTCGTGTAGCTCAGCTTGAAGATGTCATCCAGAAGCTTCGCCGTAAATGCCGTCCCTCGGTCAGTGATGATGAATGACGGTGCGCCGTGCCGAAGCACAATGTGATGCATAAAAAACTGGGCAACTTCAGATGCAGTCCCGCGGGGTAGTGCCTTCGTCTCAGCGTAACGCGTCAAGTAGTCAGTTGCGACAATGATCCACTTATTGCCGGAGGAAGACAAGGGAAATGGTCCAAGAAGGTCCATTCCAACTTGATCAAACGGCGTACGCGGAGGGTCGATGGGTTGTAGAAGGCCTGCAGGCTTGCAGGGTGGTGACTTGCGGCGCTGGCATTCACGGCATCCTTTCACGTAGCGTTTGACGCAAGCAGTCAGTCTAGGCCAGTAGTACAGTTGCCGTACCCTGTCCAGAGTCCTTGAGTAGCCCAAGTGACCAGATGTCGGCTCGTCGTGGCAGGCTAATAGGATGTCGTCGCGAAGGGCTTGAGGTACTACTAGCAGATGTGGTTTGTCGCCGGCACCTGTGTTTCTTTTGTATAAGATGCCCCCTCGTAGGCAAAATGACGACAACCGTCGCGAAAGTGGGCGAGGAATGGACGCGATGCCGCCTTCTAAGTGATCGATGACGGGTCTTAACTCAGCGTCCGATCGCTGTTTAGCGAGCAGATCCGGCCCGCTGAGGGCTCCCAGAAAGGCGCTGTCGTCTTCCTCGTCAGGATTCTGAGATTTAATAGGTGCCCGTGATAACGTGTCAGCATCTTCATGTTTCCTGCCTGACTTGTACACGATGGTGATGTTGAATTCCTGGAGTCGCAGACTCCAACGTGCCAATCGTCCAGAAGGGTCTCGGAGGTTGGTCAACCAGCACAAAGCGTGATGGTCGGTCACAACTTTAAATGGCCGCCCGTATAGATACGGCCTAAACTTTGTGGTAGCCCAAATAACCGCGAGGCACTCCTTCTCTGTGGTGGAATAATTGGACTCTGCGCGTGACAGAGTGCGGCTCGCGTAGGCTATAACTCGTTCAGTGCCGTCTTGTCGTTGTACCAGGATAGCTCCGAGACCGATATTGCTGGCGTCAGTGCGTACTTCTGTGTCGGCATCCTCATCAAAATGACCGAGCACGGGAGGAGAAGACAAGCAACGTTGTAGCTCCGCAAAGGCGGTCTGTTGTGCATCAGTCCAGAGGAATGGCGTGTCGTCACGCGTAAGGCGAAATAGCGGATCTGCAATCTTCGAAAAATTTTCAATGAAGCGTCGATAATATGCACACAAGCCCAAAAATCGTCTCACACTTTTCTTATCGGTTGGAGCGGGAAAAGCTGCTACGGCAGCAGTCTTCTCAGGATCAGGCCGAACACCTGCCGCGCTTACGACGTGACCAAGGAACTTCAGTTCCTCGTAACCGAAATGGCATTTCTCTGGCTTGAGTGTAAGGTCAGCCGATCGAATGGCTTCGAGTACATTCCGAAGGCGTCGAAGGTGCTCGTCAAAAGTTTCCGAAAAGACAACGACATCATCGAGATAGACGAGGCAGCTTTTCCATTTGAGGTCAGCGAGAACGGTATCCATCATTCGCTGAAATGTGGCTGGAGCGGAACAGAGCCCGAAAGGGAGTACTCTAAATTCGTAAAGGCCGTCCGGAGTTACGAAAGCAGTTTTCTCGCGGTCACGCTCATCTACTTCAATTTGCCAGTAGCCGCTTTTCAGATCGATAGAGGAGAAATACTTCGCGTGCCTCAGCCTGTCCAGAGAATCGTCGACACGAGGCAACGGGTACACGTCTTTCTTTGTGACGTTGTTTAGCTTCCGGTAGTCTACACAAAATCGAAGCGTGCCATCTTTCTTTTTAACAAGGACGACTGGCGATGACCAGGGACTGCATGAAGGCTGGATTACGCCGTCTTGAAGCATTTCCTTCACCTGCGTTTGAATAGCATGTCGTTCGGTCGGGGAAACACGATAAGGCTGTTGCCGTATGGGGGGCACGTCGTCATAGGTGATGATACGGTGTTTCGTAATCGATGTTTGACGTACCTTCGACGACCGTGCAAAGCAAGAGTGGAACTCAAGCAACAGCTCGCGCAGGGGTTGTCTGTTCTCTTCAGGAAGCGTTGGACTAATGTCGACGTTGCGTAGAGGTGCTTCAGCAGTGCCGATTGCCTCGGAAACAAAACACTCAGTGACATCGGCGATCGGGTCGGCGTAGGCGATGACAGTACCGGGGAAAAGGTGCCGGTGTTCGTAGCTGAAGTTGGTGACAAGAACCTCACAGTGGCCATCGTGGAGATCGACAAGGCTTCTGGCTACGCAAACACCATGAGAAAGCAGGAGAGACCGATTGCTTTCTACGACTGCTTCACCGTGTATGAGCTTGTCACATGCCACTTGAACCACGACACTTGCACGCGGTGGTAACGTGACAGCGTCATCGATGACACGAAGAGATGCTCGAGGGTGGATGGTGTTGGTCGTCGCTGTGGCGCTTTTTGTCGAGAAAGTGACGAGGCGTTGTCGAATGTTGATTATAGCGCCGTGCTCCCTGAGAAAGTCCATGCCGATGATTAGGTCTCGAGAACACTGAGGGAGAATGCTCAAACTGGCAACAAACGTAGAGCCGCGAATCTGTATTCGTGCCGTGCACATGCCGAGTGGTGTGACGATGTGCCCGCCAGCTGTACGAACTGGCGTTTGATTCCAAGGCGTGGTCACTTTCTTCAGAAGGGTGGCCAGTTTTTCGCTGATTATAGAATAATCCGCTCCAGTGTCCACTAAAGCAGTCAATTCACGACCGTCAAGCAGTACAGGAATGTCCAAGGAAATTCTTTTTCTGGAATCAGCAGGTACTGTCGTCGTCGATGTATCGTCGGTCCGCGTACGCCTCAGTGGGGGTCCTTGAGCACGTCCAGACTGAGCGGCCTCGCCCCCAAAGGTCGCTGTGGTTAGTTTTCCCGTCGTGGGCTGGGCGACCGACCCTGCACCACGCTTGCATACGTACGGCGAGTCGGAGAAAGCCGCCGCGGCGAAGGGGAGCGTGACTGGTGTCGAGCTGATGGAGATCCGCGCTGCTGGGCAACGTATTCTTCAATTTCAGGAGGACGCTGGCCGAACCTAGGTCGCGGCGAGTTCGCTGAGAATCCGCGTAGTCCGAGCTCTCGATAGGAGCACTGTCGGTAGACATGCCCAGCTTCGCCACAGTGAAAGCAAAGGGGACGGCGATCAGGTGCCCGCCACACGTCGGATTTCCTCGGGGCCTGTCGGTGGTCCTGGTAATACGAGGCAGCTTGGACGGGCTCTAGCATGGCCGGGTGCGCGGCGCGAAGCGGGGAGGGAGGTGGGGCAGGTTGCCTCAAAGCTTGCGAATATGACATATGTGGGCTGTCATGTCTTAGCGGTCGAGCTGCTGTATTGAAGGGTGGTTCTTTTAGCGCATGCTGAACTTCGTCACGGAGAACGCTGGACAAGGAGCTGAGCGTCGGCTGTGAAGGTACCGACAGTTTCTGGAGTTCTTCGCGGATCACGGAACGAATGAGCTCTCGAAAGAAATCGACGTGACCCCCGAGAGCTCCGAAGAAGTCCGTAGGTGAGGCAGTGTTCACTTGACGTTCGTATGATGGTGTCCGCTGGCGAAGAGTCTGCTCCATGGTGATGGCCTCGGAAAGAAATTCTGACACAGTCTTGGGAGGACTGCGCACGAGACCGCCGAACAGCTGCTCTTTCACTCCGCGCATCAGGTACCGCACCTTCTTTTCTTCCGACATGCTGGGGTCGGCTCGTCGAAAGAGACGCGTCATGTCCTCGACGTACATTGCGACACTCTCGTTCGGCATTTGGATACGGGACTGGAGATCACGCTCAGCTCGCTCTCGGCGATCAGGGCTCGCATATGTATCAAGAATCCGCCTTTTGAATTCTGCCCATGAAGTTAAGGCATCTGCACGGTTCTCGTACCATACACGTGCGCCATCGTTAAGGCTGAAATAGACATTTTTCAGCTTGTCTGCGTCATCCCACTTGTTGAACGCGGCAACACGTTCATAGTGCAACAGCCAATCTTCAACGTCCTCATGTATGGCGCCGTGGAAGGGATTCGGCGTTCGCGGATTGAGTAGCATACAATGAATCGGCGTTGTGCCTTCCATACCGGTTGGGGTGGTCGGAGCTGCCATTTTCTCTGGGAGGAGTCCAAACTCAGGGGCTTGTCCACGGATCCTTCTGCTGGCGCGGTGTACAGGCGTAACCACCGGTACGGGGCTGGAGCTCCTGCTGCCCGGAGGGGTTTGGTGCATAGATTAGATTACCCCGCACCTCCACCAGTTTGTCACGCGCTAAGGCAAGAATAAGCAGCAGGATCAGCAGCCAGACACGAAAATGTCAGACACAAGGAGGACGGTTCACCAGCTGGCGCAAGATCCTTGACTTCGTCGTCTTCAATCACCGTTTTTGCTGGGCACGCAGCGCTGGCTCAAAACACCAGGTGGCAATATTCATGCTCACGTTTAGGCCGAAGTTGAGAGCGACTACAGAAGCAGTTACTGCTATCCTCGTCAACGTGCTATTAATACAAATTGTGTTGTAGCTAATGGAAAGTTCATCAAATCGGGAGTGGTATAATAGATGCAATGCTGTGGTGATTTGGTACTTGGTTGTTACTGCCGTCGCGTAAACAAATGCTTTCTTGCTGTCCATCCTGTTTAGTAGACTTCTATCCTTACGAACCAGGGTGTCCGCTATGTCGGAGACGAAGTCATCGATTTTTGCCATCTCCTTATCGCAAGACCTGAAGTAGTGAACGAGGAAATGTCCTGCTCGGCTACGCTTGACGTCGGTTGGCATTGCGCCGGTAATCACGATGCGGTCGAGCTCGCTTTGCACACTGGTATCCTGCCACTTTCGAAATTTGATGACGTTGGAGCAAACGTACGCGATGAAATCGTAGCATGGGTCGACACTGACGTTCACGTACCGCAAAGTCTGCTGCGCTTCTTTCGGGCAACAAAACGGCTGTTCGTGTTCGTCGATGGCTCCGCCTCGCCAGCGTTGCCAGTGCCCAGGTAGATGCTCACCAATATCACCATTGCGACGAAGACAACCACCGCAGCGGCAAAGGCGCAGAAGACGGAGCATTGCCATCTCCCGGCTTCCCTGGATGCCTCGTTTATGACGACAGCAGTGTGGGACCTGGAAGAATTTAAGTTCATGGAGGCTGGTATGCGGAACTCTTAGGATTCTTCTTCTTCTTCTTCCTTCAAATTTTGGCACGCAAGGACAAGGGGTGGATTCGCGATGCTTCTACGTTGAAACATAATATGAACTTCTTGCTTCCTGTAAATCATTCATTTGTACTATTCATATTTAATAGTAAATATAAATTATTTTCTGTTTCCGTTTCACGAATAGTTGTCATGCAAATCATTACGAAGAGGCTTTGTTATGAAAATAATGCTATTCAGTGTTAATAATGACGAAAATGTAGTTAACATCAGAATCTCGAAGTCGCAATGACGTATTCGTGTACTATCAGCGTCAAATAAAACGTCGCCGAAGAAAAAGTGAAGGTATAGCGCGTGCCCTTCAGTAATCACCATCGACCAGAGCGCAAATCCTGTTTGGTCGCAGTGCGCGATCCCCATATAGTGAGACATTTTTGCTTCTGTTGTGGTTCTTAAGATTGGAAAAGAGAAAATAAAAGAAAACAGAAGAGAAAATATTGCAGTTTATGAGCAGTATTGTCGCTAAAACCATAAGTGCCGTCGGCGTCAAATGAAACGCGAACAGCGGTGAGCGTGTTACACTTTGCGCCATCATAGATATTGATTCCCCCGTGCGGTTTGCAGCTTGTGCGGAAATTCACTCTCTCTGTCGGCAAACTTACGCAGTGCGGCCAAACTGAATGTGCCCGCCTGTAAATGGTGATAACTAGACGGCGTGCACTATACCTTTACTTATGCTTGAGCCACGCGCTCCGCTGCTCACATTTCATTTGACGCTGATAGTACTATCTGGCACACAGCCCTTTGGGCTAGGCCATGGTAACTTGCACCAAAGTATAAAATGTTAATCACCGAGAGATGAAGGCCAATACTCGATAGGGCCATACTCGATAGGTGTACATGTTGGCGGCGCATCATATTTGGCTGAACCTTGTGAACGAGGTTGAAAGTTTCTCAGACAAAGCCAAGCTCCCGGTTAAACAGCGAGTGCACCGAACAAACCGCAGCATAGCGAATAAAGACAAATTATGGAAGACCCACATTCGTTTGGCGAAGCAGTTTGTGTTGCCGCAGCTCCCATACTCAGTTATCTTAAACTTCTAGACTTTCTGCCGCACATGACAGATGTTAAAAACATGTACTTTCACTTATTTCAATACATGTTTGCTATCACGAACCAAATAAGCATCGGAAACAGTTGCACGAAATATGTATTCCACACACGATCGCCGACGGTGACCAAATGACATAAAACGGCGCCCTCTTACGCACAAATGTATGTTCAAATAGCTATGCGAATCATCCATGTCAACTTAGCGATGTGTTGCAGTGGTTACAGTGTTCGGTTGTCACGCAGTGCAGTCGGGTTCGTTTCCGAGTGTGCCCACGTTTGCTTGCGCAATGTGTGTTTCGATGCTTGTAAGAAGATTGTTAGACATTTCCTATCATGTGCTCCTAAGCTATATATATGAAAGCTCGTGAAAATTCCTCCGGGTGGCGCCTGTCCATGAAATTTTTCACTTTTCATGAAAAATGCCCTTTACACCACATCATCTTGAGCCGCTTAATATTTGAGCAGCTTAGTAAGCCGAACAGATTTGATCTGAAATGCAGCATAAACCTTTGACGTTATGCGTGACATTTTCCAAGCGGCCCCCTTTTCTGCAGCGAATGGGGCCGCTTAAACGCAAGATGAAGTGACTAGCGCCAGAGTGGACAAGGTACGCTAAGGTGGCTACAAGATTGCGCTTGTCCTTGTCACCTTTTTAGTGTCCCGTGTCCACTCATGCGCTAGTCACTTCGGCATGGAATACCAACTCACCGGGTCTCACACCCTGCATAAATGCAAGATCCGCTTGTGCAAGAGCTGCACACGCAGTAGGCAGCTTGGAGTGAGCCATTGATAAGCGTCCAAATTTTTATCTACTTCCCGCGTTATATGCGTTATTTTAAGAAAGTATTGACTAAGAGTGTACAGACATGGTAGCGTGGTCGGATTGTAATTCGAATATACCGGAAAGCATACTTTTGTTAGGCGGAAACTCGAACACAACTCCTCCTTCCAGCGTTTCTACCATTCATCGAGCGCGCGGTCCACTCCGTTCCTTGCAACAACACGTTCAAGATGGCGCTTGCCTCCGCGTATCCGCAAGCAAGCTGCGGTAGCAGGGAAGCACGACAAGGAGTTAGGGAAATTCTAACACTGTCGCGTTCCGCTATTAAAGGCTAAGCTTAAGCAACCATTCACATTTTGACTGGTTGGGAGCTAACCGCCAGTTTTCGTCGCAAACGGCAAAGCTTCGTTGCCGCGGTTGAGTAGATTCCACTAACATGGCTGCCTGTGTTATTCGATATACTTACCGCTGATGATTTAAATATGTAAACTCTGGAAAGCACCGTAGAACAGACTGGATAACTAAAATCTCATACTCGATTGATCTGGTTTGTTATGCGGAATACACTAATTATGTCTTAGTTATTAGAATTTTTCATTTATCCCCCAGTTCTTAATTGTCTTAAAAGTGTTGCTGGGGTAAGCCGTTCTGCCCAGCTATATACGTAGATGTTTTTTTCACAATAAAATATTGCTGGAGAAAACCCGCAGAGTGATTCGTTCGGAAACGCTAGAGGAAATACCGTTGATGTAGACTAGTTCAAACAATGTGGTGCAACGCTTTCACGTACTGCGCGTTAACTTCTGCACTATAATTTTTGCGAGAACTATCACTCTACACGCACTTCAGCTGCAGCGAAAGAAGTTTTTGCACACTCCGCTACAGCTGTGCTACGGCGCCAAGTGATCACAATAACGACGACTCATGCTCGGCCTGCGTGCGAGAGATAGAAGACTTCCAGGGACACCAGCGACGCGCAGTGCGTTTGGCTGGAAGAACAACGCGAAGTGGACCCGTCATCGTGCTCTCCTCAATGACCTCTGTAATGGAGGCATGATAGTGTCCTGCTTTCCGCTGCTGGCTTGACCGCTGTTGTTATGTGCGCACGCTGTATTCCTGCCGCACCCGTTCTACATACCACAAGGTGATAGAAACACAGGTCTGAGCTGAATGGAGAGTAAACGTCAAAATAAAACTTCGTAATCCTTTGCATTCTGGCTGGAAAACGCGAACCGTTTTCCATTGGCCACGCCTCACGTATAACGGACAAGCGACGCCTTCAAAGCTGCTCGCGTGTGTACCGGTTGCGCTGCCTCGTCTTCCTATGCTACATTTTCCCTCTGTTGCCCTTTCCATATCTGCGGGAATTACAAACGAAGAGTGGAAAGGCTGTTGTTTACTCGTTTCGGAAACGCGTCTGTTCTCTCCATTCTCTGCCTCTTCAAATTATCACCTGTCTACCATTCTATGTACTTCCCCTCTCGACTGTTGCACGTCAGTAGACAGGTAAATATTTCGATTGCTGGAATTGTTTTGCTGAGGATCATGTGTAATTCCGGCCGTCAAGAGGATATTGTGGCAATGCCCAGGAAACACGTCGTGGTTCCTCTGTGGCTATGGTGTTGGGCTGCTGAGCACGTGGTCGCGGGGTCGACTACCAGCAACGGCGGCCGCAGTTCGATGGGAGCGAAATGCGAGAACACCCGCATACTTAGATTTAGGTAGAGGTAATAGAACCCGAGGTAGTACAAGTTTCCGGAGACCCCGCTACGGCGTGCCTCATAATAAGATGTGGGTTTTGTCATGTAACACCCATAATATTTTAATGCCCAGTAACTCTAGAGGGCATTGTACCGACGTGATGAAATGTCCAAATGAGTTTCTCGCGCCATTTTGCGGAATAACGAACCCTTAGTATAGCTTTCATTGATTACGAGAAAGCGTTTGATTCAGTCGAAGCCTCAGCAGTCATGAAGGCATTGGAGAATCAAGGTGTAGATGAACCGTTTGTAAAAAATACTTAGATATCTACAGCGGCTCCACAGCCGCCGTAGTCCTCCATAAAGAAAGCAAAAAAATCCTAATAAAGAAAGGAGTCAGGCAGGGAGATACGATATCTCCAATGCTATTCACGGCGTGTTTACAGGAAGTATTCAGAGACCTGGATTGGAGCAGAGTCAAATGCTTGATGCTTTGGTTAAAACTTGCTGTCGCTGTCCACGTTTAGGCCTTGGTGCAAAAGCGCTACATTTTACGAAGAATATAAACTATTGAACACAGCAATCTCTGCGCAACAAACACCACTTTGCTTCAGTTTCCGTAGTAGTGCCCAAAATGCGTTGCATGTTAACATCACACCTAACAGATTGAACAATTTAAGTACTAGTGACTGCTGCCGAAGTCACAGTTTGTATTAAAGATTTACATGATAAATATTACTCTTTTTTAAATAAAGCCCGAAGTATTCGTGAATGTCATTCCATGCCATATACATTACGCGTAATATTCTCCTATAAATATATTTATGTTTAGGCCAAGTGCGCATGACAACTTGATAAACTGAGACGCTAGACTTTACAAAGGAAAAGAAAACAATAACAAAGTCGAAAAAAATCTTACACTGCACGTCACAAATTTAATAGCATTCACTTCGTTGTAACCGTTTTGTTTTCGCGAGAAAAAAAGATTAGCGCCGCACGCCACAATGAGCAAGTGTAAACATATAAATGCACCATAAGAAAAGAACAGCCAGAAATGAGCGGCTGCGGAAGGATATGGCGATAATAAAGATTCAGGACATAAATAAATGGGCAGTCTCACGTCACGTGCCCTTAAATATCAAAGTCAGTTAACACAAAAGAATGAAATGGTTAATGCTCTTGCACGTTGAACAGCGCGCAACTACTGAGAAAATATTGTCAATAGTTTTGTCGGTGCGCGGCAAAAGAACAATGACGGTGCCTTGCCATCGGCGCATCAGATGGGCAGGAAAAGGCTTTCGCAAAGTCCTTGACATACATTAACGGTCCATTGATGGAATACACGTCTTCCCGCGATGAGCTCTTTGGGCAACGTGCATAGGTTGCCAAAAGATAGAAGAGCTGGCCTTGCGGAAGGCGTAGAAAGCTCCACGCCTCATGGGCACCTCCTACTAGGTACTACCATTGGCTACCAGACCGCTGGCATCGATTCGAGGAGGTAAGAGTCTGGCTGAGAGGAAGGACGCTCCGGCGCATATGAAACATTGCGATAAAATGCGCAAGTCTTGCGGGTCCCTGCGCAGGCGCAGGCGGGTGGCCCTGGAGGCCGGTCTGGGTCTGGGTAGGGGCGCTCCTTGCAGACGGTAATTTGTTTATTTGCGGATGCAGTTTTCAGAGTTCCTTCGGTTGCTGCCTTTTCACCCCACTAACTTCTCTGTCCAATTATTCATTTCCGACATTACAGGCTAGCCTCCGCCTTGTTTTTTATTATATATTGGTTTTTTCTCTAAATTCATTTTGGTTTTCATCTGCACACCCTATTAGTTTAATTTCTATTAGGCTTTATGCCTGTTATACCTCACAGGTGGTGCGGGTTTCCCCCCACTTTATTTTTCCTTTTCTTTCTCCAACCTGGGGACATAAAAAGCAATGGAAATAGTCGCCTCGCCGTTGCCTTTGAGATGGGAAGGAGGCTCACGAACTGAGTAAAGGTCTGATGCTGGGGCTGGCCCGTGCTGATCAACAGCACGGGTGGACGCAAGCAATGTGTGATAACACACGGAACAACGCGACGGTTCGAATGGCCAGAGCTGTTGTGAATGAGCGCAGTAGGCGATGTAGTGAGCAAGGACGGCTGCCCCCAAGTCCGCGTATATTTCGGGGATGGGGGATGACAGCAGGTGCCTAGAACACAGGCAGAGTCTGGAACACAGCCTGGTCATGGAACACGTTGAGAAGCAAATGTCTGTCTAGCTGGGCGAACCAGAGGTGCAGCATGTCGATGTATTATTCCCGATCACTCTACAACCCCGAGATGTCCGAAGAACTGCGTGAGGGCACGTTATTCGCCTCGGTAGAGTTGGTGCGCTTGCGCTGGCAACGCTGGGCTTGCTCGTCTGGGTCACCAATTTGTAGGTGGACGCCGGCAAGGCTGGGCTTGACCGTCTTGGTCACCAATTTGTGGA
This sequence comes from Dermacentor variabilis, assembly GCF_050947875.1. NCBI lineage: Eukaryota > Metazoa > Arthropoda > Arachnida > Ixodida > Ixodidae > Dermacentor > Dermacentor variabilis. The sequence goes on from NC_134578.1 coordinate 91,265,431, forward strand.
AGGCAGTGAATTGAGGTATTCGCCATAGCCACGGTTTATTTAGGCGGGCCAGCCATGGTGCAGCGGTATCTGAGGAGCGGCCGCTCTGATGACCGCTTGGAAGTGTGAGTGGACATCACCTAAACCTGGTGCATCATAACAAAGCCCCTCTCAGTCCTCCCACAAAGGAAGAATGGGAGAGACTCACATGCTCTCGCTTTGATAAGCAACTTTAATATGCACACATGCTCCTACATATATTAGGCCCTGTAATAGACGTGCCAAAATCCAATACACTTAACTACGCATAGAGGAGCGAGAACTATGTTCACTACAGTGGCCAAATGCTTAGGGTTTCAGGTTGTTAAGCTGAGAGACAGGTTCGGGCTCACTGTGAGACGTATTTTTGCTTTCATTGGAAAATACCAAAGCGATCCGGGACATAAAATTTCCTGCTGCAAAGTGCTTGGTGTGAAGAAATAATTGTTTGCATTAAAAATGTCCAAATCTAACGCAAGCAATATTTAGTAAGTGTGCTTTCACCACACACCTCATGTGCTTTGTGGTGCAGCACATTGCAATTTTGGTGGCTTTGGCACAGAGTTGACGTGCATAACAGTAAAAAAACCTTGCAACAACGGCGACTTTTCCACAAAACCAATATGCATTGCGGCGCAGCACATTGCAACAGCTGTGGTTTCAGCACAGATCTAATGTACATAATGTTGCAGCACAATGGGATACGGTTTTACAAAACGAAGCGGCTGTTTACATGCACTTCAACGATGTCATGAGCAGCTAGAGTGGTTATAAATGTCATGACCATAATGTTCTTTTTACGTTTTCACACTGCAGAATGCCGATTTCCAGATTATATTAGGGCAAAATAAGTAGTTTTTTTTGTTTTCAGCACCTTTTAAATGCAGTGCAATTGCGCACACAGTGAATTATTGAACATATGAAAAATTAGCATGCTGTAACTCAATATCTGGACTCAATAGGTGTTGCCTCTAGGATTACTGAAAATCATGTTTCGAAGCTTGGAGAACTTTCTCCTACTGAGTGCGCATAAAATGTATTGCCAAATGGTGGGCCCAAACACTAAAACTTCACTCACTGGATGCATTGTTAGTGTTCACGAAAATGTGGGTCGAAAATGTGGGTAATGACCCTAAGCCATCCTGCGTCATAGTCAGCTTGCAGTTGTGAAGTGGCTTGAATTATTTTGAAATAAAATACATGTTATAGTTTGTACACACAGTTGTGCCTGTTCACAGCACAACAAGCGCTGCATAGTATAGTTGTGATAAAAACAGCTCCCCAAGAGAAAGGTGTTCCTTTCTGTGCAAATGCGCACAATAGACATCGCACAATAGAAGGCTCGCTGAAATTTTGTGAAACTATGTGGGCGCAAGTCAGCCAGACGTACTCAGGTATCACCCAAGGCAGAGAGGAACGAATTTATACACTCACAATAGATATCGGACCAGATTCATGAACTAAATACACATAGCACATCGAATGGGTTTGCCGTGTTTCTGCCACAACTCTTCAGTTCATGTTCTGCACCACTCACAGTTCCAATTGCAGCCGTTCGTTACGAGCTGCAGTGGTGTTGTAGAGCTGGCAGTAGGTAACTGCAGCAGGGACAGGATCCGGGGCGCAGCGTGGCCCCGGAAGGTCAGCACAGCGATGAATGTCGTAGCCTTGCAGGAAGCGGGGCCGAAGCCCGGCCATGGCAGGATTCGCATGGTAGGCTCCCAGGACAGCGCTGTTAACCGTGGCGAATCGCGGTTCAGCAGGGGTAGGACCGGTAACATCGGGACAGTGCCTGCCGCTCGATCCACAGTGCCATACGAGAGCTTCTCGTGCTGTCTCGCTCGGCTCAGCTTGTCGGCCCCGTCACTCGCGCCGTTCTCGCGTAAACTGCGCACCAGTCACGCTATACTCAATCTTATCGGCCCCGCACACCGACACTAGCGTTGGTCTCGACATCTGTGCACTTCAAATGTCGTCCTGCTACTGCAAACCCACACAGTGCTCATATTGGTGACTTGCATTGTCCTGGTTTTCTATAGTGCCGTTTCTATCTTGTAAGCTATACATGAACTGAAGTTCACTGTTTTTGGCATTCACAAGAAGGCATGATTTGTGTGTATCCGCTGTTCGGTATGGGTGTTCTCATCATTCTCATGCAGCTGGTGTGAAGGGCCTTATGCCTATTCACGATGGTAACTGCCTAATGTTTCCACCTTTGGCTGCCCATTGCATGGAAACATTGACGAGCTCCTTTGCACTTGGTGTAGCCGAAGCGAATACCTTTATGCACAAATTTGTCTAGTATAGGAGAACTTTTGCAACAGTTAGAATTCTGTCGTACGAATGCTTCTGCCATATATTTATTAAAATTTGTAGCAGTTCTTATCTGTGAGGAAACATAAACAAAATAAACACTATTGAACTTCGTGCTCCTGAGAAAATTTTATTTACTGCCTCATCACTATATATCTGTTTAGCTCACTTTATGAGAAAGATGTATAGCAATTGAATATGATCGATATCAGCTGCATGAACGTACACATGTGAAATGCTTGAGCAGCCTGGAATCACAATATTTTCAACATTGGTAACATCCGGCAACCTTCTGGGGATGTGCCATTTTGCAAGGTTGCTACATTGTTACCGTTACCATAGAGTATTGATGATTCTATGCAACTTTTATTTGACACAACGTGGGTGTCAGGTGGTTGTGACCTTTGTTCGTAACATTAACTGAACCTGCAACTGTACAACGCCTGTACAACGTTTCATGGCATTTCCTACAATCAGACAGCCTTTACACGACGTTCTGCGTTACTTGGTTGCCTTATTAACCAAACACATCTTTAGCAGGCGTCTTTTCTCACCCAAGACTTTATCAAATATGTGTTTAATGTTTACTGCTCAGTGTAGCGACACCAAGGACGGAGCTTTCTGTTAAGCAGCACACAGGGGCAACCACTCTAATATTGTGCAACTTATAATACTGTCAACAATTACTACATACCTTAATCGTTCTAGACCAGCTTGCACGATGTCATTATAAAATGTTTAGGGCTAGCGGGGGGCGAATGTTTGAACCTTACCAATAAAGAATTGAATGTTCTGCTAGTCGATTCGGTCCTCGAATTAAATCGTCAGAATTTGAAAATTCAGATGTTTTTGAAATATTTTGAAATAATTCAGGTCTTCGACAGTGCTACATGAAACGTGAAACAAAGTAAAAATGCTACAATCTTCAACCCACTCACCCTGGACATAACGCAGTACAACACTGGTTCGCTCATGCACCAGACTTTTCGGGATTACCGATGATTACTCGCAAACAGTTTTCTTTGTTTTGAGACGGCGTTGGGCAGAGGGTATTGTTGGTACTATATATGTATATTGCGGCAACTGTCTCGCCACATTGGATTAGGCCCCAATATGCTTCCTGCCAACATACTTGATATTATTGTGGTGCCATCTGGCGCAACTATTCGAACTAGGGAGAAGATGCGTTTTCATTGCAATGATACGGACACTCTACGCATGTTCGCGCCGTAGGTGCTGCCACCACCGTGCTGACCCAATCGTTGGTGCGTGAACCACCCCCCCCCCCCGTTTACGGTTGAAAGGTCTTCAGACGCCATAGTTTCGCTGTATAAAAATTGGAGGACGCTTAACCTTCGCCTTCAAGAGTGGCACGCGATAGCGTTCCGGTCGACCCGCCAAGGAGTGTAAGACAATGCGCTACCGCGCTGCGATCACTTACGAGGCGCCCCGCATCGTACTTTGCACCCACCAATCACGCGGTGAGCGCTGAGCAACGCAGCGTTCGGCGCGGCAACGAAATGTGCACCCTAGCAAGCGGAACGAACCAATGAATTTGGTTTCGCGGAGGGAAAAACTATCTGCGCGAGCCAAACGTCGTGAGCGGCACGAACAGCCGGGCCGCGACGAGCCTCGTACCGGTCCCCGCACGACCGCGAGAAGCGGGCGAGTGGCGTGCCACCTGTCGGGGCAGCGCCGTACATTGTGAGGAACGGGTCTTCTGTGTTTGCCGCAAGAGGGCTCTGCGTGTGCGGAAAGCGCAGAAGAAATGTAGTGGAAACGTACTTCGCTACGCGTTTAACTGCGACTTCTGTAATTTACATGCTCATAATTACCGATATACACCGCATTAAAACTTTCTACGGCACGCTTCTAAGGCAACAGCGCATTCACTAGAGGCGCTTTTCTCCCACTTAGAACTATCGAACTCATGGCTGAGTGGTAGCGTCTCCGTCTCACACTCCGAAGACCCTCATTCTCTTCCCACCCAGTCCATCTTCAAGTTGTTTTTATTTATGAATTGCCTTCCGCGAGTTTTTGCTCACGACCAACGCCGCCTACTCCGACGTCACCGGCTCTTCTGTGTCACGAGCTTCTTAATGCTCTCGCGTTAAAACGACGTCCGCGCCCAAGAAGACGCTCTCCCTACTGCTGATGGCATAAACCTAATGAACACTTGCGTCGCTGCTTCGCAGCTATGTAGCTTTCACACCGTGGTTCATACAGTTGTATGAGTGGACAGTAAATTCCAAGCTACGAAAGCCAACAGTTTTCTTCAGAGTGCATCTTGGTCTCCGTCGATTAGTGTCGGCTCCAACGCCACTGGCGGACTCCTCATCATACAAGCGTTTCTACATAGCAGCGGCCAGGGTGCTGTTACTGCTCCATACAAATCGTTTCCTAGTGCACAGTGTCGAGCCGACCTATCTTCCTGCGTGTTGCTACAACACCAACCAACGAGCTCGAGCACACCAATAAAGGTGGACACGCGTACATTATTTTCGTTTTTCTGTCACTGGCTAACAAAAGGTAAAAGACACCTCCCAGCGCTAGATGCACCTGTAGGTACGAAAACAGTCTAGATTCTTGTAAACCATTCTATCTGTTGTGTATGCTGTCGCCGAACCTTCTGTAATCGGAATGTATACGCAACGTGACAGTTTTTTACTTTCTTGAATGTACGCGAGCGCCACTTAGAACGCTGTCGCCTTCAACGTGCCTTGCATAAACAGGCGACGCGTATGATGCATAGCTACGATTCCTACGATCGACGCAAGTGCTCATCAGTATCATTTTGCCCACGGTTTTGTGAGCGCTGGTTCACCCAATAAAGAGTTGGTATTGGGAATCATTGTTGCGCCTTTGTCTAGTTCTTTACCGTCTCGTCAATATCGCTGTCAATGCTTACGCGTTCGGGCGAAAGATAACTTGCGCGATCGACCATCGTCGCAGACAAACCGCACACCCAGTTTGGCCGCAAAGTTAGGAGCGGATGTGTAATGGCTAACAGGTTTGCTTTTTGAAACATTTGTATTCTAATTAGTAACCGTATTCGCTCCGAAAAGCCCGAACTTAGCAAATAAGCTGCTCACTTGCCCTGATATGTGCAACTTGTGCATTTAATAAAGGACGCTTTACAATGGCACATGTAATAATAGAAACTTTATAATATTCGGAATACCAGGATGTGAGAACTGTTTTATAATAGTGATGAGAAGGCTGTGCAATATTCGCAAGCTATTCAAACAATATTTTGGGTTTTATGGTGCCAAAACCACGATTCGATTATGAGGACTCCGGAATATTGTGACCACCTTACATTGGTTCTGTAAAGTGCACCCAATGGAGAGTACACGGGCGATTTTGCATTTAGCCGTCATCGACATGGGCAGCCGCTGCCAGAATTTGACGCCAGGCCCTCAGGCTGACCAGCGCAGTGCTAAAGCCACGACGCCCTCACGGCGGGTACTTGCGAGGTATTCGAATTAAATTTCCATATTTTATTCGACTCTATTCCAAAACCATTTTAATTGTATTCGATATGGTCTCAAAAGTTACCATGTGCACACATTTACTAATGCGTTTTTATGCGCGCGCCCATCGATTTACTTCGGTATATTCATCTAATGCACGTGGCGATTCGCCCAGCGTGCGTGCGTCAAGCAACGTGTTTGGGCGCTCTCAACTTTCGTGACATTGGGCTATAGTGCAGGAACGTTCTATGGCCTAGAGAAAACGACGCAATGGCGTGCAACAACCATTACCTTTCTCTTGCAGAGTGGTAGCGATAAGCTGTGCACAGGTCGGTTCATTTTAGGCGTCATCCTTTGATTCAATAAACGATTACGGACCCTTTAATGCATTGCTTTGTTTTTTATTAATGTAAGGACATCGATCGCTAACATTGTACCCGTTAAGCTGTGTCTCGTGGATTGCTGTATGATAGAGCTTGATGCGCAGGATGGTATTGAAGCAGCAGACCGTCGCGAGAGGCTCGAAGGAAGCCATGCTTCCTAAAGTGGTGTGGATTTTAGTCGGAATAATTGCAGTCACTGTACCCGAAAAACAACGGGAACTCTTCGGTAAGCGTTTCAAAGTCATTTGTTTGTGAAAATCATTTGGAACGTTTATGCCGTCTCATGTCCGTTTTACCTTCAATCTCTAAAAGCCAGATAACAATGCAGATTTTATCAGGAGTACCAAGATTATGCTTAAAACGCTTCTTATGTGCGCTACGCTTTCTACAGCGAAGCTGGAATATAGAGCAAGAAGGTTTGAAAACGTTCCTTGGGTGGTTGCACGGTTTATGGGAGAACTGCATCACTTGCCGAGGTTATAATTGCAGGAAATTGGTGGCATGTTAGAAGAAATGTCCGTACAAAGTTACGCGCGCATGGGTTATTTAGGTTTAAGAAAAATGTGATGAAACCTTGTGTTTTGACTTTTTAAAGGCGTTTGCAACTTTTCCCCATTGATATAGGAGGGCCGAACGTGCGTCGATTTAATATAGCAGATAACTGTGCCAAGTTATTCACGATATGTGCCGAAGGAAAGCTGTAATACGTAGGTCGATTATACGCTTCGGGAACATTTATTCAATGCTTGTATCTGCATCCATGCGCAATACAAAACGGATAACACGTTTTCCAGCTCATACAGGTGATGAAAACAACGTAAATGGCACATATTTGTACGTTATTTTATGCATGTATGTTAATCTGTTGAAAGGCGGAAAGATTGGCTCAGCCAACCCGTCTTTAACATCGGAGCTACGCAGTTAAAACGGCCCAACACCGACAACGCCACCGTGCAAATAGTTACCGCAGCAGCTTGTCGGCGCTTTGATGTAGGAAAGTTCTGATGAACAATAAATGGTGTTTTCGAATGCACAAAGTAATTAGCAGTTTTGTTGTAAATCCTTAGAAGCCCAACAGCAGGGCGCATGCTTGGATGAAGAACAGTCCTTATATTTGCACTTCTGGAGTGTTTTCTCCCGCTTTGCTGTTATGCTTATTCAACGACTCTTATGAGTAAAAAGTGATTTCATTCTGTTTATACTCCGCTCCATATATAGCAGTCAACGCTGTGGAAGCTACGCAAGAAGTTCGGTCAAGAATAGTTATCACTCCGCGCGTTCCGTCTATGCTTCGTCCATGCATCGCTGCGCGCCAACAGCGTTTGCTAACGCGAGCATGGACATGACCCGGCCGGAGCCAGGCTTCAAATAAAACAATCGAAAAGAAAAATAAAAGTAAAAATGACCAAATACCATTCATTAGCAGCCATATACGAATGTATGTTTGTTTCTAAGGATCATAACTTGTTTCATTCAATACAAAGCCTATTTATTTATTTATTTATTTACATCTACCTTACAGGCCTTCGAAAAGGCATTGTGTAGGGGGGGAAATACGGTAACATATTTGTATGGAATCGGGAAAGAAGAAACATCAATTTTATGAAAAGAATACGCACGCGACATGGAAAATTAATACGACATTAGGAAATACAATATGTAGTGCAATAAGAATAAACGGTAAACACAATAACATAATTGCATCATAACATTATAAACGTTTTTGCATGTATACCAGTAGTAAGTATAGTAAAAAATTAGGATGACTGAAATTCTTTTTCTGCCACAATTGCCGTCAAAAAATATCGAACTATATTCAAGTGCAAACGACGCCATTGCAAGAAGTCTCTCTAGCATCCACAGCGTTGACTGCTATGTATGGAAAAAATTATGGGGTTATACGTGCCAAAACCACTTTCTGATTATGAGGCACGCCGTAGTGGAGGACTCCGGAAATTTCGACCACCTGGGGTTCTTTGACGTGACCTAAATCTAAGCACACGGGTGTTTTCGCATTTCACCCCCATCGAGATGCGGCCGCCATGGCCGGGATTTGTTCCCGCGACCTCGTGCTGAGCAGCCCAACACCATAGCCACTGAGCAACCACGGCGGGTAGGTATGGAATGGAGTGTAGCATCCTTGGGAGGAATCTGACGGCACAGCAAAGAGAATTTTGGGCCGATCATTTTCGCAATTGTCGCCCTCACCCCTTTTGTGGCGGAGAAAGGAGCCACCCTGCGACCTACGGAGATGACTAGCGCACAGAAACACTGGATACAAGACGATGAGCTCATAATACCGCGTGAATCTGCCGATGTTATCCGTTTATTTTTTTTAAATACATTTGTTCAATATAATACACCAGAGTTCTTCTTTGAAGAAATAAAACGAAGGACACCGACCAACAGAAGTGCTAAAAAATGAATAAACCTAAAAGACGTTTCGGCTTCGCTACGGAAGCCTTGTTCACTATGGGATGACGGAAGGTTCATGGAAGCGTATGTGTACTTCAGAACGTGACGTAAGCAGCGCGTGTATGACGGGGGAGGGTTCCCTCATTTCGATTGAGCGTGTGACGTGTTTTTTGTACCTCCAGTCATTCCAGATGCAGCCGCGATTGTAGGTATCTTTCTTGGCCGATAATTCTCGAGCGATCCCAGTCGATCTTGTGGCCCGTTGCATCCGTGTGCTCGGCAAGGGCATTCGAAACTGTACGTTTCTTTTGGACATCTTTCTGATGCTGCCTCAGTCTCTGTTTGAAGTTGCCCGATTCACCGATGTATACGTAGTCGCAATCTGCGCAGGGTATCTTATAGACCACGCCGGGAAACGATTCTCTCGGAAGCCTGTCCTTGCCGCCCACGAGTGCTTGCCTCAGCTTAAACACGGGCACGTGCGCCACCTCAACGTCATAAATGCGTAGAATGCGAGACAAGGTTTCGCTTATCCCTGGAACGTAAGGTATAGCAGCACGCTTTCTTGGTCGGGGATTAGCCGGAAGAGCTGGATTGGACAGGCGGCGACAGACGCACAGACGGCGCGAGGTGATCTCTCGGCAAGCGGCTATCCCACATCCTTTTTGAGTGCTGTGAATCTGGTTTTATAAGTAACTGGATATGTTGTGAAGATGTTGTGAAAGCGTGTTGTGAGCCCAATGGCTAGTGGCTCCAGCTTCATGCCATGCACGCATGCATGTGCGACGGCTCCAATAAAGTTTGTTACTTGGTGGGTTCACCGGTTGTCACTTCAGCGGCACTATTTTGCTTTTGCAGTGCCAGAAGGTATTGCTGACTTCGTCGCTGAGGTGATGGTACATGTTTTCAATGCTACGCGCGTTGAAATTCTAGTGTCATCATACTCAGGTAAGCTCCTTCACTATAAATGTCAGGATCCTACGGGTCTTTCTATGTACCATGTGTGTGTATCATGTTTATCTACAATCCAACTTCAAAAATATTTTGCACAATTTAGACCATTCAGATCAAAGATATACTGTTTGCAGTCCGCACGAGTTATCCAGGCTATATTTTGAAGTGCGATTAGTTAACTTTATTGGTTTAACTATGCAAAGCTTTATGTATTCTTCTTCAGGCATGTCATAAAGGACATGTCACATTAGATATATCATATTAGAAAAGTTACATAACGCACGCAGGCGTATAACTGAAAATTTCCACGACTTTATATTCTACATGACTTTTTTTATGCAGACAGCAAAGGATGAGAAAATGAATTTACGTAACTCGGACCTCACCAATTTGGGTGAAAACTCTCTCAATTGTGCTTCGAAAGAACGAAGTAGGCATACATATAAGAAATTAAAATAAATGATAGATCCCATGCACTGCGGTAGTCAGAGCTTGGGCAAACCGGTAAGGCAAAACAGCCCATTACGATGAGAAAAACGCAGCGGACATGGACGATGAACGTGCCTCGTAACCTGCATGTAATGACCATCAGCCACTGCGGCGTACCTTCCTGCGCAAAATGAAGTTTTGGACGAGGGCGATATTCTGAAGCCATAACTTCTCATGATTCTATCGTCTTCGTGAAATATGCCATGTCTCTGCCCTAGGCGCGTCGAAGAAAACGACCTAACGCTTTCCTGGCGCTGTGAAAATATAGCGAGCGTGGTACAGCATTAGGGAACGCCGTCAGCTGAAACCGCATGGCTCTTCGATCGTCCGCGAGAACGCGACACTGCGAAACTTCAAGGATACTCAAGACGCAATTTGTTGGCTCTACGGTACGTGATTCGCGGAGGGCAACACCATCTGGTGCTGTTGCAAGGATACGAACGTCATTACATTGCTGGACTGAAGTCTCCCCTCTCGTTGGTGGAGGCGCACGTGGCCTCGGGACAGCAACTGTTCTTGCGGCTAGAGCAGCTAGAACTACAACTTGCACAGAAGACCAACGATGACTACGACGAACGCAACGACAAGTGGAATAGCGGACTAAGTAGCAAAGAAAGCTTCGCTCAAAAATGGGTTCTAATCCACGCGGACAAGTTGGTTGGCCAGCGAAACTGGGGTATCAACTGATCGTACAGACCAGTGTGGCATAGCCTGGAACTGGGTCACGCCGAGTCTGGGCTTGACGTCATTGCGGATATCGACGTTGCTGTTAATTTCCTCACTAATCGTGTTCGCACTGCTCTACTGGCGTCCTAACTGTGCGTGGCTAGCTTTTGGTAGAACCGCTAAGTTCTATGTAGCCTCAGCGGGAAGGCCTTGTGCATATTGATGTTGCTGTTCCCTTCGCCGCTCAGCGCTTTCATGCTGGTTTCCGGGAGCACTAACTAGCGTGGCATTTCCATGGCGCTGTCAGAAGAGAAATCAAACCAGTTGCTAGGCTAGTTCTTCTTTTATATATGAACGTATGGATATGTGACTATGCTTCGTATGCTACAATTGCTTCTTTCCTTCCTCTGTAGCTTCCGGAAAGAAGGAATTGTAGATTGGGGCAGCTTCCGCAGCTGCACTAACCAGGAAACGCGGGCGGCGAAAGCTATGCGTGAAGAGGAGCTTTCTGGTTCTTTTTGTTCCTTTGCCCCTCACGGCCAACGCAGCCGCTCCCGCAGATGCGAGCGCAATATGGTGGTACTCACGTTGGTTCAGTATTTTCCCAATGACACGAAAAATGCATTTAGGGGCAGAGCTATTGGTAACGCCAGAATCCACTACTTGAGCTGGCTACAACGTCCAAATAAACAAGGATAGCTACAACATCCAGGTACATGGCGGCTCTTTCGCTTGTGCAGTGGTCATGCTTATCGTTTGTGGCGTCTAAAGAAGGCGTTTCGTGGAAACCTAAAGGGTCTTTGCTACCAATGACACTGTTTTGATCGGTCTGAAGGATCTGAGCGATGAATTCGTGGAAATAGTTGTCCTGTGCGTGCCAATGTCCGACCTGCCCATGTAGCCGCACCAGATTTTTTTTAAAGAGAGAAAGACACAGAGAGAGAGCACAACTTTATTGAAAATGCCTGCAGAATCGGTTAGGCTCCCTACACGCAGTGAGGACAAGCTTCTACCGCGAAGCGGCCACTACGTCAGTCTCGTGCGTTGTGCCCCTCGAGGTCTTGGTGGCTCGCTACTTCCGCGGGTCCGAGAGGGCCGCCGCCCCCTTCCTCGGGGGGCTGCCCCCCTTCTCCTCGGTTTCGTGTGGTCGCTGCCTCTCTAGAGCTGCCGAGACCTGCTGCACTGGCTTGAGTTGTTTCTCTGGATCACAGCTCCTTGTTGCAGGATCGTCGTCTTCTCGCCGGCTTCTCGCGGATTTACGCTACAGTCCCAAAGGATGTGATCCGGGGTGACCCTCTCCTTCACGCACAGTCTACATACGTCACTCGCGTACACGCTCGGACACACGTGTTTAGCTAGCACCAGGGTGAGCAGGGACCCCACCCCGTCTGTACCTGTCTGTATAACACTGCCTCCTTCCGGGTAAGCCCCGGGTGAGGTGGCGGCATAGTCTGTCTGTTCAGTCTGTACCACTTCACTATTTCGTCGAAGGTGGTCATCTTGTCCTTGGCACTGCACCGCGACCAAGTCGGCCGCGCTTGCAGCTGCACGGTGGGTTAGTCCTTCCGCGGCGGAGTTGGCCGTCTCGTTGTGGTTCACGTTCCCGCGTTCCGACACGTCACTGCCCATGTGGGCCGGAAACCACTTATGCGTCCGTTGTCTTCGGCCTTGCGCCCCCCCCCCCCCAGTATGCGCGCGGCCTCACTACATACTCTACTCTTAGCGTAGTTCTTCACTGCCGCTCTAAAGTCACACAATACTCTAATCCATCCGGGGTCGGGAACGGCCAAGGCGATGGCCACCTCCTCCTCCAGGTGCGCTTCTCGAGTCCGGACGCTCGCTGCGGTCTTCGTTGCACCCATCGATGCCCCGACAATCATCGCCGCGTATTCGTAGCTGCTCCCTCGATACTCCACAGCGTCTACGTAGACGGCGCCTTCTTCTCTGGCGTGGAAATCCACGAGAGCCCTGGCCCTCGCCAACCTCCGCTCCTTGTGCTCGGGGTTCACGTTCCTCGGGATCGGGCAGACCCTGAGCTTTCTGTTGATGCTATCCGGTATAAGTACGTCTTTCTGCTGCTTGCCTGGCCTCGACTCGAGGCCAAGGTCCCGCAGTATCTGTCTTCCGGTTCTTGTTTCAGAGAGACGCTCGAGTTGCGCCGTTCTCTGTGCTTCGGCAAGAAAGAACCTTTCAAGCGAGCCGGAGGTTAAAAAGATGGAAGTATTTCTTCGTAGCCAGCCTCCAAAATGTGCAAGCACTTGTTCGTGGGGTTGCTCCACTGTTATAGGTATGAGTTGACTGGTTTTGACCTTCAGAGGCAACGTCCCACTGCGAATCGTGTTGCAGTATATCATACAAATCATCTCATAATATGTAGTTACTACCTCTATCGTGCTTTAGGAATCTATATACGGATATTCTGCACTGATAAAACGAAGCCAAAAACTGTAAAATTACCCAGTCACGTTGCTTTGGTATAAAAACAAATGCAAATTTCATTAGTCGGAGTGCACCTTTCTTTTTATAGTTAGCTGATACGTGTGGTAAGGTCGTCTGCGACCGATTTTTGGCGCTTGTACGTGCGAGAAGTTCGCAGTCTTAGAAGTACGACGCGGCCTTGGGAACACAGCAGATACCTGCCGCCCGTAAGAATTCTCAAATCCAGTGAAACTTGAGGAGTCAATAAGAACGAATCGGCCCAAGCTGAGTTTTTGCCAGCAGGTTTTCAAATAATAATGAGCGTTTTCTTTAGGCAACGTCAGTTGTAGTAGCGTAAATTAATGTCTTGTAAATGAATCGAAGAATTTGGATTTGAATTTAGCCGCGTGCACAGTGTCGGAATGCACGGCACTGGGTGCAGGTGGAACGCTCCAAAATCTGGAACGAGCACTGCTTCGGACGCTTCCAAGCTCTTGCAAGTAAATAAACTGACAACTCACCGCATCGAATAAGAAAACTGCAGGCTCTGCTTGTGCCGCCAAACTATAGCATGCTATGGCAGCCATGTGTTGCTTCGCGGTATGGCGTTAGTCACGATCAATTTCGGACCGTCCATGGCTGTTATTCCGGCTACCCTGCCTGCAGACAAAAGTACATTAGCGGGAATATTCCTGCTACTTAAAGCATCAGTACCACCAATGTTGGGGAAGAATAAAATAAACTAGAAAACAAGGAAATGAATCTCAAGCCTACGCCATTAAGATTGATCGAAGCGCCTGCCTTAAAGAGTAGATTTTGCGCTTGGAAATGGCAGAGAGATGTTTAAAACAAACAAAAAGAACGCCGTGGCCTACTGGCGGGTAATGAAGAAGCCGACCTGAGTGAAGCTTTTCGAAGAAACCGGTATAGTATCTGTGAACATTTGCCAATGTGGAAGTTTCTTATCCAAGTCGCTCTTCGATGCGCGACATCTGCTTCTTTCTAGAAACGATGAAATCATGCATTGCTGTCTTTCCACCACAATGACACGCCATAATAGTAAACTACGAAAGTCTTTCGACACGTGCTTTTTTCTTTCCTTTCCGGGCTCCTGCGCGGCGGCATTACAATGGTTTGTGAACTACGAGGCATTCAGCGCATAGCGTGATAGGACACTCTCCTTTGTTTCAAACCTGAACCTGGATCAGCTGTTTCTCAGCGCAGCCATTAGGTAGCGACCATTTACTTGGAGTGGCAAATACTGCTTCGCTGTAGGAAAATTTCGCTTGACGCTTATAACTTTCCAAGAATGTAAAGGTGAATGCCTAGCTGGCCCTTTGTTGATCTGCTGTTGAACTTTCCATTGAACTTTCTGCTGATCTACTGTTGAACTTCTTGATGAACGCTCTGCTAACCTGCTGTTTAATTTTCTGAACACTCTACTCATGTGCCGGCACACATTCGGCTGATTTGCTGCCGAGCTTTCCGCCGGTCTTTCTGTCAGGTTTTCATCTGACATTTAGATAAACTTTGCTAGGCTTTTAAAGAACTTCCCGTTGACGTTTATAGAGATTCTGCTGGCATTTATGAATTGTTCCATGGATGTTTCTAGAGCTTTCAACTATTGTTTGTCTTACCTTCTGCCAGAGAAAGAGATGGGAAGAATGAAATTCAGGGAGGTTAACCAGACTGAATTCAATTTCCGCCCCTACACGTGTGTAGGGGAGTGGGGAGTGAAAGAGAGTGAGAGAAAACATGAGTGTATACCGCACTTTCACATGTAATAAGTTAGGTGTAGGATGTCTATAGTCGGGCACTCAAGTCTGTTGCCTTCAGGTAGTGAATAATTGCTCGAACTGCTTTCCGGGCTAATGAAAGGTGAGGCCAGGCTCCCAAGATCTTCGCTTCTGTAAATGGCCTGTCATTCACTCTATTCAAGGCACACTGGAGAGTGACGTTGGTTATCAAAGCGAGAACAGTGTTACAGAGATGACTGACGGTGTCTTCACACTTGCACTTAGCGCACATTGGCGAGTCCGCCTTCCAGTACGACAGCTGTAGAAGTTGGTGAATGCTACTCCTACCCACAGCCTACACAGCAGTGTTGCGTCAGGTCGTGAAAGGTTTGCTGGTAATTTAAGTTTCGATTACGAGTCCAGGCTGTGTAGAGTTCTGTGGTGTATGTCAGTAACTTAACGTAATGGTATGAGCGAGACGGCGAAGCTCTCTTGCAGCGTCTACTCTCGATAAAGGTATAAGAAGTGTCAGTGCGCCATCCTGGGCACGTCGGGCAGCGTCATCAGCGAGGTGATTACCAACGATGCCACAATGCCCCGGCAGCCACTAAAAGTTGATATCATGTTTTTGTTCAGAAGCGTAATGGCAAGTTTAGTTGATTTTAGACACAAGCTGTTCATAATTGCCGCGTTGTAAACCTCGCAAGCTCTGGAGGGCAGCTTTTGAATATATTGGCGATTTGTTGGGCGGTTCTTTTTCATTTTATTCGACAGCAGCGCGAAGAGCGGCCAGTTCGGAACCTGTAGATGTCGTTACGTGTAAAGTCTTAAACTTGATGACAACCGATTGAGATTGTATAAGAATGGCGCCCGTCGAATTTTCCGAGACGGAACCGCCCATGTAAGTATGGATTCGGTTTGCGTATGAACAACGCAAAAGTTCCAATGTGATCTTGATAGCCACGGGGGTCAGGCTAGCTTTCTTCTCTATTCCTGGAACAGCAAGGTACACAGCTGGTTTTTTTAAGCACCACAGAGGGGATTGCGTTCTTGTTGCGCCTGAGAGCGTCAATGACGAAGAGTGCCGCTCAGCCGCAACTGATCTGGCGAACGCTGCCTTGGATCTTTTCTCAGGCAAGCGAGCGAGATGATGGTCAGGGACTCTGGATTTATGGCGAACATGCGCCCGGAGAGCGTCGATAGCTATATAGGTCATTATTGGGTGGTCTCTCGCCATGACAGTTGTTGCTACCGTTGGAGCACTTCGAGGTAGCCCTAGACATGTCCGAAGGGCTTGGCCTTGAATGTTCTGTATGACATGGATGTTGATTTTATTACCATTGGAGAGTACTGGTGTACTATATCGCAAGTATCCTAGGAAGAGCGCCCTGCATAGTTGAAGCATAGATGCCACGGATTTGCTCCACGTTTTACCGGCAAGAAATCTTAGTTTATGGGCGATAGAAGTAAGCCTCATTTTTAAGTATGAGGTGTGGGGGCTCCATGAAAGGTCTGTGTCCATAATAACGTGTCCATAACGTAGTACCAAGTCATGGGCTTGTGGGTAAAAGCCACTAAGGCGCACTTCTCGGTCGAAATTCTGAGGCCTTGAGCACGCAGGTACGGTGATGTTAGGGTCACAGCTTTTTTGAGCCGTGCACGCACCTGGAGACGTGTAACTGCCGAGGCCCATATGCATATGTCGTCAGCATATATGGAAAGGCTTACTGTGTGTGGTAGAACGTCGGAGGTCCAAGGATTGCAAGGTTGAACAAAGTAGGGCTAAGAAACCCACCCTGCAGTACGCAACGGCAAGTGCAATGGTCAGCGGTTCGCCCATCTGTACTGTGCTCAAAGAAAGATCTTTTGAATGGATAGCTCCGAATCCACCGAAACATGCGTCTACCAATCCCATTATTTTCCAGGACATCAACCATGGCTTCATGCATTACGTTATCATAGGCGCTTTTCAAATTGAGGAAAAGGGCAACCGATCTACGCTTGCGGTGTTTTTTTTTTGTGCAGACATCACGAGGTCAACGACGTTGTCAATAGAGAAACGGCCTCTTCTAAACCCAGCCATGGCCTCGGGGTATACGTTGTGGCGCTCAAGATACCACTCTAGGCGTGTGAGAATAATTCTTTCCATGAACTTCCCAACACACCTGGACAGTGCGATGGGTAGGAAGGACACTAGGTCAAGTGGCCACTTTCCACGCTTCCGGAGTGGCATCAAGCCGTTGGATTTTCACCACTCAGGAACGACGCCATCATTCCATGACTGCTTGTAACAGTCCGGAGGGCTACCTCGGCCATCTTCAACTAGGTGGCATAAAGCAGCGTAGGTGATGCTGTCTGGTCCTGGCGAAATGAGCGCCTGCATGTGGCCAGAGCTGCGTCCAATTCCTCAAGTCAGAAGGACATATTCAATTCTGGGAAGCGTGTCGCACGAACCTCACCCCGAATTTCGCATTTGACGGTGACCACACTGCCCGCAATCTTTACACAGAAATCTTCCGCTATATCAACCTGCGAGCGGCCTTGATGGAAGGCTAGGGCGCAGAACGGGTGTCGTTGCTGTGGAGACGAGTCAAGGCCGCGGACCGTCCTCCATATGATGGACCGTGGCTTGCGGGCGGTGAAGTGATTCGCAGAACGTCTTCCACCGTTGTTTTTCCAGCATGTTCATACGAGGTTCGATTTTCTGTATACGTCGAGCGACTCCAAGGTCATGAAGTGACTTGCTGCGCCTGTATCGCCCCTCAGCCCTACTGCGAATCGTTCGAAGTGGCTCAAGTTGCATGTCGAACTTCGTACGTATTTCAGCGGATGTAAAGGTGCACTTTACAGTACACTTGTAATAGGGTTCTAAATGGTGCGGGTAAATCCTTCTTTGCATGTTTCTTTCTCCTTTGCCTTATATGTTGACCACCTTACTTGTCGCGAAGTAGAAAAGGAGAAGCTTCCAAATCCAGTGATTCTTAAGTAGGTGGGAATATGGTCACTGCCATGAGTCCCAAGTCAGAGAAGCGTAGAATATTTTGACCAAGATGCCGTGTCAAATCTAAGCAACTGCTATAGGTTGCATCACGCAAGTACGTCGGGCTGCCATCGTTCATAATGCTGAGTTCGGGGTCGGAAGCGAATTCCACAAGTTTCCGGCCCCTGGAATCTATTCTGGAGCTTCCCGAAACCAAGTTATGAGCATTAAAGTCTCCCGCGATAATTTAGGATCCAGAAGTCGCCGACAGGATGTCTCGCAGTCGGTCGCCGTTGAACCGACTATATGGGCAGATGTAGGCTCCGATAAGGGTGAAGACTGCTTTATTCTTTGTAATGCGGAGACACACGTAATGGTTACCATCATGAGGCTGCACCGAATGGGGAATGTAAGTTAGTTCCGTACGGATGTAAACTACTACTTTGCTGGATTGCCCCCACGTCGACGCCATAAGGGCTTCGTATCCAGAGAGTCTTAGCGCTTTTGACACATTCGGTTCACATATTACCACTACAGGAAATCGGTTCCTAAAAACGTATTGGCGGAAATCAGAAACTCGTGATTTAAGTCCTCTTGCATTCCACTGCGAAATCGTCGCACTAAGCACTTCATCATGGAGTGAAGGCAGTGAAAGAGCCATAGTGCTTACGCAAGAATTGCAAGCACAGGGCTCAGGGTACCAACACTTGCACTGCGCTTCCAGCTGTTGGCGTATTCGAGTTACCCACAAGCGTGCGAATCGCATTTATCAAAGATTTGAGCATTGTTACAATTCGGCGGTCATGCTCTGTCAGCTCATCTGAGTAAGGAGGGAAGCATTGTCATGCGACGCCCTGTTGGGGGTTTGGCACTAGGCTTTTCCTTGGCAGTGATGGCCATGCTTCATCCGCGGCATTCTTTGAGCTGCCCCATTATTAATATGCGAATTGGACACATTCTGCACTGGGGTTGGAGCATATTCAACATCAAGAGGCTTTGCGGCACGCGTATTCTGTCTGCAGAGAGCAGAATTTTTGATGAGCATCTGCGACGGGAACCATGTCGCCTGACGTCAGCAGCTGCTTCACGATGAGTCGACCGGTCCCTCATCAATTTCTTCAAAATGGATGCTTCTCTCTTAAATCTTGGATATTCGTTTGATGAAGCATCGTGGGGCTCCTGACAGTTGGGACACTTACAAGTTTTAGCCTGGCAATTGTCTGCAGAGTGCAGAGTTTAACGTCGGTGGTGGGCGTAGAATTTCGTGCGCGCCTTCCTTTCCTGGAGGTCCGCTATACTCAATATTGACGAGTTTTTGACCTACGAAATTTAGCTTGGCCGAAAGGGAACACCTCAGGGGGCGGTGATCTCCCCGAAGCTGTTCAACATCTCCCTGATCAACTTGTCGTGGGCCTTCAGCAAGATCCCGAACATTAACGACACGACCTACGCGGACGACATCACCATCTGGTACCCCAGCTGATGTGAGGGTCAGGTCGAGCGTGCTTTGCAAAAGGCCATCCATGTGACGGAGCGGTATCTTATCCCCACCGGGCTAAGGTGCTCGCCCGCTAATTTCGAGCTCTTTCTCTACAAGTAAAGGCTCACAGGTGGTTCTCACGGGTCCTGGAAGCCAGAAACAGAGAACCACATTACGTTATTCGCCGGTAAGGGCTCCCCAGTACCACTGGTAGACACTATCAGAGTCCTAGGAATGTTTATCGAGTCGAACGGGGCCAATAGAGCCGCCCTCAAGCGCATTTGTTCGAAGGCCGAAAGCGCCCTCGGCCTGATCCGAAGAATCGCCAATAGGTACCGCGGAATCAGGAAAGACAATCTGATCCGGATTATCCACGCCTTCGTGCTATGCCGCCTCGCTTATTCAGGGGCTATGCACAACTGGCTCGTGTCGGAGCGCAACAAGATCAATGCCCTAATCAGAAGAGTCTTCAAGCTTGCCCTCAGCCTTTCCATCCGAACGCACACAAAATACCTCCTCAATTTGGGAATTCACAACACGTTCAAAGAAATCGTTGAAAACCGATAATTTTCCCATTTTGTCAGACTCTGCGGTACCCCAGCAGGGCGAGCCATACTTGGCAAGCTGAGACCTAACCCCACCATCATCAGTCCCGACGCTGTGAAGCTGCCCAACGACGTAACACTCAAGATTTACATATGCATCCCACCTACAACGAAGGACGCAGATGCTCCAATGGTAAAGCTCTTCTCGCCAGTGCCCGCTTGAACAAGGACCGAACATGCTTCGTAGACGTTGCTTCCTACGTTCAAGAAGAAGCCTTCTCCTCAGAAGCCAACGACTGTGATTCTAAAGTCCTTAGCTGCGCTGACCTCCGCACTTCTAGTTCCAGCGTCGCAGAGCAGGTTGCTATTGCTCTTGCATTGACGGACAGTGTACATGAAACGATTTATTCAGATTCCAAGGCCGCTGTCAGGGTCTTTCAGGTGCGAATAATGGCTCTCCAGGCCCTACGTATCATCCAGAGTACTGAAGACATAAAACATCACTCTTTGGTCTGGTTCCCTGAGCACCTTGGAACCATTGAGGGTGCCTCGATCAACCCCAACGAGGAAGCGCATTCGGGTGCACGAGGTTTGACTTACCGTGCGCTGGGTAACGCGTCCTCTCCTGAGCGATCCAAGCCTCTCTACTCGTAGAACGAGATTTGCAAACATAATTATCTGTCAAGACCCCAGCCTTTGCCGCACTCCTCGCTGTGCAGGGCCCAGGCAGTCACTCTCAGACTTCTGCAAACAAGCACTTAGCCGAGCCCCGCGGTGCTGCACACAATGTACCCCGAACGTTTCCCAAGCCCGGACTGCCCCTTGATTGGTGATTATGCGGACTTCGAGCATGTCCTGTGGGGCTGCGCCTCCGCTGGTCCCCCCTTCGCGCAAAAGGAAATGATGAAGCTCACTCGGACCCAGGACCAGGCCTCTGAAATCCTGGCCGTCCAGAGAGCTCGCAAAGGGGCCGTGAGGTTTGACCTGATGTTCCCCGAGTGGGCCTATCCAGATGACGTTGAGTTTGCTCGCGTCTATTCTGGACCAAATAAAGTTGTTTCACTCACTCACTCACTCACTCACTC
The DNA here is from genome assembly GCF_050947875.1 of Dermacentor variabilis. Taxonomy (NCBI): domain Eukaryota; kingdom Metazoa; phylum Arthropoda; class Arachnida; order Ixodida; family Ixodidae; genus Dermacentor; species Dermacentor variabilis. The sequence goes on from NC_134578.1 coordinate 91,286,386, forward strand.
ACTCACTCACTCACTCACTCACTCACTCACTCACTCACTCACTCACTCACTCACCGAATTTGCGCCAAGCACGCAGTCAGGTGACAGAAGGTCCGGTGACAACAGACAACGAATAGAACCATCGACCACATTCGAGAAAACTCCGATACATCTAGGCGCGTCCTTCGCTGAGCGGTAACGTTTGACGTTTGTTATTCGATGAAAAGCGTCCAGCTGAGAAAGGTAAACAAATACAGTCGTCAATATGCCAATGAGAAAACCTGTATTAGATGCATATGAGCACGTGCTACAACTTTTACAATAAGACATCTGCCTCAACCTTATGTTTTGAATTTCGCGTAGCCAAACTTAACAAAAAGACGAACTAACAGGCACGGGAAATGTTGTCTGAGTAACTGAAAACCATTACTAACAGCATACTGTTTGTCTCATTTGTCTAAGGTGCTTTGACAGTATGGTTCTCGTTATGTGAAACACCTGGCAGACGTTTCAGACTAGAGAATGCTTTTTGTTGAACGTAGGAAGCAGATAGTGGGTAGTGGATGCAACATATTTAGATGATCAAATAGCAATGCTTATAAGCAATATTTTTGTCATTATTGTGGCGCGTACATTTAACGCAAACGCACTCCCTCTCGACAGCGCATCTTGACTGGCAAATGATGGCTGCCAACTGCATGTGCTGAAAATGTTTTTTAGCCGTTCTAAGATAGGTTGGATTTTTCGAATAACAAAATATATTATAGCGAAAGTGCAGAGAAACTTGCTCTCAATTTTATTCCAGGCGGTATCCCTTCTCTGCTTACTTCAACCTTACACTCCACTTCGGTTGTCACTACCACGATAAGAATTTCATCGACTAAATCTGGATTGGACTTTATAAACCGTGTATTGCATGGGCTCCCGACAAATACGAAGTTCTACATTATATGCCTTTTATCGGAGGAAGATTACAGGATGCGTATTATTTCATCGGTAAGTCGCTTTCTGTTTAACGATGTTCTTAGCATAAACGGGTCATCAAACCAACATGAGCACAAAGCTGCAAAAGAGAAGCTCCATACGAGCTCTTTAGAACGAAAACAATGCGAGGAAGACAAATTCCTCCTGGACAGAGATTTGAACCAGGTACGAAACCCTTACCGGGCTGTCGCTCTACCATCTGAGTTAAACAGAAAATGACAGGTCGCTTAGCGAGCACTAAATAATTGGCAACACGAACCTCTGGGACACTGAATACGGCAAATTATATCAGCAGGCTTAATGGAACTCATTTGTCATTTTCTTAGCTTCTACACCTCAGGAATTTTCACCCATGCTTTTATATTTGGCATGAAAAGACTAAACGTCTAAACCTTCGCGAAGTGTCCGTTACGTGCATTCAGCGGCTTGTGCAGGGTCGTAAATTGCTATAATATGCTTTCCTCGAAGAACGAAACCCTCAGGGCGCTGACTTCATGGTTCCTTTTCGCATATGGCGATGTGTCCAGTTTTTCTTAACACCAATACGGCGTAAGTGGCGATGCTCGTGACTGTGAGCGACCGCCTCAGCTGTAGAACTTTTGCTGCGCTTTCATGTGCTGTTGTCGACGTGACGCGGTCCTGCTTCATTTGCCAGCAGAGTATGCAGTGAAGCGATAGACGTCTCGTCATAAGGATGACCCATTCGATCGTCTAGTTTTCAGAAAAAACAATCTTCCTTCACAATGACCTGGTACTTGGTGGCGTATACTGCAAATCACAGCTTATCTACCTCGTTCTACGTCACTGGACTGCAACGGAAATAATCCATTTATATTAGAGCTCAAAATTTTCAGACGTTGATAATGCATATAAGCGCGATCATAAAAATCGCACTTGAAGAAGTTCTGCAGATGAAGTTTGCAGCCTTAATAGGTGGAAGAGGATCTCCATGAGGTTACTGCAATGTCCTAATCAACGCTGTGAGTGCGCTTGAATTTGAGGAAATTGAATCTTTAAAAACAACAGCTTTACACCTGTGCGGAGGCTTCTTATTGGCATTTGAAATTCCCCTTTTGTGCATATTTTTTTAGAATGCCTACAACGCACCGTTCTGAAGAGTGAAAGTTTTCATTCATGTAACAATTTCCGTCTTGGTGAACTATTATTTCGCAATATAGGTGTTACAATGTTTTCTAACAGATCACAAAGGTTTGGACTCACCTGATTTACTCCTACTGGGTTGTGCTTGGTAGTGGCCACAACTTCACCAATATAGTATTGAAGCAGCGACCATGTACGTTTTATCTCATCACTGCCACAACAGAGGTAAGAATTCATAGGTCCGCTTACATTATTAACAGAAATAAAGATTCGGTTTGACAAGATTAGAATGAAAAATAGGAGGCGGTGTTATTTTGCCATTGGAATCAAAACTTATATTTATCATTCAGGTTTTCGGAGGTAAACGTTTGTCCTAATTGATGCAACTGAATGCAATACATAATCTTATCATCCACAATGGACTTAAAGCACAAAATCAAGGAGACAAGATGGAAGACCAGATAGGACGAGAACTTCCTGGTCTTGTTTCTTGAGTCGTCGTTTTTGGCACTTTAGGTAAGAATTCTTGCAAACTCGCCCAAATTTCCGTTATGGAGATCTTGTCATAACCAGTATTCACTACGCTGGTGGCATTTCACGACGGCTTCCTATAACTTCTTTGACCTTGTGCAAGTATATTGTATGAGCGAGTTATTCGTAAGACGGCTGGAAGTGCTTGGAATTGATAGGCTTTCACAGACACTCGTTTTATTTAAATACGTTACCACAGCGAAAATAAATTAACGTTACCACTAGAAAGAACTATTTGAAAGATTTGGCAGGGTGTTAGGACTCTTGATGCTCTTTTCCATCAAATAAATCTGCGCGAGGAATTGTCTGAGGCAGAATACCATCCAGGTGGAATAATGGGAAAGTGGGACATAATTTGTCAGGAAAACTACAGTCATGAATAAGCTAGAATCTGAAATCTTAAACTGGCTAGGGTACTTGTTGCAGGCACAAGATTTTAACTAGTAGTAGGCCTTGCCTAGTTAGAAGAAATTCTCAACACAAGTTACTAAGCATGTGCTGAAAATGTTAGTTATATATTTCTCCTAACGGTAACTAGTCTAATTCTCCTGCGTACTCTGCGGGAGAAGTTACTCATGCCGCAATGTAATTTCCGACTGAATACGGAGATGGGCTTCTCGAAACAGGAGTCAATTATAAGTTTTGAACACGTTAGCGTTCTTTGCGTACCCAAGTTTCCGGGATCTAATTATCTATCTAACCGGTGTCCGGCCTACCTGGATCCCTGCGTAGTCCATGACCAAATGCGTAGCACATCAGGCTGGTGTGCTATGGCAACAGGGTTAGAAACCAGCCGTCTGAACAACATGGCTCACTAAGCCTGTAGCAATGTGTACGTACATGTCGTTCTTCAACGGACCTCCAATGGGCCGGCGTGGGTCGCTGTAGACTAAGCGCTGGGAAGGTGCTGCTGTTCGAAGAAAGTATTTTTGATGTTAACTTCGGTGACTGCGTATGTGACATTTGTTTGTGCCACTCTTCAAGAAACGTCCTTAACACCAACCTGGGAGCTAGGTATGTGCCACTCGGAATGTGTCTCTCTAGAACGAGGAAAAAGATTCCTTGCGTTTCCCCGTTTTCCAGCGGGATCGAACCCACCTCGCAAGGGTTCATCAAGGGCAGAAACCCGCCGTTTTAGGAAATTGCGTCACAAATCCACTGCGCATGGGCTCCTTCTCGATGAACGTCTTTCGTACCGACACTTTAGCGAGCTGTGCCCCCATGAAAGATGTTGGTATGTGACGCTCTTTAATGAACCTCTGGCCACCTTGGGTAACTGATTATTTGACGTTGAGTATGCGGGGAAGAAAGGTAACGATTTATAGCGCCGCACGCTACGGGGCGCCAGGCTTCTCGATTTGGAGGGCACTCGCGTACTTCTCCACAGCACCACTAGATTGCACAGCATCCCCAAAAAGCTACGCGAAGGAGAATTTCAGATGCAGTACACGTTTGATGCGTAACTTGTATTGACGGTGGCAATACGTCAAAACGACTTACGCATGAGACGTGTACTGCATCTGAATTTCTCCTTCGCGGCGCACTACTAGAGCAGCTCGGTGCCAGCTGCGAAAGAAGAGGATAATAAAGTTGAGTGCCGCATGCTCGAAGGTCAAGAAAGCCTGCTGCACTGGTCTCTTTTGTTAGGACGCTCCGCTGCGATCCCTCGGTTCAGCAACCACCTCTTAAACCGACCTCATCAGTACCCGCAGCTTTGCTTCGCCCAGGTCAAAGCCCTCATCGACCTCCAGCAAGTTTCCAGCACCCGCTTACCTCAGAGGAGCTTGGAAATCACCGTCCTTCGCAGCTGGTGAACAAGCAACGTCCACTCGAATTGCGTACTTTTGACGGAGCTCTTCCTGCAGTGCTTCCCGCAGTCAACGGGCCTCGTCTTGGCCGCTGCAGGGGACTTGAACCTCGACCGCACTCATACACTCGCCGCACTCTGTTCAGCACCAGAGTCCTCAGTATTGTCCCGCTTAGAGTCCCGGATCGACCAGCTCGCCGTCTCCATCTGAGGCGGCGCTTAGTTCAAGCGTCCTAGCCGCCGTCCGTCTTCCCCGAGAGGACCATGCTCCCGCAGTCCTCGAAGCTCGCCTATTTGCTGGTACCATCGCACTTTCAAGCAGCGCGCTCCCCGTAACTGGTGGCGGCGAGCGCGGAGGAGTGCCCATAGGATTGCAACAGCAATACGTTTAAAGTCCAAGGGCGATAACGCCGTCGCCAGCGCCCTATGCTGTATGCCCGTGAAGGCGTGTGAGGGGAGCCGACATCGCGACTCACTACCGCACGCGCGAAAGAGACGAACGTGGGGATGTAGCGCTCAGCCTTTCATCGTGCGCGAGGCACCCAATGTTGCAAAGCACTGAGGGAGCAAAGACAGGGGGTGGTGTTCCACTCCGGCTGCAACTGCGCATGTGGCTGCTGCGCGTAGTCGTGCGGCCGTATAATACGAGCGATTTACGTTGAGGCAGGCCCTAACTGCGCGCGTGGTTTGTGTTCTCGGTGCTGACGTTGCGCTCCAGTGATAGCGGCACGAATGTCACTTCGCTTGCTGCTGCTGCTGCGTCTCGTCACGCCAGCATTTTGACAGCGAGCTTCCGCGCTCATCGAGTCAGATGCGTTCAGGGTTGCTTGTGAGCGCATGACCCTATCCTTGTTAATTTAGTTGGTGTGCCTATGTTAGCAACTTTGTACGGTCGATAAAACCACTGTTGTTACTTCGCATAGCCGTCTGCTAATTCGCTATCGCTATCGATGGTTCGCCTTTCGGGCAAAAGTGCGGCTTTTTCTTAGTCATCGATCACATTTCCGGCCGGCGCTTCATCGCAGACGCGGTTGCCGAAGTCAGCATACTGCCACGCTCAACGGGATCCTGCACTTAGTAGTCACCTGGACCTAAGCTCCGTACAGTGAGCTCTGTCTCCATCGCCATGTATGGCCTGCGGTCCCTCACACACGACCTTAGCCTGCGGCGCATGTTACCGTGGGTCTTATCGTAGCTGACATCAATCCGCCTATCCTCAACTGTGACCTGTTGACCCATTTCGACCTCGACGTCGGTGCGCCGCCACTCCCTAATTGACAGCAAGATGCGCCTCTCCACCCGGGCGTTCTGTTGGCTGTCGCTCCCACTGGCGTCCGCACACCGATTCCACTATGCGCATATGCTAGAATACTCAAAGACTTCCCTGAGATCACGAAGCCCTGAAATATCAATCATCCACCCAAGCACAACGTAACCCGCCACATTCTCACGTGTGGTCCATGCATCGCAGCTCGTCCGCACCGCCTCTTCGGTGAGCATCTGGGGATTGCTAAACGAAAATTCAATTACATGCTACAGGTAGGTATTCTTCACCCTTCGTCTAGTACTTTGGCCTCCCCACTGCACCTAGTGGCCAAGAAATTACCCGGTGACTGGCGTGCGTGCGGCGACTACCGGGCGCCTAACGCTCACACAGTCCACGATAGCTATCCCCTTCCACACATCCATGATTTCACAGGCCACTTAGAAGGATGCAAGATTTTACTGAAGTGCACCTTCTTAAGGCGTCTCACCAAATCACAGTTGAGGCTGCCGATATGCTGGATGCCGCCATTATTACACCTTTTGTCATGTTCGAGTATGCGCGCGTGCTCTTTGGGCTAAGCAACGCTGCTCAAATGTTCCAACGATTCAATGCGAAGGTAATGTGCGGTCTCCCTGCGGCATTTGCCTAGATAGACGAGATCCTCTTCGCGAGTCCCACTCCGCAGTGTCATGAGCGTGACCTCTAGGAATTCTTTTAACGTCAACAGTTCGGTCAGGTTGTCAACCCACAGACAACCTCCCAGTGCTCAATGCTTTCCGGGCTGCTGAAGAAACCATCGCCGATTCGGTACTGCTCATCCATTCGACGACTAACGGGCCTACTCGCATCATGACGGATGCTTCCAGTGCGGCGCAACCATCGCCACTGTTCTTCAACAGAAAATTGACACGGACTGGTACCCACAGGGCTTCTCACGGAAGCTCCGACCGGCCGATACTCACTAAAACTTTTCTGCCCGTGAGCTGTTCGACGATTTATCCACCACTTCCGCCACTTCTGTTCTATGTCTTCCGTACGAAGTCTTCCAAGAACGTCTCACGTCAGCTTGGCCAACTGCCCCATATATTGGAGTTCACAACAGATATTCGGCACATCAAAGGTACGGACGACGAGGCAGCTGACGCACTTTCCCGCATGATCTTTCTCGGCACTTCTACGTCTTCTGTAAGGTGGTAACGCCTACCTAGGGCGCAGATGCAGGACGATTAGCTGTTGCGCTGCTTCAATACCTCCGATTTCTCCGACTGCAACTTGGTTGTCCGTCTGTGCCTGGCTCACTCTAATGCGAAATGTCATCGGCTGCACGTCGCTCCTTCATTCGAGCCACCTTTAATGGAGCGCTTTTATAATCCCTTTAGGACATGTGCCATCCCAGCATCTGCGCCAGGCAGCGCCTCGTTACACTGCGGTACGTCTGGCGGAGCACTAACACCGATGTTCGCGATTTGGCCCACTCATGCCTCGCTTGAAGACTACCAAAATTACCCGCTACAGGAAGACTTCCACGCAGTTTTTCTTTCCACCTGCCTGTCGCTTTGACCACGTGCGTCTTGATTTCGTTGAAACACTTCCTTCCTTTCACGGCTGCCGTTTCATTCTGACAACAATTGACCGATTCACCCGTTAGCGCGAAGCTGTGCACAATCAAGACACCACTGTGGTCCCCAAAACCCTCGTTTCAGCACGGGTTTCCCGCTTGAAATGCCTCAACATTCTTACAACTGATTGTGACCGGCAATTTGTATGTACACCCTTCACTTCCCACAACCGCCTTCTTGACATTAAGCACTGCGGTGCCAGTGCATACCATCCCTGAGCCAACGGCATGGTTGAGCGGCTCCGTTCCAGCTCGAGGCTGCCGTTAATACGCGCCAGGATCTTGAGCACTGAGTCGACCATGTTTCTAAGGTGCTTCTTGGCCTACGCGCTGTCCACTGTCGCGATATTGGCTGTGCTCGGGCCGAACTGGCCTACAGTGAACCCCTGCGGATTCCTGGACACTTGTTCGCTCTGTTGTACATCCTCCATTCTGGAGCCCGAGCGCCCCCGCGCTGAGGGACGCCGACGACCTAAAACGGCACTGCTGAGGTCGCTGTGACAGAAGCGCCGGACACTTGACACCCCTCAAACTGCGTACAAATTACTGGCGGGCGCGTTCTACGAGCAGCGAGCGGCGGTGCGGAGGTTCCTTTTAGGTTTGGAGCGGGTTGCTTGTACGTGCGGGGTGCAAGAAAGCCTGTTTGGCCCAGTGTATTGTGACTTTCCCTTTCTCTCTACTCTCTCTCCTTTACGGTATCCTCTAGTTGAAAATAAATTAGTCTTCTTGATGCGCTCAAAGCGAACGGATGCCTGCAATTTTTCCACAAGTTAAAGTTTTCACATTTTATTCCGAAAAATTTCTGTTGCCGAATCCCGGGAATGGGGACGTCAAAAGATGGATATCGACAGAATCAAGCGAAGAAGGGCCGTGGTACAAACATGTACAACCAAGCTGCTCAACGAAGTATCCACCATGAACGGCAGTGCATCAATCGGTGAGGTGGAAGAAAAGATAAATCTCTTTTCTCTTAAAGAGGACTCACTGAAAGAGCTAGACAGGGAGATAGAAAAAGGCGTTGAAGATGAAGTTTACGAAGAGGAAGTTGCATGCTCCGAAATGTACAGAGAAAGGATCAGCGTGGCGAAAATAAATGCACAGCGCATTCCACGCGACTTTAGCTCCACAAATGCTTCATGAGATTGCGCACTAAACGCCTTAGATAAAAGAGAATCTAGCGCAAACAATTCGCAAATACGCCCCGCCGTAATGTTGCCAAATCTCGAAATCAACAAATTCAACAGAGAGCGTCGAGAGTGGCAAGGGTTATAGAGTCAGTTTGACTCGACTATCAACGCTAACCAGAACCTCTCAAACGTAAACAAATTCAAGTACCTCAACAGCTACTTGACAGGAAAGGCGGCGACTGCTATAGCAGGACTTGACTTGTCGGAAGGCAACTGCGAAGTCGCTCTCTCGCTATTAAAGTAGACGTTCGGCAGAAAGTAATTATAGAAGACGACACGTCACGGCTACTTAAGATCAAGCCAGTGCGTGACTCACGGAATCTTGGTTAAGCAACCTCGTCGACGAAGTAGAGACAGGTGTAGGCAGCCTCACTTCTTTAGGCGTGAGTGTGGGCACTCATGGAACTTTGTTACTGACCGCGATAATGAAAACGGTGCCTGCCAACTTTCGTCTGGAATTCCATCAAAAAAATTGGCTGAAGGCTTAGCTTGGTTAAGCCTGGGAGATTGCGAAAGCAATACCCTCGGCAGCGCCTTGGTTCGGCTGATGGTGCGGACATGGTTGCCCTTTGTTAAACTTATGGCTATACATCATCCGACATTGCGCAAGGCAGCGCGCCGACCACTGCGAGGAGCCGAGCTGTAGCCCCATTTACCCTCCTAGCGTGACGTCAAACCAGCGAGCGCCCTCTCTCGGTAGCGCCGCAGCAGCGGCGCGCAAGGCTTCGCCTCCACCTTCGATGCCGCGAGCTGGGGCCCCGTCTCTCGGTCTGGCGTGACGTCACATGGTCGCGTGACGCGCAGCTGTGTAAGGAGGCGCGACGACCACCGATGGGCCGAAAGTGCGAGCAGTATTGCTTTCGCAATAAAAATGAGGCTCCGAACGAGGGAAGTGAGCTGGAGGTGATCTTGCGTTTTTTGAAAAAAGAGGTTGCGATGCGGGAGAACATACAGCGGGCTGAGGCACAGAGAGACAACAGGGCCGCATTGGAAAAGCAAAGGGGCAACAGCAACATTAAAGCGGTGAACATGCCTACTGCAGCGGCACTGCACACCACGATCAAGGACAGCACAGGATGTCTATTTTGCAATTCGAACGGCCGTGAGACCAGCAACTGTAACGCAAAAATGTCTGTGGCGGATAACAGAGAGGTGCTCAAACGTGACAATCGGAGTTTCCAGTGCACAACAAGGGGGCGCGTGGGAAGAGAATGCCGTAAAGCTAAGTGGCTCAGGTGTGCGCATTCCACAACAGAAACGTAACGACAGTGTGCGACCCTGACATTAGAAGACACAGCAACACTGGTGAAGTGGATGCAACTTCGTCACCGGTGATTGAGCAAGCGACGGTGTTGAAGTCCTCATTAGGCACGGGAGAGAACATGATGTTCACTGGAGAGCAACAGTTTCTTCTACAGACAGCGCGAGCTTGAACAGAGGGTCCCCATGAACGTACGCTTGTCAGGCTTCTCCTCGATGGTGACGTTCAGCGAATCTTCATCCATCGCAACCTATCCAAAAAGCTGCAGTTAAAGGTGCTTGGGGAAGAGGAGCGTAAAATATTTGCCTTTTGTGACCAATCAGCCACAACGCGTACAAAAACGCATCGTGTGGAGCTGTGGCTCAGAAGCCAATACGACAGAAAAGGGGTGCGAGTGGAAGCGCTCGAAGTTCCTTGCATCTGTGCAGATATCATGGCTACTCCATCAAATTCTTCAACTTTCAAATTTCACTTCCGAGTCGCAGACGCCTTGCAGGGCAGCGAAAGTGAAAATATTGACCATTTGATAGGCGCTGATCATTACTGGGAAACTGTTACGGGATCCACTAAGCTTCTCAGCTGCAAATTGATGGCAGTAGAGACTGTATTCGGATGAGCAGTGCAGGGCCAGGTCGGCAAAAGGAAGTCAACAGGAGTCTGCTCCTCGGCTGTTGGCGTCATGCGGATAGGAGTGAGTGAACAAATTGACAAGGAAATATGAGCACAGCTAAAGTCTTTCTGGCAGCTCCAGCGCATCGGTATGAAGGAACATCAGCCAGTTCGTCACCAGGATGCGGTCCTTCAACACTAGAAAGAAACCGTCAACTTTGAGAATGGCCGCTATAAGGTGTCGCTCCCTTAGCATTCTATGGTTTACGAGCTTGGCGACAAGTACGAGTGCGCAGCATGGCGTCTTAAAGCACAGACAACGCACCTCTTGAAAGGAGATTCGTTGATTAGGGAGTACGACGCCTGCATAAGAAACTACATAGAAAAGGGCTATACAGAGCCAGCCAGCAAGGATTACGGCACGTCAGAAGGACCGGTATACTATATGCCACATCAAGCAGTTGTTCATCACGAAAGCTAAACGGCACAGCTGAGGGTAATATTCGATGCATCAAAAAGTGCCAAAAATCGCCTCTCCCTTAACATTGTTGTGGAAAGTGGCCCAAACATAAACCCAGAGCTAATTTATTTGCCGATCAATTTCTGCAATTACAACATTGTCGTCGCTGCGGATATTGAAAAGGCCTTTCTCCAAATACCCCTATCAGTGGGAGTTCGGTACGCTGTGCAGTTCCTCTGGCCCGCTATGACGCCAAAGAAAGGAGAACTTCCAGCTGTAGTGACCGATCGGATGACTCGCGTGCCGTTCGGTGTCACGTCGAGCCCATTTCTCTTGGCTGCAACGTTGCAACATCATCTTGAAGGCCGGCCGGAACAGTATGCTCGGACTGCGGGTATCTTGCGCAAGCATCTTTACGTGGACGACCTATACTGGAGTTGACAGCCTTGACAAGGGTAGTCTTGTGCCAGGAGTCAAAATATATATTGTATCAAGCATGGATGCGGCTACACAAGTGGATGTCCAACGACCGCGATCTGGTCAACTTCTTAGAGAATAACAATGTGGAAAGAACGAACGCTGACGGTGGACATGTTGCAGGTACAATAGTATTAGAAGCTGTTTGGAATGCTCAGACTGACCATTTTGAACACAACCTAAGTTCACTCATTGACTTCCTTTCTGCAAGAGCCGACGATAAGAGATTTGTGCTGCAAGTCTCGGGAAGAATTTTCGACCCTTTTGGATTTATTGCTCCCACAACATCATGCGTAAAGGTAATGTTCCAGGAGGCGCGGGAGTTGGGGATTGGTTTGGACGATTCCTTGCCTGAAACATTGCATCCTGAGTGGGACTGCTGGTGTAAGGACCTTCCATGCATTGAAGGAGTGTCTATTCCAGGCCTGATAGCAGCAGACTTTAGAAACGATGACACTGAGAAAATGGTGCGTATTCTCTGTGACGCAAGCCCGAAGGCCTATGGTGCTGTCGCATATATCGTGACCAAGTCTCCGTTCTGACTAATAAATGTAAGCTTGTTCATGGCCAATCAAGAGCGGCCCCTTTGAAACCCCTCTCGCTACCCCGATTGGAGCTGATGGGAGCCCTTGTTGGCGCACGACTATGCCACTACGTTACCAAGGCCTTGGATCTGAAGAACGTTGCTACCATCCTCTGGACTTAGTCTGCAGTAGCTATGTGCTGGATCAAGGGAAACGCTGCCAGATGGAAGCCCTTCGTAGCAAATCGAGCCTCAGAGTTACAAGCGCTGACAAATCCCAAGGATTGGAAACACTGCGCAAGTTCAGACAACCCCGCTGACCTAATCACCCACGGCATTCTCCCATCAGCTGTGCTTGAAAGGGAATTGTGGTGGAGAGGACCCCGTTGGCTTCAGGAGGATGACACGCATTGGCCAACTGTAACCGAGCGGAGCTCGAAGGTTGGGGAGTGTCAAATAGAAAAGCGAAAGTTGACGGTGATGCACATAGTATCATCGTCATCCATCGCAATTCTCAATGTTGAGAATTATAGTTCATTCAGCATAGTCGTGAGAGTAACCACGTAGGTCCGTTGCTTTGTCGACAACTGCCAACACAAAGGAAATACGATCGGCCGATTACGAGCTGGAGAAGTAATCGGCGCCGAAACATACTAGTTGGCTAAAGCTCAAGGAGATGCTTTAAGCGACGGCATTTCAAACCTGAAGAATTGAATACCGCTGCACAAGAGCTCTCCTGTTTTGCCTTTCAACCCGTACTTCGACGAAAAGGGCCTCATTCGAGTTAGTGGACGCTTGCAATTCAATGATAACAACGAAGAGACTAAGCATCCCAATGTTCTCTCTGGCAATCACCCCCTCAGGTCACTGCTCTTACGGAAGGAACAGTTGAGAATGCTGCACATGGGCATACGCGATACTCTAGCACAACTGCGAGAATCGTATTGGATTATCAGAGGACGTCAGGCCGTAAAGAACGTTATCAAGCAGTGCCTCGTCTGCCACAAACAAAGTTGCCCTCCAGCTACGGAACCAGTAGCACCACTTCCATCTGACGGAGTGACAAAAGGAAACCCATTCGACATCGCTGGCATCAATTTTGCAGGGCCCTTGAATTCTCAACAGCCACGCGACCGCTAAAAATGCTACATCGCTATTTTCACCTGTGCTGTGACACGTGCCGTCCACCTTGAGCTCGTCAGCGACCTGTCGGCTACAGCCTTCTTCTTGGCCTTTAAACGCTTTGTGGCTGGCCGTCGAATCTGCTAAACGGTGTATTCGAACAACGCGCTCACATTCAAGCGTGCAGTCAGGGATCTAAATGTCATGTTCATGTTGTTGCAAGTCGAGGAACTGCAGTCATACTTCGCCGGAAACCAGATTATATGGAAGTTTATTGTTGAACCGGCAGCTTGATGGGGCGCATTCTGGGAGCGGATGGTGCCATCTATGACAGTAGCATTGCGAATGCTGTTAGGTCGGAGCAGCTTGAGTTTCGAAGAACTGACCACCGTTCTTTATGAGGTGCAGGCCGTGATCAACTCACGCACTTTGACTTTCATATATGATGATGTTCAAGAGTCACAACCACTGCAACCAGCGCACTTCCTTGCCGGAAGAAAGTTTACGACCCTTCCTCCACACCTGCTGCCAGTTGAAATTCCTGGCGGTGGCATGCATCTCTCACGGCGCTGGAAGTACCGGACTGCCGTGGCCGATGGTTTCTGGAGACGGTGGCTGAAAGAGTACTTATTAGAGCTCAGATCGGCACATGTGTGCCGACCAATGACATCGACTGTTCTGAACAAAGACACCTTGGTTCTCCTGAGGGAAGACCACTTGAAAAGCCACATGTGGAAGACCGCCAGAATTATGGAAACATATAAAGGTAGACACGGCAGGGTGCGGCCCTGAAAATTTGTATGAAGTGGGAGAACAGAGTTGAAGCGACCCATGCAGCTGCTGCATCCCTTAGAGATTGTGGAGCAGTGTGCTCCATAATAGTTCGCTCATCCGTGGGAGGTTGTTGAATATCCTCCCTTCTGGAGCCAAAGCACCCCCGCGTGGGCGCCGCTGACAATGTTGCGAGTACTCCTCCATCTAAAGCGGCATGCTGAGGTCGCTGTGGCAGAAGCGCCGGACGCTTGACACCCCTGAAACTGCGTGAAAATTACTGGCAGGCGCGTTCTACGAACACCGACCGGCGGTCCAGTGGGGCATTTCAGGTTCGGAACTAGTTGCTGGCACGTGCGGGGTGCAAGAAGCCTTTTTGGCACAGTGTATTGTGACTTTCCCTTTGTGTCTACTCTCTCCTCTTTCCCGTACCTTCTAGTGAAAAATAAATGAGTCATCTTGATGCGCTCGAAGCAAACGAACGTCCATCATTTTTCCATAGCTTAATGTTCTCCTTTTATTCCACAACACGCTCCTTCGGCCACCTCGCCCGAGCTGCTGCAGCACCTCCAATGCCTACAGAACTTTATTCAGCAAGTGCGCCCCGTCCCGCCTCGACCTTCTGGCCGCATCATCTTTGTGCACCCGGACAAGGTCTAGGCGTGTTTCTCTCAGACGAGACAATGTAAGGGCGCCCCTGGCACATTCCTACGATGGGTCATACCTCATCCTCCAAAAAACTCCGAAGTCCGCCAACATCTTATTGAACTATTCTAGAGGTTGTCCCGGTAGACCACTTCAAACCGGCCTACTTCAAGACGCCTCTGAAGGAGCTTCCCGCTGATGTTGCTGTCGTATCGTCCGATCAACGTGTCAGCAAGATAGTCAAATATCGACCTCGTCGACGCGTAGATTCCGCAGTTTCGTCTGTGCTAGGGCTATGTAGTTCACACCGACGCTGCAACGTGGTGACCTTAAGGGCAGCGTTCTCAGCCAACGCCATGGTGCCGGCTACGAAAGACGACGAAAATAAACTGAGACAGCGCGTGCTCTATGCATAAGCACAGCACGCATAGTTGGTTTCTGGAAGCCTCCTACGGCGGTTCACTGCGCTCCGAGGCAACCCCTCCGTTCCCGAGAATGTCATATTCATTCCATGCAAAACGCACTGCCGGCGACAGTCATCGTGAGATATCTTCTGCGAAATTTTAATTCGGTGCACTTATTGCGTAATAGTTCTTTAGAAACCCGCAAGTTGGGGAGAAGTAATTAATAAATGGAAAATGAGACATCAACCCAATCGTAGAAATTGCGACGAAGCAAACCCATATGGGCTCCTCGAAAGAAAAGCCTCGCAGTTGAAGAAAAATTTGTCCTAGTCCGGTACTCGAAACCGGGTCCACCGCGTTTCCAGGGCAGGCGCTCTACCTTCTGAGCAAACCAGGCGGCTAGCAGATGGCAAGGCAAAGTCGAGTTCATCAACAGCTCGAAGCAAAGGCAAGAGTTTGGCGCAATAGTTCTGTGGAAATCTGCAACGTGGATGGACGTATCTATTAAAGGAAAAATGAGACATCCACCCAATCGTAATAACTGCTACAAAGGAAACCCATACGTGTTCCTCGAAAGAAAAGCCTGGCAGTTGAAAAAAAAATTCGTCATGGTTTGGGACTGGAGTCGAGGATCACCGCCTTTCTAGGGTAGCCGCTCAACATTCTGAGCATACCAGGCGGCTGACCAGCTGTCCAGCTGTCCGGCTGGCACGGGGTGCGCTCGAAAAGCAGAAGCCTCATGACCCACCACAAACGGGCCGCACTGAGGTAGTGCAGAGTAGGGCATAACCCCGGGTCGACGATTGGCCAACGTCACGACGCATTAAACCATCGGTTGCCCGCATTTTGATAAAGTTATTCCTATCCTATCATACTAGACGGCTAGCCGTATTGGCGCAGTGGTTTCCTTTGTAGCAATTCCTGTGATTGTGTAGATATCTAATTTTCCGTTATTAAGGGAATTTAAATGATCTTGATTGTAACTGCCTGCTTTGTATCCTGCCCACCCAGCATGGATGTCGCATGTGCAATATTTTGTAAAATAATAAACAAAGCATAAAATGGTATTTATAAGTCGTTACTTCATTTACTGGTTCTATATTTTACGGAAAAATGACTTGCGGCTATTTCTTGGCGCCTGTCGCCGCACGTATTTTTGGCGCTATTCACATTCTGTGCCACCACGCCAGTGCTGCCGAGGGAGGAAAGAGAAAAGAAGAAGGCAGGGAGGTTAACCAGAATAACGTCCGGTTGGCTACCCTACACCGGGGGAATGGGAAAGGGGAAAGCAAAGATCACAGGGAGAGAGAGGAGGGAAAGAAAGAATGAAATTGTGGCAAGTTCGCTGACGCGTGCGGTTTTACAGAAATTGCCTTAATAGTCACAGGTGGTCGCACAAACCCGTCGTCCTTAAGAAACACAAAAGTGCCTTCACCGCTTTATGGGCCGATGGGCGATGGGGGCGGTGTTCCAGCAGCACCTGCACAGAAAGCGGCCGATTGTCCAGTTTTTGGAAAGCTTTGGCAAGTTCTTGTCGCTCTAGAGCATATCTTGGACAGTGGCACAACAGGTGGTCGATGTTTTCTTCGGTGCCACAGACCTCGCATGCTGCACTGTCAGTCACCCCAATTAATGTAGAGTATGCCTTTGTGAAGGCCACTCCTAACCAAAGGCGACAGAGAAGCGTAGCTTCACGTCGAGGAAGTCCGGTTGGAGGTCGGAGCTGCAGGGAGGGGTTTAGTCGATGTAGTCGTGTAAGTCGTAAGTTTTGCGAGTTCCAGTCGGTCACTGTGAGGCTACGTGCCAGGTGTCGAAGCTGCCTTGCAGCGTCAGTCCTCGAAAGCGGAATCGGAATGCTGTGCTCTTCTTGATGAGCTGTGCGAGCAGCGTTATCGGCGGACTCATTGCCGACTCTACCAAAGTTTTCACACATCTAGGAAATTGAAGCCATGTTTAAGAGAAAAGGGAACTTTGCCATAATGTACGAAAGTCTTGTGCTACGGCATTGTGATGGGAAATCAGCTCACTTGTCGGCGCGTGTTGAACTCAGTCACCACAAATTACCTTCGCAAATATCGACTTTTGTTCGTACAGAAATGCAGTGAGTGCGCCTTGCCAAGTTAATGACAGAGTGTGGATGTGTTGGGCTCTTTGACAAGTTACTGCCACAGCAGTTTGCCCGTTTGTGCCTACAGCTGCGCTGTCGATGTCTGTTCACTTTATTGAAATGTTCATCTGTAAACGATAAAAGAAACATAAGGAGGAACACGAAAGAAGCAGCATAGGTAAAATGAAGACATTTACCTAGCGCAAAGCAGGACAGCGCGGTTGAGGCGCTAAACAGTAAAATATGTACGCATTTACTAAAATGTACTAGGAGACGCCCAGAGGCGAAGCAACCTTGGATTTATTACCCTTGGTCATGTATTTGGGTGAGTTTACCGTTAGATGACAGAGAAAAAATAACCATATATATGTGCTTCATTGCAAGCGACCCATAGGCGCGTATTTTTGGTGGCGCTAGGTGAGTAAACGGCAAGCAAAAATATGTTCACATCTTTCATGTTCTTGTTGTGAAGGGGCGAACTGTTCTAAAATTTTGAATTCTGCAAGGAGTGTGACGCACCCATGTTCGTTAATATCTGAATAGGGATTTCTGTAATTTGGGCATGTTGCTCTTGGTGCAAGAGAACTTCGGAGAACAGAAAAGTATATAGGTGCTGACTTTGTTAATACGATTTCAACTAACACGCTGTGTTAGCATGGCAAGTCGCACTAGGACACAATATGATCTTCAGTGCAATTACTTCATTGCTTCAATATTTTGGATAGAGCTTAGAAATATGTTTGAGCAACTTGCGCCGTACGTTTTCAGAGCATACACAAAAATATATTGTTACAAATATCATATTAACAACCTTAACCGCCACGTTTTGCAGAAACCTGGGGACATATAGGAAAATATTTTATTAGAGTTACAGGAAAACTGCCTTAGGAGGTTAAGGAAGAGGTTAAGGGGGAGTAGACGCTTGGGCCTTTGTTGGTGCGGCTTGCACTGCGTTGTCATAACTGGCCATTCTGCTGGAAAGGCAAACAAAGAGCATCTGCCAATATATGCGAGATTCAATTTGCGATATGTCAACGCTTGTCTGTAAGGAGCTGCAGGGAAAGGATGTGTTCCTAAAAGGAAACTGCAATGGTGCTTCCTGATGATAAAAGAGATCGCCAGAAGACGCCTACGCCCTCTAGTTGTAATAATTAAGCAAATCAGAAAATTGACAAACGGTGTACACATATATTATGGTGCGCATTGTGGATGTCATGTACTACTTTCTGTAAACGCTCCTGCGCATGCGAACGTGGAATTTTGTTGTCGAATAGTATTGCCTTCGAAGTATTGCGAAAGCCAGATGTGATTCCTCTTTCTAGGGTTACGTGTTACTGGGGCCAAACGATGCAAAGCGGAGCAATTGTTCTGGAGTGCGGACCATCGCTCGGTGGCCCAAGTCTTCAGGATCCAAATCAGTGATGCTAGTGCCACCAGCGAAGGAACAACGTTCCAATGTCCTTGCGCTTGCCTGCGCTGCTCGTGACATCGGAGACAAGAAAGAGGTGTGTCTGACGGCTTGATCTACCTTAACGAGTGATTATTTTATGTTTTTGCTTGAAGAAGCAGTTGGTCAATGCAAAGGGAAAGTGCTCGACACTTCAAGGATCAAGAAATCACGGAAGCACAGAAGCTGTAACCCAATGAAGCAATGTTGCGGGGAATGGCTACAACATTTACCTTAAACTAATGTTCTTCAGAGACGATAAATACAATGGATAAAGGCGCAGTATTGAAGCCCACAACGCGTGTTTACTAAGTGGCTGACTTTGCAGTAATGGCTTTTCTCCAGAAAGCATAACGCTTCCCTATTTTTTCGTATTGTGAAGGTAAATCACTATTCAGAATTGTAGCAAGCACAACCGAGCACTTCAAAGGCAGCACACCGAAGACTTCGCGCCAACTCGATGGGCGGAGCCCAAGCATCTATTTAAATGTTTACATTTTGATCTGAAAAGCGGCTCGCTAAATGTGTTTCTGGACTTCAGGGAACGTCTTTTTGATGTGTTAAATTGTGCTTGTCTAACGTATTTGCCATGTGTGCCGCAAATGATGGCTGTACAGTTGTAAACGTAAAAAGATTACCGGGAGAAAACTGTGTTAAAGCGCGTCTTGAACAAACGCAATAAAAGGAATGAGGAAATATGCAAATAATGAGAGCACGAAACTCATAAAATGGGTTTATGAGTATATGGACTTGTAGGAACTGTGCGAGATCAGTTTGCAGTGGGAAGCGGTGGTCTCAAGTACTTTTACGATTCATTCGTTTGTCGCTATAACGATGATCCCATCAAAAACAGGCGAGCAAGTGCTCTTGATGCCTCTCGCTTCAACGCGTCTCTGAAATTTGAGACTTCACAACGTCCAGCAATAGGCACTCGGGAAGAAATTGCACATGCGGCCACGAGCCATTTCGGCTCGCCCCAAGATTCGCACCCGCTGGAGATTACCTAAAAGGTAGGGCGTGAGTGGTGTACGCGGTCAGCCAGATGGACAGTAAGCGCAGTCACTGCCAGATTAGCGGACGATACCGGATCTCACCTGCACCCCCTCCTCCCGAGATCCGTTGATGCCGATAGCATGTGCTCACTTTCTCTCCACCCCAGCCTTGCATGCGCATTATCACGTGACCTCGGAAATTGGGCACGCTCCATGCCACCATATTCTTCAGCTGGATCTCGCACTCTTGCATTCGCGCCCTCAGCGTCCACCACGAGGGACGCAATAGGATCCTACCGCACTTGTACTTTGTGCAATATGAGGCTCACGGTGATGACGAAAATTCACCTGAAAGACCCATATAATTGCTGTCCTAAAAAAGGTCACATCCCAATCTGATTTTACAGTAGTGAGACGAACAATGCGTACATACGAAGGTGAATAACTAAACATATAGGTTTCTTACGAGACTCACAATAATTTAAATAAATGACAGTGGGCACATGTATTGTCCAGCATACCTTCAGTATATTACGCTCGGAGAAGCATGCGTTGTATCGGTACTTAGGAAAAACACAGGCATCAGTGAACTGCAATATATTGAATATTCCAACAGGTATAACAAATATGGGAGGACACAAATATGAGGAAAATACTGCGCACACTGCTAATCCGTCTGACAGTTAGGTTAAATTCAGTCTTAGAACTATCAATACAGCCGTTATCGCAGACCGCTTATTACTTCACTATAACACTTGTAAATAGCCTGCCAGGCAAGCCGTTGGCGAGGCGACCTCAGTCATTGGCAGCGCCACTTCATCAGTTTCGTCGGTCTTTTCTCGCTAGGCACCTATATGCAATACTTCCGCCCTCTAGAGTACTCGTACTGAAACTCAATTGGACACTCAATTCACCGATGGCATGTTTATATGCCTAGGTGCTCTGGCGAATTAAGTACACAAGAGCGTGTGCGTCGTCGCATGAAGTCAGAAAACCAATCTGGGAACCCCACCTGGAGGTGCTTCAATGTCAGAAGCAGCATGGGCGCCTTCTGTCAGACAGTAGGCAACTGAACTTGGTGTATGTGATGTAGTAGTGAGACCGGTGTCGTGCAGGGGTCCATTTACTGCCAAAGAATGATGCTGTGTTTCCTATACTGTGCATCTATTATCCGTGTGTCTTCCTTTCGTCTGATCCACATGACTTTTATGCGCTTGCATGCTGGATCGCCGTTGCCAACATCTACTGCCCCAATTTTCAACTTTCACAGCGGGTAGCCACTGGGGTTGTTGAGGAAGTTCTTGAGCCAGTCCTTGTGACCTGGCGTCCCCTTGGTACAGCGCGTGCAGTACTCCCTTGAAGACGTTCGGCGATGGACACTTTGTTGCGGAGGAACCGGCGTTAAAAATGTATAATTCGTAAAGTTAACTGCATCCCCGACTTGCTTGCTGGCGGTGGAGCCTTGGTTAACGCTTCAACCTTTCAGGCTTCAGTCGAACCATCTTAGAGCTGACGTTTAAGCCCACATGTTGCACCTCCCGAACTCCAAACTTCCATTTCCCCTTCCTTGAGTTTAGGCCTGCTTGCTGCAATCGCTGAACAATGCCTTTCCGCACATGTCAATGTTCTTTATTCGATGCTTCCAATGTCGTTTAGATGGGCGCAAACGCCATGAGTCCGACAAGCAAGCAATAAGCCCGTGAAACGTTGAGATATGTATGGAGAGGACAAAATATCGAATTCTCGATGGTTCACTAAATAAAAGCCCTTAATCCCTCAATGGTGCTGATGGCTAGAACCTCCGAAGTGGCCTTGTCGACATGCAGTGTGCCTGTTTTACATATATCTTCAAAAATATTTGTCCTGTGCGTAGTGCTGAACTATAGCGCTGAAGGAAGGATACGGTGCTGGCTTGATGTTAGCGTTCACCGTGGTCCTGTCCTCACTGCATAATCGTCGTGAAGAATTTTGATATTAACGACAGCCACAGGCGTTGCTCTTACAAAAACGGGGACTGGTTCGAGCATGATTTTGCTAATTGTTGGCATTCAGCATCGCGTAAGGCCAGTGGCACTTGACGGCACCTCAGTAATCCATGCTTTATCCGTGAGCTGAAGTGGTACAGGTGGTCCTACATTTCCAGTGAGAGGTTCATGAAAAACCACAGAGAACTCGGAACGTGTAGCTTCCATTGTTGTTTCAGCGAGTCTTCTCAGCACGTGCAGCGTGGTGGCCTGTTTCTCGAACGAATTTTTTTCAGAAAAATTGGCTCCGACTCCACTAGCCACGAGCATTGGTATATTGCTTTGTTGTTCAAATAAACATCGCTCAGCAAGGAGCCTCGAACATATAAACCTTCGAGTCCTTGATTGCGTTCTCTTAGTAAACGAGCGTTGTCAGGATAGAGACGAATGAAATCTGCTCCACGTATTATAGAGAACGTATCCTCAGAATATCGAGTAGCCAACCAAAAAGCCCTACCATCCAAATGAATCTAGGCGCGATCGTCATGCCCAGTCTTGTGTGTCAAATAAGTTAATGAGGCTGTCTTTGTGTTCCTGTTAGATTTTAATGTTAGCTTCTATAGCAGCGAAATTGAATTGAAGCTGTGCGTTACCATTTTCTCATCGTGCGTCTATCCAGTGACAGTTTATGGGCATTTAAAAATATTGAAAATACTTTACTAGAGGCGGTAATCAAAGCGGGATATACTGAGTGGTGACAACATAACATAATAGATGACCTTCATTGCTCACATTGCGGGACAGAAATTCTGTCATCAAGGTGCATTCCATAATAATGGGATGTCCTATTTGGGGGAGAGTGTAGGTAGTTTTATGATTGTTTCTCAATTGTCCTCAGAATTATGATACACTGGCATTTCTTTTTTATTATTGTTGTTGTTGCGGCTTTTCAGGATTACTGTTCCCTCGCACTATTCAAAGAGGGACAGCGAGTCATTCAACAATACCTGAACATCACGTAAGTTCTTTTCGAAGGTCTTAGAGTCATTTCAATGCTATGACTTCTGATAGTTGTCTTACTGAATTTTAACAGCGGTCTTGCTTGTGCTATTTGGAAAACAATGTGCACTAAACAGCTAATAGAAAGTGTTTGAAATTATGCGCTTAGCGATCCCGAATGTAGGCACTACGTGATGCTTCGGTGATCGCTTCTGGACCATCATGAGCTTACCGCATTATTACACGGTGTTAACTATACACGACCTGCACGATCAAACAATTCGTCAAGCTTGTCGCTTGCTCTCCTGTATCTTCAGATTTTAAACAAGCTCGCACTGGTGCGAAGTTTATAGAAAGGTTACAGTGGTGGTTTCTGCTGCGACTGTTTCACCATTTCAACAGACAAGAAAATATTATCTCAATCTGATGGACAGTCGCAAGAGATTCCGTCATAGAGTCCGCGGAGTAGAAAACGTGTATTTGACAGGAGCAATTGATATGCAACCAGCGCTTGAGTAGTATTGAACGTATCACAGAGCCCAAAAAAAAATTAAAAAAGAAAGAAAATGAAACAAACAGCTTTTACCAATTTTGTGGGCAAAGGTCTGCAGTTACAAACCTGGTCATGTTTCTCAGAACGCCTAGTTATAACAAATATTTAATGCGAATGCGTCAGGCTCGAAAAGAATGAAAGGAAAGTTGAGGCTATTTGTGCAAATGGCAGAATATTAACTCCGAAGACGTTTCGATATGCTTACTGACGTTACGTTTCAAGGATATGAATCTATTGTAGAGAGTTTTGACAGATCGCTAGAGGAGTTATTGTGCAAAATGAAAGCATTAGATAAAGTGAAGTAGTTATTGTAAATTTTGCTGCTAAGTATGCAAAGTTCCAGACCTTTACATAAGCCGTAAAGTTTAAAACAACAAGCTTGGTCGCATGTGCAACATTCCTTTCCAAAGGGCTATTCAGCGCTTCAAAGTATTTACATGCTACGACTCATCTGCAGCAGCATCAATTCTTTCTAACAGGTGTAACCACTCTGTCAAAAAAAACTATTTGCACCATGAAAAGGTCCCATGTTAATTTTGCTCATTTCTTGGAAAACGTGATGTTCATCCGGTATGTGGCGGTATCTAGATTTTGGAATGCATTTCTTCTAGAATTATGTATGTTTCTCGTAGATTGCGATTACGTTCTATTGGTATATGATAATTCGAAATTAATTTTAGCCTTACATTGTTTACTTTTTTTTATCCATACTCTATTCCAGCCGTATGGTTGCAATGGTGGCGCCGTTACCGATAGTTTCAGACGACATATTTCCTCCTGAAGGAACGTACTCTGGCCTTTTGACGCACGGCGTAAGTGATACTCATTCTCAATTCCACATGCAAGTGGAAGAGAATATATCGTATTGTTGAGTGGTGCATGCCGTAGTGAAGCCATATATTTACTGGAGTAAAAAAAAATTACCGACGATTACGTTACTTCCTAATGCGAAATTTGAGCGCAGCAAATAAGCTGTTTCACCTTTTCGATAGATTGAGGCAAAGAAATCGAGCAACACATGTATGCGCTATCACAGAATTTTTTTTTTATATTTCCCGTACTCCTGGATCATCTCGACGGCGGCGACGGTAAGCTTCTGCTTCGGCGGCACGCACCTCTGGATTCTGACGGCGACGGCGCTGGGCCTCTGCTCTGGCAGCTCGTTTAGCAGCAGCAGCAGCAGACGGAGGACTTCCATCGGTCGTCTCGCTCATGGCTCAGAAAGAACTGGCAGATAATTTCGCAGTGGCGAACAGCAGCGGCAATTTCGGCTCGGGCGGTGCACATATACAGATCCGCCGCCACCGATCTGGCTCTCTGATTGCCACCGCACAGGGGTTGCATTGGAGGAGGAGCGAAGAAAGGAATTAAGTTCGAGCCGGCGCTTTGACAACCGCAGACTCGCAGGAAGAGGGGGGAGGGGGGCGGCGTGTACACCCAGCGGCAAACGATGGGGGCAGAAGCGCGCGCAGCAAGCGGACAACACGATAAAGGGAGGAGGGAAGAGATAGCAGCGACTGACTTATGCCGCTGACGCCGATAGTGAGTCAACCCCAGCTGCGGAGTTGGTTTCAGGGACAACGCCGCCGATGCCGACACAAACAATATGATACCCTCGCTTCCGCAGCGCTAAGAACCAGGTCTAGCCGTGGGAAGGTGGTCACGTATTCGTCGACGTGCCGGGGCCTACGTGAAATAACCGGCGCGTCGGCAACTGAAGAGCACCCTATCCGCCACACAAGAACAGGGGGGGGGGACCCTTTCCTCCTCTTTCTGCATGGCGGCGACGGTGTTCTATGCAGTCACGTTATCTTGACTCTCTAGCGGCGTCAGCGGCATCCAGCGGTATCAGTCGGTCGCTGCTAGCTCTGGGGGGATGAAAGGGGGGCGGAGCTGGTTACGAGGCCGACGACAACGCCGACGACGACGCGAAACCCAGGAACGGACGCCAAAGAGCTGCGCTCTAAAACACGCGAAGCACCCAAAGGCCATGCTTCAACGGCCTTTGGGTGCTTCATCAAGGTCAAGTGGAACAGATCTCTATATGTAGTACACTCTTGTCTCCAGGCCTAACGCAGCTACAGCTCTCTAGTAAACTGACATAGACCAAGTTCTACATTTGCGTCTGTAGTTGAATCTAAGAACTCCAGTGCGACAGTCAAATGTGCAAAGGTCTATTCGGGATTGAAACAATGGTGTCCTACGGGCCATCTTTTCGTTATAAGGGCATGGATTCCACCAATACTGATGGAGTATCGGCAACAACTTGCAGTAACAAGTTACCACAGATATTTCTTACACCGAGAGGAAATGTTATAAAATGAAATTGTTGTCTGACATGCAGAAACATGCCTGTGAACCTCATACGTTTCTTTTTCGTTTGTTGGTCCGTTTGCTTGTTTATTTACGTGTTCGCTTGCTTACAGAATTGTTTGTTGGATCTCTTCAGGTGGCGGACATTCGGTTGAGCTTCATTGTGATGAAGGAGCACCGTGCGTTTTGTACACAGTTCGTAACACCGTTGTTAGTGACATACAGCTTCGCATACCTGTATCCGTCACCCCGGGTGCTGACGAGCAACTTCACGGTGATGAAGATATTTTCAGTTGCTGTGAGTCTTGTTTAACACCTATACGCAGATCCTTATAGTATACTACGCGAAATATTTGTTTAACGTTGCTGAAATTAGCTACTAAACCACATCTCGCACCTGCCGCTCGTGTCTTTCGAAGGCATTAGCGCTTAGAGAATCATTGTTCTTAATCATTATTACGCCCATCATTATCTTCGTCGCTTACTTTAGCGTAATTAGTGCAAACTGCATGTCATAAGATTTTGACCAGAGTTAACCGCAATTCCCAATCTCAAACAAAGCGTCATGTTGCCAAAACGAATCGAGCGAAGCGCTGCGAGTTTGGAAAGCAGTGAGAATGGCGAAGCGCAGCCATTGAGAAAAGGAGTTTGCGGAAGATCGGGATGCGGCTCCTCGTGGATATCCGGCAAAATAAGTGAGATATCTTATGCTTTACATTACGTCCCTCCGCGTACAGCGGCGGTACTCGTATGGCTCTTGAGTGGTGGCATGCGCTACACTGGGTGGTTTCTCGATGTAGTCATTACTAATCAACCATATTGAGTCCACATAACATACACAATAACACAAAAGAAACAACGGTGTACAACAAAAACGAGTCGCATGCAGACTGACCAAGAAACTACCGATTATTTGGCGTGCCCCTCGCTGAAGCGTAGCATCAGTAAACCACACAGTTTTTTTTATTGTATCCCAAAAATTATCCGAACGTTGCTCCTATAGAAACGTTGAATAATGTCTTGCACATAGAGTGAAACATAGATATCTTGCACATCGCATTATTATTTCAGGTTTGGTGCTTTTGGGGCGCCTCCCTAGCTGTGATTTTTTTCGCACTTCGTGCGGTATCTGTAGTGGAGCGCTGCTCCAGCCATACCATCTGTGTATCTAGGGTATCATCACTCGCCCAGTCCAAAGGTGAGCTGGCATTGTTTTTATTCCCAACAGTATGATATTAATAATTAGGGCGTGCATGGATACTAGGCTTCCTTCTCTTTGACTCGAAATAATTATTGTATGTTTCTGACAGGGCGCATGTATTCTTTCCTGGAATAAAGCTCTATGAATTAATAACCCTCAAATAAATGGCACACAAAAAAGTACCGATCCCAGTTATACCACACGTGAATTTACAAACACATGTTTCTCAGTGCCTATAGCATTATTTGGCTGCTTTCCCGGGTCAGTTTCCACTCCGTTTCATTAGTACTTGCATTTCGTGCACCGGAAAACACTGGCCACATCTAGGCCTGCGTGTGAATACACCAAATTATGTACGCTTACCGGAACCTACTTGGGGGGCGCACGAACCTCTGACGTGATAATATACGACCCGGCGGTTACTACAAATATTCGCCCTAAACCTCGTCCTTAAAGCTTCAAAGAATTTCGGGACGTTTGTGAACCTATAATTTACAACATTCATTATTTCATATATAGCTAAGCACCGTTAAAATGGTCCAACAGCAGGAAGAGAACACACGACGTCTGTTACAGAAACCGGATAGTTAAACGATTACGCCACGGAAGCATGCATCGACGAGCAGCATACAACGCCCGTATGAATTTCTCGCGGGCAAGCGAGCGTGTGGAGTCGCTTGGCACGCTTCGATTTGTCCTCACCGAGGGGCATTACACATCGAAAAGGCAACCAAATGAACTTTTCTTCTGAAGAGGGTGCTTTGGAACGCAAGCGAGCGCCTAGGCCTGCCAGATTATGAGAGACCAGAAACACTAGAACAAACTTTCTTTCGTTTAACAAACACGAGATGGGGGTGGCGCGATCAAAACGAGTTTACTGCGAATATTGTTATAAAGTATTCTTTGTAGTTTCTTATCTCTCACAATACGGAATTCTTAGATTCCAGGAGCAAAATATAAGCTTCATAAGTAATGATTACAAATATTGCTACACATCATATGAGGATTCCTCATTTGGAAGTGTCAGCCCTAATTTATTTTATTTCGGTTCTGCCATATAGCCATATTTTACTTCTTGATCTAGAACACGTAAAGAGCACAAAATCACTTGTGCTAAAGCAAACGTGAATCGTCCACTGTTTAAAAATTTTCCCAAATTAGCTTTTTATAGAAATTATTTTCATATGTGTACTCCGATTTATGTATGTGCGCCGGTGAGATCTCAAGTTATACTTTCTTTAAGAATTTCAAATGTTGGCACAGGTTCTGAGACAAATGCTTCAAAATTATGAATAAAAGTTGTGGTATTCTCCTGAACTGATTTTTGTGAATATGTAAGTTAAACAACGGTATACTTTTTTTCGTAGCTTCACGGCATTTATCCACAATTTGGTGGAAGCCTCGAATTATTCCTAAAGTACATGTGCATTGGGTCCTCACTTGCTTGAATTCATCAGTCTCATCACGTAGCACTAGCCTATAAGGCAGTTTTAGCATAACGTTTACAACCAAACGTAAGCGCATTACGTACCTAAAGAAATGGCTTCGTGCTCACTGCGCATGCTCTGAACGTTAATGAGTTGCTGTGATTTACGTGAGCTATGATAAGGTACGGTTTCTGATGAGTGAATGTTCCTAATTTCTATGGACGCTAAGAAATAGCCTTGGCAGGGAGGTGGGGCACCTATGTCTTCCAATCCAGCGTGAATACGCTTGATTGCTACGTTCTCAGTCGCGCGGATAGCCAGTAACAATTCAAATTAGCTTTCGTACCTGAAACATTAGTTATACGTGCACAACGCGTCCAATTTCTAAGATCATGTGGTTGCTCCGGCAGCCGTAGGCCTAACGAGACACGTCTGCATAGCAACAACATGATTGTTACTAATGGGTTGTCTTGGCTTGAACACGTTTGGCATGAGGCACCAGACAGCGCCCTGTTTTATAACGTCTCCCGTACGCTCGCGCGGCCGTACTCTCATCTAAATGTTTTTAAAGAACACGCACCGTAAATTCCCACAAGGACGCTTACGTTTAACGTATGTAAGGCGACAAACGCTATTCTAAAGCTGTCTATTGTCCTCAAGCTTCTCTGTTGAGAGTGGGAGATAGATACCCACTCGCACTTAAACGCTTCCAAGCATAGCAGTTGCTGCCCTGAATAAGACAAATCCTCTTGTCAGAACGATGACTCCAGTGGCACGTTGTGTTTCCCGTCGTTATTCACTTCAAGTCTTCATCCTGCCTTGCATCTTCTTTGGTGCTGTAAAGCAACTACTCGTAATTATTCATTACAGGGAAGCTTGTTACCTCTAGCGGCCTTGTGCATAGCGGTACCCTGGGAAAGTTACATAAGTATCGGGGATACTGCGTGCGTACAGGAATGGACACGGATAGGGGATATGGGGAAAGAGTGTGGCGACAGCGCTGTAGCAATAGAGAGGGATAGGGGAGGGGAAAGACTGTGGCGAAGGTGCCTGTGCACGTGGCGGACGCCTTCTGTGGTTATAACGTCACGCACCTTTACATCTCGTCATTCTGTGGCAGCCAGCTTGAGCGATGGGTACAATCTATATTTTATCGCTACAGGCCCGGAGCAGTGCTCGAGTATTTCTTCGAAAAGTGTCGACTACAACCTGCATAGCCGGAACTTCCACTAATATCTGTTATACCACTCACAATAGATGACCTACTTCGGGAATTGCGACGACAATTTTGAGCTGCAGCACGAAAAACTATGAAAACTTTGCTGGAGTCACTTCAAGAGATCGCTTTCCATTGGGTGGAGAGGGCGACAATGCCGCGTTTGGATGTCCAAGACGCAGAAGCATCGAGAAACAGAGATTTTCATGAACGGTTACTAAAGAACCGTTACCAAGAGGGAGGTCACCATAGGTTGTTGCATACCGCGGAAGGAGAGTCATTGCCGGACGAGTGATGTTTACCCAGATTGGAAAAAAATTAATAACTGAGGGTTCTCAGTCTGACCCTATGACAAAAAACGAGGCTGTCTGTTTGATTTT
Source organism: Dermacentor variabilis (assembly GCF_050947875.1). Taxonomy (NCBI): domain Eukaryota; kingdom Metazoa; phylum Arthropoda; class Arachnida; order Ixodida; family Ixodidae; genus Dermacentor; species Dermacentor variabilis. The sequence goes on from NC_134578.1 coordinate 91,315,731, forward strand.
TGCAAATTTGTTGCATATAGAAATTGAGAATAATGGACAATCTACAGCAGCACTTATAGACAGCGGAGCTCGTGTATCCATTCTAAAGGAAAGCAACGTAAGCCCACAAGATGTATTCCGAGGGAGATCGGTTATTCTGCGTGGGTGTGATGGAAGCAAGAGAGAGTATCGCGAGTGGGCACGCCTCGGGGGGAAGGGGAGAGTAAGGTACCAATCAAAAGGGGCAGAAGTGGTTGCATTAGTTTTAGACACTGTGGAATACAAGTTTCTCCTGTCTCGTCCGTATATAAAGTTGTTGAGACTGAATATTGATTGGGGCGATACGGTGTCTGTTGATCAAGAGGCTGACCAAACAGAGTCGGGACAAAAAGAGGACCACCTATGTATGCTGAAGAAAGGCAGTGTAATTCCGCAACTCTATCCTGAACAGGTATGCTTGGGAGGATATCCACTGGAGAGAGCAAAGTTCGAGGTTACATTTTACCCGTGCGACAAAACATCTGTGAGAAAAAACCATACAACTTGTCGAGAGAAAAGAAGGCGTGGCTAAAGTAAGAGCTACAAAAGATGTTAGATGCTAATGCAGTTCGCCCGTCGGTGTCTGTCTTTGCTTCACCTATCACCATTGCTCTAAAGCAAGACGGCAGCTGGCGGCTATGTACGGATTACAGAGCAGTAAATAACCAAACCTTGTTGGCTCCTTTTACAATGCCAAGGATTGACACCATCCTCGATGAAACCGGAGGCTGTACCTGCATTTCTCGCATATAATTCGGCAAGGGCTTCGTGCAGGTGCCACAGGAAGAACATACTAAGCAATACACCGCATTTAGGACTTGATTTTGCATGTATGACTCGCCTTCCTTTTCGTTGGAAAAAGTCAGCTAGCTGCTTTCTAAAGAGGGTGAACACAGTATTATACCCTAAATTGGACGCTTCTGCAATGTCTACATGGACATTATCATATACTCTAAAAGGGAGAAGTCATATTCTGGCATCGTTATCTGATGCTTAGCCAAAAGTTAATTTCAAGGAGAGTGAATTCTTCAACACTAAGGTGACATTTCTAGGCACAGTTTTGGAACAACGAAGAATACGAAAGAAGAATCGGTAGCTCGCATAAAAAAACTAGAAAAGCCATACGATCTACACTGACTTCGCGTGTTTCTAGGCATGGCGGGCCATATCAGAGCATTCATTGAAAATTATGCTCTCAGAAGTCGCTGTCTGAAAACACTGACTCAGAAGGATGTACCTTTTGTTGGACAGAAGAATGTGATGAAGCTTATCGAGAATTGGTCCTTATACTTTCTTCTGATCCTGTGTTGTGCTTACCAGACTTCGCGATGCGCTTCGAATTGAATACCGATGCATCTCACCATGGGACGTGAGCAATCTTCTATCAGAGAGACTCATCACGTACACCAAACAAACAGCTTGGTTTTGTTAGCTAATACAGCTACAAGCTCAACAAAACTGATTTGAACTACACCGCGACAGAAAGGCTATCAGGGAGACCAAAGAATACAATATCATCAATCCAGCATTCTCAGGTGGTCGGAAATGTTGTCTGGAAGCGGTAGTAGCTCACGACAACCGCTTGTATACAACTGGCCTAAGATGCACTCCTCTATTCGCTGCAACTGGGTGACCACCTTATCTGCCTGCGGATACAAGCCTCGGCATTGAAAAAAACATAAAGCTCACGGACGCAGCAAGAACTGAAGGTAGTAGATCAAGGTATCGTGAAAGAAGGAGAGAAATTTCGACAAGAGGCAAAATACAACGTTACCAACAGTCGACGTCGATGACTTCGTATTGGTAAAAAAAGGGCCAAGCCTGAACGCGGCCTATAACGTGCAATTTCGTGTGTTCAAGACGGCAAGTCAACAAGGACACTTAAAGACCATATGGCACATTAGTCCCCATTACACCATGCAATCCGCTGTTATTGGGAATATATTCAAGTATCATCCCAAGAAAGATGGAAACAATGCTGGCGGTTCGGGGGGGGGGGGTGCAATGAAGCAATCCTATGACGGCCTGCAAATAGAAGTTGAAACAAGACAGGAGCGGAAAACAAGCAGGAGCAGAAAAGAGAATAAAGAAGTGCGATAGACCAAAATGGAGTCCGTGTTGGGAAGCTGCTAAGTGCAGGTTTATTACAAAACTCTATTAACCTCAAGCTCCTCTGTTAACTGCGGGAGAGAGAGAACCGCGCCCACCTAAAGGCTCCCAAGCATACACTTGCTGCCCTGACTAAGACAAATCCCCTCGTCAGACGATGGCTCCAGTGGCACTTTTAGTCCGCCATCGTTATTAACTTCAAGCATCCATCTTGCCTTGCATGTTTTGTTAGGTGCTGTAAAGCAAGAACTTGTAATCATTTATTACAGAGAAGCGGGTTACATCTAGCGCCCATATGCATCAGGGTACCCTAGGCGCCTTACATCTGTATAAAGGACACCGTGCGTGTACAGGAATGGACACGGGCAGGGGAGAGGGGGAATGAATGTGGAGATGGTGCCTGCGCACGTGGCCTGCGCTTCGGTGGTTATAACGTCACGCGCGTAGGACGGGCCGGCATGGCTGGATCAGAGGTTGCGGCATGTGCAGGGGGAGGGGGGGAGGCAGTGAATGCGGCGGGGCTTAACTCGGCGTAGTGTGGTGCCGTAGAAATAAAGTGCATGATTTCATAATGTATGCAGCCAAAGTATGCAGACTAAACAGCTGGTAATTCTTCTCTACATGAATGTTGCACTCCCACGAATTTTTCTTTCATAAATTTACCATCTCGCTATGTCGTAGAATTATGGTCCGCCTTTTCAATTACCCTACCCGAGGACGTACAATTATGCCTTGTGTGGCAGGCCATTTCTAAATTCTCCGATGAAGGAATTAAATCGTTTCCAGCCCATTTTTAGAATCATTCATACGCGATGCTGGAAACATTCATTGAAAAACATCAATTTAATGCTACACAGACACATTGTGCATGGCTGTATGATGTTAAAAAAGAGGCAATCAATATAGTTTGCATGACAATCTGTCTTTTACGATTAGGAAGCGCAGTGTGTTACACTTCCTGAATATTGCGTCCCCAAAACCTAGTTTTCTGATCGTACATTTTGGCAAGAAGAAATAGCATTTACACAGGTAAAACCGCACTAGTTATACATTATTCTCGTTTATTTCATAATTTCAGCACCAGTGGCGACGTGCAGTATGAAACGAAGTCGGCGTATCTTGCTGCTGGCAATCGACATCCTCTTATTCATGATAACGCACTGCTTCACGGGCGCCTACATCAGCTTCCTGAACAAGCCAATACATGAAGAAGCTCCAGACACGGAAGAAAAACTTCTGACGGCGTTGCAAAAGGGCAGCCTTGCTCCCTGCATTGTGAAGAATACCTTCGAGGATGTCATGATGAGGGTTTGTACGCTTCAGAATGTCTACGTACTCTTCTTATGCTCGATTATCTGAGTGAAAGCAAGCCATGCACCTAAGTGAACTCGCGCTGTGCTAATCCTTCGAACAGGAAAGTTGAAGTTTACAACGGAGGCATATGTCTAACAAGGCCTCTCAAAGTTGGTGTACCTTTCTTGTGCTTTAGTGAAAAAAAAGAGAGGTTTACACTCAAATCCACTTGCGCTGTGAACTCAATGCAACTACTCACCCTATACATTAGTTAAATCGAAATTGTTGACTGTTCTGGCAAATGTGATAAAATTAATGCCGGGCTTGCGCTCGCACATGCCGTCATATATATATTTTGTGTGTGTGTGTGTGAAAGCTCTGGAACTATGGGTTGTGATGAGTATATTGTCTTTTATTATTTCCCACACTAAGCAATGATACAAGTTCAGATCCAGTTGGGGTGACACTGGTACGCTAATGTCATGATAAATTAATTAGTAATGCGCGAAGTATCCGTGGAGCACTGTAATAAAATTAACTGCCTACAATTAGCATCGCATATAGCAAGCTCTGTAAATTTCATAACGAAAAGCCACAATATTTAAACTTATGAACAAGTTTTTTAGCATTTATAGCCACAAGCCAAAAATGCGCCTGCCCGCACGAACCCTTAAACTGGGAAGAGGCCACAAACATGAGAAAAATCCAGACTGATGTTTATCCGCACCTCCTAAAACTTCATGCGCTCAACACTGCACAATATCGAGTTAGATGCCCGTGGTGCTGCGGTAGACCAACTCTTTCCCACCTTTCGTGGACGTGTGAAAGAATGCGGGCAGAGTTAGCTATTAAGCCTAACACAAACAGACGGCAATTACTAGCGGCGCAGTGGAAGATACAGATCGTCGGCTCGGAGCTGGGGGTGCAGAAGACACTCCTACAGGAAGTCCAGTGGGCGGCCAAGGCCAGTGGAGCCCTGGACAAAGGAAGCACCCCATCGCTATTTGACCCCTTTTCCCCCACTCCCTTTCTTAATAAAGTTTTACTATTACTATGCAGAGAATCTCGTAGTTATCCAATTATGCGTAATCATTACGTCACCTGCTCATATCCATGTAGCCCGATGTCCTTATCAATCTTATCAAGCTCCATCCGACCGGTATAAATTGTTATCAACCCTTATCGCTTCTTAGCGACTTTATCGGACTCAACGTGGCCCGCATCGGTTGTTATCAACTTTACCGGACTCGATCCGACCCTCACGAACCCTCATGAACACTTGTTGGTAGTTCTCAACCTTATCGCAATAGATCCGTTACTTATCATCCGTTATCAGTCCTTATCAACCTTATCGGACACAATCTCAGCTTTATCAAGCCTGCTCGGTCGTTATCCACCTTTTTGGACTTGTTCCAAGCCTTATTAGGCCACTATGAAACTTGCCATAATCTAACCGACTATTATAAGCCCTTATCGCTCTTTAGCACCTTATGCATCCACATCGAACCATTATCAAGCCTGAACAGACCCAGATAACCCATTATCACTCCTTATTAACTCGTCGACTGCTTATATGTCTGTGTTGCGTAATGCGAAACGCATGGACCGTCAGAGATTGTTGGCATTTCGGTCGGTGAAGGGAAGCATTAACGGTAGTCGCAACCCGCTACCAGCCAAATGCATCGGGTATGTGGCGCGTTTGGCATAAAATTTTGATAAAGCCGCAATTTTCCTGATGTTCAAGGCTCTAAGTCGGCACTACATTTGATCCTAGAGATGGCTTTTATTTCGCGATAACCATATCTTTCAATGGTGCCCTCACAGAAACTCTTCTACTTTAACATTTTTTTTTCTACAGCGGGTACAACACATATATATGGCTCAGATATATTCACCTTCTGCTAGCGTGGGTGTTTTACCCAGTGGCTAAGACAATCGGCTTTTCAGCGAACTGTCGTAGCTCTAAAGCTCACAAGCACGAAGCAACCTTTTTTTCTATTAATATTCTGTGTCGAATTTATTCTGTTTTATTTAGATAAAATTATTAGATATCTATTATATTATATATTATTATATATATAGATAAACTATTAGATATCCTGGTTGAGTCGCCTAAGAATGCTTAGGCATTATTTTTACATAAAGGCGCAGGGCGAATTGACTAAAGAGGAACACGCGCAAGCGTCTCATATATTTGTAGTCTTCAATACATTTCCGAGCTCCGCGTTCATCGATGACAGGATAGATCGGTAACATCTGCCTCCTGCGGCGGCACAACATCAACATCAGTAGGTAGCAATGCCCAAGGGTGCGATATTATTGTTTACGTCACGTACTTGCCGTAGTAATTTGTACAGAAGCTTACCTGATACGCAAACACAGAGGCGTACCGATGAAAAGACGACCCGAGAACCGATCGCGAACTATAAGCATATGTGCTGCCGGTTATAATTGGTTTTCTGAGATGCTTGAGACGCAGAGTGTCAATCACAGGCAAGTTGACTGCTGCACGGGTTCAAGCAACATGACTGGCGTATTCGGTAGACAAACGACCAGTCGAAAGAAAGTCTCAAATGGCGCTGAAAGATGTCCGCAATACAATAAAAAGCAGTGATTCCTATAGCAAATTAGTAGACAGCTGTATGAAATAAGGATGCTAGTTTTCTAGGCCGTATAAACTTGGAAACATTCGCCTAACTGAATTACGAAGCATGGTGTCAGCATTCACAAGCAAATATGAACACATCACACTCAATTACCGCGGACACTACAGCTCAAAACAATGGTGTTAGCAAGCGTAGCAACAGCAGCGAGCGAATTGACCTTGGTGCTGTCTATAGCATCAATGAAAATTGAGCGGCGACAGCACAACACGCACAAAGGAATGAGCCCTCTGCAGATTGCTTTCAAGATACGGAGCTCACAACTGCGAGCTTCCACACAAACTGCGCAGTTGCTAGCGGAGTAACCGCCGCCGCCGCCCTACCTCCCGCGCTGCCTCCCCGCTTTCCTCCCGCTCGCGCGAGGGATTAACCCGTGATCATGAGTTCGCGTTGCGCCCGGCCACGAAATACACAGTTGCTGCCGGAGAACCTTCCATCTCCCAGCACCTATCGCGCGACAAAATACGGCGCGTTTGCTCTCTGCTTTCCTACCTCGCGCCTGCCAGATTGAGCCACAATCGTAGGCTCCCTGAGCTTTCACTCCTACGTAGGGCATAGGGCCCACGGTGACTGTGTCATCGCCCTTGAACTTTACATGGACAATCACGGTGCCGCCAACGCCGACGGCAAGAAATGTAACTGTGGTATTAATATAGTTACTATCGCAATAATAAGGCGTGATGTGACGAGTTATGCGCAAAGGGAGCAAATGGTAACGTGCTGTCACGATGATGAGGTGAAACATACAAGCACAGTATCTCAGTTGGAATTCGGTTATGGCATTCGGTCTTTCCATTCGCCTACAGGAGATAAGTGCTAATGGGTTGGTGTTCAGTGGAGCAGGCACGGAGGATATCATCTACCGCTCTTGAGAGGATATACGTGCTCTGGTCCATGAGTAGATATCTAAAGGAGCCATGATAGAGACTGACGTCGCAGAGCAGAAAACCAGCGCCATCTGTAGGACAGCTTTTCAACTATGCCCCAGTGATGTCGAAGCGCTTGGAGCAGTCCGTCGCGACCTGAACCGATTTATTTCCGGAGGTGGATGCAGGGAAAGGAACTATGAGGTCAAGGACAACATGGAAAATGGCTCTTCAGAGGCATCATAGGTTGTAGTTGGCCGGGAAAAATTGCAGAAAGACGCTTGCAGCATTGGCAGCGTTTCGCAAGCAGCGACCTAGCGGGGCACAGAACACTACGAGCGAGGCCTAAAAAGAAAATACCTAAGTGATCGGCAGTTGGTAATCCGTGAATCTGGTGCAGAGCACTGGAGCGTAGGTGGCTAGGTTTGGACAAGCACAAGTTCCTGGCCATTTCGGCTGATGTTGCAACTTTACAGAACGTTGTTGATTGGCTTAACCAGGCTGACAAAAGCTCTCGTGCTGTAGATAGGAGATGGTCGATGATGAGGTGTAAAGACGCACCTCGTAGCTTTTTGTTCAGGTTATTATCCGAAGCAAGGATAGGCAGGTCTTTGATCTAAAAGAGCCCCAACTTCATGGCCGTTGGTATCGGTATGAAGTTATGTCGGTGATGGGTCAGTATTGCTGTACTAAGCACGCGGACGACAGCATTTAAAGAAGCTGTTTGTTAGGGGTCCGTAATAAAGGAGACGTCATTTTCCAAGATTTCAGTTTCTTCACTTGCCAAAACTAGGGCGCATATCTCTTTTATAGGATAGGATAAGATATCCTTCTTCGATGGTGCGTACACAGCGCAGGGGATTGGCCAACATTTGGATGGTATTAGGATCTCTGTTATGAGCGCAGATCTTCGTTATTGTGTTCATAAAGGGTTCCTGCCTGTTCCATCCACATCCAAGGTGTCGCTGATGGAGGGCGTTGTGCCGTTCTTGCTTGTGCACCAGCTGTGTCTGTGCTACTAGTCATCCAATTGCCCTTCCGTTTCCTCTCATTAAGAAATTTCCCGACGACATATTCCTTGGTATGGATTTTTTATCTAGTAATTGTGCCTTAGTTCAATTTTGCGGCCAGTGCTTTTTAGCCCTCGTTACCCCATCTTATTGATATTCGAGCCGACATACGACCCGGCTTATGCTCTAGCCATGAAGTTCGCTTGCCGCCTCTAGCTGAGACTTACTTTCACGTTTTTACACGACGTTACCAATAGCGACTACAAATTATCTGCGATTTTCTACATTCTGTTAGCGGGACAGCCCCTAACAGGGTGGAAGCCATGTTAGGTGTTAGGGCAATGGGGATGCCGCGGACTACCACATCTCAGTTGTTCACACCATTCACACCAACGACAGACTGTTGAATAAGGTTACCCTGCAAGGGATGATGCTGGCAACCATATCTGCGCTTGATCCTTTAAAGATTGCCACTATGAATACTGGCATTTCATTCTACGCCGCCAACTTCACTCCTTTGCCTCTTGAGGACCTAAATATGATGAACGCTCCCGAATTCACCCAGGTGCCAGCTAACGATCTCTACCACGGCCTGGCATCCTCTCTCGACTTCGAAGACTGCGTTCTAGATGAAACATCTGTCGTGACTCATGAAATCTACACTGGTGGAACCAATACTCTACGTTGACGTTCACATCGCGCATCTATACCCGAACGTAAACTCGTCCACAACGAAGTCGTCAAACTGATCATAAAAGAAGTAACAGAGTCTTCGTCTAACCTGTTATCGTTTCAAACCATTCTAGTCGTTCATGTGAGGATCGCTCTGTAATAATCTGTCAAATTTGAAGAGGAAAACAGACATGTGTATTCAGGGATTTCTGAAGAATACAACTCTCGCCTCTTGAGTTGCAAGGCTGCCATGGAGACTCGACGGGATCGACGTAATCCCGCCTGAAATAAGGTGTCGTTAGTACACGAAATCACGTTTCAATAAACACGAAAATAAAAGATACATAGGATCATTTGGAAGAACATGTACGTCGCCCTTGTCTTCTGATCGTCAACCCATCGTCGACCCTTTCTCCTTTTATCTGTATATGCGTCCCTAAATCTCTACATGCGGAACTCCACCATAAGTACAAGGAAGAATTCACAACAAAATTTTTTTTCCTGTATATTACTTGAGAAGACTTTTTGCTTTGGTTCGTGCAGAATTTATTGTTGCAGGCGCCTTAGATTCGCCTTGATTGTTTACTTACGCTATTACGGCGAATGAAAGTCCGCTGCCACTTTGAATGACCAATCAGGTTTTCAATGGCGAGTCCCGCATTTAAAGCTGCTGTTATTTTTGTTGGTTAGAGTACAATGCTCTTTATTGTAACTTCATATTTCCTTCCTTTTTTTCGCAGCGTTCGAAGAGCCCCTCCTTGTCGAGGTTGAAGAGCACGGTGCAGGACTGGGCACCCTTCACAGGAAACAGCATGAGCGCCTGTATCGACTCGACGAGGCGCCGGCGCACTGTTTACTTTGCGGACAGTGCCATAGCGAAAAATAGCCTCCGTTTGTTCCCCGGACAAGTTGAAGCATCGGACGCGTACGCGCCGTACATCACTCTGCCGGCATCCATTTTGATCCCTAAGGCCTCCCCCTACAAGGACGTCCTTGACAAGGCGTAAGCAGTTGCTACGTCATAGTGAATATTCCACATGCAACCGATTCTTTTGTACCTTCATTGCGCAAAACTCACAGCCACTACAAAGACGTTACTTGATACAGACTAAATTATAAGGCAAGGTATGTGCCGACTTGAAGAACGTACAAGATATAGGGCTTGGGAAAAGGCAGTGGTGTAAGCTTAGGTCTACGATATCACTGAATGAGAAAAGTAAAATGAGCACGTTACTAACCAAATAGCGGACAAACCTCGTAACAATCAAGCAGTAAGCGGAGGGACTGATTTAAGAGAGGAAAAAAAAACAGTTGAGCTCCAGACTACGAGCTCATTGTTAGGATCAGGAGAATGAAATATACCCCAATGAAGGTTTATTTAAAGGCGGCTACAGAATTTGCAGGTACAACATGACTACAACGTGCAGGCAAGATCTTGCAACTATATAACACCTAAGAGAGGAGCGCCAGGGCAAACATGTCTTGAAAACTTCAGGTCAGGCCATAAGGACTGAATTTTAATAATAATAATAATATTAATATTTGGGGTTTTACGTGCCAAAACCACTTTCTGATTATGAGGCACGCCGTAGTGGAGGACTCCGGAAATTTCGACCACCTGGGGTTCTGCACCTAAGTCTAAGTAAACGTGTGTTTTCGCATTTCGCATTCGATCCCGCGACCTCGTGCTCAGCAGCCCAACACCATAGCCACACTGAATTTTCACGATTTGCCATTAAGAAAAGAAAGTGTCTACATTCAAAATTCTGACAATAAAGAAGATTAAAAGAACTTAAAATCAGGAGAGCAGGAATCCTGCAAGCACAGAACTTCGCATTGGCACCAAAAAGTTGCATGCATCAAATTAAGGAGGGTAAAACAGTCACTACCACTTTCCATTATATTGTAATGGGATGAGATTCCTTCCACACGGTACAGTACATGATGCTAAAGACCCATGCAACAAAGCTTTGAAATCTCTCGGGTATGGAACAAATTGAAATCTCTCGGGTATGGAAGAGCGGCATTGGTAGAATATTTAATAATGAGGACATGGAAAACAGCCCGCAACAGGATGAAATAATTGTCGTGCTTATAAAAGAAGGCATCAATATTTTTCTCCAAACAGATGTGAACATTTAAAACGCCATGTCGCGTCGCGTGACTTCGAGTGTAGGAGAAATACTATATATTGTAACACTGTGTATTGATAAAAAAGAACACACTATGAAATTGAAATATCGCAGGCACACTAGCATGATTTCAGTCATATTTTACATACGTTTGAAAGAGATAGTTCGGAATTTATCATTTCACATTCCGCAATCAATAAATTGAAACTGTGCGAATTCTCACCAATATGTACGGCCTTTATGTATTACAGAAGATCTTCAGTTCAGAGACCGATGCCACTCAAAATGGAAGTATTGTCTATCCGAGGAGTAGATATACGTGAACATTAGGAAATATCTGGAATGATTCTAAACCTTTAGCAAAGAAACAAAATTTTCCCTATAGATTTCATTACATGCTTTGAAGACGAATCTAAAAATTTTAGACTGGAATTCGATAGCTGTGGCGATAAGCGACTAATATCAGCCACGTCTGGTTTGCAGATCCCATTATCCTATTGGGCTAGGCAACTGATCTGCAATTTAGGGCGACCATCGAGCGCAATGGTCGAGTGAAGTCACTGGAAGTAAGCTGCCTTGTGCTGCAAGCCGGAGCTTTGCCACTCAGCAGTGGCACTTCGCATGCACGCTATCCCGGCTTCTTTTGTTACATAATATACCTGCCGTTAACAACCCTAAGAAGCCCGATAAAAAAACTCCCACTTTCCCTCGAAAGGCGAGGCACTGATTGCGATAGCAAATTAGTGGACAGCTATACGGAGCAAGGATAGTAGTTTTCTCGAGCGTGTAAAGTCGTGAACGTAGGCATGCTATCTTAATTAACAAGCATGCTGTCACTCGCGCACAAGCAGACAGGAACACATCTCTCTCGATGAGCGCAGAAACTAACTGTCAAAACGCTGGCTTAAGGAAAAGCGGCAGCAGCAGCGAGCGAAGGGCCATTGTGCCGTCTATAGCGTCAACTCAAAGTGAGCGCCAAGAACACACAGCAAGCAGAAAGCTAGGAGTCGCCAATGCACCTCGACTGCCCCCAACACAGATCGCTCTCACGATACAGCCGACACTTATGCATGAATTTGCCGCCGGAGTAGGACTCCGCCCTCCCCTCCCTCTTCCCTCTCACCCGGTGCCTCGGAACGTTGGGTGCCTCGCCCGCGACGCAAGACGGCACTCTTCCTACCCGCTTTGGTCTTTTCCGCGCGGGCGAGATCGAGCTGCGATCGTCGGCACCCCTCTCACGCTTTCGCAGGCAAAAACAGCGTAGTGCGCACGGCGACGTTTTTACCACCCTTGGACTTTATACGAAACCTCACGGTGACGTGTACGACGACGGCAGTATTCCGTGTAGAAATCCACAGTTGGCCTTAGGGGCGCCGACAGGGTCCCTAACAAGTGTGGTGCGTGCTGGAAACACTAGCAACTGAGAAAACGCTCTGTGGAAAAAAGACCATTGCATGCGGTTTGAGATTACCGTAACATCGCTCACCAGGCATGAGTAGTCAAGAAAACCCCTTAAAACTAGAGAAACCCTGAAGAAAATTGCTACGGCAGTAATATTACCCAGTCAAGCACACTAGTAAGTGCAACATACACCCGATATCCTGGAAAAACCACCGCACGATGCCGCACTGATACTGGCTTCACCTACGCCCTGCAGGGCGGGTGGCATGAAGCAAAACATTGTACAGATCCGTGGGCTACGCTGGTGGTGAATCACGATGAAGGTTTAATGTCTTTAGTACAAACAATTCTTATTACCATGCAAATAACTATGGTGATGTTGGATACTGTAACAATGTAATTAGCGTTCTTGATTGGAAGGATTTCTCCAAGTTGTTCAAGGGTATAATTATGGACGACGCCGCCACAAAGGGGAATAGGAATAGAAAAAAATTGAAAAAGACTAAAATAAGGTAGCGTCGGCTGAAGCGCATTTAAGCAACACCCTGAAGTCGTGACTGATAGCTCACCAAACGCCCTGAAACGATGAGCATACAAAGAGCGCCTTTAGTAGTACTGCCACGCAACTGTGTGATGTGAGTGCAGAAACTACAGGTGCAGTATACAACAGAGTGGGCGGAAAAGGTTGCACAATATAGAGCGCTGGCAAATATTTTGATCCCGTGTTGGACTTGAAATAAGCAAGCTAAGATAATGATTTATCTTTAAAAGTCATGGTATTTAATAACGACTTGTTATTGGCATAACTTTGTGCACGAATCATTGTGGAGCCAGACGCCATATTTCGGCCGAAATATATGACGCACCATATTGAAAAACAAAAAACACAGAGCCACGGCGGCCGCATTTCAATTTGGGCACAATGCGAAAATGTACGTGCAGTATGATTAAGGTGCATGCTAAGGAAGCCCAGGTGGCTCAAATTTCCGGTGTCCCCCATTATGGCGTGCCGCATAATTAAGTCGTGGTTTAGGCACGTAAAACCCCGGAATTTAATTAATTTAATAAACACGAAGCACAAGAAGATCCCGCTGATCATAAACAACCGAGATGCTTTACAACTAGAGGTTTTCGTCCACCGAAAATCTCTGCTGGTCGGCCGCTCCACCAAATCATGCATATCTTTATGTGATACAGAGACTTTACGCGCATTATATCGCAAGTCAGTATGCAACATCAAACGAATCGTTACACTGTGTCAAAAAAACTAACTTTCGTTAATAACAACAACGAAAGAAAAGCTAAGCGAAAATATGAAACACTAAGGACAGCGGGAATATACGTACACTGTTAGCATGCAGAGTAAATAATTGTAGACAGTAATATTCTAAGAGTCCAGTACAGCATAAAAACTCTAATTAGAATTTGCATCATCTAATGAAAATTGCAGTATATTCCACTCCCGCATTGTTCTCGAAACAAGATGTTCTAAGCAGCGCTGTGTAAGAAATTATTTGTCCTACGTTCGGATATGTTCTGTACGCGCAGATATCTTTTACAATGACCGTAGGCGTCAGAACGGGTCAATTGTGTGTGTGTCTAGCTGCATAATGGCAGTCTCTATAAGTGGTGCTTGTTGAGTGGTTAAGCATTTCAATATGTAATTCACGACATTTTTAACGGAGATTGATGTTGGGGTGATTTGTATGAACAGGCGACGAATGGTGGTAGTATGGTATATAAAGAAGTTTTTCCTAATATTCATGTTATTACTGCTTGAGCAAACCGAAGGTTTATGCTTTATTCCTAAATACATGTACATATTTGAAACAATATAGAAAGCGCTTGTGCCGCAAGGCACACTAGCGATCTTATCGTTGAAACAATACGGAAAAGGCGGGTATCTGCCGCTGTCATGGAAATCGGTATATGCTCGTGTCTTATGAGCTTCGTAGTTGGCTGTAGTACTTACTTGTTATATACACACCGAAAATTTCCATAAGTTTCTGATTAATCTACCTAATGCTACTGCTTAGTGCAGGGAGATTTCCAGCAAAAAACGCTGATTTCTGCTTCCTGCTGATGGTACTAAAATTAAGTAAAAAGTGCTGCTAGAAATGTTCTTTTCGCCTGTTGTCATGCCGGACACGGAGGCCGCATTTTGGTGGGGTTGAAATGCAGAAACGTCCATGTACCGTGCATTGTGGGCATGTTAAAGATACCCAGGTGGTGTAATTTTTTCCATAGTCCTCCACTATCACGTGCTTCATAATGACAATGTGGTTTTGGGACGTGAAACCCCAGAATTTTTGTTTTTTCGTCCGATGTGCATATTACAGGGCCATCAGGATGTTGGAGGCCGGAGTGATCGACCAATTCAGTGATCGTTACTGGTACCGTGTTCTACCAGCGCCAAACAGCACTACCGCAGAAGACGTCTGGCAACCGCTCGAGACGAAGGAGTCATTGCTGCCGTTCGTCATCCTAGGCGCTGGCCTTTGTGCGTCTTTGGGGGTGTTCATATCCGAAATGTTCTGCGGCATTGTGAAGAAACGGCAACACCCGCGACAGCTACGCGTCGCCTACATTGGACAATCGTGAAACTGCCAGTGAAACACACACTACCAATTTTTCGCTCACATGAATGCTAGAAAAAAACTACTTTGGCCAATGGCTATGCTACCATGCACTTCGCCTATGAAAACATGGCCCTTATAGATTACCGCTCAATGAACACGCCGATTGTTAAAGCTATGAGTTTTTCATGCTCACCGCGGGCTTTAGAAAATTCCTTCTTTTCTTTCACAGCGTTTCGGACTTTGGTGTGCACTAATCGAAAGGATTGAGTCAGCAAGAGCCCAGGTGCATCTTGGAATACTAAAGACATCGTGCAGGATTTCAATATGTAGTTGGGCAGAAGGAACTGGCAGGCGTATTCGCAATGCAGACATACATCTCGTGATTCCTATAAGAATCGTAAATTGAAAGCACAGCAATTGCTCTAAGGCGTACGATGTTAGTTCCTTGCAAAAATAATAACACGGAAACAAAAATGAATAAAAGGCTAAACCGTCGACACCGCCTGTAAGGCTCCGCCGAAGCGGCGAGGGATGTTAGATGTGAATATCTGCTTGCAGAATATGTAGCACAATTTACGAGGATGAATCCACAAGAGATCTACGCGGTTCCGAAAATTTACATCTAAGATTCCAATTATTGTTTTATATTTTCTGCGCATATCACTCGGTAGCAAAAAAAAAAGAACTTGGTTTCTTGACCAAATGAATACTTTTGTAAGAACGGAATATCGAAATTCTTCAGTGCGTAGGTGCCGTTCTCATGCACCAGGCATTCTCACAAATTCACAACAACGTGAAATACAAAATATTACGGCTACAAAGAATATATTTCTGTCTGCAAAACGTATACGTAACGAACAGTCAGCTAGCATTGATTGAGGTTACTATGAAAAACGGAAGTGTTTTGCAAAAATTCCTAAATTTTATACTTTTCAAAAGCTGCTGTATTTACGAATTTTTATGCTAGACCAATGCACGTAGCCTTTTGAAATTTGGTGGGCCATAGACCTTAACCTGTTCACATGTTTTCTTGAGTATCATTGCTGTATCACAAATTACCATTTTTACAATTTTCCTCACTAGGGAAGCTTTCACAAATATGAACAGTGTTTGAAAAGAAGATAAAAAAGAGCATCGCTAATTTTTCTCAATATCTCGTAAACAGCTGTTCAAAGATACTGCAAGAAGAATATTTAAACACATTTCATTGTTTTGTTTGTAACGACAATATAGGTTAGGGAAATGAGGGCTTCGCCAGGACGCAGCAGAGTGCTAAGAAAAAGGGACATCAGGGTCAAAAAGAATGTGCACATGCCTCTAACTTCCCTAAACTGGACCATAATTGCGACAGAAAGGAAATTTTGGTAAACAAGAATTATGATTTCAAGTACGCGGTTCTACCATGTCCAACTTATATCCCTTATATACAAGGTCTTTTCAGATTGTAGCGCCACCTTATATACACAGGTGGCAACCACTACATCCCTCCTTTTCACATCTTATGAGACAGATCGCTACAAGTCCCACCGTCGCGGTGGTCTTACTATACGACCACTGCGAGTCTGGGTCAGCGTTACCTGCGGCGTTACTTCTGGCGACGTTGGATTTTTCTGAGGTGCTGCAGGCTGCATGATCTCGGGAGGGACAGGCGGACACGCTGCCAGTTGGGCTGGGGTCCCTTCCGCTGAATGAAGCACTAGGTGTCGACGATTACACTGAATGACGCCTCTGGGGATCTGAATAAGGTAGGACCACGGACGCTGAGCCGGCGAGAGTACTTCACCATCACAGCGTGCGTCAGTGCCCCACACATAGTCTCTAGGACTAAGAGGGGCATCGTGGCTTGAAGCATGACGGTTATTGTAGTTCATCGCTTGCCGCGCCTTGTTCCATGCGTCCTTTTCCCTGAAACTTATTTGGCATGGTAACGACAGCATTAGTTGTTCCGGTAGTTTCGGGAGGTGAGTTTGTAATTCCCTTCCCATCCGGGCTTGAGCCGGGGAAATGCCATTTGCGCCGGGCGTGTCACTGCATCACAGTAAGACAAGGTAGGGATCAGGACCTTTGAAGAGCAAGTCTTTCACTGTGCGCACCATGCACTCTGCCTCTCCATTGCTCTGGGGATACCTCGGGCTGCTGGTGTCGTGACGGAAGCGGTATGACCGCGCAAATTGGGCGACCTCGTTGGACACAAACTGCGGTCCGTTGTCGGTCCGGACGATGTCTGGTGTGCCAGTACAGCTCTTGATCGCCGAGATGACTGCTGGTGCCGTGGTGGACCCCACGAAGACTACTTCACGAAACCTGAAATAATAATCCACAATCAGGACGAAATCGCACCCTCTAAGTTGAAACAGATTGATGCCAAGGTGCTGCCATGGTCTGTCGGGTGTTACCGTGGACAACATAGGCTCATAACGCTGAACTCGAATGTCGGCTCATATGGCACATTGGGTCACCATATGCTCAACATGCATGTTACATTTAGGCTACCAAACAGACTCCCTGGCCCGTCCTTGGCAGCGGCGCACGCCCTGATGCCCTTCGTGTAACAGGGCGAGAATGACTTGACGCAAGGCTGAAGGAATGACAAGTCGTCGGTCCAGCAGAAGATGCCCGCTCGTTGAGGACCGCCTTGTTCGCGACAGATTCGTCGTAGACATACGTGACGAGAAACTGTCTGATCAATTGTGCCGTTGCACAAACTTTCCCCTGAGAAAGCGCTGTGCCAAGCCTGCATACACGAGGACGCAGAAAAAGAGCGGTTATCACGCGCTAGATTGATTATCACGCTAGATTATCACGCGCCAGCTACTGTCGGAGAGCGATTTCCCGCCACTGGACAAGCCGCCAGCTGCGCGAAAGTCAAGGACCCCATCGGAAAACCGCGCGCCCAAATCCAGAGACAGCAGTTGTTGCAAGAGAAGCCTCAGCAGGAAAACGTCACCGTCACGTGAGCGAGTGAGCTGGGTCGACGCAGCGAAAGTAAACAACATAAGGAACGTGCAGAAAATCACCGAAACCACGAAGAAAGAAGATTTGAATAAGGTCCGGGAGGCAAATGAGCTCCTAAGACACGAAAACGCGGCGTTGCGAGCGACCATCAACAACCTCACGAAAGAGATCGCCGAGATTCGTCAGTTGCTGCTATGCAACAACGAGCCTCTACAGAGACCCACGCCAAGCACAAGCAAGACCGAGGAAACGACAACGAACATCCAGGAGACAGCCATAGAGGAACCGGCACCGAAGAAGCGAGCCATCGAGGCCACGCACACGCAAACAGAAAACGATCGCATCGACAGCCTCGAAGCGAAATTCGAAGCGACATTCAGCAAACTCGAACAGCTAATCACGACAAACATCGCAGCAGTGACAGCACTGAAACAAACAATGGAGACCTACCGAGCCGATAACACGAACAGATTCGCCTACATCGAAAGGACCCTACAGCCGATGGTAGGCCACCCGACGTTTGCGCCCCTCTTCGCGCATCATCCACCCAACCAGGGAGCCCCGTACACGGCAACGCAATCATGGCCGCCAACGCAACACCAGCAGCAGCAGGTGTAACCGCGTGGCAGTGGAACTGTCGCGGCTTCGGAAGGAAGAAGGCAGTCATCCAACAGCACATCGTACATGCCGCGCACAAGCCAGACGTTATACTACTACAAGAGACACTAACCGACGCACCGTCCCTCCCCGGCTACAGAGTGCACAAGGGACCGCCCGACGGCAGAGGCCTGTGCACCCTGGTCAGGAAGGGACTCACGTTCGTCGAACATGAGCTGCAAAGCAATCTCAAGATCGAGCACACACTGACCGAAATCATCCCTGGCAAGAAGAGAAAAGGAAGCATATTTCTGCTCAACGTCTACAGCAAGCCATCTCAGAGAAAACAGAGATTCAAGACATTACTGCACAGAGCCAGCACCGCAGCGGGCCGTAACACCCTGATCGCGTGCGCAGACTTCAACGCGATGAACCCTGCCTGGGGCTACAACAAGTACACAGCAAAGGGCCGCGACCTGTACCAAGACGCCACGGAACTCGACTTTACCCTCATCACGGACCCGACACATCCGACGAGAATCGGTAACTCCGTGTCCCGGGACACCACTCCAGACCTCACGTTCGTCAAGAACGACATCCGGGGCGCGATCACATGGAGAAACACGGGGATCGACCTAGGCAGCGACCACACCATCGTGGAAATCGACATACCGGAACACAACGACACCAGCGTCAAAACACACAGATGGATAGACTGGGATGCCTTTCGAGACGCCAGAAGCCAGAAGAGCGACGGTGACGACGAGATCGAAGACATCGACTCGTGGACGGCCGAAATCACCAAGAGCGTACGCGACGCGACCAAAGAGATTGAAACGGGCGCGGAGATCGACAAAGTAGACAGCCGGCTTGCGCATCTCATCGAGGCCAAACAGTCGATACTAAATCGCTGGAGGAAACAACGGCTTAACCGCAGACTGAGAAAGAAGGTGGCGGAGCTGAACCGAGCGATCGAGGATCACTGCCGCGCTCTCTGCATGCAACAGTGGAACGAGATCTGCAACGCGGCAGACGGGCAGATGCATAGCGGGAAGACGTGGAACCTACTGCGGCACCTGCTCGACGAAACGAAGACCAAGTCGCACCAAAGGGACAGACTCGCCAAGCTCATACATCGGGCGGTCTCAGCACACGGCGTCGACGAAGTCACCAGGCGCATTAACGACAAATACCTGCCGACTACACCTACCGAACAACACGCGCCGTACAGCGCCCTGCCTAACGCGAACCTCGATCGTGACATCGACGTCGAGGAGGTACGCGCGGCCCTGCACGACCTCAACAGCCGGTCGGCAGCCGGCCCGGACCTCGTCACGAACAAGGCGCTCAAGAACCTCGATGACGGCTCGATTGAAAAGCTCGCACAATACTACAACAAGTGCTGGAGAGCGGGAGCGCTGCCAAAGCTGTGGAAGACAGCCAAGACCATCCTGATCCCCAAGCCGGGGAAGCCGCCGGACACGGATAACCTCCGGCCCATCTCGCTCACGTCCTGCGTGGGCAAGGTGCTGGAGCACGTCCTGCTCAACAGGTGGCAAGACTACCTGGAACGAGAAGGGCTGTACCCGGCCACTTTGATCGGCTTCAGACAGCATCTCAGCACGCAGGACGCGATGCTGCAGCTCAAACACCAAATCATCGATGATGGCGGCAGCGCCCGCGACAACAAAGCCATCCTAGGGCTCGACCTGCAGAGCGCCTTCGATAAGGTGAAACACTCGGCGATTCTGTCCCAAGTCTCCAAGCTCAACATGGGGGAGAGATCCTACAACTACATCAAGGACTTCCTCACGGACAGGACTGTCGAGCTACGAGCAGGCGACCTACAGACGCAAGAGAAGAAGCTCGGGAGCACCGGAACACCACAGGGATCGGTGTTCAACCTGGTAATGATCGGAGTGGCCGAAAAGCTCGGGTGCATCGAAGACGTCAGGCACACCATCTACGCGGACGATATCACGATATGGGTGACCGGTGGCAGCGACGCCCACATCGAGGGCGCGCTGCAAGCCGCCGTCGACGCAATAGAAGACCAGCTGGAAGGCACCGGACTGAGATGTTCGCCGAGCAAATCGGAGCTTCTCATACTCCCACCTACCAAATACAGCAGAGGCAAGACTAGACAACGCGAAAACGAAAAAATCAGAATCGTGACCAAATCCGGCAACGTAATCCCCGAGGTCGGCAAAATTAGGATCCTAGGCATGGTCATCGAAAAGCACGGAAGGAACGGCGAAACCATCACCCGTCTCAAGGCAAAAACAGCCAACGCGATTCGACTCCTCAAACGAGTCACTTCCAGAAATGCTGGCATGAGAGAGGAGAGCCTAATTAGGCTCGTCCAATCTTTCATCATCGGCCACGTCGCGTACGTTGCAGCCTACCACAGATGGCTGCAACACGAACGAAACAAAATCAACGTGCTCATCAGAAGAGCGTACAAGACAGCGCTGGGCCTGTTCGAGTCCACAAGCACGGCCCGCTTGTTACAACTCGTGCTACACAATACGCTCGACGAAATAGCCGAAGCGCAACGGACCTCTCAACTGGAGCGGCTGTCCATGACCAAAGCCGGGAGGAAGATACTGGACGATCTGGCAATAAGACGCTCGAACGAGGTGGAGATGAAGCTCCCCGTCCCCGAAGAGGTCCGACGCCAGACCAGAATCGACCCCATACCGAGGAACATGAATCCCGAGTTCAACAAGGGAAGAAGAGCGGCGAGGGCCAAGGCTCTCATCGACCAGCATGCCAACGACGAACACGCGCGGTACGTGGACGCGGCCGAATACCAACGGAACGCCTTCGCAGCGGTCGTCATAGAGGCGTCAACCGGCGCCACGAGGACGGCAGCGAGCGTGAGAAGCACCGAAGCGGAGCAAGCGGAGGAGGTAGCCATCGCCCTGGCCATCGCCGACGCAGACTGCCACACGGTGCTGAGTGACTCAAGACAGGCGGTGCGAAACTTCGCCAAAGGGCGAATCTGCAGGGAGGCTGAGCGCGTACTGCGAGCGGTAAAACTAGACGAACGAAAAGTACGACTCAAGTGGTTCCCGGCGCACGCGGGCGACGCGTCGGAACGCAATGAGAACCATAACGAGACGGCACACGCCGCGGCGCGAGCGCTAACCAACCGCGCCCCGGCGACAGACCGTCCGACATGGTTCGGAACCAAGGACCGCATGACGGATTACAATGAAATCACGAAGGCCTACCGCTTGGCTCGCAGGACTCTTCCACCCCCGCACCCGAGACTGAGTCGAGCGGAGGCGGTAGTACTGAGACAGCTCCAGACCGGATCGCTACCGAGCCCGAAACTGTCAAATCGCATGTACCCCGAGACATATCCGACAGATATGTGCAGAGTCTGCCGGAGGGGGACCGCAGACTACACGCACATCTTGTGGGACTGCATTAAATATCCAGAAGACGCTAACTCAAGAGCACTCCCACCGCGGCTCGAGGCAGCCGCGAAGAGCTACGACCGAGACGATCAGCTCTGGGCCGTCCAGCAGGTCCTCGAGGCGCTCGAAAGGCACGGACCCAGCGAGGCGGCAACGGCGAGCGGAGACCCGCGCCGAGTAACGGCACCTTCGAGGATGACGTAGGCCCTCGTCGGGGCGCGCGAGCGCCCAACTGCAGGCATAATTAAAGTTTCTCCAATCCAATCCAATCCAATCTTGTCGAAGCGTAAATATTGAGTCGGCTCGGCAAAACCATACGCCCACCCCTTCGCCACGTTTCCGCGACCAGTCGGAGCACCCGGCTAGGTTATCGTGTGGCTTTTGTGGACGACAGCGTCACTCTCGGAAAGATTGCCCAGCCAGAAAATCAGTTTGCCACTACTGTAGAAAGCTAGGACATTTTCCCGAAGTGTGCATGAAGAAGAACGCAAATGAGCGACTGGGTTCCATCGAACTTCACAACGTGGATTCACGACGAGCAAAGCACATAGACAAACTAGTGAATGGGCACCCAGCCGAGTTTAAGATAGACTCTGGCGCGGAAGTTTCTGTTGTCTCGCCGTCTTTCCCACGCCGAGGGCGGTTGCTAGATGATGTTGAAGGAGGTGTCTTAGGCCCTGGCGAACGGAGTCTGCACGTTCTTGGTACCTTCAAAGTAACCTTATACAGTGGGGTGAAAAGTCCACAGTGCGACCTTGTGCGTGGTTGAACGTCAGCGCACCCACCTGCTTGGGCTCCCTGCAATTGAAGCCCTTGGTGTTGTTCAATTCCTGGATTCTGCCGAGTGCTTTCATTCCCCACCAGCCAAAATTTTCCAAGGGTTGGAAAAACTTCGGCAAGCCGAATATCGCATTCGCGTTAAACCCGGCACTCGTCCATTTTCCCTGAGGGCTCCAAAGCGGTTTTTAATTCCTTTAAACGACGTTGTCAAGAAAGAGTTAGACGACCTGGATGCGCAGGACGTCATAAGGAAGGTAGAGACCCCAACTGAGTGGTGCTTCGGGCTTGTAATCGAGCCCAAATCATCGGGCGGCTACAGAACCTGCGTCGATCTGACGAAGCTGAACGAAGTCATCGAAAGGGAGTGCTTCATCTTGCCAACAGTGCAACAGATCCTCGGCCACTTGGGTGGAGCGCGAGTATTCTCCAAGTTGGATGCGCGGTCTAGTTTCCATCAGGTGAAGCTTAGCGCCGACAGCCAGGAGCTCACGACATTTATAACGCCATTCGGACGGTACTGTTACAAGAGGCTCCATTTTGGTATAGCCACGGCACCACAGTATCGGGCCCCTCGGTTAACCCCCTTTCTTCTCGTTTGTTACATAACGAGGGTCTCGAATCCGGCAACATTTATGCCTTCAGGTAGCATATGTGGGTTTATTGACCGGTTGCCTTCACCGAAAAAAGATCACGTTCTCGTGACGCCTGCGGCAATAAAGGACGTTCCACGTCCGCCGCCAAGGTCTCTGAGTGGTGGCGCTGGCTGACGCTCCCAGGGTTCTACTAGGACACATATATACCCAAGAAAGTGGATGGGAAAACAGCGCCGCGGTAGCTCAATTGGTAGAGCATCGCACGCGAAATGCGAAGGTTGTGGGTTCGGTTCCGACCTGCGGCAAGTTGTTTTTTCATCCACTTTAATTTTCATTAATTTATGGTTTGTTTGTTTCATTTATTGAGCACAAGTAATTTCCCCTATGTTGTCCTTGGTGTCAGTGTTAGTTGACTTCTTATGATGTGACTTCTTGCTTTCTATCACTTCAACGCAACCGAGGTGGCGAGACAGAGCATCTATACATGCAGCCTGAGCCGTCGGCGCTGTCGGCACACCTACACGCCTACACTCTGTGGATCGCTTCCAAGATGATGCATGCGCGGCCGCGGAATGCGCAGTTCCCCAGGGACCATGCGCGCGATTGAAAACAGCGCGCTGCCTCCCCGCTTGTCCTCCTTTGCGCAGGCGAGATTGAGCCGCTATCGTTGGCTCACCGTCGCACGTTTTCATAGTATATGGCACGCGGGGATGATGTTGTAGCCTTTCGACTTCATGGAGCACATCGAGGCGACGATGACGGTAGAAATTCGCCTGGAGTGTCCATATATTTGCGATAGCAATTATGCGGGAACGGCACCAACACGCTTGCGCGGAACCCGCATTCAAGGAGTGAAACGTGACTGCAATGTATTTTAAGAAATAGGCGCAAAGCTCACTTTTAACGCCCTCGATTTCTATTTTGCCATGCAGCTTCAAGTAAGAGCAAGAAATTGGTAACAACACTAATTTGTAAATTGTGTAGCACTTCACGAGCAACGGAGCAAAAAAAATTTGAAGTTGAAATCCTAACTCAAGGCGCCTTAAAAAAATCGTCCAAATTAGCCTCTTTCGCGCGTTGTCGGGCGGAGATTAATCAAATTGTGTTTGCTTCAATGACATTTGAGAAGACGCTTTGCACATGGCCTCTGCGATCAGCTCCGGCAGAGCGCTACCGGAACATGCAGCATCCGGTTTGTGCAAGTGAAATCAGGTGGCGCCACGGGCGCGTCGCGCGTTTTAGACGCCCTTGGACGCGAAAACGAAAGTATCGTGGCTCCGTCGCGAAAGCGTAGCCAGCGGCGTCCGACAAGCGCCGTCTGCCAAGAGCTGTACGTCCAACAATGTTCTGCGCAATGCGGAAATTTAGAGGGAAAACTTGCGCAGGTGGTCGGATTCGAGAACTGCGTGAAGAGACCTTAAGCAGTGGAACACGTCGGTGTGTGAAATACATGCGCTGCTGCTGCATCAGGACTGCCCATGCGCGAGGCCGTTCCTGTGCGGGCTTTGTATCAAGATCGATTGTCTTCACCATGTATCTGTAGACAACTGAAACAGGGCTGGAAAATTTTTGTGAACTGCGGTAATTAAAAAAAAAGAATATAACAAGTTGATTTTCATTTACTCAACGGGACATCTGCTGGTGTTTGAAAGAACTAAAATAAAACGATACATAGAGCCTTTATAAAGTGACCGTCTGGATTTTTAAATTATTGCTGTGGAGTTCCAATACCTAAATACCGATTGGATTACGAAATGATGTTGCTCTCATATCATGAGTTTGAAAGGTTAAAATAGACCTTCGCATTTATAAAACGCTTAAGTTGCAGCCAGTTATGCCTCTGTCCCGTGAGCACTCTTGATCGCAGCAGAACCTCGATCCGGCTCCGACTTTCGATAGCAATCGAAAATTATCAATACTACAAAGTCCAAGGATTGGGATCGTGTTGGTTTAGCACTGACGCTTAAAGTGCAAAAGCGTTAGGCAAATAATAAACGCGTCCAATAGGAAGTAAAGATAGTTGAATAACACCTTCTTCAGAAGCCTAACACTTTCCTTCGGTTTTTTAGATAAAAGACGTGCCACGCCTTCCGATTCTGATCATCTACAACTCTCCTATCTACATGCATGGTGTCGACGCTATAGACAAAGATTTACCAAATTACATGTAAATAGAAAAAAAATATTTGCACTGTTGGTTAAAACAGCGTTTTTTAGGGGCTCCTTCGGCTGCCTTTCTTTCTTGTTGTACCTTGTTTTCTCACAATCAACTAGAAGCTGCTTACGTCGGTCTCCGATCGCGATCGGGCAGTTTGATTTGACGCGCCGATCACGACCAGCTGGATTCGGCTAGAGGCTCGATCGCGATCGAAAGCGACTGTGTAGCAGCACCTGATTTGGATCGGCTCGATCGCAACCGAGAGTGCCCATTTGACAGGGGAATTACTGTAAAACAACAGCGGTTTCGAGGTATTCAGTTGGTGCATTCAACAAACACAATCTGCAGCATTGAAGTCAACAACGCAAAGCGACATTGCCCCATCCACAATGCTGAATTTCACAGAGATCATTGCACCAGTATCGAAACAAGCGTTTACTTTAGCATACGCGGGAGGCTAAAACACTAGCGAAAGATACGTCAACGCAAAGGCGGACACGATTTTTCACTCGGCGCTCACGCACACACACTCGAGGCCGTCAAGCAATTCAGAAAGATGGTGACGTAAATATGCCACACTAGCCCCCCCTCACCCCCCCAAAAATATAAAAGAGGAACTATAAGTGACCAGCGAGTTGACGTGAAGGGCGCACAAGACGCCTTCATGAGCTTGAATCGCAAAGCGCGAGCTCTTAAAACTCGAGTTCAACTAATTTCATGGCTAGAAAAAGAAAAAAAAAACAGACACATTCAGAGTCACTTTCCTTAACTATAACAAAAATAGTAACTGGATGCTCAATATAAGTGTGATTTTTATTTTATTATTATAAAGGGACACATCCCTGGGATGAAGATACGTGGGTCGTAAGGTAGGCTCAATTTTCTCATTTGAACTAAAATAATGGAACACGTTTGAACAAAAACCGACGTGCCCAGTTTTTTTTTACACCGTTTTTGGAAGAACGCTCGCATATATTTCTTAGTCAGAAGCATAAGAAACCAACAGATAATGAAGAAAAGGAAAGCATTGGGAAAACGATTTGCTGTCTTTAATTGTAGCGTAAGAATGAGAAGCTAACAAGAAACGGAAGAAAAAAACGACTTGCTGACGGTGAGAACCGAACCCACAACCTCCGCGTTACGCGCGCGTTGCATTACAATTTGTGCTACGAAGACAGCACTTCCTACTTCCATTCATTATTGGGAATTTATGTATGTTTACAAAATATCTAGCCCAAGGAGTGTTAACCAGCGTCACACTTCCACCGCGAAATCGAAAACAATGCTTGCATTACGGATTTTGTTACTACATTGTTTCAAAATCTTCCTCTGTTTTAATTCTGATAATTACATTATAAACCAATTTACACCTTCCAGGGTGCTTTCTACCTATAACGCACGCCCTTGCGTCCTTATGGATGTAAGCATGTGAGTTATAGAACGATTTGTACCGTTAAAGATCCTTAAGGGTGTAAATTAGTTTACAGCGTATAATTTGCGATACTTTGTTCAACAGGTGGCGAACACTAACCCGATTTTAACAGTAAGTTCGTGCGAAATATTTAGTTGGCGTTCATGTTCGAAGATATAGAATAGTTCACGCCTGCGCAATCACTCAGCCCTATCTAACGCGTCATTCTACGGAGTTGTACTTGACAAAGAGATGTGCCTTGCTAGCGTAACTAAAACTGACTGGTCAAAAGTTGTATCATCTAATGAACCTCAAAAAGCTTTTTCGCAGTTTTTAACGACACTTGCATCGCATTTCAACTCCCACTCTCATAAAATAAAATGCAGATAAAAGGTATCATAACCACAAAATGCTTGGCTTAGAGATAGCCTCCTGAAAGCAATGCGGTCTCGTGAAAATTTGTACAAAAAAAAGAACAAAGAAGCAACCTTTCAATACTAAGCTACTTGCCGGTTACAAAAGATTTTCTAACACACTTTCTGCACAGCTGAGAAGTGTGAAGAGCAATTATAACGAACAAAAAATTTATAGCATGTGACACTATGAAAAAGTGGGAAATAGTTAACACGTTTTTAAACCTCAACTCTCAGAGCGTCATTTCGAGAGTCATTCACAATGACATGGTATACATTAATCCGCTTGATATTGCAAACGCCCTTTGGGATGCTTTCTTCAATGATACTTATAATTCCGCTTGATGCTGTAACATGTCCTTTAAACGCTTACCTCATTCACTTTTCCTTTTTCCAACAACACCTGATGAAGTAATTTCAGTAAATAGAACCCTTAAAGCCACTAGTGCTGGCCTAGACAATATTAACGCTTAGCACTATCAAATGATCGCGCAACATATTGCTAACATGCTCTCAGCTATCATTGACCTGACATTTAAAACAGGTGTTTTTCCACGTGAACTCAAACGCGGTTGAGTCGTTCCCGTTTTCATCTCGCAAGCCAGTACTATCCGCACGTTGCTTGCCTGCACAAGCTTTCGTCTGCATTCTAACTTCGCCTTGGCAATCGCTATAACGGTATTACCGCAATAAAAACAGAATAAGTTTAGCATGAAGAACATTGGCGGCAGTGAGTTTCGAACCTACGACCTCACTTTCAGAAGCTGAGTGTCTTAGCCCTTGAGGTAGCCAAGCGACTCAACGCACTCTTTTGCCGGCGAGGAGTGGTTAACTCGAAGGTCCGCTCAGCGCTGTTCAATTGGACATTAATTTTTTCGCATTCACAACTAATGGGAAGTGCTTAAGTGTCCTCGGATATTTTTTTAACCGTTGAGGACTGGACAGAAAGATATGCTCGAAGCGCACTCATTTCTTCAGAAAACTACAGCCATCAAACTGGCATATAGCGCCTGCTGCAAGCCATTGCCATTTAACTAAAATACCCTAAAACAGTTATTTTAACAACATTTTTGTTATTAAATGACCTACGTACTCATTTAATTATTGCTACGCATTATCGAAATATTATAGTGTGTATGAGGTATTGCAGCCACATTTTAGGTAAATTTGTTTTTCTCTAGATCGCTGACAGGAAAAAGAAGTGTATACAATTTCGATGTATTTGTCAAAGTCCCGCTGGGTATTATAAAGCAATTTTTCCCAGAAGGGTGTCTTCGAAGGAACAATATCAGCTTCTATTTTTCGCACAACTTACATAAGGGATAAGAGCCGAGACCGCAGTCAAGCTAAGAAATTAACTGAGTATGGTTCCGTCATACCCCTGTTTACATCCAATCTCTCAGGTGTCAATTTCTGATTGTTTTACTGCTGCTGCTGCGGATAAATGCATTTGTTCTTGCCTGCTTTTCTTGATGCTAAGGTGGACACACTTGATAAACGTAAAGCGTGCGTGAAGAACTGTATATTTCTTTCGTGTGATATACTTTTACTAGGATAGTTGCTGTGTGATGGATAGTTTGCGAACATCTGCAAATGATCTAGTTTAAGCAAAGCTACAGTTGCGTTTGTGCCAGCTATTACGTCCATCGAAAATATGCGGAATTTCATTTAAGACACTCAGCTTAAAATCACTTTTATGTTTCTCCAAAGATTTCAAGTGAGTGCGCAGGCACAAAACAGTTTAGGCATAAGGACATCTTTCCCTGTTGTGATATCTTCGCAGTGTCCTTGTGCACGAGGAGTAATGAAAGCACCCAAAACGATTTTGCTTCCGCAAGCCACTATGCTTCAGATCAGCTCAGGCAATTGAAATAAGCCAATTTTAAGTGCATATGACCGAAAGTTACAGAAGCTATTTCATCACCGGCAAGGTGGCTAACGCGGAAAGCAGGTTCGGGTCAGCTTCATTAGTCACGTTGGCTCTACGGCATTACTGTTTGCTTTCTATTAGGTGCTTTCTAAATGAAGGCCTTTTTGAGATCACCAATCGAGGCGAATATTCAAGGGTGTGGTTTCGAGTCAAAATGAATTATGAATCTTCATGCGTAGACTAAAATCTGTAGCACGTGAGAGACGATTACCCAACAATATACGATTTATACTTCAGCACATCGGGTGGGTCATAGTCTAATGCCTTGAACGTGTGAAGTTGACTTGAACCGTCCACGACACGCATTCAAAATTAGTTTAGTCACGTGTCAACCTTGGAAATTGAAGGAAAAGGGATTGTTTTCGCTTTCTGGTCACTTTTATCCAGTGCAATACTTGCTGCCGAGTGAATCCAAAGTGATATCCAGCTGATATCCTGGTGTCGCTAAACTTGCTCTTGAGAGGCACTTAATTTTGAATTCATCAGCAGCGCTCTAACCTGGGTGTGCCATTTGAAGCTCTTATCTCTCTCTTTTATGTTTGCTACGATGTTGTTGCAAGTGCCATCAAAGGCGTCCTCCCTGATCGGTATCGTGACGCTATGGAAAGAATCCAAAAATTCTCGAAGCGTTTACAGAGGGCGCTCTTAACCTTGAACAACGGCCGACTTATCTGCGCATTACGTGTTTCGAGGACACGCAATCCACAGATGGCATCCTCCTTCCGCAATCTTCTGAAGGTGCTGTTAATGACAACTAATCATATGTTTCTTTCACCATATCATTAACCGAATAATAGCTTTTTCCCTCCGGCATTTGCTGTATGCATTGACTCAATGGTCATTTCTGCTTGATCCATTACTGACGTCTATTTACGTAACAAAAGGTCCTCTACAACGCACATTTGGTTGCTCACGGTACCATGGAAAAATTTGTTATTCTCGTTATATTCAGAAAGAATGAGACATGTGTTATAATTATTGCACAAATGAATCTGAATTGTGTTGCCAAGAAAAATTGGGTAAACTCTGCTGTCTGACTATTAAGAGGTATTAGAAAGTATGCCGTTTTCCACAAAAACCAAAAGGCGGCAATTTCATTTTTGCAGGAGATAAGGGCCATGTTATATGTGATATGAAAAAAATGTTGTCTTCGCTGTGTAATGGCCACACCCCTTTTCGACCCAAGATCTCGGAAGAAAAAACATCTGAAGCCATTATACGAGTGTATACGGTAGATAATGGGCGACAGCGGATAACGGCCGACTCACGCTTTTACACAACTGTTGAAGGAATTTATTCCAAAGGCTTTTTTTTTATTCACAAACATAGGACTTCGCATGCTAAAAGGCCAGAATGTGCCCTTGGCTCTCACCCCACCCCCCGCCTTTCCCTTACTAACACTCTTTACATTTTTTTAGATCTTAGAGACAGTTACGCTCATTCAAGACGGCGGACAAACTTCTGGCATGTT
The DNA here is from genome assembly GCF_050947875.1 of Dermacentor variabilis. NCBI lineage: Eukaryota > Metazoa > Arthropoda > Arachnida > Ixodida > Ixodidae > Dermacentor > Dermacentor variabilis. The sequence continues at coordinate 91,346,207 of NC_134578.1, forward strand.
CGTAAAACACTTGGAAAGCTCCTTCGCGTATGAATTCCTAATTCTCCAAGCGATTGCAAACAAATTTACATTGGTTCGGTCCAGCTGCGTAGCATTTCCATACTTTTAAACTTTGTCTGAAGTTACTTGGAACACCCTTATATACAGGTTGTCCTTTTTTTTAAGATGCGCCAAATTTTTTATGTTGCCTATGGCAGATAGCACGATTCTAACTGTTGATCTAAATTACTCGATGAGACGGCCATTACTTCTACACAAAGTCAAAATGTTCAATTGAATAAATAACGTATTTACGCTAAATATTTCCTTTCATTATTTCTTTACGCAACATATTATAATCTACGACTGACAGCCGCTGAGTTCGCATGACATATCCACTTGGAACGAATTTTGTGGACAGCACCAGTTCCGCGGTATTAATTTTCGAAGTGTCCGAAGAATGCATCGGCAGTCCAGTTACATTCTTAAAATAGCTCTGCTTTATGCTCATGCAAAGTAGCTGTAACACCAATGCATTTCAACGGACCATTTGAAAACTATTACCTCGGAACAGGTGCTGTCCAGAAAATTCGTTCGAAGTCGATACACAATGCCGCTTGCCAGATGGATGCGGAACGGGCGGGGCCTGCAGCGCAGCGTCTGTAGCAAGCAAACCGCGCTCGGTACGCTAGCGCACTGGAAACGTGGGACTGCCTTCACACGCCCGCTAGTTAATAAGCACTCCCTGGGTATTTTAATATGTAAGCGTCTTTTGGCGAGTTCCCCCGCAAGATTTGTCTGCCGATGCCTGGTATCCGCACAAAAATCATATTGTTCAAAGTTGCGACATTTAATTATTACAATAGTGTAAATGTAGATGATTGGTAGCCTTATAAGCGATAGGAAACAATTGAAAAAAATTATTAGAGAGAATACACATAGGCACGCATGGTGTCCATAGAAAATGCATGGGAAGCCTATAGTGGTGGTGGGATAACTAAAATTTCGCGTGGGCGAATTTGAAATTGGGGGGTCGGCCAACTTGAAAGTTGGAGGAGGTCCAACTTAAATTTGGGGGCGCCCCAACCTAAATATCGTGGTGGCCTAAGCGAAATTTTGAGGTGGGCCAACTTGAAATTTGAGGTTGGGTCACCTTGAAGTTTGGAGGTGGGCCAACATAAACTTGGTAGTGGCCTAACTTAAAGTTTGGAATGGCCCAACTGGAAATTTGGGGGTGGGCCAAATTGAAGTTTGCAGGTTGCCCAATTTAAATTTAGTGTGGGCCTTTGAGGTGGGCGAACTTGAAATTTGAGGGTGGGCCAACTAGAAATACGGAGGTGGGCCAACTTAAATTTGGTGGTGGCCCAGATTAAAGTTTGGGAAGGGCCAACGTAAACTTGGGGATGAGCCAGCTTGAAATTTGTGGGTAGGCTTATGCATAGTTGGACAACTCCAGTAGTTTCTGCATACCTGTTTGCAGTACGCAGCTCTGACTCCACACTTCTCCGCATAGCATTAATAAAGGTCACCTTGTTCAGAGTGGTTTAGTAGTGGCAAGCGCACTCAGGTCAAACTTCAGCTTAGGTATTTAAACGTGATTATTTCGTTAAAAACTGATCATTTAGACCTAATTATTTTTATAATTCCATCATCTCATTGATTCATTAGTTATTAGGCTCAATTATAGGTATGACGGAGACGTTTGTAAATGCAGTTAAATTTAGTTAATTATAAATTAGGATTAACTAATTAGGTCGGAAATGATCTCAAAATACCCTTAATTATTCTTTATTAGGCTCTGTTGATTTAACCTTAGAAACACTTATTTACACCACAAATTTACCACAAATTAATTTTGATTACCATAACTGTTCGTAATTATCATCAATTGATCGTCGTCACACTTAACTAATTGCATAATAAATAACCATATTAGTCTTTAATAACCTTATCCACACTGATACCTCTTCAGTACTCACTTATATGAGGTCATAATCATAAATCTCACTAGTTATACGTAGTCATAAGGCCTTCTCATCTATATCTCCATAGGACCTCATGTATACCTATGCATGCAGTACGTCGTGTCACGAGTTGCGGACGAACGGGTGGACGGACGGACGGACAGGGTTCCGAGGGAAGTAGCCCTGCAATGCTCAGACATTAACACACGCTGGCAGTGCTTAACAACTAGCGGGCGTATCTTGGTGCATCCACGTTTCCAGTGCGCTTGCACAACCAACGTGGATTGCTAGCAGCCGAAGTTGCGCTGCAGGCCCCGGTCCGTGTGCAACAATCACAGGCGGGGGGGAGAGAAGGTTCCAGTGAATTCTACCAGGCTCTTGCCTATCGGCCATGCCTGGTGATCCTGGCCGCTAATAGACGACGCCACAAGCGGAGGTGCTTCGCCTTGCTACAACTTGCTGGTGCTCTAAGCAGCCTCCGCACAGCACAGGCCGCGCGCTTGCGTTTCCCCTTTCACAAAGGATCACCATGTACATGGTACAGGTGACCCCCATATCCGATTATCATCCGTAAGATCATTACAAAAGAACTTTTTGCTGCAAGGCGCTAACACCCCCGTGACAAAGCAAAAGCACACATATAAAACGTGGTAGTATATATATATATATATATATATATATATATATATATATATATATATATATATATATATATATATATATATATATATAACGAGAAGAAAGAGGGGGTTAACCGAGGGGCCCAGTTTTTATTAATCATGTCATAAGAAGGCAACAAACATTGACACCAAGGACTACATAGGGGAAATTACTTGTCTTTAATAAATGTATTACAGCAATGATAAATTAATGGCAATTAAAGTGGATGAAAAAACAACATGCCGAAGGTGGAGAACGATCCCACGTCTTCGCATTACGCGTGCGATGCTCTAACAATTGAGCTACCGCAGCACCATTTTCCCATCCACTTTGTCGGGTATTTATGTTTCCTACTAGAACCCTGAGAATCTTAGCCAGCGTCACCACTCACAAACCTTGGCAGCGGATGTGGAACATCCTTTCTGCCGCAGGCGTCAAGAGTACGTGATCTTTTTGGGTAAAGCAAACTGGTCAATAAGCTAACGAGGGTTCTCGAATCCGCAATATTTTTGCTTTCAGGTAACATGTGTGGGCTTGGAGATACTCAGGTTATTTTTGTATTACGCCGAACTATAAAAGCAGGCTTAGTTAATTAAGTAACTTATCATATAATATGATTAGATAAAAAGTGCCAGTGAGAAAGTTGTAAAGAAACATGAAATACTCACAGTACAGCCTTCTGTTCTTTAATACGTGCTTCATAAAAGTATTTTAAAAGTATGAAAGAGGTCCGCGAATACACGCAAGGCACATCGAGCGGCCAGTCGCGCGCAAATTTTGCGCGTAGTTTTGCAATTATCTAGTGTCCATGCGACCTTTTATCGAATTTTTTATTTTCGTTAGAACAGAAACGAAATGCTCAGAAGTGCAGAGGTATCTTGTTTCGCATGGTTCGTTGTGTAATAATTTCATAGTACACTTACAAGAATTTTTGGCATCGCATCCGAGACTCGCAATTCGCGCAGCAAAAGAAAAATGGCACACTTGCACGCGCCACTGTGTGTGCCCGGGTGCTGATTTCGAGGAACCGCAGGCTTCAGGCAAAAATATATTGCGCCTTCCTAGCTGCATGAATAAGCTCACCAGCTGGAATGGCATGTCACGTGTCCATAGGGGAAAGTTTTCTTGACTACGTCATTGTCATTTCTGAACCACGGTTAATCGTTCGCAACAGTCTTCGCAGTCAGCCATATTGAATACTGTAAACTAAGCGTCTAAGTGCGCCCGAGAATGCCATGGTGTATTTGACATTGCCGAGCTTTTTAAGTAAGTCACAAAGCTTGTTTCTGCAACGCGTTAAGCAATTGAAAATATAAGAAAGACACGGAAAAAATTGACATGGAACTTGTTTTTAAACATGGTGGTAGAAAGTTAAGCTGTGCGAAGAGGAAAAAGGCATCACTTACCGGAGGGAGGTGTCTCATGTGTCCTTGTGTAGCTTGACCTGTGTAACCTGCTTAGAATAAAAACGAACATGCAAACCAAAGCAAGAATTTCAATGTTTTTCTGTCAGCATTCGTTCCCAGCACGCTAACTAAGCACTCATGCAAAAAAAAATATGGTCTCCAATCTACGCTGTGACGGTGGTTGGACAACGAAGTTGTAAACGACAAATAGAACGATTACCTATTGCGACGTAGGCTGAAGTTATTCACGTAGCAATTCACATGCACTTTTCCTAATTATTATCCTAAGACCTTTCGACGGCCTGCTACTTGGTTTGCGCCGCTACTTCATGCATCTGCAAAGAGTGGAACAGAGAGAAGAGAAATTCGCTGTGCCTCATATGCAGGCTGCTCTTCAGCAGTCCTCACTTCAAGGGGCCGTTCAATATCACCGGCACCGCACAAATCAGTTGCTAAGCTGGTTCTTGCTTTACATGCGAAAGTGTAGTTACATCACTTCCTGCTTCGTATGCTACCGTCAAGCTGCCATCGCCTCGGCAGCTTGCGTAACAGTAATTTTGGTCGGGAAACGTATGCGGGGAGCACTACGTGCTTCACATAGCATGTAGGCGCAGGAGCGCCTCAGTATCAATTATTTGGTTCGAATGCTTGTTTTCAGCTCGTTCTTTATTTAAACGTATGCTGTTCTGCGCGTTATATGGATGATTCCAAATAATTTGTGCACTGTTAGCTTCACTTGGCTGAGTGCTTGTAGCCTCTGTCTTACTATTGGTATGACCCATTGCATTTGGTGGCATGAACCATAGGTAATAGTTTTCTGTCGATGTTACGCCACGAAATCACAGAATCCTAGCGATAGACGGCTTCGCTGTAGAAAGTGAACGAGATAGTGGCACAGGAATCGTCCTGGTCAGAGCGACATAACTAGAGGTATTTCTAGATGTTTGAACCATAAATCCATGATATGAAGTTTCCGCCTCTTTCCACATTACTCAAGTTTGCACAAAAATACAAGACGTATAAACCGGTGTCCACCAAAGTGGGTGCATTTTATTTATGCATGCACTTGTGCAGAAGAATACCTAAAAGCCCACAGAAGGAGATTATTGCGTAGGATCGGTCAAACGGCGTAAGTATGAATTATAACACATATGAACCAGAAATATTTAAAGCAGGATTGAGAAGTACGAACTACAAAAACAAGAAAGTCTCGCACAACGAAAAGCAGTAGGAGTTGTCAACATTTAAAGAAAAACCGTATGGACAAAAAACGATCTAATACAAAAACTCGAGCACGTAATAAATATCTGTATAAAAGAACATGAACACTATACAAATGACATCATTACAATATGAGTGGGATATTAGACATGCTCATGCCCCAGAAAACAAAAATAGGCCCATGCATAGCAAGAATCACTACGCTACGAGAAGATTAGCTGAAACGGAGCCGTACTGGACCTTGGAATTATTTTCCTTTTCGTGGTGGTGTTTAACAGGACATTCCACACATTTGTGATGAAAGGAAATGGGAATATTCTGGGGACCGGCAGGTCATTGCTGGGGCTGAAGAAGAGGTATGGCTCTGAAGAAGAAGTGTTTTAGAATAGCTTTCAAGTCTGCCCCACAATTTTCACGAGGAAATAGAAGGGAAAGGTTTCTGCCACTTTTATTGTGGCTTGCTGCCAATTTAAATGCGGTAAAACTAAACGGTGTAGCCAATGCATCGCACATAATTTTACGATTGATGATAATTACAAAGTTCAACACCTCTAAAAATGTTACGGTTCGTTGTTTCATTTCAAGCTTTTGTCTCCAGAGCTTCCGTAAATCCAACCGGAAAGCTTCACGCACCACGTGATCTGAGAAAATGCTTAATCCTCCAGCAGACTGTGATCGCGTACCTAGGAACACGGCACGACACTGTTTTCGTACATACTGGTTCGGAATGGAGACTTCATAAGAATACATTCGTAGGCCGCTGAGGTAGTCACTTTTTTCTCTCATACGTGTACGTTGGCGGTGACTGTTTTTAAATATGTATTTCTACGACCGAAATCAGCAGCTGTACCTCCGGCAACAGCCAATCACGGAACTCATGCGTCAGCAAAGCGCCCTGCTCTCGCCGAGACCGGCCCTCGCTCGCAGGCCGGATTGAAAATGCTAGCCGGTATTTTCATCCGTCCGTTTGGCGGTCGTCTGTCCGTTATCTCGCCTATTGAGCGTCAGGTCTATCAATATGGGCTCTAAAATTCCGTTAGCGATCGCAAAGACGAGTTTTCACTTTCGTTTCTTTTATTTTTCTTAGGGCATAAACCCAAGTCCGATAATCGGAGCGAAGTGCAAAGAAGAATGCCCTCGCGTCCAATGCTTTGGCAACGCGCGTAAGCGTTTGAGTCGAGAGTGTGTTTCGCGGGAAAAGTGCTGTGTGTTGCCGCATATGCCTTCTATGTCCGTGTCGCTCTGTCTGAGCTACAACACAATAGGCGCCCATTCGTAAGTTGATTTTTCTTGGTGTTTGCCTATGTGTGCTCAATCTGTTCCTCGGAGTGTTAACAAGCGCCAATTGCAGCCATGTGGGCAGCCGTCACGGTTTGCTTGGCTTCGTCGCCAGATTGATATGTGGGTGAACAAAAACCAGACGTACGCTGGGGCCTGGCGTCCACAAATTATATTTTAGATGAGGCGGCTCAAACAGGCGGCAGCCTCATTCCGCCGATTCCAATGCCCACGCACCGTCAGCTTGCTGGGCGTGCCGTCGCCGTCTTTTGTGACCGGACAATTGTGGCACGTAGTAGTGAGCTACAGGGCCGCCCTTGTAGCGAGGAAGCCGTGAGCTGGACGAATGGCGGAGCGCGGAGGGTGCGGTCCGAAACGCACGCGGCGAGTAGTACTCGCTTGGTCGGGAGGGAATGTGACAGCAGAAGTGGATAAAGCGTCAGAGTCCAAGTAGCCAGGCTTCAGATGGTCGATGCCAACCGTATATTCCCCGGCGTTGCTGAGCAATAGACAGTCTTTAGAAGCGCGCTTGGCTATTTTGAACGGACCGTCATACGGGGGCCGTAAGGGACAATGCACAGTGTCGTGGCGCAGAAAGACGTGCGTGCAGTTCACAAGGCCAAAGTTGACGTTTACATGCTGTTAAGAACGTCGTTGGCGGGAGGTGGGCAGTAGGCTTACCGCTGCGTAGACGGTAGGCGTAGTCGGAAATATCAGCAGGTACGGTGGGCGAGTCGTCGAAGAATTCGCCAGGGACTTGTAGAGTGGTGCTAAACGTAAGCTCGGCGGCGCTAGTGGAATGGTCACTGCGAAGAGCTGCGCGAATGTCAAGCACAACGAAAGAAGGCGCTCGATTTATGATGAAGCAAAAGTCTAAGCCATGAGTGAAGCCTCGAGATAGCGGTGAAAAAGTTCTATGGTCCTATTGGATATCGGGTGGTAAGAGGTAGTCTTGAAGTGATTGACGACGAGTAGCCGAAACAGATTGGCGAACAATGTTGAGTCGAATGGACGAGCACGGTCAGTCATGAGTGGGACACCGTAGGGGCTAATCCAGAGTATAATGAGTGCTCTAGCTGTCGACTCCGCCATTACGTCCAGGAGAGGCATCATTTCACGTCATCTGGTGAACTTATCAATGCAGGTTAACAGATAGCGATGCTTCCCGCAGGGAGTAAGGGGGCCAACGATATCGACGTGCAAATGCCAGAATGAGCCAAAGAATGAAGAGCTTCAAAGACGGCCCCGCGGTATGGGCGAGGCACGTAAGGACGAGGACGTCCAGTCGAAATATCACAAACGAGGGGTGCGTCGCAGTGAGGAAGCAAGATACGTTCGGAGACCCGAGAGGTACCACTTGTGCGAAGCAGCTGGAGTTCGGCGTCGACACTCTGGACAGTAACCTTGGCAGTGAAGTCGATGACCGGTCGGCCGTGGTCCGTTACATCGATAGCGGCCCAAGATAGTGCGTCGGCATCGGCGTTGGATTTGGCGCTTACGTGGCGAATGTCGCTGGTGAATTGAGAAATGTAGACGAGCTGGCTGACTTTAGCGGGGAGCGTAGAAGGTGCTACTCGACGCTAGGGCGGAAGTCAGTGAGTGCTTTATGGTCAGTAAGGACATGGAAGGAGCATGCCTACAGAAAATGCCGAAAGCACTTCACAGCCAAACACATGGCGAGCATCTCTCGGCCGAGCGTGCTGTAGTGGAGCTCAGGGGACGCAAGCTTCTTTGAAAAGAAGGCGATGAGCTGCCAAGGTACTCGCAACGAACTCCTACACTACTGCACCGACAGTGGTGTCCGATGCGCCAACCATGACAAATGTTGTGGCATCGCATTTGGGGTGGACGAGGAGCGTCGCGCCGGCAATGGCTTCTTTGGTACCTCTAAACGCGCGGTCAGCGATGTCGTTCCAGACCACAGGGTTATTCGGTGTCTTGAGGCCCGAGACAAGGTCGTGGAGAGGCTGCAGTATAGTGGCGCAGCAAGGAATAAAACGGTGGTAATATTTGGTGAGGCCGAGAAATTCTCGCAGTTGGCTTGTGGTTGATGCTGTGGAAGCTTACGAATGCCTGTGACGCGGGTCGGGAATGGATGAATGCCGTGTTCGTTGAAGCGATGATCAAGGAAATCTAACTCCGCAAAGCCGAACTCGCTCTTCGGACCATTAACGACAAGACCAACCTTCCTTCATCTTGCAAGCACTTGACGTAGATGGAGCTGTGAGCTTCAGTGATGGCGCTGTAGACGAAGATGTCAAGAGAGGCGAAGCAGCACGTCAAGCCACGTAATACACGGTCAACGAAACGATGAAACGTCTGGGCCTCATTACGGATACCGACAGGTATGCGCAGATATTCGAACAGGCGAAGCCTGTAATAAAGGCGGTCTCGAGAATGTCTGACGCTTCCACAGCAATCTGACGGAAGGTTTTCGCCAGGTCGACCTTGCTAAAGATGGCGCACCTTTGCAGTGCCGAGGTAAAGTCCTGAATTTGAAGTATTGGGTACCGGCCCAAGACAGTGGCCTTGTTGAGCACGGTAATTGCCTCAGGGGCGCCAGTCACCAGTCTTCTTGGGCACCATATGGAGTGGCGAAGCCCAAGGACTGGAGAAGGAACGAATGAAGCCAAGGTCAGACATGTGTTGACACTCCTCTTTGGCGACAGCTAGACGATGCGGTGCGAGGGGACGAGCCCGAGCAAACACAGGAGGGCCAGTCATGACAGCATGGTGTGTCACGCTGTAAAGACCGAGGACTGAAAGGAGAAGGCTGGGAAGACGTTCGGAAACCCGGCAAGGAAGGCTGACCACGGGTCGGTAACGGCGATGTGCTCCCAGTGGAGCCGAAGCGGTGGAGAGCGACAGGAAACTTTTAGATGGTTAAGCTAATCTCCGAGTCCAAAATGCGGATAAGCCGCACGTCAAAGACGAGCTTGTAGCGGCAAAGAAAGTCGGTTCCGATGATGGACGGGCGCACGGCCACGATGACAACGATCCACCGAAAGGTAAGTCTGACGCTAATGTCAAGAGTCACCGACTTTTGTGCGTAAGTCCAGATGGTTGATCCGCTGACCACAGTGAAAGGAGGCGAGTCGGCACGATGGCGGCACACCGCCAACGTAGGAGGAATGACGCAAATCTCGGCGCCCGTGTCGACAAAATAGCGAACTTTGGTGACCCGGTCAGTGACGCGGGAAAGGCGACTGGATCTGGGGCCGGAACAGTGGTCGCCGTCAGTGTTCGGCCCAACCGCTTCGCGCGTAGGGGCAGGTCTGGTGACACTGCTTTGCGCGGAAGCCATAGCGATGGTGGCACCAAAAAGGCGTAACGGTAGGAGGAGAATGGCGTTCAGACGAAGGCGGACTGCGAAGACAGCTGGGCTCGAGTTCCTTGCGGCGGCAAGCCCAGCGAAACTGCCGAGGCATTCGGAGAAAAGAGCGATGACGCGAATTATGGGTCACCAAGTCGTGCGCGAAGGAAAACCAGACAGGCGCTTGTAATTGGTTTCCACAAATTACATTTGAGTTGAACCCGCTCAATCAGGCGGTAGCCTGATTCCGTCGATTCCCCTGCTCGCGCACCGTCAGCGTGCTGGGCGTGTCGTCGTCGTCTCTTGTGAGCGTACCATTTATGGCACGTAGTAGTGCGCTACAAATTCATATGACAGACATACCTATTCTTACCTATGTTAAACTGAACGCAAAAGCAACCAATCAAATAGATGGCCTGGTTTGTATTCGCTTCCAGTCCAGCGAAGTAAACATTTGTGCGGAATGAACACTACAAAGAATGCTAGCAACAATGGGCGAAGTGTCTATCCCTCGCACAAGATCAGTTATCATTATTACCGACTATCCCAACGCCTAGTCGTCTTAGAATATGTTTTTTTGGCCAATTACGATTGAATTGCCTGCTAACTTATAGGAGCTTGCAGTAGCATAAATTTGTCACATTGCAGGTAATTCTAGTGGTGGAATGCAGGTCGCTAAAGGGAACAGTGGTAATGTGCACCAAGAGGTGACTCATACAAATCCGCCAATTTTTAGTTCCATTCGAAGCGCATGGATCCGTCCACTACCGCCGCAGCAGCGGTATTCCTAGGTATGCAATTTTTGTCACACCCGCTGATTTTGAAGGCCAATTTTCCCAGCCAAATTATTAAACTTTGTACCTGTAGAGTTTATCGGATTGCGCAGCGCATCTATGGAATCAATTCCGTGTTACCAAGAACAAAGTGTAGTCGTTCTCCTTGAACTTTGGTATTCCATCTGCCACAGGCTGCTGACTCTTTAGAGAGATACCAAACATATCTACTAAACCAGTTACGACTTGTCAAGTGCGGCGGAGGTCTTCATTTGAATTTTATGCGGACGAATGTTTATTTAGCAGCAAAAAACATCTGAAACAAATTTGCAATCTTGAAATAGGCGCCCTAACTACGGGGCTAGTATAAGTGAGTGTGAACAAAACAAATTAAGTTTGGTTTCTTGGATTGGCTTTATAGGAACGAAAGCTTTGGGTGTAATGTTACTAGATTGCATGGTCTGCCCGATGGATGAATAATTAATTGATTCTTCCAGTGCAAAATTACAAACCACTCTTTGTGTGTTGTCTAGCTAAGTGCTAGTAATATGAACGAAAACTTCAGAAAAACTCCATAGCATGAATTTTAGTTTTTTTTGCCATTTGAGTCAAGCATTCTGCGTTGATAAACGATTACCTTTATTTGAAAGTACTTTGTTGAGAGCCTTTGTCTCTCACAGAGCACAAGCACGATGTCGAATTTGCTTCGATCGCCAACTTTTCACTTTCTCCTCTGTTCTGGCTTAAGGTTCAGCCGTTGTGATAAGAAAGACAGTTTTCATATGACGAAAACCCAGTTAGCCAATGCAGTATGTCTTATTACCCTCCTTAGTTCATTAGAACACATCATCGGCCATGTTTCTGATTACAGCCGTGACGCAGCCTACAGGACGCCCAGCTCTCATCCATGTCATTTCTACCGTCGGCATATCATTTGCTACACCACGATTCTCGACAAAATATTATTTCTTTTTGCATTGCTTTGACAGTTATTCAATTTCTTGTTTAAACTTACGAATGACTTGCTTAAGTTGCGTCTCCCATCTGAAGGAGACAATATTGTACGCTTCCAATAAGTCCATACCCGTGTACATTGCCTGCTGCAGAATGCGCTGTATGTGTCTGTAAATTGTGAAAGCTCATCACTTCCAGCAGTAACATTTAATTACTCTCATACGGGTAACAAGTGGTGCAATAGTACTGAAGCCAGAGTCCTTATTTTCCTCGAGCCAGGTTTGTACGTCACTGCAATTACCGCAGTGCAAAAGCCATTCGCCTCGCTCGACCGCTGCATCGGGATGGTCGCAGAAAGCAAAGGCTAGCCAGCATGTGCTTTGGATGGTAGAAGTACACGGCTGCGTACGAGACATTTCTTTGTGGCTCGCCCTAGTGCAACGTGATCTGCACAGTGAGCTCTTTATTGTGCGATCTCTAAACGCATTAGTATTCGTCTCGACGGGGCTACAACCATCCGCCTTCGTATCCTTTATCCGGTGTCCTTCAAAAGCAATTGCTGCATGTGCTCCGCACCTTATTCATCTCTTTACCCTGCGCTAACTTAAGAATAAAGCGCTATACCGATACCACAGTGAATTATAGTCTGCCTTCATGCTCACGTTAGAAAAAGCTTCAACTCTCTGCTGGACGGTTATCTACGTAGACGAGCAGAAGAATTCGAATAACAGCTGGAATGGATGTGATTTACGGAGTCGGTTAGGGAATTTAGAATGTTGAATAGATACATAAATGACTATGAAGAGCCAAACATGTGTTGCGCATATCTTCGATTTCATACGACGGTCAAAGAAGCGATTCTCGAAGAAAGGTCGAAGAAAGGTCATTGAGCCAAATGGATCAACCCTGCTGACGGGAATTTTAGGCGTCGTAAGGTTTCAGTGCTTGACGAAGAAATGTTTTTTTTAGAAATCAAGGACGGAACAATAGGAATTCGACACTTTTTGCGAAAAACACAGCTAGTTGCGCGCAGAAAGCCACTCTTCTTTCCCCTGTAGTTGCAATGCGCAACTGTCTATAGCGTCTTCTGCCGCTGATCTTCATGACTGTCAGGAGAGCACCGATCTCTTTGGTTTTTCTCTGGCACATGCGCCCTCCCCATGGTTTCACGCCTAGCTTCACGCTGAAGTCACCAGCATCACCAGCTTTCTTTCCGCGGCGATCGCTCGCGCATCGTGGAATACGGCGGTTATCATCAGATCGCCGAGCGCTAAGCACAAATAACCTTGGTCAGGCCTACACTTAACCTTCTTCGGCTTACGTTCCAGATCAAAGTGGAAAGTTCGCCCATAGATTCCCCCCATTTAAGTTAGATGGCGTTCGAGAAAAAATATGAATATATAAGGAACAAAGTTAAATTCGCATGACCATAGATATTTGGAACTATCTTCCAATGAAATAGACTACGTTGCCGTAACAGTGTTCCGCTTGTCTATACCTATTATCTGCACCATTCTTCCGAGCACCTGTAGTTGAAAGATTATTTGACTATGCGCAACGGTGTTATTACCGGCAGCTTACTGCTGTTCTTGAAGAGGAAAATGTGCAACCACTACATTTTTTTGGTTCTTAGATAGGGGGCAGAAACTTGGAAGATAATGAACAAGCCTAAGCATTTAAGCACCGTGGATCGTGTCATGGAACAAAAGAAGGTATGGTTGAGAAAGTTGAGAAACAGGAAGAGAGCAGTGGGTATTGGTGAGCCAACGAGGGCAGCCGGTGTTTTTTATAGTTGACATTACGAGGAAGCAGTGGCGTTGGGCTGGCAATCTGAACCACAGGGCAGATAACTGCTGGTTTACTGCATTTACAGAATGGCTGCGAAGAGAAGGGAATCGTAGTGAAGAAACGTGTGGTGTTATGAAATCAGGAAATTCGCAGCCATCGAACGGTGTCAGCTGCAGAAATGCGTAATTGGAAATCCATGAGAGAGGCCTTCATTCTCGAGTGTTGGGTTTGAAAATTGGTTCATACGGCTCTGCGAGCAGTACAAGACGGATCACCCCGATTCGCATTAATCGGGGAATAGCATGCCCAGACTAGGTCCAATAAACCAAATGCTTTTTTTTTTGCGTTAAGCATCTTTAAAACCGATCGAAAGGTGTCGCTTGCTAAAACCGCATGTATGGAAAACAGGGTGCAACATTATCGCTTACTTCTTTGTAACCGTATTGCCCACGCACCTCACACTGATATGGTTGGGTAGAAGAACGGATCCGTTGCTCGGTCATGCATGTATCGCGTGCACAGGTGGTGTATTTGCGTGCCACGGTTGACGCCACCACAGCTATACTTAGCTTTCGCCCGCGGCGGCCAGAGAGGCGTATCTCGACAGTGCGTTTGTCCATCCGAGCAGAAATGCCCGCCTTTGAGAGGCATCACTATGCAAGGGTAGGTAAAATTTATCAAAATGAAACTGGAGCTCACGAGGAGTTAGAGGGCCGACAAGTCTGCAGTTTGTTGCAGAGTTCTTACGCTCGCTTGGGTGTGGCTCACCTGCGTTCGGCACATTTGGTGCAGAAATCGCGCGAAGGGACTCGGGCGGCTATACAGAGCGATATCCAGCCCGTTTCATCACGGCGAAACGTGTCCGGCTTCATCGGGAGAGCAACCGCAGGAGATTGAGGCAAGCGCGGGAGCTTCAACTATCTACGTCATGGGTTCGTTTCTCTACCTCAGTGTCCGACCACCCCCTGGAAAACAAGCGAGCCTCTTACGAACAGGGAGCGAGGGTGATTGCAAAATTAGAGCGTAAGTCACCTGCTAGCGAGAACATCGGTTAGGCACGTAAGCTTCATAATGCGTCAATAAGTGTACCGTGTGTATTTGGTTGCGTGATTACTCTACTCTAGGGCCCATACTCCGTCTGCAGCACGGGCAAGAAATCTAGCATACCCTACTGCGGCTGTTTCCTTGTTACAGCCTACCCGTTTTTTTTTCTTTCTTTTCGCATGCTCAGTCTTTTTTTAATCGCGGAGACATTGTTACGCTATGAGTGCACGCATTGGCTGACTTTAAATAAAAGGTATTTTGTGCAGGTAGGCGCCTGAATAAAGAGTAACGCTATCTGATTTTTAATTTTTATTCTTAAGCTTTTGTACGAACTGCAAATAAATTGAATTAAAAATCTTTATTTGAAAGAAAAATAAATATTTCTGGCTAAAGTAAGAACGTTCAAGTTTGAAGCCTATGCTCGACATTACCTGGCTGAGTGACGACCTTTTCGACGAAAATACTCGCGTGGGGGCTACACGCACAAATATTTCACATTCGCTGGCTCATTTTCAATCTAAACTGGTCCGAAAAAAAAAAAGCGCCTGCGATGTTGAACACAATGCCCGGCGTAATTCCTGCTTCAGTTATTGTTTTTTTTTAAGCGAAGCTTTCTTCGCCTACAATCTAGGGTTTGGCAAGGCGGCCTGGCTGTGGTGGATTCGGTACATATGTTGGTGAATATATTCGTTGATAAACATACTAATATTACATATGGTATATAACCCATTAACGCTGGCCGTGTATGCGTACTTCCCTTCTACGATAAAAAAAGTTAACTTCTGACACAAAACCTCAACGTAGTTGTACAATGTCGGCTCACAGGCACGCCGATCATACGCGGATCTGTTATGAGAACGGCGAATTGCATGTGAGACATTCTTTGAATTACCTGTTTCTTTATTTAGCTAATGTTTATGTTCCGCTGAGAACGCGCCCGCTTGTGACCGACGCTCAAGCATGGGTATGTCCCGCTGTGACAGGAGAGGTACCCAAAAGCGTAAATATTGCCTGATACGTGCCGTACTTTTCTGTACATACACCTGCCATCGCCATTTTTCCCTCGAGAGGCATCATGTGTGGCACTAGTCGTTGTGGCGTCGCTGCGTCATGTCACCCTGTGCATTGGGAGTTGCCGTAGCTCGTGAACTACGTATGTCGTGCATCAACATAAAACTTCGATTACTATAAATCAATGCCCTTTGTGGTGGAAAAACATACACATTCCCTTAAATTCGACGCTGCGTGGAATGATAGAAAAAGAAAGAAGTCTACGCACCGCCGTTTATTGTAAAGAAATAAATAGCCGTTTAACTAGAGCTTCGGTTTACATAACTTCCAGAATGTGCCATGGATCTGCACAGTTTTATCTCGTCATTTCTTTCATTCCTACAGCAAGCAGCTTCGTATTTAACGCTGGCAACGGCAAACGCCGACCGCAAAGAACTTTCTGTGGTGCAAAATGGATCCGCGACCAGATTTAGCGCACAATCCCCATCGAGAGATGGTGCTGAATACGAAAGAAACAATATAACGAAGACAATCCTCAAGATGAGCCCACTTGTGAGGCAAAAACAAAACAAAAATAACCGCACCACGTCAAGGGACGGTGGCCGTGGTGATAGTTTCACCTTGATGAAATTCGTGATTCGATATCTACATCACGCGCACTCTTTTTCCTAGTCAGTTTCACATTCAGAAGCCGTATAGTATGTTTTCTTCGCTTACTTGTTGCAAGACCTTAACTTAATATTTAATCACTCAGCTAGATAACGACTAAGACGAACTCTTAACTACTCTTTTGCTTTAGTAACCAAGCTTCAATATTGAAGAAGTGAATTAACGCAACTTATGCACATAATTGTGGTGCCGGTTACTTGAGAGGCCGTCATTTACTCGAAAGACTACAATTACATCAACGTGATGTAAATGGCTCAGATCATAAAATATGGGTGAAGCTAAAAAGAAAAGGAAAGTGAGAGCCGCTTAGAAACCAAGAATGTTTTTGCAGCTGCGTTCGCGCACACAACATAAATGTAGTTATGAGTGTGCACCGGCGCACGCGCAAGCCAGCAAACACGCACGCAAAATGTCGTGCGTTCACCTTTAGAGACAGGAAGCAAAATAATTTTTGCCTACCCAACGAAGGAACCAATCTGGCCGTTCGTCCGTCCGGCACGTAAGAAGACCGCTTTCAAGATAGGGCTCAAAGCAGCAAGTACCTTGACCTTCATGCTGCCTCTCGCTTGAGCGCGGACGAAGCGGCCAGAACACAGCGCACGAAGCTATCAGTACTCGGCGCACTCTGTTCATTCGCAGATCGCTTTCAAGATGGGGCCCGCGCGGGCACGCCATACGGAGCCGCCACCTGGGTACGGTTGATCACTGTTGGTAATGGTTCGACGCGGATGGGCAAGTCGCTAAAGAGCGATAACGGTTTATAACGATCGAAACATTGTCAGCACACCTAGCGTCGCCACCTCGAGTTGTTTGCTTCCGTCAACAACTCACCTTGCCCCGCCGTCCGCAGCAGTTGATGTCGCCGGAGCGCAGTCGATTATATTCATCCGATCAAGTTTCATCGCATTCACAATGACAGCCGTCTACGTCGAGATGGGCAAGTGGCACAGTGCTTACCCATACTTAGACATCTCCTGGAGGAGTTTTTGCATCAATTTCTTCAATACGGTTTGATATATGCCACCGTGTTGTCAACTTGTTTCTAACGTCTTTACAGCAATCGAAGAGCACACCGACAATAAATGATATTTCAGTCGCCTCCCCGACCACATTTAATATGTCTGTTTTAAGAGCCCTGACAAGAGAGGCCAAATGTGCATACGGATGTAAGTTTACAGTAGTGCTCGATTTACACACACACACGCGCACACACACACCACTAGTATCCAAACCTCAAACGCACACATATGCACGCACACGTGCCCACAGTATGCGTAGGTTCTCGTCGGCGTCACACCCTGCACATCCTGTCGCTCATAAAGTTGACACACTTTCCGGTTTGTTCGCTCAACACATGCAGAAGACAAACGTGTCAATGTTGCTTTGACCACGCATGAATAAATCGCAAAGTGTGTCGATTGGTCGCTGGATTTAAAAGACACATGCGTGTTTGCAGCATATGTTCGAAAAGTTTCCAGATTATCTTCAAGTTTTCACAGATGCATCTGTACACAACGACGGTCAAGGCGCCTCTGCAGCTTTTTTCTGCCCTTCAACTAAAGTACGACGTATATTTCAAATACCTCATCCAGCTTCGTCAACAACTGCAGAACTAGCAGCGATTAATGTTGCATTGAAATACGTGCAAGAGGAGTTAACTACACCGAAAGTTGTCATCTTTACGGACTCCCGCGCTGCCCTTAGCAGGTTACAACGCAGTGAGCTTGATTGCCCACTTGCGCGCAGCATTACTGACTCTGCGAGCAAAATTACATCACGTGAGGTATCTGTCGTCGCTCAATGGATACCTTCACACGTAGGAATCGCCGGAAATGAAGAAGCTGATCGGCTCGCTTCAAGTTGCGCTCATAACAACTGTGACTACCCAGAAATTCTGTGCAAGCTTGATGACGCTCGTCTCCTGATACGTCGCCACCTACTTAAGCAGCATCCAGATCAGCGTGTCGCAAATGGAACGTTCCCGCCCCGTGTTCGTGGTCGAGGCTGGCCTCGTCGCGCTAGAGCACAACTGCTCAAGCTGAGGGTTGGTTGCGTGAACGTGCACGAACGTTTATACAGACAAGGGCGTGTGGCAAGTCCATTCTGTGCGTCTTGTGGCTGCTACGAGACACTTCAGCACCTTATATTTGAGTGTCCCGCTTTCAGTGCGCAGCGCATGTCGCTAGTGAGAAACTATCACCTCCTTGGCCTGCGGTGTGCGACACTCGAGGAATGCTTATACCCCAGTGGTTGTGCATCTAAACGTGATCAGGCCCATCGCGCCCTACTAACCTTTCTAGAGCTAACTAACTTAAGTTCACGTTTGTAGCGTGAACGTTCAACATTCTTTAGTAGCGTGACTTTCAGTGACCGGCCCTACTGTGTCTGATCTGTACTGTGTCCTAACGCTTCTTCCTTCGAAGATGGGAAGTGGCGGGTTCAAACACCTTGTAGTGTATATTGTGAACCGACTACCAGCGAAACGGTGATTGCGTGCAGCCATACTTGGCGTCTCATCGTGGAGCGCACAATTAGCCGCGTAGCAAACTAGCCATGGATGTGATTGATAATTGTGGAGGCTGTTCGATGCGGCGTCACTTTAATTCCGGCTGCAGAGTCGAAACTCGGCGGAACAACGTGCTAGTGTACTGTGTTCTACTTTAGTCTTTAGATTTGTCCTTTTGCTCTTCCTTTCCTCTATCCTCCCTTCCTTCCTATCTTCCATTTCTGTGTTGCTGTCACCTCCCTTCAGAAGGGTAGGCAGGCGTTGTGCCCCTTCCGGTGGCAGTTGCCAGCCTGCTCCTCGCCTTCCCTTTCCTGTTAACTGTATATATGTGTATATGTGTTCAAAACAAATAATAATAATAATAATAATAATAATTGTGCCGGGTTATTGTGTCAGACTTTATTTATATCTCTTTATTTTTGTGTCAGAAATCCTTAATAGGAGTACACCTTTGTATGCTATTCTGAAAACCAATGCGGCAATGCACACTTTCTATATTTTCGACAACGCTGCTAAGTTGTTGGGCTACATAAATAATTATATCAGTTACTGAAAATCACGGCGGCATGCGCAGATAGCAAGTAACCTTAGGTCCTATTTATCTAGCTTTATTATATCAAGACTATCAAAGAAGTCACAATTAAAGCGGCCCCGAACCCCTTTTCATAGAGGTCGAGAAATTTATTTGAAGGTAAATTAGAATATTTCAGAAATAGTTTGCGGCGAAAGGTTCTTTCATACGTTCCGTAGAAGCGCAGTTGCCGGGAATCGAACACACCCTTCGCGGTGCTTCTGTTCCTTCTTCATTGACTTGCACTGTGAAGGTTCCAGCGAAGCGAGGTGTGCCGCAGTGTGCCTGCGAAGCGGGTGCGCCGCTACGGTGGGAGCCTACACCGTAACGCAGACATCCAATTTTGTTTTGGATGTTCACCTAGACGTTACTAATTCCGGTTTTGGCCCCAAACGTGGTTGTCGTCACCGAGCCGCAGTGCGCTGAGCCGGCGGTCTCATGGCGGCACCCCGCGGCGGCCGCAGTACCTACGCTAGGTAGCACATGGCCTCCGAGATTTTCGCGCACCCGCACGCAAAGACCATCCGTAGCAGATCGCAGCTACACGCAACTGCAGCGTTTGCTTTGCGCACGATACCACGACAGGGTTTGAGTGCGCGCTCGCACTCATATGCCACCGTCTGGCTGTGCTTTACGTGGTGCGAACCGGCTTGGTCCTGCACCCGCTTGACCGACGGATTGTAGCCACATCCAAGTTGCGAATTTCGAAGGGCTCTCAATAACTCAATACAAAGCAAAGTGTGCTGAAGCGTCTAACAAGAAGTGGACAGGAGTGACCGCACGCTGCCAAGCGTGCAGTCTGACTTTAAGTTTCGTGTGGTTGGAGCCTAGCTGAGTGTTCAAAACTAGAAGAAATTAGAGAGACCCGATGGCAGTGACACCGATAAGCAGGGTGGCGAAAGTTTAATTCCTAGGAGGGCGGCCCCGATCGAACGTGCGCAGACGATAGTCGACTTCTGCCGGAAGCAGGTAATTATTATTCAAATTCAAGAGAAGGTTTTCGCTTACTATGGCCTGTTTAATAATCTGCTTCAATAAATATACAAACTAACAGCAGGAAGAAGCGCACTGATCCAAACACCCTTCTTGTCGGATGTCAGCTATTGGCCAATAGCAACCGCGCACGGCAATCTGCTATATTGCGAAATCAAGCGTCCAGGCAAGAGGGAGGAGCAGGCTTCTTTTGAAACGAGAGCGTTTGAGAGAAAGGTGACTTCGCGCTCTGGGAGGGGGGGAGGGGGACTTGCGAGCTCTACGCGTCACGCACAACCTAAAGTTTGGCTGATATCTTTACAACAACGTAAGCGATCCGCGATGTATCATTTGTTGCGGCAAATATGCGAGCATTTTTACGAAATTATAGGGAAAGAAACGCGTAATAATTACATGCCTTTATTTTCTTATCATTTTTCATTGCCGGTGCAGACGCTGGGTTTCAAACCCTTATCTGCATTATGTTATGTAGAAGCGCATTTCGTAAGTCGTCCAGAAAAAAGCGCATTGAACAATTTGTTTAAGTCTATAGCTCACAAGACACGCAGGGAAAGTTCAGACCGTCGACGACGAAGCGCTGCGTCTGTCGTAGACTGTAGTGCAGGCGTAGATTGCAGATGTTCACTGCTGCAGACATAGACTACAGCGCTTCATCTGCGTGTCTCTTCATTGTCCCTTTGCCTTTTGTGCCGCTAAAGGGTAAGATGAATGCCAACAAGCCCTAACCTTCTTACGAATAAGGGATATTCACCTACCCAATCGTTTTGTTTGATGAAGTTTACCGCTATAGACTGACAACCCAAATGGTGTTTAACGCAGCATGCAAACACAATGACGATAGTTGTCGTAATGAAGGGTCTCGGAGTAACTTCCACCGCGTGGTGTTCCTAAATGTGCAGAGAGCAGATTCTGCAAAAGTAAAACAGGCATTGCATTGCTATTTCGTCACTTTTACTCGTCGCGTTTGTCTTGTGTCCTCCATTTGGGTTGTACTTATATACGACCGATCCACAAGATTTCTTGTGTTTCGGTTTGGCAGGTGTGATTCGCAAGTGACGCGTTGTAGCCGCGCGTCGTTCCAATCCACAAAACAAGTAAGTAAGACTCGCCGTTAAATTATCGTCCCATCGCTTTAGCCAGCGTGTCTTGTAAGATGAGGCAACACGTCATTTACTCTCATACAATCCTTCTAGAATCAGAATGATTCCTAGAATCAGTACAGTTAGAATACAGCACGGGTGCTGTACAGCACAGTACAGCACGGGCGCTGCAATGGCTTCCTGTACGCCGTATGCTTTCACCACCGTCCTAGCTGAAGCGCCACATTAACCATTGATTTTGCGGGAAATGCTGCGCTGTGGTGGTGAAACTGACATTTCTTTTAAATATAAACCACAACCATAATACCATATTAGTACCGTCAGATCAGGCAACGACACCGCAGTAACTCAGTTCTAAGAGCATTGGACGCGTAATGCCAATACGTAGGCTCATACAGCACTTGCGGCCAGTTATCTTTTCATCCACTTTCATTGGAATTTGTTACTATTTCTCTAATGCAATTGAGAACTAAAAGTTATTACCCTGATGTCGTCCTTCGTGTCATAGTTTGTTGATTTGTTATTTTCTGGCTAATAAAACTGCTTCCTTCAGTTCCCTTTTTCTCGTTCATGAAGCACACAGACGCATGTATCACCTTTGGAATGGTGTTTACCGGGCACAGTGCGATACTAGTTTTTTCACAAGACGGATGACAAAATGCCAAGACAAAAGGCAACGTATATGTTCGGGTGTAAAATAAAAAAAAATTCATCGAAAAGGGCCACTGAGTGAATGCACAACGTTGGAATTACGTTGCATGCATCCAATAATTGTGGTGTTTCAAGAACTTTTCCCAGTATTGTCCTCAAAGCTCTAGGTGTCATCTGCATGAAAGCAACTGATTGGCGCTTGACTACCTGGAGTAGTGGACACCCGTTGCATTCGGAAACCTTGGTAGTGCAGGCGCTGTGAATGCGATCTGGAAACCACTTTGACCTTGCGTTGCGAACTTGTGCGTACACCTGATCATGAACACATGCTGCGAGTACGTTTCGCGTCAAGAGCACAAAGAACGAACTGGAAAAAATCTGGACCCATCCGCTCACTGCACGGTAAATAGATGCGCTCTCGTCGGATAACCAAGCTGAACTGATTGAGCCCGTTAGAGTAACGTGCGTCTGCAGAGGTTGAGTAGCTCTGCTACAAAGTGAGCCAGATTTTCTACGCGAGTGGTGATATCAATCATTTGTAACCACTAATTTTTGTAATATTTTTCTTTTGAATACGGGTTTATGGTATCGTGCACGTGTGTGTGACGCGTATGACATACAGTATAAATGCAGACGTATTCCAAAAATATGCAATCGTTTTATGTTAGCGCTTTATGTGTGCATTTGTGTCTCGTGTCTACGTTGATAGGCTTGCGCTACTAAAACTCCGTACGCTTATAGCAGCCTTCCACGAAGCCCCGTCGAAGACTTAGGTAAGACCTTCTAAACTCCAAAGCGCATTCTACCAGAAGAATTATTCAAAGCTTTTCTTGAATAGCGTGAGTGCATTCATTTTTATGCGGGTAAAATCATGGTCAGAGGAGGCTGGCTGCACTCTCTGTTTGCGCGAACGCTCATTTCAATCTCTCGTAACCATTGTTTGTAATCGCTTTTTTGTGCGTTTTCATAGATTTCTGCACATGGCTGCGGTGCGTCAGGTGGCGGGTATACGTGCAGCTGAGTTCTCTAAGTAAGTTAGCCCCGTGTGTGTGTGTTAATTTGTGTCGTTATTCATGTTGGTGCTTCCACTACTTGAACACCGTACGCTTACCGTAGCCATTCAGCAGGCCATGCTGGACGGAAGCTTATGCTGAACACTAGCGGTGGTGCTGTTCAAAGAAAGTTCTACCAGAATAATGTTGTGAGAAAGGTTGATAAATATTGAAGATACAAGCATAACAAACGACGCACGTAGCCGGCGCGAGCTGGCGAGCTACCCTAACTGTAGCAGAATATCTCCCTGTGCAATGACCTACAACAACGACATAGCTCCCCTGTTAAGTCATATTATAACCGAAAGCAAACGTAAGCATTACATCAGCATCACGGCCTCCTTTTCCCTTTCTCCTCATTTTTTGTGCGGTGAATTTCTGTTAGCATTTTGGGCCCTCCTTTTGGCAGCCAGCCGTATTTTCATATCGCTGTTCACTACGTAGTTGTCGGGTTATCTGTGCTGGCGAGTAGACCGGTTGCCTTGAGGAAAGGGTACGCGGAATTTCTCTTGATTTGGAGCAGTTTCTCAAGCCCCACATTGGTTTACAAATTTCTACGAATCTTAGTCAATGCGTGCTTTCCGCACAGCGCTTGTTCGTTTACCAATGTGAAATAAATGAAGAATTGCCCTTTGAGAAAGCCGTAATTGGCAGATCTGAATTACTGCTGAGGTTCATGTATATTCTCATATTATTTAAATATAAATTCTGCGTTTTTTGACGTGCCGATGCCACCATCTGTTTACGTAGCTTGTCCTAGTGGTAGGCTGCTAAAATAATTGACACTTGGGATTCCTTGACGTGCACCTAAATGCACAGTACACAAGTGTGTTTGTCCTCAACACACATCGAAATGCAGCCGCCGTGGTCGGAATGCAAACCACGATGTCGTGCTCTGCAACACTACGCCTTATTCACTAAGCTACAGCGGCGGTGACACTCTCGTATGGTGAAATTATTTCTTGACTGATTCAATCTGGTTAGTAGTTCTAAAGAAAAAGTAAATCAAAGGAAGTGGCGATCTACGGATAACCCAAATGTCTAACAGAAATAAAGTGCCTACATTTTTATTGTGCTGTAAGATTCCAAAATATTCTACATGATGTTTTCTTTTTTTTCGAAAATTGAAGTCTTGTCAAAGATTCGGGGTTAGTGTGATTACACTGCTACCATGCGTATGACCCAACAGTAACTTCAAATGTCCATTGCAAGCGATATCAACGTTCCGGTTAACTTTGACTTCTTGCACGTTTACAAGTTTTGCACTTCCGCAAAATAAGCAACGGCGTTGTGTGCACATAATTATTAAGTAAATTCATTTTCCTAATACATACATTATTTTCATATTTCTGTTTTCTGTAAGATTAGATAGAATTAGTATTGAAATTGACATTCTGAGTTTCATTATTTCTTCAAACGTGGAATTAAAGTTGGCTCGATGTTTCATATTCCAACATCCCTAGAGGAGGTAGTAGCCTTAATCACTCGACTCAGTGAGTACTTTGGTTACCATACTACATAAGGCCACATCAAGCACTCTGAACACACATAGAACACATGTACATCATTCGCACGCACCACACCGAACACACCACTACACACCAGCAAAAACGTATACAAGCACACCCAACCTGCGCACGC
This sequence comes from Dermacentor variabilis, assembly GCF_050947875.1. Classification (NCBI taxonomy): domain Eukaryota; kingdom Metazoa; phylum Arthropoda; class Arachnida; order Ixodida; family Ixodidae; genus Dermacentor; species Dermacentor variabilis. The sequence continues at coordinate 91,370,781 of NC_134578.1, forward strand.
ATACGTGAGTACTTGACTAAAAAGAAAGGAAAAGACGGCAACCTTCAGAAGGGGGCACAATAAAGCGTGTCTATAGGTCACTGCCGCGACACTGGCTCATTTGCTTTCCGGGTCGTTTCGAGAGTTATATGCAGATGCGTGTCGCATTTTCGAGGGATGCCGTGGAACGCAGACGAAAACATGTGCGTGCCTTCGCTCTGTGGCACTCGCACGTGCGGCCATATCCCTTGCTTCCTGGGGCTGCCCCTGATGCAAATCAGGCAAGGGGTGACAGAAGGCGCTGAAACACGGCACGCGAAACTGAAAGAAATGTCTCTACGCGCGAGAAAGTGCGTCGCAGAAGGGTGGAAATAGCGTTCGCTGTCGGTCACGTTGTCCCGCGCTCTTTTCTCGTCTCTTCGCTAGCAGGTCTATATCCGCGTGCACATTTGACATTGACAATGACACGGTTATACAAATTCCATGCTTTCGTTGCCTACGTTAAAAATGCCAGCGACAGCTTCATGGCCTCGGCCTGAGTTCACTCACGCGTCGTAGCTGTCGGTGTCGCATTTAGGTCACCCGAAAGACACTTGCGCGCTGGCGTCTAGATGACTTGCTTCTTGGTGGCGTAGCATGGATTTCGACGCCCAGTTGCCGTTGCGGCTTAAGCTGCGGTGTATTAGAGTAACTTGGTGTAACCTGAGTAACCTAAGTTCGGTCAGTTCACTTTTTTCAATATTTTAAACGTGTTTCACATAAACTGAAACTTCAGAATTTGCTTTCTTTTCGCAGTCTATTGGTTGTTTGTTTATGTTATTATGCACAGCGCCTTAACAGGCATTACAGTGGGGGAGGGTACACACAAAACGACAAACGACAAAAGGATATACCAGTGTCAGTCACACAACTAATAAAAACCACTAATCATAGCCAGTCGCACAAATACACGTCATTGGGGAATCTTACACGCAGTTACCATAACACAGAAGAGAAAAGATCATTAGGCATAACAGAACCTGTTCTCGACGGCAATTGGTTCCATTCGCTGATTGATCTAGGAAAGAAAGACAGTCTAAATATACCAGTCTTGCTCGCGATTTCCCGCACCTTGAACATGAGATCAACGTGATCTGAGACATAGTGAGATGCAAGCAAACATTTTATCTTTTCCATCTCAACATAACCATGGTAAACAGCACGAAAATATTTTAATCGCAACTTACTTTGAGAATTGTCGAAATGCTCGCGATTCAATGTTTCAGACTTAGCGTCCCAATAGTCTTGCGGTATATGCCTGGTACAAACCGAGCAGGTAAATTTTGGATCCTTTCACATTTATAATGGTCTCGCTTTGCTGGAGGGGCCTAGAGGGTGCCAGCATGTTTAAGAATTGGTCTAACATTGCTTTTATGCAATAATTCCTTATCAGGTATAGGAAATGCTCTTGCATTTTGAAGCAAAAATCGCAGTGCTTTCCCCGATTTTGCTGCAACGTAATCAACGTGTCCCTGCCGCCTTAGTCAAGATGTCACATGAACACCTAGGTATTTGTAATCTGATACTTGTTTTAAAGGTGTGCTGTTCGGATTATATTTGCTTACGTGTGTTCCTTTTTCCTGGGAAACGTCACGTACAGAGCTTTCTTAAATTCAACCTCATGTGCCACTTTACACGTGCATTCGCTGATTTGGTCTAGATCTTGTTGGAGAACAGCCGCATCAACAACTTCTTTTATTTCTCTGTATAGCACGCAATCAGCGGGGAACACGCGCATCTGAGACTGGATATCATCAGTTACATCATTTATGTATTACAGAAATGACAGTGGACCCAACACAGATCGCTGAGGTGCACCGGATTTGACACTCGCGATGTGAGATCGAGCCCCGTTAAGAACGACAAACTGCTTTCGTGATGTTAGATATGATCTTATCCAAGAAATAACCTGCGGACGAATATTATAAGCTGTAAGTTTTTCAATTAACGAAGCATGGGGTACAGTGCCAAATGCCTTCTGGAAGTCCAAAAAAAGCGCAGTCTACTGAGAGACGATGATCGAGGGCTTCTGCTATATTGTGTGTAAATTCTGTTAATTGTGTAACACAGAAAAGGCCGTTCCTAAATCCTTGCTGAGCTGGATTAAACAATGTTCATTAGTATGCGCTACTACAGTAGTATATAAGATGTGGGCTAAAGCCTTGCAGGAAACACACGTCAAGTACACTGACCGGTAATTCGCTACATTACTGCGAGCGCCCGACTTACAGATCGGCACACCGCTTTCCACTTTCCGCTCATCCGGAAGTCAGGACTGTTCTAGAGATGTGTCATAAATTATATTTAAATATGGCGCGATTCATGTTGCATATAGTTGCAAAAGTCTGTTTCGGAGACTGTCAGGGCCACCACCCTTTGACGCATTTAATCCTAGGAAGAATACCTCAATACCACAAGCGGAAGGGCTAATGTTATCCAGCTGACCTAATTGGCTAGCCAATTATGGAACTGCACAAGTAACGGTGTTAGTTTTATGAACGTTACGCATGGAAGACGGCTTGACAGAAGACAACAAGGATATGAGCGCAGATCGATAAGAATTCGTTAACATGTCGTGCAATAGCTTTAATGATTCCATGTCGCGACATACGGAAAGACATGTTTAGCTCAGCGAGCACACGAAAGGGCGAAAAATTACGGTCATACCAACGAAATATAAAATCAACCGCTCTCTTCTGAACTTTTCGCCTGTGTATGAGGGGACCATATCGTAGCGCCATAATCCAGAATGGAGTGAGCAAGAGTTTTATCCATCAAGAGTTTTCTTTCCTTGAGCGCTTGCTGCAAAGCGCGACGTAAACATAACACAAACTAACATGTATGTTGCCGGAAATCACACCGACAAACTGAGCAACCATAGTTTGCACAAGTTTAGGGAAATCAAAGGATCTTTTTGTCACGATTGGGGAAAAAGTGGCATCATAGGTTGGCAGCACACACACACACACAGACACACACACACGCACACACACGCACACACACGCACACACACACACACACACACACAGACACACACACACGCACACACACGCACACACACGCACACACACGCGCACACACACACACACGCGCACACACACACACACACACACACACACACACACACACACACACACACGCACGCATGCACACGCACACACACACGCACACGCACGCACACACACTAGAGCAGAGCAAAGCAACGAAGGAGGAAAAGAGCAACATAAGAAAAGCCCGCACAAAGGGGGAGTTATACGGGACTGCGTGACATTGACACGTTTTCTTTTCTAAACGTTTAGAGAGAACATAAACAGATGTGTGTCACGTTTGCGAGAGGCAAGCGCAGTTGTTATGCCTCAAGCACACACCACGTGCTGCTGACGTGCTCCTTCATGCAAATGTCTTACTTCCTGGGGCTGCCCTAGATGCAAATCGAGCAAGAGGCGACAGAATACGATGAAACAGGACAAAGGAACGCGAAGGAAATCTTTCAACGCGTGAATTTCCATCGGCGAAGCGTACATTTCCGAAAGTACTATCGTTAGTTATAGGCCGTGATATCGTGCACTCTTTGCTCAGTGGTTCGCTAGTGGTTCGCGTGCACATTTGACATTTACAATGAGTTGACTGACGCGTTGCAAGTCACGCCGTCACATTTAGGTCGTTGAACAAAATAAGTTAACTGCGGCCACCACGCTGATTTATTCCTTTGTATTGTATTGACGTTGTGAAGTCCCCATATTAAATACTGGAGAAAAGGGCAAAAGAATCGGCGATTCCTTTAGCCCTCAACTCACAATGCCACAGCAGCATATTGTCATTGTTAAGGTCATCAGTTTTTCTGGTTTCTTACTGTCCAAAATTCCAGTCGTTAGATGGTTGCTAGTTGTAGGGGGTAGGGCGCGTGTACTGCAACAAGATGATGTTACTTGACATGCAAGTTTGAAGAACGTAAATTAATCAATATTTGGAGTAATGCACATCATAAGGGTAAGTTGTGTGAATGAAAGTAAACGAAAAGGTTGATTCAATAAATGTGTGGTGGCATTACGTTCTTTTTTTATCAACGTAGCTTCCTGTCTTCAAGATATAGTAATGCATGTGGCGGAATCGTGGGGGAATGCATACACTGTAGGACTCACAAATTGCCAACATCTAACTAGGTGCCCTATAACGTAAAAATATTCCAACATGTTTTCATTCCTATCTCCTGACGTAAAATTTGTGTAACCACCGATGCAAGCATCGGGCGGTCACCCGCAGGGTTGTCTCAACAGACCAATCAAACGCTCTCCGTGTTCATAGGAGGTCACTTTTGTTTGCTTTAAAAACGGATAACGTTGCCCACACTGTGCGGCTTGTCTCGTCTAATTGGCCCACAAGAGGCGAGGAGAACGCTGAAGTGGAGAGGGATTCGATGGGGCCGAGCCACTGCACTGAAAATCGAGAACCGGATGAAGAAGCTGCTGCCGGCGTTTGCAATTGGTCCGCTTTCCTTGCGGTGGCTCGTCGACAATCGCGGCGGCATGCAAGGGAAGCTTAAGAATGACGCTAAAACAGATCCTCCGCAAAGAGTTGGCAGAACGAGGCCTTAAACGTGCCGAAAGTGCTCGAAAACGTTACACGGCCACGCAAAAAGTTTTATTACACGCAAATAAACCCATGCTTTCCGGCAGGTGCGAATAGCCAGCGACTGAGCGAGCCTGCGGCTATTCAGAAGAAAATTCAGTTTTGTTAGGCATATTAATGGGTCTTTAACGCCTAGACGTCACTTTGACGCGGTGAGTTTTTGCGGTTTTGTGACGTCGCGTGACAGGCAGGTGAAGTGGGTGCAGCCCGAAAACTCTTGACCAATAGCCGGGGGCTAATGGCGAAAAGGCGTCGAATCAGAAATAACTATTTTTCTTTTGTTCGGTCAAATTATGCATAATAAGTGTGTACACATCATATCAGATGGGGAGGTATGGCAGTTTCGTGACGTCGCGTGACACACACGTGAAGTGGGCGTGGTCCAAAAAGGTTTTGAGTAATCGCGAAGGGCTGATTGGAGAATTGGAATTCAAATTTTGGAATAGTTTTACCCTATATCACCCTAGGTTGCGTTTATTTTGTTCAAATATGTTGCTTAAAAAGCATATGTCGGCAGTTCTACCGGGCAAAGAACATATATTTCCCCCAGGAGGTCCAATTATTGCTAGTCAAAAATAATTCCTTGTAACAGTCTTTGCGCGTTATATTTATTTCAATTTTTCGCGTTATCACGGGGATGTTTTTTACGTGCAATATGCTTGACGAAGTTGCATGCAACAATCGTAGTTTCAATTTCGATTGTTCAGCAGCACCATTTCCATGATTCCGCTTACTTGATGTGCACCTGGTGCGGTATTTCAGATAACCTATAAATGCAATAGATTTCTCAGACCACTTCAGAAATTCAGTATTTTTGTGAATGTTGATGCTGCATAGGATAATGACAGCTGCGACGAGAAAAGCTACGTACTTTGTAGCATCGACTATTCGAATTTTGTAGGTATCGACTGAACCTTCTGCAAATCTGAGGCCGAAATTTATTCTACAGCTTTCTTTTTTTCGGAGAACAAGCAAAATGAGGCTGTAGTACCTGCAAAGCCTAATTCAAAGTTATTTTTCGAGTCTCTTGCAGTGCAGAATAATCGAATACTGCGCATTTTTGCATCTCGCCCAGAGCGAAAGGTGGCCGCCGCAGCGGCCGCGATCTTATTCCGCGCCTTCAGGCTTAGCAGCAACACGCCAACGCCTGCATGGCGGGCATTATTTAAAAACTATGTGGCGTAGTGGTTAAGGCCGTGTTCTTGGTTTTGACACAGTCAAGGCTTTCGACGTTGCTTTCTACCAACTGCGCGATTCGCGACGCCTTCTGCATTTTCGTTATGCGTTATGTTGGACGCTCATAATTATTATTGTATAGCCTACGCCTTTAATTCGCCGTCTACGATGTTTTCACGAGCACAACTGCGGCGGATTGGATGCCAACGCACCACCATCTTCTAGTGAACAGATTTCGCGATGTGCACATAATGCGATCGTCGTCCGTTGCAGTATTGTTTGTCCTTGCTTTCGGAATACGTGCAGACACGCTACTACCGTCTCAGTTTGTGCATAACAAAACGTTCCACTATTTGCGGACAGCCATGTGGATAGGCTATGAGCAAACAGTGCACAAGGCTTCCTTCGTCAAACACGATTCTTTAGAAGAAATTCACTTTGGTCTAGTTCGTGTTTACTGCCTATCATATTGACCGCAAATAAAGACGGGGACAGCGGAAGAGCACACATAAACACCACGGGCGGTATATTCTCTAGTGCTCAATGATACTGTCACTGTAAGCTCGAAACTGCATGGTATGTCCACTTACGGGCATTATTACCTAGCACTTACTCTTATACTGGCAATGAACTTCTGCAGACATGGAAGAACACTAAATTACACGAACACGTGAGTTGAACTCCAATTAAAAGCTTATCGCAAATGCATCACTGCGAGAAGCATTTGTGTTGATGCTCAAAGGCACAACGCATACTTGGGTGAAATGAAGAGGGGTTAGGAAAGGGTAAGGAGTTACAGGTTCACTCTAAAGATGACAAAACAGCGGAGAAAACACCGGCAAGAATTAGATGATGGAGATTCCCGGTTCTGGCTTGCAACTAAAGGTTTACTTCAGAAAGCAAGCATAGCTATTAAAAGGCTCCCGCAATAAAACAAAGGCGCAGTGTCGCCTGAAAGGCGAAGCATCGGTAGCAGTAGCAATTTAGTAAGGATAGTAGCTTTATTGGCCGCATAAACTTGTAAACATAGGCCTGCTAAGTAAATCAACAAGAATGGTGTCACGCGCGGACCGGAAAACGTGAACACATCTCACTCGATGACCGCAGAAACTCGCTGTGAAATCGCTGGACTGAGTAAGCGCGGCAGCAGCAGCGAGCGAAGTGACATTCGTGCTGTCTATCACTTCATCGAAAAGTGAGCCCCGAAAATGCACAGCACGCGAAGCATGCACAAAAGTACGAGCCGCCGACGCACCTATACTCGCAGACCACATTGTGTGACTATGAAGGGAACGCTACGGAGGCAAAGCACGCAAAAGTCAGAGCGCTTCCGAAAAGAGTCCCGCGTTTTCATCCTTGATAGTTTAAGCTGGGGAAGAGAAAACATGAGCACCTTATTAGAAACAGTTAAATAAGACAAAACACACCGCGGAAGGTAAACGTTCACTTATTTTGCGGCTTTTCCCTTCCGCGTCTGGGGAAACGCGAAACCGTCGCACGTGGAACCTGTGGTGATTCCGTGTCTTTCACGAGCAACCAAAAGCACCTGTGCGCTTCCTGCCCACATTCGTACCTCGCGCGGTCGAGATTGAGCCACGATCGTCAGCTCCCCTCGCACGCCTACACTCGCGCATACAGCGTTAGGCGCGCAGCGGCAGTGTTATCGCCCTTCGACTTTATACGGAACCTCACGAGGACGGCGACGTCAACGGCGGCAACGCGCTAGGTGTGTCGATATAATTGCTATCGCAATAAAATAAAACAAATTTTAAGCAAGTTATTCGAGGATTAAAGTGATAGGACATAATGTTTTTTAATATTCATCCAAGAATTCTATGGCGTGCATTCTGTGCAGGTTATAGAAATATGGGTGGTTAAAAGTAATCAGAAATACCCCTCTACGGTGTGTACCATAATCATGTCATCGATTCGGTACATAAAACCCCGCAATTTAATTGAATTTCAAATTACACGGTTGCCAAGCATTATTCACCTGCGCCGCGTGTTATGGCCTTCGACGTTCAGGAAAACATTTCTTTGAAATTTAGGAATTAAGGCATAAAAATTATTCTAATAAACGAACGCGAATGTGTGGTGTCAGAAATGTGAGGAATAGACAAATTCACTTACTAGCCGTCTTTTCTATACTAGTTGAACGATAGTAGGACTAGTGTTATCTCTAGTATATTGTAAGGGAGTGTCAGTATTCATAACTTTCGAATGATGAATCTAATATTGTCCGCTTCAATATCCCTCCGACCGGAATCAGTCATTATGTCTAAATACAATTACTTTTCGAAAAGTTTTTGAATGGTTTAAATTGTCAACCATCAACATTTAAATGTGGAACTGTAGCAAGAGTGTGTTAAATTTCACCCCGGCGGTCACAGTCGTCACGTAAGTGGACGCCGTTGTATGTCGGTGAAGCCCGTAGACGCTTCTGCTAAAATGCGAAGATATACACTTACCGAACAGTTTTAAATATTAGAAGAAAGTGATTGTTCGTTCCGACTGCTCCATGTGGGATTTCATTACGGGACGCTTTATAATTTGCAATGCGCTTAGCTAGACTTGGTAAACGTTCTCACTGTTCTGAGATGACAATATCCCTTTGTAGCAATGGTGAGAACGTCCGGCTCATCATATGAAGTCTAGTCAAAAAATTTTCTTTTCTCGCACTATTCGATTCATATCCGATTGCGTATCGAAACTTACTATTTGCGCACGCCTATAGCGATTTCAGTAAGAAACTCTATAGTGGAAACAGCGCGCATCAGCAAGCTGTAGAGACGCCGGTCTGCGTAAACGTTGTCACTGTACTGAGATGACAATATCCCTTTGTAGCAATGGTAAGAACGTCCGGCTCATCATTTGAAGTCTATTCAAAAAATTTTCCTTTCTCGCACTATTCGATTCATATCCGATTGCGTATCGAAACTTACTATTTGCGCACGCCTATAGCGATTTCAGTAAGAAACTCTGTAGTCGAAACCGCGCGCATCAGCAAGCTGTAGAGACGCCGGTCTGGGTAAACGTTGTGACTGTACTGAGATGACAATATCCCTTTGTAGCAATGGTGAGAACGTCCTGCTCATCATTTGAAGTCTATTAAAAAAATTTTCCTTTCTCGCACTATTCGATTCATATCCGATTGCGTATCGAAACTTACTACTTGCGCACGCCTATAGCGATAGCGAAGGAACTCTATAGTCCAAACAGCGCGCATCAGCAACCCGTAGAGACGCCGGTCTGGATTGAGGCCGATTACTCCGCTCCCACTGACCGCTCTCGCCCGCCGCTATTTGCCATCGAACGCGTTTGTCTCTCCTCGCTTCGCATTGTTCGTGCCTTTCGCGCTCAGCGGGCAATCACGGCTACCGGCGTACACTCGGCAAAGTGCATCGGTTCGCTGCGCCATCGCGTGCGGCGGCGAAGCGCAAATTCGCCAGCTCTGCCACGCTTAAGATTTCGGTTAAGGACACGCGAAGCGGTCGAGTACGGGCGCTCGCTGCCAAGCCCTCCGATTGGGGTGTTTTTGTGCGACGCAACTAGAGTGTGGCGAGGCAAGAAGAAAGCGGCCCGCGTTTCCTATGCGATCCCGATCCCAGGCCGCTCGATGCTTGCTCAGTGGGACCACGCCAGAACTGTTCATATTTACATCGGCGTTCTTTTCGTTCGTTTTGTTTTTGTCCGTTTCTTTGTCGGAGTAAACAAAAGAAAACGAAGTATGGTTAAACTGTCTTGTTTATTGGTAGGTAACAGGAAAGAAATGAATCGAAAATAAGTCAGTAGTAATGCCATCTCCCCGCAGCACTCAGCGTTCTGCGGCTCCGCACCCGCGCTCAGACAAGTTGTCTTTACGCACAACATAGGAAAGCGCGATGTCTAATTTTCTTCACTGGTTAGGCGAACAATGCCATTTACCAAGACTTCTTTCTTCTTTTTTTCAATATACAGCGCGCTTTCATTTTATGCTGCATGCTTCGGGTGTATGGTGTCGGTAACGACTTTGCGTAACCTACACCAATAAGGTTTCATTTAAGGTACATCACCGCTGTGCAAGGAGTGCAATCAACAGAAATATGCTCAGCACGTCCCCTGTATTTGCCACTACTATACCACGGCGCGGTCAGAAGCAATGACATCACTTGATATACAAGGACAAATGCATGAAATTGTTAATAGGAGCGCGAAAACCGGCCGCATATAAAAGTGGTTTTTTCGAAAAGGTGGAAAAGTCGTGTTCCACACGGTATCCTTGTCCTCTGAACTAAATGGGTCAAAAGAATGAACTTAAGTTCGTTTCAGCAATCTGATTAGGCACGCCAGGTCCTATCGGTCTGTTTGGTACCTGCGTGTTCAGCGCAGGCCGAGTGTGATCGACGGCACTCTCCCTCCTGCCTACAGGAGGCCTGTGCAGGTTACTCGAACAAAGCGGTAATTCGGGCTAGTTGGCCTGTAATGCTCGGATCCAAAATGGCACTGAAAAGGCGAGATGAGGAATACAAACGACCAGATGTGTCGCTAACTTCCAAGTGCCTATTTCGAGAAACGTACGCACGTATTACATGTAAATGCACAGCGTTCATCGATTCAAACACGATAGTAGGAGTGCATGGTTGCCGGCACTTTTTGAGCAACTGCTGGGCACTGGAGACCGCGCTCTTGTATTGTGGTATACGATGAAAGCGAGAGCATTTTTGGCGCATTGTGAGTACATTTGCGCTCCACACTTGTCACACCGGTGGTGCAAAAAGCGCCGCAGCCACCGTGCGGTCTGATTATTGCTATGGAATCACTGAGCCCTGCTCCGTAGGGACCACTTGCGCATGTGAACAAGAGTCTGACATAATGTCAGAGATGACATTCGTACAAGACTATTTAAGTAAGCCGGTTATTTGTAGGCGGTGCTCACACACCTGTCCCATAAATCTTGATTATGAACAGTGACAGTGACAAGAACCTTATTAAAGTTTCCTGGGGAACTCGATTGGGGGGACCCGAAGGCTCCCCGATCAAGGTGGTGGCTCCGCCCACGACGGGACAGGGAGGTGGCGACTCTCCGCGACGTCGCGGGCCCTCTGGACGGCCTGTAGTTGGTTTGTGAAATCCGAGCTCTTCAGCAAAGCGTCCCACTTGGACTTGTTATGAAAGACGGAGCCCGCGTTGTACGAACACAGCCAGAGCATGTGGTCGAAGGAGCAGCACGCGTGACCTCATTTGGAGCACGATTGGGGGAAGTTCGGGTCTATCCAACTAAGCGCTCTCGGGTTGAGGTAGGATCTCGTCTGTAAAAGCATGAAAGTAACAGCCTGAGCTCTGTTCAGTTTCGGACTGGGGGGAGGGAATTTCCTCCTGCTGTGTCTGTAATATGACCTAATTTCATGAAAGGTCGTCAGATTATCTTTGAAGGGGCATGCTTCGAATAAACCACGCGTCAGCTGTTCTCTGGCTTTGTCCACGACACTGCACTCATTACAGAGAAACATAAGCGCGCGCGTGCATTTTTTACAATAAAATGCAAGCCAAGTACTTTCAGATTCTACGAGGCTTTTGTGTTCCCGTAGCCGTTCGTTCAGGCAACGTCCCCTTTGCCATACGTGAAATCCACCGCATGAAAATGGTATGTGGCTGGTGAAAGGATCGCCCCACATCAAGTATGGGAAGGTATGGGTTTTCACATGGAATCCTGACACGTTCATATAATCAAATGGGACTTGCCCCGTAACACATATGGGAACGTACCCACTTATACAAGGTGTCCACGCTGTCATGCGCCAAGATTGACAAATATGCGAATGTGACGCAGCTGGACAGAAGCAGAATAATCTTGTTTGCCGTCACTTCGAGCTTTTCTTTTTAGATTCCGCTTGATTACATAATTAGTCTTATATAATTAATAAACTTCTCAAGTATTATAATTAAACGAAAAGTTTCAACGACACAATTGTAGAGCAACATGAAAAACTCCCGATACAGGTTTATGTTGCTCAATGCGTAATATTTGTGTTTACCCGATCATGGGAAAAAGCCCGCGAATACACGCAAAGCGCCTCTAACGTCCAGCCGCGCGGCAATCTTGCGTGTACTTGCAGGCTTCTTTCACGCTCCGAAAACACTTTCATAAAGCACGTATTGCGCAACAGAAAGCTGTATCGGGAGTTTTGCATTTTGCTAAACAATATTATCGTGGGCACTTGTCATGCAAATAAAATACTTGAGAAGTTAATTATTTTGATTAATATTAATTATGTAATTAGGCGGAATACAAAAAAAAATAATTTGAGTATCTCCAAGCGACGGCAAACAACATCACTTTGGCGAGGTCCAGACAGGGGACATTTGTACATTTTTAAATCTTGGGGCATGATAGCAGCAAACCCTGTATATAAGGTCCCCACTGTACTTATGGAATTATCTGAATCAGAATCAGAATCGGAGTTTATTCAGATGATTAGAAAGATTACAAGTTGTTAATATTCAGAAGGAGGTCCCAATGTCAAAGACTGCAATGGGACCTCCTTTACAATGCAAACGTAATAAAACAAAAATACAGCAGTTTCAACAAATTGTTAGCATAAAAAAATTACAGGTTTTAATATGAATATCATGATTGAAGAATTACATATCCATAGATGTCATGAAAAAAAGCACTGTAACAGAGAGAGAGAGAAAATAATGCAGAGAAAGGCAGGGAGGTTAACCAGAGGTAGTTCCGGTTGGCTACCCTGCGCAGGGGGAAGGGTTAAGAGGGATAAAAAGAGAAACAGAGTGGAAGGGGGAGATAGAAAGAAAGGGAGACAAGCACGAACAAAGCGCGTACACTACAGAGCGGTAGGGGGCGGCATTCTTAGAGTCTGTCGTGAAGCCCCGTAGACCGCAAGAACCTTAACAGCGCGAGTAAGGCCTTCAACGCGGAGGTTCTTTCGCAGCATTGGCCTAAAGCTTTTAGTTGTGAAAGTGGACGATTGTCCAACTGGTCTAGTACTCTGCACATCACTTGTCTCTCAGCACTGTATCGCGGGCAGACAAACACAATGTGTGCGAGCCTCTCGTCATTGTTACATGTGTCGCACGTGGGCCTGTTGGCCATTCCTATGAGGAAAGCATAGGCGTTTGTAAAGGCAACGCCTAGCCACAGACGGTAGAGCATGGTCTGTTCACGTCGTGGTAATCCAGGCGAGAGGTGCATCCGTATGTCCGGAGACAATGAACGCAACCGACGCATGGTGAAAACATTTGAGTCCCACAGGGGCAAAGTACACTCACGGGACATCAATTGCAGCTCAGCCGCAGCGTCTGTTCACGAAAGCGGAATGAAGACTCGTTGACCGCTTTCATGTGCAGATCTGGCGGCTTCGTTGGCGTGGTCATTCCCGCTGATGTTACAATGTCCTGGAAGCCACTGAAAAATTATGTCGTGTCCCTTGTCATAGCTTTGATTATATATGTGCCGAATTCCTGAGGCCAGCTGTTCATTCGGTCCGCGGCGCATTCTCACACAATCTCGTTGACAACTGATAAAGTAACAGCATAGGTGACGTGACGAACACAGTATAGTTTGCTAACTCGAATGTATATGTGAGGCAGAAACAGAAACTTTAAGGTATGGCAATGAAAATGAAATGAAGGCACCCTTAAAGAATGGTTGTGTGTATGGACTAGGCATCAGTATTCGACAAAACTAGAGACTATGTTTTTCTTTTTATCTACAGGGTGGCATTGAGGGCAACTGCATGAAAATAAGAAAGAAAGATGTCGAGGAAGTAACGTTCCCAAGAAAAACTGTGCTAAAAGGCTTATATGTGTACCGGAGCCATAAGGCCTCACTACACTATCCTGATGTTGCACTTGCATTTTGTCCTTGCTTCACCGCGCGTCATCCAGTGAGCAAAATACGTTGGACCTACGCCTTCGAGCCGCACGCCTGCACAAGACCCGGACTTGGGGTTTGTGTAGCATGGCAGAACCCACTAGTTAAATGTGCGATGGCGTCGTCAGAGTGCAGGATGCCCTACGATCACAAATACGGAAAGCACCGCACAAATACGGAAAGGAATATGAAGCACAACAATGGGTAAACGACGGCGATACTCATGGGAAATGAAAAGTAGACAATGGATCGGGAGCCCGGAAAACAAAACGAAAAGGTTCTTCCGTGAGAAAGAGAGGCGTATCGCGGAACCAATCATCTTATTTCTTTTTTTTCTGCAATCGTGCGTGCGCTCATTAGCTCGAAGAAATTCCGTGTGTCCTGGTAGACTACTACCTGTGATTTTTGCCATTGTTGTGGTGTGCCGTGCGAAGGTAATTACGCTCCGCCTAAACACCGTAACGTGCATGTGTATCGTGAAACTGCGCCGTCGGTCGATTAGCGGAGACTCGAGCACCGCTCCCAGCGTCTTCGGGCAACCGAGACGGCCTTGAACGCTTGTCTGCTCCGCTTTGTGTCGTTCCCCGACTGTGGTTTACGTTTGTCACGTGGGACGGCGTCAGTCAATCGAGGCCCGCGTGCGTCGATCGCACGATAGCGGTGGTGCGCGTAGAGGTCCGTGTGTGTGTATACTGCTGCATGAGACGGGTTTCCATAGCTGCGCAAATGGCAAAATGCTCGCCAGTGCAAAATGCTCACCGGGGAAAAAAATAACGTAATCTATGCGACAGCCGCGCAGAAACAATTTGAGAGTTAATCCACGAAAGACCTTATTACGCCACTGCCTGAAGTGGCGCTCTTACCAACGGAGATATATCTAAGAGGGACCTTTATTTAGTTCAGGGGCTCCTAACCTGCAAATATAGACGCACACAAACGACGCACACACAGACAGTTATAGATATTATCGGAACGGAGAAATCGTTTTGCTAGGCATTCACTGCAACGATTTTGATGCGATTTATTGCGTATAAGATTAAACGTAAGATCTAAAGGTGGCGTGAACTCGATGTTTTATGTAGTCATCAATTGCTTATAAAAGCTTTTGCACTTCTTAGTAAAGAATAAAGTTCACATCTCCATAACAAAGCAATAATAATGCACACTACAAATTATTAATGTGTCCTGATTGAGCCAAGTAAATCGCAACAGAAACGGTGTATTATACCCAGCTCTGAAATACACCATTAATTTGTGAGCCGAATTTTTCCAGAACCCTCTTGGCCTGTGTAGAATCTTCACATAAGCTGCTAACTCATACATACACTTCGCATAGCTTGTTTTAGATATTCCATAAATTGCAGTATAGGTAACGGCGATTTATGTGCTTGATGCAGGCTTGCAAATTTCTAAACGTTGTGCCTTAGTTTCTTTTGAAACGTACAAATTTTCGGCAATTATTGCGAATTAACTTGAAAAAAAAGATAGCTTACGCCAGTTGTTCTAATACAGGTTTTACATGTGAATGCTAGTAATTTCATTCGCTCCCACATTTGCCTTACTGTTGAACTGTTAATTCTTTTTCCACTTTGTATTCTCGCGTTATCGTTTTTTAGTAACTTAGCGTTTCCGATCGTCATGATCATTTCGTTGTATTTCTTGCCTTCTCATTCGCCTTGCATCATAGACACGTAATAGTGCCATTTGCTTGGCCTCTTTATTTGCCCTAACTATATTGTCTATCACTATGTTCCCCCGCTTACTCAATGTACTCTAAAGGGGTCCTGAACAACCCCTCGGATTTGGTGGAAACATACATTGCGCGCATAGCATACGCTGCTGAGAATATTTCTGCCAAACCGCCGGGGTTGCTTAGTGGCTACGGTGTTGGGCTGCTTAAGCACGAGGTAGCAGGATCGAGTCCCGGCCACGGCGGCCGCATTTCGATGGGGCGAAATGCGAGAACACCCGTGTTCTTAGATTTAGGGGAACGTTAAAGAACCCCAGGTGGTTCAAATTTCTGGAATCCCCCAATACGATGTGCCTCATAAGACCGTGGTTTTGGCACGCAAAACCCCATATTTTTTTAGCATCTGAGTCAAACGTTGCACTAGTGTAGCGCGTGGGCCTCACAAGTGGAGCGCGAAGTCAACACTCAAACATTCTTTTGAACAGAGGCTTTCTCCTCGCCCGCGTCGGGGCTGCCGGCGGCTGTTCCTTGAAGCCAGCGGTCAGATTCTCATAGAGTGCTGAGACTGGCTTATATTTGACATAAATCAAGAAGCGTTTTAGGATGAAGAGGCTTCTTCCTGATGTTACTGGGCAGTTTAGTTAATAGGCTCAAGCAAGTGGATATTTCCGTTTCGAATTTCCAGAAGAATTACGTACTTCCGGAAGAAGCAGACCATCGTCTACGCGCGCTCAGCCGCACCCACAATGCCTGTCGTTGTCGTAGCCGTCAGCTCTCAGTAATTTTCATTAGTTTTGATGATTCAACTAGCCTCAAACCACGCCAAACTTAAGGTCAGACCACACGTACTTTTGCTCCTGGCTGGACGCCTTGGCAGACATCGCTTCGTATTGAGCTACTGACACCACTTCTTAATGCGCAGTTTGGATTTGGCTACTATCCGTCGATGGAGTCGGTGCGGGACAAAGTCGGTCCGCACCACGTAGCACGGCCAGACTGGAGCACATGAGCGCGAGTCCAGCCCTGTAGTGCACATAGCAGACACACTACAGTTCCATTTAGCTTCGTCTGCTACGTGACGTAGATACCGCCGCCGCTGCGAGATGCCAAGGCGAGCCCGCTGACTGAGCTCACTGCGGCTCGCTGAAGGCAATCGCATGTTCTGAGAGCTCTCTGTCGATGACGTGGCGCGTGGCGGGTCTCCTGAGCGACAACACCCTACTGAAAGAGGTCGGCCACAGACCTTCGAGGTGGGTCGCCAACATGGTCCAAGGTCGTTACGAGGAGCAAACATGGAGGTGACGTTTCATGCTATGCTCGTAAATTCCATGATAGCCATAGAGATAGTGCAAAAAACATGTACTGCTTACCACTCGGTGCCAGAAAACACACCCTTGCATAGCTATCTAGTACACTATGGCACAGCAAAGGGATATTGCCCTAAACACAACCGTAAGTTCTAGGATATATCCTTCCAGTCTGGCGCGTCCTAGGCGCCAAAGTAGGATGTAGTGGCGTCTAAAGGAACGCCCAAAGTCAAATTTGAACTACACTCTAAGAAGAGTTCCGGGGAAAACGGGAGTAACTGCGCAGTTCGTCCCAAAAAGGGCGCTTTCGTCCCTCAAGGGAGTAACGGCATGGATGTGCGTGCCGTGTGCAAATTTTGGAGAGTAAGTGTTTAGTCCCTGGTCGGAAAGAGAGCAACGGGAGGACGAACGGCAACTGTTACTCCCCATGCGCTCCGCTGTTTTCGTCCGTGTCGTGCAGTGATGCGGCAAAAACTGTATTGTCTATAAATCGTGAATAGTTCGAAGTTCGTGCACTGTCCATTGAACTACATGCAAAGCAGCACTTTGCCTCTTCGTGAGAAAACTGCGTGAAATTTAAAGTTGGAATGTCAAGAGCCATGCCCTTCGTGCGCACCCCATAAGTGAGCGATACACATTTAACGCGCAAGTCATTGATAGGCTGCCAGATTTTGCTGGTCAATAGTACCTAAGTTCCTTCCGTTCCAAGAAGATTACGAACTTAACTGAAGCGATGTGTAGCTCACACGGGACACACTAAGCGACAGAGCAATTGTCCGTCTCTGTCGTCTTAGGTGCCCCGTTTGAGCTCACTACACGTTTACATCGTGTAGTGCCTCAGTTTAAAGCACCCTAAGAATACTCGGGCAGATTTCTTTTCGCACTCGCTTATGATTGCAAGTACACTCAACGTTACACTCTCCCCGCACAGCATACACAAAATGCCGAGTCGCTTTTACATTGCCGCAGCTGCGTTCCGTTGCTTAACCTGTCTCAATTGCCTACCCCCGTCAAGCAGCCTGCCGTGGTTCAGTGGTTAGAGTAGCTAACATGGGAGCGTGAGGACGTAAGTTCGAATCCTGCTGTCGGGCGCCTTTTCTTTTCTTCTTTTTTTCAGCTCAGTAATCTTTTTTATTAGCGTATAAATGCCTAATTTCATTAATTCCACCTTTGCGGAGCATCGGAAATAATGACCGTTGCTCCTTTGAGGAGCATCGGAAAAGAGCAGCTGTTAGTCCTCGGAGGAGTAACGGCATGGGGAGTAACAGTTCATCCCCTCGCACTTACCCCCTAAAGGGAGGAATGGTTGTGGCAGATCAGTTGCTCCCCTAAAGGAGTAACCTCAATACCCCATTTCCTCCTTTTCTTCTTAGAGTGTACGTGGCAGGGTGATGTTCAGTAGGCGGAGCGTTGAGGACATTACCCTTTTTCGCCGCAACCTTCTCAATGCAGGGCATTGAAAAAGGATCAGAAGCCCGGCGAAGGGGATCAGAGGAGATCCTTGATTGCCAATAATTACGTTTCTGCTGTACGCATTGAAGTACTTCTTGCTGCCAAGTAATCATGAAATGGCCTATTTTAACTTGAAATGCACTGATGGCGACTTCCATAAATGTGTTTCAGGGCCCCTGTAATGAACCTGTAAGGTATAGTACATAGATAAATGATGAATGAATGAATGCCTGTGTGTATTTTAGAGCTTTACATGTATTTCAATAGGAAAATCTCTACGGGCTCCGCTGCTGAGCTCCGTCTTAAAGACAGGATACAATTAAATGAAAGAGTGTGAATAGTGCTAATCACATTACCATGGACACTCGTGTTGAGATAGATTCTGCCGTGAGTTTTTTCAATAGTCAACGTTGTGTTGCATAGTCCGGAGGGACAGACAATGAATGAAAGGATTTTTTTTCTTTAGCTTGACTGTTATATTAGTAAAAAGTAGATACAGCACTCGGTCCCAGTATCCGCTATTCAGTGTAGGCTATTCGGTGTCAGCAGAACTATTCCTTTGTTGAGCAAAAGCAAAGTTGCTTGTCAGCGCTTTGCGCGTTTGGAACTAGGTTTTCCTCAGGTGCTCCCAAATCCAGGACATGAAGAGCAGTTGCATGAAGTATCGCCGGTAGCATTAGCTTGCATATCACAAGTAGACGTAATGAGCTAGACATATCGCCGCTGCACAGTGCAGTTATTTCGAAGCTGACTGTGCAGTGGGATATTTAGCGGAAGACAAATTAGCTTGCGTCATGCGGACTCTTTTATTTTTTACGCGTACTTCTTATTTGAAACAAACAAATGTGTATACTTATCGCCGCGTCTCTTATCTTATGTGTATACTTATCGCTTATGTGTATATCACCACTGCACAATTCAGTTATTTCAAAGCTGACTGTATGGGATACTTAGTGGAAGACAAATTAGCTTGCATCATGCGGAGTGTTTTATTTTTTAAGCGTAGTTCTTATTTGAAACAAACAAATGTGTATACTTTGACGCCTGCACACTTTGCATACCCCGCGATGTTCAAACTTCATTCATTCATTCATTCATTCATTCATTTATTTATTTGACTTCAGGGCCGAGCATTACACAGGGGAGGGGGTAGAGAATAAGCATAGTGCACAATATTATGACAAAGCATTGTAAGGAAGGGTAACTGCTAAATATACAATATTAGCTAAAGCAGATTTAAATTGGGTATTTTCATAAATGGACACAATGTCGGAACGAAGGCGATTCCAATCTTGCCAACTACGTGATCAAAAAGTAAAGAAACGTTTTGGTATGACGCTGCTCGATGCCAACTTTAAAGCGATTGTCAACACGGTCCGATATATAATGTGGCTGAAAAATGAATTCGTCACGGAGGGTAGGGTGATAGTAAAGCCTATGAAAAAAATCAAGCGAAGATATTTTCGGCTACAGGCTAATGACGGAAGAGAGATAACCGATTTCACACAAGTTATACTCGTCATGCGGTTATACCAGGAACAGATGAAGCGAATAGAACGATTCTGTACAATTTCTGGTGAAGTAACCAAATTGTTAGTAATTGTATCCCGGATTGCAGTGGCGCATTCTAATTTAGCTCGAATTAGTGTTTTATATAACATGAGCTTTAAAGATGAAGGAGCTGCTGAAAAGTTACTGCGCAAGTAACATAACATTAAATTAGCGTTGTTAATTATCTTCTCAAAATGCAAGGACCAACTTATATTAGATGCGATACGAACAACTAAACATTTATAGGAGAAAAGCGTGGCTAATGGAGAGTTGTTCAGGCAATATGCAAAAGCACTACTAGATCACGAGAGACACACATCGCTTTACACTTGTCAATATTCATTTCCATTGGCCAAGTATTGCACCAGTCTTAATATTTAGGTCTGAATGAAGATTGTTAGAATTGTTATCAGTAACTATTTACGGAAAAAAACGCAGTCGTCACCAAAAACAGGAATATTCGTAGAAACTACACAAAGAAGTTCGTTAATCTAAATGAGAAAAAGAAGGGTGCCTAATACGGAGCCTTGTGGGACTCCATATTGGACAGGGCATTGGTTAGAGGAACGTTCATTGGCTACAAAAAATGGCAATTATTTGAAGGACAATCTTTGATCCACAAAAAAAAGACTACAATCAATATTAACTTTACGAAGTTTATAAAGTAGAAGTATGTGGGAGACCTTGTCGAACGTTTTCGAAAATATTGCATTTTTGCAATAACGTTGCAGTTTTATTTAGTATAGTTATATTCCCTTGCTTGAATATTACAACAGCCCACATATCACACAAATACAATTCCGCTTTTTCAGCCCCTGCAATATAAAATGTAAGAAATCTGCTAAGTTTTTCAAGGAATACATCACGCGTTGATTCAGAGACAGCACAACAACAAGAACAGGAACACGAACAACAGCAACAACAACAATAACAAAAAGAAGAAGAACAACAAGAATAATCATAGACATAAGGTTGTATGAAGTTCATAAGTTTGAGGAACGGTGTCTATTAAATCTGTGAAACGAGGGTGTTTAAATGTTGGTTAAAAGCTGCTCTGAGGATGTGGCAGCCTACTGCTCTGTAAGCCGTCCTATGCGCGTAGTACGCCGGCTATGCTTTGCGTATTTCCGTTTTGCCATTGGCGCATGGCACACGAAAGCTGCGCCATCTTTGCCGGATGCCAACGCCCGAACTCAGCGCAGTCCCTAGAATAATCTGGGGACTTCATTCAGGTACAACGTAGGAGCACCCGCTTTGCTCCGTTCGTCCTTAGCGGATGCCAATGCGCACAACGCGGATAACTGGTGCTTAATTGTCATTAAACGGAATCACAGCGGCTGATACAGAATCCCTAATGGGAAAGCATAGAAAACAACAAGTTTGCGGTAACAACGTGTGAATATTCATTGGTCTGCGGCCATTAAAGTGGCCATCTACCTAATCTTCAATCCCAGTGATTCGCACCGGATAGCTTCGCACCGGAATCTTTCGCTCCACCAGGCAGGAACTTAGGCCTAGTAAAAGTAACAGCCTAGGTAACAAGCAACTGCTGCTACAACGTGTCGTTATTCATTGGTCAGCAACCGCTAACTCGCAATCTTTGCAGTCAAGGATGACCAAGTTCCCAGCAATGATATCTGATTTGTTGGGGTGCAATATTCTTTGTTCTGCGTTGACAGCTGCAGGAAAGGCGAAATCCTCCGTGACCGCGAACAACGAAGCCAAGTTACAAAGTGTAGTGCGTGTTATGTAGCCGTTTAGCTTTGTTAAGTATGTCTGGATTGTTTTATTTTTAAATCTAACCTCGCCGCGATTACTGTATCTCACTTTGTCATTACCTCAATAAACACGCGTCAGTGGTGCTGACTTATATCTGAAACGACTCTGCAAGCCCCCATGCCAGCGCCCATTGTAGTTATCGTTCTATCGCTGAACACAAGAGACATCGCCGAATCGTCGCTGTGAAAATCGCCTTATCGCCTCATGAACAGCAATTGTGAAATTGTGAATAGAAATACGTAGCTCCGTGAACGTATTGGCCAAAAGCGCGGTGTATTACAAGCGCAAGTTAACGCCTCGCCGTCGATGCAATGCCACTGCTTATGTGGAGGAGTTTTCTCAATCTAAAATTATGTCAGTGACCAGCTTGAAGACGCACAAAGCCAAGGCCTTACCATTTTCTTAGCATTTTATTTTCAAATGTTCCTGAAGAGCGAGTCCACGTGACAATGACACGGGAACTTGTATATCCTTTTACCGGAGACCGCATTTTCCCCGTTAACAGCGTAAGGTTCTCGCGCAGCGCAAGGCTGGCCCGCGTAATTTGGACTTTACTCGCATATTATCGCTCATTCTATCTGTTGCTATGTTCTCGCTGAACCTTGCGCATTCACATTGTATGTGCGACGCGAATAGTGTTGTACTTTCTGGAAGATATACGAGCACCAGCGATTACGCTGGAAGCTTCCGCGAGCCATGCGTAAAAGCCGCCGCCTTTGACCCACATATCGAATTTTGACGATCGACGACTGTGCTCGGTGTTGCCATTGTTCTGGGTGTTACTTGTTTTGGTGGGACACAGTTTCGTCCAATAAACAGCCAGTTCCGAGTCTTGCGTGGTGCTACTGTGGATGTTCACCGTCACTGTAACGTGACATCCGGTGGAGGTAGTTTTGCGTTCATGCACCGGACGCCCCCGTCAAGTTTAAACCTTGAAGACAACACAGACGTCGCCTTAGACCATTGAGCTAGCCGCAGGCTAAAAACCTGCCCCCGCAGTACGGATTTCTGCCTGAGACAACAGGTAAGATCGCGGCCAAGCCAACTGCTACAATGACGGACCCACGTAGCCTGCAGCCATCGTTCTGAAACACCCTTGGTAGCCACGCACTTTCCGTGGATTATCGTTTGAAGACGCTAAACGTTGGCTGGAGACCTGCGAGATGATTGCGACGTTCAACAAGTGGAGCAGAGAGGACAAGTTGCGCTGTGTGTACTTTTCTTTAGATGACACTGCCCGGCCCTGGTTCTAGAACAGAGAGACCACCCTGGCGACGTGGGACATGTATGACGTGAACCTATAACATAACAAGTTGACCAAATGATGCGCGACATCATCCAGCTGTTGAAAAGCAAGAAAACGTCTCCTGTAATCTTGGTGAAAAAAAAATGGATGAAACTCCACGTTTCGGCGTGGATTACCGTCTCATGAACAAAGTCGCGAAGAAGGACGCATACCCTCTTCCACGGATAGACGACGCATTGGATCGACTGTGTAACGCAAACTATTTTTCGTCGATGGATCTCAAGACAGGATTCGCAAGACGATAGGAATTGGGATAAGACAGCCGTCATCACGCCAAAATGCATGTTCGAGTTTAAATCCACGCTACTTGGTCTTTTCCCGGCACCTGCAACGTTCCAGTGAGTCATGTACAGAGTCTCGGCAGGCTTGAACTGCCAGACTTGTCTTATGCGCTTGGATGAAATCGTCATCCTCACTGCGAATTTCAGCAAGCTCTTCGGCGGCATCGAAAAGAATTAGAGACAGTCAAGTAATCAGGACGTAGCTTGAAAAGAAAAAACGTGTTGCTTAATTTACGAAGAGCCCCTGTTCCTCGACCATATAATCAGTAAATCTGGAGCCCACGCCTATCCACAAAGACAGCTGACGTCGCAAAGCTCCTGCCGCCCGTCGACAAGAAAGTAGTGAGCAGATTTTTTTTCCTGTAAACAAAAGCCTGTAATAGGCACTATTACAGACTCTTTTTTAAAGATCTTTTCACGCATCCCAAGCCATTGAACAATTTTATAAGACATCGAGTGGGAAATGTCGCAAATCTAAGCATTCCAAGAGCTTAAACGACGGCTGCGGTCACCAAAAGTACTCGCCGACTTCAACATGGATGCCGTTACGGAATCGCACACCAAGACATTTAGCATGGGACGCCGCGTCATGCTTATCCAGAAAAAACACGGACTCGGGAGGGCCATAGATTACGCTACACATTTTGAATTGTAAGCAGAAGCTAATTCTTCTATTGCGGGAAAGAAGCGCCTTGCTAACATTTGGGTTAGAAGAATATTACGACTCTACCTGTACGGTACACCATTAAAAGGCATAAGCGACCATGACGCCTTGTTTTGGCTGGCAAACTTGAGGAACCCCTTCGGATCACCTTGCACGGTGGGGCCTCAAACTGCAAGAGTTTTATATCACCGTGTCTTGCAAGTAAGAACCGAAACACTCTGATACCGAATATTTGTCTCGTGGACAAATTGAGCGGCCGCCGCGCGACGACAAAGGCGAGGTGGCCTTCATGGAAGCAATAAGCGCAAAAGGCTACGCTGAAAAGCAACGATCAGGCCCACATCTAAGAAGCCGCGTCGGGTACACGGAAAGCAAGACCGACGTCGTCCCTAGGGTATTTAGGCGCGGACTGCTTTCGTTTGCTCTGCAAAATGACGCCTTCATAAAGAAAAACTTCTCTCTAGTCCGTGCCAAGAATGATGTGTCCACCAAGAATTATGCCTTAAGGGAAAGTTTTTATCGCAATAAAAAAAAGTCCGTGCCAACTGCCTCCTCGTTGTGCCTTCACCATTCACGTCAGAGTTTCTGCATGCCCTGCATGTTGGCACAGCTGCAGGTCACGTCACATTCTCGCGTATGCTCGCGACGATACAAGAGAACTCCTATTGGCTACGCCTAACCACCGACTTCGCCGATTATGTCAAGACGGGCCGAGACTCTCAGCGACGCAAGACACCAGCAATAATGTCAGCCTGACTTCCACAGCCAATCGAGCTTCCTTGCAGACCGTTCAAGTAGGTCGGCATGTACGTATTGCGGCGCTTTACCGATGCCAGCATTCGTGAATAAGTGGATCCTAGTGGTTAAGAACTACCTTACCCGCTACACTGAAACAAAAGCGCTGCCCGAAAGTAGCGCTGCCGAAGAAGCAATAATATTGGTTGAGAACATCCTGCTACAACATACTGCATCAGAAGTCCTGAACGCGGATGACTCTTACAATGGAGTTGACTCAAGCCATTCTAGAATACAGCCGGACAACACGCTGGAGGACAACCACTTACAACCCATAAAAATGGTGTCATGGTAACCTAGCTAAGGTTGTAGCCGACTTGTTGGAAACATGCGTCGTCGTCTAACACAAGACGTGGAATGTCGTCCTTCCATAGGTCACCTTCCCTTGCAACGCGGTGGTACAAGAAACAATGCACATGACGCCTCTCAATCTGGTTTACGGAAGGAACCCGTCGACGACGCTCGACACCATGCTACCGCAAGTCACCGAGGAATAATATCTCCACGTCGCCGCCAATTTCTAAGGCGCCGAAAAGACGCGACAGCTCATACGCATGCGCATAAAGAATCAGTAAAGGACGGACAGCCGACACAACAACCTTCGATGACACTGCGTGGAAAACCAGCCCAGCGACCCTGTTTAGTTAGGGCAGTGATAAACCGACGTGGACCAAGTGAGAAGTTACTTCGACGATATTAGGAACCATACAGTCAGTATCCTGCAGCATATTGGCGCAATAGACTGCGATGTCGTGCCGGACGGCAATACAAAATCACAACGTCGCCGCGCGCGTCGTGAAGGCGTCCACATGGTCCGTCTCGAATCATTCTACGTGCACTAGCGAACTCTGGCAATTAATTTTGTTGTCAAATATTTTTTTTACTATCTGTGCCTTTTGTTGTTTCGATATACTGGTATTCGCAGAATCCGGACAGGATTTAATAAAGGGGGCGGGGGGACCGCATTTCGCCCGCCGACAGCTTAAATTTATCGCTCAGCCCCAGACGTGCCTGCATGATTTTTCACTCACCTGAACATTTCACTCCAACTTGCTCAAAAAGAATGTACAGTTTTATGTGAACCAAGTAACAATGAAACATGCCCGAAGCCATGCATAACATAGATACATAAATGTGAACTGTGTAACAACAGGTGCAGCAAGTTAACAGGCCGCAAAGCACCAAAAAAATCAGTGGATTTTAAGCCACAGCAGCTTTAACACACAAAACGGCAAAGAAGCGGCAAACGGTAGAAGCGGCAAGTGTCAGAATATGAGCGAAATGCCTTTAACCCGTGTGCTGCACGGAAGACAAACCAAATGAAAACATGCGTGCGTCTTGGTCAAATTGTCACTTACCTGTGTAAACATCATCGAGTGCAACAAACAAGACGATATCAGATATTGCCTGGGAACAAGAACTTTCCCGCCAAACGGCAGCGATCCATGGTTACCCTCGATCCCGCGATACCTCGAGAGGAATGGCTAGAATGGTGTCGCCTCCTACACTATGTAGGAATTTGAGCACCACATCACACGAGAATTCTTTTTGGACATACCTCGAAGCTTCAGCCACCACACACACGTGACACGTTCAAAGCGTCTGGTAGGAGTGTCGATCGGCCACGCCGACCAGAATGGATACTTTTACATGCGGCTTTTATAGACATTGCCGGAGCGTATAATAGCGTAGACAGCAACATCTTGTGAGTTATTCCGAATGGGGAAGGCTTAGGGAAGCACTTCATACAGCTTTTGAGAGAGATTTACTTGTAAAATACAGTTCGCTTCGAATGAGAAGGGATGAGGAGCGAGGAGAAAGTTGACATGGCCAAGGGGCTGAGACAGGGGTGCCCTTTATTCTCGCTGCTGTTCTTGATGTACATGGTAAGGATGGAAAGCGCGCTAGGAGGATTCAATATCGGGTTTAACTCGCATACAAAGTGGACGGGAATAATAGTAGAGCAGCAGCTTCCAGGTTTGTATTTTTTTTTATGCAGACGACATTGTCTTGCTTGCTAACAAGAAAAGTGACACGCAATTCTGGCTAATATTTGTAGAAAGGAACGTCAGAACATAGGGTTGAAATTTAGCGTTAAAATACAGGTTTTATGACATTCAATGAAAACCGCTAACAGATCGTCTCAATACAGGGCGAGGAAATACCTCGTGTAAAAGAATACATACCCCATACCTTGGAGTATGGATAAACGAAGGAAATAAATATGTGGAAACACAGAAAAAAACAATAGCAAAGGGGGATAGAAACGCTCCCATAATGAAACAGAGAGCGCTGTGGGGATACAATAGGTACAAGGCGCTCCGGGGTATGTGGAAGGGGTATGTGGTAATGGTTATAAGATATGCATTTGGAAAAGCGTTCGTTAGCTGGAACTCAAGGGTACAATCAGCACTCGATCACTACCAAAGCTAAGTGGGCGCCCCGCATTGAGCGCTCACGGGAAGACTACTAATCAAGCTATGCTGGGAGATACAGGCTCAGGATGTCTTAAAGTGAGAGAACCTCATCGCAAAATTGATTGTAAAAAACGACTGACAAATACGAAAGTAAATGGGTTGGGAGAGTGTTGAGGCATTTTTACAGGAAAAGCATTGAATCACAATGGAGGAAAGTACTAGAAAGCTTATCAGCAAGTGTACGGGCTGTATTGTAACCAATACGGCAACAAAAAACTTCACACGCAAAGTCAGAGTGGCTGAGACAATCTTATGCGTGGTGGCAATTGAAATGAACATGCTATGACTGACCACCTAAGAGGAAAAAACGAAATAAGGAAAGAAACAGTTTATGATAACTCAGAGGGAAGCTGCTTACTTTTCGAAGAAAATGAGGATGCCTCAAAACGCGTAGTTATAAATCGAAGTACACCCAGGAATCAGACGCATGTGCTTGCTGCGGTAAAGCTAGGGAAATGATGGAGCATGCTTTATCAGAATGTGAAAATGAATGTGAAAGAGGCTCTTCTGGCCTCTTTAAGGTCCGGTTCTTCAGGGATAGCAGGGTGAAAGTAAACATGTCCAGAGTTTGGATTATTAAGAGGTGATTGGAGGTTTGGTGGCAATAAAGTCGGAAGATCGCATACAACGGAGGGGCAGAAAAACAAAGTTCCCAGTAATGGTTGAAAAAGTTTGATGCTGCGAATTCTTTGTGCGTGTGCGTGGGCGTGTGTGTGTGTGTGTGTGTGTGTGTGTGTGTGTGTGTGTGTGTGTGTGTGTGTGTGTGTGTGTGTGTGTGTGTGTGTGTGTGTGTGTGTGTAGGTGCGCGCGCACGTGTGTGTGTGTGTTCATAAAATTAAGTACGGGCTTAGGCGAAATAACAGAAGTGCTTGGTGGTACACGCCACAACCCCGTTTCAAAGAGGACGCTCGTAGCATCCATCCATCCATTCTTGCTGGAAATTAAGCGACCTGGCGGGAAGAATGCAAGAATAAGCGCGATAACGCTCAGCCTGTTCTCATGCCTACTGAAAACTAGAGGCACGTTTGTCGATAGTGCGCAAAAACAATAGCTTTGTCGTGAGCTGACCTCTCATCAAACCCTTCCGGGCAGCGCGGGCTGTGCCGGCTACCAGCGGCAGGGGTCAAGATTAAGCGCGCTTGGTCTAAAACAGCGTGAGCGAGTAAAAAAGTACGGAGCCCAAACTCAAAATACTCTTTGTGGGTAAAGTGCTGTTTGCCATTTTCAGATTGCCTTCGCTAAAAACATGTCAAGTATTCCCGCTGGCTGGCACCTGAAATTGGCAACACTTCTAGCGTAAGAACACTTTCGTTCGTGCGGGCCCTGGTCTACGGTGCGCGGGAAGCGCTTCGCGCTACGACACGGCTCCATCTCGGGCGACTGGGCCTTGAATAGGAAAGCCGGTCGGGTCTCCGTCGCCACTGACCCCGTCGCGCGCTTGTCGAAAACTCGCCACGAGGAACTTCGGCGGCCAGTCGACCTTTCGTCGCGACGAGTCGCGCGCGAGATAGGCACGCCTGCGCAGTACGCGTGCAGTCACGTTCCGGCGAAGGTCGCGCGACGAGCACGTGCGCGCCCGAAACCGGCGCCCACCGCTTCGTGACACGTGCGACCGCCGCCGGCGCCAGGCGCGTTGATTCGATAACGTTTTCCCCGGTGCATATTCACGCGGCTACACGTGATGGCACGCTCGCCTTTTCTCTCTTTCTCTCTCTCCCTCTCTCTCTCTCATTTTTTTTTCTCTACGCCACTCCCACTGCCCTTGCCCGCATTGACGTTTCGGGGATGAGGTCGATCGACGCTGTTGTCTCGTTGACCTCCGGGTGATCGGGCAGACAGGATTAGCGAGCACCTGCCGGGCGTTTCAGCGCCTGTAGCTGGAGCTTGTCGCAAAGCGTCGCCGAAAAGCGTCATCGGTAGAGTGTTCAGCTCTCGGGTTGTTAGCGGTGCTAGCTCATTCAAGGTAGCGGCACGTCACTAAATTGCTAAGTTACCAGTAGGACAGATATAAAAAATAAGAAGGACATGTGTTTTCCACACACTGTGGGAATCGGTTCAAGCGCTTAATAATGCCAATCGACGTTGATATTGATGCCGAATTTTGGTATTCTTCAGCGTGTGATGGAACGCGAAACTGCCGAAGTGATGTTTAACATTGCTTGGCTGCAGCACTGGTGATTTTCAACGCAGTACACCGAAAATATAAAGCCAGGCGTCGTTGCTTGTAGTGTTGTTCAGCGCCATCGATTGTAGCAAGTGAGAAGGCTCGCACGGTCACCGCCTCACATGGATCATCGCATCGGAGTAGCACTGTTGATTCGCTGGATGGCCGCTTGCGTAGTGTCGTGTTGAGTCTGGGTGGAGGCTGAATGGTGAGCAATGGAGCTTTGAATCGAGAATTGCTAAACATTCTGCGTGCTGTGGTACAGGAAAACGTACTGCCATTTTGTGTCGGACTAGACAAAACTACCGCGGTATGTGACGCCACCCTACGAGCTGTCACGAGCAAAGAGTGCAATTGTATGAGCGAGTATTTTGCTGGGTAAGAAAGTCGTTTCCGCACGATTCTTTTTCTTTTCTATTCTATGCAAAGGCCAAGGGCAAGAAACTTTGGGCCTTGCAAAGAAACTCTAGATTCTTATAGCGTAGACACAAAACGACTTCCGTACGTAAAT
Source organism: Dermacentor variabilis (assembly GCF_050947875.1). Taxonomy (NCBI): domain Eukaryota; kingdom Metazoa; phylum Arthropoda; class Arachnida; order Ixodida; family Ixodidae; genus Dermacentor; species Dermacentor variabilis. The sequence continues at coordinate 91,400,454 of NC_134578.1, forward strand.
TTGCTCTTTGTAAACGAGTAGCCGAGTCCCAAAAATCTCGCGAATGTAAACGTTTTTAATATTACAACTAAAGAAGTGCCCCCATTACCGCTTGCCAAGAGCGAGGCATGACTCAGATAACCTCCCTCAAAGCACGACCCGGAAGATTAGGCATCGCCAGTGGTTGCGCACCGCAAAAAAGAATATATTGGAAGCGACTCACTAAACACTAAACAACACAAAATGCACGCGTCGTCTGCCTAGCTCTGTTAAAGTGTTGCTAATAAAGAAACTCGATGTTTAGTCCGAAAGGCGAAGCATTCATAGCGGCAGCAAATTAGTAGACAGCCATAGTAAGTGAGGGTAGCAGTTTTATCGGCCGTATAAACTTGAAAAGCCTCGTTACTAAATGAGTTAACAAGCATGGGATCAGCGCACACAAACAAAGATGCACTCATCACACTCAATAACCACAGACACTCGCTGTCAAAACACATGCGTGAGGAAGCGCGGCAGCAGCAGCGAGCGAAGGGACCTTCGTGCTATCTATCACTTCAATGTAAACTGAGCGGCGAGAACACAGCACACGCAACACTACGAGTCGTCTGCCTACCTAGACCCTGAAAGCAGATCGCTATCATGATAAAGGCCCTGCCACTGCGCCATACGCAGTTGCTCCCGAAATGCAATGCCACCCCCCATACCTCCCCTCCCTTGGCTCTTTGCTCGCGACGGAAGACGGTACGCTTCCTCCCTGCTTTCCTGCCTTGCGCACGCGAGATTCAGTCGCGATCATCGGCTCACCCTTGCACGCTTTCATTCTTTCACTCGTGCATACAACATAAGGTGCGCTGCGACGGTGTTATCGCCCTTGGACGTTATACTGAACATCACGGAGATGGTTACGGTGGCGACGACGGCCAAAATGTGCCTTGAATGTCCATATAATTTGCTGAGCAATAAAAATATTAGACAGTTAGTAGCCCGGCATCTTTGCCAGCATTGCTTGAGTAATATTAACTATCATAGCTGAAGTGAAATTTTGTTGCAGTTGACGGTGCCTTTCTTTCACCCTCTCCCGTCACTCTCTACCGCGCTTTCCGTGACCCCCCTCTCCCTTTGCCCTCAACCACACCCTACGCTATTTGCAAGTCAGCAGAAGCGGCGGTGGCGAGGGTGTTGGCCGACTTAATTATATGATTTCAAGTTTCCTTATTTCGTTATACCATCTATATCATTAAACAAATCTAATTCACTTGCTGCCATGTTGGCTCCAACGCCTTTATTTTGTGAGATTATATTGCTGGGGTGTGTCATCCAGCGAATGCTTTATCTTGATAAACGTACTCTCCTGCACAGTTTCAACAAACCTACAATCAACCAAAGCTTTTGTCCGCTCAGAAGGCGAATAAGCATTACCTTGGTCTTCTGCATATTTCTGGGGGGCTAGCTACTTTAAGTCCTCAATCTCCTGTTGCGTGTCGTCTCAGGCGTTGCTCAACAGCACAATGCTAACTACACAACGCAGGGTTGTGAGATATTCGTCTATCTTGTATTAGCTTTGCGCAAGCATTAACGGACATCGGCTGTGTGCGTTTTACATCCCACCCTAATGTGGCACTTACATTAAAAGTCTATATTCCATTCTTATTACTTTCTTATATAAACGCTGGTCCCATTGAATGATCTTACCACAATTCCTTGAAGAGGAGAAAGAAGCAGTTAGTGTTGTTCTCTTTAATGCGGCCAATCCTAAACAAACCCCTGACGAATGGTGGCTTCCTCCAGTAAAGTGCATCACTGAAGTTGTAAAGCGCGCCTCTGCGTTTGAGTTGACATCCTGTCAGTTCTGTCACAAGAAGACTGCGACTTAAAGAACAGCAGCATCGGCGGTGGCGCACCTAAAACAGAAGAAATGTTGTGGAAATCTGTGGACGCTTCACATCAATGCCGTCACATGTATTCTCAATACGCCTCCGTATTCCATATCCGGGTCGAGGACATTCCTGGTGAGGTCCTTTAGGAGGCCAGCGGGTGGCCCGATTGTTGACTGGGTGGTGACAGCGCTGTTGAAGTTCCTGACGCCGAAACGCAAGGTTGCGACTTGGTGTACGTGACGAATCGATTAGATGCGCACACTACTTCCCGCAAAACTACAGGCGGAACTGCCTTTCAAGCCTTCCTTGTGTAAACAATGTTAATCCCGCCGAAGGAGACGAGGTGACAAGAGTACGAGGACAGTTCATGCTCCTACGCACCAAGATGCAGCTTCGAGAAAAAAAGAAAGCAATATCGCGAGTTTGCGCGTGGCTTCGAGCGACCGCTTCAAGGCAGAGAGACAAGGCGCAATCCTAATTGGCATATCTGTCGCTCCTTAATCCGCTCATCGCCTTGCCTCTGCCTCCCATTCCTCAATGCTTTAACTGTCTACTCGTCCTTGTAAGGTCGCCTCTCCGCGGCTATCGCTATACAAGCGACGCGCTAGCCCGCTCCGTCTCCGAGCGTACAAGATGGAGGCGAGATATTGAACTGTCGCCGGCGCGGCGGGCGCCGTCGAATTGCTTTCGCGATGCGATTTTTGATCTTCGATCCTCTCCTTGGTGAAACTGATGCGCCACCTTTTTGCGCGGTCGTTGGCGGCTCGTTTCACTTGTAGTGATAGCAGGGATGCGCTAGGTCGGGAGAGGGAGGGCGCTGGCATGATCAAAAGCGTACGTAGCGCATGCAATGGAGGAGGGAAAGTTTTCTTTTCTTAACACCGGCGCTTTAGCTCGTGTACGTTAAACTATACAGGTAGGTTCTTCGAAAAATATGAGTAATGTGAAGGTGTTTATTTGATCTAGCTAGAAGCAATGACGATTTGACATCTCTTATGTGGCCCCTCGAGCGACATGCCAGCTGGGCTTTCGAACAAAAGTATTCTCAGTCTGTAGGATATCTCGTGCGCGCCCTCATTCACTTATGTTTTAGACTCACAATGTCACACATGGTCAAGCAGCTGAAATGCGCTGAAGCAACATGCGACCAAACCAGTCACTACAAAAGTGGCTGCACTTCTGAATACTCAGCAGAGGGAATGCATTCAGGAAGTTTAGTATTTGCAAATAGAGTATATTGTAGCAATGTGCATGTGTATACCTGCATGATGCGCATTTACGAGCCAAACCTCGTAAAGAAATGTTAAAAAATAAATATGCCGATCCAACGTATATGTTCGAATCTATGTGAAGCGAAGCGTTGTAAGCGGCTAATTAAATGGTTTTCAGGTAATGGCCATGCTTGGTTTCTGTAATTTCATTCTGTGCGACGAGTAAGCTCAAGGAGTGTTTACGTTGATCCACCACGAAGGGCGCAAGTATACTGTCATGTATATTTTGTTTCTGCACAACCCGCCGTGGTTTCTTAGTGGCTATGGTGTTGGGCTGCTGAGCACGAGGTCGCGGGATCGAATCCCGGCCACGGCGGCAGCATCTCGATGGGGGCGAAATGCGAAAACAACCGTGTGCTTAGAGTTAGGTGCACGTTAAAGAACCCCAGGTGGTCAAAATTTCCGGAGTCCTCCACTACGGCGGGTCTCATAATAAGAAAGTAGTTTTGACAGGTAAAACCTCATATTTTTTTTGTTTCCGCACTACATCGTTCCTAAGCTCTGACGAAACGCAGAATCAAACTCAAGCGGATTCACAGCGTGAGACGCAGTAGCATCGATGTTACAAGGACGAAGGCGATGTATGGTGCTTGTCGAGGCAAGAATGGCAATGTCAAGTGTATGCATAGAAAAATATGGTACGTATTAAGCAACATTAAGGACATCTGTACCTCTTGTGTCACACTGCGATATACCCATTCTGGAGGATTGGCCAAAATGTGCACAACTACAGCGGCACATAGCGATAGGCTAAATGAAATAAGGTAAACGAAAGAATTCGTGAAAAATATTAACAATTATACTCGCAGCTACTGCGTTTAGACATATGTGTGAGCCGACATTGTATTCTCACCTTGTATGTAGCAATCAAACATTGTAGGGCATGCCCATTCTGGAGGATTTGCGAAGAACCCAGTGGCACGTACTGACTGGCTAAATCATAGAATTTGTTAAATTTAATTCATGATTTCATTAGCAGATCGGTTTGCTTACGGGGAAATAAATGTTCAAGTTTTATAAAGGAGCTATAGTTTTTTATGCAGAACGAAGCTGCGTATACTTGGTCAGGGTCAAAGAGCAAAAAGAGAACTCGAACCAAAATGTATGTTCAGAGTTGTACGTTTCGGTGCCCGACCGGTTCCTTCTTGAGGGTGAGATGGCGTGAGGCGTAGCAGTCTTCGTATATGTTTTTCTAACGCCTTGAGAGGCACGCAGACACTTTTCATAGACATTGACAGCAAACGGTTGGAAGTGCTCCTGACCAACGATAGCTGTTACCCGGCGTCGTTTGGGAGGGCCAGGGTTTGAGAACGAGCCGACGCAGGTGGTTGTTTTCTCTCTTCAAGACGATAACGCCATCGTGGCCAACTTGGCGATGAAAAAGCTACTGCGTTCTCTGTTTCGGCGTAAAAGGTCATTCTTGTGTTGAAAAATTCTATGCGGGAAGATTTTAGTCTCGCGAATATACGACGCGGGGCATTCGGTACAGATAACCTTGTCCATGATTCCCTGCGCCTTTTCGACAGCACAGCGCTGTTTTGGAGGAGGGAGGAGGCTGCCATCCGCAGAGAGAGGCTTGTGGGCGTTGTTAACTCCTGCCCCCTCATGGCACACGGGCTAGGAGAAAGCTTTAGCAGAACGTTTTCTGCCCCCCCCCCCCGCGCTCTCGTACACCCTTTCCACCCCAGCGGTTGGACAGATAAATAAACGGTTTTAGCTGAACGTTCACACGCGTGACGAGCGTGGATTCAGGCACTGCGAGCCCTAGCGATAGAAGTTGCGACTGAAACAAAACAATATATTGCTTACTGAAATGAAATTACGGAGTTTCGCGTGCAAAAACCACGATCTGAATACGAGGCACGTCGTAGTGTGGAATCCGGCATAATTGGGACCAACTTAGGTTCTTTAACGTGCGCCTAAACCTGAGTACACGGGTGTTCACGCCCCCATAGAAATGCGGCCGTCGTGTCCGGGATTCGATCCCGCGACCTCTTGCTTAACAGCGCGACACCATAGGCACTACGAAACCACGGCGGGTAGCATATTCAACTTTAGCAGTGCCAAGCAGTGATTTCTTTTATTGTTGTTTTTTCGAGACAATGGTGCTTTTGTTGGTTTGTGTTTATCTTATTTGTCTATTTTTACTTCCAAACGCGAGCGCATAGTCACATGAAGCTGCGAGGCAGTGCTGAGTCGAAGCCGTTCGACGTGCCACTTGAGCACTCGTCAACAAATTGTCGTATTCAGAACCGCGCTTCTGGCGCCGAGTTTTTACCCTGATCTGGTCTTGTTGGGTAATATCTCAAATATCCAAAGGGCGTACCGAGCAGATCTGTAGATCCTGAGCTGCAGTGGCGGCAGATTTTGTTATTATAGTCTCACGCGCTCGCGGCTGAACGTTCGCCGCATGGACACTGGCAACCCTGCTCACTGGGTGAGCAGAGCTGGGTGAAGGAAGCGCTTTGCTAAAGCTGTCTAATATCTTTCGAACGCCTCAAACGTAAGGTATTGAAGCACTGCGCCGTTGCCAGGGCGGGTGAACAGCCGCCATCTTCCTTTCATTCTTGTTCCGTCGGTAAAGGGCCCGATGAAGGAATTACGTTGAATTCCAATGGCAGGTCGCGAACGCTCGGCCGGATCAGGAACGGAGGGCTTCGCTACGGCGGAGATCGAACTCATCTGCTCGCACCAAATCGGCGAAAGGAATGCGTGCACCCCCGCGGCCTCACTTAGTACAGGTAAACCAAGTGAGAGGGCGCTGTAATAGAGGTGGATTAGAGAGGGGAAAAGCGCTTGGAGGCACCACCTACCACTCCGTTTCCAAGGGGATGCTCATAGCATCCATCTATCCTTGGGGATCATCCCAGAATTCCAGGCGTTTGTTTTTCTTCTGGTATCTCGCACGAGCTTCACACGTGGTGTCGCGCTTGGACGCATCGAAATAATGGAACACGCAGGCGGCTTTGCGTGTGCCAATGCCAGCCGCACATTCAGTGCCTTGGTGATTCCAATGATTTCGGGAGTGCCGGAAACGCGATATTCGTGTTCATGCTACGGTCTCTTTGCGCTGAACAGATGTCAACACAAAGCGATTGCGAACGCGTTATGGCCGCTGCAGTCGTTTATCGGCTAAGGGTCTTTAGTTTTCTCTGTAGAGGTCGCGTGTATCGACTACAAGGCAGGTTTTTTTTTTTAATTCAACGTTCGTCATTCACGAAATACAGAGTTCGAAAAGTGGGGAAAGCGTGACATCAAGGCCACTGTTTCTATCCGTGTACCTTCACGCGTTGAGCCAATAGTTGGACGCCGTCGCTCAGCACTGCCATCTTCCACTTGACTGCCTGTATTTTGCGGAAGAGAGTACACATGATCTAGCAAGGGCGGTACAATGCAGGCTACATTTAGTAAACAGAAACAGCAGTTACTGTGGAGAGATGTTTCACAGTACGTACCGCAAGCTGTCAGCTTTGACACAGCTATGAGCCGTGTATAGGAAGTGTTTCATTGACTCGTGATAACGCTGTTGCTAAATTGAAAACGTCATTGGACCTCACAGGTTCATTTCCAAAATAATTGCATTTCAGACCACTATGGTGCTTGACCGACGAAGTCAGCCTCTCAGGTGGCAAGGTAACAATACGATCTTGCTGTAATAGGCAAGATAACCACGTGCAATCAAATATATGCCCTGTACGTAAGTGAATGAAGTGGAGTGCATTATACTTCCGAAGACCTCAAATGGTATTAAACTATGCAGTTTACATTTCTCAGCATGTTTATATAGACCTGCCGCGGTCGCTTAGTGGCTATGGTAGCTTAGTGGCTTTCATTTGTAATCATGCTTCATACCTATTATTTTTTAAGCACACTCCTAATGTGCAAAAAGTAGTAACCGGGGTAAGTTGGTGCTTTGGTGAATCTTGCGCTGCTGCCTTGACACTGATATGCACTGGAAACTCTAATATACTACGGAACAAAGAGCTACGCTATGCTAGGAAATGCCGTTATACTGATTTGTGTTTTTCATATGTTGCTAGGCCGTGGTTGTGAGTGAACTGAAGGTGAAATAAAATTACTTTTTGAATAATTTCAACAATAATTTACGCGAGTGTGACCCATGAATCAATATTTGAAACCCAAAGGAAATGTGTTCACAGATAACTTTCAAGCTGAAGGAAACCCTTGGAGCGCTGAAGAATGCAGGCCAGCGCTGCACGCGTCATAAGACAGTAACGAAGCGTAAAAAGACAGCAGCGTCAGACAACAGCAAGTCGGGTGACTCCGCAACACCAGTGGCTTTTGAGCACGAGGCTGAAAAAATTTGTTGGCTTGACGACAGCCTCAAACCAGCACAGCTACGGGACAGCCATGGGGTCATATCAAAAAAGACGTGACGCAACCCCCCCCACTCCCTCCTCATCAGGGAGGAAGGGGGGTCGTTTTTTCCCAAGGCGGCTCCGGCAACACCGCTGATGAGCCTGCTAGTGTTTTGGAGCACTCACAATGGAGCGCCACACAAGACTATGCAGATTCTATTAAGAAATGGTCGAATACGAAGAGTGCGCGAATATTAACTACTAGAGGGGGACAAATAAAACTGTTCTCTGAAGAAATAGAGCGCCTTCAAAAGTTAAAAAAAGACCAGAAAGCTGCCCGTGAAGAAGAGCGACGGTTGTGACATCAAGAAAAGAAAAATTTCAGAGAAAGTCGAGGAAAAGAAAGGCTTAACGACACGAACAAAAAATCGAACTGCTCAACGCTGTCTTCGGATTACCTGCGGTTATTGTGTAGTACTCATGCGTCGGAGTGGTTGGAACATATGTGCAATAAGCGAATAAACCCATTTTTTTTTTCTATGAAGACAGCTCTGTTACGTAACACACTGTGCTGCTCACTCATTTGTACTTATAATGGTATAATTAGTTTTTCTTTTGATTGGTATTTTCACATGGTTCGTGGCTCAACCATCGGTTCCGCAGCCTTGCATATGTTTTTCTATCACTAGGGGGCTCCCTGCAAGTTTCCGTCAACATACAAGCAGATCATTATCCAATCAGGTCAGGAAAATTTACTACACGGCCGATGGTGTAAGTGCATGCTACTGAAGCAATTGTAGACCGAGTTTAAGTTCGCTTACGCGAAACAAGAATTCCTAAATTGTCAACTCAAAAACGAACGCCATAATAATAAAGCCTAATAAAGGAAGAAAGATGGCGTGTTCCGTGTGAAAATACGATTACACATGAGCGCTAGCCTTGCGGATAAAAGTAGCGATCAAGACGAGACGCAAAGCAAATAGCTTTGATTGCAGCTTGGAGACCGCCCTGCGCCCGTTGATAACACGACAGTATATTCACAATAACCGAGAACTGGACCTCACTTCATATAGGCTTCAGGGCTAACGGCTCGAACAGAGCAGGAGCGGGCTCGGGACATATGGTACGTTCCGGCTCGAGCCGGACCCGAGAAACTGGCCCATGCAGTGCTCTATACTGAATCATATTCATTGCCACAGAAAGGTGTCCGCCATGTCAGACAACTTTCTTTGGCAAGGAAGGGAAAGTTACGGAGGCAAAGCACGCGCAAGTGAGAGCACTTCTGAAGAGAGTCCCGTGTTTTCATCCACGTTAGTTACAGCTGGGGAAGAGAAAACATAAACACCTTATTAGCAACAGTTAAATAAGAGAGAACAAACCACTGAATGCAAACGTTTACTTGTTTTGCGGCTTTTGCCTTCCGTGTCTTGGCAAACGCGAAAGCGTCGCACGTGGAAGCTGCGTCGATTCAGCTGCTATTGCGAGCAGCCAAAAGCACGGTAAAACGCTGGCAGACTACTTGGCGCGGTAACACATGTGCAGAAGCTCCGCCCCCGTAGCTTTCCCTTCATTGCCACAGAAAGTGGTCCGCGTTTATGCTGTACATAATAATGAGCCATTACAACGAATGTAGCAATTTATTACACTCCTTACACACCTTCCACTTTCATGAGTTCGTTAGGCGTTTCCCACCACTGCTTCCAGCACCTTCCTCCTTTTTATTTCTCCCAATCTATGCAGCAAAGTTTCTTCGGAAGTCTCATCCAGGTCATCGGTGCACGATTGTGGGTGCCACTGGACTTCTGGAGGCGGTACATCATCATCTCTTTCATCTGGCTGCAAGTCTCCTCGCTCAATGAATAAGTTATGCAGTATGCAACATGCAATATTAAATTTGTTCAACCACTCAACAGTGCGCAGCTCAAGGTAGTTAGTTGATGAAACTTTGTCTTTACGTTGCTAAACTGTTTTCTATTAGCACCCTCGTTGCTGAAAACGTTGAGTTGAAATCCATGTGCGCCTCTGACAACGCTCCATAGTCTCTGAAAGGTGTAAAAAGGTTCGGCCTGGGGGATAGGCGGCATTTCCACGCAGGTGGTACACATTGTCCTCAGATAGTTTGGAAAGGTTCCTTGAAAGTGATGATAGCTTGAAGGTTAGAGAATCGTTAATTTCTCTGGAGCTTCGAATGCAGGCGTCAACGAATCATCTTTTGTGGTCACAGACCACTTGAAGGGTTATTGAAAGGTAATGGTGCCGGTTGTAGTCGGTGGAAGAGACTTTGCTGTCTGGGTCTTGTACTTAGATATATATTGGAGCTGTTTAGGGAGCCAGCAACCCCAGGGATTCCAGACACATGGTGGAAAGTGAAATAAGGTCGCAGTCATCATCATCATCATCATCATCAGCCTGGTTACGCCCACTGCAGGGCAAAGGCCTCTCCCATACTTCTCCAACAACCCCGGTCATGTACTAATTGTGGCCATGCCATGCCTGCAAACTTCTTAATCTCATCCGCCCACCTAACTTTCTGCCGCCCCCTGCTACGCTTCCCTCCCCTTGGGATCCAGTCCGTAACCCTTAATGACCATCGGTTATCTTCCCTCCTCATTACATGTCCTTCCGATGCCCATTTCTTTTTCTTGATTTCAACTAAGATGTCATTAACTCGCATTTGTTCCCTCACCCAATCTGCTCTTTTCTTATCCCTTAACGTTACACCTATCATTCTTCTTTCCATAGCTCGTTGCGTCGTCCTCAAATTGAGTAGAACCCTTTTCGTAAGCCTCCAGGTTTCTGCCCCGTAGGTGAGTACTGGTAAGGCACAGCTATTATATACTTTTCTCTTGAGGGATAATGGCAACCTGCTGTTCATGATCTGAGAATGCCTGCCAAACGCACCCCAGCCCCTTCTTATTCGTCTGATTATTTCCGTCTCATGATCCGCATCCGCCGTCACTACCTGCCCTAAGTAGATGTATTCCCTTACGACTTCCAGTGCCTCGCAGTCGCAGTCACTGATACAAGCCCGGAACTTTCCAGTGACGAACGGCACGCGCGTTATCAGAAGGGGCACTCCAAAGGGTGTAAACTGTTCTATGCTGATAACGCGCGTGCCATTCGTCACTGGAAAGTTCTGGGCTCGCAGCCATAAAGAAAGGAAACGCATCAAGGCAGATGACGATTATTTTTGTGTGGCAGAAGGGGCAAGCCAAAGGGTGTAAACTGTTCTTAGAGAGTAAAGAGATGCATTAGGGAACAAAACTAATAAAGCAATTTCTATCACAAGTATTTTTAAAAATAGCTGAATGCCAACCTTCTGGAATTCACTGCAGGTTTTCCATGTTGGGAGAATACGTCAAAACAGATGGACCCATGACGAGGAGTAGGTCAGTCGCTCTTAGAATGATTCTGTGAACAGAGCTCTTTAATGAACAAAGCGGCTTGCCAACTCATTCGTGCTTGTTTTATTGGCTTTATACCTTGAAATATATACAAAAATAAATGAATTTGCAGGGAAGAATAGAACACCGGCCGGAATTACAATGCTTTTGCTATGCAACTAATTAAAGCAGAATGATTTTTCGCTTTTTTCATTGCTCTTTGCGAGCTAAACACTTTATCATTTGATATTCCAGTTATGCAGCTTCTGCGAAGAGTAGCGGAGACATTACAGGAACTGCATGCATATTAACGATATTTTTGCCCTGCTTCAATGTACAAGCGATTACGCAATAACTGTGATAAAGAAACTACACGAAGAAAAGTAACTGCAAAACAAACGCCAAGCGGCATTCGTCAGTAGCGCAAGTGGCCGGGATACTTCGTTACGAAGGGACCATGGTTTCACGGCTACAACGCGGTGGGGCTGCAGCCGAATCTACGTCCGAACATGGTGACAGGCTTGAACCGTAGACCACTGCACCGCAGCGGTCGCAAAATTCTAGTAAGCGCAATCTCGACGAGAAGCAGCACGTTTAAGCCTCGCCTCCCGGGTTATCAGGACGGCCACCTCCGCGATCAGGCAATAAACTTTCTTTCTTCAATCAATAAACAGCGCGAAATATGCGCACAATGAAAGTACGTAAACATAAGCAAACTCACCATAAGAAAGTGAGAACGTGAGTTTCTGCAGATTTTGCAGGCACTCCGCCGTGGCTGCTTGACGGGCACGCCGGCGACGCAGCGAATCTCGCAAGCAGTTGGTCCGCTACAGGTCGCCACAAACGGAAGTTCCTGCGGAACTAGGGGATAAGATAACATTGCACAAAAAGGTCTTTTTTTTTCACACTAGTACCGCCTTCAGCTGTATACAGTAACTCGTCGTCCGAGTATAACCGAACGACGTCCTCGACGAAGCCAATCACCTTAGGCATCTTTGCAGGCAGGCGGAAGATCACATCAAATGACCGTAGGCACACAGCAGCGTCACACTTACTGTCCGCGTCGGAAGAATCATCACTGAACTCGGAAATTGCAGTGCCTGAATCGGAGCTGTCCCTCTGTAGGAGCAGGAACAAAATCTCACGGCGCGACGAAGCGTCCATGTTTTCCAAGTCACCCATAGCTGCCCGCGACATCAAACAGGAGCAGAGGGGGGGGGGGGGGGGGGGCAAGGAAATACGACACGCGAAATTCCGGTCAAATCTGCGCATTTCGGCGCAGCAAATATTTTTGCTCCACGGAGTGATCCGGAATCGGCGGCTGGTCCCAATCTGCCATTCGAACACGCAACTCACGCCCCCGTGCACTTTGCCGTTGCAATTGGCTTGCTTCATACGGAGCAGAAATACTTGATCTGGATCTATCACTTCATTTCAACATAAGTTTTATCTTTTGTTCTTTAATTTAGTTGGAGTCCATAGGGCATATATCTGCCGAATGACCTTTGGTCAGGTTTGGATAAGCCACATCGCTGTTCATTTCGTATAACATTCGTACACACACCCACACACACACACACACATATATATATATATATATATATATATATATATATGTTTGTTTATTTACTTCTTTCTTATGATATACCCTCAGGCGCCAATGGGCGTCAAATAGAGTGTGAGAGAGTGAGAGTCGACTTTTATTGATGCCAGCAATCACGATGGCGTGAGCAGCCTCCCTGCGCCTAGCAGACGGCGAGGTTCCCTGGGTGTCAGGGGCTGCTTCGGCTAGCTGGACGGCCCAGACCTGGTCTCGCTGGTCTGAGCTGAGCAGCACGGTCTCCTACTGGTGCCAGTTATGAATTTTCCAGCCCTCCAAAGGAGCCGCGAGTTTCATGGCTAAAAAACAATCAAAACTTCCAAGCCTATAAGGACCAGAATAAGATCAACAGGCAGAAACAACAGAAAATAGAAAGAAAAAGGAACGAAAACTCGGAAGTTCAAGTTATTTCAAAAGGTGGTCGGTTACAGCGGACTTGAATGATGATGCATCGGCTGTGTTGGCGATAAAGGAGTGAAGGTGGTTCCACTCAGGACAGGTTCTTGGCATAAAATAATGCAGGAACAGATCCGTGCGACATCGAGCAACAGCTGCCTTACTGCTGTGATCGATGCGGGATGATATGTACACTGACTGCAAAGTTACAGTTGCTGATTTAATGAACGTTGATGGAGCACGGTGTGAAATAATCAAAGGCGCTAGATTTCGCGAGGCGCTCGCAGTATTTATTTATTTAAAATACCTTACAGGCCCTATGCGGGCATTGTGTAAAGGGGGTACAAAATCAAGGGGGAAAAGAAAGAGTAAACAGCCTTCTAAAGTGTAATACAAAAGATACGCCTCAATGCAGGGCTCATTACTACCAAAAACATGTAAAAGGAACAACTGAAGTAATGGAAGGCCACAAAGGTACGCTTAAGGAAGTAACACGAGTAAAACTGAATGGTTCGACATAATAGCACGGGCTGATCGATTCGGAAGGGATTCTATGGATTGAACGAGGGTGCGGTGAGCCGGATCCCGAACTGCAATCGCGCATTCGAGTTTCGGACGAACGCACGTGTGATAAAGCAATAATTACAGAGGCTATGGAGCTTGGAAAACAATTGTGTCAGACAGAACTGACAATACAAACAGCCTTACTTAGGATGTATTCATTGTGAGCGTACCATGACAGTGAATCAATTCTGGACTTTTGTGTGCCAACAACACGCACGCCGAAGTGGGGGACTGTGGATTAATTTTGACCACTCATTAATCTTTAACGTGCCCGCCATGCACGGGACACGGGCGTTTTTTCACTCCGCCCCCATCAAAATGCGTTAATAACTACGTGTTCAATAGCTGTTAAAAACATACTTAAAGGAAGAGAACGGGTAGTATCAGGCAAAGAATTCCAATATTCAATTACACAGGTTAAGAAATTGTATATAAAAGTATGGGGGGTTGGCTAAGGCGCGATATTTAGGTGATGGTGACTTCTAGTATCGGCTTGCTTAGCAGGAGTTAGGTAATTATCTGATGAAATCCGGCAAGAGGAGCTAATAATGCAATGCAGAAACTTTAGCTCTTCCGTGCGTCGGCGATGTAAGAGTGCTTGCAAGCCGAGGGATGGAAGCGCTCTCGAAGATGAAAAATCCCTATCGAACCTGCGGCATATCAAGTGAATCGCTTTCTTTTGGATGGCCTCGATTTTATTAATATCACATTGCTTCTGCAGATTCCAGACGGGAGACACGTATTCTAGTAGAGACCGGATTTATGCGTCAGTAGTTTAGTATCCCTTGGGGCTGCGGTCAATGTTCGGCGCAGATACTCTAACTTTTGCGGTGACTCGGAGGTTATTAAATCAATGTGTTTGGAACAAGACATACAGGGTGCGAAAACAAGACCAAGGTACTTATATTCATTAACGTTCTTGGATGGGCTATTCTTAATTTTGTAAGAAAAAACGGAATGCGCGGTTTTATTAGTGAAAGACATAAGGACGGTTTTACGGATGTTAATTGTCATTTCCCATGTAGCGCACCAAGAGCGAAAATTAGAAAGTGATTTTTTGAGCTGTGAATGGTCAGAAAAGCAGGAAAGTTTATTATATTGTAGGCATTCATCAGCATGCAAATCTAAATTTTAGGTTATGTGACGAAGCAAATTATTGATAAATATCAAGAAAAGCAACGGACCCAACACGGAACCTTGTGGCGCACCCGAGGGTACATCTGATAGCCTGGAATGAGCTGTGTTAAAGTACACAAATTACTATCCACAGGAAGAAAACTAGATATCCAGCTGAGAAGGCGGACATTAATAAAGATAGCACCAAGTTTCTAGATCAATTTCGAAAGAATCACGTAATCGAACGCCTTTGAATAGCCAATGAAGATTGCGTCAGTTTGGTTGCCCGCGTCGAGGTTGACACAAATGCCATGCGTAAATTCACTTAGCAGCGTTGATGTGCTGAATCCGCGTCTGAAGCCGTGCTGGACTTTAGTTAGTAATTCATGTGACTCAAAGTATTTCATAATGTCTTTGTAAATAATGTGGTGTAACATTTTGCAGGAATGAGATGTTAAAGAAATCGCTCTGTGATTAGATATAATGTGTTTGTCAGAGGTGTTAAATAAAGGAAGAACTTAGGCATATTTTAGGATAAGGGTGCTGTAGGGGATGCCAGGGACTTGCGAAATATGATAGTTCCAAAACTAGAAAGGGCTCATAAAAAGAAGAAAATAGAGTGCACTCGCCAGAAAATAAAATTTCTTTGCCTGCTTCATAGCAATGCGACAGGAGCACAAACTATCTGTATATACACGCCAGCAGGCGAGATTGTTGGTAGACTTGCCTAAAGGAGAAAGACGCTTTTCTTTACAGTAGCCCCTTTACCATTATGGTAAAGCAAGGTGCTCGTTGTATGCCTGAAACTTTTATAGCATAATCTGTTTGTTAATGAGACTTGTAACTTTCTTTTTAAATGAAATGCAGTTGTCTTCCTCAGTACGGCCGAAAAATGTAGGAATACAGCTATAAAAGAATAACTCTAGTACTTTATTATATGAAACAAAATTCTCTTTTTTTTTAAATTTTGAAATGTTCTTGTTCTCAACGGCTGACGCATGTTCCAAGTTGATTTATAGAAATGAATGAGGCTGTCGTGGCTTATACTAGTCATGTAAGAAATCAAGTTCGCAACAGCAGGTGCTGTTGCTAGGAAGATACCGAGAATGTTAGCCGATACAAGACCAATTCTAGTAGGTCGGGAAACGGTCTGAGTGAAGTTATAGTCTAAGCCCAAAGCAGCAAAAGATGAAACAACAAGGGATGCTACAGTTACAACCAGCACATGTCTTCACCAGTTAATTTTAGGCGCATTGAAGTCTCGCAACAGGGATAATGGTGAGCGCGGGATTTGTAGAACGAGATTATGAAGCACGTCATGTAATTTTTCCCAGAAATTCCAAGCAGAATTTGATGAACGGTAGCAAACGTAAAAAAAGACACTCCTGTTGGTTAAAAAGAGTGCTGACATATGGGGCAATGACTTGGAGGCTGAGAAAAAAAAGCTTGAGAATAAGTTAACGACCGCGCAAAGAGCGATGGAACGAATAATGCTAGGCATAACTTTAAGAGTCAGAAAGAGTGGTTTGTATCAGAGATAAAACGGGTATAGCCGATATTCTAATTGGCATTATTTACGCGCATCAGCCGTGGAGCATCGGCTGATAGCTGCCGCTGGCCTGAAGGAAGGCTGGCTTTCCCTGTGAACACCTGTTCGGTTGTTCCGCCAGTGCAGGACACGTCTTTTTTTTAGCAATACAGGGACAGAAAGGGTGCACTATCGAGTTGCTCTCGAGGGTAGAGTTCTTCACAGTGCTGAGTGAATTCAGTGACATTCCTTTCTTTTTTCGACATTTGCTGAACGCTTCAAGTGCCGTGATGTATTTGGCGGCTTTATTCACAACTTCCTCCAGTTTATATGCCTTCGCGTGTATTACCGGGACGTCTTGAGAATATCAAACTTGAAGCAGATGTTTAGAATGGTGAAAAAATTGCTGATATGTGCTCAATTCTGTACGCAATGAGTGTTTTCTTCATCAAGCGAACATTGTTATGGTGAAGGGAACCTTTGATGGAAGCTTTTGGGTTCGTGGCTCGCAGCGTCGTGTCACGCTGAAGGAAGCACCAACCTTCTGTCTTGCCGATACACGCGGTGAGAGTTCTAGTAACCCTTCTAGATGATAAACCTCTGTTGTCGTTAGAGGAGCCAAGCTTTCGTTAACGCCGCACTGCGTCGACGATCTGTCGGGCCTAATGCTTTTCTTTCCCTGGTCTCAGTGCACTTTTATGCAGTTCACGTAGTGAGATAGCCCTGTTTACGTTTACATTATGTGCTATTTTTGCCATAGTCATTTCCGTTCCCATGTTCTGAAGCAATTTTCATTCGCCTATCCTGCTTTCTTTCTCCAGGACGGTATTACAATATTGTGCACCTTCCAAAGTTCTCCACTACCCAGTTCATCCTAACGGTCTATCGGGAACGAGGGCTCAAAATTCAAAACAACTGAGGAGCCATTCCACGCTGAGAAGTGGGTTGATCAGCCAAGCTGCTGCGGTGGTAAACATTACGTTGGCATATAGTTTTCTTGGTATGTAACTATGCATATAATTATGTATATGTCATTTATGCCAAATATAAATAAATGTCAAGCGCATATTACGTCCATCACTACGTCATACACACACAGAGCTACCGCCGAAGGGCTTTTACGTCGCCGCTCTGAAGACGCATGTCCTGTCGACGCAGCTGCTACGGAGCGCCGTTTAGACGCAAGTCGCCGTTAAACCGAGAATCGACGCGAGCACTATGTATTGACCGAGGCGTAATCCAATGAAGTGCACGAAATAAAACACGTTTGTGTGTAATTTGTGATTGAGCATACTTTCTGGTTAATTAGCTGAATGAAACTTGGAAGGACTACAGTTTTTTTCTAGCTGACAAACATGGGGCTGGCCGTTTCCCTACCATGGAAGCCCATGGTAGTAGCATGGTAGCAGACGGGTAGCATGGTAGCAGACGGTAACATGGTAGCAGACGGTAGCATTGCAGCAGACGGGTGGCAGACGGGACATAGTAGCATACGGGAAGCCCATTGACAGCAGACGGGAGTTCTCTAACGTTTACAACTTCAGTGTGAACTAATTACGACAAGTAAATGAAACTAGGCGTAGTGATTGAGTCGTCTTAGCGGCCAATTTCAGTATGATCTTTTCCAAGATACTCACATTAGATTGAGAGCTACAGAGCATTCGCGAGAAAGTTGGCTTTGCCGCAAGGCGTTTTCTGTTCGCTGCCACGATTTTTCCGAAGGATAGCCATAGACAGCTTCGCTGTAAAACAACGTTGAACGCCTGGTGCCACGTGCTTTTATGTTTATGTGTTACAAGGATAAAGCTTCAATGGTCATACGTAATTTCGTTCTGCGTCATCTGAAGGTGCACTAAAGGTCAGAAGAACTAACTGTATACGACCTCGTCCTTGGCACATAATTACCCAGTGGAGTCAGCGGGCTTGCTTTCGCTTTCGCTATTGTCCTTGCCTTCTTAAAGCGACACTACATGTCAGCAATCACTCCGGCGACATGAAATAAGTCTCTGCTTTTAATTAAAGTCAGCTCCCACGCTTCATAATGAGTGACCACTGGACGCAGTGCGTTGTCACATTACTGTCGTCTAC
Organism: Dermacentor variabilis; assembly: GCF_050947875.1. Lineage (NCBI taxonomy): Eukaryota > Metazoa > Arthropoda > Arachnida > Ixodida > Ixodidae > Dermacentor > Dermacentor variabilis. The sequence continues at coordinate 91,418,575 of NC_134578.1, forward strand.
CGAACGTACAGAAGGGCGCGACCTTGTCTTCGATGAGATGCTGGTCCTAAAATGAATTGGCTATTTGTGGGCTATGCTCTTCTGTCTTCTTTTCCTCGGCAATGATCACATTTTCGAAGCATTATTTATCAGTGAATATCCTTCAACCTTCCAAAGTCAACTAAAAGAAGAAAGAATTGTTTGCTTCACCGCAATGCAAGGTAACATGCCTTCACTGTCAGAGCGGACAAATAGCTTAATAAAGTCAACGCACTGTCCCGAAGTAAAAAACAGAAAACTTAAAGGAAGGCCGCATCACGAATTTTAATGCTATACTACGTGCTTAGACGCTGCGAAAGAGCAATTAGCACGCGCGTCAGTTTGCGTAGCTTGCTTCATTTGGGCTCTACATTCGCTGCTCAAGCAAAGATGGAATATCTTCACATTACCAAACAATTAGGAGTGAACGCGGTTTCCGTGGCAGAGCGTCGTCTTGTTTTTCTCGACTAATTAAAAGCGCCACGCAAATATATGGAAAACCTTGCACCAAATGCGCTCATGCCATGCGTCTAACGATACGCCGAGAAAACGTGGTAGTTCTTTTTGCGGCAAACACTTTCGTGACATTTTGAACTGAAGCAGTTAATGCCCATAGTCAATGCTGCAGCAATTTTCACGGAGACAAAATATCTGCCATTATAAAAGACATGGCATGATAAAAACTAAAAGGCCGTATAGCATAGATGAAATATCGTATTGAGCATGCCCCATCTAATAAATTCGAACATGCTTATTTTAATTCAGATCCCCCATATGTTCATTTGTGAATATTGGAAATGTGACATGTGACTTTTGCATAGGGTACCCAAGAAAATATCAGACCGAACGGGCGTGACTATCTCACCAATGCAATTTAATTACGTTTCGACAAAGACATCTTTTCAACGAAAAACTGTTACATCGTATGTCGGACACTGCGCTTGACGCAGGCGAGGCAGACACAAGCTGACAAGCTGGAAGAATGGGCGTTTATTTGCAGTGCACGTCGAAATGTAAAGACGGGTTAAGGAAGGAGGAGAAGGGAAACAAAGTAAGAAAACATAAGATAGGCAACAAGATTGGCACGTGTAGCTGTCGACTTCATCTGAGAAATGATAAGAAGAACACTGCAGTTATAACAAAAACATTGGACAGGGGTTAGGCAAATAACTTTAAAAAATTGTGCAGACACCATCAGCGATTATTGTCAGCGCAAGCAAATAGCCTGAATGAACAAACGTACGAACGTTTACTTGCTGAGGGCTCTTCTGCTGCATCTGAACCTTAAGAAGCATCAAAGCTCACGCGCAGTAGTACGTGTGAATCAAAGTGTTATTCAGTCGCCGGGTGGCGGCGAGCACGCCACGCACCTGGGCTGCGCATGCGGCCTTTGCACCGGAACCTTATCGCTAGTTCGACCACCAATCATCGACCACCAGCAGCCCACCACCACCGACCGTCAACCACGAAAACCAGTAAGATGGGCAAAGAAGGCCAATCACTTTAAAATGTTTCGATTGGAACGCCACGCTTTCCAATGTAATCCTGTTCTTCCTCCCTTCTGTAATACAGGATCTGTCACTACACACGGGAAAATCGTGCGGCATAGAATATTGCAGCCCTTCCACGTCGACCGAAATCGACCAAGTATTCTCAGGCTTTGCCTGAATAAAGTAACTCATGCAAAAGCTTTCATACATACGCAGGGAATCTTCGATCGTTTACATTAGTAGTTGGAGTTGAAGCTTAGATGACCGGGCACTTAGCGCCTCGAAGTATCTAACTCCGACACATCGGCGCAGCATGCTATGCGTTTTTAATGTGTCTTCAATTCAAAAAGACATGGAAATTTACTTCCTTCGCCTTTTTAACTCTAGCGGTCAACATATTCGAATTGTTGCTACGCAGCGGGCACATCTGATTTTTTTCACCTTTGAACCTTTTTAGACTAGCCACATTAAAATAAATGGACATACTTAATCGGCATTTTGTCAGAACGCAGCTTTGGACATGAGAACATAATATGGGTGTTCAATGAATAAAATGTTTGAGTTCAATTAAATAAGAATGTTCGAGAAAAATGAGCACCCAATATGCAATAGAATTTGGAATATTTCTTTTTCATTTCGAAAGCAATGTAAGATCTGAAGTTTGTGTGGAGCCCCTTTAGTAAATGTAGAAATGAAACTGATATGTATAGACACCTGCACGCAATACGATTCAGAAATAGGCAGTGGGAGAAGTGAAGAGCTTCTAAGCAATAAACTGTGCTCAATTACGTTGTCTGCCATGGCAATGACAACAAATAAACAAGGTAGGTGCTTGCTGCCAGCTGCAGTGAAGTGTTCTCTTCGCTAGCTCAAGAATAGAAGCTTAACATATTACAGCACTGCGCAGTGATTTAAAGAGATGCACGCATGAAGAAAATGACCCAACAATAATCGAAACGCACATGTAAATTGGTTGTCTGAAAGTGACCCTATCTTGGTGACTAGCGGCAAATTATAGAGTACAGGTGACCTCAACAGTGCGTGTAACAGTAGCCACACATATGAGTTTGCCTACTCCAATCATTGCTTTTATCATTTGTATAATCTGAACAAGCGAATATTGTACAAGTCTTAGCAGTATGTTCTCGAATGGAATAGGAATGAAATAGCAAGTGCTATTCGACTCTTATTCGAAATTTCGAATATCCGCGCACCCTACAAAATAACCGTGTGTCAGGTAACATAGCTTAGTCGGGGGTTAGAAAGAACGGACGAGGACAAAGAGACAAAACAAGTAGCAAAAACATTCACTTAGTCCTGTAGTTCGTAGAAAGCACAGCAATATTTTAACCGTTTCGGGATAAGACAGTAACGTCCACGTTTGACGATTGTCTCATGCGACGGAGGTCGCTCGCTGAACTTGAATGCAGCATTACGTGAGCGTTTCTGTTCACAATGCTGTGGACACTGCCAAAGATTATGGCTGATGGTTTCACCTTCACTGCTCAGGTCTTAGGCTGTAGTGTAAGCCATTCTTATACGAAAGGCATCGGCATTCGTGAACGCCACGACTACGCGTAGTCTACATAATCGGGTCGGGCCTCTTCGAGACAGCCTTGATGCTACCAAGAGACCTAACTCTTTGTCCGGGGAATGTAGCCGCGTATTTGTTAACTTATACTCGTTCCAATCAGTTCAGTCCGATAATATTGATAGCTTCGCACAATAGAAATGCGTTGCAGCCAGGCATTATCAAGGTACAGCGGCAGGCGCAGATGGGGCAGCTACGCAGTCCAACGTTAGGTTTGTCAAGTGGATCACTGCTGTAGACCTTGCACGTATTGACCCGAGAGCATCAAATACCCCATTGAGTGAAACGGCTGGCGTTTATAACAGTGAAACGGCACCCAAATTGCCCATGGCTGCTGCGCCACATCACGTGCGCGCCTCGACAGAAGAGAGCAAGCGAAAAGGAAAGCTGCTGCCGCACTTAGCTAGAACCACCTAGACTAGGAGAAGGCCTCCGCACTTGCCCGCACCTATCCTCTGACGTCACCCCACTCTGCCCTAGCCGTTCCACTGCGCGTGGTGTCGCCCTTGAGCACCAGATGGCGCTAGGTGCTACGCGACGCATGTGACGCACATCTTTTGCCATCGAAACACCGCAGCAGAACGTCGCTTTGGTTGGCACGCCGCGATGCAGCTTTCGGGGGTCGGGCACCGGGCCTTCACCAAGTGCTTGCGAAAGCACGGAAGAAAGTCTGGTTCCATCTCACCCGGCAGCGGCACCGCTTAGGCGAGGAGTTTCTCGAAGTGTGGGCCCGTCCTGCCGTGCTTTTAGATGAGTCAGGTGGAAAGCTATCCATTAAGTTATTATGCATGCTCCTAAGGTCACTCGACTCGGCCGTGTGTGCCAGTCGATCTACGGGGTTTTGTTTGGCTGAGTGGAACCCAGAGCTGAAACCGGTGATGGCGCACCCTTGGGTGGTCGCGCTGCTCCGCGGACGGCTTTGGTGCTCTCCGTGGTTGTATGCCTTGGCCTCTTTTGCGTCAAGGCAGTCCGAGGGTCAGTCAGGCTTGAGTCCTGTAAGACCGACATGGCTGTTTGTGTGTTGAGTGCAGTCCCTGAGTTGTGCCGCACCACAACAGCCGCCTTATCCGGGAAGGACCGTTGGCCCGAACCAAAGCCGCCCGCCCAGTCAACCCGGGTTGACGGGGGGAACCGGGGTAATGTATCGAATGATGCTGGGCTGATGAGTACATGTAAGCTCATGGACAAGGCGCCTTCAAAGGTACCAAGTCCTCTTTCCATTTGACAACGGTTCCTCTGTGTACACGTGCGGTCTGTTCGATGTCATGGGCCTATGTTGTGTGCCAAACTGTAGAGGAAACTACGACAACAGGCCAAAGGTCAGGCTGTTTGGGTTCCCAAGTGATACTGAACGAATGAAAAAATGGCAGCGGGCAGTGCGACGGGACGATGTCGACGTTGGAAAACTGAAAGACCCGCTGGTAAGTGTTGTCTCGCTTTTCAATTCGTGCAGTGATGATGTATATAAACAATGTACAATGAAAGTGTATTAGTGCAAACTACGATATTCTATTGCTATATAAATACGTTTTCAAGGGACCATTTATTTACACGTGTAAACCACGTGGGCTCGCCTGCGTTTACGATGGTGTGTGTATATTTATTCGTTGTATGACTCATGGGTGAGTAAAATGCGCTTGTCACAGATCTCGCGCTTAGATTTGTAAGTGTATGTCACAGTTTTGCAGGCGTCAAAGTGTGTTCATAATATGACGGCGCTGGTTGTTTCGCAGGTTTGTGAACGGCATTTGAAGCCCGAGCACATCAAAATACACGGACTACGACGGACGGACCATCGAGGTTCAAATGAAGCTCACCCGGCTTACGCCTGATGCCATTCCAGCAATCCTTCCCGACTGCCCGCAATATATTTCGGATTCTCGCCAGTCGAGAGAACACTCTGATGCAAAACGAACTCGTGTAGAGTGCGAACAGCTTCATAGGTCCTTAAAGCAGTCAGTTTAAACGCATGAGAACGAGGAACGTGAAAACAAAATTAACATCCTCCAAGACATCAGTTCACGCCTGCACAAGCTAGGAGAGAAAAGGTTTTGGACAGCGGTACCTTGCGGCAGCTGCATTATCTTTGCTCACATCGGAATGACAACAGATGCTCCCGAGATTTTGGTGTCAGTGACTGTGTCGTCGGATATGTCTGCGCTGCGTGTGTTTTGGAGAGGTGCTCGTCTTACATCTGACAAGTGTTTTGAGATCCGGGATCATATCCGCGATTTCCACGTGCTTGTTCAGCTCTTGGCTGATGTCGAGGACCACTGCGCTAAAGGACCACTGCGCTTTCCTTTGTCCACAAGTGGACAAAGGAAAGGCGGCACTGAAATTGGTTATCTCACTTCTTGATGACATTTCAAGTGGAGACCTGGAGGACGAAAAGGTGGGCGCTGTGATGTTTCTCAAAGAGCAGTGTCATCTCCTCATGAAGAGGAACAATGCTGTTCGGTACACTGCAGAACTTTTGCTGTCGTTTAGCATTTTGTACACTATTGACTGCATGGCTACGAGTTTTGAGGAGCAGTGGAAAGTTGGTGTCTGGTGAGCAATCAAGCCTGTCTGGTGAGCATGATGTTAGTCCTTTAAAGGAGCAAAATGAAAGGGCTTTCTAAGATATATGAAAAGGAGGGCAAGTCTGCTGAAAGCTCATGAAAGAAATGAAAAATAAGTCGTAGATGAAATACACTTACAGCAGTTCTTTGAATACAAGGGTGGCAGCATAACAGGGGCTGCTGCGAACTGTTCTGAACCTGCTAAGACAGTGCATGTATTTATAGTGCAGTCTCTCCTGTCGCCGTTCAAAGACGATGCACACATCCTTCCAGTGTCAAAAATTACTGCGGAGGAACAGTATGAAAATGTAAAAAAAAGTAGTATTGAGACTTGAAGAAGTGAACCTTCACATCGTTGCGCTCATCACAGACAATAATTCCATTAACCGGAGAGTAATGACTATGTTCAGTGAGGCCCACGAGTTCGAAATTATTTACCCCCATCCAGCTAATCCGCAGCAGCCACTCTTTCATATTGTTGACTCTGTGTATTTGCTTAAATGTATCAGAAACAATTGGCTAATCCAAAAAATTCTGACAAATGTCTATATCACCCACCTTTTCCCTGTGGAACCACATAAAGTAAGAAAATGGAGGGTGTTTCATTCACATCACTCAGAAATCTTCGTGTGGCTGAACAAACTAATACTGTCAAAGTGGCCTTTGGGCTAATGTATGAAGCATTAAATCCCACAAATACTGAGAGGCAGAATGTGAAACTTGCTATGCAAATTTTTAACTCTTTTGTTTCATCTGATTTGAGGATAAGAGGCGAAACCCTGCATCTGACGCTTGGAGATGCTACTGCAGATTTCATTGTCCTAATTGTGCGATGGTGGAGCATCGTCAACGTCAAGAGGACACAGAGTGAGAGATGTGTGGCAAGAGCCAGTACGTGAAATCGATGGTGAGCAGGTGCAGTTCCTCGACACATTTGTTACCTGGCTCGACGACTGGAAAAGTAGGTGTGTGCATACAGGTGCGTTGACAAAGGAGACCCACTCAGCTCTCCGGCTTTCCCCATACTCCTTCATCGAGGCGTCAAGATATCGTTTGGAGGAGCTCGGTTTTAGGTACGTTCTCCTTGGAAAATTTCAAACCGATCCCCTCGAAGACTGGTTTGGAAATTACCGGAAGCTGTGTGGGTCCCACTACAATGTGTCGATCACACAGGCATTTGAAGCTGAGACAAAGATCCGCCTCCAGAACACACTGATCTTGCCAGATATGCCAGCACTTGCAAAGAGACGTGTGCTGAAATGCTGATTGACAAATTTAAGATAAAGCTAAGAAGCTGTGACCTGAATAAGACCCGGAAAGACATACCGGCATTGGTGTACGTCGCTGGCTACTCTGCCTATGCTGCTTTGAAGCACCAGCCTTGCAATGACTGCTGTGATTTATTCACAATTACTGAGAGAGTGCTTGAACGCAGTTAGCATGCGCTGATTGATGATATGAGCAGGGGTGGCTCGAAATTGCCACAGCCGTGTGTGGTTCATGTGGTGCTGTGCACCAAGATTTTGCTAGAACATATTACAGGCAAAGAATATGAGAATATGTTTCATGCAGAGAGTAATCAGAGAGCTGCACTTGTAAGTGTGATGAAGTATTTGCTCTGTGACAGTGAAGACTTTGACACTTGTGCAACTGGTCACAGTCAAGAGTCAATGTTAGGGAACATCCTTAATCCAGCAGTAAACACTCTGCTGAAGAATTACGCAGCCTTCAAAAACGACAAGGTAAACAAAGAAAAGAATAATGGGGGAAAAAGAGAAAGTTGATTACCTTCAAGTGAAAACGATGTGTGCTCTTTTCGCGAATGTGTATGCTACAATACATACAATATATGAACTGTATGTTATGCTTTCCTGACTTCTCTAGAATTTTTTTGAATTATTCAGCATTGTGAAGTTCAGCAGATTTTTTTTATTAAGCTAGTGAGGTTCACGTACTTCATATTTTATTGATGTGAGGGTTGTGTGTTCGAATTTCATTCTGTGATAGTGGAAACAAATGCCAAATAAAATGTGTGATATGAATTGCATAGCTGTCTGTGACAGACTGAAAAAAGAAAGATGTTTTTCCGGCGCCTCGCATTTCTAGACCCAAGTTCTGTAGTGCATCTTGTTTTATGGGGGCCATTGTCAGCTTTGCTGGAAATGCCGAAGTTGACGTGGAAAAAACTTGTCTTAGTTCCTTAAATCACGCCAATGCTAAATTTATACTGGATGCAAATACATTCCGGAGGTATACCCTCGAACATGCTGCAGTATTGTGCTTTTTTATTTATTTTGATGTCACTTCAAGTGGAGATGGACGGGCTGAGCGTGGTGAGGTCACGGGAGGAGTGCCAAGGCCTTCTCCTAGTCTAGATGGTGTTGACTCAGCGCGCCAAGTGCTACATGACGGGGGAGGGCATCGCCGTGACGCCACATCACCCTCGCTCTCGGGAGGCCTCGGTTATATGCGCACTCCTTGCCCACGCAAGCGCTCGCCTGCATTCTAACTTGACTTTGGTTATCGCAATAAAGAAATGAATGTACAAAGAAAACGCAGTATATTCGAAGGGGAAAACGTCGGTGGTTGTGGGACTAGAGCCTACGACCCCAGGCCCAGAAGCTGAGTGTCTTGCCCAGTGGGCTAAACCAGTGCCTTCTGAGTGACAGGCCTGTGCACTCTGCTTTATGATGTCATGGCACTTGGACCAAGATTTCCATTGCCAAGCCCGGCATGACGAAAGCGGTGACATCAATATTGCCGCGACTATCTCTCGAGCATCCCCGTAGATTCAATGGAAGTTGGGCAAGGTAGCGTGACGTCCCAAATCAAAGCGCACCGGCCTGCTGCTATCTAGTAGGCATTGGCCAAGCATCTCAGCACGCTTGCTGGCCCGCGAGGAGTTTATAACTCGTAGAAATGCTCAGCGCATTCAATTTGACCTTCATGCTTTCGCATTCACACCTCATAAGCAGAGCTTAAGTGTACTGAAATTTTTCTAATACATAACCTGCAGCATAAAAAAGTGGCCTAATAAAGAATCGAGCTTGTGCGTTGTGGAACATGGTTTGAAATTAAAAATAGGAATTGTAATTCTTGTGTGAGAGCCAAGCAAATTATGGGTTTAAAATGTTCGAGGCTGATACGCTTTAGTATCGGCATATTCATCTCCATAGCTGTTAAGCAGCATTTGTTCCACCGCTGATATGCATTTAAATGTTTTTACCGGGCTGATGAAAGGTGGTTTCGCTATTTTAGGTTACCCTATTTTTGGAATCAGCGCAAGAAACCAGTTAAGCACTAACAGAAAACCGCGATTAGGTCCCATACAAACCTAAATGCTTTAAAAATGATTTCATTCTTTAAGGCCATCTAGCTGACAAAAGCTTGAGTGGAAATTAAATTCAGATATACAGATCGGATAACTTTTCCAGTCACGAGGCGCCGCGATCTGGCATTGCTAATCGCACAGCTTCGCAAGAATAGGAGGAGTCTCTGTGTTTTTCTTATTAAGTGAATCAGGGGGATCAAGCTGGGTCGCTTCCAGTAGTTCCTCCGTTTATGATTTCAACGCATTGCTTGAGTACGTAGAAGGCAACGTAATTTTCAGGCGGAAGCTAGAATAATTTCATTCGCCTTTCCAAGAAGAAAACAGATTATTCTAGGGTATCCACTTACAAAGTACTTTAACGTTAACCGTGCGACACGACTTCCGCTCTGCTTTATCTTTTCGTATTCTCGTTTCGTAGCTGAGGCTAACCGTGCTAGTTTTCATCACCACATGTATTATTGCAAATTGTTTAGACTCGTGTAAGCTACGTTACTGCCCGTTGGCAAAATGTATTGCGAAAAAGCGCCAGCGTGAAGCACCTTTAGATTCCAGGACTTCGATGATGACGAAGGGGTTTGCTTTCTCAGGCCACGGGGATCCACCTACTGGAAACACCCTAAATGTCGCACCCAGAGGAACTGTAGGCTACTCCAACACTATGACTACAGAAGTTCATTCAGCGTTCAGCTGCTAGAAAGTGAGAGAAGAACTATTTATTTCGAAAGCAGAGTTTTCGTGCTGGCTTGCTAACATGCTGCTTGGCATAGCCAGAGAGAAGCAGATCTGGCAGCCTAGCAGCCATCGTCATCTTCCTCGGCCGCCTTACATATATGACACGCTCAGGCGCGTGTGTCTCGTGCCACAACCTAATAATAATAATAATAATAATAATAATAATAATAATAATAATAATAATAATAATAATAATAATAATAATAATAATAATAATAATAATAATAATAATAATAATAATAAATAATAATAAAGCTTCTTCTGCTCCTGCCATCGGTCCAAACGGTTCTCTTGTCTGTCGCTCGCTGGCTCAGACATTGCTGTAGTAGACCTAACTTCGGTTCTTATGACGTGGTGACCCGGAAATAATGTAGCGTGTTTCTGCCGGCTTCAGCTTCCGGGAGAAAAACTCGAGGGGAGACCAGGAGCTGCGCTGGAACTGTTGTAAAACGTCGCCGACAGCCGAATTAGATGCATCGATGATAAGACGCATTGGTGCAAGATTAAGGGGTAGCACCAGCATGTTGGCCTCTGCTAATGCGTTTTCGGCAATTTAGAAGGACTCTTCGGCGTCGTGCGTCCAGGACAGTGGAGCTGACGGAGCTGTACTGGTCTGCAGAAACTCGGTCAGTGGGATAATAATTCGGGCGATGCGGGAAGAAAGGGGCGGTGGAAGGTGAGGAGCCTAAGGAACTCACGGAGCTATCCCAGTGACGTTGAGCGAGGGAAATCGTGCAAGGCATGAACTCGGGCTGACATTCCAGGACACAGTCATAGCACGCGTAAGATGTCAGAAATTTCTAGGTGTGTGATTTGAAGAAAGTATGTCGTGGAATACACACCTGAACAAACTATCCTCAGAACTAAGCAGAACAGTTGGTCTATTATTCAAATTATCAGATCTAATTCATCTGCACTTAAAGAAAGCGATGTATTATACCCACTTCTACTCCCGTTTATCCTACTGCACACTTGTTTGGGGTACCACAACGACTACGAATTATAACAAACTGGAGGTATTGCAGAAGAAAGTGCTAAGGATTATTGAAAATTCTCATTGTGAACGCAAAGGTCTACCAACTAATCCTTTATTTATTAAACACAATTTGCTCCAAGCGAGTAAAATATATTACTACAAACTCCTGCTGCACATACATAAAAATGGCACTGTTACATTCAGCACACAACGTCAGCTCGTTATGCACTGCGTAACGAACGGATAACAACACCACGAACACGTACACATTTTGGAAGGGCTGTCCTCGTTTATCAAATACCAGCACTAATAAAGGGTGTGAATTCACAAATAAATTTCAGCTTGAAACTCTATAAATTCAAGTCGTAAATAAGACGTTTTTGGTTGAATGAGTGAAGAACCCTTTAACACAACTGCATATTTATTTTTTCATGTTCTATGTTTTAGTTGTATGTTCGTAGTTGCCATATCTGTATCTGATTTTATCTTGAATTGTATAGTATTTCCACTATTTCAATATACTCTGTTATATAATGTCTTTCAAATTGCTCTTTTGTAAATGTATCACTTTACTTGCAGCCTGTATGGTCCCCAGGCCCCTCAAGTTGTCTATGACAACTTTTTTGCCTGGAGGACCCCCAATATTGTGTTGGAGATAAACTGAACAGAACAGAACTGAACTTTCTTTTCAGACGGTCCGATTACTTCGGGTGTCAGGCAGTTTCCGAAGAACTCAATATCGTGGACACCAAAGACACATTTTGCGGGGCCATAGCAATCATTTTGCACAAGTGATCGCTATGTTGCTCAGGGGGCAGTCATGGAGCTATTCAAAGACGAGAGGCAGTGCCCGGGTGGACCTCGTTAATAAACTATGGAAATTCTGAGCAGCGTTTGTAAGCCCAACGGGCATGCGGACAAACTCGAAAAGCCCGAATGGTGTCGCAATTGCAGTGTTTCGGATATCCGCTGGTTCGACTGGGATGTGATGGTCGGCCTTCAATCAATCTCTCTTGCTTAATGTTGCCGTTCGAGCTAGGTTGGCTGCGAAGTCATGAATGCGATGGTGTGGATAGTGATCAGGGATGGTGTGCGCATTGAGCGTAGGGTAGTCGTCACATGGGCGCCCATCTCCTGGGTCGCGCTTTAGCCCTATTCGGAGAGCTGAAGACCAACTGCTCGATCAAGGACGGATGATACTAAGTTGTAGCACGGGGTCGAACTCTGTCTTTGCTATGACAAGGTAGTCACCAGCGAGGGGCCTGTGCTGACAGGATGCGTTACATTATGACGTACTGGCAGCTCCAGATTGTAAGGTTTCGTGATGGTTTGGATGTGTGACAGAATTCAGGCGAACGTAGATGATGGTATCTGTAGTTTTAGTGGTTAATGTCATAAGCGCGAGAATGCATTCTGTAGACACCTGAGTTGTCATGTCCACGAGCCGACGAGCTCGGAATTCAACACTAATGTCAAAGCAGGTCAGAAAATCGGTGCCCAGTATGCTCATACGTACGTCTGCAACAATGTACACCCATCGCAAGGTGCCTTGGAGACTCAAGTCGATGGTAAGCGAACGCTTTGGCGTATGTTTTGATAGATGAGCTCTTGGTGGCTTCAAGGGGCGCGGCATTTTTTTGCAAGCTAAAGTCTGGTCGCGCGGGCGGAACGGCGCTGACATGAGCACCTGTGTTCACGAGAAATCGTAGTCTGGCAATCCTGTCAGTGACGTCGAAAAGGCGGCTTGTCGTACTGCAGTACTCACCGGCCACCATCAGTGACTCGGCGGCATGTTACCCTGCCAGCTGCAAAGGGAATGGCACTGACGTGCGTTGACACCGCATTCGTTGATATGAGCAATACGCACAGCGACAAGGACCAGAAGGGGAGCTGGACCGAGAAAGAAATCTGGAGCGGCAATCGTGGCGATGACCATAGTGCAGTAATCGTCTCAGCAAGTTCGTTAATAATTTGCTCAAGGCTAGACTGCCGTTCCTCGAGGGGCGACAGCGGGACGGTCGTTGTTGCCACAGAACCTCTTGTTGAATAGTGAGCAATGCGATCGGCCAGCTTTACAAGATTGTTAAGAGACACGTCTTCTGGTGTGGTAGCGAAGGCGACCACCAGCTTCTGCGGCAGGCGCAGAAAAAGCAGTTCACGCAGCAGCGAGCTGTTTGCGTCCCGCCTACAGTCATTCAGAAGCCCCGGCATACGACGCAGAAGTTCCGACGGTCGACGGTCGCTGAGCTCCTCGTCGTTGAGAAGCTGCTGGAGGCTTCTGCGCATAGAAGCAAACTTGTGTCGCAGTACAATCGTATTGAAATGGTCATATGAGGTGGGGCTGAAGGGTGCGTTCACGTCTTGGAGCTCCTCAACCACCTCGGTACATAGTGACGAGACAGCGTGAAAAAAACTCTGGCGCAGCGAGGTATTGCGCCGAAGCTCGAAGATGGCCTTCACCTGAGGAAGGCAGGATGCTGAATTTTGCGGCCAAAAGTACGGCAGGTGAATCTGCATCGCAGCAAGGCCCTCTGCGCTAGTCGTCGGTCTCTCGTTCGTGGTCTCGTCCTTGACGTCGGGCTTGCTTTACCATCCGCGTACCAGACGAGCAGTGATACAGCAACGCCAAAGAAGCAGCCTTTGATGCCCGGCTCACTTTTCTTGGGCTGAAGATCTTCCTCTCCTTGTGCTAGGCGTGCGCTCCTCTTTCAAGGAAGACCTCGGTTGCACTGTTGGGGATCTGGTATATGTAACAACGTTGCTGTCGCCCAGGGAATTTTCCGCACCAGCTACAGGCTATGAAGCAATAGCTAGGATAATATTTGAGATAAATTTCCTAAGAACGGGGCTGTATGCATTTTGTTTGCGTTTCTCCGTTGCGGAGGAGCACGATCCCTATCGTCCTCACTTCGCAATGTTTTCAGCATCAGAGTGCACAAACGACTGAGTGTATAGAGATAAAAAATTTCATTAAGAACTTTTACGGCATTCTTCAGCGCAGTTTCTGCAGACATCTGTTGTGGACAGACCGCTCGTACCAGCAATGAAAAATAATTCAACCAAAAGTAACCAAATAGATCTTTCCCTGTGCGTGTGAGTGCATGCGCGTTGGAGGTCTCTTATACAAAATTTAGGGAAATGCATGTTAACCCAAGTGCAATGCATGGTGCACGCAGATAAGAAGGGTAATAAGATCCTGTTGGCATTGTATTTAACCACCCTCTTTATATCAATTCCGCCAGAGTTCCCTTTTGCGAAGTTCTGAGTCAATGTTAACACTACCTCCCCCTACCTCCCCCTAAAATAAACTATTCCGAAGAATGATGTCAATCCCGAGCAGATAATACAAGAAAGACAACTAAATTTCATAAGCGATTCCTAACGCTCTTTATAAATCGTAAGGGTGCGTTTTGCCACACCCCGAAATCTACAGGAGACTTTTGCCAGCACTTAGCTGCATTGACTGGGACTCCTTCTCTTTAATGCAGGCCATTAAAACATCTTTTCTACCAGTGTGGGATAACGAGGATGAGAACAGAAGAAAAAAGCATTATTAGAGCTGCTGTGTCTCGTCAGAAAACAAATATTCTGGTAGGTGGGTCCTGCGATGATTAAAAGAGAGGAATCGAACTCGACGACGATCTCATTAGTAGCCCTATGGTTGTGCCCGTGACCCTGCACAGAGCCGACTTCGATGATGAACTGGGACGTCGTGTGAAGCATATTATTTATTTAACCAATTCGCGTTGTTTTTATCATTTGTTTCGCCTTCTACACGTCGCTGAGGAAGCTGGCAGATCATAACGGTAGCAATGCGTAGCCCGCGAATGTAGGAAACAGGACAGAGAGGACTAAATGCTTGTCTTTACTCTTCTCTGTCCTTGTTCCTACCTTCGCGCACTGTGCAATACCGCTGTTATATGGTACGACCAACTCGCCCTACCCTAATACGCTGGTAGAGAAGCTTGTGACATGAATGTTGTTCAAGGGCTGTAGCTGAATAACACGGCGAAAAGCCGAAGCTGTAAATAACCTGTTTATTTTACCATGTAGCGGTGAACAGAGTGAATAAGTGGGCTGTGGCAGCGAATGGCAAACCGTCCTTCATTCCTCTCAACCGTGGTGTCTGTATAGGTCAAACAGTGTCTGCTATGGGAACACCGATCCCTGTTGTAAGAGGTGGCTGTTTACTTTCAGGAAGCTTTGCTGCCTTAGCGTTATCAAAATAAGCCTTGCGTGAATTCGGGAGGTTACACAGTTCGTTGCTTAGGCGTAGAAATAAGACCTATGCGTATAGATGACGATGGAAAGCCGCGATTAGTGGAACCATCGTTGGTAGACGACACCTAAACTGGTAGTAAAGAACGTAAACTGTGAATTTTTTTAACGGAACTGTAATAGAGCTGAGGCTCAGAAAAATCCTCCACAGATGTATGCCAGCCTGAGGGACTGCCACATCCAAGACAGCAAAGCAACTTGGGCGAGTTATCCCCAACATCGGAAATACTAGGGATCTATTTGCTGGGTGTGCTTCGTGACTGCTTTTAGAGACTCTTGTTGCTTTATGGAGAGACGGATTGGATAATCAGGAGCGCAGTAACTGTCTCCTCTCGCAGGCTTGGTTGCACCACCGCGCAGTCAGCTTTCACCACGGCAGCCGTACAAACTCCTTTCTGACCTCAAGCGTGGAGCCGTTGAAAAGGAACGCGACAAACACTAAGGATTTCGATATAAACAAATCTCGCATATTAGTTGTCGTCTACTTAAATAAGCCATATGTAACGCAACAATTATTTTGTAATTCCCGCGTTACGGGGCAGCGGAAACGTGAGGTCGTCCAAGTGGGAGGCTGCCCTACGCAGTCCCGATTTTGAAGCCCAACTATGGGCAGCCCAACGGGCCCGCGACCTGGTGGAGAGGCGAGGCCTTTATGTCCCGACGCACGAGCGGCCCGCTACGTGCCAATGCATGTTCCGATGGATCTCAGTAATGCTTTCCATTCCATTTCCTGATAAAACATTTCGAAGAAAAAGATGGGACTCTAGAAATCCTTTGATTATAATTTGATCATGTGCAAGCCACCGCGGAAGAAAGGCTGTGGAACTCGCCTATAATCTTCGCTGTAAAAATAAAAGTAAGGCGTACCAAGGCCTCTCTACACCGTGTTGTAACTCAATTTTGCTCTCGTAGTTGCACTTCAGAAGTAAATGGCAGGACCACAAAAGAAGTGGACAACTAACTAGCAACATCGATAACTAACAAATTCGCTTATAGTCGCTGTATACAACATACACACGAATCGGCCGGCGAGCCCCTTGCGTACAAGGTCCACAATTTTGCGCAATTGCGCCTACGAAATGCAAAGACAAGGCGCAAATTGCGAACGTGCTTAAGCTAGTTCGAGCCCGAATCCAAACGGTGCACTGCCCTGCCGAGGACACTCCAGTCTGCAGGGCCATTTTTTTTTCAAGCTATATGTGTTTATCTATAACGGTTGCAAGTTGTATAGCAAAGTTTCGTTAAACAACTTAAAGACCGTGCAATGACCAGGAAAAAAAATGGCAGGTGTAACTTTAATAGACCAGAAGAGAGCGGCGTGTATCAGGGAGCGAACGGGTGTGAACGACATTCTAGTTGACAATAGGAAGAAAAAAAAGATTAATCAGTGCATGTCGCGTATAGCGTAGGGCAGATAACTGCCGTTGTATTAATACTGCAGATTGGTTTCCAAGGCATGGGAAAGGCAGTCGGAGACGACAAAGAATCGGGCGGTGGGACAAAATTAGGAAATTTGCAAGCGCAACTTCGAATCAACTAGCGCAACAGAGCGGTGATTGTAGATCACTGGGATAGGCTGGTGCTGTCGATGATGATGACGAACTTCCATTGCTCAAAGGATTTGCCGCACATCGCAACATTACAGATGATCTACATTCAGAGCCTATCGTGCAGCTTGGGAGTCGTACTTACAAAATCGCGCACGGTCACAAGAGAAATCTTAAACTTTGCCTACGATTAACGCTCATCTAAAGTTATCGGCAAGCAATAGTGGTGTGAAAAAAATTGTACAGCGGTGCTCGAACGTGTGGTACCGATGTTCCCACGCCCAGTTCCCGGGCGTCCCATCCCAATCGCTTCATCACTTTTCGCGTTGCTTGCAAAATTTCTCTTAGTCGGCGCAGACACCGAGATTGGGCGTAACCTAATACCAGAAGCACACGCGCTTTCATGTCACTTGCCTGCAGTCGGCGTTGTTTACTCCTGGTCGTACGGTTATCGCGTCCGATGCGGCGGATGCGCGAACGGGGTAATTAAGAGTGTGAATTTAATTTTAGTTTTGCCGTTGGTGTCGCTCACTTACTAAGATATGCAAAGATATTCACTGCGAATTCTGCGTTTTACGAGCTTGCCGCACTCGCAGTCAAAAAACACTCCTCCGGTGGAAAGAATTCGGCCTTCGACTGTAGACATGCCCCGATGCGGCGCCGTTCGTTAATGCGTCCGTGTTTCACCAAACCCTGCGCGGCTGAGTGACGCACGAGTTCCTGCCGTTCTGGGCATATTAATTAGCGCTAACACATGCGAGCCGCTGAGGTGAACGCCCTCCTGCAGCACCTCGTGCGTTTCGGCTGGGCTCGTTTCGTTCTCATTCAGGGAAGTTGATGGTAAGCGAGAATAAAAAAAAACGAATGTCACGTTTGCCCGAAGGCGAACCATTGAAAGCAATAGCAAGCTCCACCATTGAAGGCAACTCGGAACGCTGGGGGAACGATAAGGAGCGTGAACATCGTTGTAGATGTTTCCACCCCATAGGTGAACCCAGTCAGACCCTAAGAAACCCACCGCCGTGCGTTAGCGCCTAAAGAAAGGATTATTGCTTTAATGACGGCACGCACAACTACCCGAAACGAAAAAATTTGCACTTTCTATCCAAATGTGCAAAACAAGCGGAGAATGACGAGAATCAACGAAAATTAAACGCAAAATATCTAGCGGCAACTTTTTTCAGCAACAGCAGGCGAAAGTCCAGGCGCAAAACTGGGAAGTGGGCTTCAGGGCACAACCACGGCGGCTTCGTTTGTAATTTGTACAGTCAGATCTCGCCGTTTGTGAACCAAAGGCGCAAATTTCATTTCATCCACACCACGTGCGTGACAGCCCTGTAGCCGGATGCTTTCAATTTGTCTCTCTCCTCTGAACGTGCTTTCAAAATATTAATAATAATAATAAGAAGAATAAAGTCATTATTGCGCTGCGGAACCACCTTTACCTTGTGCTGCCTCCCGGCTCTCAAACGGCAAGTAAAGGTTGCTGTCTGTCGGTCACTGCTGACCGATGATATTTAGCCAGAAACATTGCACCCGGTACTGAAACTGAGACAACTGTTTTACAGTATACTGCCCTCGAGTAGCATTCGTCCGGGGCGGGTTAGATATATTTCGCTTGGCGTTACCGTTCTAATCACAGCAGTGAGCGCACCGCGGTGCGTTATTTCATACAACTACTGCGTGCAACGTTGATTTGATCAGTGGATAGCCAGAACGCTGCCCTGGCTGCCGCGTCCACTTGGCTTCGTCGTTTTTGCAGCCACACGCATTGCCCGTCTCTGAAGACCTTCGAGCCCAGCACGTAGACGCCGCGCATGCGCTTTCGCACCGCGACAGCACGACGACAACGGTGATGCCACGCCTTAAGCATCCGTTCAATTGCGATGACCACAAAATTAGGACGAGCAAGGTGTTGTCACATTGCTCGGCAGATGGCTGGCCGAGTGTTGCGACTTCAGTAATACTGGTAGAGCCCTAAATTATTTACCTATTTATGTTTCTTGGCAGCGCTTATCACGTGAATTGATCAAATAAATTTTCTTTAGAAAACCTCCGTGCAGGATTCGCTAATAGCTTTAGAATGTCTCTATATTCTTCGAGACTTGAAAATGAAATGACAGCAGCATTTACGGGAAGCGGGTTTCTTTTTCGTTTACCATTGCCTGTTTTCACAAAGCTGGGGTGCGTGTTATCTATTGTAAGCAACAGTTTCGTATGAAGTATGAATTCCAACAAACAGAATCGGGCTACAATCCGATCCAATAAAGACAACAATGTCAAACGAACGTACGTATTCATCTTGTGCGCACTTGTGGAGACTCTGAAAACCCCATATGAGTTTTTGGAGTCGGTTTCGAAAAAGAGGTGCTCAGAGGCACGACTGAACTAAAAGCGCAAAAAGAGGACTTTGACTCGAGAGAAGAGAAAGAATACGGAAGTGTATCGCCTTGTTGTATTGTATCCAAATTCTGTTTTCTGCCCTGTTAGCTTATTTGTGTCCGACCAACTACAGTCCGAACCAGCACGTTCGTGAAAGGCCACTGCAGCTGAAAGTCGGTGCCATGCAAACAAAGAGTGATATTTTACGGTTCGGCCTCAAGCTACGCGCAAGGGCTGCGTAGTAATGAAATATAGTTATAGCTTCAATTCATAGCAATTAGCCACGGCAAAAAAATTAACTAAACGTCATTGATCACAATTGTCAAGGACAGTGATCTCAAATGAAATACACTGGAATTCTGTAGATGACGGCTTAAGCACGCAACTTTCAGAATACGCAAGCCAACGTTCACTCTTGCCCAAGCAAGTCAGAAGAAAAAATGACTCCGATCGCAATGGATTAGACAAATGGGACAACGAAGAACAAGGACGCTTAGGCTCGAGTAGACGAGTATACATGCGGGAATTCCATGAGTCACAAGAACAGGTCTGTACTGCACAACGAGGTTTCAAGGTGCCAGAGTAACGAACGTTTTGTAGAACGACGCTTAGAACTACTCAGTCCTAAGAGGACAATTCGAAACAATTAAAGTGGTGAATGCTTACGAGACAGAACTTGCGACGATTTCAAAGACGCCTCGTTAGGCTCAGTCGATGTTTTTCATTACGCACTATGAGTTGTAAACACTCGTTTAGGGAACGTTCTAGCCGAACAATTTTCAATAAATAGGTGGTTGCTCACTCGCTGGCGTCGAACGCTGAGACTGGCATACGGTATGTGCTGCATCTATGTATAACGAACCGGCCTAAAAATCCATCTGAACTGCGCCTACCAATTTGCTGGTGACTGATTGCGTCCCCTACATAAATCCGAAATAGAACAACAAACGGTACCTAAATGCCATCACTGCAGCAAATATCACCCTTCAAGCGCATAATTGCTTTAATCAAGCAAAATCAATGCCTGTGGCGGATAGCAAAATTCGAATACTCGATCTAAATCTACTACTACTATCTTACTACTTACTACCAGGAAAAATCAAAACGCTTATTTGAATAATTCACATAATTGCGCTAACATACTTTTGCACAAACGATATGCATGAAATCTATATTTTATATGGTATACCTCTTGACTGTGAAACGACATCTGCAGTGCTGTTGTGTTTGAATTGTAAATGCTCCATTTCTATTGTACTTATTATAATTGTTATTTTCCTGTGTGTCTCTAACCTTGTACCTTATGATTGTATACTAAACCTTCCCCTACGTAATGCCCTCTGGGCCTTTAGTGTATTAAAATAAATAAAATAAAAGACACGATGTTTTATGGGACATATCTTAATCTAAGAATTGTAGCTAAAAGAAATTGGCAAAGCGTATTAACGTAAAACGACTTCTCTGAACTGCACCAGTTTCTAGACATTATTTTGAAAGTGTGCGAGAAATACGCATCGTGCCCTGAGTGGCGCATGCGAGTGGCGAAGACGTAAGAGGTGTCCACCCGCACATTCTACTGTGTCTAATTTTTACTGACAAGACGTACGTTGCAGGAAACAGTCAGACTAAAGCGCTATTTGCTGCTGAAGAGCCCTCTGCCTAATGTAAATCCATCTATTTTTGTGGAATATAGCAGCGGCGGTGTATTTATATCTGGCGGTTGCACAGTACATCATCGACTCGTTTTCAGCGGAGCGAACTGCTCGCAGTTTGCCGCCTTTGCACCCCGAGTGCCTCAAACCATTTCGCGAGCACCAACATTGATCATCCTTCAATTAACCGTTAAGCAGATCTCGTGCCCAAGTCCTACTTTTCCGTGACACGCCTTCATTGCGAACGACAGCCGTTCTTCTCCTGAACCTAAACGAGCCTCTACTAACGCGGTAGTGCTGCAGCAACGCGCTGGGTACCAGAGGCTTATGACTTGCTGGAAAATCGACCCTGAATGGTCAATGAACTCTTACGGCCTGGAAAGCGGCTTCGGTTAATCTCCGTGTCTGGCGCACTTATTAACGGGCAGAATTCGTAATAAACATCCGCGTTCTCGTGACGATGGTGAAGGGCGACCGCGGCCGCTTTCCTCTCAGGGTAGCGCACGAGCTCACCTTGGAACTCGCTGTCGTTGACGTCTCCACATCCATAAAACACTCGCAGTGCTCCTTGGTGCACGTGAGATATTTTCAATGTCTTCGTTTCTGTTGATGTGTTGACAATGACGGTCGTGACAGCAATTAGTTTCAGGTCACGCACCAGCCAGCCGACCGCGAGAGCGAAGGAAACGAAATGTTTCAGGTATGATGCACACAGCATTAAAGACCGAACTAATTACTTAATGAATATACATTTTCGTAGTTACAAGTTTTGTTGCCCTATAATTGCATTCGTAATCACTGGTAATCTGTTGACTGGAATAAATGGCCGATTTGTGTATTTATTCGCTTGCATGGTAATTTCCTTGTTGCAGCTTTCAAGCATTGTCGGTTGTATTGCGGCTTTGGTTAGTTTGTTTAAGTTACTTCCATCGACAATCGTCCACTTTCAGAACTAAAAGTATGGGCCAATGCTCCGAAAGAACATCCGCGTTGAAGGCCTTACTCGCGCTATTAAGGTTCTTGCGTTCTACGGGGCTTCACGACAGACTCTAAGAATGCCGCCCACTACCGCTCTGAAGTGTACGCGCTTTGTTTCGTGCTTGTCTCCCTTTCTTTCTATCTCCCTCTTCCACTCTGTTTCTCTTTTTATCCCCCTTAACCCTTCCCCCTGCGCAGGGTAGCCAACCGGAACTACCTCCGGTTAACCTCCCTGCCTTTCTCTGCATTATTTTCTCTCTCTCTCTTTCCATTGAGTTTCGCGTTACAGTCATCGAGTATTGGACCTTCGTATGTAGATATGCGTGTAGGAGTTCTATCTTCTGCAAAGACAACATTGATTGATTGATTGATTGATTGAAGTAAAGAGAAAGAGGAAGATGGTCATGAAGTCGTGGGACCCATTTTGGGGAAACCTGGTCGCATTATAGAGAAATTGCAATGAAGATACCCTCGTATATACTTGAATTCGGGTGCGCTGTACAGAAACCTAGGTGGTCGAAAATTTTGCTCGGGACCACCAGTACGGTGTCTCTTAAGCACACGTATGCCGCTTCACGTCGTTAAACCTAGACACTTGATAAATTAATTAAGCAGGTCAACCGATAAGTATTAGCCGAGAAGCGCTCAAAAGGGATTGTTTCTGACCTGAAAAGGCGGGCTAAGTTATTGTTTGCTTCATTAGGTGGGAAGTAAGGAAAATAGTTTACCGCTGTGGAACTGGTTCACCGTGTGCGCTATTCGTTGCAAATGAAATAACGAAGAAAACAGCATTATGTAAGCATTATATGTAAGTATGACTATGCTTATTATACAGAGACACGGGTCCCATACCGATGAGTCATACTGCAGCTCAGGATGCAGGTAAGCGGTTTACAGAAGTAAATTTAATGAGGACCGCGTGAGGAAGAAATTTCTGCGCAAGTACCCTAGAATGCGGCTGTCTTTGGATATCGCATATTGGACATGACGTTTCCATCACACGTTGTTATTTATATGAACTCCAATTTTGCGGTATGATGTGGGAAAGTGGAAAGATTACACAACACCTACATAAGGCAAGTTGTGCTAGTACATGAGATTCTCACATATTTTCATTTGTGCGTCACCAGTTGTGAACGTGGTTTATACATGTATTGGGGCGAAGGGCAGTGACGTTGGCGGTGCTGGTTATATTACAATACGTGAGACGTTTATCATCAAAGAGCCATATTTGTGAGGAAATAGAATTGGGTAAGTTATTTATATATATTGAGAATGACGGCGGACTCAAAACAGAACCCTGAGGAACGCCTGATTCTACTGGGGTCATGTCAGACGTGGGATCATTAGCGGTGGCGAATTTAACTCGAGAAAGAATAAACACGTGAATGCAGTTGGTTGCTGAAGGGTCTGTATTTAACACGCCTAGTTTATGCAACAATAACAAGTGATCAACTTCGTTAAATGCTTCAGAGAAGTCAAGAAATATGTAGTCAGTAGGGGCGCCACAATGAAGACAAATATGTGTGTTGTCAGTAACTGAGAGTACTTGAGCATTACAAGATTAGGATTTGCGAAATCTATGCTGAATTTTAGAAAAGAGTTCGTTGTCTTCAAGAAAGCTGACGAGATGCGTCAAATAACAAGCACCATTATTTTGCAGGGGATAGAAGTTGAAGACATGGGTAGATACTTAAGTGGATCATGAGCTACGCCGCATTTGTGGATTGGTACAATTTTTGCGTTCTTCCAGCAACAAGGTAATGAGGCAGACTCGTATGACTGCGTAAAGATATACTCTAGGATGATGGAGCAATATCCATTGGTCTTTTTGAAAAATTTCGAGGTGGTTCAGTTGGTTTGGTATCTTTTTATACCAACCCAGTAAAAAAATAATAGTATTCCTTGGAACAAAATTTGTACGTAACAGACTGGGTAGCTCAAGATCATGTTTCACTGATAATAACGAGTCGATAAGTGTACTGTTTAAAACGGATAGCAATGGAGATCCCTCTCCTGTATTCTCTGATAGCCTTCAAACGTTCACGTGATTGCTACTGCAATAGAGTTAACGAAAAATGGAGAAGATCACGATAGCTCTAACCTGGTTGACGGCTACTGAGTGTATCTCTACTTGCAGCATTTATTTGCATACAAATCGAAATGTATATCTGCTATTTCTTTGTTTTCTATCTTTTGTTGTTGTATTGTTGTTGTTGTTGTTATTGTGCCAGAACCATGATTTGATTATGAGGCGCTACTCAGTGGGAATCTCTGAAGTAATTCTTGACGAATGGCATCCTTTACCGCGCATCCAATTAACGATCCGCGAGCGTTTGTGCATTTCGTCGCCATCGCGTAATGCGACCTCCGCGGCCTGGATCGAACCCGTGACCTTGTCCTCAGCAGTGCCCCGCAATGTAGCCACAAAGCTGCCACGGCGTGATCAATTTTAATAAGAAGGACCGGGTATTAGCATTCCCTTTACAGACTCCGTAACATATCCTTAAAGCGTTCGTTGGAGGCTGTAACCTTGCCCGCTTCTTGAGCGCGCGTCGAGCGCCTCCGAGAACGTTGCGCAGGCGAACGCATTCATCTCGAACCCACCATGCGGCTCTCCTCACACTCGCTGGCGTTCTTCAATCGTAACACTTTCCGGTCGCCCGCCACGCAGCTTCCATTGCGCAACGAGAGCGAACGAAAGTCGAGTTCGTTCACCGCTGCATGGAAAGGTGTTGCGAAGAATGTGCCATTGACAGCGACTGCAAGACAGGAGTAGCGAAGACGTGTCGAAAAAGAAGAAGGGCGACGAGTGTGCACCTCGGCGGCACGGGTTAAGGACTGGTGTTACGATGCACCCCGACCGCCGCGCCAGACATTCGCAATGCACATCGAAAACGCCTTCGCTGAATCGCGGCTCCGGATGTGGGGAAAGCCACCGGTTTCGACGTGCAGCGGCCACACACCTCGGCATTCGCTACGCAAGGATCGGCGTCAATTGGGTTCGCGTAGTGGGAACACTTGAGTCCCCTACTCGTCTGACTTAGCTCGTTTTCAATTTCTCTTTTATCGTGTTCGTGCGAAACAGAAAGCGATGGTGTGCAGCGAAACGACTCCGTGGAGAGCTCGTTCCGGATTCGCGATATTGCAGTGACGTCGGGATAAGTTGCTTGTGGCGAAGAAGGCAGGGGGTAGTCCGAGCGAAATTTATGTCGAAAAGCGCCAAGCGATATCTTGTGACACCCTACGAAGGCGGTAACTGGCGGCATGCCGGTCCTGTTACGTGGTGGTGTTACTGACGGCCAAGGAAACGTTATTTCTGCGTAGATGTTCATAGACGTTATGAGATATAGAAGAAAGAAAATATTTAAAAATGTATTTTGGGCAGTACTTGTTACTATGTGTTCTTTATTTATATTCCTCTTACGTAAACTAAATAATAATAATAATAACATTTGGGGTTTTACGTGCCAAAACCACTTTCTGATTATGAGGCACGCCGTAGTGGAGGACTCCGGAAATTTTGACCACCTGGGGTTCTTTAACGTGCACCTAAATCTAAGCACACGGGTGTTTTCGCATTTCGTCCCCATCGAAATGCGGCCGCCGTGGCCGGGATTCGAGCCCACGACCTCGTGCTCAGCAGCCCAACACCATAGCCACTGAGCAACCACGGCGGGTATCTTACGTAAACTACGGAGCATGTGGATGCCGAACTATATCCACTTTAATACAAAGAAACCAGCAGCAAGCTCCGAAGGCTGTTATCAGCAGGCACGAGCACAAGCTCATGAGCAACAATCCACAACTAAACATTGAAGACAAAGGCGCAACCGCCATACACAGAAATAAATTAAATGGAATGTTTCGGCAGTCTTTGCTTCGACTAGCAATTAGCTTACCGTACCCATCCAAAAACAGTACTGCAGGTGAGCATGCCTGCTTGACCGCGAAATTCGGGATATTCAATGCTGTGTGCGCATTCACAATGACGGTTGAAGTTCATGACGTGAATGCAACGCAGAACACCGATGTGCGTGAAGGTTAGCGAAAAGATGTACAGAGGCGGCGACTGAGAGGGTTATCGAACTTGGCATTGCAGACACGGGGTGATGTCGACAGGTGCCAGAAAACTGCAACAACATTTTCAAATACCTAGGCTAGAAAATACTGTTTCAAACAACTGTAACCACGAAAAAAAGATGCGCGCCTTTGAAACTTTGCACCTCTTAATTAGCAATCTTATGGATTCAATTTTCTTTTGCCATACATAACCTTTATTAATGTCCCTGCTGTTTTCTTCGATCTGCCAAGATTACCACGTGTCTGCGATACAGTATTTAATAAACTTGTGCTTTATATATTAAAAATTGAAATAATTTCTCGCGGTTTACTTGCCTAAACCATTACATAGTTACGAGGCATGTCGTAGTGGGGCACTTTGGAATACGTTTGACCGCTTAATGCACAATACCATGAGCCTTCTTTCCTTTCGCCGCCATCAAAGTGCGGAAGATGCAGGCGAGCTTCAGTATTACTACATATACGTTCTTCAAATGACAACATTCACTTTGTAGCCAGCGCCTTTATTTGTGGATCTTTCTACCAACAGCACACCTGGCGCCCCACGCTTCCGGGCTTTGCGATGCAATCACGTCGCAGAATGACAGAGAGAAACAACCTTTAAAGATATGCCTGAGTTGGTAACCTAGCTGACCCGCCAGGCATGGTAGTCAAGCTGTTGGGCGATAATTACAGTATACTCAGAGATCATATCAACACACACGAAAAAGCCACATACATTCAGAGACACACATATCCAAAGAAGAGATATATTCGCAAACCTTTGTTTAGGCCTGTTGACCTCAGAAACACCGTCAGCGCGTTCGTGGTGCGTAACGAACTCACGTCATGACCTTCAACATACTGGCCCAAATTACTTTTAATGTTTAAGCATGCTTCGGCGAGTACCCCGGATAAGCAATGTCTCTCCCATAACGCCTTGTAAGTGGGAAATTAATGCGCAATCGGTGAAGTTAAGACATTTAATTGTCATAGTTGTTTAAATGTACACAATTTGTGGCGTTAAAAGCAGTGAAAAAAGTACAAAACAAAACTGGTCACGTCGTCTTCGCCTCCACACAGCCATTTCATGCAACAAAAAATTATAATATGACACTGTCAAGAGTGATAGTCGGCAGAAAGTGCAACGTGAACAGCGACAGGAACTAGGATATAATCAACAGCTGGAAGAGGAAAGGAGACGTTCAGAAGGCGATTGGAAACAGCGTTATAGGTCCACTCTCGATTAAAAGAAAAGAAAGAAAAACTGATCATATCGCCGTCCTCTCCACATATTCATTTCATGCAATAAAGAAGCATAAAATTATAAAAAAATAATATTAAATAACATAGCTTTCCAGCCTCTGCACAACAAATGCAGTTTTTCTTATTTAAAATAGTACTGTAGAGAACGCAGCAAATGGACATTCCAATTCCTGTAAATATGCGGAATGGAATTGTGCTTGGAACGTTATGATATGGTCAAGGCAGGATACATATGATGACATGACATGACAAGAACTTTTTTTGAGTGCTGAGGGACTGAGATCTTGGGGAGCCAAAACCGAAGGCTCGCGAAGATGAAGTCGGTGGCTCCGCCCACGATGGGACCGGGAGATCAAGTCCCGCCGCAATGCCGTGGGCCCTCTGGGGAGCCTCGAGTTGAATGTGGAAATTGCTGCTCTTTAGAGATTCCTGCCATTGTTCTTTCATGATGGGTGGAGAGGTGTTAAGGGTCGGGCACAGCCAGAGCATGTGGTCAAAAGGGCATGAGTCGTGACCACATTTGGGGCACGACTGTGAGTGTTCAGGATCTATCTTGTTAAGGGACCGAGGAGTGGGATACGAACGGGTTTGCAGGAGTCTGAGTACGATAGCCAGAGGATTGTTCAATTTGGGGTGAGGGACTGGAAATATCCTCCTGTCTAGTCAATAATGCGGAACAATTTCATGGAAAGTACATTATGGATCTTTGTGGATGTTGACCTCGTTCTAAGACTGGCTACCCGCGACAGTGCGGTGCATGAAATAGCGCGCTCTCCGGTGGGCCTGCTCGTTAGGATTACATCCAAGCGGGTTAATTGAACTATCTAGATGGGCTGGGAACCACGAGATTTGGTATCCTCCTTCGCTGCTCTCCCTAGTCCTTTTAAGTGCTTTAATTACAATACTGTTCGCCTGTTCAGATATGAAGGTGCATGAGAAGGATCTAACCGCCGTGCGTGAGTTCGAGAGGACGATAGCGGGAACTTTTGAGCTGTGAAACGCCAGAGCGATCATCGCTTCCTCCGCCACATGGGCAAACTTCGTATGAGCAACAAGAAATTCTACAGAAATTCCCAGAACTGTCTACTAATGCGTAAGCATTCTTTAGAATGCTTACGCATTACGCAGAAAGAGTCATGGGTAGACATGCATAAGCCAGCAACATAAGAAAAAGCAAATTAACAGTCGAGCCAAAAAAAACTCATTGCCCTTCCACTCTGTGAAGAAGGATGACCAGCGAAGCTGTGTGTGTGGGACCCTTAATGACGAACTGCACCTCTCCCGCGGGTCAGCCCAGGATTGCACTATCTTCGGGATCGGCCCACGTATGGGGAGTGCTTAACGCCTGTTTCACTTCCGCCGCGGGTCGGCCCGGCATTGCGCTATCTTCGGTATCGACCCACTTATGGGGAGTTTTTTGCTTACGACATGAAAACTTCCTTGGAGAGTAGAGGTATACAGCTTCGCTGTAAAAATGCTTACGCATTAGTAGACATATCTCGAAATCTTCGTAGCATTTCTTAAAAGATGGTTAAAAAGTTGCTGCTTTGGTTAGCATGCCTTGCCTGATATCAGGCAATAGCCTTGCATCAGATTTTGAGTAACTATAAACACTTTTCGGGAGAGCCAAGAAAATATTAAGAGCACTGATATGACATCCAATTCTTTCTATTAAACCAAGTCTTCATTTAGCAAGGCACAATCAGTTGGTTCCGGCATGCCTGTAGCCTTGCAAGAAGACGGTAATTATTTAGGCGAATTGCTGAAGAAATAAATACCATAGAGACACTCCAGCCAGCGTAGCAGTGGAGAACGCGCCGCCATGCAAGCGGCATTAGCACTTTTGCTACGGTTGCATGAAGGTTTCATATGCACCGCCGGTCTCTAATGCGTCGCTCACACCTGTTCCGCTTCCGGTAATGATGTTTCCGAACTTTTCGCTTTCAAGCTGTCGTAAGCTGGCGCCTTACGCAGCAGTAGCAGGCGGTAGATGACCACCCTTTCATTCGGAAGCAGAAGCTGAGACGACGGAAGCTCCGCTTGGCACGTAAAGGCCTGGGTTGAGTGAGGAAAAGAGTTTTGGTTGACGGCGCTTATGCGAGTTCGCGGAAAGGTCAGGTGAGTTGGTCACGTTTACTCACGAATGTGGGCACAGAAGAACCGACTGAAATCGAAAATGCGTTTGGACGAAGACCTCCGAGCGCCGCTTTCTTTAAACATCGATTCCACTGGCGAAGGCCGCGCAAACGTAGCACGACGCGCTCCCTCGTCAAGGTTTGGCCGCCTGCTTCGGCGCGTCCTTGTCGTCTGCTAATTAATTAATGCGCGCGTCTCCTAAACTAGCGGGCGGCCTGCGCCGACCGGACAGAGACCTTCGTCCGACTCGTGTGCGCGGTGACAACAAGACAGGCGACAGCGCTCGGCATACGACAGCATTAGGGGCGAACTAACAAGCTGCGAATGTCAAGAAGTCACTGCGATCCCCGCCGGGAGCTACTCGCAGAAACACGAATAATAGACAGTAAACACTTCGGAACGCAGAGCTCGCCGACAGCTCTATTCAAGGCAAAGCACGCGCTGCAAACAGACTAAGGACAGGCTTGAGAAAACGCCTCTTATGGTTCCCAAGGCAGCCGCACGGAGACTGTGACCTACGCCGTCGGAGGCAGGCAGAAGGTATACGACCTAGGCCGTCAAAGCAGGACTACGCAGTACGCCTCGCGTTACCTCGCTGTAGTGCCAGCCCTTAGCCAGCCCATGGAAGACATTTTTGGTATTGCGCACAGGTGAGCACGACGCTACCTTAACGTTGCTTTCTTCTGCAATGACACTGCGCACATAATTCGATAGGTTTTACAGAATATGTGATCTCCAGCTCGCATTAAAGTGGATACTTTCTTTTTTTTAATGAAACTACTGGAGTCATTGATTGCTTTCGGAAGTTGGACGCCTCGAATCAACACCGCCGATTTTTGAGATGCCGATGTGGAGGGCCCCGGATTAATTTTAACCCCCCTGGATTCTTTCACACGTGACTAATTCTAAATATGTGTGCGTTGATGCACGGTCACCTCCATCAAAATTCAGCTACCCAAGCAAGAAATCAAATACCTCAGGATCAGCGTTGCTGCGTCATAGCCATGGAGCCACCACGTCAGGTAAAATAAGCGCATTACTTTCACCACTGTTTTACGACATAATGCCTTCACGCTTGCTGCCTATTTCAACTCTGACTACAGCGATCGATATCCCTAACGAGGCTGACGCAGGAAAGGAAAGGCAGCTTTCTAGAATTAGTCGATTAACATTCACAATTTACAGCGATCTTGCTGAAGTGGCGTGTATTTTAGCTCATTGCTTATACTGTGCATTTTTTTTTTTTTTGCTTTGCCTTACAGTACTCTTCAGCTGTTCTCCCTACAACACCTTCACTAGAAGCATGGTTGAAATAAGCACAGCCAAATGGTACCACAGGCTCGCAATCTTTCCGAAGTTGTTGCGACCAAATGTCTGCTTACTGGATCGAGGGAGTGCCATTTACTTGGCGTGGCTCAGCGAATGGTTTCGATATCTCTCCTCCTGACTTAAAAAGCTTGCTTTAATAAAGCTATGGAACGTAGGGTAAGAACAAGAGTAAATGACTTTATCTGCAGGAAACGATAACATATTCGAGAGATATCCTTAGTTATGTAGCAGCTGACCATGCGGCCCACATTGTCCATGAAATGTGATGTCGCCAAGGGCACGCCGCGCTTCAACGCCTGTCCATACTAATTATCTGTCCAAACTTTCAGCACCTATCCGTTTTGTAATCTTCCGAAATCTGAAATTGATTTTTTAACCATTATCAGTATTTTTGCAGCCTAATTTTCAAGCTTAAAGACTAGTTTGTTACAACTAGGATTTAAATGATCGCTCTCTTTGTTCATTTCTCTTTTTTTTCATATTACCTTGAGGAACATGTCCAAAGTTCTACTGAAAAAATCACTTTAGAAGTCACCTCCTCAGTGCGTCAGCACTTCCGGGTTGGCAGTAGGTGCTACAGGGTGACATCACACAATGCTTATTGTGCCTGCGAAAACAATTACCGCATTTCTGTTTTATGATTGGATGCCCGACTCATGTCTTGTGTTGTGCTGCACCTGAAGCCGTCAATGAGCAACCGCTATAATCCAATAAGCCACGTTAAGTCAAACCCGGCTTAGATTGACTACTTTGCTGTTATATTGGTATACGATCATGTGCTTATGCACAGTTGTAGTTGCTTTGCAACCGTCTAGTGGACTGCCTCTCTCGAAAGACACGTCGGGCATTGGTGATTGGCTGTCTTATCGCCTACGGTGGTATTAGCTGTGTGGTAAATTGATTAGCTGAATATATAATTCGGCTCAATCGAGCTAGAAATTTCCGATAATCAATTAACTTGCACGCGCGTATTATCTTCCTAATATTCGCAAAAACATTTCATCCAATACCTCTTAAATTCAGTCCTGTTAGCGACTTGTGCATTACAAATCACAGAACTAATTGCCGTGAAAATTACGATAGTTAGGTGCACACTACAATGTGACTGCGTGTACGGACAAGAATGATAGCGTCCTCAACTTTTCAGTGACAAAGAACGCCTGGATCCTCCAGGTAGCACCAAGGAAAACTACACGTTTCACAGCGAATAAGAAAGAAATTTAAAGCCAAAAAAACGCCAAAAAACAGCGTCTAGAAGCACTAGCTAGCGAAGGAAAGAGTTATAATTTCAATGAAAGGAAACAATAGAGAACTTTTATGTCGTTAATGTTATATTTATTCGAATCGCATCCATATATACGCTGTCCGGTTACGAATGATTTAGTTTTAATCTTGGTATTTTTCTTATGCAGACTGATGAATGAACGTCTTGCAAGTAAGCAAAGTCCGGAATTTTAAATAAGTCATCCAATAGAAACCCCTTAAAAAAGCAAAATAATACGTTGGATAGGATTGCTCCCCTGGTCGCGACACTCAATTCTTTTTTTTTTTTCAAGTCCTGCACTATCCGAGACGACTACGCATACCTTACTTGGAGACGCAGTCCGCCATGCGTTTGAAGTGCAGAAGCATTCTTATTTGATATTCCGTCCCCTTTCTTCCTTTCCTTCACTCTCCTTTCTTCCTCTTTTTTCGTAATTTTTTTTTCGCTTTTCGATGCAGTTTTCGTATTTTCTGCGTCTCCCGGTGGCTCCGCTCACACGCGGCAGAGCAACGCAACTCGCCCTGAAACTGGTTTCATCCGGTTTCACTTTGCCGCCAGAATCCGTTTCGTCACTGAACGGCATGGAGCGCCTTCCATCGCGGCTCTTGTACGCGTTTATCCTAGCTGAACGAGATGTCTTTGAACACCTCTTCCCAGGAGCTCTCACAATTTATCAAACGACTTCTGTTAGCGCACCGTGGTAGAATGTAAAGACTTCCAGATACACACAAAATGAAAATACAACACTGATAAATGCTTTCTCAATCTATCGTGCATTCACTGCAACCTTATTCACCTTATGCGAAGTGGAAAAGAACGAGCGGCAAAGACGATGTGCTAACTTTTAACTGTATTTTTATTTTTGAGAAGTGACATTTCTTTATCCATGCTAGCAGCACTAAATATCAATCCATGGATGCAAATCAGCCTAATCATGGCGCGCGCAGTCGAATCGAGTCGAGACAGGCCATCTCGCATCGACTTAATGCTACAGACGGTGTGCTCACGCAGCTAGTAACCGCTTTAGAAATCAGGCTTGCTTCTACGATTTTCCTCGTATGTTTATCCCCATTTCTGTGCTATACATAGCATTTCATAGGTTCACCGAGGGGGTTAAAGAAAAACTGCTGGAGGGCAAACTATGTCGCGAAGGTGAAGCCGCACAGGAGGGGCACGGCAAAACTGTATATAAGCGATAAAAATTATGAAGAAGCGCTTTTCGCACACTTACCACGAGTTTATCAGCGTCATCGGTTAATCGCTTCTTATTGTACCACACAGATACTTATGTACGTGTATCTCTACTTTACTGGTTTTATTGTGAAATATAAATATCCTGTCATATTGTGTTGGGGAAGAGGTCATCAGTATTCAGAAGAAGAAAAATTTTTTTTCGGGGAAACAATTAGCTTTTATTTTCTAATTAGCTTAGCATTATAATAAGAGAGCCAAATCACCTAACCTGTAAGCGCACATCACCCGTTACGGCTTCTTTTCTGGTGATGGAGGGGCAAGCATTGGCTTAACCTTGCCTGGTGGGAAGCTACGGGATCTTCCACGCCAGCACTTTTTCTTTAACCTTCTTGGAGTTCACAATCACTACCATCAAAGTGTACAGACGAATAGGCGTACCGATATCGGTTCAACTGTTGTTTTGTGCTCGCCCAGCCTGTCTTTTTAGCCATCTCGCGGTTTGTCCTACGTATACTTTACCGTATCGGAACAGAATGCGATAAGCACGTTTTCCGCAGGGTGCGAAAGGAGTCTCGTGTTTTTTCATGCAGTCCCTGTTCATCTTTACAAACATATCTGTAGCCTTACAAATCCTTGATTCTTTCTGGGAACAGAAAGAAAAAAAAATTGTGTTACATGCACTTGAACCTTTCAGGCCACATTTTCTTTTTCTGACCCATGTGATATGCCGTGTATATATGGCAGGGCTACCTTTTTTCAGTTTTCAACAGCGCGATTGCGCGTGCTAATCAGATTTAATAACTTTCTCGCCGCATTTTCTGCCGCTGAGACAAAAAAAAAATTGGATGACTCGCCATCTTGGCTCCGGAGAAGTGAGTGTCCAGCGAAGCTGTTGCAAACCACCACTACAACTGTTGACGGTGGTATGCAATGCTTTATTGCTTTCGAGTAATTGTAATCTAGAGTAATGGCAGTAATGCAAGTAATACAAATGGTAATTTTAACAGCACGTCGCCGCTGGTCGTATTGCCGTTTCATTTCCCAACCACTTATCGTATTCACGGTGTTGCTCGAGAGGCATAACTATGCGTTGCCTACCCACAGCGGTGCTGCAACAACAACGAAGTCGATTTCTAGGCTGGTTATCTTATATATGGAAGGCAAGTGACGTCACTCCACATCTCGCAAGTGGCCGTCACTGCAACAGCTTGTGCAACAGTAATTTTTACCGGTAACTGTATGCCGGGAGCGAAAAGTACTTCCTCTTTCTATTAGGGGCGCGTGCCTTATCATCAATAATCAGGTTTGGATGCTTGCTTTGTGCTTAGCAGATCACAATCAAGCGCGCACAAACAAGGACAAAGTTAGGAGTAGACAGCACAAGCGCTTACTTCCAACGGATGCTGTATTTACAAAATTGCATCATATGACAACTTTCCTTCATGACGTCAGAAGGCCGAAATGCCGACATCAGGTGGCCATGCTGAGAAACTTAGTTTCTTTGGACGACAGAAAAACAGAAGGCGCACTGACACACGACACACTCACCTTTCTAATGCAATCTGCTTCAGTTATCTTCTTAACATCCATATTCTTATTTTGAGCTACTATCTTGAACATGTTTAACAAAGCCTTACGCGGCTTCTTGTTCTTTATTCCATAGTCATGACAATGTACAGAAAGATTCCCATCGCGGTAATTCCCCACTTCCCTCGCATGTTCTAGAAATCTTTCACACAGACACCTTCCCGTCTGACCGATATAGCTGGAGCGTGCTATAGTGCGTGTCTGGCGCGGTTTATGAAGTTCCCTTATCGTGTGGTTCCAGCTCGCACAACCTCACATCTTTACAAGCCGTCTGATGTACCACTTCGCGGCTGCGTCCCCGATACAGCCTATCCTATGTTTCGTTTATAAGAGGGGGTGGTATAAGGACTGCGTGGTCGTGGCAACATTGTTTGTCTACCCCACTTTAAAGGAAGTATGTTCGTTTCTGTTCGCTGTCACTCACTTCAAACCAGCACTGCATCAATGGCGTTCTAGAATATCACACGCTCTTGTTTTCTTGGTTTTTTTTTCGACCTATAACCGGATTGATGCCGGCGAACAAAGAAATTATTCTATATAATTTAATTCAGCACTGCGGAAATAAAAACGTCTGTGCTCTACTCCTGGGATGCACGTCAAACATCATTCAGAAAAACCTCTGCGGAAAGCTCATTTCACTTTTATTTTTCTTGAATTCTCGAGTATAATGTTAGAAACTGTACAGTGCGTTATGAAGGGCGCCCTAGTGGAGAGCTACGGTTTGATTTTGACCATCTGGGCTTCCGTAATGTGCACCCAATGTACGGTACACATGCCTTTGTGCATTCGCCTTCATTGGAATGTGGCCGCCACCTTTGGGGTCGAACCCACATGTTCGCGCTCATTGGCGCGTCGCCATAACCACTGATTCCCCCATGGCAGGTCCGGCTATAGCGTTTTACGGCACTGAGTGATTTAGCTGAAAGTCAAACCAGTATAGCCATTAGACAAAAACAAGGGGAGCAATGCTACGCCGGCGGTCAATTAAGCTGCGTATGCCCCATCTAGAGTTGATATTATTTTTTGTCTTCTCAAGGGATGAGGAAGAGGACGAGAAGGAAATAGAAAGAGAAGGCAGGTATGTTAACCAGAAATGTGTCTGGTTGGCTACCCTGCTCTGGGGGACGGGAGAGAGGGAGCAGAAAGATAAGATAGAAAGAGGGAGGGGAGGGGTCTTCACAAGAAAAGTACTATTAGGGCTGTGGCGCTGTGGGATCGCCAAAATTTCGACTTCACCAGGTTTGGCAAACACTGCGCAGACTTCCTCATCTTCGGCCTTCATAATACTCTGGGTGTCCACGCGAAAGGTAGTGACGTCACGCGCGCGATCTGAAGAGCGCGCGGCCTCCAGCCAAAGCGTCATCGAAATGAGATCTGTTCCGAGGAGGACTCGGTGTGCCATAGAGTGACGACGTGACCAGCCTAGGCAACACGGATGCCCTGAGCCCTTCCTGCATATTTCTTTCTTTGTTTACAGGTCAAGATCACCACGCGAACCCTCTTAAGCTGCTGGACTTTTGCCGAGTGGAACTCTACCGAGATTAGCGGATGCTAATTAGGCAACAAGTGTCCTCGAAATTTTAAGAAAATAAAACAGAACAGATGCGCGTGCATATTAATGGCGTGCATGCGGAAGCCCCCGATGCTTTGCCCTGTACAGCAAAATTAGCTAAAGGCAGTAGTTGTTGCGTAACACAAAGTGGCGCAGCTTTGCGTATACTGTTTTCACTGTTGCATTGCCAGAACCATCACAGCGGCACTTGAACACGGCAAATAGTGTTCTTGAATAAATTGTGCAGAACGCCTTTTTGGTACGGAATTGCGGATGTCGCTACCTTCGTAATGCAAGTGGGGTTTTGAAAACTTGGCTTTGGGTGGCCAGTTTTGCCCACTAAAAGCATATTTGCATAGTCGCTCTCGGCAATTCGCTTTTAATGTTGACAGGTCGATTTCAATGATTTTAATGATTTCTTAACACTGACGACAATTGTAAAAAAAGCAATATTTTAGGTAGTGGCGCTGGGAATGGCACACACACAAATACACACATCTGGATGGCAGCTCTCATCACAAGCCAGAACCGGAGACTAAAGGTAGTCACCATCATTTCACAGTACATGATAGGGCATTCTGCACCCATACACAAACACACGCGCATCCAAATGAGCATCTGGATTTTGGTTTTTATTTAAAGTGAAAGTTCCAATGAAGCGAGAAAGTTCAAAAGTGAAAGTTCTAATCAGCCAGAGCTTGCAGTATCTAGGAGGCTTTCACAACGTTGCGAGAACCTCAGGCAACTTTTCCGAATGTGTAGCAATATCTCGGGCACATCTGCGTTTTTATTTCACTTTAACCGAATTTCAAACTAAATAATTTGCGTGGGATGTACCGCTTTTTTGGGTCCATACTTGCGTACAAGCCGTGCGTCGTATTTGAATGAGTTTTGAGCAGTCTGTACGCTAGGCGACCGTACGCTAGACTGTCTCCTAACGCCACGATTATTATCAAATAGAATAAACTGAACCATTTGCTGTCTCGAAGGCATGCTATCTTGGAGTTGCTGGAAAAACGTTTGAGTGTTTGGAATGTCCGTGACCTACGAATCTGTAGGCGTTTGAGACAGGCAGAAACTTTCTAAACGGTGCACCGGCAACAAACTATTTTAAGGGAGGGTCGCGGCGGCTCTGCTTGTATACATCGGGTCCGGTCATGTCCTCTTGCTTATTTCAGATGAGACGCGGGCCGTACCTTTAAAACAGAAAACTGCATTCGCTTGCATGGCTGTCGGGTTTCATAGATTGTTTTCTTTTGCACTGCTAGTGTGTCCGCCAAATCAGCAGTTGACGGTAGCGGTGCCGTTGCCGGACAAAGCGAACGGGTCTCTTGTCTCGAATGCGATCACCGATGGTGCAGGCGTGCTTGCTGAAACAGTTTCTGCGTATATCGACGTGCTTATAGCGGCTCACAGACAGCAGACCGTGGAGGTTCGTTTCGAAGCACCGTGAAACCCGCACCACCATCGAAATGTCACAGGCACACGAATGAAATTTAAAGTGAAATATGGCTCAGCCATGTGTCATTAAAAATGGAGGTATGTTTTGGGACGATTTACAAGCAGTAGTGCGACAGTCAAAATGAACATCCGTAAATGATCAAATGTCAAATGCCTCTGAACCCTGTGGGTTACACGATAATAAACTGGCGGTGTAGGAGGCGCCAGCAACATAGAAAGTAATGGCAAAGCATATTGCGAAATAAAGCTATTAAAAAACAAATAATAAAGAAGAGTAAGAATGAGGTACCGAATTCAACTATTGTAAAGCGAAATTCTACAGGACAAGGAAGTCAATGGGAAGGCGGGATCACTCAGTGACAAAGCTGCAGAATATCCTGTTGTTGACAATAACGAAGCTTGTTTAGATCTCGCGTGGTCTTTTCGTTCTTTAGAAGCTAATTTCTTAGAAAGGCTGGCGTAGGATAATCACGTAGGCTACTTGGTACAGAAGCTACCATCCACAATAGGTTCTGTGCGCGATCATTGGCAGTAATCTCACGTCTCCAATAAATATTTAATTCAGAACACGCTGTTTTCCGGCGCATAAGATTATTTAACGGCCCTTTTTGATTACAACGGCAGGTAACTTAATAAAAGTACTACTTTTTCAAAAATGTGCGGTTCAAGTGATAAACAAAATGCACACCCACCGCTTATCCTTGCCATACAAAACCGCTGTTTAAGAATACAATATTTTAACGATAAAGATGTAAATACTATAAACTAGAAAAAAAAAGACAAGAAACGACAAATTAACTGCAGTGGCTCATTTATACTGTATGCGGGCAAACATTCAGCCGATCTTTTTTTTTTTTTTTGCTTTTGTCAAAACCAGTGGAAGTCAAATAATAAAAGCGTATATTCTGTCTTAAAGTTTGATTTTGGAATGAGCATCATGGAGTCCTCACCATCGTTTGGATATGACATAGAAAGGACGTTTAAAATGTCTCTTAGAAATTATCATTAGCGAGTCATCATCATCATTTAGGTAAGACATGGAAACGTTGCTTAAAGTGGTACTTTAAAGTGATCATCAGTTAATCGCAATCATTTAACTGAAGCGTCTAAACACGATTTAAAGTGTGGCTGTGAAATAATCATTATCGACCTGCCATCATCATTCAACTAAGACTTGGAAACGCGGTTCACCGCTTTTAACAACTTTTTGCAGCCACCGATGCATGGTGCTCAGGAAACACGTAAGAACGCCAAGGTAATAAATTTACCAGTGTCCTGCGGGCGCCTGCTTCTGCATAATGATCGCAGCAAAGTCTTTAAACCACGCGCGTGAACTTCGTTATCAAGGTAAACACACCACGTGGTACACAGCTTTTGCTGGTACTCATCACGTTACACAGGCCGCATTTGCATTCCGAGTATATCTGCAGCAGACACACGACCTTGTCTTGTAAGGTTAAGGACGCGCACATTTTTTGTCCTCTGGCCGTGTTTGAAAAGCAAATTACTCTAAATCGCTGCTGAAACGAAATCCTGTTTCACCCTGCTGTGCGCAGCATGTAAAACGCCGTGTTTACGCCGTGGTAATTCGCATTGCAGTGCTCCTCGAAACAGATTAACCGAGAGGATCACAGTAAAGAAAGAACGACCTCGCCGTTAAAGAATAATATTGTGGACTTTGCAGAAGAGCCCTGTTAGCATCTCTCTTCCCACGATCACATTGACGATTCGTCGGGCTACCAAATGTGGCGAAAAGAAATTTAAGGATGCGTCCCATTCTGACGCATAGAGGGCGCGAACCCTTTAGCAGATGTTACCAGCGATACTAGAGGCACGGACTGTTCCCCGACACAATATTTCACGCCAGAACGCGGCTTTTATGGCTGCCTACGCTTCTCTGTCCAATCGACTTAATTTGCAAGGTCATCGGCAAGCTCGTGTAGCAGTCATCGATACTGGCTCTGTTTACGGTCGTGCGTGAAAATGACGCGGTTGGCGCCAGTAATTTCAGGCTCAGTGCTCCCCGCCACGTGATAGAACTGAAGCTACATGAAAAGTCATTCGCAATTAAACGGCGCATAGCTCGCGAGACTTTGCATAACAAGAATAGAAAAGGCTGTACTGACTTCGATTTAATTGATAGTATTGAAAATACTAGCAACTTTCGTCTCCGGATTTAGCTCATTTCGTTGTTGATCAATATATAAAGGACTGGCTTGAAGAGATGACGAAAGAATAACCTACACACTCGCATACACACAATGACGAACACTTATCCTTAGCGCGCTTAAATCGATTATCAATGTAGTATGTACCAGAGCACATTCGGAATGATTTGCACATAAGTGTGCACAACCTGTGTGCTTTGTATATACTCGAATAATGGTTTTTATTAACCTGTGCATCTTCAGTACATACCATTGTGTTAATTAAATTGGTGCCACCCTGCTAAAATCACCGCATGGTGGTTGCAGCGTTTATAAAATAAAAATTGATGTAAAGAAAACACCTCATAACGCCGAGTAACTTAACATGCAAATTAAGTGTCAATCACATATGCACAGACACTGACAAGCAGTACAGTGGAGACCAATACACGTTATGCACACTCGAAAAAGCCTTCTTGTGAATAAGCAAACTAACAAATATAAAAAATTTAACTTCAACGCCACACACAGTAAAATTTCGAAGAAAGCTTTCTCGTGTTGTAATAACACTAATCAATTGAGATATTATGTTCGATCCAATGTGAAGCGAGAAATATATTTTGGGCTTATACATAGTTACATTAGTAGCTGTCTTCTATAGTCTGGGCAACAACAACAGAAACAAATTCAGGTCATGTTCTTCCGCTCCGAAAATCAGTCATTCGGGCTATAGCTAGCTTATCCTAATAACTAATAATATTTCATAAAATTGGTGATAATAAATAATAAAACGATAAGTAGATATAGGTTATAGGTAGGTATAGGTATAGGTATAGGATATAGGTATATATTTGGTCAGTGCAAGTAAGGCTAGAACTTCTACATTGAACACTGACAATATATCTTGAGAGCATCATGTTTGATGCCGTGTTCGGGAACACCGGCATCACACTTTTTAAATAAGTATCCCGTTATTTTAGACAAATTTAATGACGTAGTTACCACGAAGCAATACAAAGAATGCACGTAAGGATGTATTCTTGCCCGATCTCAACGCAAATAAATTGTAACACATTGACAGTCCTAGTACTCTGTCTTGAAACAAGGAACTTATTTCCTTTTTATTTCCTTTTCTATAGTCTGCAAGTTCTTTTTCTATTGTCTGCAATTTAGATTTTGCTTGTTTGCTGTAAAGAATAGCACGGTATTGCCTTGTTCGTGTTTATGCACATTAGACAGACAGACAGACAGACAGACAGACAGACAGACAGACAGACAGACAGAGAACGAACTTTATTTGATCCTGAGGAGCTACTGTCAGGACCCCCTAACGGGAAGCCAGTATACCCGCTAGCCGCGCCTACGTAGTGGACAGAATGCCGAGACGCTCTGCTCTTTCCTGGACGCTTTGGATAGCCTGGGCCTTCGTTCGGAGTACATTGCTTCTGATGGCCTTCTCCCTCTCGGCTTCGCTGGAGAGAAATTCGTTAGGCAATGCGGGACAGGGCGAGAGTTATGCACATTAGAATTAATTTTCTTTCCTTCAACACCTTTTTAGAGCTATTGCTAGAGTGCCATAAACTTTTCCTTTCCGCACACAAAAACTATCAGCATCAATGACTCATACACGCACAAGCACTAATACCGGCTCAAGCAAGCAAAAAATGCAATTGCTCATAGCCCCGTAAGTCAGAGGCTACAAGAACTCAGCAAATTGAAGCGAACAGTTCTGGTACTCTTTGGAACCACGCATACAACATACAAAAGAGCATGTCCAAAAGTGTCATCGGCTGCCTCGTAGAAACCCTAGCTGGGTGGTGCTGAGTATGAGTTGCAATAGGGAAGCCACGCGCAGATAGGACTCCCGAAGGGCAGCTCTCTTACGAAGCGCAACGCTGCGAACTTAGATGAGAGTACAATGGCGACGCGTGGGAAACACCACCGAAGATCGTGCCCGAGAGGCCGAATGTAAGCGGCAGGCCAGAAGGGACAACGCCTGTCGCGAATCGGAGAATGTGGCGAAGAGACGCAAGGACGCGAAGCTCTAGTCGATGTCGAAATGCGACGTCGAAAGGATGATGGCTACTCACTTTGCGTGGGTTAGTTTCGAGGACACTGGGCCTCTGGTCATTGTCCGTAAGTTCAATGTAGATGTGCCGGGATCGGAAACAGAGTGGCTTACACGTTTTGTGCTGGATTCATTTCGCTTACGATGCCACAGCAATCCTGCCCAACCAACCACCCAGCGGCGTGTGTGCATCGAATTGGCATTATCAAATAATGTGTCTGTAGTTGAGAGTATGCCAATCGGTGTATATCAAGCGACTACAAAGCCGTTGTGACGGTCGTTACTAAGTGATAATGAGAGATTCAATAAGGTCTTTAACACAAGTTTTCTTAGCACGATGTTTACAGCTGCGATGGTCATCCTCCTTCACCGGGTGCAATGATATTGAATTTCTTAAAGTGTTTTGCATATGTATTCTTCACTGTACACTGCTGCAAGGGTGGCATGGCCTCCTTAGGTACTGTGCACCTTTTCAGATCTCAGCTGGGGCAATCGTCCATTGTATATTGTTTTTAAAGAGGGAAGAAGGAGATGTACGCAGAAAACCGAAAAAGTTACGTCTATGAAAGCTTTCAAAGCTCGACTCTGTGCATGTGGATCATTCCGCGGTGCAGGCACGGATTTCTTCATTTCTTATTTCATAAAGGCGTTGTACGTCCCAAGCACTTGTTCAGTATATTACTTCAGATATGCTTCGCATTTAGCCTGTGCCCCTCTCGCCACTTTTTCATCGACAAGTTGCTGCAAAATAAAAATACCTAAGGAGTGACTGAACGAATAAAATCATGCCGATTCCACACACCGTGGGAATCAATGTAAGCGAAGCTTTCCGCGCTGTTTGCATTGATTGAGGACAATTGGCGGTTATCGTTACGGCGAATGCTTAGTTAATCAGCGTTCAGTGTAATGCTAGTGGTGAGTTGACCGGCATTACTTGACATTACTTGCGTGCGCCACTTGTGCTTGTCTATGTAGTGCACAGGACACGCAGCGAGACTTGTTTACTTAAGGTGTTGTGCGCTATCGTTTATAGCCTGCTAGAAGTTTGGCACTGTCATTAGCTCAAACGGCGCCACCCATTGTGGCAGTAGTGTTAAAAATTAATTAAATCATGGCGCTTTACTTGCGAAGTTCGCAAGTTCATCATGGAGCACGCGCCAGGGAGGGACTTCGTTTTCATTTAGATCACCTGAGATTCGTTAATATGCACCGTCATCTGAGTTCGCGAGCGTTCTCGCACTTCCCCCCCGTCGAAGTGCGACTGCCGCGGTCGGACTCGAGCTCGCCTCCTCGAGTAACGCCACTGCGACAAGACTACCGCGGCTGGTACAGAGGTGTTGATTTCATGGGTGGCCACTACCGTAGAGCAGTCGGGCCGCTGCGGCGCTTTAACGTGGCTTTGCGTCCGCATACACTACGTCAGTTTCCCGCGCCACAAATTTGCACGCAGTTTATTTATCAGAAATAGAAGAAACACGCCGTAGCGTACCTTGATTTTATATTTATCCAATTTGTTGACAACTGCTTCCCTGTCTAATAGTAACGTTTCCTTGCGTTCTTACGCCATCTCTTGCCTCTCCCGCCATCTCCCTCCATGTACGCGACCTGTGAACGAAGAGTAGCAAGGCGGTTGGTTACTCGCTTTGTGACTCCGTTCGATCTGCCCATTCTCTGCCTGCTGTTCCCGGCTCCTCTCTACCATTATGTCGACTTCCCCTGTGGAGCGTTGCACGCTAGTACGAAGTTAAGCTCAGCTGTTCGTGCAATGATTTTGTGGAGGATCACAGATAATTATTGCAGTCGAGAGCATATTGTGGCGACGCTATGGACAGGTGCAAACGAGTTCTCGTCGCTTTTCCTCGCTGCCGCACTTCTGCCATGCATATGCACGCTCTGAACCACCTCGCGACGCGGCGCGCAAGACAGCGACAGCAGCAGCAGCAGTGTGAAAGTCGAAGGAAGAAAACAGAGAAAGCTTCGCTTTCTAAAAAAAATTGTGCAGATCGAATGCACTGCGGAAATCAAGGCTATTCGATGAATTTTGCAGGCCACCGAGCATTGTTTGGGGTTCCGCAAAGCGATTCCAGATGGACCAACGTTTAAATTTAGTACTTGTGAGGGTGAGTCGCTAGCGTACAAGTCTGTGACTACAGCAGCGCAATCACGACCATGTTTAAGACGATCGTACGGCGGCAACGGAATGATTTGTACGCAGTTCTTTGTGTGCTAGTCTGCGTAATGTCAGTGGTCAGTTTCTACGTAAATAGTGGACGAGCGCAAGCGAAAGGAACACGGATTGCGACGTCATCAGTTACTATGTGTCTCCAGTGAAAAAAAAAACGTTAGAGTTTAATTAACTTCGGTGATCATGAACTAGGTACAACGTCGCCTAATTGCTACGTAGCGTACTACGAGCAAAGTCATGAACACAGTGCGTCGTTCCCCGTGTTCGTGCAGTCTTAGGTTTTGCGTGCCAAAACCACTATATTATTATGAGGCCACCGTAATGGGAAACTCCAGAAACATAAACCACCTGGGGTTCTTTAACGTGCACCTAAGTCTATGTACACGGGGTGTTTTCGCCCCCATAGAAATGCGGCTGCCGTGGCCGGGATTCGATCCCGCTACCTCGTGCTTATAGCAGCCCAATACCATAGCGTCGAGCGTGTCAATAAATTTGGGTAGGGTTATTGAGAAGTATGCGTCCGTCCGCGACCTAATGGTACGAGCAACGTGGGTATTTCCAGCAATAGAATGACCTTTATTACGATACGTTTGATGTGGTCCAGCTAGTATCTACAGGACGCTTTGTAACCGCCTCACTTAAACCTTGATGAAAACTTTCAATGGGCATTGATGAGGTTTGTAAAACAATAAGACCCCACAAATCTTTGTTTACCAGGATCACTTGTTTTCCTAACTATTTCAATGTAAAACAAGGTGAACGAAGAGTGTAGTTGTGCGTCATAGGATTCATCTAATACTAAGAAAAGTGCCTAAGAAAGATTGTTCCGAAAGGCTTTGTAAAAGACACCACTTAGTTCATAATGTACTG
Source organism: Dermacentor variabilis (assembly GCF_050947875.1). NCBI lineage: Eukaryota > Metazoa > Arthropoda > Arachnida > Ixodida > Ixodidae > Dermacentor > Dermacentor variabilis. The sequence goes on from NC_134578.1 coordinate 91,463,232, forward strand.
GTGTCCTTTCCCAAGTCAATTCATCTATTGTATCTTCGATTTCACGGATCATAATTGGCTGTTTAATTTGAGCTTTAACGTCTCCTTTAAGTTTGGCAAAAGTAACATAACCCAGGTTCGAACCTCTGCTCTGACGATCTTCGGCTACCTAAATGTTAATTGAAATAATCAACAAGTGTTCTACGAATTGTAATGCGATTCGATGTCGGCTCATTTTTGTGAGTCATTCGGTTGGATTCGTGATTTTCTTATTGGGATACTTTTTGGGATCGGGTTCATTTTTCAAATTTTACTTCGCATGCCTTTCATCGTGTATGTCATGAAATTCTTTTTTTCACTATGTTTGATTATATGAACTAGTGTCATTTTCGAAGGTATAAAACTGTCTCATGCAAATTGTACTGCACGTGGCATTGTTAACGGTGAAGTGTCGTCTATCGTGCATGTGTGTTGATAACTGGCTACGTACTACAAACGGTAATGATATATCAGCGGTTTACTCATACGCAGGCAGCATTCGACAGGTTGCGTAATTGAACAATATTGAAAACAGGATGTCATAGTACATGGCACGTAAATTAGCATGATAAGTCTAAATATTTTTGCGAAGTTCAAGTGGTCTGGGCTGCCTAGTTAGCGTCTTGGAGTGTCACATGACTGTTGTCAGGATACAAATGCACTTTGTAATGAGCAAAATAATAAGGTAATGGAAAAAGCTGATAGGGGGCAAGGTCGTGATCTGTCTGTTTGTCAGATCTGCAATATGCAATATATTTATTTTTGTGTGTAAAGTGTGGTGCCTCATTACCGTGTTAGATATATCGCGAGTCAATGTAAAAAAGACTGCGCATTGCACGGCACAACGACTACGCCTATTTGGGTATCCAGCGGAGAGAAAATCAGCCGGTGCAATCTTTCCCGCTTAGTTAGGAATAGAGTACTTGTTCTAGCTCACATTTTCGTGCGACAGGTCGTGTCTAAATTTTTAATCCTTCCTTAATATTTGCACTCCTCTCTTCCGCTCTCTGATCCAGGCACGCTTACGTAGTCTTCTCCCGGCATTTGTGGCGCCGTCATCCAGTGGTGGTCCTGTCACAGAATACCGATTGTATGTAGTCCTCGCCTGTCGAATACTGAATGCCCGGTTTTCTATGGGATAGTTAGTGCACAGTCACTAAACATATATTGTACAAGGACGTCCTTGATACAGTGCTTCCTAGACCCATGCATCGCTCTATATACAGTAGCGGTGAGGGACAAAATACACTTGAGATAGGCAAACGGCGGCCAATTAAATCATGGACAAAATAATTTTTCAAGTGCATTGCATTCCTTTCCTGTGCGAAACCTCTCTTGAACAAAAAGGCTTATTCGAACCTTAGTAGAATGAACAATGACTTTGAAAGAAATAGCAAACGATAGAACATGTTTCCATAGACCATAGTCATAGACCATAGTCCATAGTCCATAGACCATAGACCATAGCCTGTGTGTTTCTGGGACATCCTCCAGCGCACATTCACTTAGGAGCCGCCTTCAAAGACATATGGAGTCACATTTCTACCATTTGAAACTATGGGAGGCGTATAATATCATCCTAACGTGCTCCTAGGCATTGTTCTGAAGTTGGGGGACTGTGCAACCATGAAGGTTTCATGGATGGTGCTGTGCCAGGTGCCGTGAGAAAGAAAGGTCACGAGCGACGTTCAAGAAATGAGAAAAAGGTTTATATTCATATTCACATGATTGAGTTTTACAAATATGGCTCCAACTCGGAGCACACTACATCCTAATGTCTTTGTATGTCCCAGCCTCTCTATTTTGTCTACAGTAGTCCAGATGCGCTTCTAATGGCGTTTGTTTCCTCTTTTCCTCGTCGAGAAAATTCAATGGCCAATCACAAACGCCGAACCGTTCACAACCTATCCCGGCCCCAGCGTCCCAACTGTTTGCAGTACTCTCCCTTGTTTTGCTGAACCCCCACGCTTTTGCCGGCTCTGCTGTCTCCAACGTTGCGTAATGCAGGCAGCCACGTGGTAAACTGTGAACCCGCTAACCATGCCTTTCCCCAAGAGTTCTCGACAATTAACTCGTTATCAATTAGGGGCCTCTCGTGACGATCAATATGTGGGGATTGGGAGACTGGCCCTTGCGGTAGTCGGAGGGCGGCCTTGTCGCCTTGAAGTTAGATATCATTGTCCATGCGTCACAGTCGGTACCATGTCCAGTCGTAGCCCGGGCCGGTATTCGTCTCGCCTGTCAGTTCTGGGTGTTCTAACGAAGACACGGAACTGCACTGCTTATTCGTTAGACTGCGGGGACGCTGACTGCGGTGACACTGAAAGCCTTGTGTGAACGGTGAAGCGTGAACAGCACCAGAGAGCTGCACGTCTGCCGGTGAATCATCCTTTCCTGCGAGAGTTCACCAGGCACAACAGCCTGCACAGTATATGGAAGACACGTATGCAAGTATAGCATGCAGATGTTAACGTACCTCTCGTACACGAAGACTGTGGAGAGTGTAGCATATGTGAGAGAGAAATATCGGGAACCGTCTGGACCTCCTGAGTGGATCGATGTATTCGATGTAATGATTCATACTTTAAAAAATCCAAATAATTAGTTTTTCTAAATTTCCAATAAATCGTTTGCTGTTGTAATGTGCCAAGCAAAGCAACAACAAAATAACATGATGGCCTAACGGTTGAGTACCAGTCTGCTGTGCTCAATGGAAGACGTTTGATTTCACTATCGGGTACATATTACTTCCTTGTTATTAAAGCAACGTGATACAGCAAACTACCTACCCACCTACCTATCTACCTACATATCCACTTACCTACGACAATGTGTCCAAAATAAACATAGAGCGCATCACATTAAAAAAAGTGTTCCAATATTCAAAACTTGTAATGCGAATCGGTCAGCCTTAAGTATTCGATTGATGCACCGTTCAGGAACTCGCTACTTGAAATTTTCGAGCATTCGTTTCTGTTCGAACATGTGGGGTAACAACAGTTATAGGTGCATCAAAGGAAAACAACCGATGCAAGTTGGGACTATTCCGATTGATTCTATTGCGGTAGTGAACATTAGTTGTGAAAAAGCACGAATAGCTGAGTGAACCCATGAGGCAGATAACGTCTGCGAAATAGTTCCCAACCGTTCAGTGAAGGAAGGTATCACATTTAGCCAATGAAGGAATTTGTTGCCTTCATTTATGCAAAAACTAATTTCCCTCGTGACATACCTGCGCCCTCAAAAACAATGCGCGGGGCTTTCCAACGTGTGGAAATTTTTCAGCCCTTCGACGAGCGTTCCTTGTAGCGTGCATCTGGTAGGATGCTATTTCCTTGTTCGATTGCTGCACTTATTGCAAGGGGGGACCGGATAACTGAAAGCAGTGGTTTGTCAAGTAAGAGCTCCTCAGTTAACCGGATGTCCAGTTCGGAATGGCATCGAATGCAAAGCACGATGTAAGAAAGCCTTTTAAAGCGAAAGCTTTACTGGCCGAGAACTTGCGATTTCGCCGTGACCGTGCTCTGAGGAGGCACATGACGTCACACCGCGTTCCTCGTCACACCGCGTTCCTTTTCGTTGCGTTCGCCTCCGCTCGCATCGCCAGCTCCGTCGCATGTCTGATGACATGTCGGAGGATTGAAAAAGAGAGCTCGCTTGCGCTGCAACCATAGTTGAGGCGGCAGTATGGACGGCGACAATTTTGATGAGCAGGAGGAGGCCTGGAATCGACATCGGAACGAAATGAAGAGAAACCGAATCACCCAGGAAACAGACGAACAGCGCGCCGTACGACTAGCTAAACGCCGCAACATAGCTAGACAACCCGACTAACCTAGACTTGCAATCGAGATTAACCAAGGCTAACCATGCTATGCCTTAGCTTTCGCTACGTATATCCTGGCATAGCCGAGCTAAGCCACTGCCAATTTTTTTTTGTTACGAGAAATTACGAAGTATTCGACATTTGATTGTGTATTCAGCCGTTATATTTCTTGGATATTTCTATTTGATTAGAACAAAAGATTCACTATCCAAAAACAAACATAGAGCTGCCGTTTGTATTCTTTTGTTCCACTCTTTACGTGTACGAGTTGGGCTACACTGCCGGTCTTCGTAATGATGCGCTGACAATGCCCAATCACAACCCCGATATCAATTTATTACTCTCCTCAAAAGTGAGTAGGCACTAGCGCGTTTAAGGACTTCAGAGGACCACCCAGTAAGTCGAAAGGATGTTCGTTTGTCCAAAAACAAGCAAGACTTTTGCTTTATTCGTCAATGCCCTGTCCCCTATTTCGCTCATTACCTAGGCTTTCGCCGTTCCGTATACTAGACTTGTTGTTCACGAGCGTCAAGGAAAATGCGAAGTCAATTATGGGAACTAAAACGTCGGGGAGAGCAGATTGAATTCAATCTGCACCACCAGAGGGACAGTGCCGAAATTTCAAGCCATGCGATGTTTGCTACAACGTCAAAGACAGATAAAGTCATTGAAACCTCGAAGAATTTACAGAGACGCGGGCCAAGAATAACAAAAGGGCGAAACAGCGTATAACTACAGCGAAATAATTTTAGGTTAAAGCGGGTGTTTCTCTTTAGCGAAATACTGAAAAGAAAACACTCATGTATAAGCAGTGCCGTTTTACCATCAGGCTACATTGTAGCCAAGCAACAGGATATAAAAGTACAATAATAATTCCTCTAATTACATAATGTATAATAATTACCTTTTGAATCACAAATTTTCTGGCACATATTGTCATAGCGAAATAGAAATTGAAGAGCCGTGAAGCTATGTCTGCTTAGCATAAATCTCGTAATCAACGCCACTTTCCAGATATTTGACCCGAAGGTCTTCAAAAAGTACCTCGTTGTAACACGTAACGCCGTTTCGAGCTCTTGCAGGCATGTGTTCAGTAAACTCATCCCGTTCCGATGTGTAGGGTAGCAAACCGGTTAGGCTACACTGGTTAACCTCCCTGCCTTCCTTCTCCACTTTTTCCTTCCTTCCTTTAGTAGGAATACCAATTGTAGCAGATATATCAGGCCGGATGTCTCAAAAGTGAATATTTTCTTAGGATCCCGGCCATTACACTGCTACGCAGCTAAAATGTTGTTGAAATTGCGACATATACGCTAAAGTCAGTAATTCAAAAGATGCTTCATGCATTTTGAGCAATTAGTGAAATGGTCGTTGAGGTTTTTGGGCATTCAAATGTCCACCTAGCCATGTAGCTCATGGAGCCCAAATCCGCAGGAGCAGAGAAACTTTTCTTTTAGTGTCCGAAACACGACAAAACTCCTGTTATAGGAAGATTAAACGCATTTCTATAATGTATACGACAAATAATACGTTAAAGGTTCGTCAAGTTAGCGAGTCAGACACGCAAGCATCAAAACTCGCCAAAAGCATTTCTTGTGAACCGCAAATCACCTTTAATGAGATGAAACGTCAGAAGCGTAAGTGACAATACGAAATGAAAATGGCGGGATAGGGCACGTGTATTGCATCAAAAACTTTGTTGACATTGTTATCAACGTTGCTTTCAGTATTTTAGAAACAAAACGGAGTTGTCTTACAACCATTAAACTTAAGGGCGTCTTTTCTTTGTTATATGTTCTTAAGGATCCGCCCTGATAACTTCGTTTTACGACGACATTATACTGCATCCAATCCAAGCAGTGCGAAAAAAATAAAACGATTGCGCTGAAATATCTTTAACTGCGGTTTATTCGTTTGCTCCTTTCGTCCCAATGTCGCTCGCTACCACGAAGCGCTCGCGTGACAATAACAGAGACACGGGTAGGCAGCGAAATTGCGAAGTGCTAGCCATGACGACATGCCCGTACGTGCGCTTATCCGAAGACCACATCGAGCACCGAAGTCCTACTGAGCGTGCGATGTTATCTTTGTTGGCGCCTTCGCAATAGACGTTGCTACGCAAAGCGCGGAACAGAGCAGAAACATACCATACGCTTTGCGGTTTCGCAAAGTGTGAAAGGGGATTGCATTTTGGAAACTGCCGTTTGTTAACCTTAGGATTGCTGCGGAGACGGCCCGATAGCGTATCGAACTTATGGAAGATCGAATCAGGTTCGGGGGAGGAATTCGAAGATCGAAAAGCCGCGCGCCACGATACCTGTATTCATTTAAATAGTGAAGGATGCAGTGGCGGAGGGAGTTGTTTTTCCCAGAATTAGGAAATGCCGCCAAGGTCGAACGTTCTTCTTGTTGCTTCGGTCCAATTACAGAAAAATTTCAAGAAAACGCCGCGACGTCTATTCTTGCAAGCGTCCTTCCTTGATCAATGATGCGTACAATGCGGCTGAATTGTAGAGCTCCTTTTCGGGTGGAAGGCAGACGGCGTCGTTTGCCGAGTGGCAAGTCGGAATAGAAGAACTTCGGGACCGACTAACCTTTGCTCTAGAGAAGAAAGCTAAAGGCAAAGATTGGCAAGATTCAGTGCGCGGTGTCACCTCCAGATTCAATGTGCAGCGCGTACCTAGTTATTTTCCTAACGCAAGCACTAACGCTAGCACGAATTGTCAAGTTCAAACTTCAATTTACTGGCTTTCAACTGTGCTTAGTAAATGTAAACCAACGCAAAAACATTTGCGTCATGTACCAAAATGTGCTTCATTTGTAATGCTACTGTAAGCGGACGTCTTTTTTTTCTTTTTGTGTGTGAGTTCTTTCTGAATATTTAAGATAACATTTCTTATGACTGTGCTTTGTACGCCCACATTTCTATTGTATCGTATGCTGCCAAGTTCGTGCTTGGTTCCTTGTGGAGGTGGCACTGGTCAGGCGCGCATTATGCAGCTTTTCGCCGAAGTATCCCAACCAGTTACGTACGTAAATGTATTTTCGTGGTAAAATAAAATACTGTGCGCAACGAACAAATATAGGTTTTAAAAGGAACACCGGGACACTTACAGTGTAGTCTCGTGTCAGCATGGAACGTATCTCGAGGTGAAATGGTTGGCAAGTGTAGAAATCCGGTGAGAAGAGCCAGAGCATTGCTATTTTGTGAAACTGAAACAGGAAATCACAAATGTCTAAAATACATCCGAAATTATCGTGGAAATTTGTATACGACCATTCGAGAAAGTGGGCTGGACAGTGGAGTAAAATTAGGGCATGTGTAACACGGCAATGACTCCAAGACTGTCTGTGGCGCAAGAAAAAATGTCCAGCACTCGCGTAGTTACACAGTCGCATATGGAAACACCAACACCTAGTTGTACTCGGGCTGAACAGTGAACGTTCTTTCTTTTTCTTTTTTTTTTTTAAGGAGGTGCGAAGCTACAATTGTTAATAACCGCCGTGGCGGAGTAGTGGCTTTGGTGTAGCGCTGGTAAGCTTTAGGGCGTACGGTTTGAGTTTGTTTGATTTGCTTGAGTTTCCGCGTAAAGGAATTATGTTCTGTGGTATATTCAAATCACAGTACCGCGCTATGCTGTATGTAGATTGTGTTTAGGTTATATTTCACAATTTTGCTGAAGCATCTTGCTTTGAGGCGTTCCCTTAGTTAAGTAACGCCCCTACGCCACGCGCAAGGCCTGCGTGGTTGTTGTTCAGAATGATCTTGCGCCAAACGACGTCCGACGCAAGACGCCGGAACTGTATTTTATGCGACACTGGGCCCTTAACGCTATCGCGTTTAATTCGCTAAGTACGCATTGAAGACGCCTATCGACCGCAGAGCTATTCTACATGGGACACGCGAGAAAGGATGCGTGTGCTCTTCGACAATCACTGGCTGTGTTATTGATATGTGCAAGCGTCAGTCTCAAATCGCGCATCTGCACCCCTGCACATACGTGTGTGCTCTTTTGTGCAAAAGTAAAATCGGTTGGAAATTGGCGCTTCTCTTCCTTTGCCGCCTCTCTCGCCATCCTTTGTCGACGTTCGCGCTGGCAATCGTCACGTGCATAAATTTGCCGATTTCAATCCCGCGTCCTTCACGTAAGCGTCACTATCGCGCGCGCATGCGCAGTCGCGCACCCGCGCTACACAATGCGGGAGAAGCGGCGATCATCTCAAAGAGCCAGTTGGCGCTGGCACGACAGGCGCGGGCGTGTGACTGAGGCCTAATGGCTACAGAGCGTCGTGCTGGTGTGATGGACAACCGCGGTTCGACCCTGCCACCCAACACGTAATTGAACTCTTGTTTTTTTCAACTGCGAGCTCATTGTCAAGAGAGGAGCAACACCCTGCACCCGCAGTCCGGAACGCCCCTAAGGGCTCGAAAGGAAAGCTTCATTGCAATGCACGTGGCCATCTCGTGCGAGCAGCAGGAAGTGAGAGAGCGACAAGAATGCCACGCGACACGACAGCGACCGTAACGCTCGCCAGCGGCTTCGCGCAGCTCAGACCGACGCTCTGCCGCGGTCGTTAAGCCAGATCGCGTATTTATGCCCTCTTATTTGTATTCGTCAAATAAAGGAATTTCTAAACACGGGAATAATCTGTTCCTCCTGGCTTTAAGCCAGCCGCATAAGCCACTGCGTCGTTTCGTCTGCGCGTTTCTTGCGTGACTATCACACATTGCGAGAACGTGTAAGTTTCCTGTTTTTCTTCAAGTATGTTTCATTACACCTGACTCACATTTGTATAGTGTTTGCGTTTGCCAGAAAGTAAAAGCGTTTCCCGTGCCTTGTCCACGTGCAGCCTTCGGGAAGTTGGAGCAGGCGTGATGAGTTTAAGAATGAACGCTTTCACAGGAAGTTCACCGATTTTCCTGGAAAGCCCGCAGTATGCTTGTCTGCTGTTACCTGAATTTCAGTTAGTATATTGACCGTTCAATGCACCTTTGTCTCCGCACTGATATGCGTAAGTGCGTCGTTGAATAATATACGTTTAATTGATGATTCCCAATAAGTAACAAAAAGAAAGTTCGAACTATTTCGACAAATGAGTACGACCAGTTTTTAACGGAAAGGCGAAGGCCGCACTGCAACCTTCTCTAATCTATTACCTGCAGAAGATAGCTGCGTTTTAGCTCTCAAGCTCATCTAAATGATCGAATAGCTCGCATCCTGCTGAGTCTCGAGACGAAGATTGATTTCCTCGCCCAGTCCACACTTTATATTTAATTGCGTATGCAAGTGTTAAAAAGCAATGTTGTGATTGGAATATCACTGAACTAACTTAAATTAGCGCTTCACTATTTTGAGTAACTCCGCAACAGAAACAAGAAGTGCAGTTGTGTAAACTTTTCCTAAGATAGTTTGATGCGGAGATAGCTAAAGTGTTATAAGAGAGATTACATGTCTTTTCGCACATCAGCTGCGCGAGGCTTAGTGTGACTTCTCGACTTCGTTTTGAATCTGTGATAATACAGACATATGAGCATACTCACAACGACCGCCATTTTCCGCCCATGTATGCAAACCGTTTACATCAGTTTTGAAACACGCATAACCTGGATTTCGTCCTTTTTCATCAGCATTATGAATAAGGCTCCCGTGCGGGACCCAACCCATCTCCGAATATTAAATTATTTCGTGTTTGGCGTGTAATTTCAACTATATACCATGCGTGGTGGTCGCAGTGTTTCCCTGTTTTCAAATCTTCATTTCAAGATCATTCTCGGTGACGAAAGAACTTGGACTGTGACCACATGCTTCAGAGTTCAGAAAGCACACGAGCATTACTGCAGTTCCTGAAATCCACAGACCTCATTTGGAGACGGCAGTTTCGACGTGCAGATCGGAAGGAAACAAAACGCTAAGTGTTTTCTCACCGTTCTTCCATTCTTTCTTCCCTACTTTCTTTCCTTCTTTCTGCATTTATTTCTTTCTTTCGTTTTTTTGTTGTTTCTTTTTTCATTCTTGTCATCTCTTTCCCAATGCCTATGGGTAGCAAACCTGACTTAGGTCTAATTGACTTCCATGTCTTCGTTTCCATCCCTCTATCTCTCTGCATCCCGTATTGTGCCTTCATTGTCATTAGGACATCTGGTATTTCTTTTTATATGACGAAAATTGAACATTATTTGTAGACATTACCTATTTTCGCCACAGATGAATTATTCTATGAGTTGGAAACAGTCAAGTTGCCTTTATTTAACCATGCACAGCCACGTGAGGTCTATGTTCTGTTTCACGTTCTATTGCACCTCCGCGTCTAGAATAACGTTTGTAAAGATTACAACGGAAGCGATATCACGATGACTGTCGACGTTAATGCGATCGGCACTGCAGCAGTGTAGCGACACGCTGCGTTGTCGTCGCCGAAAGTAAGGGTTCCCAGCAAAAGGTCCCCATGTCGCACAAAAGTCTCAAGCAAAAGTCCCCAGATGTCCCTCTCGCAGCTCATGCATGAGCGCGACGCTAGGGCAAATAAGAAAAAGTAGGTCTTGTTACGTTTCGCCTACGACGCGCGGTAAAGCCGGCGCGGATGCAACGGACGCCTAGGCTTCGTTCAAAGCGGCAGACATTTTGGCCCGTTCGGCGCCGCCGCTACGCCTCCCCGCCAAGCGCGTCCAGGCATGTTCCAATGCCACGTGTCTTCATGTGCGTGTGTGTGTGTATGTGCATGTTGGTGCCCACGCTTGTCGAAGCGCGGCAGCCGGGGAGAGGAGCTCCCCCAACTGTGAAGCAAGGGGGTCTGACCGGCGCCGACACGACGTATGCGCCACCTTCTCTTCCCATTGTGCCCGAACGGCGCCGGCACGACGGCTGCTCCACCTTCTCATCCCATTGTACCCGAGCGGCACAGTCACGTGCTCGTCTATAGAGGGGTTCCTTCTTGCCCTCAACTGCGAGAGTATAAAAGCAGCTGCCCCCGGACGCCAAGAGAGGCTCCGATTTCTTCTGTTGAGTAACGTGCACTCCCTTCTCTCTACTTCGGTCAACCTGACCGCCAACTCTTTGCGATGTTAGAATAAACAAGTTGTTTTGTTGTTACCAGTCGACTCATGCTTTGCCGGGACCTTCGGATGCTTCCAGTTGTACCCCAGGCCGCCAGGCCAACGCTACCCTTGGGGCTTGCGACCCAGGTGCAACAACGGGCGTCAGCGCCGAGTTCCCAACAACTCGTGCCAGCGGTGCGATTACAACAACTGTCTGCCAGCGGTGACATCGCGACAACGGAGGCCAGCAGCGAAGATATGCAGTTGACTGTATGCTGAGCAGCTCAACGACCATCCGGGAGCAGTGCAACGAGCCCTGTGTGATGACTGGTTGCCTGCAGCGGAACGACTGCGCTGAATTCTTGGCTGCGAGGTTTGGTGAGTGCGGGACTTTCTTCTTCTGAGCTTTGCCAGGCTTTTGTTAGTGTCAGAAACAGAGCTGGTAATTGTGGTTGTCGTTGCTGCCGGGTTAGTTTGCGGCAAGACAATAGTAGGCAGTAGAGAAAGCAGCATTCAGAGCAGCCATGGATTTGAAGTCTTTGCGCAAACCGAAATTGTTGGAGCTTGCAAGAGAGTTGGGTCTGGATGTCTCGGACAAACTCAGAAAACCAGAACTGCTAAAGGCTATTCTTGAGTTAGAGGCTGAGGATGACGAGCTGTCGGAATGCCTTGAGACTATTGAGGAGAGGTCAAAAAGACAGGAGCGCGAACTTAAAGAACAGAAAGAGAAAGAAAAAGAAGAGCGCGACTACGCTTTGGAAATGAAGCGTCTCGAGGTAGAGATGGAACGCGCTCGTAATGGAAGACAGGCACACGGTGCAGGAGAACGAGTATTGTTCAAAATGACTGACCTGATGCGGCCGTTTAAGCTTGGAGAGGACATTGGTTTGTTCCTGGTTAACTTTGAGCGAACGTGCGAGAAGCAGGGGTTCTCTCGGGAAACGTGGCCACAGCGCTTGCTCACTTTGTTACCCGGCGAGGCGGCCGACGTAGTCGCTCGCTTGAATAGATAGGAGGCAGAGGATTTCGACAAAGTGAAATCGAGTCTGCTAAAAAAGTACAGGCTGTCAGCAGAGGCGTTCCGTCGGAAGTTTCGGGAAAATGAGAAAGGCAAAAGTGAGTCATATACAGAGTTTGCCTACAGGCTTATGTCAAACATGCAGGAGTGGCTCAAAGAAGAGAAAGCGTTTGGTGACCACGATAAAGTTCTGCAGTGCTTCGGGCTGGAACAGTTTTATAGTCAGTTACCTGAGAACGTGCGGTACTGGGTCTTGGATAGGCCAGACGTTTGTACGGTGGCTAAAGCCGCTGAGCTAGCCGAGGAGTTTGTGACGCGTTGGGCTCGCGGAGCTAAGGACGGTCAAAAGGGTGAGTTTGGCTCGAAGTTTGAGAGGCCAAAGTTCACACCCATGAGAGCAAGGGGCGACACACGTAGTGCGGATGAAAGGAGACGGCGGAGACGGCGGCAAAACGAACGAAAGGAGACGGCGGCAGCCGAAGCCGAACGCAGAAAGCGGTTCGAGACGAGGCAAGCGCGTGTTTGTTATACGTGCCAGAAGCCGGGTCACTTTTCGGCGCAGTGTCCGGAAACAAAACCAAAAGTTGTGTTTTTGTCAATATGCAGCACTGACGAGAACATGAAGCTTCTCGAGCCTTACATGCGAGACCTCCTCGTGAACGGGAAAGAGTGCCGAGTGCTTCGCGATTCCGCAGCTACAATGGATGTAGTTCACCCCTCTTACGTAGAACCCCATATGTTCACGGGCGAGTGCGCATGGATCAAGCAAGCCGTGGAAGCTCATAGCGTGTGTCTGCCGGTAGCAAAAGTGCTTATTGAAGGACCTTTCGGAGCGCTTGAGACGGAGGCGGCAGTGTCATCTATGCTGCCCCCCCCCCCCCAGTACCCGTACCTATTTTCGAACAGGTCCGATCACCTCCTGCGCGAGAAGGGGCTTTTGTTTGGTGAGGCTAGCGTTCAGGCCTTAACCAGATCGAAGGTTCGGGAGCTCGCTGCAAAGGCGGTAGTTGCGGGGCCGACGTTATCGAACAATGAGAAAGGGTCAGAGGCGCAGCAAGCTGATATTCAGAGCACGCCCGAACTGAATAAACTTGAGTCTGTAACGTTAAAGGCACCAGATACCGGAGAGGAAATTGCCGATGCAGGAAAGTTAGAAGAGCTATCTGCAGATTTTCTCATCGCGCCTACGTCAGACGGACTTGATAGGTTGCTAAAAGTCAGCCGGTCGGCTTTGATAGCCGAGCAAAAAAAGGATGGCAGCCTAGAAAACATACGCTGCATTGTCAAGGAAGGTATCGCCAGGAAAAATGCGCGTTTTGTGGAAAGAGGTGGAGTCCTGTACCGGAAGTATCTAGACCGCAGGGGAGTGGAGTTCGATCAGCTGATCGTGCCTCAATGCTATCGTCAGGATCTGTTGCGCTTGTCGCACGGGGGTTCGTGGTCCGGACACCTAGGAGTTAAGAAAACTAAGGACCGTCTCTTGCAAGAGTACTATTGGCCAGGGTGTTTTCGGGACGCAGACCATTTCGTGAGGACATGTGACACCTGTCAGCGGGTGGGAAACCCGGGGACAAATCGAGGGCGCCGTTGAGATTGGTACCTATCATTACGGAGCCTTTTAGACGGCTCGTTATTGATACAGTGGGACCTCTGCAGGTAACAGCCACGGGGTACAGACACATTTTGACTGTGATCTGCCCAGCGACAAAGTTCCCTGAAGCAGTGCCGCTTAAAGAACTCAGCTCAGTTGAGATAGTCAATGCACTACTGTCCATATTTGCGCGAGTTGGTTTTCCTGCGGAAATCCAATCAGATCAGGGCACAGTGTTTACTAGCGCTTTGACGACAAGTTTTCTCGAAAGGTGTGGGGTAAAGCTGTTACACAGCTCAGTGTACCACCCACAGTCGAATTCCGTTGAGAAGCTCCACTCCGTCATGAAGCCCGTGTTGAGAGCCTTGTGTTTTGAACATCAAACTGACTGGGAGCTGTGTCTGCCTGGGGTGATGTTTGCTTTACGGACCGCGCCGCATGCGGCTACGGGGTTTTCGCCAGCTGAGCTGGTGTACGGTCGCTCGCTGCGATCTCCACTTCGCATGCTTCGAGAATCGTGGGAAGGCCGGGGCGACGACCCAGTCGTGGTGGAGTACGTGCTTAAGCTCCTCGAACGCTTAAGAAGGGCACAGGAGTTGTCAGGTGAAGCAATGGCAAAGGCCCAGCAGAGGGCCAAGGTTTATTATGATCGGACCGCCAGGGCCCGTCGTTTTGAGGTGGGCGATGAGGTCATGATATTGCGCACATCGCTAAACAACATACTAGACGTGCAGTGGGAGGGCCCAGCACGAATTGTTCAGAAACTGTCGGACGTTAACTACGTGGTGAGTCTGCCAGGAAAGCGGAAAGCACAGCAAGTTTACCACTGCAATCTGCTCAAACCTTATAGACAAAGGGAAGCAGTGGTGTGCATGATGGTAAACGTTCCTGAAGAGCTTCCGGTCGAGCTTCCGGGACTAAGCTCAGTGACGAACAGGGAAGACACCGATCAGGTCATTAGTGACTTAGTCAGTGGAGCATCGCTGTCGCCTGAGCAGAAAACCGAACTACACCAGCTCTTACAAGAGTTTCAAGGTCTGTTCTCTGAGAGGCCTGGTAGGACTTCTGTCCTTACTCATGATATAGAACTTAACTCCCCAGAGCCAGTACGATCCAAGGCGTATCGGGTGTCACCCCGCCAGAGCGATATTATGGAGGCTGAGGTAAAGAAAATGCTACAGCTCGGTGTTATTGAGGCAGGTGAGAGTGATTATACCTCCCCTTTGATTTTAGTTGAGGTACCGGGCAAGGAACCTCGTCCTTGCGTCGACTACCGCAGGCTTAATTCCATCACTAAGGATCAAATTTATCCGATCCCTAACATCGAGGAGCGCCTTGAGAAAGTTAGTAGCGCTCAGTTTATTTCCACCCTAGATCTTGTCAGGGGTTATTGGCAGGTTCCACTTACAGAAGAGGCTAGTAGGTATGCGGCGTTCATTTCACCAATGGGAACATTCCGTCCTAAAGTGTTCAGTTTTGGTTTGAAGAACGCGCCATACTGTTTTTCAAGCCTCATGGATAAAGTGTTGCGGGGACAGCAAGAATTCGCTTTACCGTATTTAGACGACGTAGCGATATTCTCCGCATCCTGGTCTGAGCATATGGCACACTTGCGGGCAGTGCTAACCCGCCTGCGCGAAGCGGGCTTGACAGTCAAGGCTCCTAAGTGCCAGTTAGCACAGGCCGAGGTTGTCTACCTCGGTCACGTGATTGGTCAGGGTCGTCGCCGCCCCTCTGAAATAAAGGTGGCCGCTGTGCGAGACTTCCCGCAACCGCGCACGAAGACCGATATTCGGTCGTTCTTAGGTGTCGCCGGCTACTATCAGAGGTACATCCCCAGGTACTCTGATATCGCGGCTCCCCTGACGGATGCTCTAAGAAAAACAGAGCCCCAAACAGTCGTATGGGACGAGACAAAGGAAAGAGCTTTTAGCGCCCTAAAGAGTGCCCTAACAAGCCAGCCTGTGCTACGATCGCCAGACTACACAAAAGGGTTCGTAGTTCAGTGCGATGCTAGTGAGCGAGGCATGGGTGTTGTACTGTGCCAACGGGAAAATGGAGAAGTAGAACACCCCGTCCTGTATGCTAGTCGTAAGCTGACCAGTCGTGAGCAGGCGTACAGCGCCACCGAGAAAGAGTGTGCGTGTCTCGTGTGGGCCGTTCAGAAATTGTCATGCTATCTAGCCGGCTCGAGGTTTATCATTGAGACGGATCACTGCCCTCTCCAATGGCTGCAGACCATCTCTCCCAAAAATGGCCGCCTCCTGCGCTGGAGCCTCGCTTTGCAACAATATTCCTTTCAGGTGCGTTACAAAAAGGGGAGTCTCAACGGTAACGCCGATGGCTTAAGTCGAAGCCCCTAACGTAGGAATCAGCCTCAAAATTGTTTCTTACTGATGTTTTTCTTCCTGAGGCCGGATTTTTAACATATTGCTTTTGTTTAGTGTTTCAAAGTGATGACATGCTTTCTAGTGCAATTTTCCAATTTGTGGACGCGTTCTGAGTGCTGCTAGACTACTGTAAGGAACTAGGCAGTGGTATAAAAGGGGAAAGAGCCTGGCAGGGCTTAGTGAGGGTTGTGCCGTGCTTGCTGACTGAGCGGTTGAGTTTCAGCGTAGTTCTAACGCTTGCCGGGAACGAGAACAAAAATGTGAACTCTCCCGAAGTCACTTTGCAGTGTCCTGTGCGAACCTGAACGAGGGAACGAGGCCTTCTCTGTGCGCTGCGCTCAAGAAACGTCGAGGGACGCCCGACTTCGGTTATGAGCATCATCGAGCGACATCCCTCCGGACAGCGGATGCAGTCGCCTGACCATCGGGATCTCCTTCCCCCGGCGGGGCGGTCTGTTACGTTTCGCCTACGACGCGCGGTAAAGCCGGCGCGGATGCAACGGACGCCGGGGCTTCGTTCAAAGCGGCAGACATTTTGGCCCGTTCGGCGCCGCCGCTACGCCTCCCCGCCAAGCGCGTCCAGGCATGTTCCATTGTCACGTGTCTTCATGTGCGTGTGTGTGTGTATGTGCATGTTGGTGCCCACGCTTGTCGAAGCGCGGCAGCCGGGGAGAGGAGCTCCCCCAACTGTGAAGCAAGGGAGTCTGACCGGCGCCGACACGACGTATGCGCCACCCTCTCTTCCCATTGTGCCCGAACGGCGCCGGCACGACGGCTGCTCCACCTTCTCATCCCATTGTGCCCGAGCGGCACAGTCACGTGCTCGTCTATAGAGGGGTTCCTTCTTGCCCTCAACTGCGAGAGTATAAAAGCAGCTGCCCCCGGACGCCAAGAGAGGCTCCGATTTCTTCTGTTGAGTAACTTGCACTCCCGTCTCTCTACTTCGGTCAACCTGACCGCCAACTCTTTGCGATGTTAGAATAAACAAGTTGTTTTGTTGTTACCAGTCGACTCATGCTTTGCCGGGACCTTCGGATGCTTCCAGTTGTACCCCAGGCCGCCAGGCCAACGCTACCCTTGGGGCTTGCGACCCAGGTGCAACAACGGGCGTCAGCGCCGAGTTCCCAACAACTCGTGCCAGCGGTGCGATTACAAGTCTCCACGCAGGTGTATGCTAGCGCTGAGAATTAATTACTCGCTCCCAACAGTCTGATTTACTTCAGGAGGCCATGTAACGCACGCAGACTGTCACGTTGGGTGTCACGTGGGTGTTACGCGTACAACCAAAAAAAAAGTGGGAGGATTCTTAAACATAAACCGTTTCGTAAAGACACTATATACATAGACACAAAGTGGCAGAAGTAGGCTAAGATTGTAAATCGCACTATGACATTGCAAGCGTTTTTATTGTAACACTCTAACACACACACACACACACACACACACACATATATATATATATATATATATATATATATATATATATAGAGAGAGAGAGAGAGAGAGAGAGAGAGAGAAACGCAATGGCAGCGGCCAAGGTATCGTGACCGCACTCTTCGCCATCATTCCTTCCCGTTTCATTACATATATATATATATATATATATATATATATATATATATATATATATATATATATATATATATATATATATATATATATATATATGTATATATATATATATATCCCGTTTATACCTGAGTGTACTTGTTGAGTTTTACTTTGAACAGTATTTGTCATCTAGGAGCTAGGTTGAGTTTTCCTGCGTAGCTACGACAAACCTCGAAACTGGCTCTTGCACTTCGAGGACGCCTGGGCGAAGGTGGCACATTCGAAGAACATCGTTCAGAAGTAAAAGTTATGACGTGGAAAATAACCTGAACTCGTCCTCGTGTTCGTTCGCAAAGTACCACTTACCGACCTTAATGTTTCTTTTCAATGGTAACAAAGATCCAGTGAAGCATAAAGTTAGGTCCAATTCTGAATTATGCTTCTTCAGCTATGAAATGGCCGCTTCTTACGTGCTAACGGGCCACGGAAGTCAGGAAAGACGCAAAATTGCAAAACGGGCGGCCATGGTTAGGTGCCTTCGCGGCCAAGTGACGGCTTGACGATCTCTAATCCAACTGACGCATGGGCGCCGATCGCGATTGCATTTCTTACGACAGCATCCGCAGTGCGCGTGATATCCGCAAGAGAGACCGCTCGGACACATCCGGAGTAGCGTTTTTGTCATAAGAATCGGTGCCATATCCAATGGAAACGGAATAGCTCACGCCACACTGCGTACGACGGAAGGAAGGTGTCATGTATTATGGAGCTCGCGCCGGAGGCAGATCCTTCTCACGCGAACGAGTGTTGCGGGAAACTGCGAGAGGGGAGAAGATATTTATGACGCTCGTGAGCGGTACGGGAACGTTTTCTTTTTCCTTTTCTTTGTGAATATCACGCCAAGGAGCACGGCGTGGTTTCACTGCCCGCTGCGATAGGACGGAAACAGCGTCCTTACAATTTTATTGCCTAAGGTCGACGGGGACGACTTGACAGATGGTGACAGATAAACTGTATCTCATGGCGCGCTTTTATAGAGTGATGCATCATGTATCGCTGTTCGCAATCAATGTGCCAGCGAAGACAACATGTAGTGAAATGAGTGGTGTGTCTTTAGGATTATTTTCTTGCCTACATACTGAACGAATATGCTGACTCAGTGATCCGAGGTCCATGTGTCTGCTTGTTTCACTTACTAGGTCGACCATTTAGAGGAGACGAGACAGAAATATCACCGATGTGTATTCGCAGTGAGAGGTTCAGTGGGCACGATTCCGTGACTAATGCATAAAGTTAAGATTTTTGCAAAGGGGAGCACAGAAGCGCTCCGGAAGAAAGGAGACCTGGACAGGAAGGTCACTCACTTGAAACCTAGTATATTTTCAGAGGCAAACCACCAGGAACGTTATTGATCATGCGTTGCCATCATGCCAAAATCACGTCAAACTAACTAGCCCAACAACACCACTGTTCTGAAACATAAGGTGAAGTTTTTTTGCTTCACACGACACTTAGGGCGAGTGTGGCGGGGACGTTTAGGGGGACAAATACGGTATGATTTCTCGTATTCGCGCGTTTTCTTTCAGAAACAATAGTTTTTTTAATGCCCATGTGACAAGAAACATGTCGCAATAAATACCACTTGAAATTTTGAAATCTACTCTCAAGCTGAGGTAACTCTTCCTAGACGAGTGTTGTATACAGGCAGCATACCAGAGAAAACCCGTTTTTTTTTCATAAGTTTCGATTTTGGAGTACGAAGTTTCTGGCTGACAGGCAGGCAATGAATGACAGGCACAACAGTCGAATGACAGGCAGCAAGAGTCGCTTGTTGGATTAGATGAGAAACGGAGGACGAGAAAGAATTTCGAGCGCGTGGCTCACTTGCTTTTATGAGCAGTATCAGAGGGGAAATAGCAGTACAAGATGTCCGGCTGCAATGCTATCATACGGGTAATAATAGTGCAAATGCGACGTACACATCTCTTTCAGATCCGACGGGAACAGTCTGTGCAAGTTCCAGATAAAGCTATAGGGGGCTTGACGGAAGCTCACTCCCAGTGTTCTGCCAATGCTGTCTACCTTGTGCTGAAAAAGTTTTCGCAAAATATTATTTTCCTCTGGCGTAAATTTTCTCTCCCGTGCCTGATCAACAGGGGCCCAACTGACGACTACTTGCACCGAGGCCGCTGTACACTACAGAATCCCATCGGAGTGCAAGTTCCCACTCATTGCCAGCGATTCACACCTGCCAAGATGACTTCGAAACCACTGCACGCCTACCCAGTGGTGACTCATGCCCCGAGTCACAAGACCACCACTGCGGTGTTGTTGCAGGGTCTTATGGGTGACTATATTTATGCATGGTCCTGAAACAGATGAAAGGATGAAGTGTATGAGGAGTACAACCATATGGCGACAGCTGTTAGCGACTAAAATGGTCCAGACAAGCGACGGCTGGCTTTCTAGTAGTTCTCCGCGGGAGCATGGCATGGTCACGCCTTATCAGGCGTAGCCTCTACTGGTAGCCTTATAACATACAAACAACTCGTTGTTCTTAAAGAACAGCCGCAATTCGTCTGGCTATTTCCCACATTTTTTTGTTCTTAATTCTTGTCCAGCCTTTGCTAGTTGGATGTCTTATCTCCCTGTGCCTAAGGAAATAGTGTTCGGTCCACTTATGTGCACCCGGGATGGGGATGCAATATAACAGAGTATCGACAAGACGCAGGGAAAATCCGAGTCAAATGTTACAGATGTTACAGTCAAATGTTACAGATAGAGGCTAATAATATGTTGTTTTTGGTTTAAGGGCTCATTATAATATTTCGGCACTACTTGAACGCCTGGCGCGATCAACATTAAGCTATAACTGCGTCCAAAGCGGCGCACTGTCTTAGGGCCAACTCAATGGGGTATCTTTGTTTTCAGAATACAGCGGCAGGGTGGAAGAACTCGCTTTCGATACAGTTTTGCATGCTTGTCTGAGCGAACCCCAATCAGCAGCAGGAAGGACATACAGAAATACAGTTAAGTGCCGTGGTGTAGTGTAGTCAAGGAGTGTAGCCCGGTGATTATCGCCTCACAATTATGCAAGCCTACTCAAGGTCAACGGAGAAGCGAGGTATATTATAGGTAATTTATGGCGAATGCTACTGGTGGCTGCTTGATGAATTTATGCTGAACAAGTTAGACCCTGAAGGCATCAGCGGCTTGAAAGGCCTATTTTGGCCCTCGTTTGAAGCAATCACGATGCGCCAACCTCTTACACGCTCACAACAAATTAAGCTCAATAAAATCAAGGAATGAATCATTTGATCAAATGTCACGTTTTAGCAAGTTGGTTGTCTGGGTGAGTAAGTACTGAAATTTTGAATGTATGTAAGCGGAGAATAAGAAAGGGAAAAGGCACGCGAGGTTTTTTAATACATCTCTACGCAAAATTTACGCTGACAGGTGTGAAAAATCTAGAAAAATAAATATCTTTCGCTTAGTTTTCATTGAGAACCATGAGAGAAAACCCCGAAACAGGAGCAATAGGTATCCACTGCTGATTCGCAGTGAAACCATAGCGCAACGTAATTTTGGTTGTTTTGCTCATCTCTTGTACGCATACGTGTACTAAAAGCTCATTTAGAAGAGCAGCGCACGTTTTGGGTCTCTATGTGTCGTGCCCATATATATATATATATATATATATATATATATATAAAGTGCCGTGCTTGCTGTTATACCTAGCGTCAAGTAACGAACCACTTTGCAAGTTTGACACGACTCGGGCTTACTTTAGTCATTGACCCTTTAACTTCCCGTAACAAACTGCCCGTTTCTTCAAACTATTATTAGTGATTAACCAGCCTGCCCCTCTCCGCGTCCTCACAAAGTTTGTCATCTTCGGTACTTGGTTCTTATCGGCGACGTTAACAACGACAACTTTTAATTTAGAACATCTGGCTAGCACTGTTTGTGTCGGTTCCATGTAGTTAGGTGTACAATGTATGCGGCCACGATTTCTGGCATAATTGATAGACGTCCTGCACAGAACTTCCGATATCATCAGCAGCACCCTATGCGCACGTTCTGCGGTGGCCACTAGTCGCGCACCGTTGAGCGCACAAGCTCATATCTCTTCCGGCGGCGCGCTCAAAGCGTCCGAGGCCAATGAGAGTGGTGGTTTATTGTTATTGCTGCATTAATTTGTGCTGCTCAGTACCGCTCGCGCCGGATGTTGACGGAGACGGCAGTCGTCGATCTGCGCCGACGATACTGGCGCGAAATTTTACAACCGCCCTAGCGTTATCTGTTGAAAATTGGTTAAGAAAATGCTTTGCCTCGAGCACAATTTCGATTTACACATTCAAATGCATATGAAACACAGAAACGCTCTCTTTCAGCAATTGCAGAACCAATTTAAATGACTTTTGTTGCACTAAACAGATGACGCCTAATCCTAAGTGCTACAGAAGTAGAACTGGATTACTGTTCTGCCTTACTGTTTGTGCTACGATAGCCGAAATTTGATAACGTGAAGAAGTTGGAACAATAAGTTTAGAAATCAGCAAGGTTGCACCACGAACAGGTAACAAAACCAGCCCTTCTGGCCTTACACTCGACCGTTGAGGGACCTCAACGCTTGGAAGATGCTGCTTGCCTATCTCGCGAAGTCGTCTCCACGTAAAAGGTGTTTTGGAAACGCCACATGGAAAATTGTCGCTATGGGAGCGGTCCACACTTTTCAGGGTTTTGTCGTGCCCACAGTGTTCGATGGGATTTGTATGGCGTGCGCACTTTTCCCGGGACGATTCACCTCAAAAGAAAGCTGAGTGTCGGACTGGCAGGCGTCTGTGCCTGTTTAGATAGCCGGTGAGCAAACGGTGGAGGCGTGGTTTTGAGCCCACGACCTCCGGCAGCCGAGGCGCACACTGAAACGCAGCACCACGACAGCGCGTGTCGTCTCTTTCATCATCCGTCGTCATTTTCTCGTTGTTTTATTTCATGCCAAAATGTATCAACTCACCCAGCTGTCGATTCTTCTACAGATGTCGATATCGCCCTTTTTGTAACGCGTCTCTCTTAAAGCATCTGACATTTTAAGTGAATAGATATGCTACACCGTATGGTTTAGTTTGATCACTTAAAATGTCCACAACTGTCAGTCCAGTCACGTCTCTACAGATTAACAATCTACCCAGGTGGAACAAATTTGCAAGAAAAACGGGAGCCAATTATTGACTAATAGAGGAATTGGATTGAATAACTTTTTATTGTATTGTGCTTAGGAGACGTTTTCTTTAATTGGCGACGGTTACTCCTTTTCACATAGAGATTTGAAAAAGAAAAGAATTAACTTAAATGCATTAAAATGAAAGTGCACCCCAAATAACCATTACACAATGTCCTGTCCAGTCCAGTCCACATAGGTTTACATAGGTGCATTGAAGTTATGCATTGAAACAAAGAGAATATTGCAAAAAGCACTCTTATTGTTGATGATGTCGTGTGAAGCAGCTTAAACGGCTGTATTCGGTTTCGCTGTTGATTGGCAAAGCAGCTGTAGAAGAATGCGCTTGTCAATAGATATGTTTGTATGCTTGTATATAACAAGTGAATCGAAATTATATCTGATATAACGCTATTTATTGTGCTTCAAGCATAAACATGTCTCGTTTCCAAATAATTCCTTCAATCGAAGGTTCATTTAGTGAGCGAAGAGTCACCATGGAGGGTAGGAGATATCTGAGGTTAAAAATTCGTGATGTGGCAACAGATTTTTGTGCACCTGAATCACCGTATTGATGATTGCCCTTTCTCTCAGTAAGTGGAATTGCTAGTGGGTGCCTTTTGTGCTGCACTGAAATACGAAATTGTAGACAGGTTTCAACTGCCCTCATAATAGGGAATAGAGGATAACGTTCCTATGCAATTACTAAAGGAGTTGAGGTTGCTCAAGGACGCCTAAACATTCCCTCAGGCTCCTAGCTATACATCGATGAAGCCACTCTTCAGATGAGCGAGATATTCCACGCAGAACAGATGAAGAAAATGCTATCATTTACTTTGTAAGTGCATTATGTAGTTCTAGCATTGATGAAACTGACCCTCCCCATGTTGTGCCTGATGCGGGGTGAAGCACACTTTTTATTAAGTTTGTCTGGTCTTCGAAGGCTTTCGTGTGAAAATTTCAGGAAAGTTGTCTGCCTAGTGTAACCCCAATAAATTTGTGTTGTTTTACTATGTCTAAAGGCTGCCCGTTAAGGCACAGCTTAATATCCTTTAGATATCATCTGGTGAAGGATATCACAGCCGTCTTACTGTAAGGCCTCTCCATTGCTCTCCATTCAAGAGGTTGGATATTCCCCGTCTTGCCCTTCAGGAGACTACCAGTTTTATCAAGTCACACAATATATGGACATGATTGCCTGCATCGAAGACCAGCTAATGTCTAAAAGGCTGCTATTATGACATGTTCTATAGTTTGTTTTTGTTTAACATAGGTAATGATATCCAAAATTGCATCCATGGTGCATCGCCGCCTTCGAAATCCTGTTATGTGATCGGGAAACGCTTCTGTTTGCTCACACCAACAGTGCAGCTTAGTGTCAATCATTTTTTTCCATGACCTTACATAAAAAACTCGTCACACTCACAGGACCAAAAGATTCAACCGAAACGGAGGCTTTACAAGGCTTCATTCAATATACGTATGACACGTGCTGTTTATCACAAGTCAGGAACACACACCCTTTCCAGAAATCATTAAGTAACTCTAAATGTGCCAATTGACTTTTAGATCCCATGTTTTGCAACATAGAGAGAGAGAGAGAAGGAAAGACGGAAAGGCAGGGAGGTTAACCAGACTGAGTCCAGTTTGCTACCCTACACGTGGGGAGGGGAATGGGGAGTGAAAGAGGGAGAGAGAGAACTTAGGTGTAGGATGTCTATAGTCGGGTACTCAAGTCTGTTGCCCTCAGGTAGCGAAAAAGCGCTCGAACTGCTTTCTGGGCCAATGAGCTGTGAGGCCAGGCTCCCAAGATCTTCGCTTCCGTAAATGGCCTGTCATCCAGTCTGTTCAAGGCAATGCGAAAACACCCGTGTGTTTAGATTTAGGTGCACGTTAAAGAACCCCAGGTGGTCAAAATTTCCGGAGTCCTCCACTACGGCGTGCCTCATAATCAGAGAGTGGTTTTGGCACGTAAAACCCCAAATATTATTATCTGTTCAAGGCACACTGGAGAGTCGCACGTGGATTATCGAAGCGAGAACAGTGGCACAGAAGGTGACTGATGGTCTCTTCACACTTGCACTTAGCGCACATTGATGAATCCGCCATTCCAATACGATAGCTGTAGGAGTTGGGGAATGCTACTCCTACCCACAGCCAACACAGCAGTGTTGCGTCACGTCGTGGAAGGTTCGCTGGTAATGTAAGTTTCAGTGATGGGTCGAGGCTGTGTAAACGACACTTACAGTTCTGTGGTGTATGCCAGCAACCTAACGTGATTGTACGAGCGAGACTGCGAAGCTCTAGTGCAGCGTCGACTCTGGATAAAGGTACAAGGAGTGTCGGTGAGCCAGCCTGGGCACGTCGGGCAGCGCCATCGGCGAGGTGATTATGCCACAATGTCCACAATGTCCACAATGCCACAATGTCCCGGCAGCCACTGAAATATGATATCATGTCCTCTTTCAGATGCACAATGGCAGGTTTCGTTGATTTGTGACACCAGCTGTTCATAATTGCCCCGTCGTAAACTTCGCAAGCTGTGGAGGGCTGCTTTCGAGTCACAAAATATTGCCCATTTGTTGGGCGGTTCTTTTTCAATGTATTCGACAGCAGCGCGAAGAGCGGCCAGTTCAGAACCTGTAGATGTCGTTACATGTGAAGTCTTAAACTTGATGACGACCGATTGAGATGGTAGAACAACGGCGCCTGTAGAATTTTCCGAGACGGAACCATCCGTGTAAACATGAATTGGGTTAGCGTATGAACAATGCAGAAGTTCCAATGTGATCTGCTTGAGAGCCGCGGTGGTCAGGCTAGCTTTCTTCACTATTCCTGGAACAGCAACGTACACTGGAGGCTTCTTCAAGCACCACATAGGGGATGGCGTTCTTGTTGCGGGTGAGTGCCTCAAAGACAAAGAGTGCCGGTTAACCGCAACTGATCTGGAGAACGCTGCCTTGGGTCTTTTCTCAGGCAAGCGAGCGAGATGGTGGTCAGGGACTCTGGATATATGGCGAACATGCACCCGGAGTGCGTCGATATCTATATAGGTCCTTATTGGGTGGTCTCTCGCGGTGGCAATTGTTGCCACGGTTGAAGCATTTCGATGTAGCCCCAGACATGTTCGTAGGGCTTGGCCTTGAGTGCTCTGTAGGACATGGATGTTAGTTTTGTTAGCATTGGACAGCACTGGTGTGCTGTATCGCAAGTATCCTAGGAAGAGCGTCCTGTATAGTTGAAGCATAGATGCCACGGATGTGCCCCACGTTTTACCGGCAAGAAACCTTAATATATGGGAGATAGAAGTAAGCCTCTTCTTCAAGTATGTGATGTGGGGGCTCCATGAAAGGTCTCTGTCTATAATAACGCCTAGGAATTGGTGAGTTTTTGCGTAGGAAATTGGTTGGTGGTCAATAGAAATGGGGTACCAGGTCATGGGCTTGTGGGTAAAGGCGACTAAGGCGCACTTCTCGGTCGAAATGCTGAGGCCTTGCGCACGCAGGTACGATGATGTTAGGGTCACTGCTTTTTGGAGCCGTGCACGCACCTGGAGACGTGTAAGTGCCGAGGCCCATATGCATATGTCGTCAGCATATATGGAAAGGTGTATTGTATGTGGTAAAACGTCGGCAAGGCCAAGGATTGCAAGGTTGAACAAAGTGGGGCTAAGAACCCCACCCTGAGGGACGCCACGGTAAGTGTAATGGTCGGCAGTTCGGCCATCTGCACTGTGCACAAAGAAGGATCTTTGGAATAGATAGCTCCGAATCCACCGAAACATGCGTCCACCAATTCCATTATTTTCCAGGGCATCAAGGATGGCTTCGTGCGTTACATTATCATAGGCGCTTTTCACGTCGAGGAATAGCGCAACCGATATACGCTTGTGGTGTTTTTCTTGTTGTACAGACGTGACTAAGTCGATGACGTTGTCAATAGAGGAACGGCCTCTTCTAAAACCAGCCATGGCATCGGGGTATACGTTGTGGCGCTCAAGATACCATTCTAGGCGGGTGAGAATCATTATTTCCATGACCTTCCCAACACAACTGGACAGCGCAATGGGTCGGTAGGACTCTAGGTCAAGTGGTGACTTTCCAGGCTTCAGAAGTGGTATCAAGCGGCTGGACTTCCACCGCTCAGGAACGACGCCATCATTCCATGACTGGTTATAACAGTCCAGAAGTCTGCTTCGGCCATCTTCACCTAGGTGGTATAAAGCAGCGTAGGTGATGCCGTCTGGTCCTGGCGACGATGAGCGCCTGCATGAGGCCAGAGCAGCGTCCAATTCCTCAAGTGAGAAGGACACATTCAATTCTGGGAAGCGTGCCGCAGGAACCTCACCCAGAATTTCGCTATTGATGGTGACCACACTGCCCGCAATCTTCACACAGAAGTCTTCGGCTATATCGACCTGTGAGCGGCCTTGATGGAGGGCTAGGGCTGAGAATGGGTGTCGGTGCTGTGGAGACGAGCCAAGGCCGCGCACCGTCCTCCATATGATAGACAGTGGTCTGGACCTGAAGCACTCTTTGTCTAACAAGACTCAAGTGCACCTTCTAGCTCAATCATTAAGAATTCTAAGCGTAATTGTACATGCTGTGATTACGAAAGACACGCAAGAACTATTTCTTTTGCAATTTCAACTGAACAATAATACTCAGAAAAAATAATAGAAGCGCTTGTTCTCGCTATAAATTTACAGAATTCTTCAGCAATTACTAATTCTGAACTATCCTTGGCTATTGCGAGAGCTCTAAATGATTGTGTTTGAACAACAGGTCGCTTAAAGCACGAATAGTCTTCCATGCTAGAGCAACTGGCGTCAGAAGAGACACGTATCGCAGAATTCGTGCCGGTTTTTTCCCTTGATTGTTGTAGTTTTATCCTTTTGACTGCGTCGATTTACTGCGAATTTCTATGCGCTTCCATATTCCTACAACGGCAATGAGCTGTTTCTGCACTTCTTCTTGCAGCTCTTACTTGTTCATGCTCTCCATCAACTGATGTATACTCATTAAGAATGGGCACTGGTTTCGTACATATTTTCATTGTTTCTTGTATCACTGATGTCAGTTTCTCTGCATCTGCTCCAGAATCCACTCTACTGGACGAAAGTGTTCACAAAAGAGCTGCCAGTTTTTTATATCCAGGTGTCTTCGTTTTGCAGTACTTTTTAAGCGTGGATGTGATATGAGAATTGGGAAGTGATCGCTTCCACGCGTTTCTGCGTCTGTTGTCCACCCGGCGTCTGTAACAAGATCACCAGAGCAAAGTATTACACACAACCGGCATAGGGATATCCATGCATAAATTTCACATATCCATCACTTAATACTAACAGGTTGCACCTTTTCCCGGTGCATTGAACGATATTGCCACGGGCATCATAGTAATTACTCCCCCATGTTACGTTGCGTGCATTGAACCTCACAAATGGTAATATTTGATCTTGTGATACTGAACGTATTTGCCAAATTATCAGTCGTAATATATCTCGCTGCTTGCCAGCACATGCCTAAGAGTGTTACACATATTTTAGCGAAATATGATTTCCAGGCTACATATCCAGGAAAATCTGAACGGCTTGATTGAACAAGGTGAAAGGGCAAATCTTTTCTAACGGAGAGTATTGTTCTACTGTTTCCAGCTGGATGAGACGATTTATGTATTATGCAATTAATAGATTACGGAAGGCATTTGATTCAGTAGAGATAACAGCAGTCATACAGGCATTGCGTAATCAAGGAGTGCAGGACGCTTACATAGATATCCTGGAAAACATCTACAGAGATTCTACAGCTACCTTAATTCTCCACAAGTAGGAAGATACCTTTTAAGAAAGGGGTCAGACAAGGAGACACAACGTCTCCAATGCTATTCACTGCGTGCTCGGAAGAAGCATTCAAGCTACTAAACTGGGAAGGCTTAGGAGTGACGATTAACGGCGAATATCTCAGCAACCTTCGATTTGCATTGACAGTGTCCTGTTCAGCAACCCTGGGTACGAGTTACAACAAATGATTAACACCCTAACAGCGGGAGTGTAAGAGTTTGGGGGGGGGGGAGATTAGTTTGCAAAGGACAATGATAATGATCAAGAGCCGGGCAAGGGAACAAGAGTTCAGAATCGCCATTAAGTCTCTAGAGTCTGTGAAGGAGTACGTTTACCTAGGTCAATTACTGAAAGGGAACGCTGATCATGAGAAGGAAACTTATGGAATCAAAATGAGTTGGAGCGCATACAGTAGACACTGTGAGCTCCTCACTGGAAGCATACGGTTATCATTGAAAAGAAGGGCGTACAATCAGTGCATTTTACTGGTGCTGAC
This sequence comes from Dermacentor variabilis, assembly GCF_050947875.1. NCBI lineage: Eukaryota > Metazoa > Arthropoda > Arachnida > Ixodida > Ixodidae > Dermacentor > Dermacentor variabilis. The sequence continues at coordinate 91,492,218 of NC_134578.1, forward strand.
ATATGGGGCAGAAGCGTGGATACCGACAAAGAAGCTCGAAAATAAGTTAACGATCGCGCAAAGAGCGATGGAACAAAGAATCTTGGGCTATACCTTTAAGAGACAGGAAGAGAGCGGTGCGGATCAGAGAGAAAACGTGGATAGGCGATATTCGACAGGATGTACCCCTTCACCAGACCAGCCGCCCGCCCGTCCACAAAAAGCGGCACTCAGAGAAGAATGTTCCGCACTAAAAGCAACAAGCTTGTACACTGCGCCAAATAAAAGGATGTCACTACACATACTATATTTCAGCAAGTGCCAGTGCAACTCAAATGAATATAGGAATGACGGGTGCAAGTGTGCGCCCAATCAACCACAGCGACACATTTCTACAACATCAATTCTCGGTGTCGCTTATACACGCTGCAGTGAGTAAAGCACCGTCTGATCTCGCACATCGTGTGCTTTCAGTTGCGCACCTATAATCATGCTAATATCCCCACTAGGGTGAACCTCATTTCTATTGCAGAACAAAAAGGAAAAAGAACGCGAAGAATCATTCGTTTAGGTATCCTCACATACTTCGCCGTGTCAATGCTATTGCACCAAAAGGAAAATTGTGCTAGCTAATAATAAACATCAAACGATTCACCAAGCAATTGCAAGTAGTTACACGTAGCGGGAGACATCCCTGTCCTGACGCATACCTTTAGTGCGGCTCCCAGACGTGCGACTGATCACATTTAATCGCTTTGATGGATTGCGAGAAGCAACAAGCTAGGGCGGATTTGTGCCGTCAAACTATGCACAACAAAGATGGGACTCACTACTCCATCAAGGCGAAGCAGAGCGTGGTTAGCCTTATGCACAATGCATTACGTAACAAAGGTCGCAGGCTGAGTCAGACGGAACGCAATTTCGACACCAGAAGCGCCTCATGTGCGCGCGAGGATCGCGAGCTTTCCCGCAGTACTTCGGTGTACACGCGCACGTCGCGCGAAGGCCGCCGTCACCGGGGTACTAAGCGGATGCTAAAAGGGTGCGTTGCTCCTGACGCCGTACGGTGAAGTGGCAGTCGGGGGAAAAGTGTCCTTGCGACACCATGCAATTGCTGTCACGTAGGAGGCGAGTGTGTTTGACGCGGAGCATGACGCACCGTGAAAACGTACGGCGACAGTAATTCGAAACACGAATTAGCGGCGTCTTTCTTATTTTTGCTCTGTTTGTGGGACTGTCCGCCAGCACGGAGAGGAGTGACGGGGCTTAATTAAGGAGAACGGCGGAGGTCTTCCGATTAGTCGCCGCACTCGTTGCTATAGGATTCCTGGCGCGTGTCTCGACGGTCACATTGCGACCCTCGAGCTGTCCTTACATGGCCGTGTGGCCACCTTGAATGTGGAGCACAGGTTGAATGGAATGGTAGTGTTAGAGGGTCGACACTCTCACCTTGGATTTCACTTCGGGGCAAGCGGCGCCAAAGGAGGACTGGCAGCCGCGTTTTCTGTTAACACTATATCATTATTGGCGAACTTCACCCTCTCCGTAGGTATCATCGCCTGGGATAAAAACGTCGCTTCGTTATGAAAGCAGTACAGTCCAAAAATGAAAGCAGTGCGAAAATTCGGACTGATCCTGAAGCAAGTGTGCTCTTAACGCAGTGTTTCAAAGTGGTAGTTGGCATGTCGGAAAATTCTGAAGAGCTAGCTCATCACGCGCATGCCAGAGGCTTTAAAGGGCTACTTTGGTGCGTGAGAAGCATGCGTGCGATATAATCATATTTATTAGAACACTGTGCTCCTGCGTTAGAAGCCAGAGATTCAATCCCACCATACGGGCATGCGTGTCGTTATGGCATTGTAGGCAGACTTTGTCCTCTTTCGAGGAATCTACTAGAAAACTCGAGGTTTGTTGAGCATGGGCGAACGCGTGAAAGTGCACGAAATCGCTAGCTTGTAATCGTTGCGAGGTATAGAAAAAATATGAAATGAGAGGGGTGCATGCAGATCACCCGTGACGTATGCGCACGGAGCTGATGAGGCATCGCAACCAAAGTGTTGTATCGCATGCTCAGCGAGTTAACGTATTTGTTCCTTTGGCTTTGTAAGGGAATTTGTGTAGTAAAAAACGCATGCGCTTGAGCCAGGCATTTCTACAGCTTCGAAAACAGAGACCGTTCGTCCTTTTTATGGATTCACATATCGCGCCAAATGTGCTCAGGGGTTTGTCTTGTAAATTGGTTTGGAACCGAGATTGTGCAGAACGAATGAACAGGAGAACACCCGTCATGCATGTCGTTTGCGTTCCTTTATGCCCCTTTTATCTGCGCTGCATTAACTCAGCTTTCGAGACCAATGTTCGAACTAGGCCTTCAATAAATTATTTTCTTAATTAGCGTTAGAACCGGTTGGAGTTAACAGAATAATCTCAATTGTTAGAGGGATGTGGTAAGGCGCGGTTGCTCAGCGTTAACTAAACCTTTTACTTGCTACGTATGAAATTTTGAAAGCCAATAAATCTCAAAGTAACAAGTCCAGGAAGAAAATGTAAAGGTGTCCCATGGCGCAAAAATATATGCAGGTCTGTTGGTGAATCTAAAATTTCGTGAAATGGTTATATAAATGTCTTTCAACTAATTCTCATATGTGTGATGCTTATTGCCATCCTATGGAACCTGTGAGATCCTGCAATGTTTATGTTTGTGCACCGCGCTTATAACAACGTCAATGTCATGTGACATCTATGTTTATGAGATCCAGTGTTCGTAACCTATGCCAAAATGCACACAGCCGTTCACGCTGGCAGATACTGTGAGATCAGAAGAACGTTGTATCAGAAGTACGAAGACGATGTTCGATATCTTGCGTGGAAAGAATGATGCTGAACAACGTATACAGTGTAAGTACGATGCGAAGGGCCTCGCGATGGTTCGCTATCATTCGCCGTTTTCATTCCACCGTATGTTCCCTGATAGTAACTTTCGCGATCACGTGCTACGCGGAGTAACATGCACGCCAATGATTACGACGATCTATATTCATCATAGGCACGAGCGAAACACGCGTGTGATTGAGTTTTGCAGGTTAGAGCAACGCGATTTTGGACTCGTTTAAACAAACATACTAGTCCATTAGTTAATGCTTTGCAGAAGCCAAAGCGTTGCTCATAGCCAGCTGCCTGGAAATATGGAATCCGGATATTTCTTTTTCTGCGTATGACATATGGTATGTAAAGCACAAGCAGCAACCAGGGTAAACAAAGGCAGGGCGGATTCGCATAGAGAGCTTCGCTTCGAAATTAGCACAGCGGGAAAGACATTGACACGTGGACACATCATGGCGTTGGAACGCTGCTCCGCGTGTGTGTTTATTTCCTCGTGTCCTGGCCTTGCACGCTTTGCTCATTTAGCCATGAGTTGCCGATGCGCCGAGTCCTCTATCCTTCTCGTCCGCATGGTCACTAATTACGCCATGCTAATGCAAGAAACTTCAAACATTCCCGTCACCATTTCTATCCTACCGGTGTCTCACCCGTCGCTGTCAGTTGCCGGACGCCTCGAAGGTGGTCGCTAAGCAAATACCCTGACCGAAAAGATATTTTGGAACAGGGGCTTTCAACTGTTTCCGATGGCGCTGCCACGCTAGCGTAAAACCGCACGGGAAGTTCATTCGGCGCAGAGCACGACATGCATCGGACATGCATCACACTTGCGGTCTTGTGTGTGGCCGTGACACCACGTGACAGAGTGGTTCTTAACGGCAATTTCTGCGGCTGTGTTCAGCCACGCTGGGGGAAGGTTGTTGTTGCTCTGCGTCTTTGCTCGCGGGAACAAATCGGCCGCTTCTCATTGGTCTCCCCGATAAGCGGCAAGGGGGATGCACAAAAAGAAAAATATTGCCCAACCCCCATTCGTTCCGCGGCCGGACGATTTTGTCACTCGCCTATATTTCCGGGGCTCTTTCTGGCGTTTGCGGCAAGCCGCTTACGTTTTTACCGCCGGTGGGAACATACGTTCAGGCGCAAGTTGATTGCCGTCTTTTCTGGTTATTTTTCTCTCTCGAATTGGCGTTGCTTTATTAGACGAACTTTTTTGTTTTCTTTTATTGCTTTCAAGATGTTATGGTGGTGTGATTCATTGCCAGTGAGGAGTTTCATATCGTAAAGCGCAGCAGCTGATCTGTTGCTGGTGTTGTGACTGTGCATTGCTTCTCTCTGGGCCGTCGCTGTATATAAGGATGTAAGCGATTATAACAATAACTTCCTTTTGCCATTGTTTAAGTACAAACACTGGCAAGCACCCTACGTAGGCTGCAGACATCGCCTTGTTCAACTATTTCCCGTTAGGCATCAACAAATCGTTATTATCACTGTTTAAACAAAAGCTTTTTTCATGTGTGCTAACGACTTGGTGTTTTTTCAATGAAAATGTTATCTTTAGTTCGTGATGTGCTTGTCGTTACCCTTGTACTTTTCATTACTTCATTACCTGTATTATTACTCGATTACCTGCATTATTACTTGATATTACCTGTGTTACATACTTATTGATGCGAAAGCATCGAATGGCCCATTTAGCAAAAAAAAGAAGCCGGTGTCTGTCTTCTGGTGCAGCTGAATGGCGCCTAAATTTCCGTTGGCCGCGACGCCACGTCACGAACGTGCCTCGACAGAGTCGAGCGGGCGAAAGGATATTGATTGATTGATTGAAATCTTTAATATTCCACCGAGCAGGGGTGCCCGCCTCTTAACCTACACGTAGGTAGTGGGGGGGAGGACGAAGCAGTCCCCGCGCGTTGAGGACGGTGAGTCTTCACGGCCTCAACGGCCAGGCGGATTGCTCGACACTCCAGCTGCTGCGGTAATAGCGCGCCAGGTGCTGCCTGAGGGGAGAGGGCATCGCCGCGTCACCTTTGTTCTCGCTCTCGGAAGTCAGTGTGCGGTCCATATATCTCTCTCCCATAGCTCCAATGGGCTTAGCTGCTGCGTCTGCCGGTAGAATACGGCAGTGGCACCACCGACTGCTGCTGCTTTCTGGATCGGGCAGCAGGTTTTGCGATGGTACGTTTCTCGCAGCGCAAAACTCGAAGCACCGCTGAGCAGCGTTCAACTGCACATTAAAAAACTTTCGCATGCTCATAAGACGTCCTTAGGTTTCTTCGAATGTTTTCACTCGTCCCTTCTGTGTATTCATTTCATTCTAATTTTATTTTGCGTGCTTTTCTTTTCTGTTGCACCGTATTGTTCATCTAGATTATTCTACTCGGTAATAGGAGTTGCCCTTACAGCCTTGTACTATAGGACCTCCTCCTGTATACTACCATTTCTATTTATTTATTGTAAATCATACATAACGAATAAACGAAACGAAACGACTAACATTTGTCTAGGTTCCGTCTCCAAGTATAGCAGGTTACAGCGACAAACAAAATTTCGGACCATTTTCGTGGCACAACTTTAGTTTCTCCTAACACAGCACCCGCACACACAAACACAAAAAAGAAACGTGCGTTCCTAAAGCAGGCAGGCATTATTAGAGCGGAAGAACTGCTCCTGCTGGCGATAGTTATTGTTTAAGAAGAGATCGCTGCCAGATAATCAAAATTATGGCGTGTACAATGCTGAATGCGTGGTAATAATAAATGCACAAGCGTGCAAATAAAAATTCAAACAGTGACATCAGTGGACATCAAAAATAGACTTGGAGGACTGCATTGCCAATATTACCCATACCGATACTCGAATTATTTATTTATAGGGGCAAATGCAGTTTGCAACTTAGCACCTGTTGTCGCTGCTTGTTCTTGAGATTGGCCGGAGCTTGTGCTGCGGTGTGCTGTGTACATGAGGGTTCCATAACACGGCACCTGCATTAAAGTAGTGTTTTATGAATGTTTCCTTTCTTGTTATTTTCCTGCGTAATATTTTTATCCATTCTTGTGTTATAGATTAAACACGTTTACAGTGTTGTAGTCTGCAAAGGTCTCACTGTTTTTGTGTTGGGAATATTATAAACGAAGACGCGAGCATGTGGAACGTAACACCTTGTACGTGCGCTTAATTCTGTGTTTTGCGCTTTCAGTGGGCTACTATGCTCTGTGTCATATATAGCAGGTAACGGCTGTGGAGGCTAAAATTTATTCATACTTTCTGCGTCCGTGACTAAACAATAGTGTGGTCTTCATGACAGTAAGAATCAAATGCACTGCGTAATTTAGTACATTGTTGATTTCATACCTTGTAATCACATTATATGAAGGAATTGTCACAGAATACATCAAACATCTCAAGCTACTATCCTTGAAGCTACTTATTGAGTAGTGTTGCATGCTCGTCCCTCTACACTCCTTGCACAGCTTCCACGTTGTATCGGCTGTATTCATGTCCGAAACATGGTGCATCAGACACTGGAAGCTCAAGCCACAAAAATACGCGATTTGACATAACGTTAACTTAATACGTTACAGTATTAATACTCTGTGCAATTGCGACCTGTTCTGCAGACGACGTTGCAGGCTTAAGGAAACTTGAGTAAGAAACAAATTCAGTAAAAGAAATGTTACAGTTTCGCCCGAAAGGCGAAGCGTTCATTGCGATAGCAAATTATTAGACAGCTATACAAAGTAAGGATAGTATATTCATTGCCCGTACGATTTCGTAACCACTCGCCTACTGCGTAAATAAACAAGCATGGTGTCACGCGCCCACAAGCAAACATGAACACACCTCACTCGATGACCGCGCACACACGCTGTCGGAACGCTGGAGGGAGGAAGTGCGGCAGCAGCAGTGAGCGATTTAGCCTTCGTGCTTCCTTTCGCTTCAAGGCGAACTACGCGACGAGAACGCAGCTCACACAGAGCTATCATCAATCGGCGCAGTCTGTCCCCATTGCAGATCGCTTGAAAGATAGGGCCCGCATGGCCGCGCTGGAGTAGAACGCCGCCCCTCCCTCACCCCCCCCCCTGCCTTGCACGCGACGGATGAAGATGGAGCACCATCGTCGGCTCATCGTCGCATGCTTTCACACGCACATACAGCATACAATGCGTGGTAATGAAGTTATCGCACTTGGACATTATACGGAACATCCCGCCGACGCCGACGGCGGAAATGCGCCTGGAGTGTCCATATAACTGCTAGCGCAATTATACCGCTCGAAGTAATAAAATTATTTGACCGTACTACATGCATAGCATTGGCAGCGTTGCGTACTCCATGTAAAACTGACTATAACTTTGTTTAGCGCAAAACAACGGACACAAGAACGACGACAGGGTAAAGCGCTTGTAACCGTTGTTTTGCGCTAAAGAAAATAATTATCGACAACTAGCCCGCCGACGCATTCTGCTGACTATAACTTACTTTGATCAGGGAGAAAGTACCAACTGTCTTTCAAGATAGTAAAAACCTTGTAATATTGTGCATCACGTAGGTACCTTAAAGGTAACGTACCTTTACACACTTAGTTCATTAAAAGCTTTTGCTAGAGGGTGCGGCGAGGGTCTTAACAATCACCTAGAGCCTGGCAAAGTATTTTGTGCCCCGAAAAATCTTGTTTCTCGCATGTCCGCAACGCGCCAGTGCTTCGCCAACGCGCCGCAACCCGGACGCTTTGGCGAAAAAGAGCCGCCGGCGTCGACAATTAAGGCTGCATCTCTGGCATCGAGTTCGTTAGCAGAAATGAAAATGCGAGGTCAGAGCAGGTCAGTAAGATGAGAAGGCTGGTCGAAACCAACAGCAATAAGCATAAATGCACGCAACGAACCCCTGCATACGCGCTCAGGGACTGGTGGCGCTGACAGGAGGCGGCATTGACACACATTTGCGTCTGCCGCGAGCAGAAAATGAAAAGGCGTGTCAGAGGAGAGGTGGCGGAAGAAAAAGAAAGTTAACTCTGGCGTATCTAGCTAGCTGGTGCTGGAGAAGCAGTGAACCCTGGTGTACTTACGCTGAAGACGTATCATGTGACGACAAGGTTTCGCAGATGTCACCTGGAGGCACGTGGAAGCTAAACACTTTTCATAAGTTGCGTGTAAGCCGGTGATCATATAATGATGATGTTCATTGTCATCCCCTTTGAGACAGGGCGGGGTTAAATTATTATCGAGCGTCCTTCATTTATTGAACTCTTAATGCACCCATCGCTATCTAGCCTTTTGCGTATCTTATACCAATCTTAAATTTCGTATTTAACACATGTACCATTACTGTTACCTACGCTTGCACTGACTTCGGTTGTGTGAATTTCTTGCTGTTCCCCGCTTTTTCCTTCCATCAGTACTCTAATCGTCTCCTACTTATTTTGATCGCTAACCAGCTAATCCGTTGATCTTGTTTGAAACCGAATGCTTCTGGAAAGTAGGCAGTTCTTACGGATCTCTCTGTTTCCGTCCCGAGGCGGACGGAAACAGCGCCTTACATGAGCGTGAACAATTCCGAACCGCTAAGCCCCTATTCAGAGCAACTCATGGCCAGTTTAGTACCCCAGCATGAAGCGTTGGAATTTCGTCCTGTTTATATCAGTCACTGGTTTGATGTGTTTAAACTAGGTAATAACTAGGCAAACTTACGCGACCTGTGAAAGCTGCACAATCTCTCTGGCTGCATAAATTTCCGCGCGCTTTTTTGTGTTTCTTTGTTAGATGAAGCACTGGGATGTGTTCATGAACATCAGAGCCCGTATCAACAAAACATCTCTCCTGCAAGTACCACACACTCTTGATAATAAGCGTGGAAATTGTTTTTTTAACGCGGTGATTGCTGTTATCAGTGATGACCTCCACATTGCTGGTGTTTGGATCGGACTGCTGGTACGATCTGTTGGGAACTCGGCGCTGACGCCCGTGGTTGTACCTGGGTCGCAAGCCCCAAGGGTAGCGTTGGCCTGGCGGCCTGGGGTACAACTGGAAGCATCCGAAGGTCCCGGCAAAGCATGAGTCGACTGGTAACAACAAAACAACTTGTTTATTTTAACATCGCAAAGAGTTGGCGGTCAGGTTGACCGAAGTAGAGAGACGGGAGAGCACTTCACTCAACAGAAGAAATCGGAGCCCTCCCTTTTGCGTCCGGGGGCAGCTGTTTTTATACTCTCGCAGTTGAGGGCAAGAAGGAACCCCTCAAAAGACGAGCACGTGAATGTACAATGGGCTAATGGTGACGCACACTGTCGTAGCGATGCCGTAGCACCATGACGAGCACGATCTCGTAGCACCCTGTTGTAGCGCTGCCGGTCGGGCACAATGACTGTAATGAGAGGATGGTCCCTGCTTTGGCATCGCCTGTTTCGGGCACAATGACTGGAATGAGAGGATGGTCCCTGCTTTGGCATCGCCTGTTTCGGGCACAATGACTGGAATGAGAGGATGGTCCCTGCTTTGGCATCGCCTGTTTCGGGCACAATGACTGGAATGAGAGGATGGTCCCTGCTTTGGCATCGCCTGTTTCGGGCACAATGACTGGAATGCGAGGATGATCCCTATGCGGTCGCATCGCCGCAGTCGCGCCTGGAAACACCTGGCGATGAGTGTTGCGGCGACGACGATCGGGCCAAAATGTCTGCCGCCCCGCCGCAGTCGCGCCGGCAAAACCACGTGTCGCAGGCGAAACGCAACACTGGCAAATGAAGAAATATTTTTCGTGGCAGACCTTTTGTGAATTTGTCTCGTGAACAGCGATTGGTGATTTCAAATAGTAGCAGTCCTCATCCACGAGAGTGATCGTTGCATGAAGTTACAGTGAAGTAGATAGCTCTCAAACGGGGGGCATTCGTGCTTCAGCGCCGCATCCCGTTTTAGAGCTTTTAGAGCCCTTCACTGCTTTACTTGCGAAAGGGCGGATTTATGCATGTGCTACTGCTAATAATGATATGCATGCATGAGTCAGCTTTCGATCACATTGAAGAAAGAGGAATTTTCGTATTCTGTAATGTGTTCTCGCTACATGTACACATTGAGGGACAAAGCATAGAACAGTCTACGTGAGCAATGTGCATTCTCTTCCGGTGGTCCAGATTACTTGATGGCCTTTCCTGTTACATTGCTCAAAATCAAAAGCTTGTATTCGGTGAACAGAAGTGCAGGAGATGGTCATCACAGAAGCTGTTTAGCGATATCACCACTGTACTGGTCATTGTGTAGGAAGGTGCCATGGCTCCTTCATAAGATTCAGCGTAATCTCGATTCCTGACTCAATCCTTGCACTTAACATCATTCTTTGAGGACATTTGGCGGAACTCGCAAGGTGAAGTCGGTGTGGTCTTTGAAACAATATACGCTCATCGCCTTTTATAGTGTGCTTTATCTGGCGTGCAGTTTTTCTGCTTCTGTGGCCTTCATAAAAGTAATGCGTAGCTTTCCGTAGGTTGACCTAGCAAATGCAATCAGCACCAGTTCATTGAGTGAGTCTAGTTTCAGCAACGCTTGCAGAGCTATTTCCACCTACTTTACTTCTTTGAGGTATCGTATCGATATCAACAAAACAGCAAATCTTACAGGAACCGACTGTTGCTTTGTGCTTCGCGATACTTTTTAGTGGCCATGAACGGGAACCGGCTATTTTCCGCATGTCTAAACGTTTATCGTCTGCCTACGACTAACTTTATAAGCAAGTCTGAATAGAGCGATCACTGGGCACCTGATCAAATCCAAGTAAAGAAGTACTTGCGCAAACGACAAGGTCACAATTAATTTTGTATGGACTCTACGATCTGCTGACTTGGCCCTTGAATTACAGGGTTCACTCACTGCAACGATCAATCTTTTTACCGCACACGGGCACGCATTTCAGGACAATAGCTGTACCACATGGATAAACTGCTGTTATCACGTGCTTACCAGTATTGCCCCGGGCGGATGTAGCCTTTATTGCAACCGGTACATCGTGGTCCACAGATTTACGTCGCCAATTTCAACGGATGTGGCACATTGAACTGCTGTATTTAAATACAAGACGCACTGCGGCATTTCAAAAGAACCACCTTTTCGAAGTATTGTCAACATTAAGCTTCAATTCCACGCTCTGTCTCTACACTAACAAACTTGTCTGTTGCATGCAGTGTTGCTCATTTGCATCAAGTGATCGCTTACTTCGCATCAACTCATCTCACTTCACACAACTTTCGCCCTTATTTTACTTGGCAGCAAGATACTGGGCCAAACACTCATTCCTTTTCTACGATAACCTACACGAGCTCACTGCACTGACTCATTTTGTCAGAGCTTGATTGATAAACACCAGAAAAAGGTTATGCAGGGTAGGCTTGCTTCTCTGTGTATGCCTCATACGATCGCCATGACGATTCGCTGTAGGGCTTACCGTGATTGTTGTCCCGTCAATATCATATGCTCTACTTTCTGGCATCTTGAAACTGTAATGTCGCACAAGGATGAGAACGAAGAGAGGAGATGGGACAAGGCGTTTGTGCTGTCTTGTCCTGTTCACTCTCTTCGTTCTCGTCTTTGTGCACTTTTAGAGTTTCAAGATGCAAGTAAACCAACTAGCCCAGTTGTCCAGTATGTTAAACTACTTTCTCGCACTTACCTTCATACACTTGCTCTTTTCCCTCAAGAGCTTCCACACTGACTCATATATAGAGATGCATTCGACACTACAGTGTCACTATAGTATAGCTATTCGTGCACTGCAAGCGTATGCCTTCAAGGAACATAGAAAAATGGTGCGCGGATGACAAAAGTAAATGGAGCCGCGCGCACGGAGTAGCAAATCAACCGCAGGTATTTGTCGACTCCCCGGGATAGGAAAGCGGAGCAAGGTTTGGAGGAAATTGGAATCACCGGCAGGAATTCGCAGAAGAAGACCTTCGACTGACGCTCTCGAAAGGCGCCCGGACCTTGGATAGTCGCAGGCGCGCTCGTGCGACGTACATTGCAACGATGCCGCGCCATCCGGTCGCTAAAGAAGTATTTTTCTTGCGACGTTTCGAAAGCTAAGACATTGGCCCGTGTCTCCACAGTGTACGGCTCGCAAGAAGCACAGGAGCACGTGAGGCGCATTCACGTTCCTCCGCTGTCGGCACCAGCAAGTGCGGCTGACGCCGTCTTCGCCGTGTAATAAAAGTTCCTTTCTTTTCGCAATATTCCGGTTGATTCTATTCCAGGCACGCCTTTTTTTTTTTTTTGCTTTTCAACCTTGGAAAGCAAACAGCGCCATCATAGGCTCGAAGCCAGTCGGTGCTAACGCACGGTTGACCAAGACCCGGAGTGTTTTATCGCGCGGTCTCGTGACGATTGTCGGGCGCAGTGGTAGCAGCAGCAGTCGGCTTCGTTGAGGCTGCGACAATAAAATATGCGTACATTATTCATACAGGTGCTGCAGCGACGAAATCCTCGTATCAAATTTAACTCTTCGTGCTTAATATGCCGGCTTTGAATCTCGTGGCACAGGGAGTTGGTTTGTGTTTCTGAGAGTAGAAAACTTACTATTATTATTACTTAATACACATGGTGTACACAAAGTTCATGCAGGGAGGGTGAACTAAATTAAATAGAACAATGCACAAAATATGTCAACACACACAAGAAAACGTTAGTAAATGCGAATATAATTGTCACGAAATCATCTAATCAAGCGACTGCTTGAATCAGTCCGTTCACCTAAGGTGCGTGGGAAAACGAAATATTTCGGTCGTTTAGATCGGGCGAAATAAGCGGTAAAAGCATTTTGATGATGCTGATGAGTTGGTGCCGTCAAAATTGGGTTTGTGCACAGTAAGGGGCTGAGCGCTGGCTTTCTGTTTTTATTTGGTAAAGAAATTCCAGCAGTGTCATTTTTTTCCCAGTTCAAACGACGGTATGTCAGTAGATCTCATCATTTCAGCTGGAGAGTCGCAGGTGAACATGGAAAAGAATAATAGAAAGATATCAGTTTTAATTCCTTCATTTCAAGGAACAGTAGCTCAATGTGTTTTCAAGTCGACACCTTGCAAGTCCCCGATATATTGAACATCGCCTCCTTGCACTGTTGGTTTCCAGCGGATAATTAAAGAGCTCCGATAGAGGCAATGCATTGGTCCCTTTCGATGTTTCGCAGACTCCTACCAACGTAGTTTTTCCTTACCGTGTACGTAAACGGGTATTTAGAGTAATCGAGTATCCACTACTCGCATGGAATACTCGGATATTTATTTCTGCCATCCCATTCGTTGCGGAATGCGCACAATTCAAAATCAGAATTCCTTTTATAATCTGGAAAGTCGAATTTATTAATTTAATAAATGTTCCACAAATGCCAAAAAAACACAAAACACGTGATAATTTTCACGAGTTTCGTAAAAGGGCAACCTCCGATTTGACGTACATTAGACGGCGTATTACATGCAAAAGTTTTAACCAAGCACACTGATAAGTCCATTACCTTGAGCACAATCTCAGAGGTTAAATTCGCCAAGCTTTCAAGCTCCCGAGCTCATTCGTAAGAGTTGTCTGTTCTTGATGGACACCGTCGCTACTAAATATGGCACCCGACACAACCATAGCCTGGCGTCTGTTCTGAGAACTGCTGTAATACCTGTAGTAGAAAGGTCATTCTGAATAAAAGCCCTTCCTCCTAGGAACTTATTTTTCGGTTTCGTTGCAGTATGCTTACCACAGGGCACCCATGGGTGAGGGGAGAAAACACCATGAGGCTTTTCACTATGCATCTGGCAGCCAGTTGTAAGGGTTGTAATTGCTACATCTGCATAGTAAATTGCAATGTCTACATTTTTTTTCTTTGATTTCAGAATTATTAGGGGGGAGGTCTCACGTACGCCCAAGTTGTCATCGGAAAGTAATCGCACTTCCTTGCCTTTGCGGGACTCATTTCACCAAGAAGGAAAACACACATCGGGCCAGTTTTTAATTCCTGAACTCATGTTTCTAGCACCAACACTTAACTCAATTGACCATCAGGAAGAACATTTTCACGTGTATTTAAATGGGAAAATTAGGCTCGTCACCTAAACTAAGCCTCGAGCTGCCTACCACCGCAGCAAGTGTATGTGCAAGTAGCGCTGGCGATTGTTATCCAGGGAGCGCCGCTGTGATATTTGCGCGCAATAATGAGTCGAAGTCAGTGCCATTTGCAATATAAATATCTGCAAAAACATAAAGTTGAAGAGTGTTATGCAAACAGTGCGAGTTCAAGGACGACACCTCGCCGATGTGATTGAAAGGAGCAGCATAGGTAAAGAATTCAGCCTACCTGTCCTAATTAATGAGCTCGGATACTTAAAGGGAAGCTGGTCAGGTTTCGGCATTGGAAGTTACGGTGGTTGGGCAAGGCTGCCACAGTATAATTCAAATCGGGAAGTTATTTTCCCCATTGCGCGCGTAGCAGGGGTTACCACATTCAGCGTTTAAATTTTGCCAAAGCGCTGTATTCCTGCGAATACAGCCCTGTGGTCACGTGAGTGCTGTATTCGAATCAAGCGCCTCGCCGATACCTATGATGAGGTCGCGAGCGTCTTCATCATCAAAGCCCATTAACTGATCATGCGGTGTCACCCATAAGCACTGCTGGTCGCTTCGCTAAATTAAAGCGATTTCCAGGGACTTGTGACCTGTGAACTATGATTTTCGTAATAAAGGAGGGAAACGCTATAACAATTCTATGAAAGCTCTCTTCCTTTAAGAAGTTGTCTGGCTGCCCTTTGAGGCCAGCAAGTAAGCAAATTTCGGAGAGCTAGGTACTGCGCAAATACGAAGAATTACGAGGTTTGTATTGTTAAGAGATAGAAATAGAACAGTGAGGATTAGAGCGAGAGTGCTGGGAAATTACAATTTATTTGGCATACGAATCGGTAGAGTTGGCTCCGTTTATGTGATGGTAAAGCAGATCTATAATAGCTTGTCTGTGTAGTAATATGATAACGAAGTCAAGGAAAGTCGAGCGGAGGGCGGCAAATAATCCTGTGTAATCAAGCGATTAAGAAATTTACGACTCGAAACGACGTTCGATTTACACGGGCTACCGACAACAAATATGAAGCAATAATATCTCGATCTTTGAGAGCTGGTGCTTACTGATGCCAAAAAGGTCCCATTTTGTCACATATCACATGAAGGAAAATAAATTTTGCATTAGTTCGTGCGCTGATGTGTGTTTTGGGTGCCCGATGAGTCGGGGGTATAAAATAGCAGTTGGTGTGAAATAAACGCCAGTTGAAAGTTCAGTGTCCCTACTGTCTTATGTGTTCCTTCGCGTCTTCATCCATTGAACTGTTACAACTCTGTCGCCAATAGGTCTATGGCAGAGCACTCTCCCATGCAAATGACATAGCTACACTTCATCATAACAACGACAAAAAATTAATTCAGCGGTTTTCCGTTACAAACCATGATGCAATTATGAAGCACACCATAGTTGGGCACTCCGGATTAATTCTGACAATCTGGGGTTCCTCAGCATGCGCCTAAATCTAAGTACTCAAGCGTTTTCACATTTCACCACCAGCAAAATGTGGCCTCAGCGGCCGAGATCAATCCCCGTTGTTCGATTTCGGCAGTGCTACGTGATGGCCCCTGGGCTACATAGGCAGTTTATAATGATAACGAGATGCATCAACGCTGAGTTACTTGGGAAATAGAACCAGGAACAAATAGGGGAGCGCTTTCATAGTGATAAACCTGGGATAAATGCTGCTGCTAGAATTATAAATATGGTCCCTAGCCATAAAATCAAAAAATTCTGTGCCCTTCCATTCTTTGAAGTAGGATGACGAGCGAAGTTGTGACTGTGCGCCCCTTAATAGTGAACGGCGCCTCCACCGCGGGTCGGCCCAGCATTGCACTATCTTCAGGATCGGCCCACGTATGGGCAGTGCCTAACGCCTGCTTCACCTCCGCCGCGGGTCGGCCCGGCATCGCACTATCTTCGGCATCGGCCCACGTATGGGGAGTGCTTAACGCCTGCTTCACCTCCGCCGCGGGTCGGGCCGGTATTGCACTATGTTTGGGATCGGCCCACGTATGGGGAGTGCTTGACGCCTGCTTCACCTACGCCGCGGGTCGGCCCCGCATCGCACTATCTTCGGCATCGGCCCACGTATGGGGAGTGCTTGACGCCTGCTTCACCTCCGCCGCGGGACGGGCCAGTATTGCACTATATTTGGCATCGGCCCACGTATGGGGAGTGCTTAACGCCTGCTT
Organism: Dermacentor variabilis; assembly: GCF_050947875.1. NCBI lineage: Eukaryota > Metazoa > Arthropoda > Arachnida > Ixodida > Ixodidae > Dermacentor > Dermacentor variabilis. The sequence goes on from NC_134578.1 coordinate 91,508,342, forward strand.
CACCTACGCCGTGGGTCGGCCCGGTATTGCACTATATTTGGCATCGGCCCACGTATGGGGAGTGCTTAACGCCTGCTTCACCTACGCCGCGGGTCGGCCCGGCATCGCACTATCTTCGGCATCGGCCCACGTATGGGGAGTGCTTAACGCCTGCTTCACCTCCGCCGCGGGTCGGGCCGGTATTGCACTATGTTTGGGATCGGCCCACGTATGGGGAGTGCTTGACGCCTGCTTCACCTACGCCGCGGGTCGACCCAGCATTGCACTATATTCAGGGTCGCCCCAAGTATGGGGAGTGCTTAACGCCTGCTTCTCCTCCGCCGCGCGTCGGCCCGGCATCGCCTATCTTCGGGATCGGCCCACGTATGGGGAGTGCTTAACGCCTGCTTCACCTCCGCCGTGGGTCGCGCCGGTATTGCACTATATTTGGCATCTGCCCGCGCACAGGGAGTGCCTAACGCATGCTTCACCTCTGCCGCGCGTCGGTCAGGCATAGCATCATCTTGCGGATCAGCCCACATATGAAAAATTGGTGGTCTATGTCCACGCCGACGAGATCCGCTAGAACCTGGCCATAGACAGTTTCGTTCTAATATTATTCCAATGCAAGCTTTCTGCTGTGAACAAGTTGTTCGCAGGAGCACCTAAACGTCCATTTCGCCTTTTCGATGGCAAATTGCCGCAGTTCTCATTGCAATAATGGTTTCATGTGATCAGCCAGTATTTCGCCAAAACTGTTAGATTCCAACAGAACAATGTTTGCTGAAAAACCAAGAAGAGATATAGAAATTGTGCATACAAAGGCAGAGAGTTTAACCAGAGGTAGTTGCGGTTAGCTATCTTGCACGGGGAGAAGGAGTAGGGCGATAAAATAAGAAACAGAGTGGAAAGAGGGAAACGAAGATAGAGAGAAAGCAAGAGAGACGAGCACAAACCGTGTGCACTATAGAATGTTATGGGGTGGCGTTCTTAAAGTCTATCGTGAATGTCCGTAGAACGCAGGAACCTTAGTAACGCTAGTAAGGGCTTCAGCGCGGATGCTCTTTGGGGGTACTAACCTGAAGCTTATAGTTCTGATATCGGACGCTTATCCAATTGGTCCAGCACTCTGCACATCACTTCTCTCTGGGCGGTATATCGTGGGCAGACACAGATAACGTAGGCGAGCCTCTTATTGCTGCTGAGTGTGTCGCAGGTAGGGCTACTGGTATTTACAATGGGCACCCGGCTGCGGATGAGTATGTACTGGTGGCGCCTTCAGGCGGCGGCGCCACGAATGTAATGGCATTGGACGGCTGGGCCACACCTGGCCGGACTGGGCCAGGTGTGGCCCAGCCGTAGCCGCCAGCTACGTAGATTTAATATGTTCCGTCGTTTGTTCTGTTTTGCGTTGCCGAAATACCACGTGAAACCAAATTTGACCAAACATGGGATCTGTAGTACATGAGCAGTTACTGAAACCTGACTGAAGCTATTTTGGCCATTCATTTCAATCGTTTTTCATCGCGGCCTCACCAGATCGAACGGCGGAAAGACTGCATACGAGCGGTCTCTAGGCAACAGTAAGCACACTGCTCAGCAATTGAGATGCGGTGCTTGAAGCGCATGGTTATTGCACCGACTGCATGCGCTGGGGACATCGAGCTGATGCATCGTGGTGTACAATGAGAGCAAGAACCTTTGTGACGCATTGTGACTGCATTTGGTCTCACGGCAATCACCTAGAGCTAACCTGTGGCGCAGAAAAGAAAAACACGGTGGCAGCCGCGCGCTCCGAATATTGCGTTATAGTCGCTGAGCACTGTACGTGTGCGACGCTGCTCTGCTATGTTCCAGTAGTTCTAACATTAATAAAGGAGGCGTTCATACGAAAGACCTTCGTATGGCATGGTATCAAAAAACGTTATTCAAGTCCTTCAGGTCGCTCCACATTCCTAGCCCGAAGCGGGCCGCTCTTCGTGTCCCAAGGAAATCGCCTGTCTTCGCATCCGCAGCTGTAACGGCTCCGGAGCTTGGCTAGGAAAGCAAACTAAGATTTGTAGTCCCCATTTCGCCGTCTTATTTGTGCATCAGTCTTTGTTTTGGGGTATGTTTTCCTTCCTTGCGCTTCCCCAACTGAAGTGGCATCCGGTACATGACTGCATGTGCATGGACGGCGAACGCAAACGCACCAGCTTGTTCACACTTACCTCCGCCGGCAGCTCCCGTCCAGCTAAGCTGTCTGAAATGGACGATGACTGAAAATTGTGCTAATTTATCTGACATAAAGAATGACGAACCATTGTAAAGATAAATATAATTGCAACGGACAGAGAACCGGAACTTACCGACACTGGTGCGATCAGCGAAGCAACTCACGAAACCAAAAAGAAGGCAGACGTGTGTCTTCTTTTTTTTCCATAATTTTAGAGCGCAGCTCTCAGGCACCCGTTCAGCGCTTACCGTGGGCGTCGGTGTAACCGAGCGAACGAGCACGGCGAAGGATGAAAGAGCGAACGCGGAGCGCAGCGCGGCATGAAAGACTGCGATAGCAAAGAGAGAGCGAAGAGAAAAGCGGAGGAGAAGGGCGCAGAGAAGCATTGAGGCGGAGGAGGAGGGTATCGCGAAAGCATCAGAAGAAAAGTGCAATGCCGTGCAAGACGGGCTCTGCGGCGACGACCGCTGGGAGGTGCTACCAGAGTGCACTGCGCCGTCTTCTGTTCACCGATTGCATGCGGAGAGCGCGTAGACTGATGTCATGTATGCAAGAAAAGCCCTGCATGAGCGGTGGCTGCTGTGAATGGCACGCACGCGTCACCCACCTCTAACAATCTCTCGATAACCGAGGCAGTCCCTCCACACTTCCCGGGTTGGAACAGCTGCGCCAATGGCGCCAAACTGCGCCTAGAGGGGTGCCTTTGCTCCAATTTGCGTCAAAACGGAATTCTAGCGGAAAATTGCGCCGAGTTTGCGCCAAAGCATGCATAAGAGCGAATCCTTCCTTCCATCGATGCATTGCTGTTCGCAAAACTGAAATCAAAACGAACAACATATTACGATCATCATTATACAAGGAAGCATGAGAAACTGAAAATCTAATTATGGGGTTTTACGTGGCAAAACCACTTTCTGATTATGAGGCACGCCGTAGTGGAGGAATCGGGAAATTTTGACAACCTGGTGTTCCTTAACGTGCACCTAAATCTAAGTAACGGAGTGTTTTCGCATTTCGCCCCCATCAATATGCGGCCGACTGAGAAACTATATGGGCCCGTTGGAGCCGTTCGGTTCGTCATTCGCGCATTTTTTTTTTTCCTAATGGAATTGCAATGTAGTGCCGCTGTACATTTTGCGGGCGCTTCGTTTTGGTGTTCATTGAACCTGCGTGGTACCTTGGAGTTTGCTGAAGGAGTATGTCAGACTCTAGGATTAAAGTTAAGCATATCCGATGTTTATGAGTGATAGCTGGGCTTTGCAAAAGAGCCACTGCGATCACAATCGCGCGTGATGCATAGAGAAAAATGGTGTTAGCGAATAAGGTCAAACACGGCGAGAGACGCCACTTCGAAATGATTGACGGCCTGTTTGTTATCGCAAAAGTTTTGCGTCGAGCTTGGGTGGCTGCGCTATTTCGGTGAAATAGACGCCCACGCGAACGCAAAACCCTGCTTACATCTCGCTCATGCGCAGTGGTGCTGACGCACCTTCATTGTCTTTCTTGCGGCCGCCAAACCTTTGCGGCCCCTATTCGACAACTCCCTAATGTGCTTGGCATGACGTGAGTATATTGCGGGATGTCATGTTCAGTGCAGTTGCGCGTACTGATCGGTTTTCCGGTGACCATTTGGGCACAAGCCATGACGGTCTCACTGTGCTGCATCCTGTTTTAATAATCGCTCGTTTGTTGACGATCTCTGTCTGTGGTGTCTGCGCCTTGTCTGCGTGTATGGACGAACGCGGCCGTAGCGCTTTTTGAGCGTTGTGGTGTGGAGGAGCGTCGAGTCCTTACCTGACCGCGCTAGCAGGGCACCTCGCGCAAACCGGTCTCTACAACATATCGAATTCGAATTTATGAGTGAAAATCTGCACTGTATATGATAAGCACACTTGCGTTCGACCCTCCACCAAAGGTCCTTGCTGCTGCGCCAAATCGACTTATTGCCTAAGGCAGGACCGGCACCGAAAGGTGAAGTGGCGGTTCCGCCCTTGTGTGCTTCGTTCAGTTTGCAATGGGCCGCACGAGACAGACTGTGCGGGACAGCCAATATATCGCCAAATAAAAACCCGCGCAGATTTCGCATTAGGGAGTATTACCATCCTTGGATAATATTTCGCTCCAGATGAGACGGCACAACCTGGGACGAATCCCAAGGCGGTACAATGTCTCGCAGCATCTTTGTAGCGTTCAACTACGGGGAAAGGACTGGGGAATGAGGGCCGACCCCTAAGGCGTGGGATGCAATTGAACACAGGGTTCCATAGCGTAAGCTGCCACGAGGCGAGAATGGGACAAACTGACACGCTTCCGATGGTGAGGCAAAGAAATTCAATAATTCTAGTGGCCTAATGGAAACTGGAGCGCACACAAGTGCTTTAGCTCGGGCTATGTGGGACGCGACGTATACGGGCCAGTCTTGTCAAACAAGTGTGATACAGTCGAACGCCTTTACGATAAAGTGCTTGGGGCGTCCGAAATCCTCCATTATACAGGTTACTTCATCGGAAAGGTCGCGCAGCGCAGAGCTCACACAACAACAGGGACAAAGCTTACAGTCCACTCCGTTCTGTAACATGCGTACAGTTTGCAAAACCCGTCAGGGTCAGAACTGCCATTGAAGCCGAATAACAAACGCGCAAATGCACGTGTTATCACCCATAACCACAGCAGTTACTCTGGCAACCTTTGTAGTCTTCTGACAAATACTTTCTCATTGTACCGTTAACGAGAAAATCAGAACGGAATTCGCGTGCCACTTCGAAAGCAACAAAAGCGTTTTAGCTCAATATCTCCCATATCTCCCATACAAAGCCCTTAACGAGCACAAAGGTGAAATTGAAGGTCGCATTTTGCAAGAACACGCCTTTTGAGAGTCGAAAGAAACCACAACGTCGACCATCGTTTGCGAGAAAAATCGTATTAGATGAACGTCACCGTGTAGGTGTTATGCTGCTGTGATACTTGCAGAGACCCAAGTTTACGTCAAAAAAAGTTCATTGATGAGCGGCAGATGCTCGTTGGCTCCTGGCGCACACACCCACACACACCCAGCGGCTCCATGATATATACCCAATGGTATCTATTAACGCGATAGCGTTAAGGAGCTCGTGTCGCAGAAAAGCCGGTGTCGTCGGCGTCGGTGTCGGTGTCGGCGTCGGCATCCGCGGCGTTGGCCGTGAGCGATAAATCACGGCAGGCACTTCATAAATAAAAAGCAACTTCCAAGATGGGCTGGGTGGGAATCGAACCAGGGTCTCCGGAGTGTGAGACGTTACCACTGAGCCACGAGTTTTTTTTTTTTCTTTTTCTTTACGATGCTTCAAAGCGGTGCAAAAGCGCCTCTAGTGAACGCGGTGTTGCCTTAGAAACCAGCTGTTTCTAAGGCTCAGGCGTGCGTCGCTTGCTCAGGTGCACATTTCGTTGTCGCGCCGAACGCTGCGTTGCTCGACGCTCACCGCGTCCGATGCGGGGCGCGTAGTCGCTGCGCCGTAGCCCATTGTCTTACACCCCTTGGTGGGTCGACGGGAATGCTGTCGCGTTCCACTCTTGAAGGCGAAGCTTAAGCGTCCTCCAATTTTTTTAATACATTTTTCATACATCGCCGGTGATATTTCTGTGCTCTTCCCCTACTTACATGATTAAGTACACCACAATGTTAACGTACACAGCAAGTAGCATCTGGAGTATAAATCTTGGAACTTTACGTCATAGCTTACCGCAGTCAGCTCTGTTGGTGGGGTGCATTTGCATCGCAATTTTCACTAGTTTTCTGGTTTAAATAGTACCTGGTGCCATGAATGTGGCCTGCATCGTACAAGTCGCGACCTTTCTCAAAACCAGACACACGAAAATTGGTTTTCCGGTGCGCAAGGTTTTAGAACCTGCAGTGCCAAATCACTGGACCCACCATGAGTGCCTTCGTCCCGTCGTCTGCTTCACATGACAGTGCTGACTTCTGCCGTTGGTGGCGCTGTTCACCAGCACATCGCTGACGCGCCGCTCGCGCGCCTCTGGCGCCTTGCGATGGCCAACCGGCGCCTACGGGAAAAAGCATATGAGTTCGTCAATGCAACGACTAGCCAGAGACAGTACCGCATGGTCTTTTCACGTCGTGGTAACCCATACAGTAGATGCATCCGTATATCCGGATACAACGAAGGCAAATGACACAGGGTGAAAGCTTGCGAGTGCCGCAAAGGCAAAGTATATTCATGGGATATAAATAGCAGCCTGTCATGATTGGGTGCTCAATCCCACCGCTCGTAATCAGTTGTCAAGATTGGAGTCGGGCATGAATTAGAAGGTAGTTGGCCCATGCCGTCGTCCAACTTACCCGACCCGTCCCATCTTGCCCATCCCGTACTCACCGGTCCCGACCTCAAATGGCTTTAATAGCCTGTTCATGCTGTATGATTTTGCCTCACTTGATCGTCCCAGACACCCTTCACTTCCTCGAGACAACTCCAAACGTTTGCTTTCAAGTTCAAGTTGCATTTTTCTTAACTCGCGTTCCTCTCTCTCTCTGTCCCGTTCTTCTCTGTGCCGTTCTTCTTTCTCTCTGTCCCGTTTCTCTCTTTTCTTCAGAAGTTCCAACCCCATTTCAATTTCTTCCTCAGTGGCCTGTTCGGAAATTAGCTGCAATAATTCCGATTTTAGCATTTCCTTGCGTACATCTAGGCCCAGTTCCTCACCAACAATCAACAATTCGTCTCTCAGCAGTCTCCTTAACTCCATGATTACCTGCCTTAACTGCCTTGGTCCTGCTCGCTAAATCTGCCTAGGAAAACACAACCTAGCCAACAATCAACACTCTAGCTTCCCTACAGTTCTAAACAGAACAACCACAAAATGAAGCCTAGAGATTCAAAGCAAGAGCCAAGCACTCACCGCAGACAAAGCGCCACGTCGCAAAGTCCATCTCACCGTTGTCAGCCACTTGTCAGGATTGGGGGCTCAATCCCACCGCTCGTAATAAGTTGTCAAGATGGGAGTCAGGCATGAATTAGAAGGTAGCTAGCCCATACCGTCGTCCAACTTATCCACGCTGAGGCCGTTGTTGAAGGGAAGGACTACTTCTCATCGAGAACGAGGAATATGGGTTTATTTACAGTATCTACATTAGGATGTTGCAGTTCATCAGTCTAGCATGACTGCGAGAGAAAGTGCACTGAGCAGCCACACAACAGCGGTGTATAAACAGACGGTCCTCCCTCGATCTCAAAGTGAGGGAAACGTTCGAAGCGGAGATGAGCCGCCTCTTGGCGAGGGATTGCACACACACACACACACACACACACACACACACACACACACACACACACACACACACACACACACACACACACACACACACGCACACACACACACACACACACACACACACGCACGCACGCACGCACGCACGCACACACGCACGCACGCACGCACGCACGCACACACACACACACACACACAGGTTCACGGTCCCCCCCCCCCGAGGGCAGAGGGCCTTCGCAGAACTCGGAGCTGGCCCCCTCAGAGCCGCCGCCGTGGTGTCCATTGTCTTGCTTCTTGAACGGCGCGTGGGAAGGGGTCTCCCTAGACGTTCCCGCGGCAACTCCCCCGCTCGTAGCAGATCAGGTCCGCAGTCTCGGGTTCAGGCACAAAGCCCGCTTCGTAAAACTCGGCTCCAGCGACAGAAGTCGAGGACGCGCGTAGTGTTCTCCACACACAGTCGACTTAGTGACGCCTTGGCTAGAGGTTTGCGGTGGCGTTCCAAGAAAAGTTTCCCGCCGCTGTCGTAACCGGCTGGCAAAACTTGCACGTTGCCACCTCGGCAGGCCATTCCTAACAGCTTAAACTTGCATGTCAGCGGGCCGTTCTTAACAAGCCCAACCGCAGCGTCTGTTCGCGAACTCGGAACCCAGAGACATTGACCACTCGCATACGCAGATCGGACGGCTTCTTCTGCGTGGTCATTCCCGCTATTGTTGCATTGTTCAGGAAGCCTCTGAAAAATTATGTTGTGTACCTTATCATGGGTGTGATGATATACCTGCCGAATTTCTGAGGCCAGCTGTTCGTTGGGTCCAGGGCGCATTGGGCTTCGTATGCCCTGAAAGGCTGCCTTAGAATCATTAAGAACTGTCCATTGTTGCGGTGATTCCTGATTAATGAAATCAAGTGCAGCACGGAATGCCGCAACTTCTGAGCTGTCGATGTAGTAACACATGAAGCCTTTAACCTGATTTCATCAAATTTTGCCGGGATGATGACAGCAGCAGCAGAGCTGTTGAGTTTTATCGACTCATCTGTGTAGACTTGTTACCGGAATCTAAGCACGTTGTAAACGTGTTCCAAAGTTGCTTGCTTCAAAGTTTTCAACAGCGCTCCAGCTTTGTTTCTAATGCCCGGAATTGCCAAGTGCACTTGCGCCCAGTGCAGACGTCACAACGGGTCGGATAATCGGTGTAGCAGGCGTGAATTGAGAGGTAAAGTAGGACTGATCTCTTACAATACTTTTGGCAAATGTTGCACGCGGCGTATCGGCTGGCAAGCAAGCAAGATAGTGTGAAGGAAACCGAGTCAGGTGCTTGATGTGTGTACTGAGGACATTTGCAACAATGTAGTCTGTCAAAGAAGCGTCTCTGGCAATGGCCACTGTCACAATAAACGACGCTGTTATTGGGAGACCAAGACGAGCTATGAGTGCTTGGGCCTGCACACTCAGGGGTCTGCGGATATTTGTAGAGCAAGTATTTCCTAGTACAGGTAACCTGTACAGCAGGAAGCCCAAAAATAGGGCTTTGTATAGTTGCAACATTGAGAGTCCAGGATTTCGCGCTGAAAAACGCGAAAGGGTCCACAGTGTCGGCCAAACATTTTGTCATGTACGAGACGTGAGGGCTCCAAGACAAGTATCTATTAATGATGACGCTAAGAAATCGGTGCATTCATGTGTATGGTACAGTTTGGTCATTAATCGCAAAGCACAGGGGCATCGCTTTGCGAGTAAAAGCAAGGAGTGCACACTTCTCCAGTGAAAGCTGCAGTCCTTACCTTCTCAGGTATGTTGAAAAGGCCATTTAAGCCTTCTGCAGTTGTGCGCAGACTTGTACACTTGTCACTCCTGAAGCCCATATGCAGATGTCGTCTGCGTATACAAAAAGCTGTGCGGTTTGTGGTAACGAATCGGTGAGACCAACGAACACCAGGTCTAACAGGGTACGGCTGTGTACTCCGCCTTGCAGTACACCATCACTGGTATAGCTAGATGACGTTCGTCCGTCTTCAGTCAAAATAAATGAAGGTCTTCGATTCAAATAGCTGCGTATCCAGCGAAAGACGTGTCCACCAATTCCTACGGCTTCTAGGCATCGAGAATTGCGTTATGATGATCTACCTTGTTGTAGGAACGTTTAACATCAAGGAATAGGGCTGCAGCGATTCGTTTCTGGTCTTGCTGGTACTGTACATACGTTACAAGATCAATAACGGTATCTACAGACAAGCGCCCCCGTCAAAAGCTAGCCATTACCTCTGGATAGACGCTGTACGATCGCAAGTACCATTCTAGCTGTGTAAGGATCATTCTCTCCATTACCTTGGCGACGTAGTCGGCCAGTGCTTCTGGACGATGAGATGACAATTCCAATGAATATTTGCCAGGCTTAAGGAGTGGAACAAGGCGACAGGATTTCCACGTCGTAGAGACCAAGCCATCACGCCATGATGGAAGTGCATCTGTGGCCACTTGACCGGGATTTGCGAGCGCAGAATATGTGATGCCGTCTGGTCCTGGTGACCAAGATAGCCTGCACCCTGCGAGTGCAGCCTCCAATTCTTCCATGGAGAAAGGAGCGTCCATATGAGTGTCTCGCGAGCCAGCGGTGACAATAGGAATAAGTGTGCAATGCTGGAATGTCGGGCCCACGATCCTTGCGCAGTAATCCACGACTACATCAATTTCTCGGCGTCCTTGAAGGAGGGCTGGAGATTTAAATGGCCGGCGCTGTTGAAGAGCTGTTAGAAGTCCACGGATTCTTTCCAGACAACCGACAGAGGTTTGTGCGGATCGAGGTATTCACAAAAATATTTCCAGCGTTGCTTTTGCTGTACAGCAGTGCGACGCTGAATTTTCTTTTGAATGCGTCTGGCCTCTGTAAGATCATAAACGAATTTAGTCCGTCTGTGTCGTCGCTCTCTTCGCCGGCAGAGTGCACAGAGGCTCTGTATTTCCGCCTCAAAATCAGTGTCCTTAGCCAATGACCAAAACGGACGCATAGCATCCTGCATGGCCTTGGCGATATCAATTTTCAGTGTGGACGAAAAGCCTTTGTGGCATGCGTGTTGCATAAGCGACTTGAACAAGGACCAATTGATTGTTTGTTGAAGATTTGGTGAGATCGATTTGGTTAGTCCTTTTATATTCAGTTAGGTAGGATTGTGGTCGCTTCCATGGGTTTCTATATCTGTGAACCAATGGACCCAGCGAGTGAGGCACCGCGAAACAAAAGCGAAGTCTTAACAACTACTGTACGTCTGGCTGCGCCGAAATGTGGGACTGCCATCGCTTAGACAGCAAACGTCATGGTCGCAGGCCAAGGACAGGAAGTTTCTTACTTTGGAATTTACCTTGATATTTCCGCAAAGTGAATGATGTGCGTTAATATCCCCAACAACCATCTATAGACTGGGACTACTATCTAAAATATCAGAGAGGCAAGTGCCCACTAGTATCAACGCAAGGTTGTGTTTTTTCAAGCTCAAACAGACATATTGATTATTGTCATGAGGCCGTACTGGATGAACAAAGAAAGTCACTTTGCACCGTATATAGTCGCTCACCTTGCAAAGGTTATTACAAGTCAATGACACATAGGGTTCATATCCTGAGAGCCGAACGGGTTTCACTGTAAGTTCGGTTCACAGACAACAATAAAGGGAAATCGATTGGCGAAACCCTATTGGCCAAAATCAGAAGTACAGGATTTCATTGCACTGGTATTCCATTGCATAATGGACGCTTCATTGACTTGTCTGAAGAACGGCTGAGGCGGTAGAGTCATTGTACTTGCTATTCGAGGCTCGCGAGAACCGGATTCAGACGGTGCAGTACTTGCAGTGCACCCCGAGCAGATGGCGTCTGCATGCCATTTATTAACGCGCGAATGACTTTCATTAGAGGCTTCATTATTTCGATTACTTGCTTGTCCTGACCTTGCACGCGATCTGTGCCGTCTCTGGTGCGTCGGTAGTCCATCGTCGGTCTTCGTTCTGCTGGAGGACTTAATGCCGGAAGTGCAGGCTAGGCGTTTGCAATAGACATATTCATTGCGTCACCAGACACCGTGTTGTTACTGTGGGTGAGCGCCTTGGGAGCACCAGTCTCAGGAAGTAGCGTCTGTCTTGCGACAGTATCAGTATTTCTAGTAGACGAAGATCGCCTGCTGAGGGCACGATGCCGTCGCATTTTGGCGGCGCCCTCTCGGTTCGTTGAGTTGTCTCTCACCATTTCTTTGAGGACTCTTAGTAGCTCTGCCTTGTATCTCGGGTAGTCTTTCGACGATGGATCATGTGGACCAGAGCAATTGACGCACGTGAAGTCAGTCGCACGACAAGACTCAGCGCTGTGCTGCTCACAGCGTTTTGGGCACGCCGTCGGATGTTTGCATATACCGCTGACATGCCCAATCTTCAGACACTTCCGACACTGAAGTGGTCTTGGAACAAAAGGTCTCACTGGATGACGAAAAAAGCCAACTTCCACGTGTCACGGCAAGCTTCCTCCTTTGATGTTTATCTTCACAAAACGCGATCCTCCTAGGCAAACCATTTTACAGATAGTGACATCCGCTGTGGTGGGTTTAACCAAAATAGGCAGCTCCTCAATTGTCGTCTATTGACTCATCGACATCATAACTGACACCTGATAAAGTATCGCTGTTCTGTGGTGTTATGTTGCCAACATTTATCGTGTCCAGCACCTTGACTGCGCTCAAGCTATCCAGCGCTGCTCTGTTCTCGACATCGAATGCGAGAATATTCTTGCAGGTGTTAGTTCTAACATCCGTAATATCACTCATAACAAGAGTTTCTAGTGTGGCAGATACGACAAAAACCAAGAAAAGGCATACAAGGCCAGTGAGGTAGACGATACTGCGCAGAGCAATGAAAGAAAGGCGAAGGTGCCTTTTTGATAAGCAATCGAGATTTACATGGAAAGCCGGCACTGTATCGCAAACTTTGGTGTTGACAGAAGTGGTACCTCGCGTATTGGTTGCAAGGGAAGCGATTTAAATACGTGAAATGAACGGACATTTCTTCCTGACGAAGTTATGATACTCTTCGGTGGTCTTTGTAATGGCTGCGTAAAGTGCGAGCAGCCACCGCGGTCGTCATGTGAGTAACACTTATGATTTAACGCGCTTTTAAAGTGAATACTAAAATGTCACTTTATCCCTATTTTTATGCGTGATGTGGTCCGCGCAGCCGGTTTGCCATGTTTTCTCTGTGAACAAAACAAGCCAGACTTTCTGCGATTCGTTTTAGTAGGAAGCATATGCTTGTTTAAAAAAAATACTGTTAAACAGTGTAAGGTATTTAACGCCCTTGTAGAAAAATACCTATATCGGCGCTCCCGAGCTTTGCAAGCGCATTTTACTTCGTACGGAATAGAGCAGCTTAGCGTTCGTCTCAACTGCAATCGGGGCGTTGATCTGAAGCGAACGCTTTAAGGTATTCGTTGGGCGGAGAAACGCCGCTTTCGAGTGGGCTAGTATAAGTCATCCCCTCTGGTCTCGTTCGAATGCACTGTTCACTTGCGCAAGTACGTGCCAACCGGCCCAAACTTTCACACTGTTGACGCACATGTCGTGGTGGTAGAAGGCGCCGTGCAATGACTGTCTAAATACGGCTCTAGGTTGTCGGCCCCGGTACTTCAGCTTCCGTCTAGAGTTAGTGAGTTTCACAACTGCGCGTCGGCCGGACTATTTCAGCGGGAATCCTGGTGGAAAGACAAGTCGTACTCGTCCCTCCCACTTTCCACCCTTTATGTAGTATTGTGCATCGCATAACGAGAAGCGAGTCAAGTTAAAGCGTCGAGAACAGGATCACAGATTATTATTTCACGTTTCCATTGTTGAAGACTACTGCTATTACTACTACGCTTCAGATACACCGAAACAATAAAATAAAAACCGGAAATTTTAGACTGTGACACGAAATGGTAAAGTAGTTTCTCTTTCTTTTTATGAAACGTATTTTTTTTTCATCTCGGTCGGCCTAGCAGGTAGCTTGATAAGTCTGCACGTAACGTCACAGTTATGTAACGAAATGTAACGAAACCATGCAATACTAATATCGCTTATATCCTTGCAACCGTACTGCCCACGCTTCTACATTTAGTATTTTTCATTTTTCTGCAAATATAACATCCAAATAAAAGTTCCTTCATAGTGTGTGATGTATGGCGCAAAATAAGGCGAGGATATTTTCTTTTCGCACTGTGAATACTTTCTGCTGACACCCCTGCATCTGTCTTGCTTGTTCTTCAGACCACGTTTATTAAACGGTAATGTGAGAAAGCAACACCACCAGCTTTCTTAGCCGTCACGGCGGAAAATGGAGGTCAGAACATCAGATGGAGTGCACTGTGCCAGGTTAGCACGTATACAAAAGGTTATCTCTCCCACCTCATTAGACAGATAATTTGGAATCGTTTATGCAGATAGAGCATTTATCGGAATTAGTATAAACTGACATTTATAACCGATGAAAATATTTAATCTAATATAGCGAGGCACAAGAATCTCAATAACAGCTTTCGCACCGAAATCGGCTAAACGTTCTTTCTACACCTTTCAACAGCGTAAGTACACAAGGCGAGGCCGTGCCGCAGGCAAAAGGCTCTTTCCGTATGCTCCAACCAACAACTAACCAGAAACATATTCGTACGCGTTTGCTTCCTTTAGCTGCTGATCACGTGGTCGTGAGTGGAGATTGTTAATGCGAAACTTACTGCATAAATGGTCCATATTTTTTTTTTCCAGAATTCAGGCGGACTGCGAAATGAGCTGCTCTCTTCCCTGTCTTCAGGCGGTTGCCCCTCACGTGCGTAGTGGTCGGAAACGCAGCGACAGCGCACCCGGAAATGGCGATCGCGCTCGGCGAGAAAAGCGATCTGTCTGTGGCGAAATATTTCCGATAGCCGATATCTCGGCGGCATGCCAGGTCGGAGCGCGACCGTATTGCGCGCTCAAGGAGCAGCTCAGCTCATTGCAGCAAGGCTAGCACGAGGAAGCTATATAGGTGGGAGAAGGGTTGACCGTGAAAAAAAACGAAGCGTGGCAGCGGGCCCAAGAGAAATGCGAAGGAAAACGCAAAAATAAGGAAAGGACAAAGAAGGCGACGCGACCGAGAACCGGGAACACCGCTTCGACTACTTTGCAGAGGCGGCGAGCCGGAATGCACAGTGTCTAGTGGGACGAGGACATTACGCCATGCCCGGAGAAAGGTGAGGGTGTGAACGTGGAGAGAGAGAGGGAACGAAGGGGAAAGACGCTAAGTGAAACCGAGAAGGGCGAAATAGAAAAGTGACGTTATCGGGGCTGCCACCGGAACACTCCCGTGAAGAGTAAAACAAAAATAATATTACCTTGCCGTTCTAGTCGTGTAAATCGTGTAAAGGACGGTGGGCTTTGCAGGACTGGGGCGTGCAAGGAGTCATGGAGGGCGGTGGGCGCGCGATTGAGATGACGCAGGGTTGAAGCTAGGCGGCTCGACGGTTGACGCAGTGGGTGCGCGTGTGAATAGGCAGATTTCAGTTACACGGGTCAAGGGCTAGTTTTACAACCACATCTCTCATAACCACCTGCTCCCACTCCATTTGAATACTTCAGCGGATTGTGCGAAGGGATTACTAAAAGAAGCCTTATAGACCGATAAAGCCCGTCGGCAAGTTTCGGGGTTTTCAGTTAAATTCTTCACAACGTCACTAGTGACTTTGTTTATTTTTTTCTTCGTTACTTTTGCACTCATGCTTGCTGGTATTGCGTGAGCGACCTGGGCTAACCTTCACGTGGCGTTTTATAGTCCATTTGCAAAGGAGCTAAGAACCAGCGACGTAGTCAGTCGTTGTGGTTTTTTGCGCGTATTTACTGCCCAGTCTGTTCACAAGAGATCCCCTTATATTCATTGATTAGGAGTATATTCTGAGAATAAAGCCAACTAGGACTTTGCAACTGCGTTGTGGTTCACTTAGTATAGGATAACCTTATTAAAATGCTGGCAACTGACGGTTTAACGCTTCGTGATGTCGGTCAAGCGTCGACTCGGGGTTATGCCCTCCTCTGCGCTCAAGTTGTGGGAGATGTTCGCGCCTACAAGCACTTGCGGTCTTTCCAGCTTTACCTTGTCTCTTCATGGTACACTTACAATTAATTTTATAAGACCACGTGAACTAACCTGAACTAATGCTTTGCGGAAAGAGCGACAGTGCTTCTGACAGTCAGAGAGGGAGACCGAACGAGAGACAGACATACGGACAGAGAAACACACTGAACGAGACACTGACAGGCAGACACACAGACAGAAAAACAGACAGACGGACAGAAAGAGAGACCGACAAATAGACTGACAGACGAACAGACAGCGAGACAAACAGAAAGAGAGACAGACACACAAAGAGAGAGACAGAAATAGTTCCATACAGACAGACATACAAAGATACATACACAAAAACAGACAGACACACAGACAGACAGACAGAAACGTATTTGCTTCCGGCAGTACTCCGATTGCAGTGTATCAGAGAGTTGAACGTAACAGAACAACGTGGGGGAAAATACGTTCCTTCAATGATGCACTTTGGTGGCATTTGTCTCATCCAGTGCTCAGTTTCTTTGCAGCACCAACTTCGTTTCCTCTCTCAGGTATCCTTGCAGTTTTTACGATCACGTACACTGAAATACATGTATTCCGCACTGGTGAACAAGGCGAATTCTTCGCCATGTGAAGCACCAATCAAAAACAAAGATACTTCGTCACCAGAATCGGTGATCCTTTGCAGCAGCCTTCCTTCTTCAGTAAATTTCATGGGTGCGTGATAATGATCCTGTTGACGATGCTTTCCGTTATTCTCTGCATGATATGGAACTTTTTAATGCCTAAGGAGCCTTTGGTTTATTTATTTATTTATTTATTTATTTATTTATTTATTTATTTATTTATTTACTTATTTATTGTTTTCTTATTTAGTTACTTAAGCTACCCTCACGGTCAAATGACATTACAGAGGGCAGTAGTTAACAAGAGGTATTGTGTAAAAACTGCTAATAGTCCCGGCTTATACATTATCAGCTGTAAAAGAAACAATGGCACAAATATTCCTTAATGTGCAATGATAAACAAATGTAATGAAGTGATAGTGTATGAGTGGTTATTATACCTTCCCTAGGCTCCAAACTGAGTGACGCGATACTCTTGCACCAATAACAGAAAAGTTAGCAAGAAAAAGAAAAAGAAGACAAATAAAACAAGACACACGATGCGAAGAACGTTGCATTAGCTTTGTTTGCATCAAAGCTTCTATAGTAGAATGCGAATATAAGAAAATCGCTTGTCCTGAACTCTCGCCTATGCTCCGTCTCACAAATGGTTTCCAACACTGTGCAAGCTGCATGAAGCCTTAGCCAATAGGAAAGACGAATGCCCCTCAGCATATCCGCGCCGCGTCCTCTGCTCATCGCCACAGTATTTCGCGCTATATACCGCGCATGCGCAAAGGTACTAATATGTTCCGTTTCCCTGTAATTTATCATGTACCAATGAACAAAAGTCTCAGTTTCGTCCGAAAGGCGAAACATCGATTGCGATAGCAAATTAGTGTACATCTGCGAAGTAAGGACAGCAGTTTTATCGGCCGTAAAAACTTGTAAACATCAGCACACCTAATAAATTAACAAGCATGGTGTCACGTGTGCACAAGGTACCATGAACAGATCTATTTCGATTGTAGCGGAAGCTCGCTTGCCAAAACGCTGCAGTGAGGAAACGCGGCAGCAGCAGCGAGCGAACTGACCTTCGTGCAGCCGTTCGCATGAACGCAAAGTACTCCGAGAAAAGACAGAGCAGCGTGGACTCTGTACCCCTCGCACACGTATTTCAAGATACAGCGGTTCGACCACGCGCTCGCGGCCGCCTGATGTAGAACGCCCCCGCCCCCCCCCCCCTTACCCATCCCCGAAGCCTTGTGCGCGACGAAGGCGGCGAGCTTCATCCCCGCTTTACGCCGTTGCGTGAGCGAGATTGAACAGCTATCGCAGGCTCACTCTCGCACGCTTTCACTCGCACATACAGCATACGGCGCGCAGAGACGATTTTATCACCCTTGGACTTTATACGGAACTCCACGGCGACGGCGACGACGATGTCAGAAATGCGCCTGGAGTGTCGATATAATTGAAATCGCAGTAAAACGACACTCTCTAATCCTGCTAATATTCAGAAAATTATACTCGGAACTATACTTCGCTGCGCAAGGATATTACCTGCGTACGTCTCGTACCTTCGTCATTGCTGCAAACGACTTGTGAGATGGAGTGCAGGAGATCGGCGACGACAAAGCACAGTTGTCCTTTGATTGATTAGACTGTTCTCAGGCTGCACTGGTAATGGGTGTACTACGCAAAATGTCCCCATGAACGCCGATTGGAGTGGTGTCTGTATTAACTCTGACGTCATGTACAACAGAACTATTACAACAGCGCGTCGTGCAAACCTAAAACCATTCATCAAGCGAACGATGGCAATTCCGACCGCGGTGGGAACGCTGACCTTACGCCACCTCTGTCGTCGCGCGGCGTATGCTGCGACTACCGCGTCGTCCTCCAATCATCAGTGAACTGCGGCGATGCCTGCGGCCGACGAGATCGCGAAGGCCAGCTGACACTCACAAAACCGCGTAGCGGTACACGCGAAACACGTGCAAAAACGTTCCAGGAAGGAGAAAGAGAGAGAGAGAGAGAACGAGAGAGAGGCACCGG
Source organism: Dermacentor variabilis (assembly GCF_050947875.1). NCBI lineage: Eukaryota > Metazoa > Arthropoda > Arachnida > Ixodida > Ixodidae > Dermacentor > Dermacentor variabilis. Next base: position 91,526,561 of record NC_134578.1, read on the forward strand.
CGCGGAGATCACGGCTGAGCAAGAAGAGCAGGAGCAGAACAGAAGGCCACGAGCAGCATTCAACGCACAAACAAGCACAGCTGACGCCCCTACGTACGGCGGTGGGTTGAAAGCGAGAACGGGACATTTTCTCCCTCTCAACACTTTCCAACCCTCTCCGTAATCCACCTTCACTCGCTCCTGCATAGGATTCGGCCAGACAACGGAGAAGGCGAGGATGCAACTCTCCCTCGTAACTCTCCGTTTACCGCCCGAGGCTGTGCAGGCGAGGAGGTTGACTTTGCTGCCGCTTCGTCGTCTGCTTCGTCTGACTTCCAGACGTCGACGGACGTGTCTCAAGCGAAAGCGGCCGATCTCGGACACGGCGCGCTCAGTTTCAGTTTCGCGCGCGCTCCAATCGGTTCGTTCGAGAACAGCTTTTCCCTTTTTCTTTTTTTTTTCAGGCAGCCCTTTCCCTTTCTTCTGAACGGGAAGTTATAAGCATCCCCCTTGCACGTCGCTAGCGCCGATATACTCGGATCGTCGTCGACTCGGTGATTAAGACGAACTGTGGTCGCGCACCGCTTGGCTGAAAAGACGTGACTGGCCCGACATTCCCGACATCTGTTGTTCTGCGGTTTTTGCACTTGTGCATCTTTGCTGACGGGACAGCGTTTGTGATCTACGAGGAGCTTGAATCGACTGTGCAGCATTTCACCTGCGCCTTCGAACCGTGCTAATCAGGAGTGAAGAGTTATCTGTGCCAGTAGTGGACTTGTGTGGGACAGACGGACCTGTGAGCCCTTTCTACCGGTGGTGTCCTACAGCCGTCCTCGCCGTCTGGTCGTACCATCATCGGCTGGTCTCTCTCCTCATTTCAACGGTGCCATTGTTTCAAATTCAGGTAATCGAGATACATTTATCAAATTGTCCCTTCGTCATTTGGATTATCCATCCCCATCGTCTGAGCTATTTCCTCGTACTTGCTACTGCAGATGGTCTTTCTTCTAGAAAGAACTTTATGTTTTCCGTGAAATACACTGGCCTTAATTTCACTTTTCTACAATATACTGAGCATTTCAGAGCAAGAGCTGCTCCGTCTTGAAGATTGGCTTTTCATTATATTTTTTTCATTAAATTTTTCCTTACTTCACTCCATAAGGGACTTTGCTTGCTTGTTTGTGTGAATGTTGCCTTTCGATTCCTGCGAGTTCACAATTTCTCCAGTAGTACAAAACACAAAAACCGACAAAACTTGTCATAATTTGTTTGCAGGTGTAAAGAACACAACGCCACAAAAAAATTGGAGGACGCTTAAGCTTCGTCTTTATTAGTGGAACGCGATAGCATTGAAGGGCGCCTGATTGTTTTTCATGCTTCTCGGCAACTCCTTCTTATACAACCTTAACGATTACCGGGAAACGCTGGCGGCGAACGGTATGTAACAAAGCGAATTTTCTACCAGAAAGCTTGCCTTGCCACTTGTATGGGTCGATCTCGTCTTATTGTTTCGCACTTTACATATTTCAGTCTGAGAAGAGCTGAAATAAAAGATACGCGCTTTCGAATGCGTTTCTTATTGCACTTGCTTGTGGGCTGCCGTTCTCGAAATTCTGAGGAATGACATTGTATAGAAGGAAATACAAGGTACGAGCAACATTGGTGGCAGAAGAGTGGTTACGTATGCGTGGTTCGGAGTTTGGTTCGAAATTACCTTTGGTGAAGCGACGTCCGACGATGGACGCCGGCTTTTGAGAATGAATATAATGCCATAGCGTTAATACTTATTTCTCTGTGTGGACTGATTCGTCAATTCCGCCAAAAGGTAGCTACAAGAGAACGAAGTTATTAGGCGGAGCTACGTGGTTGCACATGCTCAGCGCGTATGCGTCGTGAAGGCAATATGGCTCTTTCTCCGCGATGTTCCTGGTCGCAGTAGATGTACAACATGTTCGGCTTCTATTCTTACGGGGAAAGTAAGGATTGGTAACGCCAACGTATTTTCGTGATCCTCATGAAATGAGCGATCATGTCATATTCAAGAGAAACAGCGGGACATTTTCGTGTCAATTCGTAATCTGTAGAATAAAATGTGTCGCATCAGCGTGCAAGACTAAGTTCATTGAGTATTTCTGCTAAAAGGAGTCTTAGCACAGTGTGGTAATTCCTTTACGTAGTTTTAAATCCTAAGAAATGAACAAAAATGAGCAGCAAATGTGTCATCGCCTTCAGAACGCCAGCTTTTAAAGTGCTTCTACAATTGTACAAGTGCATACAAGTTAAAGTGCTTGTACGATCTGTACCATTCCTACCGGAGCAGGCGAAATTTCTCACGCCAAGCTAGGTTTGTGATTATCACGACAAGCAAATATTCAAGGTTAGTGACGTCACTTTTTTGAGGTTTGAAAAAGTGGAAATGGCTACGCGGCAAATGCTGGTCGTGGTGCGATTAAAGTATTCATCTCTCGACCAATAATTTGGCAGCTACGCTACGATATATTTGCGGAAACATGTCTTGGGAACGCAATCGCCATCTTTAACAGCATTCATGTGAACTGCCCGCCAAGATGCTACGCTTCTATGCTCTAGTACATCAAAGTTTGTTTCTTAGCAGCACATAGTCATCGCCTGTAAGTGCAACATTTTTGGCGAGCGTTGGGGCTTCTGTTGGAGGCTTATGCGATCGGGAACACAATGAAGTTAATTAGGTTTGAAAAAGTTAATAAATATATCCGTAAAATTCAATTTCCGCCTTATTGTACCAGAGCTCGCTTTTTCTTCTTTCTTTAAAAATAAGGATGGAGCACGAAGCGCGGGTTATTGCGATACAATTTTGTCATGGAAATTGGGTAGTACTACCCTAACAATTTTACAACAACCAAAAAACAAGTTTGGTTCAGTGCATGTTGTTTTCTCGCTGCCTTCTGCCATATTTTGTCTGTAGCATTGTTCTGCTATCAAAATTCATTATTATACCCTGCACTCTATTCAGTCGCTTGTTCTGATGGGACAAAATTACTTTAAATGCGAAAGTACACGCTTAATTAAGGTATTTCCGAAGGAAGTCTAGTATAAATGACGACTAGGCTCTCGGTGTCTTGAGTTTCTTAAACTAAAGTTAAAACTATTTTTAACATGCCTCACAGTTTTAAATTGTTAGCACCCACATATTCTCAAATTTCTCACACAATTATAATGCGACCTTGCTGTTATTGCTATTCTTTTCAGTGCACAACCTTGCTGAAAGATTTTTTTCTTGAGGCTTCCGCAGTGGAAGTTTGTAATTTTGGAGTCTTGTGTGGCCATTGAAGGAGGGTAATGCATATGGGCATATATGTCTGATTAATGACCTCAAACGTCAAACCTATATTTTGCCTATGAGGGCAAAACACCACGTTCTTAGGAAAAAATTTAAATGCATCCCATGTTTTAGCTCACCTGGACAAACACAACACAAATGGCAAAAATTTGAACAACCAAATCGCAGGGCCAACGCGATATCCGACTGAATTTCGGCCAGCATTTAAATTGTCTACGTCAACACCAATTGCCGTGCGTATTCTTATGGCAATAATTGTACACCGCTTTGCATTAAATGTTATCGTGTAAAGTTGAAATTGAAGTGGTTATAATCATTATACGAGATTACGAAACTCAACATTCCAATTGACCAATTGGGGAAAGCATGTTTCCCGGAGACTAATCACGCAATAACTCTTTATGCACACACTTGCGCGATGTCATAGTGGAAGGAGCAGTATCCTTCTCAATATCGTAATGTGTGCCAGACTGCGTGATCTTTCAAACTGACCCTGTACGTATACTCGCCGAAGTCTTACTATGCAGTTTGATTGAACAGAACTCAGCAATAAAACTATCACTTGGACAAAGAGAGCTCTGTTTAAAAAAACGCACTTGTAAACTGGGTATAAAACAAGAGCACATAACTACAGTCTGAGCAATGAAAAACAGTCTAGATTATATTCGATCACAATACAACACTGTAAAGACACCTAGGAGGACATGAAACTAGCTGTAATCTCTCTATATTTAGGAATCGGCTGCTTCTTGGTCTTTCTCTTTAGTCCTGCCATGTTCATTAACGCAACAATTAAAGATTTACTAGTAGTCGAATACAAACGAGCACGAAACGTCCATGTACCTTGTCCTTATGTGACCTTTATGAAGCGCAGCCACAATGCACTTTTAAAGCATAAATATTTGGTAGGCACATATTGGTCAAAACTCTCTTTCTTCTATCACTCATTTTGCAAATTATTGCTGCCGTTTCCTAGATTTGTTTTCGATCTGTCGGGCATAAAATTATTGGCATGTGTTAGTAAGGTAAATATAAAACAGACGATGCCCCTTTTCTGATGCGGAAGCGAAGTCACATGTATTACATTTACAGCAGGACAAACTAAGAATTATGTTTTGTGCATGCTTCTTCCATCGGTCCCAAGCAAGCTGTTCACGTCAACTTCCATTTCTTCAGTTCAAAATGGAATGTGATTGGGAAAGCGACATTCATGGTGGATCAGTTATTTCTTACAAGCTTCAAGCGGATAGGTGCCGTATTTTCAAACTAAGCATTAGAAGTAGTTTATACAGTGGTTGTCATCGACATCCCTTCACTCTTTTCAACATTCAACAGCGTCGACACAGCTTTACACTTTGCTGGGAGTCAACTTAGGCATTCACAATTACCCACTTCTAGTGAAAGGCTTCAAGGCACCCAAAAAATATCCTGTCAAAACCGAATGCAAAACGTTTTTGTTCATTCAAAACGACGTAATGGTAATGGCAGAGTTCTCCACGAGGGTTATAAATTTTTCAAGCGAAGATCATTACAAACACGGCGTGATGGATCAGCATTTTCGGGCTTTTTAGCGCTGCCTATCAAGTTGTGGGCTTGAGTCCGCGCTACAGTGGCCGAGATGTGACAGGAGCCGTTGTAGCTGTGAGTTACAGATGGAGCTTCGATGGATTAAATGAAGAACACTGGCCCAAATCACTGCAACAACGTCAGTTAGAACATCCCATGTGCAGGTTTCGGCTTGCTTACTTGGTCCATCATTGAATCTGTAACTTTAATAAGCTACAAAATTTTTAAATAACGCCACGATTGAGGACATCTTGGTTTTGCTGTAATAATAAAAAGGTCTTGTATGCGCATACATGCGTCAATTTTAACCTCATTTTTTTGATGCCAGGAACCACGATACTGAAGAAAAGCAAAGACTGCCATGGACATAGAGGCGATAACCGTACGAACGACATTTGTCCCTCTTACGGAAGCAAATGTAAAACTTTGTACAACGCTGTCAAATACTGTGTGCAGCGAAAGCTTGTAATTTCTATAAGCACGTTTTCGTAGTAGCATGGCTTCGATGTACTTAAGAAATATTCAAAATGCTCGGAAGAAATTATGGTTGGAATTCATATATAGTGACCACAACAAAAAGACGGAAGACACGTCGCTGATTAAATAGGCACCGTAGAGGTCGTTGACCATAAGGTTTCAAAATGAAGAACATTCTTGGTGAGAGCAAGTAAGCGTGTGTTTTGCTAGCACAATCATTTGCACTGCAAATTTCACAGCTCCTGCTCCCCGAAGCTCTCAACCTTGGCGGCAAGACAAGGCGTCAGTCTTTGTCCGCGATGCAACGGCGAAAACTACAGCTCGCCATGAACCGTACTAGCTCGTGTTGCGTGCTGCTTTGATAGAATGTAACTTCTTATCTTTTTATTTCTCAACCCGCATCGTGACGGACATGCCACGATCGAATGCCTGTTACATCACGAACGCTTTCAGGTTTTCTTTTTTTTTTTATCTGTCTCCTTGCCCAATCATTTAACTTGCCGCTCTTCAGCGAGCGCATCGCAGCGTACAATCACCTCGTTGGCGGGTGTTGTAAAAGAAAACGATTTGCCTGCTTACGGCAAGAGCGCAATCCTTTTTCCTTGCGTCACCGGGAGGGAAGAAGCGCATACGAAGAAACGACGCTCCATTGTCCGGTAATGGTGTTAACGACACGCGCCGTCTCGCCGCCTCCCGTAAGCGCGGTTGCCTTGGAGCGGTTCAACGAACGTGTTTTGGCGGGTGCCCGGAACAAAGCGTTGGCAACAGTGACCGCGCTACTATGAGCGTTGCCCTTCGGACGTTGTACAGCTGGCAGCGATGCCCGACAAGTCTGTCAACTGTTCGCGCATTTTTTTTTTTTTTTGACGGTTAGCTGAAGTCTCCTGCAGCACATATTTCAAGGAGTTGTTGCTCGCAAAGTCTTGTGAAGTGTTTTGCGAAGCTATAAGGCTGGCTTTCTGTTTTTCTGGCTTGGACCACTCGTTTGATCAAAATACAAGGATTGATTGATTGATTGATTCATTCATTTATTTATTGATTGATTGATTGATTGATTGATTATTGATTGATTGATTGATTGATTGATTGATTGATTGATTGATTGATTGATTGATTGATTGATTGATTGATTGATTGATTGATTGATTGATTGAAGTGAGCTATAAGTGATGCTGAGAAAGTACAATAACGAATTTTGTAAGGCCAAGCAAGCGTCCGGAATCGGAGACAAACTCCCTTTCTAACAGGGTTTATACTGGACTCCCGAAAGATCCGAACTTGTCCTACACCGCCCAAGAGGACTGTCACCCTATTCGAAACACATTGTCATTTCACAGAAAGCAGCAATTCGGGGGTTATTTCTCTCCCTCGCCACACATACCTGAGTGGCGCTGCTCAAGTCGGGGCTTGATGTTTGAATAGCGCATTTGAGAGCCTACTGCTAAGATTGAAACGCAGCAATTTTGTAACGCGCAGGAAAAAATGGCTTGCAAGACAAAACATCCGGTTAGCTGATATGTTTCGAGCAGGACGCCACGATTACAGACAATAAGCGCTCCTCAGTGATGCGGAAGATGTGAATTCAAGCAAATCTGATATGAGGACGCTATGACTGAGCCACAGGGTAACGCGGTAAGCGCAGCGCTGATTCTGTACTTCATCAGAGTACGGTGTTTATGGCATAATGAATCTCTTGCACGTAGAAAACCTTTCTGCGCGACAAGCATAGGCAGTCGATACACAGAGTTGAATTACTCAAACCTTCCAAGAACTGGGAAATTGTAAAGTGCTTATTGCGGCAGCAATGATTTTTCAGAGCGTCAAGGAGTCGTTCTTACTGGCCAGCCGTCTTCAAACTTTTTCCTAATACTGTTGGAATGCGTAACCTACACCGCAACGTCCCAGTCTGTAGAAGCATATCCGCTCGCAGTTGACATAAATCCACGTGACAGTGTCATGCTTGGCTGAAAAAGAAATCACCCGCCGTGGCTGCTTAGTGGCTATGTTGTTGGACTGCAAAGCACAATTGTCGCGGAATCGAATCCCGGTCACGGAGGCCGCATTTCGATGGGGGCGAAATGCGAAAACACCCGTGTACTTGCATTTAGGTACACGTTAAAAAAAGAACCCCAGGTGGTCCAAATTTCCGGAGTCCCCACTTCGGCGAGCCTCATAATCTGATCGTGGTTTTATCACGTAAAAACCCTTAATTTATTTTTTTAAAGAATATTCTTAAATCACAGAATCACTACACATTACTAGCGCTGCAAATACACAGACAAAACACACCTATATAAAGTTATCCAGCAGTATGAAGCGGGATAAAAATAAACATGATAACGCCTGAAAGTAACGATTCCTGAGGATCAAACTAAAAGGGAGATTAAAGACAAATATTAGGCCAACGTGAACTGTTAAAAATGCCGATTCAGAAGAGACCCTCAGTGCTTGTTTCGTACCAACAAAGGAGTTAGTTTAGGAGAAAATACGCTTGAAAGGTACGCATACCTATGGCACAATTCGAATCACCCGGTTCCGTGCTTGGAAGGATGACGCTGCATACGCCATCGTGCCCTCTAGGCTGCCTGTGAGTACAACGGGGCCCGTTGTAAACAAGACGGTGTCTATTTTTTCTTTTTTGCGCAACACGCAAACGCGCAGCTGTGGGGAAACCGAGCCAAGAAAGAGCGTTGGATTCGCCGCTGCAGCTGCTTTGGTTAAGTAGGAGTGAACCGCTCAGGCATCCCGCGACCTCACACGGACGTGACATTAGGTGCTACTCGCACTTTGTCTGAGGTTCGCCAGTCAAGAAAACCTGCGGACCATTACGCGATAGCGAAACTCCTGAAACGCGAAAGCGCACGCGACACATACTCGGGCAAAAACAAAACATTTTGACCGTCCGCATCGTTGTCAAAGGTAACGTCAATGAGTCCTTCTTTTTGTACATATAGAGTAAAACTCAACAAGTGACATTTTCTTGCATCCTATAATGCAATGCAATGGTCGTTTTATTCCGACCGGTTGAGTACTAATAGCAGAATTACGAGTATAATGAGGAGTGCCGACACCATAGGGCTTGTGCTAGAATGTCCCGGAGGAGTCTCAAATGGTGTCTTGCCTGTACCGTAATTTCTACATTGATGGAGCTCCGTTCGCGATAATGCAGACGCCTTAGACGTTCTCGAGCGTTAATCTCTCGCATTAGCTTGAATTTATATTTGCCTTTAGTGTCCCTTTTAAGTTTTGCTGCAGCTGACAAGAACTCCCTACATTTCAGCTCACATGTTATTTCGCTGCGAACGAAAGATTCAACAAACGCTTTAGAAATCCTCGACTAATGTTGCTACATGCCGTTAAATTTAGTTCATTATATAGGTCGACACTTTGGTTGCCAGGCGCCAGACATGTATGTAATACCAGGCACGGTGGTTCACTACAAATCATAATTGGCTTCATACTGCTGACTACACTTAACTTGCATGTTCCTTTTCATTCTGCTTAATTGTCTTTCTCTTCTGGAAAACTATTTCCGTCCTCTACTGCAGTTTGTGGAACGCTTTTTTTATACTGCAAAGAAGGTAAAAGCTCAGAATTAGACTTTCTGTGTGCGTTATTCGGCCTCCCTTTTTATTACGCCACCACTGTCAACGCCGTCTTAATTGTTTCTCCTAACATTATCTCTTTTATTTGTTAGTTCCATTTTTTTTTCTTGTTGTGTCGGTTTGTTTACTCCATCTGTCGGTATGCGGGCCAGAGAATTAGCAGCAGTAACATCTTCATGAAAAACAACAACAACGACAACGACAATTGCAGTGCCTGCTGCGATAGCCTGTTGCAGTAAATGAGCCCAGAGTCGGTGGAATACCACAGAAATCTGATGATATTTCATATCTATTTCGCTACAATAAATAAGACGGCCGCGCCACCATCTCGCTGTTGGATAAGTACCAATGTCAGCGCTTGTAATGACGTCATGCGGCTTTGTGTCCGGTCTGGTCGTAATCCCATTGGCTTCTGAAAATTTGTGACAGCCACTACGAGTTTCTCAGGCTGTAAACCTACGACCGATACACCCAGAGTAACCTGTTTCGCGGACGTCGTTAGATCTCTCGTTCTTCGCACAGATGAGCACGGCCTCGATCCAGCCGTCTTGTAAACACCATTAATCGTGTAATCTCGATACACTCGCTGCCCGCAAATTTATTTTCTTTCGCTATGGCTCGCTGCTAAATGAGAGGCAGTTATCAGAGTGTATTAGCAAGTATTTGCATCCTAGCACCAATAGAGCTTGTCTTATATCTCCGGACTATGAGTGGAAATGCAGACTGTTTTCACCGAGACATGTGTAAAAGCTGCTTATCACGGCGAGAACAGTGCATCTTGTTTCGAACCGTCACGTTGTGATAGGCCCGTGATCCAAATCAATTTGCAAAAGCTTGCTCATTTGTGTGTGCTTAAAATGAACTGGTCCGTTCATCAAATTATCACACGGTTTGTGAGAATTTACCCCTATTGCCTTTCCCATCCCGTTTATCTCTCTCTCTGCCCCTGTTGCGTAACAGTAATAACAATAATATAAATAATGCATCATTTACCATATTTATTTATATACAATAATTGTGATATTGAAATTAATAATACTTATTAATCAATATATTTCTTTATCGCTCCAGGGAACAACTCTCACGTCTGAGTGCTGGCGCACAGTAAAAAACCAAAACAGAAACAAATAAAAATACAGTTACAAGATATGAAATATAAAGGGGCAAATATGAAAAGGAGCAGTTTGCAACCAGCAAAATCGAAGGTGAATTCACAATAGTATTACGTTATCATCGAGCGATGCTCAAGGGACGAGCCGCCGCGAGGACGACGACGAAGTGGGTCTGTGCCCTTGGCGCGAGCAAGTGTCGACCTGGAGACCTGTCTCCTGTATATAGCCTCTTTAATCTGTGTCTGTAAATAGCCTGTATATAGCCTCTTTAATCTGTGTCTTTCCACACGTAACAATATAAAGACCTAGAAAGACACGAATAATGCATGAGCCCCTAAAAATAAATAAATAAATCCAGCCTTTAGATTATGTTCCCATAAAAAGAACATGAGGTTTTATTTTAATACTGGCGCACAAGCATTCCAACTAAAATGTAATGTACAGTTTTAAAAAAACCAATACAAAGGAAAAATAAGAGGATGCTTGCATTAAAAAGTCATTTGGGCATAATTTCGCACACAGCAAAGGACATGGAAAGTCACTAAAAACAAGCTGTTATCTATCGAAAAGGTAAGTAAACGAAGATGAGCAGGAGATTAGTGAGGAAGTGCAATGAAAAGGAAAAAAAACTGTACGGATAAAGGTACAAACGTAAGATATACTGAATAAAGAAATGGGAAACGTACCAATTAAATAAATGTATATGCAATGCATCATGAACATCAAATGTGCGAGACGAAACCGCTGAAACATTACACATACCGCCAGGAAAGCTGTAAATGTACTAAAGAACATGGTCACAGAGAGCACGCGCGTATACCGTGAAAAACTTGCATATGGCAATGCGAAGCTATGAAAAAAAGAACGACGATTGGTCAAGAGTATCAAGATCAGGGAAAAGAGTATTATGCAGATTTTTAATTCTATGCACAGCAGAATGCTTGCTGTGACGCACAGAAACGAAGTATGGTCGGTGCTGCCTTGTCACTTTCTGCGGAATCCACAGCGTGACGTAATTAAGTAGCTCAGCGAAGTTCGGTTTTCCGGGAAGGAGGTTATGCAAAAACTGGAGGTATGTGCGAATACGCAGGCAGGTAAGGGACGGGAGTCTCATATCTTATTAGTGTGAATATCTTTGAAAATCTTGGTCTAATCGGCATATTGAAAACGATAATAATAACAGTAGTAATAAAAATAATCAAATTATCAACATTCTCAGGAACAAATATGTAGTCTTGGTACTGGTGCAGGTGAGAAATGGTGTAACATTAATAGATAGATACACATACATCAACAAATAGGAACAAAACGCGCAGATACAATGCAAATGCCGTTTGAAATATGTGACACACAGAACATAACACAGCAAAACACTACATGACATAGCACAAGATAGCATTACACACCAAAATGTAACACATAACACAGAAAGAACATTGACTGAGATTTCTGGGAGTCTGGACGCTGAGCCCTTCGTACCCTTCACATAGAACATGGCGGTCCCATACACACCAACAAACAAGAACAAATAATACACATGCAATAAACAAATGGTCCCCCACACAGGATACAAAAGGAGCACTGTCATCATTATTGGTAATAGTAATAATTATAATAATAGATTAATCCCCATTATCAATTTACATCGTAAATCATTTACTTCGTTACTTCGGACGAAGTAACGTAAAGTACTGTACTGTAATGTAGTCCTCTCTCTCTATTATTTGTGTTTGTATTCATGCTATTGGGTCCACAAATCTTGTGCAAATTTTGATGGCTACGGTAAACAGAAATTTTCAAGAATTTTTTGCAAGAGCAGCTAATCGTCTTAATCGTAAATTAACGTGTTCCATATTGCGGCTAAGCACACGAAACCGTGGGCAGGATGCATTTACTGGCCGTCACGCAGTTTCTTTTACGTACAGAAATAAAAGGAAGAATGGGCTTGTCGGTTAAGCTGTTTCTTTATTACCTACCATGGGAATTTCTGCTTATGTATTTCGTAAATCCCAGTTCGTGGACGCTTCACCTGCGTGAACACAATCGCTTGCCTTGAAACACAAAAATGAGGCAATACGCAACGTTTGATAGGTGCCTGCTTCGGCCATTACATTTACAGCTAGTCGAGTCACGTTTGAAGCTGATTTTACTACCTCGACCTTGAAGGAATCATGACCCGAAGTGATGGCAAATGAGCGGACGTTTAGACAAATACAAAAAATATCAAGGACATCCTAACCGCTTAGAGGCGAACAGCCCCCTTGCCCACGTATAGTTCTTCGAAGAAGTCTCTGTATGGCATCTATACTTCCATAAATAATGACATAGAGGATGTAGGCTGTACGCTTTTGGCTTATGAAAGTAGTATTCTATGCACACTCTATTTAACCTGATGACCCAGGCTGGCAATTCTTTAAATTAGATTTTTATGTTCGACGTTTACCATCGGCTGCTGCGCACACCGCGGTGCACCAGTGGTTGTGGCGTCCTGCTGCTATGTTCGAGGTCGCGCATTCGCTCCTCAGCCACGGCAGCCGTATTTTAATAAGATTTCACTAGAAAAGCGTTCGTGCCCAGAGCCATGCGTACATGCTGGAGAGCCGTGGATGGTCGAAGTTGATGCGAAGGCCCTTGTCGCGAGGAATGGGCTGCTTTGAGGCATTAACTCGAGTCACGAAGTCTGTCGGTCGGTAAACTGACTGATTCCAGTCCTTTGGTCGCTCAGTCAGTGATTCATCAGTCAGTCAGTCAGTCAGTCGGTCGGTCAGTCGGTCAGTCGGTGAGTCGGTCAGTCGGTCGGTCGGTCGGTCGGTCGGTCGGTCGGTCGGTGAGGTAGGCGGGCAGGCCAAGCAGGCAAGCAATGGATCGGTCAATCGATCAATCAATAAAATAATCAGTCAGTCAATCAATCAATCCTTTAGGATACGTTTTGATGGGCCTGCGGAAAACTCGCTAGCCTACATCAATTACAGATATCCTCACGCCCTGACAACTGCTATTTATTGCCTACATAAACATTACTACTTAACTCCACATAACCTTGGTTTGCGCTCCTTATTAATAACCCACATTCACGTGCCTTTGAAAATGACGATGTGGAAAGCACTGTGAATTATAGGGATTGTCGGTTTCCGGCACTGCTGCACATCAACCTCGGGAAAGTTGTACTGCAGAGACTCGTTCTACTCAAATGAGATATGTACGTTTACTCAGCATTATTCGTATGCGAAGCCCTTCCTCGCTTTCTGGCGCCCCAACACACAAGCAGGTGCACACATGCACGCCTGCATGAGAGTACCTAAATGCCCACCATGTAAAATGCAAAATACTAAAGCATTGGGAAGTGGCAAGTTAGTTGTCAAATGCACGCCTGCATTTATATTTACTACACAAAATCTTTGCCCCGATGGCTTATAGCAGCCGACGAAGTGCCAGATCACGGGAATCATGTATTTCTGGGCGTCGCTGGAGATCGTTGTATTGTATGGCAAGGTGAAACAGAGTAGCTATTGAAGAAAACAACGTGTCACGTGACGAAGTTATCTGTATGTGAGCTAATTGTAGTAACCGCTAGTGCTGTGCCCTCTGCTTCGCTCGCATTGATGTACCTGCATTATCCCAATATCTATGACGTTCGATATGAAGATTTAGGTAGAGTAGGCCCAAAGCTATCACACGCTACTGTCCTTGAGTTACAAAAGAATGACAACCATTCCACTCTGTGAAGATGGAATGGCAGCTAAAGCTGACGACAGTCAAATCTCTCAAACAAAAAGCAAAGTGCTTTCGCGGCCATTCCTCCTTCACAGAGTGAAATGTTTGTCATATTTTGCGTCCTCGGTTGTCGTTTCGCGCCGGCGCCATTCGCGTAGTCGTTGCTGTTCCGTCCAGCGCTCCTCGTACGCATGTTGTTCTTCGGTTGTACGGACTATACGTGTCCACCCCATCGATAGCGCGGCTGTTCTTAGCGCCGAACCTTGACGTCACCCTATTGTTCACGGCGAGCGTTCTAATCTGTTCCGTATCTTGACGTCTGCGCCGCCGCAGTGCACCCGTATGGGTTTGTTAGAAATCGCTAAGTCCGTTTCTGCTGCCGGGCGCCGAAAAATCTACGGAAGGTTAGTCATATACAGCTTTAGCTGTAAAATAATAACTGCGGGAATTATAATTTGGATGGTGCGCATGTTCATGGGCAATTTACCGCACCCTGCTTCCTTGGTGCGCTTCCTCGCGCTCGCCATCTTTAAGGCTCTCCAACGAAACCAATATTCCGGGACGCAAAAAGCGCGGTATCGTTGATCGGGAGGCTCGTGCTAAACTGCGAACGACGCAAAGTTCCGCGCGGCTTCGTTTCTGCTGGTGATGAAATCCGGGCAGCACTTTACAGATGCCAATCGAAAGGACAAATCTCACCGCGGCTGCCTTACGCGAGTCTCGCAGTCGTCAACAAGGTCTTGCAATGCGTCTTTCCTCGCAGTTATATAGGCGACTGCGTTTCTTACTGCCGGGCTTTAATAGTGGGCGCAGTGGGGAGAGAAATTTCTCACGTGGACTGCGTCAGTGCCAAGACGGTGAGCGCACGGCCTTGAAGGTCATTCCTCGGCGAAAGGCATTTAACGCGGCATCCAGCAGTAAGCGTCCTCCAAGCGGGGAGGACATTAACGGTTACGTGAACCGGGCACATCCGGATTGGACCAGTTTTGGCGACGACTCGCCGACGCCACCACGCCCTCGGGAAAGAATTAACAAAAGAGACCCTCAGGTTGAGACGCGCAGGCGGTGATGGAGAAAAGGAAAAAAAGATCCTTAATGTATTATTTAGCTTTGTTGGCAAGAGCAAGGTAGGCAGAGCCGTGGCAAATCACGTCACGGATATATTTTCCTCACAGATACGCGGCGTTCGAAAAGTCAGTGTCGCTCGTTGAATGGTGGCCTTCGATGCAATGCCTGTTAAAACGGCTGGTGGGAGATGGCGCGGAGGAACCGTGAACGAGTGAAGAGGAAAAAGTGCATAACCTCAAAAACATTCTCATCATTATCGAAAGAGCGTTCATCAGCTGTGCTGGCAGCAGCGGCTACCAGAAGGAGGCTGCGAACGGTATTCATTGGGCAGAAGCCTCGAGCACTTCCTGATCGTACCTGGCTTTGTTATATTTGTTGTAAGGAATTAGCAATACCATCAAAGGGAGAAGAAATTGAGCCGCTGGGCGACAAGATAGCAGAGGCGAGTTTTGGCTTCGTCTACTCCTAATATATCTGTCAATTGTGGCTTTGTCTTTCATTGCAGTCAGGTAATGGCTTAGCGAGGGTCTCCCACGTCCGTTTTCGCCGTCTCGACATCGCCGGCAGCGCGATAAAGCAACGCTGCCGTTTGCCCATTCGCGGCGGGAATCGCCTTCTGTGTGGCAGAGCTTTGTAATAATATTCCCACACTCTCCACTGCTGCCACCTGGCGGCTCTGGTCAACTTCCTTCTTCGGAGAGCGCCGTGAAAACGCAAGCGCCCCGAAAATAGCGCGTTCGGGAGTCGCGTTGTGTCACTCTAACAGCGAACGCGTCAGGCTGACGGGTGCAGTGCGGATTCTTCCTTCAAAAGGCAACAGAATTACTTTTGTTGCTCATTTTCCAGTGGGCGCCATTTCGTACTTTCGCTGATCCTATCGATTACCAGCGCCATCTGGTTATCAAGCGTCGATGGTCGACATCATTAGCCGGGTTCCAAGTACTGGTATAGGAGCGCCTTATTGAGTGAAATGGCAGAGAAGAAATACAACCGATATGCTTACTGAAGCCAGTGCAGGCAGAAGATATGGCAGCTTATGTACAATTCCAGGCTACGTCAATCCAGCATGAAAGGTTCAACTGGTGCCCCCCTGCCCTCCCCCCCCCCCCCGAATTGTGATGACATTAAATTTAGTCGGCGGTCATTCGCCCGCTCGTTCGCTCGTTTGGTCGTTCGTTCAGTCGTTCCTTATTTTGTTGTGCGGTTCTTTCGTTTGTCCGTACTTTCTTTCGTTCGTTCTTTTGTACGCTCGCTCGTTCACTGGTTTGGGCTGTTCGTTTACATTGACAATCGTTGTCAGTGGTTTCGGCGCATTTTTTTTTTTACGTAAAGGGTGGTTCACTGCTGTCCCCCAAAAACCAGAAGCGACAAGGAAGGCAAGAAGAAGACATGTCGAGCAACGTCTGGTACAGCTTTGAGTCCCCTTCGTGAAAGTGACATATGGAGAAGCGCTTGTCGCCAGACATTTCCTTGCAATGAGTAGCTCTTTTCCTGGAAAAACTGAGGTTCCTTGGCACAATTCCTCACACTTCGTAAAACATCCAAAGCGATGCACAAGAATGCAGATCTCTGGCAGTTTTTTGCAGCCATGCTGGATTATTCGCGGAGGCATTGTGTGTGCGCTGTTTCGCTGAAGTTTCTGTGTCATTGGTGGCACGAGTTAGGCTGGCGTAGCAATGACTAACATGATAAATACAGATTTCCGCCAGTGCAGACACGGCTTCCATAAACCTGGACTTTGACAGGTGTTTGACAGGTTTTGTTGGGTTTTGGTGTGTATTGCGTCGAACCGATAGTCGGTGCTCTATTAAAGAGAGAGAATGGGTGCCAAAGCTAAGAAAGTGAAGTCAAAGACGAAGAGAATGAGGGTGCGATGGGATAAGGAAAGTTGAGAGACAGTGTGGGGCGTTCGGCTCTGTCCAGCATTCAAGGCAGACTACAGTGAAAACAGACTGCTAAGAAGAGAGCTTCGGGCCTACCTAACGCAAAACATGCGGATGACGTCTCTGCGACCTGAGACCACCTCGCCTCGCAAGGAACAAAGGAAAGAAAGCATATGTCGCTGCATTTTAACACCTTCAGTCTGCAAAGCTATGATAAATACAACGTAGAATACATTAAGCGCATAAAAAAGTGTTACTACGTACGTATTTATTGTTATTATTATTTTTTTTTTGCGTGGGCGACTTTCGAACAGCAAAATAGCCTGCATCGTTTTCGACTTCGACGCTGCGTTCGCGAAGTTGTGTTTTAGCCGACTTCTTCAGTTTGTAACGGCGGAGGGGGCTGTGGGCTTAGCTGTCTATACGGCAACCTGCAGCGACTACTGGAAGTCGAATGACCTATCGTAATGATGAAGGCGCTTACTGCAAGGCTATGAGACATAGAGCGATCAGAACACTCCGCATCAATTCTCTCTGCCTGAGGCATCTTAAGGTGCATGCTCGGAAAAAGCTTGATGACAATCCACAACCGTTTAGAATGTGGTCACCGCGGGTGGAAAACGAACCCGCTACCTCGTGTTCAGTCATTGAACGCTATACACTATGGACACATCTCGGTGTGTAAACAAGAGAACAGTGCATTGGGTTAGCTGGTATTGATTTATAGTTGCTACAGCGCAAACAACGAAGACCAAGGCGTTAACAGGGTAAACGGACGACAGCGCTCGACCGAGACAAGCATGACTGCACAAATAAGCCCAGTTCTGACCACTGCTAATACACGCTGAACGCGTTTCTTGTTAGCGCTCACGGATGCAGGTCGCCCGCGAGTGCGGGAAGTCACGCCGAAAGAAAAACGAGATCGCTCCGCTGCATAGACAATGAAGTCTGACAATTTACATTGGCAACACCCTCCCGCCGAGAGCGCGCTTTGAGGGGCTCAATACCTGGGAGTTCCCGTTGACTCACGAAACAAACAAACAAAAAAGAAAGACTTCGCTGCGGGTACTAGCTGACAGACGGGGAACCGCATCGTATGGAAGCGTAACTCGATATACTGTATAGACTTCTATGTTGCCCGCACCTTTGTGGTCGCGAGCCTCTAGGAAAAGCGGGCTGGAAAGAATGCATGAATGCACGCGAAGCACTTTTTGAAACGTTTTCGCAAACATTTCATCCGTGTGTTTTAATTGAGTTGAACCGCCAGGTATTCTAGATTAAGTCGCCATTAGACCGAGACATGTTCTTAAACAAAAGCTGGAGATGTTTGCTTGTCGGATGGACGGCATGCAACCCTATGTTTTGGGAAACAAATGTTCTGTGCATAGTCATGAAAAATTAACGCATATATACATATATAGGCAAACAGAGAGAGAGAGAGAGAGGTGGTACATATTCCAGGTATTGTTGTGCTTCTTAGACTTCTAGCATTTTTTTTTACATGTAGTCTTTATACTGCATTCTCTATGTGCATAGCATTATTTAAAGAGGAAAAGAACCGCGACTTTAGACATAACGTGACGAAGGAGTGAACAGGACGAGCGGTAACTAGCAACTGAGGCAACTATGTAGGCATGTAGCGGATGGTCCGTGCAAGGTCGTCTCTATTACTAAGCACAAGTACTAGTACGTGCCCTGTGCCACCAAGGTGGTGCACCAGTTTCCGCTGCAATGCGGTAGTATTTACGTTGGCCAAACTGCCCAATGTATTTATGATAGACTGCGGCAGCATTTCCGCTCTATGAAGGGTGATGGCGGCGCCAATCTCCCCCGACACACTAGAGAATGCAAAGGCTGCTACCACAAATTCAATGAAGCCTTCATTGTAGGACGGGGAGACTCTAGACATGAGCGAGAGATTATGGAAGCGGCAAACGCGCGCAAACTTGGACTAGACCCGTGTGTAACTGAGCCTTCGGTGGCTCTCCTAGATAAAGAAACCCGTTTTTCTATTAACCTGTGATAGTTGATTTTTTTTCTTTGCCCCTTGGCACTTTCCACAGTCATATAGGGTGCTTTCTGCCACGTGTTTCGTTTTGTTCATCAGTATGTCAAGGCACGCCGCGCAGATGGAAAATTTTGCTGCTATGTGTTTCATGGTAATAAACCTCAGTTGCTAGCTATCGCTCGTTCTGTCCACTCCATCGTCACGTCCCGTCTGAAGTCGCGGTTCTTTTCCTCTTTAAACATGTCGGACCAACTGGCCCAAAGTCCCCCCCCCCCCCTTTACATCATTCCTTCGACGCGCTCTCCTCCCCATACTACTTCATACTCGTGGTGTCTGTAAAAGATTTCTACTCAAAAAGTAGTGCACTGACATAGGCTGACGCGAACAAGACCACCAGGAGGCCAAGCGGCACGTATTGCAAGTGTGCGCTTGGTCTTTCGGTGGTGGCCCGCCGGTGCCTCCAGGTGTCCCTTATTTACAGAATACCCCCTTGTAGGCGCGTTTCTACGGTGAACGTAAGCTCGCAAAGGGGGGGGGGGGGGATATTGGCATGGCGTAGACTAGCGGCTAGTGATGGAAACGTTCTCGGCGTGGGAAGTCGTCGGCCGTGTGTTCGCGTAGGAAGTGCGTGTATACAACAAAGCAGCTGCGTTCCTTTTCACTTTTCCACCCCTTGTCTGACAGCAGGCTCACCGCGCGACGCGTGCGATTTTCCATTCGGTCGCGCGTGGTGTCACAGGCTCGGCAAGCCGTAAGACGAGCCTTGCGACGTACGAGCCCGAAAGGGAAAGTGCAGGAGATCGAACGCAAACGGGTCCCGAGTTCGGCGCGCGCACGCGAATATCGAATGCCTTTATACCAGACGCGCTACTCGTGTTTCACGTCGAAGGGAGTCCAGTTGCCCGCAGGGTTTTGAAGGATGGCTTCGTGGTTGTCGAGAGACGACGCTTGTTCGCTCTTTGTCTCCCACCCACGTTTGTTTGGTTTGTCCGCTCGTCTCGTCTGCGTGTCGAATTTCGTTCGAGCGCATGTTATTTATGGCATCCGGACCGCAGTGCCTTTCTTTCTTCCTATGCGCGAAGCCAGCGCACGAAACTCGCCTGAAGCCTGACCTGCAAAATTTCGCGTTCCACCGCAAGCTTCTCCGCTCGTTAGCTTAGCTCGTATGTGCAGGTGAATTTCGTTTGAACGAAGTTGAAGGTGCGAACCGAAATTACTCGGTTATAATCTTTACTTTCGCAATGACGGACTTCCCACGAACGGTAGACGTTTCCAGCAGGGATGACAGGGCTTGGAACGGTAGTAGAGGCAGCGCGGTGAACAGCAACTGAGCGAGCAGCAGCCGATGCGGTAGGCTGCAGTGCATCGCCCGAGAGAACGCGAATCGTTATATTCCGCGCCATTGTCAGCCGGATGACTCCCTTCCTTGACGCAGCAGTCAACGCTACATCCTGTTTGTCCCCGTTATGTGTCCACATGTAGTGCCTCAACAGGTCGTGCAGCACTGCGTAATCTGGTTGTCCGAGCGCTGCAAGCCTTTGATGACGTAAACGCTCGGCGGTGTGAACGACCGGACGCTTCTAACCAGCGTCGAAGGGCCTCAGTAACTAGTGTAGACGGCAGGCTGTTTCCTCAAGGACCATGCTCAATTCAAATGGAAAGTGCTTCGGATGCTTCCGACATTCTTAAGTGATATGCATTGAGGTTGTCACTGTAAACGACTCGCGGACTCATTTCAAGGCGCTGCGTCGAGGAGCTGGGTGGACCGACGCGGCATCGGTAGATGGCTGGCTCACAAGCTGTGGGCCATGCGTTCTAGAACACCACAGGAAGCCGCCGGAAGATGCAGGCTTGAAGCCATCAACTGCCGTAGAACAAGGAATGTGGCGGAAGCCATCGCTTCGAAAATGCGACTTGTCGTCTTCAGCGTACTGTTTGGATCTGACTGCTGGTACGATCTGTTGGGAACTCGGCGCTGACGCCCGTGGTTGTACCTGGGTCGCAAGCCCCAAGGGTAGCGTTGGCCTGGCGGCCTGGGGTACAACTGGAAGCATCCGAAGGTCCCGGCAAAGCATGAGTCGACTGGTAACAACGAAACAACTTGTTTATTTTAACATCGCAAAGAGTTGGCGGTCAGGTTTGACCGAAGTAGAGAGACGGGAGAGCACTTCACTCAACAGAAGAAATCGGAGCCCTCCTTTTGGCGTCCGGGGGCAGCTGTTTTTATACTCTCGCAGTTGAGGGCAAGAAGGAACCCCTCAAAAGACGAGCACGTGAATGTACAATGGGCTAATGGTGACGCACACTGTCGTGGCGCTGCGCACGATCTCGTAGCACCCTGTCGTGGCGCTGCGCACGATCTCGTAGCACCCTGTCGTGGCGCTGCGCACGATCTCGTAGCACTCTGTCGTGGCGCTGCGCACGATCTCGTAGCACTCTGTCGTGGCGCTGCGCACGATCTCGTAGCACCCTGTCGTGGCGCTGCCGGTCGGACACAATGACTGTAATGAGAGGCTGGTCCCTGCTTTGGCATCGCCTGTTTCGGGCACAATGACTGGAACGAGATCCCTGCTTTGGCATCGCCTGTTTCGGGCCCAATAACTGGAATGAGATCCCTGCTTTGGCATCGCCTGTTTCGGGCACAATGACTGGAACGAGATCCCTGCTTTGGCATCGCCTGTTTCGGGCCCAATAACTGGAATGAGATCCCTGCTTTGGCATCGCCTGTTTCGGGCACAATGACTGGAATGCGAGGAGGATCCCTAGGCGGTCGCATCGCCGCAGACGCGCCTGGAAACACCTGGCGATGAGTGTTGCGGCGACGACGATCGGGCCAAAATGTCTGCCGCCCGCCGCAGTCGCGCCGGCAAAACCACGTGTCGCAGGCGAAACGCAACAGACCGCCCCGCCGGGGGAAGGAGATCCCGATGGACAGGGGACTGCATCCGCTGTCCGGAGGGATGTCGCTCGATGATGCTCATAACCGAAGTCGGGCGTCCCTTGACGTTTCTTGAGCGCAGCGTACAGAGAAGGCCTCGTTCTCTCGTTCAGGTTCGCACGGGACACTGCAAAGTGACTTCGGGAGAGTTCACATTTTTGTTCTCGTTCCCGGCAAGCGTTAGAACTACGCTGAAAACTCAACCGCTCAGTCAGCAAGCACGGCACAACCCTCACTAAGCCCTGCCAGGCTCTTTCCCCTTTTTAGACCACTGCCTAGTTCCTTACAGTAGTCTAGCATCACTCAGAACGCGTCCACAAATTGAAAAATTGCACTAGAAAGCATATCATCACTTTGAAACACTAAACAAAAGCAATATGTTAAAAAAAAATCCTGCCTCAGGAAGAAAAACATCAGTAACAAACAATTTTGAGGCTGATTCCTACGTTAGGGGCTTCGACTTAAGCCATCGGCGTTACCGTTGAGACTCCCCTTTTTGTAACGTACCTCAAAGGAATATTGTTGTAAAGCGAGGCTCCAGCGCAGGAGGCGGCCATTTTTGGGAGAGATGGTCTGCAGCCATTGGAGAGGGCAGTGATCCGTCTCAATGATAAACCTCGAGCCGGCTAGATAGCATGACAATTTCTGAACGGCCCACACGAGACATGCACACTCTTTCTCGGTGGCGCTATACGCCTGCTCACGACTGGTCAGCTTACGACTAGCATACAGGACGGGGTGTTCTACTTCTCCATTTTCCCGTTGGCACAGTACAACGCCCATGCCTCGCTCACTAGCATCGCACTGAACAATGAACCCTTTTGTATAGTCTGGCGATCGTAGCACAGGCTGGCTTGTTAG
Organism: Dermacentor variabilis; assembly: GCF_050947875.1. Taxonomy (NCBI): domain Eukaryota; kingdom Metazoa; phylum Arthropoda; class Arachnida; order Ixodida; family Ixodidae; genus Dermacentor; species Dermacentor variabilis. The sequence continues at coordinate 91,549,091 of NC_134578.1, forward strand.
GGCACTCTTTAGGGCGCTAAAAGCTCTTTCCTTGGTCTCGTCCCAGACGACTGTTTGAGGCTCTGTCTTTCTTAGAGCATCCGTCAGGGGAGCCGCGATATCAGAGTACCTAGGGATGTACCTCTGATAGTAGCCGGCGACACCTAAGAACGACCGAATATCGGTCTTTGTGCGCGGTTGCGGAAAGTCTCGCACAGCGGCCACTTTTATTTCAGAGGGGCGGCGACGACCCTGACCAATCACGTGACCGAGGTAGACAACCTCGGCCTGTGCTATCTGGCACTTAGGAGCCTTGACTGTCAAGCCCGCTTCGCGCAGGCGGGTTAGCACTGCCCGCAAGTGTGTCATATGCTCCGACCAGGATGCGGAGAATATCGCTACGTCGTCTAGATACGGTAAAGCGAATTCTTGCTGTCCCCGCAACACTTTATCCATGAGGCTTGAAAAACAGTATGGCGCGTTCTTCAAACCAAAACTCAACACTTTAGGACGGAATGTTCCCATTGGTGAAATGAACGCCGCATACCTACTAGCCTCTTCTGTAAGTGGAACCTGCCAATAACCCCTGACAAGATCTAGGGTGGAAATAAACTGAGCGCTACTAACTTTCTCAAGGCGCTCCTCGATGTTAGGGATCGGATAAATTTGATCCTTAGTGATGGAATTAAGCCTGCGGTAGTCGACGCAAGGACGAGGTTCCTTGCCCGGTACCTCAACTAAAATCAAAGGGGAGGTATAATCACTCTCACCTGCCTCAATAACACCGAGCTGTAGCATTTTCTTTACCTCAGCCTCCATAATATCGCTCTGGCGGGGTGACACCCGATACGCCTTGGATCGTACTGGCTCTGGGGAGGTAAGTTCTATATCATGAGTAAGTACCGAAGTCCTACCAGGCCTCTCAGAGAACAGACCCTGAAACTCTTGTAATAGCTGGTGTAGTTCGGTTTTCTGCTCGGGCGACAGCGGTGCTTTACTGATAAGGTCACTAATGACTTGACCGGTGTCTTCCCTGTTCGACACTGAGCCTAGTCCCGGAAGCTCGACTGGAAGCTCTTCAGGAACGTTTATCATCATGCACACCACTGCTTCCCGTTGTCTATAAGGTTTGAGCAGATTACAGTGGTAAACTTGCTGTGCTTTCCGCTTTCCTGGCAGACTTACCACGTAGTTAACTTCCGACAGTTTCTGAACAATTCGTGCTGGGCCCTCCCACTGCACGTCTAGTTTGTTGTTTAGCGATGTGCGCAATATCATGACCTCATCGCCAACCTCAAAACGACGGGCCCTGGCTGTCCGATCATAATAAACCTTGGCCCTCTGCTGGGCCTTTGTCATTGCTTCACCTGACAACTCCTGTGCCCTTCTTAAGCGTTCGAGGAGCTTAAGCACGTACTCCACCACGACTGGGTCGTCGCCCCTACCTTCCCACGATTCTCGAAGCATGCGAAGCGGAGATCGAAGCGAGCGACCGTACACCAGTTCAGCTGGCGAAAACCCCGTAGCCGCATGCGGCGCGGTCCTTAAAGCAAACATCACCCCAGGCAGACACAGCTCCCAGTCAGTTCGATGTTCAAAACACAACGCTCTCAACACGCGCTTCATGACGGAGTGGAGCTTCTCAACGGAATTCGACTGTGGGTGGTACACTGAGCTGTGTAGCAGCTTTACCCCACACCTTTCGAGAAAAGTTGTCGTCAAAGCGCTAGTAAACACTGTGCCCTGATCTGATTGAATTTCTGCAGGAAAACCAACTCGCGCAAATATGGACAGTAGTGCATTAACTATCTCAACTGAGCTGAGTTCTTTAAGCGGCACTGCTTCAGGGAACTTTGTCGCTGGGCAGATCACAGTCAAAATGTGTCTGTACCCCGTGGCTGTTACCGGCAGAGGTCCCACAGTATCAATAACGAGCCGTCTAAAAGGCTCCGTAATGATAGGTACCAATTTCAACGGCGCCCTCGATTTGTCCCCTGGTTTGCCCACCCGCTGACAAGTGTCACATGTCCTCACGAAATGGTCTGCGTCCCGAAAACACCCTGGCCAATAGTACTCTTGCAAGAGACGGTCCTTAGTTTTCTTAACTCCTAGGTGTCCGGACCACGAACCCCCGTGTGACAAGCGCAACAGATCCTGACGATAGCATTGAGGCACGACCAGCTGATCGAACTCCACTCCTCTTCGGTCTAGATACTTCCGGTACAGGACTCCACCTCTTTCCACAAAACGCGCAGTTTTCCTGGCGATACCTTCTTTGACATTGCAGCGCACGTTTTCCAGGCTGCCATCCTTTTTTTGCTCGGCTATCAAAGCCGACCGGCTGACTTTTAGCAACCTATGAAGTCCGTCTGACGTAGGCGCGATGAGCAAATCAGTAGATAGCTCTTCTAACTTTCCCGAATCGGGATTTTCCTCTCCAGTATCTGGCGCCTTCAACGCTACAGACTCAATTTTATTCAGTTCGGGCGTGCTCTGAATATCAGCTTGCTGCGCCTCTGACCCTTTTTCGTTGTTTGATAACGTCGGCCCCGCAACTACCGCCTTTGCAGCGAGCTCCCGAACCTTCGATCTGGTTAAGGCCTGAACACTAGCTTCACCAAACAAAAGCCCCTTCTCGCGCAGGAGGTGATCGGACCTGTTTGAAAATAGGTACGGGTACTGGGGTGGCAGCATAGATGACACTGCCGCCTCTGTCTCAAGCGCTCCGAAAGGTCCTTCAATAAGCACCTTTGCTACTGGCAGACACACGCTATGAGCTTCCACGGCTTGCTTGATCCACGCGCACTCGCCCGTGAACATATGGGGTTCTACGTAAGACGGGTGAACTACATCCATCGTAGCTGCGGAATCGCGAAGCACTCGGCACTCTTTCCCGTTCACGAGGAGGTCTCGCATGTAAGGCTCGAGAAGCTTCATGTTCTCGTCAGTGCTGCCTATTGAAAAAAACACAACTTTTGGTGTCGTTTCCGGACACTGCGCCGAAAAGTGACCCGGCTTCTGGCACGTATAACAAACGCGCGCTCGCCTCATCTCGAACCGCTTTCTGCGTTTGGCTGCCGCCGTCTCTTTACGTTTGGTCGGACTGCTTTCACTCGCATCCTCACTACGCGTGTCCCCCTTTAATCTCATGGGCGTGAATTTCGGCCTCTCAAACTTCGAGCCAAATTCACCCTTTTGGCCGTCCTTAGCTCCGCGAGCTCGACGCGTCACAAACTCCTCGGCTAGCTCAGCGGCTCTAGCCACCGTACTCACGTCTGGCCTATCCAAGACCCAGTATCGCACGTTCTCCGGTAACCGACTATAAAACTGTTCTAGCCCGAAACACTGCAGAACTTTATCGTGGTCACCAAACGCTTTCTCTTCTTTGAGCCACTCCTGCATGTTTGACATAAGCCTATACGCAAACTCTGTATATGACTCACTTCTGCCTTTCTCATTTTCCCGAAACTTCCGACGGAACGCCTCCGCAGACAGCCGGTACTTTTTTAGCAGACTCGATTTTACTCTGTCGAAATCCTCTGCCTCCTCTCTATCCAAGCGAGCGACTACGTCGGCCGCCTCGCCGGGTAACAAAGTGAGCAAGCGCTGTGGCCACGTTTCCCGAGAGAACCCCTGCTTCTCGCACGTTCGCTCAAAGTTAACCAGGAACAAACCAATGTCCTCTCCAAGCTTAAACGGCCGCATCAGGTCAGTCATTTTGAACAATACGCGTTCTCCTGCACCGTGTGCCTGACTTCCATTACGAGCGCGTTCCATCTCTACCTCAAGACGCTTCATTTCCAAAGCGTGTTGACGGTCACGCTCTTGTTGCTCTCGCTCTTTCTGTTCTTTAAGTTCGCGCTCCTCTTTTTCTTTCTGTTCTTTAAGTTCGCGCTCCTGTTTCTCTTTTTGCTCTTTAAGTTCGCGCTCCTGTCTTTTTGACCTCTCCTCAATAGTCTCAAGGCATTCCGACAGCTCGTCATCCTCAGCCTCTAACTCAAGAATAGCCTTTATCAGTTCCGGTTTTCTTAGTTTGTCTGAGACATCCAGACCCAACTCTCTTGCAAGCTCCAACAATTTCGGTTTGCGCAACGACTTCAAATCCATGGCTGCTCTGAATGCTGCTTTCTCTACTGCTTACTATTGTCTTGCCGCAACTAACCCGGCAGCAACGACAACCACAATTACCAGCCTGTTTCTAACACTAACAAAAGCCTGGCAAAGCTCAGAAGAAGAAAGTCCCGCACTCACCAAACCTCGCAGGCAGGAATTCCGCGCAGTCGTTCCGCTGCAGGCAACCAGTCGTCACACAGGGCTCGTTGCACTGCTCCCGGATCGTCGTTGAGCTGCTCAGCATACCGTCAACTGCATCTCTTCGCTGCTGGCCTCCGTTGTCGCGATCTCGCCGCTGGCAGACAGTTGTTTGAAGTCGTAGGCGATCTCACCGCTACCAACCAGATGTTTGGATCTGACTGCTGGTACGATCTGTTGGGAACTCGGCGCTGACGCCCGTGGTTGTACCTGGGTCGCAAGCCCCAAGGGTAGCGTTGGCCTGGCAGCCTGGGGTACAACTGGAAGCATCCGAAGGTCCCGGCAAAGCATGAGTCGACTGGTAACAACGAAACAACTTGTTTATTTTAACATCGCAAAGAGTTGGCGGTCAGGTTTGACCGAAGTAGAGAGACGGGAGAGCACTTCACTCAACAGAAGAAATCGGAGCCCTCCTTTTGGCGTCCGGGGGCAGCTGTTTTTATACTCTCGCAGTTGAGGGCAAGAAGGAACCCCTCAAAAGACGAGCACGTGAATGTACAATGGGCTAATGGTGACGCACACTGTCGTGGCGCTGCGCACGATCTCGTAGCACCCTGTCGTGGCGCTGCGCACGATCTCGTAGCACCCTGTCGTGGCGCTGCGCACGATCTCGTAGCACTCTGTCGTGGCGCTGCGCACGATCTCGTAGCACTCTGTCGTGGCGCTGCGCACGATCTCGTAGCACCCTGTCGTGGCGCTGCCGGTCGGACACAATGACTGTAATGAGAGGCTGGTCCCTGCTTTGGCATCGCCTGTTTCGGGCACAATGACTGGAACGAGATCCCTGCTTTGGCATCGCCTGTTTCGGGCCCAATAACTGGAATGAGATCCCTGCTTTGGCATCGCCTGTTTCGGGCACAATGACTGGAACGAGATCCCTGCTTTGGCATCGCCTGTTTCGGGCCCAATAACTGGAATGAGATCCCTGCTTTGGCATCGCCTGTTTCGGGCACAATGACTGGAATGCGAGGAGGATCCCTAGGCGGTCGCATCGCCGCAGACGCGCCTGGAAACACCTGGCGATGAGTGTTGCGGCGACGACGATCGGGCCAAAATGTCTGCCGCCCGCCGCAGTCGCGCCGGCAAAACCACGTGTCGCAGGCGAAACGCAACAGTACCAACTGCTTCCCTTAGCAGCGCTTTTGTGAACACGTAGCTCGCTCTCCCTCAGCGGGGGAGGAGAATGAATCTGTGCGCCGAGTACTAGTAATCAAGTTGCTCAAAAAAAAGGGGAAAAAAAAAACTCAGTGCTGAAATGACGGAATGTAGCCGGCGGGTAGTGGCAGATCAAAGAATGAGGTTTATTGCTTGGTGTTACTAGCGTTATAACGACACAGAAAATGGTCGCGTGACTGAACATGACAAGCAAGAGTGCGGCACGTATAATCCGTCTTGTTTATGCTATACATCAGCAGGCGGGATTGATACTGTTACATCACGCGTGCTTGATAACAAGTGCCTAAGTGCCCTTCCACTCTGTGAAGAAGGATGACCAGCGAAGCCGTGCATGCGGGCCCCTTAATGGCGAACTGCACCTCCGACGCGGGTCAGTCCGGTATTGCACTACCTTCTGGACTTTTTTTTGTACACGCGGACATGATAGTGGATAAAGTAGCCCTTAACAGCTTCACTGTAAAAAAATGTGAAGGGAGGCGGAAGAGCAATAAGGAGAATACGGGTGAAGGTGTGGCGGTATTCAGCTGTTGCAGTGGAGCAACAGGTAGGGGAACTGCGGCTGGTTTAAGAGCCGGGCTGCGTTCTGTTTGACGTGGCTCTGCGCATCGTATTGTTCGCCCGTCTCGCGCTGTTGTTTTAATGATCACGCGCTCACTAACGTAGGGAAATAACTTAGGTTTGTTCATTTCGGCTTAAAGGGGGAAAAGACGCGCCCGGGCGAAGCATTTGCCAGCGATTCCCGCAAGGCCTCTATAGGTCCACCCTTCTGACAGCATTTCCCTCCAATTCCTTATCCTACTCCTCTTCCAATTGATCCTACGAAAACCCGGACAGAAACCCATAAACACCTCCAGCGAGCGATCCACAACTTTAACGGAGACACAGCCGCACTGGCTATCTCCCTCAGAGAGAAATATCTCTCCACACACCAGGATGCCCGAGGTCACGCATACTCATATGCAGGCTCTGAGAACGTTGAGCTGGATCGACCGTTCCAGCTTCATGACCTCAAAGCGGCACTTGCCAAAATGAAACGAGGAACAGCTCCGGGCAGGGATAAGGTAACGGTAAAGCTTCTAGCCACCCTCCCCGACCCAGCCTATGAGCAGCTCCTCACTTACTTTAATGCAATCTGGCAAGGTGACACCCCTCTTCCCATTGACTGGAAAACGGCGTTGGTCACCTTCATCCCTAAACCAGCAAAAGCCATAAACACAGACAATCTCCGGCCCATCTCCCTCACCTCTTGTGTGGGAAAGCTGATGGAGTCTATGGTACGGGATAGATTGTCCACCCATCTAGAGACCCAACACATCTTTGCAGACACCATGTACGGCTTCCGCCCACACAGGTCCGCGCAGGATGTCTTACTACAACTTCATACGGAGATTCTCGAGCCAGTCGAACACCCTAGTGACGGTAAGGTCGTCCTTGCGCTAGACCTAAAGGGTGCCTTCGATAACGTCACGCACGAAATCATCCTAACCCACTTATCCCAGGTAGACTGTGGATTTAACACCTTCAACTACATTAAACAATTCCTCACAGACCGCCAAACCTTTATCCGGATACAAGACACGGAACATGGCCCGTACCAGCTCGGTACGCGAGGTACCCCGCAGGGAGCGGTACTCTCACCACTCCTTTTCAATCTGGCCATGATGAAGCTCCCTGCCCTACTGGGTGAGGTCCCAGGCGTGCAGCATGCTCTGTACGCCGATGACATCACATTGTGGGCTACTCACGGATCGGTTGGAGCAATCGAGGCCAACCTGCAGCATGCGGCGGCTATTGTGGACGAATATGCCCGCCGATGCGGCCTGGAATGCTCCTCGACCAAATCGGAATTTGTGCACTTACGACCCAACCCGAAGTGCACCACTAAACTCAACCTATCCCTATGTACAGGCCCCATCCCGGAACGCGACGAGATCCGAGTTTCGGGCCTTTGCATACATAGGAACCGCAAAATTGATACCACTCTTCAAAAGCTCCGTAAGGTGGGGGACCAAGTGGGTCGTATGATCCGCAGGGTGTCCAATAAAAAGGGGGGCTTGCGATGCAAAGACGCTTTGCGGCTAGCGAACGCATTCGTAACCAGCCGAATACTCTACTCGGCGCCCTATCTCCACCTACGCAAATGCGATGAAAACGCCCTTGAGGTGATTTTACGCAAAATCTATAAGAGAGCCCTCGATCTTCCCATAACTACGTCCAACAAACGTCTCCTCGAATTGGGGATGACGAATAGTTTTGGGGAACTACGCGAGGCTCATCTTAACAATCAATTCTTGCGGTTGAGCAAAACACCAGCGGGAAGCCGCCTCTTGTCCCGCTTGCACATCCGATATATAACCCACACGGAACCCAGAGTCTCACTGCCAGACGCATGGCGTCTCACCTTAAAGGTGAACCCTCTCCCTTACAACGTGACACGAGATACTCACGAGGGCCGCCGCCAAGCGCGCGCTACAAGGATCACCAGAACATATGGAGATCGCCCGGGAGTATTCTATGCGGACGCTGCCGGCCCTCACCACGGGGGTTGGTTTACGGCGGCAGTCGTCCATCAAAACACACCCGTTAATGGTCTCACTTTCCGGGCCCCCAATATTACTTACGCGGAGGAGGTGGCCATCGCACTTGCTGCCGCAGATCCAGCGTCTCGGGTCATCATCACTGATTCGAGGGGTGCTTGCCGCAATATAGAACAAGGCCAAATTCCATATCGGGCCTTCCAAATCCTTAAGAAATGTGAGAACCAGGGATTCCAACCCCGGCGCTCCATTATTTGGGCCCCAGCTCATCAGGGAATAGAGGGGAACGAAGTAGCCGACGCTACAGCCCGCGCGCTTCATTTCCGGGCGTCGCCTCTATCACCCGTCGACGAGGTCCCTGAATTCAAACCGGCAATCACCTTTAGAGAAATCGTACAGCTGTATCAGCTTAATCACGGCCGATACTTCCCCCCTTGCAAAGGCCTCAATAAGACGGAGGAGCGCTGGCTTCTCCGTCTCTACACAAATACCGTACTGTGCCCGGCGGTGCTGAAACACTTCAACCCGGCATTTTCGGGCGAGTGCCCGCACTGTGGGGAGGTGTTTGCGGACACATACCACATGGTGTGGGCATGCCCCTCTAACCCTGCTTTTCACCCAAACCCCCACCCTACCCGAGAGGACTGGGAGGCCACCCTGCTCGGCTGCTCAACCCTCCAGGAACAACGTGCCCTGGTGGCCCGAGCCAAAGCCGCTGCAGAAGCCACGGGGGTCCCGGACTAGGGACCGCCCCCTAGACTTTGTAAGGGCTGGGCCCTTAGGGCTCAGCTCGCGGCTCTCTTGTAAATAGAAATAAAGTTTGTAACCAACCAACCAACCAATAACTTTCGTAAGCGCACCGCCTCGCCAGTCCTTTAAGAAGTGTATCAAAAAAGAAACAAATTACGGAACATCAGTAATAAAGCATGTTTCCTTTATTTTACCTCTATGCTCACGCGGCTCACGCTCACGCGGCTGTGCCCTGCAACGCGTCGGCTCACAGTTTGGCTCGAGATCTCGCGCACCGAGCCTCGTCCGCGGATGCGGACGGCATGAATGAGGAGGAGAGACACGAGGAACCCTGCGAGACTTAATATGAAATAGCCCATCGGTATCGCTTGGGGCGTCGCGCGCTCCCACGACCGGCCAAGCAACTCGACAAAACGCAAGCGGTCGCGTTTCGGCGACTTCCGACAAACACATACCCAGACCCAAAATACATTAACAAAATCACAGGGGGCAAGGAAGGCGACCAATGTAGGCTCTGTTCAGAAACAGGAACACTCACACAGATAATGTGGGAATGCACCTCGCTCCCGTTCTCTCATTCCCCCGTCAGCAGCGAGACTGACTGGACAGCCTGGCTCAGTTCCGGGGACGTCGACCGAAAGCTTGAACTGGTGGACTGGGCGGAAAAGGCCAAGCAGGCCCAGGGCCTTACTTGAGCCCAAACCCTCAGCCACGTCCCCCTTTACACTTCCCCCTTTCAATAAAGTTGATCATCACCAGCACCTACCTGTATGCTAATATTAGCCGCGATTTCCAGCCCTGTTTGCCTGTACAGTGTTGATGGAAAATCAGTCGAGCATCTGACGCCATCCTGTGTACATCGTGTGGTGTGTCTCATTCTGATGATTTTGAGGAAGGCAGAGAGCGTTGCAAGTCAACTCAAAATACGATGCGCGAAACAAGAGCGTTTGGACGTTCCACTTCTTCAGTAATGTTGTTGTGCAGCTGCCGATGATCCAGCCCACCACATCGTGTTCAACAACGTAAAGCCATAGCCACTGAGCTACCCTGGTGATAAAGTTATAATATGATTTTTGTTGTGAACGTGAGGGTAGTCATGAGGGCTATATAGCAACACTACGACAATATATTGCGGCAAAGGTTTCCGTATGCTTGAGTGCGCTTGATTTGTCGAGTGGCTGACACCTTTACTATTAATGGTAAAATACAGTCGGTGATGAGAAAAAGTGAATTTTCCTTTTTCAAGACATCTTTTGGGAAATGAACTTGACGATGGCGGCCACAGACGACACGAAAGCTGCACAAATTAAACGCTGGAAATTATTGCTGTCAAACTCAAGCGCCATTTATTTCATTGAGCACGAAGTGGTAAGAAGCACTACCGAGTTTTCAGCTATGGCTTCCATCGCCACAGTTGTAGTTACAACTTGCTGTCGGCTACAATAACGTCTTTAAGAGCCTTGAGAGTAAGGGCGTTAGCCATACGAGATATCGCCAACATTTAGGGTTCAAATAGTTAATTCTGCAAAGTAGGAAACGAAAATGAGCCTCAGAGCATCCTTAAAATCATCATCATAATCTGCTAATTCATGTCCACCGCTCGACAAAGGCATCTTTCAGAGATCTGCAGTTACCGATGCCTCGTGACAGCTGACTCATACTTCAATAAGTATAAACGAATGGTCAATGTGCTTCCTCAGCAAATACATGCCGAAGCGTAGTAAGGAACGTGCTCTAGTCCGTGATTCCCACGCATGCTCTACCGCTGCGCCGACGATTGAGATGTGCTATTGTTTTTACCTGATAATATATCCGCCTACGATGCGTTGTCGCGCTCGGACGCTGCGTCGGCAATCCACGGGCGCGGTCAGATATCGTGCGGCCGAAGCCATCGCAGCAGGTGTTAGCTCTCGTTGAACTCTCACCTCATGAACAAATTAGGGCGCGATCGAGGGATAGCCCCAATACAACAGACCGTTCTCGCCACTTGCGCACCAGGTGCTCAATCACGTGGTACGCATGCGTACAGGACGCTCATTTACGAGGGAGTTGGCGCGATAAAACCTTTCGTAGGAAGACACGCAATAGCCATTGGAGATAGCAATTCCAATACCAGCCAAGAAGACGGGTTAACGACAACCGCGCCTTACAAACGAGAGGCATCTTAATTCTATCCCATAGAGATGCCTTGCTTCGTTTTGTTTTTTACGCCTGTTCAGGTTAGTCAAAGGAGTCATTAAGCCTGTATCGTTGGTTAAGAGAGGATCGGTTGTTCCTTATCAGCTGGCCTCGCGAAATTCCATGGCACTGCGCCACGGTTCGAGAGCTCTCTCACGCCGATACGAGATGTGGTCAAAGAAGGCGGTGATGGAGACATCGGCACCCCCTCAAAGCGGTCCGCCGTGCCTCCTAAGTCTTGCGTATGGTTGGGCGTGTTATCTCAAAAGCTTCCGCCAGCAATTGCCCCCCCCCCCCTATATCGCTACAGGCCAGGGCCCACCACACCCTACACAACCGTAAACCGGTCTGCAGATGTACGGAGCAAAAATATAAAAGCCCGTGAAGCGCGCGTAATGGAAGCTGTGGTTTTGAACGGTTCACACTGTTGCGGCCGTCTGAACGCGAATGCACAAAGTGTTTGTCCAATACTGCATAGAACTAAGTTCTTATTTTTAGTTTTATTTCATTTTTACCTTCTTTTCTAAACTTTATTATGTTCATTTTTCGCCATGCCGGAACTGTACTATCGGACAACTTTGTGTAACGGCCAAGCTTCTGCACATATTTGACAACGCTTTCAGTTTCTTGGAGCACATACTGAATAAGCGTAGCTCACGCGTGGAACGGTTTCGCATTCGCTCAGACGTGGGAGGAAAAAAAGGCGAAAAAAAAAAACGACCGTAATACAAATGTAGCAATGCAGTGGTCTATTTCGTGCCTTTATTATGAGCGCTATAGTAAATAATTTTTTTTAATATTTTCTGTTACCATACTGCAAATACCACAAATGATACTTTGCAGGCACCTGCACAAACCCTGTTACTTAGGCGCGCTTTGCCCCGACAGTTCTCCGTTCGTTGGCGCATAAAGTTGTCTGTGAGTATATGTCGGTTGTCGCCGCATTTCATGGTAGTTATTGCTTGGTGCCTCATAGTAAACATTCCAAGGCGTCCCGACACTTTCGCTGCAGCGCAAAGTGTCATCAAGCGGGATATTCAAGCTCAAGAAGGAGATATTGTAAAGACACATTCGTTCGGGAAATTCTAACAAGAAAATTTGAATATGGAATGGGTTGCTACCAAAAAGTGACATATCCGTAGGATCCAGCTTCAAGCTTCGAAGAATCAACGCCCCCCCCCCCCCCCCACACACTTCTTCTTGCCAACAGGCCTTCATGTCGTATTATTTAAATAAAAGCTCCAAGTCTTTCACCACTGCAGCGGAACCAGCGCAAGTCGTTTAGCGAGGTATTGAAGCAGTGCACAATCATGGAACGCCGCTAAATAAACTTTTACTTGCTTAAAATAACCATGAAACTACACTATCCGTGAGGGCATGCTAATGTCTGCAAAACCAAAGTGTCAGAGGCAACTGTGCTGATTCTGAACGGTCGGTAAAATCCTAATAGCGTTGCCGTGGAAGTTATTTAAGCCGGCGTGTGATGACCATTCCTTGTCCTTCTTAATTTGGTGATTTCAGTTGCCGTGTACATGACACAACGGCAGACCACATTCACGGCAGCGCAAACGGAAGAAAAAGTGATATGGCATTGTCCTGTTGCCTAATGTTCATCGCTTTTGCCATACAGATGTCGAAGGCACATGCGCAGCACAGCTGCTGGACAAGATTGTTGTGCTGTCTCGCGGTTGCGCAGCCAGTGCAGAACTTTCAGCTTTAAAAGCACTTGTGTGCTTGTTTAAAAGCAACGGTACTGATCGAACAAAACTACAGTCTGTGCGAAGCTGATGCGTTTTTCTTTCGTCTTCTCTTCGTTTCTCTTCTTTTCTTTCCCTCACCCCATCCCCCTCTCCGGAGTGGCCAACCGGACAATTCGCCGGGATTGAGCTGTCTGCCTTTCACCACTTGTTCTCTATCTTTCTGTTGAGCTGTTATTCTCCTGGTATACAACCGCCACTGCTTATGCAGGGACATTTACATAAGAGAGCAGATGGGCAGGACGTGTATTCGCATGCACAGGCGTACCGTCACGTCTGGTTAGAATTGCCAGCTTGGGCCTTATTGCACTTCGAGGAAAACGATCGAAAATTGCGAGCCATGCATATCGACGACCACAATGCTGTTTCAAGTGGGACAGGAAATGAAGCTGAACTGGGGAATTTTTTTTTTCTCCCTAGGGCCCGTTTAGTGGAAGGCATAATTGACGTGTAACGGGCATTAAACCGGTCGCGGAATTCCCCAGCAGCAAATCTTCCGGTCAGCGGTCACGTGCACTCTGCCGGTGATTCCCCTGGAGACAGAGAAATCCCCTACTCGAGTAATTACCGCACGCCCGGATTGCGCGCAGAGAAGGCGATCATTTTGTGCTGGAAAATTGTACAAATTGAAGCAAGTTACAATTGACGGTGGCATCTACACTGTCATAGTAAGAGCAACGTTGAGTGAAACATACGTCAGTCGTTAGCAAGAATACTGGCACACCGGTTGGTTTTCTACTTGGCATCATACAGTACATAACATTCATGGCTCACAATTTTCTATCGTTTTCCTCAAAATGTAATATAAACCAAGCTCGTAATTCTAACTAAAGATCACAGTACGCCTGTACAAGCATATATATATATATATATATATATATATATATATATATATATATATATATATATATATATATATATATATATATATATATATATATCCTAAATATTACCCTAACCCTAAATTAACTATTACCCTACATAACCTATATGAAAGTGAAAGTACGACATAGCTGCATTCAGTTTATAGCTATCTTTCTACATTTAGTACCACCTTTAGTGGTAGTAATTCATACTACGGTAATAAATGATCCCCTGCATTCCCATTTTCCCGTATTTTGTGCCTGAGATCTTGCTCTTTCTTTCGACTGTGGAAACAGTTTTAGCAGGGCGTATTCTTCAGCGTCATATTATTCCCGGGAATCACAAGTGTTACTTAATTAGATCCTATAAAATCCCATGTTGTAAAACCCCATGTTGCTCATCAGCAGCAAAGATGTTGCTCGCGCAATTCTGAAGCCCTGTTTCGCGCATGAAGTTCGGAAAGAGAATGTATTGTTCATGTATGTGCTCACTGAAGGAGAGCAAAATTTAGTGCAGATCGACCACCTTGCTTGCAAAAGCATTATATAGTTACGCTCGAATATCACTTTATCTGATGCAGTGCACAAGGTCGGCACAGCGAAAGTGCGCTCATTCATTTCGTGTTACTGTTGGTGAGACAACTTACTTTTCACAGGTAAACTCAATTCGCCGAGACAAATACTAATTATCAATAAGACAATCGCTACTGACTCTTTGTACTTTGTTCTAGACCAATGAGTGGGGATGTGAAGCGAGAATTTCGCGTCAATCGCATTACATGCCATTGAGGCCTTTCAGCCATCGTGGATGGTTGGGAAATATCGCACTGCCCAGTTTGGCTAAATATATTACTCTGCTGTAGGAGATTCTCATTTCGTTCCGTTACTATGTTTTGTTGTCTTTGTGTACCTTTTTTTTTATTCATTGTCATCGTCGGAGAGGTCGGAGGCATCGTTGGTGCGCATCCTGTTATTCATGACTCGAAGGAATGCATGCACCTGTAATACATACGGGAATGCAAATGTCGTCAAGGTGAGGGATACTTCATATAGAGAGGCCTGTCTTACAACTACATTTTATTTCCACAGCGTCTTGCAGCGAAGAAACAAACAAGCATTATCCTACGATCAATTACTCCTACCTGAACTCTCCACGTACCGCTATCAAAACGCATTGTTGGAGCTAGGTGTCATTTCTACATAATTCAGGATTCAATGCGGATAAGTCGCTTGGTCGACGGACACACTGTACGTCAAGGCCAACCATAGCGGTGTAACCCAGCAGGTGGCTACGAGCCAAATGCGCTAAACAGTCAGCTGTCGCCCAAGCTATCACCTTAATTCGTCGGCCTGCAGTCTATTAGAAGGCACAGGACTTTCAGTTCTCTCTGCCAACTGATAAGTTCGGCTACAAAGCCGTGCATTAGCGTTTGTTTTGTGACAAAAGTCAGTTAGCTTGACGCGCGTACGGTAGATAACATACGGTGCAAAAATTTGCAGACTAACGGCGAAGGTAGAGGAAAAGTTGAAGACTGCGTAACGTAAAATGACAAGCATGAAATTAAAAGACAGGAAGACGGCGTTGTGGATTAGTGAGAAAACTACGGTAGCCAGTCTTCTAGTTGACATTTAGATGAGAAACTGGAGCTGGGCAGGCCATGCAATGCGTCCGGCAGATGACCAGTGGTTTTATTAAGAGTTACAGAATGAACGCCAAGGGTAGGTAAACGCAGTCGATGAGTTCAGGTAATTAGGTGGTGTAATGAAATTCGGAAATTTGCAGGCACAACTTTTGATGAGCCAGCAGAATATAGAGGTAATTTGATGCCACTGGGAAAGGTATTTGAGGGTGCTCCAGTTCACACAAATTGACTTAATGATGATGTTGTCAATATCATGACAACTTACACCTGACTTTTCACTACATTTCTCGCTGACTTTTACATCTTGTGCAATGATGTTTTTGAAGCTTCATTCTATCAAGCTTGGTATCCTCGAGCGCCCGTAAAAAGTGCCTGCGGGCAAAAAGCTTAAAGAGCCCTAAGCCTTAACATGGAAATCGAAAGAAGATGACGCACCAAGGTCTCTCTCTCACCTTCGTTTCATGAAATTCTCAGCAGCTTGGCATCAAATCTGCGAGTTTGTAATCATCTGCGCAGGTCTTCTCCTTATTCAGCCATGGCAGCGGATTATGGCGCAAGACTGGGCGGAAATAATTTTTGTAAAAAAGAAACTTGGCCGCGGATTGTTATGCACGTGGGCAAGATGACCTGTGTGTGAGCCACAACAATTAAGAGGCAGACTGCAAAGATAACGTGACTGCGCCACATTTAGAGAAGGCAAAGAAAGGGTGAGTCCCCGCGGAAAAGATTTTGGGGCCTGATCAAAATCCATACACGAAATTTGCATCTTCTACGCATTAGCAAGGGCGTACCTGCTTGCTAAGATCTCCAATCGCGCATTTAAGAGTCATTTCCAATCGGATCACGACAGCACTTTCTTAGCTTTCCACAATCGGCACTAAGGTGCGCATATTGGCTCGAAGGAATTGTTGATCTCGTGCCACGCGACAAATGGCCGTCTTCTTAGCCGGGCGCAAGATGGCCTCCTCTTCCGTTTTAGCTGATTTAATCTCGCCGGCGTTAAACGTAAGGAACGTCCGGGCAGACTGCTTTATCGAGCGGTTGTACCACGCGTGCGACGGCTTTAGCGGAGCCCACCCCGTGCGATATCGTGCGACGAATCTAGCGTGCTTTATTTCTCACTTCTTGGCACAGCTCACCCTTTCCCCTACACGCGCAATGGCTGCCTCCTCGATTCATTGCACCTTCCACTCACGGACGACATGGCGCTAGACCTTGAAAACGTATCTGACGTGGTCTGTATGTGTCTACAGCACGCCGCTTTAGCAATCGAATTTTCCAAACTGGCACCGGGACGTCACGTGATACAATAGTAGCCTTGGTTTTCATTTTTTTCGATGTTTTCTTTTTTTTTTTTCTTACGATTTCAAGGAGTCGACATTGCACAGTCGCTGGCTCGTGGTATGGGGCGGAACCGCGAATTCTGTGCTCGAAAACAGGCGGTAATGTGCGAACGGTCAGAAATAAAAAAATGCAAACATTGCAAAAGAAGAGATCCTCTTCTAAAAATGTGTTGGCACTTTTCTTGATGCGTACTGTCGTGAAGATTTGTTCTTCATTTTCCTTTCGTCGTTTCCGTCGATTTGCCGACGCCATTCACGCTTCACTATGCGGCGGCCTCTTCATCGCGCGCCACGCCCAATTACACTGTTAACTCCCTTGCGCAACGCAGTGACGAGAGCCGGCATCTTCAGGCACTCGGTGATGCTTTAGTGTGAGGCGTCAGAAACGGAAGACCTTCTTACACCTATACGTGTTTTTTTTTTCTTCTTGGAAATCCTATGTTTCCTCTTTCGCGAGGACGCGCGCCTTGCGTCGCCCTTACCGCATCCGGCAAAAAAAAAGAAAAAGAAAATATAAGGCGAATCCTTTTTAACCCTTCAAGGATGGCGATCACGTGCTCCTCGAGATGTCCTTACACGAAGAGGCGCCTCGCCGCGTGCACTGCGGAGGTGACGCCCCGCACTTAACACTCACAGGGAACGACGCCGTTTCCAACCGAGGCCCTGTCAGTTTTCAAGGACAACGCGCAACTCAGGGGTACCTTCTCTTTCGTCTCCAAGCGGCGTTGCCTCACGCGCGATGCAATAAACATCCGATGCGTCTGCACAGATTGAATGAGATCTGGTCGCCGCTGGACGATACTCGGTGCGATGGATTCAGTAGAAGAATCTGGCAACTTGTACTCGCACTTCTTTTTACCATGGATCCCTTTTTGTATGATAATAAATAAATAAAGTTCCAGGCACCGCAGAAGCGAAAAAAAGTTCACAGACGATTACGTCACTCCCCATTGCGACGTTTGAGCGCCGCTGTAGCGTGTTTTCACTTCGCGATATTTCGGCTGCCGTGGACGATCCGTCTTGCGCGGCACGTTGCAAATGGAGCGAAGTGCGGCGCTACTGCCTCGCTAAAGCGGAGATGGTGAGAGCCGGCGCGCAGGTGGAGCGTTGGCCCGAGTCACAGTATGGCCAACGCCGACAAACATCCCAGACGACGCGCGCTACTCAGACGCCATGCTGTAGCCATCGTCGCCGCACTACGCTTTTCTTCTCGCGCGTTCGCCATACCCTCCTCCGCTTTCCACCTCGTGGTTCCGCGGCGTCTTACTCTCCGCTTTCCTCCTCGCCTCTTTCATCGACGGCTGCCTCCACGTTCGCTTTCATCTTTCGTTGTGCTCGTTCGCTCAGTTACGCCGACGCTTGCCCCAGGTATACGGGCGCCTAAGAGCTGCGCTGGAAAAACTTCCAGTTGGGGGTCTAATCTTATTAAAAGAAAACATATATGACATGCCATAATCCTATACGGGTTGCCATGGAAACATGCGGTAAGCTACAGGATCATATAAGATTGAGGATACATGGCTAATTGGGCATGCGGAATTTTTTGGAAGGAGTGCGAATTTGCCCATTCAATTAACTGGAGGAGGTTGACGTAGACCTGAGAGCTGCCTTTTCAACCGTCACCTCCACCTGTGCTGTGGCCCGGTGGCCATGACTTTGGTCAGCGGAACACAAGGTGTAGTACATTGGATTCCCTTCATCCGGCTGCTCCATTCCGATAAGGAACTTGGATTCATGTACACGTTAAAGAACTCCATGTGGCTATCGTTAACCGGGAACCCTTGACTACGGTATGCGTCAAAAGGTCCACGTCGTTCCGGGATCTTAACGCTCAATCAGACATTTCACATTAAGCGCTCCACACCTATAAAACATGTTTGGAATACGCCGTCTCAATCGATGTTTTCAAAAAACTGTTGAGTACTCAGGACATGCGTGACGAATCAGCACTGATCACCAGTACTTAGTGAGTGTTGACAAATTAGTAAGCGGCTCGTCACATTTCTGCTTCCTCGCGCTTGTCTTGTCCAAGTTGCGGTAATTATTTTAGCATACAAAACGGCGCACCTTTGAAAGTTTTGTTTGAACTGCAGCGTTCATATTTAAACCGGCAAAACGTAATAAATGTTTACCAACAGCCAACCCAAACCCAGAAGCTGCAATGATGCGACACTATCGCTCTCAGCTATACATAAGAAGTTTCTTACCACTAAGTGCTCTGTCGCAAATTATGAAGCATCGGTTACCTGTGCCTTTCGGCTTGCGATACTCCTGGGAAAACGCTACGCAAACGGAGGCAGTGATAGTCATGTGTATTTCCTATGAAACACACACACACACACACACACACACACACACACACACACACACACACACACACACACACACACACACACACACACACACACACACACACACACAAGAGCGCGCGCGCACACACACACACACACACTCTCTCTCTCTCGCTTAGCTACTCACACATCTAATAACGCCATATGACACAAGTACTCATATGAGGTTCAATTGATGTGATTCTCTCAGACATGATGTCCTTTATATTATGGTTACGACGCTTGTCGTTTTTAATGCGAGATCATTACACTGTCACTGTGCGATCCGACTGTGCGAATCACATAAGCAGCAACGTTATGCTCGAAAACAGAACGCAGTAGCCCTTAACTCAACAACGTTTCGCCGCAACACTAAGCTCGGCGACATAACTCAACGACCGACTCAGCGGCAGGCAATGCTATAGCATTTACACGTCACAAGAACCCAACGGTTCGAGTTTTCCACCATGTCGACGGCCTAAGCATTCATTTAGGCTCTCTTTTAATTTCCTCGTGAATTCCTCATAAGCGCTTCCTTCCTAATTTCTCTCCATTTCTTCAGTCACCATTATCTATCTATTCATCTCTTTCCTCGTAGAGCTGACAGGCGTCGTGCTAAATAAAGAAAGAAATAGCGGAACAGAAAACGAGGAGGTGGGTGTAAAAAAGAGTTAATATGATTATCGACATGTATAAAAATATATGCGTGATTATGTACGTCACACGAAATGAACTCTAAAATATGTCAATACAGGCAGAATACTTATGACGTTTTTTGGAGTCGAGCCATAGGACAGCCTTTATGTAACAAGCCTACGCAGGAAACGCGGAATGCTGCTTGCTATATTTTTGCAGAACAGAATTTTCCACACGATCAAGAAACTTTGGACAATGTACAATGCCATAAACCACCTTACAGGGGAAGAAAAGGTCTGGTTAATTACGCCGTGATTTTTCAGGCGTGAGTTGAGGTATATTAGATAGGGCTCGATGACAGTTGGCACAATGCAAAAGTGGTACTTGAAGATAGATATAGGCTTATTTTGGACGCGTTCAATCAGGTCATATTTAAGTTCGCGCACTCCTGCCCATACCACAGAGGCATACTCTAGTCGTGGAAGGCATACTTTAGCAGTGGCAGGCATACAATACAGCACAACTTTAGAAAGGCAGCAAGGGCGGGGAATTCATGCGATATGCCACACAAAGGCATTATCGAGGAGGGCAAGTCAATTAGCACATTTAGCGTATAAAGAAAAGTTTAGCGTTTTGTCTAAGCAAGCACCAAAATATTTCGTTTCATCCACCATGCATAGTCGAGCATCCCGAAGGGTGTAGGGAAATCACACATACTTTGTTTTTCGCGTATAACTTACTACCATAGTTTCGAAAGTGTTTGAGAGTATCTCATTGTTTCTGCACCAGTTTGAGGGCGAAAATAAATTTCTTCTTGGAGGCCGATGCGGTCGTGAACACTATTGGCAGTCTGAAATCGCTTGATGTCGTCAGCATATAGAAGGAATGAAGAGTGTTAAATTGATGCCGAAATGTTATTAATGAACACTAGAGAGAGCAGAGGGCCAAGAACAGATACTTGAGGAACGCCGCTTCTGACCTCATAGCTAATAGGACTATGTACATTGATTCGGACGAAGTGCGATCTATTGCTTAGGGAATTTGTTACCAGGGCAGTGATGGTAGAAGCTGTGTCGATTTACGTGAGCTTTGTTATAAGGAGCTCATGGCGCACAAGATCAAATGTTTTACTCAGGTCAAAGGAAAGAGCGCCAAATTGACCCCTACTGTGTACCAAACCATGGAAGCATGGGTCATAAATGTGACCAAGTTGGTCGCTGTGGAGCGCCCTGATACATATTTATGCTGTTTGTCTACTAAAATCTTCTTTGCACTAACAGAAAGCAGGAAGTTAATAATAATAATAATAATAATAATAATAATAATAATAATAATAATAATAATAATAATAATAATAATAATAATAATAATAATAATTCCCTAGCTTTCTGCTTGAGAACACTTCTGCAGGGGCCCGTATATTTTGCACGGAAATGTTTGCTCTTCGGCCGCCGAGTTTTGTAACCCGCCATTGCTGATATAACAATCGGCCCATTCATGGCATTCATCAGCGAACGAACGAGTAAGGCGGGGCGGCGAGATGGGCATTCGCTCATCGCATGTGCGGCAGAGAAATTTTGTAAATGGATTGAGCGCTCCGTTTCGAGTTCATTGATTGATCGATTGATTAAAATGCACTTTCGAAGACTTCACACGGGCTCTGAGAAATGGTTTACAGGAGTGCTCTGCGTGATTACGAAATGACAGAAAACGGGGCCAGTTGTGATATAGCTTCGTAATGAAATAAATCAACCGGAACCAATAGCCAGAGATGGCGCTCAACGTCTTTATGTCATTGCGCCGCGTTCTAATGCTCTGTTCTGTTTCTACTCGCCATGGATAAGCGTTTGCCACCTGGATCGCGTACCAGTTTAGCAGGGTTCACTTGGGTTTGTTTGTTTAATAATTTATTTAGATGTTTGTGTGTTTGTTTGCTTGTTTCTGCGTCTGAGAAACGAGATTGTATCGGCCGTGGATCAAATCCGACATCTCGTGGTCAGCATCCGAAGGTCATACCTATTGAGTCACCCTGGTGGGCGCTTTGAGGTTTTTGTGACAGCGAATACGCTGACGTGGGAAAATCATTCAGGGCATTGCTCCAATCACCGAATTATCAGCGCCTTCGTCTCCTGCATGGATCAAGGTACTGCGTTATGGTACTTTGAGTATTAGATCTCCGCGGGATTTTGGTCCCTCACTGCATCTGTTTCGGTCCGCCTCGTCTTGAACTGAGGCTAATCGGGAGTATAATGCGAAAGGATGGAGAGTTGGGCGAGTTGTTACGGTAACCTATTCTTGGTTTGTTGCATGAAGGGACACAGGGGAAGACTAGAAGAATAGAGGACAAGCGCTAACTCTCAACCTGAGTTGAGAGTTAGCGCTTGTCCTCTATTCTTCTAGTCTTCATCTGCGTCCCTTCCCGCTACAAACCGAGAATAGGTTACTAAGCAGGGGTGTAGTTATTGCTCGTATTTGGAAGACAGAATGTAAAACAGTCAGGGATCTTCGAATAGTAGTTTTCTAGACCACATCGAAGGTGAATTGAACAGTGCTGGAGCCAAATCGAATCAAATATTGAATAGTCTTGGAATATAAAACAGCCACTTCGACAATTATTATAAATTGCGGTTTGCATCCTAGCACTCCTAATGGTAGTGAGTTTCCGTCAACGCCTTACATGTTACCAGCCTTTGTTTATTAAAACCACGAATTGAACGTTAGGAATACATAAGCAGTTCGTTCACACACAAAGGCCTCTTCTGTGAGTTTGAGTGAGGGATCCTTGCGCGAAATATTTACAGATTCCATGTTGATTCAATTAGCGTCCATCACACAACCAGATGCTGTGCAGCCTTGGTAATAGGAAGGGATGTCTAATATTGGGTCACGTTTTAATACTATCAATTACGACAATTGTAAAGTGATAATCAACAATGTACATTTTTTGCTATGGATTTGCAGTATATATGCTTCCTAACCATCACATGTATACTAACTTTCTTCATTATTGCCCCTGATTTGAAACAGCAGTATAGCTGTTACATGATGCCGGTGGTACAAGAATATTTTTGGGGGGTTTTATAGGTGGTCAGTCGGGCCCTTGATTCCCCCACCGATATTGTGAGAGATGTTCAAAAGATTACACTCTAAAGCATGTATGCTAAACCTTTCTGGCCTTGGGGAACCTCCACCTGCCCCTCTCCCCCCGCCTGTTTTCCCCACCGATATGCTTATGGGCTTATTTGCTAAATTTAAACTATAATCTCAAAGTCCACCGAACGAGGGATGGAGTCAGATTGGTCTTGGCCGCTCGCGGAGCCCTAAAATTCTGTTCGGAACCCAGTTTGGGAACCCCTGCTCTAGAGCAATTAACGTGGGCCTGCAGTAGCCAACACGTTCCATTCGCTTCAGCAAAACCCAACAACTGTATCGCAAAGTTTCATTGCAAGTGCAGGGAACTATCCCGACATGGTTGTTACGTCTGCAATCTCCAATCGCTTTTGTTCTAAGAAGCAATATTTTCTTCTTTCTTATCTTTTTTCAGTGCTGTATGGCAGCATGTTTTTTTTTTTTCAATGATGACGAGTTTTCTGTCATAAGAGCAATTTGTGTTTCAAGAAACAATGCAGGCGTGCCTGCCAGTTTCTTCTTCCTCGATATTTATTAATTTATCGGCTGCTCAGCGTGACAACCGTTTAATTTGACAGTGAGCCGTCAACCATCAGTGTCGATCGCCTCCACTATTGCAATAGGCATTTCGAAATAGGCAGGCGTGACGGCTTGCTTATCCGGCTAGTTAAGTCTTTGCATAACGTCCGCGAGGCCGAAACGTCCGGAGGAGTTGCATAATAATTTAAAACATGCAATTAGCACCGCTACATTCCGGATTTCGTCTAGAAGACGGTACTCCCATAGCTGTCGTAATTTCCCACGTTCTTTCAAAACGGAAACCTGGTAATATCTTACCCACCCCCTGACCTGCCTGTAATGCCGACCTTGGTGTAGCTCTGTTGTTTTACTAAGCGTGAGTAGGTGTCCAAAGCGACCTGTTCGCATTCTCAGTCGATGCTTGTCTGCCACTTGGCAAACGTGTGTTTTAAAAATTTGCCAAACTTATTTTTCTTTTATTTAGTTATTCCGCACAACACTGCCTCCCTGAATTCATTTTCGCTACTGAGAAGTGCCACACCCTACGAAATGTACATAGCGCCCAACTTTTTTAAAGGGAGCACTTGAGTGCAGAGCATGTGCAGATTTTGCCCTCTCGAAAGAGTACAATCGCCTAGATTTGCAGCAGATCACTTTTGGCCGATATCTCTCACTCCTTTCGACACATCTCTGCACTGCACTGGCATTGACTTGCAGCTAGGGCGCGAGAAAAGTGAGAGCCGCACATTTGAGTTTTGTCTGTTAGACCGGACCCACTGCACAAGCAAACAAGTGAGCAAGCGAGCAAGCAGGTAAGCAAACTTCTGCTGTCATTTCGGCAGTTGCTATGCAGCGAGAGACATGCAGAGCTTAACCAAACACGCCACCCGTTTGCTGCCCTTCATTTTGGGGAGAGAACAAAGAGCCTAAAAGGAATGAAAATGGCCGGGAAAGACCACTAGCTGTGTGCACATGTCCAAACAGAGCTTATGAACTGTTGCAGAAACCTGCCTGCGTAAAGCACCGTAGTAATGCTCTCGCTGCTGTCTGCGGCAACGATACGCTGGAGCATGGTCCAAGAATGGTGGCATCCGAAAAAGGTGTTAAATCAAGCCGCCTTACTGCTGCCCGGAGAGGCCCGTGCTGACGCGCGAGAAGTGTTCAGCGATTTCTTCACTTTCCCGAACGATCCCCGGTAGGTAGCGGACTAGCGATGAAACGTTTAATCTTTTGAATTATAATACGTCGAGCAAGACTGGATTGACTGAATGACCGCTTAATGGATTCATGGTGCTTAGCACGCATGATAGGAAGAAAACTAAATGTGAGGGGAAAAAGCCAATTCCAGCGGAGCTACTGCGATCTGTCAAGCTACAAGCAAATATAGCTTGAAAATGTGCCACGAACGTACGCGGCACTGCAGTTTTCTGTGCCCTGCTTCACAATAACCGCCACTAGAAATTCACGGGTTGTTTCTTTCCGCTTCACGACACTTAAAAACGTCGCACAGCTCTACAACAGGTGTGCAAGTAATAAACTATTGCGGCACCGTAAAAGCCTGCCAGCCTCATTACGCCGTACACAGCATAGGTGCGTTCTCATCAGCGTGTATTTTTGTACCGTGTGGAACGTATCGTCCACATGTCGGCCGCAAAGTCCTGTGAAACAAACGTGGTTGCGTTCGTTCAGAATAATCAATAAATTTCGCTCGCTAGTGCAGCTTCTGGAGGGGCCTTCGGCTACAATGTCAGTGCTGAAAACCACCCTCAACGGTATCACGAGCTTCCCGATCCACAAACATTCACCACCCGTTCTTCTTTAACAGGGGCGTCCATCAAAAAACAACACCAAATCAATGTTTATATTGTCCTTGGCGGCTTAATGCGTGTATTGATTAATCTAAACTATTTTGTGGCTTTCAAATTTGTCTTTCATGGCGCGTGGACAAAAATTGGCAGTGGCTTAGCTCGGCTATGTCAGGATATACGTAGTGAAAGCTGAGGCACAATCCATGTTTAGCCTTGGTTAATCTTGGTTGCAAGTCCAGGTTAGTGTGGTTGTCTAGCTATGTTGCGGCGTTTAGCCAGTCGTTCGGCGCGCTGTTCGTCTGTTTTCTGGACGATTCGTATCCTTTTCATCTCGTTCCGATGTCGATTCCAGGCCTCCTCCTGCTTATCAGAGTTGTCACCGTCGATACTGCCGCCTCAACTGTGGTTGCGGTTCACACGGATCTCCTTTCATTCCTCCGACATGTTATCAGGCGCCTATGTGACGCAGCTGGCGGAGCGAGCGGAGGCGAGCGCAACGACGAGGAACGCAGTGTGACGTCATACCAAACTGCGGAGCCGGAAAGGCGCGGCGCTGCGCAGCGGCGGAACACCTGTCGCTCGGTGCTACTAGTGGCGCATGCGCAGTAGTGACTAGGGAGCGAGAGACAGAAATATCTGCGGCGAGGCGCGCGTTGTGACGTCAGGTTCCTCTTCGGAGCACTGCCACGGCGAAGTCCCAAGTTCCCGGTCAATTTCGCCTTGAAGTTTGTCAACGAACGTGAAAACGCGCCCGATTCCGTGGAGCCAACGTTCGCGCAGAATTTCTCTCGCCGACCACTCCGCTGCGCCACCTCCCATGTACATTGCAAACACTTGTGCCGTGAGCCACAGGCGACGGAGAAATAGACGCGGATTGTGACACGAGTCTTCTAAACCACTTCTTTAGGTGCGTGTTACTGCTACCGTTTTGCAAGCGAATGCGAACCTCGCGTCGGTTAACGGCGACCGAGAGTCGAGACGCAGGCCACACCACTGGAAATGGTTCTTTCTGGGAATCTCCGATAGTACTCCAACGCTAACCATACCGCGACATTTTAAGTCGGCACGAAAATGGGTTTGGCGACAATTCGGACTATTCGCACAGCGCTATCGCCGCCTGTTCAGTATTCAAGCCGAAGACGAATCGACGGCGTACGTCAGCCTTGACGCGCTCCAGCAGAACGGGCTCGTAAACGTCTTGAGAGGGGGTGCGATTGCATCGCCCGACTTGCCGGCGCTCGCTTTGTTCGAAAAAAAAAACGCTATAACGCGTTCGGCATTGAATCTCTGTCTGCAAAGAGCTTGGCGGCCGCTCAAGGTCACGTAGCCCTGTAGCGCGCGACGAGAAAGATCGCCTTCGAGCGCAGTGATGAGCTGTGCTTGTGTCTGCCTCTTCTCAATGCGCCGTGTCGGTAATGACCAATGAATTCAGATAGCTTTCACGTAGTTATCGCCACCGATTTCTCATTTTTTCTTATTATTATTAATCGGACTACTATTAAACTATCTGGTCACCGCAGGTTTTACTGTCTCAGTGTAAGCGTACGTGTGTCCGCATATAAATCCCCTGTTCTGTGCAATGTCTCTGCCTGGAGTTCCAATCTTGGCGAGCTTCGACGAGCTGGACGTCCGGATCTTGTCTTGTTTATTCATCTTGTTTCTCGGCTAAATTGCGACGCTGTTTTGGGAGTATCTGCGCGTTGTCGTTAACGTGTAATGGGATAAAGAAAAGTAGAATTGTGTTATTTTCCATGCCACGTGTAGCTGTGCATTAGAAAAGATGTGTTGCCCAGCTGTATGGTACTGCAACTGCGGAGCCAGAACGTGCTGATACTGCGAAGAGTGATTTCGTCTCGCAAGCATTGGCTCGTGACCTTATCAATGTCGACCAAGACAATGAGGAATAGCCTCCAATGTCATTAAAGCGTAATAACCGCAACAATGAGCACGAACGCCGTGCGCGATTTTCGCCACTGCGGAGTTGAGAGGTGTTGTGTGACAATTCTATTGCGATAGCAATTATATGGACACATGCGCCGTCGCCGTCGCCGTGAGGTTCTGTGTAAAGTCCTAGGGCGATAACAGTCTCCGCGCGCCCCACGCTGTATGAGCAAGTGAAGCCGTGTGAGGGGAGCCGACAATCGCGGCTCTTTCTCGCCCTCACGATAGAGACGAAAGTTGGGAGGAAGCACGCAGTGTTCCGCCGTGCGCGAAGTACGCAACGGTTCGAGGCAGTGAGGGGAGCGGAGAGAGGGGGAGCGGCGTTCTACTCCAGCTGCAACTGCTGATGTGCTGGCTCCGCGCGGTCGAGCGGCCGTATCTTCAGAGCCGTCTGCGTTGGGGGTAGGGTCTAGCTGCGTCGGCGCCTTGTCACTTTATGCGTGCTGTGTGTTCTCGGCGATCACTTTCCGTTTAAGCGATAGGCAACACGAATGTCACTTCGCTCGCTGCAGCTGCCGCGTTTCGTCAAACCAACGGTTTGACAGCGAGTTTCCGCGGTCATTGAATCAGGTGTGTTCATGTTTGCTTGCGGGCGCATGATACCATGCTTGATATTTTAGTTAGTGTGCCTATGTTGACAGCGGAGCACGGCCGATAAAACGACTATCCTTAATTCATATAGCTGTACACTAATTTCCCATCACAATCGATGCTTCGCCTTTCTAGGGAAGCAACCATTGTTGCGTGGACGCTATCAGAGCTTTTCTAAAAATAATTTCGTTTTAACTAGGGACTTCGACGCCTACGGCAACCTTTGATATGCCGTCGCGACGATTCAATCTTTTCTTTTTTTTTTCGTTTCTTCTATATTCTTGGACATTCCAATATCATTCTTTCTCAAGTTGCATCGCACTGTATGTTTATCGGTCTTCTCAGCGAGCAATTTCCCACTGCTTCCTTTTTCTTAGTCCGGTATAGATTCATTGCTAGGTGCTAACACAAACATGAGTATAGGTCATGCGTTTTCTTTAATAAGTTTCTTACCATTCGCTTTACATTCCAGTGAATTTGCCTGTATCTAGCATCAGCAAGTTCATAGATCAGATCTTCATTGCATTAGCCAGGCAGCGCGCGCGGGCAATTCAGCGTTCCAGTGCGCGCCTTCGGCTACTCACTGAACATAGCAGCCCCGACACCGTAGCAGAAACCTTCCTCGCAGAAGTGCTTGCTGCACACCGCAGTTGTAGCCGATGGCTACATATGTAGGTTGTAAGTTTCGCGATGCAAGCATCTCGCAGCTGCTTGTCCCGCGGGTACGTCTGAAGGCTATCACCGGGCTCCGTTGCGTACATGCGTCACTGCGACACCGAGCCGTAGCCTACCATGCTGGACGCCTTCAAAGGCAGCTACTACCTATTAATAATATTTAGGGTTTTACGTGCCAAAACCACTTTCTGATTATGAGGCACGCCGTAGTGGAGGACTCCGGAAATTTTGACCACCTGGGGTTCTTTAACGTGCACCTAAATCTAAGCACACGGGTGTTTTCGCATTTCGCCCCCATCGAAATGCGGCCGCCGTGGCCGGGATTCGATCCCGCGACCTCGTGCTCAGCAGCCCAACACCATAGCCACTGAGCAAACACGGCGGGTACTACCTATTAAAGGGCTTTCAAGTGTTGCATAGTAGACAACAAAAGCGACAAAACTTTTCCACGTAATCAGAACCGCAGCGCAGGTGGGCCTTTAAAGTTTCGATTTCGGCTTGATTCGGCGCTTCCGAAGCAGCCGACGTGGCCGCTGTGTCCACGTGATCCCTCATGCCACGTCACGCCGTAAGTAGTACCAGCTTCGCCAGGGGTGGAGTTCGCCCCCAATATTCTGGCACAATTACAGAGCCGACTGAGCAAAGTTTGATGGTGCGTGTACTTTGCTGCGGGCCATTTTTGTGCATTAGCATTAGCAGTGCCTAAGTGGAAAGAAGTCTTTGTGTGTGTGTGTGTGTGTGTGTGTGTGTGTGTGTGTGTGTGTGTGTGTGTGTGTGTGTGTGTGTGTGTGTGTGTGTGTGTGTGTGTGTGTGTGTGTGTGTGTGTGTGTGTGTGTGTGTGTGTGTGTGTGTGTGTGTGTGTGTGTGTGTGTGTGTGTGTGTGTGTGTGTGTGTGTGTGTATGTGTGTGTGTGTGTGTGTGTGTGTGTGTGTGTGTGTGTGTGTGTGTGTGTGTGTGTGTGTGTGTGTGTGTCAAGTGTGGAAAGCCGGCCGCATGGTAGAGGTAGAGAAAAGAGTTGGCCTTCACTCCTGGAAGAGGCAGGACTTGTGTCAAGTGAGCTCCTGAATGACACTTTGCGGTGCCCCGCTATTGAGTATGCAAATTCATAGTCGATAAATAGTCCGCTGCTGAGCAGTTGTATGCCTCCTCATGATGGAAATGTGTGTGTTAGAAGTTGTCACATAATTCTAACGTTTTGCATGTCTCCGGTTGAATGTAGCTGCGTGAAGAGTTTTAGTTCTGCAGGCTTCGAGTTCTGGTGAATTTCCCGAGCTTCACCTAATGTAGCAGCGAAGACGGATAAGATGTCTGAGTGGACACACATTGCACCTTCTCAGGACTCTCGAACAATGCTATTCAAGCATCATCTCCCTGCGTTCCTCGCAGACAGATGGTTTACCACCCCCACGATTAAATACGCCGAGCTAGCGATACGAAATCGTCCAGCTTATTCAATGAACTTTAGCCAAGGCATAGCCGAAGTCACACTTCCAGGCAGGAGCTGCTGACAATGATGAGAAAGTGGTGCAATTATGTGACGTCTCGCTAACTATACTTCTCTGCTGCGTTAGTTCAGAAAGTAATGTTTTTTTTTTCTCCCCTTCTTTCGCTTTCTCTTTGTTGAGGTGAGTTGAGTGGTTGTAGGCTAATGGTAGGATCAGCCTTGCAGTAGCTGCCGGCAATAGCTCCACCGTAGCCACACTTAAAATACACAAATCCTATGAATCAGACACAGACCTCAAAACTACACATAGTCACTCCTAAGGTCACCATGTGGAGGCGAAATCCGTGTCCTGCAGGTAATTTAAAAGAAGGCGAGAAACCTCCTTCCTATCTAACTGGTTCCCGCGCGGGAATACGATGTCCTGAAGCGAACTGTGGGGCATTCCTGCCTTCTCGATGGACACGAATAACACACTCCTTTCCGCGTTATACAAAGTACAGAAAATAAGGTAATGTTCTATGTCACCGCACACACCACACGTTGAACATAAGGGAGACAACGCCAGGCCTGTCTTATGCATCCACGCAGGAGTACGAGCAGAGCCCGTGTGAATGCGGAGCAGTAAAGTGGCTTCGGTTTTGTCTCGCACTCTAGCACAGGAACAATACAACCACATTTAGCGTCATCTCTCTGCAGCGCGACCAAAGTCGAGATGAGGCACTGCTGCGCATGCGACCCAAAATGCGTGAAGGGGAATTACCGAGCTGCACGGTGGTAATAATGTAGGGCGAGTTCATCGTCTGCCGAGTGGGCGGTACGGTGTCCGTCCGGCCCATTGGACCGAACACCGGTTGAGCAACCTAGCACACGGAGAAGCAAGAGCTAGGGCTGCTGTAAGCCAAGAAACAAGAAAGCAATCTAATCGAGGAGGGTGCCCGCACCTGCCAATAGGCGTCGCTTAATGACCGCGGACATTGTGGGTGGCGAGGGAACGGGCGGTTGCCTGATTCCCGTAAGCACACAGGTCCCGCATTTCCGGTTAATCTGCGATCCTGCGACCGCGCGGTACGTCTTCGTTTCGGGTCATCAAGCGTGTGAAAGAATGCTGGGTCTCTGCACGGTTCAGCTTTTGCGTTCGATACACATTATTAAGGTGTCCCACCGGAACTCCCCTATGCCCTCCTACCCACCCCAATGCTTCTCGCGTTCAATCGCTAATCGGCGTTCGGCAACGCGAACGGCGACAGTCACCTATTAGTTGCAATTTCCCGAGAGGCGTGTGACGCGCTCTAAGAACAAAGAGAATGGTGGCAACCCCATTTTTTTTTTTCGAGGGTAACTGCCGGTCCTCGGTCTGACTCCATTTTCTGAGACATGTCACCAAATAGAGCCCGGCCCAGCAGCAGCAGCAGCAGCAGCAGCAGCAGCGGCAGCAGTCGTGCCGAACCCGTTGGAGGGTAGAGAAACAAAGCTTCGCCTAATGCTCAACCGGAAGTGCACGAAAACTCTTAGAGGACGGCATGATACATGTGACGAGCAGTCAAGCCGGCGAGGCAAGATTACCAGAATTTCCTATAAATACACGGATGCAAGCGTCCTGTGTACCTTTGAGCGGTTAGAGTATGCCGTACGAAGCGTATACAATGTTTCGGTGGTTTAGTAAGGTTATGGTGCCTTTACTCGTGAGTTGTTACAATTATCGATGCACAAATTTCTATAGAGCACTCCTGTGTCTTTCTTTACGTACGCCGTGACATACACCGTGAAGGGGGCGGTTAAGCATGTATTCCTCTATGGAGCGCTTGCGCTTGCAAGCGAATCACAGCAAAATCTGTAGCGCTCTTTCAGCATATCGGATCGTGTGAATTTGCGCACCTTCGCCCGAGACTTATGTTCAGCGACTTCGTTCACTAACTCCGTGCTTGGCGCGAAACTTTGTTGTTGCTTCCATCCTGCGGTACTCGGCTGTCAACGCGTGTGCGCGCCCACCAGGGTTCTATGCGCACGCATGAGCGGCGCGCGCGCGAAGCGATCCCCGCGACACAAGACGCGACAGGAAACGAGGAGATGCGCGCGACGGTGGCAACGCGAGCAGCTCGTTGGCTAATCTTTCTTCCGGTGGCGCGCGGCAGCGCGCTGCGTGCCATAGGCCCACGCACTTGCGGTGACGTAACGCACGCGCGCGCGGTTCCCGTTGGGCACAGCCGGCGTGTGACGGAAAGGTGATCGCCTGTCCTTGCGCCATTCGCTAATACCAGGTGGTATTCCTTATAGCGAAAACATTTATCAGAAATTGCACGTGTCGGATAGCGCGATTGCGTCACGTCAGCTGGATTAACTAGCTTAAGTTAAGGCCTCGGACTTTACGGCCAAAAACCTCGGCCTGATTAAGTGGCAAGCCGTAGTGGTGAGTCCGGATTAATCTTTACCGTGTGGAGTCCCTTAACGAACGCTGAAATCTAAGTGCCCGGGCGTTTTTGCATTCCACGCCCATGGCGGAGATTGTACCCGACACCTCGTATTCAGTAGCGCAATGCCATATGCAGCGCACTGCCGTGGTGAATAGCGGGATTATCAAAGAGGCAGATGTTACTGAAACCGAAACAATATGCGTAGCGAATGAGAAAGGTTCGCTCATTAACGTTCCTAGTATTGATTTTAGGGTTCCGGTACCAAATAGGGAATGATGCCCGGATTCATTTAGCCAATTCAACAAGTGGCGTTGCACCAGTGTCGATCAATATGCCTCGAAATTCCGCAATCAATGTATTTACCAGAGCTCTGCAAAAATAACGTGCTGATAATTGTTAACTAGAAAGAAAATTTGGAGGACGCTTAAGCTTCGGCTTTGAGAGTGGAACGCGATGGCACTCAGAGATA
Source organism: Dermacentor variabilis (assembly GCF_050947875.1). Lineage (NCBI taxonomy): Eukaryota > Metazoa > Arthropoda > Arachnida > Ixodida > Ixodidae > Dermacentor > Dermacentor variabilis. The sequence goes on from NC_134578.1 coordinate 91,581,581, forward strand.
CCTGACTGATTGTCACGCTTCCCGGCAATCGCAGCGTTCTCGCGGATGCGGGGAGGCGAGCGACATTTTGATCGTGTCGTTGGAAGGAACCGAGCGAGCCTCGCTGCTCTATGAATGGTACAAACGTTGGAAAATGGGGTTTGTGTTTGACTTTTCGCACAGCAGAATTATGTTTGCTGGTACATTCAAATTACAATCCGACGCTATATCTGTAGGTCGCGTTTAGGTCGTACTTTACAATGTTTCTGACGCATTTTACTTTAAGGAATTCAATTAGCTCAGTAACGGCCCTGCGCCACTCGGAGGGCCTGCGCGGTTGTGGTTCGGATTTATTTTTCGCCAAACGATTTCCCACGCCGACACCGGATTTCTTGCGACAAGGGGCTTTCTGCACGCTGAACTTTTAGTTGTAATTTCCAATAGCGACGTTCAAAAGGCAGATGCATGGCGCCGTATACACCAATTCTGGGAAACGGAATTTGCTGCGGATCTGCTGCACTCGCCCAGCTGCATGCTGTGTGGCTTGGCACCGGATGAGTCTGGAAGCACTTGTTTGCGTTCATAGAGGAAGGACAAAGGAAAGAGCATTACGTCACGCTGCCAGCCTTGGCAAGCGAACGCTCCGTGAAGCCAGCCCTTTGCTTAGTGGCAGCCCAACACGTGACCTCTTGCGTCGAGGTCACGAGGCAAGGATCTAGATTTGCTGAGACGTTTGGTGGCGCCTACTTGAGGCGCATTTCTTCTTCTAGCTGGGTAGTGCGCTTGGTCTTCCTGGGGTATTTTGTTGCCTGTCGTGCCGCCTTCAGCCGGTTTTGTTCTTCTGGCTGGGCAGCGTCCATATGGACCAGTGCAGAGTGTGGCCTGGTGCGGTGTGGTGTGGTGGGGTGTGCCGTTGCGAACATGCCCTACACCCACTTTAAGGTTGTGGCTAGTGTCATGTCCAACCGATCTGCTTTGCCGGTCGCCATGTCGTGCTTACATCTATTCTCGATTACGGGAGAGCCAGCTTTCTTCTATTAACAGAAACGAAAAGAGCACAGCAAACAGGCGTGATGAGGATACGTGTCAAAGGGCTTCGTAAGTTGAAGTGTACGGAGCTGGTTTGCCCGGTTCAGTTTCTTTATTTCTCGACTTGTCTTTGTAACGGCCATTAGAATGCGCACCGGGACTTCGCGGAGGCGCGGGAACGTGTGCCATAATATCGTTCCTTCCGAACAACTCGCCCACGGCGATGACGCGACGGCGCGAACCGGTCGCGTCCGCTGCTTCCGCGTCAGTGAAGTGAGCCTTATGTGCATACGCGCCGCCTGAATACATGACGAAGGAGTGAGGGAGGCGGTTTACCTCGAAGACGCCATTTTTGAGCATGTTCTGGGGCGCGAAGGACTGGATAGCAGAAGTAGCGCTGTTACGATACGGCAGGCTAACCAATTGAAGCTTCATGAAACACTCTGACTCGAAAAGAACATCAAGGGCAATCACGTGTCCACTGAAGGGTGTAACGAATGTTTGCGTCCATTCGTTACCATTATCACGTTGAGGTCCCAGTGACGATGGCCCACTGCGCGCAGCGAACAGCGTAGAAAGCCCTCAGAGCTACGCCGGCCCTTTCCAGCACTCATCGGAAGAGTTCGAGGCGATTTTCACAGGCCAGGTGTTGCTTAAGGTGTTCCTAAACACAGTGACATTGGCGTTTACGGGCATCACCAAGGCCGGAACGTGGCCTCGGAATTCGCGGTTCGTACCGCCTACCTCCAGCGCAGCAGCGAAACCTCTTCATCATTAAGTCACTGCGACGTAAATTACGCAACGCAAAAAAAAAACAAGAAACTGGACTCTTACGCTTGCTAATCACTGAACTCTAGCCACCCAGACAAGCGTTTGAAAGAATGCACACTGAGTACAGAAGGACGCCCCCTTCGGCGCGAACAATGGCCAGAAGGGTGCCCGCACTGTGTTTTGAGCCGTGCGTGAAACGTGAGCGCGAAAGGTTATTTCTTTCTCGCCGAGTATGGTTTAGGAGGTAGCATGGTTGTCCTTCGTCATGGCTGCTCGTTTGGTAAACAAAGGTGCCAATCTGAGCGCGCGAGCGCGTTTGCCTCAGCGACGGCCGTTTCCGAAGGAGATCCGCTGTTCTGGAAGGCCATGCCTGGGCAGGAATCTCTGGAGAGGCAACCAATTTTGTTAGTCAATAGTGGCGCACAGAAAAAAAAAACTATTCGCATCTCTGTATCATATTAAAGAAAAAAGAAAGCCAGAAGGATAGTTGTTTGCCAGCTTTTCTATTTTCTTCTCTATTTCCGTTTGACATCTGCCTTGGGTTGGTTCCGGGTGCACATTGCTTGAAGCGATGGGACTTCTCGCTGTTTGAAGCTCCTATGATGTACTTACGCGTAGCGTTGTGTTACTGTTGTCTACTTGGGCCGAACATCGGCCACATGGCGATTTCTCGCTTTTCTCCGTGGGATTTATGGACGACAGAAGGTATCGTGATGATTGCTTGTGCAGCCAAGCCTGCTGCGTTTAGACGCTGTAGCGGGTTCGTGAACGTAGTTACGACGACAGGCACGCCGGCAACGTGCGTGTCTCGTACACGGCTTCGCCTTTCCGCAGCATCCTAGGCATTCAGTGTCATAAAAGAGCCTTCAATAATCCGACATCTTGACTTTTTTATTGAGAAGGCGTGACTGTGAGTATATGCTCCCTCAATTCCGGCAGTCAGTCAATCTACCCCAAATAATCTGAACACGAAGGGAATCTAGAAAATACTGCACTTGGGCGATTTGAGTAAATAGACGTTGACTGTTGCGCATCTTCTCTAGGACGACTATAAACAAGGATGACGAATAGCGGAAACCTTGTGACACAAAGTGAATAGATCGTAAGAAAACGTATATTAGACCCTTGCGTATACATGCGACCTGGAGACACACAGCGACATAGGCAAGCACGGACGGTATACGTGATGAACGTCTGCACGTTATCTCGAGCCTGAAACTCTCCGCGAGCACCCACTCCTAAAAAAAGGCAGTTAGAGAAAGAGAGAGTTTGTGTGGGACTGAAAGAAAGCAATTCACTCCGTTACACGGAGATGAAATTACGAACGGCTGTGGGTGCCAACGCTGAGGTAACGATCATTAACCTACTCCTCCCTTCGTGGAGCTCCGTCAGCATTCCTCGAACTGCCACGCTACTCGTGAGGTGTTAATTCGGCCACCGCACCTGACCGCCAGACGGAATTGCCACCGCAGGGCGCCTTGATCGATGCACGGAAGGATCTGCGGCCTGTTAGGAGCGCGCGATCGAAAGTAGCCGTGATTAGAGCAATTATCCTCAACTGCGGACTTCGCGTACGCTACACACAAGCGAGGCGGCTTAAGTGCTTACCTGTCCTCGGCGGCAGGAGACAGTAAAATGTTCGAGAGAGGAGGTTGTGCAAGGACGTCTGGGGAAGTGCGGAAGCTGGACTCAATCGCGTGTCATGTTTTAACCGAAAGGGACACTCGAAAGAAAGAAAGAAAGAAAGAAAGAAAGAAAGAAAGAAAGAAAGAAAGAGAGAGAGAGAAAGGAAGAAAGAAGGAAAGAAAGAAAGAAACAGGGCAACCGTGTAAATGGGACCTGTTGCAGCAGACGCGTGTCAAGTTCAGAAACACGGAAAATGTAGACTTTCATTATACGCTTACTGTACGTTGTTTGAAGGAACCAGTTTCAATTTAAAACGCTGACAGATGATGCACAGTCACCCATTTTGCTTCTTTTCATACGAACAGGCCAATAAAGTAGCAGCTTCTCTCCTTCTGTGTATAGCCCTATGAGCTTTAAGTTCCCTTATTCTTACAGATTTAGTATTCAGGGATTCCGGTTATTACATCCGAAAATCTTGTGGTTTCTTCACACGCTCGACTCCCAAAGCTTAATGTTCTTCGTCTTTTTAGACTGCCTTATTCTCATAAGGAATTATGGGTGCTTTTCGCCGAGTGTTTTCTGCGACAGCATACTAGCACCGTTGACTGAATCTTTTAGTTTGCCGAGACAAAATGAATCCATAACATCGCAGACTGAGCGTGGAAACTAGAGACCTAGAGACCTCTAAAGGGAATTATAGGGTCCATCGTACTAGCATTTTCATCAAATATTTTAACGCGTATGCTAATAGCTCTGTCTTCTCACCAGGGCCGCATGGATACTTACGCATGACAAGGCTACTTATGCTCCAAATCTTCCTGTTTCCGATTTCCGTGCGTAAGTGCCTGTGCATGTGATTTACCGCGTGTTATTTACGCCTATATCATACCCGAATGCCCAACTTTTGTTATCAAAATAGAACTTCAGAAATTATGTGGTGCGTGCTTTGTTCTTCCCGAGCGTTCTTAGTTTGAATGGAACGACTAAGCACTATTTATATGTACAGTCGACCAAAAAAGTTTACGGACCAAGAGATCTGACACAAAGCTGAATATCTCCTCAGTCTCAAAACACAGCCTGTTATTCCCATTTTTAGTCTTTTGCGGCATATGCGAACAACATTGCGACGCACAATTTTACTGGCTGCTTTTAAAGGCTGCTCGTATATTTTGAATTTTCTGAGATCCCGTGGTCCGTAAACTTTTTTGGTCGACTGTACGTAACCTAATAAGCGCTAACACAGTTTTTTTTAATGCTACCTCATCACTATTAGTTGTATAACCTTTGCCTGTTTCTTGTCACGCTATGTTGAATTTTGATTTTGAATGTGAAATTGTCTAACGACTCCTTTCTATAATGCCTGAGCGTTCTTGAAAGTATTAAACTATAGAAGTTTACGTGCCAAACCACGTTTTGATTAGGAGGCATGCCGTAGTAAGGGACTCCGGATCCATTTTGACCACCTGAGATTCTTTAACATGCAGTTAAATCTAAGTACACGGCGTTTTTGCAATTCGCCCCAATCGAAATGCTGCCGTCGTGGCCGGGATTCGATCCCGCGACCTCGTGCCTAGCAACGCAACCCCAAAGCCACTAAGCAACCACGACGGATGTCCTTGAAAGTAAATAAATGAGATTAAAATAAATATCTTCGGCATACAAACATCACTTTTTATTACTGACGGCGTCATTCAGTTTTGCATTTAGGCAGAATGCAAGACGACTGTTGCAGTTCTCAGGTAATATCAATAGTTGGTTGACTAAACGTTATGTGACACCAGCAGAATAACGCTATTGCAGCTATCTTTTCGATCGTGCGCAACCAAGTAATTGTTTTAAATGGAGCTCATATAGTAGCACAACCGCCATCTCACCATCCCGCATACATTAGAGGTAAATTTTGTGTTAGTAGCCCCGGCATGAAGCTGTATCGAGCAGCAGCAGCGAGAGGTGGGACCGTCTGGGAAGCTCGCTGGTTGTTCTACGGTAAATGATGCTTCAGAGCTCGTGCCCGCGAAGTCCACTTATGCCGCACGTATTCACAATTAACAAGTTCTGCGAAGTAACAGCGCTACAACTAGAAACATTGGCACTATTGCTTGGACATGTACCAAATCCAGAAGGGCGCGAGCAGACGACACTGTCTACTCGTCCTCACAGTGGTCTCGTTCCTGCGTTTATCTTTATATAGCACCTACGTATTTGTTCTCCCTAATTCTAGCGTTGTATATCGAAATTTGTACTTGTTGCTGAACTCTAGTAAAAAAAAAAAAAGAACGGGCAGTCAAACAACGGCCCACCACTATTCGGAACAGCTCAAACCTTTCTTGCTTGAGGCGCTTCCCGCGGGGCGTCAAATCAAGTCGTTCGTTTCATAAGCCCTCGGAGCTAGCGTAAATCTCGACCTCACGACCGCCGCAAGCCGTGGCCGAGTCGCTGGCCACGGTCCAACCGCGTTCGTCGAATGAACAAGCAACACTCGCGTAAGCCGAGTAGCTGAGCTCGACAAAAGCGTGTCGAGACACACTTCGAGCCGGGCGAGAGATTAAAGGGCCGAACCTAACGAACGCCTTAATTGCTCGGGAATAAAGAAAACCGCAGGAATGCGCAAGGTGACGAGCGCGTCCTGCGCACGCGTTGTCACATCCGTGTCGCAACAGCAAAGAGCGAGAAAGCGAAAAAAAGAAAAGAAGAAGCCAGCGCCGCGAAATCGTCGGGGCGCGGTTATAAATATGCGCGTATGCAGAACGTGCGTCCATTTCCAGTCCGAGCATGAGCGCGTGCGCAATTAAGGACTGCCGAGCGTGAGGTCGGCGGGCGATGGTTCGAGGAATGCGAGGGTGGGATGCGGGAGACGTAGCCGCCGATGCAGTGTTAAATAGGACTGGTTTTTTGTGGCGATCATCGGACGACCCCTCCTCCTCTCCCTCCACGTGCATGCCACGTGGTGCGCCATGCCCCGTTCTTTTTTTTTTTCTTTTCCTCGTCTAATTATTGTCCGCTCGTCCTTCAATAAATGGAATAAGCCTCGGTAGAAAAAAAAAAAAAAAAGACGACCGCCCGTGGAGTTCAGAGCCGGAAAGCGCTCCCTATTCTCGCCGCGATGCCAGCGCATTTGCCCGTACGTCGGAGACAGTTTTCTTCCTCTTCTTTCTTTTTCTTTATTTTTTCCTTTTGTGTGAGGTCAGTTGTCAGGCGTCTTTTTTGACGCCGGAGCTGGAGACATATCTAGGCCAGCGACATGTGAGGTGTCTTGCCTTGTTCTTACCTATTTTGTGAGCCACAGGTGTTGGCGCGGAAGTTTATAGAATATGCTAAATTGAACGGTTGCTATGAGCGTTGGATTCATCGGCACCGATCGATGGCCCGCCGGACGCATTCGACGACTGTGTGAAAAGTGGACTGATTTCTCCATGCCTAAGTTAATCGCGTGCCGATAAATATGCGAATGCCTTGCCGCTTAAGGTATTTAGGTCTTGATTCGCCCAGAATTAACTTTTCTATCTGCGTTGCAAAGCTGTATGCCTGCATGAAAAAGTACTTCCTGTAGTTTGGCGCGAACTAAACATTTCGTCTTCTTTTTTTACGCAGAACCATTCTTGCGTGAAACAGGCAATGCGGCCTTGCAAGTAAATATGTTCCTGTGCTTAAGAACTAATATTAATATATCTTTTTTTATCGAATGAGGGAGTAGCCGCAAAATGGTTCTGATTTAAGCAAGGTCACCTGCGGCAGCCCCTACACATGACAGTAACAAAGCCTTATGCATACAGACAAGGCACACAATCACGAAAAGCCTCTCACAAACATTACCTATAAGGACGATGTATAGACGCACTGCAAGACAACGCATCACAGTTTTGCAAATGCGCGTGCCATTCAAAATAGAACAAAGAAATACAACAGCGCAATTTTTAAGGCCAGCACAGGATCACAGAAAGTAGTCGCTTAAAGACTTTTTAGAAAGGGGGAAACAATTATTTAGATGCACCGGGAGAGCTTACGTTAGGGACCGCATGGTACAGTTGCGCCATGCACCCACATGCCACGTCTCTGGAGAACGTGAGTTCGAAATAGACGGTATTCCTCTCCAGATTTGTCAGGTCAACCGCCCAGGCGGCGCAGCGGCTGCGCAGCTAAGCACGAGGGCGTGGGAACAAATATTCGGCCACGGCGGCCACATTTCGATGGGGGCGAAGTAATTGCCCGCGTGCTGCGCATTGGGTGCACGTCAATGACAACCGGGAGGCCAAAATAATTCGGAGCCACCCACTGCTGCATGCCTCATGCAATTGTGGCGAATGGGCCACGTGAAACCCCGTTATTATTTGCCGCGTTTCCACCCCTATCAATTTACTCATTTTGAGCGTTCCCGTGAGGCTATACTGAAGAAGCGGGAGCGTTGCACTTTCGGTGTGCGAGTAGCAAACGTGTTTGATCTTCGACTTGAAAGTGGAACGTATGCTCCTTTCGTGAACTTATTGCAAAAACGCGCGCAAGAGGACCAAATCGGCTGCGACGCATTGAAGTGGATTCGAACATCACTTGACACCTAGATTACATCAAACCACAATGACGGGGTAACAAGCGAGAGAGCGCATTTCATTGCATTCAAAAGATTTGACCGTGCGAGTTATAGATGTTCTCATTTTTGTTATAATTTGTTGTTAAAAAAAATACATCTCGGAAGGTTCTCAGTAACCTCCGGCTTGTGGGGAAAACTCTGCAGAAGTAACTAAGTCGGATACTAGTAGAGTTAACAAAGATCGACTTCACGTAACTGAGTATAGTACGTTAAAAGTGGTCGTTCATTGCGGAGTATATTACATCTTGATGAGCCAATCACGCATGACTATACACATCACACAAGCACACGAATGCAACTGAGACTGAAGGAATGTAAAGCATACTATCAGTAGCTTGCTATTTATTTATCTTATTTCTATTGTTTCGCTTTTTCGTTTAATGTAGAAACCACGCGTACAATGGAAATGAAAGTGCGCGAAAAAAACAACTTGCCGCCGGGTGCGAGCCTGTCGACTTGTTCCTTGTTGCTTTTGTATACACGTACACGATGTGACCCCTGGGATTGTTAGCCGACATCATCCGCATGTGGATCAATACTCTAATTTTCTGCTTGTTTTAGCTAGCAACGTCTCAACTGTTGACGCAAGGAGCGCGAATGTACTTCCTTTCATTGGACAAGTGTAATAAGTGTTCCAACGCAGATGTTTCGAGCATTATAACTTCGCTTCCTAAACGCTTTCTTTGTCGACCGTCGTATTCACCTGTCACTTTCTTTTCTTTTTTTCTCATTTCAGGTGAGTGCGCACACCAGGTCCATCGCTCGATCGCAACTACGCAGGTAACGCGACCCTGCGAAGGCAAGTAAGAACGTAGCACTACCGAGATCGCGCGCTCGCTTCCCAATATACGGAACAACCAAGATTGTACACTTAGGGCCTGTTTACGCCCGAGCCGCGCATCGCCGCAAGTCGCACCGCACGCGTGCGGTCGCGCCAGAAAATTGCACATATCGAACACTTCTGCACAAATTTGAGTTTACAATGTGTGCGGTTTACACTGTGTATACGTAGTGTGAACGGAAATTTGTGCACAAGTGTTCGATATGTGCGATTTCACGCGCGACCGCACGCGTGCGGTGCGGCTTGCGGTGATGGGCGGCTCGAGCGTAAACAGGCCTTTAGGGCAGATTTACGTTCGAGCCGCCCATCGCCGCAAGCCGCACCGCACGCGTGCGGTCGCGCGAAAGGTTGCACGTATCAAACACTTGTGCACAAGTTTCGGTTTCCAATGTGTAAGGTATACACTGTGCGCACAGTGTAAATGGTAATTTGTGCACAAGTGCTGGATACGTGCAATTTTTCGCGCGACCGCACGCGTGCGGCGCGGCTTGCGGCGATGGGTGTCTCGAGCATAAATCGGCCCTTAGCAACATGGACGCCGCCGGTTTACCATTCTCAAGAGCAGCGGCCCGAGGGCCGGCTCACTCTTTGTACTGACCGCAGCTACACGCCTGAACGGAGCGTGCCGAAGGGCCCCGTTCCACCCCAAGTTAAGCGTCGCGTTCTTTCGAAACTGAAATTGTCCGAAACGTCGCCTAACTACGTGGCGCGTTTTCTTTTCGCGCTAATGGCTCTGCCGTTGCGCGGCGCAGCGCAAACCTTGTAGCGGGCACTGCGCCGTAGGGCACGGTGTTACTCATTTAAGGACGTTCGTATGTAGACGAAGGATTCGTCCCACGCTGTGTGCAGCGACGTGTTGCGCGGCTGCCCTCGTAGCCGCTGGTTTTTTTTTTTGCTGGGCGCGTGCAGCTCGCCCTGAAAGGGAGGCTGATCTGAGTGGACGCGGCGATGCGGGAAGAGTTTGCCTAAATGAACTCGAAGAGAAACAACAGGGGACACGGGTTGAAGGCGCGGTGCTCGCCCAACCACAAAGCCCCAGTTTTGTTACACCGATAAACAAACGCTTTAGCTATAGCTGAATGTAAGGCTGGCGACGGGATGCCTTGCCGGTTTTGTTCAAAGGCAAAAGAACGAAATGCTGTGGTGTGATGTTTAAAAAAGATGTTTCGAAGGCGTCCACTCGGTTATTTTTTGAAAACTTGGTCCGTGTTGCCAAGAAAAAGTTGCGCTTATGCAACGTTCTGTATAGGCTCTACTTTACGGACGTAAAGCAATAAACTTAGGGTATGAATTTTAGCACAAATGGGAGATTCATAACACCGAAGTTAGAATAACGAGTTTAATTATCTCCGTAATGGAAAGGGCGAGAGAAATCGAGAACTAGCTCTACAGTTTAAGCCAGCGGGCTGTCTGTTTTAGCTGCAAACGTAGATATTCTAACTTTTCTTCTTTCTTTATTGCACTTTGTTATTTTATCAATGCAGGATTCAGCATACTCCCACATTTGATGTTTAATACTATGCTCACACGAGAAGAAATCGCTGCAAGATTTACTACACACCAGCTATACTCGGCAGATATAAGGAATGTAATTTCTAAACTTATTGGCAAAAATAACCGCAGACTAGGTGCGCGATAACTAGAAGTGCACGATCGAGGAAATAACAATAATTCAGTAATTAGGTTTTGAACTATTTGGTTTGGGGCACATATTGTTTTTTTTATGAAGTGCAGCTGGTGAGCTGAGAATGCACAGCTTACTTGGAATGAATTCTGAGGTATATAGCAATTTCAATGTTAATGCTTTTGAATGGCCCTTTAACTAATAGGTAAATGATATTTTCTGCCATGTTGAAACCACCGCAAAGCTCAAGCCCCTGTAGAGTGAGCGCGGTGTTTTGATGTTTTGTTTTTGCAACGTATGGTTAGAAATTTGAAATGTCTCTAAATTTCTAAATAATGAGCATATTGGTTTCTGCCCAAGAACTGTACGTGGTAGTTTTCATTTTTTTTAACCTCTGCTTCTATTATTACCATATAGTTATTGCTGGCTCAAAAATCTACCGGATTTATTTTCTGGCGTTGTATTTGCGTCTCTTGTGCAATATGCTTCGACCCGTTGGCGGACGCGTACCAAACACGTAAGCGTTCCAACTTTCTCTTTGAGAATGCGGCAAGTTAGTATTCTTTTCTCTCCGTATTTTCCTATTTCCCTCTGAAATATTTTTTGCCGACCCGCTGCGACATTCCTCTGACGAAAAAAGCGGAAAAAAAAAATAAAAACGAAGTTGCGCAAATATTCGTGTTCTGGCGCAGAAATGACCAATCGATACCGAAAGGAAGAAGCACGCTCCCGAGCGACGACGAAAACACCGACTAAATTGCGAGTTACATTTGAATAAAACTGCGACGTTTCGAAAACAACGAGAATCGCGGCTGACCTTCGTCGGGAAGTAACATCAGCATGCTACTCGACCGGACACATGGACGTGAGTAGCGTTTGCGCGTGTTGTACATCTTTTACGTGGAGCGAATCTCGTTTTCGCTTTTTATCGCTGCGATTCCGACCGACGCGCGCAGAAAAAGCCTCCGATCGAAAGCCGCTCACCAGCGCGAGCGTTGAGGATTCGACGCGTGTCCGCCTAAACTCGGCGTGGTCCGCGCTTGTCGAAGCTACGCCTGTATTCGGTTCTATCGTTTGCTGTTCTCGTTAAGAAACTAGAAATCATAAAGGGAACAGCCGAACCGGGAGGCGAACAAAAGCAGACGTGAGAGAAATTCGCAAGGCTTACAATTGGTTTCGGAAACCGGTATGTATCACGCCATGTGCTGAGGCAGAGTGCGATTGTTACTCATCGCACATACGCCTTGGTTAAACTATTTCTTGGTGTTATATGTCCCTTTGCTCACTTGTAACTAACCTCAACGGAACTCGCTTATTCGAGTTTTGGTGGTGAGTTCCTTTTCCTTGCTTTTTTTTCCGCTAGTATTCTTGTGGACTGCGAAAGTGAGGGCAGCAGCTTCAATGCATCGGCATTGTAAAGTTTCTCGCATTTCTTATTATCTTTTGCGACCGTTGCAAAGGACTCCGTAAATCACGTGTCTTATTGCCGAAACAGAGCTTACAGCCAAGGCGTCTTGCGTGATGCCGCGCCAGAGTGTGGTCCATGAATAAGCAGGCTTGAGAAATCCGCTGTTTTTCTGCATACTGAGTAAGTACCCAGCAGCGGCATATCAAAAAGGAAAATGAAGGAACAGCCGTCCTGCAAGCTCTGCGAGCTTACACTTCTTCTGAAGGCATGAAGTGAATCGGTAGTAGCGAGCTGATTGGCCCTCGTTTATAAAACAATCCAATGTCATTAATCGCGCTAAGTGCAGTCTTATCTAGTATAAATTGTCCGTAGTATTTGCTGGCACCTGGATGAGGTATCCCTATTTGCATGTTCTGCGAAGTCCTTTACGCTATAGCAGGGCGTCGTCGACTTCTGCGCTACGCAGAACAAGCAAGGCTCGCAGGCAGTTGACTCGATCTGACGTCACATGCGACAAGCATTCCCCTTGCATAATTAAGCGCGGCGAATGTTCATCGAGAGTAAAGCGTCAATGCTTGCATCAGCAAGGCTGGTAATGGAAGGTTCGGAGAAGATTAGCCAGCTACCAGCAACATTTCGACGGCGCAGGCAATCGATTGGTTACCCCATAAAGTTTACTTCCTCCTATATACACCTCTAAAGCTTTTCATTTCCCTCGCAAAGTTTTTTCCAATAACTTTAACTAATCCCCTTTCGTAGGTTTGATTCCGACAAAAGCGATCACAAAAGGCAATTAAGGCGCCCCCAACAAACCAATGTTTACCTTCTATTGCGTAAACAAAATGTAGGATTCGAGTTGCCAAGACCACGATTTAATTAGGAGGGAGGCCCATAGCGGAAGACCTCAAATTCGCTTTGACCACCTACGGTTCTTTACCGTGCACTGAAGGCACGGTAAACGAATGTTCATGCAATTTGCACCCACCGGAATGCGGTCACCGTGGTCGGTATGGAACACACAGCCTCGACTTTTTTTCCCCTTGATGTCTACATATGAAAACAAAAAATTACAGGTCTATGAGATTGTGGCTGTCTAAAACAGCTCGCAAAAAAAAAACTAAAAAAAAAAACATTTATCACATGAAGTGATGCCCACAAAGAACTGCGTTAACATTAACCGTTCACGAAGAAAATATCGACCACCTGCTGTGCCACTGTCCACAATATGCCTCAGAAAGACAAGAACTTGCTAACGTTCTCCAAACACTGGACAGTCGGCCGCTTTCTCTGCAGGTGCTGCTAGGACAGCGACCCCAGCGTTCGTCGGCTCACAAAGCAGTGAAGGCACTTTTGTGCTTCTTTAGGACGACGGGCTTGTGTTAACGTCTGTGACTATTAGTGCAATTACTACTAGACCACACGCGTCTGCGAACTCACCGCTCATTTCCTTCTTTCCTTCCCTCCTCTCTATCCCTGTCATCTTTGTCTTCCCCTTCCCCCGGTGCAGGGTAGCCAACCGGACGTTATTCTGGTTGACCTCCCTGCCTTATGCTTTTTTCTCTCCTCCTCCCCTTAACTGTTCACGCGGTATACAGGCACCCTTTGAAGGCAGGTTCCAGCATTGTTCTTCTGAGTATCAGAGCACCCAAACCCCATAATGATCCTCCTCAAGTATATTTCGATTACTCGTGTCGTTGCGGCCCATTGCGCGTCATTCGAAAGACCCAATTGCGCCTTGAACTGTGTTTAAGAAAGGAGAAAGAAAACAACGAAGAATTGACTAAGCAGACGCCATCAAGGGAAGCTTGATAAAGGTCAAGCGCTAAGCGTTACGCGGGCTGTTCTCTTGCGGACTGATCCAAAGGCTGATATCGTCACCCATCGGAAGGACAAACCAACTTTTAATGCTGAGCCTTTTAACAGAGAAGATTTGGGCCACTCCTTCAGTTTATTCTTCGAGTTTCCTTGTTCGGATTCTTGCTTTCTTCAAGCCCAAGTACCATATTCAATCTGCCGGATTCATAATGCCACTCGGCGTTTGCTTGCACCTTATTCCTGGGGGAACATAGCAACATATTGAAGGGCACACGATATCCGTATCGCAGCAAGGCCGAGCATTGAGAATTAACTGTTCGTATCCCGTTTAAGGTAGAAGTCAATAGTGGGCGTGTTGGTGTGTTTTTGTATGCGTTAAAAAAACACGACGGCCATCAGAAGAACCAGAAAGAGGAAAAAAGAAAACGAGGACTGACTAGTATCACGTACAGAATTATTTAAAACAATCATTGATCATAAAGGCAATGGCCCACAAATGCACCAATGATCTGTTCGTCCATTTGTGTCTTTCGGTGTCATTAAGAAATCATGGTAGTCTTCATGATATGCTCCAATCGCAAACATCGAGAATGAAATCATTCTGATACGTGCGATTTGCTGCCGGGCCGCTCTGCTGAATGTGCGTACATCTATAGACGTTCGATAAACGTGGTCGCCCATCTTTCATTTCTTCAAAGGCGTCAGCAGAGAGGCGCGAGTTTTGTTCATAGTAAGTTACCTCATATATCGCGAGAGACCCGGCGCCTGTCTTTATCTATAGTGCTACGTCATCTGTGTTTGTTGCAGTTTCAATGCGTGCCTTAAAAAGTCACTGCAGACGTGCGGCAATCAACGTTTGCATCCGAGATAGCTTTGCATGTGGACCGTTAGTTCGAACGTAATTTTAGGCGTAGACTTCCTCGTGTTCTCACTCGTTCACGTCTCAAGTGACACCTTAACCTATCAATCGATGCGTAGCCCCTGTCTCTTTAGCGCACCTTGAGTGCTTCCTTCGGGGCACCGAGATTGCCGTTATTGACCTCACGGAGGTCAACGATCACTCACTCTGCCTCCTACGCGGTGATCGATGTAGATCTTCGAGTGAAGGCGTCGGCAATCTTTCAACCGCACCTTCCGCCTCGTGCGCTCGAGCTGTGTACCCACTCCAACCGCCTCGTTTGAATAATTCGGCCACGCCCCTCGCCAACCCGCGGCGGTATTCATATTTCATGCCGGGGACATTACAGGTCGCCGTCGCCGATGTCCGACATATCGGGCTCACGGTCAGTAGCTTCTCCTTTCTTTTTGTGCGCGTACGCTCCTTAACGATGCCCAGCGGCCGCAATCGGCCGCCGTCAAGCGTAAACTCACGCAGCACCATTATCGGTCCACCTTGAAAGACCTCGCTGTCTGGAGGAGCTCCTGAATGAACCGTCTCGTGACTTCGATGTCGCCGCTTGTCCGAACAACAAGAGAAAAAAAAACGAAGTTTAAAAAAAAGAAGTTAGCTTCGTTGCACGAGCACGCCACGCGATAGCAGAAGACGACGTCCTTGCCGCTGTCTAATACTTTTTTTTTTTTTTTCGAACGCATGCCGCCAGCGGGACAGTGTGTATAACGTGTTCGCTGCGCTACTACGATGCGAACGTGTTAATTTAGACGCACTACCCCTATCGGGGCTAACGTTAGCGCCAGTGGGCTCCGCTGTCGCCAGAGGGCATGCCGCGCTAGAGGCCCCGAAGAAATGAATGGCCGGCGTTGCATCTAGCGGCTAAGTATTCCTGATTAAGGGAGGGGAATTACCGCCTTCGCTTTGCACCAGTACAGCGGGCGCAAAGAAGCGGGCAGTCTGTGTGCCCGGCGGCGTCCCAGCTCGACACCCACCTGAAGAGAGACCGAAGGACCGCGAGACAATGCAAGGACGTCGTGGTGTGGAGATAAGAGGTAATTTAGCCCGCCAACTATAGCCTTCCCCCAGGACGGGTACACACGCGGAGTGGAGAAATCTATGAGCGCGTTTTCGCCTGGCGCATCGAGCGGGGCAATAAAGTAAGACACGCTTGCTGAAGTCGCGTTACGTACCTGGCTGGGTTCCGAGAACGCAGGTAGGTTACGGGCTGAGCGAACCAGGCTCGGTAGAGGCGATGGAGCCCGCTGTTTCAACGTGGTCGATGATTGCATTTACGACTGTAGCGTGATTTGGACGAATAAGGACGCCTTTATTGCTCGTGTCCTAATGAAACGGGTAACCTCTTTATGATGAAGCCGAATCTGCATGCCCTTACGTGCACTATCTCTTATAACAGTAATAAGATGCTCTAACGGAGGGCACGATAAGAGTTGGAATCTCGAAAGTGTGATAGATTTATTCATTTCGTTATGCGTCGCCCTTGTTCAGCCCCCTGGGTAATTATTTTGTAGGCGGCTTGATCGCACACAGATTCGGAACTGGAGCACGTGTAGAGAACTGTCTGCGAAACGCATATTTTTTGTCGTGCAATGTGTCACGAACGAGGAAAGAAGCACCAGAAACAAAGGCAGACTTGCGCTGTTCCATATTGATTGATTGAATGAATGTTTATTTTTCATGGCGGCGAGAGGTCAGTGGGGTGCAAGGTATAGGTGGTTAGGGTGCGAGGTTAGAGCTGATTTCGCATAGTACTCTTCTCAGGGTATAGGAGCGAGTCTCAAACATTTATGTGGTTGCTAGAGCTGACTGGGTTCATCCGTGCCGCGTTGTTCGGACTTCGTGTGCCAACTGCCCCCTGGGCGTGCCCCAGCAACTCGGCAAACGCCAGATACCCAGAGCAGGTGAGCGGCACTGACGTTACTCTGTCGAAAAAGAAAGCAAAAGAATTATAGTAATATATAAATCTGCAAAGCACAAAAATAGTGACAAAAAAAATTCATATTTTTCTTTCGCATAAATTTTGAATAAATACCACGGACAATCTGTAATTTACAAATCTTTTTGTTTTTCCGCGCGCTTCAACACAAAGCCGTGTTTTTTTTTCGATATAACAGAATCCGTTCTTGTAAGGTAAAGTGAAAACTTTGTCAAGAATATGGGTTCGTTTCTTTTCTTCATTCTTTTTCTCTATCTTCAATTAAATTTCTTTTTTCTCAATTTCGCATCGCCACAACGCACGTAGGAGTAGGCACAGAAATATAGTATGCGCGGGAGCCAATTGCTACCAATTTCTTAAAGAGATACGGATGCTATCTGGACCAGTTGTGTCACTCAGCGCGCGAAAACTTTAAAAAAAGTTTCAAAGTGTTCGCTGATACACTGCTGCAGTTGATAGTTCCGTGTTGCGTAGTACCGGATTCCTTGTCACATCTGATATGTTCTATATAGGGTGGTTATAAGCACTTGTAGGATCTGTTACACAAGCATCGCAATATTTGACGCTTTAGGTGCGCTTTCTGTGTCTCTGACACAAAACTAAGGGAATATCAAATCGCCCTCAGTTGACGGCTGAAAATATTCGAAAACTATTCAAAAGATATTCGCACTTACGTACAGTGACTACACCATTCGAAGACCAAAACTAACATGAAAAGGACCAATTGGTTGTGAAGTTTCGTATGTTTGCGCGTTCCTACTTTTACGCATTCTTGTTTAGTCGCTCGCGAAATAGGAGATAAAATATGTGAAAACACATTTAGCTTTCTTCTATGGCATTTACTTCGCCCTACATTTTCGTAACAGGACATTCGGTTGAATCGTTTTGAGGAAGAAGTTACAAAATGAGTTTGTTTTGCCGAAATATTCCCGCACTTCTTAAAGACCACAGATTCCAACGTGACTTAAATGCCAGAATGACTACTTTTTCACGTGCACGAGTAAAAAAAAAAAAAAACGGCAACGGAACTCTCGCAGAATTCTTTATTCTTGCTCTTCATTCTGCCAGACCATCACAGCGCCATCTGCAGTTAATCGACGTCGACGAAAAGAGTGCCTTCAAAACAAGAAGAGTAAAAAAAAAATGGAAGAAAAGGTTTCTGTGGCAGCCCTTACGTGTCGCCCACGTTTCCACAAGAACGTGCAGCGGCGATATATCGCCCCGTCGCGCAGTTGCACGATACGCCAGCACGCTCCCCCTCGCTTTCTCGCGAAACCTCAGCGGGACACACTTTCACTGCGTGAATTCGCCGCACGCACGTTCAATACTTGCTCGGGCTGCTTATGATTTCTGCCGGCCGCTCAGACCACGGCGCCGTTCAATGCCGGCTTTGTATCACCTTGCCCGATTGAACCTCAGTTCTTCGAAGCGATAGCGCGACCCTCAAAAAATATGAGAAGCTAGGGCGAGGTCACCGACACGTCATCCCCGACGGGGCTCCGACGGGGCGCCCTTGCCTCTGGCGCCCAATTGAATCGTGACGTCACGGGATCGTAACACTGCCACGCTGCGTGCAATGCAAACGAGAAGCCGTTGACGAAGGTTCGCATTTTTAGGTAGTATATAATTTCCGTCCAAGGGCGACCCGCCGTGGCCTCTCTGAAGTGGTTCGTTGTTTCCGAACTCTCCAGAAAAAAATAACGGGAAATAAGGCTTCCTCAATGCCGACCCTGAGAAGACGAGTTTTTGGTGACTCGCCGACGTTTTTTTCTTCAGCTTGACACGCATTCTATGAGGGCAGGTAAAATGGAGCACTGGCAATGACAACGCCTTGGCTCAAACAGCACTTCTGGATAGGGCGGCCCTCACTGGTGCAGTCTGTCGTTTCAAGTACCACGCCGGGTTTCTCACTCTCTTTTTTTTCTGATTGTTTTTGTGCACGCTATCTACAGAAATTGGGGAGCTCCTCGCACGCTTCATGCCGCCCAGAGTGTGTATGGGCTGAGCGTGCTTCTTCCGAACGTCGATGCCGCATTGCTGTCTCAACAGCTGGTGATGCTCGTATGTCCGCACTAGCGACGACACTCGCCAGCATTCAGAAAGAAAGACGAAGTATTTTGCGGAAGCGCTGCAATTTTGCCTCGCTACCTGCAAAGTTCCGCGCTTCTGGTTCTGATTCTGGTGGCGATAACAAAAAGGAGGAACCAGATACACATCGCACTAAGGGAACAAATACAAGCGTGTAATGATACGGTTAATCGTATTGCCTAGTCGAACCTAATCTGTCGAAGAGAATTGGTTACGAAGGATGTCGAGAGCCAAAGTGTGGCGTTATCGTGTGCAATGTGCAAATGGTAATTAATGGGAAACAAAAATATGCACGCTAGAACGACGTCGCTTCCTGCAAGGCTTTCCCAAGCAGCCTGTCGCTAGGAGGAAATGGCGGAATAGCATTTAACAAACTTAACTCGAACTATGGCATGTGGGGAACACTATACGCGTGCGGAAAAAGCGCCGAAGAACGCACACGCAAGCTTGCTCTACCAACAATGCAGCTTGCAGCTAGATCATATTTCTTGTAGTGCAATATTGTTAACTACTGAGCAAAGCAGATTTGCTTGTCTGTCTTGTTTATCTTCACACTCCTGGCTAGCCTGCAGCTTGCTTTACGGTGTTTAGCGCCTCTAACTTTGGTGTGACTTAGATAAATGTAGGTGCCTATAAATTATGTATGATTATGATCCGCATGTCCAAACTACAGCTTGTGTGCCCTCTGCTGTCTTGTGCGGCAAGAGAATAGCTTAGAAGCCCCGTCAGGCTGGTGACACAGCAGATTTTTTCGCTTCCATTCATACATTTGTCTGCTTATTCTTAAGGAAAATGCTGCGATGCGAATCCGGTTATACACGTAGTGTGAACGCTCGTCGCTTCCTTTCACTCGGAGTAGTCTCCAGCTTGGTCTGGAAAGTATCGTAACTTTGATTTTCTTTGGTATGCTTATTTATTGCCTTTATGTCTGCAAGCGAGATAGAACTATCTTTTCAGGCATGACAGTATGACCGATCGATCACTGAAGAGCCCGTCATCTCGAAATGTTTGTTAGAAACAATATGGGAAAGTATACATAGGTAACGAAACAAGATCCACCGAATGCTTTTAACTTCGAAAGGACAAGTTCTCAATGAATAACGAAAACTCCGTGAACAGACAGGAACACAATGGAAATCCGTGGAGATACGACAATAGTGCATTAATTAGCCTTTCAATATGCAAACACCACTGCATTCCACGCCATCAGCCGCCCTAACATCTGTCACTTTTCATTCACGCCAGAATCTCTAACCATAAGTACCTTCCTCGTGTGAGCTAAAGTAAGAAAATAGCACGGAAAGGCAACAGAGGCACGGTTCTAGATACGTTCGGGCAGCACTTGAACCTTAGAAGTGTTACAGCGCCGTGTTACTGTCGTTCTTGACTGTTTCTGCATGCCTGCTTACTGCGCTGTTGTTAATTACGTATTACGCAGTACTAACTCGCTCCGTTTACCATTGTCCTTACGAAAGCCCGAAAATGTGCCAAAATAGGGCACAAGTATGTGGAAGTCATGAAGAAGCCGATCACAATGCAAAAACGCTATCACACACGCACGTAAACACACACACACGTAAACACACACCGACGAAAACACGCACGCACGCACGCCCACAGGCAGTAAAAACCGCTTGCCCGAGTAGTGATCTGCGAAAGTGCAACCCTCCAGACTTGCGAGGGAATTTCCCCGGAGTGCGTTATCTAGGCGACATTGGCAACGCCCTTCCGTCCGGTCGGCACGCATCTTCTTCGGGCGGTGAGAGAGACTGGTGGCGTACAAGGTGGCCTCTTCCGGAGGAGCTTCCCCGTGCTTGGTCTGACGGCAGCATTTATGCGTTTGACGTCGCCACCTTTAGCTCACAGGCAACGTGACCCGTGCGGAGGTCACTGACAGGCGCCGAAGCATCGAACGGGGCAATCGAGGGAAGATGGCGAAAACACGCCCTTTCCGTCTAACGGATTCGCGCAAAACGAGTTTCCTGCTAGGATCACCGACGACACAAAAGCTCAAAATAAAAAAGAAAAAGATTCGTACAGACGCTAGCTGCAGAATGAATTAGGATCGATTTGGCAAGAAATATTCTTGCCATGAGTTATCCTTTTAGCTCCATTCAAGAACACACTTCGTATGTTTGTCAACAAGCGCAGCTGCGGCAGAATGAAACCTCCGGCACATTGAACGGGGTTCTTTCTTTGCGTTTGAGACTTGTGGGTCCTTTCGTGAAATTATTGATATATTCAAACCACGTGTAGGCTTTCATGGTAGCATTAAAAGAGATATATATTGAGTTCCCATATTTTCCAGCCTCCAGTTTTATCAAGTGTTTTCCTATGATGTAGCACGTGTTGTGGGATAAAGAAGATTCTAATCTTTTTCATTATTCTGCGTGGTTTCATTGGGTCCCCACTACTCATATGCCTTTCTTTGGCGGAGATAAATGTTTAATTTCATAATTGCTTCACTTTATACAACTTTCTCAGCGTATAGATCAATTACCATAGGTTCGAGTATTTGTGGTGCTATATTTTTTAAGTAGTGTTTGGTAACAGAAATCTACGATTCCTAATTAATTTTATAATCAGTGCAGTTATAGTGATCCGTATCATTCCTCAATCAGTCGAATGGTGTGAATTGGAACCTAAACGAGGCTAATTATTGAAGTCCCACCTAGTCTCCAAAAGGAGGAGCTTCAGAAATAACTATCTATGGGGATCCGCAAGGTTAAATTTCAAGAAGGGTTGAAATCCGGGCCAGTTGATACATAGTTGAAGTAAAAACCAGTAATAAAACATAAAAGGACAAGAATAGAGGTTCACACTACTAAATTTCAACTTCATTTACGAATTTTTTATGTACAACAATTAAACATTTTTGCGACAAGCACAAAACGATAATAAGCGGCAACTTCACTTTGTACTTGCCTTTCTGCTTGGTAGAACCAATAAGCGCCGACAACAATACTTTTGTTGAATTTTTTTCACACTTAAATCTGACACATAACCAAAGAAGCAAAGCACATTGCATAGTATTGACGAAAACCTCGTTAGGGAGGCAAATGCGATAATATGTTAGTGGTTTGAGAGGCACACATAAAGGCGCAAACTGCGCAACAAGAAACTACAGCGGAATAAAAAGAGCGCACACATTGTGTCTATAAATATCAGCGGTTTCGTTGACAAAGCTTTCCACCCTTTTCAGCACAAATTGTGTAGATTCGTATTGCCAATTTCATAAGTTATTTGTTTATTTCATGGTTATTTTAATAATATTTGGGGTTTTACGTGCCAAAACCACTTTCTGATTATGAGGCACGCCGTAGTGGAGGACTCCGGAAATTTTGACCACCTGGGGTTCTTTAACGTGCACCTAAATCTAAGCACACGAGTGTTTTCGCATTTCGCCCCCATCGAAATGCGGCCGCCGTGGCCGGGATTCGATCCCACGACCTCGTGCTCAGCAGCCCAACACCATAGCCACTGAGCAACCACGGCGGGTATGGTTACTTTCATAGGTTATGCTTTGTTTTAACCTGTTGCTTCCATGACATGTTCTTGAAATGGAATACGGAAAGTGCTCTGATCTCCGAGTGAATAATGGAAGTCGTATTGTTTTCCTAAAGTACATAATGTAAGCAATATTTCGTCGTTTTGATGAAGACTCAGAAATGACTCCAACAGTTATGAAACTTCAGCGGCCGAATTCACAAGACTTTCTGTTTTCAAGTGTTAGGCTAGCCGTTTCGCTAATGATATGCCGCACGTCATGATTGGCTGGCAGTTTATCTTGCGACCAGGTCTAGCGTAAGAGGTCTTTTTTTTTAGTGATTTTGGCCCTGGAGCAGAATAAATAGAGTGTATCTTTCCTAAGTGCGTCTTGGTGCCATTACCTGATCACCTTCGCTAATAAGATGTCCAGCGTTAGGATTTACTAGAATTTGCTTTTCAGAACAATTGCAGCCTAAGAGCTTTTTGGAAATACGTGCCCTGAACCCCTATTCGCAAAAAAAGTACTTACGATAGAATTACTTGTGAGGGCATACGGACAAGCCTGATGCTAGACATATCATTAGCGAGAGCGATCAGCCAATAGAGGAAAAAGCATTTAGGAACGACGCACTTTGTCAATTCGCACGTAGCCAACTCGTACGCTTGGGCCGAAATTGGTTCACGAAAGTTTCTTACGCTAGAATTCTTCGCAAGAGCAAACGCTAGCCAGTCCTGATGCTGGGAATATTATTAACGAAGGCCGCCAGCCAATGGCAAGGGTAACTTACGAACGAAAGGCTTTTGAATTAGGCTGTTGGTTCTTCATTTTCAAGACCTTTGCTTTTCTGACTGGTTTGCTGCTTCGCTAGTAATATGTTCACTGTCGCTCTTGACCGGTTTCGTCTCTTGGTAACTTAACTAGCGTAATACCTTTTTGCGATTAGGGCTCCTGGTTGCAGAACGTTCACTAAGAACCTGCAGCAAATTGTCGTTGAACCTCAATAACAACGTGCTTCGACAGCCAGCACTGCAATCCACTTTCCAGAGCTAGCATGGAGCGTCAAGTGGAGGAACTCTCTAGAATACGGATATAAATATCTCAAGCGAGAACTGATGTTAGACTGATTCCCGAAGCGAATGCAGCGGCGGTATGCAGCCTTTATTCGTACGTGCGTATAGACGTGGGCCGCTTATCAGCAGGCGCCCAGCGGCAAGATCGTGCGCGTGCCCGCTCTTGTTGGAGACAAGGTTGCGCTTGGGAATCGCTACGGAGGCTGATATTGGTTTTGCTCGATCGTGTCGATTATCGGCGCGTGCCATCGCAATGCGTAGGTGGCTTCGCTACGCCAAGAGGACGCACAGGGCCCGTGACATTGGGTTTTGCGTTTCGGAGAACTAGCGTCGAGTTGCAAGGAAATGGGTAGAATTTGCATGAAAAGCCAGGCGGTGCATACCTTTTGAAACTTACCGTCGTACTAACGAAACGGCTACACGCTTGGAATTGGAAGTGACCTCTGGTTGCCATGTTTCGATGCGACCCGGGCGTTACGGATTGGAATCAAATGGAGGTGATACGAAATTTGCAGCTGGACACGTTAGACACCTAATTCTTAGTTAACGCTTCACTTACACCGACGCTAGGTCATTGCATAAGGAGAGATGGAATTAGTATAACAGAATGTTTGTAAAGGTAGCATAACTTCTAAAATTACTAATGGACGTCATTGTCTCACTTTCGGTGGTGAGACATTTATGAAACATCCCAATCAGGGGAAAAAAAGGTTTTTGGATCTAGGTAGCGATTACAAAAATGTGTGGCTTGTTCGCTAGACTGGATGGTATTTTCAAAAGCACAATGGATGAAATCTTTATAATTTTAATTATTCTACGTTGGTACGCCCTCCATGTAGCAACGTTTCTTTTTACCGTGACACCTGTATTGCTTTATTGAAAGTCCTCGTGGGAGCTTGAGCATTCACCGAGAGCAAATTATATGATTTAACGTTTACTGTGCGTTTATGCTAAACTCAATCAAGTTGCGCGACTTTCAGAACAAAATGAAGACCACGCCTTACAAAGGCAAATAATTATTCAGAAAAGGCTGCCATCGTTTCCAGATCCACAAAGAATGTCATTAATTTTATGGTTGATCATTAAAGACAATAAAGGTTCATTGTTAAGGATTGATTGAATGATTGATTTTCTGATTGAACAGCGGAGGAATAAAACGTACTGCTTAAGCATCAAAACGCCTCTTTCAGCTTCCCAAGAGATTAAACAAATGACCTTGCATAATTAAAGAGACCGACGATCCTGGGCCAACACTTACAGGAAAGAACTCATTCCGCGACTCAAGTTCGCAAGCGTCGTTATCGAACCAATTCAACTTCGTAATAGCAGTCACACACGTTGACTCGCAGTGGATCTCACGCCATTGGGAGTGGACGCCAAATGGCGGGAGGCGCTGGCGAAGAGCGAGTTGCCTCGATCCACCCCTTTCATAGCCGCAATCTGCATCTGCGCGTGGCTTGCTCGGAAAAGCGAAAACAAGGATACGTGCCTTGCATCTCGTTGTTATTTCATTGAATGCAGCATGCTTGGTCGATCGGTGAGGCCAATCGTGGAATCTCGTGCCGGTCTATTAGAAATGCAAGGTTTCAGTCGCGCCGACATTCGCTATGCTCTACGTGGGCAAAAATTTGGCCTTCTCCTTCAATCGAACTCTTTAACGACCGTCTTCCTCCGCGATACCGAATACAACACAGAATTCGACTAGCTCGCTGCCCACTTGGTAAGTGTGAACACGCGCATGTTGATCCTCGCTCCTCCACTCCTCCCTCCTTAAGCAAGGGTAAGTGCGGGACATGAAAAACATCAGGAATGCATCCTGATACGCACGCACACTATTCAGTGCTAGTTATTTCCAATAATGAATTTGCGAATAAGTTTTATCTCTTACGTGATATGCACTATATGCAATGTATTGCGTTGTAGATATACCGGATAACAAGTTTCAAGTTTACTTGAGATTCACTGACAGATAATAAATTTGCTTCGCAAGACAGCTGCCGGGGTTACGGAAGGTTTATTTTCCAATATGTAATCTCATTTAAACAAATTACAGCTGAACAAAACCAACCAGTTAAAAGAGAAGTGTATACCATATGCGTGCCGAAATGCACCACAGGACTAATGTGTCTCTGAACTTCTTCAAAGCCTGGTTGATAGCACGAGCTTCTCCTATTTTTTGTGAAGAAAGCTTTGCTGGCTGATTGCTAGTATTACATGCCTTCTTCAACAGTATTTACCTAGACTGAAGGGATAAATAGAGTAGGACGAACATTTTACATTGCGGACCATTGGGTGCATTGATTTTGCAAAAGCCATCGGAACGTAGTTCACGGAGAGTAAGGGGTGCTGATGTTAAGCTACCTTTATCAATGGGAAACTTCTAATTCCCATGAGAGTAATGCGAAGCTACAAAGTAAATAAGCTTTCTGGCTTCCTTTGGAGATAGCCACTGGGCAAGCTCGAATGGTAGAACGGCCACCCAGAGGAGCCGTTGGCCCACCCGGTGTTGACTGCGGCCACTTGAGAAGTGGCGTCCCTATGTTTCATCCGCTTGAGCAGGACGATTTTTTTTAAGTGGCGCTTCCTCTGTGAGAGGCCGAAATCATGTGTAGGTTTCGTTTCGCAGCTTCATGCTGCAAGCATGTGGACGACAAATGTTTGTGTCATCTTTCTTTTGCCAGCTAACGGATTTCTGCAAAACTGTTTTGTCATATCAGATAGTTATGGCTGGTCCATCAACATATTTCTCTTACTGGAATGCCGAGTTACCGGAGACGTAAACTTTAGTAGTCGGGTTGGAGGCGCCACCTGTTGGCAAAACCTTTATCTCAAGAAGACAGAGCTATTATTGCCTTAAATAACCACGTTAGTGAATTTTAGAAAGAGCGGCTATAAGCGACTTTGCGTGAACAAACAGCCACATTTTTTTTTACAATTTTCGCGTTATTTTTTACGTGCGGCCGAGAGCGTGCCCTAATTTTACTTCCCCCATTTCCAAAGCTTTGTATCCTTACTGATTAGTGGGGTGTGGCACTAAATAGTCAGCTTACGGTCGATGAAGAAGACCATATGGCGAGAGGAGCGCTCAACAGGTTAGGGCAGCCATATTGTTTATGGACCGTTGCGGCTGCTTGAAAATAATCTGTTGATACAACGATTTCCGTAACATGAATGTGAATCTGTGACTACACTGTTTCTGCCCATTCACAGTATACTGTGTACAAGTGCGCCGCAGCCGACACTAAGTAGAATATATTCTACTTAGTGTCGGCTGCGGCGCACTTGTTAGCAGGGAATCCTTATGTCTGTTTTCTTTTCTTCAATAAGAACACCTGTCAAAAATGCAAGCGTGTCTAACGCGTTGTGAGGGAACGAAGCGTCATATGATGTCGCTAACAGAGTTGCTGCTGCATTTGTCGTCTCCAATAAACCTCGTATTCCAATGCGTTCACGTAGGAGCTCAAAACTCTCGGCTAAGTGCCTTTGCGCGCCACTACATTGCCTGCTTTGCTGCTGGACGCTTCGAGAAGCATGTTCCCCGGCTCTCGCTTTAAAGTCCAGGAATAACACTACTCCTCCTTCGGAGCTTACGCAAGGCGACACGCTGGAAGAGAGTTATTTATGGCTGAGAAATGGTCATACGTGTCCAGCCAAAGACAAGCCTCTTTATATTCCAAAGGCGCGATGCCACTAGGGTTGCCGAGGCTGATGCGTATCCGGCTTTGCGCGCGTAGAGGCGCGCCGTTTTGCACCAGCCGTCTGATCAATGCTCGTGTCTAACGCTGGGATCCTGTTGGTGATATGATCTGTACAGGGGAGCAGCCGTGTACAGAATGCGGAGCACTCTTGCCATCATTCTCTCTTTCTATTTTTGTTACCTGCTTCTTAAGCCAATTCACAAACTACTTTCAAGTATAGTTCTCTTCACGTGCTATGGAAAGGCTAAAGTTAAAGCCGCAGACCAAGAACTAACGCCGCCGGCGGTTTATCCGTAGGAATTAACGATAAAGATGTTCTGCCGCTGAAAGGGGAAGGAGCGTTTTTTTTTTTTTTTTTGCTGTATGTATAGAGGCGCACTGAGCAGCATCTGAATGATGATATCCAGGAAATTTAAAACGATATCCTTAACTACGTGGTTCAATTCTCCGATCGTGGCTTAGCCATACGTCTGTCTCGCGAACAAATAAGAGCAGTTGGATAATAATAATAATAATAATAATAATAATAATAATAATAATAATAATAATAATAATAATAATAATAATAATAATAATAATAATAATAATAATACCTTTATTCATGAAAACAAGGGGTACAAAGCGCCAAGGCATTAGGAAAAATGTTGCTACAAAAAAGCAACTTGACTGGTCCTAATAAACAGAAGGTCCAAAAGGCCGCAGACTGCTAGGAGCGAGAAAAAGAAAAAAAGGAAAGAGGAAGAACTAAAGAACGAAGTCTTCATAA
This sequence comes from Dermacentor variabilis, assembly GCF_050947875.1. Classification (NCBI taxonomy): domain Eukaryota; kingdom Metazoa; phylum Arthropoda; class Arachnida; order Ixodida; family Ixodidae; genus Dermacentor; species Dermacentor variabilis. Next base: position 91,609,217 of record NC_134578.1, read on the forward strand.
GTCTCAAGCTAAAAACCTATGTCCCTCCTTCATACTAGAACAGGATGCTTACGATGTAGTAGCCACTGAGTGATCACATATAATCATAAGGTTGAGTTGAAGTAAAGTATCTACATTACAATTGCTCAAATACATATACACAGCTACCCAATGAGCAACGACCAAAACACTTAGATATCGCAGCGGCTTCGTTACTTACGATTGTGTCTTCCCTCCAACCTTCTTACATAATACCTCGTCATATGCTAGCATCTGTCCTTGGATATTTTTACTTCCTGAAGCTACATGTAACAATCGAAATTCTTTAGCGCTGCGTGGTAGTTAAACAAAAAAAAGTGCCTTTTATTGGTGTTCAAACAAAACGCCGTATTTGCCTTCACACAATATTATCTAGATAGTTCTGAAGTCGCCGCAACATATTGTTTCTGTGTATTCAAACAGCAATTAGGCATGTTTTAAAGGAACTGGTCTCACCGCAGCACATTGACGTGGCCGTAAAATAACCGAATTTTTTTTTTTGTATATACGGTCGTTTTCTTTTAGCCTGCGTGTCAGAAGTGTAGCTTTGAACCACCTTTATGAGCCTACTGGATATGGGTATCTAAACAGCTTAAACGCACATCGTGGCATCATAGATTTACTTCTAAATAATGCAAAAACAAATCTAAACACTGTAACGCCATGTGACGATGTTACACGTAAAATTTCAGCGTCAAAATACACGCGCAAGCAATTACACACGCAAATATATATATATATATATATATATATATATATATATATATATATATATATATATATATATATATATATATATATATATATATATATATATATATATCATTGCACCCATTGAAAATTGAGGGTACGAAGGTTTGTCATATTATGCAAACAGTGAAATGTAATCAACGTCCTCAATGTTTAGACTAAATATCTAAAGGTAAAAGTTGGCGTACAGAAGAAGCGAGAGATGAGCCTTAGCATGCGTTGAATTGCTTATGAAAAATTTGCTCATCTTAATTTAGCCGGGAAAATTCTTCCGAATTAGACCACCACCCCGTACTTATTTCTCCTCTTGTTCATAGTTATTCATTGATAAAATTGCCTGGAGTATGCCACAGATTTGTGTAAAACCCACGTAAGCTGGCACATATATACATAGAAACGTATTAACGCGAATAGCAACTACGCCTGAACCCCGTGGCCTTAACTGAGCACTTTTTGAAAGCTACACAAATTTGCATGCTGCGATCGGACAGAGGGGAACCGTAGAAAGTACTCTTCATCCCGCGCTTGCAGCTGCTGCCGCTATATCAGTGTCCAGACGAAAAGCCACTCGCAGTCAGATCAGTTCGTTGAGACAGTAGTGGGCTACCTGATATTCTAAGCAAGCGCTCATGTAACGCGAAATGGGGCGAGTTTCCATCTCGATGTGAATCAGCATCTCACTGAATCAGCGTAGATAATACGTTTCACATGGACTCCATCCTAAACCCCCTACTGTTCTTTCTGCACGGCCTTCTTCACGCGCAGTGTGATATTTCGTAGCAAAGGTGGCTCCCTATGCTTACTCACTTTAAAGACTCATCGGCGAAATGTATGTAGAAGTTCATATGCGCGCAGACACACACACACATGCGCATACATGCCGTCAAGTCACGAGGACGAAAGCCATGCTTCATAAGGTGTGTGCGATGACGATGAGGTGTGTAGCAGAAAAATACGACACACATATAATTGTATTTCGAGCTTCCGTACATGGTTTGTCGCAATGGCACGTACACATTCCGAAGGATTGTGCAAGAATGGGCATCCTCTATGCGCAGTCGCAATACCGAATAACACAATAATCGGGTAGCCCATTTGGGCGACATTTGGAAAACTCAAAGCCGATGAACGAGACTTCGCTGGTCGATTAATAGGTTTGTGGGCTTTGTGATGCAAATGCGTGTGTACAGATTTTGCGTTGCGATTTTTTGTCTGTCACGCAGAACACTCGCTGGCACTGTTTCTCAGTCAATATTCCATGCTCCATAATCTGGAACATAAGGTCGCAGATATATATGAAAGAAAGCTTCCCTTTACCACGCAGCGCGCCCATATAACACAAGTTACGAGATCCCATAGGGCGAGAGAACTCCCTGTATTGTTCGACACCAAGTATCGTGACTAAAATTTGGCCTACTTGTACGAATGTGCACTTAGTGCAGAAGCGTAGGCGGTAATAGAAGACTTTGCAAAGGTGGATCCTGCGCTAAGAAAATGGAATAATTCAAAAAGTTTTCGATATTTAGATGTAACATCGCTTTTTTTTAGACAAGGATGACTTGCAAAATCGGGGACAGTAGGGAACTGCACATCACTAGCGTCCGTGGTGAGTGAAAACAAAGATTAATGGAAAATTCCGAATAGGCTGAATGTACGGTGCACAAGCGTGCCAGGACCAAATAGGTAAAGCTTGCACAAACCCTTCCTGGTGTTCACTCGCTTGTGTGTTTTGAGTACAGGTAATAACCCAGCCCATTTATTCAAGCTGAGTTTTTGATGGTGCTGGAATGTTTTGTGAGAGTCACAGATGGTCGGCTTTCAATAAATAAGGGGACAACCCAATCAATATTATTGCGCTTCTGCTTTATGGACAACTTAGTCAAATTCATTAGGAATTTCGATTACATTCAGTGCTAAGTTTTATGTATAATAAAACCAAAACTCCTTGCCAGAACTGCGTTGCAATACTCGTGTTACCTTTCAAGGGAAACTTGCATACATCCCGAATAGATACATGCTTCTTGTCCTAAATGTTGCAGGTGGAGTGGGGGGTTACAAATTTTAACGTAGTACTTATCATGTTTGTTGCGTTGGTTAGGCTTTGTACTGTATTTCTTGTTTGTATTCCGTTTTTCTGTGCTGTTTACTATATCTTCTCTGGCTTTGACATTGAGAACTCTCTGCATTTCGATATTCTATGCGCCTTTCATCACATAGTTACACAAAGTTAGTTCCTATTCAGATATTCTTAAGCACAGGCCTCTATCAACTTCATGAGGTTGATAGAGGCCTTCATGAGGTTCATTTCACGGTTGTGCCATTTGGCCAAAAGCCTTTCGAAAACCCCTTCCCGATTCTGTAGAGACTTGCGAAATGCTAGCACAATATCAAGTTGAGCTGAGAAATGCTGTCACATCTGCGGGCAACGAGAAAACTGGTGCATGAATTTTACGACCAGCTTTTGTCGAGGAATGTTGCTTGTGCACGCAGCAAGCCAGTCTAGTTCTCTTTCTGCAACTAGAAAATTTGCTGACGTATCTGCCAAGGCCGGTCACTGATGCCAATAACAGAGCGATGCTTCGAATCGCCGCTCGTTTTATTGCTGATAGGTAACAATAGGCTACTTATTACGCGCTTCGTGCTTCGCTTTTCTTTTTTTATTTGATTTCCATTTCCCCTATAAGCAACTGCTATCGCTTTGAGTAAGTGCTCGCTTGTCACACTTGTCACCTGCTGCTTCTCAACGTGCCGAACCTGCGCAGCAACCGCTAGTTCTGGACGTGTTCTCACAACGGCATGGTATTATACATTGCAGCAGAGACGCCAAAGAAGTCACATGCCTTTGCGGCACACGCAGCACAGTCACACCGTAAGCTGGAGGAGCGGATTTTTGGCAGCAAAGGGCACTTGCAATACGACGTTGCACTTTGGTTAATTACTATGTCAATGACAGAAGCAGACCTCTTTACACTCTCTTAAAAAAGGACCTAAAAGCTGTTCTTAACGTAAGGCTACAAACTCGTTTTGACATATGAATCTAGTAACAGCAAGGGATGAAGAATTATCGAACAGCGGCTTTTAAACAGGTTTGAGCGAACTTTTGGAAAAAGCGGCCTCTCAATTCTTTTTTAACACTAACTGTATTCAAGGCGATAGTGCTTCCTGCTAGGTGGCGCTGGGTACTCCTCTCAAATTTTATATGTGCTGGAAAATGTTTCAAACAAAGAATGTAGAAACAACCACATTGACACCAGATCCAAAGTTCACATAGCCGCAACGAAATACACGTTTCGGAGCAGTTGACCAAATTCGTATATTCGTACAGGTCTTCCCACTGACAACCCTCACTCAGCGTGGTTGTCTTGCCGAACGTTCGCTTTAGCCAACATTTGACATTATCATGGTTCTCCTCTGACCCCTTGCGAGCACCTCAGGTATACACTTTCCTGCAAAGAGAAGCCTTGTCTAGTAACAGCACGGTTAGCTCCAATAAGTAGGCTGACACGCTCCTTGCGTAAACAAGCATCTATTCATCTAAAACCAACTGCATGTACGAATTTTTTGTACCTACAGGTTTCTGACTTTCCAGTATACAATCAATACTTCACTGCCGGAACATAACATGCGTCCCAAAGTACGAAATAATGCGTCATTTCAGCAGCAATAAGCACGGCAAGGTCTAACTGCTGTGAAGGTTGCGAGTACAGTGAATAGTACTTCATTAGCGTCACCTCAAAGACGTTTACAGTAATAGGTATGTCTGATGGAGGGATGACATGAAATACACAATGTGACATATTGTATTTGTCGAGCCAAGTGTTTACAATAGTGCGTTCAGGAAAGCGTCACGCAACCGTTCACTCAGCAGAATGAATGGTACGTCATAATAACATTTCGTCTGTACTACCATCGTACAGTATACGACTGGTTGGAAAAATATCTTTAATAAACTCAATGATAATGTTCCTTACGCACCTCGCGCTCTAAGAAAACTCCGGCATCAAGTTAGTAGCCGTGAGTATGAGTGAACTCATGAAGTGGCTATCTCCAAAGTTAAATTATGTGGTTTTACGTGCGAAAACCACGATTTGATTGTGAGGCACGCCGTAGTGGGAGACTCCAGAATAATTTTGGCCACCAGTGGACCTTCAACGTGCCCCAAATGATGGGGACACGGGCGTTCCTGCATTTCGCCCCCATCGCAGTACGGCTGGAAGAATGAAGGGGTAACGTTAAGGGATAAGAAAAGAGCAGATTGGGTGAGGAAACAAACGCGAGTTAATGACATCGTAGTTTAAATCAGGAAAAAGAAATGGGGCATGGGCAGGACATGTAATGAGGAGGGAAGATAACCGATGGTCATTAAGGGTTACTGACTGGATTCCAAGGGAAGGGAAGCGTAGCAGGGGGCCACAGAAAGTTAGTTGGGCGGATGAGATTAAGAAGTTTGCAGGGACAACATGGTCACAATTAGTACATGACCGGGGTAGTTGGAGAAGTATGGGAGAGGTCTTTGCCCTGCAGTGGGCGTAACCAGGCTGATGATGATGATGAAATGCGGCTGCCGCGGCTGGGATTCGATCCTCCGACCTCGTGTTTAGCAGCAACACCATAGCCGCTAAGCCACCGCGGCGAGTGTGTCCAGTTTCATGTTACTGGCTTCTATGAGAAGGTTGACGGCTGTGCATGTAAATCGCCATCAAAAAGAACAATTAGGATGCGTTATGATAATTCCTAAAGGTTCCTCCCTTATTCGCACTAAAGTAAAACACACTACAATAAATGCAAACTTCCCAATATTGAAGCGGCGAGTGTCCACGGTGACAAGGTTACACGCGACTACGACAACAAGGTTACAGGCGACAGCTCGCTTCATCCGCTAGCTATGGGCCAAATCTTCGACCTCCATGTTTCTAATGATCAAATAACGTAACAGCAACATACCACGTCCGCTTCCGCTTTAAATATTCCAACAGAATGTACTGTTGAGTTTATGATAAGCGCACTACTTTTATTTACTCATAGACTTGCATTGCCCATCCGCGTTCTCCCCGACTTCTTTATGTTGGAATCGTCTTGTTCATCCCTTGTAAGCTCTGTGCGATCATAACACATTAGTAAAACCATCTTGCCATTGACAACAATGCCACTCCTATTTTTTATTTTTTATTAGTTTTTCTCAGGCACTGTTGTTGTTCGCGATTAATCCTGAACTTTTCTTTTTTCACAACTCCCATTGCTCCATCTAACCAACTAGCACAAAGAACCAGACTTCCAAACTCCAAGTTATATCTGTTCATAAATATTTGTTTCACACTTTGTATTGGCAGAATGCTTATTTTTTAGTTATTCTTTATGCTGGCTATGTAGACCCGCCGTCTTGCCCAATGGCCTGGAAGAGAGCGGGACGTAGTACGAACATGGGAAAAAATAAAAAGTTGGCAGTCACTTTCGGACGTGCTAAAGAGGATGAAGGTCTAATCCTTCGCGCTCACGAGACATTCATTACATTACTTGACATTTTCGGTCTAATGCGTTGTTAATTCTTATCACTTGTTTTATCCCACCAATGGTCGTAGGTCCGAGTGCCTTAATAAACACAACCTTAGCTAACTGCGCCTTAATTCGCCTTACGCAACATCAAAAGTCGAGGGTTAGACTCCCACCGAAGGTCGAGGGTTCGGCCTCCATCTTAAGGCGAGAGCTTGAAGTGGCTCGTACCCCCAATGATCTGGTAAACGCAGCGTGCGGTACCGAAAGTCGTGTGAGATCGCCTCGTGCAGCCATGCGTTCCTGTCACTGCTCTCGCATTTGTCGTCGTCTTCTTCCACAGCTGGCTCAGATGGCGCTCGTCATGCCAAAAAGAAAGGTAATTAAGGTAGAGTTAATTCAGGCACTCGTACCCACGACGTTCGGTGGGAGTCGAACCCTGGAGCTTATGTGTTATTTTAGGGCTAAGTTAATTAAGGAACAGTTAACAAAGGTAGCGTCAATTAGGGCAATCGAGCCCAAAGCCTTTGGTCGGAGAAAAGAAGTAATTTGAAGTAACAACGCAGTCGAATGAGAACGTCAAGTACTTTATTGAATGTCTGTTGAGCGAGCAGGCTGTTGCTTTCACCCTCTTCGGCGTATGCTAAAGTGACTGTCAATTGTCAATTGTCAATTGAATTTCCCGGACGGTCAAATTTCCGACACATGAACTATTTAAGCTTTTCCCCTTAATATTCAGGAAACGAACCGATAGCTGTGGATCATACAAACTGGGAAGTTTTGTGGAATCGGTATATAAACAAAACACCACTAAAATATAAATGGAGAAAGTAAATGACCTTGACCATTGCCTCGTAGCACCGTAATCAAGCGACCGAATTCCTCATCGAGGAAGAATACATCGCTTACACAACTCCTCCCTGAAAGTAGGTTTCTCATTGTAACACTTCGCACAGGTGCCGACAGGGCGATTGTCTCTTTGAGCATTGCCTCAACGTCTCGAATAGCTCTGTCAGCTCGGCCTTCAGACAAGGAAAACACAAAGCAAAATAATGGGTCGCGTTTCCGTTTACTGCGCATTCTGCCTTCGCTATGCAGAAAAGTGTGTCGGAAGTCGCAAGGTCGTATCAGTTACGATTGGTGAGCTGATAGCCACATATGGGACCGGGTTTGCAACCGATATCTCCCATTCTCGCGTTCCTGTGAACCGCGACAAAACTTCCCCGCATAAAGATTAGCCGAGAGTATCGGTTAACCTGATCGCAGCAATCTGGGTCGCGCAAGGTTAAGGTGTAAACAAGAACTACTGAGGCAGTTAATCTCTGTCGTAGAGTCTCCATGTCTAGTCACAAGGGGACGGATGTTTCTAAAATAATGAATACCATTCGTTGATCTTGAATGCGCGAAACGATGAAAATCTGTAATGTGCAATCGTCGTATGTAAGGCTGTGTTTGAGAATTTCCATTTTTGTTTCTTTTTCATAATGCCAGAGACACGCTTTCACAATGCGAATCTAAGGACGCTAGACCGCTGTCCGAGAGAATTGCACGCCATGGACACTGTAAAATAGAACATGCCAAACTAAAAAAAGAAAGGAACAAGGATATCGATAAAAACAAATCATAACTTAAAAATCGCTGCGAGCCCAAAAAAGCAGAGCTCGTTTTATTTGTTTTCTTTTTAAACAGCCTTTACTTGGTCGAGTGCCAATAATAATTACCAGCGCTTCCATGTACATGCATTGCAATGGAGTGCAGCATTTCGAGAAGGGTCTCATACGCAGCGTCGTCTGCTTTCAAGGTCTCGACCGGGATTGCGCTGGTATGTTAATATTCGGCCGACACGTAAGCTGGCGAATGACAGTCGTTTTGCATATGCAGATATGGCAACCGTTAAAGCGATTCCCATGTCGTCTCCTTAAGTCGCGGACGCTCGGGTAAATGAAGCAAGGTTGTTTATTGCGAGGTCTGTATGGCGCGTGCGCGTGCTATTTCTTTTGTATTCTGCACTGACTGCTGTTACGTTTCTTCCGTGTTCGCTTCACCACCAAATGTTGCTCTACATATTTCTCTTTATCACTTATGTGGACGCGAAAGAAATTCCCGCGAATGACTGTAACAGCTGTTAAATCAGTTTTATTCGACTTCTTGGGAGACCGAAGAGCTCCTGAAAATTTTGGTAGTTTCATATTTACCTCGAGGACGTGTGCGTTTGCACCATATTTTACCGCGCAGCCTACATGGCAACCGCTTACGCTCATTCCGTCTGAGGAATGCCCCTAAGCTTTCAACCGTGTTATTATAAGACATCAAGATAAAAAGCATCAGCGTAGTGGCTTCCTCGTGAGTGCAGGTACCGTTATAACATTGAAATTTACAACAGTATTGTGTAATATTTCCGGCGTAGTACTGCGAAGGTACCATAAAGAAAAGGAAGCGTAAACTTTAGACAAAAACTATGGCTTAATTGTCAAAATTGCCGTCGTGAGATTTGTAGACGCCTCTAGCTGCAGAAGAACAATTCGACGAGCTTCGCGCTCCCCGCTCGTGTTTTGCCTTTTTGGGCGCAAATCGATTCATTCTCTCTTGCCACGTCATGCAGTATTACCACCGGAACCTCTAACCAGCGTTCCTTGAAACTTATGCGCCTCCGTAGCGTGTATACGCTACTCGATATGCGAATCCCGCGATGCCTCTTACCTTATTTTTCTTGTTAACTCGCGTTGCACCATTTTATACGCAATGCAGGATGAAGGAATTTCCAACAGCGATCATCAATAAGCCGTTCTTAACCCAGCAGACTCCATCACCTTTCATTTCATTCCTTAATATTTCCTTAGAACAGGACGTAGGGGCATTGCGTAAGGCGTGGGTTGCAGAATTCTTAAAACGAGTCATGTGGTTTTAACGTGAATTATGACCCGCCGTGGTTGCTCAGTGGCTATGGTGTTGGGCTGCTGAGCACGAGGCCGCGGGATCGAATCCCGGCCAGGCCGACCGCATTTCGATGGGGGCGAAATGTGAAAACACCCGTGTACTTAGATTTAGGTGCATGTTAAAGAACCCCAGGTGGTCGAAATTTCCGGAGTCCCCCACTACGTCGTGCCTCATAATCATAAAGTGGTTTTGGCACGTAAAACCCCATAATCTATTCTAATCTAACGTGAATTATGATGTGTTACAACTGCTGCGAAGCTCGAAGGGCAGGGCAAATCAATGGTGTTGTGGGAAAGATCCTTCCCGTCTAGATCCTACCTGAAAAAAAAATTTAAAAACATAAAAAATAAGAAAAGCAGCGAATGTTATAGGTTAGGACTGGTGGATGCGAAACCTGTAATGCATTTTACCTGCCGGAAATTTCCTAATCTTATCACCCTTCATAATGTTCTGCCGTCTTAGTTCCCTATTTTGTTGGTCTATTAGGTTACCGTATCTCCTCTGTGTATCTCCTTCATGGATTACATCACTTGGATTCTTGCTTTTCCAGCTCAACTAAAATGTCAGCTGTATCAGTTCTGCGGCTATACCGCAGTCTATCCGCATCTGGTTGTACCGCCTATGTTTCTTCGTCATATCACTAGTTGCACGCTCCTCAGCTTGCTGTCATACTTATTTGTCATCCTCAAACTTTGTGCGCGATAAGTTATTACTGGCAAAATGCATTGACTGTGTGCTTTTCCATTCTATCGTAAGCCTAAGCAGCCGGTCGTTACAATAATATTCCCGTCCAATGCTCTCCAACCAACTTTTACCCGTCTGAAAGTTTCCTTGTTACTGTGAACCGTTACTGCTACTTGCGAAGAACTACACTAGTTTCCTATTCCTTATTAATTTTTTAATTTAATTGTGGGGTTTTACGTGCGAAAACCACTTTCTGATTATGAGGCACGCCGTAGTGGAGGGCTCCGGAAATTTCGACCACCTGGGGTTCTTTAACGTGCACCTAAATCTAAGCACACGAGTGTTTTCGCACTTCGCCCCCATCGAAATGCGGCCGCCGTGGCCGGGATTCGACCCCGCGACCTTGTGCTCAGCAGCCCAACACCATAGCCACTGAGCAACCACGGCGGCCTTATGCTGTACGTTCATACCTTGCCGTGAAGCTCGTCCCGAAGTCAAGACGCCAGCTTTTGCCTACGGGGCACGTTTCTGGCACCCTCAACCGCAGTGCACTTTGCATATCACGCGTCATCGCGCGGGAATATTCCGCGACGAGGCTCAGTCAACATGTGGTAAGCCATGTAGGTTGGAGGGTGCAAATTGACGCCGTAATTTCTAGCTTCTTATCTCCGTGCTCCTTCTCCGATAATCTTGCGCCTAAGTTTCTTCGCACTTTTCGAGATAAACGGCGGTGGCGTGGTTGCCAGGCATGAGCCCGCGCTCGTCGGCCCTCGCCCTGCCCGGAGGGCAGTGTACAAGTTACGCGCCTTCTCGCTTTGTGCTAATGGTTAGCGAGAAACAGAAAGTAAAAACCCATGCACATACCCGTAATGACTGTTGTCAGCGTATGACGTCAGCGGTGACTTGTCAGGCGCTTTGGACGTTTGAGTTTCCGGGTACCTCAGCCTCGGCGAGCTAACGAAAACGCATTCCGGTGTTACATTAGCATGCCTGTGACGACGAAAAAATTCAATGCGGGAAAACGTGCGCGTGTAAAACGGGATGCCAGCTCGAGAAAAACACTTTCCGCTTTGTCAGACACGTGGCTTCCGACGCCTTTTTCTTTATTTTTTTTTTGACGCTACAGAACGCACCAACAACATTGTACAGCGATAACGCAGTTGGCGACGGATTTTTCCTCCCGTGCGGTGGTTCAGCACATTGTTGCTTCACAGCGACACAGACAGTGTGCTTGGCCAGGCTTCGTGGCGACACACACTGCTCGTGCCCACGTGACATTTAGACGAGCCGCGTCGCATATTATCAGCCAGAAAGTACCCAGGTTGGTTTTCCACATGCAGCTAGACACACGTTTCTCTTACGGCACGCAGCCGAAGGCCACTCTCAATACATTGCATGGTTAGCACCAACCATTTGAAAGCGCACTGGGCGAAGCGACAGCAGCGACAGAGGAAGCGAGCGGACGCCAACGAAGCGAATCATGTTGCCAAACGACGGTTGCAAAAAATTTTATAAAAGCCATTAGAATGTCGCAATCGGGTCTGGGGTACCACCTTGCAAGCTGCGGCCGGGCAAACCAACAGATCACGCAAGAAATATCGCCTCAGACTGCGATACGTCACTTTTTTTTTGTACTACTGTCCCGAGCCAGACGGAATTCTTCCTACAGTGTTACGAAGCTTCAAGTACTCGAAACAACGGCAATGCATATCTTCCTTTTTTCACGGCGTGAAATGGTGACTCGATACAATTGCAGAGACAGTGCGCTTGGAAGGCGCAGACAAAGTGGACGGCAGAGCGCGGAAAGTGAAGTGGCACCAAGCTACGCGTGCCTTTTTCGGCATTCCAACTTCCTCCTTGCGTTCGTGACAGGAAAGAAAGGAGCGCTTAAGAAAGCATACCAGACTATTTGGCACGCCTCGACTTGCGTCATCTATATATTTTTTTTTCGTGCGATCGCCCGATGTCCTTCGGTGCGCATTCCACTATTGCTGTTGACACATTGACAACGGATCGCGGTGTACGTGAGGCAACACTGTTTTCGCGTGGCTTATCTATGCATATACGTAGTCGGCAGTAATGCGCCTCCTGCTTTTTTCCGACAGAATTGCTGAAACGGTCCACGCACGCCGAATATTGAGTTGCTTGTTTGGACGTTCTTCCAACAACACCGGCATTCCGTCCTAGCGAGGCAAGGCACCTCACTAGTCACGCAGGCATCACCTTGCCGTGGAATTACAATTCCGACAAGCCGTGGAATTCGGATTAGCATCCGGTCGTATAGGAATACAGTTTGCATCGAAATCATGCTTATCGGCGCTTGGGACTTGTGCAAGAGCGTTGCCCTTGTTGCTTTGCGTATTGTAACGTCCTTCTCGTGTTTGCAATACTTGAAATGAATATCGTGTGCTTTTTGTGTGAGTGGGAAATTGCCTTGCACAACATAAAGAAATAGGCCGCAGACTTTGACCCATCGCTACTAGTTTCTTGATATCTTGGTTTACATTTGTGGTTTAATGGGATGCCAAACAGTCAGAATACAGGACTGTTGCGTTTCGCCTGCGACACGTGGTTTTGCCGGCGCGACTGCGGCGGGGCGGCAGACATTTTGGCCCGATCGTCGTCGCCGCAACACTCATCGCCAGGTGTTTCCAGGCGCGACTGCGGCGATGCGACCGCCTAGGGATCATCCTCGCATTCCAGTCATTGTGCCCGAAACAGGCGAGGCCAAAGCAGGGATCTCATTCCAGTCATTGTGCCCGAAACAGGCGATGCCAAAGCAGGGATCTCATTCCAGTCATTGTGCCCGAAACAGGCGATGCCAAAGCAGGGACCATCCTCTCATTACAGTCATTGTGTCCGACCGGCAGCGCCACGACAGGGTGCTACGAGATCGTGCTCGACATGGTGCTACGGCATCGCTACGACAGTGGGCGTCACCATTAGCCCATTGTACATTCACGTGCTCGTCTTTTGAGGGGTTCCTTCTTGCCCTCAACTGCGAGAGTATAAAAACAGCTGCCCCCGGACGCCAAAAGGAGGGCTCCGATTTCTTCTGCTGAGTAAAGTGCTCTCCCGTCTCTCTACTTCGGTCAAACCTGACCGCCAACTCTTTGCGATGTTAAAATAAACAAGTTGTTTTGTTGTTACCAGTCGACTCATGCTTTGCCGGGACCTTCGGATGCTTCCAGTTGTACCCCAGGCCGCCAGGCCAACGCTACCCTTGGGGCTTGCGACCCAGGTACAACCACGGGCGTCAGCGCCGAGTTCCCAACAGATCGTACCAGCAGTCCGATCCCAAACATCTGGTTGGCAGCGGTGAGATCGCCTCCGACGTCAAACAACTGTCTGCCAGCGGTGAGATCGCGACAACGGAGGCCAGCAGCGAAGAGATGCAGTTGACTGTATGCTGAGCAGCTCAACGACGATCCGGGAGCAGTGCAACGAGCCCTGTGTGATGACTGGTTGCCTGCAGCGGAACGACTGCGCTGGACTCTTGGCTGCGAGGTTTGGTGAGTGCGGGACTTTCTTCTTCTGAGCTTTGCCAGGCTTTTTGTTAGTGTCAGAAACAGAGCTGGTAATTGTGGTTGTCGTTGCTGCCGGGTTAGTTTGCGGCAAGACAATAGTAAGCAGTAGAGAAAGCAGCATTCAGAGCAGCCATGGATTTGAAGTCGTTGCGCAAACCGAAATTGTTGGAGCTTGCAAGAGAGTTGGGTCTGGATGTCTCAGACAAACTAAGAAAACCTGAACTGCTAAAGGCTATTCTTGAGTTAGAGGCTGAGGATGACGAGCTGTCGGAGTGCCTTGAGACTATTGAGGAGAGGTCAAAAAGACAGGAGCGCGAACTTAAAGAGCAAAAAGAGAAATATGAGCGCGAACTTAAAGAGCAAAAAGAGAAACAGGAGCGCGAACTTAAAGAGCAGAAAGAAAAAGAAGAGCGTGACCGTCAACACGCTTTGGAAATGAAGCGTCTTGAGGTAGAGATGGAACGCGCTCGTAATGGAAGTCAGGCACACGGTGCAGGAGAACGAGTATTGTTCAAAATGACTGACCTGATGCGGCCGTTTAAGCTTGGAGAGGACATTGGTTTGTTCCTGGTTAACTTTGAGCGAACGTGCGAGAAGCAGGGGTTCTCTCGGGAAACGTGGCCACAGCGCTTGCTCACTTTGTTACCCGGCGAGGCGGCCGACGTAGTCGCTCGCTTGGATAGAGAGGAGGCAGAGGATTTCGACAAAGTAAAATCGAGTCTGCTAAAAAAGTACCGGCTGTCTGCGGAGGCGTTCCGTCGGAAGTTTCGGGAAAATGAGAAAGGCAAAAGTGAGTCATATACAGAGTTTGCGTATAGGCTTATGTCGAACATGCAGGAGTGGCTCAAAGAAGAGAAAGCGTTTGGTGACCACGATAAAGTTCTGCAGTGTTTCGGGCTAGAACAGTTTTATAGTCGGTTACCGGAGAACGTGCGATACTGGGTCTTGGATAGGCCAGACGTTTGTACGGTGGCTAAAGCCGCTGAGCTAGCCGAGGAGTTTGTGACGCGTCGGGCTCGCGGAGCTAAGGACGGTCAAAAGGGTGAATTTGGCTCGAAGTTTGAGAGGCCGAAGTTCACACCCATGAGAGCAAAGGGGAACACGCGTAGTGCGGATGCGAGTGGAAGCAGTGCGACCGAACCTAAGGAGACGGCGGCAGCCGAAGCCGAACGCAGAAAGCGGTTCGAGATGAGGCAAGCGCGCGTTTGTTATACGTGCCAGAAGCCGGGTCACTTTTCGGCGCAGTGTCCGGAAACAACACCAAAAGTTGTGTTTTTTTCAATAGGCAGCACTGACGAGAACATGAAGCTTCTCGAGCCTTACATGCGAGACCTCCTCGTGAACGGGAAAGAGTGCCGAGTGCTTCGCGATTCCGCAGCTACGATGGATGTAGTTCACCCATCTTACGTAGAACCCCATATGTTCACGGGCGAGTGCGCGTGGATCAAGCAAGCCGTGGAAGCTCATAGCGTGTGTCTGCCAGTAGCAAAGGTGCTTATTGAAGGACCTTTCGGAGCGCTTGAGACAGAGGCGGCAGTGTCATCTATGCTGCCACCCCAGTACCCGTACCTATTTTCAAACAGGTCCGATCACCTCCTGCGCGAGAAGGGGCTTTTGTTTGGTGAAGCTAGTGTTCAGGCCTTAACCAGGTCGAAGGTTCGGGAGCTCGCTGCAAAGGCGGTAGTTGCGGGGCCGACGTTATCAAACAACGAAAAAGGGTCAGAGGCGCAGCAAGCTGATATTCAGAGCACGCCCGAACTGAATAAACTTGAGTCCGTAACGTTAAAGGCACCAGATACCGGAGAGGAAAATCCCGATGCGGGAAAGTTAGAAGAGCTATCTACTGATTTGCTCATCGCGCCTACGTCAGACGGACTTGATAGGTTGCTAAAAGTCAGCCGGACGGCTTTGATAGCCGAGCAAAAAAAGGATGGCAGCCTGGAAAACGTGCGCTGCAATGTCAAAGAAGGTATCGCCAGGAAAACTGCGCGTTTTGTGGAAAGAGGTGGAGTCCTGTACCGGAAGTATCTAGACCGCCGAGGAGTGGAGTTCGATCAGCTGATCGTGCCTCAATGCTATCGTCAGGATCTGTTGCGCTTGTCACACGGGGGTTCGTGGTCCGGACACCTAGGAGTTAAGAAAACTAAGGACCGTCTCTTGCAAGAGTACTATTGGCCAGGGTGTTTTCGGGACGCAGACCATTTCGTGAGGACATGTGACACTTGTCAGCGGGTGGGCAAACCAGGGGACAAATCAAGGGCGCCGTTGAAATTGGTACCTATCATAACGGAGCCTTTTAGACGGCTCGTTATTGATACAGTGGGACCTCTGCCGGTAACAGCCACGGGGTACAGACACATTTTGACTGTGATCTGCCCGGCGACAAAGTTCCCTGAAGCAGTGCCGCTTAAAGAACTCAGCTCAGTTGAGATAGTTAATGCACTACTGTCCATATTTGCGCGAGTTGGTTTTCCTGCGGAAATCCAATCAGATCAGGGCACAGTGTTTACTAGCGCTTTGACGACAACTTTTCTCGAAAGGTGTGGGGTAAAGCTGTTACACAGCTCAGTGTACCACCCACAGTCGAATTCCGTTGAGAAGCTCCACTCCGTCATGAAGCGCGTGTTGAGAGCGTTGTGTTTTGAACATCGAACTGACTGGGAGCTGTGTCTGCCTGGGGTGATGTTTGCTTTAAGGACCGCGCCGCATGCAGCTACGGGGTTTTCGCCAGCTGAACTGGTGTACGGTCGCTCGCTTCGATCTCCGCTTCGCATGCTTCGAGAATCATGGGAAGGTAGGGGCGACGACCCAGTCGTGGTGGAGTACGTGCTTAAGCTCCTCGAACGCTTAAGAAGGGCACAGGAGTTGTCAGGTGAAGCAATGACAAAGGCCCAGCAGAGGGCCAAGGTTTATTATGATCGGACAGCCAGGGCCCGTCGTTTTGAGGTTGGCGATGAGGTCATGATATTGCGCACATCGCTAAACAACAAACTAGACGTGCAGTGGGAGGGCCCAGCACGAATTGTTCAGAAACTGTCGGACGTTAACTACGTGGTAAGTCTGCCAGGAAAGCGGAAAGCACAGCAAGTTTACCACTGTAATCTGCTCAAACCTTATAGACAAAGGGAAGCAGTGGTGTGCATGATGGTAAACGTTCCTGAAGAGCTTCCGGTTGAGCTTCCGGGACTAGGCTCAGTGACGAACAGGGAAGACACCGGTCAAGTCATTAGTGACCTTATCAGTAAAGCACCGCTGTCGCCCGAGCAGAAAACCGAACTACACCGGCTATTACAAGAGTTTCAAGGTCTGTTCTCTGAGAGGCCTGGTAGGACTTCTGTACTTACTCATGATATAGAACTTACCTCCACAGAGCCAGTACGATCCAAGGCGTATCGGGTGTCACCCCGCCAGAGCGATATTATGGAGGCTGAGGTAAAGAAAATGCTACAGCTCGGTGTTATTGAGGCAGGTGAGAGTGATTATACCTCCCCTTTGATTTTAGTTGAGGTACCGGGCAAGGAACCTCGTCCTTGCGTCGACTACCGCAGGCTTAATTCCATCACTAAGGATCAAATTTATCCGATCCCTAACATCGAGGAGCGCCTTGAGAAAGTTAGTAGCGCTCAGTTTATTTCCACCCTAGATCTTGTCAGGGGTTATTGGCAGGTTCCACTTACAGAAGAGGCTAGTAGGTATGCGGCGTTCATTTCACCAATGGGAACATTCCGTCCTAAAGTGTTGAGTTTTGGTTTGAAGAACGCGCCATACTGTTTTTCAAGTCTCATGGATAAAGTGTTGCGGGGACAGCAAGAATTCGCTTTACCGTATCTAGACGACGTAGCGATATTCTCCGCATCCTGGTCTGAGCATATGACACACTTGCGGGCAGTGCTAACCCACCTGCGCGAAGCAGGCTTGACAGTCAAGGCTCCTAAGTGCCAGTTAGCACAAGCCGAGGTTGTCTACCTCGGTCACGTGATTGGTCAGGGTCGTCGCCGCCCCTCTGAAATAAAAGTGGCCGCTGTGCGAGACTTTCCGCAACCGCGCACAAAGACCGATATTCGGTCGTTCTTAGGTGTCGCCGGCTACTATCAGAGGTACATCCCTAGGTACTCTGATATCGCGGCTCCCCTGACGGATGCTCTAAGAAAGACAGAGCCTCAAACAGTCGTCTGGGACGAGACAAAGGAAAGAGCTTTTAGCGCCCTAAAGAGTGCCCTAACAAGCCAGCCTGTGCTACGATCGCCAGACTATACAAAAGGGTTCATTGTTCAGTGCGATGCTAGTGAGCGAGGCATGGGCGTTGTACTGTGCCAACGGGAAAATGGAGAAGTAGAACACCCCGTCCTGTATGCTAGTCGTAAGCTGACCAGTCGTGAGCAGGCGTATAGCGCCACCGAGAAAGAGTGTGCGTGTCTCGTGTGGGCCGTTCAGAAATTGTCATGCTATCTAGCCGGCTCGAGGTTTATCCTTGAGACGGATCACTGCCCTCTCCAATGGCTGCAGACCATCTCTCCCAAAAATGGCCGCCTCCTGCGCTGGAGCCTCGCTTTACAACAATATTCCTTTGAGGTGCGTTACAAAAAGGGGAGTCTCAACGGTAACGCCGATGGCTTAAGTCGAAGCCCCTAACGTAGGAATCAGCCTCAAAATTGTTTGTTACTGATGTTTTTCTTCCTGAGGCAGGATTTTTTTTTAACATATTGCTTTTGTTTAGTGTTTCAAAGTGATGATATGCTTTCTAGTGCAATTTTTCAATTTGTGGACGCGTTCTGAGTGATGCTAGACTACTGTAAGGAACTAGGCAGTGGTATAAAAAGGGGAAAGAGCCTGGCAGGGCTTAGTGAGGGTTGTGCCGTGCTTGCTGACTGAGCGGTTGAGTTTCAGCGTAGTTCTAACGCTTGCCGGGAACGAGAACAAAAATGTGAACTCTCCCGAAGTCACTTTGCAGTGTCCCGTGCGAACCTGAACAAGAGAACGAGGCCTTCTCTGTGCGCTGCGCTCAAGAAACGTCGAGGGACGCCCGACTTCGGTTATGAGCATCATCGAGCGACATCCCTCCGGACAGCGGATGCAGTCCCCTGTCCATCGGGATCTCCTTCCCCCGGCGGGGCGGTCTGTTGCGTTTCGCCTGCGACACGTGGTTTTGCCGGCGCGACTGCGGCGGGGCGGCAGACATTTTGGCCCGATCGTCGTCGCCGCAACACTCATCGCCAGGTGTTTCCAGGCGCGACTGCGGCGATGCGACCGCCTAGGGATCATCCTCGCATTCCAGTCATTGTGCCCGAAACAGGCGATGCCAAAGCAGGGATCTCATTCCAGTCATTGTGCCCGAAACAGGCGATGCCAAAGCAGGGATCTCATTCCAGTCATTGTGCCCGAAACAGGCGATGCCAAAGCAGGGACCATCCTCTCATTACAGTCATTGTGTCCGACCGGCAGCGCCACGACAGGGTGCTACGAGATCGTGCTCGACATGGTGCTACGGCATCGCTACGACAGTGGGCGTCACCATTAGCCCATTGTACATTCACGTGCTCGTCTTTTGAGGGGTTCCTTCTTGCCCTCAACTGCGAGAGTATAAAAACAGCTGCCCCCGGACGCCAAAAGGAGGGCTCCGATTTCTTCTGCTGAGTAAAGTGCTCTCCCGTCTCTCTACTTCGGTCAAACCTGACCGCCAACTCTTTGCGATGTTAAAATAAACAAGTTGTTTTGTTGTTACCAGTCGACTCATGCTTTGCCGGGACCTTCGGATGCTTCCAGTTGTACCCCAGGCCGCCAGGCCAACGCTACCCTTGGGGCTTGCGACCCAGGTACAACCACGGGCGTCAGCGCCGAGTTCCCAACAGATCGTACCAGCAGTCTGATCCAAACAGGACCCAGTACAACATGAAGGCAGCTTTTCATCAGAATAGGAAGCAGGCCCCACTGCGTACGAAATGTATCCTATTATGTTCAATTACACCACAGGAATCACTTGACCACTTCTTGAGTCTAGGCAGTCGGCATAGGTTACCTCTCTACGCAAGTTCTTTTTTTTTCTTCTTCTCTTACCTTCTCACTACTCGCTCTGTCTTCACATCATCGAACTTTTTTTATTTTGGCGTGCTCGACACAACGTTGCCACCGGCATACAGTTCTATGTTAAAGTGAGTGAGAAAGGTGGCATAAAATTTTTCAACCACCCTGATAAGTATAGTTAGGACAGTTCCTTCACTATATGACATGCCTTCGTTGATAGAGCAAGTTGAGGCGGCGTTTATTTTTATTTGAACTTCAATTGTGTTATGTATTTTGTCGTAACATTTCATGACAGAAGCGTGGTTCCTAAGGTCAAACCTAATTTTACTGTGTCATTGCCATGCATGGTCCTGTTGGTTAGGATTGATTTTCTAAGATTATTAATCACCAATTTTACGAATGGCCATGTTTACTGAATTATTAAATTGAAACGATTAAGTATGCTTGTGTTATTAAATCTGAGTGGCGTTGGCATAGCTACGCTCCACAGGTGCGGGTAATCTCTGAAACGAGCGTTTTCTTTGAGCGATCCTAAAGTAGTATTTAGTAGGAGAATGACCTCACTCATTGTTAAAGGAAAAAAGGAACGCGCTGACAAATGAAGTTAACAAAGGCTAATACAAATATCCACTTTTCAGAATGAAGAGCAAGAAGCACAAACTGCAGATAAATTGATGTGCTGAGCAACGCTCACGTACAGCCTCCACCGCTGTTCTGGCCATGCACTCGACAGTCGCAGCCCCTTGTTTTCTAGCATTTCGAATACGAAACTATACGAATGGGGGAATACTATGGTTAAAATAACAATTAACATGATATTAACATGCAGCCAACTATTATTCTGCTCTCTGCAGCATTGAGCCAGCAATATTGCATCAAAGGTTCCTTCCGTCTTTTATTTCCTTTTGTCTTTTATGTGTGTCATCACTCAGTTTCTTGGTTATATTTTGCTTATTTGATATTTTGTTTCTCTGCTCTCTATTCGGCTTTATTTTTTTATATAACTCCTAATCCAAGTATCCCCGTGCAGTCTCTGACTTTGGGACCCTTGTCTGTCTGCCATTTTTGTCACAAATGGTTATGAACGAATAATAAACTGAAACTGAAACTGAAGGTTGCTGTATCGCTGTCTCCTGCGACTTTCGAGCTCCCCCCTTTTCTATTACGCCCCACGTCAGATGTCACAGACCAGCCAGATAACCCATAGACGCCAATCATTAGGTGATTTGTTATTATCGCTAAGCATTGTCATGCAAAGGCTTACCCATTGTGCACGCCCCTCCAGTCTTTTGCAAGTGGTGAAGCGGTCTTTGTTAACGCATCGCTCCCTTCCGATCACCGCTCCTTTGTCACTCTCGGGCGCTCTTTCCAGACGCCGACCTTAAAGGGTTACCGTCAGTGCATAGCGGAAAGGAGAAACAAACAATTCCGGCAGAACCCGTCTCATGATTACTGTCGACGTCTATGCATGTAGCATTCAAGTAATGTACCGACACACCCTATTCCCACTGCTGAAAGCATAATGTATGAGCCTGCCTCCTCTCTCGCGCTTCCCTCTGGATACGCTGCGCCATCTAGCAGCGCCTGCTTTCGTGTGGCATCCGAGATGCGTGGAGCGTTGGCACGTGCTGGCGCATAGAATTAATCCCTCGCTGCCCTCGGGTATTCGCGGTACAGTGCTGTTGGTTCGAGCAGTTGTCCTTGAGGAACCCGTGGGACGTGGGTTTAATTCGGCCCAACACCAGATAAATTTTGAAGGATTTTTTTTTATTGAAGGGCGGCGTAATGGCGCTAGATATATAGCCCAATGGGGCTCAAGTAGGCTAAATATGTTATTCGCATTAAACGTAAGAAAAAATCTACAGACAAATGATTGTTATGGGGAATGATTTACCCAAAGTGAGAGGCGATGTCATGTTCTAAAGGAAACAGGAAATTAAAGAGTCAGCTCTTTATTTCACCGTTTATTGCGTAGCTCAGCAGACATTGAATTCGAGATATGTGGCTAATACCCATGGCAGTAATATGTAGTATGTTGAACAAACCATCAGTACTGATTAGTCTGATTATAGCCACCAAGTGACTGTTTAAGTACACCTCGAATTGCGTTCATACAGTTGGGTAGAATGGCACACAGAGATGCGCTGTGCGCGGGTTTCGGACCAGCCCTAAGAATGCGGTGCAAGTTACACAAGACCTGCAATTTCTGTGAAACATTGCCCCAGAACAGCTGGAACAATTTGACCAACGCCAGTTTTTCGCTCTCGCCGACAATGCCAACAAATGAGCAGCAACTATCAGCATCAAATAGCGTACAACACCGCTGAGCATCAAGCAATGACACGCTGCGTGCCACCTTTGGTGCACGTATTTATTAGCCAGAGCCCAAATTATGCAGCTGGCTATTGAAAACCAGTGCTACCATGTATGTGCAAATACTGTAATTCTGGTTTATGGAAATTCACGCACAAAACTGTCTATGCCTCCATGTTTCATCGAACACACGACGTTTTTGTGTTTAACTGGGGCGTGCTTAGTAAATTTTCCAGTTACTTTGTAGCTGCAGTGAGAAATATTGTTGTGCCTACTTCAGACCAAAACTTCCCGATAAACAAGAGGCAAAGACATGTATTTGGTCCCATTTTTTCTGCGCTGCTTTCTCCCTCAACATGGATCTGTACAAACAAGCGCAGTACTTAGTCTTGCTGCCGTTTGACCTCGCGCTGAATCAAATAAATTAAGCAAATTAGCACTGATAGACCCGAGAGGCTGGTTCATAGCTTGCAATTACCTTGATAATAATTCAACACTGCCAGTCAACGGTTAGGCAAGATCTGCGCGCGCACTTGTTTACCTTAAGCCCTCTGCGATTGTAAAAGTCCCGCCTTCCTGTCTTACGCTTTTGTCCGCACCATCCGCTCCGACGTGGGACACCTTTCCCCTGATTGCGTCTCGCCGTGTCGAGGGCCTGTTTCTTCCCTCGCAAGAGAGCGTTTGCCCCCGCGATGGAAGTTACACGCAGCACGTAATGCCGCCTGTTTAGTCAGTCAGACGGCGTTTGGCTAAACGTCCGAAGCGCTGCAAATCACAGCTGCACGTTCACCTGCGCAAGGAACGCGCGCTTACTTGCACCTCTTTCCGTGTCCCGTGCACGACTCCACCTGGCACGGGCTGCTGCGGACGGAGCCTTTCATCAGATATCCTCTTGCCTCCCCGCTCGGCGCCTCGGCGAGGTTAATCCGTTTCAAAGCGCGCCGGTTTAAAAAGTTGTGCACCGACTTGCGCTGCTGGGCGCAGCAGGCGTCGTCGAAGTCAATCACGCTTGCTGTCTTCAGCCTGGTCGCTTTCCCCCGGTGGCATTCGCCGAGTGTGCGTCGGGCGAACCAATAACAGGCGTCGCCGGACGCGCTCATTCAACCGTGTTGTGCGCGCGGCAACTTTAGAGATTTACCGAGCTCAATACTGCGTGAAGATTTTGGTGGCATGAGTCAGCCCGTACGGGACGTCCCATTAGTTGGAGGTATGTTACGTGGATCTTTTATTTTGTGGATGATCTTAAGCACTTGCGGATCAGCGGATTTGCGAGGCATAGAGCCAGCGCTGCTGTTGTTCTTTCATTAATTTTCTCCACGGTACTCTTCTCTGCCCCCTGCGTAGTGGTAGTGGCATTTCGCGGCTGCTCACGTGGTCGCGGGTTCACACCGATGGAGGCGAAACGCAAAAACTTGCCGACTCAGATTTCTGTGTCCGTTCATTAATTTCAGCCGCCCAAAATCAATCCGCAGCACTCCACCCATGGCGACCCCCATGAACAGGCTCGGGACGTTGAGCCAAATATATAATTAACTAAATATATGAAGATTAGTTGTTAACACTGTAGTCCTGACTAAAATACTCCTGAAACGTGGCATAGATATGCGTGATGGACATATACGTGGAGAGATTTCAGACGACCGCCTTTTTTATAGCTGACAGCCGACAATCTTTGCTACATTAAGGCGGTCGTTAGTTATCGGCAGCGGCCTTCTCATTTTGTAAATCTGTGCTCATACGCAGTAAAACAACATAAATTCTGCTACTGGCTACGTACGCCAACAACATGTGACAAATATTCGAAAGCAACGTGTTAGAACGAATTTTCTTTAACTACAGTGCCGGGCGGCTACAGCTTAGGTTAACTACGGAGACAGGTATAGAGTTATCTTTGATGATTTTGGTATCTTCAGCAGTACATAATGTTTTACGTTGCTTCGACAATTCGGTTGCCAGTTCGTTTGTACCGGGAGTACCGAGTACCAATGTAGTGCATGGCGCAGTGTCACAGCCTGAAAACTACTGATGCGTCCGCCAGATAAAACGCCATGGCACGTGACCCGGTGAGGATTTTCACTGAATTTCTCAGAAATGTAAGTGGTAAATTAGAAGAGCTTGTAGCGCCTAAAGTAAATTTATATGAAAGGTTCCAACAAGCCGTAATTGAGATGGTACTGAAGAGGCATCAGTCATTAGTCCGTTTTTAACTTGGCACTTGACATATGGTCATCGTGTTATAAACGGTCATAATTTTGTTTATCACTAACCTGACAGCATGAACCTGTCACTAAACTTAATATAAGTAATCTGAATTGTGCACTGAGATCGGTCGTACGCACAATTCAGTTTCATCCGCCTTGTTACCGACAGCCTTGCTCGCCTTTCTCTGAAATCAAGTTAAACGAATGAATAATAACTTTCAAATAATTTCGGCCACAGCCTAATATATAGCGGTAGTAAAAGAAGGAATAATGATGCAGATAAGAAACCTCAAAGTAACAAAAAAATTGGGTACGAGGACAGCTATTAGGAGCAAACGAGGTCCCGATGTAGTCATCTTCTGCGCTATCAACTCGATCACGCAACCCTCTGCACTGACCTCAGCTATTTGGACGCACGCAACTAATAATTGACAGCTTGCGGTACCGTATTCACTGCCTTCAACGGTGCCGAAGTGGCACTGCGCCGACAAAGTAGTGCTATCTACTGTTCGGAAGCCGGCGCTCGGACTTCGACGTGGCCCTCAACAAGGACAATTGCGCCACGAGTAGTCCAAGTCCAATCTTTTCGCGATGCCGGGCTGGCTCTGTGCAATCTGCGAGCATTCGCAGTGCGCGCACGAACGCTAGGACCGCGTCACAGGCGGTAGTTCGTACAGCAGCCCGTGAGAGGCCAGCTGCTGATACCACAGAGAATACAGCACCACGGAAATTACTGTGGGGCGTTGTATGGTCACCGATGCTTCTAGGAGATGCAACACGCAAGACGGCGACGCCGTACAAGCTTGACGGGAAGACCAGTGCACAAGTGTGTGCATATTCGCTGCTGGCGGCAACGCATATCGTCCACAAATTGTGCGCCGTAAACTGTAAACGTAATGAAACCGGAATGGCTGGAGAATGTTCTGGTATTTTCAGGCATAGTGCCTTCACAGTGTACGTATTGATGAGTCCTGGTGGGATTTCTCACATGGCCCGGTCACTTTCAGTGACCGGGCCGTGTAAGAAATTTGCTGCTGCGGAGCAAATTTACGATTTCAATGGCCGATGGTGCTTCTCTACAAAGTTATATATTGTCACTTTGTGGGTCAGTTTAGGTGGTGGGGAGGTGAAGAAGACTGGGAGATGCGTAAAGAAAAGGAACGAAGGAGGTTGCATTTCGGTTAGCCTCATCTAATGTAAATTCTCCTAAGGAAATCAAGTCTTTTTACATGTACTCTACACTGAGTCGGTGAAACATATATTAAACCATATCAAGAGTAATATAATATAGCAGGGTGGAGAAGCTAGAGTGAAGGAAGAGCCGACATTCCATGAATATGTTCCACGCAATTACCTAATTTAATCATTTTAACTAATTCATTTAGTTTATATCATTATTTATTTAATTAATTATTTTAATTAATTTAATTTAATTAGGCATCTAAGATCCAATGAGTAATTCCAAAAAAACAAGGATACAAGCTATACACTGTAAAATAATATACATCCTTAATGTGAAAAAGGGTCTGAGTGTGTCTATACTGACACCCTTAGGGTGCGATTTATGTAACTGACTCCCTAAAGGTGTGGTTTATGGACACATTTACACCTTTTTTTTCACTTTTAATGGTGTAAATTATTTAACACTCTACACTCGTTTCTGGAACAACGGGCTACCAGGCCTAGCGTGAAAATGCGGGCGTTCGCCCCATAACTGGTGCGATTTGCGCTGCATTCTGTGGCAAAGCGGAGGGACCGGGTGAAAGGGGGCGTGCTGCGGTCTCGAAACTACCGGTTGTCAACTTGCGACGTGTGTGGGACCCCCGTAACTTCAGTGAAATACCGGTCGGAACACTGAGGCGTGAAAGCGTTCGCAAGTGCTTTCATCCCTGTATCGTTGCAGCCTGTGTGGGGTGCTCTCCGCCCCTCGGCCATTTTTTTATTGTCTTTGTAGTCAACAGGCGTTTACGAAAAATAATAGGTGCCTGTATCAGAAAAGCTTAACCTTTCGTTTCTTTTATTTGCCAAAAATAATTCTAAAGGCAATAATTCATTTATATTAGCGTGCCAAAACCGCACAGGGCGCAATGAGCGATGGAGCAGCGGTAAGCTCAGAGGTAACCTTAACAATTAAATTAAATTCCGGGGTTTTACGTGCGGAAAAGTAAAATCCGATTCTGAGGAACTCCGTAGTGGGGAACTCCGGATCAGTTGTGGCCATCCGGGTGTCCCCAATATGCACGCAAATCTAAGCGCATCTGCGTGAGCTTTTTCACACTTGGCTACCATGGAAATGCCGACGCCGTGGCATGTATCGAACCCACGACCTCGAGCTCCGCAGCGCGACCCCATAGCCAGTAAATTATCGTGCCGGATGGAATTGTTAATTATGACCGCGCGGGGTTCTTCAACGCGACCAGGATTGCATGCCGAGCCCACTGCATATGCAAGCACTCGAAACCCTCGAACTCTAGAAGAGCGTAGCGAATGAGCCATAGCAGCACACATGTGACCACGTGATGCTGTCGCAATAATTTTCTGGTGTGATTGAAAGTTTGTGCGCTTCGGTTTGGTGTGTGTGTGTTTTTTTTGCATCTGAATTGAATTTTTCCGCGTTAGAGCTTTTTGTGCGCAGTTTGCTGCGAACTGAACTATCTTCGGCAAATGTAGACGACTCGCAAGTCATGCGCTGACGACTGGGCATGCATTGTTCATTATATGTGTGTATTTTAGCTGAATATTAGGTTCTTTGTGTGTAGTGTTGCGGTAGTTAATTTTAATCTGGATGATTTAGAAAGAAATTAATTATTTGTATTTTCTTCTTCCTATATTGTTCTGGTTTAGCATGCCACTTCGTATAGTAACGGGACAAGAAAAGAGGAGACAGTTAGTAAACCGAGGGGCCG
This sequence comes from Dermacentor variabilis, assembly GCF_050947875.1. Classification (NCBI taxonomy): domain Eukaryota; kingdom Metazoa; phylum Arthropoda; class Arachnida; order Ixodida; family Ixodidae; genus Dermacentor; species Dermacentor variabilis. Next base: position 91,636,064 of record NC_134578.1, read on the forward strand.
GATTTTTGTTAATCATATATGATTGTCATATATATATATATATATATATATATATATATATTCAGCCAGCACGTATGGAACATTATTCATATATGATTAACAAAAGTTCGGTCCCTTGGTTACCCGCTTTATTCTCGTTCATAACATGACGAGTGTCTCGAATCCGGCAGCATTGATGCCTTCAGGAAGCACGTGTGGGTTTCTTGGCCAGTCGCCTTCACCCAAAAACATCACGTACTCGTGTTGCCTGCGGCAGAAAGGATGTTCGTCTTCCGCTGTCAAATTGTCTTTTCATCTACTTTCATTGCCATTATTTAACGCTTCTGTAATTCAATTATTCAGCACAAGTGATTTCCCCTGTGTTGTCCATGGCTTCTGATGATACGATATATATATATATATATATATATATATATATATATATATATATATATATATATATATATATATATATATATATAAAGAGAGTCAGAGACGTTGTTGTGTTTTTGTCTATTATTGTAATGCTGCGTTGAAAGTGTGGGATCGATGGGGCGCAACGACGCGCCCAATACAAGGTCTAGGGACCAGAAATCACCGCCGCTCAATCACGCGTCGCGCTGCCAACGGGCCGGAAGATACGGTATACACAGGCACCGTCGCGTTCACCGCCGCCGCAGCCGCGCGTAATCGCCGCCGAGGCGGACAGCTCGAGGAGCCCCGGACGCAGACCGCGTAGCGTGCTAATGCACCTCCCCACCGTAATTACCGGGGCCGGTGAACCCCGTCGCAACCTGCAGAATGGGACGGCGCGTTTCACGAGACGCGGTCACGGCCGTCACGGCTCTCCGCCGGCCGCGGCACGGCGAAAAAATCATCGACGCTGACGCAAAAGTCGCCGCGCTTCCCGCGAGCCGCCGAAACTCCGAGGGCGACGACGAGCGTCGCCTGTTTTGCCGCGCTTGCGACAGGCGCGCGGCGGCGCGGCGGCGCCTCGCGGCGCGTGAAGTGGCGCTCGTTGGCGCCAGGCGGCGGTAAAGGTCGCGGTGCCGCAACGTTGGCGTCGAAGACCACCACACTGTGGCGAGGTGTCGCTTTAGCGCGCGCTGACTGGGAACCGCAGAATTGATCACTTAAGCCTTGCTACTTGCGTTGCTTCTTTTTTGTTGTTTGTATTTGATAAAGCGTGGACACCTACTAGTGAGAGGGAAGTGGGTGTTAAGCGTGATCAGGTGTCCCGTATCATATTTCCGCTGATCGCCCAAGCGAAACCGCCATCGTTTCACAGCCTGCGTGTTTTCTTTTTACAGCGACGTTGTTAGCCTCTAGTTGGTCGGTGTCTTTCGTGGGCTCGTGCTCACCCAAAAACAGTATCGCTGCCTAGAAGCCGCGGCCACTTACGGTGACCTGAAACGGCAGCGGAAAAAGGGCTTTGCCCTTGAGTTTCGGCTCAACAGAATTACCTTTTCTTGTATATTCGAACTACAATCTGAACCTATGACGTCTGCAGTTTGTGTGTCAGTCGTATAGTATGCAAATTTTCTGACGCAGTGTACTTTGAAAAATTCAATTATTTCAGTAAGGCACTTGCGCTTGGCGGAGGGCCTACTAGAATGAGGATGTAGGCTGCACTTCCGCGCACGTGCGCGCACGCGCGACATAGCACGTCTCTTGTGTGGCGGCGCTTGTCTAACGCCGTCTAACGTCAGTTGAGGGACGCCACATATCTAACATCGTCAACAGCTTCGCCGTACGTCCAGTTTCGCAAGGTAGAATGCAGGCGGGTATTATTATTTTTTTCTTCCTTGTAGTGTCGCATAGCTAGGGCAACCATAGCAAAACTTGCCTCTTCGCTAAGAACTGAACCCTTGGAGGAAGATATGATGAAAGTTGTTGCGCATGACGGGCAAGCGTCTTAGGATGCATTGTGAGGGTCGCCAATACAACACTGTCATGCAATGCATTCTGCTACTACTCTTGGAGACAAGTTTGGTGACGTCCGTTGAACATGGCGACATTGCCCAGAGCACAATCGATACTAAATCAGTGGGTCACTGAAGTTAGCTGTTGTGGCTGGAAAGAGTGTCGAGTGTCTTATTCATGTGTATACAAACGTGACATCATCCCATTAGCCTTATCCTTTTTCTTCTTCAAGGAACCGGTGAGTAAAAGGGGAAAACCAACTTTCTGCAACAGAGCACAGGATTAAATAAAGCGGGCTCCAAGGCACGGTGCCAACCACAAGCACAGCGAGCCAAACAAGCAACGAGCCCCCTTGCCAATGTAGTCAATGTGACATGCGACAGGCAGAGCAAGGGCCTTCGCTTTGAGGACACGTAATCGCAGGCCTTTATTTATTTAGTTGAATAATTATTTCATTACCCATTTATTAGTCTATTTATTTATGTAGTTATCTATTTATTTACTTGCCAAATGTTTCAAGTAAACTCTGACATTTCCTATCAAATGGTAGGCAGACTGTAATTTGATCTATACGCTTCTCACATTAAGCGTTTTTTTTTCTTTCAACTATTGTTTGGTATTGGGGGCTTCTTAGTAGGCCAAGCTCCTCATACCGTAGCTGGTAATGCACAAAAATAAGATCAACGCCCTGCTGCGCTGAAAGTCAATAATATCTCAACGTATTAATGAACAGATCAGTTGGAGAGTTAACATTTAACAGTTAGGCTAAAGAAAAGAAACGAAATCGGGAAGTAGGAATTTTTCTGCGTCTCGAAAAAAATGTCAATGACTGCAAGAAGCGATCTCACCGCGATCTCAATAAAACTACCGAATGATGGTCAAGTGTGGATTCCTTCATAACGAAAAATAGCGGCACAAACGAAGCACCGAGTGAGACGCGCGACACAACCGACCGCAGAAAAACGTGTTTATCGACATAATAGACCCCAATTGACAGTTCTGCCTGTGTGTCGTTGCATTTCTCTGGGTGCTTTGTTTGTCGGGCTATTGAACCTTTCTTTGTCTAAACTTCCGGCTATGGCATGGCTGCTGCTGGCTGTTGTCTGCTTCTGGGTCGGTTGATGCACTGGAGGACACATTTGTGGACATACACACTCGTATATACAAAGCTTATATGTGTACCGAATGTTTGTGCTAGACAACGGGCTTACAGAAATGCTCTATACGGACGATTAAACTAATGAGAGTAAGAACGGCTCTGTTCTGCCTGACAAAAGAAAAGTAATTCATGCAATAAAAAGAAAAGCAAAGGAAGCTTTCGTGTCGACTAGGAGTTATCGCTAAGCGCACTGATCTGATAATAAAATGGCGAAACATTTTGCAATTGTGTACGTGCACGCCGCTGAGTGTGCACCCATTCTTTCACAGTCTTTCGTAATGATTGTATGCCACTGAGACGTAATAGGTACAGGATCGCTAAATGCATTCATATAAGTGCCGCATTTATCTGTGCAGAATCCAGCCATCGCCGTTCTTTTGTAGGCAGCCATCAGAGAGAGCTCCCGTCCTCGTGATGTGAATCTGAAAATGTGCATCTTCCTAATTCGGTGCTTTCGTTTCGACAGATCTTGTGAGCGCTGCAATGCTCAAGCATAAAAATTGCATGGGAATAACCTTGTGACTTTTGTGATGCACAAACACTAGCATTACGCTGGGTTTCATGTTGCATAGAATGAAAGTAAACATAACTGCACGCATCACCGTTAGTTGCGTATGATTCAATACACACCGCTCTTGACTAAACCTTCGCTTCACATGGATTCCAGTATGTGCATTGGGTCTGCATAATTTATTTTCTTCCGTTATGACCAATCTATAACTATTCCTCACTTGAGTCAGCCTCCTCCACCACATACCTGCAATTTCGCTGAACTCATCACTGCATATAATAATTTCCTTCCCTCTATAGCCCTTTCCTTCAATCAAGTTGCATTGCTCACAAGGACCACCGGTTATATATGTCACGCGTACTGCTCAAACAACTCAACTGTTTATTAGATTTGAAACACCCGCCGTGGCTGCTCAGTGGCTATGGTGTTGGGCTGCTGAGCACGAGGTCGCGGGATCGAATCCCGGCCACGGCGGCCGCATTTCGATGGGGGCTAAATGCGAAAAGACCCGTGTGCTTAGATTTAGGTGCACGTTAAAGAACCCCAGGTGGTAAAAATTTCCGGAGTCCTCCACTACGGCGTGCCTCATAATCAGAAAGTGGTTTTGGCACGTAAAACCCCAAATATTATTATTATTAGATTTCAAACGCAGAAAGTTGTGCCTCAGAAAAATCCAGATATCCAGAGTAATGCCTAAGGAAAGAAACGATAATCAAAATACGCGACTTCGTGGAAAGTCAAACAAAATAGGAAAACGTAACAGAGTGATTTCGTGAACCAATAATAATAATAAAAAACAGGGTAAAACGGTTTTTAGCACCCCCCCCCCCCCCTGGTGTCAAATAAACATAAAGTGCTCGCGTTCGCTCTCTAATCCGCGCTACCCATTTCTTTATCTCAATCTTACTTACGCCCATCAATCTTCTAGAAATATCAGATCTTGGGTGGATGTCGCTATCCGCGGTCGGTCTCGTATACCCCCTGCCTGTTCGACCGCGACCGTGCGACGGCGAGCAGTAGTCTACAGGGGGACGGAGGGGAAGCGCTACGGCAACAGCACGCGGTTCCCGGTGGGAGAGGAGCATGCCGCGCTCTCGGTAGAAGGCTGACCCCATTGGTCAACGGAGCGCCGGCAAGCGCTGCGCAACTGGCAGCCGCGGCTACGCGCGTACGACAGCCGGTCGAGACGACGTGCGGCGGCGTCTACGCGTGCGTCTCACACGCGATACGCGCCGCACTCGACGATGACCGTGTCACGAACTCCCAAGGGCTGTGCGGAGGTGTATCGCTCGTATGTGCGCCCGGCGTGGCGTCGTCCCGATTTCCACACGTACGCCGAGCGGGAAATCCATTCACATAGCATCGATGCGATGAAGTCTCGGGTTCCGTTGTGAATATTGCAGCATGATGTGGCAGTTGCAAACGGACTTGTATCTTTGTCGTTTCTCTCGCAGATAATTTGCTTCGGTGGGGCCCTTCCTGTTTTGGCGTGGCTATACATATTACCCACTACGGATTCAGACATGACACGATAACTAGCGAGAACACATAGAATGAATAGCTACTGCGAGTAAACCAAACGATTTTCAGCTTTATTCCACATGTCCAAACTAGGCCTTCTTGAGTGATAGAATGACATCAGCAGGACAATGCGGCATGATTTACTCTGTTGTTTTCGTGTGATAACCCAATAACCCTTCTCTGGCTACCGTGGACGTATTTTCGGGTAGATATTTCTTTCTCTGTAAGCAGGCGATGATGGTCGTCCCCTGCTCTTTAAATAAAGGTTATTCTCTCTCTCTCTCTGAGAACAGCTCACACTTGGAGGAACTGCATTGGGCTGGCAAGTGAACCCATTATTCTTTTAACCACAAACGCATCCTTCCTTTCCTAGTCATTCACTCAGCGGCAAGTGTACCATGTGTAAGACGTCCTGCACATTAACGCTGCGGGATACCACACAATAGCCACAGTGACCGACAGTGACCTGCGAGATTTCAAGCTTACTATTATTGTTGGCATTGGGGTCTTGTCATGGCTGCCCTTCTTTCTGCATACGCATATCGGCTATGCATGTCGATCGTGTCGGAACGTTTCACTAAACAAAATCATGAAGAAATACTTTCTGGAAACAAGTTTGGTAATAAGCGGGAGGAATGGTTCTGAAATTAGCACCGAATTGAATGCCCGGAGCACCGCTTTTGCACTTGCATTAACGGAAAAAGAAGGTTAATTATTATTTACCTATTTATCAATACTGTGAGCGTTTCTCAGGCTGTTACAGGGAGTGAGTCACAATGAGAGTGCTAGAACATTATTATGCAGGCAACAGAACAGCTGACAAAAGAGACAGAAGTCTCAGCAAGAGTGATTAAGAAGCGTCAAGTACGGAACAACACGTACGAGTAATACGACATCGTTATTGGAAACAAGATTCCGTCTGAGATCTGAACTTCACCCTACAATGAGTGTTCACGACTACGAAAGGCAGGTTGTTCTGCGTAGCCACAAGTGCAGAAAAAAAAAGGAAGCCTAAATGTATTCCAATGCTACGTTACGGGTCTCGTGCGCTTCGTGGAAGGAAACCTTACGGTAAAGCGAAAATTCCTTGGAGTAGTTGGATCTTTCAGCCTTAGTGGCAAAGGACGCTAGACAAGGAAGTGAAGGTAAACACGTATACGTGGTTTCAGTGCACGGATAACAGCGCGCAGCTGCTCGAATTTCATCTTCGATGGACTAATGACAACCGTTACGCGCTTGAAGGCAGCTTACCCGAGGTCCTGCAACTGCTGTCGCCGACGCGACCGTGTCTGCTCGTTTCCTTAACTGTCAATCACTGAAAGCGAGCATAGCAAAGCCGCTAGCGAGACGTACACTGCCATGTACGCCACGCGACGCGCACTTGAGGCGCAGTCTTTCTCACTTTCATTCTTTTATTTTTTCCCAGATCCGCTCGCGAACGTGTTTTACTATTCAGTGGAAAAAAAGAAAATCACGTATAAAGGTGAAAGCTCCTTCTATTCAGTGACGCACAAGGGCACGTTCCTGACGGAAAAGATGCCGTGGAACATCGCGAAGAATTTCAAGATTGATTGATTGAATGATTGATTTATTGATAGATAGATAGATAGATAGATAGATAGATAGATAGATAGATAGATAGATAGATAGATAGATAGATAGACAGACAGACAGACAGACAGACAGACAGACAGACAGACAGACAGACAGACAGACAGACAGACAGACAGACAGACAGACAGATAGATAGATAGATAGATAGATAGATAGATAGATAGATAGATAGATAGATAGATAGATAGATAGATAGATAGATAGATAGATAGATAGACAGACAGACAGACAGACAGACAGACAGACAGACAGACAGACAGACAGACAGACAGACAGACAGACAGACAGATAGATAGATAGATAGATAGATAGATAGATAGATAGATAGATAGATAGATAGATAGATAGATAGATAGATAGATAGATAGATAGATTAATTGATCCACTGATTCATCTATTAGTTTCGTTCACCTGCAGAAAGGTATACGAGTGCTTCAAGAACCAAAGCAATGGGCTGTACCAGAGTATTCTCTATAATTGAATTTTTCAAATCGCCATTAGCGGAGGCGACTGTAAATGAGCAGACAAAAAAACGTCATCTGTAAAGAGAAATGAAATTAATCTTCAGCTTGCTTTCATTTCTGTTTACAGATTACCTTTTCTTGTCCACGCGTTTACAGCCTCATCCGCTAACACGTTTTCACCGCGGAAAACAAATGCCGTGAACTTGTGGCGATTATGCGTATTTGCACTCGCAGCGTCCGCATCGTATCAGTGTGCTATCGTAACACGCATGAGTTACACATGGTGTTAACGGAGGCAGCGACTATTACCGCTGGAAAATTTGTGCGAAAATTCTTTCCGGTTATTTTATCAAGCACAACAAACGTTTTATTATACGCCAAGGCAGCAGCACACCTTTCTAATGGTTTTGAAACACAAAGCATTTCTGCCTATTCACGCTCTTACTTAGCTGTGCATTTTACGCTTATATTTGCCTACTTCTATCATTAGATTCTTGCCTAATGATAGCACCACTTATTTTGTTTACTATAATAATGACTTCGGTTGCAGCTTCTTCCAGCGTTTGTGTTTCTAAATTCCGCATGCCCACACGTGATTAGCGCTCCATTATGCGTCTATTTGATGAAGTGTGTGATCAAGAATGCGAGAAAATGTGACAAAAAGAAAATGTGCCTAAATTCTCACGTGCTAAAAACATTAGGCTTTACCAATAATCGTAACGTATTGTTCGACTAACGCTAGCGTAGTCGGATCGCGATTTAGTCCAACAAAGTAGCAACACGAATTTGAAAAAAGGTTGCAGTGAAACGTACCTGGCTAGTTTTGATCATCTGTGTTGGTTTCTTTAGCGTGTTCCGGGCGAATCTAAACAAAAAAACAAAACAAAAAACATGAGCTATTCATCTGGAATAGCACCGTTAAAAGGCTGGGGCACTGCTCCATGCTTACCCAGTAGCAATGAACAGCGCACTGATTGTTTCTAGCTAACGAATTCTTTCACTGATAATGTGATTTGAATTGGAGGCGTTACCACTTGCGAAGATTTCTCTAATAATTTGCTAGTTATTCTTGTGAATCCGGCAAGCAAACTTGCAACCAAAAGGTAAATGAAATTACCCAAACGAATGCTATTAAGTGGTGCAAGTATTGATCATTAAGACATTACGGCCTTGAGTATCGAATGGGCAGGTGTAAGGCGCACAAATTTTGTCAAACCAAACCTGTTTTTGTCGACAGCTGATTGTCGACTCAATGCACAGGGAAAAGTGTTTGCTAGTGGCGCGAGCACGGGTTTCCAACGTAAGGTATGAGTAGTTAATCATAGCCAGTGAACCTGCGCTTCTCTTGCTGGACCGGGAAAAAAAATACTTTAAAAAATTGGCACGATTGGCAAATGTGCCCATTATGTCTTCAAACGCGAAAACATCTCGTCTAAGAAAAAGAAAAGATTATTCCAAATCCGTCGCCAACACACCTATCACCTAAATGCGCATTTCTCGCTCCCAGAATAGCCAATAATTTTACATGTGTGCGACAGAATCAGCCGAAATGGCAACTTCGGGCTTCACGCTTTTCGACGCTCGCACGCCCTCAAGTATAGCCGTACCTCAACCGGGGCTTTTATTTATCCTCCGCCGTCATCCGCTTTCAATGCCCGCACCCCTCTGCCACAGAATTTCACACTCCTTCTTTTTTATTCTTCTTTTCTTTTTTCTCTGTGAAGATGGAAAGCGTGTTTGTGCGCGCGCGTAGATGGAAGGCGAGGAGGATGGAAAGTGACGTCGTTCCGCTCCAGTTCATTGCGGCACCCCTGGTGGACGCAGTCTCGCTTTGAGAATTTCGACGCCTTGACACGCGAAGTGGCGTGCAGTCCGCTTCGCGGCGAAAATCAGAGGAGAGAAAAAAGTTCTCGATTCCGTGAGCAGCTTCTGAGGAATCCGCATCAGGAGCTCGATATCGAAGACCTCGTCGTCAGAGCCACGCATTCTTCGTCATAATCATCGGCCTGGTTACGCCCACTGCAGGGCAAAGGCCTCTCCCATACTTCTCCAACTAGCCCGGTCATGTGGCCATGTTGTCCCCGCAAACTTCTTTATCTCATCCACCTACCCAACTTTCTGCCGCCCCCTGCTACGCTTCCCTGCCCTTAGAATCCAGTCCGTAACCCTTAAGGACCATCGGTTATCTTCCCTCCTCATTATATGTCCTGCCCATGCCCATTTCTTTTTCTTGATTTCAACTAAGATGTCATTAACTCGCGTTTGTTCCCTCACCCAATCTGCTCTTTTCTTATCCCTTAACGTTACACCTATCATTCTTCTTTCCATAGCTCGTTGCGTCGTCCTCAATTTAAGTAGAACCCTTTTCGTAAGCCACCAGGTTTCTGCCCCGTACGTGAGTACTGGTAAGACACAGCTGTTATAAACTTTTCTCTTGAGGGATAATGGCAACCTGCTGTTCATGATCTGAAAATGCCTGCCAAACGCCCGCCAGCCAATTCTTATTCTTCTGATTATTTCAGTCTCATGATCCGGATCCGCAGTCACTACCTGTCCTAAGTAGATGTATTCCCTTACCACTTCCAGTGCCTCACTTCCTATCGTAAACTGCTGTTCTCTTCCGAGACTGTTGAACATTACTTTAGTTTTCTGCAGATTAATTTTTAGACCCACCCTTCGGCTTTGCCTCTCCAGGTCAGAGAGCATGCATTGTAGTTGGTCCCCTGAGTTACTAAGCAAGGCAATATCAACAGCGAATCGCAAGTTACTAAGGTATTCTCCATTAACTCTTATCCCCAATTCTTCCCTATCCAGGTCTCTGAATAGCTCGTGTAAACAGGCTGTGAATAGCATTGGAGAGATCGTATCTCCCTGCCTGACGCCTTTCTTTATTGGGATTTTGTTGCTTTCTTTATGGAGGACTACGGTGGCTGTGGAGCCGCTATAGATATCTTTCAGTATTTTTACATACGGCTCGTCTACACCCCGATCCCGCAATGCCTCCATTACTGCTGAGGTTTCGACTGAATCAAACGCTTTCTCATAATAAATGAAAGCTATATATAAAGGTTGGTTATATTCCGCACACTTTTCTATCACCTGAGTGATAGTGTGAATATGGTCTATCGTTGAGTAGCCTTTACGGAATCCTGCCTGGTCCTTTGGTTGACGGAAGTCTAAGGTGTTCCTGATTCTATTTGCAATTACCTTAGTAAATAGTTTGTATGCAACGGACAGTAAGCTGATCACTCTATAACTTTTCAAGTCTTTGGCGTCCCCTTTCTTATGGATTAGGATTTTGTTAGCGTTTTTCTAAGATTCGGGTACGCTCGAAGTCATGAGACATTGCGTATATAGGGTGGCCGGTTTCACTAGAACAGTCTGCCCACCATCCTTCAACAAATCTGCTGTTACCTGACCCTCCCCAGCTGCCTTCCCCCTTTGCATAGCCCCCAAGGCTTTCTTCACTTCTTCCGGCGTTACCTGTGGGATTTTGAATTCCTCTAGACTATTCTCTCTTCCATTATCGTCGTGGGTGCCACTGGTACTGTATAAATCTCTATAGAACTCCTCAGCCGTTTGAACTATCTCATCCATATTAGTAATGATATTGCCGGCTTTGTATCTTAACGCATACATCTGATTCTTGCCAATTCTTAGTTTCTTCTTCACTGCTTTGAGGCTTCCTCCGTTCCTGAGAGCATGTTCAATTCTATCCATATTATACTTCCTTATGTCAGCTGTCTTACGCTTGTTGATTAACTTCGAAAGTTCGGCCAGTTCTATTCTAGCTGTAGGGTGAGAGGCTTTCATACATTGGCGTTTCTTGATCAGATCTTTCGTCTCCTGCGATAGCTTACTGGTATCCTGTCTAACGGAGTTACCACCTACTTCTATTGCACACTCCTTAATGATGCCCACAAGATTGTCGTTAAGGTCCTCTTCCTGAGTTAAAGCCGAATACCTGTTCAGTAGGTTAATCTGGAATTCCTCTATTTTCATTCTTCGAACGCATTCTTCGTTCACGTCTAACGTTTCACGCGACTAAGCAATGGACGTTTCGTGCTGTGACTGCTCGTGTCGTAGCAATGTCAGTAAACTGCAGTTCGCGCGCCACGCTAACTGAGTGGCTACGGAGCTGCGCTGCTCCGCACGAGGTTGCGGTTTCGTTCCTGTCCACGGCGGTTCCTGCGGGGGCGCAACGTGATAACGCTTGTGCACCGCGCGCTGGGCGCGTGTTAAACAATAAAGCTTTGAAATTTCAAAACCTCAGATGGCCAAATGCATCCAGGGTGCTTCACTAGGGCTCGCCTCGTAATGTCATTACGGCTGTCGCATGTGAAAGCCCAGAACTTAAAGTGCTGTTCGGTGTGAGATCTAGAGAAGTCCGCCGCAGGGCTGCTGGCAGAGAGTATATTAAGAGATAAAGTGGGGGGGATGTTAACTGGAAGAGTAGCCGGTTGGCTACCCACTCAGCGGAAGAGAGGGGATGAAGCAGAAAGATAATACAGAGATAAAGGGCATAATGTTTAAACAGATGCACGCGTTAGCAAAATGTCCCGTGACCATAAAGAAAGAAGGAAGGTAGGAGATGCAAGGCAAAGATGTTGACCAGCGTCGATGTCCGGTGTGCTGCTCTTCATTAGAGGGGAAGGTGAAAGGGTAGAACACATTAAGGGAACAGAAAATATGAAACCAACTAGTTTCTCCTACGACGAGTAAGGTAACTGACATCTACTGTGGCCTTTCACAGCAGCGCATCATCAGTCTGGATAATTTAATTATTTTTATTAGCCTTTTTATGCTAGCTTTCTTGTCAGAAACTTGTTAGAAGGCAACGATAAGGCCAAATATTGCGTCGAAGGCGACAGCGCATAACGTTGACGGTGGGTTCAATTAGCATCATCCTTTTTTGGAAATAAAAGCACTCCACACTTTTCTAAAGATCCTGTAACAATACCAGCGCGAGGTGTGCAAGGGCTGTTGAGCGGAAACGCACCACAACGACAGCGGAGGTGCCAAAGACGTGTCGAGCCTGTGTATAATCGCTGTCGTAATAAAAGAAGAGGTCTGGTTCATGATTAAGAGACGCAAATGCGACACAGCTTCTAACACATGTCTCAAAGCGCGAGCTGTCACTAGTAAATACCACAAGAAACTGAAACGTGACCCAAACATCTGAAACAGCAAGTCGGCTTTGGCACGAGAGGACCACGTGTGTGATCGTACTCTTGTGGTAAGGACACTGGGTTGCTGTACTAGACATGCACAGGTTCAATTTCAGTATTTTACATGCATTTGTTTTTTATTACAAAATGAGTAGAGCGAGGAGAAATACCTACCGGCCTCCTGGAATGAGGCAACGAATGCATCGCATTGAAATGAGAGATCATAATTACCATACACATGCTCAAGACTTCCAGCTAAACGCTTCCCGGAAGCAAGTATCGGAGCCACCGCTATCTGTGTATGTGAGACGAGAATCCAAAGACCACATGCTCGCTGTAACGGTTCTCTGGAAATTCCGTGGGAAACCGTTGCATTTGAAAACAAAAAGAAAGAATGCATTACGGGCACACTGTTAACCGGGTCTGCCGTCTCACGCGTATCGATCGTTCCATCGGTCTCTTTGCGCCCTGCAGTTTCTTAGAAGTCACTGATATTTAATTTATGTCTCTCCCTCTCTCTCCCTCTCTCTTTTGTACCTTTTCCAGCTTTGACGGCTTCCGACTGCCACCGCGGTGCGACAACCTCTTTACTACGACTTGCGCAACCAGCTCTCCCTCTCTCTCCGGTGAGTCTACCGGCCGCACACACGGTCGCACGTTTCGGTGCCTGCTGATAATATTCGGGTCACACACATTCGCGCCTCGCCAATTCACGAAAAACTAGCAGGACCAGGAGTCGGTTTCTCTTTCAAGCTGTCAGTGTCGGCTGCGTCCGCCTCGTGTGCCGGAGCGTGGCGGGAGATTCCCGCAGTGTGGGTTACAGGTTCAGTCACCGAACGGCATTGGGCATCGTGCGATGTTCCGTCGCCGTTCCGTGCAAACCGACAGGCGGGTTAAGTAAGGGCGTCGCCATGTCCCACTTGAGCATTCACCCGAGGTCCTGCCACTTGAAGTGCCGCTATCGCACAGTGCTGTCGGCTCAACTATCTGAGCTGACGAGTGTAGCAGCCCCATAGAGCGAATTAAGTATTATGCAGGGAAGGTACGCGGCTTGTGGGTCTTAGAGGACATGAAATCCCGTAGCGTGAATAAAGTGGTTGCTCCATTTTGCCCGCATATTACTGTTGCAATAGGTTGCTTTCGTTACGGGTAATTTCGAATTAGCCAGTTTCCCTGAGTGTGACTTATCTGAGAGGAATGTGCGCGGTAGAAAGGGATAAGAGGAACAATCTTAAGAGGCTGTAAAATCCTATAATTTCGCCGCATGAATTGTCCGGGAATCGGGGACTATAGACATACTGCCTGCCTACTTAGCAAACTTCGTGATTTCGGGCTTCTGCAGTGCGCCTATCTGGAATGCGAAAAAACGTCTTCGCGTTTTTTTTGAACTACAACCGTCTTTTTGAAAGAGTGCAATGTCTTAAGCGTTTTCCGTGGCATGTTAGTCCCACTTGTCGTTAAAGTATGACTATTTATTTGTCGCTTCTCGTCTCGGGGATGCATCGATTTCGCTGCGCAAAATCGATCGGATTGTCTGCTGGCACGATCTTGTTTTGTTTTGAGCACAACCTCGCTCCTGGCATAGAAAAACTTGCGCAGCCCTGTAAATGGAATGCGCTGCATTGCTGGAAGTACAGCGATCAGAACTGGGCTGCAAAAGAAATGTTCAGAGAGAGAAATTTATCCACTAATACAAACCCTAGAAAGTAATGGAAATCAAAAGAGAACTACCAGCGACGCAACCACAATTCGAAAGCGCCACTTTGATGTCTATCTACAACAAACCAGGCTCGAAATTAAAAGGGCTTCGAGTTATTTCTTCAATGCGTCATTCAAGAAATGGAATTGCAAAAGACAACCACGACTCAATGAGAGGGGGTGCTACGATGATGAATTGGTATTCTCAGGTAGAGTGAGACGCTGCCATTCAGAAAGCTGAATGTTGTTAGCTTTCGTAGCTACAAGCGCCGAACTCCTAACAAATTCACTATCGCCATTGCCATCAGTTCCAGTTACCGAAAATTGCAGCCCGGCTAAATTTCCTCGTCCAAGCACCCAACACTACAAGAGGAAATTCGGCTATTCGAAAAATCATTGCAGAAGCCTTATACAGAATTGCGCCGTCTCAAGGACACTTGAAATGCGATGCGATCAATTGGATGAGATTCTCTGCGAAGATGATGAATGAATAAATGTTATTTCTATGAAGAGGGGGATTTGGCCTACTGCAAGCATTCAAGTCAAGAGAGTAAGGAAATGGAAAAGGTTTCGGCGTTTCACGGTCGCCCTGTAACTCCGCCTGTCAGGGCGAAGTCCCGTACACATTGCAAGGTTCGCATGGTGCCGCCCTGGAGGGTTCCACCCTTCAAGGATACATCTTTAATCGAGATATCTTTTTCCGCATATTTACAAGGCCAGAGTTCCCTCAGAGCGAATGTCATACTGTCATATGCGATCGTGTTATGGTGTGTGTTGTGTAGGCGACCATTCCAAAGTAAAAAATGCGTCTGATTCGCCTTCGTGGTTGAAACTCAAGCTTTCTGTCGAGGAAATGGCCGAAGTCACTTGCTTTATAATATTTTTAATGGTTGTAATCTTTATTTTACTTGTTGGTTTTATTTAAAACAAAAAGAAATCGCCGCCCAAGCTCTCCGTACAGATGGTTAACCAGCGAAACGGAAACGTGCGGCGTCGATGATTATTACTGGGTTAATCACAGCGGTTCATTAAATGACGACTTGATAGGCTGCCGGATCTTTGGTATGCATATCCCGCTTGCGCTCGGCTGCACGAGCCTGTTCTTGGGCCCCGGCTGCAGATCGGCAGAGCGTGGACGAGCTCGATCCCGGTTCTGTTCGCGGCATTGCTCATCGAAAGCTGCCTGCTCCTCAGGAGTACGTATGACGCGTGGCCTACCCATTTCGTATCCGGAGAGAAACTGCTGCGCGCGCGCCCGGCTGCGACATAGAGCAAGACGCCACAAAGCCAAGCGCGCGTCTCTCTTGCTCTTTTATTAATATTTTTAGCGTGTGGGCCTGGGGCTGCGCCGGATTAGTTTTCGGCGTAGAGGTGACAGACGGCGGACGTACGGACGAATCGGTGAGCCACATACAGCTTTGCTGTAATATTGCTGGCGCAGAAACTTGACTGGTGTTACTCCTACGTTATCATAACTGGTTCGTTGACGGAGGAAGCTGAGTGTTCTAACACAATTTTACTTATTAGACGGTTTACTTAAAACAATAGCTTGTGTTACATGTTGGAAACTTTACTGGCATAGACACACAATCATATCTGGCCTGTTGACGGAAGTCTAGTGTGAAAATAGAATACTGTTTCGGCATTTTATTTGAAGCTATAAATTGTTTTGCGCGTTGAAAACCTGACTAGTTTTGCACATACGTGATCATAACGGCCCCGTTGTCGCGACCCCACTGTGCAATACGTACCTCAGTTTGGTTCGTAGCCTAGCAAGCTACACATATTTTTATAAAAGCACTAGCTATTACTCGACACAGAGGAAGGGTTGATGCTGAGGGCAGCATTTCTCTTTCGTCCCTTCTATTGTCGCCCGGTGAGAACAGCTGCATTCGCCGAAAGTCACTGGCGCGCGTCTGGTCGCTTCCCAAGGCCGATAATTTAGGAGTCAAAAACGGTTCGATTGCTTTCGCCTTGCTTACATGGCTTCGTTCTCTTCCCTTTGCGGCAGTGACGCCCTGTCCACTGCGCAGCAACTCCAGCTGGGACGACGCAGGCCGTCCGGCCCGAACGGTACCGCTTTTCACTCGAGGCAGCGGCAAACACCAGTTGTACACAGCTACGCCCGCCATGTCCAGTGTTGCCCAATTGCGGAAAATCGCGGAACTGCGGCGATAAATAAAAAAAAACAATTGTTTACGGTCCGCCTGCGACACGCAAGAAGGAGAATCGCTCTTCTGGGAGAAAAGCTGGAGAAGCGGGGGGAAAATAAGAGAAATCAACCGGCTCAAGCGACTCCCGAAGGGCGGGACAATTCCGCTTTCTTGATGCCTTTTTCTTGTTCTTTTAAAAACTTCTCGTATAGCTGGCAATTAGATGGGGCAAGTTGGCGTTAGCGAAGGATGCGGTAGACAATCCTCGGCGGTCCCGTCCCCGTAGCTGTAACCATTAAGTCCTTTCGTCACGACGCGATTGCCGCTGCGGGCTTCGAGCCGTGACGGTCGGTTCTTCTCTGCTTTCAGCCAGAGACACACGCGGGCAGAAAGGGCTCTCGAGTACGCTTCTATTGTCTAGGAGACATCGATACGCCCTGCCATTGAGAAATAAACGCCTCGGCTGATGCGTCGGGAAGGAGCTTTCGAGACGGGCCGAATCTGGAGCACCAAATTGGCATCGAAAGTCAGTGAAGTGCTTACTGGGGGCCTGTCGATTCACGGAAGTTTCTTCCTGCATTGCCTTTATGTCGGTAGGCGCAGTAGCGCGTCTGTCCTATGAGTTTCTTTTCTTTTTTGTTTGTAGCTTGCAACCGAGGAGTGGGGGGGGGGGACGAGCATCTATCCAAGCCACTAGGAAACGTGATGGAATTGGTACAGGCGTTCTTCGAACGATATAAAAACAACGGACGTTCGAATATTTCTCATTCTTCAATGCGTTGCTCTTAAGAATCCTGGTGAAAGAAAACTCTGCAGGATGGGGACAATCGTTTGCATTCCTTTGGAGATATTTCGGACAGTGAGACCGAAAGAGGAGGGTAATTGAAAATGCATTATTCGGCTACAGCCACGCGCATCGTTCCATCGTGTCGTTGCTTGAGGCCGCACAGAGCCGCTCCTACAAGGATGTGTCCAGCTGCAGTTCCCAACGCGCTGCCAAATTTTACATTGCTTCTTAGGAACATAAAAATGCTTTTCAATATAAAACTGGGCCCGGCAGACGCCATGCCCGGTCTGTCATTCATGCACGCTTATCCGCTCTGGTCGACATGCAATCTTCAAGCCAGCCTTCTGGGCATTTGTGGACCCCACTAGCTGCCCCAATATTTGCAATATCTACTTCAAAGGCAGTAAAAGGGTGACCTTCACGAGGAGGACAAGTTGCTTTGAGAAAAAATATTCCTTGTAAAAAAAATTATCCGTCGAAGAAAAAAATTGTTCATTTACAATAAGGAAGCAATTCATTAGTTTTATGGTCATTGGCGTTGTAGCTGGGCTGTATGAACAATTTCCTATCTACGGGGCTTACCGGTGTGATCGACGCAATGCGATCAGGGCCTCATATACTTCATTTCACCATGATCGCGGGCCTTTCTCGTTTGCTGGAGGGAAAAAAAGAAACATGCAGATTTGCCTGTGCAGGACATATTAATCTGGAAGTTAGTGTGTTGGACAGACAGCACGCATAATGTGGATTCGCGCATCAGGGAAGTGCACTACCATGCTCTGCAAAGAGGACACACCATTATATTTCAATAGATTCTTGCTCACTGTGGCATCGTCGGCAACAACCTGCTTGACAAGGCTGCCCGTTCTGCCCATGAAGATACCCAGACCCGTTCCGTACTTTTGGCGAGGTCGGACGCTGCCAGGGAACTTCGCCTACATGCACGCAAAAAGTCGCTAGATCTCTGGAGTTCAAGTGCCTTCAACTGCCGATTATATAAACTGGACCCCACGCTACGGCTACAACTGCCATCTAGCCTTTCCCGCGGCGAAGCAACCTTGCTGTACCGCTTGTGGCTGGGAGTAGCGTTCACGAACTCATACTCCTATCGTTTGGGAATGGCCGAGAGCCCAATGTGCGATTCCTGTGGGTGCGAGGAGACCATCGAGCACCTATTGTGTACCTGCCCCCGCTACGATGTACAACGCCTCTCTCTGCGGAAAACATTACACCGACTGGACTTAAGACCGTTCAACGAGTCAAAGATACTCGGACCGTGGCCACACCCGTCACTGGCACGAAAGGCGAATCGTGCATTAGTACAACACTTGAAGTGCACCGGTTTAAGAGACCGTTTATAGCGTACCTGTGTACAGTGTCCCTCCCACACGCACTCAGCGCTCGCTCTCTCCCTGTCTTTCCTCTTTCTATTCCCCTTTCCCCCACCCCCAATGTAGGGTAGTAAACCGGGTGCTCCTCTGGTTGACCTCCCTGCCTTTCCTGTCCTTGCTTTCTCTCTCTCTCTCTCTCGTGCATGCGCGTGCAAGAGTGGGTGGGTGCACGTGCAGAAGTGTGCAATATGTACCTTTAAGTTCAGAGTTGTTGGAATGAACAGAGTGGTGCAGTCTATTAACGTCTGACAACTCTTAAGAAGCAGCGCAGAAAGCTGTAGTCTCAGTTAAAGTAGAAGATAGTTGCTTATCGGATGTACAAGGAACAATCTTCGGTTTATAGATCTTCAGCGTTTCGGTGCCTCTGCACATTTATATTATAGATTCAATCGCATTGAGGCTAGTCCCGTGTAACGGCATTTGTAAGCGTTTACGTAATGGTTCGTGATACAACCAGTTCCTGTCGGGGCCAACCGGTAGGGGAGTCGAAATACCAACAGTTAGAGGGCGGTAACGCGTTGTTTCTCAACCTTGCAACAGTTGTAGCTTAGCAACTGTACATAGTGCTATCAACGCTACGTTCCATCTCAATGTCACACACACACAAAAATAAAAGAACGATGGATCGCTGGTATCGAAGCACGCAGTGTTTACGATTTCTCATGCCTCTTGACAGCAGGCGTGCGCCCTGTTGTTTCACGCCACTTAGTGGCGAAACCGAGCCTCACCGCGTGGGCAAACTGCGCGAAGCTCTGGTTTCCTCGGGCAAACCTCGGTACCGGTATGCGCGCCATTGTTGGCGCAACGTCGTCCACAAACAAAAGGCGTTCCGCGCGCGCGCATAATTCCAGGCGACGGCGCGCAGAAAGCGCGCGGCCAAGGTATGCGCTTTCGGTGCAGCCTGCGGCGCTTTTGCGCAAAGACGGATGACACCGGGTGCGTTTTTTTTTTTTTTTGGGTGGTTCATTCGCGATTCCCGAGTCGTCACGCCCGCGCGCTCCTCAATGGAAGACGACAGGCCCAAATTATTTCTTTTTTCGATCCCTGTCGCGTGCCGCGTGCGCTCAAGCGCACGGATGAAGAATGACTCCGCGTGCAGAGATAGCTCGACAGCGGCTGGGCAGCTCTCGCTGATGGAAGCGTTTTAAAGGGCGTCCCTGCCGTGGAGCGAGCCTCGGAGTGGTAACGTTGAGGTCGAACCGCTAGCCTTTCCACCGAAAGGGGATTAAGTGAAAGCGTTCCGCTTCATTGCCTGGCGCTATCGCGGCCGCAGACGCCGGGCCCGGTCTGTCATTCATGTATGTTTGCACCCTCCCCCTCTGGTCGACGTGCGACCTTCGAGCCAGCCTTTCGCCGATGCGTGGACCCCCTTACCTGACAAAATATTTGCAATATTTACTTCAGTGGCTATAGAGGAACGACCTTCGCGAAGAGGACAAGTTAGTCTAGTCAAGGAGTTCGCGCACGTCACCTAAAACGGTGCTGCCGTTGAAGCGAGCGGAAAGTTCTATAACGAAAATATTTCGCCTGTGAGGTTGGGAATGAAAACACGATGCTTCGTGTAACATTTCCAATTTAGTCATAGACTGAGATGACACAGTGGGTGAATGATATATTTCGGGAACTTCCTAACACCTCGACGTCTCGATATACTCATCGCAAAGTACTATCCCGAAATTATGTGACAGTCATTTTAAGAGCACTCCGTGAGTCCAACATAAAGTGATGAGCCTATAGCAACTTCTTCGCGGACGCCACTCAGGCGATGCCCACGGCGGAGAACTTCGTCCAGAAATAATCAGCGGCAATGATTTCTCATCCGATTATTCTTGATACCACGCTGTTATTGAGTAGTCTGTGGCAGTGGGCAATTTTCATTTGTGTAGAAGGCTCTCTCTAGATTATCCCTTCTATGCAAAATATTTACCATTGTATCCACGAGAAGCGGCTAAATTGAGAACCATGCTTGTGGAAGGAAATGTGCTCCCCACTATATTGCGCAAACATCCTTCATTCACGCATTTTATACACTGCGGTTTCTTAAATGCTTTGATAATTTGCATATATTTTATGTGTACATTATTGGGGATAGGTAGGGGTGCCTCAAAATTTCAGGAATACACAAATATAAAGTGCGTCTTGTCTCTCGATATTGATTCACTTTTGCACTATATTTATCTCTACAAATTCCGAGATGCCACACAGTTTTATGGCATGAATGAGTGAATACAGCGTTTGTTATTCCAAAACCCAGAGAGTAGTGTAGTGGCAACTGAGTATTCCGGCTTGGAAACATATCATCATCATCATCATCAGCCTGGTTATGCCCACTGCAGGGCAAAGGCCTCTCCCATACTTATCCAACTACCCCGGTCATGTGCTAATTGTGGCCATGTTGTCCCTGCAAACTTCTTAATTTCATCCGCCCACCTAACTTTCTGCCGCCCTGTGCTACGCTTTCCTTCCCTTGGAATCCATTCTGTAACTCTTAATGACCATCGGTTATCTTCCCTCCTCATTACGTGTCCTGCCCATGTCCATTTCTTTTTCTTGATTTCAACTAAGATATCATTAACTCGCGTTTGTTCCCTCACCCAATCTGCTCTTTTCTTATCCCTTAACGTAACACCTATCATTCTTCTTTCCATAGCTCGTTGCGTCGTCCTCAATTTGAGTAGAACCCTTTTCGTAAGCCTCCAGGTTTCTGCCCCGTAGGTGAGTACTGGTAAGACACAGCTATCATACACTTTTCTCTTGAGGGATAATGGCAACCTGCTGTTCATGATCTGAGAATGCCTGCCAAACGCACCCCATCCCATTCTTATTCTTCTGATTATTTCAGTCTCATGATCCGGATCCGCAGTCACTACCTGTCCTAAGTAGATGTATTCCCTTACCACTTCCAATGCCTCACTACCTATTGAAAACTGCTGTTCCCTTCCGAGACTGTTAAACATTACTTTAGTTTTCTGCAGATTAATTTTTAGACCCACCCTTCGGCTTCGCCTCTCTAGGTCAGTGAGCATGCATTGCAGTTGGTCCCCTGAGTTACTGAGCAAGGAAATATCATCAGCGAATCGCAAGTTACTAAGGTATTCTCCATTAACTCTTATCCCCAATTCTTCCCAATCCAGGTCTCTGAATACCTCCTGTAAACACGCTGTGAATAGCATCGGAGATATCGTATCTCCCTGCCTGACGCCTTTCTTTATTGGGATTTTGTTGCTTTCTTTATGGAGGACTACGGTGGCTGTGGAGCCGCTATAGATGTCTTTCAGTATTTTTACATATGGCTCGTCTACACCCTGATTCCGCAATGCCTCCATGACTGCTGAGGTTTCGACTGAATCAAACGCTTTCTCGTAATCAATGAAAGCTATATATAAAGGTTGGTTATATTCCGCACATTTTTCTATCACCTGATTGATAGTGTGAATATGGTCTATTGTTGAGTAGCCTTTACGGAATCCTGCCTGGTCCTTTGGCATAATCTCCTGATAGATTAGCGCCGCAAATGTTTTGCGTCTGTAACGATCTCATTTCATATTCAGTATTCTCGCCATAGACGGCTCTTGCAGAAGGCATGTATCTGCGGCTGATTGACGTGCCATTCGGCTTTGGTACGCAGCTTCATTGAGCATAAAAGCTATCCCGTAGGCTGCCGAGGTAATTCATTGCGTTAATAGAGAAGACACGTATATGATAATCATAACGGTATATGCCTCATGATTTCCTTTCTTCTTCATTTTGTTTTCACAATTGTGTATTTTATGAAATTGCCCTTTCTTCTTTACTTATTTGATTAGATTAGATGGCTTGAGAAGTTCCGGCAGCGCCTTTCACAGAACATGTGATTCTTCTGTTTGGTTAATATTTGTGTTTCCTGTATACCCTTAACCAAATTTCGGTGAACGAGACTTGCAGTAGCTGTGTTATGCAAATCTTGTGATACATTCGCCATTGTAGGATAGGGCTCCACTATTCGCGCTTGTCGATCTTTTCTGCGCTTCCTAAAACAATTACGCGCTAGCATCAGTCACGATGCTCACATCATTGAAAATGCGCCTCATGGCAAGTGATCCATTGTTTGCAAAAGAAAGAAAGAAAGAAAGAAAGAAAAAGAAAGAAAGGAAGGAAGGAAGAAAGAAAGAAAGAAAGAAAGAAAGAAAGAAAGAAAGAAAGAAAGAAAGAAAGAAAGAAAGAAAGAAAGAAAGAAATACACGTCAATGATTCCCTCCCGAATACAACGTGCCTGTCGCATGATCCTCCTCAATCGGTCATGTCGCTGTCGGGCTTCACGACGCTCGCGTGTTCCCTGCGGACCTGCCCGATTCATTGCGCGGTCACGTGGTCAACGGACACGCAGTTCTCTAGAAAAAAAAAAAACTTCGAAGGTGATATTTTGTCTGGAGCGCATGGCGACATGACTGCCGCCGGAGCAACCGTGACGCTCTTGGGAGAAGGACAGCAGTTGCTCTTTAAAGGCACGAAGGAAAGTACCGGTTAATAGGAGTGCACGAAATGCCCATGGCCCTGAGAAGTGACGTGGCTCGAGGACTTCGTGGCATTGTGAAGAACAAGGCCACGTGTCCACCTTGTCACGTGCTGGTCAAGGGTGGAGCCCCGTTTGTTTCGGGAAGTGGTGGTGCTTCGTTCGGCACTAACATGGCGCCGAAAGGAACTCAAGACTTTGGCTTTTGATTTCATCGAAGCCTCAGAGAACAGCGGAAGGCTCGGCATGTTTAGGAATGAAAGTAAACAACTTGTTTCACACGAATTATGGTTTGATTTTTGTACGCCGTGTAAACCGTCATTGTGTCGGAGCCTCCTAGAAGGTTTTCGCTCATGCGGTGATGGACGCGTCTGACATTTCCTTTCTTTTTTTTTTATTTTGCAAAAATCGGCAATGCACTTTGATCAGATTATTCCTATAAGTTGCATTGGAGTCCGCTTCATTTCTTTATTTTTGATTAGAAACATCCACAATCTTAGGGAACGCATTTAATCAAGCCTTGACTCTAAATAAACAACTTTAAGAAAGGAGCTTTATAGGCAAACTTTTTTTAATAGAATGCTTATTAGTCATTAGTCAGTTGCATACTTCCAAAGTAAACAGTTCTGAGAGAAAATAAATTGTTATTAAGGAAAAACACATTTATGCCAACTGCTATTAGTAGGTTTTACATCTACAGTTCATTTAATTTCATTTCGATACGTTCAGGAATCAGGTGTCGAATTGGAGCTAGCTTTTAACTGCCATTGGGATTTTTTTAGTTATGGCGGGTCACTTTCGTTTCCTGCAGAAAAGCAAAAAAAGTATCGATGAATGTTTCTAATGTTGCCTCTCTCAGAACGTAGAACTACTTCCAGAACTGACTGTGGAAGCTTCATCGTTCTCCAGAGTAATGCAGAGCGAGACATACATAGGACTTAATCTTGATCTGCCAATACTTTACTTCCGTTAGCCAATCCAACCTACGTTAGTGGACTACATATGCAGAAAAGTGGGCCGCAAGTTTCTTCATTTCTTTTTTCTGAATGGCTGCTACAGTTGCGCCAAAGGTACTTCGACCAGGATTAAGATAAGGAATGACCTTCAGGTGGCGTCTCCGGCAATCGAGCAAAATAATAACATTTAACCGTGTAAACTGTATATGCTGCCAACGTTGCACCCGAGCGTCATGGAACTCCATGCCCTGAACGGCCAAGTGAATGGCTGAAAGAACTCCCAACAGCTAAGTACGAAAAACTAAAGATGTGCTAAAGAATAACTTATTACCGAAAGAAAAGGTGCCAACTGGGCGCATTGCACAAGGTATGCAGCATAAGCGTTAAAGGGTGGCCACAGCGTAACGCACGCATGAGAAGCGGGGAAAAAAAAAGAGAGTTAGACGAGCGGAACGACCAAAAGCAGAAACCGAAAGGCATAACCGGCTTCGTGGAGTGGTTCACTCCCTTTCCATTCGACTCTCGAGACGCTGGAATACGAACATCCTCTTCGTATACTTCCTCGGAACAAGCCGCCACCAGCGGCTGCGGCAGCGACGACGACCGGGGAAAGAGTTGTCTTCGTGAGAAGGAGTACTCTCTCTGGTTTAAAACGATATAGCCTAGGGAACGGTAAAACCCCCCTCGCATCACCTGGTGGTCAGGAGGAGAGAGCAAAAGAAATAGCGGCACCGACAAAACAAAACGGGCGGGGGATTGAGAAAGAAGGACGCTTCCCAAGCTGTCCCTGCCACGGGGCTTCTGGTCGACATGGAACGGTCAGTTGATCGACACCCAGCGCTGGACGCTTGCTGAGGGTACTGCACACGGGGCAGTCGCAGAAAGAACACGAGAGAGAGAGAGAGAAAAGGTGAGAGAGAGACACGACAAGAGGAGGAGGAGGAAGGGGAAGGTACCTCGACCACCCCACATCGCACGCGGCGGCGGCGGCCACACAGCCAAATCGAGGCCGCTTCGCAGACGAGCGTCTGGTCTGGCTTTCGGAACTCTTTTTCTCGTTCAACGCTCGCGCTTGGGTGACCGCCGGCGTGTCTTCGAGTCGCCCGCACCCACCCGCCCCTATCCCCCTCTTCGGATAGCTAGTTCCTGGACTGGAGCCGGCCGTTGACGTCCTTCTTCGGTTTGCTGGCCGAGTCCGATGATGTTGGTTTCCTGAACTCACGTGCGGAGGTGCAGTCTCCCTTCCCGACTGATCGCGTTTGCTGGTGTTCGTGTCGGTGCGTCAGTGTGTGTGTGTACTCGATCACCGCTTCCAAGTGTTTCTCTCGTTTCGGCTGACCGTCGGGCTCGTCGGTTGACCGCTGCGTGCACAAATCGGCGCCGACAGCTGTTTCCTGTTGTGCGCAATGAGCAGGATGGGAAAGACTGGTTCATCGGGGACCCGTGAACATCGCACTGTGCCCGGAGGCTGTAACACGTATCCGCCGTTTCAGGTACGTTTATACGTAAGGTTGCTGTATGTCGCACCATGCCGATGGCCACCTTGGAATAGCCGTGTAGCGTATAAAAGACGAGGACGTGAACAGACGTACACAGCCACCAATTTCCAACAACAACCTCCAAATAAACGTCATCGCTGTGTATGTGCGTTCATGCGCTATTATGATGTGCTTGCCTTGTTGCCGTAGACTGACGTTCCAGCATGACATATCAAGATGGCATTGCAACGAGTCCGCGCATTGTGACGCTAGTGATTATCACGCCACACCATTTATATGCTGGTGGCGGAGCAGTCCTCCCGCTCGGTCTACACATTCTCCCATCGCATGTCATTGACTTTATCCGCACCCGATTAATCACAAAAACATGAACAAGGTTTCACTTCGGATGCCAATTACACCAAGAGCCCAAGAAGATGGTGCAGCTCCTGAAGCTGCAGCATTACAGCAAGCGACGCAGTCCGACAATTGGACATACTAATGTGGGGTAACGCAGCGTTGAAGAATTCAAGATGGGTACTTGGAAGTATAGTTCGATATTTGGCATGTATGATGCTTTTATTTCTTACAAAATAATTGCTTATTTCGTTTTGGTCTTTCAGCGCTGCCCTTCGTGCCAGACTTATCATAGGAAAAGTACTTCGATGACAGGATTGTTTCTAATTGTCTTCTTGGAACTTCTTTATCGCGTCATTCTTGTGAGTTGGATAAATTAGTAGTTTAATATTGTGATTAATAATGAAGATTACCTATTAGCGCACTAACAGGCTTAGAAAGACAAGCTAGCATACTAAATGGAGAGTTTGAAACTGGTGAAGAATGAAAGAACTTATGTAAAACTTCTGTAGGGGCAAGTTGGTACATGTCCATTGAAAGAGAATAGCGCAAACCAGGGTGACCACAAGATGAGATGGGACACACACAGATGCTCTTCTGTGTGTGTCCCTCTCATGTTGTGGTCGTCCTGGTTTTCGCTAGCCTCTTTTATTGAATGAAAGAATTGCGGTGCCGAATGGGGTCTATAGGAAGAATAGCGCGTAGACTGGTAAAGTGAAGCTTGCTCGCAGGCTGCTAAACTATTCGTAGCACCCGCAGAAAAGATAGAGTAACACTTGTACATATAAGTTAACAGAGACAGTATTGAGCAAGTCCTTTGTAGGGACTCTTTCCTCGCACGATTCTGCGCGTGCGATATTAGCTTTCCTTCGTGCAACGAGCGGCCTCAATGGGGTACTGTTTTCTGCTCTACCGTGCACTGGTCTCACGACTGAATGGACACGCTCGACCAGTGCGCAGCTTGTCGGTGGCGCCAAGTCGTGCAGCACGAACTGCAACTGGCCACCGTTAACAACGCCTTAAACCGCCGCTCAGTGCTTGACAAACTGCGGCAGGTGCCCATTGTGTTCCCTTCTGTCAGTGGTTACAAGCGACCGCCGCACGTTAAGCGCAAATCCAAGCGATATTCCTTTGTTTGCAGTGGCTAAATTGTACAGCCGCCCTGTGATTATCTTTTGAAAGTCTGCCTGCCTGCCTGCCTTCGCGAGCTCAGTCAATGACGGTGCGTTGGAGCGTGCCGAGGTCGCCCGAAGCGCGGTTCTTTAAGCTACGCTGTGTTCAGCCTTACCAACGTTTACTGCAATCAGTCAGTCTGCTCAGTATGATTTTGTGCCCCTTATTTGATCGTGCGCGTTGCACTGCATTCGATTTTCATTTCGCCGTAAATTTCGTGCGTGACTGCAGGATCCCGTGCACACAGAGCGAAGCATGACTTTTTCATTTTATTTATTTCATCTGTGAGTACACCCTGGAGTCCCAAAGGCATTACAAAGCGAAGTGGCAGAATTTATAGATGCAATAAATACTGAAAAATCATATTTATACGATGTTATCTAGTAGCTATCAAAAACAATGTCTTGCACGGAAGCTATTAATCGGAGAAAGCGATTCCAGTCCTCCGAAGTACGAAGAATGAATGCGTGCAGGCACGTCATTGTACAGTATACATTAATACCGACATCATTATTATGATCGTTGCATAGCCATCTTGTTAGGTAGGAGCTCCCTTCATACTCCCAGTTGGGGCATTCATTAAAATACCTTGTCCCTTGTGCTTATCATACATGTATAGCGGTAACGGGGTCTCATCAACGTATGATTTAGGTCAACTGTGCCTTTTGCCACAGTCAGTACCACACGATCCGCCGCCAACGTCACGTTTACATACATGATGATCAGGTTAATTGCATTTCGGTTACTTCACCACAGTGGATGCAATTTTTGAAGATCAAAATAGAATGTGGAAAGTGGGAAAATGACGACGTCATCTGATGCTCGCTCTAATTTCTAGTTAGTGAGGCACCTGGGTGTCAGCAGGAGCGTGTCGACTGGATACTTCAGCGAAATACATATATACTATTAGTACACATTGGAGATAAGTGTGCTAGACGTACTCCCCACATCAGAAGATTGGGGGTAGAGATATGGAAATGCCTTTCGAATAGTAGGAAGAATACATGTAAACTATTGCATCACTTTCTGAAAAGCATAGTCACCTTCAATGTGTCAAGGCCAAGCGAAATGGCTAGAATCAGGATCAGCAGGAAAGCTAAGATCGGGTCATTCGGTCCACCGGCGTTCTCAAAGCTCACGACCAAGCAAACTTACGTTCCGCTGCGTGTGTTTCTCTAAGATGTTCTGTTGAACTAAGTATGGATAAACCAGGATATGGGAGCAACAAGAAGCCCGAAAGTCGTATGTAGTCTTAACAATGCAGTTGAATGGAGTGTTGTACGTTTATTAGCTATAGTTCAGGCTAAAGCATGACCAAAAGGTCAACTTGCTGTAGCACCGCCCCGCATGAATCCTGAAAGTTTACACGAGCGATTCGTATGCAACCCACTGGCGCACTAGTAATTAGCACAATTGGCCCGGTGTGAGCATATGTGCACGTTTTCACCATAACTCCCTTCTCTCCTATATCACGCTGTCTGACCTGAATTCAGGTTGTAGGAGATAAAGCCGACAGCAGGCCCACAGGCGATATCTGAAGGAGGGCCTTCAGAACACCGTTACCGCCTGTCAGCAGTCACGAACCAAAGGCACTGCCGAGGGTTAAGGCACCCTTCGAAATAAATTGGAAGTTCTAATGCGTGCATTCGAAAGTAAAGCTGCCTTAAACGGCTATTTTGTTCTAACTTGACACCACGGTTAGGGTGCGCAGCGTGACTCTCACTGTCGCTTCCATTCTGGAGTTGAAAGTGCTGAGAGACAGTTTTATACGGCTCTTAGGGCCACATATCTATGACAATAGCTCGGGGCCGAAATATCCACCAAGCTGAAGCAGTTACCTGTATAAAAGTGTGATTTCAAGTAATCTTAACCGGCCGCGAAATCTAAGGGCGCCCTGTGCCTATTTATATACGACGCGCTGTCATCGTCCAGGCGGCGAAAACGCAGTTTTACGAAGCAACGTGATCGCGTGAGTCAGGACAAGGTCCCACGGAACACCGAACACAGGGCCGTAGTGCAGGCAAGTAGTGGGGAGGAGTTGCGCGCTGTCGGCTCCGCAGAAATGTTGCACCTCTTTAATGACAAGGCTATCCGCGAGCATACAGCTGTCGATACCACGTTCTCGATATGTCACGAGAAAAACGCCTTCGCTGGGAGAAGACAATGGACAAGCAATGGGTCTCCGTTTTCGGCCACAGTGACACCGAGCACCCGGGTGTGGGTCATTCGAGTGCGGTTACGGCACGACCAACGCGGAAGCTTCGTAGGTCGTCGCTAGCAGATCTATACTTCAGCATCGGCACAGCACGCACGTTTCTTATTCCCATAGCTGCGGACAGTGGCGCGAGAGCCGCGGACAGCTGGACAACGCGAGCCAAGCCTACTCTCGAGATAATGGCCGGGCGATTTCTCACGGCTTCATTGACACTCAAGGCGCCCCCCCAGGGGGAGCGCTTTCGAAAGGCAACTGGCAAGCAATTGTCGTCGGTCGCGCATTCGAAGCGTATCGAGCTGGCAGTGGAGGATAGGAACCTGGAGAAGGCGAGGAATGACAGAGCGGGCTTCGCACCCGTCAAGACGGAAGAGAACACTGGGAGTTGTCTTCGCCGTGTGAGCTAGCTAGCGCGTTTGTGTGTGCGTACGCGTGTAAGATCGGGGGGGGGGGGGGGGGGGTGGTAGATGGACCCTTTGCATGGACGACGTCACGCGAGTGGCGTTCGATATCGCCACATTTTCCCACGCGGTGCTCCTGTTTCCTCTTCTTTCTCTTTTCCCCCCCGCGGCAGGCGCTGCGGTCTCCTTATGCAGCGGCGCGAACGGGTGCTCACGCGCTACTACGCGAGCCTGTCCAGAAGTTTGCGGAGCCGGTTAGTGGCTGACATTTCCTATCTCGTGTTGCAAAGTGCGACTGCGATGCCGTGGCGTACACGCAAATACTGCACCAGTGCCAAATCGGGCCGAGTTCACGGTGACCTGAACTGCTTAGTGCAGTGTGCCGACTCTTACGGTAAGACAAAAAATAAAAGAAGAAGCGTAACGATATGCAGATCCGAACCATATGTTGGTACCCGAGAATCGAAGCTTTCGTGAAGCTGATAATATTCTGCGCAGTATTTTGCGCCGTAGCGATGCCTCCTTCCTGGGACGACGCCCAGACGCGGATAATCCAACCGCGTGACCCACGGTGCCGCACATTGTTTGTTTATTAATTTGTCTATGGGATCCGTCCAGTTTGATATGACACCGTCTACAGGGTCGGGGCGCCGACTAGAGTTGGCTGATCCTAGAGCTAGCGCAATTTTTAAGAGCTCTTGGCGAGAGAGCGACCATGCAGGCGCGCCGAACCAGGAAGTATGGCCAGATAAAGATCAAGATAAAGATAAAGATATAACAAAAGGAATCCTGATCTCGATTACGCGTATTTGTTGAAGAGAGGATATTTGGATGAAATTTGTTGTACCGCTGCGTAATTCCATAGAAAACGAGGCCAGCAGCCAGCACACCTGAAGTGGTAATAAATATAAAGGTGCTGTCCCGTGTGGGAGAAATGTTCGGCAAAACAGCATTAGCTGCAGCGGGACAGTGGAAGCAAGTGATAAAGAAAATTCGTCTTTAAAAAGGAAGAGTTAACGAAAAAAGTGTGTGCACGTGATGTTACAACTCATATCAAAGTAATCGCTTCGATTTCTTTTGCGTTGCCACAAAGAGAGGACTTTTACAATCAGGCAACTTTGTTTTGCCTCCTGCGGCATCCTCCTGCGATACCGCCATAGCACCAGCAACAAAAAGGCAATTAACCTGTTTTGCTAACGATAACGATCGCAAGGGGACGGCAATTCAAGGGTCTAGTTTGCGCTACGCTGAATGCACGAGCATTGAGGAAAGCACCGTCGCATCATTTCAATGTTACTTTTTAAAATATCAGTTTCCAATGAATATAAACGCCCGGTATATAATTCGGCCTCCGTCGCTTTCCACTTTTGCCGTAATTAGCTACTTTGGCTCGCACTCCTGATTCTTTGGCCTACTTTGGTATGTCATTGATTGGTTCAATTGTCATATTATTTGCATTCCTCAATGGCACTGAATGAAGGCACAAAAGCACGAAGTCACTAATTTGGCTTCACTTGGGCGCCGTCCTTTAACAAAAACGTACAAAATATGAGTATTATGTGTTTTCACAGTTCCAAGTGAAAAAAAAAAAGACGTAGATACGCCGACACCTGGCTCATTTTATATTCACGCTTATGTGAACATCAAAATAAGACAGTGCACCGGAGTGCACGGACTGATCTCCCGGAAACTCCAATTTAAGTTCTCCAGCTTCAGTTTGTGTCAAACGGGGCGTGAGTACGTCGGCAGAAATTACGCAGGGTATCATTAGCGTCGGTTATTAGATGTTTACATCACATTACGCTGATCGTATGCCGGAAAAGTATGCAGACAGGCATCACCGGCAGTCTTACTTTCCTGGAACTTGAACGTGAAAAGAAAATAAAAGAACAAAAAATATCCTACGCTGTCACCAACCCGAGGTCGCGAGGAAAGGCCAAGGAATAAAAGAGTAAATGCGCTGACGCGGAAAGCAATCGACCGTAGTAACACCTGTCAAACGCGAACAAAGCAGGTTAGGGAGAACATTTAGGTCGCAAAAGAATCCACAACATTGCAGCCCCAACATTTAAAAAAATAGGACGCAAACGCACTGCACGCATTAGGTGGCATCATCTCGACGTAGCGGTTCGAGAAATTTGCGAGCCGGATCCTACGGAGAGCTCTGCCCACCAAGATTATGTGTTCTTGTGAGACCAGAATACCAATATCACTGGACATCATCGCAAGCATCACATGTGCGGTTGCGCCGTGGTTTAAATGTTGGAGTACTCGCTAGGTTAACCATACATAATTCATGCGACCGTCTTTAGCGGTACCTCCCGCCGAAGTTCAGCATTGAATACCGTACTAGTGACCGGCCCCATTTTGAAACAGATCGCCATTTACTGCAGAGAGGGGGATAAAGCAGTCAGGTCCTGTTCTTCTTTAAAATCAGATTTAGCAATGGCAACACGGCATTGACAACGAACAAGGGTGGTAACGTGCACAAGTGGCGACCGAGCGCAGTTGAAAATGTGGAGGCAGGACTCCTTATGACTGAACTTGATATGGGGCAGCGGCTGATTAGTCTCACTATGAGTTGCATAGCGATAGCAATTATATGGACACTCCAAGTGAACTTTAGCCGTGGGGTTCCACATATATTTATGTATATGCATGCTTTATACTTATCTGTGTCTTTATGAGGCTTATATTGCTACTCTAGTCGGTCACTGAAGCCTGCTCATGACACGTCTTACGTTGTTGACAAACTTATTCTCAAGAATTTTGATGATGGCAGCGCGCAAACAAATTTCATGAAACGTGAAATTAACGTAGCATACCTTTTACCTCAAGTCTTCTCAGACAGTTACTATAGCTGCAAACAAATATCTCAGTGCTCAACCCTGAAAATGATGTTTTCCTGTCGCAGCTTGGGACAGGGAGCTTAGTTACGCCTTTGCAATGTCATTATAAACCGCGCAAGGCTTGTTAAAGCTTTTAGGGGGCCAGAAATTTTGGCGCACTCGCATATGTCGTATCCGCGTTTGTAGGACTCGCGTATAGTTACAGCACAATCCGAGAAATTCAAGCGCTACGCTAAACCTTGCAATCGCAGTCAGGGCCTCGCCCTGCAGAGAGAGAGAGAGAGACAAACAGGGAAAGAGAGAGAAAGGATGAAGGAAAGGCAGGGAGCTTAACTAGACAGAGTCCAGTTTGCAACTCTACACGTGAGGAAGCGGAGGGGGAGTGAAATAAAGAGAGAGAGAGAGAAGAAATGAGTCTAATAGCACTTTCACATGCAGTAAGCTAGGTGCAGCTTGTCTACAGCCGGGCACTCAAGTCTGTTACCTTCAGGTACTGAAGAAGCGCTCGAATGGATTTCTCGGCTGATGAACTGTGAGGCCAGGCTCCCGAGACCTTAGCTTCTGTAAATGACCTATCGTCCAGTCTTTTGAAGGCACACTTGAGAGTCCGACGTTGATTATCGAAGTCAGAACAGTGGCGCAGAAGGTGATTGATGGTCCCTTCACACTTGCAATTCGCGCACATCGCTGAGTCCGCCGTTCTCATACGATAGTTGTAGGGGTTAGTGAATGCTACTCCTACTCACAGTCCACCCAGCAGCGTGGCTTCGCGTCGTGAAAAGTTTATGGTAATTTCATTATCAGTGATAGGTGGAGGCCGTATACAATCGATGGTTAGAGTTCTGCTGTGTATGCCAGTAACTCAGCGGGACGGTACGCGAGAGGTTTCGAAGCTCTCTTGCAGCGTCTACTCTCGATAAAGGTATAAAGAGTGTCGGCGCACCAGTCCGGGCACGCCGGGCAGCGTCATCGGTGGGGCGATTAACAACGACGTCAAAATGTCCCGGCAGCCACTGAAAAATTATATCGTGACGTCGTTCTGAAGTGCAGTGACAAATTTGGTTGCTTTGGGACACCAGCATTCCGTAATTACCGCGTCCTGAACCTCGCAGGTTTTGAAGGGCTGCTTAGGAATCACAAGCTATTGCCCATTTGACAGGCGGTTTTTTTTTTTCAAGGTATTCGACAGCAGCAAGAATAGCGGCCATTTCAGAACCTGTAGATCTCGTCCCGTGGGAAATCTTAAACTTGATGGCGACCGATTGAGATGGAATTACAATGGCGCCCACCTAACTTTCCGTGAAGGAACCGTTCGTGTAAACACGGATTCGGTTATCCAACGAACAACGAAAATGGTCCGATGTGATCTTCTTGAGAGCCGTGATGGTCAAGCTAGCCTTCTTCACAATTCCTGGAAAAGCAACGTTCACCGGAGGCTTTTTCATGCACCACAGAGAGGATGGCGTTCTTGTTGCGGGCGAGCATCTCAATGACAAACAGGGCTGCTTAGCAGCAGCTGCTCTATAAAACGCTGCCTTGGGTCTTTTCTCGGGCAAGCGAGCGAGATTGTGGTGAGGGACTCTGGATATAAGGTGAACATGCACCCGGAGTGCGTCGACAGCTATATAAGTCGTTGACGAAAGTGCAAATTTTTGTGAATACAGCATTTGCAGTGCTGGGTATACAGTACTAGTCGCGCTGTGGTTATCTGAAAGTTGCGTAGTTTCATCTCTTGATGACTCACTTTGCAAATATCTAGGGAAAGGTATGAAAAAAGCTCAGTATTGATTTTAGGAAATTTTCAAATGTTGAACTATGCAAAGCAGAAAACATATGTTAAGATATTACAGAGTAGTTTATGTTTGACTATATCTTACCAAAGTATTCGTAAAAATATCGATTTCCGAGTCATCCCGGAAATTACGGCTCAAAGCTTCGGCTTCGACCAATTTTATTTGCTTGGAGTTGTATATAATTCACTTTATGCCTATAACCATACATTACAGCTGTAAACGAGTAGCCTGAGTAACGCTGTACTTGACTGGAACGTACACACATCTCTGCATTCTAAAACCATTAGTCTTGTAAGATCTGTGAGAAACGTCTTGCTGGACTTGCGCTGCGTATTTTAAGCGCGGATGACGTCACCACCAGCTGCAACAAGCAAGACAAGATACTAAAGATCAGTAGACATTTAGCGTCCTGTCTCGCCTGTTAAGCCACTCCAAAAAGAAGGACGTGTTCTTTAGTGGGTGCGCAACTGCTAGGAAATTAATTGTGGCACATAAGCTGAACAAGGCCGAAACAAACGGGACAAGGACCCAGAGATAACGGAGACAAAGAACACCGAGATTATCTTCTGATTCTATTTCTTGAGCCCAGAATTAAATTTTTTTACTCGAATCTTATTTTCTACACCCGTATACTAACCTCTCGTGTAAATGGACTTGTGATACGAGGGAACATTGTAGCAAGTGTCCTATCGAGTTCATTCTATCGCGTCTATTCGGCAAGTAGGATCCCCGAGCTGTTTAGACCAGCTGGCTTTGCCCATTCCAAAGATAGCAAGTCGGTATGAAATTTGGCTTTCTGAAGACACTTCAGCCGAGTAAGCCAAACGAAATAAAACATGTTGCCAATGCAGTCGGAATCAGTCAGAAATGTGGCAGAAATGCTGCAGTATTCATTGTCACTCTCCTGCAATACGACTTCAGTTACGGAAGACTACAATTTTACTTTCAAAAAATTAGGTTAGCATGTGATTTCAGTTTTCTCTGATTTGATGCAACCGGTGCAACTGACCCAATCAATGAGACTAGCAAGCTCTTGTTTCACGCACAGTCGTACTTCTTGAGAGAAAGGGGGGGGAGAGGGAGTAAGCTTTCAATGAATCTTGGAGAGGTTTGCCTGGTGGCACGTCTACCATGCCACACTGTGGGCGTGTGTGATTTAGGGACCGAATTGATATGACCAGCACACGAACATACCAAAGCTGCACAAAACACACCCACCACAGCAGGCAAGAAACCAAAGGATCTCATTGAGACCGATCTCTCTGAGGAAGCTTTAAAGTGCCCTTCGTTAAGCAAGATGCACAGGTAGCGTTAGTCAATAAGTTGAGGACATATCCTCGCTATATTTGATGAAGTTCCTGTACACGGTTTGAGTCTGAATTGTGTTCGGGGGGCACAATTTTCTTTCTCAGCATTGCAGATTTCACCGCCTGGATGGGCTGTACCTAAAGGAAACTAACATGTTTGTCAAGCTTCGAACCTCACAAGCTGATCAAAGCGGCAGGTTAAAGATGGAATAGTATATTTGGTTGGCTCGTTATTGAAGTTGTTCGCTACGGGCGAGGATTAGCCTGGCAAACTGGGCCTTCAATGACTGCCCATGTGTGTTTTTTTTTTTAATAAATGCGCTATCACGTGCCCAAAAGTTCAGTGCCGTGCTTACCCGCTAGTAGAAAGCATAACAATTTCTAATGCATCATTATTGGTCCTTCGGGGAACGTTATCCTTTGTAGACGCCAATATGGAAAAGCCCGTGTTTTCAAATGGCCAAGAAAAGCCTTTCTTTCGACATGGAAGCGCCGCCAGGAGCCAATAAAGTGTTGAGCGTCGCCAATTTCTTTGCAATTTGTACATTGAGGAGAGCAAGCTCAGCTAGTTTTGAACGCTCAAGGCCAATCCAGTTCGTATTCAATAAATTAGACTGGTTTCAGAGCGATTGAGAATGTGTAGTGTACACTATATGTTGCAGTACACAAAGCGCCAGGAGTATATAAATCACAGGGAATTGCGTTCAGTGGTAACAGGTTGCTGCCTTGTTCGCTGACTATTGATGGCTTGGAGATCGTATATATATATATATATATATATATATATATATATATATATATATATATATATATATATATATATATATATATATATATATATATATATATATATATATATCACGCTACTCTTTACCAGGTTCCATTCCTTTTTCTCATTAATAACAGGTTGCACAAACCTGGCTTTCTGCGCAGTATATCGCAGGCTGTGCCATGCAGCGCCGCAAACCGGCTTCGGGGTCGGCACACATTGTGATCAGGCGAAATAATCGGCAAAAATAAATCACTCCCGCAACTTCGAATTTCCTAGCACACACACACACACACAAGACTGAGCATCTTAAACACGAACAAGCACGCACTGCGGTTAGCCGACTGGTTGGTCGACACAAGAAAACAGAAGAAAAAAAGAGAAGTAGAGCTTATGCGGTGCAGTAATATGTCACGTCCACGGGTCCAATCGCCCGATCTCGATCCTCTTGGTCACGTGCGATGCATTTCCACAGGACTGTGCAGTCTTTGCAGAGAAGGGGCACAGTATCACGCAATGCGTCGAATTCCATATATTTCACGGTCTAGACCATCGCTCGCCTCGCAACCGGAGCGGGTTTCCTCGCTTCGCAACGGAGAGGCATGGCATTGGGCCGGTCTCAGGCGATCTAGGGTTGGCGCTCCCATAATCGGGTCGGCAGTGCATGAGCCAGTGTAGGAAACTTTGCGCCCGTATTCAGAAAGCTTTCTTACACTAGAACCCTTCGTGAGAGCAAATCCCTGTCAAGACTGATGTTTGACGTGCTGGACGACCACTCAGTGGTACAACACACACACACGCACACACGCACACACACACACACACACACACACACACACACACACACACACACACACACACACACACACACACACACACACACACACACACACACACACACACACACACACACACACGAACAGAGAGCGTTGTGAATACTGGCACATGTTCTTCCTGCATTTGGGTGCCCGTAGTCACAAAAAATAATTGGGCACGCTAGAAATGTTCGTAAGAAAAAAAGCAACCATGTGAGACACAGCTTCAGAAAAAATAGCCCACCAATCGCAAAGAGCACAGACGAAAAAGAAAAACTGTTAATTCGGCCACTATTCCTTTGAGCTTTTTCTAAAAGTAAATGCTAGCCAATCAGGATGTTCAATATGACAGTAGTAAAGGCTCCCGGCCAATGGCAAACAACCCTTAAGCACAAAAAGCGCCCGTTTTTATACTATGTGCTCTGTGGCGTGCTCTGCAATGTCTATTCAATGTTCGACCAGTGCCACTGTATTGCAGTTTATTGTCAATAAGGGGGCGGAGGGTGGAGTAGTGGATAAACTGTATCATCTCTATTTCGAACACTACGGAATATCCTCAATATCATTGCCACCGTTAATGGGAGACGCTTCACCAAATAAATTCACTTTCCTTTCAGCTTTTGTTTCTTTTCAAGAACGTTTAGTCCTCGGCCACCTGTTTGTGAGTCGGCTTCAAGACCGCGTTCCCGGTAATTCGCGACACAAGCTCGGCACGTGGCACCGCAGAG
The DNA here is from genome assembly GCF_050947875.1 of Dermacentor variabilis. NCBI lineage: Eukaryota > Metazoa > Arthropoda > Arachnida > Ixodida > Ixodidae > Dermacentor > Dermacentor variabilis. The sequence continues at coordinate 91,673,762 of NC_134578.1, forward strand.
ACAAGCCGACTGGAGGCGGCAGGAAATAAGTAAAACCACGGCCACCGTGTCACTCGGACGGTGCAAAAACTCGAATACTCGATCGCACTTTGCGATAAGGATGAGATTCGGAAGCCTTTACGACCGTCGGCGGCGGCGGCTCTCAGAACTGTCCGGGCCCGAGGCATCAAACCGGTCGCCCCGTTGCTGCCGAGATTAAAAGCCGCGATAGTCAGGAAGTGGACTGCGGCGGATCGAGCAGAGTGCCGTTGTAGAGCGTCTGTGTCGGGAGAGAAGCCGCCTATCTCCTCGGGTAGCACGGTTATGCGTAGACCGCGAGCTTGATGGTCTCCCGCAGTTTTCGGTACGCTATAACGGGCGCGGTGTGGAGGATTATGGCTTCGAGGGGCCCGTAGGACACGGGTGATCGCGTGAAGTGTTGACTCGCCTACCGTCCTGCTCGGGCTGTGGCTATTTCCGTGCAGTCTCTTACGGCTTTCCGCAGAGTAGCTCGTATAGTCGCGCGGAGATGCTGTGGCGGACAGTGTGCGCATTCCTTTAACATTATCCGCTCCTGACACCCGGCACAGTGACTCAGTGGCTGTGACGTTGTGAGGCCGGACACGAGGTTTTGGAGTGGATTACCTGCAACCCTGTTCTGAAGGGCTCGGAATGCGAATGCGCTCGCGTGCCGTACTATTATTGAGCGTCAAAGAACAGGTGGGGTCACGACGGCAGCATTTCGATGAAGGCGAAATGCGAAAATGCCCGTCTACTTAGATTTAGGTGCACGTTAAAGAACCCCATGTGGTCCGAATCCCCGGAGTCCTCCACTACGGTTTCCTCATAATCAGAGAGTGGTTTTGGCACGTGAAACCCCATAATAAAAAAAAGCGGGTGGTCAAAATTAAACCGCAGCATTTCCAGCGGGGCCAACTGCTCAGTGTAAGCGAGGTAGTTTCTTATTTATTTTTATTTTTTCTCTGACAGTATTCTCCGTAATTTTTATCGGGAGGCGCATTTTTTTTTCCGAATACTGAAATGGCGCTTTATTACTGCTGAAGTATTATTTGTGTCAATTATTTTAAACAAGTAACAGGGCCGCTTCTCACAGAAAGTTGGTATGCTACATTTGTTCGCGTGAACAAATTTCATTAGTCCACACGGAGTGCATAACCTTAGCGAATACAGAAGTGAACATTTTTTTTTTTTTGCATTTGGCCTGAGGGCCCGTATTCACAGTATCTATTTAGGCTAAAATTGCCCGTAACAGAAATTGTGGGCCAATCCTAATCGCGGGCGTATCGCTAGCTAACGGGGCCAGCCAATCGCAAATATCATTTGCGAACGAATAGCTTTGCCAATTCGATTCCACGGGCCGAATTACCAGTTGTTAGTTCGCAAGTGACCATTGCTATTCACTGGCCGCGTTAAGTAATGATACGTCCATTGCAAGGAACCGCTTGGTTTTCTTTCTTACGAGAAATTCTAGCGTACGGGCATTTTATGAATTAGGGCCCAGGTGGTGGTGGACAGAGCCAATTAGGCTAGCACAGTTGATGCACAGAAGTTATCCGAATGTTGCGTCTCTAACAAAGATACACTTCTGCTCAGGCGAAATCCACAATTCCCTAGTACCAACCAGTTTACAAGAAAAGCTAAACGTCCTAAACAATTTGTTGAGACAGTGGAAACGTATTGTTTTCACATGACTCAAAGTGCGTGAGAGCTCAGAAAGAGGCGTGCGCCATTTCACCATGCTAAAATTGACGAGGAGCCCCTGCTCCTGACAGTGCCGCTTACAGTGAAAGCTAGGTCATTGTCCGAGATACCCGGGAAGTGCAAGCGACGGCTGCCAGTAACAGCTGCCGCGAGTGGTGACGAGACGAAAACACGACGTTGAGATCAGTGGTGCTGATAGCACAGATTGACTTCGGCGGTGCGTCGGGGCCTAGATGTGGTCTGCATGCCGTTCCTACCGGTCCGCCCAACGTGACTGCAATGAGGACAGGAGAAAGGCATTCGCGGACCACTCGCGCCACGGCGAAGTACAGAGTCGTTGTAAGAGGCGCTTTAGGAGAGGTGTTGCCCCATGCAGGGTGTTATGCCCAATTCTAGCTGCTTTATGGCGCGCGTATACGAAGTGTAGTCCTCAACGTTCACTGTAACACTAAAGTTAGGTAAAATAGCTTATATGTACCTAATTTTTCAAGGATTGACTTCAAGGATCTTACCTAAGGACAACGCTAGGAAGAAATATTAAGTCGGGCTGGGCTATCCGATTACGCGACTATAATGTAATGATGGCAGTGAGTGAAAGCTTGCACACCCAAAAAAAGCTCCATAAACGAGAGATGGTTGGTAACACCGCTCTAAATTGCCGCACCATCTACCGCTGAACTAATGGCTTTTAAGCGTGAAAGATCGGGACTGGTTAATTTGATATAAATGTAAAATAATTACATTTCCTCCAAACGTGTAAGCATGCACTCGACTTTGACGGTTTCGAGAACGTTTCCTGCCAGAATCTAGGAACATGCAATCAGAATCGCTATCGACGCTACCAGTGCCAAGCCATTGGCGCAAAATTTTAGAAAGGCAAGCCTTGCTTTCCTTTACCACACTAAATTGGCCTTCTTCCTGCGAAAGTTGGAGCGCAGATATAGCATAGCGAGAGTGCTCTGCCGGTCTCGACTATCCAGGCCGGGCTATCCATAGGTGCGCGCTATCCAGGACGTTCGCTCTCAGAATAGCTGGTTGCACTGTTCACTGCCCGTATGCGCATCGCCACTGCTGAGAGAAACCAGTACACAAGATGTGGAGCACAAGAAATGCTGGTTAGTCGAGCGAAGGCCAAAGCGGGAAAGACGCGACTAATGTGGGTTAGACGACCAGTTCCCGCTCATTCGCTCAGGCTGCGAAATGTCGACCGCATTCACACCCGCACTTGAGCCGATTCCTTCGCACACACTGCCTTAAAACGACTTACTTCTCTACAACATGTGTATCCACACCAAGTCGATGTTCCCCTAATTCACACCACGCTGCTGTAGAGACAATTACCTGCACTCGAGTCCGCATTGTCGGACGTTGTGGCGCAACGTAATAAAGCGCGTTGGTAGCGCTGGCGACTCATTTGTATGCGCCGTGGCTTTGCCGCAACGGCATGTGTGCACACTCAGACGAAGAAGCATGCGGTGGATGGATAAAACCGCAGGGTTTCGCAACCTATAGGGTGCCCGCATTCCTCAAGAAATCCCAACTCACGGCGGTACATGATCGCAGGGCACCCGTCACGCGGTCACGAACTTGTACGTACGCTATGGGTAACGCACGCACGCACAGCCACACACGTGCAGACACACGAGAACCCTCTCCACTGCAGCCGGAACGCGTAGCGCTGTGCCGAGCGGCAGGACGAGGGGGCGTCTCAGTGGCGTAGGGCTGTTGCGAAAAAGTCTCGGTGGCCCGGCAACGGGGCGGGTGGGAAGGAAATTACCGAGCCCTTCGTCGTATGTGTGTGTGAGACGCAGCGCTCAATTAAACCCGCTGATTGCCGGGCGCACGCTCCCTGGACGTCCGGGGCCTGCATCTAATCGTCTGGGAAGCGGCAGCTTTCTCCCAGCAAGCTCGAGACCTCGGGTGTACTGCGTACTAGGCGGCTGCACCCTCTGTTACGACACTGCTGCGGAACGCATACATTGCGTGTGAGAACCGATAACGGGAGAGGTTCTGCAATGTTTTGTTCGTCGCTAAACCATAGATTGGTCGTCGACTGCTTATTCACTACTTGGCGCTGACGTCTTCATGTGCTTGTTCGGCTCATTGGCGAGTTCTTGTTCTGCCGCGGTTACAACGCACGCTTTGCATACAAGAGAGTCTTTGGAAATTTAACTACTGCATCGAGTTCTTGCGCCGACAGGAAGCAGTTTGTGCAGAGGCAAACAGGACGTTGCTTTAAAGGCGGCGCTGGTGCACGTTTTGGCTCTGTTTTATATATCAATTTGCTTGTAACGAAATAAATGCTTTGCTTTCAAACAGAAATCCCAAAGTTAGTTTCATCCGAGCAATGCTATGGACAAGTGAACTGCAATAAAGAAGAAGTCTAAATCTTCGAACAAGCTGCATGAACTCAACAGCACTGAGCCGTCATGGTAGCAGGAGGTAACAACGGCAAAACAATAAAAATAAAAGATATGCAAAATTATTAAAAGATGCATACGCCCCAGGACATTTCATGTCGTTTCCTGCATGCTCGTGACGCGTTTTGTGCTGCGTGGCTTTGTTGTTTCGAAGCCAGGTGGTACACGTGACGTTTCAGTGCTAATTCAGTCGTCCACAGAGCTATAGCAAACTTGAAAGTGCGAACGGTGATGAAGTATATCTGCACTACTTGACAACGCACCCCGTCTGCGCATTGTACTACTAGCAGACGCACCGGTGCCTACGTAAGAATACAGATATGTGAATGAAGAACCAAACTAAGTTAGAGCAAACCTCTGTTTCTTCCGGAATATGGCTTGCAACTGGCGGCTGACAGCTCTGTCGTAGTCACAAAAAAATAATTCATTCCGGCTGGTCGATATATATTCGAACCAACTGTGCAGACGAAAGAAAGGATAACTAACAGCGTTTCGCTTCAAGTTATCTGTTTCTACGTCAATTTATCACCGTTGTTTATCACGTTCGAGTTTGTCATGGATTGCCTACCTGCGAAGTGTTTGACTACGAAACTCCAGCTGCACTGTTTCTTCGAGTGCGGAGTGAATATTCAAAAAGAAACTCCGAAAAATTAACCATTCTTATGGTCCCTATGCCGATATGTTGCCGACTTCGATAAAAATCTCGCATGCTTGGTGACACACGGACGACATACGGTGACACACGGACATACGAAATCATTAACCACAGTTGCATATCGATATTGGCCTTACCATCTTAATTCAACTCTACAGTGAGGGCATTCGGTATTAGTAGTTGGGCAGTATAGGTGCATAACTCCTAATCAACCTTAGTGCAAACAAGGTGGCAGAACAAGGAGACCCCCCCCCCCTCCCAGGGCAAGGGGCTTCTTTCAACTAACATCTGTATTACATCACGCCCCTAATGTTAGAATCCTAACACAAGCAGCGTGTACTGATTTGCGACCATGACTCCTGGCAGACGAAGAGAGTGATATGCTTGGCTAAAGTGCCTACCTGCCAATGTCCCCAGAGGCATGACATCTGCCAGCGTTCACCGGTTGCTTGAGGAACTGTTTACAACTGTGTTCACCTGTAAGGTTTGCATGTCCTCTTATGTTAATCACAAGAGGCCATTCAAAACCTTACAGGTGAGTGAGCTTAAATCATTGGAGACATTTAAATACGTTAATAGCAGTGTTGTGCTTTGCGCTGTTGTAGTGTTCAGGGGCGCGTACTTCGCAAATGTTCTCTTGCGTAAGTGTCGTCCATGACTCGCTGCATCGCAGCGTCGACAGCCTCGTTGTTAGGCTGATGGCAGTGATGCGTTTCTGGCCGCTGGACCCAGAACTATCAGGGAAGGCCCTTGCGTAAGATATCTTTGCAAATTCGGGCCAAGGTGCGTGCCGGAGTCGCTAAGAATGCCCAGCCCCAGCTCTCCTGCTCTCCCGCTTCCGGAGGTGTGCGCCTACCAAATCGCGTGCCAAGTGTTCAACCTTGAAGATTTAGTTTTTCGCTTCTAAAGGCCTAGTAGACGGCACTCAGCCCCGCACACAACCATGGTCCGCTGCTTACGGCGTCTACCTTTTTTCGTCCCTCGCCGTGCAGTGGTTTATTATTACCAACTGTAACTGCGCGTTGGGGTTGAACCCCGTGACGAAGCGCGAAGTCCAACAGCTATGGCCGTGTTCGCGGGGCTCGAAGCGCCCAGTCATGGCGCCCCAGAAACGGGTCAGAAGCGCGTCGACCCATGCTCTCAAGGCCCCCGTTGTTCTCGCTGCTGCTGTCTGCACTATGCGCGTGCGTTGAGAGACGCTGCAGTAGTTATGACTGCATCGACTGAGTGAGCCTCGGCGAATTTCGCATGCGAATCGTTGTTTCGCAAGAAGGCGGCGTCCCAATTTCTATGCTTGATGGCAACGGCTTCGCGACCGTGTGCGGGCATATCGCTGTACTCCAAACACCGGTCGAAGTTTGCTGCCGCTGTACTTGGAGCTTTGTGCCATTGGACAGGCGTAGTGGGATTGGCTAAGTGACACTCCGTCGTCAGGCTCGTGGCTCCTGAGAACGAAGCTATGATATAGCACCGTGTTGTGGGCCCTCCCGCTGCTTAAGTTGGTGCAATTGAGAACGCTTGGCGATTGAAACAGGCATTGAATGCGTGACGACGTTTTCCTTTGTGTGTCTGTGTGTGTAACTGGACGCTCCTTGGATTTCGGGGCTAAGACGAACAGCTACTGAACTGAAGACGTCGTACGGGTGAGCTCAATGGGACTACCTCACCAACGAATCTTGCTGAAGAGGGTTTAAAGTTTCAGTAGCGTTTGACCTTTAATGGAGCAGGAGCCAATTTTACAGCGCTTTCGAGCGTAAGTGCTCTTTGCAATTGATCGGTCACCTTCCCTTATAATATGTCTACGATCAAGATTGGCTGAAAATATGTCTTACAAACAATTCTATCCCAAGAGGTATTTTGTAAATGCCGGCTGAAGTGATTCTGTGACCACATTTCTATATTCTGACTGAACGTATTCCACACTGGTATGAGTCTTGTCTGAGATAAGGTCTTATTCAATGACAGCGTGTGAGACATACGTCCGTGGAGGAAATGTGGCTGTATTCGTTGTTTAGCTGCAGGCCTGAAGTAGTATTGCTCTGGGTCCAATACAGAAAGCGTCTTGTTTGTAAAAGCGGTTTGCCATTGGCAGAACGCCTTTGATATTATTATTATGCCAAGCACTATGATTTACTGGCGCCTGCTATTACGAACAAATATGGCTTAGGTACATTTTGTAAATTCGGCTCCTGATTCTTATCGGCACCGACAGATTGTGCTACCTTACAGTCAGGAGAAATCTGGGCTTATTCTTTTGAGTCCCGAAGACAGCTCAAGGACATAATCGCAGTTAAAATTGGTTCTGATTAGCGGCTGTTATCTTACGATTGTGGAAAGTGCATCTTATGGTGACAGCAATTATACGGACTCTCGAGGCGCAAAAACGCTGTCGGAAACGCCGCCGACGCTTCCGCCATTCCCAGCGTGGTCGGGCTGTCCCCGACGGCGCATGCGCATCTCGGGGATGAAAGGTCAGAGGGCTTCCAGAGAAACGGTATGGGGGCTAGAGGAGTGGGTTCTGCGACTGAGCGTAGTTCGCCACCTCTCATCATGACGCAAATGTAACGCTGCAGTCAGTAGAACGGTTATCCTGCACGCGTCGTAGCCCGTGCGCAGGGAAGAGTGTGCGTACGCAAGGAAAAACAAAATACGGACTTGAGGATATTGCTGCCGCTGATTTCAGATATGAGGTATCCTTCAAGTACCATTCTTTAACGTGTAATCAGAGCTGTACAGGTAATTGTGCTACTGTCGGAAAAGGCGAAGTGCCGGAACTATCTTTTTTTTAGCTTCTATGCAGGAACCTCGCGCTACAGCTCCAGCGGTTTTGAACAAGTGCGGAGTTATTTTGTAGGGTTAGGCTATGAACTGGTGAGCAGTTTTTCGTACATTTACTGCACTCGAGTATCATTTGAGTCGCAAATAATAAGGTTGAACGTCCAGAACCACACGGGCTATATATGAGAGTCGACGAAGTGGGGCATATATCTGAGTGCGTTTTGTTCTACCTGAGAGGCGTTAACGTGGGCCCAAACCTAAGTACACGACCGTTTTGCACTTCGATCTAATCAAAACGCGGTCACTATGGCAGATAAACAAACCCACAACCTCATGATTAGCAGCACAACGATAACCAGCGAGCAATCACGGCGGGTAAGAACTGGGTTTGGATCAAAGACGTTTCACTTGGTGCGAAATTTACTGCTTCCGCGTAATGAAGTCTTGATGTCGTTAGCCTTTTCTAAAGCTTGGTAATACATCCTTACAACTGTTTACGCCGTAACTGGCAAAACCTTCTATATTTCAGAAACAAATGAACTTACACTTCCTGCAGAGTTATGCGGTGCAGCCGTCGGTTCCTTACACAGAAATTCACGCGATTCCAATGGAACTTTATTGTGAATGATGTTAAAAACTAATTTTACTCAAATAGAAAATGCAGCAGCCGTGAAACCTTCCACTCCCAGATCAAGTGACACAGTATGATGCAGCATGTACGCGATGACAAGCTGCGCAAGCGCCATCACAGAAATCTTGACATCGTAGTTTGCTCAGGGTTCATTCGCAGCTTGTTTTTTTTTATCTCTGCGAGGGCTTGCGGTTTCATAGAAAATCTACAAGCGTCACATGTGAGAAATCTTGCAATGACTCATTTGTCACTAAATGCAGCCTCAAAATTGCAAGAAAAGCACTCTTTTGCAGCTTTATGAAAAGTTGCACAAATCAAAGAAGAGGTAAATATTGAGCTCTGCGAAAACGGATGAAATCTGATAATTTGGGTGATTCTGAAAACGTCATTAAAACTTATTGTTTGCAAACACAAAAAACTGTTCCAGTAAGCATTACATTCTTTTATTAGTAAATATATAGTTGTACCATGCTGGCAACCCTCGTTGGTGCTGCCTGGTCACGTTATTTTATTTACACAATGATACAAGGTTCTATATCTTCTCCCCACAAGCGCCCTTACTCTATCATCGCAAAGTGAGCAACATCCCTGCCATTTCTTCCGCGGTTCCTTTTTTTCTGATATTATATATAGAGAGGAAAGTTATGCCACAGAGCGTCCTAAACAAATTGTCTCATGAATAATCTGGAAATAGTTGCTTAAATCTTGTGCAACACCGGCCACGTTTATATTATGGGCACCCTGGAGTAAATTCAAAAGTACTGTCAATGTTTGCTGTGTGTTTGCCCCAAATTAAGTTTCGTCCTTTTGTTCACTTGTGCATGTGTTAATTGTATATTGCCTTCCGTCTCGTACTTTTATTCTCTGGCCTCATTCCCCGAAATGAAGACGTACTCAAAATTACTTATGCTTCACGGCGTTTTTCTTTCTTCTTTGCAGTAACCAAGCCGACGTCGACAACGGACTAGACATCTGCCTTCTTCCTGGTAAGATGCACGAAACTTTGTTTTGCGATATAATCTTTAAAAAAAAAGAATTCCTTGGCGAACGAAAGTTTCACTCTTATTGAAAGTCGGTGGAACTGGAACACATGTCTGTGACCATTGCTTGCAAACAACAAATATTTTCTATTCTGCTTCCCTTTCTAACGTCGATTTCACATTCGAGGCCTTAGCATGAAGGCTTCCTGTTAGTAGCGAATTGTCACTGTGGCTTTTCGAATATGTAGGATGCCGTTGCAATTTTTATGAACAAGGAGAATCGCTGTAGTTAGCGGAGAGTATGTCTTTCTTCTTTGGCTTGACCGTTTGGCTCAGATCCCCTCGCTTTATTTCAAAAGAAACAAATTTAAGCCCACGTTAAGCTCTCATGGAACCAAAAGGAATATAAGAATGTGAGCTCTGTCCTTATGGTGCCCGGTAGGAGCAACGCACTTTACGCATACATAATTCCCGTTTCCTCTAATGAATCTGACGAGTACCTGCACCAAGCACACGCCTTGGGCAACAGTTAATTCTCTTCTTCATGGGAAAAGAAGAAGAATTAGGCCTCATGGTTTGCCCCGCAAAACGGCTTCAGCGCGACGTTCTCGTCATGCTGCTAGAAGACGTCGCACTATATCACTGCAGGTACCATGCGCCCGACTCTTTACAGCGCCAGCGGGCGTTGCTGCAGCAATACGCGAGAGAGCCTACGTCTCTCTCCGCAAACGCTGTGAGCAGTTGTCTGTTGTACCAACGTGGTACGAATGCGGAGCAAAACATTGCGCAGCGAAAGCACTTCCGCAGTTCTGAAGTCGCTTGCGATGCGAACAGTCGTCATTCACCCCTGAGCCTCCCCCGGCAGACCTGCGATCTTTGCGAACAGCTTGACTTATCGAGTCGCCCCGCATTGCGTTGTCTAAGAGTATGCTAGCCATCGAGATTAAGCGTTATAAACTGATGGCTTGGTGTGTCTCTCCACGCGTGTACGGATTGCGTCGCGAATCGAAATATTGCCAAGTGACGGCAACTGATTTATTGCCGTACTTACTAAAAATGCTAGAATGAGAACAGGCTGACACTTAACGACCAGCCTAACTTAGTCCACCGGTGCGTATGAAACGTTTATAAACTTGCCCCAAAGAAATCATATCATATAAAGAGAAGGGTTAGAATAAAAGGTCAATGCACTTGTGCGGTTCACTGTACACTGCGAATTTTCGCTGTCAGGAGGACTCTTTGGTCTTCAGAGCAATCACGCACTGCTGCTTCATCTCTTGCCAGTGCCTGATCAGGCACGCCAAATATTTGACTTCACTGACTCAATGAAGGAAGCGCAATGATCTCAGCCAATCCTCAGAATTTCTGGTCCTTTAAGCCTTCTAAACCTCAAACATATGAGATTTACCTCTCGAGCAATACTTTACGTGCAGGTACAGAGGCATATTGCTGTTAATTATATCCCCGGAATATTTAGCAGCATTCCTGCTTTTTATTTAACATTCAGCTGCGTACTGCCACGTTTGTGTAGTCCTTTTAGAGCACTCACGCGCGTCTTCAGACATGGTGTTACACAGTAACAAACTGTTAAAATCTACATCTATATATGCTAAAATCACGATAATAAAGCCTGGATCATGCAGTTTCCCTTTCCAAGCTGTTTCTCACAACTTTAGCAACACTTGTTTTGAACAACCTGTGTCATTCGTCCTTTGTGCGCGCTGCAGATATACTATGTTCAACCGCACTACCACATCAGTTAAAAATTCCATATTTTGTTGACTAATTGACGATAAGATATCCCAATGTATACAGCTGACTTGCAGTCAGCACCTTCTTCTGCACATTGATGTAATAATACATGAAAGCATACTAACCATTCATGATTCTGCTTTAAGCTTTCTAAGGTTTGTCATGGTAATTTGCTACCATGCACCTACCCGGAATCCTCAGCATTATGATATCGTCGTCCGATTCAAACCGAAAGCAAAACGCGACAGTATACCGTAACAAAACAGACGAAAAGGAGGCTCAGAAACAAGGACATAGGACTGGCCAACTCAACGCCATTCTTTGTGTATGGGCAAGTTTGTCCGCCATTGAAAAAACCTCTTCGAATGGCAGTCAGAAGCAAACCTGAAATGAAATGAAAATCTGTCTGGACGGCCAATGGAAAAATCTTGGCGAGGCAGAATGATAATCCTGGAGCCATGCACATATGCAACGAAGGTGCCCTTTCCAGGATAATTGCTGATGCTTGAAAGTTTCAGTAAGTGTCTCAACAATGTTTAGAATGGAGTATTGCGAATTGGTTCTAGCACAGGACATTAGGCTGCTAAGCAAAACCGTTACATCATTGTTGCACCTTAGCCCCTGCTCTGCAGCCAGCAAGCGCGATACTATATATTACTTATTTTAAAGAATTTTAATTTTAATTTGAAGTTGTCCTGATAGAGGCCTAACACCAGAACACTATCAATCGGTCGCATTTTTAGTTTCAACGCTTACTTTTTGGATCGGCCAAACGGGCGTCATAGTATTGTTGCCATACATGTCGATAAAAGCCGTAAAATTTTGTGTAACTGCGGATGACTCTAAAATCTCTACGCTAAAACATAAATTAGACAAAATTTCCGCGGTATACCGGTCACCTGAGGGAAATAGTGCCGGATTTAACAACTTCTTTGAGTATTTTTAAACTACGTTTCATATAAAAGTTTCAAACTCATCTATGGTGGAGATTTGAACATAGATACGTTGATAACCAGTAAGATTTCGGTAGAGTTGATGCATATGATTGGCTCTTCTGGGTTGATGAAGAAAACGAACGTACCAACGCACATCACATTATCTTCTTCCTGTCTCAAACCTTTAATTACAAATATTGAAAACAGCACATTCCGCCCATGAACCGTTAGCGCAGATGTCAGGGACCACTGTCCAGTTTTTATGTCGCATTATACGAAAACTAAAACTACGAAGTGTTCACAATAGCCGCTCGTCATACAGTGTATATTGCACGAAAGCCTGCAGGCTTTTAAGTGTGATGTTAGTTAACATGAGTGGTCTTTTCTTTTCTATATAACAGATGCGAATGTGTCGTACAAAAAAGTTGTTACAGCATTCGTCCGAATCTATGCCATGCACTTACTCTTGAAGAAGATAAAGCAATCTAAACGGTTTAGAAAGCCGTGAGTTACGCTTATTTTCAGCCGAATGATACGGCTAAAAAATAAACTTGATCATGTCTTCCTCAATTCACATGAACCAACAGATGTGCCAGTGTTAAAAAAAAGCTAGGAATAAATTAAATGGAGAACTTAGGCGAGCTAAGAATAGCATACTACGAGACGACATTTGCTGATAGTATAAATAAATCTGCTGACCCAATATGGAAACTCATCAACGACGTGCTCGGCCGCGCAAAGCAAGACGTCGTGCCAGAAATCATTGCCATTAAAAATGTCGAAAAAACCTGCAAGGCTCTCGCCGATCACTCAACAGCCACTTTGTAAACTTCGGTGCGCAAGTGGGACAACCCACAGTGAGCCGTCCAGCAAGAGTTGTATCATCGAACCATTCCACTGATAGTACCTTCCTTGTGCCAAACAATGAACAGGAAATTTGCACTACTTTTATGAACGTAAAAAAAAAAATCGGAAAACACTTGACATTGGTAATAGTCAGATTATACCTGTGCAATGCGTCGTAGAGATTGTAAGTCTCGCAATTACCCTTATGGTCAATCTAATAATCGAGTAAGTACTATTCCCTGATGATATGGAGAAAGGGGGAGTAACAGTAATATTTAAGGGAAGTGATACAAGTAATGTATGAAACTACAGACAGGTATCAATTATTGCAATTTTTTCAGAAGATTTGGAAAAAATAAATTTCTCTCGTATGACAAACTTCTTTAATTCACGATACATAATAACCGATTCTGGGTTCGGTTTCAGAAAAGGCAAGCCAACTGATACAGCGTTACTGAAATTTAAAGAAATTGTGCTGTAAAATATCGTTTAAAAGTTCTACTCAGCAGGCCATATTGCAGATTTCAGCAAGGTCGTTGACTCTTTGAGTCATGGAAATTTGTTTCAGAAACTGCGAATACACGGTATTCGTAGTACTCCACTAGCCTTGGTGAGGTCTTATTTACGTAAGCGATTACAACACGTTCATTTACTTGATTATACGTCGACTATTTTACGTGTGTTAAGTGGTGTTCCGCAAGGTAGCGTATGAGGTCCGTCATTATTTAACATCTATGTTACCGACATCGCTAATATTGATAATACCGCAAAATATGTGATATACGTGGACGACACTAGTATACTTCTATCAAGTCCAGAATAATGCGAACCAATTACTGGGGGCAATATGTTACTACAAAAAGTATTTATTTGGTCCAATGAAAACTTAATCACGATTAGCATAACGAAATAGAAAGCTCTACTTTTCCGAGCCATAAATAAGAAATTTCTTCTGACAGAGGCATTTGCGTACGCCGGCCACGAAGTCAATATTGTCAGTCGAAACAAAAATTCTTGGTGCCACTTTTTTTTTTTTTTTTGTCGCCGGAGTTGGAATCAGCATGTCACCGATTCGTGTAAAAAAGCTCTTTCTATAGTTGGCGCACTTGCCCGCTGACGACGTCTCCTCCCGACGCAGGTTAAGGCACACGCCCTGTATCACACCCTTGTCACACCAAATTGAAATTAGTGCAGTCTAGTGTAGTCAACTACGACTAAAACGAGCATTGCAAATGTTTTACAAACAAGCCAATTCTTCATATACCTGATCTTCATTGTATGTCGCCAAAAAGAATTTCATTAAGATAATTACGGTATTTCCACTGCTGGACCCATGCACGAGTTTCCTATTTTTGCGTTCCCTTTATTTTGCTTCTAAAGTATTCAAGCAGTTTTTAACAAATACTGGGTGTTTGGCGCCTAGGGTTCCTACCACATTCACTAGGAACAGTGATGTCTGGTATGTTCCAAGGTTTCGAAATCATTATAAACACCAAATGTTGCACTACAACTAACCAAGCATACTCAACCAGTGCAAGCAAGCCATAGGTTTCTGTTTGCAAGAACTACACATGTACTTTATTTTCGTGTTTCTAACATACTTGAAGTGCTTTTGGCCTGGCACTCATTCTTCTTTTGTTATTCTTCATTTGTAAATTATTTGAAAATTGAAAATTTCACGTCGTACTTTCACGTCGTGTGTTTCTAATGTGTAAACACAGCGCAAATTAATGCATGTAGCGATCAGTAGATTTGTTGTTTGTGTTTTTGAATTTATGGACAGTAATTTCGCTCGTTTGCTGGCCTTGTCAAGCGTTTGTCAAGGTTTTGCTGGCCTTGTCAAGCTGTTGAGAGCTTCTAGCCGGCAAAACTCTCCAGGAAGCTTTCTTTTTCTCCTCACTTTCTGGCGAACAGTGCGAATTGAATCGTATAATCATTGGCGTACGGAGACGAGCCCTAAATGGCGGCAACATAATACACAACGTTTCCTAACACTCCACGAGCACTACACATGCAAATCAACTCGGCATGCAAGATTGTCTTAGCAGTCGTTCCACATTGAAAGTTGACTACACACAGCTCGGTTTGTTTCGCAATAGAGGAAAAATGATTGCTTCTCCAGCAGCCTTATTCTAGGCTTGACTGGAGTACACGCTCTACCAATCGAGGTAATGAGAACACAGTAGGCGACAGCGCAAGCATGATCATATCTGCGCCCAGAGGTGCTCAAAGCTTCAAAAGGAAGCACTACACAAGTCAGCTCTGCGCGGACCCGCATGGTGAAGCTTTCCAAGCTTCCTGCACTTCGAGTTCTCGGTTAATTTTGCGTCGTCCTACGGGCTATTTGCGTTATGATTGCTTCAGCTTCAAGGTTACCTAACTTGATTAGGTAGCGGTCTTAAACTCGTTTAGAAGTAAAGGCAATTTTCTTCAATAGTATTTATGATAATTCTTTTTCAAGGAAGTCAATTAACTAGTTCGTAAACAACTTCGTGCAATTAGCTTCTCGGTGACCTTTGTGGTTTTTGTTGAGCGCTTTCACTGAGCCATGTGTGCATAATGGAAGTGGAACTATTTTCGTCTATGTCGTCTGCTTCATTTAAAAGAGCCACATGTGCTTGACTACATTATTGGCAAAAAGGCTACAAAAATATGCACGCGCCTGACGGCGATTCTGCCATACGGATGGGCATGCGGCTGAATTCGTTCATGGTTGATTGGAAACGCAAACACACACAATGAAGGAGGAACCAGATACAACGAGGGATTTTTCGTCCTCTCACTCTAAAGTTCCTAGTCCGGTATCGCTGTCAACCTTCTGCAGCCTGTAGTCCCTAAGTGATATCTTCACACAACGGTATATGTTTTATCAACACAGATCGCTAGACTACAGGCAGCTGGCTATCCTAGTAATGTTCTGGTCCTTGCGGCTCACAAGGTTCTAAACAGAATAAAAGGAAGATGCACTGCTCCCTATTTTAGAAAAAGTAGGCAAAAATTTCCGCTTGTGTGGTTAGGCACAGTGGAAACACCGTTTGCTTAACTATAATTACAAATAACTTTTCGATAGGGACATTTAGCTAAATAAGGCGCGTGCGAAAAATGACTTGATGTGATAATCTGAGTGCATTTTATTCAATCAATCAATCAATCAATCAATCTTTATTTAGCATTCATTCATTTACAAAAATGAACACTAGGACAAGAACTAAAAGCTGCTTTTTTGCAGCTTGACAAGGTTCTTGCCCCTATCTATGACAACGGGGACAGAATAATGTTTGTACACTTTAGTGTGTGCAATGCACAAATGTATAAGTGAAAAATTTGTGAGGCTAAATGTACAATCAGTGATACAAGATGATAAAGTACAAATGACATATATGTATGTATATATATATGACATGTATATATGAATATACACTATATAACAGAAATACATATTTATTTTCAACTGCTGTAAAATTCATCATAGAACGTTTTCTTGACATGCAGAAACATAGATAGCAAATGAAGATGTGCGTAAATTTCTTGCAGGTTACATCCTATATGCGAAAATGCCATCAAAATGAAAAACTACCTAATTTAAAGGAGCCAAGTAGTGACTTCCCCTAGCCAAAGTAACGTTAAAAAAAATAATTACTCAGTTTGAATTAGGAAGTCTCGTAATGTTTTCCTAGTAGTGTCAGTTATCTCTATACCGTTTTCATGAAGTTTATTTAATAAGGATGGGACGCGACTGGATAGCCGATTTGATCCATAATTAGTACGGGAAAGTGGTAGCTGCCATCTCTTTCTTTCCCTAATGTTATACGATATATCTATTGGTTCTATTAGGTTGCACAACCGCAAGAATGCTTCGTTATTATACTTAAAGTAGCTCTGGTATTTTAGGGCAAGGTTAACGTTATATAAACTTACTAGACAAATTATATTATACTTTGAAAATAATTCAGATGTATGTGCGTCGAATGGCGCGTTTGCAATATGACGAACAGCCTTTTTTTGGAGTAGTAATAATTTATTGATATTTTCTTTTGACGTGGTACCCCACACAAGGTGGCCATACATTAAATGAGATGAGAATAGTGCGTTATAAAGGATCAGCTTAACTTTAGATGGTATCGTCTCACGGAGTCTACAAAGCACGCCGCAAGCTTTGGCTAAACGGGATGCAATAAGTTCCACATGTTCATTCCACGTTAGTTTTTGATTAAATATAACACCCAAAGTTTTAACGTTAGGAACAACTTCAATTATATCAGAGCCAACCTGCAACAGTATGTCTTCACTCAGATGTTTTTGTGGAGGTGCAAAAATAACAGCTTTTGTTTTTCTTGTATTTAATTTGAGAGCGTTAACCTTGCTCCATTCTGCCAAATGTTCTAGTGTGGTATTTGCCAACAACGAGAGATCGCTGATATTGCGAGACTGAAAGAATAGGCTGGTGTCGTCTGCATAAATGATGAAGTTAGCGTCATTAGAAATGTTGACAATGTCGTTAACATATATATTATACAATACTGGCCCTAGTATACTTCCTTGGGGAACGCCCTGTGTAATTTCCTGGAGACGTGAATCTTCTGATGAAATCGAAACTAGTTGTTTTCTGTGATTAAGATAGGATTGTAATAGTTTGAGAGAAATGCCCCGAAACCCATAATGTTCTAGTTTAGTAAGCAAAGTCTGGTGATTTAGCCTATCAAATGCTTTCGAGTAGTCTACGAAAATTCCTAGCGTTAGTTCTTTATGTTCAAAACCATTTAAAATGAACTCTTTTTGGGTTAGCAGAGCCAATTCAGTTGACATTCCCACACGGAACCCAAATTGTTTATTTGATATGATGGAATGTTTATCACAAAATGACTTTAGTCTTTTACAAATAACTTTTTCTAGTCCCTTGGATAGGACAGGCAGTACTGATACTGGCCTGTAATTTGACAGCTTATTTTTGTCACCGGATTTAAATAGGACTGTAACTTTCGCGTGTTGCATTTTTCTAGGAAAAATTCCATTTGACAGCGATAGGTTAAAAATATGGGTAAGCACTGGGAGCAAGAGATCAAGCACAAACTTAATAGGTCTTATTTGAAATCCGTTCACATCGCGGGATTTACTATTTTTTAGTGACATGAAAATTGCATAAACTTCGTATGGATCTGTAGGTTTAAGGAAAGCTGTATGTGCGTTCCGTGTGCCCAAATACTTGGTTACTGCTATGTCGTGAGTACTTTTTTCCAGACTTGTGAAGTAATCATTAAACATATTTGCTAATTCTTTGCCTTTAGCGTTCTATCTTCAACTACAAGTTCAAAGTCAACACTATTGTGCACATCAGAATGCAAAAGCTTTTTAATTTCGCGCCATAATAGACTGCTCTGATTACTCACCTCTTGAAATAGGTTCTCGTAATATAGCTTTTTTGCATTTCGTGTATATTTCGTAACATAGTTCCGATATTTCTTAAAGCTTGCAAGATCATCAGGGTTCCTTGTTCTGACAAACTTATGATACAGTGAATCCTTCTCAAGGATCATCCTAAGGCATTCGTCATTAAGCCACGGTTTCCGTTTTCTAGTTGACTTCTTTAAGGATGTTCGAAACGCGGGTAGAGCTACCATAATTATTTGATCCTCAACCTGTCAAATCGGAACACAGCGAAGCAATCGGCAATTTCGTTATGCGAAGCGCATGAGGATTGTGTCCTAGGCACGCTACCGACGAGCACGTTTTACTGAAAGAACGAGCAAAAGATATTTTGACACAGTTCTGTCTCTCCTGTCATTGCCAAGCTGCGTCCTCCAATTCCAATTACGTGAAACCGGAAGCAAGAAGCGGAAGGACATGTCGTACTCGCCTGCTTCTTTGACTACCGTCAAGAGATTGTGACGTCAGCGTAATCGCTTCCGGCACCTACAGCATCGCGTACTTAGAGTAACGTAACAATTTACGTAACGTAACCCCTGGCACTCTGATATGGTAGTTTACTACTGCGTCAAGACGTTGCGCTTCTGGCGGATGGTATACTGGCGGCAGCTGGTTAGGTGTAGTTACGCGTTCAGAAAATGCGCGGCATCTGCGGTTCCGTGACCTGCGTTACCTCCGAGATTAGTTTCCTCCTCCTGTAGCACTGGGTCTATAAAGGAAAAAAAAAGATTGCCAGTAGGACAAAATAATAACCAATCCTGACAATAACGGTATTATGAGCGAAGTCGACTGATCAACAGGAATAACACTTGAGAACAAGAAGCTTTATGAATTTCGTCCCAGACTCTGAAGTGAGCTGACCGCGAGACAAATGGTTTGGCACCAAGAGACTTGCGTAAGACTATTGCATAGTGTCTAATAATATTCGCAGCAAATAATAACTATAAACAATTAACAACAATAATGTTTTGTATTCTGTTGAGTTGTCGTTGTTACTGTGTTCCTCGCCTTGTTGGTGCTGTCGTTGCTGCTTTAAAGAAAGATCTCCCACAGAGGCCCCTCAATACCTTTTCAGTTGTTCTGGAATATCTTACTGTTGAATACCCAAAAAAATACTATAAAGGAGGCGATAAACACTAGCGCTGGAAACAGTGTTCGATCAATGTATAAGAAGCCCTGCCGGTGGCGTCATGCCATCTGCTTCAGTCTGTTGAATACGCCACGGTGCAACAACATTTGATAAAATGGCCCGGGAAATGTTTGACGGAAAGCAAAACAAGCTTTGAACCGGTCTGGCGAGTACAACGTGACCCCTTAGTTATCTAAACGTTGGTCAGTTGATTTTCCGCATCTGCCAGCGACGACTACACATTTCCCGAACAACACGATGCACGCCGACACTTGCTTAGCTGGAGCTCTGTAGAGGAGCGCGAAACGAGCACGGATGATGATGATGATAATGGAAAAGTTCCCGCTTAGTCGTCATCACCGTCCTGTGTATGTAGTCACTGAGGAAATCGCCGTCTGATGTCATCCTTGCCTGTCCGTCCTGTTTCGCTCACAAATGAAAAAAAAATACGATGGAACATTCTCGGAGTGCGTGCTCTTTCGGTGCGTAGGTGTTATCGGAACTGCCTTGTCGCTCTTGTTACCTCGTCCGTTCGGCCGATAAGCGCACCCGTAAAGAATCGCGGTTCGCAGCGAAAGGTCGTCAACGTGTCTGGCCTGAAACGTGACGGGTCAGCGCACGATCGTACAAACAGCCTCCAGCGCTATTCCGCGCGTCCGTTTCCGACGCGAGCGGTCTCTGGAATGAAAATTATGAACCCGTCGACTGCTTTCTCTGTGAGGAAGGCGTGTTTTTCGGGGCCATTCTGTTAGTGTCGAGCCAGCAGAACAGAGGAGGCTTTATGTGACCTGTTGCTCTGCCATACGAGCGTGCACAATGGGTTGTTTGTCGTGCCGGTTTTGTAGACTCGTCTGAAAGCGCAGTGAGAGCTTCACGACAGGCCGTAGGCAACAAAAATGCTATCTTGAAGAGCCAAGACATCGAAGTGTGCAGAATATATTTAATAGCACTGCTCAGTTCTGAGTTGTTTTGCAGGGACTGAGACAGAATAGACCTAGGCGTAAACCTCCCTCTGTTTTACAACCAAACAATGATCGAATAAATAAATAGAAAAATAAATAAATACCAAGGGGAATATTAAAGCCATCCAACCTTTTAAGTGCACATATGCCCAGAGTGCTATATAACCGTAGTCACATTAGATGATTTGGAATTTGACTACAAAAATCTATGTTACCATATAAAATCATCTGATCGTACGAAATATATATTTCCGAGGGTATGAGGCTAAATTAATATTGCTGGCTAGGGGATGGTACTGCAGGTATGCCTTCATCCGACGCAGCCAGCTGCTTTCGCGTTCAATAAATACGAGTCACAAATTGAACGGAATTAGCATCATGACTAGGTAATATCACACAAGGTGGTACGTCGAATAATGGAAGGATATAGAGTAGTAGTACCGGCGCGTAGAATTTTTTTGTTTCCTTACGAAGAAATAAGGTGCGTTTGCTTGCAGTACATTGTCTGTCAGCGTTCGAGGCTTCATACGCCCGTTCGCTTGTACTACTATGCGGTGCACATGTAAGCTTCGTGTATGTATATATATATATATATATATATATATATATATATATATATATATATATATATATATATATCCAAAATGATATCCGGCGAGATACTGGCCGACCTAGCAGCCGACAGCAGCCACGCCAAGCCTGGGGACTGTAGGCCGAGCAAGCTTCGCTCTGAAAACAGGAAGTGTGTTTCATCATACGCGCTCGCACAGGGCGCTGTATCGCCAGGCGCCCAATGAAGCCTCCATGTCCTTCTGATGTGGTGATAAGGGCCGTCGACGGTGTTTCTTCTGGCGGGGGCGCGTTGTCGAAGTGTTAGTGCGAAGCGGAGAGTAATCGCCTTTGTAGACTGTACTGTCTTGTTGTCTTGTTCACTACACTGTGTTTTGTTGACTACGCTGTGCCAAGGGCTCAAAGCAGGCCCACAAAGTGAGAGAAAAGAAGGGAAGGATTACATTGCTAGTAACTGTCTGCGCCAAGGTGGCGAAAGAGGATGCGAGGAACGTCTGTCACGGATTCCGTACGGCTTCAAGAAAAAAATGAAGCATAACGCTGCAGTGATTTCAATGAAGCGCAACCTGAGGTATGCTGCGATCAGAGTTCAATAATTATGCTTTCCCTGCGAACATCCTACGCTGTGTCGCCTTGCAGGCAGGTTATAAGGTAATACCTTGTCGCCATATACACCGAGCCTGCTGACTGTAGATGTGAATCGCGACTACTTTTTTTTCTTTTGTTACTCTGCACCCGTCATTTTAGTTGAAGTTAGGCGTTTTCGTGTTTTGATGCTGCCTTCAAATTACAAACACTTCGCATCAGTGCGAGAAAGCTTAACAAAACTGCTACAGAAACGAAGTGCGCAAAGCTGCGACAAGCCTGCCCAACACTGCAAAACACTAATACAAACAAAACAACACTGCGGCACTACCGGACACGCGACGTGGCTACAAACTACGACAAGTGAACAGAACCACACCACACCTGCAAATCAAGGTCACACAGCTTGACACAAACGCATCGCAACGGCAGAACAAGAACACCCTGACTGGTTTTTTTTATCTTTTTGTTCTACCGGGTGCCTTTCTGTAACGATGGCTTGCGTACAAGCATAAAGCGACCAAGTTGGTATTTCATTTAACCAACTCGGCCCTACAGGGAAGACAAGAACACGAGGACGGGAAATACAAACCCCGTGCTGTGTTTGTTCCCGTTTCTTTTTTTTTTTTCGTGTCCACGTTTTGATTATCTGACGCAGTGTGTCACGACACGCGGCAATGCATTGTTCGCAGCCTTGTCAAGGTTTCTTCAGTGAACCATTCCCTCATTGACATGTTCTGCTGCGCCTATTCGTTCTTGGCGACGTTTGTTCAATGCACCAGCGAGTGCAGAGGGACACTGCGCTTTTCGCAGTGTCGGCGGCCATCCTTCGTGCGCGTGACCCACCGGCGTGGTCCACATTGCAACGTCGCGTTCGCCTTGTGCTTCAGTTACCGCCCGGAAATGGGGGCGACCGCGATGCCGCTGTGCTATTCAAGGAAAGCAAGCGCCGCATGGAACGGCAGTCTAACCGGATGCCTGAAAACAAGCGTGGGAACAGAAATTGAGGATCTCCACTGGCCTCCGCTTGCACGCACGGTCGACCGGGCGATGCTGTGCTTTCCGGGACGATTTTATCTCTTAAGTCCTGTGTCTACGCGGCGAATGTAGCTTCGCTGAAAGCGTGCCGAACGCCCAGGCTGAGGACATTCATTCATTCATTCATTCATTCATTCATTCATTCATTCATTCATTCATTCATTCATTCATTCATTCACAGCAAATGCTTCCCACAACAAAATATGTCGCTCGCTTCTCCACAACAAATAATTGGTAAAGGTAACCCAGTAATTTAGCTTTGTACTCTGAAGCTCATGCCGAGCTTAATACCTTCTACATCTGGACTACCTCTTCCTCCCTCGAAAAATCACCTGGGCTCTTTTCGCAGCTTGAAAGCATCAGAGATCGATTGTTTATAATCACCCGTCATCACGTTATGCAATGTGGCAGACCTCATCTGAGTAAATGTAGCGGCACTGCTGGTTTTCATGAAATTAAAAGCGTACTTTCGCGGTCGGTGCTATAACCTGGCCCAATCAGAAGGCTGACGACAACACACAGAAGCGCTGTATTTGTGTATTTTCCTTTCATTCGGGCGCTGGCACAGCGGCACAATGGCGAGGCAAGTCGCGCGCGGCTTCATTTAGAAGAGCCGATCTCGGTGCCGCACCCGCCTGCCCTGTCACGTGATCGAAGGAGTACACGCCCGAGGCGCGCCAATTTGACGCGCGTTTCGAGCGGGTGCCATTTCCTGGGGCGCCGATTCGGCATTCGCGCCGGCCGCCCTCCGTGTTCGAAACGATGTATTGTTGTCCGAGCGTGGCACCCGGGGGCGTAGCACGCGCTTCCGTGCGCGTTCGCGGACGTGCCGGAAGTGGAGCACCGGCGAAAGTGCAAAGCCGGGGCCCTCACTTCCGGAAATCGAACAGAGTGCAGTGCATTGACCATTAGAAACCGCAGCCTCTCTGTGAGGCTGTTCGCACGTGATTTGCTATTCGGTGTTGACACCGTTGCTGCCCCTTATACAACGAAGTGCAACAAGTGGAACAGCAGTCGAACGTCCGTGCGACTCTCTATCTAGCGTTCCAGTTTAGCTGTATGTCCGCGCGGCACCTCAATGCTTCAGTGTCAGCGCTGTCACAGTGGCGGTCCGAAGAGAGGCTAACAAAGCTGAAGGAAAAAACCGGCTTCCCTCTGACAGGTAGGGAAGTAGCTGCGTTGAGCATGCGCGTACGTAGTCATACTGCAGCTGTGAAACAACGAAAAAAACAAACAGGAAGAACCATACAACTGAATGTTCTTAACATTGCTTTAAGCCACGGTAAATGCAACTAACAGTATGCAAAACCTTAATGGCTCGTACAAATCTGAAAGCGTTCAGTGTAGTTGTTGATTATCGTTCTGGTGCCTTGCCAATTTTCTTTACCTATGACGATAGCAAGAGCCCTGCAACTTTCGGTTATTTTGGTATTGGAAGCAGTATAAGCGCCCGTTTAGGAAATTGAGGCGCCACAGGTGGTATTTGCTAAGAAGCTTAAACGATAGAATTCTTCATAAGTCCAAGGGCCAGCAAATCCTTGTGCTGAACATACTTTTAGTGAAGGAGACCGACGAATAGCTAAGGAAGACTCACAAACGAGGAGCTTTGGGTATTCGGCCCAGGTTTACCAGTGTTATTACGTTCATATTCAGCAGCGCATTCGCGGCTGTGTTTGTTAACCCTCGAGCTTGATAGAAAATAGGAGCAGATCTTCTCAAAAATCTGCCGAATTCTGTACTACCATGAGCAAAATTTATTCCAAAATATGACTATAACGCAACGTACACTATATTAACGTTATTATTATTGGGCGTGATGTACATCTTGCTGTTTAGGACCCTGTTCAGAAAAGGCTTGCACGCTAGAAATGGTCTTACGAGCATATTTCAGCCACATCTCGACGTCAGGTTTATTATTAACGGTTACGGCCGTCCAGCGGAAACGAGAACATGCAAACAAGGAGCTTTGCGAATTCCGCCCCTGGAGATCGGAAAAACAGCTCCTATCGATGCTTGTCTGCGCTAGGCGGAAGGAAAAAGTCCTTGTCCCACTAAACACATCCGACGGTCGAGTCGGAGAGAAAGTCCCGATGGCGCAGCGGCGATACAGAACGTGTCCCCGCACTCACCGTCGCCTCGGGGTCAACGACGAAAGGAATCCCGACCTTCCGAGGGGGGTCTGTGTGGCTGTGTGCCAGGCGTCGCGGAACGCTGCCGGGTTCCCGGGTCAGTGGACTTCACCCCGTTCCGACGCCCAGGCGAAGGGTAAGGGACTCCGTCGCGGCCGCCGTGTATACACACACGCCGTGCGACGAGGTTTAGGTCAGCCGTCGGTTTCCTGGACGCTGCTTCCCCGTTTCCGAGTTGGCATTTGTCGACGATCCCTTCCGTGACCGTGGCCTCCAGGGACGGCGCACGAGAACACCCGCTACGGCAGAACCTGCCCCTCGCACGCCTGCATACATTGCAACGTGCCTTGAAAAAGACCTGTCAGTGGGGCCAATGTTGTTGCGGCTGCTTAGAGTTGATTTTTCGGTGGCGTATTTTGGGTGCCTCACTTGATGGGCCGTTGTCTAAAGGCCTTGAATGGTGTTTGGCACTGCCTGGTTTTTATTTGTTATGGCGTCGTATAATTGTGTAGCTGTTGGCAGTGCTGGAACGGACCGAAGGGTTGCTGGCGTCGGGGCTACTGGCGCTGCCTGCCAACAACCAGTTAGAGGCTCCTCTCTCCTGAAAGAAGCCAGAATACTGTCGAGCGTTAGCTTTAGCTAACGAAAGTCTCCGGCAGCTCGCGTTGGCAACTAAAAGGTAAAACAAAATTTTAAAAATAGGCGCCGATCCAACATAATGTCGGTATCTATTTGACATCGATGCTTTCAATTTTGCGAGGCAGCGGCACTAGCGCAGAATATGTGCACGGCTTTGTCGCCTTTATGTGTTAGATCTATATGTCGCGACGGTGACGGCGGTGTACGAGAGCTTCGTGCTAAAAAAGGAAAGAAAAAAAACAGAGTGGGGCCCCAGTCGTTCTATGCTTGCGAGGCTAAGAAACCAAAACACAAATGGTTGAATGAGGACCCATAGAAACTGGGAAAAATCACATTACCAGAATAAGAGAGTGGTGGGCTGGCTGCTACTGCATAACTTGAGGCAAAGCACCAAACAGGACGAAGTGCTGTGTCTTCGTTCCCTTCTGTTGTCCTACGTGCAATTTTGCGCTTTGCCTCAAGTTACACAGTAACAGAACACGACCAATGGTGTGGCTATGAATCGGCAGCAATGCGCCTATACAGTATAGTGCAATATCGAGAGAGATTTGCGGCTGGCGTGAAAACTGATGAGACGGATGAAAAATGAGATTTCCGTGATTAGCTTGGTGCGCTTTTTTTTCTCATTTTTCGTACTGTTTCCACGTTAGCATGTTGGCTGTAGAAGCGAAATTATTTGGGCGATATCGCTCAGAAATTAGGGACGCCGCACGCGAACGACGTCCTGCGCGACGAGGAACCGAGGTAATAGCGGCGGCAATCAAGACAGGCAGGCTTGCGCAGCAGCAAAGCATAGTGGGAGGGAGAGAGAAAGAGAGATAGAGAGAGATACGGACCGCGCGCCAGCTACCGAGAGCGACACGGCGGCACCCGCACCTCGCGTGGCATCGCCGACGACGATCCATCTCGCCCCACGGCGTTGCGTTGCCGTGTCCGCTCCGTCGAGGCGCGCTGATGACGTGGCGTCGCAGCGATGCTCTCTCCCTTCATTCAACACGTGACGCGCTATGAGGCCATTCTGGTCCGTCGAGGCGCGCTCGTGACGAGGCGTCGCAGCCAATGGGAATTTAGGTGCCGTTTTGCTTCTACAGACCCCGCCGGCTATTTCGCTCAATGGTCTCTTTGGCGATTTCGCACTGTAGGCGCACTCTAAGTGCACTGCAGTGCAAGGCGGGGCTGATGGTGGTGGTGGCAGACTGTAGCTTTAGGCGTGTGGTAGCCTGGTTGTCGACGTCGGCAAATGCTCCACCTTAGCGTCTCTTGCAGTGCCACCGGGGTAACTCAGTCCACGTCAAGCAAAATATATTCTATGAAGAATGCAAAACCAAGACGTAAAGCTTCCTCGCGAACTATTTAGAACTTTCTGTGAATGAAATGTGTTGCAGACTCGCATGCTTAAAGGCTTTCTTTTGTATATTCTCAAGAAGGGCATCCAACTATTCCCGGTTGCTTGGGCACTGCTGAAGAACGCTTTCAGTGCACTCCACTTCACTATATTGCCTTAAAGATCCCCATAATATCGCATATAAATAATCGCATATCGCATATAAATAATCGCATATACAACAATATTATTAGTTAAATATGGTAGTTATACAATCAGAAACTGTAGATGGAGAATTGGTTATAGTGGCATCATGTGGAAGGCCATTCCAGTCTATGGCTGAGCGAGGAAAGAATGATGTAGCGAATGTTGTTGTACGAGTACACGGACGGGCAACTTGCAGGGGATGGCCAATACGGAGATAAATGCGTGCCGGAAGGCTGATGTAGGGCGGAATACCGAAATGAGCTGAACAAAAACTTGTGGAACAAAAACATACTGGCGATTCGACAACGACAAGCAAGATTTGTTAGACCGGATTTCGTTTTAAAGATGATATGCTGGTATTCATGAATAGCACGAAAGCGCACGCAGAACAGACCAGACAGTGTGTACTCCCTTAAAAAAGAATTCACAAAGTTTATGTTCGCAAGTGCTCATTGCCATTGGCCGGCTGATAATATGTGCAGCGTCAGGATTGTCCGGAATTTTCTTTTATTTATTTATTTATTTATTTATTTATTTATTTATTTATTTATTTATTTATTTATTAAAGCTGCAAGGCATACCTGTGTCCCCAGCAGGAAGGATAACGTATAACACAAGAGCAGGCGTGGCTAACAACATTCTGCGAACAATTCTAGCGTAAGAGGTTTTTGGGTGCATTGTACCCACGTTGTATGAAGCCGCATGCTGCCTCTTAGTTCGCAGAGCTCTTGATTACCAAGGCCTCTGATTAGTTACCCCCTGTTGCGGAACCGGGAGCTTTTGCTACGGGTTGCTCAACCACTGCGACTCAATTAACAGTCCCGAAGAGCCATCAATTTACGAAAGAAGACATCTCTTGTCGAGGTTGTTTACTTCAGCAGCATTGGTACCAGAAAGTGTAGTCGCTGTTGCTGTTGCCATAGTTGTCCTTGTGAGATGGCTGCCAATGCGACCTTGCACCTGAAGCTTCCGGCGTTGTGTCCGTCAATCCCAAGCTTTTGTGGCAAATCGAGATAAGGGCGCTTTTCTTACAGGCTGCTGCGCCCGGTACGCGCTCAAGCGCCCTCCCTTTATTCAGTAGGATTAGCGACACTTTCTTTCTTTCCTTCTTTCTTGTCTTCGGCGGCTTTATGCATGCGACAAAAGTGGATATACCAGTAGGTGCATGCGAGCCTGAATAATTGATATAGTAGTCACTTCGTCAGAAGCAGCCTCTTCATCGAAGAAAAAGAATGAAGAAATTCCGAAAGCTAGGACATTTTCATGGAGAGTGCCTAGCTTTTCCACTGAATGGATAGATAGCAGCGCGTCTTGTTATTCTAGGGCACAGTACACATGAAAAAAAAAATGAAATACATGTGATGTCACTTGCTTCAAGACCTGGGCCGCGTGCATCCGCCTTCCCAGGATTTGTGCCACGCGGCTGCAAGGATGTTGGCGCCGCAGTATACGCCAATACAACAGCATCAACCCGTTAGCAAGGAATCAGGTACGGTCTAATGTCGGATGCGCACCGCCCAAAGTACTTCATCACCACTTCGTAACGCAAAGGTAGAGCTTCGTTATGATACGAGACCCACAAAGCTTTTCTGGAACTTCTTTCCAATAGGGGCTCCACTGTTCCCTGTAGTACTCGTCCTCGATGAGTGACGCGATGCGTAGCGCTACTCGTTCATCGTAATCCTTCTTTCGTTCGTCTAGTTCTAGCGCAGGGCGTACTGTCCATCACAGAAAAAGATAGCTTGTCTGCTTCTATTTATATTTCGGTGGTGTCTATTATGTGTCCATAAAATTATAACAACGATACTCTCAATGCAAACGACCTTTTTCGCATTGTTCATGCCATGAGGTAGCAGCGGGCAAAAGGTGAATGAATGAATTGCCTGCCCAATAGCTACTCCGCCAGTCACCGCGAAACTTCATTATCGGTTCCCAACGAAACTTAGTTTCCTTTGCAGAACGATCGCAATCCGTTCTGCTTTCTACTTTGCGTTAGTGACCGCGATATGACCGTTTTGCGCTCTAACTGTATTACGCATTCAAACTGCTTCGGCCTCTGCGCTCGGGCGCTTCTCACACTTAGCCACCTGTACCCTTCCAAGGCCCCTTGCCATCGCAGCCGCGGCCCGCTTCAACTCACGACCGTTTCAGAAATATCTCTGATCGCTTGCGTCCGTGTGCCTGGAGTACACACTCGCGTGTCAGACGCGTACGCGTTGGTTCCACTTCAGCCCCGTCGTGGGTTTCGGTTGCCCTCTTATACGGCGGCGGCGGCGGGAATTGTACCACGACGACGCGTTCGAGACGCTGGCGCCTGGCAAGGCTATATTTAATACTTTGACGTGCTTCAGCCCAGGAGCGAGAGACCACACATCACGACGCTGATCTTGAATCGCTCCGCACGAATGTGGCGCGCTCCGACCGCGTCCCAGACGTCGGAGAAGCACGCTGCTCTCCTGCAGGATTTGGTTCTTCCCACCGCTTGTAAGAGAAGTGTGCATGCCGCGTCATCGTCATGTTGCCGCAGACAGACCGCTTCGTTTGACGCTGCCGGTGCTGAATCGAGAGCAGATATAGACGTGGAGCAACTGCGCGGAAGTGTGGATAATTAGACAGGCTGAATTCTGGAATTACAAAAAAAGAAAAAAACGAGGTGATATGGTCTGACTGCATAAAGATAGCATAAGAATAGTAGTTTATTAAAGTGTGTTATAAAAAAGGACATTACCAACAGAATTACAGCTACTTGCTTGAATAAAGAATTGCCACAGCAAAGAATAAAATCCTCATTTAGATTGAGCCAAGCATGAACAAATGGAGCAGTAATATTCCTTCAGTTGACTGTATAAGAGGCCGAAGTGGCAATGGAGTTCGGCCGTAACTCACGAAACAGCTCGTAGCTAGAATTATTCGTAAGAGCAAGTGCCAGCCAACCCCGATTATTCGCTAAGGCTGTCGGTGAATGGACACAAAACACTTGCTAACGAAGAGTTTCGTAACTTCAACCCTTCGTTCATAAGTGCTTGTACTCCTGGGCACTGGCCTACCACCTTGATCAATGTTGTGGGCGACATCACGATGCGATGCCCTCTCCTCCTTGGAAGAACTCGAACGTAAGAACTTCTTTCTGGTTACTGGCTCAGTTTGTTGAGGTTACCACCAACCAAGGTCTTCTAGCGACGTCTAGTGACTTCAAACATTTCTGCAGGTGCAGTCAAACATGCACAAATGCGCAAACGAAACGAAAACTGCTACTGGAGTTTTTATCCTTAGATAAGAACAAACCGAGGAGACTGGCTTCTCAATTAAAGATACCAGCGGCCGATATGATGCAGCGATTGTTTTCGTTAGATTCTATTCAATATTTATTATCCCCCCCTCCCGGTCGGACGATGGTGACAATGTATGTGAAGCGCCGTTCAGACCATTGACAAATTACGGAAAAGAAACAAATGACTTTGTAGAAATCAAGGCCCTTTTGACCGCTCTCTCCGAGTGACAGAAACCAATCTCTAAGGCAATGCTTTTTTGCTGAATGCATTTGCCGGAAGCAATGACCCAGCCAGAGGTACGTTATGGACGCCATGTTTTGAACGCCACCTATTCGAATAGCAGTGTTATCAACGCTATGGTTAGCTGAGAGTGGACACTGATGAGCACAATACGCGAAAGAAGCACAGTGCATAATGTCGATGGCAAATCCGCGCATTTGTCGATTACTGGGTGGAATGATTGAGGTGTGACATGCGTGAAATAAACAACGACAGTTGCACAACAATAGGTCTGTAAGAGCGATGTGTACACATGCAGCTCGGCCGGGCGCGTCCACTGGAAGGGCACCCCAACCCGTGAAGACCGGTAACAGCACGCGAGTGCCGAAGTGCACAACTAGAAGTTGCGCGGTAAGCATACCGTATAGCGTGGACTTGCGTTCTGTCGAAACAGTGCCTCAGCGGCAGGCAGGTGTTTCGCCTTGCGTCATGACGGCATCAGTCGCCGACTCCTTTTGACAATAAACGGATACAATTACTGTATTCTGCCTGTAGCGATATATGGCGCTGAAGCGCTAACCCAAAAATCTGGAAGGAAGCTGTACGTGGGCTGCGCAGTGAGCTACTTGCAAAAGTGATTGGCGTAAACCTAATAGACTTACCCACGACGGTAGGGATCCGAGATCGAACACAGGCAGATAATGTACCATTTGTCACTGGGAATAAGTTGCGCTAGGCTGATGACGTTACGCGTAAACAAGTAACCTGCGGTCTGTTAGAGAGTAACAGAAACGGTGGCAAGTTAAAGAACCCGCAGTCGAGTGCTACAGAGAATTACAGGAACACAGAGACGTTGCTTCGTGCAGGCGGTCCTGCCCTTGCAAATGCGGCCGGCAATTGCTTCGTTAGAGCTCAGTAAACACAAAAGTTATGTGCCGGTGAGCTTGACCAGCAAACAAAGTGCTGCTAAACGAACTTCCGTTCTATCTAATTAAACGAAATGAAGGCATAAAAGGTCTACATATAAAATCGCCTTATAGCTATCTCGAAAGCACACGGAGCTCAAGATGGAATAGCGCATAATATTCCTCGAGATCTTTGACTTGCTTGCTTTTATTTTGTTTAATTTGGCTAATGAGTACGTGCGACCGGCTCTGTGTCATTTTTGAACATTCCTCCAGAGTGGTTGCTTATGTGCTAACACCTTACTAGTACTAGCACTGACGCGAAACGCTAACGGACAGTTGGCGCTTAAATTTACAACTGGGTTATTATTGCAAGGTCACATGTATATAAGGTTTTGAAATGAAATTACAACAAACAAAAACGAACAAAAATGTGAGAAGCATAAAGAACTTCACGGACATTTATCTGCTGACTTTAGACAATCCTGTAGGCTCAAGAGTTCTCATCCAGTAACTCCACTTCAGCTTGAGTCAGGTGGACAGATAGCATACGTATATATTTTTCTTTACCCGCAATTATAGATAGTGCTTCTTTAATCCCTCCGAGTTTGCGCATCAACCGTATGTTAGTGTCTCTTGTCTGGGTTTTTAGTAAGGTGCTAGCACATAAGCGAGTACATGAAAAGTCACCAACTGTAGCACCTTTCACAGCACTCCTGAATGGGCATGCGTTCGCTCTTACACATGTTGGAAGGGATGCTTAAGTGTATTTAAAATATGTGACATACTTTCTGCGCATACAATTATCACAATTCTTCCTTCAACAAGTAGCATACGTTACAGTAAAATGCAATTGCACGCATAAAATTGACTCGATACAGCAGTTAATTAGCAGATGCGCTAATGCTTCGCTTCACATAGATTCAAACATCTGTGGAGGATAGTGTGTCTGTGTGTGTTCATTGCCGTTCACTACGTAACACCAACGCGCCGTTCTGGCTTAGCGGCTATGGTGTTGCGCTGCTAAGCACGAGATCGCGGGATCGAATCCTGGCCCCTGCAGCCGCATTTCGCTGGGGACGGTATGCCAGAACATCCGTGTCTTGTGAGTTTCGGGCACCTTAGAGATCTTCAGGTGGTCAAAATTAATCTGGAGTGCCCCACTAGGGCGTGCTCCTAATCACATTGCGCTTTTGGCACGTAAAGCTCCCGAATTTATATTCAATTCAGCACGTGACACCCATAGGACCAAAGTGAACTATGTCCCTGCTAAGTGTATCGCACCCTAAAATTTCTGCACCAGCCCCCACCAACACGAAATTTGCCGAGATAATGGCGTTCACCAGTCTGCATTTTACTGAAATCAAGAAATCTGCCTACAAGCTCTGCGAAAGCTTTTGGAAGCGCGAAACGAGAAAATAATTGATCTATGATCTCACAGAGACTTGTACCGACGCTAAGGTTGTGTAAAAGAAGGCAGTTTGTTTTTTCATTTTCTGAACAAAATGGCCTACATTCGCAAAACGCTTTTACGCTAGAATTGCGGTCAAGCGTATATTTAAGCCAGTGCTGACATTGGAGATACCATTAGCGAGGACGGCCGGCCAGTTTCAAAGATCACTTACAAAACAAAATATTTGTGAATAAAGCCACAGCATTCTTTGTTGCGCCAAAGAATAAATATAAATTGGTTTTTGAAGCAATACGTTGCCAGTAAAAAAAAAAACTGCTTGACTGTGGGCTTTCGGCGCCCCTTTACCGCCCACCGTTCACTGCCCGAAGCTACCCTGCAGAGGTGTCACGCTCATTCCAATCGCTCAAAACATTGCACCAAATCACGCTTACCCAGCGTGACGGAGTTGCGACGTGTAGCCACCTCCTTTAACTTTTGCTTCTTCCTTACACCCTCGCGTGCTTTAACCTGCGCGACACTGCAGCCGTTCGAACTTTCTTTATGATATCGTTTGCCTCCGCAAGCACGCGCTTCGGCCGTCGCTCAAGAGATGCCAAAACGCGGACTGATTGTGGGTCTCTGGGTGCCACGATGTTGCGGAAGAACGAACAACGCCTGCGGCTCAGGCAGCGCAGTGGCCCCGGATGGCGAAATGTCGGGAGCGTGTTCGGTGAGCGACGCGGGGACGCGCAGAGCTTCCGCTCGTGACGGACACCGTCCATGCATCGGACACGCTCTTCGCCAACGACAGAGTTGTCAGCGCGTGAAGGGCATCCGCAGCGCAGGCCTTTTGAACTCTGGATTCGCGCTGCCTTCGCCTTCGGCGCCACTGGGAAACGGCGGACGTCTCAAGCTCGCGGGGACCGCGCGCGGCCCACTTTCGCATAGGACGTCGCCCAGCGGGCGTCCTGCAATCGCCGTGCACGTGTGGTGCTTGTCAGTCGTGGTTTAGAATTGAGCAATTGGTTAGGCATTAAGAAAAAGGTACAAATACTCTTAAATTTGAAACTTCCGCGTGCAGCAGGATCGGCAAGGAGCGGACATCGAAGTGGTATGTACAGTCAACAGCAAAAGTTTACGGGATAAGGTTTCCCCCTCATATGTGAATCCGTGCACTCTTAAGGCATGATACTTCGTATTTAATGAATCACTGTGCAGATGGCGAAGGCCACTACATGCTGGAACATGTATTTCGAGGCTGTGTGACCACGCTTCGCGAGAATTGAGCTTCTTGGCAGAGCCTGCGTCCCGTATACTTTTGCGGTTTACTGCACACATCGTTCTTCGCGAATTGACTGTGAAGGCGAAACCGTGGACACGGAATCCTACGAACGGAGTCTGAGCCACAGGTTTGCTCGGGTTCTGCGGGTGGCCGACGTGAGCCGCGTGAACCCGGGGTTCACAGTGCTGGGCACCGGCATCTGACTCCGCCAGCTTGTTTGTATCTGAGCGAATGTAAAACGCTATTAAATGCGCCCCCGTAGTCGCCGTAGCTCCCTCGTAAATTTGCATTCAGTGGCCCGGACAACTCCGGCTCCTAATTATAGCGTGCGGAAGAACAATGCGAGCGCTATACCGCAGCTCTCATATTCAGATGTACTTCACCAGCCGTCCTCAGCGCAACCATTCTTTTTTACTTGTCTTCCTGCGCGATGGCACTAATTGCTTAGCAGGTGTAGGTTACGCCAGAAGGCGCCAACAGAACAGGTCTACGCAAAGCAGGTCCCAAATAAGAGACGCAATAAAGTCTAAGCCCTCGGTCATTTCCACTTATGCAAATAGAAAGTACTTTCTTATTATGTGTCTCTTGTTCTAACATCGAGCTACATTAGATTTCGTGGGCATAGCATTTAGGCAAGATAGTCGTTCGTGTGCAACGAAGAATAATGGTACTCTTGCGAGAGGTGTACGAGCGAATGGGCTCCGCGTAGGAAAACGGCCGCAGGAAGCGCCTATAGACATACCGTAGGCTAAATGGAGTAATAAAATGGACCAACTACTGCACGTGGAAGAGAAAGACAAAGACTTGATTGTCTCAGGAATTAGGCGTAGTCGATGCCTACGAAGGCAAACACGTAGACGACAAAAATAAACAATGTATGTTAACATGCACGCTCTCCTGAACTATCTTCTTCTTTGCAAACTCGGTGCGAAACCAAATTGCGAACGCGGATACGTCTCGCTTGCGGTGGGAAAATATTCGCAATTCCTCTCTGGAAGAGTATCGTTTCACGACCTGTGCTGACTCGCTTTCGCCTCTCCAGTTTCGCTTGAGCCGACAAAACGCGGCGTTGCGTTTCACGCTCGATTGCGTAACCCGGTTACATCCTCCAAGACCGCCCGCATTTGCGAGGCGATTCTGCGCAAGAGGAGACGCTTCGCTATTCTTTTTATTATTTTTTTACAGAATTTTGGGATACTATTTTCGAGCGATTGCATCGTCTTGCGAGGGTATCCGCGACGGCACAGGGCTGCCTTTTGTGCTTTGCAGCTTCGAAGCGTCTTAAACGCGTAGCAACTGGGATCATATAATCGCATCGCCGAGCAGCGGTGAACGCTTCCAAAACTAACCTTGCGTGCAACAGAACCGGCTCCTCTCTGAGTGATCTTGAGTCAGCTGGCGTGAACATTTTAACGTGCGGACAGGCCACATATCTGCACGCTGATTATAAACGAACCGGTTGGCGCCGTAAAGTTGGAATAATTCACCATATATTAGTGAGCAATCCGCTCGTGTACGACGCAGCTTTCAGCGAGGAATGACAGCCGTTCGAAGCATACGCTGCTCGACGGAACCAAATTTGTCAACCGTGAGCAAGTTGTAACAGGACGTCGGGTTGTGGGAGAGGTCGTCGTCGGGAGTTGTTGACAGTTTGAGACGCATCGACGCACCGTTATAATAGTCGGGTAAAAAGAAGGGAAAAAAAAACAGCTGGGCTTTTGGCACAACGTAGGGACGGTAATCCGTTGTCCCCTTTCCTTTCTTAGCTTTTCCATAAACACGTGTTTACAACAGGTTCTGTGCAGGTGCTTCACGCCTTGCGCGTTACTTCCGCGTTTTGTCTTCTCTTGTTTGTGCCGGAACACTACGCGCTGCAAAAGCGTCTTCCTGCAGACAGCCCTGCCTTGACCACTCCGCACGGCAGCAGGTCACCGCATGTTTCTGAATATGAGAGGAGACAAAGTGAGGTGATAAGCTCTGCCCATGTCCGGGCGGGGTGCCGTGCGCAAGAAAACGCGTTTCCGTCGTCGCAGCCTGTCAGGGATTGGGGGGGTGACGGTGTCGCTTTCGCTGTGTCTCTTTATTTTTTTTTTCTCTAAGCAGGGATATTTGCAAGCAATACATTTTCGGCACTCACCTTCAGTCCGCACGAACGGTGGCTTTGTCCGACGTAAAGATTCGATCTGTGATGGGTAAGCAGAATTTCGTGTTGTCCCTTCTTAACATCCCAGCCACAGTGCAGGCGCGGGCCATCAGCTAAAATACTTTCCGGAGCTGAGCAATCAATCCTGGGCACTTGCCGGGCAAACGGGAGCTGCAAGCCACCTTGGCCCGTCAGCGGACTCACTCGGAAACCGCTTAAGCCGCGCGCCAGGCTTAGTGCGAAGAAAGCGCGAGCGGACCAATCTGGTCGTTAACCCCATCGCTTTTGTGTTTCCTCAGCCGTGTATGTAAACGGTGCAGGTTCCCAGCCTACACACATGATGTCTCGAAAGGAAGCAATGCTTTCTGCTTCCGCACCGAATGGTTAGGAATGCAGAAGTTTGGTTTCCATGCAGGCGTTGGCAACTTTGACGACTAACTTTAAAGCCGTGAATTAGCGAGGTTTCCCAACTTGGACGCCAACGTGTTCAGGCAGTTCGGGTGAGTTTAGTGATGATGTAGGGGCAAACCGCACTACGCCGCGATTTTGTCTAATATATAAAGTTGATGGCGAGGCGATATTAAGAAAACCTTTCTTCGCGATTTACTCTGTTATGCGCAAAGAACCTGCTGTGTTCGTTGGAAGTAGGGTGTATAATAAAGTGAGGGAATTTAGTATTATGGTGCTTTACATACTTCTAAACTTTGTTAGCGTCGTCTTTTTGTTCTTCTTCTCCTTCTTATTCTTATCATTACTATCATAGTTAGTAATAATAATATTAGTGCTTTCTTAATGGCTTTCATCCGGTGTTTGAGTTTGTTAACTTCGGTGTTGTGATATCCATCACGTGTTCATTTGCCTTCAGCCTTTGCATCTGTGCCCATTCAAAACGTAGAGTTCAACACAGCTAAGAATTCCATGAAAACATGAGTCCAAGCCTGGACGTCTAAAAATTTACGCTTTTGAGGATTCGTTTACCGACTATTACTCAGCGCTAGTGCTGGAGGTGGCAACATATACAGATATGCCTCGATTAACAAATATTTTGTGGCACGATAACGACACAGTTGATATCTACAAATATTTTTCACTGAATAGCGTAAATGATATAATATTTCTTTTTGTTTCTTTTTCTTCTTCTGCTTTTTTTTGTTGGTACCAAGCCTGTCAAGCAATGCATTCCATGGATTTTCAAACAGGTTATTCAAGAATAAGAAATGCTTGCTCCCATCTTTGAAAGGACAACGACGCAAAAACAAATCCTACACGCTGAATGCACACACCAATTCCGAGTGGTGAGAGGAAAAGCTGTGATTACAGATGTCGGAGAAGCGCTCTGTTTCTAATCCAGTTCTAACACGCTGCGTGCACTGCCATAACATTTACCGTTAGTTTTTTTTTTTTTTTTTACAAATGGCGTGGCATACCGGCTCGGATGCCTCTGGGTTTACAGCAGGTAACGCAAAATGAAGAATAATTTATTCTGTATTACTGAATTGCCCTTCCACAGTAACAGTAAAGTCACATTTACCTTTAGAAAATATCTGCGTAAAACAGCAGCGGAAGCGAAAATCGAATCTTGACGCCGCCTTGAAGTTCTCGCTCGAACATGCCGTGAGGTCATGGATTTCAGCGGCATCTGCTTGAGCCTAGTTAACCTTACATCGCTGAAAAGCTAACTACATCGTACTGCAAAAAATGTGAAATTAGTAATTATCGACGCGTTTTACTGGCCAACGACCGCCCAAATACCAAAAAATACCAAATAATTTGACATCCGCGACGTTACACTGATGCACCGGCGTTGTGGTTTCCGTCTGAAATTTCAAAACAAGTTCACTTTGACTAATTTTCTCTGCATTTAATTTCCCTATTAACCGAAACGTAACGAAAATGCCAGGTTTAAAGAAAAGTATCAGTCTAAGATTATTTAGAGGCACTCTTAATGAGCGTACCTTTAAGAGTGAGCTAAGACTGAGCACAATCTATACGTAAAACACAACGTTTGACACGTTCATTTATTACTGCAACGGGAGCAGTAGCGGTACAAGGCGCGTGAGCTCAATTTAAGTAATATAGAGATACGTGTGGAGAATGAGAGCCCGTTCACTCGTAAGCCAGAAGTTACTCGACCTACCGCAGAATCGCTTTGCGGATATTGCCTTACATTCGCTCCACTTCCCAACTTGTTCGATACACGAGACTGGGCCCTTTCTCTTCCGCAGCTAACCGACTCTTGTTTCGTTTTCCTTTACCTTGTAACACAGGCCGGCGAGCGAAACTCACTCACGATTCCCGAAAAAAAAAAAGGTGTCTTTTGTTCTGCGATGACGTGAAGATAGCGAGTTACCGCCGAAACGCGAGCTCTTGCGGAGGCCTGCAGGCTGGTGTCAGTTGGCCGTGCGCCCGTATTTCTTTTGTTTTTGTTTTATTCACACTCGCATTCGCTCACGTACAAACACGACAGCTGTCTCGCACTTTGATGGTCGGTGGTCCGACGAGTGCAAAATACATCCCGCGCTCGGCAGCCATCTCGAAATGCGGAAGAACGCGGCTTCTCCTGTCGCGCCACGTGTTACGACAGAAAATAACACGAAGCAACGACATCGCGGTTTAGCCGTCGCGTGCTTTCGTTTTCCCTGGCCGGTTCTTCCCGAAGCCGGGCATTTTTTCGTGACTTCGCAAACACTATCTCGTCCTCGCTCGCGTTTGGAGGAAATGAAAATGGACCCCAGTATATGGGCGCCTTTCTTCCGTTTGAGGAAGTTGTCTCCGACGCTGTGGCATTCGCGGCGCTTTCTCAAATGGTTCGAGGTCCCGCTTCCGTTTATAACGTGGTGCTCGCCTAGGTACAGCTTTTTTTTGTTTTGTCGTTGTTGTTGTTGCCTCTCGGGACTTCGCATTGGATATCGTCGCACTCGCTAAAAGGAGTAACGAGCATGCATATCTGATCGCAAACTGTCAGCTGAGTGAAGCGAGACAATCAATATGACCCGCTGTCAGTCAGTCAAGAACTTTATTGAGGTCCTGAGGGGGTTTATGCCGTTGGAGATCGCACGCGGGGAGCTCCTTGGGCCGAAACCGTAGGCGACGCCCAAGTCCGGACGGGAACATGGTGACGCTCCGCCAGTTCTTGGGCCCTCTGGACGGCCTTGAGTTGGAGTTTGAGGTCCGGGCTTTTGAGGGCTTCTTCCCGCTAATATTTCTTTTTCTCCCGCCCGATTGAAGCGTTGAGGCGCCAAACATTTTGAACAGCAACTTACTTTGTTCGAAAGCGTTTTCATTGACCCAGTAAACAGATTTGTCCACTAGATGCGTGGAATTTCTTTCACAGCTGCGCAGGAGAAGTCTGACGGTGGAGAATGGGCGAAATTTTGTTCAAATGATGGGCCGTTATTAAAATTAGCAATATTTTTGCTTGTAGCTAGGGTTTACGATCAGCCGGAGCATTGAAAAATTTCCGCATTGATTGTCCGTATGGGCTAGGAAGGGAACTCTGGATGCATAATTCAATATGATCTATGACTTGAACATGAAAAACGCAATAACGTTCAAGGTGCGTGGCTTTCCGTAGGGGATAAAACGAAGAAGCGTTGTTTACCCATCATAATATGGAAACAAGTGCATTTTTGTATCATTTTGCCAAGATACATTTGGGCGTGCTCGCTCGATCACGGCCGGACAAAAGAACGGTCGTGCAGAAGCCAGAAAAGGAAATCAGGTGTATTGATTCAGAAAGTCAGAAAAATAATTTATGGCCATCACCACAAGTATGTTCATTTAACTAAGTCTGTAGATGACATTAGAAAGCGGCGTGCATCCTCAAGCGGCCACCGGCAAGGCGTTATGGGAATCTTGAGGGAAGGCGCTCTGTCGACTTCTCGACTTGCATCCACCTGCGCAGGACGTGCTTCGTCTAATTAGAGTCAACTGTTTCTTCTACCGCGTTAGCTAATAATAGCGAAACAGGTTGCATAGCACAACAGGCTGCATAGCACAACAGGCTGCATAGCACAACAGGCTGCATAGCACAACAGGTTGCATAGCACAACAGGGATGACCGCGGCGCAGGTGGCCGAAAAATGCCGTGCCGATATCGCAGTCAATCACGCCTCCTGGCACTCGATGCACCGAGTACATCCGTGATCCGACGCCCGCTTTTTTTTTTGCTTTCCGGGTACATATGCAGCGAAGCTCGCGAGTCCCGATCTATACGTTTGCTAAAGAGACGAAACGCGCAGCCGCAACACATTGCTGATAAAACGGCGGTACGCGATTAGAACATGAAGTTCTGCGTACGCTGCCACTTGCATTTCGGCTGTCTGTATGCCCCGGAAACCTGTAGCTTCTGACAGCAGTCACGCTTAAAGCGATTCGGGCCCCGTAAATAGTTTCTAATGGTATTTTTAGCCTTCTTATGTGGGATGCACTACAATATGCCACGTGCCAGTGACAATACCGAAAATGCTATTTTGAACGGATGTCCACGAACGTGCTTTTTCAACGCGTTTTGACGACAAGTTGCCTGGGGTCTCTGACGGTTCGCGCGTAAAAATTCCGTTACACTGCCGCTGACTCCCAAGTGTGCGCGCACAAATGCGCCACACTCGCAACAAATACGAGGATCCTGCCAATGTGTGCGTTATTTCTCTTTTTTTAATTTTGCGAGCGCACGTGAGAGTGCAATGTTTGACAGAACGCTGCTCAACTCCTATTTATTGCAGAAGCCGTCCGACAACGTTCACAAGCCTTTCGCACGTTTCACGTACAATCAGCGTCTCGGACACTTCTCGCGGAACGGAGCTTGCATCGACGAGCGTAGCCGAAGAGCCCGCGAAACGAAGCATCAGGTGCCGCCCCCGCGCCTCCCGCCTTTCCGTGCACATAGGGCCAGCGTACGCAGGCAGCGCGAGCAGCGCGAGCTCTGGTTGGCTCGCGTCGTCATGCCCAGCCACTGAAACTAATCAGAGCGCGCAGTTTTCCGAGCGTTTCGATGGCCAGCTTGGCGAGCGGCATCGCCGAGGCAGTCCGGCACGGCCTCGGTATGTATGTATGTAGCGCATGCCTGTAAAGCATTGTCTCCAAAACCGAAATCGACCCTCCAGATTCCCACAATGCCGCGTGGGCACCCCAGGCTTCGCCGACTTTTCTAAAGTCACCCAGTCACGCATGCTGGATGGCTATCGCACTTTCAAGTCCAACGTGTGCCTGACCAGGCCTGGGACGTTCCAAAGACGATAGTAAACTCTCAAATGGCGGCTTCTGCAATAATTTTTGCCTGCTTAGGATTAGTTGGCTGGCATATTGGGTCCGCTTTCAGGCGGCGATCACGTGGTGGTGAGGCTGGCACGTCCGGCAGTCGAACCGGCGGCCTTGTTCACAGTAGCCCAACGTTGTATACTCTAAGCACTGCGGCCCGTTCTTCGGAATCTTTGTGTGGTAAGCACCATTGTTAAACAGTGAACGTGAGCGCCCGCTGCGGCCTTTTACACAGAAGCGTAATTTTTCTTTGTGGCAAACCGGTACGCCTGCGCAAGCAGCCGCTGTTTATCTAATTGCCTCCGCGTTGCAGCCTAAAGTTTAGCCACTTACAGTGCCTGGTGTGAAATTGCGCAAGCTGCGAAAAACAGTTCAGAAGAAAAGGGAGAAAACAAAGGGAGAAAAAGTTGCTTTTTGCTCCGGTTTGGCTTCATCGTTACATAACGTTGCGGAAAAAACGGACGCTTGAAGGGCAGCGCACGAAATCCTGTCAGGAGCATCGTCCTCCATTCAGTTTGCGTGAGTAATGGTTTTAAGGCGCTGTTGCAGCGGGCGGCGTTAGCAGTCTTTTTTTCCCGCGTTACCACTG
Organism: Dermacentor variabilis; assembly: GCF_050947875.1. Taxonomy (NCBI): domain Eukaryota; kingdom Metazoa; phylum Arthropoda; class Arachnida; order Ixodida; family Ixodidae; genus Dermacentor; species Dermacentor variabilis. The sequence goes on from NC_134578.1 coordinate 91,715,529, forward strand.
CGCCCTGTGTGCTTTTGTCACTCACAAGACAATTTCTTTGTTTCCAGAACGCCTGTATACGTGATTAGGCGAGTTGCGCAGCCACCGGCGTTCTCCCAGATTGCGTTGTTTGCATAAGTATGCCGCCCTGCTAGCGCAAAGTCGTGAGTTCTCTATACTGTGTTCGATCTGCCAAGAGCGGGCATCTGTTTCCTGGAACGAACCCATTGTTTCTGAGTTTATAAAACATTGACGCATATATGCAGCCTTCGTGGCCAGGAATGCGGAAGTCTTCTATAATTTCTTTTTTGGTGTAGCGATTTTTTTTTTCGTAGTGAAAGTTGGGGTGGTTTGCAAAGGAGGTTCAGGGTACTTTTACATTAGAATTCGGTAAACGAAAGATGAATTGGAATGTCGTTTCTCTTGATACTGTTGCTTTCAGACTGCCCTGTCGACGTGGGCATATCCTTTGCTAGACCTCCATGTATCATTATTAAAGATATTAAAGCATGCGAATGAATTAGTGCAATCGGCAATATTTTATCTACCGAAACTGTTAAAGCATGGGAAGGACATAGCGTTACGTTTGGCTCTGCAAGTTTCCTTCCTTTTACTAGTTTATAGTTAGCAGAATTGTCGATACTTTTAAATTGATATAATTGCATCTTTCCTTTAAATGGGGGGTATGCTTAGCTATATTCAGCTTTATAGAAACAACACAGATCAGCATAGCCTGCAGATTTGTTTACAGCTACTTCTCCAGAAACTTTCCTGTATGTGCTTATATTTGTTAAGATAGATTGCCCCTGTGTTCATGTGTTCGGTTCGCTTTGGAAATGGCGCGTAATTTAGGGAATCGCGATGACGAGGAGAGACAGTGCGCCCGCTTGAAAGTGAGAATTTATTCTGCTAAAGCAACACTGTAAATAATCAATCAATCAATAAATATAGGCAAGAAACTATATGCATGCAGTTGCCCTCACAACCTATTGCAGTTCCCTGTTTTGTTTTGTGCATTTTGGTGCTGTACGGGAGGATACCGGCTAAGCGCTTGCATGGAGATTCGCACAGCGCTGTAAGCCGGCGAGACGTATATTGAACAGCCACAAAAAGTCAATAAAGGTTGCGACATCGCGGGTAACAATTGAAAGTTTTCATTTTTTTATTGACGAAAGGTACGTATATATATATATATATATATATATATATATATATATATATATATATATATATATATATATATATATATAGCAGCGCTTAATTTTGTTTAGTACATATATATATATATATATATATATATATATATATATATATATATATATATATATATATATATATATATATATATATATATATACTAAACAAAATTAAGCGCTGCTGAAAATAGGCAATATGAAACATGGCGCTGAAACATCAGCGCTTGAAGGTCAGCGTGATACTACAGATCTCAATATTTGCTTTTTGTTTTATTTTGGCCGATATAATGAAGGGAGATTTCTCCAAAACATGGCAGTGGCAGTCTTTCCTTTCTTTAAAATAATGAAATATTATCATTTCTTTACTTACGATAACTAACTACGCCCGAGCAGATGTGCCCAAAATTTATGATGTCACGCGTCCAGCCAGTGCGGGAACTCCATTGCAGCGTTGCCACAGGTCTTTTGTTTTGGACATTTGCTGTCCTGTATACTCGACATTTTAGCACCCTCCTGGGTGCAGAAAGAACGTTGTATTGATGAGAATAGCTATAGGCGCTTGTTGGTACGGCATATCTTATTTTGTTGTAGCGCAAGCTGAACAAGGGCAACAAATAGCGCTGTGTGAGTCATATGTGCCTTTCTGTTGTCCTTGTTCAGCTTGCGCTACAACGAAATAAGATGCGTTTGATTGGTCACGTGGCTAACACCCCAACCTTTTGAAGGTAAGATATTCAGAGGGGAGAAATTAGGACTTCTTATTTGGCGGTTCTTTGGGGCGTGAAAGCAACAATTACAGGCGCGCCAGACGAAACGATATCCGCATGCAATAAATTTTCATAGAGTGGCGAGTTGGGGAAGTTTTTGAAGTTCGTGATTTCAGCTTTTCATAGCTATCGCGCTTGGAACCTCTCCTGTTAGATATATTGCTGCGTACCAGTTAGTCAAAATTTCTACGCAATTTTCAATTACGCGTTCTCGTTATTGCTGGTTCAGCTTGATTTTGCTGTACAGAATTATAACCTTGAAGCTGAAGCTGTTCGGCACAAAAAAAATATAAATAAAGGGGCAAACATTTTCAGAGTGGACTGTAATATACGTGTACACTCTTTCGAGCATATCTTTTCCCCAAACGATAATCGTTATCTGTCTTGCTTCCGTTCCCTGCCTTCAAAACTCTCCGCTCGTTACTTTCCCGCCAAGAATGCTTTGACACGCTGATGAGGTGCGTGCCATTGGTGCCTTGGAAGTACTGGTCGCGCAACGTTAAAAGAAGACAAAGCACGAGAGAGAGACAACGACTACTGTTTGGTGACTAGACACGCTCGAAAGGGTGCGAACTTTTCTTGGAGCGTGTAACAAGCTTGCTCTTGGCTTACGAAGTTTCTTTCTTTTTTTTCGTACTCGAGAGAAGTAATTTACTAACGGAAGTTAAAGCCGCCCTACTTTGGTGCATCTCGAAGAGATCCACAGCAGGAATTGCGTGCGCTGTACTGTTTGACCGCAGCGGTCGCACGGTGCTTTAGCTAAGCCTGTGGGAGACGCTAGAGGAACTCCTTAAGCCAGGCGTCTTTTTTTTTTCTTTTTCCTCGGTAGCCTAGTAAGCGCACCGTTTCCTCCTCGTGGCCGCTAAATGCTGGCTGCGCACAGGCGCCAGCAGAAGCCGGGTACATCGTCGCACCAGCGCCGAGTACGCGTCAAGCGGGCGATCGTGACCCAACCGCTGGGAGCCAAATGGTGACGGACGGTGGCGGCGGGTACAAATGCGGGCGCTCTCGGGCGTTCGCCGAAGTCAGTTTCCTCGCTTTGCGACTTTTCTCGTGTTTACTTCCTGTTATCCGGCTTCTTTCTTCTCTTCCCTCCTTCCTGCTCTTTTCTTTTTCTTTCTTTGTCGACTTTCCGGCCGGCATCGTTCGATTTCCGTGCCTCTCGCAGTGGTCCGTTTAGAAACTGGAATCCCGAACCGTTTATGGGGTTGGTTAGCGCGCCCACTGTCACGAAACGTAACTGAACCCAGAAGCACCGACACGGAAAAGGGGGGGCAAACGCCTGTCTAAGTGCTCGGTTACAAACCGTGTGACTAAATTTGGGTTAACAGGCGTGCATATCCAGTTGAAAAAAAAAGTGCCCAGCGAGCACCAGGACCTTTCTCTCGAAATGTAGCTCAAGTTAGCGGAATGTTTCATCCAAAGAGACTGAGATGTGCTATAATAGAGGAAAAGTAGGGATACTTTTACTAGTTGGGGTGCTAAGATGGCGAAACAATCTCAAAAGGCGAACGGCGAACTCGATGAGAATTAAGAAAAGAGGGTGCGCTGACCCCAAGTTGAAGTTTCTTGAAAAAAAAAAGTTAACACATTAACAAAATGTTTCACAAGCGACATCTGGCGTAACAAAAAAAGCTGGAACATGACAGAAATAAACAATTAAAGAAAGCAGATGTAGGGCAGCAAACAAGCGTTCACACAGCCCCATGTCAATAAGACGGCATGTGGCTTGAGCTATGTACATCATGTGACGTGAACTTGATGGTATGCGACCGTGTGACACATGTTCCTTGCGTTACGATTGCTTCTATTTGGCTTGTAAAGATTTTCTAACATGCTCCTATTTTTTTGTCCGCATGGTGGTGCGTAAGAAATGCATTATAGGCAATTTTTCTTTCGGTGAAATGAAGTTAGAAATCAACGCACTGTTTCATACTTTCTTCTCTTCGTCTTTGGCGCTGATTCATCATACTTCATTGTGTTTAATAAAGGCGCATCATATTTCATGTCCAGTAATAAACTTGCACGTCCTTTACATTGCTTCCGAATGTTCGACCAATATGTGGCCTAGTCAAGAGAGGCCTTTCGAGGGTTTTGGTGACGTCAACGCTAAGTTTTCGCGAAGCTACGGGACGAAGATTGGCCAATACCTCTTTTTTAACGAGACGGGGTGTTTAACGAGGAAGTTTTTGTAATTGCGCGCGTTGCGTATGCATGCAAATCGAAATATAAGAATGAAAGTGTGCCGTGTATCGTCATTTGATCCACACTGAAGAAGACACGGATGTCTGGAGGTGGCGCAATGTTCCCGTTCGGGAGGTGGCGCTATTGCACCATCCAGTATCTTCGCAGCAGCACTTAAAGCACCCGTCTAGAACGACAGCCGAGAGACGTTTAAAAATAATACCTCTTCGCTCATGCTTCCTGGACCATATTTCGGATCTGTCGCTTTTTTTTTTTTGCGTACAACAGAGGTTCCCGCCGCTATAATTACATCAGGCTGCTTTCGTGAAGCTTTAGAGACAGTTGTGTTCTAAGGGATTCAGGCTGCTAGTTGGCCTCAAGAGAACGTGATCATTCCGTTTTTTATCGTGCCATCCGTCGCGTGGTGTAATTCATTGATTCATGTAGTTTACCGTGGGGCCATACGGGAAATGTGAGCGATGCACTAGAGAGGAGCTCAGGATTATATTCGACAAACTGTGGGTGTTTATTGTGCACATAAGTTTATGTACGCGAGCGCCTTTTTTTTTTTTTGCGGCATACGTACCACTGAATAAGAGGCCATTCGCAGTCGGGAACCGAAGCCGCGATTTCGTATTCAATAGCACAACGTCGTAGCCTCTAGGCTGCTACCACGGGTCCAAGTCAAGTAAAGACTGTAAGCGTGCTGTAATGGTGATGTCGGAACAGACGCGTGTATAAAGCGTCGCAGTGAAAACCGGCAGTTGTCCCGCATACAGCGCTCCTCCCAGTGTATATACAGTTGGTTATGCACGCATGAACGCCCATTATGTAGAAGCACCAATTATAAGGCAGGGTGCGGCAAACTTGAGCCCGATTGGAAGTGTTTTCACTCTTATTTGACGTACAGAATGGACAACGTTACGCCGTCCCCAAAATCACTTCAACCTGTAGCGGAAGCGACCAAGAACGATTAACAAACCCACTGTCTTTTTTGAAGCGAAAAGCTTTCGATGGGATGCTGTCTTTCGAGCCACCCTCTCCTAAGTTGGTGCGACGAGTCAACGGCCGTGGAAAAGCACCTCTCGATGTTCACTCAACGGGACGCACCGCGCCCTCGACAATGCACGTCACGTGGTCGTTGCTGACCAATCACGGCAGTCGGAGGGCGCACGCTTCGAGCCGACAGAGCAAACTTGAGCCGCTACCAATAGTCGCGTGACCCAAAAACAAGAGGACCAAGAAGCGGCGAAGTACATGAGCCCCCACTTTTCGCTCCTGCCGAGCTTTTGAAAAGGAAAAGCGCAGAACGTAATAAAATGCCCGGAGGAAGATAAAAGAAATACTTTCGCCTCGTGCATTAACTCCTTTCGAGGTGCCGAGCGAAAGCGTTTAGCGTATGCGCTAAACCTGCTTTGGCTGTGTACCTGCTTTGTATTTCTCCGTGTTTCGTTTTCTTTTTTCCCCTGCCTTCCAGCGCGCATCTACATGAAGTTTTCGCTTCAGAGCCCGAGTTTCATTGTGGCTCTCGTCGGCGGCAGTTCGGCGTCACGTACATAAAAGACACGACGAGAAGCACGCCGAAAGGACCTAGGGATTGGGTCGAGAAACGCCGCACTCCTCGCTCTACGAGGGTATACATACCTGCACGCTCTTTTGTTCGAAACCACGGCGTCTATGTAACGGCTCTCCTGGCTACACGTTGAGCGCGAGGAAAGCTAAAGAGTTGTATTGTGCACGATTATGGTTTTTTAAACTTTATTTCTGTTTAAAAGGATTGGAAATACCGGGAAAGGAGTCCGTTAAGTGAGCGACCACTAGCGGTTCAACTGTTTCTCTCTTTTTCCTTCCTGTCTGTAAAGAAAAATAGTGGTGAAGAGGAAGCCGCTCGTGATTCAGAGCAGGTGAATAAACGGAGCCGTGCGAATGGCTTGAGTCATCACACTCTCTCAGTTTTAGAGCAGCTAGAAAACGCTAGAGGTTATCGCTCTCTTTCATCAAGAATTCGGAGAATGAGAGGCTACGTACCAGGCGCAAAAGAAAGTGAGCAAAAAGAGATAAAGTAAAAAAACATTTTGTAAGATTCTGCGGTGATGTCGGTCGCGAGGATTCATACAGCCGTAAAAAACATTTAGGTCAGTTGCTGACGTTCTCTGGAGCGTGACTATGCGGGTAAGCTTAACGAAAGCAAAACAGCATAAGTCTGTAACAGGTCTTTCTTCCAGCGTTAAAGCGATCAGATGGTTCCGCTTCATCGTTTCATAACAGCACTTAACCAATAGAAAAGAAAATCTGCTCGCGCCGCTTACAACAAGCAGTGAAATGGGAGTGACGAAAGCAAATTTTCTTTGACGTTTAAGCGTTATCTATTGGGAGAATTGAAAAAGAAATCTACGGTCTGCATAGCCTTCTAAGGACACATCAGCAACATCAGTAGTTTCGTGTTCAGATGCTATCCGCACTAAATTCTGTATCCTATAGCTGATACTGACAATAGTTGGAACACTCACAAAGAAAACGTCGCATCACTCGGGCTTTGTATGCTCAGAACATAGTCACAAGTCATTTTGTCATTTTTCGTTTATTTACACCCCATGCGCGTTCCACCATATGGAACATCCGAACTTAATTAAGTTACCTGCAGTAAAGTTATGAGTTATTACTATACGGGGATATCAAAAGTCATGATCGACCTTATGCTGTACGTGAACCTGTGCAAACGTACACTGAAGCGGTCGTTCTACGTGGAGACAATGTTTGTATTATCATCGACTACACTTTATTGTCAGCAGCAAGCATTATATTTGGCTAGCAAACAAAGACTTATCCACAACGTTTTGTTTTGTCTCTGTACTCTCATTTCGTACTAAACATATTCAAATTCACCTTGCCGGGAAAACATCATAGTAAAAGTGTCTGTCGGTGGTAGCCAGCAGCACTAGGGAGAGAGAAAAAGAGAGAGGGAGAGAGAGAGCAGACGAGCTTTAGGAGATTGGGGAAAAGTACTAGGGATAATGACCAAGAGAAAAGAGGCGAACCTCCTATAGTAAGCAACATTTCCATGGACTGTTGATCTCATTGGAAGCAGTTTATGAGATGGCGATGCGTATGGCACATCACCTTGCATCTATATAGTGCGCAAGACTCTCCATGTATTTCAGCCATGGACATCCTGAAAAAAAGTTCACCATTACGATCATGTTAACCTTAAAGAAATTTGGCAAGAATCACGAAAAAATTTCTCCTGTATATACACATTGCGGCTGGTCTATCGGAACTCTGTAAACTTATCACCACGAGTTATTTGTTTTGCATGTGACAGGCTATGAACTAAATAAGATGTGATTCAGGCAGCCGCATAGTTCCACGATGGTTTTATGAAAGCTGAAACTGTGTTCCACATAAGCCAACTTCGAAACCCCGAATGCTATAAAGATTTGTTGTAACGAAGCAGAAAATATACAGGAAGGTAAATAAAGTCATACAGCATAAAAGTGATACATTGTTGCTTTGAATGATTCAGCGCATCAAGTATAGAAATAATAAAGAAATTTCACATTTCACTCGGTACGAATCTCGTACGTACCAGCTATGATTCGCGAAAAGATGAGACAGCGAGGGACAAGCCGGAAGGTTGTCATATTCAGTCCTATTTTATAATTTGTCAGTTAGAAAACACTAAGAATGTGTTCTGTGGAGATATAGTAATACTGCATGAGGGGGCCAATTCTCAGAATAAACTGGCGTGCGGTTTATGAGTGTAAGCATGGCCGCGAGAACGCTGCTATCTAAGCAGACCGCTATGAAGTTTATGAGTTATTTGAGAACTGAAGCTAGACTGGGTGATAGTGCTTCCTGTATACGTACTTTTCTTTTTCAATTTTGCCAAACGTTCTGCCTGGATCAGCTTTTATTCCTAAAAATCCACTATAGGGTTTCTTGTTCGAGCGATATTTCGACTTGACTAATGAAACTTTCTGCCTACAACATGCACGAATTTGCGCATGCATTTCACATTAAGATTCGGTCCTTGCTTCGGATTCTTTATCCCTGTAGGCCAGTCAACAGCTGCCGTACCGATAAGTGCAGTTACCGGACAACAGTCGAGGGAAACAGTAATAGCAGCAGAAGTTCCTCTGGCGGTTTCCAACGAAGGCGTCGGCGGCGCGCCGCGAGTGGGTGACAAGGGGGGGGGGGGGGCGGATGTTTGACGCTTCACATGACAGCAGCCTCATCTCTGGAGGTCGCCGTTTACAGTTTCCCTGGCGCGGGCATCCGTAGTAGACTCCAGCGGAATCAAAGGCGGGTCGAGCGCGGTTCGGTGACGCGTGCCGAGGAGGTGACGGCGACCGTGACTGACTTCGCTGCGGAGGCGGGAGGAAGACGGTTACTTTCCAAGTATACCTCGATTTCGTACGGGTGTTCGCCATGGCGCAGACAACGGGCGTCCGGGTGGTGTCCCCGCAGACCAATCCGTTGGTACTGGAAGTCGCAATGAAGGTGTCCAGCCTCTCCACAGTGGTAGCACACAGGACTGTTCTTCGGAGCGCGCCACACCGTGCAGTTCCGCGGATCAGGATGGAAGGCTGCTTGCAGAGCCTTGCGGTGGATTGGACTTGGGAAGCGTCGAGGAATCCCAGCAGACGGCTGCAAGAAACGGGCCGTCGGTGGCGTAGAAACCCGAAGAGCATCTGCATACGAGAACGTGGGAGGTTCGGTACGTGTTGGTGGCGATGGGTGAACCGACTGCTTGATATCCTCCAGAATGACGTCCGTAAGAGCCACGGCACTCGCATATGCCGGAGCCGATGCGTAACACTTAAGTTCTTTTCGAACAACCTGCCGTATTAGTTTGGTAAGGGACTCCCTGTCATCATTTGCAGGTACACGCGAGCTTGCAGCAGTCATGAAAGTCTAGCGTTCATACTGCGAGAGCCGCTGTCGAAGCGTGCGTTCCATAGCGTTTCCTGACGGACGAACTGCGACACTGTTGTAGGGGGATTGCGCACGAGGCCTGCAAAAAGCAGTTATTTTACGCCTCGCATTAACAGATGCACCTTCTTGTCTTCTGGCATTAGTGGGTGGGCCCGACGGAACAATCGCGTCATGTCTTAGACGACCATGGCGATGGTTTCTCTCGACATTTGGAACCCCGAACATAGTGCCTGTTCGGCTCTTTCTATCCTGTCGGGGGTGCTGAAGGCGTCGCGAAGCAGTAAGTAAAACTCCTGCCAGCTGGTAAATGAAGCTTCGTGGTTATCCTACTACACTCTTGGCGCTTCCAAAAAGGATACGTAGACCTTCTTCAACTTACAGCGATCATCCCAGTCATTACAGGCGGCGAGCGGGTCGAAATGGTCTAGCCAATCTTCGACGTCCTCAAAGACGTCGCCGTGGAAAGGGTTAGGCGTGCTAGGTGCGTTGACAATGCAAAGTACAGCAGCATTCGGCATCCCCTCGGTTTGGCTTGCGGTTGTTGTGGATATATATATATATATATATATATATATATATATATTGTTAGGTTGCAGAAGTCACATATAAAGCTGTATTTACAATATCTACAAGAGTAACAAGGATGCATAAAGAAGATAGCTGTCGAGACCTATTCCCCCTCTACAAGTCAGGTCTTCTGATTGGTACCACTCTTGGTTGCGCCGCAACATAACCCCGCCTGTAAAGGCTCCGTCTCGGCACTAACTGTAAGGGAGGTGAACTCGCCGCAAAGTAAGGCTACAACCGGGACACACGCACAACGCCTGTGGAGACACGCGAGTCCAGCGGAGCGATCTCGTAGCTCACATCGCCAAGCTGAGGCAGTATCTTGTAGGGCCCTGCGTAGCGTGGCCGCAGCTTTTTATACAAGCCGACGCGCCGACACGGTATACATATGAGGACTACGGAACCAGGAAGAAATCGAACGTCCCGATATTAGCTGTCGTACCGGATCTTCTGCGCGGCCTGAGGCTCAATGAGCCCGAAGCCGGCAATGCAGCGTGCGTGAGAGCCCGGGCGAAGACGTCTTGATGATATTGAATGAGAATGTTTGTCGCGGAAGGAAGCATTGTGTGAAAGGTCAAACAAGAGTTGCGGCTGAACAAGTCCTTCATCTTGTGTTTGCACGTGTCCAAGTCGTTAAGCTCTTCCTTGTGGTTGCCATACCACGCCTTCGCCATATCATGCAGGTAGAAGACCAGGTTAGCCAACATAATCGCCGGATCCCATTTGTTGTGGACACTTGCACGCTCATACGTGGCGATTCAGTCTTCCACGTCGAGGTGGTCGGTGCCGCAGAACGTACCTGGATCCCGCGGCTTAGCCAGCACAGCCGTTCGGGTTGTCGGCGTTGGCGTGGGTTGCGCCAGGTCGGGTCCTGTTTCGTCCGTCACGTTGTCCAGTCCTAAGTGACGACCACTGCGTAGCTCCGTTGTTGTTCTCGTGGGTACCCCGCACCTTTCACTAATTTGTTACATGGCAGAAGTCACATATAAAGATGTATTTCCCACATTTACAAGAGTGACAACGATGCATGACGATGGCTGTCCAGACCAATTCCACCTCTACACGTAAAATCGTCTTCTGACTGGCGCCACTCTTGGTTGCGCCGAAACTATATATATATATATATATATATATATATATATATATATATATATATATATATATATATATATATATATATATATATATATATATATATATATATTGCCGTTATATATGTTTTCCGTTTGCGTGTTTCCATTTGTATTCTTCATGGTTAACGATGATGGAATCGCACACTTCATATTCAAAATTTGCGATCGCACTATCATGTGTACGACGAATACTAGTGGGGAGGTAATTCTTTCATATGTACTGAATGACGATAGTATTTTTTTGCTTCTTCGTACGATCAGGTATGTTCTGCTACCGCAGAAACACATTACCATTCTCAGAAACCGAAAATAAAGTTATCTATTATCGGCGTCAAGTCTTACTGTCGTTAACAGTAATCACCTTCACACTGTGTCATTTACAGCGTTAAAGGACATGCTTTTTTTTAATCTGTCCTCTAGTTGATATGGCAATAAAGATTGTGCGGCGCTCTCGCTCAGCATACTATGCGAGTATTTAGGCATGTGTAAGCTAAGACTTTCTCCATTACTGTGTGAGCAACTAAATGACTAACGCACACACGTATAGTAAAACAAACAAGAGCAAAATAACAATTAAACTGAGTTGAGATGAAGTACCGACCAGTAAACAGTGAGTGGGACTTGTCAATGGGCTTTGAAAAGAGGTGAGAATCTCGTAAAGATAAAAGAGCAGACGATAAGCGGCGCTGCCGCGTCGTGCAGCAGACGAAAGAAGCCGCTAAAGCAAGATGGCCTGCACCCTTCTTAGTTATCTTGCTTCCCGTCGTGCACCTATAAAACGCCAGAGAACGCCGAATAAACGCTGGCGAAAACCGGATGGGAAATGGCGTGTTGGTTGCGAAACGATCGCCGAGTCCTTCGGTCGGTCGTAAAACGCGAGCAGGCGAGTATCAGCAGACGACAACACTGCTACGGCGAGACCATTCGTCTCTCGGCAGCAGACGACAGTGGTCGCGTGATCATATAGCACGAGACTGTGGCACGGGACGCTGTATGCACTTACATGTTATCCAAGAGGATGGACCTCGGCAGTCCTGAAGTAATGCTTAGGTGGTTTATTTCTGGATGGTGTGCTCTCGGTGTACAAGTAAAACCTAACAAAACAAGGGCTGTCAATAGAAAAAATAATTGTGCACCAACCTTTGACCTTTCAGATTAATAACTTTCAAACGCTTTTAACAATTTTGAGATTTTGAGATTTTGTTGACGACACAGAGCTCCTTACCAAATTGTGCTACAATTGGTAGTTCCTCGCGCTTTCGTTTGGACATGAATTCATAGGGCCAGTAAGCCTGCGAATTATTCGGTTGTACCATGTAAAGCCAGGTTCCAGCTTATAAACGCTACCTACTTCCACATATACCATAATGGGGACGATAAGAGCATGTTCACAGTGCACATCGCAAGAACGACGTGGTAGGTAGTGTTTATTGCGGATATGTGGCAAGTGTGAAGCGAAAGCGCCGCCAAATAGTGGACAAATGATGTCATCATTTCCTGGCTCACGATAAGTACTGTTACCGGAAAGCCATTTTCCTCCTTGCCGAGCACACTCGACAGGAATTACGCAATGTTTGTGCTATCGCAAGGGAAGATATGCTTTACATTCTTCGTTCCTTTTTTATCTGCTCAGCTCAATTTTCACTGTCAACATTGAAAAGGAATGCACGTTTTTTTTTATAGTTTTCGAATAGTGCGGCTTATTTCGACGCCAAATTTATACGCTCATTATACGTATTATTATACTACTTTACAGCGACGTGACGCTAGATCTTTTTTAACCTCATTTCGTAATAAGTAATTTGTGATAGAAATTGTCTGAAAGACCTTTCAAAAACGAAATAGCATAGTTTTGTATATATCGGACTAACGTAAGCTTCGTTAGGTTTAGTACTTTCGCTACAACTCCAAAACTACAAACTACAAACTACAAACTACTACAAATGCTCCTTTACTTTTCAACTTTTTTGTTAATACGATAACATTACACTCGGACTTAATCCACCTTGGAGGTATCATCATGTGGCCTAAAACGTGGGCGGATCCCCAAGGCAGTACAATTCTAGCACACCGTCTCAGAGTGGTAGCTGTCACGCGAGAATGCGAGAACCCAGCACGTGACGCGTACGTCGAACTTTCAAACGGTGACTTTGGCACGAGAGATGCATGCGTGCGATGACGGCCTGACTGTTAGAGCACTGGTTGCTGGGATGGAAGAAAACTGTCAGACCCCGCCATCGCTTTTACATTTCTTTATAGCATTACGGGCGTACTTCACGCACTGCTGACGTGTGTAACATAAACGTTGAGGTGGGTATAGCGCGTGTGACAACGTCCCAGTGAGCAAGCAATCGCGAAAGAGGTACGATGTTTAGAAATCTCGTATTGATAAATGAGAGGGCGCAAGGACATGCCCGCTCGTGCTGCTGTCGAGCTGCTGCATAATCACAGTTAGCGGTGCTAAGGCCTGGCTTAATTTTAAAGCGAAGCTTTCTTTGCCTCTTCCTTCGACTTTCCCACTGCTGCTGCTGCTGCTGTCTGACACGCCGGGAAGGGGCGGGGGATGGAGTTCAGAGCGTGTGTATGCATTACAGGAGCGCAGCAGAGAGGAAAGGCGACGCGAGAAACTCGCCTGGATCTTTGCACCACGTCTAATTTGGGAAAAGCACTCTCGAGCTCTCTGGACGTCACCACGTTATCCTCTTGACAACTGTAGTTATCCATGACCGTCACAAAAGCACTGCAGGAATTGCAGCGCTTACCTGTCTACTAACTCCACAGAGAGCGACATAGAATGGCGGAGATGAGGTGGGAGGGGAGACAGAGAATAAGTAGAACCGACGCAGATGCGAAACAAGTGCTTAAGCCTTGCCACTCTTCTCTCGCAGTTTCCATACAAGATAGTGGGGGAGGGGATATTGAAAGGATGACGTCAGAAGGCAAGGAAACGCTACTGCTATAGACGCGATAGCGGTTCCGTGCAAACAGGATAAATTCAATGTACGATACGGTACCTTTCTGCTGTTTGTGAAAAATAAACATCAGGCAAATTTGTCAAGCGGACAACTTACGCAAGGCATGGAATAGCAGAGCTGCATTAGAACGCACCGTAGCGTCTAGGTGCCAAGGGGACCGTACGCAAGCGTTCACACATCGACACTGCTTTGCCCGCCGCGTTAGCTTGGCGGCTATGGCATTGCTCGAGCTCGGGGGTATGATCCTGACCTCGGCAGCCGCATTTTGACGGGGCGAAATAAAAAAATTCTCGCCCACTTCGATTTAGGGACACATTAAACAGCACCATGTTGTCAAAATTAATCCTGAGCCCACCACGACGGCGTGCCTCATAATGCGATTGTGGTTTTTGCACGTACAGCCCCATAATTCAATCAAAGTTCAAGACTTCTGCCCCGATGCAATGTGTCATAGGAGGCAATGAATTCGCTCAACCCTTTAAGAGGTTATAAAGTATGACGCACAACAACGCCACAAGCAAACACTTCCCCCTGTGTGTTCTGTGTGCTACGCAGACAAACAGCAGTGGTGCACGCAAGGTAACGTTTGACGCCAACTCACCACTCTCGTGTTGAACTAAACGTCAGAGAAATTAAACATTCGCCGTTAATATCACATCTAATTAGGCTCAGTCAAAGCAAACAGCACAAAAAGCTTCCCTTGCATCTAATCGCACAATGCGTGGGATCCGCATATTTTCATTCTATCCTTTTCAGAGAACAAAGCCACATATGTTTTCATGCAAGACGTAAGCCACTCCTCAGTTTCTTACTTGTGTAATTGTTTAAAAAAATAAACACGGTTGCGGAATTCACAACGCTTTTTGTTCGTAAGTGTTGTGTGTGATTGGGAATTTGCATTCACTAATAATGTGTTCATCGTCGTTACTGGTTGGCAGCGGCTCTTAGGAGCAATTCTAGCCTAAGAGCTTTTTTTCGAATACAGACTCAAAAGTGCATGAAGTAGGTAAGCCAACAAAATATATGTAAAATAACCAAGCAACTGTACCACAGAAGTTTGCACTCTTTCGAACTTCAATGTAGCTACAAATAAAACAAAAATCCAACCACCATTAACTACAAAGAATTGCCCTAAGCGTGTGTTGCAATGACAAGTTTCCAATTGCAAATTAGCGGCGCTCTCTTTGCAAGCCCCAGTATTGTTCCGCTCGTTTTTACACATGTTAGCTTCGTCTAAATGATCGGTATCATAATTTTTACGCAGTGCACTTAATTTCGACTAAATGCGTTAGTCCTGCTCACTTTTTACCTTCATTTCACTCATTTTATTTATACTAAATCGAAGGTCCTAATAATGAGGTCCTTACGTGAGGGGTGAGATAGCACCGCTCACGTAAAAAAGAAAGAAAAGAAAGGGTGAGAAAGAAAGAAAGCAAAAAAAAGTGCTGCGTCAGGTTCGAGGGCGAGATTTGACAGCTGGTCTTCTCCATTATCAACTTTGAAACAAAGAAATGTCGGTGATGAGGGCGATGTCAGAAGGAAGGTTATTCTTTTCCCAGATTGTGTGTGGCAAAATTAGAAGGCAGATATGATATCCTGCATCAGTGCATTTCGTAGCAAAATTACAAAGATATGCATTTGGTCGCAACTTTGCCTGAACTACATCGTGTACGATATACGCCGCAGCGAAAGCGAAAAAAAAAACAAGTGTGTTGCTATATGTGTTGACTAACCGTGACTAACCGTTTCCCTAACTTTTTTTAGGGAAACAGCAGCTGAGCAAAAGTAAAGTAAATGTAACGCGCACACCACTGCCTTGGCTTAGTGGCTGTGGCGCTGGAGTTTACTGAAAATGAGGTGGCACGTTAAACTTCCAACCGCAGCTGCTGCATTCCGATGGAAGCAGAAAGCACAAACGCTCGTGCGTCATACTTTTGTCGGGCTTGATAGAACGCCACGTGCTGAAAATTAGGTCGGAGCGCTCGAGTGCTCAGTAAAAACCCACTATGCAGTTTCAAGTAGTTAAAACCCACAGCACTTAAAAAATATTATGTATACGCTGCGGTAAAACTGGTCCATTGTCGAGAACGAGAGACATAATGACAAAACTGGAGACGCTCATCACCTAACAGAACATGCAACTAGAAGTGTCCCTGGGGCAGCGCCGCAGCTTTCGGCTCGCCACGACTGAGTGACGTAATCGCTTTTCTTCGTATAGCGAAAAGCCAGGACAGAAACTTCCGCGAGATGTCTGAGACTGCTGTTGCTGATCAGTGTTTAGTTCGGCTCGACCTGCAACGCCCGTTGGTAATCACGTTGGAAATGGGGATTCAAAATGGTCACGGTGAGTTCCTACGGACGCACGGCACGCTTCCTTGCCATTGCGCAACAACCGACAGCCGCGTCCTTAAGTTTGTCTAAATCTGGCACGTAGGTGCATATTTGTAAACAAACCTGCCGGAAGTGCGCGAGGCAGGGAAGTTAACAATTTGTTGCTTCCTTGAGCACGCCGTATTAGGATGACTGACTTCCCCTCCGCGCCTACAAAAGACCTTCACTTCGGCCTCTACATTTGTAGGCCGTGTTTTAACGACTTAACATACTCGTGAAATCACCACTGTTCCTATGCTTACCTCGAAGGTCGGCATTCATTACTGCAACAGAACTGGCATCCTTTTCGC
Organism: Dermacentor variabilis; assembly: GCF_050947875.1. Classification (NCBI taxonomy): domain Eukaryota; kingdom Metazoa; phylum Arthropoda; class Arachnida; order Ixodida; family Ixodidae; genus Dermacentor; species Dermacentor variabilis. The sequence goes on from NC_134578.1 coordinate 91,731,946, forward strand.
AAACAGCTCTCATGCTAAAATTGCTCGTATGTCAAAGTTATAGGCAATGTCGATGTTTAATGCGTAATTAGAGAAGTTGGCCGACAAATTGAAAAACAGCATTTTCGAAAAGAAAAGTTTGTCAATGCAACCGCTGAAATCGCAGCGCCGCTGTTACCCACGTATGCACTATTGCCCTGCGTTACTTCGCAGCCTGCACATCGCTCCCGTCAAGGACGCGACAATTCACTCAAGCCCGCTGTGATGCGGCGGCATGCTTATCCGACTGATATCGGCAGGATTATTTTCTGTTATTCCTTGTAACATATAGAGTTATCGCTTTGCAACTAGGGTAATCTAGATCTAAATTCGTCGTTTACACTCGCAAGCAACCGTACAAAAGTACAAAGAAACTTAAGATGCAAATTTTAGCGGCAGAGTGTCAGCACCGCTTAGAATGAAATTCTTATGGTTCAATCTAGACCAACAAGAATTACACTGAGATACCTTGTCGTGTACACACCTCGAACTAATTGTAAGTACTGCTATTAGGTGGATGACCACAAAAGAATAAGCGAAGAGTTGGCAGAATATACCTGAGCTGGTTCTAATGTTTGGCAAAAATGAACAGCTATTGTGAACCGTTGCACCATTAAGACTTCGCACGACACCTCACTGTTGTCCGGAAGATTTGCAAAGTACTCACAGTGCATAATTTCCCTAGTGAGGCGGAACTAATTGCAATATGTCTTATCGGGGCATCGGAGGCAGTGGGTATATGGTGAGGTGAGAAAATGTGATAATTAAGACGACTGCTGAAACCACCGGGTTCGTTGTGTTCACTCGTGAACGACGCAAGGTGACTGTATGACCAAATGTAAGATTTGTCGCCGCTTACGACGTCCCTAATTTTCCTAACATATCCTCTCAGCACACGGTTGCGAAATTAGACTTCAAACGTTACTACCTAGAACGTACTTCTTTGTAGCGCTCCACGCTCTATTTTCCTTTTTGTAGTCGTGCGTGTCTTTGTGTGACTGTCTCGGCGTTTAATTGGCCAGGGTTAGAAGCAACAAATTAGAAGTGCCAATGTTTCCTTTGAAGTACTTCAAGAGGCGATCAAAAAATTGGTGAGGGACTTATAAATAACCTTCAGGATAGATACAGCGAAGAAACAATAAATGTTTTTATTCCACATTGAGATTTTATAATATAACATTTATTTCATAGCGTTACACTGCATAACTATGCCTGTAGCACTTGAATTTCTTGCTTCTTCTTATGAACCTGCTTTCCTTTTTTCTTTCTTTTTTCTTATGGCAACTTTTTTTCCTGCTGATTCTTCCACCTACTCCTGATTGTATTGTCACATTCTGCTTAAATCCGTTCTTGTAGTCGCGGTATCTATAAATGAGTAAATGAATGTCACCTTTAGAAGGAAGGGAACACCTCCGTATCCCTGTACGACCCGACGGAGGCCTTCCCTGAACGACTACATATTTTCACATACACTTATCGAATCAGAACCTCCTCTGTAAGAAATTAACCAGCCGATGCAGTAATTAAACATCAAGAGGACGCTTCAGCTCTCTTTCTTGTTCTTTTGTTCACTACATCTTGACACCATAGGGATACGTTTATGGATCTCATAGGTACTGCACGCGTAACCAAACAATATATATATGTGTGCACCAATTCACAGCAGCATGCCGCCAAGTCAAGGGAGAGGGGGAACACAAGAAAAAGGCGTTCAGGGCGTCACATTATGGGCGTGGTTTGCCTGACAAGCTTTCGGATTGGTTGGAGATTGCGGCGGTCATGCCAGCTGTAAGAGCTGTAAGCTGTATCCGGCGCTCGTCTTCCAGTGTTCTGTGGGTCAGAGCGAACCAGTCTAAACTAGTTCCGGGTTCTCCCAGCACTTTGGGAACAGCCAGGAAGAAATGAAGAAGTATCTCACAGAAGGCTACAAACATGGCAGTTTCCTGCCGGCGAAGAAAACACTTTAACAGTCTGCGCTTTATGAGGACTGTGAACACGCACTCAGCGGAAACCGTATTCTAATTAGTTCCCCAGCTTTCGCTGTCCTCATTCGCGAGCTTTAGAGGTGATGGCGTTAATAGAAGCTTGCTTGATGACAAGAAAACTCACTGCTTGTGCGGTCATAGTTGACTTCATAGCGATCGCTTAGCTTGTTAGTTTTTCTTTATTATCATGAACGTTCCCTCATAAAATATTGTATCAAGTTCACCGTGGAGCTCGGTTGCCTTTAGAAGATTTGTAAGCATCGTACTTCTGCTTGATCTAAGTGGATGTCAGGGTCACGGGTTTGGGATGGCACTCGTGAAATCTATTCCGAATGTCACAAGAGCAAAAACAGTAGCTGCAGTGTGTACTGTATTGACAATGTCCTTGCCCACTCCAGCTGCGAAAAGAAGTGTGTTTGTAGGCTTGTTTGATCGGCGACACCTAGGGCGCTGGATACCCCTACACGGGTGGAAAGAAGGAAGCAGAGAAATTTCTCGCAGTCGGGAAACAGACAACATGTAGGAAACAGAGCAGATGGAATGCGCGCATGCGCACACCTTCTTTTTGCTAGTCCTATCACGAGGGCCACAGGGCTTGTTTTCTTCTCTCGGAGACCGCACAAGGTGACCCCTTGAATCATAATGATCACAATAATTCCATGCAGACGACTTCAGAGAAGCAGCTCTACTCTGTTTAGCCCGGACAGAAGTTGCGCTCCTAGCATGTATCAATTCGCTTCTTAACGTCTAGGTTATTTTTTCTTCGGACCTTTTGTTTCATGAAAGAGCGCAGAATTTATGCATGTCACTTCAAGAGTGCCTGAGTTTACACCCTGTGACGATATCATGGCACAGGCAAGAAGTGAATGCCGGATTACATTATTCCGCGTAGTAACCGGAAGGCGCTCCGGCCCGTAGCACGTCGGCAGCGCTGCACGCAACAACTCGCTCGGAGTGCATATACCGGAGCTGATCTCCGCGCTCTACGAGTCCTTCACGGTCACGCGACGAGGCCTGCTCTGGTCCTCCTCTCGTCGCCGTCACGTTTCCTGTCGCGAAGCCTTGTTTTACTACTCGGGGCTATCTGTGCGCCTTGCGATCGTAGCAACCGTGCTCCATATATTTTTGTTCATTCTTGGCCCCTCACGCTTCGCTCAAAGACGGAAACAGCAGCGTGAATGGGTTTGCCCGCATAGCGTAACTTGGCTTACTCCCTTCGAGATGGCTACGACTACACGAAGACGTGCTCAAATAGCAGGAACTGTATAGTTGGGCGGTCCTATATATGCGAACGTACGTTGGAATACGGGTGTTGTAACTCTGGAAGAACAATATTCACCAGTAGTTCTCGAGCTATGCTCTTCGCAAACAATATGTGACAGCGCAATTAAAAGCAGTCCATTGGGAAGCGATTACCTAAGAGCGAAGCTGTTTCCTAAGAGCGCGAAACCTTAATTGTGAGAAAAAGTACCTAATATCAAAAGTTACAACTGCTGTGAAATAATGTGTGTATGTGCAAACCGCTTCATGTAGAAAACTTTACTGTCGTTGGGCCCTCTGTGGTGACGGTTGTCTGCTTTGAAGGATCCTACGAGCATACGTATGCGCAGACAGGTAGCATAGTCCTCATTTAATACAGAAATTATTACAGAAACAGGGCATCTACGTGGACCAGATTCAGTAGGCACTGCTCAGTATTTAGCTGTAGAAAATCTCTATTTTCATTTCCACACCATAGTGTGAACAGTAATAAACAGGCGTTATAATAAACGGCGTGATCTCGCCTCCTCGTCGTGAACATCTGGGCACGAAGGGAAGGGGAAGTCAGAATGAACGTGTAAGGCGGACGAGAACGTGCTCTGGAGAGAGAGTCCACGACTCTCTTTCCCTAAAGGGGCCCTGAACCACCCCTCAGGCTTGTTGAAAGTAAACAGCTCGCGGGTAACGCTGCTGTAAACATCTCAGCCAAGTTTGGCTGTCGTATGCGGTGCGTGGAGCCCACAAGCGGATCGTCGTCACCTTTCTCTCAAACGCTCTCTTTTCAACAGAAGGCCCTGTCCTCACCCTCTTGACAATTTATTTCGTCATCGGATGCTTTATTTCGTCATTCCTTTGGACGACTCCTTTTAGCCGACAGACGACATCAAGCTGCAGTAGCCTGCATGACGTAGATACGATGGCCGCCGTGGGGTGCCGCCACGAGTCCACTGGCTAAACGCACTGCGGCTCTCTTAGTACAACCGCGTTTGGCAAATGTTCAGCGCGTTGTAAGCACCAAAGGCAGAAGTTCGTGGCGTCTGCGTTAACATCCAAAACGAAATTTGAACTACGCGCCACGCGGACATTTAGAAGGCGCAGCGTTGTGGACACGCCCCACTGCGTCGTAGCCTTCGCAGTACAAGCACTTGAAGAAGGAGGGGAGCACTGCGGGGGCCGCGTTTGATTGCCAATAACTCCGCTTCTGCTAAACGCATTGAAGCACTTTTTGGGCCGAATTATTTCTGAAATGGCCTATTTTCACTTCAAATGCCTTTCTCCACTTCTATAAAAAGTGGTTCGGGGCACTTTTAAACGCTCAGATCTTAGACAGAAAACCAAGGTAGTGTAAATGTAGTGATATGATTCCAATTTTTTTTTCCAATTTCGAGCATCGTTATTCCACCGAGCAGCACTCCGCCAAAGTCATCAGCGCCATCGGCCGGTCATGAGAGGTGACTGATAAGAAACAGATAGACTAGAGCAAAAAGAAACCTTATCATATCCTTCATTCACGATTGTCCTTTCAGAATATGCAGGGTGTCCCAGAAGCCTTACGCTGATTACAAGCATGCAGAAGGCACGAAATATCCCACATAGACACATATCTTCTATCTTGAAGTCTATCTAGCATATTGAACTTTCTGTGTACACCTACACAATTAATATATTTGGACGTGTGCTCCTTTGGTTGCTCGAAGGACATCCAGGCAATATCCCAATTCCCCCTATGCGTTGGTCAACATAGGATGCCGTGCACTGATGCGTTCAGAATCCGCAACTCACGTGAGGCTCTGTGGACTGACTTCTTGGGGCTTCTCACGAAGGCATCTTTTACTGTCTGAACTGTCTGCGCACTAGGTGCCGGCCTGATCTCTTGACGAGGGAGATCAGTCCTGGAGATCACAGACACTAGACAGAGGTCACAGATCCTAGACGCTCCCTGTTGCCTTAAACTAAACTAAAACACCCCATCCTGATGCTTGTAATGTCTGTGGTATGCCGTCTGGAATTGTCGCTGGACTTCTTTGGTGACTGTGTGTCCGTATACCAGAGGACACAATGGGCTTCTTCCTGGTTTGAGCATGTGTTGTTTAGAAATGGTGTCCGATTCCACTGTTATGTCACTGGGCTCTGTAACGAAGAAAGTAGCAGTGAGTATGTCGTCGTCATCATCATCATCATTATCATTATCATCAGCAGCAGCAGCAGCAGCAGCAGCCTGGTTACGCCCACTGCAGGGCAAGGGCCTCTCCCATACAACCCCGGTCATGTACTGCTGGAAGACGACGAAGTGTCTTCTTGGCAGAACACTTGTTTCTGTGCTCTGTGAATTTTTGGTAAAATCTTCGGCTTTCGAGGTGCCTCGCCTCCCCGTCTTGCAGCCATGGACGCGGAGCATGCTAGAGGCCCGCCTGGCCAGACGTCATCACTGCCGTCAACCGCAAGGAAGCGAGTTGGCTCCCCCAGTGACACCGAAGACACCGAGCTGTACTCCATGTCGGACGACTCATCCGACGACGGCTTCATACCCGTCCGGAGTAAGAGGGCGAGAAGAAAAATCGTCAACACAGCGCCGTCAACTCCTGCGAGCACAACGACTATGAAGTCTAGGCCTGCGCGCTGGCCACACGTCATCATTTATATGCCGGAAGAGCCATCAAGCAACCTACGATTGCTGAACAGGCAAGCCCTATCCATTTTTCTGGAACGTGCGGTGCCGGATCAAATTAAAGATATAAGAATAAATCCACGCAAGAATATACTCGCCATAGACGTGTACAACGCGAGTGCGCTTGGAAAACTTCAAGCGATCACGGAGCTAGGCGGAATCAAAATGCGCCCCTTTATCCCGATCGACGACACATCCATAGCCGGTGTGATTTACGACATCGACATAGCCATTCCTAATGATGACTTACCTAGCCTCATCAAGCCGGCATACGAAGGCACGATCATTACGCAAGTGCGCCGCCTTGGGAATACGCGCTGCGTAAAAGTAATATTCAAGGGGGATTGTATCCCATCCCACGTTAAAGTCGGACATTTTCGACATCCGGTCCGACCATTCATCCAGAAGCCGCTTCAATGCCATCAGTGTTTCAGGCTAGGACACGTCAAGGGCGTGTGTCCCAACTCGCTACTGTGTCCCCGTTGCGCTGAACCTCATGCAGAACAGACCTGCGGTGCCACGGTCCTGAAGTGTGCTAACTGTAGCGGCCCTCACGCGGCCTCGTCGAAAGACTGTCCCCGCATCAAGAGGGAACGCGCGGTTCTCAAGCAAATGGCCAGAGACAATTCGGCCCACAGGGAGGCAGCCAAAGTAGTCCGGCGTCGGCGTCGACGTCGGCGCCATCGTACGTCTTCGAAGAAGACGCATGCGCGAAGTGACAGTACCCACTCCTCTGCGGTGCCAGTTAGCCGCGCCGCGAAAGGGCCCACCACTTCCACGAAGGAAGCAGAAAAGACTCTATCTTTAGAGGAATGGCCTACGCTACCGAGCCGCTCCCTTGCGAAAGAACCTCAGAAGGTCGGGGCCCCACCTGATCCTTCTCCGGCCATGGATGATTCACCTAAAACAGACCGTCAAGTCATCTCGGTGCTACGTTCTCTCATGGAGGCCATTCGAGCGCTTTTAGTGGACATGAGGACACCATCTGCTCGAAGCGCACTTAAAGTGTTGGACGCCTTAAGCCCAGTGCTTGCATCCCTCAACTAGAAAGATGGCTACTCCTACCCCATCCTTCCGGAAAGAAGTCAAAGCAGCGTCCGTCATCCAGTGGAACGCCAGAGGGCTAAAATCACGAATTTCAGATTTTCGTCAGTTTGTCTACACCAATGGGTTTCCACTCATCGTCATTTGTGAGCCCAACTTGTCGAAACCAATAAGACTGTCAGGATACGAGTTTATCACCTCATCAACAAACGGTGCATGCAGCAAAATCGTCGTTTTTGTTCGTCGTGAACTCACCTATGTTTTGCAACCAATTGCGCCCCACGACGACAATCAATATATATGCATCACAGTTAAAAAGAACAAACTCTTGTTTACTTTCATAGGCGTGTATATATCGCCTTCCAGCAATTTCGATACCAAAAGATTTGCGGATATCTTGAGTGTTTGTCCCGCCCCATGGGTCATCATAGGAGATTTCAATGCACACCATCCAGCATGGGGAAGTACAAGGACAAATGCAAGAGGACGAATATTAGCAAGTATCGCCCACAACTATGGCCTTACTCTCCTGAACGATGGTAGCCCCACCTTTCTTCGAGGCGTGACATACGGCAGCTGCCTCGACCTTGCTTTCGTCTCCAACTCTCTCGCCAGATGTGTGAAGTGGTTTCCAGACATTGAGACACATGGGAGTGACCACATTCCCACCTATCTGAACATCAAAGGCTTGTCGTCTACATCAGGCTCACGGAATACCATTCGGACGATTCAATGGGCCAACTTCAAATCTGAGATGGAAGATGCCTGCCGCGAGGGCCTACCCTCTGGGTTAGAGCAAACGATTAAAATGACGATGCAAAACGCCACTCGCATGATGACGATCTCTTCCACGCGAAATGACTTCGACATAGAATTAGAGCGACTTCGAGCGCTTCGTCGCCGGGCGGAACGTCGATATCGACGTACAAAATCAATCCATGACCTTAGGGCAGCCAGGAGGATGCAAAAGAAGATTCAGCGTCGTATGGATAGATTAGCGTCGGAACGGTGGGCAACGTTTTGCCAGACACTCGACCCCCGCAAGCCACTGTCTCACATTTGGAAAACGGTGCAAGGTCTGCGTTGCCTTCCGGAACGGCGTTTTCCATTCAAGGCGCTAGCGCTTTTCCAAGGGCGGCAAGACATCGATGTCGCAGAAGACTTTTGTGCGCGGATCGCAGACCAAGCGGCTCGTCCAGATCCTCCAGCCCGAGCTGACGTCCCCCATTCCCGTGATTGCCGCATGGACCTTCCTTTTACAATGGAGGAGCTCGAAGCGGCACTAGCTCTCTGCAGGCGCTCATCATCTCCGGGTCCAGATGGTATATCATACCGGGCCTTGTGCTATCTCGGAGAGTCCGCACGGATAGAATTGTTGAGCCTTTACAACTCCTCATGGCAGGAGGGAAATGTTCCTGACGAATGGAAAGTAAGCCGCCTGGTGCCACTCTTAAAGCAGGGCAAATCCCCATTGGAACTCACCTCTTACCGCCCAATAGCACTGGCCAGCTGTGTAGGAAAGATAATGGAACGGATGATCCTTGGCCGCCTGGAATGGTACCTTGAATTTTACAAGATTTATCCGCTTTCCATGGCTGGTTTCCGACGTGACCGCTCTTCCATCGACAGTGTAGTTGATCTCGTTTCATATGTCCAGCACGAAAGGTCCCGTAAGCGTTTATCTGCAGCTTTATTCTTAGATGTGAAAGGGGCATACGATAACGTATTACATGAGGCCATTCTCGACGCTCTTGCGACGGTTGGCCTAGGTGGTCGAGTTTTTTTGTGGATTGCAAGTTACCTGTCTGCAAGATCATTCTATGTGTTAACTGACGATGGCCCAACTACGCGACGCTATACCAGCAGGGGCGTTCCTCAAGGCGGTGCTCTCAGCCCGATGCTATTCAACCTCGCTCTTGTTGGACTTGCTGAATGCTTGCCACCTACCATCAAGATTTCAACATACGCTGACGACATCTGTGTCTGGACTTCGGCATTCACACGTCCTCAGATACGTGCGCGACTTCAAAGAGCGGCCACTTTGACAGCGAACTACTTGTGTAAACAGGGTCTCAGCATTTCACCTGAAAAATGCGCACTAGTCGCATTTACTCGGAAACCGATGACGCCTTATATCATCTCAATCAATGGGCGGACCATTTCCTATGTCCGAAACCACAGATTCCTTGGCGTCATTATTGACCGAGACCTCTGTTGGAGCCCACACGTGGCCTACATGAAACGGCGCCTGACAGCTACTTCCCAGTTGTTCAAATACTTGACAGGGAAGACGTGGGGGATGTCAGTAGACGCAATGCTTAAACTCTACAGAGCTCTCTTTCTCGGTTTTTTAAGATACAGTCTACCTGTACTGAACAACACCTGCAAGACAAATATTCGTGTTCTGCAGGCAGTACAAGCTCAAGCACTCAGAGTCTGCCTTGGTTTGCCCAGATGTACGTCAACAGAGGCGACTCTTGCGATTGCTCGGGACCATCCAATGCGAACTCACATTACGGTGGAAGCCCTGAGAACGCACATCAGACATTTTGCACGTGCCCCCTGTCACCACCTTGCAGCACTACCTTCAGACAGGCACCAATCATCATTCTCTAAAACTATCAACAAGTACAACGACAAACTTCCCTCGGGCTTCACCGCTGCATCTAAACCATCGATACCCCCTTGGTGTCTTATCAGCCCCACAGTACATCTCAGTGTACCAGGAATCGGAAAAAAGTCTGAACTGTCGTCGCCTGTCCTCAAACAACTGTCTCTGCTTCTTCTGCACGAGAGGTACGCGGACAGTGAACACATTTATACTGATGGTTCCACGAACATCCAGTGTTCGTCCGGTGCTGTGGTTGTCCCAGCAAAAGCTATTACCATCAGCTTTAGGACTGACCACCCGACAACATCGACATCTGCTGAACTAGCTGCTCTTCACGCTGCACTCCGTTTCGTCAGTCGGGAGCCACCTCGACAATGGTCCATCTTCAGCGACTCAAAGGCAGCCCTACAATCTGTACTATCAGCTCTGCGTCGTGGGCCATTCGAACAGCTCGTATTCGATATTAGATGCCTACTCCATACATCACAGGAGAAAGGACACCACGTGACGTTTCAGTGGCTGCCAAGTCACTGCGGCGTCACTGGAAACGAAGACGCCGATAATGCAGCTCGGGCAGCTCTTGAAGACGCACAAGAAGAGGCCATACCGCTTTCACGATCCGACGCAGCTAGCAGACTTCGAGTGCTTGCACAGGAGATGACGCTCTCTTCATCGTGCACACCAAACAGCCAGACCAACCAGAGCAACCGTCAATACCACCTGCCCTCTTTGATGCATCTCTATATGCCAACTGGACTCCGCCGAAGCGAGGCGACTCTGCTTTATCGCTTATGGTTAGGGGTGGCTTTCACGAAATCTTACTCATTCCGCATTGGAATGGCCGACAACGCTCTCTGCAATGCCTGTCTTTGCGAGGAGACGCTGCAACACATTCTGTGCGACTGTCCTGAATATAATGTTCAGCGACAGTCCCTGGCATCCGTTCTCGCGCACCTTGACACTAGACCATTGTCCCTCGACACGATTTTCACATGCCGCCGACAGAAGACATCGCAGGTGAAGGCGACGAAGGGACTACTTCAGTTTTTGAAAGAGACGGGATTGGACAAGCGGCTCTGACAGTGTTATCACGTACAATGCCAGATTGATAGACTCTACCGGACGATGTTTGTGTGCTGTGCTATGTGCTCTCTCTCTCTCTCCCCCTTCCCCATCTTTCATCGCACCCATCCCTCTCCCATGTGTAGGGTAGCAAGCCGGTTACGCTAAACTGGTTAACCTCCCTGCCTTTCCTTCTCTACTTTTTCCTTCCTTCCTTCCTTCCGGTCATGTACTAATTGCGGCCATGTCGTCCCTGCAAACTTCTTAATATTATCGGCCCACCTAACTTTCTGCCGCCCCCTGCTACGCTTACCTTCACTTGGAATCCACTCCATAACCCTTAATGACCATCGCTTATCTTCCCTCCTCACTACATGTCCTGCCCATACCCATTTCTTTACACAAAAAAACTGGAATGCGCCACATGCAATTGAAGATAAAATGTCTGTGTCCTTGGGTCATGTTTTCTGCTTTCTGAATTTTTCTAATCAGGGAAAGACATCGCAGGCTTCGCAGCGTACTCGGAAGCCCAAACTATGAAAACACTGCAAGTAGTTCGCGCATCTAGTACGATGTTCAGGTCTGTTGGGTGTGGCCGCACTAAACAACGGCGATAAAGAATGCAAGTAATTGGATAAAAAGACTGGGCATCACGTTGTTTGAACACGACACTTTTTGTCCGGGACTGCGTGCACCTACAACGCTTGTCTTATGGACTGATCGATTGTTTATTCGACAGGTTGATTGATTCAGAGATTGAAATTGGTGCGCAGAACAAATGTCTCACGTACTGGAGAATTGAGCGATATAGAGTAACAAGCGGCAGTGTTTTTTGTCCTTCCGCCGTCTCTCATTGCACTTAGAAATCTGATTACTGTAAGCTATTTTTATGACAACACGTTCCATCGCCGTGTTGCTGGAGGACACTGTCACCTGAGCTTTTTAGAACCGTACTGGGCAGAGAGGCATGCTTTTTCGCCATTCTGTCTGCTTGTTGATTGAAATCGTAAACGGTGACGACTGGCCAATACCAAAGAAGATGGCCATGATTTCTCACGCCCGTTTTCTCACTCCTATTGAGTTAGACATTGAATCGAGCACGTGCACCCTCTAATTTGGGACTCTTTCTGCACGTGAGCCTGAAAACATTCCTCGCGCAAGTGCTGTTCCTATAGAACAAAAGATCCCCATCAAACAGGCGTTTTTTTTACATTCTGGCCTCAGCAAAATGTGCACGTTCTGACCGAGATGCGGACGCGTGTTGCGCTGCAGCAACTGAAATAAAAGATCTGACCAAGACACGTTAACGTGGCTGATTGTCTCATTGGTCCGAACGCTTTGGGACGAGCCATCCCCTCGTACTTTCTCTTGTGAAACACATGCGAAATACAGCATGCCTATCCGAGGCTAATTGGTGGTCCGATTGAAACAAAATATATTGGATTGAAGAAAGAGGCCCGAACATTGCTGACCGTTGGAGTTAAAGTTATATTTCGAATCTCAGTTGAAAACACCACGACTCATAATGTCTGGGGCGGACTTCACTAAGCGAACTTACGAACAAATTTTGGCATAAAAAATCTTACGTAAAAGGCATATTTGCAGACCCTAAAACTGTTCGTAAGATCAACAAGCTTGAGATTCCTGCCGCTGCAATGGTGAGCGCTGTAGCCAATAGAACGCGTGTCTGTAATGATAGCACAGGTGCGAACTTTAGTATTTGCACTAACAGTAAGTGTAAGTCGATTCACAGAACCTAAACAGCCATGGCCGCTGCCGACATAAAAAGACATTTGTGCGATATGGGTGTAACAGTTTTACGAACATAATTATGCCTACCTCTGCCACTCGAGCTGGTGCGGGTAAGCGTTGGAACGCGCCGCTGCGACCGATTGGACAGAGGCACAAATGACAGCAGAGAATGGGGCGTGCCTATATCTTTGTCGTGCGCTCTGATTTGTCATCACAAAGTGCACTGAGCCATTTGGGTGCATAATTGTATTGAGCGCGCGCTGCTGTGGAAGACAGTAACATTAATACTGCGCTTCGCGCCTCTGGTTAATGTGTGATAGACTGCGTTTTTTATGCGCGCAATAGCCTGACTTTTGGCACTCATCACGGCACTCTATTGGGTGATATCAAATAATATCAAGTTCCTCATTCATGTGTTATGAGTACTTCCGTCGTTTTTCTTTCTAGTCTGTGCTTCCTCACGCTATTAGGGCTGCGGGCGATTAGTTTCTTGCAACGATTTTTATCGTATAATTTTCCATGCGAGATGAAACAAAGAAACAACGCATAGACGTTTCTAATTACCACACTGGCTGCTGCACAATTCGCTGTCGTCTTCGGTGCTGTTGGCATCAGCCTTCTGGTGATGCCAACAGCACCGAAGACGACAGCGAATTGTGCAGCAGCCAGTGTGGTAATTAGAAACGTCTATGCGTTGTTTCTTTGTTTCATCTCGCATGGAAAATGTGTCAATTCAAATTCGAAGCAACGTAGTGTCTGTGCCCGTGGTTTAGCGCATCCTGTGGCCTGCGGTGTGCGCAAACGTATGCGTACGACGAACGGCAATCCTGTCTATGATATGAAGTGGGACATCAAAACGATGACATATATAAAAAATGAAATAGCGCATAAAGTCGCGTACCACCATTAACACAAAAATCATGTGAACTGTGCGAAGAAGATTGAAGATTTCAAATGAAATACACCTCACGAAGGAAGCGAATAATTGTCGCATAAGTCCACACACAGACATACACGCACACACACACTTACATATAACCACAATAACGCGTATCACCAGAGACGTGTCATTTCTGATAAAAAGTGTGTAGCATCACGCTCATAAACACGCCACTGCGTTTTTGTTTTGCACGCGCAAAGCCAGTAACTGACAACAGCCTATGGGAGAAACAGGCGACAAATAAAAGCGACAGCGGACGACAGCCATCGTCGTGTTACGACTGGCGGGAGACCCTTGCCCTAAACCCCAGACAAACATCGGTCCTTGGCATATGACGTCACTAACGTCTTTCAGTCGCTTCGACGTTCTTTATATATTTTCCTCCTCACACTTAAGAAACCATTCATGGGTGTTTGTGAATTCGGCGCAGCAAGGAATTTTCTTTCAGCCGGCGACAGTCTTATGGTGTTCCACGTGCGCTGCGCAGTAGTCTGGTCAACGTGACGTCATGAAAAAGCCGGCCACAGTGGCCTAGTATCGCGAAGTGAACTACGTGAAGCGTGCACGACACAAAGCGCAGTCCCTAAAACGCGTACATTGTAAAATAATTTGCACACCAAAAAGCGAAAAAGGGTGTATAACTGACGCCCTTAGGGTGTCCGTTATATAAATAACCCCCTAAGGGTGTGAGCTAGACAGATTTACACCCTTTCTTACTTTTAAGGGTGTAAATTATTTTACAGTGCAGTAGCAGCAAGATAAACATTTGCGTCGCTCGAATTGTGTGGTCCTGTGTGCCCTCCCGGCGGTGCACAGTTCCATCACTTCCTGCAGTGTGTTTCGACGAAGCTACGACATTTGTGTGCAGTTGGCCGTGTAAATGCATATCGTATGGAATGTACGAGAGACTGAACGAACTTGACACCAAGGCGGTGGTGCATGGAGCATTCGGCTGACAACTGAAACGTTATTTTATTTATGAGCAGCTTCCACATTAAAGTTCAGCCACAACGCGTGTATCCGCAATCCTCCCGCTTCGACTCTCTCTCAGCTATAGTTCCGGTTTCGCATATCTTAATTATCTTATATATATATATATATATATATATATATATATATATATATATATATATATATATATATATATATATATATATATATGCGTGCGTATGTTCTCAATTCAAAGCATGTGGCATTGCTGAAACCTGCTTATTTTCCTGCAGGAATTTCATACACACCGATATGAAAACAGTACCACACAAGAGCGCTGAATTAACACTGAAGGTTAATTTGGCACAAATGACTGAATGTAAGATAACTTGTGTACACCTATTGTGAAAGATTGAAAATTGTGTAGGCTGACGTGCGCATCATGTCTTTATTTGTTAGGTTGTCCTTCTTACCTTTAACCCATTTTTGCGAAATTGACCTTCATTTATTAGCACCCGTGATCCCTGCTATTTTTTTCAACGTTCACTAACTATCGCGTTAAAATTTCAAAATAAATACGTGCCAGGTCGCTCAGTCCAATCCTTCTCCTACGCCTTCTTTTCATGCTCCAGATTTCACTTAACGCACTTAAGAGGCAAAAACATGGAAACTCTTTGGCACGGCTTTATTACGAGAAAGAAAAGCGGCTTGGGAAAATTGTGACATATTTTTCCCCAGCTGCTTTTATGACATCGTAAAAGACGGGAAGGGACAGGGCACCCTGGTATTTCCGGATTCTATATGATTTCGAACGGAATAAGGGACACGGCGATGGCCGCCGAACTTCCCGCGTAAGCGTTGCCTCCGGGCTCATTCTCGCAAAACGAGCGAGCTGCACACTGTGAATGGCGACGCTGCATGCCTTCACGCATGCCTTCAAATGTTACGGCCACCTAATTCACGCTCGCATTCCTTTTACAAGTACGGAGCAGAGGCAGCCAACACGCGGCAGGTGGGGCAACGCAAGACTCTCGCATGGCGTGACAGTGGACGGCGAAAATTTTCCATTGCCGGGAACGAGACAACCCAAGCGCTGTGAAGCACGCGGACGATTTATGTACAGTTGCGTATTTTTGGTAGTATTTCGCTGTCGTAGTGGCGTGCGTTCCGGGCACGGGAGAGTTGCAATGCGGGCTCGTTGGTACGACGTCGTAAAGCATTCGAGTAGAGTAAGCAGGACCGTAGAGACACAAATGGCACAAATACGAAAGCGCAACAGGAGGCAACGACGTGTTATTTTGCACCGCCGGCCGGTGTGAATGATGCCGCAACTTTTCCTCGGCGAAACTACGCTGGTGTCATTCCAGCGCTCAAAGTGCCGAGAATACCAAGTTGACATCTATAACTTGCACGAAATATGAACGTGAAGTGCAGCATAACGTAGGAGAGGCAGGTGACAGCGACAGCGACATCTGTAGGGGCTACTCCACAAAACGCGAGGAACCTGTGCAGGAATGAGTAACTGCGTAACGGTAATCTGCAAGCGCGAAGGTCTCCACACCGAAACAACTGTCGCAAAATCCCTGTTGACCCTGTCATGCCCAAGGTATCCTACATGCTATAGCTGAGTTTTACGCCTAAGGATGGCTGATTGCAGCACGTAAATTTACTGCAAAGCCCGCACTTCGGTGAGTGATATGCTGGAGTAATGTTTCAACAGTGGGTAGTTTACCGAGCGAATTATTATTTTCTCGTTACCATAATTGGGTTCCACCTCAGAAAAGATTTCTCCGCTTCCTTTTCTTTCTAGAAACATATTGTCCATGTCCAGAAATAAATTTTAACATTTTGTTACAATGTAGGAGCCATGTAGGAGCGTGGTCATCACGTGAAAATGTTTGAGCATTACATGGCTGATAACGTTTTCTCCATCACTGTTGCACTACGTTCTTTTCTTTCTCGAGGAGTGCTGACACGCGAACGATTGGAACGCTCTGCGGACAAACTCAGCGTCCCCGGACGTCACTGGCTGCGCATCCGCGCAATCCTGCATGCGCCTTTACTTCGTTACTAGTCCATAATTGGACGTCCGCGCTATTTTTTATTAAATACGCGTAGTTGCAGGCTCATACGTGATGCACGAATCCTCTCGGCCCCTGCAAACTAGATTCCCGCGCCAGCTTCGCTAGCAATTTCCACAATCGTTATATATCTTTTTGCGAATAAACAGTTCCTCAGTTATCCCTTGCTTGTTCATGCCTTGGACTTCGGGCTCTACAACTTTCCGAGTAGTGGCTTTGCTTAATGTGTCCGTTGATATGCGCTCGTTAATTCATTGGATCACCTACTGGCGCAGGCCACAACACTCACTCGCCACATTTCTCGCTTCTCTCATTTGCCGGTTGGTTCGCTGGTCGATTCCAGCAATTTGTCGCACGTAACTTTACCACTTACCTCCTCGCTCATTAAGATTACACAGTGACACGTCAAAAATCTTCACGAATTAGAACCAACGCGTCACCTTTCTTTTTTTTTTTCGATCCTAGACACTTGTCGTTAAATGCGTCATGGCATTCCCCGTTCACGCAATCTGTCCCTCATCCTCCGCCGCGCACATGTCCATCGTTTCATCATCGATGCTTAGGCGCATTCCACTGGCACGTCGCAGCTGCGGCAGCTGCGTGCCTGCGCTCATGCTTCCTTCCCGGGCGTCGCCGCTTAGGTCGCGTGCCGTTCCGTACTCGTCATGCAGCTCCGACGAGCCCGGCACGTGCGGGAACGGCGAACGTCTGGCATGCCGGCGTATAGCTGCCGTATGAACGGGTACGGAGGGGAGCAGCGACAATATGGGGAACGGAGCGCAGACTCGCTTGCGACCCGGGGCGGTGGTGCGGCGGTTACCGGCGTTCTCATGCTGTGCACGAGGTCGCGGGTTCGGTTCCCGCCCTCGAAGGCCGCGATCAGGCGGGGACGGAATGCATGAGATGGTCGTGTACTTAGTTTTTTAGGGGGCCCGGTTAAGAACCCCGAGGGGTTCACGTCAGCGCGCGGCCACCAACTTTAATAATGCTACTGAACAAGTAGCGAAGACAGTAGCAGTACAGCAGGGACTACAGCACGGGCTTCCCGTGCTGCCGTCTTCCAACATGTCATGCCACCCACCCGAAATCTCCTCCTCTAAACGGCGGATGCCTTAGACAGCATCCGCCCCTGTGATCTGTCATTGTAGAGGCAGGTCATAATGGCGTGCAGCACCGTGGAAACAGGGGAGTCGCAGCGTGTGCTGAGAGGGTTAAAGCTACAGATGGCGCTAGACCCCAGCTTCGGAATTCTTCCTTTCGTTCTTTTTTTAATTCCGCCGCTCATTTGCATGCGCCGGCTACCTGACCACAGTGTCAACACACGTGGCATGTTTGTGGTTTCGTTTGCAGGACACGCCTTTCGAGCTGATTTCGCGTGGCTTCGAAACAATGCTTTAATAAAGCAATGACACACACTGAAAGGGTCATTGTCACGAGGCTGCTGTAACGCTGCACTACTTTACGGAGCGCAAGTGGGCGTGAATTGTGGGAGACACTGCTTGTCAGTTCAGCAGCAACACACCTGCGTTACGAGTTGCAGAGAACGCATCCGATCGGCAAGTAACTGCATGAATCCAGGACCTAGATGTCCTCAGGTTATTGCGCTTTCCTTTGGCAAATACGTGTCGCAGGTAATTCTTAATTCGTTTTTACCTTTTTTTTTCATTTTGCTTGCCTGGACCACTGACACAAAGACGATCAACCACAAGAAACGAAAAGAGGTGGAGTTGCAGATTTTGTCATGATCGCTGCTCACTTAATTAGCTCTGCTACTTGGATAATTTCTTCTAAATACTATTATGGTTAACACTGATAACCCTATCCGACAATAATCATTTCGGTGATATAACGGCAACCGCAGTTAGGGGCCAAATTCTCAACAGTATTCATTGATAAGCGCTCCTTGCGTGCAATTAGCTGGCTGCCTTCCCTATTAATACATATATCCCACATCACGTTTGGTTGAAGCATGGTCTTCTATAGAATTACCAACGTAAAAAGTGGTTTTTGGAATACGAAAACCGCGCCTGTATTCGCATTCTTGCAAATAAAATGTTGGTAAGGGGTGGTTTCGCCGATGGTGATGCTGGACATACGTATTAAAAGCGGAAGCGGCCAGCTGATGGCAAGTTAGCAGCCCTTATCAATGAACATTTTTGAGAATTCAGCCTCAATTCTCGATTTCGCAGAAAAAGGAGGTTTGGCTATAATCATTTATGAACACAAAATTTCAGAAATACGGAAGCCGGACATGTGACCAGCGAAGGAAGAAACCTTTTCTGAATTGCGGCCTCAAATTTATTGTTGCCCTGGGTGTACTCGACAGCCCTGTGATAACTTCGCCCTCTCGCACCCGAATCAACCTCCCCCGGAAAGAAAAGAGAAACGTTGAATTGAATTTTGGGTCCTTACGCGCGAAAACCACGATTTGATTATGGGGTGCGCCGTAGTCGGGGACCCCAGATTAATGTTGATCAACCAAGGGATCCGTAACGTGCATCCCTTGCGCGGGACGCGGGCGTATCAACGCTTCGCCCCCATCGAAATGCGGCCGCCGCGATTTGATCCCGCGACCTCGTGCTCAGCAGCGCAGCACCGTAGCCGCTTAGCCACCGTGGCGCCTAAAGAAGATCGTCCGCGGGAAGAGTACGTTCGTGCTTGCACACCGGTTTCTGTCGTCACGCCCCATTTCTGTCGACTTGGTTTACCGCTGCGCCCTAAACGCCTTGCGCAGGCGAGGTGTTATGAAGACTACGGGTGCGAAAAAGTGCTACCGCTTCGCAGAGTAGGAATAGATAAAAAAAATTGTATGTGTGGTGCTCTCGACAGATAGAGAGATAAATTTAGATACAGATGAGAGGGGCAGTAGAGGGCGGGGTTAAATTTGGCGCCCTAGCATGACGATTCTTGAGTTAAGTATGCGGAAACAGTTTGGGACGTCACTATCAGAGGAGTCACACAAGCGCATTGTTTTTGTTGCGCTCCTGTGTGTTGTTTTTCTTGCGCTGGTCCTCATACTTGTTGTGGTTATGATTACACTGGGACTTTTCGCGCTGGTCAGTTACCCAGTATGAGGGACCGACCACATTGAATTAGTGCCTCGTAATTCGCAGAGGCGCCAATCGGTCTAACTAGCTTACTTAACTGCTCATACCAACTCTGGCACTCTTTTTGCGAGCATAACAACACATTCAGCTATATATATATATATATATATGTACGTGAATGAGCCGTTCTCAGTGAGGGCGGCAAGTAATGGGCGCAATTGGCTTAGACTATGATTGTTGAACTGTTGAAGGCAAAACAGTAGAGTCAGGTTGCGAAACCATAAGAGTACTTTACCGCAGCAGTGTTGAAATGTAATGTTTTACCTTTATGTCGGCAAACGTCTTTAAAACAGTGCCCATCAGATTGGTGTAACGCCTTTGGGTGCACTTTTGAAACGGGGATTAGAACCGTCTATTGATAAATAAATTATAATTTTTTATGATTTTCTTAAGGTACGGTCACATAGAAAAGATGACACTGTTGCTAAGGTGTAGTGAAATTTTGTTTGCTTGGAAGAATCCTATGAACAGCTGCACTTTACACTTACACGCCCTCCAAACAAGCTTAAACATTCATTCGGATGGCATTTACAGTGTCTAAAATTGACCAAGGAATGCTTTTGGGAAACCGTTATCTAGAAGGTGCAAGGATTTATGTCCGGATGCCTCGTCCCAAGGTCAACAACACACGTCACTCCTGGGGTTGAAAGCAAGTTTCGCTTCCGCTGCCATGACCGTAAGGGGTGCTGGCTAACATTCCTAGTCCTAGATTTCCTACCCATAAAAATACACTCCGAGAAAGTGCACAGGGATGTGCCACCGCCATAGCCCAATTGGTAAAACATCTCAAACGTCATGGTGGGTTCGGCTCGAACCGGTGGCAGAGTGTCATTTCTGAAACTTTCCCTTTCTCCTGATATTTCAATCAGCATTTTTTTTTTCGGATACTGCAAGCACTTTCTAATATATATTTGTCTATCAATGGATCTATGTCCGGATGTAACCGTGTTCCCAGACCCAAGAAAAGTTGGATCACTGGGCAGTTAATGGGCTAATGGGTATGGCATCGGGCTGCTGAGCTGAGAAAGCCGGGTCCAAAACCAGCCGTCGCACTAACTTGGGGCACTGGGTACGTTACCCTGGGTAGCGTCGCTCTTAAATGGACATTCTACACGACAACTTGGGTGACTGGCTACGTGTAAATGGGTACGAGCCACTCCTCGATGCCAGGAAAAAAAGCCCTGGAAGTCTCTCCAGTGCTGGGTGTAATGGAACGCCGCGTCATACGTATTGCGGAAATCTTATTTGAATATATATTCGCACACGTGCCATGCACGGACTTCGCGGCGGCACTGCTAGATGGCGCCGCGTGTCCAGAGAAAAGCACGAGCGAGGATCCTCACTGCACAAGGTCTTATTAACGACGCGTTTTGGTGATAGCAATGTGGTTATTCAGTACATTGCTTCGTGCTGATTGGATTCACGTCGACATTTGTCACGAGATACGTCCAGAACTTTGTTTGTAAATTTCGAATAAAATGAGGCAGTTAATATTTCCTAATCTATGTTTACACAGCACATCAGATGCGGACAACAGAATGTATACACACAGCGCTGTGTGTATCTATTTTGTAGTCCGCGTCTAACGTACATGGGAAAACATCGATTATGCAACACGAATTAGCCGAAGGCTCAAGCTTGATCATTTTTTTTCTACAATTTTCACGGCTTCACTGTCTGTTGGAGTCATATGACTGTTCGCACTAAAGTAACTCATGACAGCGATCGAAAAATGGAAGCAGTCAAGAGGGACATGGAGACGAAGCAATCAACGTTTGTCAAACAATCGATACCTCAAGGTTTCGATAAAAGCATTTGCCTCCGCCTTGACGACAAGCCCCTTGTCAATACACTGCATCCAGGCTGCGCCAAGGTTCGACCAACCATCTACTTGTTATTGTTGATAATTATGTCCTTGTTGATCATTCTTTGTTGATCATGACGCACTCATTTCTTTCAGTAGGGGCGACACCGTGCAGCCCAATGCGCCGCTCTAATTTACGTTCTCTTTGCCATCAGCCTACCAAGACATCTTCAGGAAATTTTGTAATAATGCGTAAACAAGGCACTCGTGGGAGTTACACCACTTCTCAGTTTTCTTGGTGAGCAAGCAAGTCTACACTGGGAATGCAAGGAGGACAAGCCTGGTAATAAATTCTTGACGACGAGCACTGCAGGAAACAAAATGAAAGGAATCTTAGCGGGTTCAGCCTAACGTCGTAAGGCGCGCACTGACGTTAGCGTCTTGGCTCTCACGGCATGTTGTTGACAGTGGAATCTGCAAAAGTAAGACAGGAAGCAGATAGTCGTGTATTGTCTCGCGTAAGAGCCACAGCGCGTTAGCCCGTCAAAGCGCTCCATTCATTTCCTCTGCTCACGTTATCAGGACAAGAGGAGGGCGAAGAATGTCGTCAACGGACGCGAGACTACGGCGACGGGCCTGCAGAAGCATCGTGATTACGCTGGCATGGCTTATCTCCCGCAATTAGCGAGGAGAAAGGTTCACATGCGCTTGCGAGACCGACGTTACCTTTATAGTACCACGTGAATGAATGTGTGACGTTACGTGCTGAAAGGCTTTTGTTGTGACGAGACAGCCATTCTATCTTTCGAATTCTGTTAATGCTGTTGGCTGCTTTTTTTATTTCTCATTTCGTTCTGCGATCTGGAACGCGAAGACCAAGTTGTCCATTGGGAAGTATTCGAGCATTTCACTACTGCCACATGTTCTCGAGTGCAAAGTTTTTCGGTAGGTGAGATTCAAACTTGTGGCCGCAACACCAGGTCCAACGTTTTTTTGATGTATTGACAACGTAATGCGCTGCGAAGGAACCTGACGCGGAATATTGAGTTGGCAGAATTAGTTAAGTATCATTACGCAATAGCAAAATTTAGACTCGTACTGTGAGCAGAGGCTTGGAAAGCTAGAACAGAGGAAAAATTGAAGAAGACTGGCGATTCCGAGCTGATCATTCCACACTGCATTGTCGCAACCTCAAGTGATTCAACTAATGCGCTAATTGCTACGCGATACTAGTGCACTAGACTAAACACAATGTAATTTGGTTCTTCGTTTAATCGCTAAGAAGAAAATCTTAGTCGCCGTGTTGATGTTTTGCTGTAGGGCAAGCTTTCCAACCAGAAGTACACAACACAAACAAGTAACAGAAGCAAAGGCGCCGCCCTAGTCCACAGGTTTTTCAACGGCAAGCATGTACTTTGCTTTTCGGACGTTGATGGACAATGCGAACGTGCGGCTTCAGGAGTGACTCAGTAACAAACGCTTGAGCTATGCTTGCTCTGAACTGGCGAAGCACGCGAAGCATCACATGTTTAATATCCTGCCTAACACGTGTCATGCTGGCTACACCAGTGCATGGAAGGTTGCTCACCCTCAACTATGACTCCTTTCTCAAGCCTTTCGGCATACCGCGGTATGTTCTGGAACTGTAACGATAGAAGCGCTAACAATCTGCTGTGTCATCTCAGTTTATTAATTTTTCGTAAGCAGCGTGATAATTTACATTTCGCCTCAGAAGTCTACTGTCTTCCCTGTAGTGCCCTGTCCAGTGAATAGGATAGGAGGAACCTTGAACGCTTCATCAATACTGGCTTCTTTCTGCAGATATATGGGAAGCAGAGAGGGACTCTAAGCAGTCTCACTGAACCGGAATGAAATGAAGTTTTCTGCGCAATATTCTAGAGAATCTTAAGAGAAAAACTTCAGTTCTCGGCCTTAGGTTGTTTTATTCACTATTACACATCGCTCAATAATAATAGAAGAAGTACACACTTTTTTTCAACCGTATAATCGCTTCTATTGCGAACCTTGGGTGCGTGCCATGCTTCAAGTACAACAACAATAACAACTGTACACGCGAAGCATATATCGCAATTCATAAGCTTTGAACGGTCACTTGATGAAATTTCCAAAACACCATGTATCACAGCTTTTGTTTTCTTACTCGTTTGGCACGGCAGTGCGACGTTCGAGTGTTACAGGGAAATAGCAAAGGAGTCCAACGGAGGTGACAAAGAAGACATACACAACTGCGGTGCGTGAACACGACATCCATTACCGTTCAAGAATGTGTCGATGACGACAATGAAAACACACAGAGCTCTGTTTTCAGCCTCACTTCATCTTTATCGAATATTTGCGTTCTTCACCGCAAGGCGATGGACGAGAAACATGCCGAAGTCGGAACACTGCTAATCCAAGCGAATGAAGGGTTCCCGAAGTCAGTCTCCAAGTAATAGCCAGGCTCCGGATGTGTCCAATAATGTGACACCTCTCTGTTGAAATCTCAGGACGCCAGGCGTTTACAGGGCTCAGGTACACGATGGCATGAGATTGGGAATGACATGTCTTTGTTCAAACCAATATGTCTTATACATCAACTAAGCGATTGCGGGATCCTGTGGGCTGTTCATCACGAACCTGGGCAAATTGCAGTGGTATGCGAGACCCTTTCGGAAGCCGGAAACAGGAAGGCTGGAGCTTGTGACATGTCGTACAAGTCAGAAAACGCCACTCCTGCTGGCCTTCTATAAGGGCTCGCGCAGGCCTTCGCTATCAATCAGTGTGTGCCTTTGGTGGGATTTTAGCTGAAGGCCTTTTGTTGTCTGCTGGTTAAAAACTGGTTTTCGAGTCTTCACCGGCGTTAACGTTGACGGCGCAGCCGACGTCACTTGGCACGTTTTCAAGCACGGAGGAAATGGGAGCGACAGGGGCCTCAGGCTGGAGGGAAAGGTGCAAGCATTGGAACGCTGCTGCGCGCGCTAATTATTCTTTTGCTTGTTCTCGCGAGAGGCACGCAAGAGATAACGGCGCGGCAACTGTCGGGAGGCTGCGAAGCTGGATTGACAACAGGCCCCGCGAGCCTGTCTGCTACATGAGCCTGCGCGGCGACCCTGAATTGTGACGGGCTCGCCGTTTCATCATACTCCGACGCCTTCCTGGGATTCCACGGCGCGGACAATTTCCACGCACGTGTTCTGCGTGGCCCAGGTGGACGAGGAGAACAGTGGAAGAGGAGGGGCCAGGCGGACCGCGGATAAATAAACAAAACGCGGTGCGGCTCGCGAACAGAAAGAAATTCCCGCAACGGCGAGTCACGTCTCATTCCACACAAGTCGACTGCAATGTGCAGCTGGTGCTCTTGCTCATGATTTCACGTACGCCGCTGTTCATCCCGGTGATCATAACGGCGCTCCACTCGTGTCTCTCTGGTCGCCGACCACGTCGGAGACTTTCTTGTGCCGGCGCCATTTCGCTACAGCCGAAAACGTCGTTATAGCGACACCCCCAGGACGCCCAACGGCAACCCGTTGAGACAGTGCCGTGAACTTGACCGCACCGTGAACTCTGGTAGAATGGTGTGCCCGCGGACTGAATCGTTCAACAGCAAGCCACCTCAGGTCGACGCTAGCTCGGGTCGATTATCTCGGGATTCTGGGTGAGTTCTGGAAGCTTGTGCTTGGGAATTTAGGCGTACGTTGTTTCGGCATCACAAGTACGAAGTAAAAGAGTTGCAGTATAATTGAAATCTTTAATCGTTGCGTTACACCTCCTTCTGTGTTCTCTGACGCATCGCTTGTAACTCACAGTTACCAGAAGGACAATGTGCCTCGCTGTGGTCTATATTTACGACGTCGGGAAAATCTTTCGGTGTTACCCGCGTCTTAACCTTTATGTCCCGTTCTGCTGAACTGACAGTTCTTTCTTCACACAATTTTTTATCTACTGGCATAGATTAAATACCCCGTCATTTTATACACTTCCCTGTACGATGCTGAGTGGGCAACTAGGGGTAAATAGGCGGGTCATGTATTGACAGGTTAACATGTCGTTTTATCGCAAATTTTTACGTCAGTGAATGGTCTCTAATTTCTTGTTGCAGCTTCTTTTGTAAGCTGTTCGAAAAAGTGTAATTCGCCTAACCAGTATGATCAAACCATAATAAAAACTTGTCTGTTGCCAAAAACAAACAGAACCGGGCATTTCAAGGCTTGATTTCGCTGATAGCGTTTGTTTGGACTATGTTGTTCTTTCCACCGGAGCTAACTCGCAACTATTGGGTGAGGCGGCACTGGTGTCTAAGGCTGCAATGACACTAAAGCTGCGGGGAGGGGTAGCAATCTAGCTCAAAGTGAAAAGCTTCCATTCAGTTGTATTTCCCAACGAGGTACGAAGAGTGGTCAAGCCATTTGTCGTGAACCGTCCTAAACTCTCTTAGTTACTCCACCCACCTGTGCTTCAGGGTTCAAGACATAGGAATACCTATGTTAAGTTCAGTGGGTAAATATCAATCTGTTTTGCACGAATCGATGCGCTGTGAATGCTTTGTAACTACTTTGTGGGCTTAGACCCATCGCTTAGTGAGGAAATTGGGGAAGTGTATTGCCCATATTCTCAGCTAACAACAAACCAAGGCCCAGCTCCCGTAATGTAAGCGAAATATTGCACGGAAGAACAAATCCAATAAAGCACAATAGAAGTGAGTATGAGAACATTAGAAAATTAGCATTACGATGAAAAGAATCACGGACTAGATTAACTGCAAAGAGAAGCGATTCAATCCTTTTTTTAAATGTAATGACTCCAGAATACCGTGATTTCAACAAATTGCAAAACTAACGAAATAGCGCAATGACCACCGTCGCTGTACCATTAGTTACCTGAAATGTTCTAACGTGCACCTTTTGTTGCGTTTACTGAGGATTTCAAAATAAGCCACCCGGAGCCCATTAAATCCATTAGCACCAGTAAAATGTAAATAATTTATGACACTCTGAATTGAAGAATCATCTATGACAGCTTATAAGCTTAGGTACACCAAAATATGACATGGAAAGGAAAGGCTGCAAGTCTTAATGTTGTGGACTTAACACATTGCCTTTCAACTTGAACATCCTGTCGTGTTATGTTTTTGTGTGAAAGAGTGCGCTATCAATATAAGAAATGTAAGCAAGTATTTGCATTAATAATGCAGAATTTTTTTTCTCACCGCGTTGTCACGCAAGTCACACTTAGCGCAAGGGAGCACAGACGCCACGGCAAATCATCAAGTAACTCGTGCTGGCATCTGATCATTTAGCCCGCTATAACTGTGACTTGATTCGGATTCGGTTGCTAATCAAGCTGAGGACAAATTTTCTCACGCCACCTGCGGTATAGGAAAAGAAACAGTGCAGTTTTTTTTTCTGTGAGAACTGTGGTCGTGAGAGTGGTGCTGTGTTTCCAACCAGAGCTCTCGAACTTTATGTGGACCATCTTCAAGGCAAAGCAATGATGTAAACAGTTTACTGGTTTTGCTGGTGGAGGAAATATCGGACTAGTTCATGTGAAAATCGTGGTGTTATAGTGTCGTTAAACAAACAAACAAACAAACTAAAACAATGTAACAAAGATTGTTCCTTCACAAAATGCATAGAAAAAGGTACCGCAAACAACGAAAACGCAGTTTAAAGCCTCCCAAAACTGTTCTCCATCCCAAACCTTGTAATGAGCACCGAAAATCGTATCAGGTCCGCCTGACAGTTCATAGAATCAGGCAATGACCAATGCACCATGAAGTAGTGTCTGTGACGCGCGGTTTCACGTCTATATGTTCAAGGTCCTTTAATTGTCTGCGTCTGTATGATTCCACGCATATTGAGAGCGGTAGAAAGGCTCCAGCACAGATCAAAGACAGGGCGCTTGCTAGGCTTCCTTCCTGTATTCTATGTAATCACAACATCAATTGTGTCATTACGCGTCGTTGCTTGCATACAGTGAGTGCACAGCCTCAAGCACGCTCGCGTAACTTTGTATACAATCATATAGTGCTCTTCGTAGTACTGCAGAGGCGTATATACGGGGTGGTCATTTTTAAGTATTGCGGAATTTTTTAGAAGTGCCTGTTGCACATAACATAATTGGAGTCCTTGAGCTCGATCATTCACAGAGCTGGACATACTTGTACGTGAAATCAAAACTCATGTACAAGTAATTGACAGAGAATCAGTAATAAAATTACTAATTCATTAAGTTTACGGCACGCATCTCAATATAAGAATTGTAGCCAGTGAGTTTGCAAGGCGTATCCACTTGGAATGAATTTCGAGAACGACAGGAGTTTGGATATAGGCGCCATCAAACTCACCATCAAAATGCACTATTGTTCCACTTACTTTTTTTTTAACAAAACGTTCTTTTATGCACTGAAGCACAAAAGTAACCGGAAGGCCCATGTATTTCGTCCCACACTTTGAGAAATAATGTCTTGAACTGGTGTCATTCTGGCAATTTATATCGTGTGGATCTCACATGCCAGCTCACCGGCTATATTTCGTAAATTGCAATATGGGCCGCAAAGCAAATTAAGAAGTAATTGAGTGACTTTTTGCTAGTCAGCTCCAGATGTGTTTTGATTACTGGTGCACGAATATCCGCCTCTTCTGATAATCCAGCTCCAGGACAATAATTGTGCTATACGTCACAGGCGGTATTTAAAGATTCCGCAAACTTAAATGTGATCAAACCTTATACTCCATCTCGCAAGTCATTTGCCGCACTACCGGAAGTACGAGGGGTACACCGGCAATATCCTCGCGCCGCGGAACATAGTTCGGTGCGTAAGTGTGTGACTGCTGCAGGATTACACATTTTTATTTTTGCTTGGTACATGCTACGTTACAATGACGCAATATTTCTGCATGCACGTCGTATAACGCGAATTACTGGGGTGGTGACCAGACGACGCAGCGCGGATGAACAATCTCGAGGGGCATTCGGTCTTCTTATTGGCTAAGCAGTCCCACAGTTTCCGGAGTGCAGCAAAAAACTTGTGAGATGGAGTATGGATGCATCGTGTCCACCCGAGCCACTACAAGCTGTTCAGGAAAAGCATGAAAACAGGTGTGCTTTTTAACGCGTTGTATTCTTTGGCGAGTGCCACAGCAATTTTGGTAGCAAAATCGTGTCTGCAACACAAAAAGCGTTACACCTTTGCCATAGAAATACATAGAGCTCCATAGAAAATACATGATGTGGGGGTGGGCGAACTTGAACTTTGTAGTGGGTCAGCCTTTGGCGTTGATATGGGGATGGCCAACCTAAATTGCGGTTGATATGTGGTTGGGGCAACAAATTTGGGTGATATGGGGGTGGGCCAACTTGATTTCGAGGGAGGGCCAAGTTGAAATTTGGGGGCCGGGAAACCAGCTTGAAATTTTGCGGTAGCCAGACGTGGCCTTTGCGCGTTGACCAACTGAAGTTTGGGAGTGGGCCCACTTGAAATTTGAGGGTGGGCCAGCTTGAAGTTTGGGCCAACTTGAAATTAGGGGGTGGGCCAGCATGAAGTTTGGGTGTGGGCCAACTGAACTTGAGAAACAAACGTCAAGGCTAAGCGACACCGGACCCAAAGAGTGCTACGCTTTAGGAGACAATTATCTTAATTTCTGTAGCTTTTTATTTAGTCGCCGTTTTCCTCCGCTCTATTTCCAAGCATGTAAAGTAATACAGCAGTAACAGTTACATTTAATGTAGGCACAAACAAAGCTTTTTAACTAATAAAATTCTAAAACACAGTTAAAACTAGGAATTTGCATTTTTCTTTTTTTTTTTTTTGAAAGCTTGAAACTGGGAAGATGCCGAACGCACTTAAGACTGCATTACTCCCTAGTGGTTGCCACTGGTAATGAAACAGGTACCAAGCACTCCATTCGTTCTGAACATCGTATATGGTGTAGCAATAGACACATAGAGCACGATATGATGCCCCGTAACGATGGCATGCTGTCCAATTCTCATACGTAATCGCCAGTCTTATGTCTGCACAAACTTTGTGCAAGGTATGTGTGCTTCTACGTGAACATATATTGCGTCTCTTGTCGTTATCCATACATATAATATGGCATAACTGTGTGGAGACTTTTACATGCTTTTGGTATGCAACTGACCGCAGCGTAACGGGGGCGCCGTTGTCACACAGTTTTCTTGGGCTTGCCGCAGGGTTTTGGATCACCCACAGTTCCCTAATATCCCTATTGTGGGGAGACCTCTCTCTCGTGTTCGCTGTATTATAGGTGACCGATTCAAGGTTCCGTAAAAAAGCAATGGGCGCAATAAAGAAATTACGAGCACGTTAAATTTCGGGGCATTGAAAAAATGAGCAAGAGACAAGAGTAAGGACAATTGGCTCTTGGATGGCAGAAGTTACAATGTGCATGCATGGGCCGCATATGCTTCGTTGAATTCAGATATTTCAGTAGGTCTTTATTTTTTTTAACTGTGTCAGTCAAGGATACAGTGATGTATGCACTACCTTGGAAATTTTCGCTGACAAAGAAAGAGGTACCGCTCGCTTACTTGGTTAGCGATGCAATTCTCCAGCCTGGTGTTTGTGCAGTTCGTACTGAAAACTGTATATCTTCTTCACTTTCTTTGTATATTTCTTTTGTTTCAATCTGTCATTTTGGTTTTTACTCTCTTGCATACCTCGCTCTTTTCTTCTCCTTCTCTTAATGCCGTTCGACGCACGTATTCTACACACCGCACGCCATGCCTACAGTACAGAACAAGTGGCGTGTTAACTTAGCAGCACAGTTGAAACACCGCATGGAACGCTGGCAAATTCTCTTTTTCTCTATTTACCCTTGTCTTCTTGCACTGAATCTTGGTTTCCGCAATGGATCTCGCATGTAGGCGCTAAACTTGCACGTATCGACGTAGTACAGAACGTAACGTTCGGCTGGTGTTTTGGAGGCCATAAACGTGAAACTTGTCATCACGCCAAGTGTATTTTGGTCAAGTAATGTTATGAACTGGTTTACTTTTAAACAATCATGCTCGTTGGATTATTGTCGCACGGATACGTGAAGATGTTACCAATAGTGTAATTAATCTTCTTGCGTAGTGCACTAATAGACATAACAGAATTTTTCAAAGCTACCTGTGGTCAGCTACGTCCACGAGGAGCTGGCACCTGTGGAATCTTACAAGATTCCTACGTGACTAATAATGTGTAAGAGCCAAGCGCTGTAATTTTTTTCCCTTGCTTGTGATGAAAGCCTTCATGCCAGCACATAACGCGAGACATTTTTGTTGAGCTTGGGCAGATGTTTTGGACTTAACCCTAGGGTTCTGTAACAAAAAAGAAAAAAAATACACGAAAATATATAAATGCAGCGCAGTGTAAACTGCATCG
Organism: Dermacentor variabilis; assembly: GCF_050947875.1. Lineage (NCBI taxonomy): Eukaryota > Metazoa > Arthropoda > Arachnida > Ixodida > Ixodidae > Dermacentor > Dermacentor variabilis. Next base: position 91,762,596 of record NC_134578.1, read on the forward strand.
TTCTTTTTGTAGCCAGCCGAAAACTACTAAGCCGTAAATAGCCGACAACGAACAGGCTCCACGTTCGCACGTGATCCAAACACAACTGTTTTGAAAACTGGGACTGCGAGTCAACGCCACCTGTACTCTCTGCCCAGCGACCGCGCTGACACTGATTCAATGCTACGCTGCTACAACTCGAAGGCTTCTTGGCTTCCTGTTTTTTTTTTCCCGGAATAATACGGAAAAATAATCATCAAGGCCAAACTAAACACGGCACTCTTCTCTTCTGCGCATGTGAGGAATTTATTCCCAGTTGTCATCGAAAAACATCACGGGGGTCCTCTGCAACCACCAATATCTATCGGAAGCAGGAGAGACCAAAAGGACGAGTAGGATGTCTGACAAGGCTTTTGCGCAGGCCTGTCCTGTCCTACATAACGAACGGGCTAAGAACAAAAAAAAAAGACAACAAGATACAGATACAATATCCAACAAGACTATAGGGCCTTTAAGTCATTTCGCATGAACTTCATACCGTATAGCAGTGCTCGGTAGCCATTGGCTCAAGCGGACTCACCCGCATTGAGCCAATCCAAGCCCAAGTGTAGATTAAAAACGAAAAAGAAATAATAAAGCATGCTTGAGAGGCTTCGCAACGGGTGTTTGAAAACATGAGCGTGAGAGAGAACGGTCATAAGGGAAAGGCGTTATATTCATTCTTCATCTTATTCACAAGTATCCTGCAAAAATGACAAAGGGCAGGTCTAGCGCGTATTTTATAAGGCGTTATTTACTGTGATGTTCCCATTTACACCTTCCCGCTTTCCTGAAGATTTTGCTATTGGAGCGCACAAGTCCCTGAAATATTGAGCGTTTATTGCCGTAACATTGTCTGCTCATAAGTACCTTAATTACTCTCTTACCATGTAAGGAATAGAAATTTGTACTGTGTGCCCTACTATAAGAGCTCCAACCGCTAACGACTGCATCCTGAGGTATCCATAGGCGATACCAGGCTGGCCATTTGATGGCTTGCAGTGTAGTTTTTGTACAATATTCTCTGCTTCGGGGAAGCAGCTCAGGTGCGATAGATGCAGCAAAGGTAGTAAACGCATATTCAGAAATTGCCTCAACGAGCACAAACCATCCGGTGACTCCATCGGCCAATGAAATCGTCAGGCCATTCCTGCTGAATCCCGCCAACGTACGAGACCATCCTGCGTTGGTAGAACACTGTATGGTGATTTCGCCGCCTGTAGCAGATTACTCTTCACTTGGCGTTACATAGGCTAATATTTTAGTGACGCCTTTACGAAACGCTATATAGGCCACCTTTTCTTGTAAACTATAACTGCTGGGGTCGAAGTCACAAAGCTTTTTGTTCGTAAGGGCCCTTTCCCATTGGCCATCCGCCTTCACCTAATATATGTCCAGCGACAGGATTGGCGGAAATTCTCTCTTACGAACATCTATAGCGCAAGTTGTGTTTGTGTATATGAGCCCGGATAATTTATATGGACTCGCATAGTAATTACGTGACCCGCAAATATCACACTAACCCGTAAGTTTCTACGCTCTTGCAGTGTTCATACTGCCGTTTCTCCACATTCCTGAATAAGAGCAGCATTATAATGTAGTCTCTGCAAACTACCTGGGGTCGAATTCACAGAGCCTTTCGTTCGTAAGTGCTCTTTGTCATTAGCTGCCCGCCTCCTCTAATCATATGTCCAGCATCAGGATTGGCTGAAATTTTTTCTTACGAAAAGAATTTCGCGTACGAACTATATGTTAATACGGGCCCAGGGCCCTTATTCGCAAAAGTCTCTTACGCTGCAATCGATCGTAAGAAATATTGCCAGGCAATCTTGATGTTTGACACATAATTGGCGTTGGTGCCCGGCCAATAGGAGAGAACACTTGCGAACAATAATGTTTGCGAATTCGGGCCCCTGAACCACCGCGCAGCTAAATCAGAAGATATGGCGCTTCAGGGCTTGCCTGTAGCCAGCTTCGCTCAGCGTTCCGCACCCGTGCGGATGACACGCGCTACTGCGAGTAGCTGCGGAATTTTTCGCTTCTATCGTTATCTGTGAAGTTATGTGACGCGAGAAAACATATCACCGCGCGCACTAGAAAAAAAAAATGACTGAGAGAGAGACGGCTGTTTGCTCGAAGCAAGCGCATATCTCGCCGGTCAGCGCGCACAGCGCCGCGTTCTTCGAGCACGTGTCGACGAGAACGCCGACTGGGAGCAGATTTTGAAGTGACCGCCGCGACTCCTTGCGATTGGGCGCCGACGGCCGACCAATGGCGCGAGAGCACTGGGACCGCGACGCCAGCGCCGCAGCGCGTTCTTTGCGGCGGGTTCGGGCACTAGGCCAGCAGTGCGACACTTTCTCGTCGGCGCACAGTTTGCCCCGCAATACGTTTCTGCGCACGCGAGTCGGTCCCATTGTGGAACAAAGGCGAAAAAAAAAACGAAAAGACAGAAACGACGGCACGTGCTCAACCGAGGCCATGTATCGGGACGGCAAAGCCGGCGTGAACCTCAATCCGTGAGTTGCGAGCGCTCGTTCTATCGGCACGTGCTCGAGCACGTAAACACGATCACGTTGGCCTTTTGACTCGGTTCTGAAGCGTTCCCGCTCAGCGAATTTTGACGCAACGTGGCTTTGCTTTCACTGCCTTCGTTTATAGTTAACGAGCCAATCGCCGAAAAGTCCGGCAAGTTTGAACCCTTACAGTGACGCTTCAAAACCATGCCTGAGCCCTTATGGCGGCCTAGTAGGTACAATTTTGTGCAATCGGCAAGTATATTACTTGGCTGGCGTATATTAACAGTCGGAAACTATCTGTTACATAATCTGCATTTGCTGATTTCATGCGACTAGAAAAGCTGAGTGCCACATTGTCACAAAATTCAAGATGCTCAGTATTTATTTAGGCTCAAACATAAAAAGAGTGGGGTCTTAAGAGAGTGAGTTCCAATGCAAAAAACAAAAGAATGACGAAGCGCGATGAAAAAAAAAACGCAAGCAGCAAATTTTGTGGCCACCTATTTGAAATTGATGAGGACCATCGACACAGTAGAAAATTCGAAATAGCTCGGGTAGACAGACGTCGGCAGTGCCCTTTATCAAGCGTAGTGAAGTTGTCCTGACAGCTCAAATTTAAATATTATCACTCATGAGTACATTACTCAACGCAACCTGGCGTCTTTCCGCGTGATTTCAATAAATAACTTTTTTGAGATTCCCATCAACTGAAGAAGTAGTGTTATATTCAATCGACTTCTGTTTTGCTTTCCAAGAATCGTATGTTGTTGAACTCCTTGGCAACAAAGTTGTACGAAACGATTTGCCCGACCACAGCAGTCACGTACAAGCGACAGAGAACACAAAGACGCATCCTAAAAGACACATTCGATAATTGTCAAATGAAATATAAAGAAATTCAGTATATTCTATCTATTAAATAAGTGTTACAAGGTCGAACGACATTGAATGATATTTTATACAGGTCTGATGCCTCTAACGTTGTTTTTATGTCCAGTACATTACATTGGTGTTCATAAAGTTGGAAGTGCTGTGGGCCCTCTTCAAGCCCAGGACATGCATTGCATAGTTCAAACCTGCACTGAGGTGCTTGGTCTGCATTTGCGAATGGTGATTTGTAGTGAATTTTCTAGGAAAAAGAACAGTTTCAAATTTCAAATCACCACCGAAAAAGAATCAATTCTCTTCAATACTCGAGCAAAACAGATTTGCTCACTGTGCATAATGCTCATGCTCAGTTTAGTTCATGTTCCTTCTGTTAACACAACTGGAAAATCACTCACTCGAGGTGTCGCAGATTTGAGACCGTGACATCATTATTACATCTACAGGTTTCTGACAAAAAGCGGTTCAGTCATATTGCAGCGCTGTAATATGATTTGCGATATGACTCTGTGTGTTATTCTGAAATACTTGCCGATACTTTCCTTATATTATATTAGTGCTGTTGGGTTGGTGGTGTCATGCATCTGCTTCTTCTCGTCATTTTTAGTGTTTTAGAACGGCCTAATTTATACAGCTAGTTCTAGCTATAACGACAACACCGACCTCAATGTTGTAGCCGGTGACGAACTACTTAAGGAGAGTAGAAGACACCGTCATTGAAGTGCAATTATACTGCTTTGCATATTCTGGGACATGAAATCTTACATAAGAGCGGGAAAGGCTGAATAAAACGACCAAGTGCGTCGTGCGACTCAGTGTAGTAAGCCTGTCAAATAGTACGTACGCCTAGTGGGATGAAGCGACCACACCAAGCATTGCGTTTGCGCTGCTGCGAGATAATTTCCGATGGTAGATCAGATAAAACAATAAGACTACAGAATTGACTGGCGCAGGATTGTTTTTGCTCATCATTGACAGGCGTATCTTTATATCACCGGAACATCTCATGCAGTGCAACAGACTGAAGGTGGCGAAAGCAACCGTTCTCCAAATGGTGATAATGTGATGATAAGCATACCTTTATCACGAGAAATAAAGAAAGGACAAAACTACCGTTTCCATACCACGAAGAATTAATGGGGAAATGTTACAATAACTGCCTCTAGGTGAAATAGCCTGCAGGAAAACAGTGGGGACCATTATATGTGAATACGAGTTGTTGTAATAAAATTACCCTTTTGTCAGGACCTATTGTCCTGTTGTTTCCGTTGTTTTTGCCACTATACAACCTTTCTTCACCTGACGTACAGCGGCTTTTTATAAAGGAAGGAGTGACATTGTTGGCAGCGTTAGGTCAGGCATTGTAGTAGCTGCAGTGGGAGGCGAGCAGAAAGAATAGATGGATGTTCCGCATGTTCTTTCCTCGACGTCGCTTGCGATATCTAACATTCGAAACTAGTTTTTTGCTATGACCTCTTCTATCAGAATGAACTCGGGGGGCCGCATAGCGCATCGCTAAATCGAAACAGACTGCACTTTCGTGACGTCATTGCTTTGCAGTTTGCCCATAGGACAAAACGAAACGAGCGCCCTCACTCTTCTGTGCGTATTTTGTTGGTTAGCCATTAAAATACTCTTTTCTATAGTGACCCTAATTTTACGGCATATGTTGTTTTCTTCCAAGGCAAGATCGAAGTTTCAAAAGATTCACGCGCGCGCCTCTAGAATATTTATTTCGACATGTGCACAGCTTCTATTGAAATTTTTAGAATTAGGGCAGAACTGAACGTGAGGCACCGCCGTCCAAAGCCGCATTACCGCCAATTCTGTTTTATAGTCAGCGCCCTGTACGTAATCAACCCCAGGCAACTTTTTCTTAATGGTAAAAAGTGCCTATCAAGTTCTTCTGCTCCCGATGTTCAGTCATCAAGGATGAATCGTGGTTCAAAAAATGCTGCGTGACCAGAGCGAGTATAACTGCTTTAGGGATGCCTTCCTATCACACGAACATCCCACGTAACGGTGCTCAGGTTGCTGTCTGGACGACGTAGGTATATTAACAAAGTCCTTTCTTTCATATAGTGGCACTACTCTTTCAGACTGCGAAATGAAGTAGAAAAGTGAAACTACGCGCACTTCACACACAAAAAAAGCTCTGAGTTTTTAGGTAGCCTCGGGATTACATTAAAAGAAGAATACAGTAGCTCTGGAGGTCAGATAAATACAGTTCAATATGGCGCAGTAAACACGTGGATTCTTGTGCACCAACTCGTAACAAGGCATGGTCTACGGCTCCATGACTGGGAATCAAACCCGAAACCTGGTTCACGCCCGCGGAAGGCCACAGCTGCTGATTCAAAACGGCGGGCAGAGAGTCGTCGCAAGAATCCTCTTTAAAGGACACTTCTTAGTCACGCATACCACTCCTCGTATCTCGCTGATGTGACGGCGTTGAACCACCCCCGCCAAAGAAAAGAACGAAGGCGGCATATGTGTGTGAGGAAACAACCGCATGTGCTATTTCACGAAGCTCCGCACGGAGAAATTCCGTTCCAACCGCGCCTTCGCAATCGAGGTTTACGTTTGCCGGCTTCCAGAGTTCACGCTGACCGTAAAGTGCAGCGCGAGCGCGGGTGATACGGAACCTACTCGTAAAACTGCATACTGCGACTAGGAGCGCACCAACGGCCATAGGTTCGCGCGGAAGGAATTTTCGGCATAGCTGGGCTTCGAACAGTCGCCACTATCATGGTGTTTGCTAGGAGCCGAGTTTGGAAGTATAGAACTGCTACTTGTGCTGTTTTCTACTGCCGCGTTAGGGGATGGGATGAAATCAGGAAACTTAGAGGCATATTTTCTGACAAAATTCACACCCTTTGTGGTGTATCTTGTCCCCAAACAAGTGTCACCATCAGTGTCGGTGTTAGCAATCTTGGAAGCTCTGCGTTCGGTACTTTCCTGCGAAGAATGCTATGTCATGCTGATAACGTGCCTGCCGTTAGCTACCTGGAAGTTTCGGTGCCGGAGCGTTAACAAAAGGAAAGACACGCAAGAGAGGGCAAGGTCCTCTGTCAGGCCACGTGCCTTTAGTATCTTCCACGCCTCCAGTGCAAGAGCACAAAATAGCGAATCTTAATAAAAAATAAATAGTCAAGATAGATGATGATCGTTGCTTAGGGAAAAAGATAAGCTCGAAAAGGTCCAAAACCTTTCTTACTGTGAAAGACCGAGTCAACTGGTGCAGGACAGGGGTAGTTGGAGATAGCTGGGAGGGTGGCGTTCGTTCAGCAGTGGACATGAAAGGAAGATGATGATGAAAAAGGAAGGAAGTCGGCAGTGGTGGCGCAGAAGAATAAAGAAAAATCCTCGTCATAATCATCGTTATCGTAATCAACATCAGCCTATTGTCGTGCACATGCACCCAAATATCAGCTAGTGATGTTTTCTGCGTTCCCCTTCCGTCGCAACCAGGCCGCTGCTGCCCGGTATATAAGCACGGAGCTCCTACTCCGTAGCGCAACGTCATTGCCTTTAAGCAACCTTGACGGGGGAAACAAACGTGCCCTTGCTCCATGAAGGTTTTACTGAGGTAGTAGAATATACTGGAACAAAAAGAAAAAAACGAAATCCTGCGGAAACCAGTTCGCGATGTATATTGACGTTAACGTGACTACGTTGATGTAGCAAGACGCTGTATTGCCATGGCTGAAACGCGTTGTGTATGAGAAGCGTATGCAGCCTCACTCTTAGAAAAATTTACACCATTTGGGGCTTATCTTCTCCCACAACGACAATCGTCATCTGTCTTGCCCGCGTCTTCTTTCTTTAACGATGCGAGCCCGGTACTTCCCAGTCACGAACGGCATGCGCGTTATCAGTGTGACGCAGCATTCTCGTCAGGAAAGTAGCGAGCGCCGAGTTTTCAAGAAAGGAATCGCAAGCAAGGCAGATGACGATTATTGTTGTGGGACAAATATACACCCCAAATGGTGCAACTGTTTTAAAAGTGCAGGCCCCCCCTCCCTTTTCTTTTTTTTTTTTGAGCTTCCAACTCGACACGGTGGCTCCAGCTGACGGCGATGTTGCGAAGTCTGCTTGGTGCATGTGTTAATTCAGAGAAGATTGTCTGAATATATAGGAGGGGTATCCTAGCTAACGTTAGCCAAGCTGTTCAACGAAAAAAAAAATAATAAACACGATGCAAGATATGACCGTAACATCTACGGTGATTAGTCACTATGCGTCTGGCGACCAAACACCTTAGGTTTTATAACTGTATCTTTGACCGTGTTTTCTTTTCCTATTGCATTCTTGTTTGCGTTGAACACCTTAGCTAACGTTATAATAGTTGAGTCAGCCGGTATATGTCTCGGGTTTGATTCTTATCAGCACCAGAATAACAATAAATTTTTTGTTAATTTAAGAGCGTGTAACACCCATTTGTCCATACCCGGTTAACCAAGTTAACGTCGAAGCGGCTAATTGATTATTGGCTCGTAACCAGTCTCACATGCCCAGGGACCCAACTTTGCCTGAGAGCAGTTCATTTAAGAGCGGCACAGACACGCTGCAAAATACCCGCAGACCAAATTGAGCGCGAGAACAATTGGAGACGGCGATATATATATATATATATATATATATATATATATATATATATATATATATATATATATATATATATATATATTTATATATATATATATATATATATTATTGCCAATGGAATTAAAATGCTCTATTCACTAACAAACGAATGTCCCGGAGCGTCTTCTTTCGCTACAGTCGGGGATTCTTGTCTCTTGCAACTTGTATCGTTCTTATTCATCTTCCACGTAGAGTTCCACTGAATAAGCGTAACCTATTCGCGAAAAACGCGACACTTACTCTATTTCACTTATGTAGAACGAGATTACCAGTGTGTACGTCCTCGTTCTCGAAGCCAGCGCTTAGGTCTCACACGCGCGTACACATTCATCAGCGCGCATCAGCTGCGCCGGACAGGTACGAGGACCAACGCGAAATTTCGCCGGTCTTCTACCCCGCATAGCGTCGCACGCTCGCTCTCGATGGGTCTCTGCGCCCTTCTGCTTGTTCTTTATTTTACACCCCGTTCCGTGTCCCCTGTCTTCACCCTCTGCAACCACCCTGCATAAAATACAGGGCGCATGCAATCGCACAGGTGTCGCGAGCGTGTCGCAGCAGTGGCTACATCCCCGGCGTTTTCCTTCCGGTTGTTTACCGTTCCCGCACCCTGTTCATGTGTATACGGCAGTGGCTATCGCAACGCGCAGTTTCCGCCGCGATCAGCCGGCGATCAGGCTCGTCCTCAGCGCGCCGTAAAGCCCCAATTGCGGCGCGCTCATGCGCGCGCTGTTACTGGGAAGTGATCCGTCGCACGGCATCTGCGTGTTTTATTGTTTTTTTATCCTAGTGTACGCTCCGATAGAAGTACCCGTGCGGTGTAGTACAACGAGTTCGGAGGTTGCAGACGGCGTGCGCAACGTTGACCTCGGCTCTCCGATGATGTTGGCCTGCGCGCTTCGTCCGTAGTGGCAGTTCGTAGATCGCAAACACTGCACGTTATTTTGAAACGCAGAATTTGTGTCGTCACCTCCATACTGCCATGAAAGACGACACTCCTACGAGGGGCGTGTGAGTATTTTTTCTTTAAGCGGCGCTGTTCCAAATGCACGCCTTGAAACCACTTCGATGCGCACTGCAGGGGCCGTATTCACAGTGCAGTTACCTACGTTGAATAGCTCGCAAGAACAAATGAATGCCAGTAGTGATAACGAACTTATCGTTATTGAAGGCGGCTGGCCTACGGCCAACCACCTATGCATTTTATAAGAGAAAATGTTTGTCATTTTAGCCTCAGAAGAATGGTCTGCCATTTCTTCTACCTATCTAAAAAGACGCAAAGCTGATTCCGTTGCATTGAACGCTAGTGAGTTTTTACTCTTTCCTCACCATGCAACCTTCTTTCAAGGATTCAATAATGATTTTATCGACTCTATCAATATGTTTAACTGAATATATCAATTGAAAGACAAAGAAGCTTGTTACCGAGAAATATAAAATAATAAAGAAACATGGTAGGGCGTAAAATTGGAAATCAATTGTGAAACGCAATCTGTATGAATAGTGTACTATATTTTTACAATGTTACGCCTGAAAGCGTACAAACAAAACAAAAAACTAGTATTTCGTAAATAAACAAAATAACCTAAATTATGTGCTACATTTAATCACAATTTCACTGTCCTAGTTTTTAAGGCACGCGACCTACAAAACCCGTTGTCACGAAATGTTGCTCGGCTCAGTAATTAATAATTCAAGTGTAAAATAACTGAAAGTTCTCTGTCTAGCGAGAACAGCCTTCCTGGCTTACGTGGCAAAGAAATTGAAAAAAAATTTCAAACAGTCCTGGGTTGGTGGCAGCAGACCTTGGCCATGTGCAGTAGACGTGAGGAAAATAATGAATGTGGTATTCCAACATCCCCACGACAATCTCAATCTTCGCAATAAATCAGTTAATTAGCCATCAACGGGCAGAAACCGAACCTTGCAGCTTCACTCACAGCTGTCAAGCTTGCTTTGCCACCGGGCGTGACTTGCAGGTCTCCATTTCCGAAATTCGATCATAATAATCTGGGCCCGCCTTCAGAACGTTCTTACGTTCGAAGTATTCGTAAGTGAAAATTTAGGCCAATCTCAATGCGGGACGTACTAGAAGGAAAGGCTACCGGTAAATGGCAAGGTACACTTACGAATGATAGGCTCTGTGTGTTCAGCACCTGATACCTACATCAGGCTCGCTGCTTCTAGAAGCGCGCGAATAATCATCACAGGACGTGGTGTAATCGCAGTTCGCGGGAGAACTCGAGTACTGGCTTGCTTGCTGTGTTGATGATCACGGGGTGCGCATTCGTAAAAGATTGCCTACACAAAGCACGAAAGCAAATCACTCAGAAAATGAAACTATACTCCTGAGATTGTCATTTGAGATAGGAGAGCAAGACCGTAAACGAGTTGTGAACCTCCAACATATGTGCGGCGCCCGTGTGCCACCCATGGCCCATGTTCAATGTCCGTGGTGAAAAAAAAAAGAAAAACATTTCCGGAAAGGTGTCATTTGCAACACAAGGAAAAGGACACAGACGCAGGAACATCCACCTGCACGGTGTCTGTCCATTTTTCGTCCTCGTGCAAAGAGCCTGCTCCTTTATATTCGCAACATGTTCGTTTAAGCTCTCAACCGCATCTCTATAAAGGACGGTGGCGACATCCGCGTTTAGCGCGAGTCGGGCCGGAGCCGTGTCACGAAAAATTCTCAAAGCTGCATTTCACGCTCTTCGTCTTTCAGTCTCGCCACATGTTGGAGTAAGTCACGCACTATCTTTTCGCGACTATATTTTCCAGCGTCCATGGCTCGCCTTTGTTCTTTTCATTTTCTTTTCTCGTTTTGCCAGCTACGGTAGCGTATTAGGACGCAAGGCCTTGTGTTTCTGTTGCTTCGGCAGATGTTATACACAGCTGGGGCGAGTCCGCATACGTGTGCCGACAGTGACAACGGTAGTAAGAATGGACGTTGCCGCTTTGGTTAGCACGTGTTGGCACGGGTTGCCTCGGCACGTTCTGCCAGGCACGTGCATCGTCAGGCCTACAGCGCGGCTGCCGAGACCGGGGCGGCTGCGGCCATGGGCTCTCTCACTTTTTTCTCTTTTCCCTCCGCATGCTCCTTCTGCCCTATATTCGAGATTTTTTCGCAGGCGTACGCTATGCTCCGTCGGTATTCCCGAGAGGCGGATTGTGCACAGCAGTAATTTACACCCTCAAAATTTAATAAGGGCGTATACCGGCGTATAACTCGCACCCCTACACCAATTTACACCCTTAAATGCTAAAAAGGGCGCAAATTGCGGCTTAACTCACGTCCTTGCACCCTTTTGGGTGCAAGGGTTTGCGTTATAGACCTGATTTTCACCCTGATTCACTTTCAAGGGAACGAATTATTTTACGGTGCGCGAAGCTCGAGAGCTGTTGCGCCTTGCGGCTGCCTTCGCCACAGCACACGGCAACGTCCATACCCGCGCCCGGCTACCCACAGCACGTTCCTTCCTGTCGGTGAAGTACAAACAAATTAGCCGAGTGCGGAACAACAAGCAAATGAGAACGCGCACGGCTAGTCGACGTAACATTTCGGACCCCTCGTCAAAGCAACGCTTCTTTAGGATAGACCAACGCTTCCGAATTCAGCTTTTCTGAAAAGTGAACTTAGCGTAGCGCATGGTGTTCTCCGCGTAAAAAAGAAAAGTAAATATATCGCCTCCTTTTTTTTTTTTTTTTTTTTTGTAAAGCGCGTGAGTTGGGGGCAGAGAAAGTGCGACACGTCTAACTGCGATAGCTTCCCGCTTCATGCGTCGCAGTTTAGAGGAAGCGCGTGCTTCGCCAGCTCTTTGTGGGCGGTGAAGCTCGACAGTGTCGAATGCGCATGTTTGCACGAGACAGTTGGAAAATGTACCTCGTTATCCTAAATAAAAGAAGCAAAGTGTAGGCTTCAACAGTACACCACGCAGGAGCAATACAACACGGATAGCTCTCTTTTGTGTTCTTTCGTTTTTTCTTTAAGCACGCACCTGAAATTTCATGTCAACTCAGCCGTGTGAGGCTGAAGAAACGGTGAGGCACGCGGAACAGAGTGAAATTTTCATCGCCGTGGGTGCAAAGCCTCAAAATTAACACTGCCACGTCGCGTATAGCACACGCGGAAATGCAGATTTCATTGGCACATCTCGAGTTTTTTTTTCGAATCAATAGGCTGCGAAATATTCAGCGTTCTTTTTTTTTTAATTTACGTGATACGCACGTACAAACACCATACAGAAAATTCCGCTCAGCTTATATTTCGAGAATTATTCATAATGCAACACTAACTTACAGCTAGCTGTCGGGATTGACTTCTGCGCGTGCCGTCCTGTCTTTAAAGGGAAACGTGGATTTATTGCTATCTGAGATGGCGTGGAAATGTTGGCGAGATATATTTGTTGGCAACATCTTCATTACCAAAAAAATAATTATGTCAAATTCGCAGTCAGGCAATTTCGGCGTCCACTGTAATGTAGAAAACTTCCAGTGTGCAATTGACGATTTATTATTGACTATTTCGACTAGGGCGTTAAAAGGAACTATTCTGATCGCGGCGGCGTATCCCTAAACTTTCCGTACGCTAAGCAGAGAACAGAGTGGACGAATGCTTACTAACACAAGTAGTTCGTCACAACTAGCGCTCTCTAAATATACAATGTTTTCTGTCCTGGCTCGACACCATCGGTGGAGTATTTATCCTGCGAAAAGGTTTAACAAAACGGGCAAGGCACATTCCTTACCGGAAATTCTCGAGAGCTACTGGGCAAGCATAGGTGTGTATGGATATCCCTTGTATTGAGGGTCACAGGCAGCCAGAACTGGCGTTCAGATGTGAGATCGTAATCGTCGACGATATCTAACACTACAAACAAGGTAACCTTTGCGGTAGTGTGGACGTCAGAATTTTTTTTTATTTTGAATATGAGTGGAGTGATGACTCATTTCTGGCGCTTCTTAAGTGAATAACTGATACACTTGGGGCAATTAGCGGAACACAATATGCGGCGTAACTGGTTGAAGCCAAACGATGTCTCGTCTCGCTGCAAGTCCCGTCTTGGCTTTCGACTTCGTCTGCTCACGTGGCTATTTTGCATGACTTGTCGTCTTTCTTTTCGTGCACGATGCCATTTATTTTCGCGGCAAGTACAGACAATGAAGTTGGGAGCCGAATTTGCGAACTCGTTCTAATAACCTTAAAAAAAACCGGCATTGCGAGCGGTAAATCTTGCCCCTTCCCGGAAATTGCGCAACACGGTCTTATCGCCGTTGTGCGCATAATGCTCGGTTGCTACCTTTGCCTGAATCGAGCTTTCCAAACTGTGCTCGAATTAGCAGCAACATAAAGAATAAAGGTTGGCTGTCCTTGGTTCTACCGTTCGAGATTTTGCAATATATTCAGCAGCAAACCCGAGACTTGTTTTTGGCCGGTGTTGACGAAGCAGCTGTTGACGATCCATCACAGCACGTGACCTGTAAGCGGCAGCAGCAGGGCGAGAAAAAAATATGTTTTTTCCTGATACTTGCACACATCGTTACAACTGGCATTGTGCGTGCAATGTTCCTTACCATACAAAAAAAAAGTTTCCTGTATAATTGAAGCAGAACGGTCCGAATTGTGCTGCTTCCATTCTTTGCAGCAACAGAAATTTCAGTGCAATCCTTCTACCATCACGTGAAAAGCTATACGTCCCTATGTGCCAAGGTGGATTGTTAGGAACATAATATTGCTGGTTTCGGCGCCGATTTCGGTTACACGAACGTTTCGAAACATGAGCAGACGAACATTTCTCAGAATACCACCGGGAACTACAGTAGCGACCTTCGAAACCTCGCATCCAAGCCAACTTAGTCCTGTTCTGCGCACTACCTAGCAATTCCACTCGCGTCTGTGTTTCTGTCTTCGCTTATGTTGCGCCTTCATCACCGGCATGCACTTTTCCTACAACATTTTCTGCTTCCATGTTTTCGCAGATGTCCTAACCCCACCGCGCCTGTCAAGAGAGACTACGCCTTCAGACGCTGCAGCATGAATCCTCAAGATTGTGCACGTTATGGCGTGCATAGGCCGTCATTCACGCAGGTGAGCGTGCTCTTGCTCATGTATTCGAACCCGCCGTGGTTGCTCAGTGGCTATGGTTTGGGGCTGCTCAGCGCGAGGTCGCGGGATCGAATTCCGGCCGCGCTGGCCTTTGCTTCAATGGGGGCGAAATATGAAAACACCCGTGTACTTGGGTGCACGTTAAACAACTTCAGGAGGTCCATGTTTCCGGAATCCCCCCACTATGATGTTCCTCCTAATCTGATCATGGTTTTGGAACGTAAAACCTCATAATTCTGTTTTATATTGGATGGATGGATGGATGGATGGATGGATGGATGGATGGATGGATGGATGGATGGATGGATGGATGGATGGATGGATGGATGCTATGAGCGTCCCATATGACACCGGGTGGTGGTTAAGCCACCGGCTCTTTTTTCTTATTTTGCCCTATGTCTTGCCTATCTTTTAACAGGCAAAAGGTTCCTAGCATCAAACTTCCTGCACCATAACAGTGGGAACTTTGGATTTGTATGCCTCTGCACTCAGTGGTGTCCCTACTTTTCTCCCACCAAACCTCCTATCGCCTTTTACTAAGGAACATGCCTAATGAGTACTAAGACAGAGTAATAAGAATAATAAGACCGAGTACCGGAGAAGACAACCGCATAACCGCTTTTCCGAAAGCTTCTGGATGGTTCCTTCCCTAACGTTTCAGTAAGGTGCATTCAGAGCAATATAAGTGTTCTTGCTTCTTCCGCTACATTGGAATATGCGTTTTTGCTTCTGGAGAGGTAGTTCTTGCTGCAGAAATATTATTATGATTACCTCAATAAGTTTTGAAACCTTGAGATCATGAAAGAAATTCAGTGATGAACTCATAGGGTGCATAGGGGGCGCTTAGAAGTTGCCTTTGAATGCCTGACTTTACAAGCGGTAGCTTATCGAAAAAGAATCGGATAACTAACAGCGTGGTTTCGATATCTTTATTCGTGCATTTTTATTGCTGATCCACCATAACACAAGTTGGCTATGAAATCACCGAGATATCATCTGCCCTAGGAGATCTGTGAGCGCTCCGTCCATCCCTCCCATCCCACCCATCCCTCTCCCATGTGTAGGGTAGCAAGCCGGTTACGCTAAACTGGTTAACCTCCCTGCCTTTCCTTCTCTACTTTTTCCTTCCTTCCTTCCGTTAGTTACGCTAGCATGGATACTTTCTTTTTTAATATCTTGCGCATTCCGGCGATATTAAATCCAGTCTGCTTTTTTCTGCCAGAATAACTGAAAGCCATGTTGTTTCATGGAGAACGTGCGTTTCCCATTTCGCGACACTGAGGACTGGCTCGCTTCTTTAGAAGCCTTCGTCAGTTCGCTCACTTGGCGTTTCCCTTCGGCAGCAAATTACAGCTGTGACGGGGGCCATTATTGCAGGCCTCGCAGAATACGTAACGCAGAACGCGTAACGCAGAACACGTAGCGCAGAATACGTTAACGCAGGCACCGCCAAAGCGCGAGTGCGCAATTACATAGCTGGAATGCCATTATTAAGGCAGCACTTCCATGTCCTTTGCTGCTACGTAACTGAATGTCATTAGCAACGCCGCCTGTGGCGGATCCAACAGACTGCGGAGCTGCGACCTCGCCACCACCGCCACTTCGCCACTTGTCCTTCACTGCATGTCACTCTGTTTCCCACTTTTCCTGCGCCAAGTGCGAACACGCTTGTTCTTTTCCGGTTGCTTACAATGCGTAGCCAGGATGCCACGCAGTCATGGAGCAACTTGCAACCTTCCAGCTGAAGCTTCACACTGCGCGCTTCTTTTGCCACCACGTCGCGATGAGTACGCGTGCTATATAGCGACAGTATTTTACGCGAGTTACCGGATGGCTTCTCCTGAGTGATAGACCGCAAGGACGGGGTGCACATATTTGGGGCGAGGATAGTTACTCCTAATTCGTGGCTCATCGCGGCCTTGAAGAGACATAAAAATGGCATTCAGTGTCGTGAAGCGCGAATGATAATATAAGGCCGACAAAGAGCGCACATCGGCATTTAATTAGCGAAACGCTAAACTCGCATTCGCAGTGTCGCACTCGAGCGCACAACGTGGCATGTGACCAAGAGGAATGAGAACACCTTGAAGAGTGGCCTTGTTGCTTCTTGTTCGACAAGCGTGCAACACAAACTCCTCAGTAAAGACTAGCCGGCTGCTCCATCGCGCGTAGCACTGGAGCCGAGGAGTTGACGGCTCTCCGAGCCTGTCGGGGCGTATCTCACCGTCCATCTCATTTCCGCGTCGCCCACGTGTGGCATTCGTGTTTGAAACGCGCGTAAACATATTCTTCCGGTAGTGCGGATCCTGAACGCCTGCTGATCTCTCTGTATACTTAGACCTGTCCTAGTTAAACCGCACGCATTTCCTTAATGCTCATTGACAAGCGGGTTCCTGTAACTCACAGTAGCTGTATATCTGGAGCCTGCTGCCCACTGGCCGGCTGTCAGTGTTAAAGCAAGCAATTTGAGCTTGCTCTCTCAAGAACTTTATAGCGGAAGCTACGCAGGGGTCTGAAAAAAGAGAAAAAAAAAGGACGGGCCATGCTTCCGAAGCGGCGAGAGTCTTTCACTGTCGTTGCGACTATGGTGCAATTAACCCGTTAGCCCAGATCTCCGGGTGCAGCCCCGAGCATGAGAGAAAGACCTCGCGTGTGATGTGGCTTGTGTGCTCGTCAAAATGCGTGTGCGTTGCTTGTAAAGAGTGCCGACATTGTGCCAGTCTGCACCCTTCGTGCAATCTTTGTAGCGTCTGTATGTGTGTGTGTATGTGTTAGTGTTCGTGAGCGAATGAATGGCCGCTTGCTCCTGCGTCCCTTAACGGCGCACAAGAAAACGCGGGAGGTCCGAGGGCAGCAGGAAGCGCGCCTCTCGCTTTCGATACTTAATTTTGCGAAATTGGGTTGGGCAGCAGCGGTCGCAGCCGCTCGCTATCTCATCGGCCTGTCAGCGGAGACTCCGCGTTCACTACTGGAATGGACGTGTTGCGTAAGTCACGTTTTCTTCAGGGGTGAGAGTGCGTGTAAATTTCGGGGCGTTTCAACTTGCACACATTACAGCGTTAGCCGAATTTCTCTTTTCATTGTCCACCGGGGACCTAGCTTCTTGATTATTCGCGACTGATGTAGCCTCCTTGGTGTTTCCTCTCTATTGTGTGAATTTCAACGGAATAAGAAATAAGAATAAGAAGTTGATGAACAAAGTGTCATTGCCAACCGTATAAGTATTTGCTTGAAATTTCTTAAAATAAAGATGACCATGGCAAAATAATAAATGAATGGGTTTATACAAAACTTAGAGGTTAATCTCGACGAGATATATACTCCAAGGAAGTAGCTTTATTGACTGAATCAGACAAGACAGCAGTCCATGATGTATTTAGTGATTGCCTTATTCACTTCTTTAAGCAATGAGCGATGGAGAGCAACCACAGTCGGGTGACGACGACGCCTTCATGTTCCCGTGCCAGCCAGTCATGACATTAACTATTTTCAAAGCGTCTGCTCGGCCTAGTTACTTTCTTTATCGGTAAACGCGGACTGCGATGTGTTTGAAAATTGCGAAAGACACAGCGTGGCAAACTTTGAAAACTTTTACTCAGCCAAAACAGCGAAAATGCGAGACAGTACTTTGAAATACCAAGATTAGGATCCCGGCGCAAAATTTAAAAAAAAACGAACTTCGTTCTCTATTATCAAGTTTAAAATTCTTCCCGCAAAATGAGCGCAAATATAATTTCCAAAGAGTGCTCACGAGTCTAAACCTGTCTAGTGTATCTCGCTAGTGTACGTTCAGTAACGTGGTATGCACCACCGTCGTGGTCGGGATAGTGATACCGCCACTCCCATACCACCAGCCACCGAAGACCGCCTGTTCGCCACCGACCCACCCAATTTCGCACGCACTGAACGCCATCTCTATGCAAGCACTGGTCTATTTTTATTGGTCATTAGCCCAGTCAGCGTATGCGTTCCAAGCCAATGAATCAATCTCCGCATCGCGTATCGAGGAGGGCCAGCGTTGGCACGGTCGTGACTGCCCTCGTTCGATGTCCGTAGCCTCGCCCCTTAGCGCAGAACCCAGAAGCCGAGCGCACGTTGCGGCCTCTCACCGACAGTCGAGGCCTCAATTATGCAACGCTCCTTTCGCTGGACACGTGTGACGTCACTCACCTTGCGTGTGCGCAGTGATGTCTTGGGCACGCAACCAATATAAAGAGGCCTGACTCACATATGCGGGAATATGAAAATCGCAATCGTAACCGTGTAAACTACATGATCAATGCTATTTGTGCACCACTTGGAACGAGGACTGGGGAACAACAGACACAAGCGTTCCCCAGTTCTCGTTCCAAGTGGTGCGCAAATAGCATTGCTGATGCATTGCAACCAACCAGTCAAAACCAGTACCCACCTGTAAAATATCCCAGTTTCAAGAGCACATGCCAAATGGGCATTTCGCTTGAGGTTATTTGTTAGTAGGCAGCTTTAGATTACCCAACGGGAACTATGGCGCCCCTGAAGTGCCACAACCTGCTTGTGCTCTTTTGCACTTCTTTCACTTTCTTTTGTATATCTCTTTTGTGTTCGTTTGCAAACCCGCTGGTTTGCGTTGCTCACTCATAGGTGCACAAAGTCTAAAACACTCTAAGATCTCCACGCGCCAGCGTTATCAATTATTTTTTCTCAGTTGCCTGCATCGATCCTAAGTGAGCCAGCACTATATTTCATGGCTTTTGTTTTTCGAACGTTTTCGCCATAAGGGTAACAGAACAGTCGCCAAGATGCTGCTTCTAGGCTGTCCATATAAACGGCAGTTGAACAACTTCTAAAACACTCAGAAGCCACACCTGGCTGAACTATATGTTCATACGTTTACTTCTCTCTCTCTTTCCTTTCTTTTTTTTTTTGTGCGCTCGCAGGCTGGCTTCAACGACACATACATCCAGCTGCCCAAGCATAAGACTGTGCCGGGCGACGTGCTCAAGCGTATCGGCAAGTCGCAATGCAACACCCGCCACTTGAAGCATCAGGCGCTGAGGTTGCTACCCGTGTTCGGATGGCTGCGGACGTACCGCGTGAAGGAGTACCTGCTCGCCGATGTCGTCACCGGATTCACCGTGGCTATGTTTCAAGTGCCGCAGAGTGGGTGTTCCATTCAACATTATGCTTACATTGTTCTGTCAGTTGATTTGCAGACGGTATTTAGTTAGGACTGTGCGTGCAGCCAGCTTAGCTGTTGTTAGGTTTCATACTTACAGTAACAAAGGACCCGTGAGGTGTGACCAACCGTGGCAGATGTTTAGATCCATCAAATTTTGCCACGCAATGCGGGTAATTGAAGCATTAAAATCAATTATTGTTTGTAGAACACTTAGCGTTGCACCTATAGTTTTACAACATGCTTCATTCGCCGATGCCTGTAACAACACAGGAAATCATGGAAACGCCAACCAAGCTTTCTCATGATATCAGAACCAACGAATACTCCACCGATCATGTGTGAGAAAAGAAGACAACGCGTAAAAACTGGATATAAATACAAACTAGAGAGATAATTCCCCTAATCTGGAGGCTTGAAGTCAGCCACAGTGTTCGACCACGGTTAAACGGGACTTCACAGTTAGGCGTCAACTTGATGAAGCAGTTTGCAAACTATAAACATTTCACCTTTTTCGGCCACGCATAGCAGAACCGTGACACAGCCTTACAGATCCTTTGCTTAGCTTAGCGGGACTTGTCGCGTCATTTCTGCGGCTCTCCGGGAATCTGTTCTGTAAACTTTCCATGCTGGCACAGATTGACAGTTGCGTCAAGCGGGGTCCCTCGTTTTGTCCGTTTAACGGACGGAACATGACATGTTTTGCAAAAAATGCTACCTAATCTTGCGGTCTGTAGTACAGTGCTTCCTCTGTGACCTCTGCCGGTCGAAGATATTTCATACTCGCTGTCACCTCAGCTTGTCATTCATATTTTCAGTCTTGTTTGGTATTCCACGGTTTGTCGACCGACTTTACATTTCACCTGAAGAGAACATAGAGCAAAAAAAAAAAAAAAAGAATTATGCAATAGAAAAATTTTAAAAATAGTTCTGCCGCAAATTGTGCAAGCCGCGTCCTCGGCACGTGCTCGCATTCGCCAGTTTAAATGTCTTAAGTTACTGTCATTCGTTTTCATAGTATTAATTACGCCGGAAAACAATGTTCCCGCTTGTGGAGAAACGACATGGTTACACACTGTGTTGCTCATATTGCCAGGAAAACGTCATTGTTTGCGGAGAGCTATAAATAAATTAAGAAGCTTCAACCGAGAAACTTGCAAGCAATATTCTACGGCAAGAACAGCATCGGCGTGTTTCTCAATAAATGCGCTCGTTTTATATCCCACGGACGCGTCTGTCATTCTAAACCATTTTCATTGGAAAATTAAAGTTGAACTTAGTAGATAAGAACGTCACGCATATATTTCGAAAGTGCAGCGATGAAATTGTTAGCGTGTGTATATGCTACCGATGTGTGGACACTTGCAGTCGACAGGTGTTCTTTGGCGTCCTTAAGTTAATAAAAAAAATAATATGACTTTTCTAACCCACGGCTGCCTGAAAGCAGGTTTGAAAGGCCTTGTCACAATAACGCCGAAATAAGTTTATAATTTGTCATTGCAATGTCATATGACTCAAAGAAACAGACATCCAGCTAAATAAACAGTTTACTTGAACTTGATTTACGACCAAAACTTTCGATTTCGTAAAAACAGTTTTTATGTTAAATTGAATTCGGTGGCTTTAATTGCCAGAACCACGATCTGATTTGGAGGCACGCCATAGTGGCGGGCTCTAAATTAATTTCGAGGAACTGGGGATTTTTTAATCAGTATATACTCACACAACATATTCGACTTGTTTTTTTTTTTTGCTTTACATGAAAGTCTTGGACCCCACACAAATACTAGAAAGCCTCGGAGCACCCTAAACAATGTATTATAAGTTTTCCTGCGAACCACATTTTTGCTTCTCGTATACCAAGAAGTTACTGTATCGTGACGTCATTACACAGAAGGTGGTCACATGGGAGCAGAACGTTGTGACGTTTTGACACTAATTGCGCCCCGCTCCATCGTCTTATGTGCAGCTACTCCTTGTGAGGGTCGTTGTAGCAACATAGATGTGCCGATACATCTAGAGCAAGTGTCAAAACGCCGCGATGTCCCGCTCTCGCGTGACCACCTTCTACATCAGGACTTCACCGATATCGTATTAACCAAACATATACTGGTTGCTGAAAAGCTACGGCATTAAATTATTTGGGCCCTTTCAAGCTTGTGAGTACTTTTTCTATGCTGGAGACGCCCCGGACCATAATTTACGGTAAAAAATGAAAAGTTTGAGTTATTATGTCACTACGCCTTTAAAGTGCACCCAAAACACTGTAGACGAGCCTTAATGCACTCCGCTCCAATTATAAGGGATCTGCAACTTACATGCAGCAAACTTTTATTTGATTGACATGTGCTATCGGAACGTTGGGAACGGTTTCCTAGTCACTGCGAATGACGTATTCTTCAGTGATTTATTGATATTGTGAACCTTTCGCTTTCGTACATGGTTGAATTCTGTTATTCCGGAAACTGAAAGAACTTCTCGGGACCACATTAAAATTTTTATTGATTATTCAGAAGCCAAGCAAATGTTTACAGTCGACCAATTGTTTCGTTTCACGCTTCAAGACATGGAAGGAAAGGTAACGTAAAACAACTTTTGATAACCTCATATGCAATGGCTGTGCATTTTCTTGACGTAAATATACGCAACGTGATCATTTTCATAATGAAACGCGCCTGTGGTATTTTTTTTTTGCCATGTTCATAAACATGTGACTCAACGCACTTGAGCAAGCAAGCGCATTAAATCTTTTTCCTACCATTTGCCCAGTAAAATAATCGCGCATGACTTGCCAAATGTGCTAATGTGCTCGCTTCTCCGCCTGTTTGCAGGTTTGGGTTACACACTTCTCGCCTCCGTGCCTCCTGTTTTCGCCCTGTACAACGCGATGTTCCCGATGATGATTTACATCATTATGGGTACTGTCAGGCAAGCATCTGTCGGTGAGTAAATGACGCTTGTCTTTAACTGTTTGCCAAGCTCTTCGTCCGTGAAATGCATATAATCAATGTTTATATTTCCGCACGAACGGGTTCTTACAGATTTCGCAGCGTGCCGAAGCGTTACAAAGATACCTACTGATATTGTAGCTACTGAGCCGGGCGTACGATTGGCGATTCAGTCTGCCAAATTTAGCTATAATTATACTAGGCCCGTCTATAGACAAGCTATTTACACAAACATGCCTATCTACACTTATCATGCGTACATGCCGTGGAGTAACGCTTTTATTGCGATAGCAATTATATGGACACTCCAGGTGGATTTGTGCAGTCGCCGTTGGCGTCGCCGTGAGGTTCTCTATGAGTGAAAGCGCGTGGGGGTGAGCCGGCGTATGCGGTTTAATCTCGCGTGCGCGAGCGAGGAACGCGGCCCGGGTGCGCGCCCTCTCCTGTGGCGCGCTAGGCGAGAGGGTGTCGGGCGAGGGAGGAGGGGCGTTCTGCTGCAGCGGCTGCTACGGTTCCTCGATGTCCTCCTCGCCCGCCGCTCGGTACAGAGCGGACACAACCGCGGCCTCTACTACGGCGTTGTCCTCGCGAATCGCGGACGCCGTAGTAGACGCCTTTGGCGGACGCCGTAGGGACGCGTTACCGGCGCTCGTGTGTCTTGAAAGCGGTCTGAGACGTTGCTAAAGTGCACGCCCGCGCGAACCTCATCTTCAAAGCGATCTCCGATATTTGTAGAGTGCCCGTAGTGCCGGTAGCTTCGTATGCGCTGTGCTTTCGACGTTTCGCACGCGTTGAAGCGACTGATGCACGGAGGTCAAGTGGCTCGCGGCTGCTGCCGCGATTCCTAGGTCCAGCGTTTTCACAGACAATTTCCGCTGTCATCGAGAGATCTGTGTTCGTGTTTAGCTGCGCGCGCGTGACACCGTGCTGGTTAATTTAGTTAAAACACGTTGACGGGCTAGTTGGTTTGAATCCCTGATAGAATGTGTAAGCGCGACTAAACAAAGACGTAGAAAGAAACAGACACACAAAGACAGCGCTGTCTCCATGTGTCCGCTTCTTTCTACGTCCTCGGTGAGTCACGCTTACGCATTCTATCATAGATAATTTAGTTGGTAAGCGAATGTTTACAAGTTTATACGGCCGATAAATCTACTATCCTTACTTCGTCAGCCATATTCTAATTTGCTATCGCAAACGATGCTTCGCCTTTGCGGTGGAACTGCAAATTTTCTTAATGCATAATATCGAGTCAGCCTTTCAAGTTCACCCCTCATCCCAAAGAACACAAAAAATGTCGCCGGAAGACTGGCACTTAGAGTGATTGACACTGAGCTAGCATGAATAGTCTTAGCCAGGAGCCATGAATTCCAACAACGGGATTTGGCTTAAATAAATCAAACAGCTTTTCGAAATGTTAATTAGAACGGATGCCTTTTCTTCTCACGCATTGCTAATCAGACCCCATGTTCTTAATCATGTTCTAACACAGTAGGACTATTCGTGCGATTCAATCGCGGTGCTGGAAATAATATTAGCGAAGGTATTCAGCCGACGGAGAAAAAGCACCTACACAAGCAAACAGCTTTATAAATTCGGCTCCAGATGAATTTAACTGTGTTTCTCTTATTCATTTTTTTTGTAGTTGTATTTGTCCAGAAACATTCGGAAAGTTTTTATATTTTACCATAAATAATATTGTGTGTTTTCCATGATGTTATCTAAACTATCGTTTGTATTGCACTGCGGTTGGAAACTAGAAGAAGGATGACGTGTGGTAGCAAATGCAAAGCCCATTGCTCTCATCCGTAGGTGCCGATGCTATCATGTCTATGATGACGGGTGGCATTGTTCGAGAACTCATCTCTGGTGACACCGGTGGTCATCACCCCATGGTTGGCATACACAACGGCACGCACGCAGGACAATACACAGTGACGCAAGTCACCTCTGCACTATGCTTCACCATTGGCATTATACAGGTGAGTCAGGTGCCCACAAAAGACCAACTGCAACACAAGTTAACTCTGGCCAGAGAGGTTGCAAATAAACGGCGTATACTATCGAATCAATCTTGGTAAAGCTACAG
Organism: Dermacentor variabilis; assembly: GCF_050947875.1. Lineage (NCBI taxonomy): Eukaryota > Metazoa > Arthropoda > Arachnida > Ixodida > Ixodidae > Dermacentor > Dermacentor variabilis. The sequence continues at coordinate 91,786,963 of NC_134578.1, forward strand.
GACCCGTTTTTGCCTATTTTCCAATTAGCGTCCCTTAGCCGTCACCTACGCATATGACGCGTGGACCTGGAGATTAGTGGATAGGACTTAAGTCCGAGAACGTCGCCTCCACGATTTTTTAGTGTGCCCCGGGCAGCCGCCTGATCTCGGAGGCTACACACAAGCGCTGCGAATTCTTGGTCCTGCATCACTTTCGGCAAGCGCCAATGACAACTTTCTTTTGAGTTTTCGCCTAAAACGTCTATTTTGGGATCTTTTTGTCGTGCATTCAGTCCTATTAGAAGGAACGCAATATTTTTACCTGAAGTCTCCTATACATATACACTATCGGCAGAAAAATGTATTTGCTGATTTCTTTTATTACTTTTAGGCGGCTTTTCACGCAGCCCGTCATTTTGTTGGTATTGGCCTGTAACAGTCCAATGCCGAGTTACAAACTTTTTGCTTTATTAACATTTTCTCCTTCCGTTGCATGACGTTTATTTCCAGTTGGTGTTCGGCTTCCTAAGCCTGGGCACGCTCAACGTGTTCCTCTCGGAGCAGATGGTAAACGGCTTCGCCACGGGCGTGGCCGTGCAGGTGGTCATCAGCCAGCTGGGCTCCATCTTCGGGAACCACGTGCCCCACATGAGCGGGATGTTCACCATATACAAGGTGAGCTCGTCCAGTCAAGATTCGTTCCATCTTTGTCACGGGACGCTTCCAGTGTGTCTCTTTTTTTGAGTTTGTCAGTCCCCATGCTAGGGAACGATGCTCTGAGTACAGGGGCTAACTGTCGGCCTAATTAGAACGCGTCTATCTTGTAAGGTGGCGCAGATGAAGCTGGCGCATAAGAATAAACGACTCGACAGGTGCCATAACAAGAAGTTGTTTGTGGCACCCGTCCTGCCTACTAGTCATGTGTGTCGTCTTGTTTTGTGCCACTTCTTTTAAGGTGAACGATGCTCTTTCCGTAAAACTCATGCCCACAAGCCAAAGCCATTGGTTTCGTGAGCCATTAAGGAAGGAGAAACGGCCTGTGTGTGTCGGAGAAAAGACAGCTAGGCCATCGTCTTGCCACTAATGAGATCATGATATCCTTATTCAGGCGGCTTCGCTAAACAGGCGATCAGCGGAGCGCATCACTCGATCGTTACCTTTGCCGTAGGCGCTTTGCCAGAGCCTCAGCTCTGAAAGAGCTATGCATAACATACAAGCACTGCATGCAGCTACGTTGTCCTATACAGTGTCAAGCTTTACAACAGCACACATGGGAGCGCATGTCACGGCACAGCCGGATATTTCTTGCAGTTTATAGAATTCGCGGACGCACTCCCTAATCACGCTTGCGCTGCTGCTGCCGCTGCCGTGTGGTACCTGGAAATGCAGATAGACCCATGAGCAAAAGTACACGGACCACAGGCTCGCCGGAAAAACAACTAATTTCCCCGTAATTCGGACACCCAACCAGAAATTGTCCAGTCCACTAGAAAGCACGCAATGCCTAGTTGGGACTGCTAAGACACATTCGCAGGCGCAGTAGAAAATCGAGTTTACCGCTGAATGTCTGGTGCGTGTACTTTTGCTGCAGACGTGTAGACCAAAGTGCTACCGCATCGGCTTACGGTCTGTCAGCAGACGGCATCGGGCGACTCGCGAGCACAATCCGCTAAACCTACGAAACTACCAACAGTGTTCCCCCCGCTCGCCAGAGTGCTCTGCCTGTACCAGTCAGCACGCGGTCCCCTGTTTACTGTCACAAAGCTTGCGATTGTACACGGCGCTGCCTGTTTTCTTGAGGCTTCTTTAGGAGCATGAAAACACGACACGCTCGAATCAATTATTAAAATGAAACGTTGCTTCATACTGCGGTGCCTTATTGTCCCGCGGAGAATACGCTACCAAAGTGCAGCGTGAGAATATGTGCCGAGTTTCTCTTGAACCTTCTCTGTTTATTTATTCCCAGACGTTGTACGCCTTCTTCGAGCATATCCACGAGGTTGCGTGGCAGACGACACTCGTGGCGTTCGTCGCCATTGTGGTCATCATGGTGGTCAAGCTGTTCCTCGATCCTCCCGTTATCCGCAGGCTCGGAATCCCGCTACCCATCGAACTCACCGTCGTAAGTAGACGCGGCTGTTAGGCCTATTGAATAGGAAATCACAAATAACGGCCTCAGTGTTCGAATGTTTACCCGTGGTACAAATACGTTTATTCCGATTCGCACCGTACAAAAGGCGATAAACGAACGAGACAAAACCGTTGCCTCTTAAGTTGTTAACGCAGCTGCGTTGGTAATAGCGCAGGCATAACGACCGATCGGGGCCTCTCAGTTGGCCTTACATTTTAATAGATTGTGTTTTTGGGCGTACTATAACTTCTTTTAATTGGGACCGCTTAACCATTTCAATTCAAACGACTCGTCATTCATCTTAGAAGCAGACACTTTTCACTGTCGAAAAAAAATAAAGGCCAGCCTGCATACTTCCTGCGGTATGACGTGTTTGTTTTACCGGATGCAGGAAAGAGAAAAAAAACTGCGCCAAAAACGAGGATTTGACTTCAAGGTAAAAGTGTGCAACGACAACGAATGTGAGCTTTCCCCCCACATGCGCGATTTATGATTGCAGCTGTTGTGCACGGGATGCCTGCATAGAAAAACCTTGCGAGGTCGCATGCTGTTGCGGACATATGACTTGGTTGATCTCCATAAATCTATTTCACTGGTTTCTGGCTGAACTAATTAGCGTGATGCGCTCGTACGCCTAATTAACATAATGTCGCCGTACCGCCGTAGTATGCGGTGGAAAGCATTTTTGTACATTTGTTTGTCACATCAGAATAACGTTCTATTTGCTTTGATAATTTCTATCAGCGTTCCGAACTATTCAAGAGCTTAGTAGCTTCTATCACGTAATCTCGTACGCATTGGTTGGTGTGTGTCATTAATTTTTTTTACTTTTGTTAGTGCGCATGCTTTGAACTATACAAAAATGGAGTTACCTGAGGCGTTTGTTTCTTTGTCTTTTTTTTTCTTGTTTTAAGGTGGTACTCTTCACAGTTGGATCCCACTACCTGAAGCTCAGAGAAAACTATGGCGTCGAAGTTGTTGGCACCATTCCTGAAAAGTAAGCTGTCAGCAAAGTCATTTCAATTTTAAGATCAGTGTATCCTCACGCGCACTCTCTTAGCGCTGGTAGATCTGTTTTGTTAACGCAAGGGTTCGAGCCGCATCAATAATTTTTCCGCATATCGAAAGCGCTAGAAAAAATTGTGCATTTTATCATACACGTATACGTCCGTAAGCGAGAGAAATATACACCTTGATGAATTTAAGAAGTAGCTGTCTTTTCATCAAATTCAGAGAACGTAAAGGTATTCCCACAAAATTATTCTTTGGACGTGCTTGCGGTTTGCTTGTTTGTCTACAAGCGCAGGGAAATGTATTTAACCTCAAGAGGAAATTTTCGCAAATTGAATTGACAGAAAAAGTATAAATTTAACGAATGAGAGGCACCGCAACTTTATTAACACCAGTACGTACAACAAAAACTGTCGCAAAAAAGGTATGCCAACTTCCCAATGATTACTCATCAAGCATAATGAATATCATTTCCCTTACCGTTCCATGGCGACACTGTAGTCAGCTCTAAGGAAGCCTCATTACCATACTGACCATATTGTCGAGGCACCTTATTACCTTATTTATACAAACATGCAGTTTTTATTGAAAAAAAAAACCAAGCTACTGTGCATGTTGTCGCGGTATGCCCACCGCTGACTATAGCATGCCTGGCCATTCCCATATTGAGTCCGTACTGCTTAAAATCGCTTTGGAGACGGACAGTCCATCCTCAATGTCGAAATATTGGTAACGTGGACACTGTCATGGGCGTCAAACGACATGGCCATGACTGCGCAACTCTCAAGCTCTTGCTTGTTTGTTTCTTTTGGCAAAAACATAAGAAGCACTTAACATTCGTCGTTACGTGTTTCGAGTTATCGCAATGTCGCGCTCGTTGTTTCGCAGGTTGCCCGAGCCCACACTTCCCAGCTTCAACACGCACCTCATCGCAAGCATCCTACCCGAGTCTTTTGCTTTGGCCATCGTCAGCTTCGCCATCACTCTCTCGCTGGGGAGAATCTTTGGTCAGAAGCACGGCTATGCTGTTGACGCTAATCAGGTGCGTGCCAACTTGGAGTTTGATTTCTTAAAAAAAAAGCACGCCCTGTAGTTTGTGCTCAGAGCTTCTTACGGCAACAACTTGTGGATATCCACGCACCCTTTTGTGGCTATGTATCTGTAGTTTCGCAAATATTCATTGTCGATATAGCACCTTATCTAACTTTTTTTTCTTTTATTTTGGCTAGAATCGCTCTTTCGTAAACCTTATTACTCGGTCTGGTAAAAATATTTCATCAGACCATGCTCAGCCTAACCTAGACATTTCTCAATTTAGCCACGTATAATAACCAGAAGTCACCTATCAGTCTAGTGTTGCGATAATGCTTCTTCAATTTTTATTTTATCTCACCGGTGCATTCCACATGCAACAATTTATTTTATTTCGTATTTCCCAATCCACATTCGCTTCTTGTTCGTTGATTTATCAAATATTTTTTTGAAGGCAGTCGTAAAATAGATCAATTTGTCAGTGACCCACTCTCGCAGACCGGTCACTTCGACCAATGCGACCTGTCACGACTATGCCATTGTGACAAACATGGCCAGATGACATCCACGATTACCGTTGTGAATGCTCACTGGGTTGCTTTCACAAATAAAACGTCAGATAAGCGCACATATAGTAAGCACATGTTACCCATAAGAGCCTTCAGACATGAGGCTTCACTAACCAGTGCAAACGCGTGGTATATCTTGATATCGTAATTAAAGTCATCTTACGAAGTCGCGTATAATATGCTCAAACTCTCAAATGGCTGGCGTTTTCTCTTTAATTTCACCCTATGTCGGCATCCAAGTATATTTTACGCGTTTGTAAGTTGTCTTAAATCAAGATGACATACACACTTCTCATTGTATTTTTGCTCCCGCAACAGGAGTTCCTCGCCCTTGGAGCGAGTCACGTGTTCTCATCGTTCTTCTCCTGCTTCCCAATCGCGGCATCGGTGCCTCGCAGTGCCGTACAAGAGGGCGCCGGTGGCAAGACTCAGGTGAGCCGAGCGATTTTGCATCTTCCTTCACGTAAAGGTGCCCCACTGAGGAAGAAAAAAAGATAATGCTTCCTACACTTGATTGTTACATCACCAACAATACAACCCAGCTTATCTTGAACTGAAGTGACTACCTATCGCAACTGAAGCGACCACCTATTTCGTGAAACATTCATATTCTATATTTCTGGTCTGTTGCATTGTAATGTGTGCTATTTGTATAAGAAAGCGTGTTTAGGTAATTGCCTCGCATATGTTATCTCGTCCTTAAACAGATTGTGAGTGTGGTGAACATCGCCATCATTGTCCTGATGGTTCTCTTCCTGGGTCACTACTTGGAGGAGTTGCCCATAGTGAGTATCTTGCTACTAATTTCAAGGTTTCTTCATTCTCATTGTTTCTTGACATTTCTGGTTTGTTAAAATTTACTTTCTACATTTGTGGGATAACCGTTCCTTTTGTGGCGTATTTTTCTGGGCTCACATGTATTAAGAAAACATACCAACGAAGCCTACAAATCCACCTTTGTTGCTTGCATGGTATGCACGGAGGTGTCAGCCGGATCTTATGAGCAATTGAAAAGTCACCATGGTAACTAAGTGGCTCTAAATTTCTGAGAGTGATTATGAGGTCGCTGGATCGATTTGAGGCGGCGTCAGGCACAATTCGATGGGGCCGGGAATGCAAAATGCTCTTAACACATTCCACCGATACACATGAGAGGCATCAGGCGATAAAGGTTGACAGACAACCTCCACAGCAGCATCTAACCGGCACATGAATTTGTGGCAATAAACCTTCCTATTGAATCATTAAATGAAAGCACCTATAATAAAGAGCACTGCACACTGTTTTAATCTGTACATAAACTACTTATATGCCAGATATCCGTAGTCTAACGTAGCTACTTCATTCTGTGACCAACCTGACAGATTTCATTGTGCTAACAACATTTGGGTGCATTGTATGAAAATTGCTTAGCCCTAATTCAGGAGAAACGACGTCATGTCACTTAGCCTACCATGACTAGTGTTGCTCAGCGTCTCTTCGTGATAGTGCATGTGTTTTTCTCGTGTGTTGTAATTGCGCGCGCCTAACACGTCCTAAAGCCCTGGTGATCTCCTATTCTCTTCCTATACCTGTGTCAGTAGGATCTAATGATAAGGCTTCAGATAGAACAATATCTAACAAACATTTTGTTTATTTCGTTTCAGTGTGTCTTGGCGGCAATCATTGTAACATCGCTGAAGAAAATTGTTATGCAAGTGCAAGACTTTAAGCGCTACTGGGATATTTCGAAGATTGACGGAGTAAGTGCCCGCCTCGGTGCTTTTGCATTCTACAAATTTAACCGCAAGAGAAAATATGCAAAGCATGACATAAATGGCTTTGTCCTGAAAGAATTCCTCCAATTCAATTATTTGCAAGAAAGTTCGAAATCAGTGCATGCAAAACCATAAATCATTTGATCCTTGCAAATGGAAAGATTCTATAGCGTCAGATGGTTGTAAACGAGTCCAAACAAGACAAAAATCTAACAACAGGACAGGGGTTTCAAGTGATCGACAGTGGTAGAACAAAGAGTATCACTGGAACCAAGGTTGCGAGAAATCCGTTTGTTGAAACGTTAGCTACCAGCGAGTTTTCTTGTTCCATCAATTGGATTTATTAGCAGCAACTGTAAGGAGCAATCCTTATTCAGATAAAGAAATGTATGAAATTAGGTGTGAAAACCAATTTTAGCAATTAATGTTCCCCCTTGCATTTTACAGCAAGTGTGGATGGTATCATTCGGTGCCACCGTCATCTTCGACGTCATCACTGGACTCGCCATTGGCGTTGGCTTCTCTCTGCTCACTCTCATCTACAAGATCCAGAGGTGAGCGTTTCAGAATCACTTCGCAGCTGATGCTGCAAAGTCACTTTGTCGCAATGCTTCCTTCACCGTACTTAGCTGAAGCACAGCATAAGCACCTTCACCGGTTTGTAATGATGCACCTGGCACCGAGTTCTTGGAAGGTCATCATACGGGAAGTGCGCAGTTCAATTTTAGGTAACGAACATATCTCGAAACACCCCGGGGTTGATATTCATGAAAGAAAGATTGTTGGCCCAAATGATTTATAGTGAACAGATTAAAATCAGCGAACGCAAACTAGGAGAGAAAGGCCGAGGTAGGACTTACTAAACAGGCCAAGCGCCTCTGTTTAGTTCGTTCTTTGGCGGCGTTGTTGGCGATCATTATTTTTCGAAAGTACAGGATGGAGTAATGAACATTCTTTGGTCTGCATAGTTTATTCCGGGTTTCCCATATATCATTTCCTCTGCGTAGGAATGCAGTGTTTAACTACTTGTAATTACATGAGAACGATAACCTCAATCCGTAAAACGAAGCTTCATGCGACATGTTTGTTGAACTGACTATGGCACCCAGCAATACAAAAGAGAAAAATTGCATAATAGTTGCTTATGGTAATCCAGTTGCTCATTTACCTCGTCACACCAAAGCTTGACGCAACTGACTTCAGCAGCAATGTTTTGCTATAGGTGGGAATTATCGTTCTTTCCAACAGGCCAAAGACTTTCCTGCTTGGTTCCGTGGCTGACACTGAGTTCTTCGTGCCCATCAAGAAGTACCAAATGGTACGACTTTATTTGCACAATTGTAGATTGAGTAGCAACAAAAATGGGCACACATAGCAAATGACGTACAGCGTGCCAATCTTCGCAAATATTTTTCTGTATTTTAAGAGAATCTCAAAATAACATTCAATCATAAATGGCACCGGAGTTGTTTTTCGTATATGAGCAATTCACTTCAAAGGGTCTGTGCTGTCTATGTCCTTAGGCTATGACTCCAAAGGACGCATGCTTATGCGCGGTCCTGAATCATCGATGTACGATGTGGCTCACAGAGCCATATCTCAGAATTTAGTGCCACAAAAATCGAATTAATACACTGCCGCATTATTTTCATAGTGGTCGGAATGTTAGATGGAAATTTGCTCCAATCGATGTCTAAAAATTTGGTGTTATGTGCAGGTCGACGAGATTCCGAAGATCAAGATCTTCCATTTCGGTGGACCTGTTCATTTTGCCAACACGGAATACTTCAAGGAACAACTCAACAAAAAAATCGGCTTCACTGTCAGGTGAGAATAACGTAACGTACTTATTCTGAGTAGCAATCATTTGAAGCTGTACCTTAGAATCGCCATTGGGTTTAAGCTTTGTAGTCCTCGCAATCAGTTGTATTCGTCGTATTAAATGTTTTCAGCAAAATTTTGGGTAAATAATTTTTGAGCGTATCTAATATACTGATTGCTTAAGTCTAGCTTTTGTTCATGAGGAGATACTGGCTCCGGTTGCTGCCAAAATAAAGACTGGAGAAAAATCTTCCACTCTACCTAACTAACCGAAGGGCGCTATCTCTGACATCCAGAAAAATTATGGGCCTTGTAAACAAGACATTGTATGTATGAATAAATCTTAAAACAAGGAACGCGACAAGAAAGCAATGCCGGCATATCGCTGACTTACAAATGAAAAACAATATCGATTTACCGTCTTTATATAAACTTGCCCGACAAAAACCTCTCCTCGCGTAAACTTATCAATCGGGCATTATGGTGCTATTTTTTATCCAGTAATGAAAATTCATAGGTATTATTAGAAATATCATGCACTTCAGAATCATTTGAACGCGTTAGAAAAGGTCATTAGGCTAATTCATAAGAAAGTCACTTGGCGTTTATTAAGAGTTAAACGCATACTAGCAAGTGGAGTTCGGAAATAATATTGAATGGAACATATCAAGCAAGAACTCCGGGCACCAGGTAGCCTGTGTTCTGTGTATATTTTGCTATCTTGCTTTCATAAAAAGTGCAAGTTATATATAGCAGTTTAGCAGTAAAACTAAATAAAATATATATTAAGAAACGACAGCGCCGGGTTCCACGTATCACATACCTTTTGCTGCTGCGGCTTTACTTTCTTTTTTCTCGCAGCCGCGTTCGTAATAGTTTTCCAGTAAGTGGAAATGTTGTGACACCTGGCGTTTTTCTCTCATCAGAGACATTTTGAAAGCCCGGAAACGAGCCCAAAAGGGATCCACATGCAACCTCGCCAACCTAGTCAAGGTGAGATTCTGTACCACGTTCATTGTCACGTACTTTGTCACAAACGTGGCAGCTTTTTCAAAAACGACATTGTCAAGCGATTGGCTGACGCATAAGACAGGCAAGGGGAATTCTTCCCGCAAATCTACATCTATCGAAACGCTGCGTCTGAGATGGGGGTTTCAGGCGTGTCGACTCCAAGGAGGCTCGCATAGCTCTGTCACACTCTCAGCCCACCTCTGCTCCGTGAACTATCTGCATTACAAAATAAAATTGAACGCCTTTGTTTGCGCCTAGTATGACACTAAGATATAAACATATGCTGAGGAAATGTGAAACGGAATTGGACTACGTTCTGGTTTCCAGCCGCATCTTGTAACATCGCTTCTTGGTCGTTTTCCGAGAAAAAAAATGTGATTTCAAATTAAAGATCCCCCATTTTGAACGAGACCCGAACGTTTAGAAGACACTATCAACACACTTCAGCCAGTGCGAACAGCAGAAATTTGCATCCCTAGCTTACCACGCCCCTTCGCGCGGTCTTTTTCTTGGTCCTCGCCATCACTGTACTTTCGTGGAACGTATAACGTCTGAAACAAATGTACAAGACTGTACGTACTGAACGCAACTGCGTTGTTTTTTTTTTTCATTCCACTGGTCAGATTTACTAATGTTGTCGCGGTCTCTGTGTGCGTTCGTTCGATGCAGGACTCACCGATGCTGGGCGCCGAGTCCAAGAACGCCTCGCTGAACTGCAGCGTCGCCGCGGACCTCTGCTCGTTGAAGTCGAGCAACAGCTGCGTCACCGAGATGCTCGCTCTGCCCACCCACATCATCCTCGACTTCTCGCGCGTCTCCTTCATGGATGGATCGAGCATCGCCCTTCTCAAATCGGTGAGGAAATAAAAAAAGAAAGAACTGCGATTCTTCAGCGGCGAAGCATCAATACTTCATTTAGCTATTTATTTGTTTGTGCTACCCTGAGTGACAGCAGTATATTGTCGTCGCAGCGCTAAATACGAGACGATGGCGACGGGAGACAAATGTGGGGCCGAAACATCAACTTGAATTCACGATACTCTTGTCATTGTCCAGTTTTGAGCGATGCTATCATCAAGTTATTATATGTACCACCCAGCCCCCAGTTCAACCCGCTACTCCAGATATATTAAAGAGGGGAGTCTCAAATACCTGCAAACAATAATCAGATGGTTTAACGAGTTCTACTGATCGATACACGGATAGAGAAATACATGGGCAAAAGCTAAATTCTGAAATTTTACGTCCCAGAACCACAATATGATTATGAGGTACGGTTTTTCACTACATGGGCTAATTTAACGTACGCCCTATGCAAGATACACGGAAGATATTTTTTTTTTTTGCTTTCGCCCTCATCAAGATGCGGGTGTCGCGGTCGGGGCATGCTCCCGCACCTTCAGGTTTTGCAGCACAACGCCATTGCGATTACGTCACTTGTGCGGGTCAATATAAAGACAAGAATGAGTAATGTGATAAATTATAACGACTAACAAGCTCTAACAGACAAGGATACTGATAGTCTTTTTTTTTTAGTTATGCGCCAATCCGTACTATGAGCGATAACGCAAAACCGTGGTCAGCAACAGCCGATGTCAGTGATTCGGAAAGCTGGTTCCTGTCATGGGGAGATCGTGCAGTAAATCATTGAGACTGTGTTTTCGTTTGGCATGGCAAAGCTTCCACGTTTTGTGTACGATCGAAAAGTGATGAAATGTACGACGCACTGAGGGTAAGGTCGTCGCGCAGGATCAGCTTGGGGTAGATCTCGTGTAAGGAAGACAGACAAGCATATCCGCGAAGACAGGCGGGAGATGTAAGCTGTAAAGATTCTTTCGCAGACGTCCTGCTCTGGGAATGTTTGTAGTTACAGGAAATCAAGTGATAAAAAAAGTACTGCGTTTTATGCAGAAAAATAAAGATACTATATACGAGTGGTCAGGAAAAAATCAGGACGATGAACCAAGCAAGATGCGCAGGCCATGGATAGGGGTATCTCTTGCAGACTGACCTTTACAGCCTTTTTGAAAAGTAAGTTCATATGCACGCAAAAAGTTATTACAATTTCTCGCTTCCCAATTTCTGACAAAGCCTGCATATAAGAAAGTCAAGAAAAGGTGTATAGAAAATTCAGTATGGTTGATTATTCAGAGAAACTATCTTTGGTGTATATGGAAATGCTGATATTGTAACCAGGAAGAAGTCAATTTCAGAAGATTACCATAAGTGAATAGTTTGCCTGCAAGTATGTTCGATACATATATTTGCAGCGAAAATGAGACTGCTACCATACTGCGACTTACGCTGTCTTTTCTTTTTCCTTTTCAGCTTAAAAGAGATTACGACTCCGTTGATGTCAAGCTCTTCATTGCTGCATGCTCTGGTAAGCCCATTTATCATGCTGTGTTTATTAGCTCGTCTATAATAGACTCTTCTGGCACATAAAAATATTTCCCGGACATGAGAGCACAAAAATAGCAACCGAAAGAGAGAAAGCAAGGGTAGGAAAGGTGGGGAGGTCAACCAGACGAACATGCGTCGGACAGCCATACACTGGGGGTTGAAAAAGGAGAATATATATAAAAATAATAATACTATAACAAAATTTGCAGCTGAATTGGCAATCTTTTTACGAATATATGGTGCGAAAAGGAAGAACAGTGTGTTAATTACCTACTTTTGAAGTGCCGTGGAACAATGACTGCGAAATTGCTCTTTTACGCGTAAATTTAGGGGTAGCCAACCTGCAGAATATGAACGATGGCGTGAACGCTGCACAATACAATTCATAAGTCGCTGTTGAAGTATCTACACAATCTACATGAGACTGGCCGCCATACTTATGTGTGGTTTCAGTCCAACGTCATGCGTTGCGGCACCTCATGCGAATACAAGAAGTTTGATTTTTGTTTCACAGTGCCGTAATAATGAAATTGTGAGGAAGGCAATGGGAGAGGCGGTGTACTATGGCTGTGACATTGTAACTGCCAGCCGGATTTTAAGCGATTAAAAAGCATAAAATGTTAAAGCCAAGCCGTGAATCAATACCGCAGTACTGTAGATGTTATACGTATAATGTGGGCCCGTCACTATTCTTTGCCAGTTCCTTAGCTTGTCGGAAGTAAGGTGAGAAAACTGCACACTAGAGCCAAAAAGGGACACATACAAGGCAGCACTTCCATCATGCTTACTGTAAACCAACTACCAAATTTCCAGTTTTATCGAGCTCCTTTGCAATCCTGAGTTTTAGCGCTGATTTTTAGTAACTCACGGAGTCACACCCTCTTGCGATAAGTTGAGAACGAGGTGTGAGAACAGCGCAATTATATTTATTTTGTAATGAACGCGCATACCATAAATATTTTATAAACAAGATGTGTTCGTTAACCATAGAAAGGTACAAACAAAACCCAGGCACAACTTTATTCCGCGCTAGGCCAATGAGGATGTTCTTTCAAGCGTACACTTCAATCAAAGCGTGCCAATCACTAAAAGGAGAGATTAATCCCTGAAATGCTGAAAGGACTGAAGCTCCACTCCTACGCTGAGCCCAAAGGGGTGGGCTCGAGCATGAGTTTTGACAGTTGGGTGCAGTTTTCGATGATGGTCTCTGTTTCACATAATAGGCAAGGAAATTTATTATTATTACGTTCACTCTATCCAGCAATTCTAAACAGCAATTCGTGTTGTCTGGAAGCTCAAAAAGCTTAATGGTGATCCTTCCTTTCCTTGTTTCTCTGTTTTTCTCTTTTTTTTTGAAGAAATATGGATGACGACTTTTCCGAATAGGCCGCGGCTTTGTTGACAGCTTGTTGAGTAACCATAACAGCCTTCGAGGTATGCCTCTATGTTGAGCAGTTGAGAAGGTGTAGGCAGAAAGCTTTAATACCAATACAAGGATTCGAATAAAACTCACGACCGCTGTAGTTAAAGGCAAGCGCAGGCGACATTTACTCATGTCGCGCTGTACTTTAGAGAGAAGTAAAAGTGAGTCACACCAACATAGTCATAGTAGAGCACCTAGAATCAGAACTTTACTTCATAAATGAGAATTTATGTTATTTCCCAAACCAATAACGCAGCCATGGTGGGGCCTAAAAGGTAAAGATGCTAAGGGTCTAAAGACGGCCTCTCGTGTGTTCATATACTTGGGCTCACAAGTGCTGTGTAATCATCGATGGGCTCGAACCCTCGTATGTGCACTGTAGTCCACTGTTATAATGAACACGGAGCTATTATTGCAGCGTTATTTGCAGCTTACATTTGATATAAAGCGTTGCCTGATTGTGTTTACCAACTTGTGTTAAGGCTTCACATTGAGCGGTTTTTATGTGAAATCGTCGAAAGGTTGAATGCACTTTGGATTGAATAACTGTGTCTTACTTTTACTAGTAAACCACACCGCATGTGATGCACCTTTGCGTCATGCAACAGCCTTGTCGTCCACTTTAAGTCGAAACGTCGTATGTGCACATGGTGTCGCATGAACTGCTGTTTGGTCATTCCAAGCTTTCTAGCCGTTCTCTTTGGTTGAAACCGTCGCGCACTTTGTTTTCCTCTGCAGACAACGTCTTCGACTTCCTGCGCAAGGCGGATGCAGTGGAATTCCTCGGCTCAGACGCTTTCTTCCCATCCGTCTTCGACGCTGTTCAGGCAGCACAACATCCGAACAAGGTAGGAACAGCCAAGTCATATACAGTGCTCTGAAACAATGTCCCAACTTCGCTTTTGTTTACGGTAGGAGAAAAAACGCGAAATTGTAACATTTTCAACTATTAAACAATAACTTAACGAGGAATAAATAACAACGTTGAAAGAACAACTTTAGCAAAAGATATGTTTATAATGCCGCATCTCCAAGCGTAATGACCTCTCCTGCCCCTCCGTTCGGAACGGCTTAAACACTAAGGGAGATGAAAAGAAGTGGACTGGCAAAGTCATGTTGAACATATGAGCTTAATTTATACACGAATCTATGTAGCATTTGCGTCCTCGCAAAGGTAGTAAACATAGAATTCCCTTTCTGTTGCTGCCCACAAGCTGAGGCAGAGGTGATAAGGAGAAGAAATGGAAATGGTCACTATGACCAAATACGAACCGAACGGTCATTTAAAATCTGACTATAAAATTACGGGAGTTTAGCACATCCATTTGAGGTACCTTGATTGTGACATTTATACCGCTTCATAAACAAGCTTGAGAGATGATGAATTGAAAATAAAAGTCCACTTTGCAGAAATTAAAATCACCCTTTTATTGACTGAAACTCCTAAAGATTCATAAGTAGTATTCCGACCTTAATATTCAGTCATGTTGTTTAGTCTGAGAGAGATTGTGAAACCGCTTCGAACATGTTATTCAGATGACATCAAGATCTTTGGTACATCTTTAGCACTACGAAACAGAAAGTCAATAAACCTACTTTCACTTCTCTTGAGAAACAAAAAGCTTTGTAAATAATAAGATCATGGTGTAACTAAATGGCATGCTACCATAGTGTATTTTGCTATGCACTGACAACACTGTGGCTTATAATGCAACTTCATTCAGTCGGCGAGTTGAATGCTATTCAGCTAGAATAAAGAAAACTTACAAGTTCACTCACTGCATTCTAAGTGGGTAGTGTACCTTCTTCTGAGGCACTGCACAAGTGAAGAACTGCATTCGATGCCGGAAGATTTACATTTTGTGTATTTTGTAATACTTTCAGTTCATTGGAGCCATTCCGGAGCCGCCACCCTCCATCATCGAACCAGAACCAGAAGAGGAATCTGAAGACTCTCATCCAGAAGCATCTGAGTAAGTCGTTTGATATTAACTCATAAAATAATGAAAGGTGTGCCTAGCTAAATGCAGGAAATGTTTCTTGAATCAAGCTATGCACAATGAATATACGTATTACTTAAAGCCTACCTAATTTCAAGAAGTTACTCCAGTGCACATTAAGATATGAGAAAATATATTTTGTAATCGACAGCTATTCTATTGCAGCCATCGACTATATACATCTGTAAAATTTGTCTTAGAATAGAACCATGTACTTCACCTTGCTACATGAGAAGGTCAGTAGTGACCGGGAAAGTTGCCAGGTTCCTATAAAGGATAAATTGGGTAGTAATTTAAATTTTGGACAAGCCTAATAACAATTGCTGCCATTTAGATGAAAGAGCTGTCATATGAGAGCTACTAACCCTCAGAGAATACTGCATCGAGGGTTGTCAGATGTTTGTCAGACTGCTATCATTGACCCAGAGGCCATAATATTCAGTGCTCGATTGTGCATCCTTCTAAAATGAGCATTTAGAGCAATTTTCTCTACTTCATTCAAGCGAAGAGAAAATGTCTGTAGAATCTTTTTAATGTGTCTGTTTAAAAATACCCTAAAGTCATTTTTTTTCCTTTTTATTTCAGATTTCTTTGAGAGAGATTCCACTGTTTACAAGCCGCTGTCGTGACGTCACATCTCGCTTTTGCACTTTTGTAAATATTTGTAATAAACATCGTACATGTTTTTAGTATTTATTCATAAACGACATCGGTCTCTCTGTCCAATCTTTCGTACTGCAACGAAAACTGCCTGCGAATGCCTCTGCTACGTATTCCACTATCCATGGTAGGAAAATAATTCCTCCATGCATATGTACGACGAAACTAGGAAGGAAACTGATTGCTCCAAAAAACAGCTTTGCAGTTAAAAAAAAATTCGTCCCGGCTCTGCGATCAAACACGGAACCAACGACTTCCCTAGGCGGTCCTTCTGCCTAATGAGCCAAACAGAAAGCTGGCCCATCTAAAACGGAGGCCGAATTAATGGGCAACTCCAAGGACAGGGACACATAACATGGCTGATGAGCTTGCCTTTACCTCATGCGTTTGCACCGAACTAATTTTTCCATTTGTCACTACCAGTACTATTACATGTTGTCGCATTATTTTTTAGGTCGTTAAAATGAAGCGCGAAACATAGGAGTGGCTTTTGTCGCAACGATGCGATTAACTAGCGCTACAGGCTGTGGGAAGCACATGAATCACCAACTCATCATGAATCATGAAGTATATAATGAGTCACCAACTGGCCTATCTATACCCACACTATGCTATGTTACTTCTTGCGTTAGCTTGGTCGGCGTGCGACAGACATACGCAGGTTGACACGGACGCTCATGCAAAACTAAATTATTTGGGGGGCTTGTCTTGTTTACATCTTTCTTCCGTGATTGCCCTTTCCCCATTACTTGCTCTTTAACACTTAAACTTTCAGAGTAGCGTTGTAAACGTGCGCATGCAAAACTACGCATATTATGTACAGTGTAGCCATATTAAGAGGAAGCTTTAGCTCGGGCCAAACTCCGATGCGGCTTACTCAAATACATGCAAAACGCAAATACGCTTTTCTCAGATAACCCTTGGACGATTTGAATGAAATTTGTTGCATTTTAAAGAGAAAGTTAAATTATAGTGACTGTTGGAAGCACAATTTCGATTTGTGGCCTGAATTTTGCTTTAAGAAATGACGCTTCTACAGTTATCACTGGAGCCACCTGAAGAAGCCGCTTCTCAGTTGTGCTTATGTGGGTGTTTTTCTAACCTTCAGTGGTGGACGCAGTACGTCTAGAACCGCGGCGTCCTGCACTCTACGCGGTTGTACGGGATTGGTGACCACGCATCGTTACGTAACTTCCCTAATAAAATAGGAGTCCGTTTTAGCACTTGGTAGAGCATTAAACTAGGGATACAAAAAAAAATGTCATTGTTCCGCAAATATACGTTTCTCTATAATTCTTCCAGAGCTAATTAAAAAGAAATGGTACTAGAAATCTTTGTTTTACACTTTCGTTTGTTGACTAGTACTCGGTAGTGCCCTTCGTGCGCTTCTTCCCTGCGCGATTCCATTTGCTGTGGTGCTTTGGTTGCCAAGTAAAGGAGACGCGTATCTCACAGGCGCACCTGTGAGACACCCCTTATTAACGCGATAGCGCTAAGCAGCCCGCGTCGCCGAAAATCCGGCGTCCTGCGTCGGACGTTGCCTCTGCAAAAGGAGTTTCGAACCAAATTCCGAACCACGCACGCCACCAAATTTTCTCATAACTTGTCTTTCATTCCTCACAAAGTAATTCCTCAGAATTTTGAGAACGGCAGACGACAAACAAATGTATTGACAAAAAAAAACAACACAGACAGTGTATTTCCTTTATCTTAACTCTTCTCAGACTGAAATATTAGGAGTGCGAACAATAACCGGAGATAGACCCACGCAAGAGGCCGCGTTTCTGCCAGGAAGCTCGCCTTCCTGCATAGCGCTCGCAGCCAGCGTTTCCCGGTAAACGTTACGGTAACATAAGCTGCAGTTGCGGCGAAGCATGAAAAGTAGTAAGGGGTCTTTGAACGCTATCGCGTTCCACTCTTAAATGCGATGCTCAAGTGTCCTCCAATTCCTTTCATTTCTCTTTTGCGGATTTGCGCGTCTTTACGGCGAACGGTGGGCATTAGTCACATTTGCACTATTAAAGGTCCCCCCCCCCCCATTTGCATAGAAAAGTTTCCTTAGGTTGCCTCACCCCCCCCAACACCGGAAAAAAAAGAATCCTGGGTACGTGCCTCCTACCACCTTGAACAGTGGTGTGCGCCGAGACGTCGACGCGCCGCCGCCGATGTCTCTTGTCGGCGAGGTGGACACGCCATTTAAATAGGTATAAAGATTTCATTTTTAAGTCAATCCAGCTTCGTTTGACATTTTCTGTTGTCTTGCTTCATTCTTTTGCCTGTCTCAAGCATAAATTCATGTCAAGCAGGGGAGCAATGAATAACACAATACAAGCAAAAGTATCCCCGCGCTCCACGCGTCAGGGCATTCGTGTCATCACAAGTCGGCGCAACGTGGGATTCCGGAACGTCTTCTCGAAAAGCGTAATATGGCACAACGAGAAGAAACAGCGGCCTCGATGGCTACGCCGGTATCAAGGCTTGAGGGTCATTGGCACGATAGCTGCTGGTAGATTCGGTGATATGTCTGATAGCGGCATCGACGCGAGAGATGCAACGTGCAACAGGGTAGAAATTCCTGGCCCCGATGTGTTCAAGATGTCGCTTCGAAATTTACGCACTATTCCGGCCGAGTTTTTCTACCTCTCTACATGTAAAAAAAAATGTATTTGCTTACATGCCTACTGCAAGGTGCTGTTTCTTGATAGCGTTCATATAAAAAACTGAATGCAGCTGACACCGATAGCTGGAATGAACAATACGACACTTTCGACGTGCACTCGAAAAAGGACTGATTTTTTTTTAAAATTACTGTGCATCCGAGAAACGCCTGCATTTCTACTAATCCACACTTCGTCCATTCGAACTGGCGATGACGAGTTAACAAATTGACCAAATTAAATAAATTAAATTATAAGGTTTTACGTGCCAAACCACTTTCTGATTATGAGGCACGCCGCTGTGGAGGACTCCGAATATTTTGAACACCTGGGGTTATTTAACGTGCACCTAAATCTAAGTACACGGGTGTTAAGCAAACTTGATTTCCACCGCATCATAACATAGCTGAAGAGAAAAAAGGTTCATTTGCTGCAGAAAGAAACAAAGTATTTTGATAATTTTTTTCTTCTGGGAAAAAGGACGTTATAAGAAAAGTTAAAGAAGCAAATGGTGTTTTACATTCAGAACAAGTGATTTCACTTATTATCCAGTCGGGAATGTGCGTTATCACATGTGCTGATTGGTTGACAGTTTAATGGCGTAGCCCCGCAAAAGTTAGTCAAAGAAGAGGCCTGTTTTGTTTTACGTAAAGCATATTGTGTAAACACAATCTCATTCACAACAAGTTGAAACAAGTTTAACATATTTGGACAGTGCCACGTGCGCCGTTGCCGGCTTAGCAATCGTGGACCAATTCACTAACCCTTTGCTCAATGGAAAAAATATCTTTTTTAAACCGAGGCCTAGAAAAACAGAAAACACTTGAAACAACGACACAACAGCAAGACACTGCATATTTGTGGAGAGAGCAATGCGCAAACATACTCAACGTAGACGCTTTCAGATATATGGCCATTTTTTTTTTAGTGTACTGGCTGAAAAGCAAAAGACTTGTAGAACGCTTTGTATTTCTCTCAATTTCAACACCTCTGTATTCGCTCCTCTCAGCCCTTAGTGGGACAACGCCAGAATTTCAGCCAGTTTAGCAAAGAAGGATGTAGCGAAACGGCTTTTTTAAATTTGTGGTTTCGGTTTTGCTTTCGCCGCGCAAACGAAAAATGGCCGTGCGCCGCAGTCAATGAATAAACCGGCGCCGCGCCGATGACGCCGCCGCAGCGGATTAGAAACGACCACCACGCCGCCGCCGATCGAAACACACACGGCACACACCTCTAACGGATGGATGGATGGAGGTTATGAGCGTCCCCTTCGGAACGGGGCCGTGGGTAGCGCCACCAAGCTCTTGCTATTATACTGTTTAATGTGCTACCTAGGTTAAAAAAGAAAAAAAAAACACTATGAACTTCCACAACCAAATTTTCTGATCCCCTATTGCGAACTGTGCTTTTGTACGCCTCCGTTTTGTCGTTTCCCTACTTCCGCCAATCCTCCAATCGCTTCTTACTAATCCCTATTGGGGACATGTTTACGTTTCCACTGCTCTCGCTGAACCCAAGGGCTTCAAGGAGGCCAGTGGTGCCTAAATCGACCGCTGGGTAGACGTCTTCACATTCTAATAAAACATGTTCCATAGTTTCCCCAACTTTACCGCAGCAAGCACATGCTTCTTCTGCCTTCTTACATCGCGCACTATAGGTGCATGTTCTAAGGTAAGTAAGTAAGTAAGTAAGTAAGTAAATTTATTTTCCAGGTTCAACTGGAGGGTTTTCTGGCAAAAAGCTGCATGAGCAGCTTGACTATGTCCAGAAAACCCCTACAAGCAGTAGCACACGAGTGGTACAGAAATCTGACACACATACAATAGTTACAGTCAATAAAGAGAAAGCATTCACCAGTTATACATACAGAGTGTAACAATCCATTGCAAAAAAATAAAATTAAACAATAAAATCGAAAATAGAGACGCTCAAATGGTCATACAAATGTTCAGAGTAAAATAGGAATAATCAAGCAAAACATAAATGACATAAAATCACATTTCAACAAAATATTTCCGCAGTTCAGCTTTAGTATATCCTATTGTGTGTTTATATGTGTTTAGAACATGGGTATCCCGATCTTGCTTCGAAAAGTAATGAGCTTCCCTTCTAGTTATCATAAATTGTTTCTTTCGTGATTTCGTCTTTTCCTCGTAAGTAGTTACTCATGGCAGGTTTCTTTTCCATTGCCGCCTCCCGTGAGATTATTTCAACCTGTATGACTTTCCGCTTGACGTTCTTTGTTGCTGTGTTGCCCACCCTCCAGGCCGCATACTTGCTGGTAAGCTTCCTAGTTCTTTTCCTCCATTGGGAATCAACGTTTTTCCTGTACAGATCGCTCAGCACTCTCCCAGCCCATTTACTTTCTTCCATATTCCTCAGCCGTTCTTCATACTCAATTTTACTGCGAGCTTGCCTTACTTCAAAACTAGTCCAGCCCATATCGCCCTGCACAGCTTCATTTGTAGTCTCCACGTGGGCGCCCAATGCGAGGCGACCCACAGACCTTTGTTTCCCATCGAGTCCTGATTGTCCCCTGATTTAAAGCAAACAACCGCATTACCAAAAGTAAGTCCTGGAACCATTACACCTTTCCACATACCCCGGAGGACCTCGTACCTTTTGTATCCCCATAGCGCTCTGTGCGTCATTATGGCTGAATTTCTCTTCCCTTTCACTGTTATTGTTCCTTCCTGTGTTTCCATATATCTATTGCCATCGTGTATCCATATACCAAGGTATTTATATTCTCTGACCGGAGGTATTTCCTGGCCCTGTATCGCCACTCTCTGTTCACTGTTTTCATTGAATACCATAACACCTGATTTTCTAACACTAAATTTCCAACCTAAATTGTTGCTTTCTTGTCCACAGATATTAGCCAGACGTTGCAAATCACTTTGCTTGTTAGCTAGCAACCCAATGTAGTCCGCATAAAATAAACCTGGAAGCTGCTGCTCTACTACTGTGCCCGCCTGTTTGTATGATACATTAAAGCCGATATTACTTCCTTCTAGCGTCCTCTCCATCCTCACTATGTACATCATAAAGAGCAGTGGGCATGAAGGGCATCCCTGCCCCAGTCCCTTTTTGATCTGAACTTTCGTCTCGCTCCTCATCCCTTTCCTTTCGACGCAGACTGTATTTTCTAGGTAAATCTCTCTCAAAAGCTGTAGACAATCATCCCCAGAGCCTTCCTCTTCCAGAATATCCCATAAAATGTTGCGGTCTACGTTGTCATAGGCTCCTGTTATGTCTAAAAAGGCCACATACAACGGTCTGTTTTCTACTTTTGATATTTCAATACACTGCGTAAGAACAAATAAGTCATCATGTAAACGCCTACCTATTCTGAAGCCATTCTGAAGTTCTCTAAAAATGCCATTATTCTCTGCCCATACATGAAGATTTAATTCGATTGCCTGCACTGATGTCCTGTATATTACCAATGTAATGGTCAAATGTCTATACTAGTGAATTCTATCTTTCTCCTCCTTACCTTTATAAATTAAATTAATTCTACTTTGTCGCCAACTGTCTGGTATTCTTCTATCTTATAAAGTTTTTTTCCACTGCTTTCACCACAGCTTCCTCACTTTTTGGTCCTAGTTAATTAATCAGCCTAACGGAAACCTCGTCTAGCCCTGTGGCTGTGCGCTTAGGAATTTTCTTTTCGGCTTTCTCCGAATTGAAATTTGTAAGCACCAGCTCCTTTTCGATCTGGGTCTCTTTCACGCTCTTGTTTTCTTCAAGTACAACCTCGTCATTGCCTTGGAAAGATTCGGCTGTTTCTTTTCGGATGTAATTTATTGCCGCTTCTCCTTCCAGTATGTTTTCATCTTCGTCTAGGGTATGTTGTTGTATTGTTGTTGACTTCCTGCCTAATAATTTTATTTGGTTCCAAAATATTCTAGCTGCGGCCTTCTTTATCTCACGTATCTCTGACAACCGACGTTCACGTTAACCTTATAATTTTGCTTGAACTAGTATTTGAACCATAGACTTTTTCTCCCGGTATATTTCCCATTTAATGGTTACTTTATCCTGCGGCAATTGCGCCTTCTTTGCGTGCCTATGCTCTCGGGATGCTTTCTGTCGTTCGGCGATCGCTTCTCGTATCTCGCTGTTCCACCAGCTTTTCGGTTTCTTTTTTTTTTCGTTTCCAACGAACATGTTGTTTCTCTTTCCGTATTTCTGTCATTATTACACTTAGAAGCTCACCATATTCCCACTCTTTACTTGACCACTTGCCAAGTTCTTCGTCGACTCTAGTGACTATATATGTTATTTGTTCAGCGTTCAAATTTGGACTGGCCATATTGCACTCCTTGCTCTCTTTCCCAACTACATATCCTGTTTTCAAAATGATGCGTTTATGGTCATTCCCTATGATGCTATACCCTTCCTCATCAATGACCGTTTCTCTCAACTTATCATGAATTCCTTCTCTCATCAGACTGTAATCAATGGTTGATTTGTCGGTTTCCCACTTCCCACGTGATCTGCTCTTCACACTTAGGCCCTGTATTCACGATAACGAGGTTATGTCGCTCACAAAGGTCTAGCATTGACTTCCCGTTGTTGTCGGCATAGCCATCTAAATCCTGTATGTGGGCATTCATGTCACCTAATTGGAAAATTTCAGCACCATTCCCGGAACCCTTAATATCAGCGCTTATGCATTCCACTAACTCTTTTTTCCTTTCTGTGCAATTATTTCCGGTCCACAAATACGTAACGCCCAGCCAAGTTTTTTTCCCACTCACTGTACCTGATAACCAAAGATCCTCCTGACATTTTGAATTTAGTCATTTCCATTTCGATCCCCGATGGATGAGCATTCCGACTCCCCCTCCTTTTCTTTCCGACTTAGTTCTGTTGCACCCTTCCCAAACATAATTCTCAATAACTAGAGGCTCTTCCGAGTCCCTAAGGTGCGTTTTTGTAACCGCATACACCCCTATTTGTTCTCTATTTAACTGCTCCTCAATCTCTGCCCACTTTTGCTTTCTTCTCCCGTCCTGCATGTCTATGTAGCCTATTGCATATCGAGTTCTCTTTCTTGCTTTCCTCCTGTCTCTATAGTCGCCGGCGATGCTCTTCTGAGGGTGCCCTAGCGGATCTTCTTCATTACTGCCTACTCTGGCCTCCTGAGCGCCCGCGGGCCCCCTAAAAAAGCAACAGCGCGACCACCAAGTCGCCAGCCCACTTTTCGTGAAAGCCCGTAATTGAAGTGGATCCTGTCTCGTTTAAAACCACCACACCTTCTCACTTCTCTGTTTACTTTGGCAACCTCGAAGTGTTTCTCTCGGCTCATTTTCCATATCGCCTCATTAGTAGCCACTACGGCTCTTTGTACGTGACTGCCACGTACAAGCACCTCCGGCACCGTGCACACCATGATCTGCACCTGAGGGGAGCTTTGAAAGGTGGCGACGCCATCTAGCGCTGAAGGTTACGGTTTTGTTTCGGATAGTTTCCTGCGCGCAACATAGAGGGCACTAGGCGCCCATGAGGTTGCTGTTTCTGTTGCTGTCGATTCGCCGCCCATTTGGTAGAATTCTCGTAAATTCAAGCTGCGACTGCGGTTCGCCCGCGGATTACCTTGACTGGGCTGGATGAGAATCGAACTAACCGTTACAGTTACTTTTATGAACCGTTTTAGGACAGCCACTACACCTTCGCGCGCAAATTCTGAGCACATATTTCGCTGACGGCGTGCCGCTCACCGAATTTATGTCAAAAATGCGTTTTCAACAGCGGGTAAGGAAACGGGCAAGTTGTCCGGGGGGATGGGGGGGGGGGGAGGGGGGGTATATGAACTGCTTCCGCCTGGGCGCTGCAGGTGTATGGCGCTGGGTGTTCGGTTGAAGAGAGAGCTAGAGAGAGAGAAGTTGGGGGCAGTGAGGGACGGGACCACGAAGTAGAGGGTAGATGCATCCGTTCGTCGACGGTCTGCCGTCTCCGCTTTTCCTTCGCTGCTCCGGGCGCCGGATCGCTCGCTGCGCTCGCTGCCTGCAGGGGAGCTGCTGTCACGTGTTCTCTTCGTCCGCGGACGCTTCCGTTGGCGAAGAGGAGCCGCGCGACCGGGGAGCGGAACAAACGGCGCCTTGCTGGCGCCATTTTGCGAATGTGACGCCGTTGCTCGTGGCGGTGAAGAGAGAGCCTCCTGACGCCTGGACGATTTGCGTCGGTCCCTGTCGCTATCGTGTGGTGTAGCAACGACGTGCCCGTGCCTTGCGTCTCTGTGTCAACCGATACACATATGGCCATGTCGCATGATGCCCTGATGTACTTCCTTGCTCTCATACAGCAGCGTCCCGCGTTGTGGGATGTGTCCAACGATGATTACCAGATCCGCCCGCTCAAGCAATCCCTGTGGGAAGAGATCACAGCGCAGATGACACGGAAATGGCCCTCGTTCGGCCCCTACAACACAGGTAGGTAAAGTGGTTGTATATGAGCTATGATATCTTGTTATGGGCCGTCTTGCGCTGGAGTTTGAGGTATGGTAGTGGCGGCGCGCGAAACGTTATCTGGGTTGTACCAGCTTGGGTAGTATTGAGCCCTGGTTGTGGCGAAGCACGTTTCTAGCCTGAGTTTTGCATCGATTCGCGCTTTTTTCTGCCCTGTTGCGAGTGCGAAAAAGCTCGTCACTTCACACAGACCACGCCGACCACGCTGCGAGCTCGTCGCAGCCTATAGTTTAAGGAAAACGGACTCTCCGTGAGACGTAATGCTGGAAGCAGAAGGAATCGGCGACGCCGATCCGGAGAGACCTGGCTCAGCGTCGAAAAAGCGTCACCGTCGTTACTTCTGCGTCGTGGGTTGCCATGAACAAAAAGGCCTGAATCCCAACATCAGATTCTACCGTTTTCCTTCAAGGCCTCACGAAGTGGAGCGTCGGGCGCGCTGGATAGCTGCAGTTCGTCGCGCTGGGTAAGCGAAACTTCGCGCCATGCTGACTGCTTCGCCTGTCTTGACGCTTGCTTGATTATCTGCGTTCTAAAATTCGGTCTTTTGCACCTACAGACCCGACGGCAGACTGCCATAGCAGCAGGGATGGCTAGTGATTCACGATTCGAGACCCGGCCACAGCGACAATTAACAATTCGACGGGTGCGAAGTGGTGAAGTGACCAGGTGTGTGCAAATGAGCACAAATGGTCGGGCCGATTCGGTGACAATTCACTACCCCACTACGAACAGCACAGGTTAGCGATCCTTGACCTCAAACCACCACGTTAAGGCGGCGCAGCAAGGTAGTATTGATTGCAGCACATCGATGTTCGAGCGCTGTCATTAAAAGCTACATGAAGCGAGCAGCGCACGAGCTCACGCTGCAGCGCGATTCGCGCGTACGTTACTGCGGGCTCATATGCATTGCATCAGTTATTTATCAGTTGCTAAAAGGACAAATGGCCGCTACTACAGTGCAGGCATAACTACTTGTCTAGCGGCACGCAGTCAACAAAGACTGCAAGAGGCCCGCCGTTTCGCGGCATGTCGAAATACCGCTGCGGTGCGTACCGTCGTGCGCTCAAGCAGTTGTGTACACATGATGTCTGCTTATCGCCGCTGTGAATTCATTTATAGCAAGCATTTCCTCGCGTTTGTGCGCCTGAACCTAGCAGCGTGCTAACCTTACCTGAAGTTCAACTTCGTACGGGACTCGCTTCATTTGCGATTGACGCCGCGCTAAAACTTCGCCGCTTATTTCTTGAACGGCGTACACGTATTCGGCGTTGCATAATTTATCGCCTTTACGCATTGTGCCACCCCTGAAAAAAATCATCGGCGCCCGATATTCGCTGCAAGCCGTGGTACAACAAAACCGAAAGTGGCGGGTCCATATTGTAAACGTGCTTTCCGAAGCAGACGACCGACCTTGGTACTACCCAGTTCAGGAAAGACGTCGCTTTTTAGCAACATTTTCGCAGCGCCCCCTGGGCAATGCAAGAGCCCCTTGTCACGATAACGTCTCATGTGGGGCAAAAAATTTTTCATAGTGTTGAAGTTACTGCCTAATACTGTATTAAGTTTGTATCTTAGACAACAATAGTGCGCTTCGAATAAAGGCTTAAGTGATATTTTGGCAAGTGGGTTCTAATTAAAACGCTATTAGCTCTTGCAGTGTGTTATCTACGATCTGTCCTGCCTTTATAGCAGTTTATCGTGTCTTGGTGATAAAACTATCATTAATGTGCATTCGTTTTCACGAGCATTAAGCCATCTTGTAGTGTTGAAGAATTGCTGAAGCATATTTGGCTCATTATTGTACTCTCTTTATATTTGCAGTTCATTCATTAGTAAATTTGTACAATTGAACGAAAAAACCAGTCAAAAACACAAACGACAAGGGGAGAGGCTCACACCACAACGACTGGACTATCAACTGAGGTTTATTAGAATCGGTGTAGTCCCAGCAAGGCCAGCAGAGCATGCGCAACTGCATCATCGCTAATCACATAGTGTGAAAAGACAAGAAACGCTTCTATCGTGACCGACTTAGAAATTCAAATTCTTTTTCAAGTAAGCGCACCGAGGTTGTACTAACGCAGTCATCACCTAATAAACTGATGTAGTACGCTTCCAAGATTTCCCGCTCTTCTTTGCCCTTGCCCCTACCAAGAATCGTCACATTGCTAAACAAAGGATAACAACCACACTCATTGCAATGGCGAGGCAAGTTTGCACTGTTATCTGACCCCAGGGAGGAGTGGTGCTCACGCAGGCGGTCATTAATACATCGACCGGTTTGGCCTATGTAAAATCTTTCGCACGTGAGAGGGAACTTATAGACAACCCCTGCAGCACATGCCGTAAAATGGTTTTCATGCTGCGTTGTGCAAACGTGGTTCCTTGCCCTGCCTCGAGAAATGCACGAGCACAGACCCGAAAGCTTACAAGGGGCAGAGAACACAACACTTACTCCCTGCTTGGCGGCAACCTTCTTGATATTGTGGCTCACTTTATGCACATACGGCATAACTTCAAGTTTCCTACGTTCAGTTTCCCCACCATCTGCCAGCTTCGTACATTCCTTCTTTAGCCTCTGAAGCAGCGATTCAGCCACCGCTTTCAGAAGAGGCGGAGGGAACCCTGCGGCCTCTAAACGTTGGGATTGTGCGTCAAAGCTACTTTTAATGGCGTGGTGACAGCTTCTTTCAAGTGCATTGCGGAAACAATTGATTGCAATCCCTCTTTTCATAATCTTTGAATGTGCAGATCCAAATGGTAGAAGAGCTTTCTTGCCCCTAGGTGAAAACATCCAGCACAAATGCCCGTCATGAAAGAATGTTAGTTGCAGTTCTAGGAACCTGATGGAATGATTGCTAGGAAGTTCATGAGTGAAATTAAGAGTGCGTGAAGAAGCTTTAAAAGCAGTCAATACATCGTCTACTGCTGCGGGCAGAGTGTCATTTGGTAAAAGCTCTAAAAGTACTAAAAAATCGTCCACATACCTAAAAATTTTGCATACACGCTTGTTTAAAAGGAAGCCTTGAAGTTTCCTGTCAAATTTTGCTAAAGATATCTGGGAAAGCACTGGGGCAACACTAGAACCAATACATATTCCTTTTTTCTGAAGGAACAAGGAACCTTTGAATTCAACAACAGTGGATGCCAGATAAAAGGACAGGAGCTCTAGAAAGGCATCCACCGACATACCACATGCATTCCGGAAGTTTACAGCACTGCAGTGATCAATAAGTTCACGCACAGCTACAAAGAGTTCATCATGGGGAATGCTGTAGAAGAGGTCTTCAATGTCGACTGAAAAGGCCATGTTGGTACCAGGGATCCCACTATTAAGGACCTCTACCACCGCTGCCGAGCTAGCCACGCTGAATCGATCCTGCACTGGGAGGGCCGTCAACTGTGGCTGAAGAAAATGACTCACTAACTTCTGCCATGAACCTGTCTCCGTGATGATGGCTCTCAGAGGGCAACCCACCTTGTGTGTTTTTGCTGAAAAGAACACTTGCAGGCGGTTTCCCTTGCAATTCATGACACTTCGCGAAAGTTTTTCCAAGTTGTTTTCTTTCAGGAGCTTCACCATGAATTGCACGTCATGAATTGCAAGGGAAACCGCCTGCAAGTGTTCTTTTCAGCAAAAACACACAAGGTGGGTTGCCCTCTGAGAGGCATCATCACGGAGACAGGTTCATGGCAGAAGTTACTGAGTCAGTTTCTTCAGCGACAGTTGACGGCCCTCCCAGTGCAGGATCCATTCAGCGTGGCTAGCTCGGCAGCGGTGGTAGAGGTCCTTAATAGTGGCATCCCTGGTGCCAACATGGCCTTTTCAGTCGACATTGAAGACCTCTTCTACAGCATTCCCCATGATGAGCTCTTTGTAGCTGTGCGTGAACTTATTGATCACTGCAGTGCTGTAAACTTCCAGAATGCATGTGGTATGTCGGTGGATGCCTTTCTAGAGCTCCTGTCCTTTTATCTGTCATCCACTGTTGTTGAATTCAAAGGTTCCTTGTTCCTTCAGAAAAAAGGAATATGTACTGGTTCTAGTGTTGCCCCAGTGCTTTCCCAGATATTTTTAGCAAAATTTGACAGGAAACTTCAAGGCTTCCGTTTAAACAAGCGTGTATGCAAAGTTTTTAGGTACGTGGAAGATTCTTTAGTACTTTTAGAGCTTTTACCAAATGACACTCTGCCCGCAGCAGTAGACGATGTATTGACTGCTTTAAAAGCTTCTTCACGCACTCTTAATTTCACTCATGAACTTCCTAGCAATCATTCCATCAGGTTCCTAGAACTGCAACTAACATTCTTTCATGACGGGCATTTGTGCTGGATGCTTTCACCTAGGGGCAAGAAAGCTCTTTTACCATTTGGATCTGCACATTCAAAGATTGTAAAAAGAGGGATCGCAATCAATTGTTTCTGCATTGAACTTGAAAGAAGCTGTCATCACGCCATTAAAAGTAGCTTCGACGCACAATCCCAACGTTTAGAGGCCGCAGGGTTCCCTCCTCCTCTTTTGAAAGCGGTGGCTGAATCGCTGCTTCAGAGGCTAAAGAAGGAATGTACGAAGCTGACAGATGGTGGGGAAACTGAACGTAGGAAACTTGAAGTTATGCCGTATGTGCATAAAGTGAGCCACAATATCAAGAAGGTTGCCGCCAAGCAGGGAGTAAGTGTTGTGTTTTCTGCCCCTTGTAAGCTTTCGGGTCTGTGCTCGCGCATTTCTCGAGGCAGGGCAAGGAACCACGTTTGCACAACGCAGCATGAAAACCGTTTTACGGCATGTGCTGCAGGGGTTGTCTATAAGTTCCCTCTCACGTGCGAAAGATTTTACATAGGCCAAACCGGTCGACGTATTAATGACCGCCTGCGTGAGCACCACTCCTCCCTGGGGTCAGATAACAGTGCAAACTTGCCTCGCCATTGCAATGAGTGTGGTTGTTATCCTTTGTTTAGCAATGTGACGATTCTTGGTAGGGGCAAGGGCAAAGAAGAGCGGGAAATCTTGGAAGCGTACTACATCAGTTTATTAGGTGATGACTGCGTTAGTAGAACCTCGGTGCGCTTACTTGAAAAAGAATTTGAATTTCTAGTGTCGGTCACGATAGAAGCGTTTCTTGTCTTTTCACACTATGTGATTATCGATGATGCAGTTGCGCATGCTCTGCTGGCCTTGCTGGGACTACACCGATTCTAATAAACCTCAGTTGATAGACCAGTCGTTGTGGTGTGAGCCTCTCGTCTTGTCCTTTGTGTTTTTGACTGGTTTTTTCGTTCAAGTATGTACCAACTGGCCCAGATTTCAACCCTTTTGTATAATTGGAACTTCGCCAACTAAATTGTACTTAGCGGAAACAGTATCAACTAGAGCACTGCACGGGCCTGAAAGTGCTATGCGACGGCCCGTCCGAGCTCGACTCGGTAGTTTCAAACCTGACCCGTACCCGGCCCTGGCCCGAAAGATTCGGGCCCGGTCTGTGACGGCGCACTGGGGATTGTAATTTTGCACACTCATATCTTGTTATGTAGGCAAGCGCGGCCGGAACCTATGTTCAGTTTCTCCCCCTTCAGCAATACAAGACTCCGAATTACGGGGACGACGAAGAATTGCTTTTTCGGTGTAACACAACCTCTGCGTTAATTCATGAAAAATCAGACAACCACCCATTCGTACCAATCGCTACAAAGGAAACCAATACGGGTTCCTACAAAGGAAAGCCTCGTAGTTGAAGAAAAATTCGTCCCGGTCCGGGACTCGAACCCGGTACCACCGCCTTTCCGGGGCAGCCGCTCCACCATCTGAGCTAACCAGGCGGCTAGCAGATGGCAAAGTGAAGCCACTGTCATATGTCATAAGTCATATTTCAACAACCTGCCCGTCTCTCTGCTTTTCTGGATTTTTCACTGTTGTAGCGTCTGCCGCCCCACATCTCGCCGTGATGGTTGTTCAACCCGAGACCCCGCCCGGCTCCGGTTGATCAGCGGGAATCGCCTCGAGGAAGAGAGGACAGACACCTAGTGGCAGCGAGGACACTGAACTGCACTCAGCACCAGCTGACGAGTCATCGCAAGACGGTTTTGAACCTGTCTTGCACCGCAGAGCCAAGCGAAGGAACGTGAATGCATCTTCGGAGTAAAGTTCGTTCACCGTAAAAATCTGCCCCTCAACGATGGCCCCATACCATTCTATTCGTGCCAGAAAATCGACTGACAATCTGCGCATCCTCAACAGGCAAGCACTGTCCTTTCTTGAGAACACTGTTCCAAACGAAATCAAGGACGTCAGGCAAGACGCACGGAAAAAAACATCTTGGCCATCAACGTGGTAACCCTGATTGCGTGAATAACCTGACTGCAGCGTGTAACGCAGCTGGGCAACATAAGGGTTCGATCCATTGCGCCAGCGGATCGCACCACCATTGCAGGAGTCATTTATGACATTGATATTGAGATCCGCGATGCGCGCGAGAAGAATGTTTTTGTGCAAGCCGACCGTCTTGGTAAGACACGTTGTGTGAAATTAACATTCAAGGGCGATAGCCTTCGCCCCTACGCCACCCGGTTCGACCGTTTATTACAAAACAGCTGCAATGTTATAACTGCCAGAAGACCGGCCATGTGAAGAGCGTTTGCACAAATTCTGACATGTGTCCCCGATGCGCCGAACCCTGCTCTGAACAAAACTGTAGTGCTACTGTTTTCAAGTGCTCTAACTGTCAAGGCGCTCACAGTGCTTCTTCCAAAGACTGCCAGAAGATTAGGAAATAATTTTCTTTGCTCAAGCGAATAGTTAGGACAGTTCGACCCGCAAGGAAGCCGCTGAAACAGTGGGACGTAGACAACGTCGCCGTAGACGGTCCTCACGTAGGAGTGCGACTGGTTCGAAAAATGTCTTACTTACTCAAGTAACGATGTCACCTGCAGTTCCCAGCGCAGCAAACGCTGACACTGGACGGCAGAAAACCCCGAAACGTCTCTCTTCAAATGAATGGCCGTTACTTCCAAGTAGATGACCTGTAGAAAAGCAACAGCAGGTGCCGCATCCAGTACAACAAGCATCTTCCTCAGATTAGACGATGAGTGAAACGGCAGCAAGGTGAAAGCAGGAGCCAACGTTTCGACAAGGGGACTTGTCTTCTTCAAGGCGACCCATATGCTTTCCTCGCCACAGCATATATAGGTGGGCTTCCTCTAAAGGGGAGAGAACGTAAGTCGGGTGGGTGCGGATACGAGCGAAGGTGGTTTGGCGGCGAGGGTGCCGAATCGAGAAGAAAGGAGCGCTGTGCACTAGGTCAGGGACACGGCCATCTGTTAATAGACAGTTTTAGTTTAGCGTACGCAACTATAGCGTAGGCTGTACGCTATTATATAGCGTACGCTAAGCAGCGCACGTTTTCTACAATTTCAGTTGGCCGACGATATCTTTGGATCTCTGAGGCCATGTGCCGTCGTTGCGACTATTTCGCGCCTGTAGCGATAGGTGGCGCTGACATCTCGAACGTTTCTTTTGTTATGCTTCGACTCGTTCGAAACGAGAAGCGATCTCTAAAACACCACGAAGTTATCCATAATACTGTGTCGTCGAAGCGGCCTGAGACTAAGCGAAAGCCGTTTACACAGTCATTTGCTACGAACGAAGCGAATTTTACAAAAGCAACGCCAAATTCAATTCGAAGCGGGCAGCCGGGACCGCCGCCATGTTTCCCGCAAACTCCGCAAACCACGCAAAAACGTTAACGCTAATTCGTTTGCGTTGCGTACGCCCGCTATACCAGCTATTTCGTTTAGCGTTCAGCGCATGCGCAGTGCGACCCGCTATTCTTTAGCGTACGCAATGGAATAGCGTACGCTATACTAAAACTGTCTAATCACGCGTCAACGCCCGTGTGTCAGCTGGCGTGTCAACAGCGTGCACAGCAGCCATCTACCTGTTTCGCTGGTGGTCTCGAGCTATCCTCTTTCCGAAAGAGATAATAGAAGGAGAGGCAGAAACTGGTGCCCGCAAAAAAAGAAAAGGAAATACTGAAATGGAATAAATAAATAAATAAAAGGAAACGAAGGAGGAAAACGGAAGAAAGAAAAAGACAACGCTAAGAAACTAAACTAATGCAATGACATTCAGCTTGGTTTCTTAGCGTTTTTTTTTTCTTTCCTTTTTCCGTGTTTTTCCCGCTCTATACAATATAAATTGATGACGTGCAACGGTAACGCTCATATGTAACCACATTTACCGTGCAACAGGCAATTATTTCTTTTTTTACAGCAAAGCTGTTAACCCTTTCAGGGTCGATATTTTTCGCCATATGTGACTGCCCAAGGGCGATTCTTTTTTATTACAGATTCCAATTCTTTTGAGCACCTATTTCGAAAAAAAAAATTCCATAATTTTTCTAGGGTGACTGTAAAGTGAGAAAAAGAAATAACGCTGGGCGTTACGCCTGTAAGAATATACCTACTCCTTGGTATATAAGACGGGACGCTTGCACCAGGATGCCGATTGTTCGTCCCGCTACGCCGTCAACAAGCGGGTTGATGCGGACGCCATCGCTTGCGTTTTCTCTGTGTCCCAGTTGTTTCAAATCGTCAACGAGCAACGCCGCGATCCTTCATTACGAGCCCTCATCGACCGTCTGGAGTCAACGCCTGGCGACGCTTCTCTCCGGATGTTTCTCCTCAAGGAGGGGACATTATACCGCCGCAACTTCGATCCACACGGCCTTGGCCTTCTGCTCGTAATTCCATCACACCTGCGTTCGACTGTCCTCCAACAGCTTCACGACGCTCCCTTGGCTGAACACCTGAACACTTGGGCGTCTCGCGCACATACGACCGTGTACGACGTCGATTCTTTTTGCCGGGTCTCGACCGCTCCGTGCGGCGCTACGTTGCCGCTTGTGAGCCCTGTCAGCGCCGGAAGAAGTCCTCGACACTTCCAGCTCGATGTCTCCAGCCGGTCGACATCCCACCCGAACACTTTTCCGTGTTGGTCTAGACCTTCTTGGACCATTTCCTCTCTCGGGCTCCGGAAATAAATGGGTCGCCTCGCTGCCGATTATGCTACGCGTTATGCAATCACCAGAGCCCTCCCGACAAGTTGTGTTACTGACGTTGCTGACGTTCTGCTCTATGACATCATTCTGTGCACGGTGCTCCGCGCCAATTACTCACTGACCGTGGCCACAGCTTTCTCTCGGCAGTCTTCGAGGAGATCCTCCGCTCCTGCTCGACAAAGCACAAGTTCAGCACGTCCTACCACCCCCAGACCAATGGCCTCACGGAGCGCCTCGACTGGACCATCACCGACATGCTTTCGAAGTACGTTGCGACCGACCACCGCGACTGGGATCTTCAGTTACCATATGGGACGTTCGCGTATAATATATTCCGTCACGACACCGCCGGCTATTCACCATTCTATCTCCTATATGGCCGAAAACCCGTGTTGCCCTTGGACACTTTGCAGCCCTCGGCCACACGTTCCGCCATTGAATACGCCCTCAATGCGATCGCACGCGCCGACAACGCGCGCCAGCTCGCCCGCACCCGTCTCGAGGCCACACAGGAGCATCAGAGGCACCTCTATGATTGCCACCATCGCGACGTGCACTTTTCTCCGTGTTCTCTGGTGCTTCTCTCGTCACCCATTCGACGTGTGGGCCCTTCCGAAAAGCTGCTGCCGCGCTACACTGGCCCATACCGTGTGGTGCGACAAGTGACCGATGTCACGTATGAAATCATCCCCGCCGACCTCCCAGCGTCATCGTCAGCTGAAAGTGACATCGTTCACGTGGCGAGACTGAAATAGGCGGCTGCCCTTTGACAATTAGTAATGAGATAAGTAACTTCATTGGTCCATTCCTCCATTTTGTGTTCACGCCTTTTACGTAAAAATATTTTGGCACTTTAGCCGCGCATTGCTTTTCATCCATGATCCCGTCTCTTCAAAACTCCTGATTCCATCGGCACTATAGTACTGTTAAGCTTTGCCACCGTCTTTCCCACCCTTCCCGTTGATGCGTGTAGCCTCACGAAAGTTCCAAAATACCGAGCTTTTTGGAAGAAACTCGTTGTTCTAAATCCTCCGTATGTGTGCGCAAATGCACGTGTACAGACAACAGCTGTAGTAGACGCTTCACATTATCAGGCACAAGCGCGCCACTGGCTTGAAGAAAAGTCCGCATTTATTGCATTCGTTTGTTTATTTGAACGGTCCGCATAAAGCGATGCACACTTATGCTTTTAAAGATAAACATAATGGAGTGGCATGTTTCCATAATTTCCCATGACGACATGTGGGAAGCGGTTCCCAGACGGTTCCCAGACCTCAAAGAGGTGCGACGTAATGCGGACGCATTTCTCTAGCTTTTACCGCTAAATCACAGCTGAGTTTTTGCTGGTATATTTTCCTAGCGAGAGTTCCCATCATGCAGTTGGCTAATACACAGGTAGCGTGCTCGAACCTTATTGGTCGAATAAATTAGTGCAAACTCAGAGACTGCTGAGGACACAGCACCGTCACAGGGACGCTGCAGATATCCGATGGTTAGTGCTACGTATATGGTCAAAGCGCAGCACGGCATTACAATCGTTATTATTTGTTCAAGTTCTGCTTACTACTTGGAACGGTTGAACCCGCCATTTCTAATCACCCGCATGTACGGATTTCAAAAAAAAAAAAGAAGGTAACGCAGCCACCCTCAATCTATTATATCGAGAGCAAAGCAAATGACTCTCCCAGCTGTCTCCAATTACCCCGTTCATGTGCAGGCTGACCTGATCCCATGCCTGCAAGTTTCTTAATTTCATCACACCGCCTAGTGTTCTGTGGCCCACGACTGCGCTTGTCTTCCTTTGCCGCCCGTTCTGGAGCTCCGCTTGATCACGGGTTATCTATCTGGTTATCTGCATAGGCCACCCAATACCACTTCTTCCTCGTAATGCAGTCAGCTGGGCCAATTGCCTAGATAACTTCTTAGTTAAGAAAATACCTAGAAATAAGAGTAAGCGAAAAAGACATGAGTAACGATGGGAAGAGCTTTACTGGTTGGAATTATGATGATGATCTTGTAACTTACATAATCCTCTGGGAGGCTTTGAAACATCCCTTCTAGCTGCGAATTAAGCTTCGGAATTGCTGGCAAGAGCGATAACAGTAGCGTCATGTCACACCTTAAACAAACTAATAAACACGACTTTCTGTGAATCAACACCTGCAACCATGCATTGGGTCTTTAATGAACTATGATGATCTATGACATTACTGAATCCGTTTAATGTAGAATGGACGAGATGTCCTGCAAAATAACTAACGCAAGCCAGTTGATCAAGAATCCTAATACAAATATAATGTTTGAAGTTATCAATTCCCGTTATCTGCTATAATATATATTGTCGTTTCAGTAAGTAGTCTTCTAACAGACTCGTTCGCCAACGGCTGTGCAGAATTAAGAGGACGGCCATAATATTGAACAACTTATTTTAAAAGTTAAGTGACCTCACCTAGTGGCGCTGTTAGCAGAATTTCTAATAAATTAATATCCATTTATTACCGCGCGGTTCGAATTCCACGAATAGGTGCATTCACTTAGAGTGGGTCATTACAAGAGTTAATTATTAATGGAATCAATAGAAATGTGAGTTAATTAGTCTAACATTGTTTGACAACTGAACGATGCTTTGTGCAAGCAGTGCCCGTGTCATGGAGGGGATCAAACTGGCTAATTGTAGATGCGCTGTCTCTCATATGGGTCTTAATGTGCATATTCGAAATAAAAAAAAATTAAAAAAGAAAACGTTACAGGTTGGAAGGTACGCTACTTTACGCAATTATACTCCCCCTTCCCTATACTAATGAACCAAATAACGCCTTTGCAAGCCTATGGAAGCTGTTAATATGCAGGTGTTATCAACACTGTCTGGTGAATGTGAACCCGTAAAATCCCTCGGATACTTACAACTGAACTTTTTTTTATTATGCATCATCAGAGAAATAACTTGTCTGCAAGAGTTCACATGACGGTTATAAATATACTGTCATGTACCCACTGTCATGGTACGCGATTGCTCTGGGAAGTATCGTAAGAAGTTTGACAAATAGTTGTGGTCTTTAAGATATATTATTGCATGACTTAAAACGATATCATCGCCAGTGCACTGTGTTTTATAACAATGTGCGGTATGGTTTGAGGGACCCAATAGCACAGTCCTCCGAATGAATTTTGTGATGCACCATAACCTAAATACACGATGGTTCTCGCAGCCCTTTCACCATAGGTTTACTCAGTTGAAGCCCCGTTCTGACAGTGACAGGTTTTCTAGTTTGCCTGCGGCGGTGGAGGTAGGGGGGGACGTTCTCGTGCTGCTTTCTTTTACTTTTTACTTTCTTTAACTGTGAGTAGTTTATTTTGAGCGGTTACTTTTCACGGCGTATGTCTGCCGCCATGTGTCCGTCGCCGTGTGTCCATCACCGTGCGAACGTTTCCGTGTGTTCATTGGGCACGTATTATCTAAGGGTCCACTCAGTGCACTGTCCATTTCAGCGCACACTGATTGAATGTAGCTCGAAGTCGGTAGCACGGCTGCCTATCGTCGCCCGGCTCTCAAGATAATTTAGCGCGCGCTAAAATGGACAATCCACATAGCAGACGTTTACAATGTACCCCTCCCCCCCCCCCCCGTAACAATAAAGGCGGGGGTAAGCCAAGGTGGCATAGAAGCATGAGCTTCTCGAATATCGTATTTAAAATTGTTATAATCCAGAAAGGACACAAAAACGAAAGAGTTCAATAATGTTGCCGTGCAGTGAATATTTAAGCTTTCGCTGTGAAGGTTAAGCATACGTTAAGGAATAATGAATACGTTGAATTTTAAAGGAATGCAACAATCATCAAGTTTTGGCAACCTTTCTTAACGACGATTGCCGAAGCATGCCGGAACACTTTGATATGGGTGACGTCATACAACGTATTGGCGCTGTAGTTCGGGCGCAAAATTGTAAATGAGAAACTTAAGCATTGATCTCCTTCGCTTACAACCAATCTTGCGCTTTTATTTCAGTACCTAGAACGATTTTCTCGCACGAAAATAAACCCAAATTGCGACTTTCGAAAGTAGCTCGCCAAAGCCTTCTATTCTTCTGTTACCCTTGATTGTTCCTTTGAGAGGTGCTAGTGAGAAAAAAGGTCATATGTTGGCTTTTTCTGCTCCAGAGTCGCTGAGGACGCTGTTCGCGAACAAGCGCCGGACGTACCGCCTGGAGAGGAAGAAGATGCGCGACAAGGGCATCCCGGAAACGGCCGAAGCCTATACAGGAAAATGGCGATACTTCCGAGTTTTGGACAACTTCTTGAGCAGCGTCATGCAGACGAAGGCCTCCAGCGAGTCCCTGGAAGAGCAGGAGACAGAAACGGTAATGAACGTCGCGACCTAACGTATGTTTACTTTACCTCAGGATCAGTTGTGGCAGCAGAGCTTTATGCGCGCAGTTTTCCACACAGGTTAACTGTCATGGCAGACAACACTCTTTATTCACTTCTCTCAGGCGCCCCACCGCTCCGTGTTGGTGGTGATGATGTTTCTCCGTCCATCTCTTGGCCTAGCGCTTGCTGTCTCCGCCACACAGTCCTTACACGTCTACCCCGCCTCCCCCCCCCCCCCCGTCCCTCAAGTAGAACGTGAACTTGTCGCGGGCATGTCTAGTCGCGGTTCAGTATACACTGTCAGCTGGTCAGCATGGACTATCCCGCGACGGCTCCCTGTCGTTGGATCTGTCAGCAGGAAGTCATTACCACAAACATCCTTTGTAATCCTATAGGGGCCTGAACGTCTTGGTGCGAACTTCGACGAGACGCCTGTTGCTGCGTTACTTAAAGTATGGCTGCCGAGGAGAACAAAGTCGCTAGGTTTGAGGGCAACTGGCCGCCTGTAGTTCTCGTAATACGCCTTTTGTTTCGCCTAAGCGGCAGTTTGGTGTCTCTGAGTTAATTGAAAGACCTGGGCAAGGCACTGTTCAATTTCTTTGGAAAGGCAAGGTAGGCCGCGGCAGGTGGTTCAAGGTTGTCCTTGGTGCCCGGTGGTTCCCATGGAGTGCGCAGCTCTCGACCGTAACACAGGAAGGCAAATGTATAGGCACCAGGCGCAGAAGGGGTTTCGACCAGCGGCGCCTTCATGCGGCGCTGCCACGACTGTAATGGCATGCGACGGCCAGGCCGGACCTGGCTGGACGCAGCAGGCTCTGCCGCCGGCTACGTTGATTTAATATGTTCCGTCCTTATTTTACAGTTTTCCGTTGCCGAAATACTTTGTCAAACCAAATCAGGGGCTCTATAACGTAAAGCTATTCCAAACTTTTCTATTCCAATTCTGCAATCAGCCCTTTACGATTGGTCAAATATTTTCGGGCCTCCCCGCTTCACCTGTATGTCACACGACGTCGCGAGAACCGCGATAGCTCCTCATCTAATGTGACGTGTACACAATGATTAGGCTGAACAAGAAGAAGCTTATTTCTGATTAGCCATCTGTTATTGGTCAAAAGTTTTCGGGCCGTGCCCACTTCGCCTGTCTGTCACGCGACATCACAAAACAGCGAAAACTCACAAAGTGACGTGTACGAGTTAATGATGCATTAATATGCCGAACAAAACTGAATTTTTTCTCAATAGCCAGAGACTGCCCCTTTACAAATGAGATAGATGTCTGCCCGCTGATCGCTCAGACATTGGCTAATTGGAGCTGTCCGAGAGAATGGATTTATTTGCAAATAGTAAACACGTTTGCCCGGCAGTATAACGTTATCTAGCCCTTTCCGCACGTATGCGACATCGCCCTGGGAACTCATCTTTGCTGAGGATCCGCTTTAGCGGTGTTCTTAACTTTCCATTGCATGCCGCCGTGATTTTCGACCAGCCACCGCACGCAAAGTAAAGGGGCACAACTTCCTCATCGCCGGCACAACTTCCTCATCTGTTTATCTGTTTTGACTGCGTTGGCTGAGCCCCACCGAAACCATCTCCACTTGAGCGTGCTCCTCACCTCTTGTCGGATAAGAAAAATTATAAGATAAGAATTAGATACAGCAATGTTAATCGCTTTGAAAACAAAAAAAAAGTGACCGCCTATTACTC
This sequence comes from Dermacentor variabilis, assembly GCF_050947875.1. Lineage (NCBI taxonomy): Eukaryota > Metazoa > Arthropoda > Arachnida > Ixodida > Ixodidae > Dermacentor > Dermacentor variabilis. The sequence continues at coordinate 91,827,021 of NC_134578.1, forward strand.
AGGAGAGCGTTTGATTGGGGTATTCAGACAACACTGCAGGCCACCGCCCGGAGCTTGCGTCGGCGGTAGCGTAAATTTGATGGCAGGAGATTGGAATAAAAACAGATTGGAATAATTTTACGTCTTAGGGCTCCTGATCACACACGTGTTTGTGAGTCCACGAGCAATTACTGAAACATGACTGAAGCTAGTTAGGCCATTGACTTCAATCGTTCTTATCGCAGCCTCACCATTCGGCACTGCGGAACGACTGGATCCGCGTGGTCTCTAGGCAACAGCACGCACAGTGCTCAGCAATTGAGAGGCGATGCTCGAAGCTCATGGTCGAGGGCGCTTTTTCCGCCGAATGTATGTGCTGGGGACACTGAGCTGATGCATCGTGGCATACAATGAGAGCGAGAACTTTTGTGACGCATTGTGACTGCATTTGGTCTCACGGCAATCACCTAAGCTCACCTGTGCCGCAGAAAAGAAAAAGATGGTGGCAGCCGCATGCACCGAATAGTGCGTTTGAATTGCTGAGCGCTGTACATTACCAATGGAAATGTACAGTGGGCAGCAATTGATCTAGTAGTTCTAACATTAATAAAGGAGCCATTCATACGCAAAAGCTTCGTGTCCCACGGGAATTGCCTGTCTTCGCCTCCGCAGCTGTAACGGCTCCGGAGCTAGGGCTACGAAGGCGAACACTCAGATTTCTATACGCCATTTTGCCGTCATGTCAGTGCATCAGTCTTCCTTTTTGGTGTATGTTTTCCTTCTTCGCCCTTCCCAACTCTAGTTGCATCCGGTGCATAACTGCTTTCTGTGCATCGACGGCAAACGTAAATGCACCGGCGTGTTCACACTTGCCACGTGCTAAGCTGTGTGAAATGAACCATGACTGAAAATTGGACAAGATTCTAAGACATTAATAATGCCGAAGCATTGCAAAGACAAATATAATTGCAACCGACAGAGAACGGATACTTACCGGCACATGTGCCATCGGCAAATCAGCTCAAAGAACAAAGAAGGGAGACGTACGTCTCCTTGTCTTTGTCCATAATTTTAGAGCACAGCTCTTAGGCGCTCGTTCCTGCGTTGACCAATGGCATCGGCGTAACCGAGTGAACGAGCACAGCGAAGCATTAAAGAGCGAACGCGGAGCGCAGCGGGACATGAAAAAAGGCGATAGCGATGAAAGTGCGAAGAGGAAAGCGGAGTATGGTGCAGCTTAACCAAGAGGGGGAGGAGGAGGGTATTGCGAAAGCGTGAGACGAAAAGCATGGTGCCGGGCAAGAGCGGTTCTGCAGCAACGAGTCCTACGTTATGGCGCCAGGGTAGTGAGTAATCGTCTGTTCACAGATGGCATGCGGAGAGCGCGTCGACCAATACCATATATAGAAGCAAAGCTCTGCATGAGCGGAGGTCTGTCTACGGCGGCTGCTGTGAATCGCGCCCACGTGTCACGCACCCGCTGCCTCTCGCGATCTCTCGATTAGCGAGGCAGCCGCGCCACATTTCACTCCGTTTGGAAAAGGCCACCCGAGACAGATTGTCCGCGCCGGCCACTATATCGCGAAATAAAAACCCTTACAGGTTTCGCATTAGGGAGAATTGTAATCGTCGGTGAATTTTCTACTCCCTAAAGAAATGGCACAACCTGGTCCTAACCTGAAGGCAGTACAATGTCTCGCAGCATTTTCGTAGCGTTCAGCTACAGGAAAAGGACTGGGGAATTACAGCCGACCCCAAAGGCGGGGGGTACAGTTTTACAGTGTCCCAAAGCGTTCGCTGCCATTAGGCGAGAATGGGATAAACTGATACGCTCATGATCGGGACGCAAGGCAGAAAGTCATTCATTCTAGTGGGCGAGTGGAAGCCAGAGTGCACACAAGTGCTGCAGCGCCTGATATGTGACACGCGACGCATACGTGCCAATCATATTAAAGAAGTGTAATACAGTCTAACGCCTTTATGACGAAGTGCTTGGGGCGTCCTAAATCCTTCATTATGGTCGCGCAGCGCACGCAACAGGGACAGAGCTTACAGTTCGCTCTGTTCTATAAAGATGTGCTTCGACTTTACCCTGCGTATACGGTTGGAACATCGAGCTGCTGTGGGTGTTCGTCAAGGGTATGATCCCACCGTCCTTGCGGATACTTTGCGAATTATACACACTGCTGCTGGAGCCGAATAATACACGCGCAAATCAAAGTGTGATCGCTCATAACCACTGCGGTCACTCTGGCAACCTTTTTATTCTTCTAACAAATACTTCGTCATTGTATGATGAACGAGAAAATCAGAACACTCTTCGCGCACCGCTTGAGTTAGAGCGAAAGCCTTTTGGCTGAATGTCTCCCATACGAAGCCCTGAAAGAATACAAACTCGATGTTGATGGCCATTTTTGGCAAGAACGCACCTTTTCGAAGTCGGGGAAAAAAAAAGCACCACGTCGACGTTGACCCTCATTTTTGTGAAGAAACGCATTACGTGAACGTCATCGTGTAGTTGAGATGTTGTTGTGATACTTGCAGTGATCCAAGTTGACGTCAAGAATGGTTCATTCATGAGCGGCAGATGCCCGTTGGCTGCTGGGGCACACACCCAGTGGCAGACACCCAGTGGCTCTATGATACATACCCAACGGTATGAGCAAAACGAGAACAGGGTAAAAGCAGGCCCCAACGTTTCGACAAGTAGACTTGTGTTTTTCGTACATATGGTACGTGTGTATTTTGTACATTTTCCATACATAGTCGGTCAATTTTTTTTAGTGGTATTTCCCTATTTAGATGATTAAGTACGCGACGGTGTTAACGTGCACAACAAATAACGTCTGGGATATAAATGCTGGAGCTCCACGCCCTAGCTTGCCGCGGTGGGCTATATTGATTGGGTGCATTTGCGCCGCAATTTGCCCTAGCTATCAACTTTATACTTGCCTGGTGCCATAAATGTGGCCTGCCTCGTTCAAGTGGCGACCTTTCTCAAAAGCAGACACAGGGAAATTCGTTTTCCAGCGCGCAAGGCCTTAAAACGTGCAGCGCGAAATCACTGGCAGCACTGTGAGCACCTTCGTCCCGTCTTCTGCTTCACATGCTAGTGCTCTGGCTTCTGCTGTTCGCGGCGCTCTTCGCCAGCACATCGCTGACGTGCCGCTGGCAACTTACGACGGCCGACCGGTGTACCCTGTCACAATGCTTTCGGTGCTGCGGAGAGCAAGGGCAATTCGCGTATGTGAGAGTCCCACTCCCTGTAGTTTGTGCAGTAGTTCCTTAGACACGCCGTCACTGTACCGTTATGGTGTTCTACCATCGGTCGAGCGGAGCGGTAAGGCACGGTTTGGCGGTATTTTATGCCCGTTTCCCTCAGGCGGCCTTTCCGAAACGCAGTGACTAATGGAGGCCTGTTGTCGCGGGAAATTGCTACTGGCACGCCATGCCGACAAAAGACTTGCCGCATACACTCGACGATATTTTGTCTATTAGCGACTCTTACACGAAGCAATGCAGTCAACTTTGTGAATTTCGTGAACTTGTCAACCACCACCAGCAAGTAAGGGTTGCGCCGTGGTGTGAGTGGTAACGCTGCAGGGACATATAGACTCAGTTTCTCCATCACTGCATTGGCTCACTGGCTGCTCATGAGGCCTGCTGGTGGTTGGCGATTTTCCTTGGAGCGCTGGCAAACTTTGCAGCATGTGACATATTCAGATATGTCTGTCTGCATAACCTGCCAAACGAAGCGAGAAGAAACATGCTGCAGTCTCTTGAAAAACCTACATGTGCACTACTGGGATGGTCGTGCTCCATTTTCAGCACCGGAGTCCACTAGCGTAGTGGTAGCCAAGGCACATTTTGGTTTCCTCTGCGATGAACGAACAACCCAGTACACTCTAGGTCTGTCGAAGCAGCCAAGTCCTTAATTAGGTGTGACTGTGGGTTGTTCTCTGTGAGCGTTTTGCCTTGCTTGACGCTTTTCAGTTAGGCGAACAGTGGATCACGACCTAGCTCCTTAATCAGGCGTTCTATATTGCTCAGAAGTGTGACATTGTCTGTCATAGGCAGAGCGGTAATCGTCTGGAACGTGATGTGTTGCTCAGGCTCATCGACGGTAATCGGGAACTGCGCCTCAGGTGGAGTCTGGCTCGGGGTATCTGGACAGTTCAAAGAAACTCTGCTAAGGGCATCTGTTGGAATGCTAGCAGGTACCCCTTTGTGTTTGATCTCGCAGTTAATACTTTCCAACCTAAGGACCCACCGCTTAACTCTTGGCGACGCTTGATCTGCATGGAACAACCATGACAGAGAAGAATGGTCACAATGGATTTCGAATTCCTTGAATTAGAGCTAAGGCCTGAATTTATCGACTTTTCAGATCACTATCAGGCATTCCCATTACTGAAGAGTGTACTGCTTTTCTACTCGGTTAAGACCTTGCTTATACATGAAACAGGTCGATATTCCTCAAGGCTTGGCTGAAGTGGCACATCTGTTATTCTGATATCACTGGCATCTGTCTCCGCCACAAAAGGCCGGTTGAGGTCAGAGACGTTCACTACGGCATCATGGCCCAGGGATTGCTTTAGACTGGAATGCGCTCTCTTGCTGATTTGTTGACATGAAGGATGCATCTTTCTTCAAAGACTACTTAGGGGGTGGGCTGTGAGAGAAAATCGAAATATAAAGTTTTGATAATACCACGCGAGGCCAAGAAACGGTTGCAGTTGTTTGACTGTTGCTGGTCGAGGGTAGTGCAACGCAGCAAGCACTTTGTCTTCATAAGGTCTACACTGCCCAGGTGAAATATGTCCAAAGGACTTGAGTGAATGGTGACAGACTTTGATCTTGTCTGGGTTAATGGTTAAGCCTGCTGCTATGATCCGCTTCAGTTCACATCGATTGTGTTTCACGTGGTTATCCAAGGTGTCTGAATAAACCAGGACTTCGTTGAGGAATGCCCTTGCAAGTTTATGATTTCTACTATACAAAACGTCGTCCATCAGTGTTTCGAATATTGTTGGCCCGCCTGCCACTCCGAAGGGCATCCTAATGAATTTGAACGTGCCCTGGTGAAAGATAAATGCGGTCTTGCGGTAATCCTGTTCGCACCACTGGGATCTAGAACAAATGTTGCGAACATCAAAATCCGAAAACCATTGTGCTTGACTCAGGTGTGCCAAGAGCACTCGGTCCTGGGCATGGGATAAGCAGGTACCTTTGTTCGGCTATTCAATCATCGATAATCGATGTCGAGGCGGAAGCCGCCAGAGTTTTTTGTAACCGAAACGGGAGGACTGGTCTACTGACTGGTGCTCGAGCGATGAATTTTTGTTGAAGGAATCACGGAGGCATTAATCCATAATGACTTGGTCCTTAGCATTGACACGGCAAAGCTTGCAACTTACATGTAGGCTGTCTCCAGTGTCATTTCCATGTTCAGCAAAGGTCGTGCGCGCGGCGGTAGTTGTAATAATTAGGCTGAAGACCAAGCGCTTGTGCCACACAGGGATGTACATTCACCTCAGCCGCCAAATGAGCAGCGTCAGTGGCTGTCGGCACTTCAGAGTTGACCACAAGCTCAGGTTGATCGGCAAAGATTGCTTGCAGGTCGCAGGATTCTTCGCTGTCTAGCTACCCTTTAACTCTTGCTGCTCTTCCGTTGACGAAGGGTACCATGCACAGCGGTTCAGTCCCAATTGTCCAACCTACAAGTGCAATAAAAAGCCATATTGCGGTACTTGTCAGCAAGTCCATCCCAAGTACGACGTCTTTACAGAGATCGGGCGCACACAAGAAACACCGTCGGCGGGGCCCTGCCGCTCAGTGCACCTTGCATCGGAGCGAGGTAGTAGATTGGTACCAGCCCGTGACTAGGCGGAGTGTGCGTACCTCTCTTTTATGGCTGGCTCCTGAGGCTTCAACGGTCAACGTGGCTTGTTCTCCCAGAAGACTGACGCTGAACCCCACGTCAACGAGCGCCTGGAATGTAGTTGCTCCGATGTGCATATCGAGAAGGGGTTCCTTTCTGCCGGCAGTAGTCGTAACCTTGAGAGTGCTGTTGTAGGTGTCCGCTGGCGTAGCATCCATACCAATGCATGTTTCCCAAGTACTGATTCTCTTGGCATTCAGTCCGAACGTGCCCCAGTTGATGGTACTGGAAACACCTGGGCGGCGCTTTTTGACTACACGTGGCGCATTGGCGGCCAACATGGCCGATAACTCTGCAGCGCTGGCAGTTGATTTGTGTGTTGGGTCGCTGCCAACGAGCTGACCATTGCAAGGCGTGGGCCATCGGCTGTGTCAGCGTGAGGACCGTGGAGACTGGACAAATGTGATCCCGGAGATAGGGCGGTTGGACCGTTGCGTGATCCGAAAGCATTTTGGCAGACGTAGTAGCGCCACAGTGACAGCCCCCGACATGGGCAGTGGTCCGAGAGCGTTAGCGGCGGCCCCGTGAGGTCGAAATGCCAGATTCCTTGCAACCTGATTTGATTGTGGTGGCGGTGATTTGTATGGCCATCGCCGCGATGCTCTTTCTATCAAGCCATCCGCCTCCGTCGCGAGCTCCTTCAAGGCCGTAAATGTTGACCCTTCTGCGAGGTTTTGTAGCGGCGGATTTATTTCGCGCTTCAGCTTTTCTTCTTCATGGTACGGTTTCACCAGTGCGGTCGTAGTATGCTGATATCACGTAGATGAACTCCTTCAGGTTTTCTTCTGGATTGTGGGTGCATTGTTGGAGCTCTTCCTTTAGACGGCGTTTCGAATCGATTGAAGCGAACTCTGCGCCGTGAATTCTTTGCATGTGGTGAAAACGCCGACAACGCGTCACGACAGCTTAGCACTGCCCTCCAAGACAACCGGCACCAAGTTACTGAGCCTTTAGGCTGTGTCAATTCCCGACACCAGGCAAAAGTTCTTTGAACGTTCGAGGAACACCTCCAGCGACTGTAGGTCGCTGAAACCCGAGAAACTCGGTGACTCTGTTTTGACGTATGTCATGGAAGTCACAGCAGGCAGCTCCGACACTGCGACCGGGCCCACTGACGTGGTAGTCACTGTAGCTGCCATCACTCGTCGCCGCAACAGGGAGGCGACCTGTTTTGTTCACTCTGGATGGGCTGTCTGGTCGACCAGATATTGCAAAACTTCCTCGAGAACTTTACTCTATCCATTGCAATCCCGGACGAGGCCCCACTTGTCAAGAAGGAAGCGTGCATAGAACGTTTCGGAAAACACTCATTATTTACTTCCCTCGAGCGCCCCGCCGCTCCGTGTTGGTGATGATCACGTCTGGGCATCCGATGGCGCCGTCTCTTGGCCTTGCAATTGTGCGCCACACAGTCCTTATAGAAGGATGCATCTGAGCGAAGGTATTGAATCAACACGATGATGAAGAGCGACCTTCAGAATTGGGCTTCGGCGCCACACAGTCCTTATACACACGGGAGACGTCAGATCAGATAAGTATCAATGGTGATGGTTGAACTACAAGGATATCTATGAGTTAAGAGCGCATGCACAAAAGCAGCGCACAGGAAACCGTACACGGAAAAAGAACATACGCGACGCATGTCTCGTTTGTACATTTTCTGGTGTTGTTTCCTCCGTGCATCTAAACTAGCGACACATATTGCGCAAACAGTCCGGAGGGGTGGTAATAAAGCGTAGTACAGTGTTAAAAATTATAGTAGTGTATTATAAAAGAGTATGATTTAGCATTTTAAATGGAAAACAATGCCCAGTTCATTCCGTGCAAGAAATGTGGTGAAGCCTGCTTCAATGAGTAATCAGAGTGGATTCTGTGTCAAATGACGATGGTGGTGGAAACATGTGCAGTCCGGGAATTAACTGTGTCGGTAGTATAGTTATTTTTTTTTCCATTTTATAGAACCACTGAATCCTCATCCCATTGGCTGTGCATAGTAGCATGCCAAAGGTCATATCTCTAACGCAAGAATCTATGGTCATTCAATGAAGAGATGTTCCCTCTCTAATAATTGTAATTGAAAGTGACGGACTTCGCACTCAAACATGTTATGGCTAACCAGAATTTATATTTCTGCGGCTCGTAACGCTTGAATTAGAAGTATGAAGGGTCATCCCGACGTGGCTGGGCAAGCATATGCCATCCCTGATTGAGAGAGGGCTACGCGTACTCAAATAAGGGAGGTTAAATGGCGACATACAGGTTGGACGGTTAACTTGTGGAACATGAGGGCAAGGAAGCTTGGCGCCTGGCGTCTTCCGCGAATTCGGTCGCTGCCCAAGCTTCTCCAAAGCTTAGTTTTAAAATATTTTTGCATAGTCCGAGGCACGCAACCCTTTTGCTGTACTGGCGCGTCCTTCCCGTTTCTGCATATGGTGTTTAGATTACTTTTCCTATTACAGAAAAATCTAACGTACAGCCTTAACGTAATTGCCCTCGAAATACTGAGGACGATACACGTACAGAAAATACGACACAGAGAATGACTCCTTTTGAGGGGACGGAGAACTCGTTTTATTGCGATAGCAATTGCACATGCGGTCGTGGCGCATTCGCGCCGTCTTCGTCGGCGGCGTCATTCTGCTGTCCCGCGATGGATGGCGCATGCGCCGCTCACGCGCGGAGTGTTAGGGGGTCTTTGAAGATCTGGAATGCGTTTCGTTAGACAGACAATGCTTGCATGAGCTCTGCTCGCACGCATGCGCAAGCACACTGGTGTTCCTGCTGGCCTGCTGTGCGCATGTACTGATCTAATCGGTACGGCAATAAACTTCAAGCTCACGTTTGCTAGTATTTCACTGGGCACTGACTGACGCCCACAGCTTCCCGTCAGCATTCTCTCGTGCACTATCGAGGTGCGACGCCTCCAACGTCGCTTGCGGGATTCCTAATCGCGCCAGCGTTGCGATATGCCTGGTAGCTATCAGGCTTTTGTTCCTTCTGGCTCGCTGCAGTTGACTTACGTGTTGCGTCGCGCCAATATGTCACACCCGCGTAGAGTGAAAAACCCCGCCCCAGGAGTTCAAGTGGAACGCTGTACCTTGCTATCGCTGTCAATGTTTCGACCTTTGTGTGGAACTGGCAGTGTTTTTAACGGTATAGCGTTAAGCGCCCCCTGTCGGGAAGAAATGCGGCTTCGGCTTCTTGCGTCAGACATAGTTTCGCAGAACGAATAACAATACACAAAAATCATTCTGAACCACAGTCCCGCAGTCCATCCGCGTGGGGCAGAGGCGTTACTGGGATAATTGATTTCCTCAGAGTAAAACGCGCCAGAAAAGTTGTAAAGTACGACCTAAACACAACCTACATACGTGATGGCGTCGGATTGTAATTTCAATATACGAGAAAACACATTTCTGTTTCAGCAAAACTCAAACACAAACCCCTTTTCCGGCGTTTCTATTATTCAAAGAGCGGCGCGGCGTGCTCGGTACCTTGCAACAACACCAGCTAGATGGCGCTCGCCTTCGCGCATCCGCAAGAAAGCTGTGGTAGTCGGGAAGCGTGACAAGCACTCAGGGTGCTTAAGGGCTATGCAAATGTTTTGAATCTTCTGACGAACTTTATTTTATTTATTCAGCATTGATTTAGACACAGTGAAGGTCTTGGATGGCAAGGCTAAAGGCATCATCAGCCCAGACCTTCAAACCGCTCAGACCCTAGATCCATACTCGATTTGTTGACAAAAAGAAAAATTAGGGCAGAACCTCCACAGGGGAATCGTCATTAAGTGCGTAGAATTGTTTGGAATCATTACATATGAAGTTTACACTCTACCCTTGAATCCAAGATGCCCGCATTTTAAGGGACAAGTAACTCCAAGGAATACTACGCAGTCTATGATGATTTCTCCATTAAACTCCTTTTCACAACCAGTATTGTGGTTGGTCAATGAAAGAAATGTGGTTATATTCCTTTTCTTTCTCGAATATTTGCACGCCGGCGTGCTAATCTGTGTATATGTAAAGTGTATAACAGCTGTGTCTTACCAGTATTCACGTACGGGGCAGAAACCTGGAGGCTTACGAAAAGGGTTCTACTTAAATTGAGGACGACGCAACGAGCTATGGAAAGAAGGATGATGGGTGTAACGTTAAGGGATAAGAAAAGAGCAGATTGGGTCAGGGAACAAACGCGAGTTAATGACATCTTAGTTGAAATCAAGAAAAAGAAATGGGGGGGGGGGGGCATGGGCAGGACATGTAATGAGGAGGGAAGATAACTGATGCACATTAAGGGTTACGGACTGGATTCCAAGGGAAGGGAAGCGTAGCATGGGGCGGCAGAAAGTTAGGTGGGCGGATGAGAGTAAGAAGTTTGCAGGGACGACATGGCCACAATTAGTACATGACCGGGGTAGTTAGAGGAGTATGGGAGAGGCATTTGCCTTGAAGTGGGCGTAACCAGGCTGATGATGATGATGATGTGCTAACCTGAGTTCAAAAGCGCACCCTTGAGAAGTTTTTGTCTGTTGCAGCAGACGCAATTCTCTGATTGCTTGCGTTTTCCGCGCGTACATTGCCCGCGCCAGCTCTCGGCGGCCTTGTAACTGTATCTCCGTATGGGCTGCGTTTCGTACAAGTCTATTCCCCGCATCTTGAGGTATCCGTTTTTCGTCACTGAGCAGTTTCTTGGGGAGCGGCACAGTGAAAAAATGAGAATCAAGGTTACTACATGAATTTGGCTGGACTTCATGCTTGTGGCCTGAAACGTTCTTGTGGCTTTTTCATTACGTTTTGTCTGCCGTCATTGCCCTAGGTTTCAAATAATTTTATACTCAGATAAATGCAGAGGACGCTATTAACACGCATAATCGCGAATAATTGCAATGCTTCAGCCTGTCGGTGCGGCCGAATCGAAACGCGCCGGGCATCTCGACAAGCTCGCTTGACCACGAGAAATTCCTAACGGTGTTCTAGCCGCTTGTCGACGCATGCTTCCATGGCATAACCTCTTATATAATAAATAAATTGACAAAGACACTTAAGGCTATTTACATGTGGGAATGCGCAAGCATTATAGTGGCTTTGGTGAAATTTTTTTTTCTTGAGCGTTTTCTTTCCGCACAAGCTGTCGCCTGCTTTCCAACTGCACCTCGGAAGGGCAAATAAAAACGCGCTTAGCGTCTGAACGCGCTCGCTTGCCCACGAGGAGTTCATAAGTCGAACAGCCGCTCATGCCGTTCCATTGAAAATTATTTTTATAGTGGTTTTTATTTCATACACCCATTTCAGACACTCATGACGTGGCGCCACCTCCTGCCCATTGGCTGCGCCGTCACGTACGCAATGACGCATGCACTGGGCACACATTTAGTCAACGAGAACTACATTGCCGCACTGGCATCGGCATTCCTTCGTCGGCTCTCACGCGCGTCAGACGCTGGGATCATTTGCTCTCTGCGAGTGGTCCCAGTAGCCACAGGCCGTGGTTCTACGGTTTCTGCTGAGGACTGTCTGAGCTCTGGCAGCGCCTCATAGATAGCAGCGCTGTGTACTCTGCAATATGATATCATGTCACTTGGACTGAAATCTCCATTGCCAAGCCTGGCATGATGGAAGCGGTTATGTCAAAATCACCGTTGATTACTCGGAAGCGTCCCCACTAGATTCTATGGCAGTCGGGCAAAGTTGCATTACGTTGCGGATCGAAGTGCACCGGCCTTGTGCTTCAAGGAGGCATTTGCTCTGCAGGGAGCAAGGCGTTTACGGATGCCTAATGAACGAGGCAGGAGTTTAAAACACTCATCCTCTTAATCTGTTAGTTTGCGTTGACGAAGTCTGTACGCAGCTTCAGCAGCTATGCTTGCTGGCTCTTTACAAGGTGTTCCTTTCACAAAAAGAACATACTGACCAGTATGACTTTATTGCTATTGCACCCACCGTGGTGGCTTAGCGGATGTGGCGTAGCACTGTTAAGCAGGAGATCAAATCCCAGCCGCGGCGACCGCATTCCAACGGGGGCGAAATCCAAAATCTTGCCTTGGGTGCCCGTTAATGATCACAAAGTGGCCCAAATTACTCTGGAGTACCCAACTATAAGGCTGTGCCTCACAATCAAACAAGGATCTTAGAACGTATCCCCTAAAATTTGAATTTTTTTTATGGCGGAAAAAAATTACACGGACACTCGAGCCGCATGCACACACCCACCCCGCTGCCGTTTTCATGATGCCCTCCAGCGGCGCATGCGCGGGTCGCTTGAGGAGTGTTTAAAGGTCTCCAGAGATGAGCAGTGTGCGTGTTTGGCTGCAAAACGGATGAAGCAAAGTGGGCGCTCCGTCAAGACTCAATCGCGTGTGGAGTGAAGCAAGGGCAGCGTTCTGAGTTCGACTGCAGGCATGAGCGTTGTCGGCAGGCACATTATAAACACTGTAGCGTTACTACTGAGCTCCTGTGTGTATGCTGTGAATATGAGCAGTAAGTATCAAGCTGGCTTTATCGGACGTTTGGCTGGACGCTAACTATCGCCAAAGACTCTCCATCGCTCTCATATCGTGCCGCATTGAGATGTGAGGACTGCAGGGCCATGGGTGACGCTGTTCATCAAGCCAGCGTTGTGAGACGCCTGGTAGCTGCCAGGGCACTGTTTCTTCTACCCAGCAGGAGCTGTCTTGCGTGCTGTGGCGCGCCCACCCGTCGCGGCGGCGTATGGTTCGAATACCACCCGAGAGGTTCAAGCGCAACACTAAGCCTCGATGTTCTTTTTTTTTTAATCAAAACATGGGGCGGGGCTAGTTGGTGATGCATGTTTTTCTTTCTTAAGGATTAAACCTCGCTATGAGGCGAACGTCGAAATTTTTTTCGAGTTTGTACTTGTTCTGTTCCCATTTGTATTCACAGAACTCCTAGGCGGGGAAGATCGCAAGTATATTACTTAACAACAGCACAAGGGAAAGCTACAGGGCATAAACAAAGTGAACACTAGCACGCATGCATAGATTTGCATGTAACGCGTCCATGTACACTTGCACGTTTGTATGCAATTCTACACTTGCTTGCTAATTTGTTTTTTTATTTATCTGGAAATAAAGTTCATTCGTGAGTAAGCGATTTGTGTGTTCACCTCCATTCTGTCCGTTGCCTTTCTATTCCGTGGCAGTTAATTATGAATCATCGACCAGTAGACCGACCTTCTATTCTATTCCCAAGCCTGTGTATATTTTTTTTTAATTGCGTCAGGAAGCCCGAAGCCAAGGTATCAGATGATGATGTTTAGGTGGGGACGCTGCCCATCCAGAGGCGAGCCGCGATTGACCAGATAAATTACCATCGGTGGCCGTCCGATTGGTAAGCGCCGACAGTGGTTATCTGTCGGTGGAGCGTTAGGCTCTAACTGAAATTAAAAACTAACTCTAGCCACTTGTTTATCTCCGGCAAAGCCCTACAGCATTCTCCTCTCTTCATGCGTAATGACATCGCACTATAGTTAAGGAGGCACGAACCTTCTCTATTGTTGATTGTCATGTTCATGCGCCTATTATAACGCCAGAAGTCTGCATTACATAGCTCTTTTTAACGCTCTCTTGCGTTGTTGCAGGCCCAGGAAGGGTTCGAGGAGGTTCTGCTGCCCGATGACTATGGAGACGAGAGCCAGCAGTTCCACATACTGGGCGGTAGCTCAGTCGCGAGCACCCGCGCCTCGTCACCCGAAGTTGTTCAGTCTCAGCCGGAAAGTTCCAAGCGACGACGTGACCCCGAACCGGCGTCCACGCCATCGCGCCTGTGGTCGGCTGAAAACTCTGGGCGCCCAGGGGAGCCCGAGTCCAGTACGTCGCCGTACGAATTGTGGGCGCAAACCCAGTCTCTCGCCAGAATAGCACGCGCCGTTGAGCAGAGCATCGACGCGGATGACGCAGCGGGACATTTCGGGAAGACAGTTGCGGCGCTGCTTCGACCGCTAAACGGCAAAAGACTTGTGAGGTGTCAAGCGGAAATACTGGCTGTGATCGAAAATCATCTCGTTGAATGAGGGAAGCATGACCCGTGTTTCATTTTCATTTGATGTGCTACCTCGGATACTGGGCCCTGTGAACATGTCATTTTCTTCGCTCGAGGATAATAAAAAGAAAACACGAACTGGGAGAAATCACAAACACAAAGTGGTCAGTCGAAGGTTCATTCTTGACATGTGCATACAAAGAACGACTGAGCAAGTGTTCTTTTCTGAACTAAGATAATTTTGAGAAACCGCTGCCGCCATTAAGCAGCACTCCTGCTTCAAGTAAAATACTAGTGAATAAGCCTGCGTTCGAGAGTCGTATTCATTTAGAAGAAATTCTGAGGTTGACGCTACTTTCGAGCTCACCTTTCTTCAACATCGCGATGAAATTCATTGATGTTATGTTGAGGGTGTGGAAGGACGCGAAATGATGTGAAGAAACTACAAGAGGAAAGAACAACAGTCGCAACAAAATTTTATTCAGAGCAGGCAAGTTCACTTTTTATTGCGAATGTGCCACTTTGCTTAAGAGCATTTGCGCACTAAAATCAGGCAACACATATTGCGATAATGGTTGTGTATTTTTAGCGTACAATCGGAAACATTATAATCAGTGCTTTTCAGGCACAAAAAGGTATTGCTGATGTAAGTGTTTGTCTTCTTCTCGATCTGTTACGCCTGCAATAACTCAAGTTATTGCAGGCGTATTAGATCTCACATCGGCACTCACTGTGCCGATGTGAGAAAGAATTGTCTCAGACACGCAGGAACAACCGCGCATCTACAAAGGCTCAGCAATCCTGTTATTGATGAAAAGCTCGTGCTCTTTTGCTCCACCGTTATGGGAGCGGCCTGTTTTGCCCTGCATGAAGTGAACGCACTTTCATACACCAGGACAACCTCAAATGCAGCATATGGCGTACCATGGTACCCGCATTGCCAACGCCATCTAAACTGAAGTAAAAGCTAACGCCTTGGTCATCAATTTCAGCCAAGCCTACGGACACGTCACAATGATAAATGACTCACAAGCAGTTTGTGATAGCTACGCCTGAGGCAGCACATCTTCCTTTGCACGCCCACTTCTCAAATGAGCCTGCCGATTCCGGGACATCGAAATTGTATGGCTCCAGGACACAAGTCCCTCCCTGGAAATCAGCGTGCGTGCGCTGTAGCTTCAGCTCTTTGCAACCGACCGCCACAAGAGAGGGATGCGGCATCATCTATGGAGCCCGTTACTTTACAGCAGCACGTCACACTAGAACACCAGACATTGAACAGACGACAATGCCCACCTTCACACAGCCACACAAGGCACTCTCACCCAAGGACGCAGTGGAATGGCGACAATTACGAACCAACACATGCTCCCATATAAGCAGGCTACACTATAATCGTACAAATGCCCCCTTTGTAACCACTACCCCTCCCAGTACCGAACTACATGGGCGTGCCCCAGCATTCAGGCCGCCCCGCAAATATCCAGCCCCAGACCCCAGCCGTGAAACATCGTCCTCACTAGCTCGCACCCTCGCGACCAGCAACCGCTGGTGCAGTGGCCTGGGAGACAGCAAGAGCCGCAGAAGCCCGGAACTGAGGGCGCTTCCCCAAACGACCAGGAATACGCTTGCTTATTTTTTTTTCTGATGCGAAAGCATCAAGTGACCCATTGAGCGAGAAAGCCAGCATCTGCAGCAGAGGAACGGCACCTTAATTCCAAATGGCTGGGCCGCCACGTCGCGGGCACGCTTCGATGGAGCAGCGGGCGAAACGAAACACCTGTTGCCCTTGTAGCACCCCAGGTGTTGCTTGAGGGGAAAGGGCATCACCGCTTACCGGCGGTTGCTGCTTATGGCGTGGCCGTGCGGGCGCCGTATCTTCAAAGCGACCTGTGACTTGGCCAAAGTGTGCGCCCGCGCGAGCCTCATCTACAAAGCCATCTGCGATGTTTGCAGAGTGCGTATAGTGCCGGTAGCTTCGTATGCGCTGTGCTTTCGACGTTTCGTTCGGGTTGAAGCGAGAGGCGCACGAAGGTCAATTCGCTAGCTACTGCTGCCGCGATTCCTCACTCCAGCGTTTTTACAGCGAGTTTCCGCGGTCATCGACCGAGATGTGTTCATGCTTGCCTGTGCGCGCGTGACACCGTGCTTTCTAGTTAGTAAAAGCGGATGCTTAGAATTTCATATAGGCGGTAAAACTGATATCCTTACTTCGTATAGCTCCCTACTAATTTGCCCTCGCAATAGGTGCTTCGCCTTTCGGGCGAAAGTGCGACGTTTTTTTTTTTTTTTACTAAATGTTTTTCCTCGATCTCTGCCCCCGTAGCCAAACGTGAAAGTAGCCTTTATGTGCTTTGTAGGGGGCAACAAACCCATAGAACAAAGAGAACGGTATCTGAAGTAAGCCTTTCGTTTGCCCTATTCGTATGTACAGGCGCCCAAATCTTTAGCTGGCGTGCGCGAGCGGCGACTTTTCTGTGCGTCAGCGCCGTATGACGAGGCGAGGCTAGAAACAGTCTGAGGCTAAGCGCACGGCGCCAAAGCGCGCCCAGCTGGGCCCATCGTCTGCTAGGCTGTTTCCAACCTCGCCCCGTCATACGGCGCCGACGCATGGAAAAGTCGCCGCTCGCGCACGCCAGCTAAAGATTTGGGCGCCTGTACGTATAGGGTCCCAAGTACACATAGGTGCCGGCAATCTACCGCTACTCACAATAAATTACAGTGTTTATTTTATTCAATGAACGGCAGACACCATTCACCAGAAAGCACCATAACCACACAAATCTGGAAGTAGCTGAACAAGTAACGTGCTGCGCAATATACATCAAGATGAGTGGATGGAGAAATAAGACACAGCGCCTACGTCCTATCTCTCCTTCCGCTGTGGCTGTATTTTGCGCAGCACGTTACCTGCTCAGTACGTACACACTAGTTAGCAACAAAACCCTTCCAATGTAACTGTCGCGAACTTTTGAAAGCTCTGCTACCGTACCTTTTTCTTTCGGCATTAGCTATTAAAGTTTAACATAGGCACCAATTTCGGTAATCGGCGCCAACGGCAACCAACGTGGTGGTTGCACGTGGACGGAGGCCTACGACCAGTGCGATAGGTTTCTGCCGTGTGCAGTACAATTCGCACTTCCAGCATCTCATGTCCTGAAAGGCGCCTTCAGCGGTCGTCATACCTGAAGGCGCCTGTCAATCTCCTTCGTTTAAGCGTCCTAGATAAAGGCCTCTGTGTACGTGTTTTCCTTGCCGTCTCTCTGCTTTTCTGTGCGTTGGCTTCACTTCTCTGCGTTGCTTTTCATCTTTCCCTTTCTACAGTGTCGGGTGACAAATAGGGTAGGTTGAACTTACCTTTCGCCTCTCTGCCTTTCGCATCTCCGATTTCTTCGTCTCTGTGAGTGGGCCTATTGCGAACTCAAGTACGTGTCCCCAACTCGCCGAAAAATATTCCCGCCTTAAAGATTTATTCCAGTCACAACACCACACACGGCATGGTTATACTTCACCGACGTGCTCATTCGCGAAGTGCCTTGTAGTTTTCGGCAGAATTCAGTGACCCGCCGATCCACGATGCGAAAACGTCCACGCGGGTGAAGACGCTCGGGTATACGCGGCCTCCCAGGCTGGCGCATGACATGGAGTAAGACAGCAGGCCGACCAGGTAGAAGCGGCCGCTTACCGCCGCCGCCACTGCTGATCCACCAGTGTCACTCTGCAGGTTGAGAGCGAACTGTGCTGAGCGATCACCGAAGGAATTATTGCAAGACTAGGAAGCCCTCAGCTCATAATTTCTATTTATTTATTTCCTTTTGCGAACATCAGGGTCATTGTCATTATAGACGAGAGCGCCGCGTACTAAAGGAACGCTAGTGTCTTTCTTTTGATTTGGGGGTTTCACGCGCCAAAACAACGTTCGGTTGACGAGGCACGCCGTAGTAGAGGGGATCCTGATGATTTTAACCCTTTGGGACTGGAGTTCTGTAACGTGCACGGGATGCATGGTAAACGAACCTCTTCGCATCCCACAACCAGCGGAATGCGGCCGCCGCGAACGCCATCGAACTTTGCGACCTCGAGCTCAGCAGTGGAACGCCATAGCCACTGGGCTCCCGCGTACAGGTAAAATTTGAACCTGGTAACCATTACAAACTAAAGTAGTACAGATACAATAATGGTTGAAAAAAAGAAATCTTATTAAGCGGCGATGCAGGGCTTAAAGTTAGCTTTTGAACCATTGCAGGAATATTTATAAATACTTGGAGTTCACGTATCTCGTTGTTTTGTGCACATATTCTAACTTTCATTATTATCGATCAAATAAAGAGGAAGTTGTATCCGACATACGGACAAATTAGGCATGTAACCTTAGGAAGACAATAATTTTGGAAATAATGATGACACTGATTGCTTTTGTTGGCTCATTCTAGGGGGCTATAGTGCAGGAGAAGGCTAGTCGCGTGTTTTTCATTGCATTCTTGTAAAAATCTCAAGACTTTTAGCCTAAATTTCATTGCGATCTCAATTATATGAACACTCCGCGCACATTTCTGCTGTCGCCGTCGCCGTGATGTTCCGTATGAAGTCGAAACACGATAAGATGGTCACCGCGCGCCATGTGCTGTATGTGTGAGTGAAAGCTTGCGATGGTCAGCCGATGATGGCAGCTCAATCTCGCGAACGCAAGATGCGAAAGCGGAGACGAAAGGCGCGAGGAACCGGAGAGCTAGAAGATGGGACAAGGGCGGGCGTTCTACTCCGGTGGCTGTTGTGTACGGCGCCGCCGTGCGGCTGCCCTATCTTGGAAGCGATCTGCGATGTGTGCAAAGTGCGCCGAGTGCTGGCAGCTTCGTATGCGCTGTGCTTTCGACGCTTAGGCCGCGTTGAAGCGAGTTGCGGCTCGAAGGTAAATTCGCTCGCTGCTGCTGCCGCGCTTCCTCACTCCAGCGTTCTGACTGCAAGTTTCCGCAGTCATGGAGTGAGATGTATTCATGTTTACCTTTGCGCGCGTGCCACCGTGCTTGTTAAGCTAGTTAGTAAGCGAATATTTACAACTTTGTGTAGCCGATAAAACTGCTATCCTTACTTCGTATAACAGTCTACTAATTGGCTGTTACGCCAGTGGCGCTAACAGCGGTTAAAATTATGAACCCTATAGACAGTCTCCTGGCTACATTGCAGTAACTTGTAACTCTGCTCGCTAAGATGACTGTGCTGTGGTGTGAAGTGTATACGCACATAATGCACAGATACAGTATGATGTGCAGCCCTGATCGTATTTGCCGTACCACCACCCTCTTTCCTCTTCTCATCTCACCTCTGTTATTCCCCAAACCCCTTCCCCAGCGTGGACTAGCAGGCTAGAGGCACTTCACTCAGGCCGACCTCTCCACCTTTCTGCCATTAAACATTATCTCTTCTATCTTCTACTAATTGGCTATCGCAATGAATGTTCCACCTTTCGGAAGAAACTGCGACATTTTCTTTTTTCATTCTCGCTATATGTTAGACATACAATAAATTACTGTGTTAATAAAAATTTAGAAATATAAAGTACGTCGTCCTCTTGTTGACAAATCTCTGCCCAGAAATTGCTTTATTAGGAGGTTTTGGAAAAGCTGTTCGGAAACTATCCTTTTCGTAAAGGTGTTGTTCTGTCAAACGGTGCAAACGGAGAAAAATGAGCTCAAAGATTTCAGAACCCGCTATTTCATTTAGAGACCAACAATAATTTATCAAATTGACCCGCTTCACAGTCTGGACCCTCCTTTTGAATTTGAGCTTGCTCTGCGGCAATTGCTTCAAGTCGTCCTATCTTATTTTTCTTTCAGCTTTTTTCAGCCATAATTATGCCTTTCTCATTTAGATTTTACTCGGCGGTCAGCTGTGATCTCAATAAAATGTATCCCATGATTAAAAATTGTGAAACAAACTAACGCGGGCATACAATCCGTGTTCGGTTTCTTGCCCGCTCTGCTATATGGAATTCATGGGCCCTTACCCTTTCCGCTATCTCTCTATGGGCGCTCTCGACGGCGAGATAGAGCCATATTTAGGAGTAGAGAGTTAATTTTCATTTGTTTTTCTACTGCGCAGGTTGCAAAGAAATTTGGTGAGGAGCGTCCGTTGTACACTTCGAGGAATCAAAATAAACAACACTTGAAAATGCGTTTTTATGACGAAAATCGCGATTCTAGCCCCGCATTTCCCCTTCAGGTAAAACGAGCAAAGCGCCGCATTAAGAAATGCATATTAACTGCAAACACATTCTTTACTTGTTCTACATGACGCCTGTCGTGAGCGCGCCGAAGGAGCGCAATGAGTGTCCAAAGCACGTTCACGCCAGGCGTCAGTTATATCAAGTGAAGCAGGCACTTCAAGTTTAGATGCGTTTCTGAATATGGGAGTCGAACCCGCAATTCTTCTTTAATTACCTTATAATAGAGTATTTCGAGGAATGAAAACTTGAGACTGAATAATTGTCAATTTCACCCATTCGATAAGGTGCTGCCATATCCATGAAGTCCGAGGTATAAAGAATTAAAAGCACGTTTCCGTTCTGCGTGACATGTTCCCGCATTTTTTGTATAATCAAAAGGCAAGGTGAAACGCACATCGGAGGAAAAATTCTTTCCTTGGGCAGGATGGGGTTCCAATATAAGTTCATATTTGAGACCACGGGCGAGGAAAGTAGCCGGCAAAAATCTTCAGTTATTGTCATTGTAGTTCCGGCCACGAGCACATTTATGTTAGGCTCGCTCGAGGGCAGAATTTATTATATCAGTTCTGGGATTCTAAATTGAAGCTGCATATTTGAATTTACTACAGTAAAAGTTTCAGCACAAGAATTTTTAATGAAACAGCAGAGCAAGAAGACTTTCCGCGAATGTATCCTGATTACTGGTTAGCGATGCTAATTATTTTGCTGGTATGCAAAGACCGTCTAAGAGACGTTGTGAACGTTGCGGCAGTGGTATGACGTAACTCACTCAAGAGCAGATTGATGTAGCGAGTAAAAAGTAGGAGATGTATGAGTGCGGGAAACAGGTAATACCTTATCTTTAATCGTGTTACATTCCATCTTCTATATGTTATAACAGTTGGCGATAGCGGTAATGTCATTTATAAGTACAGTAACCATTATGGTTAAAACTTGCACTGAACACTACGCAGTATTCAGCGAATAAGTGAGTGCTCGAGAACACACAAGACGACAAGCGATAACTAAAAATGAAAGGTTGGTGAGTATTCGGCCAACGCAAATCAAGTACTACGGAATAACTAGTCGTATTCGTATTCAAAAATAAACGATTCAGTCTCTTTGTATGTTCGAAACTAACCTGAACTATTTAACGCGGCAGGCTGGTTTCTGCTTTCCGCCTGGTAAATAAGGTAACGTCAATTATCACAAGTGACACAACGAGAACAGCTTTTGAAGCAATGCAGAAACATAATGGGTAATACAGGGTCTGTTTTCGGTTTTTCTGCGGCAGACTGCATGAGAACTTTTGAATTTCGGCCCCCCTCCCCATGAAATTCGCTATTTAATATTTCTGGCGGTGTAGCTGATGGTGTTTTCCTTGCAAAAGGCCTTCTGGAAGTGTTTACGGCACACAAGTCCTTCGGAAGAAGGTGAAAGCTCTAAATGTCCCATCGGTCAGTCAAGCTTGACCGAAAACGCGTCAGCGAGATGAAAGGTACAAAAAGGCTATGAACTCTCGACCTATGGGGGGGGAGGGTTCGAGACCCCCACCACCTTTGGTGGTAATGAAGGCGAAGTTAACCCATATGTAATTAAGATATGAGGGACTCGAACCAACAACCATAGGTGGGAGTCGAATTCACGACCTTCGGTGTTAATGACTGCGGAGTTAATTAAAGCACAGTTAATTAAGATCAAGGTAATAAAGGAAGTCGAACCTACACCCTAGGGTGGGAGTTGAACCCTCGATATTTCGAATTAAGAGGGGGAGAGAGAGAGATGCAAATGAGAGAAAGGCAGGGAGGTTAACCAGACTTAAAACCTCCGGTTTGCTACCCTGCACTAGGGGAAGGGAAAGGGGAAGTAAAGACGGAAAGAAGAGCGTGACAAAAATAAAAGCGTGAGAAAAAAATATGAAAGGGATGAAGTGGGGTCCTTATAGTCTTTCTAATAGGCCACTGTCACGTAGAAAAGTCAACAAAGCCTTGACCGACTTTTGCTGCGACGACAGTTCACGTCGGCATTCCAAAACTGACTGTTCTGAAAGTGGCCTGTCGTCAAGGCGTGCCAACGTGGTCGCTAGTGACAGCCGGTGCGCGCTGTATTGAGGACAGTGGCAGAGCACGTGTTCGATGGTCTCCTCGCCGCCGCAGTGTCTGCAAGCCGCGCTGTCGTCCATACCGACTCTGAAGGCGAAGGATCTTGTGTAGGCGACACCAAGCCACAGTCGGCAAAGTACTGCTGTTTCTAGTCGAGAGAGTCCAGATGGGGGTCGAAGTCGAAGGGATGGGTCCAGTCGGTGTAGACGTGTATGCTGTAAGCTTGGTGTGTTCCATAAAGTTTTGATGGATTCATTTGCAAGCACACGAATTTTCGTTGCAGCGTCTGTTCTTGAGAAGGGAATGGAGTCTTGCAAGCCCTCCTCATGTGCAGATCGTGCTGCTGCGTCGGCAAGTTCATTGCCCATTATGCCACAGTGGCTTGGAATCCACTGCAACGTGATGTCGTGTCCTTGCTCGACGAGGTGGTGAAGCAGCAGTCTGATTTCTAGAACTAGTTGTTCGTGGGGTCCTCGGCGTAAGGCAGAAACCAAACAATGAAGTGCAGCCTTGGAGTCAGTGAACACGCTCCATTTCTTGGGTAGTTCTTCAGAAATTACCCGAAGTGCACAACGAATAGCAGCAAGCTCCGCGGCAGTCGATGTAGTCTGGTGAGAGAGTCGAATCTTTATGGTGGAAGGTTTTGCAGGAAAGATCACCGATCCTGCAGACCCATTCACCGTGGTTGAAGCGTCAGTATACAGATGATGATGATCGTTGTACGTCTCGTACAGCAAGAGCAGTGAAAGCTGCTTGAGTGCTGGAGACGAGAGTTGGGCTTTTGTTCGTATGCCTGGTACGATAAGTCGGACCTTTGCTTGAGCCAAGCACCATGGTGGAAACGGAACTTTCGCTGGAGCTGTATAACCTGATGGAAGGTATGCACGATAGGGCAGGACAGTTTCACAAAAGGAAGCGCGTGGTCGATCCTCTGGCAGTGAGGCTAGATGATGGGCAGGGGCTCGAGCAAGGTGTCTTACGTGTGCTCTGAGTGCTTCCATGACTATATGGGTCTTGGCTGGGAAATCGTGTGCAATCGCAATGGTTGCAGCCGTTGATGAACACCGCGGCAATCCAAGACACACTCTTAGCGCCTGGGCCTGGACGCTTTCGAGTGTACGGATATTACTTCTGCAGGAGTTGGTCAGCAAAGGCAAGCTGTATCGCAAATACCCAAGAAAGAGCGTCCTGTACAGTTGCATCATTGCATGTACTGAAGTACCCCAGACATTTCCTCCAAGAAACTTAAACACATTAGAGATATCCGTCAGGCGCTTCTTTAGGTAGGCCACATGAGGACTCCAGCAGAGGTCGCGATCAATGATTACTCCTAAGAATCGGTGCGTCCTGACATAAGGAATGTTTTGACCGTCGATAGAGACATCGTATAATCTCATTGGCTTCCGGCTAAACACGACCAATGCGCATTTTTCTGGCGAGATCTTGAGGCCTTGTTCATTTAAGTAGGCCGATGTTGACGTGGCAGCTTTTTGAAGCCTGGCGCGTACTTGCGGCCGTGTCACACCAGATGCCCACACGCAGATGTCATCGGCATACATTGAAATTTTAACTGTGTTCGGAAGCCGTTCCACGAGACCAATGAGTACAAGGTTGAAAAGCGTTGGACTCAAGACACCACCTTGTGGAACTCCATGGTGCGTATAATATTCCGAGGTTGGGCCAGCTTCAGTGTTAAGAAATAGAGACCGCCTATGTAAATAACTGCGAGTCCAACGATATAATGGACCGCCTAGGCCCACCGATTCCAATGCTTCAAGTATGGCGTCATGAAGAACGTTGTCGTAGGCTCCCTTTATATCTAAGAACATTGCGACAGATAACCTCTTACACGCCTTTTGGTGTTGAACATAGGTTACCAGATCGATAACGTTGTCGATAGAACATCGGTGACGTCGAAAACCAGCCATGGCGTCCGGGTAGATTTCGTAATGTTCAAGATACCACTCAAGTCTGGCGAGGATCATTCGCTCCATTACCTTCCCAACGCAACTTGCCAGCGCAATCGGTCGGTATGAAGTAATCTCTAAGGGAGACTTGCCAGGCTTAAGAAGCGGTACCAGGCGGCTGAGCTTCCAATCTTGAGGAACTTTGCCCTCTTGCCAGGACTCGTTGTAGATATGAAGGAGTGCACTTCGTGCCCGTTCACCAAGGTGACATAGCATGCGGTAAGATATGTCATCCGGACCAGGCGACGACGACCGATTACAGAGGGCGAGCGCCGCGTCAAGCTCTTGCGTCGTGAAAGGTAGATCCATGCGTGAATCGCGTGAATCTGGAATACGGTTCAATGTAAGCGAACCTGTGCGAGTTGGCTGGCCCGCAATCATAGCACAGAAGTCTTCCGCCACATCAATGTCTTGTCGGCGCTGGAATAGTGCTAGGGCCTTAAACGGGAAACGCTGTTCCGGAACAGAACGTAGACCTCGCACAGTTCTCCATATTTGAGATAGCGGTTTGAGGGGATCTAGCGACGCACAAAATTTCGACCAACGCTGAGCCTCTAGTTTATCCATGCGCCGTTGTATCTTCTTTTGCATTCGCCTGGCTGTTCTGAGATCCTGAATTGACTTAGTGCGTCGATATCTCCTTTCGGCACGACGGCGAATCGCACGAAGCCGCTCCAATTCCAGGTCGAATTGAGAATACCTTGGAGAACACGTAAGTGTGCGCGTGGCCGTCTGCGCCGTGTTCTTAATAGCTTGTTGAAGGCCACAAGAGAGGCCTTTGTGACAAGCGTCCTCAATCTGGGATGTAAAGACAGACCAATCTATTCTTCGTATCGTGGAGAACGTATACGTGTTAGACATTCCCTTGATCTTGAGGTAAGTGGGGATGTGGTCATTTCCGTGCGTTTCAATGTCCAAAAACCACTTAACATGTGTGGCGAGGCGGTGGGAGACGAAAGTCAAATCGAGGCAGCTGCTGTACGTTATTCCCCGCAGAAATGTTGGACTCGCGTCATTCAGCAGGCAGAGACCATTGTTGGAAGCTAATGAAGCTAGTCGTCTTCCCGTCGCGTTAACCTTTGAGCTTCCCCAAATGGTATGGTGAGCGTTGAAATCCCCAGTGATAATCCATGGATCAGGTTGTGTTTTCAAGATGTCTTCTAGTCTTTTGGTGTCAAATCGACTCGATGGAGACAGATACACCCCCAAGAGTGCAAAGGTGACTTTCCTATTTTTAACAGTCATGCACACATACTGATTGTCGTCATGAAGTTGCACCGGTTGGACGACGTAAGTGAGTTCACGGCGAATAAACACGACCACCTTGCTACTTTTGATGTCTCTTGATGAGAATATTGTCTCGTAGCCGGATAGTCTCATTGGATGGGATAATCTTGGTTCACATATGACAATGATTGGAAAGCGGTTAGTGAGAACAAATTGACGAAAATCGGCGATGCGAGATCTTAGACCTCTCGCGTTCCACTGAAGGATCGACGCTTCTCTGACCTCCTTACGAAATGAGTGTGATTGTCAGTCATGGCTTCACTCAAGGCTTGCGAGGACGGGGCTCAGCGCGTCGAGCACTTGTAGTCCACTACGAGCAGATGGAGTGTCAATGCTTGTCAGCATGGCCCTGATGACATTCACAATGGATCGCAGCACCGGGATCATTTGGCAGTCGACTGTTGAAGCCTCAGCAACAGAAGCGGGCTTCGTTGGGGGCATCAAGCGTGGAGGCTCCTTAGAAGACTGAGAGCTTGCAAGCGCCGGCCACTCTTCCACGGGGGCAGCAGTTCCCCTCTGAGGCTTCCTTGTGCTCTCGGGCGTTCCATATGAAGATGATGGCGTTGGCGCAAGCGGCGCACGAGCTCCACCCTGTCTTGAGCGTTTCCGTCGATGACGACGTCGACGCCGGATCTTTTCTGAGGCTTCTCTATGGGTTGAGTTATCCCTCACCATTTGCTTCAGAACTGCGAACTCTTTTTTGATTCTTGGGCATTCTTTAGACGTCGCTTCATGGGTGCCTTCACAGGTGCCACACCTTAAGTTTGTGGCACGGCAGACATCTACCGTGTGTGACTCCGCGCACCGGGGGCATATTGGGGAGTTTGTGCAGGCGCCCTTAACATGTCCGATCTTAAAGCACTTGTGGCATTGAAGCGGCTTTGGGATAAACCGTCGTACGACATGTCGGAAGTGACCGACCTTTACGTGCGAAGGGATGGAATCCCCCTTGAACACAACCTTCACACAACGGCTGTTGCCAAGTCGTCATACGTGCGTGATGACCATTCCTTCGTATGCCGGTTTGATCAGAATTGGCAGGTCAGAGTTCGAAATAGCCAAGTCAATATCGTAGATCACACTTGCAGTGCAGGCCCCATCCATAGGTATGACCGATCGTACTTTTATGTTGCCCAAATCTGTTATCTGTCGTAGCGTCTCCAGCGTGGTTCCACGGGTTGTGTCGACAGCTAGAACATTCTTTCGTGTGTTCAGCCGGACTTCCTTGATTTCGTTAGGCGCCTTTCCCTCAAGAAAAACAGAGAGAGCTTGCCTGTTCAATACTCGAAGGTTGACAGAAGAATCCACTGGCATGAAGAGGATGGTGTGCGGCCAGCGTTCACTGCCTGCCTGCATGGTTGACGTACTCGCTGGTGACGACGCCTTGATAAGCCTCCTTTTAGCCCTTCGGCTCCTCACCGACACGAAGCTGTCATCAGATGAGTCGTCACCTGTGATTGAGTAGACCTCTGTGTCTTCGCTGGTGCTGGACCAGGTGCCTCGTTTCCTTGAGGAACTTGTTAATGTAGTGATCTTGCCAGACGGGCCGGCAATAGGCTCTGCATCCATGGCCACAGGAGTAGGAGTCTCTCTTGAGTGGTCACTGGTGGTTGACCAGGTGCCTTGACTCATAGAAGAGATTGCCGTTGCAGACTTCTGGCAGCACGGGCCTGCGGAACGTTCCGCGTCCATCGCCTCAAGCCAGGACGCGGAAAATGCCCCAGAGACTCATGAAAATTTGACGAAAACTGGCTAGTTGGGACAGATGCGTTCTAGCACTGAGTAACTTCGTCTTCCTTTAGTCTACCACAACAATACTTGCCGTGTTCTCAGATATATCTGCCGAATTAAGAGGAGTGACTAAATGACTTAACAGGATGAATAAACAAAATAAGAGGATGAGTAAGCGGATTAAAATGAATTACTAAGAGAAGTAGACTAAGCGAATTAAGTCGGCTGTGTACGTCATGTGTCTGTCTTTAAGGAATCGGCACTTGTGTTTTCGTCTTCAAATCGTGTTAAAGATAAGATACGCAAAACTGTCATTTTTTTTTATTTCCCAAACTTCGCATGTTTTTTCTATAACCATTCATGTGACATTTTGGGAAAGATAGTCATGCGGCAGATATTATTTCTCAGAAAATTTGTTTGACCAAGCTCCGAAGCTGTTGAGATGCTATTTGTACGTTTTTACTGAGAATAAATGATCTTGCGTTTAACAGTGATCCTTTCTGCCTTATAAGTATCTTTCTATTTCTGCAGTATAGACAGTAGAGCACGTTCAATGAATGAATGAATGAATGAATGAATGAATGAATGAATGAATGAAACTTTATTTTCAAGAACAACAAAATATGTATACAAAATATTTTGTAGATCATAGATGATTGCTAACTATACCAAAATAAATATTTACGCGTTAAATATACCGCATGCTTCTGATATTTGCTATTTGCTATTCGATATTCAATTCGATGTTCATTGCTTATATTCGTATTCGAAAAACCTAATAATCGCTCACCTTGAATAACAATAACATAAGCTAGAGGAGTACTGGGTGGGACAACCGATAAACGGGGCTCAATGGGCAGTTAAAGAAGCCTGCACTTCTTATTCAAGTGGAGAAATGGATTTCCTGTTTAGACACACTATTTCAGAAATACTATGAACCAAAAGTACTTCAGTGCATTCAGTGAAGTGGAGCCATGGACAGTAAAGGATTGCTCTTGAAGCCCGTTGTGGTGCTCCCTCACATTCTTCAACGCTTTGCACTGCGCCGACCCCGACCCAGATGGGCGTATCCACAACACTCGGCATATTGAACGTCACCTGAGCACGCAGTTAATATTTCATTTCATACTTTCGTGTAGAAACCACAGATTCCGAATATCGCGCCTAGGAAACGGCAAACTCGGAGACCATCCTCCAACTTACGGTGGAGTTTGTGGTGTGTTATCCCTTTGCTATACTACGGTGTACTAGATCGGTACGCGGGCAGCTGCGTTTTCTCGCACTGACGGTCATGAACAGCGCACTTCTTTACGCACTTATCTTTGCTGCAGTCAGAGAATTTCCAAGGATTGGACGAAACAGCGTTTTTATTTTCGCTCGTCTTAGTACGCCCGGCGGTGCGCACATAGGTTAAGCGAAGGATGCCGCACTGGACTGGCATTGAAATGAACGTAAAGAGCTTCTAACGTCATGGCGACGCACCTCGAAGGTGCGCAAATCGGGGAGCAGACGACCTTCCAGTCAGACATTGGCGCTCGGGACGGCTCGCCCCGTGCCTAGAGCCGCGTCAACTACACAGACCAATCAGCGCAAACGGTTCGGCTCAGCGAGCCGCAGCGAGCTCACCAATCACAGCGAGCGGGCTTGTCGCGGCACCTCGCGACGGCTGCGGTATCTGCGCTACGCAGCAGACCGCAGCTACATGCAACTATCGTGACCATCGCTATAGCGTACAGCCTTATAGCACAACGTTTACTATGTGCCCGAAAGGGCTGGAGTGCGTGGTCTCGCTCATTTGCTCCATGCAGTCTGGCGGTATTACGTAGTGCCGACCGCCTTTGTGCAGCACCAGCTTGACCAACAGGTAGTAGCCACATCGAAATTCTGCATTTTCTAGCGATATCAATAGGCCAATGAGACGCGATGTCTGCCAGGGCGTATAGGCAGGAGCGCCCAGGCTTGACCGCTTGCTTGCAAGCGTGAGTGTGGTCTCAGCATAAGTTTCGCGTTGTTCGAGGCTAGTTATCTGTTCAAAACTTATGCAAATTAAAGAGCCCCGATGGATACGACACTAATAAGGAGGGCGGCCAAATTTTAATTCCTACGCGGGCCGGTGCTGGCGACCGCGAACAGACAATAGTCGGGTCCTTCCGGAAGTATGTATTTTTTTATCGAAATTTGAAACCCGCATTTTCCCTTACCACAGCGTGCTTAGTAAACTGCGCCAGTGAATAAATACAGTATCACTCAGAAGAAGCCCATTGATTCCAACACCCTTCTGATGGCAGCTATCAGCCAACAGCAGCCGCCTATGGATAGTTGCGTATGACTACATATGCAGCCCGCCGGTAATTTCGAAGAGAGTGAAAAGGAGCCTTTCTTTGAGAAGAGTGTTTTTGAATATAGTAAATTGGCGCACCACTTGTGAACTCCGCGCGCCGCACACGACTGCAATATTTGGCTGAGATGTTCACAACAGCGTTCGCTATCCGGGGACTGCGTTTTTTCACCAAGACCGAAAGTCGGTTCAGTACGCCCTTGCAGATTTCAGCAGACACGGCTTGTGAATGAAAGTGCTAAAAATACTCTCCTTTTGTCAGCAGTTTGCTATCCAGGCATAGTTCGACTAATTTAAAGAGGAGTAAGTTACGGCAATATTTTTCTAATGATCCTGCAAAGTTAAGGAAAATACAGTCGGCTATAGACAGTCGTTCAAGGAATGCATAAATTTTATGTGTGAACGATGTCAGTTTGAAAGGTAAATGTGCCAGCCATTTTCCGCATTTTAGGGAAACCGAGTTTGCATCGTGGAAATCAACAATGTTTCTGTGAAGTTATAAAATGTAGAATTTTACAGGCAAGACCTGTTAGGGATATCGAATGATATATCGAGGGATGAGTTTTTACATCCGTATTTATGAACAAGTTCTTTTCTTATCTTCCAATCAGACGGCGATGACGATTCATAGATCTATTGTTGAAATAACTTGGATGGTGCAAGGCTAGAAGATATGTTCGTGCTTCTTAAATATTTGGCGATAAGTCAGTTCTTCGATTTGAGGACAGTTGCGAAAACACGAGTCTTTTTGCAATACCAGGCGGTTCACAATTGGCTGCAATCATAGTTACCAATTGACAATATGCTATATATTGCAAAAGACTATGCATATATGCAAATGAGAAAATGCATATGTTGTTGACCGTTGTACGACCCAACTACATATTCATTACATTGTACATAACAATCAGCAACTGGAATTGCTGCACTCTCACCGTCAACAAAAGCGATTTCGCTGTTACGGTCGAGATTAGCAGTAAGTTCCAGTTTCGTTCGATTGCTACTAAGCTGAGATGACAACATTTTTCGGAAGCGTCTAGTTCGATTGTTATTTAGTTTTGTAAAATTAGGTGTGATGGGGGGGGGGTGCATTCGCATAGGCATTTATTTGTTGCTCAGAGGGAGAACGTCTGGGAAAAAGACAAAGCGGTGTCTTTCTGTTACTCTCCGTTACTTTCCGTTACTACGCTTCAGATGTGTGTTATACCCAAGTGCTTTTGAAAAGGAAGTGGCGAATACAGGGACGTGCTTCTAAATTAGTTCGTCGCCTTTTGCTGTTAACACATTCCTGTTAGTTTTTGTTGTTGGTCCAAAAATACTTTCTAGATCATTAAAAAGATTACACAAAATTTATTGATAGCGTGAACGCTGGATTCACTCTAATTAGTAAGGCTTATTTTTACTCCACAGTTCTTTTTACTCAAGGTGACATCGAAGAAAATAACGTGTAATAGGGAGAGCCGTTGTGTTTCGGATGGGGTCCGTGAAGTGCAGCAGTTTTCATGTAATTTCACGTGTGCACTAGGGTGATCAATTGTGTGCACCACATATGAGTTCTGTAATTGGGGGAAACTTGGCACACAAGAGCGCTCAGGCAATTGTTTAGTTTCATTTTGCATTTTTGATTTACATTCAAGTTTGCGGGATGCTTAGCTTTTCTATTCCTCGTGTGCTATTTTGTATGGTTTCTCTCTTGTAAAATAAACGAATGTGAGGAAGGAAAAACCTTGGGGCATCGCTTACCACAACGGGAGAACCACCGATAAGTGTTAGGTTTAGCTTCGCCCGTAAATCATACTTCATTATCCTCAAGGTCGTCATTCTTTAATTAAAGACCAACCAACGGGCAAACGACGCTGCGCGAACACCTGTTTGTGACCTTTATTTATTTATTTATTTGAGTACCCTAAGGGCCCGTTAGGGCATTACATAGGGGGGGACGAAAAAGTTCAAGCATGAGTGAAATTTGTACAATGTAAATATATGAAGGCATTAGGAACCATAAAAAAACATCTAGCAGAAGCAAACAAAAAAAAGAAAGAAAGAAAGAAAGAAAGAAAAAGGTAACGAAATTTATACAATGTTTAGTAGCGTGAAACACGCATAAGAACCTAAAATGTGATGCAAACAATCAGTACCCATAAGAACACGAGTTTAAGGATACAATCGCTGTCCGCGATAAACGATACAAAGAGCATCACCGCTTTCAGATTTCTGCAATATTCTCCAGCAGTAGCCCTCGCAGCTTCCTGAGGCGCATCAGTAGTGCTAGCAGCAGTGAATACATAAAGAATCGGCGTGTACTACGCACCTCGCAGTAGTTGTGGTCGACTCTCTTGGCGCAGAGCATGACGTGCTCCTCGAAACCGAACCGCTTGTACAAGTTTTGGCACTCAGCGGCTGGAGACACCGCCACCACGGTGGTGTACATGGTGTGTTGCGGGCGTGTCGCTGCGTACAAACAAATAGCAGCGAGCAAAGTATGTTTTCGCCAACATTAAGATAAAATGTAATCAGCTTATGGATGGAATAGCTTTACTGAAAGGTCCTGTGAGCTACGGGGCGCAAGGCCCCACAGAGCGGGTTACAATAACCCCACTATAATTAGGATATGTCCACTACAGCAATCAGCCGCAAGATTACTTATTCTGCGCTCCCCCAAAAAAAGTATTATAACAACAGTGCTGTCACAACACATAAACATTGTTTAGGCTGATTTTCGCAGGTAAAAAAAAGCGATTTTACCCGTTTACCATGACGGAAGGCTCCGCATCGAAAGGCCAAGACAAAAACCAGTCAATACGTACAGTCTTCCTCCTTGTGAGATCGCTGGCGCTCTAGCGAAAAAACGCACCGATCGTCCTAAAAAAATATTTTATTGTTTCAGCCAATATAGCCGACGTTCATGGGAGCATTGTATGGCGAGTGCATATGTAAATGCAAAAAGATGTAAAAGAAGAAGGAAATGGCAGGAAGCTTAACCATGGTCGTGTCTGGTTCGCTTCTCTACAAATGGGAAAGGGACAAGGAACGACAAAAAACGAAGAAAAAAAGGGAGCACAGACAGTTTTCATTGCGAACCTTGGCAAATCCTCCATCGTGTCTACGTGTCATACGTTAAAGGACCAGCGACAAGAACAACGCTGATGGGTGGTCACTCATGTGTACTAAAAAGCGCTCCCAGACCCATATTAGAGTTCCTTAGAGGAGGTTTCAGGTTGTTTACTTCCGAGACCCGTCTGGCGCTTACGCGACAGAGGCAATATTATAGAGGGTATGTCGTAGTTGGTGGAATGACAGAAAGTGGCACAGAATGTGTGGCATCCCTTACAAAAATGACTTTAGACTGTCTATAGAAAGTCTATAGACTTTTCATAGACGACCTTTCCTTTCTATAGATTTGGACTTTTGTTGATATGAAGGATGAAGGACTACTTTGACTGTCTATAGACGAAAGTCGATAAAGTTTCTATTTCTTTTTGTCTATTCGCAGTCTATAGACGGTCTATAGAAAAAAGTCGATAAGGTGTTCGTTTCCTTTTTGTCTGCTTCCCCTCTACAGAATACCTACAGACGAAAGTCGACACAGTCTCTATCTATTTTTGTCCATACTTTGTCTTTAGACTTTCTATAGACGAAAGTCGATAGGGTTTCTATTTCTTTTTGTATATTCGCAGTCTATAGACGGTCTATAGAAAAAAGTCGATAAGGTGTTTGTTTCTTTTTTGTCTGCTTCCCCTCTATAGAATACCTACAGACGAAAGTCGACACAGTCTCTATCTATTTTTGTCCATACTTTGTCTATAGACTTTCTATAGACGAAAGTCGATAGGGTTTCTATTTATTTTTGTTTATTCGCAGTCTACAGACGGTCTATAGAAAAAAGTCGATAAGGTGTTTGTTTCGTTTTTATCTGCTTCCCCTCTATAGAATACCTACAGACGAAAGTGGATACAGTCTCTATCTATTTTTGTCCATACTTTGTCTATAGACTTTCTATAGACGAAAGTCGATAGGGTTTCTATTTCTTTTTGTCTACTCGCAGTCTATAGACGGTCTATAGAAAAAAGTCGATAAGGTGTTTGTTTCCTTTTTGTCTGCTTCCCCTCTACAGAATACCTACAGACGAAAGTCGACACAGTCTCTATCTATTTTTGTCCATACTTTGTCTTTAGACTTTCTATAGACGAAAGTCGATAGGGTTTCTATTTCTTTTTGTCTATTCGCAGTCTATAGACGGTCTATAGAAAAAAGTCGATAAGGTGTTTGTTTCTTTTTTGTCTGCTTCCCCTCTATAGAATACGTACAGACGAAAGTCGACACAGTCTCTATCTATTTTTGTCCATACTTTGTCTATAGACTTTCTATAGACGAAAGTCGATAGGGTTTCTATTTATTTTTGTCTATTCGCAGTCTATAGACGGTCTATAGTAAAAAGTCGATAAGGTGTTTGTTTCCTTTTTATCTGCTTCCCCTCTATAGAATACCTACAGACGAAAGTGGATACAGTCTCTATTATTGTCCATACTTTGTCTATAGACTTTCTATAGACGAAAGTCGATAGGGTTTCTATTTCTTTTTGTCTACTCGCAGTCTATAGACGGTCTATAGAAAAAAGTCGATAAGGTGTTTGTGTCTTTTTTGCCTACTTCCCCTCTATGGACTACCTATAGACGAAAGTGGATACAGTCTCTACCTATTTTTGTCCATACTTTGTCTATAGACTTTCTATAGACGAAAGTCGATAAGTTTTCTATTTCTTTTTGTCTACTCTCTGTCTATAGACGGTCTATAGAAAAAGTCGATAAGGTGTTTGTTTCTTTTTGTCTATTTCCCCTCTATGGACTACTTTTAGACGAACGTCGATACAGTGTCTATTTATTTTTGTCCATATACTTTGTATATAGACTTTCTGTAGACGAAAGTCGATAAGATTTCTATTTGTTTTTGTCTACTCGCAGTCTGTAGACGGTCTATAGAAAAAATTCGATAAGGAGTTTGTTTCTTCTTTGTCTACTTCCCCTCTATATGGACTATCTGTAGACGAAAGCCGATACAGTTTCTATTTATTTTTGTCCATACTTTGTCTGTTGACTCTCTATATTATGGACAATAGTCGACAAGGTTTTTATTTTTTTCTCTACTCCCGGTGTATTGAATGTCTATAGAAGAAAGTCGATAATATTTAATTCCGAGTTTCCATACCCCCCGCCCTCTGCGAACGCGATGATATGGCACTGGTTCATGCACGACGGCACCGCAGGCGCGGCGGGCAAACCGTGCAGACTGCTAGTCTGCGTTCGGTGCAGCTGCACCGAACGAGGATCGCGGCGGAGCAGGCACCGTCCGAGTCACCAAGGTCTTCCAGGCACCCGAAGGCCCTAAACCTGGCTGCTTCCCGGACGTACACTTCGCGAAGACCAGGTGGTGAAGGTCAGATGGTGAAGATGTGGCAAAGGGGGTGAATAAGTGGGGAAAGCCCGCAGACCAGGTGGTGAATTCACCACCTCTGAGTTGTCGTGGTCTTACATGTCTATAGATTAACAATAGACAAACATCGTTAATCTGGGCCCAACCCGTGTACGCTGTAACCAAGCGCAGGTACCGGTGGATAATACATAGCTGCGTTTGATATAAGCCACTGAAGTTGTATACTGCTGAGATTGCTGTAGAGCCTATTTGTAGACCTTAGTATACACATAGTGTATACCTCCGCATTTGTTGACCACATATGATCTACGTAGTCGCTCTCGGCAATCCCAAGACAGTCTTCACAGTTGTCGCATCACTTTTGCGGCAGTAGAATAACGGAAGCAAAACGCCGATCCAATTGTTAAAATATATGTTATGAACGCCAGCTTCAGATACAAGTGGATTCGAAACAGGCATCAAGCTAACAGCAAAGACACTCGTAATGTTTGTAGCTGACAACGCGGACTTTGTGAATGTGCCATGAACCGATGTCGCGCATGTGGTGTTCGCGTTGTGTGTCGTCCGATTCTCGGATACTTTTCACATTGTCTTCATATCTCGGCTGCGTCACTAACATCGGGCGACTTTTGTTGCCTAATATCCTGCACTATAAACTCATCAAAGTTTCTCATTCACTTAAAATAGGTGCCAAATTCTCTGAGCCCACCCAGTATTTCGCCGGCGGTATGCCTGCGCAGCCACGCATATGAGTACCTCAATGCTGTACTGATTGCTTTGACCTATCATCGGAACAGAAAATTAGCACTAACATACGTGCGGGCATCACATTTGGCGGTACGCTGGAAGATATGCTACAAATACGCTGTATTACTCATCGACGCTGGCAATAATGCGTCTAAAACGTCTGAAGGGCCCCGTAACGGCTTTTACAAACAGCGCATTCATGTTAGCGTTCCAGTCTCATACGATAGCCCACAGCGTTTGTCATACAACCTGCCAGCGCATATCCTTCGTCCACGAAAAAAATGCATAACGGAAAAGAAAAGCCACCCGTACCGGCGCGCATGGCGCGCAGAGAGAGAGAAAGAGACAAAGAAAAAAATTACCGACGATTACGTTACTTCCTAATGCGAAATGTGAGCGCAGCAAATAAGCTGTTTCACCTTTTGGATAGATTGAGGCAAAGAAATCGAGCAACACATGTATGCGCTATCACATAATGTTTTTTTATTTTTCACACGTATTCCTTTAACAAAGACTCCACTAACAGTTCTTGACAGTCATGAAGGAAGCTTTGTGGTCGGAGAAATAGACTGATATATGTTCGACTTGGTACACCAATGCTTGATTCTCAAAGACGAGATCTATACAAGTGCCTCGCGAGGTCGTCACAGCCGTGGGGGAAGCAGAGGCTAAGCGCCGCCGCCGAGAAGACCCTGCCGTTCGCGCCGCCGAAGCGGAGGCTCATCGCCGCCGTCGAGAGCAACCAGCAGTAAGCGAGGCTGAAGCAGAAGCTCATCGCCGCCGCCGAGAAGACCCTGCAGTTCGCGCCGCCGAAGCGGAGGCTCATCGCCGCCGTCGAGAGCAACCAGCAGTAAGCGGAAGCGGAGGGGGGCGGCGTGTACACCCAGCGGCAAACGATGGGGGCAGAAGCGCGCGCAGCAAGCGGACAACACGATAAAGGGAGGAGGGAAGAGATAGCAGCGACTGACTGATGCCGCTGACGGCGATAGTGAGTCAACCCCAGCTATCCGCCACACAAGAACAGGGGGGGGGGGGCCCTTTCCTCCTCTTTCTGCATGGCGGCGACGGTGTTCTATGCAGTCACGTTATCTTGACTCTCTAGCGGCGTCAGCGGCATCCAGCGGTATCAGTCGGTCGCTGCTAGCGCTGGGGGGATGAAAGGGGGGCGGAGCTGGTTACGAGGCCGACGCCGACGACGACGCCGACGACGACGCGAAACCCAGGAACGGACGCCAAAGAGCTGCGCTCTAAAAAATGAAGGAGAAAAAGGCGCTCACACTCCTCCAAGCGCGCACGCCCTCCCGCGCGGAGCTCCTGCGCATGCTCGGAGCTCTTGCGCATGCGCGGCGGTGCGCCGTCTCAACGAGTGCGCCAGGCACGTAAACGGTTGTGCCGGTGTGCGGTGTCTCCCTGAACGTTGGTGTCTGTGTGTGCGTGTCTTCTTTGTGGCATCACACGTCAACTACACTGAATGGTAAGCTTTATCAAAGACGTTTTGCGTCAATAATCATGATTATGTGAGCGCACTTCGTAGCGCGAACCGGCTGCATGTAGCGCAGGCGACTCGGGTATAGTGTCGGTTTGTCGTTGACATGGTTTGATAACGCGCTCTCGTTCTCGCTTCTACTATACGGAATGTTTTACGGCGAGCGATCGCTCGTGCTTGTTGATTTTATCATTATAGCTTAGGTGCGTAAAAAAGGAAGTACACCATGTTTTAACTTGATACTGAGCTACCACTAAGCGGATTGTGTGTGTTGGGCAGCCAGTGTGGTAGATCTCATTTCGTGGCGCTTGATCCGGCCGCGATGAATGCTGCACCGTATATGTAGTGAAATTCTCGTGACACGCTTTACGTATATATCTCGAAATTGTGTTAGCATCAAGAATTTTCAAACAGACAGGCATAGTTGAATAACTGCTAGCGTACTCGGATGAAAGGCCGTGTTTGCGGGGCATGCATCAGCAGTGTGTGCGCTGCCGTTTTCGCATAGTTTAAAAGTAGCAGTATTTTTAAGGTTCCTGGCAACCAATCTAAATAATTTTGGGAAGTTACAGCTAGCAAAACACGAGACTTGAAGAAATATCTAGTAGAAATCTCTAGATTCACCCAATCTATTTATATGCAACCACAAACGCTTTTGGAGCATGAAACTTGGGATAAGCTCAGTCACTTGCAGCTTCGCAACTTAGCCGAAAAAATTAGAGAACAATAAATTAGTCGCTCCGGGAACACCTTTACACGTTTCAAACTGAAGGCATTGCGTTTGACGGTAGTTGGAAGATTTGTTTTTTGTCTCTTTTTTAAACAATTTAGCAGCAGAAGTTATCTTTCGAGCTATATGAAAAGCGTTAAGCGGCTTCCGATGCTTCGGCGTTCTGCAGTTTACGTGCTCTTAATCACAAGGCAGCTGCTGGCGCAGATTCGCATTGTGCTAATCGTGCATGGTATGAAGCCATTGTCGTGCGTAATAAGTGTTCCGGTTTTCATTACTGTTGCATGTAGTGGCGTAGTCTTGGACAGACTGAATACAATATGCGCTGTACAAAAGAAAAAAGAGCCAGATTATCAATTTGGTGGTCTTTTCTAAGTAGATAACGCACAGATTATTCAAATAATTCAGTGGACATTGCATTTGTTCTACCCTTATCAACACACCTAAGAGATCGTAACATGTTTTAGTTGATAAGTAACCTGATCAGTACGCCCCCATTCATGTGCATTCTACTGAAAGTGTGGCAAATTTATTCATCTCGAAGTATGAGAAAAGAGACATTGCCGACTGTTCTAAGCGGAAATAAATTGCAAATCTTAACGTGATTGTTCAAAACTGCAGTCAGTATGCTGATCATGTTCGTTCCGCACGGGCATATTGCATTAACACCTGAAAAATGTGCACAGTCCAGCCGGGTATCTTTGTTTCAACAAGTATTATTATAGGAATCGTTTGGGATTCTCGCATTTCTTTTATTTTTATAAGTACACTGTGTGTCACATGAACCTGTCTTAAAACGAAACGTACCGTTGCTGGCACCGGCAACCATTACGGTTGTCTAACTGCTTATCATACTGTAGTATAACGAAACATCATAATGGTACTGATTAATATTGCCATGTAGTCTTTAGTCAGAGGTAAACAAAGTTAACTAGAGGCATAAGTGATGAGAGCAAATTATATTGAAAACTACTATTGAACCGTAAAAATAACTAATTGTATAACTCATTGTATAGTTTTTCCTCACATTGTTGCATTTGCTTTACGTGTGTCTCTGTGTCTTCCGTGCTGTACTCGTGTGGCCATCAATTACGAACTTGCCGAAGCCCTTGTCAGCTTTATAAACAAGGGATTCAAGTCAGTTGAATCTAATACTGCATGTCAAGTGACTGACGAGTTATTCGTTTTATCTAAATATCATGGACTGGCAGTACTTGGCAAGCATTAAACCACAATATTTTTTTTATTACACTTAAGTTGCAGGCGTCATAGATTGCCAGAAAATTTTCATGATAACAGCCAGGGAAGGCTTGGAAAAATATCCGGAAATTTTAAAATGGCCACATAGGTATGCTGTCTTGTTATATGTCATACAAAGTTTCCAGAGAATCTCTGAGTTAAATATATTTTTAAAACGTTACACCTGGTAAAAATTGAAGGAAATTGGTTCCATTTATTGAAAAATAAAAGAAAGTCAAGCATACTGACAAGGCATTTCTTACTCAATATGTGTTTTTTTTTTGCGTTAACTAAACGTCCTGAACCTCGATAGCCTAGAAAAAATTTTCATCTTTCAAAGCACCTTAAATAATTTACTGTAATAGAATTCATACGAACTATACTATCAGTTCTGTTTCCTAGGAGGTGCATATCTGTCGTGCCATGACACAAAGTGCTCGTGTGGTATTTCGGGTGCTCATGTGGTATACCTAACTTGGAAACCTGTTAGCACGCCCAAGAGGCCTCATTACCTGTAACCAATTAAGTGACCATATCGATACAATCAGCCCATCTGCCTTCCGTTGAAGTTATGGCCAATCACCCATTCATTTAAAAGTATGAGAAAGACATTTAAATGTGTATTAAGCAAAATAAATTACAATCTTAGGCATGATACTGTGAATATTCCAGTCACGTCTTCTGAAAATGTCGCTCTGCTAGGGCATACTTAACTACCAGCCAAAAAAAAATGTACAGACAGCCCAACTGGGTAACGTTTCAGCAATAAATACAGAGACCATTTGGGATAAGTACAATAATGCATCATATATGAACTTGTCATAAAAGGGAACATACTGTTGCTGGCACGAGCAGCAGTTGTGACTGTTTATTGTTCACCATACCATTCAATAAAACATTGTATAAAGGTGCTGATTTGTATTGACAAGCAGCCATTAGTCATAGTTAAACCGCATTAAGTATTGACTTAGATGGTTTGAGCAAATATATTAAGCTGCTTAATGAACACACAAAGAATATACACTTGTTATTTTTGCCTCATATTGCTGCATCTACTTATTTGCAGCATACACCTGCAGCACCTTTGGGACTAATGACACAAAGGTCAAGGCGAGCCTGGCGACCATGCTTGCCAAGGAGTAGTGTAAATATTTAATCTGTTTCCATAATAGCATACGACATGAATTTGAGGAATTCATCTATTATATCGAGCAATAAAAACGGTGAATGCATTGCTGGTGCATTTGTTTTATTTTTCGCACTGCATGATTCAGCACTATATAAATTCTTTCTGTTTATGCAACATATATGAAAGTATGCTGGTTCAGAAGCATTATTAATCTACTAACGGTAATGCATAAGTGCAGATGAAAAGGAACAGGTGCACATGCATAAATACATTCAAAACTTTCTGCTACCGCATGTAAACAAAAATGTAAACTAACTTGTAGATAGCCGCTATGGAGTTATGACCTTATACACTCTTTGTAGACTTGTCTATAGGATGTCTGTGTATATAGAGTGCCTATAGATTAAAAAAAATTCATACTTGTTAACAAACGTCTGCAGAATGTCATAGAAAAAAAGTGTATCGGACTATACAGTTCTGTTTTTGTAGACTGAAGTCTATAGAATGTCTATAGACTATCTATATACATCTGTATATAGACATTCCATAGACTTCAGTCTACAAAAGTAGAACTGTATATATAGTTCTACTTTTGTAGACTGAAGTGTATAAAATGTCTACAGACAAATCTTATCTGTAGACATTCTATAGACTTCAGTCTACAAAAGTAGAACTGTAAGCCTATACACTTGTCCATAGACAGTCTATAGACAGTCTATAGACTCAGACTTCTTATAGACTAGTCTATAAAAAGTGTATGGCCATAAGTCTCTAGACTGTCTATAGGCAGTGTATAGACAGTCTATAGACTCAGACTTTTTATAGACTAGTCTATAAAAAGTGTATGGCCATAAGTCTATAGACCGTCTATAGACTCAGACTTCTTATAGACGAGTCTATAAAAAGTATGGCCATAAGTCTATAGACAGTCTATAGACATTCTATAGACTCAGACTTTTTATAGACTAGTCTATAAAAAGTATGGCCATAAGTCTATAGACTGTCTATAGACTGTGTATAGACAGTCTATGGACTCAGACTTTTTATAGACTAGTCTATAAAAAGTGTATGGCCATAAGTCTATAGACTGTCTATAGACTAATCTAAAGAAATGTCTATAGACAGTCTATAGACTCAGACATTTTATAGACTAGTCTATAAAAAGTGTATGGCCATAAGTCTATAGACTGCCTATAGACTAGTCTAAAGAAATGTCTATAGACAGTCTATAGACTTCATAGACAAATGTCTATAGACTGTCTATGGACTTTCTATAAAAAATTTTGTAAGGGATAGCTTCGTCGCATTCGGAAGAACGGTAGGCGGTGATGTTGGTCATCGTGATAAAATATAAACACACATTAGAAAGTGCGAAACCCGACTACATGCGCCCCATTAGTGTTCTTTCACGACGGCAGAGTGCGGGTTACCGGCAAAGTGGCAAATCAGGGTTCAGTGACGCACAGGGTATAGTGACAGCCTTAAGAATAAAAAGAAAATGAATCCCGGAAATGGTAGGGGAAAATAATTGTCGCGTTTATTTGTAAAGAAGAAACAAGCCAAATAAACGTAAGTACGCTAAAGGATAACTTGCTTCAGGTGGGATGACTTGACACCTATAGATACACTAAGGACTATATATATATGGTTAGGCGTTATAATTACACAACGAGAATATCCACGGTTTGGCCCAGTATTGCGCTAAATTCGTGATTAGCCCATGCACTGGTATTGCGCACCGGCCTTGTACGGGATCGCTCTCCCTTCAGATTAACACAACAGTACCATTGCCTGAACCGACATCCAAGCAGCTTAAAGGAAGTTGCGGTGAAGACATTCATTACCTCAGGAACAGCATTTCATAAAAACTGCGATTTCATCGCAACATGAACATCCGAGTACAATAGACACCACGATTGCAGGGAACTTGCGCCGGCCAGCTCCTGTGTCAATCTCCCGGGTCATGCAACGCAGTGACCAAACATCCTGAACATGCATAGTCTCTCATTTAGCACCGCTACACCAACGCATACAGAAGAAGAATGTACTTCTGAATAAACAGAAAATAAGAGGAAACGCTTGCGGCTCCAGCGCCGGAAGAGAACGCAGTGTCGGGAGAGTGCGTAGAAAACGCTCACTGCCAACTCTTCGCTACACAACAGTTGAGAAACAGGCGTGGAAGATCCAAGCGCTCGAACTGTAACGAATGCTTACAGAACGACCCTTTTGCGTAAAAATTGAACCCTTAACACGTTGAACGCGGCCACCTAAGCAACTGGAGGAATGGTTGACAGAAAAATTCCAGGCCACACCGACGACTATGAAAAGCATAATAAGGCTGTCAGCCATGCTTGCTCTAGCTAGAGAAATTACTTCACTAAGATCTACAAGAAATGGTTGTGCACCTGGCGCCATGATAGATACGTGGCTTGGTGGACATTAGCAGGAACAAAAATTTTGATGACGATTTCGCTGACTGCGAAAGAGGTGCTAATGAAAATTCTAAACATTATTTTTAGGCTACATCTAATTGCGAAATTCAAACCGATGAGTAGTGAAGTCATGGCTGCTGAACAAAATCCTAGCACTAGTACCACTGTCGAGATATGCGAGCTCAAAGCCCAGACATAGTCAAGCGGATAGTCGGTTTTATTCTCACCCTTTACATCAGCGTTGTATTGATGGAAATAAATTATTATTATTATTATTATTATTATTATTATTATTATTATTATTATTATTATTATTATTATTATTATTATTATTATTATTATTATTATTATTATTATGAAATCTGTACTGAAACACATTGGCGTTGCAGTTAACAGTTTTCCAAAA
The DNA here is from genome assembly GCF_050947875.1 of Dermacentor variabilis. Classification (NCBI taxonomy): domain Eukaryota; kingdom Metazoa; phylum Arthropoda; class Arachnida; order Ixodida; family Ixodidae; genus Dermacentor; species Dermacentor variabilis. The sequence goes on from NC_134578.1 coordinate 91,870,167, forward strand.
CGGCTTGTCTACAGTTAGGCACGAGTTCATTGGTACGTCAAGGCACATTGTATAAGATTTTGGGGACGGATATCGTAACGAAGGTGCTGCTCTTAAGATTTCGACTGAGCAGGCACGGCTTAACTACTCCGTGGCTTCAATTTTGCAGTCACATGTATCATAATGTTATAAATAAAATACGTCACAGAGAAATTTCAGAAATTATCAAAATTATGGCCGAATCTGCTTTCTTGCTGTTATATGGGCCTAGCCATGTAGTGTAAATGAAAAAAGAATGCGGGCTTAGATACAAAATATTAAAAAGTAAGGTTTTCAGCAACAAAAGAAACACCATGAATAACATTACAGCATTACACAGCTGGTTATCACTGTGTATAGTTGCACACCTTCTATCAGCTGTGTACTGATACCACACATTCAAGAGCAGCGTGAAGACAGGCGTAACTGGCGTTAGCTTTTTTTAACATGAAAATGCTTTATGCCAAATTCCACCAAAAATTCATCCGGTGCACGCAGGCATCATCACGGAAGTCCACGTGATGGCAGGTCTCTCTTTTCGTCATTAACACGTGACAATACCTAGTAGTTGATTCGTCTCGTAGTAACGTCGTCCTCGCGTGCCGTAAGCTGTGTGCGCGAGTGAAAGCATGCGATGGTGAGCCGGCCATTGCGGCTCAATTTCGCATGCACGAGGAAATGCGCCGTATTCCGTCGCGCAGATTGCACCATGGTATCGGGGGAGGGGATGGAAAGGGTGCGTTGTACTTCGGTCAGGCGCGCTTTATCTTCAAAGCGATCTGGTTTGGGGACACAGTCTAGGTGGGCCGACGGCTCGTAGCTTTGCGTGCCCTGTATTCTCACCGCTGAGTTGTCGTTGAAGCGATAGAAGCAGGAACGTCACTTCGCTCGCTACTGCTGCCGCGGTTCCTCACGCCATCGTTCTGACAGCGAGTGTTTGAACGGCGGCTGCTGCGTGTGGCGCGGCTACGCAATCCCTGTCTTGAATACGATCTGCGATGCGGGCAATGTAGGCGTCAAGGCACACCGAGGGCCAATAGTGTCGTGTGCGCTATAGCTCCCACACGCTTACGCGTCACCCGAGTTCACGAAGTGAAACGCCACTGTAACTTTTTATAGAACGCGGCCGGTAGTGGTGGACACCTACGAATGAAATGTAGTGTGAGAAAGGCATTTCAAAATGCGTGGAGCATTGTGGACAGAGTACTGGGCCCAGCCCCGACATCACTGGTCCGGCTCCTGACAAGAGGGTCTTCGCCTCAGTTTTTGCAGATGTCGGTGATCCTGCTGAGTGCCGGGCCATGCCACGGCCATCCGCGGTCCTGTTCTTGCTGAGTCCGGACTGCGCCCCGGCTACCATTGCTGCTTCGGTAATATTACTGTTGCTGGGCTTCGCGCCGGCCTATCACCATACGTGAGCTTGCAGCGTCCGGACTTTGTCGGTCTGCATCGACTCCTCCCACGACACCCAATACCACGCCTGCAGTGAACCTACGTGAGTATGAGGTCATCTGACTGAAGCTAAAAGCACAGAAGGACTACTTAGATACATAATTAACTTTGCATGTGTCAAGACGGCCAATAGTCTTGCTGATGTCTCGCTTATAAATTTTCTTTTGTCTAGGTCCTTTCTCTAAATATTGGGCAGACCTGTGTCCACACACATTGCCAACCCTAGTAAGGAAGGTAGTGTTTGGAAGTGTCTGGCCGTCATACTTTGTCGTTTCCTGGCTACCAAATGATCAGGAACGTAGACATATATAGCAGGGCTACAAATGTTTGCTTTATTAAAATATGCTCGTATTGACGTGTATTTGTTACAATGGCGGCAGTTAGGTAACACCGTTATAATTGCGTAATTGTATAGGCAACATGGCAACCAGCCGTGAGGCCTAAAAAATCAAAGCCTCTTTCTTAAAGGAAGTTGGTTGAACGCGAAGCTTTGCCCCAATGTAAACTGAATCAAAGTCCAAAGCCAACGGCCAACGACGCAACGAACCCAAGAAATGCTGAGCGACCAGATGCTATACATGTGATTTGATTGCTTGTTTAGGACTAAATTTTTTTAATGTTGAAGTTGAATGAGGACACATTTAAATTGCATAGCCTTTATTTTAGATCATAGCCTTTGTTTTAGCCGTTGATTACACTTACACGCTCACATTTTCACGGACCGACTCTACACTTGCACACTGTTGCCCTTTGATCGCTGTGGTAGACGGTCAGAGGCTCCGCCATTGTAGGGTGGCAAAGCCTGCTTGCAAACGTGATACAAATGCAGGAACGGTGTTGCATCGTGGGTCTCTGTGGCATATCAAGTTTCGACGAGTGGCGATCTAGCATCGAACTCTCCGTCCATTTGTCGTGCTCTTTTGCCACATCGATGTAAAAGTAAAGCACGCGAGGATCGGCGTACTCTGTGGCTTTAAGGTCTGCGTCGTTTCTGCCAGGAACATTTCCGCGTCACAACGAGACGCGTTCGGCATGATGTAGTACACGCTGACGATCACAAGACCAGTAGTCATCTCGACACCACAGGCGTCTCCCACATGGCTTCTGCGTGCCGTTGCCGATACACGGGATCAGCCTTCTGGGGCGATCACGCTCGCGCTAACGTTCCCGTACGGCAGCCTCTTCTTGTGCCGTGCGCTACACCCGCGGCCTACATATGGTGACGGCCGGCCATGCATTGCGTGACGCGCGTAATGCACTGCAGATGCATGCAGTTCGTCGGGGTAGCGTGGCGTTCATCCATGTTTCGTTAAGAAAGGGGCCTTGATTTTTTTTTCCAGATCCTAAGACGGAGCCCATGTTCACGCGCACTTGCTCTCTCCGATAAGCAGAGAAGTTCAGTTAATCGCGACAGGGGTGGTGTCATGCCTAGCAGACGCAACTTGCGCTTGCAGTCAGCTTTCTGCGCATGCGTTACTCTTGCCGAGCTCGTCGCTTGGGGCCGTTATCAGGCACTGACCGGCCGGCCAGTCGACGCTGGAGCGGTACTGCGAATGTAAACTGTAGTGTTCTACGCAGATGGTGTAAGTTGACTTTCCTTTAGTGCGCTTTCGGCGCTCGCGGACGAATCAGGGAGACATAGAAAGCTTCGCTTTAAAATGTAGTAGAGATGGTAGTGCTTGGAAGCGTGTCGCGGTCTGAGTCGGTCGGAACCGACAGTGTTCTCTGACAACAATCACCGCCCGGTCGCGCCGAGGCGACTCGCGCCGTTTTCGCGTCTCCCACCTTTCAAGATGTGTGCGGGCGCTCGCGCGGTGCCACGCAGGTCAAACGACCTAATTTCGCCCATGCGCACTCAGCGTCGTGTGGGATACCTTGTGCAGCCACACCAGCCACGCGAGCTTGCCATTGTTGTCATTTCATCACCGTTCCAACCATACAGTAATTCAAGCAACCATAATGACGTCGTGGCTTTACCGTCCCGCTGCCAGGCGGGATTGCATGCCGGCAAAGGTAGCCGCATTTCGATGGGGCCAATACGAAAAGACGCGCACGCACCGTGAATAACGTGCACGTCGTAGAACCCCAGGTGCTGAAAAATTAATCCGGAGTTGGCTACTGCGGCGTGCCTGATAATATCGATGTTTTTGCACGTCAAATCCCATAATGGAGTTATTCCTAATAGTGTAAGTGATAAAAAAAACTGTCCACATTGATGAACCTGTATATGGGAATGTGCAATGAAGCAGCCCACTGCTGTGAAGCAGCCCACTTCACAAAGAGGGACGAACAAGTTTTATCGAAATAAGGCTTCTTTAGGAAAACTGTTCACTAAAAAGTAACGGGTAAATTATCGTAATAAGTTCTTCTTGTGAATGATTCTTGGCAAGTTATTTCTTGTGAATATAAGGTACAGGTGAACAAGCGCGTCACTTACGGCAACAGAAAGAAAGAAAACATTAATTCATGCTATTTTCTTTTCAACTATGATAAGAAAAAGCTTGTAATTACTATGGGCTGAATGTATCTAATGACCTCAGTGGCTGCTCGTCTAACATAAGCACGAAATTGAGAATACTGAAAGGATTCACAAAGTGCATGGTGCGATCGATTCGGCATTTATAAGCAGGGGGGCCAACCTAACTCGAACCCGAACCGAAAGTCGTACCCAAACCGCAATTTTCTGGTGGTACAGAAGCCGAAGCCGAACCAATATTTTCGAGCATGCCTAAACACGTACGCGCCGTGAACCAAAAAAATATAAGGGTAACCGTTTCGGCACGAAGCGGTTCAAGTATCTAAGGCGACGACGGGTGCTAAGTACTTTGTACGATTGTTCGAGCAACTATACTTCTTGAATCGGTGCACCACATTAGTGGAATGTTACGACTCACGAGTTTCGTTGTGCGAGAGACGGGAGATAGACACGGTGGGTATGGCACTGGCAAGTAAGGCCACCTCGGTAGAGACGCTTGCACTTCTGAAGTCGGCCATACCTGTTGTTTACCCGCCGTGGTTGCTCAGTGGCTATGGTGTTGGGCTGCTGAGCACGAGGTCGCGGGATCGAATCCCGGTCACGCCGGCCGCATTTCGATGGGGGCGAAATGCGAAAACACCCGTGTACTTAGATTTAGGCGCACGTTAAAGAACCCCAGGTGGTCGAAATTTCCGGAGTCCTCCACTACGGCGTGCCTCATAATCAGAAAGTGGTTTTGGCACGTAAAACCCCATAATTAAATTTTTTAATACCTGTTGTTTGTCGGCCAAAATGTGTCAGGCGATCAGAGGAAGGAACATAACAGGTGGCGCTCCCAATGCTGCCATTGAGTCAACTTCTTGCTAAATCTAGATGAGCACGGAGAGCGGTAACACGGTTTCCTCGAAGGAGGATATGAACGAGTTCAGCTGCGTGACTTAATGTAACCATGGTATTGCTGTCAGTAAAAAAAAAAAAAAAAAAAAAAAAAAAAAAAGCCGTTACCTTTTCATCGAATGGTAAGCGCGGCTCTAAACGGTACGTGAAATCTGCTTTTGTTACGTGTCATGGCTCAAAGCACGTTTGGTGCCAAGCAGGCTACAATGCTCTTCAAATTGTAGAAATTATTCGTAAGGCGCAATGCGCGCGATTTTGACTTCAGTGTGCGCCCTTAGCCAGCATTAGGCATCGCACCATGTGAAGACGCGGTAAACGATATGGTTCAGCAGAACTCCACTTTTATACCTGTTGTTGCCGGGCAAGAAGGCAGCTGCTGTAAGTTTCGTGGAGAACAAGTTTAAAAAAATTAAATTATGGGGTTTTACGTGCCAAAACCACTTTCTGTTTATGAGGCACGCCGTAGTGGAGGACTCCGGAAATTTTGACCACCTGGGGTTCTTTAACGTGCACCTAAATCTAAGTACATGGGTGTTTTCGCCCCCATCGAAATGCGGCCGCCGTGGCCGGGATTCGATCCCGCGACCTCGTGCTCAGCAGCCCAACACCATAGCCACTGAGCAACCACGGCGGGTAACAAGTTTAATGCGTGAGGGAGCGTCTTGCTTGGCAGTATACAGGACGTCTCGGCGAAAACTTGCAATTTTGCTTTTTGCAGTTTTCCATGGCAGATAGCACAGTTCTAGTGCATGAACTGGTGGAGTCGAAGAGACAGACATACGCAACAGATATAAATTAAGTTTGTTAACTCATTGTGGCACGAATTGCGACTTACATAATCTAGAGGGTGAGGGTGCAAGGCACATACACTTGAAAAGAATTGTGTGCATGACACTATTTACGATATATGCACTGTGGAACTTGCGTTAAAAATGGAGTGTCGTTCCCCTTACTTTCTTAATAAAACGTCGTTTTATGCCTTGCAGCACAATAGTTACTGGAACGCCAATGCATTTCTTCGCGAAGTTCGGGAATTATTCTTTAAACTGGTGTCATCCTGAGAATTCGTTCTAAGTGGATCCGCCTTGCGAACCCTCGGGCAAGAATTTATGAATTGCAGTGTGTGCCATAAGATAATTAGGTAAAATGTTAGCTGGTGAATTTTTAATTGGTCGATTGTACATTTCAATTTTTTTTGTCCACGTAATATCCGCCTCTGAGTAGACCAGCTTAAAGAAATTGAAAAAATTGAAAGTTTTCACTGAAATACCCGGTATTATTGTTACCTAATAGTGACACTGAAGAAACACAGCAGCAAAACTGCGAATAGCTTAACGAACTTTTTATCGGGGGAGCCTGTGCCCTCAAGAGCAAGTTTCACTCAAAGCACAACGATAGCGGCAAACACAGTCGCCGATCGTAGAAGTCTCATCTGTGGGTCAAGAGAGTCGGCTTTTATGCATGAGTCATCGAAAGCTCCAGAGTAATCGCGAGTGTACGGGAAAATTCCCGCCTGTCTGTGTAACTTATTAATTTCTGCCTCCTCCTGTAGAAACTTGCGCACGCACCAAGTGGACAAGTCCCTAGTACTATGCGCCATATCGCAAAGGGGCACGATAAAATGGAATGCGCCGAACCGACTTGCGAACAAGTTCAGTTTTGCTAACACGATCGCGAACCATCATAAGTTTATTTCAGCGAAGCGTAACTCAGAGGTCATTGAACCCGAATCGAAACAGGTATTTCTTTTTCTGTTCGGCACCCTGATTTAAGTAAACTGTGCGTTTGAATTTTTGACTTGTTTAGTTTGGAAAAAGAACGAATGTGTTTTTGCAGCGTTATGATACGGTACACATATAACCTGTACCGCTTTCATATCGCAGCAAGCGTAGAAAGCTAACTGATATCTGCCTTCTACGTATGAAATCAAGAGGCACCACCAGTGCCAGGTCACATTACGAGCGCTGCGTCCATCGATTAGAAAAGAAATTAAAAGTGTAATAAAGAAAACGAATAAAGTCCACTGTATTTAATGCAAACTACGTCGATATGCGTTCCACTCGTCGCAAGTGGCTGTCAAAACACTTTGACTTAAGAAAACAAATGAAGCGTTGTTCAGGCATTGCAAAGAACGAGTACTAACTATCAGAGCAATCTGTTTGGTAGCTGGTAATTATACGCGTATGCATTTTCTTTTTCGCCGCTGAAGACATGCAACCACGCAAACACACAGAGTGCGTTTGCTCTTAGATTCCAGCCCCAGTAGGCAGAAATGGCCTGGCGGAGTGACAAATTTCGGAACGAACAGCTAAGAACACGAGCAATATAGTTGCTTGAGCAGACAGTAGCCTTAGCGTTCCCCTCATAAATGTAGACCCTAAATGCAAAAAAAAAAAATATCGTTATTTCTTGAACTTCAGCTAGCCGGACCCTCCGCACAGTGTGTTCACAAAAAACATATTTGTGTCGGCCCCATTTGCTGTGCTTGCAAGCGTATAAAATAAAATTAGCGAAAATGTAATTTTTAAAGCACTGTTCGTGCTTCTGACCTATTGGCGGTCAGGGCAAGTTAACAAAGTGATTTTAACAAAGTTAACAAAATGATTAACCAAGAGTTAGAAAGAGTTCCGTTTTCTTACTGTTGTCTTCTTGACCCCAGCCAGTGACGATAATGAAGAGGCCCTCCGTGTCGAATCGCTCCACAGGAATGCAGACTGGCCTTGCATACATGCTTTGTATGAAGGGGCTGTCCACCTGTTAAGGTTTGAAAGTATGCTACAGCAGTCTTTGCGTCTGAGCCCCGCCCGTTGCTACCAAAGTATTCTTGAAGGGACACTAAGCAGAAACATAATTTGCCCCATATTAATAACTTCGAAAATACCAAACGCACCTATGTTACCACGAGAAGACGCTTGGTAATCAATGGAAGACTCAACAGTGAAAAATGACTGGCGACACAACCTTGAAGTTTTCCCATGAGCATGGGGTAACGTCATGGATTCTGATGGGTTAACTAGTTCTTTATGCGTAAAATTATACTAGATTGTCTTCTAGAGTAGCCAAAGCCGAAGTAGTGAAAGTTTCGGGAACCTTTAATGAGACCCCCCCCCCCCCTCCGCACTAACTTGCTACATTTAAGAAATATATTTGAAATGTGTAGCGTATGGTGCACAGGCGTTGGGCGCGAAGCGAAAAAACGATGCCTGGACGTTTATTTTGTCTTGTCATATTCAACTTACTATCGCCATATTATTGAAAATAATATTTTCAGAGAATAATTTATTATTGTGGATTGAGGTATTTTTTCTACATATAATGGCCTTGAAGAAGGAGGCTTAGGTCTAGGCGAGCTGCGATTTCCTCATTAAAATGCATGCAAACTTCAGAAATAATTTTACTACACAACGGCGGGACTAGCTTAAATAAAATGCGTTTCATTTGAAAGAAAGTAGTTACTCCAGTCACTTTAGGAATCTGAGTTAAGAATCAGGCGATATTTTTTTTTATTGCCGAGAAACGCAGAGTTAAAAAAAATTAAGCTCGAAGTTCATAAGCATAAGCAGTTCATAAGCAGATACCATAGTCCTGGTACCATAGTCCTGGTATAAGCAGACGTCTTCCATAAATTCACAGCTTTCTTTAAATTGTTGAGATATGTGCTTGTGAGTAAATAAAAGAGGTTAAAGGTTGAAATGCGTATGTTATTGAGTGCCTTGGCTCGTTATAGAAATATGAATGCGCCGCTCCTGTTCTTATGATTTTCGTATGAATTGACACTGCACGGAGCTTTGAGGTGGACAAAGGAGCGGCGACCTAGTACATTAGCAACATAAACGTCACGCAATCGCCAATGGCATAATTTGGTTCTTTCACAAGCGCTGAAAGCTAAAGAAATCACCGCCCAAGCACTCTGTACAGATGGTTAATCAGTGAAGCTGAAACATGCGACCCCGGTATTAATCACCGGGATAATCTGGAAGGTTCATTAACTGGCGTCTTGGTAGGCTGCCGGATCCTCGGTACGCAGTTGCTGCTTGCGCTCGGCTGCACGAGCCTGTTCTCATGACCGGGCTGCAGCGTAGGTACGGAGTAGACGAACTCGTTCCCGGTTAAGCTCGCGGCGTTGCTGATCGAAAGCTGCCTGCTCTTCAGGAGTACGTATGGCTCTTAGACAATCCATTTCGGAGCCTTAGAGAAACTGCTGCGCGCGCGCTCGGCTGCGATGGTGAGCAACGAAGTCACTACTGGCGCAGCCAATCGCGCCTGTCCTTTTTTCTTTGCGCACGCGCACGGGGTTGCACCGGTGGTTCCACCGTACAGGCGACGGATGGTTGACCGACAGGGCTAGCCATACTCAGCTTCGCCGTAAAAAAATTTCTAGTCACAAACTATTAGTATATATATGAACGATGTACAATGCATCAAGTTTATCCGCTTCAAATGTATAATTAGGCGCAGTTTATGTACTGGTGATACCAATAATTCTTGTTCAGTTACTATGTTGTAAAATTAGTTGATAGTGAGCTTTCTCAATTTTACAATTACGAAGAATGCATAAGCAATTGAAGGGCTAAATAAAGCTCGTGCTTACTATGGTCAGTAGAAGGATTTTCTTTTTAAATGCGATATAAGATAATCGTAATTGGTGCAGTAATTGTGAAGAAAAACGATTTCTATGTTTCCATATATTAAGATAGGAGTTCGCAAACAAAGTTTCTTAAGAGGAAGCTTTAGCTCGTGTAAGCTCCCATATCGGCTGTTCAAATAAATATAAAACGTAGAAATGCTTTTCTGAGATAATTCTTTGGCCGATATTATCCAAATATGTTGCAGTTCCGAGAAAACGTTATATTCTAGAAACTGTCCAAGTGGAAGTTTCATTTAAGGCTTGAATATTTTTACGAAGGTTGCCGAAAATTGCTTTGTAAAGAAATAGAAGCACACTGTTTACAAGTCTATAACTCTGCACCAAGAACAGATACCACAGTTTTGTAAACTGCATCAGTTAGAACATCTAAAGCAGAAACATTTGATATCTTAATTTATATCTTATGTGAACTGGTTACGAGGTTTACGACAGGGTGTAAAAAACACATACTGATTCGGTTCCGGTTCGAGTTTAACGCATACTGCTCTCGTTCCGTTTCAGTTCCGGGTCGGATAAATAAAATTTTAAAACTGCTCCTGAGCCTATTCATAACACTGCACCGGTTCGCGAGCCGGGTCCGTGGAGTAAACTGATCTTGTCACACGATGGCGACACACTACACGGTGTTACTCACTTGTCCGCATGGCACATGCGGAGGTATTATCAGGAGGTGGAAGGGATAGGCCGCTTTGTTTATTGCCACTGTGGGAATTCATAGAGGCACGAAAGTAGGATAATTTACTAAAACAATACAAATATTTCACAATAACGGACATCCAATATCGATTCCAATACTGAATACTCGAAATTTCTAAACCAAAGTGAAACAAGTAGTTGTGCGAAGCCTGTGGGGCGACAAAAGGCTTATTTACAATATTTTATACATTTGCACTAGATCTGATATTATACGGTCACATCTGATGCACGATGACAAATAAACCAATGAAAAAGAGGAAGGGAACGTCCCAGAAGCATTCAGTAGAGCGTACTGCTAGTTGAAAGACATAAATGCAATACTACAGCACCGCGCGACGAATTCAAGGAACCTAGACATATTGAGGTGGGTCGAAATGTTAATTGGTTTGGGAAAATAGAGACAACGAATCTATAGGTTGCCTAAAAAGAGACATGTTTACTCAACGATGGGTAAATGCTGTGCATGAGAGACCCACTCAATGTGTTTGCTCAGGAGCTCGATCCTCTGCGCAACAACTGCAGTCCCGCTAAACCACAGTCATTCAGACGATTGTCCATTTGCACCAGTGTTTTTCCTGTAGAGACTGTAAGAACTGTTGTTGTGTTGATAGTATTCAAAATAAACTAATATAATTACCTTTGAGAATGCAGTGCTGATCCAAGCGTTGATATACCGACAACGCGAAGGCCGACTGTGTGGTTCATTAATGGATCCTATCTATTCTTTTGTTTAAGCACTATTTGTACGTTGGTCTTTGTTGGAGAGAGTGGCCACATTTACATGGTGTGAACTACTACTACTACTACTACTACTACTACTACTACTACTACTACTACTACTACTACTACTACTGCTACTACTACTACTACTACTACTACTACTACTACTACTACTACTACTACTACTACTACTACTAAACTAAAGTCGTATCGGAAATTACTGACCGAAAAGCGGAGAGACCAGTTTGAGGGAATGGTAGATGAGGTTAATGAGGATAAGAATATCTGTGCCATGGAGCTAGTCATCAATACTGCAGCCAATTCTAAGCGTTGAGGGTAATCTTGTTTCGTGAAAAAACTGCGGCATTGCCTGTAATATTTCGTCGGATATGTTGAGAAGGGCTAAAGACACAAAATATGAATGCGCTCATATAGCTTTCAAACACCATTTAAATTGTAGCAATGTTTGTTCTTTCTGATATAAAACCTATAGGAATTTTCCGCAAACGAGGTCTTCTAAGTACAAGTATTAGGCATCGTCCTGCCGCCCAAGGCAAAGTAGTAATGCACGACGAAAACGGCTTCCGGACATAGATCGTGTCGCACGCTTCTCTCTTATGTTTAAGAGGACGGTTTCGACTTCGAGCTCCTAATGAACGTGGCGTAGGTATTTTTCTGATAAAGCGAAATATTCTTTGCCAAACCACATGGTTACGCGAAAATTATGTTGAAATATGGTTCGACGTGAAATATCTTCAGGGGTGCAACTTTTTTGTACAGAAGATCACAATAACACATGTTAAAGAGCACATTGAAAAGAGTTAATCACCTTATTTAGTCCTGCAACTGACTACTTCGGTCGTCTGTGGCTGCAAACACCAAAACGCAAATGCAAAGTCCGATGCGAATTACCATGTCAAGTGTATTATTTTAAAATCTTCAAAAATAAATCCACCATTTATGTAAAATAACACCGTAAAATTATCCACGCAGCATTGCATGTCAAGACTGCGTTAAAGTAGTAAAAATACAAGTAGCACGGGCTTTTACATACCTTGAGCAAGGCAATATCATGATTGAGTGTAGCCTCGGAAAAAGCAGGATGGATGAAATAGCTGCTTCCTCTGACACGGTAGCCATGAAATTTCTCAGAGCTGGCGTAGAACACTGTGACCGACCTTGGCCCAGCACGCTCCCTGCAATAAAAAAGAAACATTCATCACATCTGCTATTTGTACTAATGTAACACTATAACGAAAGTTGTGCAAAAGATCATCCAGATATATAAATTATTGTTCCTTACCGGGCAGCCTCGCTTGGAGACAGAATAGCGGTCCCTTCAGAAAGACCCATAAAGCGCAGATACATGGACATACTCGCATACCATAGACTGCGGGGAAGTATCTACACCACGCCACAGCCGAAGTTGCCTAAAGAGGACGTGATAATGTACAAACAACCGCAGACCAACTGTTTTCCTCACTGAATAAGACACCATCCCATTTGCCCCCCACTTAACGAATACGACACCAAATTCTGCCACACCCACCGTCGTATCCAAACATCCGGTACCACATGGTACGCGAATGCGACCCCTACATCTCCCCTACCATCCACAACACACTGGAGCACTGGGAGACCCAGCTTATCAGCCACAACCCTGGCGACCAGCGTCAGCTAGTGCACAGGGCAAGGCAGAGGTCATGTGGCTTCCTGGACTGAGGAGGCCACCTGAAATGAAGGTTACTGATTAACTTCGTCTTCTCTCAATAAAGTTCAGTCATCATCATTATTCCATTCCTGAACGACCGTTGCCTCCTTCGCGCTCCCGAGTTGCAGATAAACATGGCGCACGGTGTTCAATTGCGTGCTTGGATGGATTACTTGCCAATTTAGTTCAAAAGTAAGTTCAAAGTACGCGTTATCTTTGCAGACCGGGAAAGGCACAGGTGCCCCGCACTTGACAGGTGCTCCCAAAATCTGAACAGGCTACTCGCCGTGATCCTAGGTAAGAAACGTATACAATGATCGTATTTTACTGGTGCTAACCTGCGGGTCGTAACTTTGGAGAATCGCGAGGAAGCTAGAAGCGAAGCTTGGGATTGCCCACTGAGTTATGCCATGGCGCACCCAAAGGAAGAGACCTGGGGTTCTAGGCCCCAGGTCTACCCTTATAAAGATGTTTGAAAAGCCTTCGCTCCTTAGATCCTGCTGCTGCTTGTTTTATTCGCCTACTACAAGCGCGCTCAGCTGAATGTGAACTATAACACTGCCTGTTCTGACTTGTACGAGGAAATCAATAGGAGTGTAAATGTGTTACGAGTTTCCAGGTACGTTTTGAGGCGGCATCGTGAGTTTTAAAGATACTTTGGTATAAACATGGTTACGCTTGGCGTAATTCAGCGAAGCGTGAAACTTGCACCGTCATTTAGATTTATCACCGCTTTATCATCGCAATACTCCACGCCTCAATTTACTTCGGGCACGCGTATCTTTCAACGGCTTTTTTACCCATACGTAAGTGGTCGTGAAAAAATATTTTATATTTCTGCAAGGCTTTGCTGTAACAAAGCTCCTCAGCTGCATATTAGATTCAGTTTTCGTATTTATGAATTAAAATGTTGTGGGGGGGGGCACAAGTAGCCCCTCCACCCTACGTCCTTACTTTTATTTTAATGAAGGCCCACTATTGGATGCTATCCTAGCTTCGACCATGGAACTATGAACGATAAATTGGCACTTGTAATTCTAAGAGAAATGAAAACAGTGGTACGGCTTGTATTGGCACAGGCGTGAGGCAGGTATTGTAGTCGAGAATTTTGGCAAGAATGAAGTTTTGAGAGCAGTGTAATGCGTAGGACAGGTACGTTAAGTGAGCAAAATATTTTCCAAGCTATAGGAATAGCTGCGCAGGGCAAAATAGGCTAATGCCCGTATTCGCAAATTCGCCTTAACTGGAAGCCTGTGCTTGACTTCGTCAAACTAACACCTCACGTGGATGCGCTGAAAGAATCGCAATAAACGTCTCGGGAACGTTTTCGCCACGCGCAGTCTAGGCCAAGTCAAGTTTATGAATACGGGTATAAGGCGGGGGGGGGGGGATGAGAATAGGAAATTCGAAATGAATACGATTGAGTTTTCTGGCACAGGACAGTGGTGATTGAACATCCTTTGAAGAGGAAATTGCCCTGCAGCGTGCAGAGATCGAGCAGATTAAAATAGATACCTTGTTGAGGTAATCCCGGAAGAAATCTGACTTTTTCTGCAAAGGAACAAGGGCGCTGTCTGTCCCTGTGCCGGCAAAACACGGAGTCCTTCGTGACTTAGTGAAGTCACGGAAGGCGAACCCCCCCATTCATTCAGAGAACAACTTCTTGGTACGCCATTACTATAGCAATGACGTCGCGGCCTATTTATGGTACATTTGGTTGGTCGTTTTCGAGTGCTCCCAGTGTTCTGACAGCGCGCATTGCATTCGGCTGGTCGAAATCAAGCGCTCTGAACTGATTCGGTTGTTTGTTTCAGAGCACCATACTCCAGCTCAGAGCACCCGGAGGTGCCCTCACATTTAACCCGGGTGCTCAACCGAGATCTGGCAGGGTTCCGGTCACATGACTCCTGCAACTTCCGCCATTGGCGTGAAGTCAGCGGCAGCGGCAAGCCTCGCCAGCTGTGCGCCTTGTTTTCAGCAGAAGACGTGCTGACGTGTTTCTTCTTCCAGCCTCAGTTGCTCTGGCACACATCGAAATGTTCAGCTTGGCCACGCTTTCCCTGGCTTTGGCGATTCCGTATGGTTAGTGCACTACCTAGCTGAGGTACTGAAATTCAAAGTGTGTTTAAAGATGTAAAGTTTGAATTATATCATTTCAGTAAATTATTTATCCATCTAATCACGTTGATCAAAGCATAGCCTCCGCGATCACGCGGGCACTTTTGTTGCAGTCATTTCAGTATATCGTAGAGGATGTAGGCATGGAAGAAAGCGTAGCCACCCTTTAAGGACTCTTAAATGTCTAAAACTACACAGCTAAGCTGTGTCGCTTCGCTTACCATGGTTTATATTGTCGCAGATAGATGAATTTTTTCGTCCTTTATTTCAAAGGTGCACTCTTAAAAATATTTGCACCCTTTGGGGCCTATCTTGGCCCACAACAACATTCGCCATCTGACTTGCCCGTATTTCCTTTCTTTAACGATGGGAGCCCGGCACTTCCAAGTGACGAACGGCATGCGCGTTATCAGTGTGAAATAGCATTGTCGACAGGAAACTATCGAGCTCAGCGTTTTGAAGAAAGGAAATGCAACCAAGGCAGATGGCGATTGTTGTTTTGGGATAAATATACTCTCCAAAGGGTGCAACCGTTTTAAGAGTGTGAGATGCTGCATCTACGATGCATGCTGAAGTTGTACAGGTACGTAGGATTGCAAAGTGACAACCCAATCGCATGAACCCCACGAGACAGCCGGAAGGATGGCCGCTCAAACTCCTGGGCTATCGAACTCGCCACAATTTTCTAAATCCCCGCTGCACTTTGTGTTCGTTGCGAATATATAACAGGTGATTGCTAATTGCTCTACACTGCGCTTAATTATGAAGCATTGATTATGTTCAGAGCATTTATGCGCCGTCAGCCGAAGTGCAGCTCGCGTTCTTCAAAAACATTGTTTGATTGCACTTTGCTTACTCGTCGCTTATCGATGCGCTTCGGAAAGCGCGATGAGCTCTTCGCGTGTTCTGTATTTGCGGTAGCGATTAATAAAACATAGTTATAGCAGTTTGCGCTGTGAAAGTGACACACAAAGTTGAATCTGAGCCCCGTGTTGCACAAGCGTTTTTTACCAGACTAGTACTGAATCACTGCTGCGCATAATTTTAAACCGAGGCTCTCGTTGGTGCCTCAGTTGCGATTTAAACTTATCGTACCATTCAATGTCAACGAACGGCCGAAATAACCTATGTGGTGTAGTACAGGAAATATATGCGGGGAACCATGGCACAACGTTCGCATATTTGTAAATCAAAGCAAAAACAATACCGAACCGTGAAACTCGCGTTCTGAAAAGAAACTCTGTCATAACTACTATTTGTGGTCACTAACGCAAGCATTTACTTCAGCGGTACAAAACGCTAATGCTACGCTTCTTCAAAACGTTTGTATATTCCAACACTTACCTCTGAAAGTCAGATGTCACTAGTGTGAGTAAATTTCTCATGCTCTATCCGGTACAAGTATATGTCATCGTGCTTTCTATTATTCTTTCCGTTCTAGTGTTGCAAAAAGTGGTATCCCAAAAACTATTATCTGTGGATGTCGGCGCTTGCCGTCGATTGCATGCGACCCATTGCTTAATCTCCGCATCCACTCTGCCGCGGCGTAGGGCTTTTATGGCGGTAGTCGATCACGTGACGGCAACAGGCCAATCGGTGATTAGCTCCAGTGACTATAAGCGACCCCTGGCTTCGAGCGCTGTGGTTCGGAGTGCGCAGGCTCCAGCACACTCTCGGCCGCTGCGCATGGTGTTGGACAGATGTCTCTTAGCGCCACCTACAGCGCGCACAGGAACTACGAAATCCATGCTATCTTGTTATGAAGAGCGCCGAATGAAACCGCCGATGATGCGCGCAAGCGCGGGGGTAACGGTCAAGGATACCCTGCCATTTCCCACTTCGAAATTACGTGTCAACAGAAAACGCAGTTCTTGGCCTTTGTTTTAGAACAACAGCCAAGCCTATAGGATAAGAAAGGGAAAAGCTCTTTCCGCTTTCCATGTGTCGTTAGTAAGGCTACACTTAGTGCGATGCAACAACTAGCAAAATACCAAACTTCCTGCATCTCCGATGCGCTGTATTTATTTGTTACCCAGTCTTATCTTTTGGAAATAAAGTGTCATGAAGTGGCAGTTTCTGCTTGGATAAAATTATGCGGTTTCCAAACAGCGCGGAAATCGATGTAAGCGAAGCGTTGTGTGCTGTTTGCTTTGATTCACGGCTATTGGCGGCGATGGTGACGGCGAATGTTACTTTCTTCAATGTTTAGTCCAACACGAGAGTGGTGAGTTCCATACTTCACAACCTCTGAGAGGGTTGAGCATATTCATTGCCTCAAATGGCACATCGCATTGTGGCAGAAGTATTAAACTTGAATAGAATTATGGGGCTGCACGTGCCAAAACCACATTCGGAATATGAGGCACGGCGTAGTGGCGGACACCACGTGAATTTTCACACCGTGATGTTCTTTAACGTGTCTCCAAATCTAAGTGCACGTGCGTTTGCTAATTCGCCACCGTCGAAATGCGGCTGCCGCGAGTGGGATCAAATCCGTGACCTCTAGCAAAGCCATGGCCGCAAAGCTGCCGCGGCGAACACAGAAGTGTTCATTCGTCGTGTGACCGCTTTCGTAGTGTCGCCTAGATATCCTACGGCGCGCTTTGAAGCGGCTCTGCTTTTGCTCGCCCTGCGTAAGTTGTCCGCTTGACAAATTTGCATGGTCTTTATTTTTCCGATATAGCACAAGCGTACCTTGTCGTTCCTTGATCCGGTTTGCCCGCAAATGCTGTGTTGTCTATAGTAGTAGTGTTTCTTTGCCTTCTCAGGTCATAGTTATTAGTTAAACGAGTGAAGAGAAGCGAAGCTTACCCACTCGTTTCGGGACTGCGTGGGTTCTACCCATTTTCTGCCTCCTCTCTCCCCTCCTCTCTACCATTACATCTAGCGTCCATCTGGACTTGCACGTCCGTAAAAAGGTAAGCGCCGCAGTTTCTTCAGTGCTTTCGCAGGGCGTCTAGGATTACTTCAGCCGTCAAGAGGCTAATGTGGTGACGCCCAGGGAGCTCCAGAGGGCACTGTGCATACTTGACGGGGTCTAAAGGGCCAAACAGTTTTGTCCTGTCGCTTTTCCTCTCTGCTGCGCTCCTGTCATGTATGCACGAGTTCTGTGCCACCCCCCGACGCGGTGTGCCAGACGGCACCGGCAGCAGTGGGAAAGTCGAAGGAGAGAGAAAGAGAGAAAGGCAAAGGAAATACAGCGAGGTTAACCAGAGATTACCTCCGGTTGGCTACCCTTAGCGGGGGAGAGGCAAAGAGATACGATAGGTGAGAGAGAGCAAAAAAAAATAAAGAAAAACGAGAAAACCACACACGCACACGCACACACACACACACACACACACACACACACACACACACACACACACACACACACACACGCACGCACGCACACACACACACACACACACACACACACGCGCGCACACGCACACGCACACGCACACACACACGCACACACACACGCACACACACACACACACGCACACACACACGCACACGCACACACACACAAACACGCACGCACGCACAAACACGCACGCACGCACACACGCACGCACGCACGCGCACGCACGCACGCACGCTACAGTGTCACGATACAGTGTCACACAGTGTACAGTCACAACGCAGCAGCGCCTTTATAGCGGACCGCACTTATGTTCGCGTAGACCAGTTTCGAAGGATGTTGTTTTCCGTTTTTGGGGTCTTGTCCAGTTGGTCTACGGTGGCTGAGAGGACTGCTCTTTGCGGGTTAAAACGAGGGAACTCACAAAGAAGGTGCGCGGTCGCTTTCTTGCACCCGCCGAAGTCTCAAAGTGGGCTGTTGGCCATTCCGACAGGAAAGCAGCATGCATTTGAATATCCTACTCCAAAGCTTAGACGGACTAGAAGGGTGCAGTTACGTCGTAGAAGGCCGGGCGGAATACGGAGCTGTAAATTAGGGTCCAGGGTCACAAGGCGTGTACTTGTGAATTCGGATGAATTCCATTGAACTGATGTTAGGTCACGCGCAAGTGTGGAAAGCTTTTTCGCTGCGTCAGCTCTCGAAAGAAGAATGGCAGCGCAGTTGACGCCGTCACGGGCAGATGGAAAGTCGAAGAAAGAGGCAAAGAAAGCTTCGCTTTAATATACGTAGAAATGAGATTTGAGTTCCATTTCATTGGTACCTTAAACGTACGAATGCGTTGTCGTAAAGCTCATTACCTGACTAAGCACTGCGCATTGGTGACGACGTGCATAGGGGTCACAATGGTACCGGCACACGTGACCATGCTGTCTCGGATCCGTATGGCAAGAAGAACCTGCGTATCCGAAATACATATTTTTTGTTCTGTTTGCTTTGAGAAAGCTTACATCGGGTGACACCACTACGCTGAAACAAGTTCACCCAGTGAAGAGCTTATGTTGTCTGCAAATGACAAATTGTGTCTGTCTTGTGTGCATATTCTTTATTTAAATAGAGACACAAAAGAAATATATTAGGTGGCGCTTGCTTGAAATATTAAGGTTCTGCAATAACGGGTTCGTAATCTGTAGCGGGAACGGAGCTTTCCTAAAGAAGGAAATGTGAAAAAGAACGTAAATTGGAGAAGGCGCCAATTCTTGTTGACTATGACATCTCTCATGTCACCTCAGCACTGGCTGATTCTCAGCGAGCGGCGTATATGAGGGGAGATCACGTGGTAATTGTCAGCTTCCCCCTTTTGTCGGGGGCAGTTCAAATTGAGGCGCGGCCGGTGCATCCTCGGCGGTAATTTTCTGTGCAAGAAAACATTTTAACGATACGCAGAAATCGATGCGTCTTAATCAAACATCCTTTCGTGCTAGCCCGACCTATCTTTCTTTCTTTTGCAATATCTCTTGAACGATGCAAGACGAGCCACTTCCAGGTCGCAAACGCCATGTGCTTAGTAGGACAACGTAGCGTTATTAACTGAATAGTACAGGGCGAAGTGTGTTAAACCAAGGAAGCTTACGCACAGCTTATCACAATGCTGGTCGCGCGGAAAGTTCTGTTTGGCACCTTAAAGGACCCCTCACCAAGTCTGGCCATTTTGCGCTGACAACCGCAGTGCGTACAATGCGCGTTAGCGATCGTGTCTCCAGCGGAAAGGGCTTTCGCAGAACTTATGTCATCGTAGTCGCGGGGAAAGTTAAACACCAATGGGTGCAAACTGAAAGAAAGCTGAGAAACATCATCATTCGAACATATATACATTACGCAATTAAAATTTGTACTATACCAATGGTAACTGAGAAGCTAGAAGTCCTGTTTAAAAGAAAAATTTACATAGGGGGCTTCTACCTTGATACATGGTAACGAAGAAATCGTATTTATCGGAAATCACTGCAAAGATTTTGATGAAACTTGTTGCTTGGAAACGAAAAAGGTGGTCTATTGACCGTATCAATAGTAACTTTAATTTAGGCCACCAATTTTCTAATAAAAATTGTTTTAGGATTGAGACTTCAGCATGTTGGCAGTTCATGTTAAGCTAAGAACAGCACTGCGTGTGTCTTTTTTTCCTTGTACCTGCCTCTCGTGCTGTTTTTATTGTAATCCTCTTCAATGTTACAAAAAAAACAAAGATTTCAAGTATGAAGTTTACAATTCTGCCACTCAGCTATTAAAAATGATGTCACAATTCTTTAAACTGCACCAATGATACACCTAAAATATACAAAGTTATTAATCATGTAGCGTAAACGCTTGGAACTATAATTTTTCAATAAGATTTTTCTAAAACCTTGGTAAATGTTGCAACAGACTCCGTGAGCAGCAATTTTTAAAATAAATTTTGTCTGCTATAGATACTCTAACGGATGCAGTTTACAGAACCAGAATTGCTCTTTTTGGTGCTGAGTCACGTCTTCGCAATCTTTGTCTTAAATGTTGTTTAAACATAGTAACCTTTTGGAAATTTTTGCAAAGAAATTGAAAGCCCTAAATCAGGTCTCCTTCATACATTTATTTTATCCTGACTTGTGCTCGCATGTTCACGAAATTGCATTCAAATCGCTCCCCTTAAACAGTTTTTTTTTACATTTTACACAAATCTTCATAAAGAAATTGTAGCTGGCCCCGAGTTTAGATAGATAAAAATGTTATTCAAGGTATATGAGATTGAAACATTACAGTTTATACAGTCCAAATTGCATATAAAATTAAACAAATTGCACCATCATGTTGACTGCGTTAAAACAATATATTTACCTGAGCTTTGCAAACCAGGCGTATAAAATAAAAATGCCTTCATCTGTTAGCGTAAATGAACATACGATTGTTACCTTAAAGGGCCCTTCACCAGGTATGGCCATTTTGAGCTGACAAATGTACTGCACACAATGCGCGTTTACGATCGTTTCTGCCGCGGAAAGAGCTTAAATTTCAATCCAAACGCCGTTTGCTCTTCCTCTCGCGGGCGCCCAACTACCTCAACAGCGCGCCTACGTACATGGAAGTGATGTGACATCGCTCATAGTGACACGTGACTTTGGTAATTTTGTAATGCAACAATTAACAGTTATTTGTTCAATCTGTTGCGTAAATACCAGAGTTAAAGTTTAAAGGAACAATAAAACCTACAAACCGATTGTCCGTGTGTCCTTGTTTTACTTCATGCCGTAGCTAGAGGTACTTTCTATTCGTCTGCTTGTTTCCATGTCGTGCAGTCGTACGCGCAGAGCGAAACGATACTGTTTTCTACCGTGTTCCAGTGCCCAATTATGCTCTGTAATCCACTTGCGTTTGCCTCAGTGTACGTGTAGCGCTGACTTATATACCGCTAGTCAGGCTTTCTCGTGCGCTGCGCGATACGAGCCAAAGGCAAGAGCTCCCACGCAACACCGGGAGCGAAAGTTCGCCACGCCGCGAAGAAAACGAAAATTGCGGGGCCCGTGACGTATACACCACGTGATCCTCCAGCTCCAGCATGGGAGAACGCAGGGAAGGAAATGTGCATGCGAAGGCGAGACGGGGACAAGCGTTGTGCTGGCGGTGACGCTCGAATCCTGAAATCGTGGGCTCGCGACACTGCAATACTTATGTCGCCGCTATTATTGAATCAACTTGAAAAATTCTTGCAGTAGAGCGCTCCCTAGAGGGCACGCAACAACCTCCAGCTACTTAAGAGGAAAAAACGAAATCAGGAAAGAAACAATTTATGATAACTCAAAGGGAAGTTCATTACTTTTCGAAGCGAGATCGGGATGCCTTAGAACACGCACCTATAAATCGAGATATAAGACGGAAGAAGCATGTGCTTGCTTCGGTAACGCTAGGCAGACTATGGAGAATGTTTTACTGGAATGTGAAGACGTCTACCCAGCGGTCGATTTAGGCGCCACTGGCCTCCTTGAAGCACTTGGGTTCAGCGAGAGCAGTGGAAAAGTAAACATGTCCGCAATAGGCCTAAGTAAGAGGCGATTGAAGGATTGGTGGAAGAAAAGTAGGGAAATGACAAAATACGGAGACGTACAAAAGCACAGTTCGAAATAGGGGACCAGAAAATTTAGGTGGGGTAGTTTATAGTGTCTTTTTTCTCTTTTTTATTGCTTAACCTAGGTAGGACATTAGTCAGCATAATAGCAAGAGCTTGGTGGCGCAACCCACCGCCCCGTTCCAAAGGGGACGCTCATAACATCCATCCATCCATCCGTATGACAAAAATTATCTGTGTGACCTGGTGAGGGGTCCTTTAGCATAGATGAGTTGTGCAATTACGTACATAAACAAACGAGGTTTTCCGAATGGATCGCTTATTTCACTGTTTATCTGGTTCCGGCTTCGTATATCCGATTGAGATTAATTGCTGTGAGTTGTAAATATACTTCATTTGTCATGCTCCGCTAACATAGTGTGACGTCATAAGCCATAGTTTCCGCCCTTAGGAACAACCTCTGAGATTTGTTGTGCTCCTACTTTTCGAAATTGCCCTTCTAGAATGGCGAGAGGCAATATTTGGAGCCTACTGTCCCAACGCTACACCTTATCGAAACAGCTGAGTTTGCTTTATAATAAAAGCCCAAATTTATTGACATTTTTTTCACTGTTACTAATCTTATAAGTTCTATATTAACGCAACATTGCAGCTATTCCCGTGTTTAACTATATCATATTGATTTCTCTCCCCTCCTTGAGCAAAAATAACATGTAAGCGGTGAAAACACAAAGATAATATGTTTACTTTCTCAAGTCTATCAATCAATCAATCTCTTATATTTAAGCAAATATCAAATTCAAATATCAATCTCTTCCCTGATTTTTTACACGAATACTCTAAACGTCTCTTGCTTATGTCGACTGCTGACCAGTTAAACCTTGCATACACTATAAATTCCAGAGCTTCTGCGAGGTACAGTTTACGTGCGGTTTTCACTCTGTGAATACCTTCGCATTCCATTAGGATGTGCTGAGTTGTCTCCACATTTTTGCTGCAGCAGGCGCATGCCTCATCCTGCTGCGAATATTTTCTCCGGTATCCTTTTGTAGGCAACCAGCTCCAGCCTCAAATAGCAAGGTATCGCCCTCTGTGTTAGCGTACGGATTTTCCCTTCTAATTTCTTTGTTGCCATTTTTGTAAACCTCATTGGTCCTCTTTGTTTACACCCTTGCAAACCGTGCATGTCGCTTACAATGGTAGCATTCTAGCAGTCTCATGGGAATGTGGCGGGAACCCCACTGAGAGTGCAAGTTAGCGCGTCTTTGTGAACTTATTTGAAATTTACTGCCAACCTACATTGTATAATAGGTTCCTATCAATTGCCTTGATTTCCATTTGGCACCCAAGGCTGCAGATATCCAACCTACTTAAAGGGCTCAGAAATAATGAGTGCAATAAGTTGCTAGTAAATGTGACTGCCCTCCGGACGGATTACTCGTTTGATGGTCTTTGTTCCCACCGCAATAATGCCAATAATGGTGTGGAGGGTATTTTTCAAATAATTGATTGATTGATTGATTGATTGATTGGTTGATTTATTTATTGATTGATTCATTGAGTGATTGATTGTGCATTACAGATTACATGCACGTAGGTAACAAGCCTGGCATTTTTTCATATCGGTACGGAATCCCATAGTTAGGCCAACATAACTTCGGTTACTGCATACTCACACATGCCCCTGGAGACAAAATAAGTTATCGATGTAAACGCTGCCGAGTTAAGCCGTTGCTGCCTGAAAAAGGCAAATTCTATTGACAAGAGGAATGGAGTTTGTCTAAACGGCGGCTTCAGTCGGTGACTTCACTGTATGTGGTAATGTTGATTATTTGGACTCTCATTTTCCTTGTGAACCGTTTGAATAGCTTACATGCACGTCAACGGTTACGACCAATGCTTTATAAAACTGGTGGTAAATTGGCCTTGAATACGCAGAGAGGACATGGCCTGCGGCGCACGAAACGCTTCTAAGCTACATCTTTCAAGTTATGAGGAGAAAGAAAAAAAGAATTTTACTTTCACACGAAACGATGTTTACTTAAGGCATGCCTCACCACCCACGGGTTTTGGGCGACCACCACGTTCTCCATGGCGACATCGTCGACAAATCTAGAGGCCATGGCCTCGCCACAGCCTCGGCGTGGAAGGGATATGAAAAAAAAAATAGACCAATATAAGAAAGCGTGTGAAAACAATGCAGAAGGCCACTTGGTTAAGGCCTCTTTTTTATGTTACTTGCTTTGCACAACGACATATTTGAACGGACAGAATAATCAAAACCCAAGTTAAGCTTCTCTGAAGCACCGCGACTGATTCCGGTGTGGCGGCACATGGCCGTTCAAAGTGACAACAGGTGCACATGATGTAACGAGCTGTTTTAGCCTGGGAACGGCCACGATGTCACATTGGAAGTACGTGTTGAAAACAGGAATGCTCTCACGATGGGGGCGAAATGCGAAAACACCCGTGTGCTTAGATTTAGGTGCACGTTAAAGTACCCCAGGTGGTCAAAATTTCCGGAGTCCTTCACTACCGCGTGCTTCATAATCAGAAAGTGGTTTTGGCACGTAAAACCCCAAATATTATTATTATTATTAGGAATGCTCTCATAAGAAACTGTTCAAGAGTCGTGGATGAAAACGCTGCTACATCAGATTCACAGGGACGTTTTAGCGACTGCAGAAAGCTGGCTTTTGATGTATAGCTGGAAACTGGATAAGAATGCCGCTATAATTTTGTGAATAAGAGAAAAAACCTGAATGGCACATTTTTAAAGGTTGCCTATATATGGCAGACAACATAAACCCTTGATCTGAATGAATCCATGAGGCGGCCATTACTTCTACGAGAAATGAAAATGTTCAACTGAATAATTAACGCAACGACGCTAATTGATATCTTAGTTAATTGCTTTTAGTCACATATTTCAATCTACTAATCATAGCCGCCGAGTTCGCACGGCGTATCCACTTGGAACGAATTCTCTGGACAGGCCCAGTTCCTCGATAATAATTTTGATCATGTCCGACGAAATCCATCAGCGTTCCAGTTACTTTATTTAAGAAACCGCTGTTTTACTCGCATTCGCAGTTGACAGTAGGACGGCATGACGGCAGCGGAAATGCGCCTTGCGCCGTTCGTGTAATTGCTGTCGCACTATTAGCACTGAGAAGGAACTACAGGGGTGCTTCGAGCGCCACTCGCGTGACGTGAGGGCACGGACTCACGCCTGTCGTCTGCTGCAGTTCAGACGGTGTCCGGGCACCTTCTGCAGAGTTGTCGTTTGTTTGCTCTTGTTCCCTCTGCATGTATAGATATGGCGGTCATCTCAAATATGTTGTTGCGGCGTCTTCGTTCGCGAAAGTTTATTGAGAGAGCTTATTTCTTACACGACAATACAGTTCTCAAAGGCAACGCTACAGTGCAGCCCAAAGAGCACAGACCTGCCCATTGCGGGTTTTTCATGCGCGGATCGACAACGGCCAAAGTATAGCATATAAGAATCCAGTTATGATGCCATACCTGCCACGGTGCAACAAGTATGTCGCAAACGCTGGCTATATATCACTTCTAGAACTATATCACTCCTAGAACAGTTACCTTGATTTTAATCCGCTGAAACAGGTTTGCTCACGACGAGTAATTCATGGTACAACATGGAGTTTGCGCGTTCCTTCACAGAAACGCTTGGCAGTAACACGAGGACTTAAGAGGAAGCTTTATCTCGGGCCCAATTCCGACGCGACCTATACAAATACATGTAAAACGCAAAAACGTTTTTACGAGATAACCCCTGGACCGATTTTGATGAAATTTGTCGCATTTGAAAGAGAAAATTAAATTCTAGTGACTGTTGGAAGCGGAATTTCGATTTAGGGCTTGAATTTTCTTAAAACGATTTTCAAATATTTGACCATTTGAAAAAAATAGAAGCACGAAGTTTATAAATTCATAGCTCTGCATCAAGAACCGATATCGCGGTTCTGTAAGCGGCATCCATTAGATCATTCAAAGCGGACAAATTCAATATGTCATTTTACATCTTACGTGAATTTGTTACGTTGGTTACGACGGTTTTGCAAAAGTTGTATTTCTCTATGATTAAATTTTTTTTATATTCATATGTAACATATCAATTTTGTCCGCTTTAGATATACTATTAGATGCAATTCACAGAATTGTATTATCATTTTTAGTGGTTAAGTTACAGAGTTGTAAACTTGATAGTTTCGTTTTTTGAAAATTCTCGATTTTTGCCAATTTTTAATAAAAAATTGACAATCTAACTCAAAAATTCAAAACCAACAGTCACTAGATATTAAGTTTGTCTTTTAAATGCAACATACCTCCTCAAATTTGGTGCAGTGGTTGCCGAGAAAAACGAATTCTCCTTTTACATGTATTCAGATAGGAGCACTTGAGCTAAAGCTTCCTCTTAACACTGTAGTTGAGATACCAGCACCACTTGCTTCTTTAACTTCTTCTCACATTTAGGCGGTTCTTCACGTGTTTATTTTAAGTAGCGAATATTAAGGAACTCTAATTGAGGCTTACAGCTGTTTGCAGAATACGAATGCGAATATACCAATATATATATTCCCTTCTCCGTGCTACACGTTCAACTCACTTAAGCAATTTACTGGTGTTCGATGCGTGAGGAATATACACGACGAATCTGTCTGGCGAAGTGACGCAGGCTGCTCATCCTGGGTTTTTATTGAAATATGCCTTTTGGATTGTGTGGCTGCAGCCAGAAAAATCCGATGCGTCATTCATTAGTAGCATGGGACGTATTGAAGAAATCATAATTCCCCGGTGGAGCGTCAAAAATGAAGTGAAATATGCATGGCTTGTGGTGGCTTCCTTATGAATGTTTGCGAGGTTCTCTTTTATGTACTGACGAAGTGAATAGTTCTCCGTCTATATAATTAAAGAACGCTGCAACGAGACATCGTGACTCAGAAGGTGCTGAATTTTCCTTTTGTAGGCAACCTTAGCTGCGCTGTAGTACCTCGATTATACTTCATGCATTTGCAGTTGGCAAAAGAAACTGATTCATGGTATAAATTCCGAAGTTGTACTGAACTGATGGGTTTAGTGAACAATGCGTGCCTCGCCATGACGACTGTCGATTGCTTCCGTTGCGCGAGTGGCGTGCCATATTATCGATAAACGCTACTGACGGCCACTAGAAACGTTTCATGGCTTGAAATTGATTATCTCTCGATCCTAACAACGAAACCTTTCTTTCGGGTGATCGCTACAATGGTATTTGTGAATTAACTACGTATTAACTACGTAACATGACGCGCTGTCGTGTTAGCAGATATGAGAAATTCGTTTTATGGGTGCCTGTTTCGGAGAGCGGTGAAAGCAGCAGCAAACTTTTCATACGAAATGCTCACCTAACATTTTCTTTTGTGCATTAATTAGGTGGCCATATTTGACTAGAACAACTACCGAGAGTAATAAGAATCATGATGACAGATTTGCTGGGCCATGTCTTTCTAACATGGATAACATGTTGACACCAAATAACAAGATTTTTCTTCCTCGTAAAATGCAAGATCTCTCATACCTAAGCAAAAAGGGAATGGTAAGTGTTTAGCGAAGCATCGTACACAACTTCGGGTGTTGAGCTCGCAGACTTTCTTCTTACGCAATACTTGTGGACAGAAACGGCGCATACATGCATTGCAAAACAAGTAGACCCCTTCAACTCTACATAGCTAGCGATATCCAAGCCGCAAATTTTCTCCGCTCACGCGCTTTCGAAGAAGGATCTCGAGTTGAGGCACGGCAGCAGAAAAAACACGACATATCGTTCAATAAGTACGGCTCGAGCCACCCATCAGCCAAGCATACAGGAAGGGAACGAGCGCGTGCGGCAGCCGGGCGAGCCGCAGTGAGCGGCGTCCTGACCGTGACGTCACTCCCGAGAGGGCGCCACTCCAAGTCCTCGCCGCTACTTATATAGCGGCGGATGGATGGATGGATGGATGGATGTTATGAGCGTCCCCTTAGGAACGGGGCGGTGGGTTGCGCCACCGTTCTACCTACCTACCTACCTACCTACCTACCTACCTACCTACCTACCTACCTACCTACCTACCTACCTACCTACCTACCTACCTACGTACCTAGGTTAAACAATAAAAAAACAAAAAAAACACTAAGACTCCCACAACCAAATTTTCTGATCCCCTATTGCGAACTGTGCATTTGTACGTCTCCATTTTATGTCGTTTCCCTACTTTTATTCCACCAATCCTCCAATCGCCTCTTACTAATCCCTATTACGGACATGTTTACTTTTCCACTGCTCTCGCTGAACACAAGGGCTTCAAGGAGGCCAGTGGTGGTGCTAAATCAACCGCATTCAATTCACATTCTAATAAAACATGCTCCATAGTTTCCCTAGCTTTACCGCAGCAGGCACATGCTTCTTCTTCCTTCTTATATCTCGCTTTATAGGTGCGTGTTCTAAGGCATCCAGATCTCATTTCGAAAAGTAATGAGCTTTCCTTTGAGTTATTATAAATTGTTTCTTTCCTGATTTCGTTTTTTTCCTCTTAAGTAGTTACTCATGGCGGATGCACGATATACCATGGCGGCACGATACACCTTGAGGAACGATGTATCGGGCCTCATGGCGGAGGCACGATACACCAGCGCCGCCACCGACAACAGCCCACCTACAGGCACCGGAGAGCATGGCCTTCGAATAGGACGTCGAGCTGAATTATAGTACTTTAATTCATCTGAGCCATCCTGGTACCACAACAGTGCAGCGGAAATTACATAAAAACTGCCCGAGTTTTACGCTCCACCACGCGCCAGACGAACGTGTGAGCCACCAGACGTGAATTTGCGACTACAACGCCCTCTGCAAAAAACATACCGAATTCCGAGTTCAGCAGACGACAATTCACAGCGACCAGCATCCACTTGCACTGGCCGTGACTTGCGGAAACACGAACATGGCCAAGCTTTTTATTGAGAATGAATGTGAGGAATGCGAACGGACGAATTGTTCTTCGCCATGCGAATTATTCTTCTACTAGGACGAAGCTGCGAATTGCGCATTCAACACCTAGAATTATGTTATAGTAGACTATACCTATACCTGCATGTTTGTCTGAAGTACCTTAGAATCGGAAAATAAATGGCGGAAATGAAAGTTGTAGTATCAGTTGCATAACCCGATGCTGCTGGATCAAACCTCCTCATCTTCGTAAGACGCTGCAACACTCATGACTAAATTGCCTACCGCTCTCGTCGATGCTTCTGGATCGATTGCGAAGATCAATTGCGTTGCCTTCGCTGTCCGATGCGCTGCTGGACTGTAGCAGCAAAAGCAGCTTTGTGCGAGACACTGGTAACACCACTTCCGTCTCAACCGTCTGCTACAAGATGGCACCTGAATTGAACGACCCGTTCTTCGTAATCTGCCGGCGCGCGCTGCACGACGGAATCGACCGCCGATCTCCGTGGTGGGACTGTGGCGTGAACCTATGTCGTGCTCGCCGTAGCCGAACGTGCACTAAGTTGCTAACACACACGCGGCGCTTAGAGGAACGTTCGGCACCGCAAGAATGCACTGCAATCGCTGCGACTGCCGCCAGCCGAAGACACCGTTAGACAACGCGCACCCCGCGATCTCGGAGGCCATGCACTAAGCTCCTGCGCGACAACATGTGGCTCGCAAGAAGCATTTGACAAACGCGGCCATTCGAGTGAGGAAACAGGCGTAATAGCCTAATAAATATATTCGTTCTATAACGTCAGAAATAGCGATACAATTTATATGGAAACGGAACGGACAGATATGCACGTAGACGTACATACGCGGCCGTAAGAATATAAGGTTGCGTTTGTTGTTTCGTTACGTAATTCCCTGGAGAACGAAGCTGGCAACCGGCAAATATGCAATGTAGTGATGATGGCTATGCGTACACGCGGACTTGGTATCATCATCATCATGGTCTGCCATTTTTATATTAATTTGTTGTTCCTTTAGACAAATGCCCTTTGAGAAGTATTACATGAGCGGGGAAAACGTTGAACATTATTGGCATTCATCAGTGAAGCGAGTTATTTTCACTCATTAGATAAACAAGTTATGACAAGTTAGCAGCAAAAAATAAATAATAAAACAGGATTGCAAAAAATACCTATGCGTTTATCCAAGGAGCATAATAGAATGGGAAGAAATATATGAGGTGTTAGTACACATTACGTGCTACAATAATTGATCTCTGAATTTGTTAAAATCACTGTAATAGGCAACGTGATCTGGAAAGTAATTGCATTGTATAATGAGCCAGGGTAAAAACAATGCTTTAGGAGCGTTTTGTGTAGGAAAAATACTCCGTGACAAAAAGTTAGATGAAGTTCAAAATTGAACATCGTGACCGACAACTGCGGTGACGGCACTTATTAGTATATGCCAAGGCATTCCATCATTCAGACTTCGTCATGACTTCGGCACGGGATGTTCGCGTCTTACGTACAAATAAGGATGCCTTTCTTGAGCTCCTGGGCTGCTCGGTTTTGATAGTGCCAGGATTTTGCGTTGAATTTGGATAAAAGATTCTACGAATTAGGTGCGAGTAATAAGGTATAAAAATGGCGGTACGTAAAAGAGTGACTGCCTCAAAATGAGATATTCAAACTACTTAAAATTCAAATAATAAATTATTCTTAATGGCTCTTCTCACGTGTATAATGATAGCGGCAAGGCATGTATGTGTAGCCTTACAACTCTTGTACAATAATACCATGTTGCCTAAACTCATCGATACAGTGCGCGCTACTCAGTTGCTAGTTGCGGGGGTTGCTTTGCTTTCGTTTAACTGCTCTCACACAGGTAATCGTTATTGATTATGATGCCAAGGAAAAACCACATTATATAACTGTTCAGATTTTGAACTTGTAAAATGTTATTATCCTAAGCTACCAGATGGCATCCCTTAACATTAGGCTCGTGAATACAGTAGACGGCAAACTCACGCGTGGGAAAAAAAATTACATTTTGTTTAAAACAAGCGTCTAAGCGAAATAGTGATTGGTAGAAAATGTTGCAGCTAAGAAAAGTTATATATTCAACTGAAGAGAGATTAAATAATTTTTAACACTTACCTGCTTCATTGAGGGTCATGTTCATGCGAGCATATTGCTGTCGTTGGGGAAAATAACAGTAAGTGAATTTGCCTCTAAATTTTGCCCCCGCAGGTCCCTATTGTATTCCTGCAGAATAGCCAAAATTGTGTTTAAAACAACAATACACATACCTTAGCTTTTACACAAGTTACTGCGATCAAAAAGTCGGAGACCAGTACAAGAACGGTACACGATAGAAAATTCATTTCAGCTTGACGTACGGATACCTGCAAAACTAAACTTAAGAATTACCTTGCCATTTGCAGCTAGGAGCGCAGATGAATCGCAGTCGACGACAAAAGGGGCCTATGTTAGAGAACGTACTCGCATATGTTGTAACAGCTGTTACACTTTCCTATGAGAGCTTACTTCGGATCCCTTCAAAATGGTGAGATGCGTTCTCTGCTCAGGTGTACATATACGCGTTTGCGTGTGCCTCTGCTTACGGTTAAAGAAACAAAGCCGAGCCTCGTGAGATGATGAAATAGCCTCTTGGTAGCAGAGTATCCTGGTTTCTCGAACGATGGCATACAGTTAAGGAATGGAAGGGATGCAACATTTCGGGAATTCCGATTGATGCTGCAGTGCCACCTTCAAACTAGAAATAGGCTGGACAGTTTGTAGCATTGCCCATATCTTTGGCATCAAAAGTCCAGCAGCTAATTTGCGTTCTTAAAATACCAGTGCCCTATATTCAACCTTTCCGTATTGGCAGAAAAGTTCGATGGAAGAGGTCTTGCAAAAGTTGCGCCCTCATAGTTTGACAAGTAGCCGCCGTGTCCTTAAAGCTGTTCATATCGAGCAGACGTTGTCTACGAGAGAGTCTCGTAATCCCGTTCCAACACACTCATACCACTCCTGACGCTGAATGCAACATGGCTGTGCGAAAGTTTAGTTGGAAAAGAAGTTCGGCCAGTCCACAGGGAGGGACGCATGCCTATTTGTCCATCCTTTTGCCGATTTGTTCACTTGTAAGCACAGCTCCTAAGCAGAAGATACATTCAGCTCATGTGCAGAACACCGGCTTCTGCAACATCAAAATAACCGGATGCCTTGTACAATCGCCAATATTGATGGCATGCTTACTGAAATCGAATTTTGCTAGAGGTGTTCAAGGGGCTTTGCCATATATACATGCCAAATTAATTGAATATACACCGGTTATTGTTTTGCATTCTGCTTAAAGTGAATACAGTTTTGCATACTTAGTGTTGAGAAAACAAACCGGCTTGGTTTGAAAAGGTTTTGAATGTACTATGAAATGATTGTTGCCCTGTATTTAATCATACATTCTTTGTCGATCCCATGAAATAAAGAAAGCGTTTTCCTCGTAACTGCGTATCTTATTACAGAGAAGCTTTAGTGCGTAAGTGTCAGTAAGTAAACTACGTCAGTAAACGACATGAACAGATTCCTGCTGGCTGTTCATATAGCTTTCGTGATATTACGAACGGCACACTGAAGCACAACACAAGGTGTCTACAATGTGCAAGTGAATTTCTTTACAGACAACAGCATTGCATTCCTACAGTGCCACAGTACGATGGGCAAGTAACGAGGAGTTTGTAAATGTCCTTTGGATGCAGACTGAAGACATTAACTAATCATACGCAAGTAAATTCGGCTCGGCAGTGTCATTTTTTCACACCGAAGATAATTAATTAAAATAAATTATGGGGTTTTACGTGCCAGAACCACTTTCTGATTATGAGGCACGCCGTAGTGGGGGATCCGGAAATTTAGACCACCTGGGGTTCTTTAACGCACCCCTAAATATAAGTACACGGGTGACTTCGCATGTAGATGTGGCGAAATGCGAAAACACCTGAAAACACTGGATTTCGCCCCCATCGAAATGCAGCCGCCGTGCCGGGATTCGATCCCGCGACCTCGTGCTCAGCAGTCCAACACCATAGCCACTGAGCAACAACGGCGGGTACCGAAGATAATAGGGAGTTTTAGAATAGGGGCCCCAATAGTTTGGGGCCCCAAAGAGCTTTGCGGGTGTTAGCATTGGGGCACGTAGGAGTGAAGAGCTTTAGAATAGGGTTTGACGTTTGCGGATAGCGTCTCGCGCTGACAGCGCCACTACGGCGTCAAAGAAAAGCTATTAGAAATAATTAAATAAAATATACCATTTTATGATAGGAATAATAATCTTGACTTGCGTGTATTCGCGTTTAATTACAATTTAGAGGTTATTCTGTAAGCAGCAAACAATTAGTTGCGCTTAGTTTTGAGCAAACCAACTTTACTAGCCTTCACCAGCCAAGCTTAGCCGTGTTAGGCCTACGAACCATAAAATCCACAATCGAATTCAAAATCAACGGCGTCTAATGAGTCAATCTTCATAACACACGCTAGTTGAGAGAAAGCGATAACCGCAGTCACTTCTCCTAGCTTGCGAACCTCACGCGTTACCGCGAATCGAACCCAGTTTTGTGCTAGGTTAGAGCCGTCGCTTCGATCGGTGCCGCCATGTTTGCCGACGCAAAGCTTTTGGGACCGCTATTTGGGTTCCCGCTAAATCGAGGAAATAGCGTTCCCAACGCAAAACCCAAACGGAGTTTGCGTCTTGCGCATGCGCAGTGGCTTCGACGCTATTTCTTTGGGGCCCCAAAACGTTTGGGGCCCCTATTCTAAAACTCTCTAATGCGCCTACACTACCAGCGGACTGTTGGTTCGCTCTCAATGGACAACGTGGGAATCATGGAGGTCAAACGTAGTACATTTGTTCGCGGTATATGACGAAATTGTAAAAAAAATCGAAGTTTCGCCAGAAAGGCGAAGCATTGATTACGATGGCAAATTAGTGGACATCGAGCTATACTAAGTAAGGGTAGTAGTTTTATCGGCCGTCTAAACTTGTAAACATAGGCATACTATATAAATAACCAAGCATGGTGTCACGCCCGCACAAACATGAACACATTTCACTCGGTGACAGCGGACACTCGCTGTCAAAACGCTGTAGCGAGGAAACGCGGCAGCAGCAGAGAGCAAATTGACATTCCTGCAGCCGTTCGCACCAACGCCGACTAAGTCGTGAAAACACAGTGCAGCACGGACTCTGTACCCGTCGCAGAGGCTTTCAAGGTACAACGGCCCGGCCAAGTGCACGCGTCCGCCCGGGCTGCCGGGAGTAGAACGCGCCTCTCTCCATACCCTCCCCGCAAAGCCTTGGGCGCGACGGAAGGCGGCGCGCTTCCTCCCCGCTTTCGTACGTTGCGTACGTGAGGTTGGTCCTCGCCCGCTTTCACTCACACATACAGCATACGGCGCGCGGAGACGGTTTTATCGCCCTTGGGCTTTATACGGAACCCCACGGCGACGAGCACGGCGACAGCGACGGGAGAAATGCGCCTGAAGTGTCCGTATATTTGCTATCGCAGTGAAAAGAAACTTTTATAAGAGGCCCAACAAAAGTTCGTAGTCACTTCAGCATAGGCTAAAGAGGATCAAGGTGAAAGCCTATGCTCACGAGACATTTAATAAATTAATTGACGCACTCGTGCGAATCCGTTGTTACTTCATTTAGTTCGTTTCTACCACAGTAGGTGGTGGATTCGAGTGCCTTAATTAACTGGGCCGTAATTAAGTTTGTCCTAATTAACACGAATAGCCGTGGGTTCCACTCCCACTCAAGTTCGGGAGTTCGACTCCCACCAAAGGTTGTGTGTTCGGGTGCCTTAAAAATCAAATACTAACTGTACCCTAATTAACTTCGCGTTAACACCAAAAGTTATGGGTCTAATTTGTTTTGCACTCGAATAACCTCGGCCACGCCGGTCTGCTGCTACGCTCTCTTCTTCGGCGCTCTGAGTTTATTCCTTCTCCGATGACGCTCCTTCCGTCGTTGAACCAGGAACAGGCGTTCATTCTTATGGACATTGTTTGCTTTAACTGGTGTACCATATTCTCGCTCTCTCTCTGTCAAAAAAAAAAAAACGAAGACGACACCTACTTTCGGAACGCCCCTTGTATATATAAAAAACCAGAAAGACAAGTTGCCGTTCTCCATCTTGAATTTCGCTTGTCTTCTGTTTCTCGTCGTATTGTTCGGACTCCCGAGGAGCAACGCGCCTGCGTGCTAGCAGCTTCGCTGGTTGTCCACCTTCATACAGTGGAATGGCTCACTATTTTTTTTATATTGAAGTGTTAAAGCGATAGTATCAAGGACCCCGTCATCCCGAAAATCGGACGTCGTGGGCGTTGTTCGTGCGTTGATAATGCGATGGATGTGGGTTGGTCGTTAGCGAAAACTCCTCGTGGAAGTAAAGAACCAGTAAAATTCTTTAACAGATCAAAGAATGTTCGCACTGACGCCAAATTTCCCAGCGTGGTTCCTGTAACCAAAGGAAAGTAATTGAGCTGAAAAGAAAATTGGCGTCTAGTTGTATTTTTAACGTCACTTCACTTTATTACTTTAAGGACCCCCATTTGGAGGTATTACATAAGGGGCATGCTAACAAATGAAGGTTACAGATAACAGTCCTTATGCGGAACTGTGTGCTGTGACGTTTTCTGAAAAAGTTGATGGACACGTGATGGCTGCAATGTCTCAGGGAAGGATATTCAAGTCCACTGCTGTACGAAGAAAAAAAGAGGCAGCGAAAGTGGTAGTCCGAGCACGTGAGCATTTAGGTGCACGTCAAAGAACCCCATGTGTACCCAATTTCCGGATCAGTGTTCAGCAGTGGAGCTAAAGATTCGGTACGAAAAAGCAAAGGATTACGCTGCCGTTGAAATAACCCTAGTTTGAATTTAGTGGGGTTAAGCTTCATTAGCCAAAGGTTGCGCCACTCCTCTACACGGTTAAGGTAATCTTGGATTGCATTTCGATGAGAAAGGTTAGTAATTATGCGATAGACGACTAAATCGTCGGCAAACATACCGATTGCAGAATATATATGGAGGGGTAGGTGTTATTATACATTAGGAACTGAAGGGGTGCGAGGACCGTGGGACACCTGACGTTACTGAGATTGAGCTAGAACGGGCATGCTTCATAGAGACAAACTGAGAACGGTTAGTAAAAAATTTTGAAATCCATTCGAGAACGTGAAGGTGCAGGTTCAACCACCACGTGTCTCCAGTTTGCCATCTGTCTATGCGCCAACCGTACCAGAAATTCAAGACCCTGGCGCACCTTCCGTCACCATCATCAAAGGATGGTCGATCGGGGATCCATTCGCCGCCCTGAAGATAACGGCTACGGCAGCACCACCACCCTCCTTCTTGGGGCTTAAATGGCCTGCACCCTGTACGTGATTCCAGTGGGCTTGTGAGCAGCCATCTCGACAGCATGATATATGCTTTTCACCTCTACGCTCAACAGGTTCGAAATCGGCTTTCTTTTAACACTTAAAGATGCGTCAACCGCTTCTTATTGCTGCTGCCGTGCCATCAAGTCGTTACTGGTACCTTGTGCGAATATGTAGACGTCACTCTCTAATTGCTATAGTCCGGTGATGTCGAAACTGATCCTGGCCTTCCCAAGGCTGCTCGATTTAACTCTACCACATTATTAGATGAGACCGATGTATCTGAGCAAATGCTTCAAATTCTTAGATATTAAAGAGGAGACTTCAGAGCTTGCCGGAGGCAAATCCGACCTCAAACTTGACATAAAAGATATTGAAACTCGTCAAGAAGCTTTGGAGTCTAAACGTCAGGCTATATTGTTCGGCGCACTGATTTCCTTGAAAGCCGAATAACACTACTTGATCCTATAAAATGCTACCTGTCGGACGCCCACAAAACCATTGAATCTCTGAAATCCCTGCAAGCTGTGCTTGAATCTAGAGTAAATGACTACGAATGCCTTTCCACAAGCAACAATCTAATTCTTCGCGGCATTTTCGACAGTCACGAATCTTGGCTTCAAACAGAGCAACGTACACTTGCTGCCATTTCACCTGGCCTTGGGAATGCCTTGCCGCCGGGTTCAGTCAAACGCGTCCATCGTATGAGTGCTTACTTAGAGTCCAAATGTCGCCCAGTTATAATAAAGTTTAACGGCTTCAAAAAAAAAACATGATCAAAACTAAATACCCTAAATCTCTTCGTATCTGAGGATCTTTGTCCGGCCACCCGGAAAATAAGCAAGGAACTCTTTGACTTCGTTAAAGAAAAATCGGGGTCATCTGCCTTCCATATCAAATGTAAAACACTTCGCTTGCACGGCAAACGTTTTGTATACGACCCGGCGACATTACAGAATTACAGTATTACAGAAGTTGAGCGGTCGTTCACTACTCGTGAACTAAGCAGTGCTGGTGTTTGTTCGACTGCACGTAGATTGCCACGTGACACTTCTGCATAGGAATGTGCGAGGTGACGTGGTACTTCTTCACCACCCAGTCGCGTAGGTGGTCCAAGCCAGGCCGTCTGGACTTGTAACGCGCACAGTGTTCCTAACAATTTTGCCGCTTTTAATTCAGCTCTTGATTCCTGTGACGCTGATGTTATTGTCGTGATTGAAACCTCGCTACATCAGAACATTAACGATCATGAAGTTTTCTCGAGTGTCTTGCACTTTGCAATTTGTCACTGTGATCGCACATTGCGTTGGGGCGGTGGTGTACTGCTAGCAATCAAAAATACTGTATTGTGACGGCTTATTCCTGTGAACTCTCATCTAGAAAGCATTTGGTCAGTCCTCGAGCTAGGTTATCGCAAATTTATTTTTAGTGTGTCTAATCGTCCGCCTTCGTACACGGGCAACTTTGACAGTGACTTACGTGACCTGCTAGGCAGTATTCACACTCAATTTGCAAACACTCCCTTCTTTCCAATGGGAGATCTTAACTTTCCAAACGTACAATGGTCTTCACTTCCGCCTACAGCTCATCCCCCTTCTGCACAATCCAACGACTCTTTGAATCTCTGCTCGTTGCTCTTTTACAGCTGGTCTGTAAGCTAACCAGACTGGAAATGAAACAGCCAACACGCTGGACCTAATACTAACGCCATCCCCGGAACCTACGTCTAATATTTTGTACTTAACTGGTTTAAGTGTCCACCTAATTCTGGGATTAAGCATTAACATTCCTGTCTCAAGAAAGCACGTGAGTACTAAAGTTATTTTGGATTAAAATAAAGCAACAGACAGACAGACAAAGAACTTTAATAACAAGGTCCTGAGAAGCTTTGCCCTAGGGCAGAGCTGTGGGCCGCTCCCACGTGGGGACGGGTAGGCCGAGCCTAATCGCCGCATCGTGGGCTCTCTGGACAGCCCAAGTTTGACGTGCATACTCTGAGCTCCGGATGGCAGAGCTCCATTCTTGTTCTGTGATGCGATTGGGTCCCTGCAACGAGGGGCATCGCCAGAGCATGTGTGCCAAATTGCTAACAGCCCCACAGTCGGGGCAAGTAGAGCTGAAAGCCTCTGGAGTGATTGTGTGGAAAAGGGCCAGGTTTGGATAGCACTGCGTCTGAAGCATGCGTAAAGTGGACGCCAGAGGTCTAGCCAGTTTGCAGTGAGGGGGAGACAATTAAGATTGAGTTATCGAATTCTCTAGAATTCTCTTTCTTACTAACCTTTATGACCGCACTGTTTATAATCGGCAACTTCTTAAATTTACACGAACTCGTAAAGAAATGCATCCCCTTACGCAAGCTCTCCCGCAGTATCAAAGCTCCTTGATACAACGCTCACTTAAAACGCCTGGCAAACAGAAGAAAGCGGGCATAACGTGGCGCTAAGACTTCTGACACCCACGATGGGAATCCTACGATACTGCTAACAGTACATACGTGTGAGCACCAATTCTAGCTTGAAATAAATTTCTTCATGTAACGTAACCTGCCATGTTAACTAGTAATACCCAAAAGTTTTGGCGAGTGATTAACCCTTTTAGTCACAATACTATTAACCTTGTTAACGATGCCGTTTCTAATATATCAGATGACGCATGTTCCTCCGTTCTTAATGAAAATTTCTGCAATAATTTCGTCGTTGTTCCTAATCCACCACTCCCCACCGTTAAATCATGTGCATGCCTTCCTATGAATCCAATAATCATAGATCCATGCGGTGTTGCTATATTTATAGAATTGCTAAAAATTTCCGGCTCACCTGGCGCCGACCTCATTAATTCCAAAATTCTAGAAAACACTGCCTTGTATTCATCAATTATTCTTTCGAAAATGTTTCAGCAGTCTCTTGACACCTACGACATCCCCGCTCATGGCAATCTCGGGAAGGTCAGTCCTTTTCACAAGTCTGGTAATAATAACTCGACTAACAATTATCGCCCCATCTCCCTAACCAGCATTCCCTGTAAAATATTCGAACATATTCTGTCTTCTCAGCTTGCCTCCATTTCTAGAATCCAACTAATTTTTTTTCATTTTCCCAAGACTGCTTTCAAAAGTATCTCCTGTGAAACCCAGCTACTCTTCTTTACCGACAAACTACACTTAATTTTGGATCGTACTTCCATGGCCGA
Source organism: Dermacentor variabilis (assembly GCF_050947875.1). Taxonomy (NCBI): domain Eukaryota; kingdom Metazoa; phylum Arthropoda; class Arachnida; order Ixodida; family Ixodidae; genus Dermacentor; species Dermacentor variabilis. Next base: position 91,909,960 of record NC_134578.1, read on the forward strand.
TTGTTTTTTTCTGGATTACTCAAAGGCATTCAATAAAATCTGCCACAAACTACTCGTTCTAAAGTTACGGAAAATTAATATTCATCCAGATTCTCTTAACCGCCTTGAATGTTCCTTGACTAACCATCGTCAGTTTGTTGAATGCAATAATCACAAATCATGTACTAAACCTGACCATTCTGGGGTTCCACAAGGGTCCGTTTCAGGTCCCCTCCTGTTCCAAATATACATTAACGACCTGCCTGACTGCGTATCTTCTAACATTCTCTTATCTGCTGATGACCATGTCATTTTCCACGAAACTGCCAACGATACCGACAGTTCTGCCATTTAAACAGACCTTGACGTCATATGTAACTGATCTGACAAATGGCTTTTGTCACTAAATCCTAACAAATGCAAAGTTACGCGTCTAACTCGAGCTTCATCAACCTCCCCCTGCTATTTCCTCAATAATGCTATCTTGGAGTCTGTGTTTCCTACCGTTATCTCGGCGTGAACACAGCATCAACCCTAAACTGGACTCTGCACACCAGCATCATAATTAACAATGCTAACCACATGCTAGGTTACTTCCATCGAAACTTCTCCTCTGCTCCTTCCTCTCTTAAACTACTTCTCTACAAAACACTGGTAAGAACAAAACTTGAATACGCGTATTCCATACGGGATCCTTCTTTTGACACTCTCATTACTGCACTGAACTTGTCCAGAATAACGCTGCTAGACTTATCACTGCCGACTGCCCTCGCAAAGCTAGCGTCACTGAAATGAAAAGCACACTCGAACTCTCTCCACTTGCTTCTCGCCGCAGGCACACCAGTACTTGTTTCACAAAATCTATTATCATATTTCGCATCTAGCTTCTCACCTAATGCCCCCACCATCCTACACTTCTTCACGCTTTGACCATGCCCACAAGGTCGGTATTGCGCCGTGCCATACGAAAACATACCTCGACTCTTTCATACCGGGTACTTCTATAGAATGGAAAGACCTTCCCGGATCAATCGCCTGCATTCAAGACACTGTTAGTTTTCGCGCACTTGTAGCCAACACTGTGCTATATATAGTTCTTGCTTTAGCTGTTATTTCAACATATATTTTTACTTTTTGTACATACCCTACTAGGTATCATTGCACAATAAGGAACGTCCATTTTGTATCGATTTTCCATGTAATTTACTTTATTATGTACCACTCATGACCGGGGTAGTTGGAGAAGTATGGGAGAGGCCTTTGCCCTGCAGTGGGCGTAACCAGGCTAATGATGATGATGATAATGATGATGATGATGTACCACTTCCCTCTGTAATACCGCCGGACCTTGGGGGTACTAATAAATAAATAAATAAATAAATAAATAAATAAACTGGGCAAGCTTTAGTAACAGGCGTTTGGGTTGTACTTTGTCGAGTGCTTTAGCGAAGTCCAGAAATATTGCATCAGTCTGAATGTTAATGTCAAGTCATCATCATCATCATCATCATCATCATCATCAGCCTGGTTACGCCCACTGCAGGGCAACGGCCTCCCCCATACTTCTCCAACCAAGCAATCAAGCAATCTTTATTAAATGTAAGTCATGAATGAATATTACCACTTGAGTTTCACAGGATAAAGATTTACGAATGCCATGCTCGGAACAATGAAGCAAGTTGTTTGCACCGAGGAAGTGCATTACGTTAGTGTGTAAGACATGCTCCATGATGTTGCATGGGACGCTCGTTAGTGTATAGAATGGGGTGGTAGTTTAGGAGGGATTATCTGTTTCCTAATTTCTGGACTGGAATAACCTTTCCCACTTTCTAGTCGTCTGGACAAATTCATGTTTCAAGTGACAGTGAGAAACACATGCTGCATTCATTTGTTTAGTATTTTGTAACACTTTGTAGTTAATTTCGTCTACGCCGGCCGATGATGAAAGTTCAAGTTTGTCGATGGGGTACGAAATGCCAGCAGCAGAGAATGTCACTGGGGACATCATTGGCAATGTCGTAGTAGGTGGAGTAGGAAATCGTAAATCAGCTTCCTCAGTAAACACGGATGAGAATGCGACGTTAAATATTTCAGCACAATGAGCGTCGCTCACCTCCTCTTCGTTATGCTTCGTAAGTGCAATGTGGTGTGTTAGTTGCGGGTTTTTGACTTCCTAGAATTTTCTAGGTATACTTTTTACAATTTTAGGTAACTCACTGTGATAGAATGTGATTTTAGCATTTAGAATTGCTGTATAATACGCGTCTTCTACAGCATAGTACCTATCCCATTTGTACGCCCTTCCATTAAGTTTCGCATTACGAAAGATACGTTTCTTTTCTTGCGTTTTTAAGCTTATTCAAAAGCATGGTTTCTATTTATTATCGAGGAAGTTAATCTTGGGGACGAACTTATTTGTTAGCTCAAGCACTTTGTCCTCAAAGATTAGCCAGTTGTCATTAACGCTTCGGGAGTCGATACTGGATTCAAAGGCAGGCAGGAAATGTCGTAGTTCCGTATTAATTGCATTGTAATCGGCCTTATTGTACAAACGAATTATTTTGCTGAAGATGCGGCGTGTTTGGTGACGAAATGAAGCGTAGTATGAATTACTTTGTGATCACTGATTTCACTTAAGTACGCAATATATTTTCAGCTTTCAGGATTATTTGTTTGTATGAGGCCTCAAATTTTCGGAGATTCAATAATGACGCATGTAGGTTCGATTACCAGTTGGCTGAAGTTAAAGTTCAGGCAAACATCGACAAATTACCTCGCTTCAGTATTTCCTGTGACTGTGGGGTTCTATTCAGGCAGTCAATGTTAGGGAAGTTAAAACCTCCATGAAGGGGAATATGTGCGGTAGGCTGTTTATCAGTAAGCTGAGATAATATTTTATTAAGTTCACAGGTGAAATCTGGCTCAGTACGAGATGACATCTAGCATACGCCAAGTCTTGCTGTTTCGAGTGGGTCATGGCAAATTAACCATAGTGCTTGAAGTTCTGATGTTGATAAGAGAGCATGCTAGCTCATTCTTAGTCGCGATGAGTACGACCCCGACACATGCGTTACTGCAGTCATGGCGAAAAATATTTAAGTTCGGCAGCTGAGCCAGGTTCTTCGTATATGAAATATCGTCAGTCAGCCATGTTTCAGTCAATGTCAGTACGCTGCTGCCAGATGACTGCAATAGATTAGACAGGAGCACGCGCTTAGGAAGAAAACTACTTATGTTAGTATAAAGTACAGTACAGTATAAGTACTTGCTAATTTACGGAGTAAGCGAATGTTTACTGCAGTTTATTCAGGCGATAAAACTACGAGCCTTGGTTCGTGCAGTGGTTCAAGCAGCATTAGGGGAAACTGCTACATTTTTGTTTTTACATTTCTAGGGGGGTTCAAAAGCAGTGCTGCGTACGCTATGTTTAATTCTGGTCGCGGAACGCAACGCACTGCGGTAGCCCAGTGGCTTTGGTGTTGCGCTGCTGAGCTCGAGGTCACGGGTCCAATCAGAACCGCAGCAGTCGCATTCCAATGGGGGCAGAATGCGAAAACACGCGTATAATGTGCATTCCGTGCAGTTAAATAACCCGAGGTCCTGAAAATAAATCTGCAGTTTTCCATTACCGTGCGCCTCATAACAAGATCTTGATTTTGGAACCTAAATCCTCAAAATTTAATTTTATGTAGCGCAATTACATTTACAATCGACACTGTTGAGTGCGCCTACGGAACTTGTTATCTCTTTTTCTGTGCTCTCTTTAGTAGCCAATGCTTTTTTTTTAGATGTACTTATGGTCAGAATCCAGTGTGATAAATCCGGGTCTTCCTTAGCATAGGAAGCCAGCTATCGCCTAAGCGTGTGAGATATTAACAAACATGTTCAAGGAAAATCTATATTTAGAGTTCGATGTATTTGCAGAACATGACAAGGACGAAAGAATGATGCACCGCATTACAAACAGGACAGGAACCCGAGGGCCTGCGTAAAACAGAAGACGTTATCTGGTATTTCTTCTCCTGCATTTTAATCTTTCTCTCGCCAGACTCATCTGGAATGTCAGAGGAGTCGCGATCTTCCACGACGACTCTTCGCGTGCTATTGAGAGTCAAACGACCCATACACAAATGTTGACTCTTGTTTTGTGACTCTACCCGCGCGAAAATGGGTCTTCGTAAGAAAAAAGTGAGTCAAGTTGCCGTGACTCACTTTTTACTCTCTTTTTTCTTAGAGTATTGAATCAAGAGGCGACTGCTCGGGTCAAGACCCCTGTCTCCAAGAACCCTCTCACTTTCTTGTTTTCTGTGAAACCAAAGTGCGGAAGTGAGTGTGTGAACCCTCCCCCTCAAAGACGGGTTGACTACGATGACTTGCGACGCTCCCATTGGTCGAAGGTTGAATGGCAGTTTTGCCTCACCTAGGGATCTAGGGAGGAGATAGTGTTTTTAAGGAGCCGTTTACGGCTGATTGGTGTACACTCTCTTTCAGTCATACCAGATGGATGAACTATAACGTTCTCCACATTTCATGTAGATATTGTAAATAAATCCCATATTCCTCGTTCTCTACGAGAACAAGTCCCTCCTTTCAACAACGTCCTCAGCGTGGATGAGTCGGACGACAGCATGCATTCCAGCTACCATTTATTTCATGCCCGACCCCAACTCTTACAAGGTATTACATTGTCCACTGATTGTAGCATGATTGTAGCACGGCAATTCTGTATGCTCTACAGGTAACGAATATCGCTGATTGACAATCGAGAGAAGAAGGGGAACTGAGGGGCGCCCTATTTTGTTAATCATGACCCTGAGCCTCTATGCTGCGTCGCGGACCCGTTGGACAGCCCATAGCCATGCTTCAAGATAGGGGCTGATTCGGGCAGACTTCCATTTGGACTACGTCACCCCGTCGCGTAACGCTGGACTCCGCCAGAGCATGCGTTCAAATTTAGCTAGGTGTGAGCATAGCACCAACTATTGGCCGATTGTATCTCTCGATAGATTCTGTGTAACAGTGCGGGGTTAGGGTATGCCACGACCTGTAGTAACCTGAATGTTTCTCGGAGCATGCCCAGCAAGAATTTTGCGAAAGCAGCTTATGCGTGCTTCACATCGCACGTGTCTCTTGTCACCGTTTGCGATCAGTAATGTATTGTTACTGACGCACCCAGCTTCCAGTCCTCTCTTCCAGCGAGTCATCGTGTGAGGAAAAATAGTCGCGTGGACGCCATTCATTAGTGCTCTCTGACAGCGATATGACTGTATATAAACACTTACAGTGCGTAATGCAAGGATATCGACTAATCTAAAAACAGCAGCAAAAAGATAGCGACAAGGAACCCTGTTTCCAACGTAATAGTTTTCCCGCCGCAAGTCTGCGATTGTACAATGACAAACCGCGCCTTCCACTTGACTGAAAGTTTTTATATGGCATTTTGGCTTCACTGACATCCCTCGGTCGGCACAGCGCCAAGCATTCGTCAACGGCCACACCTCGGCCGCAGCAACTTCTTCGTGGCGTGCTGCTTGAACTGGTGAGTTAGCCTTTGTTCACGTCTGCTGCTTAAGATTTCATAGATGGTGATACAGAAATGGATGGGCCATAATAGCGTCAACATGAATTCGTACATTATACAAAGATGTAGGCTTATAAATCACGAACACGCTAGTAACGGAAGGGACCACTTGTGCGCTGGGTGTCGAATGAAAGCTTGCGCTAAGGTAGAAAACAACGTAAAACGAGAAGAATCCATTCGTACTTATTGTGAAGATGTTTGCTCTTCCTTTTAAAATCGTGAATCATTATAAACATTTATCTTGTTCGTAAACGTATTAGCGCTTACGAAATGTTGGCTTACTAAAGAAGTCAACAAAGACACAAAGGAGAACGTAGGGGAAATTATGTACACTTACTAACTGAATAAAGAGGGGATAAATATAACGGGAAAGAAAGCAGACGGAAAAAAGACGCACTATCGCCGGAAAGGCGTAGCGTCGATCGCAATAGCAGATCAGCGGACAGCCATACGAAGAACGAATCGTAAACTGAAAGGCCGCGTGAAATTGTAAACATTCGCTTTCAAACTAAATTAAGCGCGAACGCTCGCTGTCGGTGCGCTTGCGTGAGGAAACGCGGCAGCAGCGGTGAGCGGAGTGGCATTCGTGCTGTCTGTCGCTTCGACGCGAAGCGAGCGGCGAGGACACAGCACGCGCAAAGCTAGGAGCCACCAGCGTACGCACATGAACGCTGCGCAGAACGCAGATCGCTTTCAAGATGTAGCCGCGCAACCGTGCTCAGACGGTACATGCGCAGTTGCAGCCGGAAGAGAACGCCGCCGCCGCCCTCTCCCTCGCCTCCCCCAGGCGCCTCGCAACGCTGGGTGCCTCGTGGGCGAAAGAAGGCGTCGCGCCCCTTCCGTTCCGCGCAGTCGAGGCTGAGTCGCCCGTCATCGGCTCCCCTCGCACGCTTTCACGGGACGCACGGCGACGGTGTTATCGCCATGGGACTTTAACGGAACCTGACGGCGATGAAGATTACGACGCCGACACCGGCGACGCGACGGCGGGAATGCGCTGTCCACATAATTGCTATCGCGATAAAAGTGGTCGCAGGTAGGATACGAACCCGCGTCTTCGCAGATGTGTATTCGTATCCCACCTGCGGCCATTTTTTCTTTTCATCCTGTTTCATTTCCATTAATTTATCGTTTCTTTAATTCAGTTAGTAACTACAATTAACTTACCCTATATTTCCTTGCTGTCTTTGTTTTTCTCTGTTCTTATGATATGATTAATAAAAACCGGGCCCCTCAGTTCCGTTTTTTATCGTCGGCTACGAAAGGTCATGCGTGTCACCAAGCCTCACGGGACGTTCCACCTGCTCGGCGCGTTCGGTTTCACGAATGTCAGTTCCCGGTGCACTCTTTTTATCGCGGGCACGCTCCTGTTTATCTGCGCGCCTTCATGCCAGCGCATTGCCCACGGTGCTTTGTTCCTGCGGTGGCCGCTTTGATGACTTAGCATGAAACTTTGGTATAAGCCATCGTTCAACCAATCTTCTCAATTTAGTTGATTGTAAACTTCGATTACGCACGCTTTCGCAGTTTCCTGCTTGTCGGAACGGCGAGCGCGCCATACATTCCAGTTCTCGCGTCTTTTCTGTTGGAGCCAAGACAACAATAACATTTACAGCGAGGCCTACTTTGCCTAACATTCCATGGTTTCGCCTAGGTCGCTTGGTCGCCGGTCGGGTTCATGCCGAGGGGATCCACGTTGACTTCAAGAAAAAAAAAATAAGCGCATGTGGCAATGTAATTCCATCATTCCCCTATCACCTAGTACAGCGATGCTTTAATCATTAGGCCACAACTGCTTTCATTTCTGTTTTCTCCAAAAGTACATATTAAAAAAATATACGGCATACATGTCTAAGTGGTATGCATAGCCGCCAAAACGGCCATAACCATGTCTACAAGCAAAAAAAAAAGTCAGCACATAGACTTCTATCGTGCCTGTACGATATATGCAGCATTGTGCCATGATCGCAGTGTGTTGATCATTGTGATTCCCATACAATTGTACGTACCAGCGACAGGAGATCGGCCAATAAACGGGCGGTAAATACTGTGCACCGCAACATAGCTCTTTGAAGTGATCGCCGCATGCTGATGATAGATATGATTACAATACCATTGGGACATATCCTTAACAGCGGATTCGCCAGGGAGCACGTCGGCGTGTTGATCATGATGATGATATTGGTGGAATGGCGCACTCCCACAATAGGCACTGGCGAAGAAGTGGCCGGCACATTTATAATAAGAAACGCCGAAACACAAGCCTACGCAAGCTTTGGCACCTCTGCGCAGCGCGGCGGGCGAGAGCACATTCACGCGCCAGTTTCCTTTACGTGAAAGACGTGGGAATGAAATGGGCCTATTTATGCGATTTTATTACGCCCTTCACAAAAGCTTCGCTTCCCGGAGATTCCAACGTGGGCGTTGGAGTCGCGTAATTTTCCATATTACCTTTTTATGGCCATGAGCTGGCGACGCTGGTGGGACGATCGCGGCGTGATTACCATAGCATAACGGTGATGGAATGACGATGACGGTATAGTGAAATGGCGTGACCGTTCTAAATTGTTTACAATGGTATGACGAGGGCATATGACACCGACGGCATGGCGACAAAGTGATGAGAAGGGTGGAATCACGACAACTGCGATACGACAATGAGTTCACAATAATGAAATCTCTACGACAAAATGACGGCGCAGGGAGACGATGCTATCGCCGTTCGACTTTATACGGAACATCGCGCTAACCATGACGGCAGAAATGCGCCTGGAAAGTCCGCATCAATGTTATCGCAATTTATGAATGACAACCATACGCATCAAAGAAATAATATCACTAACTAGTTTGGATTCTGCTATTTCTCTTTGTAGGAAGCGTGTGCTTCTGCTAATTTTGTCCCATGAGCATGAGGTCTTTTTTTTTGTACGAATAGCGGTTGTGTTACCGTGCAAGGACGCGTGCTGATAAAAAAGGGTCCTGATAGCCGCTCCCCTTGCCACCGGGCAGAAACATCAGAAAAGAGCTCTCAAGGCACATGGATATGGCAGCGAGTGGTGAAGCCCTCGCCGCAAGGCAACACATGTGCAGAAGCAACTCCGTCCTTCCAGCTTCATCCTGTTGGCGGTGGTAAGGGGGTCAAAAGCACTACGGTGCCTTCGCCCTCTGCTCCATACGGCGACAACCGCGTCGTCTGCTACGGCGGGCGCCATGTTCAATCTCAGTCCACATAGCGTATACTATGCCACATAGGGCATTGATGCGTGACGGTCTGTCTGTATATACAGACGTGCGTGCAAGGAAGAACTCTACTGACTCATTCCAGGATGGTATATTGCGTGACCTATCGCAATAAAAATTATTTGCTTATCCTCTATTTTTGCAAATGGGACGCAGTTCACACAAATTTTCCTCTATCTGATGCATCAACATTTCTTTCTTTACATTCATGAAAGGGAACTGCAGACTACGCCTACCACTTGTTTTTGCACACAGTTTTTTGAAAGGAACTTATGAGGTAAAAAAAAAAACATGTTTGCAGGGTACTTTAGATCATTTCACGCAATCGGAAAGCTAGCGATAATACAGCCTGCATGACGGAGCGGAGAGTATAGCTTCCAGACTTAGTCATTTATTTTGAAAGTTATTCGTCGGAAAGATAGCAAATGTGCGCTATAGTTGCGCTGAATGAGCCCAAATTCATTGGAGGCGGTTTCCGGCGCATGTAGTGCCCTCATGCCTCTCAAGAATGCCTGCATTCACTTCGCGAAGATGTACCTGCAGCCTCATTTGAGCATAGATGGACATCACAAGGTTCTCGCAACATCCTTGTGCTGCCGACGTGCTTCCACGCTTAGGCTGAAAGATTTCTAGCGAAATAACTTGTCAGTCTCCACTGGAGATCTCACTTCGAAGACCGTGTCAGTCCAAGTGACAATGTCATTCAAGTGCTGTTCACATGACTTGAGCACTTTCATTACTTTGCTGGAGTAATGATCAAAGGCTGTTGCCTTCGGGAACATATTCTTTAAAAGTTGATAGGTAGGCGTGTTTCCTATTACTTGGCCCCAAAAGTGCAGCACTGCAAGGCACACCATGATTTATCCTCTTCAGGATTTTTTTTAAAAGAAGCCTGAAGAAGGAAATCTCTGAATAAAGACACCCTGTTAGCACAGCATTTCTCGTCAGCTTCTTTTAGCCGCGCTACTGCTTTTACACGAATTCTTCTTCTCGAAATATTCTTCTCGAAATATTCTTCTCGAAATATTCTTCTCGAAATATTCTTCTCGAAATATTCTTCTCGAAATCTTCTTCTCAAACTCTTCTTCTCAAGCTCTTCTCAAGCTCTTCGCGAAGTTTTACTCGAACTAGATAATTCGTAGAGCACCCGCAGGTTTAGAAGGAAACGCAGTAGGTTAAGTTGTGAATAAAAAGAACCACAAGCTCTCTGTAGTCCACTCTAGTATGTGGTATATAATTAGCATCCTGGTGAACATCTGAGCGCAAATTATTGTACGTTATTAGTAAGGAAAACATCTGCATTGCATTATATATATATAGAGAGAGCTCTTTATTAGAAAAACAGATAAATTTGCCGGCGCTTATATAACCGCTGGCATGCTACTCTGTATAGGGATGGGGAATGGGATTACAAGATTCCAGAAGAGAGTGGGAGAAAAAGAGGATAAAAATAAATATGAACATGCATTGCATTAAATACAGCTCTCACCCATCTCTGCTTACGAGCGAGTGCTTGTCGTGATTTATATATAGCGATAAAAACTTATACACCCAAACTCACGAGCTCTATACAAAGACTCGTTGTGGCCGCACCCGGCAGAAGCGTCTGCATTGATCAGGCGTTCGATGTGTTGCGCCACCTCGTACCCGAGCACACGAGTGTTGGAGCCTCCCGTGAATAACCGTGCGGGGCTTAGCCGTGTCCAGGGAAAGAGAATCCTCGGGGTTCAGCCGATGCCGGGTGCTCCGACCGTTAAGACCCGCCGCGGAGGCAGCCCACGTCTTTGGCGTCTGTTTCACGTAGACGGCACTTCCCGACTGACCCCCCAGGCAGAAGTCGGTAGTTGCCTTTTCCTATCCTCCTCCTCTATCTTGTCTTTCTCTTTGACTTTTAATCTTTCCGGTCCTCTCTTCACTTCCTTTCACTTCCAAGTTTCCCGGCGGCAAGCGTTAACCTTGTAGCTAGCCAGTCTTGCTTATGCTGTAATTGGTTATAGCAGCCATGTAGGGATCGCCATGGCAGGGCTTCCCTTGCAGGAACATCTGTCACTCCCCATGTTGCGCTCCATGGCGGGTGGTTCGCATGGCTGTCGAAAACCCATCTATACTTATGAAGAGCGCTTTTCTTAAACTCCCTCATTGCCCTCAGAAACGAGGGCGCACCGAAGATGTCTTCAGCTTTTCGGGCACAAAATCTAGAACTTTCCTCGACTCCACATTATTCACTCTGAAAAGTCAGACAAACCAGTGCGAACCATTTTACTGTTCCTTGTTTCAAGGTCGGACTGAAGTTTTTCGTCCAAGTTATAAGGCGTCGAGAATGGCAAGCGGTAAACTGCTCTTGGAGCTCCGCGATCGGAAACAATATGAGAAACTGCCTAAAGTTAGTGTCATTTCTGGAGACCCTAGTAACAGTAACCCCGCACCGTGCTATGAATTGTACTAGTTGTACGGTGTACTAGTGTGCACCGTACTAGTTGATTGAGGCTGAACACTTGGAGGGCTTCAGTGAACAAGTTGTCATAAGTGGTAAACAAATGAAGATGAGGCCGAATGGCAAAGAAACGCAGACAAAGTACCTGATACTCGCCTTTGGCTCAAGTGTCCCTCCGGACTCAATCGATGTCGGGTATGTTAAACTTCGGGTTAGGCCGTACGTGCCCAATCCTCTCAGATGCTTTAACTGCCAAAGGTTCGGGCACAGTTCAGAAAACTGTCGAGGCCACCAAACCTGTGCTAAATGCAATCCCATGAACGCACCTCTGAATCTTGCGAGAACCCTCTCCGCTGTGTAAACTGTGATGGGGAGCATGCCGCACACTCGTGGTCGCTCCAATCGTGGAAAACAGAAAAAGCAATCATAACAATTAAATTAAAGGAAAACAAGTTTCAAGGAGGCACGCAGGCCAGTATCCTATCTGCCGAAGAACACTTTTCCCAATGTGACGCGTCAGCGACATGATGACTTCCGCCGGTGGTCCGGCCCACACGCAGTGACGCCGTCTGCTCCCCCGGCGGCTACAGCTGGTCTGCTCTGGCACCTGAGCAGAAGAGGCCATAGACCTCCGGGATGGTGGCCTCAGAGGTCTTGTCCGGCGTGTCAAGGCGTTCACGTCAAACACAGGGCTCGCAAGAGCGCGTGTCTAACTCTTCGTAAGAGGCGATGGACACAACCACCAGCCAGACTGTGCCACCAGCACCTAAGGAACCGAGAGATTTCTGCGATCGCTCCAAAAAATACAAACCTCGCGTCACACCGCCTGGAAAGGGCCCGCGAGTTCATCTACTTGTCTTAAAAAACAGCACCAAACACATTTGTTATAATGGAAACACAAATACAGCAATGGAATGTCAGAGGACTTATTCATAACCTTGACGACGTTGTAGAACTACTACAGAAACAATCCAATGTTGCTGCGTGTCCAAGAGACAGATTTAAAACCTACGAACACCAATTTTCTGCGAAAAACAGCATTTTCCGAAAAGACCGGGACGAGGCTAACGCCTCCAGCGGTGCAACCATAGCAGCCGAAAAGTCTAAAGTTTGCCGAGACGTCGCCTTTCAGACAGTGCCAGAGGCAGTGTCATTTCAGGCCATTCTTTTTACTAAAGTGGTTACTGTATGTTCCATTTATATACCCCCGAACCATGTTCTCGAAAAAGGCCTGTTATAACCTCATTGATTAGGTTCCCGAGCCTTTCATAATTGTAAGAGATTTTAACGCTCATAAAACGATGTGGTGAGACCCACGATGCGACGCGAGAGGTGGACTCATAGAAAATTTCCCGTTATCCTCGGTGCGTGTCTCTTCAATAACAAAGAACCAACGTATCGTAATCCACATAATTCATGCTCGTCAATAGACATATCGATAGGCTTTACTTCTTTCTTCCCTCATTAAAAATTGGGTGTAACAAAAAATTCATGAAGAAGTGATCACTTTCGAGTCACGCTGAAATTAGTAAACCAACGTGACTTCCCTGCGCACGTCCCTCTCTAGAAACTGGCCTCATCTGACTGGGAATGTATAAAGGAATCCACGAATTTATCACAAGATTTTATATCTTATCTTAGTATAGTTCACGCTGTTTCATACTTTACCGCTGTTATCATTCACGCCTCTGTAAAGTTCATTCCTCAAACAAAGGGAAAGCACGGGGAAAGTGGGCGATGGAAATTGAAGACGATGAGCAAAACGAGAACAATGTGAAAGCAGGCAAGTCCACCGTTTGGGCAAGTCCACTTGTCGAAACATTGGCTCCTGCTTTCGCCTTCTTCGCATTTTGCCCATTCCTGAAACAAGTGGCACCCCATTCACAAAGGAAGGTCCCCTTGTGTAATGACGAATGTGGAGAGGCACAGATGACCTACACAACTATACATTCAGTGAATGATAGGTAATGCTGGAAATGCGGAACTTCAAGTGAGATTTACTCCGGGAAATCCCGAATTTATATGTGTATCGTAATCACACTTCCTAATTATCAGACAACCATCACTCGACGTTGGCATGCGGGCGTGAGTGGCATAAATTTGCATGTAAATATTTGAACTCTATCACTCAGTGACACTGAAGAGCTGCTTACGCAGCTGCCAGATTGCATTTTGATACAGTAAGCTTCATAGATTTCTGGGCCCTCTCTTGTGGCAACAGCTACATAGGGCAGACGGAACGGTGTTTAAATGTCGGACTGCAGGAGCACCGTGCAGGGGTAGAAGGAATGGCGGGGGGCGGCAAATTGGCTGACCATTGTCGCCACCGTCGTAATTGCACGCCTAGGTTCCGCGACACTAAAGTCTTGAAGATGTTTGCGTCACAACTGAGCCGAGAACTATGTGAATAGCATTTGGGGTTTTACGTGCCAAAACCACTTTCTGATTATGAGGGACGCCGTAGTGGAGGACTCCGGAAATTTTGACCACCTGGGGTTCTTTAACGTGCACCTAAATCTAAGCACACGGGTGTTTTCGCATTTCGCCCCCATCGAAATGCGGCCGCCGTGGCCGGGATTCGATCCCGCGACCTCGTGCTCAGCAGCCCAACACCATAGCCACTGAGCAACCACGGCGGGTTAAATATGTGAAGCATACTGTATGAAAGTGCAATCTGGCAGCTGCGTAAGCAGCTCTTCAGTGTCCCTGAGTGATAAAGAGTTCAAATGTTTACATGCAAATTTACGCCACTCACGCCCGCATGCCAACGTCGAGTGATGGTTGTCTGATGATTAGCAAGTGTGATTACGATACATGTATGAATGTGGGATTTCCCGGAGTAAACCTCAGTGGAAGTTCCGCGCCTGTCCTGTGTGTTTCCTTATTTGTCCGTTGTTGTTTGCGCGGTTACATGACGCATTCCCGGTAAAGATTGCTGTTACGCAAGCTTCCGCGGCAACGCCAGCTTGCGACGTGCGGAGGGACGTCACTGGCCTTTCATATATGAAAGAACCAGCCCAGCAGCTCATTTCATTGTTGTTGCAGCACCGCTATGGGTAAGCAATGCACAAGTAAGATTCCCGAGGAGCAGTGTGAATACTAAGAGCGGCAAAGGGAAAAAGTAACGGCAATAAGACCAACGGCGGCGGGCAGTAAAAATTACCATTACTCACATTACTTTAAATTATCATTCCTAGCATTACTTTAAAGCAACAAAACATTGCAAAGCACCCTCCACCCTCCTCACCACTTGTAGTGGTGGTTTTCAATGGCTTCGCTGAACATCCACTTTCACGGGGCCGGCATGGCGAGTCATTTATTTCACTATCTACGGATCAAATAGCGTTAAATGCGCTACTGTTTCATACAGCTTCAATGATCAGATGCTGTGTTCTTCATTGTTAAACGGAATGTCAGAAGTCTACTAGAACGAGTTTGCTTCTCGCAAATTATTGCGGTAGACCGGCGTGTACGTTTACGCAATGGCATACGTCACGTGGTCTAGGTCACGTGGTCGTCACAGTGCATTCGGGCCTTAAAAATATTCATAATACATAAATAGTATTATTGCTGCTAGATGTGCTGATGGCCCTTACGACGCTTTTCTGGAAACATTCATTCCCTATTATGATAAACCTTTTCCTGGCTGTGTTAAAGGTATCCGCTTCATCGGGGATAATCATACCCTGGGTAACCATTGAATTTCGTGTACCACGAGCTCGCGGGATCAAATCACAGCCGCGGAGGCCGCATTTCGATGTGAGCAAAGTGTAAAAACCCCCGTGCGCCTTGCATTCGTGACACGTTAATGTTCCCCTGGTGGTTAACATTAGTGAGCCGCCCACTGCGACGTGCTTCATAATGAAATCGTGATATCGGCATGTAAAGACCTAAAATTCATTCTACGATTGCATGGTTTAAAAATAAACGAAAAAATATGTTTGTTTAATAAATTCTGAGTTTTATAAAGAAATCGCATTGTTCAACCATGATAGCAACAAGATATGTTTCTTTGCTGAATAGAGTGCCCAATCCGGCGGCAGGGTTACGTATAATTTCTGATGGAATAGACATTCCGGACGAGAAGTTGGCCGAGTGTTTAAATAAGGCTTTTATTATTCTACCTAAACCTAATGTGAATCACGACGCATGCCGTGTCATTGTAACGAACTGTGCGCATTCAATTATTCTGCGTCCCTCTACTAATTCAGAAATAATTTTAGTGCTGTTAAAATTAAAACCATGCCTGTGAAATGCGTGATAGACACAATTGCTCCAGTACTAACCCATATTTACATATCGGCACGCTTACGTATAGAATACAGGTAGTGAAAGTAGTTGCAGTGTTTAAAAAAAGTTGACAAAACGGTACTAATTATAAACTTGTGTCAATTCTACCCATATCTTCGAAAAGTTTGGAAAGGATTATATTTTGTTTTCTCTTGAAGCCCACTTTATAACTGAACATCAGCAGGCCTTCCGCTATAATATTTTAGCACAGCATGCGTTGCTTGTAGAAAAAAAAATATTTTTAACAATTTTGAGCAACCTTTGCTCATTTGTCGCCTTCTCAAAAGCTTTTGATTCTATAAATCACGATCTCTTGCTCAGTAATTTAAATCACTATGATATACATGGCATCACATTTGATTTAATTAGCTGATATTTAGGTTATAGGCAGCAGTTTGTACGCATAATTAATTTTAAGTCTGAACTTCAGTCGCTGAATTTAAGTGTACACCAGGACAATATTTTAAGGCCCTCCTTTTAATAATTGTTAGCAATCTAGTAAATATTGATGTTGATTTGCGCTATGTTGTCTACGCCGATAATACTATATTATTTTTTATCTAGGTGCTCCACCGAATCAATTACAAAAGCTAATGCAGCTTTGATTGAGCTGCAGACATGCTAATTTGAAAACGGTATAACTATTAGTTCGGGAAAGAACTAAAGCGGTGTTATTTCGCACTAAGAACACATAATTACTAGCGAAGATGATGTAATGATGAACAGCACTTCGATTGAACACATAAATTCGGTAAATCTTTAGGCGCATTTTTTTCCATAACATGACCTGGTGTAGCCACACATGTTGTTGCTAGTAAGTTCTCGCGAATCACTGGAATCCTTCAACTATCTTCCTCGGCCTAATAACTACCTAAGATATAATATTATTATCCTGAGAGCAGTTGTGTGGACACTGAAGGCGCATTTATGGAATCGGCTTCAGGCGTGATGTTCCGTATCAAGTCCAAGGGCGATAAAATCGTCGCCGCCCGCCGCATGCTGTATGTGCGAGTGACAACGTGCAAGGGTGAGCCGGCGATGGCTAGTCAATGTCCGGAGGAAAGAGAGGACGCGCGCCACCTTCCGTCGCCCGCAAGGCTTCAGGAGGAGGGGAATGGGAGGGGCGTTCCACTGCGGGCAGCCAATACCTCCTGAAAACTAGAGCCGACGACCGCGGCTCAATCGCGCTTACGCAACGGACGAAAGAGGGGAGCAAGCGCGCCACCTTCCGTCGCCCGCAAGGCTTCAGGAGGAGGGGAATGGGAGGGGCGTTCCACTGCGGGCAGCCAATACCTCCTGAAAACTAGAGCCGACGACCGCGGCTCAATCGCGCTTACGCAACGGACGAAAGAGGGGAGCAAGCGCGCCACCTTCCGTCGCCCGCAAGGCTTCAGGAGGAGGGGAATGGGAGGGGCGTTCCACTGCGGGCAGCCAATACCTCCTGAAAACTAGAGCCGACGACCGCGGCTCAATCGCGCTTACGCAACGGACGAAAGAGGGGAGCAAGCGCGCCACCTTCCGTCGCCCGCAAGGCTTCAGGAGGAGGGGAATGGGAGGGGCGTTCCACCGCGGGCAGCCAATACCTCCTGAAAACTAGAGCCGACGACCGCGGCTCAATCGCGCTTACGCAACGGACGAAAGAGGGGAGCAAGCGCGCCACCTTCCGTCGCCCGCAAGGCTTCGTGAGAAGGGGAGGGGCTTTCTACTCCGGGAGGCCCGGGCAGCCACGTGCACGCCGAGCCGGGCTGCTGTATCTTGAACGCCATCTGCGACGGGTAGAGCCCGCGTTGCTCTGTGTTTTCGCGCCTTAGTTCGCGATCATGCTAGCGGCAGCAGGAAGGTCGATTCGCTCGCCTCCTCGTTGCAGCGTCTTGACAGCGAGTTTCTCCGGTGAGCAAGTGAGATGTGTTCATGTTTGCTTGTGCCCACGTGACACGGTGCTTGCTAATTCAGTTACTATACCTATGCTTACAAGTATATACGGCCAATAAAAGTACTCGCCTTACTTCGTATAGCTGTCCACTGATTTACTATCCCAATCGAAGCTTCGCCTTCCGGGTGACACTGCGAATAGTTGTGAGCCATATAAATGATTGTTGTCGTACCGCAGACAAGAAACATAATATCAACATATTGAACAGATTGTGCATTCATCAAAAGAACGCTCTCCGCTCTATTTGTGACAAGCCTTGCGATTTCCCTTCGGCAGCTTTCTTTATTTCATGAACTTAAAACAGCGAAAGTAACGGTTAAGTAAAGCAAATGTCGTTTGGCACTTGCGTATAACTACGAGCAGAAAAGAAGTGTAAACTCCATTATATACATGGCTGACTCGAAGTAAAATGAAATTCCTGCAATACAAGAGCGCTAGAGAATTCGCACGTGTCCGAATAGTGTGCAAACTGCGGATCGCTTGTGGTGCGTTGCAGGCTACCTCGGTTACGAAATAATTTTCTTGTTAATGAAAATGATACTGCATCTTGTTCTGCTGATATTCTTGCTTTTTCTCCCCTGCGTGAGTTGCATGCCATTATCTGAGGCTAGAAAATCCATAGGTATGTGGTACTTCTTTTGTTTCTTTACGTTGCAATACCAACTATATGGACAGCCCAGGCGCATTTCTGCCGTCACCGTCAACGTGATGTTTCGTATAAGATCCAAGGGCTATAACAGCGTGACCGCGCGCCGAATGCTGTATGTGCCGGTAAAACATTACGAGGGTGAGCCACCGCTCGTCGCTTAATCTCACGCACGAAAAAGCGGAGGCGCGCAATTTCCGTCACCCGCAAGGCTCAGTAGGGAGGGGGTGGGGTGCGTTGTCCTCCGGACCGCCCCTGCGCCTGCGCTCGGCCGTCCGAGCCGCTGTGTCTTCAAAGCCACCCGCGACCTATAGAATGCGCCGGGCGCAAGGGGAACTGACGATCGCGGCTCAATCTCGCGCGCAATCTATGCAGAAAAGCGGGGAGGCAACGCAGTAGGCAGCGGAGGCGGCTTCGATTCCGCGAACACGCGCGTAATTTGCACGGCCACACGTGGTCGCGCGCACCGTTTCTTGAAATCGATCTGCAAATGGCTGATACCTTCGTGCGCGACGTGTTCTTGCCGCTGTTGCGTTGAAGCGATAGACTGCACGAAGGTGATTTTTCTGGCTGTAGCTGCCGCGATCTCACACGAGCGTTGTACATCGACTGTCCGCACTCATCGGGTGCCATGTTTTCATGTTTGCTTTTGCGCGTTGCCACCATAGTTGTTAATTCAGTTAGTAAACGAATGCTTCCAAGCTTATACGGCTGATAAAACTACTATCGTTCCTTCGTGTAGATGTGGAATAATTTGCTACCACAATAGATGATTTGTGTTTCGGGCCAAACTGCACTTTTTTCTCGTGTACCCCTGTTTTTTCTCTTCTGGGTTCTCTATGTGCTTCAATTGTAAGCAATTAGAAAAATTGCATTTCGCTTTGCTGCTCCTCTGGCTTTAGGGGTAATCGGGACTACTCAAACTGCCACGAGCAGCTTTTTCACCCACTTTCCCTCCACAATGCTGTATTTTGTTTCGAGGAAATAAACCGTACTACTAATTCATCGTGCTTGTGTCGCGTGCGCAGGAGGCCACACTTTCACAATACACAGGGCTCATTCGCAGGTATTTTTAGATTCGCGCACTGTGTTCACACAGGGAAAGCTCTGCTGTACCTTTGTCGACTGGAAGAGAAATGGTCGCAACTGCGAGATCTCCAATTATGCTATAATAGGTACCTTTCACCAAGCTTCATACTCGTGCTCGTCAAGAAATAAAAGGCCTACAATTTCGCAATCTGTTCAACACATTTCACGCTTGCTCGGCTATAGCGCCCCCGCGTAACACACGTAGTCTCCTCAAATAGCGCAAAGAGGTTCCATCTAACACGGAAAAGATATCTGTCTCCATACAGAGCACACACGCGGCAGATGAAAGCTAGCGCGGGCAGCCCAACCATCTACGAGTGGGATAGGTTCCAGTGGAGCAAGAAGGTTAGGGGCACCGGCAGTTTACGGCCGTCATTTCTCTATACCATTGTGTTCGAACACCTTCTGCAGCATGCACAAGACGTGTCAGGTACCTACTAGTGCTGCGTCCTTGATAAAGCCTAGCCGCTTATTTTTATCCTTGAACACCAATAGATAGCTAGAACACCGATAGAAACTCCTGCTTATCCAGTGTCCTTCCAAAGTAGGACTGGCCGCTTTGCTATTCCAGCAGTAGTGTTTGCTTTCCTGGTATATTGTGATGTTGTGTAGTGGAAGTTTAGTGAAAATGTCGCGTAGGCTGTTATCAAATATTGTTATTTTCTATGTGTACACATTCTTTCTAATTAAAGACGTGTACAAAGATCAGAACTTCTTCAACTGCAACAACTTCGTTTCCAAGAAAAAAGCTTATGAGTCCAGTAAACGGATGTGCAAGCGGCCTCGTCCTTCTCCCTTCCCTCATCTTACTGCTGTATTGAAGCGCTATGTAGACAGTTACTGCGCCAGAAATGCTGAAAGAAACTAATGTCCTAACTTCCTTTTGTGACCTGATGAAAAGTGTACAATCTATATGAACCAGGTTTCCTATTCACCTTTGCGCAGGTGGCAGCTGACTATTGCCGAAATGCTCGTGCCTTTCACAATGCTGCACTACAACAGAAGTGTTAATGAATGTCTAAGGCGGTGCACGCACGGTGCTTCATCTGGACGATGCGCCATCTTTCAAGAGCTGCAGCCACTCAACATTGAACTAGGCAAGCTTGCTCTCGAGCTTCAGGAGTCGGCACCCGGTCTGCTGACGCTCACAGCAGCTGTAAGATATGGCGACTTCATGGTATGTAACTACGATGTGATCTGTTCAGTGGGGCGCCTGCTGAACTTGGTTCTTCGTCACCACCGCTGCATCGTGTCCGTGGACGTTGATATAGAGGCCCTCCATGTGGGGCACACCGTTTCGCTTGCCGATATTATAGTTGCTAAGGTGAAGTACATGGTCAGCTTGCGGTTGCGCAGTATGTTCATAGCGGAAGCGCAGCTGAATCGTCTGGCATCCGTACTCTTCAAGGCTGATAACCTTCACGAGTTACATCTGCAGCACAGGACAACCCTAAATCGCAAGTGTGCGTTGCTTTTTGAAGACCTGTTCCGCAGCGCTGACCGACTGACGGCTCTTTCAATCGCCAACGTGCACGTTGACCCACTTCTCGCGACACAGTTGTTGAAGGGTCTCGCGCAGAACTCAAGCATCCACACTCTGACGGCTTCCACATGCGCGTGCTTCCACGGGATTGAACACGGCGCCCCGCTGGTTACCGCCATAGCTCGCCGCCAAGCCTTGAAATCGCTCAAGTTGAAACGGTGCTGCTTCCAGTGCGAAGAGGGAGTGAAATCCCTTATGAAAGCTCTTGCCGCAAATCGTTGCCTTTCGGCGCTCTCACTAAGTGGGTTTGGCTTCGCAATTGCTTTCCAGGAGTTGATGCCGGCGCTCCTTTGTGATAATGACGCACTGCAAACTTTACGTATCGACTGCCACTATCACTACAACAATGTCTGCTGCTGGAGATACGGCCCACTGACCTGTACAGGGGATCAACTGGGACGTCGCACAGCGGAGTGGCTTGACCTAGATTTGCTCACCGAAGGAATTTCCAAGAATGAAAGGTTGGAGGAGCTAACAATTGATCTGTCCACATCAAAGTTGTGGAAGTGCCAACGTTTCTTTAAAACGCTCCGTGTGAACACAATCCTGCGCAGGGTCATCGTCACGAACGTCATCTACGCTGACGCTGGCCAGATATGCTCGGCGATCCGACAGGATGGCTTGCAAGACAGGGTGACCTTAACGTGTCAGCTCGTAGTCCGTGAGGATCTTGAGGCGGTCGCCATGTGCGCGAATATTTCAACAGTGGTCATCGATTACGTCGAACCCCCAAACTTGCAGCTGCTCGAACGCGTCTTAATGCTACTCCCTCAATGGCAACACATCACTGAACTCTACTTGGGACTCCCCAGCGAACAGTTGGTGTCAGGATACGTGCATTTCCACTCTTACTTGTTAAGGACCACGAAACTAAGGAACCTCAACCTGATTGTTGCCGGGCGCGTCGTTGAACGGGACATCCGCCAGAACCTAGCAAAGGCACTCTTACTCAATCGCAGTTTGCGAAAACTAAGCGTTGTTGGCGAAGTGGTCATCGACGCCCACGAAGCTCAAGAAGTCGCTCACATGCTCTGTGGCAACGACACCCTCTGCGAATTTTCTTTCATCGGAGACTACAGCCAGGAAGGCTACGACCCCGTAACAACCGCAACGATACTGCGATACATGGCACCTCATATCACAAAGAACTACGCTCTCTGCTCTCTGAAGCATGGCCCGGTACCGTACTCGGCGAACTTGCACGCAGTGCACAACGTGGTGAGACGCAACCGTGCCTTTGCGATGCGCGCAGCCCGTTTCGTGGTAGGAACTGACCGCAGTGATTACTGCGCCGAAGCACTCAACCTCGTCTCGCACTGTCCACAGCTACTACTGAACATCATGGAGATGGCTGCTGTCGAAGAGGCCGAAGCTTTCACGCGCATTCAGGAAATCCTGGTGCAGCAAGAATTGCTGCGTGGTGTCTTGCGCTAGTGTGGCGCCTTCGCAGCCGTTGCCGAGCTGGTACTCAGAAGCGCAAGTGCTGTACGTCCTTTAGATTCCCACCAGGCCTTCGTGAGTTGCTAAACCGTAACATGACCGAAATGGCACAAAGGCTCAAAAAGAGGAGACGCTGTTAAGGGTATTTTATTGGCCCAAAGAGAGTCACATTTTTTGTATTTGTATAGTACGCTTATATATCGCAACTCTTATACTATCGGACTGTGTATCCAGCGCGGCACTATATTTTTATCCCTCTCAGGTCTTAAGCAAAGCACAATCACTTCATATTCAGGAGCCTCTGTAAGCTGAGGTTCACCATTAGCTCCTGTATCATTTCATTATTTTATCCAAACATTTTCAAAAATTTCATTATTCAAATCCAATCAAATTGCAACGTTGTAGGCTCTGAGTCTAAGGCGAACTCGAGCTGTGAGCCAAGCTCTGAGTAGGCAGGCGCTCCAGCAGCGCTAGTGCCAAACTCTTGGTTGCGATAGAAGTGGACACTGACTACTTCTCTCAATCAACTTCTCTAGTGTATTGTGTATGCGTTCGTCCTCATTGTATGTTATGCCAAGCTTTGGTGTTCATCTGTACAAATGTGTTTTGTGGATGTTAATGTATTGTGCTCTGAATTGTTGCCTACGGACGTGAGCTCAAGCCCTCCAAAATGCTATTCTGGCTACTCTTAGTTCCTCTCTCTCCGCCATGCGAAATAAAGGTGTCAAGCGAAACAAGGTTTTGTGATTTATTATGTCTGTGCCAACTGGGACGATGCCTTGCTTAGTTTCTTGAGCATTGGGCATTTTCTAACTGAATATTATAATAGATTTATAACGTAAGTTTGAGTTTGTGAACATCACCTGTTGTTCCATATGTATATTACCCATTGGTTTTCACACTGGCTTATAATGATAGCGTTCTTAAAAGGACAAATAACTTTTATCTCAGCAGTATATGAAGGCGCTAAGCATGAAAGGTATAAAGTTTGTCGGTGATCGTTTCGAAAAATGCACGGCGCTGTACCTTCACGTGGCAGCATATGCAGCCTTCGCGACCTTCTGTTTATCCTTTGAGTGGCAATCTAAGCTGTTCGAGCTTTCGATGAAGGAAATAACTTAATAATTATCTCGACATGTGAAACTTCTCAGCACACTGTTTTCACTGGCATCACGATAAACTTGGGCTGCGGTTGTGCGGGTGATGGATCGATCGACAGCAATTGAGAGGCAAGGTGCCTTGTAATTTGTTCTCGTGCTGGTCTACTTCAATAGATGCCTTGCGCCAGTGCTTGGCACTGGCGCTCTTTGGTCATACTTGGCCCTTCCACCACAAAACACTATATTCATCATCATCAAGCTTACCGTGTAGAACTGCAATTTTAAACATCAGTGTGCAATTAATTTTGTGCGTGCTTTCCTCTTATCCAATGATGAATTATGTTTCAAGCGTACGATTTGTTCCTAGTTTGATCTGCTTGCAGCGTAAAGCAGGACACACAAACGCTGGGTATCCGTGGTGCTACTTGCTCTTGATTTTATGTGTATACCGGGTGTCTCATTTAATATGAACCGATATTTAAAAAAAAGCCCCAATAGCTCTATAGAAATCGTACCGAATGCTTAGTGGCGGCAGTCGTGTCTATGTACGGCCAGTATTTTTTTCAATCGTGAAGTAAAAACCTAATTGCTTTTATTCGTCATTTTTTGTTGTTTGAATCGCCAGCATTTCAAGTACAAAGTTGTAGGACACCTTGACTAACCTCCGAATCAAGCATTTATTTCGTGCTGAACTGCGTCTGGTTGTCTTTTCCAAGGGCAAACAAAAGGCCGCGAAATATGCGAAACGTGAAACAGATGCGTCCTCGCCCGCCGTTACTGAACCGCCTCCAAGCAACCTCTGAAAAATATACGGCTGCATTCGTTCATCGTCGCATCGCACAAGGCTTCGTCAAGTAGAATGGCTCGAGAGGTTTCGCGACCTAACTAGCTGGTGCGATGAGCATCAGCATTTGCGAACGCAAGAATGTTGTGCTTGTCATGAGACACTCGGGAGAGCTTTAACTTTCGCGTATCATGAAACAAAGCTATAAAAGAAATTAAACCGATAAAAAAAACGACCAAAAGAGCACGAAAAAAGGGCATCTGTTAGAAAAACGGAAAAGAGCTGCTCAGGAGTCCATTTCAATAAATAATAAACCAAAGCCCGTAAGGCGCCTCAGTCGCGAACAAAGGAGCATCCAAAGGAACAACTGGTTACGCCATTTACACTTTCGGTCTAACACTTGAAAAGAGGCAAAACAAAGGAGCTTCTTTTTACTTATTTCAAACTTTTTCGCAAGTTTTATGTGTGTAAGGATAGGGTGGCATCATGAAGGTGCGTTAAACAGTCACGTTTTACGGTAGTTTTGACTGGTTATTTATCGCTATCACTTATAGCACCTGCTCGAACAGGAGACTGTCTGAAGCAATACAGTACTCGACTCTTTCCGACACTTGGGCTGTTCCACAAGGATACTTCGATGCGTAGAAAAAGATAACCAAACCACAAATCGCAACAATGGTGCGTCAGTTTTTATGTTGGCGACCGGCCGTCCCGGCGCTCTCATAATCAGGTTGCGGGTGTCACGAAACTGTTTAGTGATCACAGACTTCTGTAATACAGTCACTTTTTTAACACGCAAAATTTTCACTGAAGTCTTTGTACAATTGCTTTCTTCCTCTGTTGGACGCCTTCTAGGTTCAAGAGTATTCCCTTGAGATTTCAAATCACAAACGCCAACTACCTTGAGTCAAACCTCCCCTCAACTATGCTTCGTTTCATGCGCCCATGTGACACCGCGCGCCTTCCCTCGAAGTAAAGAGTCATAGGTTCAAAGGGCATTGAAAGTGACAGTGTGTCGGGTTTTAGTACCCTCCACCGAATGCCCATCGAAATTTTCTGCAATAACGTCAAGTCCAAATAGACGGTGGGAGTAACTACCTCGTTTATCTCTGTTTAGCTACTGCGACATCATAACGTGGTAGGCTTGTGGTTTTAAAACAATGTCTACGCTACGCGCCTACTCCTGTCATCGGCAAATCTAAAGGACCATGTTCACACACACGTAGGTTTAGCTTCGAACAGCAACGTACTTCTCTTTACCTTACATAAAACAATTCTTCTAGTTTCCAGAGAAGCTGTTTATACCTAGGCTTCACTGCATTTTTCCTGTGCATGTGCAGTAACGTGGGTCAACCTCGAAGAAAGCGCAAAAGCGGTCCAAACTCAATGTCCCGTCCCTCTGTAAACTCTGGGTGGGTGGGCTTCGGCACCCATTACGCGCCTTTCAACCACAATTGTCCCACCTAGGCAGGCACAAGGGTAAGAATAGATGTTTCAACAGCGATGCCGTTTAAGCTGGTGGTTAGGCCGGCGAATGCGCGCAGGAGAGCCTCGCCCAGCAATGACGTCATCACGCGTGCCGGCACCGCGGCTTTGCCTCGCCGCGGCGTACGGAGGACGCGCATGCGCATAAGCGGACCTAAGCCGTGACGTTCCCACGGGGGTATAAAAGCAGCTCTACTCCGCCGCCGCGCCGACAGAACATCGACGTAAAAAAAAAAAAATAACGCGAAATGGGAGTAAACCACCCGTCCCGTATCGCATTCCCGTTTCTGGGTTGTTGTTTTCTTTTTTTTTTTTACTGCGTACCTGCTGAGGTAAAAATTTACTCCCGAGCTAACTGGGTTTATGTGTGTAGAATCGGGAGTAATTTTTTAATCCATGTGAAGGCTTTTAGGGTCGACAGTAGTCGTAACGTTTTCCTTCCTTCAAGAAGTTCTTATGGTCATTCCCGAGAGTTACTTTTCAAGTCCATTCGCAACTTTCTTGGTACCGATGTGGAAGTATTTTTTCACCCCATTAATAAAGATTTCTCGACTCTTTCTGAGTAATTTTTGTAGCCCATTCTGGGGGATATTGTTGAAGGTAATATGGGAATATTTTTACATAGTTTATCCAGTTTTCCAGGCTCTTTCTGGTAGTAATTTTTCAAGCTCATTGCGGATTTTCTTGGAAATATGGGATTATTTTTTTACATCGTTTGTCCAGTTTTCCAGGCTTTTCTTGATAGTCATTTTTCGAGCCAATTCGCAAGTTTCTTGGTACTGAAGTTGGAGTATTTTTTTTACCTCATTAGCAAGTTTTTTCAGCTCTTTCAGAGAAGAATTTTTCAAGCCCGTTCTAGGGTTTCTTAGGGCTGATGTGGGAGTATTCTGTTACATCCGCTAGCCACTTTTTGTGGCGTTTTCTGGGTGAACTTTTACTTGGTTTTGAGAGGTTATTAAGAAAAGTGTAGGCGTATTTTTTACTTCCGCGAGGACGTATGTTCAACAGCCTATTACTCTCACAATCATGTTTAATATTGCTCATTCAAAGCAGGGGATCCAGTTTGTACAAAACATTCTATGCAAAATTCGAAGACAACTGAAAAAATTAAAGGATTTAAAGCATGAGTAAATGTTTCTTAGTTATGACATGTTTCTCACAAGAAAGTCAGGCATGAGTTAAGCACTGCAAAACTATGGCCTTCAAAATGATGTGATAAGCATAGTAAATATACCTGCTTGTACACAGGCTAACTGCCCAATAGATTTTTTATAGTAAAGTAGAATATATCACAACACGTTCAATGTGGAATCCCACTAAGGTACAGTGAAATCAGACAAGTAACACGCAATACAAAATCTAAGTCTTAAACACAGTCAGTACTAGAGATATTCTTATTAGACCTACTAAATATCATGCAGGTCATTCCTTCAAACAGGCAGTTGTACAGGACATGTGTGCAGTGCGATCAATGCATCCTTATGAACAAAACCGTGCAACATGAAAATAGTGCACTTAGGCTCAATGGCGTCTGCTGCTAACTGTCATTACCTTTCCAGACAAAATGAAACGACCATGTGATAAATATACCAAGTATTTGTACTATCAAATTAGCACCGGCAGATGCCCGCCATAGTCCGACTCACCTCGACCAGATAACGAGCGAATATGTTCGCCCCATGCTGGGCACCAACGCTTGGTCGTTCGCGCGTACGGTCCCGCGAATGGTGGCGCGTTTGAACGACCGTGTTCCTCCACTCCGGGGTAGGCCTCACGAGATGGTCCCACAGAAGCATGGATCTGCGCACGCGCAGAACGTCCCCGCCGCTTGCCGAGCCCGAGCCAAAGAGGAAGAGCCTTCTCATTTTTGCGCCCAAGTAACCCCGCCATTAGGCGGCGTTAACAGAGCCACAGTCGCGCCGTCTCTCGCAATGCGCTTCAACCAGACCGACTGCCACTGCCACCAAGTCACGCGGTGAAGCAGGATTACAAGAAATGAGAGCAATGCGGGAAAACATCAAATCAGGGGAGGTGTGAGACTAGCGCGTCCCCACACGAGATAGGGAGAAAGTTATTGTGGTGAGGAAGAGGAGATATTTTCTACACGCGAAAGGTCAACAGGGTAGCAAGTGTGCTCCGCGGAGCCTCATTTTCGCTTTCCGGAAAGAGAGAGAGAAAGTGATCGTGGGGAGGAAGAGGCGCAATTTTCCGCGCGCGAAACCGCGAAACATGGACGAGCGAACCTTCATCACAGTGCCGCGCGTAGATTCTGTTCAACTTCACGCCCGACGCTCTGCCAGAGTGCGAGGACATTTATAAGTACACTTCTCTTTTTTTGTGAACCGGAGCTTATGTAGCCACGGCTCTGCGTGCTGCGCTTTGATCCTACAACGGTAAGTTGCATGCAGCCGGTTTCCCTGCGTTCTTCGTCTTATATTATCTGATAAACCAGTAAACTCACTTGTTGTGTTGTTGTTTGGCTTAATTATTGCGAAAAACAAATTTTACTCAGCGTTTCCTGGAAGCAGAGCTTCATAGGCTGGCCGCATTTTCTCGCGACAAGTTCTGGCCTCGCTTGGCCCTATGTCTGTGAGAGATCATGATCGGTCGAAGGGTCATTCGACACCCTGTGTCCTGGATGTGACGCTACATTACCGCAGACTTTCGTTATAAAATTCGCGGCATTTCACATACCACAGGGAGTATTTCAGGAAAGTATATTTGCAGAAAATGTATGTTTTTCGGTTCTCATGCCCTTTCAAATTTCACTCGCTTATGCAAAAGTGAGTCATAGAACAAAAAAATTTAGAACTATCTTTGTGCCTAGTCCTGTGAAAATTTACATCCGTATCTATAGAGTTCAGCTGTGACATATGAGAATTGAAAAAAGTTCGGTTTTCCTTGTATTCAGAAACAGAAATTAAAAAAGAATATTGCAAGTTTACAATTTCTCTATAAGAAAACTAGCTCTCTCCTTCAGCTTCACAAGGGTATGATAGGGTAGGAAGCATATATTTCAACGAGCATGCTCGTGGGGTCATATGGAATTTTTTCCACAAAATAAATCATGGCTAGATTAGACAAGCGGTTTGATCTATTGGTTTTTTTTTCGGCTATAAAATGTGCACTGATGTGGTTGTGAGTAAAAATATGGTGTTTTTTGGCTTTGACAGAACTCTTCAATGGCAAGCACTGCAGAAAGTTTCATAAAATCGATTTTTCTGTTTAAATATTAGGTTAGGCGAGGTTACATTAGGTATTTATCCCTGTCATCACTTTGCCGCACAGCCCGTCGGCGTTCTTGCAATTCAAAGTTGGCATGCACTGCAGGAGGCTTCTATTTAAGGAATTCCATGCCAATCTGTGCATAACCAAAGCTCTACACACCACAACAATCATTAAAATAAAAAAAGAAGAAAGACGGACGCGAAAGTGAACCTATACAATTATCACAATACAGTACGGAATACATAATGGCATAACCATCACACAATGCTAGGTTTTACATGGTAATTACAGCAATAAATGAATTGGAGTATCTACAGGAACTACATGTACAAAATTTGATCCCCAAATAGCCATAAAGACAGGATAACAAGCGGTGCACAAAAAGAAAACGTCATGCAAGGCAACACCTTCCATCTCAACGAGAAGTTGAAGGGAGAAGTTAGCCGCATAATCAAAAGTGTATGTCAATCCAGCTGGCATTCATTTTGATCGTAGATGTTCTTTAAGTGCATAATCATTTGAGAGAAATGTGTGCTTCAGGCTACTATTCTTTCTGCATTTCGATCTTGCATACAAGTTTTTGTTAGGCTACACCAATAATTAAGCTGGCCGTATTTGCCTTCACTGAATGTTGCCTAATGCAGGCCGACTGATAAGGCTGCATTAGGCAATGCTCGGTCAGCGCCAGCACTGTTAGCTTATTGGTGTAATCTGTGCACTTGGACTAACACTGTAGCGGCAATTATAGTTATGGTAGAGTGTACTGTATTCTTGTTTGCTGTAGTTATAGTAACAATAGACACGCCCTTCATTTTGTAGAAAAAGTTGTACCCATTGTGCCTGTGAGCATTTTAATTAAAAAAGGTATGACTTACAGCCAATCATAAAAACGTCTTGTGATGTTTAAGGAGAGAGCGAGTCTCCTAACAACAATTGTAACACAATAGATTTCCTTTGCTTTTGAGGATAGGTAACAGGCAGTGGAACAAACAATTTTTTCAAATTATCATAACACACATATAAGGGAAGGCTCTTTAGATGCGCAGACAGAGCTTTCCAGGCTCCATACTGTCATAACTCCTGCAATTTTCGTTGATGACAGCTTTACAATAGGCAAGTGAAATTTCAGATCACGGGAGGGAAAAACTTCTTTTGTCAAAATCTGGCCCGGAAAGCTCCGTTCAACCAAGCAAGTCTGCGTTGGTGCCCAGCTGCCAAGTCCAGGACACTTGGCATGGAATGATCCAGAAAATGAGAACATGAAAGAAAAGAAAACAGTAATAATAAATGGATCATAGTCAGACATATGGCCCATATTTGGATGCCCACTCAAGCCCACTCAATCGCAGCTCTGTTCAGCGACATGCATACCAATAGTTCATCCCTCCATTGTGAGAGATCTCCGTCAAGTGCTATATATGTAAGCAAAAGTCGGTTGACCAAGTCGTGCCAGTGGTTCATAAATCGGTATTTCCAAAGAAGAGTTTATACTTCACAAAAAGCTTAATGGTTCTCTCTCATTGTTCATACAAAAAATATAAAAATCTCTTACTTAAGATATACATTATAATTCTGCTTATTATCGTTATGAAATATTTTGTTGTGTCATGGTAGTACTCATCCAGTGACTTCATTGGATTCAACGGTCTCCTATTGAAAGATCCCATGGAAATCAATGGTTTTGTTTTGACTGGGTAGCTCACTATCAACAAGTACATTAAAAACTTAGGTAACTGAAATCAAACTGCACTGCTTGCATGAGGCATTCTGGCGCACGCTGTGTTATTTCCCAACTGCTGTATGAAACCAGCATACATTAGGATAACTGTGTTTCATAATGCCTCATGTAGGAGCGATTTCTCTTACATTGTTGTTTTTACATTATTACATCTGATAACTTGCTGTTGTTACGAAATGTTTAACATTGCAAGCAGTGATATTCAGGCGCCGCAGGAGCTTTCGCATTCTGTCTAGTTCCTTTATTTATGTATCACTTCATGCTTTCTCAATACTGTACTTTGATATTCCAGATGGACTTCACGAATGCAAATGCTTCTCCCCGGTGTCACCAGAGAACCTGTTCTTCAGCTACCCTGTTCCGGCACTTTTGCACTTGGCATGGCACGGAGCGTAACTTTTATTTCAATCTGGAAGGCTGTGTCAATAGTTATAGACAGTATGGCACCTTCAGGAAGCATGTCAGGCAACTCCACAAACATTTGTTCCTAACAAGTCCCAGTAAGACCCCAGTGGAGCCAGTACACTTCAACAGTTTACATGGTGCAATGGAGGACTCCTTCAGTGTGTCCAGTGTTGAAGAGCCTGTACAAGGATGCAGCATTACTGCTGTATTTGACACCAGTGATCAATGTGCAATGCATTTGTCCTCTCTGTTGTTGAATTGGCAAGAGGGAAGACAATTGCCAGAGATTACGACTAATGTACTTTCCAATGATTTGCTCCACTTTATTGCACTTCAAGGCAACACTTAATTCAGTGGAAATTACAAGCCTAGAGCACCTTGCGACGAAATCTGGCCGGGATAATTAATGGAGAAGTGTGTTTCCTCTTGTCACCCCTAAAACCATGCATCTTTCAGATTCCCAAGATGAGTGCTTTGAATATTTTCCCATCATAGAAACTATAAAAGCGGTTGCTGGGGTGCGCAAGCTTTTTGGAGAATCCAAAGAATCATGTTCGGCCCTCTCGCGGGACAAATGTGATGGCAGCTATTTCAAAGAACACAGCATATTTAGAAATGCCAGCACTAAAAAATTCTCGGCCATTCAGCTCTATTTTGGTGACATTGAAATCTGTAACCCCCTGTGAAGCAAACGTGGAAGGCATAAACTTCTGACCGGGCACTTAAAGCTCAATGATAAGTACTTTGTAATGCTTGCAAGGACATCCCTTGTGACCAAATTACCTTTTCACAAAATTCTCGAGCCACTTAAAGATGTGCAGCAACTAGAAGGAAATGGCATTGAGCTTAACGGTGAAGCTGCGGAAGGCTCGCTTTTCTTTGTGAGTGGTGACAACTTATCAAACCATCAACATGCTGGTTTCCGTGAATGTTCTTCATCTGGCCCTATCTGCCGGTACTGCATGGGAACAAAAATGAAATAATAAAATAGTATGATAATGACTTTGCTATAAGAACAAACAAGATACATACTCGTCATATTCAACTCATAGAGCAAGATCCAACTGGCTCTGATACCTATGGTGAAACAGGTGAAAGCTGTCTAAGTGCTCCTAATTAATTTGATATCACTCAAAGCTTTCCACCTGATCTCATACATGACCTTTATGAAGGGTCATCTCATTCGTCATGAAGCATGTTATCCAGAACATTGTATCAAGTCAGTTTAGAACTCTAGAGCAGCTGAATGAGCAGTGTGCCAAATCTTATTTTGAAGGAGCGGACGAAAAGCCTAAGCTGCACCCCCCTGTCACGTGCAGCAGTATTTGGAAGAACAACTATCAAGGGGTCAGCTGCTGAATAGCTTTGCTCTTTTTCGTTTTTTCTCTCTGCTTGTGGGAGAGGGTGTCCCAGAAGAAAATCCTTCGTATCAAATAGACTTCGAACTCCGTGCTATAGGGAACATTGTTCTTGCACCACAGGTGTCTCATGGTTTGGTTGCATATTTGAATATGCTTATTGAGGACTTCTACAGTGCATTTGAAGAAACTTTTGCAGATGTGAGCATTATCTCAGAGATGCACTATCTTAGTCAGTACCCCAGCCTTCTACTTTTGTATGGCCCTCTTCCTTTATCCTGCATGCGTTTTGACGCAAAGTAACAATTTTTTAAGTCAATCACTAGGAAAGTACGCAACTTCAAGAACATTTCTTCAACACTCATTTGTCGACATCGAATGCAACTTATGTATGCCTTGACACCGCCTCAAGAATCTCTTACCATCATAGGGAGCAAGATAGTAGAGCCAGGCTCATTACCTGATCTCTTGAAAGACAGATTTCAAGAACTCTGCCTGTACAGCAGACGTACACTGTGTGGGTTATGTTACGGTCTGTGCAAGGACGCTAAGTGAAGGTGCTGTCATACCTTTGCTTGTACCATACGATGATCTTCCCGAGTTTGCAAAAGGGACACTGATTGCAGTTTGTAACCTAAATTGTTTGTTTTTGGCACAATTCTTGACACAAGGTATATTGATGAGCACTTCCATCCCTTCGTTGTAGAGAGCAAAGCTTCAAATGCCATCATTGCAAACGTTCAACAATGTGGGGAATTTTATGACCTGCTGTACACGTACAAAGAGGGAGGCAATAACTATGTAACCTCGTTATGCGTTCTTCACAGATTCAGGTGAGTAACACGGAGCAGAAAAGTGATTAACTTCTACATTTTGTGTTCGTCTTTGGTTTTTCTGTAAGCGTCTTATTGCATTTTTATTTTGAGACTATAATTTAGTTATTGTGTCATTTTTCACAGATGTATCATGACTAGAGACCAGATTCTTAGGCTTTAAAAATGTTGGTTTAGGCACCTCAAGCAGGCAATTAACAGATGGGGAATTTTACTTTTTTTATTATTGATAAGTGATTCCAGTTTCTGCCATGGTGCACCGGAATAGCATATACGCTTTGTTACAATCCTAAGTTCGGGTGTTTAGTGTCGTCCCGCTCTCGATATAAAATTGGAATGTATTGCCTCTTATCGCATTGCTTTCTGTATTTATGTTAGGTTCTTTTTCATGTTCTGATGTCGGCAATTTTTTTCCTTGCAGGCACCGTTCTTACATGCGCTACAGATCACATCTAAAACAGCAGAATAAACGGCGCATTATATGTGGCTGTCCAGCAGCCATGAGGACGCACTACTTGGCGTCATTTTCCATTTGAGGATCTCAGGGGCGTCACATCAGAGACACTGCTGAAAATAAATTGAGAGAACGCAAATAAAAAAGTGCTACTTGAACTGGGGAATCGAACCTTGGACTGCAGTCTGCCAGGCAGGCATTGTCTCATGGCTGTAGCAGCTTCGACGGGGCGACTGGACACGGAACTTACGGCATGAGGCCTAACGGCTGGTGTGCGAAGCGCCGCAAGGAGCCGGACTGCTCGAATCGGAGACCAGACAAAGAATGACTTTATTCCAGCGAGGCGAAACGCATAAGGTATACTTACAGCGTTTGGCGCTGAGTTGCGCCATCGGACGCAACGATTCGAAACCGAAACTGGAAACCGACAAAGGATATCACATAACCTCTCCCTTGAAATAAAAATGCCCCACTCGCTCTCCTCGCAACCGAAGCAAGTCATGGTTTACCGAAGAACACAGAAGTGTAAACATTACACAATTAAGATTTTCCAGTGTAAGTTTTGGACATGTTATCATTTATCATGATACAATGAATAGGATTTTCTACAAGTATCAGTTATGGACATGTATCATCTACACATTTTAGTTCGCGCTGGCCAAATTAAAAAATAATCGCAGTGAAAATGCTGCTCAGAACCTGCCATGTTATTTAACATGGAGCAAAAATGGTTTGGCAGATTTATCTGCTTGTTGACACACAAAGCAGTTTCCCACAAGTTCCTCAATTTGTTTATCCATTTGAGACCCACCAGCAGATGCCTCTCAGTCTGAGCTTTGTTTTAGTGACGCCTAAATGACCTTCATGAGCTTTAGGCAGGCGTTTCTGACGCAAGGAAGCAGGAGGAACGATACGTTCACCTCGGAGAAGCAGGTTATCCACGTAGGACAATTCGGACTGTACAGCAGCATATGCCTCTAATTCTGGAGGAAGATCCGCCGCATTTCTGCATCCTTTTACTATATTTTTCTTTTAATCCTTGACAAACTGGGTCTGCTTGTGTAGCTGCTTGGAACTCTTCCTTTTTAATACAAGATGAAACCAAAGACACTATTTTCACATCTAGTGCTGGTTGAGGTTCGGGAGGGATAGGTAAGCGCGACAATGCGTCCGCAATGACATTTTAGTCACCTTTGCAGTGCTCAATGGTGAAATTGTAACAGTAATCTTGCACTCTTCCTTGAAATTATTAATGGACGCTGTCCAGAACCCTTTGAAGACAGTAATGTGACTAGAGCTTGGTTATCAGTTCGTTGTGGGAACTGTCTACCCCAGAAGTAAACATGCCAGTGTTAACAGACGGATATGTCAATGCTTCGTACGGAGTACCGTCGTTCTGCGGAAGATAACGTACGAGAAGCAAATGCTACTGTAAAGCGCTCATTTCCGCATTTTTGCTGGACAATGGCTCTCAGGCCAACATCGGAAGCATCAGCAGTTACGACAATAGGAAGATTCGGTTGAAACATGCGTACCATCGGACGTGATGCAAGTACGTCTTTAACCGTCTGAAAGCTATATCGAGTGTCCCGATCCCAGAGAAAGGCTTGTTCTTGCCTGAGGAGTTTCCTTGGCGGTTCCACAAAGTCGGCATACTGCGGGATAAATTTTGCGTAATATCCCGTGAGGCCCAGAAATGAATCTAGAGCCTTTATATCCTTTGGCTGTGGTGCCTCCACAATTGCCTGGATTTTGCTATCCATCGCCGAAATGACGTTTGCGGAAATTTCATGTCCTAGTGAAGTTAATTCTCGGACACTGGATACACACTCGTGGCAAAGCTGCATGCCCGCATTACTCATTCTAGATAGGACTGCGAACAAGTTTCTATCGTGTTCACGTTGAGTGTAGCCATACACAAGAACATCATCAAGGTAGCACGACGTGCCTGGACAATCTTTCAAAACAGAAGACATTATTTCCTGAAAAGTGGAAGGCGCCTATGCCAATCCAAAGCACACATGCTTAGAGCGAAAGAGAACGTCATGAGTGATTGATGTCGTAAGTTCGCGGCTTTTCCTGAACAATAAAACCTGATTATAAGCGGGTTGTTAATCCAAGTTACTCAAGACAGTACCATCAGCGAGTCGATGCAACACTTCGTCAGCTCTCGGTAGTGAAAAGGCGTATGATGATATCCTTGTTGGGTTCCCTAAGATTCTAAGCACCTGGGCGAAGAACAGAAGAGGGTTGGTCATTGTGGTTGGTCGAGTGCTGCCAAGCCCACTAGTAATTCATTCCCAATGTGGGCTCATGTGCCTTGCTTCAAGGGCTGCCTGCCACCTTTGTATGATTTCAAGCGTCAGTGCTACCCACAGCTAGAGCCAATGCAATATTGCCTCCTCTCACATACTGAGGTCGTGCAACAAGGCAAAGAGGAAATGAGCCCCGTGCTTTTTAGCAAGGCGTCATTATTTGTTGGAAGCAAGAACTGAAAGCTGAACGACTTCGAAGTGATTCATGCTATGGACAGTTATGATAAACACACGAACGAGAAACGAAAGCATAGATTACACGGGTGTCTTCCTTGTGTTTACTCTGTGACCCACAGTATGTTGGCAGCGAGTTGAAGTCAAGCGTTGTCTTGACGAGCCTCATGTACTGTCCTATTGTTCCATGTATTGTTCTGCGCGAAGACAAATGTATTTCTTGGGACAGAATGTGCATGCAGCCAGTCAACTGTCATCTTGTTATTGAGAACTATTTACTTCCTCACTCCCATGCTAAATGGTTCTCAGTTACTAGCGAATTGCTTGTGCAGTTTGGTTTCTATATGATGATGGGATGCACTGCTTTCTAAGCTGCCAAAAAAGTGGCATCTATTCTGTGATGTGTGATCCATGAATCTCAAAATAAAATACGCTGCCATTGACCGCTGACTGTATATTCTGTCTATATCCACTTGTGTACTTTGTTGCAATAAAGGGATCAGGCCGATGTGAAGAGGACCTGTGATGGCACACATTACTTTCTTGGAGATTGTAGCTAGAGGTGATGCTATCGTCTTCTGAAGCGAAGGCGTTGAGGGCTGTTTTATGCTATACTAGTTCGAATTGCTTGAATAGGGGGCACTGGTTGACTTAACTGACCTTGCTGAGATTAGCCTGAGTCACATAGCTAGAGCCAGGGGCTCCAGAAGTGTACTTGGAATGTGAGGGCAAGAGCCGGTCGGACTCACTTTGCCTACACAAACTTAATATTTTCTTATTTTGAACCCAGTTAAGGCTTAATAACCTCTACATTAGAGGTGGTCCGCGCCCCACTGGAAGAACACCGCACAGATTCCATTGCAAGTAATGTGCTTAGCAAAATATAATCTTTGATTTGGGCGAGCTGCTCGAGATGACAAAACACAGATAATCTTGTCCATCGAAACTACGTATTAGCTGCAACCTATGTATTTATAGTCGGACAGCCACACCTTAATTTTCAGAATCACTCCACTGCACGCATGTCTATCGTGCTGCAGTAAAACATTCCTGGGCAGGCTTTGAAGCGATAGAGCACCTAAGCTTAATATGAAGTTTTACAATGCGCGTCATAAAACCTGTTTTGGTATCCAAAGAGAATTTTGCTTATGCAAAGCGCCATGCCCGGCTTGTATTGTTTTGTACACCTTTATGGCGTTCTTTTGCAGGCCCGGCGGTTCGCGTCCCCTCTTTGCACGCGCAAAAATTAAAACTTCCTCTTGCCGATGGCATGAACTTGAAGATATTTGGCACAAATGGTCATGTTCAAGGAACTTTTGCTGTTGGTGAGCCGCGGTTACACTAGGAGCAGTTCTGAGTTGAGATTGAACTGTTTGAATTCCATGCATGCATTTCGGAAGATTCAGCTGTAGCCCAATAATGACATCAAATCAACTTTTGTATGCCTGATGCCATGGCAAAAGTTACACGTAAAACGCACGACTAATGCACAGCTTCTACCACTGCAGATAAGAGATAGCGGCTAAGAGCAATCAATGGTACTTCCTTGATCAGTAGATGTGGGTGTAAACATGTACTCTATGTTTCAAAGTGCTGCGTAATTTCAGAGCAGCATGGTTCGAGTTGTGAGCCCCTGCCATTGTGGCACCCGCTAAAATGAGTGACGGTTGCGTTTATTTAATATGAAAATTGGACACTGTTTTTGTTGGTAGGACGTGTTTGTGTCTGAGAGTGCATTTGTACTCAGAGAAATCCAACATCAATGCACCTGAAATTCTATAGTTGCTCATCTGCATGTACAGACTGAGTTGTTTGGTGACGAGCAATTATACAGACAATGTATATCGCGACTGTGAAGCAGTACGTTGCAAACTTTGGTATGTGGGGGTGTTTACATAATGGGTACAGCTTTGTGAAAACTGCTGTGCCAGCAATCAACAATAATAATAATAAAAGAGAATAAGAGCAAGCTTGCTTATGAAGACCCACGATTTGAACCCTTGTCGAAGTATAAGGATGAGCGGTCCAAGGTGCTTTTTCTTTTCTTTATTATGCCGATGTCACACGGCCACTTTCAATCGCGATCGAGCCCGATCCGGTTTGAAATTATCGACTGTGATTGTTTCCCCTCACGGCTTGCGCAAGAGAGCCAATCGGACCGAGAAAGTTGATCTTGATCAGCTTTGATCGACATGGAAAGTGCGCAGTCTGACACTTGCATTAAACTACTCGAAATACAAACAAGCGCTCGAGATCGCATCTTTTTCTAGTGTGTGAGGCTTTTCACTGGCCGTCGCTACGACCAGCCAATGTTTTGTTTCTTTTATGTTACAGAGGGTCGTGACGATACCCTTCATAACTTCATAGTGGAGAAGAGACAGCCGTTTTCTGTCTCGTGACCTAAAGCGGGCTTGTATGGGCAATCAACTTGGACTGACACGTTTGCTCCCGGCCGGAGCAGCAGGCGTGTCCCCGTTAACAACACTACAACTCGCCGTTCATAGGCCGCCGGACGATGACGGTTTTCCTCACGAAAGGCAAGACTTCCCTGCGTAGAGAGGATGGGTCCAGGACCGCTTATTGTGGTGATTTTTGTCGCTGATTGCCAC
The DNA here is from genome assembly GCF_050947875.1 of Dermacentor variabilis. Lineage (NCBI taxonomy): Eukaryota > Metazoa > Arthropoda > Arachnida > Ixodida > Ixodidae > Dermacentor > Dermacentor variabilis. The sequence continues at coordinate 91,948,618 of NC_134578.1, forward strand.
GCAGAGCGGAATCGGAACAATATTTTTCGATGAGCCGGCACCGACACCAGTCGCTTGACTCGTCGGGCGTGCAACGGGCGACGCGTCGGCAGGACAACTGCGTTTATTTGGCACACCTGTCGCACGACGTAGTACGTTCCGACGTTCTACGGTTCCCTTGGCGGATATTCTTGCCATGGCCGTGCCTGTCACCGAGTATAGGCTTAACTGGATGGGGCTGAGCTTGCAATGTGGTGGAGACTTTGTGGGGTACAATGGAGGCATTTAGTCATGTGTTCTTGGGTCGGTTCTACATCACGGGGCTTTACACTCTCTCTGGATGGTTGTTATTCACGTCATCTAAGACTGCGCACGTCGAAAATTAGGCTAATGACATCCTTTTACTAGGTTTCTCAGCGATGGTAATAAAGCGGTGTAATGTAGCGCATTTTACTCCCGCATGCCAGAGTAATTTTGTACTGCAAGGTAGTTTTCAAATGCATGAGCCGCAAAAACCCCAATCTCAGCGAATATTTGATAAGAGTGAGATAAATGGGGCGACAGAAGAAGAGCGTTACTCCCGAAGAAGCGGAAGCCCGGGTACAAAGCCGGCCGCGCCGCTACTCGGGAACGGGTGCGACGACTTCGGTCCAATCCAGAATATCGCGCCGGTGAAGCGGCGGCGAAACGTCAGCAAGTTGCAGAAGGTTCGGAGTGACGAGCTCTGGTTACCGAGCAAAAGCGTGCGTTCCACGAGGCGCGTGGACAAAACCATCCGGGCCTGCGAGTCATGGAGAACTATGAGTGGCAAGTTCGGAAATCCGTGGGAGGTACCGACGGACGGTTTGCCCGCGAGTTTCTAAGCAGTGAGTTTGGCCACAGTTGCCGCGTTCGTGATAGATTCAGTTCGCGGCATGTTGAAGTGGACGAAGATTTGCCCTCTGTAGTTGTGCCATCAGACGACGACGACGACGAAAGAAATGACTGGTACTGAAAAAAAAAAACACGTTGTACATGCTTTATTGACCGAGTGTTCATTGCTCTTTGAGGGGCTAGCGACGACACCACGCAGAAGACTTGACCGAGTCTCAAAGCATAACCACGCCGAAAACTTGGCCGAGTCTCCAAGCATAACCAAGCATAAACTTAACTGAACCAATAATAACCTAGGTGGGGACGCAAGCTTCGCTGTTTGCCCAGTTTTCGCGCCACAAATGCGAAGTAACCAACTTTTTTGATAGAAATCATAGAAGAGCACGCACCTTCGATTCTGCCTAGTCATTTTTCGATATCATAGAAAGGTTTCTTTTTTTTTGGTTTGAGACAAATTAAGATATATTGATTTCATTTCACTCAGCAATGTTGCTTGACTTACCGGAATTTCGCCCTGTGCTGACATGATGTCGCAAGAGGCCCGCGCTCTAGTGGGTCGCGTTTTGAAGCACAGTTTTTCTTTAATGTCACCTGCTATTAGTAGGAGCTTCAATATGAGGAGAGTACAACGAGAAATCAAAGCAATGCAACACCTTAAGCTTGGCAGCACAACTACCGCCAACTATCCGGTACGGTGGAAAAAAAGAGGAATAGTAATTATGCACTAGACAAAGCGCGAGTGGACTGAATGAGCGTGGCCATCGTTTACATGTTGCCAAGATCTCTGGAAGGCGCTGCTGTTTTCTCCAGAGATTTATGATGCTGCTATAACGTCAACGTTGATGAGGCAACGCTGCAGCACCCAGGACAGGAAAGGGCATGATGCAGCTGTTCGAAAACGAAGGAAGCGGTGCGCTTGCGAAGAACTGCAGGTACTAAAATGACCAATTTATTTGCGACGGTTGTTATTCATAGGATAAAGCCTCGGAGAATCGTACGCAGTATTAGAAACAAGTCTGTATAGGCCGTCTTCTGCTTGCGTAAAGAAATGCGCGATTTATTTGAGCTCTGTCACGCCCAACAAACATGACAAAAGTTTATGAAACCATGCGTATCTGAGAAAAGTGGAGGAACGTTTTATTTTTTGGGGGGGGGGGGGCGGTCGCATGTCGGGTATGCATTCTTTATTAAAAGCAGTTGCGCAATATTCTAATAAATGCGTCAGGTAGCAGGTGACACGCACACATCTAAACAATTACTGCGAAGAAACTATTTTTAATTAGGAACATTTCGCATTCGAGAACAGCATACAAATATCCTGTAGTACCTCGTAGATTTGACACCATCGTTACGAACTTTCCCACTTCCTATCGTATTTATAGCCAACCTGACGTTCACACCTTAAATTAAAAAGAGTGGTGCTTAAGATCCATGCACACCTCAATGAGGACCTCAATTTTGCTTAGAGGAGGAAATTTTTTCCTTCTGTGTGGTTCATTCGGCCAGAAACTTGAAAAAATATTAAACGGTCTCTTAAGATCTCTCTTAAAAGGTGCTCCTCTTATCCTTCGCCTCTTCTACATTGCTTTTTCCCTTTCTCTTCTTCGTTTTAGTCATTACTGCTCATAACTAAGCATATTTAGTCATTCGTAATCAGTTGTGGTCATTGCAAACCGCCGTTAGACATGTTGGTCATATCCTAGTCATCAGTAGTCATTAAAAGTAATATCAGACATTATTATTCATTACTGTACAATACTAAGCACTTTTAGTCTTTTCTAATCAGTTGTACGCGTTGCAATTCGTCTTTCGTAGTCCTTAGTAGCCATTAAAAGTCATTTCAGTCATTATTAGTCTTTACTAGTCATTAATAAGCATGTTAGTCATTTCTAACCTATTGTAGTCGTTACAAGTTGTCGTTAGACATATTGGTGATTTAATAGTCATTACTAGCCTCTAAAGTCATTTCAGTCATTATTTGTCATTACTGCTCACTAGGAAGCGTTTTTAGTCATTTGTAATCAATTGTGGTCATTACAAGCCGTCGTTAGATATACTGGTCATTTCGCAGTCATTAGTATTCATTAAAGGTCATTAGTACTCATTACTAGTCATTATTAATCTCAACCAACCTCTATTATATCGTTATCATTCACTAACTGTCACTATCAATCATGTATCATTCTTTAATCTGTCTTTAATCTTTCTCGATATGGCGTGATGACGTTTCGGCGGACACTCCGGCGGACACTCCGGGGGTCAGGTCTGCTTACACAAACTTCACCATGAGCCTAGAAAGGCTTTGGCCTTTAAAAAAGCACTGGCAGTTTAGAGCATTTCTTTAAATGCCCATATGTGCAATCACAGCAGTAAAGTGGAAGGTATGCAAGCCAATGAGAAGAAGAGATGCTCAGCTTTCTGATAATAGATGCATCATTGTTGTATTTCAGGCACAGAAATAATGTGAGTTGAAAAAAAACAATACAAGGATAGAATGCGTTGTGGGAAGCGGTATTGGCGAATCTTTCATTATTGTTTGCGAATAAGGGTGACCTTCAGTGGAAATTTGCAAATACAATGCACGCGACCAAGTTGAACATAATTTATGGGCAGAACGCCTAATTTAACTTGAACTCGTGGCACTCGATGCGGGTCCTACGTATGATGATGAAGCAAGGGCGACGAATAAGTGACGGTGCTAAGACAAGAGCATGACAACGCTGCAGTACGACGACGAAACGCTGCCTACTGCATGCCTAAGTCGCAATAATGACGACATAATTACGTTGAGGCCATCATGTTGAAGACATGACGAGAACGGAAAACTATCGATGGATTAACGAGGACGATATGTTGCAGAAAGCATAACGGAGTTTAATTGACGATGACTCGATAACGCCGAACACTTGCAAATCATGGAATCGCGACGGTGGTTTATTGGGAAAGATATGACCACACAAGAGTGATGACGGTGAATGATGACGACGGCATGACAACAAAGAAATGACGGAGACGTCACTATGACAGAGGCATGGTGACGATGGAACGAAGATAATGATCTGAAAACCACTACGTCCCGACGGCATGCTGATGAAGACATGATCACGGTAGAATGACGACGAGAGATTTGACGACGAAAAAACGGTAGAGGGCGTGGCAACGCAAGAATGATCATGATGGCAGAACCGGGATGAACAAAGACGATGGCGTGATGAAGTAATTAAGATCACAGCTTAATTACGAGAGCATGACGGCACTAGAAAACTGTCGATGTCTAGGACGGTATATTGTCCTAGACATAACGGTGATGAATTGGCGATGATTGTATGAAGACGGGGAGATGAAAACAATGAAATGGCGATGATACCTTTTTCACGAAGGAATGATGATGGATGGAACGATGGCGACGGCGTAGCATGTAGGAGTGATGATTATGAGATAACGTTACGTAATGACGACTACAGTTTGCCGATTACCCAATGACAACAAAAACACGACTATGATGCAACGATGACAACGCTATGACGACGACAAACTGATGATCATGTGCAAAAGAAAAAAAAAAACTCTCCCGAGCCAAACCCTCACAGTGCTACCAGAATGATCTTGGAGGTTTCGACAGTAGCAAAAGCGAACCTGGGTAATGGAAACAATACTGTATTCTAATAGTCTGTGGCGCACAACGGTTTGACTGCGAAATACCTTTCTCAGAGCATGCCCGGCAAGAATTTTGCAAAGGCAGTTTATGCACGCTTCACATCGCATATGTCTCTTGTCACAGTTTGCGAATGTGTTAATACTGGCGCTCCCAGCTTCCAGTCCTCGTCCAGCGAGTCACCGTGTGAAGAAAAATAGTCGCGTGGACGCAATTCAGCGGTCCTGTCTAACAGCGATATCACTGTAGATAACAACTTACAATGTGTAATCCAAGATTATCGATGCATCTAAAAACAGCGGCAATAAAACAGCGACAAGAAACCTTCTTTCCAACGTAAAAGTTTTCCCGCCGCAAGTTTGCGATTGTACAGTGACAAACCGCGCCTTCCACTTGACTCAAAGTTTTGATGTGGCATTTGGGCTTCACTGACATCCCTCGGCCGGCACAGCGCCAAGTATTGGTCAACGGCCACACCTCGGGCGCAGCAACTTCTTCGTGGCGTCTCGCTTGATCTGGTGAGTTCGCCTTTGTTCACGTCTGCTGTTTAATATTTCATATGTGGTGACACAGAAATGGTTGCGACATAATGTCTTCAACTTAATTTCATACATTATATCAAGATGTAAGCTTATAAATCACGAACACGCTAGGAACGAAAGGGACCACTTGTGCGCTAAATGTCGATTGAAAGCTTGCGCTAAGGTACAAAACAAAGTAAAACGAGAAGAATGCGTTCGTTCTTATTGTTAAAATGTTTCCTCTGACTTACTTTAAAATCGTGAATCATTACAGACATTTTGCTTGTTCGCAAACGTATTAGCGTTTACGAAATGCTGGGTTACTAAAGAAGCGAACAAGGATACAAAGGAGAACGTAGGGGAAATTACGTGCACTTATTAACAGAACAAAAGAAATTACAAAAATAATGAGAAAAAAAGTGGATGGTAAAAAGACTCAGTTTCGCCAGAGAGGCGTAGCATCGATAGCAATAGCAGATTAGCAAACAGCCATGCGAAGTAAGGCTAGTATATTTAAAGGCCGTGCGAACTTCTAAACATTCTCTAACTAAATTAACTATTGTGTCAGTGCGCACAGCAAACATGAACACATCATGCTGGATGACTGCCAACACTCGCTGTCGCTGCGCTTGCGTGAGGAAACGCGGCAGCAGCAGTGAGCGAAGTGCCATTCGTGCTGTCTGTCGCTTCAACGCGAAGCGAGCGCCGGGGACATAGGGCACGCACAAAGCTGGGAGCCTCCGACGTATGTACCAAAACAAGCGCAGTTGCAGCCGGAGCCTAACGCCGCCGGCCTCTCCCTCCCCTCCTCCGGGCGCCTCGCAACGTTGAGAGCCTCGCGCGCGAAAGAAGTCGGCGCGCTTAATCTTTGCAGTCTTCCCCTTCGCGCAGTAGAGGCTGAGTCGCGAGTCACAGGCTTCCCTCGCACGCTTTCACTGGCAAATATAGCGTCGGGCGCAAGGCGACGGTTTTATCGCCATCCTACTTTATACGAAACGTGACGGCGACCAAGATTCGGACGCCAACGCTGGCGGCGCCGACGGCTGGAAGGCGCTGTCCATATAATTGCTGTCGCAATGAAAGTGGCCACGGGTAGGATACGAACCCACGTCTTCGCAGACGTGTACTCGTATCCCTCCTGCGGCCGGTTTCTTTCTCATCTTGTTTCATTTCTATTCATTTATCATTTCTTTATTTCAATTAGTATGTATAAGTAATTTTCCGCATATTTTCTCGGTGTCTTAGTTTATTGGGGCTTCTTATGAGTCATAAAAATAGGGCCCCTCAGTTCCATTCCTTATTGTGGGCCACGAAAGGTCGTACGGAACATTATAAAGCCTCATGAAACGTTCCTCCTGCTTGGCGGGTCCGGTTTGACGAATTACAGCTCCGGCGCACTGTTCTTTCGAAGGCACCCTCCTGTTTGCATTCTGCGCGTCTTCATGCCAGCGCATTGCCCACGGTGCTTTGTTGTTCTTGAGATGGCTGCTTTGATGATTTACCATGAAAGTTTGATATAAGCCATCGTTCAACCAATCTTTTAAATCTAATTGATTGTAGACTTCGATTATTCACGCTGTCGCACTTTCCTGCTTGTGGAAACGACGAGCGTAGGATGCATTCCTCTTCCGTCTTTTCTGTTGGAGCAAGACAACAATAACATTTACAGCGGAGCTTACTTTGCCTAACAAATCATGGTTTCGTCTAGGTGGGTTGGTCGCCGGATGGATTCTTGGCGAGATGATTCACATTGACATAAAAGAAAAATTAAGCGCATCCGGCAGTGCAATTTGATCCTCGGCCTACCACCCAGCAGACCGATGCTCTAATCATCAGGCCAGAAATCGCTTTCATTTACTTTTTTCTTTCATAGAATGTATCAAAATATAAGACATACGTGCCTAAGTTGTATTCATAGCCACCAAAACAGCCATAAGCACGTATACGAGCAGGAAAAAAAGCAGCACGCACACTCCGATCGCGCCAGTACCAAATACTGTAGCTTTGTGCCGTCATTGCCGTGTGTTGATCATTACGATTCCCATACTGATGCACGTACTTACAATGGGCGGTCAGCCAAGAAACGGGCGGTACCTACTGCGCACCGCCAGATTGCTCTTTGAGGGGATCGGCGTATGCTCATGATAATTATGGTTACCATACCTTGGCACATATCCACAATATGGGATTCGGCAGGAAGCATGTCACCCGCCAGGGTTGCTCAGTGGCCATGGTGTTGGGCTGCTGAGCACGAGGTTGCGGGATGGAATACCGGCCACGGCGGCCGCATTTCGATAGGGGCGGAATGCGAAAACACCCGGGTATTTATGTAGACTTAGCTGCACGTTAAAGAACCCCAGGTGGTCGAAATTTACGGAGTACTCCACTGCGGCGTGCCTCATAATCCGAAATTGGTTCGGCATCTAAAACCCCGTAATTTAATTTGGGAAGCATGTCGCCGTGTTGGTGGTGATTATGATTTTGATGATGGAGTGCATACCCACAACGGGCACTGGCGAAGAAGTGGCGGTAAACCAAAAATAAGAAAAAAAAAAATAAAAGAACACAAGCCTACGCAAGCTTTGGCAGCTCTGCGTAGCGCGGTAGGCGAAAGCTCATTGACGCGCCAGTTTCCTTTACACTATAGACGCGGGAATGAAATGGACAAATTTACACGATTTTATTACGCGCTTCACAAAAGCTTTGCTTCTCACAGATTCCAAAGTGGGCGTTGGATTCGCGTAATTATTCTATTACCTTTTTATAACCATGAGCTGGCGATGCTGGTGAGACGACCCTGGCGTCGTTACCATGGCATAACGGTGATGGAGTGACGAAGACAGCATGGTGACAATGGCGTGACAGTACTAAATTGATTACAATGTTATGACGATGACGCATGACACCGACAACATGACGACAAAGTGACGAGAAACGTGGAATCACGATAACAGCAATACGACAGTGAGATCACAATAACGCAATCTCTACGACAAAATGACGACGATGAACGACCATATTAGCATGACGGCGACATTGTGATGAAGACGAGATGTCATCAACGGCAGGACAATGATGGATTGATGATGGCAGTATGCCGACGACGGATCGAAGACGGCGCCATGACGACAATATGACAATGCAGTGACAGCAACAGAGTAGAAATGGCGGAAAGATGACGATGACATGACAACGAAAGGTTGATCAGAATGAAATGACGCAGATAGCACAGCAATGGCGGCATATTGGCGTTGGAGCTCAAGCCTGCGCTTGCGTGAATCGCCTGGCACCGCGGACCTCCGTAATGCGTACTAAATCTGTTATTTATTGATTGCTATCTCCAGTAACGGCCAAGTTGGCGGTCTTAATACACGCTAAGTTCGCTCTTTGCGCAAAACTATCCAACAGGGCCGCCTTATTTCGCACTACATCGCGTGCAGACTTGTGCGCATTGCTGGCAAAAAGTAACGAATCAATATAGCGATTACTTAACTGAAGAAGGTGATTGATTACAATTATCAACTACTGTTTCTTCAAAGTGATTGGTGTATTACTAAGATGTAATAAATTCAATGTTACATTCTTCCGTCCTTTAGTTTCGATTTTGTACATGCGGTACTTAGAACAAGCTGGCTTGGCGCATTTTGTGCATTCACTGCAGCCCTTCATACATTGCTCTTCTGATTGAGAATTACTCTTAAAAAAAATCTTCGGTCATCGTTTCTCTTCTTTATTGGGATGACATCACAAGCAACATGGCAAAATCGCTGGACGAGGAAAAAGAGCAGCAAGGACAGGGAGGTTAGCGATTTCGCTCGATGAGCCCACTAGAGGGCAGGCAGGTGTCGTAACGTATGCGGATCTTGCGCACACTATTGTGGTTACTCAACACTTACGTCCTCTACGAAGCGCAGCATTTCATTGTTGCTGGGACTTTGAGAAGGCGCTCCCGCTTGGAGCAACGAACTGCAGAAAAAAGAAAGAAAAAGTCTTCCGTATATAACTTTCTGGCATAAACGCACTCAGTTGCCTTCGGTATCGAGATATACCACCACCGGTTCGTGCCTTTGTGAACGTGCACATTCGAGTGGCGCCTTCGTGGCAGGACCTCGACGTTTGTCCGTACTTTCCGCCATATTGAACTTCTCAGAGCTGCGTCCCGTGTTGCATTTCTCGTCAAACAAACTAATTGGCTACAGTAGCTAATTACTGAAATTTTAACTTAATGCGTAGGCGAGCAAACAAAGTAACTTTTAAATTACGAGAATACCAGGAAATGCAATGGATCACAAGTAATCAATTACCACTGATTTATTATGTACAAGTCTGATCCGGTGTTTGTTTCGAGTCCGTCTGGCGGCGGCCAACGTGACCACCTTTTTTTTTGCACTTATCCACATTCTCAGACTGCCCAATCTCAGGAATCGGCCGACATTTTTCGGAGACAAAATGTAATCAAAATGCCATTGTGTCCGTGAGCGTGACCTTGCTCTGACCTTACCCGCAAGTATGAAAAAAAAATCGCTTGGCGTTTAATCTGCAAAATTAAGTGCTGGAGCTCCGAATTTGGTTTGGCACGAAAACTTTATGGCACTGTTTATACTTGCTCTTTATTCAGCGACTTATTTTGGTTATCAGTGCGAGGCGAACTTACTGTATTCAGGGTCTTGAAAGACCTTTAGAGCGGTGGGCGCTTCAAAGTCCCTTGGTGCTACCTACCGCGGCTGACGGAAATGATATGGTCGAATTAAGAGTATGCCTTGCATGGAATAGAGGCCTTCACCACGCGGAGTCGCCACCTTCACTACCTTGTGCGCAATTCGGCTCACTGCCGCACGCTGTCACTCGCACATACAGCATACGGCGCAGGGAGACGATGCTATCGCCCTTGGATTTTATACGGTACATCGCGGTAACCACGACGGAAGAAATGCGCTTGGAGTGCGACTGTAAACAAACTAAGCTGACGTGGGGGCCCACGTGATGCCATCAGGCCAATGGCGACGCGGCGGCGGCTTCGACCAGATCGCGCGAAGAGGGGGGCGGCATTCTTCAAAGCGTGACGCTACTTTACGAAGTTTATGGGGCTCTACTTTCGTCTGGCGAAAGAGAGGGAAGCTCGCCACCTTCCGCCTTCCGTGAGGCTCCGGGAGGAGGAGGTGTGAGGGAAGGGGCCTTCAATAAAGCCCCTTAAACTTCGTAAAGTAGTGCCACGCTTTGAAGAATGCCGCCTCCTCCTCGCGCGCTCTGGCCGAGGCCGACGCCGCGTCGCTATTGGCATAATAGCATCACGTGAGCCCTCGCGCGGTGCATCAGCGCCATTTTTGCTCGAGAAGCGTCTACGGAGTGGCGAGGAGCGCATGTTGGCGCCGTTGCTACGCGCGCAATGTAGGCGGCGCCACGGTCGAGGAGGAAGCGTGAAAGAGAGGAGAAACGAGGAGGAGGGAAGGCGGAGAGGAGAGTTCACTACTTTACGAAGTTTAAGGGGCTTTAGCCTTCAACTAAGGGGCCCGTGCGCCCGCGCTCGCCCGTCCGCGCCGCTGGGTCTTCAAAGCCACCTGCGATGCGTAAGCATGCGTTGGGCGCTAGAGCAACTGACGTGCGCGGCTCATTCTCACGCACCATATATGACGCAGAGCGTGGAGGCACCGCGGGAGGGAGTGGTGGCGGGCTTCGACTCCGCGAATGAGTGCGTAGTTTGCACGCTCGCGCGCACCGTTTCTTGAAAGGCATCTGCAGACAGCTCATGCCTTTGTGCGTGCTGTCTACTCGCCGCTCTTGCGTTGAAGCAAAGTACGGCGCGAAGGTGATTTCGCTCGCAGTTGTTTCCGCGCTGCTCACACCGGCGTTTTACAGCGACTGTCCGCACTCATCGGGTGCTATGTTTTCAGGCTTGCTTGCGCGCGTTGCCACCATGCTTGCTAATTCAGTTAGTGAACGAATGTTTCCAAGCTTATACGGCCGGTAGAACTGCTATCGTTCCTTCGTGTAGCTGTGGACTAATAAGCTATCGCAATAGGTGATTTGCCTTTCGAGCGAAACTGCACCTTTTTTCTCGTGTACCTGTTTTTTTCTCTTCTGGGTTCTTTATGTGCTTGAATTGTAAGCAATTAGAAAAACTAATTCCGCTATGCTGCTCGTTTTGTTTTAGGGGTATTCTGGAATACCCAAACTGCCACGAGCAGCTTTCTCACCCACTTTCCCTCCACAATATTGTATTTAGTTTTGCGGAAATAAAGCATACCACTAATTCATCATGCATACCCGCCGTGGTTGCTCCGGGGCTATGGTGTTGAGCTGCTGCGCACAAGGTCGCGCGATCGAATCCAGGCCACGGCGGCCGCATTTCGATGGGGGCGAAATGCGAAGACACCCGTGTACTTAGACTTAGGTGCACGTAAATGAAGCACACGCGGTCGAAATTTCTGGAGTCCACCTCTACGGCGTCCCTCGTTATCAGAAAGTGGTTTTGGCACGTAAAAACCCATAATTTAAATTAATCGTGCATGTGTCGCGTTCGCAGATGGCGACACTTTCACAATACGCAGGGCTCATTGGCAGGTATATTTAACTTCGCGCACTGCGTCCACAAAGGGGAAGCTCTGCAGTACATTTGTCGATTGGAAGAGGAATGGTCGAAACTGAGAGATCTCTAACTATGCTATAATAGTTATATTGCATCAAGCTTCAAACTCGTGCTCATCGAAATATAAAAGGCCTACAGTTGTGCAACCTGTTGAATACATGTGACGCTTGCTCGCCTATTGCGTCCCGGCGTAACACACGTAGTGTCCTTAAGTGGCGTAAAGAGGTTCCGTCTAATACCCCCGTCAAACGGACGCGGCTAAAGTCCTTTTAACTCCCTTCAACCAAGGACGTCATTATCTCAAGGGAGATGCGCGCCGTGTGACATGGCAGTACTTTAGCAAAGGAAGTTAAGGAAGTTCGTAGCGAAAGGAGATGGAAGATCTCCCTTGCAGACTGATGGGAGTGCTCTTGTTCCCAGCATGCTTGAATTTCGAGTCAAGAAATCACCCCCATTTTTATTAATTTCACGTTTACCAGCAATTATAACTGTTTTTATTGCATATAATATAGTGTCTGAGCACTCACAAAGATATTTGAGTTGAGCAGCTACATTCGACTCTCGAACCGGTCGTTGTCGGTATGGCTGCATAATAATTGCTGCATAAATAATTGTATTCTGTAAGGAAAGAGAAGTAACCAAAACTTTTTAGCAATATGTAACCTGTTTCCTTCATGACTGCGTACGAGGTGAGCAGCGCCTAATGGGCCCCCAGCGGCAGCTTTCAAAAGCTCGCTTATAGGCCATGTGACACGGAGCTACCTGCTTTGAGGTGAAACTCCCTTGCGCTCCTTTAAGGGAAGGAAGTTTGAAGGAGATCCGAGTTGCCCATGAGACACGGGTATAACACTGCAAAAAGCATCTGTCTTCATACAGAGCACACACGCGGCAGATTAAAGCTAGCATGGGCAGCCCGACCATATCTACCAGTGGGGTAGGTTTTAGTTAGGGACATCAGGAAGTTAGGGGCACTGGCCAGTTTACGGCCGTCATTTCTCTATGCCGTTGTGTCCCAACACCTTCTGCAGTGTGCACAAAACGCGTCAGGTACCTAATAGGGATGCGTCCTGGATAAAGATTAGCTGATTATTGTTATCCTTAATACCAACCGATAGAAACTCCGCCTTATCCAATGTCCTTTGTAAGTACGACTGGCCGTTTCGCTGTTCCAGCAGTGGTGTTTGCTTTCCCGGTATGTTGTGACGTTGTGTAGCGGAAGTTTAGTAAAAATGTCGCGTATTGTCATTCTCAAGTATTGTCAAATACTATCAAATATTGTCATTCTCTATGTGTACACTTTTCTTAAATTGAAGACGTGTACAGGGTTTGGCATTTCTTCACCTGCAACAACTTCGTTTCCGAAAAGAAAGCTTGAGTACAGTAAGCGGATGTGCGTGTTGCTTCATCCTTCCCCCGTCCCTCATCGTACTGCTGTATTGAAGCGTTACGTAGAAACTAACCGTGCCAGGAATACTGAAACAAACTGACATGTCTTAATGTCCTTTCTTCGCTTGATGAAAAGTGTAGAAAAAATATGAACGCGGTTTTTTATTCACCTTTTCGCAGGTGGCAGCTGACTGTGTGGCCGAAAAGTTCGTGCTTTTGACAATGGTGGAGTACGTCAAAAGTCTTAATGAACATCTGACGCATTGCACGCACAGTGCTCCATCTGGACGATGCGCCATTTTTCAACAGCTGCCGTCACTCAATGTTGCACTATGCAAGCTTGCTCTCGAGCTTCAGGAGTTGGCACCGGGTCTGCTGACGCTCACGACGGTTGTCCAATATGGCGACCTTGTGGAATGTGACGATGACGTGAACCGTTCACTCGGCCAACTGCTGGAATTGGTTCTTCATCACCACCGTTGTATCGTGTCCGTGGACGTTGATATTGACGCCCTACATGTGGGGCACACCGTTGCGCTTGTCGATATTATAGTTGCTAAGGTGAGCTCCTTGGTCAGCCTGCGCTTACGCAATATGTTCATATCGGAAGCGCGCTTGAATTCTCTGGCATCCGTACTCCGCACGGCTGACAACCTTAACGAGTTGCATCTGGAGAACAGGGTAACCCTAAATAACATGTGTGCGTTGCTTTTTCATTCCCTCTTTCGCAACTCTGACCGACTGACGGCTCTTTCGATCGCCAACGTGCACGTTGACCCACTTTTCGCGACAGAGTTTTTGAAGGGTCTGTCGGAGAACTCAAGCATCCACACTTTGACGCTATCCACGTGCAAGTGCTTCCATGGGACTGAACACGGCGCCCCGCTGGCTGCCGCCATCGCTCGCCGCCAAGCCTTGAAATCGCTTAAGTTGGAACGGTGCTGCTTCGAGTGCGCAGAGGGAGTGAAATCTATTATGAAGGCGCTCGCCGCAAATCGTTGCCTTTCAACGCTTTCACTAAGTGGGTTTGGCTTCCCAATTGCGTTCCAGGAGTTGATGCCGACGCTCCTTTGTGACAACGACGCACTGCAAACTTTACGTGTAGAATGCCGCGATTACTACAACAAGGAGGTCTGCTGCTACACATCTGGCCCAGTGAACTGTACAGGCAATCAACTCGGCGTTCTGACAGAGCAGTGGCTTAACCTAGATTTGCTCTCAGAAGGAATTTCGAAAAACAACCGGTTGAAGGAGCTAACAATTGATCTGTCCACATCCGAGCTGTCGAAGTGCCAACGTTTCTTTGAAACGATCCGTGTGAACAGAACCCTGCGCAAGGTCATGATCATGGGCATCATCTACGCTGACAGAGGGCAGATATGCTCGGCGATCCGACAGAATGGTTTACAAGACAGGGTGAGCTTTACGTGTGAGTTCCCTGCCGATGAGCCCCTTGAAGCGATCGCCATGTGCGCGAGTATTTCAACAGTGGCCATCGATTACGTCGAACCCCCAAGCTGCCAACTGCTCCAAAGCGCCTTAAGGCTGCTTCCTCAGTGGCAACACATCACGGACCTCTACCTGCGACTCCCGAGCGAACAGTTGGTGTCAGGTTACGTGCATTTCCAGTCTTACATGCAGAGGACCACGAAACTAAGGGACCTCAACCTGGTTATTGTCGGGCGCCTCGCTGAACAGGACATCCGCCGGAACCTCGTCAAGACCATCTTACTCAATCGCAGTTTGCGAAAACTAAGCGTTGTTGGCGAAGTGTTCGTCGACGCCACCAATGCTCAAGAAGTCGCTGACGTGCTCTGCGGCAACGACACCCTCTGCGAATTTTCTTTTTTCGATGAGTTCAGCGAAGAGGGCCACGACCCCGTACCTACCGAAACGATACTGCGACACATGGCACCCCATATCACAAGGAATCGCAGTCTCTGCTCTCTTGAACATGGCAGCGTACCATACTCGGCTAACTTCCACACAGTGCACAACGTGGTGAGGCGCAACCGTGCCTTGGCGATGTGCGCTGCCCATTTCGTGGTACGGACCGACCGCAGTGATTACTGCGCCGAAGCACTCAAC
Source organism: Dermacentor variabilis (assembly GCF_050947875.1). NCBI lineage: Eukaryota > Metazoa > Arthropoda > Arachnida > Ixodida > Ixodidae > Dermacentor > Dermacentor variabilis. The sequence goes on from NC_134578.1 coordinate 91,963,706, forward strand.
CTCGTCTCGCACTGTCCACAGCTGCTGCTGAACGTCATGGAGATGGCTGCTATCGAAGAGGCCGAGGCTCTCATGCTCATTCAGCAAATCCTGATGGAGCAAGCTATAGTACGTGGTGTCTTGGACTAGTGTGGTGCCCTCACAGCAGCTGTCGAGCCGGTACTCAGAAGCGCAAGTACTGTACTGTGCACTACTTCCTTTAGATTCCCACCAGACCTTGGCAAGTTGCTAAACTGTAGCATTACCGAAATAGCAGAAAGACTCAGAACAAGAATACGCTGTTAAGTGTTTATTCGTCCCAAGAGGGCCACATTTTTTGTTGTATTTGTACAGTAGGCTTAAATAGCGCAGCTTTTATAGTATCGGACAGTGTGGCCAGCGCGGCACTATGTTTTTATCCTTCTCAGGTCTTGAGGAGAGCGCCATCACTTCATTTGCAGGAGCCTCCGTAAGCTGCAGTTCACGTTTAGCTTCTGTATCTTTCTTGAAACATATAAAGGAATCATTTCATTATTCCTATCATTATCAAATTACAATGGTGTGTGCTCTGAGGCGGGCTCGAGCTGCGAGTCCAGCTCCGAGTAGGCAGCCGTTCCAGCAGCGCTAGTGCTAAACTCTTTGCCGCGATAGAAGTGGACACTGATTACTTCTGTCGATCAACTTCTCTAGTGTATTGTGTATGCGTTCGTCCTCATTCTATGGTATGCCAAGCTTTTGCGTTCATCTGTACAAATGCAAGTTCTGTGGACGTTATTGTATTGTGCTCTGAACTCTAGCCTGCGGACGTGAGCTCGAGCCCTCCAAACTGCTCTTCTGGCTACTCTTCGTTCCACTCTCTCCTCCAGGGGAAATAAAATTGTCAAGCGAAACAAGCTTTTGTTATTTATTAAGTCTGTGCCAACTGGGATGATGCCCTGCTTAATTTCTTGAGCAGCGGGCATTCTCTGACTGAATATGCTAATGGATTTATGGTGTAAAATTGAGTCTGTGAACATCATGTGTTGCTCCAGATGTATATTACCCATTGGTTTTCTCACTGGCTTATAATAATAGCGTTCTGAAAAGTGCAAATAACTTTTATCTCAGCAGTAGATGAAGGCGCTAAGCATGAAAGGTATAAAGTTTACCTGTGATCGTTTCGAAACATGCACGACGCTGTAGCTTGAGGCGGCATAGTATGCAGCCTTTGCGACATTCTCTATATCCTTTGAGTGGCAATCTGAGCTGCTGGACCTTTCGATGAAGGATAAAACTTTAAAATTATCTCGATATGTGAAACTTCTCGGCACACTGTATTTTCACTGCCATGCAGATAAACTTGGGCTGCAGTTGTACGGGTGATGCGTTGATCGACAATTGAGGGGAAAGGTGTCTTATTTGTACTCGTGCGTCGCTAGTTCATTAGGTTCCGTGTCTTTCATGCGCTGTAGAAGTGCAATTCGAAACACCTAATGTGCAATTAATTTTGCGCCCGCTTTCGCCTTATCAAATGATGAATCATGTTTCAAACAACAAACGATTTGTTCCTAGTCTGATGTGTCTTCAGCCTAACCTGCATATTGATCACTTTCACTTTTCGATATCGCTGTCGTACGACACGCATGCGCTGAGTATCCGGCCTGTTAATTGTTCTTGTTTCTGCGTGTATACAGCGTGTAATATTTAACTTGGACGAATATTTAAAAAAAAAAGAGCTCCAGAGAAATGGTACCGACTGCGTAGTAGCGGCAGTTGTGTGTACTTAAAGCCAACATTTTTTAATAAGAAAATGAATTGCTTTTAATGAGCGATTTTTAAATTATTGCTTAAATCGCAAGCATGCCATTTACACAGTTGTAGGGTACCTTGACTAACCTCCCAATCAAACATTTATTTTGTGCTGAAGTGTGCCTGGTTGTTTTAACGCGATAGCGTTAAGGAGCTCGTGTCGCAGAAAAGCCGGTGTCGTCGGCGTCGGTGTCGGCGTCCGCGGCGTTGGCCGTGAGCGATAAATCACGGCAGGCACTTCATAAATAAAAAGCAACTTCCAAGATGGGCTGGGTGGAAATCGAACCAGGGTCTCCGGAGTGTGAGACGGGGACGTTACCACTGAGCCACGAGTTTTTTTTTTTCTTTATTACACTGAGCCACGAGTTCGATGCTTCGAAGCGGTACAAAAGCGCCTCTAGTGAACGCGGTGTTGCCTTAAAAACGAGCTGTTTCTAAGGCTCAGGCGTGCGTCGCTTGCTCAGGCGCACATTTCCATGTCGCGCCGAACGCTGCGTTGCTCGACGCTCACCGCGTCCGATGCGGGGCGCGTAGTCGCTGCGCCGTAGCCCATTGTCTTACACCCCTTGGCGGGTCGACGGGAACGCTGTCGCGTTCCACTCTTGAAGGCGAAGCTTAAGCGTCCTCCAATTTTATTACTTGAAAAAACAAGGCGCGAAACGTGAAACTGACGCGCACTCGCGTGCCGCTGCTCCGGCGCCTCCATGCAACCTTTGAAAGATATACGGCTGCATTCCTTTATCGCGGCATCGTATAAGGCTTCGCCATGCAGGGTGGCTCGAGAGGTTTCGCAGCCCAATTAGCGTGGTGCGATAAGCGTCAGGTTCTGCTGACGCGAGAATGTTGTGCTTGTCATATGACACTACGGATAGCTTTAACTTTCGCGTATCATGAACCAAAGCTACAAGAATGAAACAGATGCTAAAATATGCACGAACGAGCACGAATAAAACGAAGAGGCAGTTCTCGGAAGAAAATAAAGTAGCTATTCAGTAGGCCATTTCAATAACAAATAAACCATAAGCCCGTAAGGCGTCTCAGCCGCCAACAAAGAAGCATACAAAGGTGTAACTGGTTCAGCCATTTACTCTTTATGTCTCTAACTCCTGAAGATAGGCAAAACAAGGCCGCTTTTTACCTATTTCTATCTTTGTCGCAAGCTTTCGTTATCTAAAGATGAGGCAGAAAGACAACGAGTGGATGATGCGTAAGCGCTCAAAACCTTTTCCTTTTCTTACCTTTTTCACACAAGTTTTAAGTGCTGTTTAAATTCACCTAAAATATGTGTATTTAGGTTCATTCAAGGCCGCATGCGAGCTTGAGATTCGGGAAACACGATGTTAGGACACTCTGAGAATTGACACTATATTGCGCAAATTATGACGATCAGCAAATCCGCATAGGGCGGATAAATTAATGGATCTCTTAGGCGTGAACATGTTACGAAAAGGGCTTTGCAATACACTACTGGCACACCTTGCACATACTTTCTAGTGACAACCCTAGAAACTATAACGCAGACAATTCCTAACATATGCTCATGCCGCGATTATCTTTAAAGCCTACATACATAGAAGCTAGCTTATACAGAACTCGTAAACGTATTCGGAGAACCTAATATGTGTACAGATGTTGGCACTGCACAATCCATACCCCTACAGCATTCAAGAACTTATCCGCAGCGACTTACGAGGCACGCTGCCAAAACAGGCTTTCTTTGATGATGCAAAATTTTCCGCACAAAGGAAAATACAAAAGTGACAAGAAGGTTTACAGTATTCACGCAAAGAATAAGGAAAAAGCAAGTAGCAACACCACCACTTGTAAAGTGAACACACACCTTCATCACGTCAGAACGATCGTATTTGCATTGAAACCTTACGCCTGCATTGGCAGTCTACATTTCGTCTACATAGATATATCGACGGATCTCTTAGGCATGCAGAGCCCTCTCGGCTGTACTTTTCGGCGATAAGGTAGCCTCGCCGCCTGCAGGATTATCTGGCTCAGCTATGTCGAATGCTCGGTTACGATAGTCGAAAGTTCGAATGTGCTTTTTTCTTTTAACGATAGTGTGCCGACTTCGACCTCCTCCAGTGCACTACACCTGCAGCCTTGGAGTGACGCTTGACACCGGCAAAAGATGCCGAGAGCGAGTGTGGCTGTACTAAACCAGGTACAACCAAATTAGGAAGGCCCACTAAGCTTCAACAAGGACACTCCCTCCCCAGAACAGGAAGTGGCCTCCCTGGAGCAGTATTCTGCCGTCCCTTCTCTCATGATTCCTACAATTAACCTATGGCCCTCAGTCCCCAGCTACTGCGGAGCACTTGACCAAGGCGGCGGTCAGACCTGTAATGCAGCAGAGGATGCTAAGAATCTCTGGACACGGACAGGCCGCAAATAGAAACTGACCCTGGCAATTTTATTTGCCGAGCTCTGTCGAGTGAGGCTAGCTTAGCAGAGCTCTATGAGGAGCTATAAGATATTGCTTGGGACATCATGGGCTTTAGCAAGATATGAGAACTGGTGAGGCTTATACAGTGCTGACTAGCGGCCATGTCCTCTGCTATAGCGGTCTCCCAGATAAGAAACAACACGGAGTAGGGTTCCTAATATATAAGGATATAGCGGGCAACATCGAATAATTCCACAGCGTTAATGAGAGGGTAGCAGTAGTCGTAATAAAGCTGAATAGGAGGTACAGATTAAAGGTGTACAAGCCTACGCTCCAAAATCCAAACACGATGATAATAAAGTAGATCAGTTATATGAAGATGTTGAATTAACAATGAGAAAAGTGCAAACTCAGCATACTGTAGTAACCGGCGTCATCAATGAAAAAGCAGGCCGGTGAACAAGCAATTGGCAAATACGACATCTAATCTAGGAACGTTAGAGCAGAGATGCTGGTAGAATTCGAAGAAAGGAATAAGCTGAGAATAACGAACAGATTTTTCAATAAGCGTAGCAACAGAAGGTGAACCTGGAAAAGCCCTAATGGTGAAACAAGAAATGAAATTGATTTAATACATTCTCCCGATCCCAGCATAGTACAGAATGTAGAATTGATAGGTAAGGTAAAGTGCAGTTATCATAGGTTAGTGAGGGCTGGGATTCACCTCAATTTGAAGATAGAAGGAGAAAAGAAGATAGGTCAAGAAGAAACAGGTCAACCTAGAGCCATTAAGGGTAAAATCAGATAAATTCAGACTGGTGCTTGCAAACAGATACGCAGCCTTAGAATTGAGAGATGAAGATGACATAGAGGTAATGAAATTAACGATAGCTAGGCTGGCTTCAGAGGCAGCAATTGAAGTGGGAGGCAAGGCACCAAGGCAACCAGCAGGCAAGCTCTCCCAAGTAACAAAGGGCCTAATAAAGAAACGACAAAGAATAAAAGTGCAACTCAATAGATAAGATAGAATTCTCGGAGCTGACAAAATTAATCAAGAAAGCGAAAATAAGTGATATTCGCAATTACAACACGAGAAACACTGAAGAAGCCGTAAGAAATCGACGCAGCCTGAAATCAGTGAGAGGGAAACTTGGCATAGGATAAACCAAGATGTATACACTAAAAGATAAGCAGGGTAATACCATCAGCCATCTCGAAGGTATAGAAAAAGCAGCAGAATAATTCTATACTGACCTGTACAGTACCCAGAGGACTCAAGATAACTCCATTCAGAAGAGCAATGAAAAGTATAAAGAGGCTCCTTTTATAATTAGCGATGAAGATAGGTGGGCTTTGCAAGACATGAAACGGGAAAGAGCGGCACGAGAAGATGAAATAACAGTCGATTTATTCAAAGATGGAGAAGACATAAAGCTTGGAAAACTGGCAGCTCTCTATACGAAGTGTCTATATACTACGAGAGTACCAGAAAACTGGAAGAATGCAAACAATATACTAATCCACAAAGAAGGAGACGTTAAAGAATTGAAAAATTACAGACCCATAAGCTTACTCCCCAGTGTTATATAAAATACAAAGCAAGATGATGTCGAATAGAATAAGGGGAACACTGTACTTTAGTCAACCAAGGAAACAGGCAGGTTTCAGGAAGGTATACTCTACAATGGATTACATCTGTGTCATCAATCAGGTGATCGAGCAATCCGCAGAGTACAACAGCCTCTATATAGGACTTTCGTTGGTTACGAAAAGGCATTTAATTCAGTAAAGGTAACAGCAGTCATAGAGGCATTGCGTATTCAAGGAGTACACACCTCTTACATAGATATCCTGGAAAATATCTACAGGGATTCTACAGCTACCTTAATTATCCACAAGAAAAGTAGTAAGATAAAGGAAGCGGTCAGAAGCAACAACACGATCTCTCCAATGCTATTCGTTGCGTGCTTGGAAGAAATATTCAAGCTATTAAACTAGGAAGTCTTACGATTAAGGATTGACGGCGAATACCTCAGCAACCTTCGGTTTGCCGATGACATTGTTCTACTCAGCAACACTACGGATGAGTTACCACAAATGCTTCAGGACTTCAACAGTGAGGATGTAGGAGTTTCGCGAAGTGTCGTTGTAGTAGGGGATACGTAATAAAGATACATCACTTACGATGGAAATGTATAAAAAAAATTTGACCTGAGCTGTTCTTTTGTTCAATATCCCAGTGTGCAGCGAGAAACAAAAAAAGGGCGGGGGCAAATGGCATACTTTGCCTTTTCACTTTTGACAATAGGAGAAATTATACCCCTCCCCCCCCCATCGGTAAATACGTCTACGTAATAATTCCTGAAAGCATATCTAGCAGCAACCTGTAGCAGGTCTAATTGTAACTGCGTCCAGAGATGTGGGAAAATTCTGTCCTTGGTTGCGATACAAAGACCAAACAATTCAGAATCACGTACCGGCTTGTTTTGCTGCCATCTCGTCTAAAATAGTAATTTCCTTTTCAAAGACCTTATCCGGGCGCCTTCGTGAATGATGATAATGTAGTTCTGGCAGTGGATTGTGCTGACACAAGGCTGGTGTCTGCGTTACCATCGTCCTGACGTTCCAGTTACTTTTGTGCTTGAATGCATAGAACGGCGTTTTGTAAAGAAAGTAGCTCCCAACAGCACCACGTGTCTCTCTGCCGCGCGACAATGGCGCCAAAAATCGTGCCATGCCGTTCCAGCAGTTCCAGCTTAAGAGCTGCGCTCTAATTAAGAGCTGTCGCGCTTGACCTGTTTTTCTTCATTTCATGAAGAGTAGGAGCGCACCATGTTATGTTTCCAGCGAGCGGAGCCGTTGCACGATTTCCGTACGCACTGCAATTACAGCGAAGTATTTCTTCAGAGGGCTTTTCCTGCATCGTCGGTGTCCGTAATATTTGGTCACCAATGACGGGGCGATTAATGGCCCGTTCCTGCGGTGAGCGACGGCCGCGTAACCGAGCTAACGAGTGCAACAGCAAACGATGAAACAGCGAACGTGGAACGGCAGAAGAAAGACGCTAGCCGCGAACTGCGAAGCTCAATGGCAGCGGCCCTTTAGTGACGTGCGCACTGGAAACTGGTTTCATGCAGACCCGCGCGAATGCACATCTGGACAGCTCGTTCCGTACTATTGACACGTGTACTTGTTTATCTTTATCGGGAGACCACGTTTCACCGCCCAACAAATGACCCCACCTATAACGCTGAGCTCGAATTTCGCCTTAGGGAGTATCGTATTGGTCGGTGAATTTTTTATAGGGATGACAATTATATAGACACTGCAGGCGAATTTCCGTCGTTATTGTAGCCGTGATGTTCCGTATAAAGTCCAAGTGCGATATGATAGCGATAGCGCACCGCATGCTGTAGGCACGAGGGGCAGCTTGCGAGGGTATAGCGACAAAGGCGATTGCTTGAAGCTGCAGCTATTCTCGTGCGCGCAAGGGAGGAAGGCGGAGAGGCCGCACGCCGTCTTCTGAAGTGCTCAAGCGGTGAGGCGGAGGGAAGATGTCCACGTTAGGAAGTAGGTGGAAGAGGGCCAAGTTTGTGCATATCTCTGCTTCGTCACCGGCTGCCGCGGCTGTCGGTGGCCGCGTGCGCATTATCATGGAGGTAACACGCAGTGGGTTCTAAACGTAGGCGACACGAGATAGTTGATGCCTTCGTGGGTCCTGTGTTCTCGACCGCCTAGTTCGCATTAAAGCGAGGCACAGCACGAAGGGGAATTCATTCGCTTCTACGGCCGCTATTCATCTCGCAAACTTTCTGGAAGCGGGTATCCGCGGTTATCCAGTTCAAATGTGTTCATGTTTGCGTATGCGCGCGTGACAACACGATTGATAATTTATTTAGTGAGGAAATTTTTGCACAAATTTATGCATCTAATAGACCTACAAGAGTTACTTCGTATAGCTGTGTGATAATTCGCTATAGCAATCAATGCTTTCACTTTGGGGCAAAAGTGTGACTTATGTTTGGGAAGTTAATGAAATGTAGTATCAGCCGTTCTTTCTTTTTTTCTGCGGGATAGTTTTAGTGGAATCAGGCTAACGAAAATCTTCATCGTAAGGTTCGTGACAGCGCTACACAAGACAAAGACAATAGGAAGATAAAAACGCCAACACGGCGCTGACGCTCAAGTGATATATATTGAAGAAACGTCAAACTTATAGTCGAACCTTCCTAACTTGCGAGCGCGATAGGTTATATTCATAGGCAAATAGAGGGTCACCTGCTAACCTTTCCAGTAACGTTTTCCGCTGTGTTGATAATGTCATTATATTTACAAATAGTAACATTCACCCCGAGGCTGTTGATGAAGTTATGACGGTATTGTGGTAGCACGGCATGGGCCTTGATTTTACTTTCGAAGTTCCCGAAGATCCTCAACTGCAGTTTCTAGGCCTGAGATTAATCTTTGGTAAAATCATGTGTCCTCAAGATATGATCCCAGGTCTGTTAAGCCAGTTTTGAACTGTAAATCCGATCATTCTATTGTAGTGAAGAGGGCTATAGCGAAGGCTGCACTAAAGAAGTCCTCTTTTCATATGTCAAAGGCTGCTTTTTCTAATCAAGTCAATCATTTACTGGACGCTGTTTCTCCCGAAGAGTTTATTCGTCTGTGTGTGAAAGTATGGTTCCAGGAGTCAATACCATAAATGACAACGGTGGTAAGACTAAATTAAACGAAAAATTCAATGCCCAGTCACTCCGCACAGATGGTTAACCAGCGAAACTGAAAGTTGTGGACCGGTGTTTATCACAGGGTTAAGCCCGATGGTTCATTAAAATCTTTCCCAATTGTGGTGCGAGAAGGAATGGCCTGGCCGCCTCATTGCAGAGCCGATCTCGGGACCACTTCACCTCCAGGAAGAAGAGTGCACCGGTCCCCTCGCCCCCTCGCCCATTTTCTGCCGCAAGGCTTCGCCTAATAAATGCAGAAATAAAGATAGTTGAAAAAAATATTTCTCCATTATCGGTTATGTCTTTGTGTTTCTTAATGAGGTTACACGCACGTTCGACTGAGACAGCGAGAACGACGTCAGTGACGGTATGCCTGCAGTCAGCCGTTGTCGCTTGTGTTCAATGTCTCGAGTTTGCTCGGTGGCGTGGTTAGCAGCATCCGCCAGCCATTTCCGCTTGCAATTCTACCACTATGAATGGCTCATGCCCTCTTAAGCAATGTCTCATACCCACCCCCCTAAACGCGGCTTACTGCAGACGCGAAGTGAAATGCTACGCTGGAATGATTGCGGCAATGGAGCTAGCTGTGGAAGAAGACGCCGACACTGGAGCCATTGCTGAGGATGATAGCTTTCTGTACACAGGCGCTGACTGAAAGATTTTTTGTTTGGCCGGGCTGTGTAAAGCTTCGCTTTAAAAAGCAAAAATGCAGTAGTATGCTATGTACACAAGTTGGCGCATGAGCTCAAGAACGTCGGTTCAAGGTACGGAAGGCATCGATATTTGTTTTTCCGCAAACAGAAAGAAGGTCGCATATGCCCGATAGTTGACAATACGCTCAAAGGTAAGCGAGTAAAGGGATAGTGCACTGTCAAGCATGTGAACGGGCACATCACTTGTTTTAAGCAGGTTGTGTACGTCATGGTATCATATAGTGGTAGAGGGACAAATGAAGCGCAGTGGGAATGTGTGACTTAGGGTGCATGACCAATCTCTTCAAGGGGTTGAGTCACTTCATCTCACGGAGGATCGCAAGTGGGGCTGTTGCCGCCCCTATTAAAAAAAACTGTCATTTATAAACACGAGAGTCAACTGACAAGAGAAATCGCTGAGGCTTACAATATTAAGATTAGGGACAAGGCGACTACCACCAAACCATCTATCGCTCTTCATAACAAAGAATAGTCACAGCTGCAATGATATATCTCTACGTCTCATACATGTCACGGTTTCTGAACTGGAATTTATATATAGGTTCAACGTTTCTTCCAAAAAATATCAGTTGAGAGTCACCACCATGTTGTCTTTTACATTCCTTTTGTCCGTGTCTTGTTTTGCGCTGTTACGAACCTTACGAAGAATCCTAACCAACTGCCCCAATGAAACTCTTCTGACGATGACTCTTCCACTAACAGGCAACGTGTATGATGCTTGGCTTTTCTGAATGCGGACAATGATCTCACTAGTAAGGAGAAAGGACCGGTTCCGGCGACTGTGTTCAGCTCTAAAAATTTTTCGTGTATACCCTGTCATTGATACTTTCGTTATGAGGAGTAGTTTTGCTGATAACCTTTTATTGTAATTGAAGATGACTACATTTGCTTGCGCATGGTCTTCAAGAAGTCTGTACCAGTTGGTTCGGTGTCAGGTGCAAGTGTCTTATTATACGGCCAGGATTAATGCAGTTACTAAAGAATGCCTTGCGGAGCAGCACTTCGATGTGCGATAAAAATGCAGCAAATGCAAGACAGCCGCTAAATCAAAAGATATGGATCACGCTTAAGCTTCGCCTCTTATTACAGTGCAAGCGATAGCATTCCAAGATACCTGACTGCTTCTCACGCTTCCCGGGATTTGTACATTGTGTAACCATAATGCTTACCGGAAAACGTAGGCTGCGGACGTTATGCACGACGGCAATCTTTCTCGTAGAAACGCGGCCTCTTGCGCGGGCTCATAAACAAGGTAGTTCACAGCCGGGCCAAAAATAAATTACATCATTTTCAGGTTTTGTTTCGTACTTTCAATAATTTAGTCCGAGAAAATTTAGCTTAACAGGCACGGGCTGTGGGTGTTTTGTTTAACGACGTTTCTTTGTACGCTGTCATTTCGAAAATTCGGAGAAATAACTTTCTCAAGAGTATAGGACTAGGCGTGAGCAACATTGGGGATAAAGTGGCATGGCAATATAACCCGCGTGTACCGCATGTCGTATAGCGAGGCATGGTATATCAGCATCATCATCATCAGCCTCGTTAAGCCCACTGCAGGGCAAAGGCCTCTCCCATAGTTCTCCAACTACCCCGGTCACGTACTAATTGTGGTCATGTTGTCCCTGCAAACTTCTTAATCTCATCCGCCCACCTAACTTTCTGCTCCCCTGCTACGCTTCCCTTCCCTTGGAATCCAGTCCGTAACCCTTAATGACCATCAGTTCTCTTCCCTCCACTTTACACGTCCCGCCCAGGCCCCATTTCTTTTTCTTGATTTCAGCTAAGCTGTCATTAACTCGCGTTTGTTCCCTCACCAAATCTGCTCTTTTCTTATCCCTTAACGTTACACCCATCATTCTTCTTTCCATAGCTCGTTGCGTCGTCCTCAATTTAAGTGGAACCCTTTTCGTAAGCCTCCAGGTTTCTGTCCCGCACGTCAGCACTGGTAAGACACACTTATTATAAACCTTTCTCTTGAGGGATAATGGCAACCTGCTGTTCATGATCTGAGAATGCCTGCCAAACGCACCCTAGCCCATTCTTATTGTTCTGATTATTTCGCTATCATGATCCCTATCCGCGGTCACTACCTGTCCTAAGTAGATGTATTCTCTTACCACTTCCAGTGCCTCGCTACCTATAGTGAGCTGTTGTTCTCTTCGGAGACTGTTAAACATTACTTTAAGTTTCTGCAGAATAATTTTTAGACCCACCCTTCTGCTTTGCCTCTCCAGGTCAGTGAGCAAGCATTGCAATTGGTCCCCTGAGTTACTAAGCAAGACAATATCATCAGCGAATCGCAAGTTACTAAGGTATTCTACATTAACTCTTATCCCCAATTCTTCCCAATCCAGGTCTCTGAATACCTCCTGTAAATACGCTGCGAATAACATTGGAGAGATCGTATCTCCCTGGCTGACGCCTTTCTTTATTCGGATTTTGTTGCTTTCTTTATGGAGGACTATGGTGGCTGTGGAGCCGCTATAGATAGTTTTCATTAATTTTACATACGGCTCGTCTACGCCCTGATTCCTTAATGCCTTCATCACTGCCGAGGTTTCGACTTAATCAAACGCTTTCTCGTAATCAATTAAAGCGATATATAAGTGTTCGTTATATTCAGCACATTTCTCTATCACCTGAGTGATAGTGTGAATATGGTCTATTGTTGAGGAGCCTTTACGGAATCCTGCCTTCTCCTTTGGTTGTCAGAAGTCTAAGCTGTTCCTGATTATATTTACGATTACCTTAGTAAATACTTTGTAGGCAACGGACAGTACGCTGATCGGGCTGTAATTTTTCAAGTCTTTGGCGTTCCCTTTCTAATGGATTAGGATTATGTTAGTGTTCTTCCAAGATTCCGGCACGCTCGAAGTCATGAGGCATTGCGTATACAGGGCGGCCAATCTTTCTAGGACAGTGTTCCCACCATCCTTCAACAAATCTGCGGTTACCTGATCCTCCCCGGCTGCCTTGCCCCTTTGCATATCTGCCAAGGATTTCTTTACTTTTTCCGGCGTTACTTAAGGGATTTCAAATTCCTCTAGACTATTCTCTCTTCCATTATCGTCGTGGGTGCCACTGGTACTCTATAAATCTCTATAGAACTCCATAGCCACTTACACTATCTCGTCCACATTAGTAATGATATTGCCAGCTTTGTCTCTTAACGCATTCATCTGATTCTTGCCTATATCTAGTTTTTTCTTCACTGCTTTTAGGCTTCGTTCCTGAGAGCATGTTCGATTCTATGCATGCTATACTTCCTTGTGTCAGCTGTTTTAAGCTTGTTGATTAACTTGGAAAGTTCTGCCAGTTCTATTATAGCTGTAGGGTTAGAGGCTGTCATACATTGGCGTTTCTTGATCAGATATGTCGTCTCCTGCGATACCTTACTGGCATCCTGTCTAACTGAGTTACCATCTACTTCTATTGCACACTCCTAAATGATGTGCGTGGTCATCAACACTACGGTCATATTCCTGAGTTCAAGCTGAATACCTGTTCTGTAGCTTGATTCGGAATTCCTCTATTTTCCTTCTTACTCATTGATCGGCTTCTTATGTAGAAGTTTCTTCCGTTCCCTCCTCGGGCCTAGGCTAATTCGAGTTCTTACCATCCTGTGGTCACTGCAGCGCACCTTGCCAAGCACGTCCACATCTTGTATGATGCCAGCGTTAGTGCGGAGTAGGAGGTCGATTTCATTTCTAGTCTCGCCATTTGGGCTCCTCCACGTCAACTTTCGGCGATCCCGCTTGCAGAAGAAGGTATTTATTGTTCGCATATTATTCTGTTCTGCAAACTCTACTAATAACCCTGCTATTCCTAGAGCCTATGCCCTATTCCCCCACTGACTTGTCTCCAGCCTGCTCCTGGCCTACCCTGGCATTGAAGTCGCCCATCAGTGTAGTGTATTTTGTTTTGACTTTACCCATCGCCGATTCCACGTCTTCATAGAAGCTTTTGACTGCCTGGTCATCATGACTGGATGTAGGGGCGTAGACCTGTACGACCTTCAGTTTGTACCTCTTATTAAGTTTCACAAGACCTGCCACCCTCTCGTTAATGCTATAGAATGCCTGTACGTTACGAGCTATATCCTTATTAATCAGGAGTCCGACTCCTAGTCCTCGTTTCTCCGCTAAGTCCCGGTAGCACAGGATGTGCCCGCTTTTTCGCACTGTATGTGCTTGTTCTGTCCTCCTAACTTCACTGAGCGCTATTATAACCCATTTACTGCCCTCTAATTCGTCCAATAGCACTGCTAGATTCTCTTTAATGGGTAACGTTCTAGCGTTAAACGTTGCCAGGTTCAGATTCCAATGGTGGCCTGTCCGGAACCAGGGATTCTTAGCACCCTCTGCTGCGTCGCAGGTCTGACCGCCGCGGTGGTCAGTTGCTTCGCAGCTACTGAGGGGCCGGGGTTTGACTGTTGTATTCATATAGGAGGTTGTGGACAAGTACTGCAACAGGGTGGCCAATCCCGCTCTGGAGTGGGAGTGCGTTACCGTTTCTGGCCACCGGGATCAGGCCACACTGCAGGCCTGTTTATGTAATTTTTTCAAACGGCGGATTTTTTTTATCTGGTGGAATATTGCGCGGCACCGGGATTTGAACCACGGTCCTCTTGCACGCGAGGCGGATGCTCCACCTCTACGCTACCGCTGCAGCCTTGCAAGGTATATACACATACTTACACATATACTGGAATTTTCGCTCATGGGGACGCCGGCACCTTATTTTCTGCGACCCGGGCCCATAACGCAGTCGTGTTAAGATAAACTGCTGCGATTCTATCAGAAAATAAGGGAGGTATTTTTCTACTATTCTTAGCTAAGCTCCATATCAACATGATAGTGTGAAGGGCCCCCTTTCGCAAAAAATACGGCGTTGACATTGCGCATCGGCGTCCAGCATCGGAACTCCTGTCGGCAAAAAAATTTTCCGGACCCACCACACCCAGGCCCTCCATGTGGCGCAAGGATACTACTGAATTAATTTAATTTCTCAAGCTAAAATATTTGGAAAAATTGCAAAGTAAGACTTACATGCAACCTGCAGACATGATAGCGCCGGATTGTAATTTGACTATACGAGAAAACATAATTACGTTATGCGAGAACTCAAATAAACAGTTCATCCAGCGTTTCTTCTATTTATAGACCGGCCACAGGATCCGCGATTTCTGCGGACCCGCGCGTGAATATCTGGGACGCCGCACGTTACGCGGCATCCACTGTGCGTCATGTGCGTCCCTCTTCAGCTTGGACATCGCTTCCGGGCAACCTTAACTGATCAAACAAAACAGTTTCTTTCCCCGAAAAAACAGCATGGCAGCTGTCCTTACTACCGTTTCTTGAGGAACGTGACAGTTATTTGCCGCCCGCCTCCGCGAGTCCATCAGCAGGAGGTCGCTGAGGAGTTGCCGGCCGCCCATGAGCAGCAGATTGTGGCTGCGCTACTTACTTTAACTGCGGCAACTGCGAAACCAAGCCAGGAAGTCATGTAATCTTCTCAGCAACCCGTGAGCTATCATCCTCCTCCCATCCACTGGGCAGGCCCTGCCAAGCCATGGCGAACGCATGAAGAATGACATGTATGCTTATGCGGGGGTATGCGCGACACATTGTACGATATTTGCAACCATCGCATGCAAAGATCACAAGACACTCCCCGGGCGCCCAATTACCAAGTACAGCCCACTGCACACTATGTTCCTCGTCCCCCAATAACTTCTAACCAGGCTGATTGCTTTCGCATCTACCATTGGCACTTCCTTCCTGCGTCGCCCTTCACATTGCCCGATTCGCCTGCTGCCCATGCCTAGCGAAGACGAAAACTAGACGTCGCAGTTCCCCAGGCAACAACTGAGCATACGTTTTCGTTCATTAACTAATAATGTTAGTGGTGCGTTCGTCAAAGGCATCGCTACAGCTTCAGTTGTTGATACTCTCTGCCCTTGTCCTCACAACAAGCTCTAGCACAATGGCAGTATATCAACCGATTTCACCATCTCTAACATCGTTTCGTCGCAATTTCTTTGGCCGCGTCGAACGCATTTGATTATCTGCCAATTGTTTCGGTCCTAAATGAGGCGTTCTGTGCTGCCATTATTCAACTGAATGCCATCGCTGGTCCTGACCAAACATTTACGGTTGTCATAAGCCCAACCATGACCGAGAAGCAGCAGCTTCGCAGTACTCCGAGTTACTTACCCCTGTGGAGCTTGGTGGCCGCCTTAGTGCTTGGGAAGTTTCGCACTTACTGATATCGTCGCTCTTTTGACGTAATAACTGTCCAACATATCTTCTGTCGGCGCCCCACCCGTGTGGCAGCTATGCCAGTTGCACTCTGATACTATAGGAATATGACATTGGCGTGGTGTACCATTCCGTTCTGGGTAGACACATTCCGACGGCGACCTTCTTTCCCACCCACTGCCGACCCTGGAGGTCGCTTGGCACCAAGCCTCTTAACGCATGTTATCATCCCTTGACTACCTCACCATTAGTAGTGACCAGCGCAATGACCTCTGCATAGGAGACATAAAAAACCACTTGTGTCAAAATTATCAATATGGATGTAAGAACGACGGGAATGAAAAAGAAATGAGCTTCGAACGAGTGGACCTTATATTTTAATTTTAATGAGAAGGAATACTTTAAGAGAATATGGGCTAGTAATGCGGCAGAATGGGTGCTTAAACAAGAGAAACTTAGTCAGTGACAGCAGAGGATTACATTGTGTGATGATATTAGGAAAAGATTCACAGAGGGTGTCCGCATGTGTAGGACAGCTAGGTATGATTAGCGATTGCAAGCACAGGTTTTCTTTATTCTCGCTGTTGACATAACTTGGCATAAATGCATACATGGCGTTATAAGCCCATCGGAAAGATAATTCCGAAAATAGGAAAATATTCTTTATTGAGATAATCACAATGGCCGAGTAGCACTACCTCTTAATGTATAAGTCATGAATGGTAATAACGCAGATTTGTCAATGGCATACAACGGTATAATCAGGCACCCATAACAGCGCAGCGTAGTAAAATATTCCACAACGTAAGAGACAGTGACTGCTTAGTAACTGTGCGCATCCACCGTTTACAGGATATATATATATATATATATGTATATATATATATATATATATATATATATATATATATATATATATATATATATATAGGAATGGCACGGTCTTGCTGGTTCAATCACATAAGGGCAATGCATACCAGGCCACTATCAAGGCGTAGGTATTTCCGTGTATTCGGCGAACCGGTTCAGCTTGTGGTAGATCCACGGAACAAATGCCTCAATCCGCAAGAACACACTTGGTACGTCACTGCTGCCGCAAGAAAAGCCGTAAGATGCCAAGCCAAGTAGGTACGTCAGACCATCGCTGCCAGCGGCCATCGCCGGAGATGCCGCGTCTCCCTGGGAACAAAACAACTGCATGCAACTCCCGCCTCGAAAGCCTAATGTGCCCAACATCGAGTCACTTACATCAGGCACTATAGGTAAATTACGTGCGATAAAAATTTATTCCGATTGCCCGAACTAATTCCTGTGATAATGTCTAAGGCCTGGTGCGTGTCATATGTCTGCATGGAGTAACGGAATAATAATAAAAACAAAGATATGCAAAGGTGTGCGTCAAAATTTAAAACTCAATAGACATTTTTCGCCTAGTGCATGCTCGATGGCACCGCAATAGTTAGCCTTATGTGGAACCTGTGTGGAAGCGCGCTACCATGTGGGTTCCGCAACCTTTCATGAAGCAGGACAGTTTAGACATTGCTCCTATAGTAGAGGCACCACGCTTGCAATGTGCCTGAAACAGCACGTGCGTCATAGGAAGAATGTGCACGCAATAAACAAGAGTCGGTAGCAATATGCCAGAAAGATATGCGCTCAATAGATTGCTTCCGGTGCTGCACAAAACATTAGTTACGCAAATGCCCTGAGAAGCCAACACACGCAGGTGCGTAAGGCCATCGCGGCCAGTGGTCATCGCCGGAGACGTCGTGCCTCCCTAGGAAATAGAGCAACTGCATGCAGCTGACGCCTCGAAATCTCAATACACTTAATATCCCGTCAACTACATCAGGCTAAATTACCTGCGATACAAATAGCTTGAATAAATGTTTCAATAAAATGCTCGCTAATGTTGACTTCAACTAACACACAAAACACGCTGGCTTTTAAAAAAAAAATGAGCAGGGATGACATCAACGCTGCCAATTAGGTAATTGTGAAATGAGCGGTATACAACACATTTCTCTGTATCGCCGTCACAAATTATGAAAATGATTTCCATTGAGCAGAAACTTTTATCAGTCACGGAAGCACTGAGTACACAAGCAGTAGAGAAAGCATTTGTGAACGTCCTAATAATTGCTGAGGTTATGCACCTGATTGCTGCCCTCAAGGAGCAGCTCTGTAAATTCAGCCCGGAGGGCTGAATTCATCAATCTTTTCTTTTGTAAGCGCTGTTTATTATTGGCTGACCGCCTTAGTAAATGATGCGTCCAGCGTTACACTTGACAGGCATCCGCTGATAAACACTCGTGTGCGTGAATACGGGCCCTGAGCCCCCATTCATAAGAAGTTGTTACGGTAAAGTTGTTCTTAGCCAAAAAAATTCCAGCGAATGCGACGCTGGGCACATAATTGGTCAAGGCGGTTGGACCACGGTAAATGCCTTTACGAAATAAAGACCTGTTATTCACGCGCCTAGTTTTCAAATTTACTTCACCGTCCCCGTAAAACGTTCAGCAAAATTATTTTATTCGATGCTCTCCGGGTGTTTCCTGTGTGCATCGCGTGAAATATTTGTTTACCTCACAGAGAGCATTAATGTCTCTGGCGGCGCAAAACATGATGAGGTCGTCGTAGCCGTAGTTCTTGAATCGGTGGAAACAGTCCTCACCGTCCAGGCCACGCAGTGTCCCTCGGTACAGTGACGTCTGTTCGGGCTCAGCTATTGCAAGAAAAAATTGAAGAAGCAGACGATACAGATTAGGACTAAATTTTTAAACAAATGGAACTTTTTTTCCGGAAAGCAAATACAAAGAAATACAAATAGTAAGAATGTGCACATTTATTCCCAAGTAGGTTACTGCGCTAATGGTATTGACCCCACTTTTATTTTCAGAGGATAACTTGGATGACTTTATTCATTTTAATATTTAAAAGCATGACGCAATTTGAATACTTGTATTTAAATAAATAAGGCCTTTAGAATTAGATGTACAAAATATGTTATGCACATTATACCACAATATGCATTGCGATTTTCGCGGCGTAACAGAGTGTCCTGCTTCAAACCTTACACTTAACGTGTGTATTCACTTTGACACTATAAGTTCTCCCTGTACGCTACAGGAATTAAGTGTCAGTATTTAATTCCCCGAGAGATATTCAATAACAGTCGGAAGAAACGAGGGACAACTTTTATTGCAGTCTTTATTGACCTATATATATATTAATAATGACAGGTTCATTCTCCAGAAAAACTTCTTTCGCGTGTTACTCAACTCATGCAAATTGAATGAAGCTCCTTGGATTGGAAATTAAAAGTATTATTTTGTCAAAATAACATTTGTGATCTACGTCCTCAAGTAACAGAAGTGTTCAAAAATATGTTGCGATAATTTTAGCCTGGTACGAAAACAGTATAAATTAAAAGATTAAAGATTGCTCGTAATCTTGGATGAAAGCGAGTGTGTTAGCGAATAAGATTTTGCGTTGCAAATATATAAGAAAATATATAGTAGCGTAATCCCCATTTATATTAATTCATATCTAAACTAACCACAGAATGTTTATCTACGGAAAAATATCGACAAAACAAAGGTTGTAATATTCTCGTATTAGGTAACATTGGAAGATACTGCCAAGTGTGCTCATTAGCGGAATTTCCTTAATCTCGTTGGATATCTCTCCAAATTTTCCAAAAAGTTTTTCAAATGCAGATTGTATAAATAATTCGTCAGCGCGTATAGAATCTATAGAACTGCTAGCAACAAATTTTATTATTTTGACTTTAAGGTTTTGAGCATCTAATTGTTTAATTCATGTTGCAACTCTTCACTGTGTCTGTTATCGATGCAAGAGCATCAAATAGCCCTTTGAGCGAGAAAGCCGATTTCTGTAGCAGCGAAACGCCGGCTAAATTCCCGTTGGCACCGAGGCCACGTCACGTGCACGCCTCAATGAAGCAAAGCGGCCCCAGGTGTGGCGTGAGGGCATCGTTGCGACGTCACGTCACCCTCGCTCTCGGAATACTGCGTTCTCCGCACGTTCCTTCTCCGCGCAAGCTCTCGCCTGCGCTCAAAGTGCGCCTCTCGGCAATTGCTATAAAGAAATTACTGTTTGAAAAAAACATAAGAAATTTAAACGGGAGAGCTTTTGCGGTATTGCGTTTCGAACCTATGACCCCACTCTATGAGGCCGAGTGTCTTACGCTCTGATCTGAACGAGCGCCTCCTAAATAGCAGGCTTGCGCACTCTGCTTGATGGCTTCTTGCTACCTGGGCGAAAATTTCGATTGCTGCCTCTCCTGTAATGGAGAGTAGATTTAAGCGCGCACTGGCAACCGCCAAAGCGGATTCGTTGGAGATGATAAGCCACTGCATGTTCGCAACGCACACCATACCGCACCGCACCACAACACGCCGCACCGCGCCACACTGTGCAATAGTACATGAGGAAGCTGCCCAGCCAAAAGAAGAAAACCGGCTGAAGGCGGCACGACAGGCAGCGAAAGACGCCAAACAGACAGGCCACACCGCCCAGCCAGAAGAAAAAAAAAGCGCATAAAGGGTTGGGGGCCAGAGACCGCATTCTAAGCTTTGACTGCTTGGCTGAATGATGTGGTTTTGTTCTCGCAACTTGCCCGGATGTTCTAGTCTGAGTGACCAGATAACAAATCTGGCTTTTGGCTCAAGGTCACTCGAAGGTGGCCGACAACGGAAGCTAAGAGCATATCATGCTTAACGTGACCGCGGCTTATTCGGGAGCGTCTCCAATACTTATTATGGCATTAGGGCAAGGTAGCGTGACGTCATGTATGGAAATGTATCAAAGCAGACTTTGGCAAAGTATCTCAACGTGCTCGCTTGTGCATGGCGTCTGGGTCCGCCACTGGCTTAGTTGTTCAGTGACCATCGAATTGATGGGCTCTACGTTCATTTACTGGAACTTCGTTTCGTTGCCTCATTAGTCCATTAGACATTGCGTAGACTACGATTGCCACGCGCATCACACAGCAGGCTATCAGCGGATTATAAAAGCAACACAGGCAGCTTGCCACTTCCAGGCAAGGGTCGAGTGAAGCGATGAGGGATGTCGGTGCCTAAATTGAAGTCAATTTTGGTACCACTTGTGTCGCGGCATGCGGGCGTGTAAACACCCGACCCTCTTTGTACTTCGTGGAAAAAATAATCACCCGTAATAAACGACGCTGGAAATGACTTAATGGTCTGAGGATCCAATAACAGCTCTACCATCGAATCTCATGCCCTTAATCAATGATTGAGAAGTTGTTTAATTGCTAGAGCGGGCATTTCGGCTATGGTTGGTTAATAGTGCTCATCTAGCAAAAGCGCGGAAAACGGGGGCAGGAACATATTTAGAAAAGGCATACGCAGTTAGTGGTGTGTACGTTGTTAGGGTTGGCATCTGACACCACGTGGCGACAGGTCATTCACCCTACCCTCTGAGCCGGAGCCCACGGGCGACCTCATCCCCTTCACCTTCTCTTGGCCGGACCCCACGGCACCGGAGAGGTCATTCACCCTACCTTCTCCCCGGATTCGTCGAAAAGAGGATCGACCTCTCCTACCCGTGCTCGGTATTGCAGGAGGACGGGCCCTCTCTCCGTGCCTGTCACGTGTCATCGACGGAAGCAAGATCCCGCCCACACTTGTAGAGAGCCTATTTAAGGGGCTCCGAAATGTACTTTGAGAGACTTCAGACTTCTTACTTCATGCTCTTCTTATTTTCTTTCAACTACCTTTGAATAAACAGTGCAAGTTTCGCACTAGCAAATCGTCTCGCCCCTGCTTGGTCGCCATGATCTACCGGATGCCTGCAGCCCGCCGACAACACCACGCTACCCAATAAGTAATGTCGGTCGAGCTTCGATAGGCAGGCGCCGCTACTTCTCGGCAGCAGTACGGTACGCTACCCTGGAGCACTCAACAACGTCTTTTCCATGTTCACTATTCGACATAAAAAGAAATGATTAAGTTGTGGGGTTTCACGTGCGAAACCAGGATATTTAGAGACATGGCCCAGTGCAGGACTTCGGATTAATTGTTACCACCTAGGGCTAATGAACGTGCACCCAGTGCATGGTATGCGGACGGGTCTTGTCTTACGCCCCCAAATGAATGCGGCCGCTGCGGCCAGGCACTCATCCTGCGACCTCGGGCTTAGCAGCGCAACGCCAACTCCACTGCGCCATACGGAGGGTCTCGCTTTACGTGCTGATAATAGTTTAATTATTGATATTGCGTAATTAGCCAAGTAATCATCATATAGAAAGTTTTCTTGTGGTGACAAAGTGTGGATGAGCGAACGCCGTTGCTCTCGTAATTGCGTAGTGCACCAGTTTTTCACATGAAACATCTTTGACATTGGTACGAGGCGGTTGCTTGATAACGCCACTAGTAAGGAAAACATGTTATAGTTTCATCGCCCATATGTCTGCAACCGTACCGTCCACTCACCTTACAATGGAATCACTGGTCAATAAGAGAAGTCATTGCTCCATCCTTAATATGCCGCGTGCACACATGGCCCGATTGGCATGCCTGATAGGATGCTATTAAAGCTAGATTTAGCCTCGCATGCCGCGTTCAGTGAGACGTAACTCGGCGGTGTGATTGTTGATCCGAGCGCGTGTAGTCACGCTTGAGAGAGCTCAATATGCGATAGTAAGTATAATCCATGTAACTTAGACCAGTACTCATCAGGGGTCATGAGTCCGACAAGTGTGCAATATCTTGCAGAAATTTTACGATTGCCCGGCTGTTTATTGCAGATTCGACTCTCTTCACCTTTCGTTGTGCCCACTTCTGTAAAAAAACAGCCCTAGGTTGTTGCCGGCATTGCCACATATCCCTTGCTTTGCGCGCAGCAGCGAACAGCAGTGGGAGGACGCCATAGAATATGGGGGAGATGCGCAGCTATGCCTGTAGCTATGTTTTAAGTCGAACACTTTTGTGTTGCTGCGCCGTAGCCAAAATGGGGATCTGTCGACATGCCGCTAAGCGGCATCTCGACAGATAGTGCTTGTCATTTTGAGTGTACTCTATTAAATGTTACAGTAGCTGCCGCAAGTAAACCACTCATGCTGAATGCTTCGGTCTTCGGGCGCGCATACTGCAGGCTTGCTAGGATCTGCAATGTGTAATTGAAAGTGTATTTCCAAGTAGATATAATTTAGCAGACTTAAGCTCACAGCCAGCAGTGCCTGTCTAGGACACCTGGACAAGCACTACGCAGAAAGGCTCGATGGCACACAGAAATGTTCATGAGAACAAGGCTCAAGTACAAAGTTTGATTTATTGTTTTCGTTGTTTTATTGGAAAACCACGCATCGTTCTCCGAGATTTTTAACCCAGCTGTAGGACTACCACATAGATTATTCCACCGCGCCTTACACACGGGTTGCAATGAGTAATCAAAATAACCATACAACAATGACATGCTAGACAAATTTTACACATTCTTGGGCAAGCTGCCGCATTTTATTTCCTCGAACAGCTAGCCAGCGTATATGCAGACAGCAGCAAGAGTCATTACTCGTAGTTACGCTACGAAACCAAATCTGACGCAGCTGTTAGATGTAATAAAACGACAAACGACATACTCTGCGATGAATTAGCTTGAACAATAAATACTCCGTGCTATTGACGGAAACATACGAAAAGCACTTTTGTGCAAGCCATACAACACCTGCAAATGACTACACAGAGGGATAATTACGAGTGACTTTACCCCATGGGAAAGCATACGGCGCGTAAAATTAAGGACTTATAAGTGGAGTAAGTACGACGTTTTTAAAGGAGGTTCATCCAGGATCACGTGCCGTGGTGATTCGGAATAAATACATCTGCTTTGAGGACTGGACGCAAGGAGCGAATAACACGAGGAGGGAGGCACTCAAAAATTCATAATCTACACTTCAACAACAAGCACACGTTCATCAATCGTCAACGCATGGCACACTTCGAATAAAGCCTATACCTTAAATGAATGCGCAAGCACAGTTCCTTGAAGAGTAGGTCTTCAGAAAAAAATGTCCATGGTGTGTAGTTTTCATGATGCAGCAGTGGCTGACGACGACGTAATCACTGCCTAACGGTAGCTAGCAGGAGAAGGAATGCAGTTGGGAATCGGGGCAGTAATTGCGTGTTCTCTTTCAAGGCCTGCGATGTGCTTTTCCGAAGCGATGGGACTCAGAGATGCGTCATGAGTCTTCCGACTTGAGAAGATGCTGTGGCTGTCTTCACCCTCGCTGTGTTCCGTGCGCATCCTAGACACCACGCGGATCGGACCACGTATATCCACAAGCAGCGGCATTCTAGCGACCGTGAAAAATGACATACGGTGTCTTCGTGGTAGCGGTTTGATCTCCCGCCCCGTTCGCAGTGAACACCAAGACTCACCGGAGTGCACCTGGGTCCTTTTCTGCTTATACGACATGCAAGACATTGCCTTTCCCATGTTTTTTTTTTTGCTCGTTCAAACACAATAGCTGTCGCCCATTTGATCTAGTTGTGCCCGGTTTTGCACAGGGAACTTTGACTGCCGATGCACTGACTTAGCGGGTCACTATATGAAACAGCAAAGTGCAAACATTCGATACTCATCGCAATTTTCTTGGATACCTAATTGAGCGCAATTTAGATTACGCTTTTTATTTCTGAGATTGAGTTAACAAAAATAGCAAGCTTTCTGGAACACATTGAAAATACAGAAAATGAACGAAGTGTTGCTTCCATTCAGTGTAATGCAATGCTGCACCGCTATGGCCTAGCAGGTCAGGCTCAGTGGATCAACAGAAATTCTTGTGAACAAGCTAAACGAGAACGTTGATGCTTTTCCGTTTTCTACAGGAAATTTCTTTATTCCATCAGAAGTGCAAACATAAATGTTCTCTTCAGAAAAGCCGCAATATACTCCGCATTCTAGCGCTTAAGGCTGCGGCCTCAACGACAAACTTATTGCTGTACACTTTCAAAGCTCTTAAACCCGTGAAATATGAAGTTAACATGGCACTGTCCTGTAGATCAGTGATTTGTTTCTGCAGTACAGCAATACGGCTGAGGCTTTGAGGTTGTTTGCTCTGAGACCTGCCGTAGTTGTTAAAAAATTGTGGCAAAGTGACAGTTTCTTGAAATCACCTGGTTAAGGCTAGCGCTCCTTTGCAGTGCAGGGAAGCAGTTTCTGCAAGCTTGTTTTTTGAGCTCATCACATTTCTTTGACTCTCCGGGTGAAAAACACTGCATTCTTGGTCATCGATTGCAGCGACCAATACAGTAGATATTCATCTGGCAGACTTGTCTTGAAAAGTTGCCGAGTTAGCATGCTGAGTCCTCAGAAAGCAAGCCGATGGTTCTCGCTCGGGAGCTCGAAGGCGCGATGGAACAGCTTCCATGGATATCCCGTCGCTAAGTATTCGATGAAAGGTGTGTCGTTGTTCTGAGTTCTCATAAAGAAGGACTCGATGCGGCCTCTGCATATATCACACAAGCAAAGAAACGCACTTGAAATAAATTTCACCTCACGCTGCAGCGCCCGCACCAACCGTCTCCACCACTCTCAAGAACACCTCTGCCAGTCCACTGGCGTCGTCTCTTCGTATTGGGTGGGCGACTTTGGCGAATCACTTTTGTCCAGCCTACGCCAAGTGATTTCTCGTCACGGTATCGCTGAAAGAATCCTTCGGCTTGGGTACTTCGCTCAATCGATGCACTTCTTCTTTTTTTTTCACCGAACCACACACACGCCAACACATGTTGCCTTGGACACCGTGTGTCAACCGTCCGCCCATTTTCATAACGATGTGTGCGTATACCCGTGATTAATGCATGGCGACAGACAAAGGGTTATGCTGCCCCATATCACTGTGGAGACATTGCCGAGACATCTCTCGATTGACGCCAAATAGCCCATTTGTAGCGACTGCGTGCGTAATGAATCAAGCCTGCGTTCTGCATCCCCTGTTTCCAGACAGGAGCCACTTTGGGCTTGTCGTGAATAAATCATCCGGCGTAGCGTGTAGCTATGGAGGGAGAAAGTGCACTAACAACCAACGCGCATCATTCTGTGCTACATACATGGCTGCTCGCTACACTTTTCATGAATGCATGTATACCGCGAACATATGTATCGCGAAGAAGGCACACGTACGAACTTAGGGTATTGGACATTTTTTTGCAGACATCAATAAAAGCTTCCCACTCCTGAGACAAAGGACACATATAGAAGGCCTCCGTAGGCAGAACCTGAATGGAACACCGGATATTATCACCGAAGACATTATCGTACACGCTGAATGTTATCCGCGTAGTGCGGGTTGTCTGAACTAAGATGTTATAAACCTCTCTAAGGTTATTTCGCCTTCGCAGGCACATTGGAAAGATCGCCTAGATGACATACTATCGCGCGCACATTACGTCATCGTCCTTTGCGAATCAAAGGGACAGTCGGTAAATTCGCTATTATCAACGAAGGCATTACAGCACAACCAAATTTCACGCCCCTACCTTTTTCGGACATATTGTTACCGTTTGTGTACAGTTGCTAGAACAAGGACGCAAGTCCTTGTAAATGTCTGACTCATACGGATAACTGTATGGACAACTGCAAAGCTACACTGATTCTTTAGAGCTTGTTTTCGGAGCATTTGAGTGAGACTGGTGCT
The DNA here is from genome assembly GCF_050947875.1 of Dermacentor variabilis. Classification (NCBI taxonomy): domain Eukaryota; kingdom Metazoa; phylum Arthropoda; class Arachnida; order Ixodida; family Ixodidae; genus Dermacentor; species Dermacentor variabilis. Next base: position 91,990,258 of record NC_134578.1, read on the forward strand.
TGTAATCATTTATTGCGTGAAAAACCAATAGTTTCCAAGGCTATGTTTTGTCATGGTGCACTCTTGAGGGTTAAAAGAAGCATTTTAAAAATACGCTACCGAATGTGTGTCACGCAATCTTAGTAGCAACGCCAAACATGTAGGCAAAATGTTATCGATCTGGCATGTGCAGCACTTGTTCTTTGGTGTCGAATATTTTAGATGCAGCGTTTTACGTAATAACTCAGCACGTTTAACATACATAGTGCGTTGGTGTGGCGGTGTACCGTGAACTATCGCATTATCGAGAGTAATCTCCGACCCTGAAGCCATAGCAACTTGCCCGCATACGCAGTAAGAGGGCAAGAGGAGCGGGGAGCAGGACCGGCGTTTTGTTGTCGGAGGAGAAAACTCGCACTAATTGACGTAAATACCAGACCGGTTTACCACACAGGCTTTCTCAACTCGTTCCACTTGATGTCAAGGGCAAAACGGATGCTAACCAAAAACATTAAAAGAAAAGAAACCTTTCGGCTCCCATACGAGGGCCTTCTTCGCAATTGTGAATACGGCCCCTGTATGGGAGTCGAAACGTCTTGTTTTCTCTTCTTTTAGTGTTTTTGGTTGACGTCCGTTTTACCCTGGACTATGAGCAATCCCGACGAGACAAGCTTTTGTCGAACTCTTCATTTCGTTCCGCTTGTGCCTCAGCCCATCTTGAACAAACACGAGGAAAATTAGCCAAGCCTCAAAGCCTAAACTGCAATATATTAAAATCACGTATATTGGCTAAAAGTGCGCCTGATTTGCGGAGGTTGAGTGTTTTAAGGTCATAGTATCCTCACTGCATTTGAAAAAAATTGCAGTGCAAGAAACAAGGGGTTTACGAATATTCGAAACTTTCAAATATGGATTAGAATATTGGCTAAATTTGATGAAGAGATCGATGAAAAGTCTAATAGCTTTTTAGTAGTTTCGGATACTTCACACTGGCGACTGTGCACGACCAAACACGAAATTCAAGCAGAAATCCCACGAATTTAATCACGTCTACTGCACACACACAAATCAGAGAGCACTGCATCTGTCAGAGAACCAGATTTTTCACGCGAAATCACAGTCACTCGCAATAATATTTTGTTTAGACGTGGAATTCCGCAGTGAGTATAATATGGCTTTTATAGATCCGCCACTCGAGTCTTGTCGCCGAATTCAATGTGAATACCTTTCACTGCCAAATATTTATACAATAATGGCACCATCTGCCATGACCATTAAGATTACAGAAAAAGTGCTTTTTTTCAATTTATCATCGTCACTGACTAGCATAATCAGTTTAAATAAATTACATAGTAATTGGTCCACCATGCTTCCTTTCTAAACTTTGTAAAATAAATCGTGGCCAGGTATTGTTTCAAGAGTCCTCAGTTGGCGAACAAACTGCTTATTTCTTCCGGCTGGTGCACTTGTGCTCCTAAGACATCGCTAACGCCGAACGTCAGTGCTATCTGCTAGGCTATTCTCACAAGCGCTGTCACGGTTAACGCGATGGTGAACTTGCCGACTCATTATCGGGCCCATTGTGGTGTCTGCACCGGCCGCAAGTGCAGTTGACAATGCCAGGTATCAGAAACAAAGCTGTAGCGCCATTGCAGGCTTGGAAACAAGCAACTTTGGGACACATTCGCAACGCGCACAGATTCTGGCAACATGTCCACCAAGACGATTCCGTAAAACTCAACAGCTCTGCTGCTGCAGTCATCCCGCCCAGCCCGGCAAAATCTGAAGAAATCAAATTGAAAACTTCATGTGTGACCACATCGACGGGTGCAGAACTCGCGGCACTCTGTGCTGCACTTCATTTCATTAAGCAGGAACCACCGCAACAATGGACAGTCTTTAGTGACTCCAAGGTTGCCCTTCAGTGCATACAAGCCAAATGCGCCACGCACCCAATGAACAACTAGCCTCAGGAATTCGGCACATATATAATCACATCCATGACAAGGGACACAACATAATCTTTCGATGGCTTCCAGGACATTGTAACATCAGCGGGAATGACCACGCCGACGAAGCTACCCGATCTGCCCACGAAAGTGATCAACGAGCCTTAATTATGCTTTCGCGAACAGACGCTGTGGCTGGGCTGCGATTGATGCCCCGTGATTGTACTCTGCCCCTGTGGGACTCGAACGTTCTCACCATGAGTCGTTTGCGTTCGTTGTCTCCGGACATACGGATGCACCTCCCGCCTGGGTTACCACGACATGAACAGACCATGCTGTACCGTCCGTGGCTGGGCATTGCATTTACGAAACCAATATGCATTCCTTATTGGAATAGCCAATAGCCCCATGTGCGAGACATGCAACATTGATGAGACGCTCGCACATATTATCTGCACCGGCCCGCGATATAGTGCCCAGAGACAAGTGATATGCAGAGTGCTGGACCAGTTGGGCCACTATCAGAACTCAAAGCTTTAGGTCAGTACTCCAAAAGAACATCCACGTTGAAGGCCTTACTCGCGTTATTATGGTTCCTGCGGTCTACGGGGCTTCAAGATAAACATTAAGAATGCCACCCCCTACCGCTCTATAGTGTACGCGCTTTGATCGTGCTCGTCTCTCCATCTCCCACTTCCACTCTCTTTCTCTTTTTATCCCTCTTAACCCTTCCCCCAGTACAGAGTAGTCAACCGAAAGTACCTCTCGTTAACCTCCCTGCCTTTTTCTGTATTCTTTTCTCTCTCTTTCTTGCCGACTCATCGGCTGTATGTAACGAGAACGTGTACAGTGATGTAGCGTCCATGTCAATCGCAACCTTACACATTTTACAAACTAAATACTTTCGGGGGCTTTATACGAGCCAACACCGTGATCTTATTATGAGGCTACGACGCCAGATTATTTTTTGCCACCCCGGGATTTTTAACGTGCACGTAAATCTAAGTACAGGAACGATTTTTCATGTGGCTTTGATCAGAACGTCGCCGCCGCCGTCGGAATGGAACGTATGATCGCAAACTCAGCACGCCGTAGCCATAGCCACCGGGCTACTGCTGTGGGTTTTACAGGCTTTGCTTGATATCTCCGTTTAAGCGCACTAAACCAATATCTAGTATAAGGAACAACGCAACCCAGCGCACCACGCTATTGCTATCTCCGACAGACCGCGAACTTGGCGGCGCAGAGAACTGTGGCGCAGACGGCATACGTATGCTCGGAATAAGGACTGAACAGACGACATTTACGCTAGAGTTGGGACTTTGTGCGCCTGCACTTCCAGCCATGCGGATTGCATCAATCCGCCGCTTACGTGGCCGCTAGGCGGCGTCACGGCGGAATGGCTAGGTATTACGAAATTGCACGCTGCCTTAAGAGGAAGCATTACGTCGGCCCAACTTCGATTTCTCTATTCAGGTAAGTTTATTTCGCGAAAGTGCTTCTGTGACACATTTATCGGGAATATTTGGGGCAAGCAAGCGTTCTTGGTTTGAAACGGTAGGTAAATTCAAGGAACCTTGAATTTGATGCAGGAGAAGGAATTTTCTACACAAATCAAAGAGTTTCCAAAAAGTAGGAGCGCTAATTTCACAGGTCTGTAAGCGTTCACACAAACAAAAAACATGCCAGTTACTAAACTGCATCTGTTAGGGCATTCTAGGCGGATAAAGGTGATGTGTGAGTTTACAGTTTCCTGAAATTGTTACAATGTTCACGCAGTTCGCGCAGAAGTCGCATTCACAAATAGCGGTATAGAGGTGTAGAATACATTTAACTTTGCCCGCTTTAGATGTAGCATTAGATACAGCCTACAGAAATCTAAAATCGTTTTTATTGTTAGGTTACTAAGTTCTAAACTTAATACCCGTATTTTGTTTCATTCAGAAATGCTTTTTTTTTTTGGACAGTCGAGGCACAAACTTAAAATTCATCTGCTATATATTTGCCCAGCCGACTGTATCTTAACGTTCTCTTTTAGATAAAAGAAGAAATCTCATCAAAATCGGTGCAGTGGTTGCTGAGAAAAACTTCTCCATTCCCATTTCTTTTGAAAGGAGCTCCCGAGTTAGCATTTCCAATTAGTGGTGGACTCGCTTCTAAAAAAAAATGGAGTTCCTCGAATACTAAAATTGCATTTATCTCTCTGTGAAAAATATGGCGCATTACGCTATATACCGCATATTTAGGCGTTATTTGTGTACACCTACCTTTACCTGTTGTTGTCGCGTTTGGCTTTCCTTGGGTTGGCACCTCTGCGACAAGTAAGAAAGCGCGATTTTGGTGTCTAGCTCTCGAATATGGCACGGTAAAAGTGGAGCATTTTATTTCTAGGTACAAGCCTTACATGGGGACCAACTGCAATTCCTAACCCAAATACGAGATGTGAAACACAGACATGCTCTCAAAACACAACCGCTGAACCGATTTTTGATGAAATTCAAAACATTAAGGGAGAAATGTGAATTTCCGTGACTGCAAAAACAATATTTGGATATAAAAGTTTCGTTACATAACAGAATTTGCCTCACGTCACTAAATTTCCAGAATTTATGCAAGCTGTTTTGCGCACAGAAAACAAAAATATTTACTTGCCATCGCGGCCCTGCGAAACTGGATGTCCGGCGAAGCTGTTGAAAACCACCACTAGAACAACCGAGTGGTTTTGTAATGCGTTATTGCTTTAGAGTAATCGCAAATTGCCTGAAAACAAACTAGCGGCGCAGTGCGCACGTCAAACGCCCCAAAGCTGCAACGAGAGCTGTTTGGTATTGCTTTTAAGTTCCTTGCGACCGAATAAACTGACAACCCAACGCGCTGAATGAGAAAACAGCATCTACTGCTTGCACCGCTAAACTAGAGCATGCTATGAAAACGATATGCCGCCTCGCGGCATGTCTTATGGTCATCTTCAGACTTTCCGAAGCAGTTATTATTCCTGCTATGGTGTATGTGGACATGAAGTACATTAGCGAGGATATTCCTGCTGATTAAAACATTAGTAGCACTAATGCAGTGGCAGAAAGGGTATAAATGAACAAAAGCAAATGAAGTTTAAACGTACATCACTAATTTATTGAAGCGTCCGCCTAAACAAAGCACGCTCCGCAATTTGAAACGCTAGCAAGGTATTGGAAGCAATGATCTGCTCGCCGTGAAGAAAGAAGTCCCGAATGAAGTGTTTCGAACGAACCGGTATCGTATCATCCGTCACCTTTTTGCAGTGCGAAGTTTCTGATTGAAGTCGCTCTCCGACGCGGGATGTTTGCTTCTTTCGCGAAAACATGAAGTCATAAATTGTTGGCTTTCCACCGCGATGACAGGCATAATGGCACACCACAAGTCTTTCGACACCGGTATTTTTCTTTCTCATTTTCGGGCTTGTGCGCGGTGCCATCACGATGATTTCAGCACTACGAGGCATTCAGCGCGTGCTGTGATAAGTGTCCCTCTTTCGCTTCAAGCTTGAACCTGGATGAGCTATCTCTCTGCGCGGCCGCTAGGGGGCTAGCATTTAGTTGGAGTCCCCAATGGCGATGAGGCTTGTTGTAGTGACATATAAACTAAAATCTGACGACTGTAACTATTTAATGTTGTGCACTAGGCCATCAGTCTTCCATAAAAAGTGCTGAAAGTAGTGAAATCCTCCCCCCAAAAAACAGAACTATGTACTTTATAACACTTCTTGTCCAATGAGTTTTCTACGGTCAGGAATTCCGCTTATCAAAAGGATGGGTATAACTTTGTCTGTGTGCGTGTACTCGTGTTTCGACTCATTTGCACTGATGCAAAGCTGCGCCGTATATAGATTCCAATTCGTTGGATCTCCCGCATTTTAAAGCGTATCTCTTAGGCACCCGCTCCTTAGCTGAGCGTCGGCGTCCCTAGGCGTCTTCGGCGTCCCTAGGCGACCCTTACTGTAACCGTGTGAATGAGCATAGCGAAGGACGAAAGAACGAACATGGAGCGCAGCGGCGAAGACAGCGACAGCAAAGAGAGCGCAATAGGGAAAGCAGAGAAGGAGGGTGAAGTCATCATCAGCCTGGTTACGCCCACTGCAGGGCAAAGGCCTCTCCCATACTTCTCCAACAACCCCGGTCATGTACTAATTGTGGCCATGCTGTCCCTGCAAACTTCTTAATCTCATCCGCCCACCTGACTTTCTGCCGCCCCCTGCTACGCTTCCCTTCCCTTGGGATCCAGTCCGTAACCCTTAATGACCATCGGTTATCTTCTCTCCTCATTACATGTCCTGCCCATGCCCATTTCTTTTTCTTGATTTCAACTAAGATGTCATTAACTCGCGTTTGTTCCCTCACCCAATCTGCTCTTTTCTTATCCCTTAACGTTACACCTATCATTCTTCTTTCCATAGCTCGTTGTGTCGTCCTCAATTTGAGTAGAACCCTTTTCGTAAGCCTCCAGGTTTCTGCCCCGTAGGTGAGTACTGGTAAGACACAGCTATTATATACTTTTCTCTTGAGGGATAACGGCAACCTGCTGTTCATGATTTGGGAATGCCTGCCAAACGCACTCCAGCCCATTCTTATGCTTCTGATTATTTCCGTCTCATGATCCGGATCCGCCGTCACTACCTGCCCTAAGTAGATGTATTCCCTTACGAGTTCCAGTGCCTCGCTGCCTATTGTAAATTGCTGTTCTCTCCCGAGACTGTTAAGCATTACTTTAGTTTTCTGCATATTAATTTTTAGACCCGCTCTTCTGCTTTGCTTCTCCAGGTCAGTGAGCATGCATTGCAATTGGTCCCCTGAGTTACTAAGCAAGGCAATATCATCAGCGAATCGCAAGTTACTAAGGCATTCTCCATTAACTTTTATCCCCAATTCTTCCCAATCCAGGTCTCTGAATACCTCCTGTAAACACGCTGTGAATAGCATTGGAGATATCGTATCTCCCTGCCTGACGCCTTTCTTTATTGGGATTTTGTTGCTTGCTTTATGGAGGACTACGGTGGCTGTGGAGCCGCTATAGATATCTTCCAGTATTTTTACATATGGTTCATCTACACCCTGATTCCGTAATGCCTCCATGACTGCTGAGGTTTCGACTGAATCAAACGCTTTCTCGTAATCAATGAAAGCTATATACAACGGTTGCTTATATTCTGCACATTTCTCTATCACTTGATTGATAGTGTGAATATGGTCTATTGTGGAGTAGCCTTTACGGAATCCTGCCTGGTCCTTTGGTTGACAGAAGTCTAAGGTACCTCGAGCGTACCGGAATCTTGGAAGAACGCTAACATAATCCTAATCCATAAGAAAGGGGACGCCAAAGACTTGAAAAATTATAGACCGATCAGCTTACTGTCCGTTGCCTACAAAATATTTACTAAGGTAATTGCAAATAGAATTAGGAGGGTGAAGTAAATGCCCTTAAATTTCGTAAAGCAGCGAAACTCTCCTCCTCCACTTTCACTCCTCCTCGTTTCTCGCCTCTTTTACGCTCCCTCCTCGACCGTTGCGCCGCCTACGCCACTCGAGCATAGCAACGGTGCCAACATTCTCTCCTTGCCACTCCGCACACGCTTCTCGAGCGAAAATGGCGCTGAAGCAGGGCGCGAGGGCCCACGTGATGCTATTAGGCCAATAGCGACATTGCGTCGGCTTCGGCCAGAGCGCGCGAGGAGCAGGCGGCATTCTTCAATGTGTGGCGCTATTTTACGAAGTTGAAAGGTCTTGAGGGCGAAGCGGAACCATGACGCGGAAAGGGCAGGTGGGGGTATGGCGAAAGCTTAGAGGAAATGCTTACTTCCGCGCAATACGTGTTTTGCGGCGACGATCCCTACGAGGTGGCGCCAGAGTAGCGCACCGTCGTCTGTTCACCGATGACCCCATCAATAGACAACTTTAGTATAGCGTACGCTAAAAATAGCGGATCGTCACTGCGCATGCGCTGAACGCTAAACGAAATAGCGGGTATAGCGGGAGTACGCAACGCAAACGAGTTAGCATTTTTGCGTGGCTTGCGGAGTTTGCGTGAAAGATGGCGGCGGTCCCGGCTGCCCACTTCGAATGGAATTTGGCGTTGCTTTTGTAAAATGCACTTCGTAGCAAATGAGTGTGTAAACGGCTTTCGCTTAGTCTCCGGGCGCTTCGACGACAGAGTATTATTGATAACCTTGTGGTGTTTTCGAGATCGCTTTTCGTTTTGAATGATTCGAAGCCTAACGAAAGAAACATTCGAGATGTCAGCGCCACCGATCGCTGCAGTCGGTAAATAGCCACAACGACGGCATGTGGCCTCTGAGATCCAAAGATCTCCTCCGCCAACTAAAACTGCAGAAAAACGTGCGCTGCTCAGCGTACGCTACACTACAGCGTATAGCGTACGCTATAAGTTGCGTACGCTAAACTAAAGCTGTCTAACAAGCTATGCGACGAGCGCATTCACGGATACCACATATCGAAGCAAAGCGCTGGATAAGAGGAAGTCTGTCTGCAGCGGCTGCTGCGATTCGCGCTCACGCGTCACCCACGCGCTGCTTCTCGCGATCTCCTGATTAGCCAGGCTATCGCGTCACACTTTGCTCCGTTTGCAACTTGCCGTACGAGACACACTGTCCGCGCCAGCCAATATATCGCGAAATGAAAACACGTATAGAACTGCGCTCAAATACTGCATTAGGGAGTGTCTTAATCGTTGGTGAATTATTTTTAACTTATCCATTTTTGCTAGGTTCCAAAGAACTTTCAACGTATAACCCGAGATTCTGCTTGCAATGCTGTGCATAATTTGACTTTGTATCTCATAGGCAGTAAAGTGCATTCATCTTGGTGTAGGAATTGACTCATAAAGTACTCTCGCGTTTTACTTGTATTTTCATTGCCTGCATCAAGGTCGCCATCGAGTAAAGCTTCCTCTTAGGGCATTATTGATGTTTTTCATGCTCCATGCATACTATTGTTGAGCAATTAAAGGCGAAAGTTCTCTTCGAGAATCAATGATGTTAGTTTATTTCTTCCGGGGTTATTGATGTTGGCTGTCCGACGGATACCACAACCGATCGCACACAACTCCGTAAAATAGTAAATTAAGCGCTTCTCGGCACTGTGAACATTCTAATTTGGTGTAGTAATTTCGACCATTCTGCACACTCTTCGCACTGCCACGCTTTTTCAACATGCCAAAATGTTCCAAAATCCGGCTGAACTCATGATTGAAAAAGGTTTACTCCGACTCAAGATAACAAATTAACAAAACGGTATCGACATTTCGCCACCTATGCAGGTGGCACCTTCAGTATATACTGAAACAAATGAGAGGAGTTCTAGTCTACTCGTCCGACACATCCTTGTAAACGATTACATTCGGACGAGTAGACTGCACCTCTGCGAAGTTTTGTCAGTGTACGCTGAAGGCGTCACCTGCATAGGTGGCGAAACGTCGATACCCTTTTGTTGTTAATTTTCGTTAACTAAGAGCAAACATTTCTTCAACATGTAGATGGCAGCGCTCTGCCAACTCTTCGCTCAAGATCGGCGTAAGCGGCATAAGTAGCGCGCCGTTACACGCCGGCGCAATCGTCAAGGAGCCACAGCAAGCTAATCAAGCGAAAGCTTACGAACTGATAAGCCTAGCACCAAAGGGGCTCCTCACCCGTGAGTCTCTGGTGTGTCGGCGGCGTGAGGTCGGCGCCGCTCAGACCACAAGGAGACGCTGGCGCAACCGTACTGCCCCGGTGACCTGTTTTCGCTTCGCTCACCTACATCTGATGAGAGAGCGTTACCGCTCTGTATTTAAGACCGCAATGAACTCTTAGGCGCTCGTCCCTGCTTTGAGCGTAGGCGCCCCTCAGAGTAACCGAGTGAACGAACACTGCGAAGAATCAAAGAGCGAACGCGGAAAGCAACGAGGGATGAAAGACAGTGAAAGCGAATAGAACGCGAGGAGGAAAGCGGAGAAGGAGGCCATGGCGAAAGCGCGAGAATAAAAGCGCAGTGTGGCGCAAAACGGGCTCTGCGGCGACCACCGCTACATGATGGCGCCAGAGTAGCGCGCCGTCGTCTGTTCGCCGTTGACGCCATCCGTAAGGCATGCGGCGAGAGCGTCCACGGATACCATATATTGAAACGAAGCGCTGCATGAATGGCGGTCTGTCTGCGGCACCCACGCGCTGCCTTTCGCGATCTCCCGATTAGTGAGGCAGTCGCACCACGCTTCGCTCAGTTTGCAACGTACCACACGAGGCAGACTGTCCGCGCCTGCCAATATATCGCGAAATGAAAACACGTCTAGAGTGGCACTCAGATTTCGCATTAGGCAGTAACGTAATCGTCGGCGATATTACTTATCCCACTTTCCGGTCCCCCCGAAATCCTTTCCACCTGTGCCGCTACTCGGCTCTCGTTGGCCAGTTCAAATGGGAAAGTTTGAGCGGTAGGCAATGTTATTCAATCTAAAACCAACCAAAATGGACTTGCTGTAAAGAAAAGCGTCTGATCGGGTTCTGCTAAAAACATTACGGGTCCATCCCACGTATGCGTCAGCGGCTACGTAAATTTCACTTCCGCAAAATTAGGAAACCATTAAATAAATAGCCCTACAATATAGCACCCCAGAATCCTCTACAACGTTGGCAACGAAGGGTTCAAAGCTACGCACTTTCGTGACCTTGTGTACATTCAGCAGCATATTTGTCGATAAAGGGCCGAATAGAAATAAGTTGTGAATTCCGAAGTCACACAGGTATCTGTGCGATAATGGGGTAAGGAGGGTTTGGTATTAATTTCAACACAAACACATTTCCTAATATTCACCGAAATCCGACAAACGAAGGTGTTTGCATTCCGTCCCCATTGCAATGCGTTCCAACAATGGAGTACGTCACCTCGTTCCGAGCGGGGTACGCCGTAAGCACTTAGCCATTGCAGCAATTAAAACGGATGATGTGCCAACAACTGCACCTTCATTTGGGTGGTCTGCTCTCGCGCTCTGTATTTCGTCTATCACTCTTCTTCCTCCTAAAGTAGGGGATTCGAGCATCTTACCGTCACCGAGTCGTCCCCAGCCAGACACTGTTATGCGCATATCTGTCAGATTCATCGGGGTCGTTGGTATGCAGATCGGCTTCGTGTAGCGGCTAAACACCACAGGCCGCTGAACCTGCAGGCCAAAAATAACGGGATGTAGTATATGCAAGCTTTCCCGATGACCCTCCACAGACAATCTAGTCTCATTATCACCATCTTATGAAACGTTATTCCGCACGACCAACTGTAAGCGCTAAAATTTTCAGACATCATGGAAACTGCGATTCCACAGTGAGCAACAAAAATATAATAAAAAAGAATACTTTACCATGGGCTGCATATTTCACTGCAAGGCCAGCAGAGGCAAGCACAGGTGTGCGATGTACACTTGCTCTTTGCATGGGCCTAGCATTGCAACAATCCATCTTGTCTGGCCTAAGGATTGTGTTACTATTTGCTCATGTACTTATTTAAAAAAATTAAATTACGAGGCTTACGGGCCAAAACCACGATCTTATTATGAGACACGCCGCAGTGGGGGGCTCCGAAATTTTTGACCACCTGGGGTTCTTTAACGTGCACCTAAATTTGAGCACACGGGTGTTTTCGCATTGTGCCCCTATCGAAATAGGGCCGCCGTGGCCGGGACTCGATTCCGCCACCTCTTGCTTAGTAGTCCAGCACCATAGCCGCTAAGCAACCACGGCGGGTCATGTACTGATTATCGCTTCTCACTGAGAATTTGACCGATTATTGAGGCTCCCTAGAAACTCCATAAATAGATTCATTAATCGTCAGTCATCAGATACTGCTCCTGTAGTTCTTTTTCACCGCTCATTCTAGGTGACCATGTTCTTTGAGGATTACGCGTAGCAACTTAATCTTTGTGTAACAGGGCTGTTACCTCGAGCGGTGTGCAAAAGTGTTTGTCTGCTGATGCGTCGACGGAACTGCTTCAGCGCATGTGAAGTAGTGCGGTGGGGTATGTTACCTGCGCTGTAATCCGTAGTGTTGAGCTATGGCGTGAAATTCCTTCGTGATTAGTTCCGAACTCTCCTGGTCACGGTTGTCCCGCTCTGAGGCCCAGTGAGTGTGCGCTCGAGCCGAGGTGTGAGTCTTCAGGATCCTAGCGAGAGAGTCGTGCGCGGATGTCCATACTATTACAGCCGTTTCGGCAAGGGAGTAGGTCTTTAAAATTGAGATCACCTTCACGAAATTCTACCAGCTGCATAGTTACGACATGATTCGTGCGAGCCCGTGATTGTCGCGATGTGTTTTCTTCGGGGGCCCGTGACCATGGCTATGGCTATGGCCGCCTCTTCCTCTTTAAAGTAATGAAAGAGTTTCAGAGCACGTGCTTCTTTATCGTTTATCTTTTCGGTCTATTGGAAAGTGCGAAAACATATTAGTGCTCACAATGTTAAAGTTACGTCATTTCACTGGCACCGCACTTTGCGCGCAGCGCAGTGGTGCCATTGCGGCCGGCCTCGGAAACTCCGCCACTTCTGTGGCACTAAAGCGCCTTAAACTTCGTAATGTAGCGGCCTGCTTTGAAGAATGCCGCCTCCTCCTCGCGCGCTCCGGCCGACGCCGCCTCGCTATTGGCCTAATAGCATCACGTGGGCCCTCGCGCCGTGCATCAGGGCCACTTTTGGTCAAGAAGCGTCTACGGAGTGGCGAGGCGCGCATGTTGGAGCCGTTACTACGCTCGAGCAGTGTAGGCGGCTCCACGGCCAAGGAGGGAGCGTGAAAGAGGGGAGAAACGAGGAGGAGTGAAGACAGAGGAGGAGAGTGTCACTGCTTTACGAAGTTGAAGGGGGTTTATGTGGCAGAGGTAATTGGCGCCATCAATCAGGAGGGCGGGAAAGCAAATCCACTACCGTTGCACGGCCTCCTGAATCGGCATGCGCGCCCTTTCGTCCCTCCTCTAAACTCCTCTCGCCTTGCCTTCCCTCGCAACTCCCTCACTTTCGACTGTCTCCGCACACGCCCGCCGGCCCGGCGCCAGCTTAGCCCATTGCATGAAGTTTCATTATCTGCTGTTATCGGGAAGCGTGCGCTGCTGTGCTTTGACCAGCGTGGGCAGTTTCGTCAGTTTCGTGGTCTTCCATAGCTGTGTGCTTGTGCTCCATGATTTTTCACCCGTTTCACGACTCGCACCGCTCGTGCATCGTGCAGTGGTCCACGAATACGTCAAGAAACAAGCCCTGCAAGGTTCTTCCGAGCGCCTAAAGACAACACGTCAGTGCGCAGAGCGAGAGACATAAGAAAACGCATGTACACGAACACGGCACTGTCCATGTGTGTGCTCCACTAGTCTCCGGATGTCGTTGCGCCTTGCTTGTGGCACACGTCCCTCTTACCGGTAGAGAACGCTGACAACTAGATGTTCCTCCTCATTGTCACCTGGTCTGTGACTTGTGTTTTTCTGTGCCAAGTCTCAATATGCAACTTCAGCAACTCGCCCAGCTTTCCATTCCGCCCTCAGTGCTTTTTCTGTTTGTCACCGTTCTACAAACTTACTAACAGTTGGAATATTACTGTTCGTGTTTATGTATTATCTCAGTAATTGCGGATGGGAAAGCCGCGCCACACACCTTCGTGTGCAGGCATGAAACGCTTTCTTTTTAAGCATGAACATTGCAGATGTCCTATATGAAGATTTTTGCAGTTCGTGTTTATAACATAAACGAGTGCCCAGTAGGCATGCCTTAAGTGGCGTAGTCTTACTGCTAAGCATCGCATTCGTGGTGAAGGAAAATTCGTGTTGTTCGCTTATTTGCCCTGGTCTTTCATTGAGGAATAGGCCTTTCTGCGAATGTTTTCTATGTGCTGCTACAAAAGTTGACTACCTTCTGCTCCCCCTTGCATTCGTTATTCAAGTTGTGGCAAAATGGAAACTAATGTGATCATATGTATTTCCGTCTTTAGCACAATGTTATTTTTCTTTTTGTTCTGCGATGTCTTTTTTCATTTCGTTCAGTAGCAATAAACATTTCACGCATTTCATATACTTTTGTGCAGATTTATAATTAGGTTCTTATTTTTTTGGTATGGCTGTCAATAAAACAGCCTTAGCATTTTATTATATTTTTTAGGTTTCTTGCGTGTCATTGTCTTTGCCATTACCAGTGAATTTTCCCTTTTAGTTGTCATGGCTATGTCATACACGTCTTCCAGTTTTGTTCAATAATGCAGTGAGTATATCAGAAGCTCTCAGTGCGCATATCAGAAGCTCTTCTATACTTTGGTTTTGAGGGCATCTTATAAAACTCTTTTATATATGTGTACATGAAACGAACTTCACGTTTTCCTGAGTTTTATTTTTATTTCGTTATTTCACTGTCTGTGAATATTATGTTGTTTAGTAGCCATGTACATGCCATGCATTTTTCACTTTTGTTCATTTTCTGAGCTTGTATCATACCAAGTCACGCGAAAATATTTGCTTTCGGAAACGAAAGTCAATAAAACGAGGCGGAAGATCTGTTGTGTTGGAAGTGAAATATATATATATATATATATATATACATATATATATATATATATATATATATATGTTCTGGCTTATGCTGGAATACTCAAAGTATGGACAAGGCTGCGTGCGTGCTAACGTATAAACAGCTCATGGCGCACCGCGCGCCAGTTCAAAAACAATGCCTTGGGTAGCGCGCACGCGCGATAAAAAAATACGCGCCGCCGACAGGAAAAACGAAAGCAAAAGTGAAAGTGCGCGGGGCATGAGAAAGGGTGGAAAGGGAGCGGAGCGGGTCGTCATAATAAAAACAAAAAGAAAAAAAAACAGAGCACTAGGGTGAGGAGGCGCCGCGTGGCTGCTGTTTCTGTAGCCATGACAACTTAAACAATCGTGCGCGCCGCCATTTCGCCAAAGTATCGCCCTCCTGCTAGGGCCGTAACTGAAGGGGACCTTGGCGCTGGCGTTGTAAGAGTGTCTGCTTAAAAGCAGTCAATGGCAGCCATTCGAAGATTTACCTCGGGGATGGCGACGCAATTACACATGCTATGCCGCGTGTTAGATATTTCAAGGGTGCCAGTAATTTATGCACGCCCCCATGTGTAAGCGCAATGCTACTACCTGCAGTCATTGACAGTGCTTGGCCCTTCGCACAAAACAGCCCATTTTTATTGCTGGAAAGCTGCTCGTATATCCGACTAAATGCCATTTATGAAGTAGTGCTTGATAAATTCACACCTTCTACGAAGAATAATGCAGAACATATATTGGACAAAAGCAGTAGATTGCAGCGGGAGGCTCGACACTGATGGCAACCGAATGATCTTTTGCAGGCAAGAACCTACTGGGAAGCCGCGTTGAGCATTCTGGTTGGTTCATCGCATTAACTGCTTCTTGAATTAGCAGCCTCACTACAGTGATCATGGAAAAAAACATTTCTCGCGATCTTCTGCAATAACAAAGTTTATATACGAGTGTTAGCATCCTCACAATTATGCTTTTTCGCGTTGTTGATGCAGTTCTTGTATTATACCTTCTTAGATCACTTGAATATTTCAAGTCGGACAAACATAGGTGCACTTCTAACTTTTGTGATGTTTGCCTTACAAATCCTTGTTGATGCTGCGAAGCAAATCACTCTCAGTACGCGTGGTCTGAAATTGTTCAAGCTGTGTATGGCGCAGGCGCTAGCGGCAATACATATTGGAAAGTGTGTAATAAAGTGCTAATAAAGTGGAGTAACTGTGGGCGTGCGCGGATGAAATGTCGAAACTTTCTTTGTGCCAGCGTAAGTGTGAATACTGGGTCACGGCCACGGAGCAAGACATTTAGGAGGGGAAACTCCCGTCAGCGCGAGCGAGCGCGGGCGACCAGATAAGGCCACAATTGTTGTATGCGCCGACGGTGCTGTATACAGTGGCGGCGCCATGCGGCGCGTTAGAGAAGCCGCAGCGAAAAAAAAATGCAGCGCCCGGGCAGGCGGCTCCGGCCACTCCAACGCGCTCTCAACGGCGGTAATTTCTTTCCAGGCCGCCAGGCGCCGCCAGCACGATAATGGCTCCGCGGGCTTGTGACTTTTTCTGGTCGCCGCAAACAGTGGAGTTTCCACTCCTAAATGTTTTTTCCTCCGTGGTCACGGCACTGACGGGCACGAAAAATATCACGGGCGAATCTAATACAGAATGTAATATAGTTCTTGCTAAGTTTCCGTTTTAGTTGCAGTTTTTCCGCCACGATCGTTTACTAAGCAGAAGGGAAGGCACATTGTGTGGTCCAAGCTCACCGTTAGAAGGGCGATGTTATTCCGGAGATTGGTGGCATTGTAGTCGGTGTGTAGTCGCACCTGGTCCACGTAGAGGAAGTCGCCCTTCAGCCTTTCTGTGCTCATGTAGTAGGCCTTAGTCCACACAGGGTACGTGCGGTTCCTGCGCCATGTGAGAGTGCCTGGTAGACTCCAGTTGATGCTGAAGTTTCTGTTACACAGCAGGCATAAGAATTTACTTCTGGCGGCACAGAAGGCACTGAACGTATCAACACTTTTGTTGCGAAGGTCCCTGGCATTGCGGAGCTCGTTCAACTTCCATAGTTTTTCATACGACTGGCAAGGAATGACCGAGCATTCTCTGCACAATACCTTTTTATAAGAATTTAAATCTACGGTTGACAAAAAAATTACATAGCGAGAGAAGAGCGTGGTAAAAGAAAATGCGCTCACCAAGGCAAAATACAACATTTTGAAGTTGCCCGCTGCAGGTCTGTTAACTACAAAATGAAGTTCGCAGCACCTACCATTTACACGCAATCAGTGAGCCTATTTCTCTAAAGAAATCTGAGGAAGGGGGTTCTCGGTTTAGCCAATCATAAGAGCAGCATAGACTGCGTGGATAACGGTTCCAAACATAGGCAGGAAAATCATTTCTTCAGTGCTTCGCTGTAGCATTGACAGCTGATAATTATAATTATTAACTTATCATGTCCTCCGTGGTGCTGTGCCAGGTTAATTCACCAACAGTCTCTCTTGGCCACGCAATGTAGTGCTCTCTGATATAGGCCTGCCATGGTGGCGCCCGTGGCCAACGCGATCAAATCGCGGTGACCGCATTTTGATGCGAGCGCAATGCACAAGCATACGTGTACCGGGCATGACCATTAATGAACCCGAGGCTCCAAGATTAATTCGGTGTCCCCACTACGTCGTGCCTCATAATCAAAGCGTAGGTTTTCGAACCTACAACCACCGAATATCTATACAGGGTATCCCACATAACTTGAGCCAAGGATTTAAATATGAAAGGCACGTCGGAAGCGAACTTAATTAAATGCATACCATTCGCATTACTCTATGGTAACTCAGCCAATTTTGTTATTTTCACCATTACTCACTGATTAATTCAGCTTAATTGTCTAACTTTGTAATTATTGGCTGAGGACCTCAAGCATGATACGCAGGTTTGTAGAGCACCTTCAGAAACCACCGATCGAGTTGCTTCTTTTACGATACGTCTCACGTATTCCTTTTTTCCGGATTGCAAAGAAAGCCCCCGAAATATGACAAAAGCCACGTGACGGAGGGTTTGCGCAGTGGTATTGGGCTGCCCTCAAGCGTGCGTTCGGTGAACAAGGTCGGCTGCATCGCCACTGGCGGCGACGGAACGGCAGCGCGTTCTTTATCTCATCGGCAGCGCTCAACCGGCAGCATGCATTTTCGCCGTCTTCCCACGACTTCCTCTGAACAGGTGATGAGTGAGGTGCCTCCGAGCGGATAGCTTGAGGAAACGTCAAGGAAGGAGAGCAGAAGCCCGTAGAGTATCCGAAAGCGCTTGCGTTACGCCTAGTGAATTCCTTGGAAATATTCGTCGCGCAGCAGCCTTTGAGATGGGGAGGGTTACGACCCCAACCAAGTACTTGGGAGTACCTCTAGAATGCTAGCGTGATAGCGCGACATATTGGACAGCGCAGACGCATGATACGCGTGGAAAGGCGGAAAGGTGGAAAGGAACGAACTTATCGATTTTTGCTAGAGCCACCGTGTGCAATCTGTTCTTTATTAGTAGGCTGTGGTATGTAATGCAGGTGTTACATTGCGCAAGGCTCATTGTACAGAAGCTGCATCGAATTTTCGCCATTTTCGTGTGGGGTGCGCAATGGGAAAGGTGCAGCCGAACAAATTTGTTCAGAGGAGTCACGAATGGTGGATTGGGCCTGGGGCACCTTTTTTTGCTGCAGATTGTCAACAGGTATCTTTTCCTTCGCGACGTCAGCGCTCCTTTTTTGCGCACCGCATGCCAAGTAAGGCTCGGGCGCGCGTTGCCAAACTTTGTTGTTTCAACCGAAACGCTCACGGGAGGCATTTTTGGATATTTTAGAGAAGTTGTCGCAAGTGTACGATTCCTTGCAACGAGGTTTCCAATTGAATATTTATCTACTGTCAAAAAGAAAAACATTGTGCAAGGATTTGTGTGACGTTGTTCTGCCGGAGCCAATGTACAGAGCCTTGTACAGTGGAGGCCCTGGCAGGGACGTGTTAAAGAGAGCAAAAAAATGCAAGTTGCGCCAGGGGTTAAAACCTTTTTTTTAAATTACACACTAGAACGTTGCCAGCAAAATTGTTTTTACAGGAAAAGGGCTTATTTCTTCCATGGGGATCTCACTGCCTTATCTGCAAACAACCAGAAACGATAGATCACGTTTTAATTCATTGTTGGGGAGGGGTATTTTTTTGGGACGTACTACAAAGAACGTTAAAGAAACAATTCCCCCTCGACCCTCATGGAATACGGTATCTACCCATTACTAACGAGGATGGTTTTCCGTTTGATTTAATAATGTTAATTGGCCTCCACAGTATTTGGCGCTCTCGAATGGCAGGATACTACTGCGATCTACGCGAATTTATTCCCGTGAAACTGTGCATCCGTTTGTTGAGGTTTTGAAGGCCAGTGGCGATACCCCCGAGTGGCTGTCAAGGGTGGAGCCATTGATGGCTCTAAATGAATTTTAATGTGGCGAAGCCAGCCACCTACCAGGCTGTTTATGTCAAAACTACGTGTTCATTGTATCTTTTATGTTTTGTTTTGTGTATTGCTATTGCTGTTCTTTCTTTGTCAAAGTCAGGCAATAAAGAAAAAAAAAAGGGGGAGGAGACTGACAGAGTAGAGGTTTGTTGTTGGGGCAGGCGCGTGCTGATGATCGCCACGGGTGGACGCAGGTGATGTAGGACGTCAAGACGCGCGGAATGACGCGACCTTTGAAATGACGAGAGCTGCTGAGCACTCCAGGTGGCGCAGTGAGCAAGCATGGCTGCCCGCAAGTCCTGGTAGAAGTCGGGGCCGGGGGGTGGTAGCCGGAGGTGAGAACGCAGCCGCAGCCTGGTACCTTGTGGAGAAGGACACGGCTGTATAGCCGGATGGACCAATGTCCGGCACGACGATGTATAATTCCCAGACACCCTACAGCCGCGCGACGTCTGCCGGACCGCGTGCCCCTGTCGTGGTAGAGACGGTGCGTTGACGCTGGCTTGGCTGGACTCGGTCGTCCCGGTAGCCAATTTGTGGGAGGTGGCGCGAAGAGGCAGCCGCCGTAGCCACGGTTTATTTAGGCCAGCCAGCCACGATGCCGCTGGACCTCTGGAGCCTCCGAACTCCGCGGCTGCTCAGGTCGAGCACGCCAGCGTGTTCATGTTCTCGTTCTTGTTCCCTAGTGAAATGGCGCAATCCACTCTGGAGGATCGGCCATGAATCGGGCGGTGAAGGAACTGTTAGCATTTTTTTTCTGAATAGATTACGGTCAACTAAGTATCTTGCAATTGGGATTTAAACCGTCTACTGTTAGAGGTATGAATATTCAATTATCTGGATATCTTTGTTAATTTTGTGAACATTATAAGATTTTTGCAGAATTTCAACTTGCAATTCGTTTTGTCTCACGCAGAAAGATACACAGAGCATTTTTGTCGCGCTACCTAAATGTGAGTCATCTTCTTCACTGGCTCCGAAAGCGATAATCGCGCTGCTACTATTACAACGGTGATTTCTCATGAGATGTCATTTCATGGTTATTGCAGTATACCGCAATAAGATTTAATATGCATCTACATCTGAAGCGTTGCCTTCTGTACGAAAGAATGTAAAATAAAGCACACTTTACACAGTAGAGTAGACATAAGAACGCTTACGTACACCCTGAAACGCCTTTAAACATAATAAACTTGAAGAAAAAAAGTTGACAACCTCTAAGGGATGGTTGCCGGACAGTACATTTCGCTGCTTAACATTATTGGCGTATATATTGGCGTAACCAGAATGTTACGTGTGGTAAGACACAGATTAAAGAGGCTATATACAGGCTATTTACACTGGAGACAGATCGCCAGGCCGACACTCGCTCGCGCCAAGGGCACAGACCCACTTCGTCGTCGTCCTCGCGGCGGCTCGTCCCTTGAGCATCGCTCGATGGTATCGTAATATAATAATGCAAGATACGTTTCAAAATAATAAAACCATGTAAAATATTCTTCCAGAACGTAACAGACATCCCTGAGGTAAATGTTCACAATCTTTTTTTCGCGCTCTTCATTGTGTTCTTACATGGATTGGCTTTTCTTTACTGTTCTTTCATTCTGCTCCAGTAAATATTGCGGCTGCTTGATTCGTTGGTTGTTTGGTTGATTGATGAATTGATGTATCGATTGACAATAACGCCTTTAAGCATCGCAGGTGTAACAAGAGAGGCTATGGATGAGGTATCAAGATAAGGTTTTAGCACATAATCCTCAATAACCTCTTCCAAAACTCTGTGGGCGAGCGTACTGGCGTTCTGCTTTCATTGGAACATGATCTTCATGCTACTCATTGAAAAGCTTCTCTGCACGAGGTCGCGGGATCGAATCCCGGCCACGGCGTCCGCATTTCGATGGGGGCGAAATGCGAAAACACCCGTGTACTTAGATTTAGGTGCACGTTAAAGAACCCCAGGTGGTCGAAATTTCCGGAGTCGCCCACTACGGCGTGTCTCATAATCAGAAAGTGGTTTTGGCACGTAAAACCCAATAATTTAATTTTTTTAAAAACGCTTCTCTAATGCTCTTAAACCGAACGCGATATCTAAGTAGGCATCCGAATGAGCAGCCGACATGGGGCCGCAATGATGTAGCTGCATGCAGAGGGTCACAAGGTCAGTAAGTACCTTTTATTCGTTGTCCTTAATTATACCATTGACGCGGACCAGTTGGTACACTTCCAAATTATACCATGTGAAGGACGTCATTATTTCCTTGCCCTTTATTGCATTTATGTTCTGTGCGAAGCACGAATTGAACTTTAGTTGAAGGGCAGTGGCTTGTCGTTCGTGCGTCTTCCTATTTGTACCACCCTTGGCTCTATTATAATTTTCTTGACCTTACCTGTACAAACAGCTTGCCGCGGTTAGCAAATGCACCTCGGTCAGAAGAACTGCGGAGCAGTATGTGACCACGGTGGTGAAATTCATCGCCAGAAACACCTGGTGAGTAAGAGAAACAGTAACGGAATGTCAACTCATATCTGCACTAGGCATTTCAAGTTTCTACTTATGTACGGTCACATTTCCCGTTTGTACGTTTACGTATGTGCATTGGAATGATCTCAAGTGCTGTGAAAAGATACCTTACGTCTTTCAAGTTTCCTCAGTTATTCGATACGGACATGCTTATCTGTATTAGGTTATATGCTGACCAGCTACCTGTTTCCTGAATGGTACAAAGGACGGGAACTGCACATACTCGCAAGGCCACATGCCTTGGTCGTTCCCACTGTTTTCCCTGCATTACAAATCGGCTACGCACACAGACAGAAGATCCCCTCTAAATACCCAAAGACGTCCTTGCGGCTACTTTTAATATCAAAATTGAATAAATCAAAGCCTTGGTTCTGTTTTGAGCATTTTCAACAGGAACGTAGCAGAAAGACCCCCAACTCGCCGTGCTACAACGTTTGCCCGAAATTGTGTGTTAATAATTAAAACTTGTTCAAATATTTGGCGTCGGGGAAGCATTTACAGCCTATATAATTTTGTTCGGTCTTGGTAACATAGCGCTCTGTGCGACTTCGTTCACGCGCATTAACACCGCACTTCGCGATGTACGTGCTTCCAGAGCCTAGTGCCTTTGTGCAGCAGCGACTTACTCGATCAAGTAATGCTCTTAGAGTGGACTTATATACTGCAATTTCATGCTGTAGTGTGTTTATGCGTTCGTTCCGG
Organism: Dermacentor variabilis; assembly: GCF_050947875.1. Taxonomy (NCBI): domain Eukaryota; kingdom Metazoa; phylum Arthropoda; class Arachnida; order Ixodida; family Ixodidae; genus Dermacentor; species Dermacentor variabilis. The sequence goes on from NC_134578.1 coordinate 92,012,448, forward strand.
CTAGCCACTAAGGGAATGTTTAAGCGTTCGGTGTACCGAGTCAACGCACGCTTTCATCGCGTAAACAGTGGTGGCACGCTACTTCAGCGCTGCCGGGTGCGTGACCTCCGTGAAGGATGACGGGGTGGCCGGAATTTGATTGCGAAATTGGCAAGATGTATTACAGGGCTAAGCAGCTCACTTTTAACATCGGCGCGCTTTTGCATGTTTTCAATACATGTGCGTTGACCTATTTTGCTATTTGTATTTCTACTAGTTATAACCTAGGAGTGTGGTCATAACGATGACGTAGGTCATAATGATCACCTAGGTCACTGGCTCGTGTAGTACTTGAGGTGACCTTGCGTACTTGAGATCACTTGCTTACTTGAGATACTTAGGATACTTGAGATCACCTTGCATAACAAATAAATGAGCGACAACCTCGTCATTTACACAAACGCTTGCAAACCAATTAAGAACGAAGGCCGCTTGGAAGGGCAGTTTTTGTGATCGGATAGAAGGTACTAACTTAGAAAATATGGACTTGTAACATGACGTGAAATATCTTCTCGCCCTTTCGAAAAGGTATGAAAATAATAGGACAGAGTAAATATGAAAGGATTATTTCCAGTCCTAAGTATCTGACCAAGTGTCTTACCGGAGTTTGCTATACTAGGTGAGTCTCAAGTTAGAAAAAAACATCTAAGGCACGGAGGTGAATTGGGGATACCCTATGAGTGCATGCCTATAACCGGACGCTATATGTAATTGAAAAAAAAAACATTAATAATTTATTGTTGGCGCTCAATGATCCGCCCCAGCAATACTTGCACAGACGGTAGGCCTCAGTCCAGCTTCCCCTTTCAGCGTATTTATAGAGACACTAAAGACAAATACGAAGTCAAGCTTAATTGATATATTTATTCTCGAGGACGTCTAAGTTTTAGTGATCGTGAAATTGAGGTAAATGCCAGGCGCAATCTGTGACCCACCCGGTACTTTCAAGTACTAGCCCATTGACGAAGGCACTCCTTCTTATAATTAATATATATTTATATAATTACATAATAAAGAAAATGGTACTTGTCCAGTTCTGTTTGATCTTTAGAAAAAGAAAGGACTTTGACGTTACTCTTGGTTTCGGTTTCGTTCTCGCTCGATTCTGCGCCGCCCATGCTTTCGTGTTTGAGCAGTTTCGTTATCGCACACTGCTGCGTTGGTTTTGCTGGCTCGAAAAACACACAAACTGCAAGTAGCAATTAAATTGCGCATTCATATGTGATGTCGTACGATGCCTGAATGGTCCACGCCAGTTGACCGAAAGCAGCTGCAGCGGCCAATCCAACCCCAATCCAACTCGGCTTCCCCCATCGCCGTGCGTCGTTTTACCCACAAACGGCAGTAAAAGGCGGCGATGGGGCGTGCAACGTCGTCGCTCCCCCTGCTCGAGCGAGCGCGATTTCAAGTACGCTGAAGGTGTACGGACCCTTAAGACGCGATTTTCTCTTAAACTAAGCATTTTCCTAGAACGAAATACGTGATGCGAGGTTTATGGGTTGTCATTTTAACAATCCAGGTTGACCTAATATTTGCCTTCACTGTCGCTTTAATAGGGACTAATGCTAGAAGGGGCTTATTCTATGTACGCTTTGGGGTATTTCTTGTCAGAAACTGTGATGGCAGTGGGATAGGCAACTAAAGAGAGGTGTCTGATGACATACCCAAAATATTTGACGGCTGTGCGGGCGACCGTTGCAATAGTTTAAGAGAAGGTATCTTCAGTGACAATAGAAGAGGAAGCCAGCTACGCTGGGGACGGTGTTTGTCCTGTGCGGACTGTTGTGCCTAGGAGGGGGGGGGGGGAGGTTTGCGGCGTTGGCCCGGTACGGAAACGTCGCAGCGGGCTCGTCTGCGCGAGTCGAAGGAACGCAAATCAATGGGGCTCCTCAATGCAGGCGCAGCTTAGCCGGGAGACTGGAGTGCTGTTACTCCTGCTATTCGCTCTTTCATTGTCCGGCACACCCTTGGTTCTTGGGGTCACGATGATTTTAAAAGTTCAATGCAGGACACGCCATGCCTTTTCGCAATGTAGTGTGCAAGCGAAAAGTATGAGACGTCGGCAATCGAGGGCGATACTGTCGGTGAATACGATGAAAATAGATAAGGTGAAATTTGAGGACGCACGGATGATGGATGCTGGAGCGGCGCGTTATTCTGCCACGCACGGTACCCAGTAGGAAGAATAGTTGTGCGTGCAATTTGTAAGCGATGGAGTACGACATCAATAGACGTGTCTGTTTCAACCTTACACTACTCATGGAAATGTTATTTTGGTGCGCTTCGAAAAGTAATGAGTTTTCCTTTGAGTCATCATCAATTGTTTCTTTCCTGATTTCGTTCTCTCCTCTTAAGTAGTTACTCATGGCAGGTTTCTTTTCCATTGCCGCCACCAATGAGATAATTTCAGTCTCTCTGACTTTCTGCTTGACGTTCCGTGTTGCTGTGTTGCTCACTCTACAGGCCGTATACTTGCTGGTAAGATTTCTAGTTCTTTGCCTCCACTGTGAATCAATGTTTTTTTCTGTACAAGTAGTTGGACACTCTCTCAGCCCATTTACTTTTCTCCATATTCCGCAGTCGTTCTTCATAATCAATGTTACTCTGAGCTTCTCTCACTTCAAAACTTGTCCAGCCCATGTCACCCTGGGCAGCTCCATTTGTAGTCACCCCTTGAGCGTCCAATGTGAGGCGTCCCACTGACCTTTGGTTGCCATAGCGTACTGATTGTAACTCTGATTTCAAGCAAACAACCGCATTTCCAAAAGTAAGTCCTCCTTGAATCCTTACACCGTTCCACATATCCCTGAGTACCCTCTTAGCTGTTGTACACCCATAGCGCTCTCCACTTCATTATGGCTGCATTTCGCTTCGACTTTACTGTTATTGTTTTTTCCTGTGATTTCATATATCTAATGCCTTCGTTTATCGATATATCAAGATATTTGTATTCCTTTAGCTGAGGCGCTTCCTGGGCCTCGATTGCCACTGCCTGTCCACTGTTCTCATTGAATACCATAACACATAATTTTTTAACGCTAAATTTCAAACCTAAATTCTCGCCTGGGAAGAAGAAGGCGCTGAGTAGTGCGGACGTGCCCAAATCGACTCCCATTTTTCAAAGATTTCGGCTGCTTTGCAAAGCCGACCCACGGGAACTATACCTTTTATGAAGAGGCAAGTTGCGAGGAATGCTCAGATAGTGGGCTGTTATCGGTGCGTGGATTTTTCACCCTTTTGTGACACCTTGAATCTCCGACCACGCCGAAAGAGTGCCACCCTAACGGACTAAGCCTACAGCAGCGCAAGAAGGCGTAGGCCTAACCGCCCCGCCGGCGCGGACGGCGTTCCAAGCGAACTACTGACCAACAGAAACCATGCCCGGAACCATAGTCATCAAGGACATGGAAATCACCCCGGAACAGCTCGATGAAGCGGGGTGGACGACCACCCTCGCCAGCAAGCGAAAACAACCAACGAGTACGCAGTCATATGGCGGGCAACCTGTCACAAAGAATATGCCGGCCGATAGCCGCACGGCCAACTCGCCGGTCAAAAGTTTCATCAAGCAGGTAACGGCCACCTCGAGGCTACCAAAATTACCCGAGGACCAAATAGAGATCATCGTGCGCCCCAAGAGATCGAGGCCTTGACGTTTCCAAGACGGATATCATACCCCTCGCCCAAGCCCTGGCCATGGCGGTGGCCTTCACGGAAAAACAGACTGCCGACGACATCGTGTGGCCAGACAAGATGCAGAACATTTTGGTCATCTCTGCCCCTCAAGATCAAAACGCGAGAGCATACAGCAAGATACGTATTATAATCTCAGCACCTTAGAGATGTCAGCCTACATCTTTGCCCTTGATGACACCTGCAAATATGTAATAAGAAACATCGACCCTTCATTTGACGAAGGAGCCCTTAAGAGGATGATTCTGAACCCAAGAAACCCTACGGCATTAGAAGTCAGAAGAATTACGAACACCCAAGTAGTTATACTATTCGACGGCATGCGAGTGCCCAATACGGTCATGTGTGGACCCACCGTCGGGCCATGCTTTCTGTACAAATGGCAGGTGGATGTATGCTACGCGTGTGGCCACGTGGGTCACCTTGACGACGTGTGCCCCAGTAGCGAAGAGTAAAACAACAAGTGCCGCGGCTGTGGGAAAATTGTCTTTAGATTCGTAAGAGGAGGAACACAAATGCACACCCAAATATGAAGCTTGCGGCGGCCCCCATCTTACCAGAGATAGGACATGCAAACAACGCTACCAGATCCCATATACCGTAAGGCGTCGGCGAAGAAGGTGACGACAAATGGTGCGAAAAGCACATATGGCCAGCGGCGATGACATCAGTATCTCCTAGGCACAGAGCTCGGTGACACCTGCGGCAGCATACGGTGGCTCCACCCTCAGAGCCCGCTCGCAATCGAGGGGGCGCTCTCACTCGAGGAGGCGAACCGGCTCAGGGAAAGGCGCGATAACTAGCACATCCAGATTGAGATCCTCGTCCCGGTCTCGCTTGCCGTCGACGAAGCGGGCCACGTGGTCCGAGAAAGTCAAGGGCTCCAAAACAGTGCCCTCGATGGGAACGAAGACTACAACGGCCAAAAGAGCAAGTGGTGAGGCACAGTCAGAGCAAGTGAATGATCCCCGAATCTGATCACTTGAGGCGGAAAATCAACAGCTCAGGCGTGAACTTTCAAACCCTAAGGAGGCGTTAAATAGCATTAGAGGGCAAATCTGGAACCGCGATGCAGATAAAATTAAAGCTCTAGGTCCGCTAGCAGATGTTAGGGCGAAGTCGAATTCGTCAACAACTCGAAGCAAAGCCAAGAGCTTGACGTAACAGTTCTGCGGAAACCCGCAAGGTGGAGAGAAGTAGTCAATAAAGGGAAAATCAGACATCCACCCGTTCGAAGCAATTTCTACAAAAGAAACCCATACGGGTTCCTCGAAAGAAAAGCCTCGCAGTTGAAGAAAAATTTGCCCTGGTCCCGGGTTCGAGGCCCGGACCAGGACGAATTTTTCCATTCCCATTCCCATTTAACGTAAACGGTATATTCTAGGTAAATCTCTCTCAAAAGCTGTAGACATCACCTAAACCTTCCCCTTCCAGAATATCCAACAAAATATGGAGGTCTATGTTGTCATGCGCTCCTGTAATGTCTAAAAATGCCACATATAACGGTCTGCTCTCTATTCTTCATATTTTAATATACTGAGTAAGAACCAATAAGTTTTCATCACAATTCCTACCTATTGTGAAGCCATGTTGAAGTTCTCAAAAAATGCCATTATTCTCTGCCCATGCTTGCAGCTTTAATTTGGTTGCCTGCATTGCTAACCTGTTATTACTGATGTCAAGGTCAATGGTCTATACGAGTGAATTCTATCTTTCTGCCCCTTACATTTAGAAATTAAATTCATTATACATTGTCGCCAACTGTCTGGTATTTTAAACGTTTTAAAGTTTTTTCATTCCTTTCACGAGCGCTTCCTTACTTCTTAGTCCTAGTTCATTAATTAGCCTAAAGAGAACATCGTCTTCTCCTGTGACTGTGTGCTTAGGAATTTTCTCTTCGGTTTCCTTCCAGTTGAAACTTGTCAGCACCTGCTCCTTTTTAATCTTCTTGTCTTTCATGCTCTTTTTTTTTTCAAGTACAACCTCGTCATTGCCTGGGAAAGATACGGCTATTATTTTTCCAATGTAGTTTAACACCGCTTACCCTTCCAGTTTGTTTCCATCTTCGTCTAGGACATGTTGTTGTATTGGTGTTCACTTTCTGCCTAATAATTTTATGTGGTACCAAAATATTCTAGGTGCGGGCTTCATTTTCTCATGTATTTCTGACAACCACTATTGAATTTCACCTTTTATCTTTGTTTGCACCAGTATCTGAACCATAGACTATTTCTCCAGGTATTTTTCTTATTTACTGGCCACTTCACCCTGCGACAACTGCGCCTTCTTTCCCTGCCTGTGCTCTCGGGATATTTTCTGTCGTTCGGCAATCGCTTCTCGTATCTCCCTGTTTCGGTTTCTTTTTTGTTTCCAACGAACATGTTCTTTCTTTTTTGGTGTTTCGGTCGTTATTACAATGAGAAGCTCACTATATTCCCACTCATTACTTCGCCATTTGCAAAGTTCTTCCGCGACTCTTGTAACTTTATTTGTTATTTAGTGTTCAAACTTGGACTGGCCATTTTACATTCTTTGCTTTATTTGCCAACTACAAATCCCATTTTCAAAATGATGCGTTGATGGTATTATGAATTCCTTCTTTCTTCATACAGTAATCAGTATCGATTGCTGGTTTCCCACTTCCCACGTGATCTGTCCTTCTCACTTAGGCCCTGTATTCACAATAACAAGATTACGTTGCCCACAAAGATCTAGCATTAACTTCCCTTAGTTGTCGTTATAGCCAACTACATACTGTATGTCGCAACTCATGTCACCGAACCGGATAATATCGCTATCCTTTCCGAAACCGTTAATATCAGCACTTATGCATTCCACTAATTCGGTTCTTGTCTGTGCAATGATTTCCGTTCCACAAATACGTTAAGCTCAGCCTAGTTCTTTTCCCACTAATTCCACCTTGTAATGAAAGATGCTCTTGACATCTTGAATTTACTCTTTTCTTTTTGGCTCCCTGATGGATGACCATTCTGACTCCTCCTGCCTTTCATTCGGACTTAGTTCTGCTGCACTCTTCCAAAACATAATTTTCAATCACCGGCGGCTCTTCCGGGTCCCTAAGGTGCGTTTCTGTAACCAAGTACACCAGTATTTGATCCTATTTAACTGCTCCGCAATCTCTTCCCACTTTTCCTTTCTTCTAGCGCCATGTGTGTTATTATTCTGTTATTGACGGCGATGCTATTCTGAGGTTTCCCTTGGAGACATTCTCTGTTACTACCAACTCTGGCCTCCTTAGCGCCCATGGGCCACGTAAAGAAAGGAACCAGCCCACTTCTCGTCCAAGCCTATAAAGTGGATCGCGCCTCGTTCAATAGCACCCCACCTTCTCACTTCCCTGTTCGAAGCTTGAAACCTTTCTCTCGGTTCATTTTCCATATCGCCTCATTAGCAGCCACTAGGGCTCTTTCTACGTGACTGTCACGTACAGGCACCTCCGGCACCGTGCACACCATGGCATCTGCACCTGAGGGGACAGCTCGTGCAAGTCGCCTACCCCCTTCGCCAAGCACTGAGCTAGTCCTGTCCCTTTCCTGTTTAGGACGTCATTTAGTCCACCTGATACTATGAAAAGGTTGTACACGTGGGCTTTTTCCGCGACCTGTGCTTTTTCTCGCTCCATGACAGAACCCAGTGTTCGCCCTGGAAATGTCCCTACTGCCACCCTTTTATCGCCTTTCACCCTCTCCAGAACTACTCAGCACCTAGCCAGGTTTGAGTCGCTGTCGATAATCACCGTTTCACCCTCTCCTTCCTCTCCCTGCTTCCCTTTGTACTTTTCCGCGTGATTCGGGCTTGACAACGGGCACTGTCCCATTCGCTACTGCTTTGCCTCCGTGCCGTGCATCACGCTACAATTCAGCGCTTTTTGAGCTCTTTGAGCTGTTTGACAAGCTCATCCTGAAAAGCCTCCTTTTTCTTCAGCCTGGCATCGACATCACTGTGTGGGTTGATTGACTCGATTCCCTCTGCATTCTAATCTGTCCCCTCGTCTCCCTAAAGGGACCCCCCGCACACTGCACGCTTTCCCGGCTTTCTTGCCATGCATTGCACGGCGTTTTCTAATGCAAATGCTGTGATACTGTAATGCAGAGCATGTGCCTTCTAGCAAAAACCGATAAGCACAGTATCTAAATCCTTAAAATGCCGCAAAAGAATTCTCACCAATGTTTTAAAAGCAACGAATGCCGCACAGTCTTAACGTATGCAACATTTTCCCACGTGTTCAACTACGCGGCCAGGCTCTCACTCTCCTACCAAAGCAATATTCCCGATACAATAGCACACACAGTAAAAACACTAATATCGATTAGTCTTGCCACTTCCAAGCTATTATTGAAAGGCTATAAATATTTCACGTCCCAGCCGGTTGCACGTATTCAAACACGTGGCGCGAAAGGACGCTCTGACTATCCCGCAAAACTAAATATACAGGAAACACAACCGCGCACCCAAAACGTGCGTGGGTAGTTCGGTTGCAAAGATATCCACGATTACAGTATATCATGCTTTTTTTACGCGTACGTTCAGCGAGCGACCCCTCCGACAGTTTCTGAACAAGCCTCACTTCGAAAACACTTAACGCCGTTGGAAAGTCGGGACAAAAAAAGTGGGGTTCATTATCCTCCTCCTCCGCTCCACACTCTCCATTGACCCGAACTGCGGACCGGACCACAGCCCGGGCCTCGGCCATTCTGGGACGAGTCATCCTGGCCTGACCAACTGGGGCAAACTGGCCATCTTGTACACAACTGAATACAAATGATACCCCACCGGTGTGCATGGTGCAAGCCGTTGGCAGCAACCACGCGCCCGCCTTCGAAAGACAAGTTCACGGTTACCTGTCAATGAGGCCTAAAACCCACTGCACACCTACCCAGTGGTACTCAATGCCTCGAGTCACAGGGACACCACTGCGGTGACATTACGGATGTTTAAAGCGAGATACATCTGTATTGCGGCAAATTTATATGCATTCAAATTTTATTTGTAATATATCCCTCTTGCAAAACCAAGTGCCACTGGGACCCAGTGCGCCGGATTACGGGCCCAATGCAACGCGCTGGGCAGGCACGGCGCACTGGGAGGCGCTGGCTACTGGTGCGAAAAACAGCTCTAGCGCGGTAAATATGCGGTGCCTGGACACCGAATATATATCTTTTGAATAGAGAAAACAACAAAGAACGTTTTAGCGCAATAAAAATAACGCACATCGACCAGGATTCCCTAGCCCTGTACTTTACCGCTTCGGCACGCCAATGCCTCCTTTACTTGATGCCTGCCGCGTTGTCCGGTAGCTCATTTCCGGGCCCTCTCCCTTTTCTCTCCTCCGAGAAAAGGGAACGAGCGCCTCTCATGGCGAACGCCTGAAACTTGCAATCCCGTACTGCGGCCTGTGAGATTAACATGGCATCTATCACCGTCTCGGAGGCCCGCGATAACGCTCGCTAACAGACGCGCGCGCATATAACGCGCCGGCGGATGCATTCAGCCGCCGCTGCCACATCCGCCTGAAGTTGAAAAGGCAATGAGCGCCGCCTCACGGAATTTATGAACTAACTTCAACTAAGAAAACAATGGGAAAGGGAGCAACGCGGCGGGCATCTAGTAAAGAAGGCATTGGCCACGCCAACAGATCAACGAGTACGGATAACATGCCGTTTTAAAATCGAGAAGCAGTTTTGGTTTCGCAGAGGTACGTCTCGCACAGACATGGTAGATGCGCTATTGCCTAACAATTAGAACTCACACCTGTATGACTAAGAAAAATTGCTGTCCGTATTCAGTAGCATGCTCAGAAGTGCCACAACATCCATTTTCACTTGCGATTGGTATTTTAACTCCGAAAAAAGCCCTAAATGAACCGTCAACCCGGGACGCTGTATTGGCTGTTACTACCAATTTCGATAGCTGTTTCTTGTTCTTCGCGCGAGGGATATGCAACACTTTCTTAGTTCAGTGATTCCTTTCAGTCAACACGTCTGTCTAGTGATATACCTTAGTCAGATAAGCGCAGGCTATAGTGCTGGGAGCATTCGGCGACAGCACAAATAGCTGTGTTTATGACGGGTCACATCGGCGGTCATCGCTTTTTATGCTGGCATTGTCGACATGAAAAAATGGTTTATTTAAGAATGCTGATATGAAAGCTGAAATATAGGGTGATTTATCCTTGTTAAACTTCTCGATTCCTGAGCCTAGACGCGCCGATAGCGTGCAGACGACTCGGCGGAAACGCTAGGCCTAAGCTTCGGTGGGGACCGATCTCGGCGCGGGTACCTGGCGAAAGTAAAAATGTGTGTATTCGAGCCTCAGAACTTTCTTTAGTACAATAAGGAAAGTGGAAGCGTACGAATCACCTCAGCTTTGTTATCGGTGCGATAATATCAGTCAGCGATAGGCTTCGAACTCGGGGTCCGCTCGCGCGCGTCTGAACGACTTCTGCATTTCATGTCCACTCCACACCGCTGCGACAACGGCGACAATTCCCAGTCATATTATTGCGATATCATTTGAGCGATGCTCAAGAAACGAGCCGCCGCGAGACCGACGATGAAATTGGTCGGTGCGCCTCTCGCGAGCGAGTGTCGGCCTGGCTGCCTGGCTCCAGTGTAGATAGCCTGTAAATAGCCTCTTCTGTCTGTGTCTTTCCACACGCAACAATATTTTACATGCCAACTACTAAAAGCGCCGCGTCCTCTGCGTTTGCGTGGTTTTGTTCAAGAATTTACCTATCCGCCCAGTCAAAAGGGAATATGCAAATAACGAATGTGATCTTCAGTGTCAAACGTGCATGAATAAACAGGGCAGCGAACGCACCTTTATTGCAAGCTGCGACACGAAATCGAGTTTTATCACCCCGATATATAGCGTTATCTAGGACAAGAGACCAGTATGAAGTGATGAAATTGTATAAAGCATTTATTCTTCAGCTGCGCTCGTCCTTCCGTACTGGAACCAGCGCGGCACAAATACAACCAGTGTAGTTTCCAGTGTGAACCAGCGCACTGCAGCGAGAACCAGCGCTTGTACAGCATTAACCAGTGCGCCCCAGCGTCATGACAGTGGAACCAGCGTCTTTTCAAGTGTGAGCCAGCTCTTATCCAGCGTTCTCATTGGTGTCCCAGTGAGTCCCAGTGAGCGCCAGCGAGCGCCAGCGTACCCAGTGCGATCCAGTGCCAAAAACGCGCTAGTTTCACACTGGAAGGCACTGGGAGTCGCTGGTTTTTGCAATAGGGATACATATAAAAATCCTTATTGACAGGCGAACACGCATAGACACGTAGACAAAAGCAAGTAAAAACCAACGTACGGAATAGGCACCGCTGGTTTTCTAATCGAGCCAACGTGTGCTATGCTCCGCTTGGCAGTCCTGCGCTTGGCTTAGCGTTCTCAAGCATCCCTGCAAATGCAGTGGGCGTCAACTACTCTAACATAACTAAATGTCTGAATATTTCTGAATAAGAGCTGTCATCCTCCTACTTTTTCACACTTTTATACGAATGTCACCTTCCTCGAACCACCCACATTCCTTGATTATGCGCTTGACAGTCGCGCAACTCTTTAATGTAGGCAAGTGTGAGTAGCTATGCGCAAGGCCTTTGAGAATGTGGCCAGCCTTCTTGTCATTCGATATCTGCTAATCTACGTTGCGGCTATATCATAAAAGCAGAACGGCTACAAGGTAGACAATATGGAGGACACAGAAATCCTGCATGTATTAGGGTGGAATTATCTAAAATATGCGGTCTTCCTCCACGCACGTGAATGACCGTGACAGATCACTACTTTGACAACTAACTGCAAGTACTGCATATGCCATATCCAAGATTGTACCTAGCCCGGTGACAGTAAATGTGACGTAGTACTGTGAGCAGGTTCGGCCATAGCATGCTAATTGACGACGACACAGAGGCAGTTTTGCAGAGTTTGTATGTCTTGCCTTAATGCTCAAGCTTGAAAACCAACCTATCCATGTATCCATGTTAATACTTGAGAACACCTATATTTGCAGCTGCTGCGGTAGCCCTTTACTGTGGATAGCGAAATTGCTTTGGAAATAATCGGGGACACGTTAATGAACGTGCTAAGTCAAAATATGAAGCAGTCCAGGACTGCGTCTCACATATAGGGTGTGCAAGGTTCACAAGCTAAGAGTGTGCGAGTTATAGGGCATTAGTCGCGAAACGGGAGGGGGGGTGGGGGAGTGCAGGATATCAGTTCTTGGTAGGGTAGTAGATGTCGAAGTCTGGTGATATCTCATATGTGAGTCTGGTGACTTGGCGAAGAACTCGATATGGCCCGACGTATCGCGGCAGCTGTTTTTCGCAAACGGCGACGCAACGGGAGGGTAAGCAATTCCGAACAAATAGTCCAGGGTTGAAATGAGCGTCCCGAAGATGACTGTCCTTACGGTGCCTATGAATAGTCTTAGACGAAAGAAGACGGCAACGGGCAATGTGACGTGCTGTGGCCGCAGGAACAGTAACGTTGTGAGCCCAGGACGTGGTAGTGCAGGCATTCGGAAGGGTGCAGCGTGTCAAGAGGCAGGAGTCCGTCATGGCCATATAGTATATAGAACGGAGAATAAGCAGTAATATCGTGACGTGAGGAACTGCACGCAAACGCTACGACGGGTAAGGTGCAGCCGATTGTGATCATCAGACACGTACATGGAGGTCATTTCCGTGAGTGTACGTTTAAGACGCCCGGTAAGTCTGTTTGTCTGGGGGTGGTAAGTCGTCACGAACTTGTGGGACGTGGACAAAGAAACAGCGGCCTCTATCAGTGAGTAGCTGACGTGGGGCCCCAAATTATAGAATCACTTCACGAGAGAAGATATCAGCCACATCAATGGCGCAGCTCGTAGGGAGGACCCGCGTTAGGGCATAACGCGTGGTATACTCCGTCGCAACGGCCACCCACTTGTTGCCCACCCACTTGTTGCCTGTGGACCAACGGCAGAAAATGAAGGCCTCTAGCGACATTGGCAAGGTTCAAAGGCAGCGACGTAGCTACGAAAAGAGCGATATAGCCCAGGCCAGAAAAATCACCTGCGCACACGGTCGTACGTACGGGAGACGCCCAATTGACCAGCGATGGGCACATCGTGCAACTGAGAGAGAATTGTGGAGTGCAGATGCTGAGGAACGACGAGAAGCAGTACAGCACCATGCGGATTCATATTGCGTCAGCATAAGGTCCCTTCCTGGAGAACAAACATAAGGAGGGAAACGTCCTGTTGCTCCGAGGTAAGGAGTTCGATGAAGGATCGCGAATGTGAGAGTCCAACGCTGCTTGTCGGCGATGCGGGAGAAGTCAAAGATCGAAAAAACGCAGATATCTGTATCGGTTTCCGTGCCATCGGGAGGGTTGACAGGATAGCGCGAAAGGCTGTTACCGTCCTAATGTAGCCGCCCACATTTGCAGGACACGGAAAAGGTGTACTTGTTCAGGCGTAAGGCCCAGTGGCCAAAACGGCCTGTCGGGTCTCTGAATGAGGATAGCCAACATAAAGAATTATGATGTGTCACGACGGTGAAATGTCGATCGAACAGGTAAGGGTGGAGCTTAGCAATGGACCAAACGAGGGCCAAGTATTCACGTTCTGTTATGGAGTAGTTGCATTCTCGGGCCCTATCAAGTAAAACTATTACAATCTGTTTTTATTCCAATCAAGATGTAAAAATAGATATATACATAGATATAGATATCAAATAGATATATACATATAAAAATCCTTATTGACACGCCAACATGCATAGACACGTAGACAAAAGCAAGTAAATACCACCGTATGGAATGGCCATCGCTGGTTTTCTAATCGACTCAACGCGCGTTATGCTTTGCTTGGCAGTCCTGCGCTTAGCATAGCGTTCTCAAGCCTCCACGCAAATACAGTGTGCCTGAAGTACTCTCACCTAATTAAAAGCATGAATATTTCCGAATAAAAACTTCCATCCTCCTCGTTTATCACGCTTTTATGCGAATGTCACTTTCGTCGAACTAACAAATTCCCTCAATGATGTGCTTGACAGCCGCGCAACTCTGGTATATAGTAAGTGTGGGAGCAGTGCGCAAGGCCTTTCAGAATGTGGGCAGTGTTCTTGTCGTTCGATATCTTCTAGTTTACGTTGCGGCTATGTTATAAAAGCAAAAAGGCTACAAAGTAAACAATATGAAGGGCACAGAAATACTGCACGTAAAACTTACTGCACAATAATCTCAAATATGCGGTCTTCCTCCACACACGTGGACCGCCGTGATTGCCGACTACCTGCAAGTACTGAATATGTCATACTCAAGGTGGTATCTGCACCGGTGACTAATGTGACGTAGTTCTGTGAGCAGCTTCGGCCATAGCATAGTAATTAACGGCGACACAGAGACCGTTTGCAAAATGCTTATGTCTTTCTTGTTGTCTCAAGCTACAACACCAACGTATCCATGTATCCAGCTCAATACTTAAGCATATCTCGATTTGCAGCTGTTGCGATAGTCCTTGAGTGTGGGTAGCTAAATTTCTAAGGCAATAATCGGGGGCACCTTCGCGAAGCTGCTAGGTCAAAATCAGAAGCTGTTCAGGGTGGCGTCTCTTATAAATGGTGTGCGAGGGTCGCACACTAAATGTGCATGCCGACTGAAAAAAAAAAGCTGCCGCGCAATGCTTCCGGCCATTACCTAGCTCCTTAAATACGTAGCATTAAAAAAAAACCGTAACGTCCTTTTGAGAAAGCTCTGAAAAGCCTGGATTCAATTATCTTTGGTTGGCCTCGTCGCGACTACACTCTGTTGAGATGATAAGTCAGTTCCATGCAACGAGCGCCTGCTCTTTATCCAGAGAACTGATAACAACGGCGCAGCTAGCATTGTTGTGAAGTTCTGTCCACCGGGAAGCCTTTTAATTGCTTTATTTTGGTTTCATTGAGGTCACCACTTCGTCACGGTGAAGAGTTTCAATTGGGGGATTGATGGACGGATCTTATGAGCGTACCCTTTGGAATGGGGCGGTGGGTTGCACCACCAAGCTCTTGCTATTCTACTGCGCAATGGCCTACCTATCTTAAAAATGAAAAAAAAAAGGAACAAAAATCCGCACAATGAACCCCCACAACTCAATATTCTGGCCCTCTATGGTGATCTTTGCTTTTGTAGGTCTCCAATAATTGTCGTTTGCCTACTTTTATTCCACCAATCTTCCAATCGCCTCTTACGAATCTCTAGTACAGACATGTTTACTATTCCCCTGCTATCGCTGAACGCAAGGTCTTGCAAGGAACAGAAGAACGCAAGTGGGTGCCTAAATAAACCGCCGGGCAGATATCTTTACATTCTAATAAAACATGCTCCATCGTTTCTCTAGCTTTACTGCAGCTAGCACATGCTTCTTCCTTCTTATATCTCGCTTTATTTGTTAGTGTTCTAAGGCCTCCTGATCTCGCTTCGAAAAGTAATGAGCTTTCCTTCGAGTCATCATAAATTTCAGCCTCTCTGACTTTCAGCTTGACGTTCCTTGTTGCTGTGTTGCTCACTCTAGAGGTCGTATACTTGCTGGTAAGCTTCCTAGTTCTTTTCCTCCACTGTGAATCAATGTTTGTTTCTGTACAAATACTTGAACGCTCTCCCAGCCCATCTTCTTTTCTTCATTATCCGCAGTCGTTCTTTATAATCAATGCCACTGTGAGCTTCTCTCACTTCAAAACTTGTCCAGCCTATGTCACCTTGGGCAACGCCATTTGTAGTCATCAAGTGAGCGCCCAAAGTGAGGCGTCCCACTGGCCTTTGGTTGCCATAGCGTACTTATTGTAACCCTGATATAATGCAAACAACTGCATTTCCAAGAGTAAGTCCTCCTTGCATCATTACACCTTTCCACATACCCCGGAGTACCCTCTTACCAGTTGTACACCCATAGCGCTCTCCACTTCATTAGATATGCATTTCTCTTCGACTTTAGTGTAATTGTTTCTTTCGGTGTTTTCATATATCTATTGCCTTTGTTTATCTATATACCAAGATATTTGTATTCTTTTAGCTGAGGCGTTTCCTGACGTTCTATTGCCCGTGTCGGCCCACTTTTTTCATTAATTACCATAACAAATAATTTTCGTACGCTAAATTTCAAACCTAAATACTCGCCTGGGAAGAAGAAGGCGCTGAGTAGCGCGGACGTGCCCAAATCGGCTCCCATTCTTCAAGGTTTTCGGCTGCTTTGCAAAGCCGACCCACGGGAACTTTTCCGCGTGATTCGGGCTTGACAAGGGGCACTGTCCCATGCGCTCCTGCTTTGCCTCCGAGCCGTGCATCACGCCACAGTTCAGCGCTTTTTGAGCTCTTTGAGCTGTTTGACACGCTCATCCTGAAAAGCCTCCTTTTTCTTCAGCCTGGCATCGACATCACTGTGTGGGTTGATTGACTCGATTCCCTCTACATTCTGATCTGTCCCCTCGTCTCCCTGAAGGTACCCCCCGCACACTGCAGGCTTTCCCTTTTTTGTTCCCATCTATTGCACTGCGTTTTCTAATGCAAATGCTATGATACTGTAATGCAAAGCACGTGCCTTTTAGCAAAAACCGATAAGCATAGTATCTAAATCCTTAAAATGCCGCAAGGAAATTCTCACCAATGTTTTAAAAGCAACGAATGCCGCACAGTCTTAACGTATGCAACGTTTTCCCACGTGTTCAACTACGCGGCCAAGCTCTCACTTTCCTACCAAAGCAATATTCCCTACAGAATATCACACACAGTAAAAGCACTAATAGCTATTAGTCTTGCCACTTCCAAGCTACTATTGAAAGGCTATACATACTTCAGGTACCGCCCGGTTGCACGTGTTCAAGCACGTGGCGCGAAAGGACGCTCTGACTATCCCGCAAAACTAAATATACAGGAAGCACAACCGCGCACCCAAAACGTGCGTGGGTAGTTCGGTTGCAAAGATATCCACGATTACAGTATATCATGCTTTTTTTACGCGTACGTTCAGCGAGTGACCCCTCAGACAGGTTTTGAACAAGCCTCACGTCGAAAACACTTAGCGCCGTTGGAAAGTCGGGACAAAAAAAATGGGGTTCCTAATCCTCCTCCTCCGCTCCACACTCTCCATTGACCCGAACTGGAGACCGGACCACAGCCCGGGCCTCGGCCATTCTGGGATGAGTCGTCCTGGCCTGACCAACTGGGGCCAAACTGGCCATCTTGTATACAACTGAATACAATTGATACCCCACCGGTGTGCATGGTGCAAGCCGTTGGCAGCAACCACGCGCCCGCCTTCGAAAGACAAGTTCACGGCTACCAGTCAATGAGGCCTAAACCCACTGCACACCTACCCAGTGGTACCCAATGCCTCGAGTCACAGGGCCACCACTGCGGTGACATTACGGATGTTTAAAGCAAGATACATCTGTATTGATGCAAATTTATATGCATTCCAATTTTATTTATAAAATATCCTTATTGCGAAACCGAGTGTCACTCGTACCCAGTGCGCCGGATTATGGGCCC
This sequence comes from Dermacentor variabilis, assembly GCF_050947875.1. Taxonomy (NCBI): domain Eukaryota; kingdom Metazoa; phylum Arthropoda; class Arachnida; order Ixodida; family Ixodidae; genus Dermacentor; species Dermacentor variabilis. The sequence continues at coordinate 92,029,710 of NC_134578.1, forward strand.
AGTGCAGCGCACTTAACGCTGGGCAGGCACGGCGCATTGGAAGGCGCTGGCTACTGGTGCGAAAACAGCTCTAGCGCGTTAAATATGCGGTGCCTGGACACCGTATATATTTTTTTGAATGCAGAAAACAACAAAGAGCGTTTTAGCGCAATAACAGAAAACGCACACTGACCAGGATTCGATCATCCGACCTAAAGTTCCCTAGCCCTGTACTTTACCGCTGCGCCACGTCAATACCTCTTTGACTAAATGCCTGCCGCTTTGATCGGTAGCTCGGTTCCGGGCCCTCTCTCTTTTCTCGCCTCCGCGAAAAGCCAACGAGCGCCTCTCATGGCGAACGCCTGCAACTTGCAATCACGTGCTGCGGCCTCCGAGATAAACATGGCATCTATCACCGTCTCGGAGGCCCGCGATAATGCTCGCTTAAAGTACGCCCGCGCAAATAACGGGCCGGCGGATGCATTCAGCCGCCGCTGCCGCATTCGCCGAAAGTTGAAAAGGCAACGAGCGCCGCCTCACAGAATTTATGCTGAACTAACTTCAACTAAGGGAACCGCCGCTACAATGGGAAAGCGAGCAACGCGGCGGGCATCTAGTAAAGAAGGCATTGGCCACGCTAACAGATTTTTTTCATTTCATTTATTGAACCCTCAGGGCCAAAGGCATTAAAGAGGGGAATTGTTACAAAACAGAAATACATAAATAAATACAATGCATATTACAGAACAAGTATTATCATCTTCCTGTTATACAATGTTAGCTAGTGCAGAACGAAAATGCTGGTTATCAATTATGTCGACTATATCTGCAGGAAGGCGGTGCCATTCGCGTGATGTGCGAGGCAAGAAAGAATGAAATGCAGTTTCAGTGTTACATGTTTCAATGCCAACTTTGTGACGATGGTCAATACGATTTGACACGTATCTGGGGCACGAAATGAGGGAATCACGTAGCATGGGGTGATGGTATAGTTTATGAAAGAGGCTCAAACGAATTATCTGGCGGCGGGATGCTAGAAGAGGTAAAGAAAGATTAGCTTTCATGCTTGTTACACTTGCGGTACGGTTAAAGTTCGACAGGATAAAACGAGCAGCGTTATTTTGAACCAGCTCAAGTAAAGTAATCAGTTTTTCATGATGCGGATCCCATATCGCGGCGGCATATTCCAAATTAGAACGTATTAGTGTTTTATAAAGCAGTAATTTCAAAGAACATGTAGTTTTGGAAAAGTTACGGCGCACGTAGCCCAACATGCGGTTAGCCATGTTAGTAATGTATTCAATATGGCGCGTCGAGTTAAGGTCAGTACAAATATGAACACCCAGGTATTTATATGAAGTAACCGCTTCTAACGCAACGTTATTTAGGTAGTACACAGGCGGAGAGTTGGCACTTCTTGATATTCGCTGAACAAGAACGGATAACTTGCCGTTTCAAAATCGAGAAGCAGTTTTAGTTTCGCAGAGGTACGTCTCGCACAGACATGATAGATGCGCTATTGCCTAGCAATTAAACCTCACGCCTGTATCACAACTAAAAATTGGCTGTCCGTATTCAGTAGCATGCTCAGAAGTGCCACAACATCGATTTTTCACTTGCGATTGGCATTTTAACTCCGCAAAAAGTCCTAAACGAACCGTCAACCCAGGACGCTGTGTGGGCTGTTACTACCGATTTCAATAGCTGTCTCTTGTGCTTGACGCGAGGGATATGCAACACTTTCTTAGTTCAGGGATGCCTTTCAGTCAACACCTCTGTCTAGTCATATATGTTAGTCAGAGAAGCGCAGGCTATAGTGCTGGGGGCGTTCGGCGACAGCACATATTCCTGTGTTTATGACGCGTCACATCGGCGGTCATCGCTTCTTATGCTGGCATTGTCGATATGAAAAGAAATGGTTTATTTAAGAATGCTGATATGAAAGCTGAAATGTACAGTGATTTATCCTTGTTAGACTTCTTGATTCCTGAGCCTGGACGCGCCGATAGCGTGCACACGGACTCGGCAGAAACTCTAGGCCTAAGCTTCGGTGGGGACCGATCTCGGCGCGGGTAGCTGGCGAGAGTTAAAATGTGTGTATTCGAGCCTCGTAACTTCTTTTAATACAATAAGGAAAGTGGAATCACCTCAGCTTTGTTATCGGTGCGATAATATCAGTCAGCGATAGGCTTCGAACTCGGGGTACGTTCGCGCGCGTCTGAACGACTTCTGCATTTCATGTCCACTCCACAACACTGCGACAGCGGCGACAATTCCCAGTCATATTATTACGATTTCATCGAACGATGCTCAAGAAACGAGCCGCCGCGAGACCGACGATGAAGTTGGTCGGTGCGCTTGGCGCGAGCGAGTGTCGGCCTGGCTGCCTGGCTCCAGTGTGAATAGCCTCTTCTGACTGTGCCTTTCCACAGCTTCAACTAGCGATTGTGTGCGTGATCCAATCGCCCATGCTGACCACGCTCGCCAACTTGCGCGCGCTTGTCTGCAAGTGTCTCAAAACAAGCAGAAGCAACGCTACCACCTCCGTCACCATGATTTCCACCGTGATGTCCAGCCTCGTGTTGCTTTGATCACCTACGCGTAAAGTTGGCCTATGTGAAAAACGCCTTTCTTGTTACACAGGTCCATATCGCGTGCTCCGCAAAGTGACCGATGTCACCTATGGAATCGTTCTAGCCACGCCCACTACGTCCTCCGCTGTGACAACCAGTGACATTGTCCACGTCGCCCAACTCAATCCCTACAACTCTCCACGCGCCTTGGATATTTAACAGCACCTTGACGGTACTTTTGCCGCCGGGGGGGGGGGGGGGGGAGCACAGTATTATGATATCATTGAGCGATGCTCAAGAAACGAGCCGCCGCGAGACCGACGATGAAGTTGGTCGGTGCGCTTGGCGCGAGCGAGTGTCGGCCTTGCTGCATGGCTCCAGTGTAATTAGCCTGTAAATAGCCTCTTCTGTCGCTGTCTTTCTACACGCAACAATATGTTACGTGCGAACTGCAAGAACCGCGGCGTCCTATGCGTTTGCGTGATTTCATTAAAGAATTTATCTATCCACCCAGTCAAAAGGCAAAATGCAATAAACGAAAGTGATCTTCAGTGTGAAATGTGCATGAATAAGCAGGGCAGCTCACGCACCTTTATTGCAAGCTGCGACACGAAATCGAGTTTTATCACCCCAAAATATATCCTTATTTAGGACAAGAGACCAGTATGTAGCGATGAAATTGTATAAATCATTCATTATTCAGCAACACTCGTCCTTGCGTACTGGAACCAGTGCGGCACAAACACAACCAGCGCAGTTTCCAGTGCGAACGAGCGCAGTGCAGCGAGAACCAGCGCTTGTACAGCATTAACCAGTGCGCCCCAGCGTCATGACAGTAGAACCAGCGACTTTTCCAGCGTCAGCAAGCTCTTATCCAGCGTTCTCACTGGTGTCCCAGTGAGTCCCAGTGAGCGCCAGCGTACCCATTGCGATCCAGTGGCAAAAACGCGCTAGTTTCACACTGGAAGGCACTGGGAGTCGCTGGTTTTTGCAATAGGGATACATATAAAAATCCTTATTGACACGCGAACGCGCATAGACACGTAGGCAAAAGCAAGTAACTACCACCGTACGGAATAGGCACCGCTGGTTTTCTAATCGAGTCAACGCGTGCTATGCTCTCCTTGGAAGTCCTGCGCTTAGCTTAGCGTTCTCGAGCATCCCCGCAAATGCAGTGTGCGCCAAGTACTCTCACATAAATAAATATCTGAATATTTCTGAATAAGAGCTGTCATCCTCCTACTTTTTCACACTTTTATACGAATGTCACCTTCTTCAAACCACCCACATTCCTTAATTATGTGCTTGACAGTAGCGCAACTCTTTAATGTAAGCAAGTGTGAGTAGCGGTGCGCAAGGACTTTGAGAATGAGGGCAGCCTTCTTGTCCTTCGATATCTGCTAAACCACACTTGCGGCTATATTATAAAAGCAGAACGGCTACAAGGTAGACATTATGTAGGACAACGAAATCCTGCGTGTATTAGCGTGGAATTATCTCAAATATGCGGTCATTCTCCACGCACGTGAATGACCGTGACAGATCACTACTTTGACAAGTAACTGCAAGTACTGTATATGCCATATCCAAGATTGTACCTAGCCTGGTGACAGTAGATGTGACGTAGTACTGTGAGCAGGTTCGGCCATAGCATGCTAATTGTCGACGACACAGAGGCAGTTTTGGGCAGTTTTCGAGCCTCAAGCTCGAAAACCAACTTATCCATGTATCAGTGTTAAAGGGAAGCTGCAAGGTTTTCCAGAAAAAATGAGTGAACATTTGTACATAATGATTTTCAACCCTCCAAATTCGAATATCGTATCGAAATGGAGCGAAAGAATGCGCAAATATATTTTATTTCGACGAAAAGTGCAGCAGCGGACACGCCCAGCTCGCGCGTCTCGTTTCCGCCTGTGATTGGTCGGGCGCCTCGTAACGTCAACACTAGTGTTCGTCCGAACTGACCGCTGCCGCTACACATGAAGCGCGGTGCCAGGTAGTTTGGTGCTGTTTTTCTGAGACGGTAATGGAAAATTTAGAGGGACTGCGTTTTTCTGAGGAGTTCGGCGTTACTCCCTACATGTACGAGCCGATTGCGAAGAGCCGACCTCTCGAAAAAGCAAACGATGCTGGTGCGAGCAGTGCTTACGACGCGAACGAAAGCCAAGTCTTGGGATCTCCTCGTTTTGGAAATGCTCTTTGGTGAGTATGTTTCTTGCAAAGCGATCTAGAGATCTCGCCGATTTTTCGCCGATCTAGTGAACTCGTTTCCGGTCAAACAACTGTAGTGTTGTGTTCCTGCATGCCTCCTCGTGGAACGTAAGCGGGGATGCGATCGTCGGCCTTTGTGCGCTGCGGTTTAAAGGCGTGGAAAGCTTCCCGGTTCATGCAGTACGTGTAGTGACCTTCATCTGTGCGTCATCCGCACACTACTCGTAACCGAAGTCGTAAAGGCGGCGAATTCCGTCGGCTACGTGAGACGGTCGGTTTCTTGCTGTGCGCGAGAGAAGGGGGGAGCGTAGCGTCCTGGCGTGCGCCGGCTTTCCAGCACATGCAAAATTTACATTTACACTGCTTTATGGTAGCTGCATGCAGGCTGTTTTACAACACAGGTCCAAATAGAAAATTCGCGGCGCTTTGCGACGAAACCTGCGTCAAGGGCGGGAGATAAACAAGCACCTTCCGTTCAGCCTGCTAGCACGAAGGAGCTCGCAGTAAATCAAAATCCCGGTTTGGGCGAGTTCGTGTGTTCATAAAGCCTTCCAACACCAGTTATCATCAGTCCGTCCGCACTCGTGCCGTCTTTGTTTTCGTTGCTCCGATCTTTTCGCGCTGCGTTTAGAAAGCCTGCTAGTGGCAAGTAGTCCTCTCTCATTCTGTGGCCGAATTGCAGGGCTGGCCGTATACTACCACTCTACATACACGCAGACGCACCAACAAATGAATGCAGGGTCGATCGAAGCAGATTACGATGGCACGCACGCAGAAACAAGCACGGTCAGGCACGGTCGCGGAGGCTTCGAAGGAACGGAACACTAGTGTTGACGTCACAACACCGCGGTTTCCGGTATCTGCTCGCATCGTCAGCGTCAGCAGCAGCGCGCGGCATTCGACGGGGAGGCGGAGCTACAGCGCAGTTTTAACCGACGATTACGTCGCTCCTAATTGAAAAAAAACCCCAAATTTTACCTACATGGTTTATAAGGTTCCCGCATCCGTATATGAGCGTCTTATTGAATTCGACAGACTCTTCAGCTTCCCTTCAATACTTAAGCACATCTATATTTGCAGCCGCTGGGGTAGCCCGGAACTATGGATAGCGAAATTGCTATGGAAATAATCGGAAACACCTTAATGAACGTGCTAGGTCAAAATATAAAGCCGTCCAGGACTGCGTCTCTCATATAGGGTGTGCAAGGTTCACGCGCTAAGAGGGCGTGCTGACTGGAGAAAAGCTGCCGCGTTATGCTTCAGCCCATTACCTAGCCAGTTGACTATGTAGCAATGGAAAAGAAGTGACTGAAAAGGCTCTGAAAAGCCAGGATTCAATGATCGTTGGTTTGCCTCGTCGCGACTGAACACTCTTGGGTAGACAAGTCATTTGTAGCCTATGAGCTGCTGCTCTTTATCAAGAGCACTGATAACATTGGCGCTGCAAGCATTGTGGTAAATTTCCGTTCGCAAGGATTGGTTTTGTTTCATTGATGGTATCAATACGTCACGCTGAGAAGTTCCAGAAATGTAAGGTCAGTACGCCAGGCGGTGGCATTCACGCTATCTTAAACCCTGATGTCCAGAAAAGCTGGATTTACGGCCCCATTTTTGCACCGGAGACAAACATGATCGTGTAATGTTTTCTTTGATTTCCACAACTATACGGTTCTAACGTGCATGGCTAGTTAGGTTGCAAAGATATTGTTACGACTAGAAAATATATGGATTTACAATAAATACAGTTACAAGGTTATAGCTCAGTAGCCACGGTGACACCATCTACAGGTCCTCGAGACAATTCAACCTCCTCTTCACGTCCAAACGTCCTTTTGTCCATAGCACCATGTCGATGCTTATTAGGGTGCCGAATCAGTGTGCGAGTTATAGGCCATTAGTCGCGAAACGTGCACGATATCAGTTCTTGGTGGGGTAGAAGATGTCGAAGTCACAGGTGATATCTCATATGTGAGGCTGGTGACTTGGCGAAGAGTTTGATATGGCACGACCTATCGCAGCAGCATCTTTTCGCAAAGGCCGACGCGACGGGAGGGTAACTAAAGCCGAACAAGTTACCCGGGGCTGAAATGAGCGTCGCGACGACGACTGTCGTAACGGTGCTTTTGGATAGTCTGAGACGACAGAAGAGGGCAACCGGCAATGTGACGTGCTATGGCCGTGCGAACAATGGCGTTCTGAGCCCAGAACGTGGTAGTATCGCCATCTGAAGGGAGCAGCGAGTCAAGAGGCAGGAGTGTGTCACGGCCATATACTATATAGAAGGGAGAATAAGCAGTAATATCGTGACACGAGGAACTGTGCTCAAACGTCACAACGTATAAAGTGCAGTCGATTGTGATCATCAGACATGTACATGGAGGGCATGTCCGTGGGTGTACGTTTGAGCCGCTCAGTAAGTCCGTTTGTCTGTGGGTGGTAAGCTGTCGTGAACTTGTAGGACGTCGGCAAAGAAAGAAGCGGCCTCTATCAGTGAGTAGCTGACGTGAAGCCACATAATATAGGATCACTTCATGATGAAGAAAATCAGCCAACACGGTTGCGCAGCTCATAGGGAGGGCCCGCGTTATCGCATAACGCATAGTATAGTCTGTCGCAACGGCCACCCACTTGTGGCCCATGGATGAAGTTGGAAATGGGCCAAGGAGGTCCAGGCTGACGCGGAAAATGGCTCACTGGGGATATCTATAAGCTGAAGGCGCCCAACTGGAGACAATGGAGCCTTCTTGTGACGTTGGCAAAGTTCACAAGCAGCGACGTAGCTTCGAACAGAGCGATATAGCCAAGGCCAAAAATATTGCCTGTGCACACGGCCGTAAGTACGGGAGACATCCAAATGACCAGCGGAGGGCACGTCGTGCAACTGCGACAGAATTGTCGAGCGCAGATGCTGGGCAATGACGAGAAGCAGTACAGCACCATGTGTCTTCATATTGCGTCAGTATAAGGTTCCTTCCTGGAGAACAAACATAAGGAGGGAAACGTCCTGTTGCTCCGAGGTAAGGAGTTCGATGAAAGATCGCGAATGTGAGTCACAACGCGGCTTGTCGGCGATGCGGGAGAAGTCAAAGATCGAAAAAACGGAGATATCTGTATCGGTTTCCGTGCCATAGGGAGGATTGACAGGATAGCGCGAAAGGCTGTTACCGTCATAATGTAGCCGCCCACATTTGCAGGTTGTAAATGTGGGCGTTGTGGGCGTAAAAAGGTTGTAGCTCAGTAGCAAGGGTAACACAATCTAACGATCCCCGAGAAACTTGAACCGCCTCTTCACCTCCCAACGTCCTTTTGTCCACAGCGGAAGGAAATCGTACGTGTCAATGATTACAGTATATCATGCTTTTTTACACGCAAGTTCACCAAGGGATCCCTCTGGCTGATTTTGAACAAGCCTCACGTCAAAAACACTTAACGCCGTTGGAAAGTCGCGACAAAAAAGTGGAGTTCATAATCCTCCTCCTCCGCTCCACACTCTCCATTGACCCGAACTGCAGACCGGACCACAGCCCGGGCCTCGGCCATTCTGGGACGAGTCGTCCTGGCCTGACCAACTGGGGCCAAACAGGCCATCTTGTACACAACTGAATACAAATGATACCCCACCGGTGTACATGGTGCAAGCCATTGACAGCAACCACGCGCCCGCCTTCGAAAGACAAGTTCACGGTCACCTGTCAATGAGGCCTAAAACCCTCTGCACACCTACCCAGTGGTACCCAATGCCTCGAGTCACAGGGACACCACTGCGGTGACATTACGGATGTTTAAAGCAAGATACATCTGTATTGATGCAAATTTATATGCAGTCCAATTTTATTTGTAAATAGCGGCAGCGGCGGATGCATTCAGCCGCCGCTGCTGCATTCGCCGGAAGTTGAAAAGGCAACGAGCGCCGTCTCACAGAATTTATGCTGAACTAACTTCAACTAAGGGAACCGCCGCTACAATGGGAAAGCGAGCAACGCGGCGGGCATCTACTAAAGCAGGCATTGGCCACGCCAACAGATCTTTTTCGTTTCATTTATTGAACCCTCAGGGCCAAAGGCATTAAAAAGGGGAGTTGTTACAAAAAAGAAATACATAAATAAATACAATGCATATTACAGAACAAGTATTATCATCTTCCTGTTATACAATGTTAGCTAGTGCAGAACGAAAATGCTGGTTATCAATTATGTCGACTATATCTGCAGGAAGGCGGTGCCATTCGCGTGATGTGCGAGGCAAGAAAGAATGAAATGCAGTTTCAGTGTTACATGTTTCAATGCCAACTTTGTGACGATGGTCAATACGATTTGACACGTATCTGGGGGACGAAATGAGGGAATCGCGTAGCATGGGGTGATGGTATAGTTTATGAGAAAGGCTCAAACGAATTGTCTGGCGGCGGGATGCTAGAAGAGGTAAAGAAAGATTAGCTTTCATGCTTGTTACACTTGCGGTACGGTTAAAGTTAGACAGGATAAAACGAGCAGCGTTATTATGAACCAGCTCAAGTAAAGTTATCAGTTTCTCATGATGCGGATCCCATATCGCGGCGGCATATTCCAAATTAGAACGTATTAGTGTTTTAGAAAGCAGTAATTTCAAAGAACATGGAGTTTTGGAAAAGTTACGGCACACGTAGCCCAACATACGGTTAGCCTTATTAGTAATGTATTCAATATGGCGCGTCGAGTTAAGGTCAGTACAAATATGAACACCCAGGTATTTATATGAAGTAACCGCTTCTAACGCAACGTTATTTAGGTAGTACACAGGCGGAGAGTTTGCACTTCTTGATATTCGCTGAACAAGAACGGATAACTTGTTGCTTCAAAATCGAGAAGCAGTTTTAGTTTCTCAGAGGTACGTCTCGCACAGACATGGTAGATGCGCTATTGCCTAGCAATTAAACCTCACGCCTGTATCACGACTAAAATTTGCTGTCCGTATTCAGTAGCATGCTCACAAGTGCCACAACATAGATTTTTCACTTGCGTTTGGTATTTTAACTCCGAAAAAAGTCCTAAATGAACCGTCAACCCAGGACGCTGTGTGGGCTGTTACTACCGATTTCAATAGCTGTCTCTTGTGCTTCACGCGAGGGATATGCAACACTTTCTTAGTTCAGGGATGCCTTTCAGTCAACACCTCTGTCTAGTCATATATGTTAGTCAGAGAAGCGCAGGCTATTGTGCTGGGGGCGTTCGGCGACAGCACATATTCCTGTGTTTATGACGCGTCACATTGGCGGTCATCGCTTCGTATGCTGGCATTGTCGACATGAAAAGAAATGGTTTATTTAAGAATGCTGATATGAAAGCTGAAATATAGAGTGATTTATCCTTGTTAGACTTCTTGATTCCTGAGCCTGGACGCGCCGATAGCGTGCAGACGGACTCGACAGAAACTCTAGGCCTCAGCTTCGGTGGGGACCGATCTCGGCGCGGGTAGCTGGCGAGAGTTAAAATGTGTGTATTCGAGCCTCATAACTTCTTTTAATACAATAAGGAAAGTGGAATCACCTCAGCTTTGTTATCGGTGCGATAATATCAGTCAGCGATAGCTTCGAACTCGGGGTACGTTCGCGCGCGTCTGAAGGACTTCTGCATTTCATGTCCACACCACAACACTGCGACAGCGGCGACAATTCCCAGTCATATTATTACGATTTCATCGAACGATGCTCAAGAAACGAGCCGCCGCGAGACCGACGATGAAGTTGGTCGGTGCGCTTGGCGCGAGCGAGTGTCGGCCTGGCTGCCTGGCTCCAGTGTAAATAGCCTGTAAATAGCCTGTTCCGCCTGTGTCTTTCCACTCGCAACAATATGTCACGTGCGAACTACTAAAAGCGCGGCGTCCTCTGCGTTTGCGTGGTTTCGTTCAAGAATTTGCCTATCCGCCCAGTGAAAAGGGAAAATGCAAAAAACGAAAGTGATCTTCAGTGTCAAACGTGCATGAATAAACAGGGAAGCTAACGCACCTTTATTGCAAGCTGCGACACGAAATAGAGTTTTATCACCCCAATAAATAGCGTTATTTAAGACAAGAGACCAGTATGAAGCGATGAAATTGTATAAAGCATTTATTCTTCAGCAGCGCTCGTCCTTGCGTACTGGAACCAGCGCGGCAAAAACACAACCAGCGCAGTTTCCAGTGCGAAGCAGCGCACTCCAGCGAGAACCAGCGCTTGTACAGCATTAACCAGTGCGCCCCAGCGTCATGACAGTGGAACCAGTGTCTTTTACAGCGTCAGCAAGCTCTTATCCAGCGTTCTCACTGGTGTTCCAGTGAGTCCCAGCGACCACCAGCGTACCCATTGCGATCCAGTTCCAAAAACGCGCTAGTTTTACACTGGAAGGCACTGGGAGTCGCTGGTTTTTGCAATAGGGAAACATATAGAAATCCTCACTGACATGCGAACGCGCATAGACACGTAGACAAAAGCAAGTAAAAACCACCATACGTAATAGGCACCGCTGGTTTTCTAATCGAGTCAACGCGTGCTATGCTCTGCTTGGCAGTCCTGCGCTTATCTTAGCGTTCTCAAGCATCCCCGCAAATGCAGTGTGCGTCAAGTACTCTCACATAAGTAAATGTCTGAATAATTCTGAATAACAGCTGTGATCCTCCTACTTTTTCACACTTTGATATGAATGTCACCTTTCTCGAACCACCCACATTCCTTAAATATGTGCTTGACAGTCGCGCAACTCTTTAATGTAAGCAAGTGTGAGTATATAGCTGTGCGCAAGGACGTTGAGAATGTGTGCAGCCTTCTTGTCATTGGATATCTGCTAATCTACGTTGCGGCTATATTATAAAAGCAGAACGGCTACAAGGTAGACAATATGGAGGACGCAGAAATCCTGCATGTATTACTTACTGTGGAATTATCTCGAATATGCGGTCTTCCTCCAGGCACGTGAATGACCGTGACAGATGACTACTTTGACAACTAACTGCAAGCACTGTACATGCCATATCCCAGATTGTACCTAGCCCGGTGACAGTAAATGTGACGCAGTACTGTGACCAGGTTCGGCCATAGCATGCTAATTGTCGACGACACAGACGCAGTTTTGCAAAGTTTGTATGTCTTACCTTTCCTCAAGCTCGAAAACCAACCTATCCATGTATCCGTGTTAATACTTAAGCACACCTATACTTGCAGCTGCTGCGGTAGCCCGGGACTATGGATAGCAAAACTGCTATGGAAATAATATTGGACACCTTAATGAACGTGCTAGGTCAAAATATAAGGCCGTCCAGGACTGCGTCTCTCATATAGGGTGTGCAAGGTTCACACGCTAAGAAGGCGTGCCGACTGGAGAAAAGCTGCCGCGTTATGCATCAGCCCATTACCTAGCCAGTTGACTATGTAACAATGGAAAAGAAGTGGCTGAATAGGCTCTGAAAAGCCAGGATTCAATCATCGTTGGTTTGCCTCGTCGCGACTGAACACTCTTGGGTAGACAAGTCATTTGTAGCCTACGAGCTGCTGCTCTTTATCAAGAGCACTGATAACATTGGCGCAGCAAGCATTGTGGTAAATTTCCGTCCGCAGGGATTGGTTTTGTTTCACTGACGGCATCAATACGTCACGGTGAGAAGTTTCACAAATTTAAGGTTAGTACCCTGATGTCCAGAACCCTGATGTCCAGAAAAGCTGGATTTACGGCACCATTTGAGCACCGGAGACAAGCATGATCGTGTAATGTTTCCTTCATATCCACAACTATACTGCTGTAAGGTGCGTGGCTAGTTAGGTTGCAAACATATTGTTTTGACTAGAAAATGTATGGATTTACAATATATGCAGTTACAAGGTTGTACCTCAGTAGCCAGGGTGACACCATCTACAGATCCTCGAGACAATTCAACCGCCTCTTCATGTCAAAACGTCCTTTTGTCCATAACACCGTCTGGATGGTTATTAGGGTGCCGAATCAGTGTGCGAGTTATAGGGCATTAGTCGTGAAACGGGGGGGGGGTGCACGATATCACTTCTTGGTGGGGTAGAAGATGTCGAAGTCACAGGTGATATCTCATACGTAAGATATCACCTGTGACACTTCCTCGTTCTTCACAGATGTCCGAAATTTCCTAGGGCTGTGTTCATATTTTCGGCGATTTATCCAGTAGTTTGCCAAAATCGCTCGTGCTCTCACACACCTCCTCAAAAAGGGCACCGCTTTTCGTTGTGGGCCCGACCAGGCTGCAGCATTTTGAAAGCTTATCAGTCGCCTTATAAATCCACCCGTGTTGGGTTATTTCGATCCGTATGGCTACACGGAAGTTCGCACTGATGCAAGCGGGCATGGCATTGGCAGTATCTTGTGGCAACGACACCGCTGGTTATTTGGATGTCTCCCGTACGTACTGCCGTGTGCACAGGCAATTTTTTTGGCCTGGGCTATATCGCTCTGTTTGAAGCTACGTCGCTGCTTGTGAACTTTGCCAACGTCACAAGACGCCTCCATTGTCTCCAGTTGGGCACCTTCAGCTTATAGATATCGCCAGTGAGCCATTTTCCGCGTCGGCCTGTACCTGCTTGGCCCATTTCCAACTTCATCCACGGGCCACAAGTGGGTGGCCGTTGCGACAGACTATACTATGCGTCATGTGATAACGCGGGCCCTCCCTATGAGCTGCGCAACCGTGTTGGCTGATTTTCTTCTTCATGAAGTGATTCTATATTATGGGGCCCCACGTCAGCTACTCAATGATAGAGGCCGCTTTTTCTTTGTGCACGTCCTACAAGTTCACGACGGCTTACCACCCACAGACAAACGGACTTACTAAGCGGCTCAAACGTACACTCACGGACATGCACTCCATGTACATGTCGGATGATCACAATCGACTGCACTTTATACGTCATGACGTTTGCGCACAGTTCCTCGCGTCACGATATTAATGCTTATTCTCCCTTCTATATAGTATGTGGCCGTGACACACTCCTGCCTCTTGACTCGCTGCTCCCTTCAGATGCCAACACTACCACGTTCTGGGCTCAGAACGCCATTGTTCCCACGGCCATAGCACGTCACATTGCCGGTTGCCCTTTTTGAGGAGGTGCGTGAGAGGACGAGCGATTTCGGCAAACTACTGGATAAATCGCCGAAAATATGAACACAGCCCAAGGAAACTTCGAACATCTGTGAAGAACGAGGAAGTGGAAACTCACCAACCGCACGAACTTTTTCAGGAACAGGCTGGACGCCAGCAGCGTCAACCAAGTGACCAAGTATTCGTATTTGGCGGTGGCCGAAATACCTTTTTGCAGAATTGAGTTGTCGGCCAGCTCGTAGAAAAACAGAAAGATAGCTTATAGTCGGTGGAGGTGGCTCTGAAACGTCGGGGGAAAAACACTGACGTCATCAAGGTAGGAGAGCCATGTGGCCAATATGAATCCGCGCAGAAGTGAGTCAATCATGCGCTCTGAGGTAGCCGGGGCATTACACAGTCCGAAATGCATCACTTTAAATTGATAGAGAACATCAGGGGTTACGAAGGCGGTCTTTTCGCGGTCTCGTTAATCTACTGCGATGTGCCAGAAGCCAGAGCGTAAATCAATCGACGAAAAATAACTGGCCCCATGTAAGTAGTCCAGCGCGTCATGAATACGAGGAAGCGGATGGTCGTTGTTTTTGGTAACCTTATTGAGGTGACGTTGATCGATACAAAATCTCCAGGTATTGTCCTTCTTGTTAACCGAAACGACAGGTGACGCGCGCGGACTGCAGGAAGGCTCCAAAATATCTTTGGAGAGCATGTTCTCCACCTCCATTTGGATCACCTGGCGTTCAGCCGCAGACACACGTGTGGCCGCCGGTGTATAGGAGGAGCGTCACCAGTGTGGATCGGATGAGTGACGATACGGCCTCGACCTAGCGGCTAATTGCCAAAATTAAAGATTTCTTCTTAGGACATCAGAATGCGGCGAAAGGCGTCGGCGTGAGCATGTAGTACATCGGTAGCTATCATTGGGTAAACATGTAGTTGCGTGAAACAGGAGGGGTAGAAGCTGCAGCAGTGTCGAATCGTGGTTGGGGCGTAACAGCAGCTACTCCAATCTTCCAAAGGGAACAGCACACTGAGAGATGCACCCGTAGGAAGCACTTGCACACACGAACCAAAGTTCAGAAGAGGAAGCCACGCTCGATTGTTGAGAAGAGTTACAAGTGAGCTTGGCAGTGCTATTAAACGTGCCAGGAGAGCGTGGCAATGTGGGGACACCACGTAGGGACCATCTCGAAGTGGTGGAGAAAGTGACATGAGGACGTAAGTCGCAGCATCAGGTTGCACTCGCAACCTGATGCTGCGACCTGAGGGCATTCGTTCGTCGTGTCAGCAAAGTAATGGGGCAATTCAAGGCGAAGGGTGCCGGTTGCACTCAATAAGTGCAGAATGGGCAGCCAGAAAATCGATTCCAAGAATCACTTTGTGGGAACACTCGGCCGCTACAGGAAAGTGGACTACCACCGGACGGCCGGCAATGGTAACACGGTCGACGCACATTCCATCATTGCTGTTGTACTGCCATTAGCTACTCGGACGGCAAGCAACTCGGCGGGTGTCAGGAGTTTACGGACACGGCTAAGATAATCTGATCGCATAACCGACACCTGATCGCCAGTATCCAAGTGGGCTTGAACGGCTACATTATCAAGAAAATCTTCAACAAGGTTCCTTCGAGAAGCAGGGGTCAGCAGCGATTTTACAGTCCGAGTCGTCAATACAGCCTCATATCCGAGGGTTGCATAGCTTAGTTTCCTGTTAAGCGGATTGCGTAAGACGGGGACGAGGGGCGTCGAGGCGTACGGTAACGGGACTGACTACGTTGCGGCGAGGGCGAGCAGTTAGTGGTGTTTCCCCGAAAGGGAAGGCCGACATGATATGGTTCAGAGAGGGGTGACAGAGGTCGAGGGTCTCGGTCAAAGCCGCGATAACCATATGGTCGAGGCGAGAAATACCAGAGGCTACTCTGCAGTGGTGGCAGATGTGACCAACCCGGGAACAAGCAAAGCAAACTGGCCTGTTATCCGGTGTTCGTCACTCAGACGGGTTCCGATATCAATTCGGCAACGGCTGTCGAGGTGCAGCAGAGGCAATGACAGGAGCCGTAGGAGTGGGACGTGGGCTGACGGCAGACTGGATGTCCATTTTTGCAATTTCTTTGCGGACAACAGCTTGAATGAGCGAGATGGTCATGTTGTCATGTGTATGGGGGCAGTGAGAACTTGAAGCCATAGCCTCAAGTTTGCATCGGGTCCTCTGTGTCACGCTTGGCTTTGTAAGAGGATGTGACGCTGGAGGATCGTTGCAGGAGGAAGTGGAAGCCATATTCGGAAGGCGGTCGAAGCGTTGTACGGTGCGTTCCCTCTTCACTTACTCAAAATTGCGGCATTCCTTAATGATGCACTCAATCGTTTAGCAGTTCCTACAAAGCAGAAAGTTGAACGCATCGTCCGCGATGCCCTTGAAGATGTGTCCAACCTTATCGCCCTGTAGCTGTCCACGTCCGCTTTACGGCACTGTGCCAGAACGTCTTCAATATACGCGGCGTACGACTCAGTTGATGTCTGGACACGAGACGCTAGGTCTTGCTTACCTGCATTTGACGTTCCACAGGTCTTCCGAAAAGCTCGCGTAGCTTTTCTTTGCAGGAGTCCAAGCATATAATGTCAGCTTCATGCGTCTCGAACCGTACCTTTACGGTTCCTCTCAAGTAAAAGATCACGTTGGCCATCAAAAGTGGAGCATTCCAGTTGTAGTGCTTACCAACGCGCTTATCACACGTCATCCAGTCTTCCACGTCCACCTTGCCAGTGCCGATGAAGATTCACGGGTGACGTAGCTGGGTTAGCACTACTTCCGTTGGTGTCTGAGCGGCGGAGGCAGCGTCAGTAGCCATAACAGCGGAACCGGTGTGACGCGCGCTGCGAAGATCCAGGGTTGTCTTGGGGCGAGAGTACCCCGCACCTCCACCAAAATTCGAACTCGTGAGCCTGCCCGTCCTCGTCTTCCTCTGGGAGCAAGCGGCCCAAGCGCGTGGCAATAAGTGTACACTTTCATACACTTTTCAATGTCCGTGCCTCAAATTCGCGCCTCTCTATGAGCAGGCAACGAAAATCAGTAAGTCATATGTGCTGACACCTGGCGTTGCAAGAGGAATGCTAAAGACCACCCGGATGGATGGATGGATGGATGGATGGATGGATGGATGGATGGATGGATGGATCGATGGATGGATGGATGGATGGATGGATGGATGAATGCATGGATGGATGGATGGATGCTAACAGCGTCCCCTTTGGAACGGGGTGGTGGGCTGAGCCATCAAGCTTTTTTTATTATATTTCCTAATGCATTATCTATATTTTATAAACGAAAAAGAAAAACCTACGATCAATTGCCATAACCAAACATTCTGATACCCTACTGTGAACTTTGTTTTTGCACGCCTCCGTTGTTTGTCGTTTTCGTACTTTTCTTCTGCCAATCTTTCAAGCGCCGCTTACTAATCTCTACTGCGGGCTAGTTTACATTCCCCCTTGCTCTCGCGGAACCCAAGGGCTTCAAGGATGCCAGAGATGCCTAAAGCGACCGCTGGATAGATATCTTCACATTTTAATAAAATATGCTCCATCGTTTCCCCAGCTTTACCGCAGGAAGCACATGCGTCTTCTTCTTTCTTAGATCTCGCTTTATAAATGCGTGCTCCAAGGCATCCTGATCTCGCTTCGAAAACTAATGAGCTTACCTTTGAGTTATCATAACCTTTTTCTTTCCTGATTTCTTTTTTCCTCTTAAGCAGTTACTCATGGCAGGTTTCTTTTCCGTTCCCGCCACCCATGAGGTAATTTCAGCCTCTCTGTCTTTCCGCTTCAGGCTATTTGTTGTCATTTTGCTCACCACACAGGTCGCATACTTCCTGGTAAGCTCCCTAGTTCTTTTCCTCCTCTGTGAATGAATTTTTTTCCTGTACAAATACCTGAAAACTATCCCAGCCCATTTACTTTCTTCCATATTCCCCAGTCGCTCTTTATAATCAATTTTACTGTGAGCTTCTTTCACTTCAGAGCATGTCCAGCCCATATCACCCTGCACAGCTTCATTTGTAGTCTTCCCGTGAGCGCCCAATGTGAGGCGCCCCACTGGCCTTTGGTTTCCTGCTTTCAAGCAAACCGCATTTCCAAATGTAAATCCTGGAGCCATTACACCTTTCCACATACCCCGGAACATCTCGCACCTATTGTATCCCCATAGCGCGCTGTGTTTCTTTGTGGCCGAATTTCTCTTCCACTTTGCCGTTATTATTTTGTCCGGTATTTCCAGATATATATCGCTTTAATTTATCTATATGCCAAGTTATGGATTTTCTTGTACCCGAGGTATTTCCTGGCCCTGAATTGACACTGTCTCTTCACTGTTTTCATTTAATACCATGACAGGTGACTTTTAACACTAAATTCTAGACCTAAATTTTCGCCCTCCTGTCCACATATATTAACGAGACATTGCATATCACTTTGCTTGTTAGCTAATAACCAATACTACATGAGAGCGCCGTCTATGGAGAGGCGGGGCGAATCATTAAGGCATGTGCTGACACCTTGCCTAGCAAGAGGAAAGCTAGGAAACGGGCGGCGATTAACAGCCAACATCGTGCCCGAGAGGCTGCTCGTAAGCGGCGGGCTTGACAGGAAGATGGATGCACGAAGCGTACAATGGCGGCGAAGCGACGCAAGTACCACGCCAGCAAATTGAATGAGCACAACGGTGCCTTTCCGAAATTTGAATGGGATTTGGTGAGGACACATTTGGGATTCAGTTGGGTGGTGTGCGACAGACTGTTTTTTCGAGAAAGATTTGATGGTTTCGCGAATCGTGAGCGTAATGCGGTTCTGACAGCTGCCCAATCTCCCGATTTAGCCAGCTGCTCCGTTCGGCTGCGCCGGCGGAGCGCTAATGGCCGTAGAAGTGTGTCGATCATTTATTGTGACGGGCGTTTGCTAGCAAGCCGTCTGCTGCATTTACGTGCCTGCGCAAAGAGCCGAATAGACGGTTAGCATGTAACGTGCGTTGGTATGCGGTGTCCGCGTATAGTGTGTACTGCCGAAGAACAAGTTGCTCTCGTGGCCCAAATTTGGGACGGCAGACGTGAGCGAGAGCGGCGGGAGGCACCAACCACCGAGGAGCGTGCCGATGAGGTTGCCCGTTATAGCTAATAATGCGGCGCAACGACGGAGGTACCACGCTCGGAAGGCTGATACTTACAGTGGTGCGGATGCGCGATTTCGCCGAGACATGGTGGACAGAACTTCTGGCCTCTGTTGGCGTCTGTGTGACCGATTGGGGTTGGAAAACGACGTACCGGGGACTGCGAATATTTTTACCACGATGTTTGCAGCTCCGCTGGTCCTCCGCCTTCGCTGGGCGGAATGTCCTTGAATGTTTTGCTACCTATAACCGTTTGGTACTTTGTTTAGTGTTACTGCTTGCTTTCATTTTGTTTTTGTTACTGCCCCATTAATGGCCAATGGACCGGAGTTCGTAGGGCCGCTTGACTAACGCGAGAACCAAAGACTGAGACAAATAGGCGGTTGTAGTTTTCCTGTGTTTTTGTCCGATGATCTGCTTAGTTACCTTTTAACTAATCACATCGCTTACATAACAGCTCTCTTAAATTTTACCTCCTCTCGCTATCTAAATAAGTAAACTTATACAGCCAAGGGTCCAAGCCTGAAACCTTGCTTTCTTTGCGCCAGTCCTTGCGTTAGGAATCATTGACACTTCCTTGGCACGAAGAATGCACGAAATGAGGAAGTCTTTGCTTCAAGCTACCTTCACTCTTCCTCCCGAAAGGGTCTCTTTGGTATAGTAAGAAGGATTCTGCACGTATGTGTTCGAGTACATTCGTACCATGCTTCACGCGAACGTTCTCATTGAACAATATAAAGTTCAATCGTCAAATATATTTTTTACTTTATACAGTGAGAAATATATGCGCGCTTAAGACCCCTTACTGAGCCAATCTTAGATAAGCTGGTTTAAGAGAAGATGCGAACACGTCGATTTCTACGTACTGTGGACGGTATTGGGGGCATCAACATATTAAAAATTGCCGTTGCGTCTTCTACCACAGTGATAAGCGTTTTCAAGAACCTGATACATAATGCTATTGGAAGCTTTCCCGAAGTAAAAAAAGAACAGTTAGATGAAAGCTTTATTTTCGAAGTTGTCGAGTATTTAAAATGTTGAAGCATGGAGAGCAAGTTCTTAACGTATAATAACTTACAATAAATTTGAAGTACTTATTGCCTGCCAATTTTAAGTTCTGTCCGCACTATTCACCTCCAAAAAAGTGTTTGCTATTTTAACTTTTGCCTAATTAGGAACGATAGCATGACCAATGGCCTCGCTTGCAGTGTAATGTTTTAGATTCATTTAGAACTTTGTAGCAACCTGTTGCTGATAATTTATTGCCGCACCGCGTATTTTCCTTTTTTACACCACATTGATCATTTCTGTGAGCTAAAAACAAATTATCGCGGAAGGCCAGGCCAGGCAGACAGGCCAGATTCTGACTAGCAATTGAGAATTTATTGAAACTTTCCTATGAACAACCCAAGCACACATGCTTCTGTTGCCCACAGAAACAACAGAACGCCAAATGACACCACATCGCACTCGACCATGATTACTACCACCTGCTTACCATCCATGGCTGTTGATCTCTCTGAACGAACTTCCCGCTCAGCACTCTGGACATCGCGAACCCTTTTCCACAAACTGCGGAAGGAGAAAGGGTGACATGCATTATACATAAAATTTAACTGCTTAATATAAATCGTAAACGTCTCCAAGAACCAGAATATGTTTGCGGCTTCTCCACAACGTTAAATGCTTGCATTAATGAATGGTTCCGATGGGGGAAGGGAAACATTTCAGCTTTCTGGCATTTTCTGTCCAACTAGAGGCAGTTATTTCCAGTTTTAAGCACAATAAAAATGTATATTAGTAGGCACAACACTATTCTACGTCACATTCCTTATAATGTGAAGTATGGGCTTTAGAAAACGATAAAGTGTTCACACGAATTTCGCCGACACTTTGGAGGTAATCACTTTAAACAAAGAAAGATAGAGTGAAATCGAATTTTTGCGGCGTTTTGCAGACCCGCACGACAAATACGGTACATATTCTAAGCAATAATCTGCTTCGATGTATATTCAACGCAGAATCAGTGACACTGCGAAGTTCGTCAAGTTTCGCAACAAACATATGTCCTGCCCGGGGCACTCCAGACAATCGCGCAGCTTTTGCTATTCTACGAGTTTCGCACAGAAATCTTTCTGCGGAAGATTATGAAACAATAGAGCAAGGCTTCACGAGGAATCAGTATTTGTTTTATAAATACGTGGTGCCGCGTTGCGAAAGAAACTGCGTGCGCCTCTGTAAATGTAAACTTCGTAGACAGAAAAAATTGCATACTGCTTTGGATTAACATGTGGGGACTTCTGACTGCACATTAACTCATAGAGGGGAGCTGATAAGAGGTTACTACATTAGGCAAAAAAAGAAAGAATTATTGTGTGCCTATAATGCAGAACTCTAGAATTTTAAATATTCACGTGCGTTGTGAAAAGACGTGCATCGTAAATTTTGGCTTAGAAAAGTAAAACTTGACGTGGTCGCTTGTGGTTACGTAATCACCCAAAGACAAACGCATTGAAGTCCATCGAAAAACAGAGATCGTAATCGAAAAACATTTCACTCGCCGCGTAACTCAAATGCTGCACCACAGCAACACTGAGGGACACAACGTCTCTAGCGGCGCTTGAGGCCAGAAATATTTCGTAGTGGTAACAAAATAAATTTATAAGGGAGGCTGGTATAAAAAAAAATAAAAACATCGGACTTTTCGGTAGTTTCACACTGGATATTGGTGGTTTGCAGAAAAATAATTTCCAGTCGCATGTTGAATCCGCAAAACATCAGTACCTTTGCTGTGTAAGCTTCTCTCTAGAGACAGATAAGAATCACGAAAAAGTTCTTGGAAGCGCCTCAGTTTAGCTCAAATATTGGACAAGTTTATTGATGATATGTAGGCGACATTTTGATTTTAAATTTGCAGCTGTATTTCTGAAAGATTCTCGTGCACGGCTTTAGCATTTCGTTGTGGTGATATAAGACTGGGACATGAATTCACGTCGTATGTTGCTTTTGATCGCCGAAGTAGTGCGAGAGCGCGGAACGCAGCTTGGCTCCTCGTAGTCTCCGACTATAGGCACTGATTGTTCTAGAATTACAACTCGAAAAGTGGGAGATTTTGAAAATGCCAAGATATCGACGCTATTTTCACTGGCGATGTACCTCTCCGAAGCCCAGAGGGAATAATACTTAATCCAAAGTAGTTTTTTATTGCAGAAGAAAAAAAAATGTGCGACCGTAGTAACGAACAGTTCGTTTGCTAGAGCATTTACTCAACGACACAGGTTTACACAGCGTGCAAAAAGAGCAAGAGCGCTGTACAACACACGCAGCAGAGTCAAAGCGTGAGTTGCAGGAGTGGATTCATGGGACACCATCATAAAATGCTTGAAGACGGTAAGTGCAAGTACTGAGTATACGGAAAGTATGGTTTTAGTTTACATACATTTACGAGAACTCACTCAGGTGTGCTTCATGATTGAAAAATTAGGCCGCGAAGGGCATGCAGCGGGGCGCTACGGGTACTTCGTTATTCATGAATACAAAGTCCAAACAACCCTTGGTGCGAAAAGAGCTGCATTGTGTATTGTATACAAATAACACGTCGAAGTCTTCTTGCACGCACTCTATGAACCAGGCCTTGTGGGGATTCTTTGTATTTACGTTGTAATCACCCGCAATAATTAAGGGTCAATTGCATTCAGAAACGAAGATTGTGTCAGGAAGTCCGTAATGTTCCTGTGTTGGGCACCTCGTGGCACATACGCTGAGGCCACCACAACACTCTTGGTCTTGAGCACTGCACACACGTCGGCAAACTCTACGTCTGTTGCTCCTACGAGTTCAAATGGCGGACACTCTTTTCCTCGTTCGTATATCGCCACACCCGCGGTCCGGTGCACACCTCTATTTGCTGATACGACACACCTAGAGCTTGCGGTTTCCTGTTGACGACGCCATAGTCAGAGAAGCAGAGTAGGGGCACTCGCATTACGCTGTGGTCGTGCATAGGTCCTATCTGTGTGCAGTCAGTGATCGCACTTCAAGCGAGCAGTGACAAATTGGTGGGGCTGATCCAGCAAATTCGTCACGCAGCGCTTTACCTTGATTTTAGGTGGCGTGGTAAACGTGAAGCTGTCTTCAGCGTTGGTGAAGCCGTAAAGAAAAATGGCTTGACTCGGTGCCACGTACACAAGTTTCTGGGGGTGCGGCTAGCGGTACTTGTATATGGCGCTAGTATGCAAGCCACCCTGAGACTTATGGATCGTTATTGCACTAGCCTGCACAGCCGGAAACTGTGTGCGGCGACAAGTAATGCCAACTTTACGGTCCGACGTTGTGATGACCGTGCGTTGTTCGATGGGCACCCACTCGGGGTGGACCGCAGTTCCGACTGCACTGCGCAATGGTGCCGCCTTTAGCACGTGCCAGCCTTCCCGTGGCACCACAGTTGAAACTGAGCCACAGCCTTTTGGCGAGTCCCGACTCGTCTACTTCAGTGTAGGCGAGGTTCCCAACCACACCCTTGACCAACCGTTCATTACGTCTAATTGACCGTAGTCATATATGGCTTTCCAATGCACAAGCTGACCTTTGCTGGCGAGTTGCCCATTTCTGTCAGCAACATTATCGCGACCTTTTCCTTTGCCTTGTCTCCTTCTTCGGGAGGTTGGTAACCAGAAAGCTCTTCTTTGGTAGAAATGGTTCTCACATCGGATAAGCCTTCTATGGCGTTGGGGGGCGCTATAACGTAAAGCTATTCCAAACTTTTCTATTCTAATTCTGCAATGAGCCCTGCGCGATTGGTCAAAAACTTTTTTGAACCATTTTGTCTGTCAGGCGACGTCACGAAAACCGCAATAGCTCCCCATCCGATATGACGGGTACATGCTGATTATACATGATTGGACCGAACAAAAGAAAAAAATAGTTATTTCTGATTCGATACCTTTTCGCCATTAGCCCTCGGCTATTCTTCAAAAGTTTTCAGGCTGCACCCAGTTCACCTACCTGTCAGGCGACATCACAAAGCAGCGAAAACTCACCGCGTCAGAGTGACGTGTACGCATTAAAGGTGCATTATTATGCAGAATAAAACTTAATTTTTTTTCTGAATGCCGCAGGCTGCCCCGTTTCTAAAAGAATAAAAGATGGCTGCCGCCGATCGCTCACGCACTGGCTACGCGCACCTCACGGAGAGCGTGGGTTTATTTGCGTACAATAAAACTTTTGGTGTCGCCGTGTAATATTATCGAGCACTTTCGGCACGTTTATGACCTCTCTGTGCCAACCCTTCGTTGCTGAGTATCCGCTTTAGCGGCACTCTTAACGTTTTGTTGCGTGCCGTCGCAATTTTAGCCAAGCCACTGCAAGCTGAGTAACGGAAAGAGGACCAATCGCAGACGTCGGCGCCACCCTCTTCATGCAGTTATCGATTTCAGCGCACTGGATCAGCCTCACTGAATCCCTCTCCACTTGAGCGTACTCCTCGCCTCTCGCCAGACAATTAGATAAATCAAACCGCTGAGTGTAGGCAATGTTATTCGTTGTTAAAGCAAACAAAAGTGACCTCCTATAAACGAGGACAGCGCTTGATTGGTCTGTTCAGACAATCCTGCGGGTAAACGCCCAATGCTTGCCAAATTGGACGTCAGGAGATTGAAATAAAAACATATTGGAATAGTTTTACATTATAGGGCCCTTGGATATTGATTGCTGTTGAATTCTGTTGAAAAAGTACAACGTCGAATTACTCACACAATGTAACTTAAGTTTTATGTGCACATCAAGCAACGTAGTCTACTGTCTAGTATGTGCCGCTTGCAGCAAACAATAAATAGGTGAGACTGGACAACAAATTCCTACAAGACTCAACGGTCACCGCGCGGATACAAAACACAATTTGCCTAAAGCAGTATCCAGCCACTTCAATGAACATGATCATATATTCCACAAAGCAAGGCTCTATATACTACAAACAAATTTCCGTTCACATCGCGAAAGGAAATATACGGAATCATACCTCATACATAAGTTTAATTGCCTTCACCCGATGGGAATTAATTTGGCACATGGCAACTTGGAATATTTAAAAGCGGTAACTTAAGTCTGAATTTCTCATATCAACAACCAAGGCACAAAACACATTATGCCACCAGCTAACCTTAATTCTTAACCTCACCTATTCCTCCATTTCGAAAAACTTTTTTCCTGTACTTCTATGGTACTGTACAATTTAATGTACTCTTTCATGTTTTTACATTGATATCAACTGTACGACCCCCTTTTCCCACGTACACCTGTCCCCGCACACTTCTGCGGACGTCACCCTCTTATTTGTTATTCTGGTTTTGGTTCCCCTCCCCCTATTTTTTGTCTGTTTTTATTACGTATTTTCCTGAAAACACCCTAGCCAACACATTCCAATGTCCCAGCCGCCAGGATACCTTTTTCGGCGCCTCAGCCACACAGGATATCGCCACTTCTGTATTCCACCGTAATGACACCTACGTTGAGCCACTGGGGCTAATAATGTCTTTTGAAAGCCCATGCCGCCGCCTTCCAGTTACCCCATGTTTGCACCCCAGACTCCTTGTCGCTATCTTGACTCCTTCAAAATTACTCGACGCATTGCTGCTACGCTACTAAAGTCATTCTTAATAAAGGGGACATGCATGGAACTACTACGTCAAACATTTGCCTTTGCATCGTGTGTTGTCGACAAATTCGACTTCGCCCTGCCATCTGCTAGCCGCCTGGTTAGCTCAGATGGTAGAGCGGCTGCCCCAGAAAGGCGGTGGTCCCGGGTTCGAGTCCTGCACCAGGACGAATTTTTCTTCAACTCTTAGGCTTTTCTTTCGAGGAACCCGTATGGGTTTACTTTGTAGCAGTTGTTACGAACGGGTGGACGTCTGATTTTCCCTTTATTAAATACTTTTCTCCACCTTGCGGGTTTTCGCAGAACTACTACGTCAAATAAAGTCATTCTTTCAACTGACATCTTTTCGGGTGTTTTTGTTACTCGCGCACTGACCGCCTGACCGTCTCTTCTAAAGCCACAATAACATGCCGCCCACGACACCCCTCAATGCTCCCTAACCTCTCGCTTCCCCAACACCCTCCCATGCCCTTCTTTTTCTTTTCTTGATGTTCTTTTCCCTCTTGATTTTTTTTTCTTCTTTCTTTTCTTTTCTCCCCGCCTTCCCACTCTCCCGCTCTTGTCCCATCGCCTTAGGAACCACGCTCACAGACGTCAGATGACAGCGCTCATTCTCTTTGAAGTCCCTCCCTTTACAACCAGCCGCTACCGCCAACAAACGCACTCCACGTCACTGTACTAACCCTTTAAAACTAACTTGCCGAGGATGACGAGGCCGCCTTCGATGAAGATAGATCCTCCTAGCGAAACGTTGCACAGTATTTCTGACGCATGTTATCTCTGTTTGTAACCTTTATGCCACAGTGTGCTCTTCCATCTGTCAGCCCCTTTCTTGATTTTGGAGTACCTGTAGAGAGTTGTCTTAGAGAGAAATATCAGGCACTGATGCGCCTCAGCTTCTTGATGGCACCTGAAAAGTAGGATGCCTTGTTGAGGAGGCGTCTGTTCAAGGAGACATTTACGCAGTAGTCTTCCTCGATATTCGGAGCAAGGGACATGACTATGTTCTTGACGTCTACGGGCCCGTTAAACACGTTCCCGGCGATTGCGTACTGACCGCCGCCTTGTATCAGTTAGCAAAAGGGCAGAAGGGTATGCGAGGTGATCTGGCCTGTTCACTCGCTTTATTAAATTTAAGAAGTCGGTATGATATCGGGCGTTACGCGTACTCATGGCTGCGGTACAAACATGAAAGCTTGTACTTCATCAAGGACGTATGGCATGTAGCACAGACACGAAAGTTGTCCGTGGTGTCGCCTGGAAATGCGCTGCTTAAGGGAGAAGCGGGTGCGTTTCGCACAGGTTTCACAACAGTCTGAAACCACATGCGGTCGCACACATTGCACACAGTACCAAACACATTGTCCAGGATCTTGCGTTAACACTCGGCGTTGGCCCCTGTGGATGCGGATGGGTGTCTGGAAACTTCCCTTTCCCGCACCTGAAGAGCTTTTCGGCGAAGTTGCCGGGGGTGTGCCTGACGTGCTCGTAACGTGGTTCTTGTCGCCTAGGATGTCGGACAACGTTTCCGGCAGCAAGCACCTGTGGGTCTTCTCGGCGAAGTCTCGTTGTCTGGTTCTCCCGTTCACATGAGGATCTCGTAGGCGAACTTACGTCGATAGGCTCTCACTTGGCCGTACCTTGGGTTCTCCGCGGCACAGCTCCCCAGCCTTATTTTCGGCTACTCGCACGTGAGGTTCTGCGCGGCGAGGCTCCCAGGCCTCGCTTGGAGCTGCACGCATTCAGTGAGGGTCGGCGCGGTGAAGCTCTAGGGCCTCATTTTCTGCTCCACGTACATGAAGGTCTTCGCGGCGAAGCTGTCGTGCCTGACTGTCGACAGCGTACGCTTGAGGGTTTTCGAGTCGAAGTTCCCAGGCCACACTCTTGGCAGCACGCACTTGAGGTTCCTGGTGGTGTAACTGTCGGGCCTCATTTTTAGCAGCGAACATGTGCACTAGAGAGTTTTTGCGGCGAAGTCTCCTGGCGTCGTTTTCACGAGAATGCACTGAGATGTACGCCCTGCGTCAACGAAGCCCTGCTGCTTGTGCACAGGGGTCTCCTGAGCCTGAAGTAGCCTGGTTGCAGCCGCACGTGTAGCCCTGTGAGACGCTTCTTCAGCAGCGGTTTGTACCTTGAGAGGAGGCGTCATAATCCGTGCCGCAGTGTAAACACAGGCATCGAGAGTACACAACGCACATGTGACATCCCTTGGCACGCAGCACGATACGATGAAATTATTACAGGTCATGACACTTGGTGAAATACAATGTGACTGCAATGCAATGTTTGTACGCATAGGCGGTACGCAACGCGCATCTCACATCGCGCGAGAAAGGGCATGTATGATACAATGCAACTGCTACATAGCGTGCTACCTGGTGCAATATTATGCGACTCCAATTCAAAGTACGCACGTATCGGCGCTACGCAGCACGCATCTGACATCTCGTCATCTCTCGCATGCTAGGACGCCTCTATAGGAGATGCTTCCGTAGCAGCTAGCAAACGCTGACATGGCACAGTGGCAGAGTAGCCGACTCTTGCGCTGAGGGCTGGGGTTCCTTACCGGCGGCAACTGATTGTTTCTTTTTCATTTCCTGGCAGTAGCCGTGACGGACACCGATAGTGGCGGACAACATCGCCAACTGAAACAGTTGTTGCAATGGGCCCGTAATTGCTTAACCTCCAGAAACTAATTATTTTAGGTACCATAAGGGCCGCTGACGAAGGCTAAGAAGCAAGCAAACACGCACTTTGAACGCTTGCAATCCCCGCTTAATCTGAAAGCTTACTGATGAGTTCGCCAATATAAAAAACACATTTTAATATACATAAATGAGAATGGAGACTTACTCTCGCTGTTCAGTGTGCAAGTGGAGATGCGGTAAGCCTGAAAGGAAAGCATCAATAAACAAGTGAATCACATGGTGATTCTAATGAATGTGCTGAATGCGCACTAAATGTTCAGCACGAACACAGAGAGCACCGGTGTGCTGCGGTCGGACAGCAAAATTTACACCTGTGCGTTTTTCATAGATATAGAAAACCACTTTATTTAGTGCCGCCTGATGGTCGTTCCCCACAATTGTAATTGCATAATGAAGCAATAAATCGCGCTACCGGCGTCCTCAATACCTGAGGCTTGCCGCCAATTACATTTATGGATTTACTTGTTATTATCTTAGCTGCAGTTTTATTGTGTTTGCCGAGAAATTTTGCCTGTAGCGTACGAGATATCATACGACGAAGTTTGCTTCTCTCTCTGCTGGTGGCCGTTTTTCACCACTTTACTGCTATCATAAAGTTAAAAAACCTAAATTATGGGGTTTTACGTGGCCAAACCACTTTCTGATTATGAGGCACACCGTAGTGGAGGACTCCGGAAATTCCGACCACCTGGGGTTCTTTAACGTGCACCTAAATCTAAGCACACGGGGGTTTTCGCAATACGCCCCCATCGAAATGTGGCCGCCGCGTCCGGCATTCGATCCCGCTATCTCGTGCTCAGCAGCCCAAGACCATATCATAAAATTATTGCTCGGCGCACAAGACGCCTACCGTACCCCAAATTTACTTATTGTTGTAGTCCATTCTACAACAAAAGAGCCTTCTCCAGTAAGATTACACGCGACGTGAATGACGTCCTAAATTCTCGATTATATGCGATGACCAACGATTGCGCTGAAATGCGCCACTGTTAATGTAAAGCTAGCGGACGCCCATGACCCGTGGTATTATGGTTCGACGACTGACTGCTGTGCTCGCCGCTGTGGCTTGGGTCTAAGTACTCCATATATTCACGGTCTTTCGTTTTCATTTGAAATCAGCTTTGTCCCCAATATTTGCCTTTCGTAAAGGGAAATAATAATTGCAGGTCTTACAAACCAAATGACTGCTGCTGACATTTTTGTGAGCTAGTTGTCAAGATACATAATAAATCTTGTTATTGCATAGATATGTTGTGTGCGTCGTTTCTGCTTAACACTCACGCGAGAGCCGGCGTATATAAAAATTTTGCATATTCAGTGCCGGCCGCTCTTGAGTGAACGAAAGCTTGTTCCCTTTTTCATCACCCGCCATGGTTGCTCAGTGGCTATGGTGTTGGGCTGCTGAGCACGAGGTCGCGGGATCGAATCCCGGCCACGGCGGCCGCATTTCGATGGGGGCGAAATGCGAAAACACCCGTGTGCTTAGATTTAGGTGCACGTTAAAGAACGCCAGGTGGTCAAAATTTCCGGAGCCCTCCACTACGGCGTGCCTCATAATCAGAAAGTGGTTTTGGCACATAAAACCCCAAATATTATTATTATCCCTTTTTCATCGATGCTGTATACCTTTACCCCCCAGACCATTTATCGGGTCCGTGAGCAAGAACTCAACCAGTACCAGCTGGAGGTGTGCGCCACTGGGTCCGTTGCAGCACCACCAGATGGTGCTCACCTCCGCACATCCGTGGAGGCGATCTAGGTAAAATTGGTAAGGGTAAACTTAATTTACAGAAATGGCTTAGAAATACGGAAGATAATAAATCGCTTGTTAGAGTGTTCAGAATATTTGTACAGAAAAAGCATTGATTCACCGTGGAGGCAACGAACTAGGAAGCTTGCCAGCAGATATGCGACCGGTACAGTAAGTACCGTAGCAACGAGGAACGTCAAACGCCAAGTCAGAAAGGCTCAGACACTCTCATGGATGGCGGCAATGGAAAAGAAACCAGCTTTGAATAACTGCCTAAGAGCAACGAAATCACGAAAGAAACATTTAATGACAACTCAAAGGGTAGCTCTCTACTTTTCTAAAAGTGACCAGCATGCCTTACAACGCGCCCATATAAAGTGAACTACAACAAAGAAGAAGCATGCGCATGCTCCGGTAAAGCTATGGAAAGTATGGAGGATGTATTATTAAAATGTGAAGCTGTCTACCCAGCGGTCGGTTTAAGTCCTCTGGCCTCATTGAAGCCCTTGGGTTTCGCTATAGCAGAGGGAATATAAACATGTCAGCTATAGAAATTAGTAAGAGGCGATTGAAGTTTGGTGGCAGAAAAGTAGGCAGATCACAAATAACAAAAACAAAGGCGTACAAAAACAATGCTCCCAATAGTTCTTAAGGAAGCTTGATGCTGGGAATTCTGTTTCTTTTTCTTTTTAATATTTGTAAGACATTATGCAACATATAAACAAGATCATGGTGCTTCCCGCAAGAACCTTTCGAAAAAACTGCATGTTGGATAGACGGCCACTATCCTTAGGAAAAATTTTTGGACCATGGCCAATTTTCCCTAGGGAAATTTTAGGTCCATGGCCAAGTCGCCCCCGCTGCGGAGGCCGCCGAGGACCTTCTCCATCAGCGTCGCCACCGCTGAAAGGGGGATCTCAAAAGTTCGGAGTTGGAAGACCAGCTCTGGGCCATCCGACAAGCCGAAGATGCCGCCCGAGTTCAAGGACTTCGAGCCGCCACCTGAGGCCAGCACAACAAACACTGCCGGACCATTCTACTAAATAAGGGTTCTTCTTCCATGGCCAGCAGAAAAACTTCAAACCGTCGCTGCGTACGCTTTTGTACAATTTTTGCAGGAATCAAAAGTATGACAAAAATACTGTCATACAATAGTTATTGCTTGCATTGTTATTACTAACACGTACCCTTAATTTCATGTTCATTGTGTCTTCGCGTTCATGTAGCAGTTGTATTTGTTGCATTTACAGCGCAGAATTCAAGTGCCCAACATCATCTGGGTCAACATCCTGGTTTTATGAACATTTTTGCTCTGTGAACTCGTGTGTTGCGTGTGAACATTTCTGTTTCGCGAGTATTTATGCTATGTGAACTCTTCTGTTGCCCGAACATTTATTTATATCGCAGTACCGAGACTCAGTACGTGAAAGTTCGTTTATGTGTTTATTAGCACAGTTCGGTCATTGTTGACAACTTTTCGAAGATAACTGTCATGTAAGAGAAGAGGAGTAGCTGGCGTGACATATACGCACCAACCTCTCCTTCAATACATTACATAAAAGAAGAGCCTGGTGGCGCAACGCACTGCCCCGTTTCAAAGGGAAGGCTCATAGCATCCATCTATGCATCAATCTATCCATCCATCCAACCGCGAGGGTGAGCACGGAGGTGGACAATATGAAGAGAGAAATTAGAAGTGAAAATCTGTACGATAACACGAAGGGAAGTGCCTTGCTATTTGAAGCTCGAGCTGGTTGCCTAGGGATAAAAACATACCAGAGTGGATATTCGCAGCTAGATGATGCAAAGAGAGGCGTCTGGCGGACCATTCTGGACTTTCCTCTCTGCATAATTTATCTTAAGGAGCCGCAGTTTCACCCGGAATGCAAAGAGTCGATTGCGATTAGTATACAGCTATACGAATTAGGATAAAGCGTGCAGAGAGGAAAGTCCAGAATAGTCCGCGAAACCCCTCTCTTCTTTTTTGCTTTACAGCTAAGCTGTTAGCCTCCTGTTAGTCGGGATTTTTCTCGGTGTCGACCTCACGGGAAAAAAAAGCTTCAGCGATTGAAGCGGAAAGTACATATATTCTCTGGTATCAGACATACAACATACAGCTCAGCATTTGTTTCGATAAAGAACGAGCAGAAAAAAACACCCAAACCACATAATTTATGATAAGCCGCTCTTGCTAACATTGTGAAGCTTCCCGCATCCATTTCTTGGTTAAAGATTACTGTTGCGCAACTGTCACGACGACGGCAGCTTGGGACCTGGGAAGTGACGTCACTAGACTTTCATATATAAGAGAACGAACCAAGCGAATAATTTGATCGTTGTTGCAGCACCGTTATGAGTATACGCAATGCATTGCCAGGCCTCCCGAGGTGGAGCGTCAATACGACGAGCGGCAAAGGGAAAAGAAACGGATATAAGACCAATGACCGGCGTGCTGCCTCTGCCCGTATTGCCGTGCAACTCGAGCACAGGGGAAGTCCGCAGGTCCACATTATCCTTTGGTTGAATAATGCGCCGTAGCAGGAATTCACCTATAAAGCATTGCAAATCCCCATCAGCGTTGCTAGTGGTGGTGTTCAACAACTTCGCCGGGCATCCACTTCCGCAGGGATGTCGCCTTTCTTTTCCCTTCTTTGTTAAGATGTTCTCTTTTATATAAGAACGCCTGACAATGACGATTTCTAGAGCTCAGTTCTTTATATGATTTGTGAGAATATATCTTTGAGATGACATGTTCCTGCCAGTAATTTCGCTTCATTGAAAATAACGTGCGTGCTTAAAAGGAGACCGCTGCTTGCGTCAATTGCTTAGAAAAGTTACCAAAAAAAATTCTTGCACTTTCAGCTGCCAGCAGTAGTGCCACCCTCGGAAGCCATGTTTCCCCTAAGTCAGATAAAAATTGTCTAGATTTCCGCAGATTAATCAAACGATGTTCAGCTTACCATTATGACTTTAAAGATAGTTTGCCTGCTATGAAAGAAGACTGCAGATATTCTATTTAGGTATAGTTCTAATTTCAATTGAAATTGTTTAAATGAAATGAGACTGTGCTCTAGCTGAAATGATCAAGCGTTCATAGAAACCCATTACGTTCAAGACACGCAGGTTTATCGATGGTTTATGGGACTTAGCGCCATCTGTCTGTCGATGGAACACTTCCGGCGCTAGAAAACCTAATGTGACGCTATATCGGTTAAAAACAGAAGTAACGTAATTTATGTTCTCAAAGGGGCGAAATTTGTTGTGGTAGCGTGCCATTGGAGCTGTATATTAAAGCTCTCTGCAATTCGACTCGACTGCCGTTTCAAGCTTCCAACGCCGAAAGCGATGCCGCAAAGGTTCAGCCGTACGGGCGACAAAATAGCACCAGAGCCAGAGTCAGAGCAACACCAGGGCCAGAGCAAGAGCCAGACCCAGAGCTTGTGGGCAAGCGCTACCGAACAAAAACAGCCAGAGTAAATAATCATTTCCTGGTCGTAACCAACCACTTTTGACTGAAGACGTTAAGAGACAATGAAACTACTCCGCTATCAGAATTCGGACAAGCGTTGACAAGCAAAACCACAGAACATAAGAGGGGGGCGTGTTGCAACAGATGAACATTACGAGCGCGCCTTTCTGTACACTTCAAGAGCTGCATTGCATTGAAAGTCACAGCCGCATCAATGCCTCATTTTTTATAGTGGGCACTGAAAAAGCGGTATTTATTACACATTTGCTCTATTGTATAGAGTAAGATAAGGTGTCTGTTCTTTCCTCTCCCCTCGTGTATAAAATTGATTGGGAATTTTATTTTCGTCCAATGAATTAAACAGTGTCTCGCCTAAATAAAATGAAGCTTTTTCCTTCGCAATGTTTGTTCCCTCCTCACTCGCGCTTCAATCGCTGCTCCCCTAAGCACAATTGCTGATGTCGGTGACCATTGGCTCGGAACCGCTTTTCGGCCGAAGTTTCGCGACCCATTTGCGGAGGCCCTCGAAAGTATCAAGCCGAAGGGGAGCGTAAATAAGCGAAGGCTCTGCAAAGACTAGAGAGGTATTTGATGCGTACCAAAGCGAAGAGGGTGCCGAGGTAATTGAAGGGCCGACGAGATACGCGTGACCGGGAAGCGCGAGCAACAAGAACAGCGACGCACTGCCGAAGAAGAACGCTGGGCCAAGCCAATGGCTGCTGAAGAGGCCGCCGAGAGCAAGCGGCGCCGATTGGAGAACCGCCACTCGTGGAACTCAGATGCACACCTTCAAAAGAACTTTGTCGAAGACGAATTTGGTGAGATGTGTCCAGATCGTACGTCATCAGCGTGTGAGGCCAGCCTCGCGCGAGCGTTTCCCAGGGAGGACGTGACTTCGTTCGGGCTTTGCGCCACGCGCAAAGAAGAAATGATTAGCACTGGGCCTAGATAATCACAGAGGATGGTTCCTGCTGTAATCTTTTTTTTTCTGGATATGGTAACCAGGCCTGTCCTACAGAATATAAGAACGTCGCAAGAGTGTGCCACTTCACGACACCAATATAAAAGGTGCGCTAAAATTCTTAGCGGATGCCCTGTACTACCCAAAGCACCACTACGCTAACACACCTACGCGCAATCTGCAGTGAAGCACGCACATACGCTGTTAATTACTTTTCTTTTTTCCATTTCGAAAATCCGTCAAACACGACACCAAGATGACTCAGTCATAACTCCGTCAAGGTTGCTCAGCCTATGGGCGGTTCCAGGGTAAAGGGACACTAAAGGCAAATGTTAAGTCAAGCTTAAGTGATATATTAGGTTGCTAGATCTAGGTTAAAATACCTAGATCTAGGAAAATTAACTAGACGTGACAGGCACTGGATAACAAACAAAAAAACGCCGATTTTCCCCGTTGTTATGGCAGAACAAATACACGCTGATCGTTCCCCAGTTTCCCTCTAAAAAAAAAATAACACCCGCTTCTTGCACTACCCAATTTGCATGCAGCCACCACGCTCATGGGCGGCCTCGGAAAGCGAGTACCATAACAAATTTGGACGTTACCAGAGTATGTCGCACATAGCTGAAGCAATGCAGTTGTCACAATGACTACTACAGATATTAAATAAACGTGACTCCCAAAACACCATGCGTCGCTACACTGCTCGAACGCTAATGGCATTACCATCGACAGTCATTGAGAGATGAGTTCTGTCCCAATTTCTCAGAAATAGGTATCATCGTGTCAGAATCACAAGCATGGCGCTTTTCTCTGCGCGTCGCTAGCCTTGAGCATCTCAAAATCACGTACTGATCATGTTAAAACAGGGCTTTGCAACCAGGCTATGAAGCTCCTCCAAGCGGGCTGTTCAATAAAATCGGAAGTGCCTGTTTCAGAAAACGTGATGCGGAAATTGAATGGTAATTAGAAATGCAAACATTGTTGTGAAAGGTTATAAAGATTGGATGTCATGCGTCCATAAGATGTAACACAGCAACAAGGAGAAAGCGATCCGGTGCGTTCAACTTTTCCCTGCACTTGTTTGCCACATTGTGTGTCCCCCAGACTGTGTGCCCACAGAAGACAGGGGACCTTGGCGAGAAACAGTTCCAGCGGTACGTAGAATGCTTCTTCGGAATAGTGTTTTTTTAATCTTCTGACCTGCGGCGAAGGCTGGATGAGGCAAATGAACCACCAGGTTTAATTGTGTAAGCGAAAGAGCAGCGGTACGCGTAAGGTTCATCAAAGAATATATTTTTGTGCGTACCGTATCACTGTGAATTATGCAAACATGCGCCACAGCTTAGCCGCATGATTATATTATCCATCAGTAGCAGTTCGATGGCCAGCAAATTTTTGCATGGAGATTGCTAGCATCTTTAGTAAAACGAAGATCGACTTCCAGTTTCTTCAAAGCGCTCTTAGTTAGATTTTCCCTAAACTATTTCCATATGTTATTTTTCTATTTTGAAAAAAATTACCACTTTAGCAAACTCTCTTAAAAAATGTAGAATTCAAACTCTTGACGAACGGCTTTTAGTGAGAAATTGATCTCTTCTATCTCATTTTACACTTCCATCAGACGATATTCCCTACTAATTACATAACACTCCGTTACAGAACTTCGGCAGTCTGGCATGATTATGCACAATGTGTTAAGGTATTTGAGCTAAGAACGTTACTATTACGGTGGCGTTGTAGTTGTACCAACAATGGTAATAATCCAGTGGTTCAAAACTTCCCATATCACTACATCTGCAGCAGCAGAGCGCATGGCTCTCCGCGACGCAATTCATGTGACAAATGCTGAAAGTCCTCAAAATAGGCAGTCTTCTTCAATTCCAGGCCCGCCTTACAATGTGTGCAGTTGCTTCTCTGACATGGAACTCACTATCAGGACAAGTGCCAAATTGTGGAACTTGCCCATCACTTGAGAGAAAAAGGACACAGTATATATATTCAATGGATACCAGGCCAATGCGGTATCATTTAAAATGATGACGCAGGTAAGGCAGCGCGGACGTCACAGAAGACCGCTGCGTCCCCATACCTCTCTCAAGGACCGACGCTGCGAGACAAGTTCGCATTCATGCACGCACGCTTTTCTTGGCAGAGTAGGATACCGCACATACAAGACGCACCAGAATGCACAGAATAAACCCTTCACTGTAAGTGACACCTGAGGCCGGACTGCATCGACGCGAAGCATCTCTTCTGTGTCGATTGTGGTTGGTAGTTGCCTTCACGAAAGCTTCCTTAGCACTAATTGGATTGGCTGATAGTGCTGCATGTAATTTTTGCGAAAGCCAGGAGAACATTGGCCACTTATTGTGCCACTGTCCTCAATTTCAAGCACAAGCACAATCTGTCCTCTACACTGAGGAAACTAGATGATCGCCCTCTTAGTGAAAAGGCAGTAGTAGAACGAATATATATATATATTTATATATATATATATATTACTACTTACATGTTGAGCTGCATAGTTCTTTGTATCTTTTGGCAGTATAGCTACTTCATATATACTACTTCATATATAGCTACTTCAGATAAAGCTACTTATTCATACATTCCTCAAGATAAAATGTGCTTAATGTAATTCATAACGGGATCATAGTTTTCTATTTATAAAGACTTACCCATACTAAACCAGGGCCTTGTGCCGCAAAGAGCGAAAATAGTAATAGCCGTAAAATGGCTACAAAGCTGAAAGGGCGAAAGGCAGCGAACACCATAGCGAGGTAGCTTGCAACCTTGCTTGGCGCGGAAAACTTCGCCTTTTCTGAGGCCAGTCAATTACACGCAAACACAACTTAATCCCGTGCTGCATCCCCATACGGTCTACGCACGTTGTTCATGTTTTCGTAAGATACTGCAGTCATCTGCTTTCATTTTTTTTATATGAGAAGACAAAGGTCCGTATGATTTATAACAAGCGACAGCTGGTAAGCGGCGACCATGCACGTTTTATTACCTTTCTTTGGACTTTTCGTTCCTAATAAACCCTTTTTCAGAAACGTGCAATCAAGCGTGTTTGTAAAAGCAAGCATATGTTACGACGAAAGGCTAACAAAATTTATAGAACAAACAAGGATGCCACATGTTTCTTCATTATGAACAGTTAATCACAGATGTTATCATAGCACAGCTTACACATTTCTTGGTTTTCACACGCGTATCTAAAGCGCCTCTCCAATCAATGTGAAGACAAACGCTGAGAGCTTTCATCCCAGTGCAAACGATTTCCAGGGAGATGCAAATGTATCATTCCTCCCATATCGGCATATCGGCCTACCATTTGCCCCTTATTCTATTTTTATTGAGATTAGCATTTCAGGATACTACGCACACTCTTCGGTATCTGTCAATATTTATGCCCATCTATCTGTTTGTCTATGCCTGTAGCAGTGCTCCCGCCAACTTAGGGCACAGGGAAGAGCTATGAATTTGGTTAGTTGGTGTGTATTCATTTTTCTTGTGTTTAGTTGCGTAAGACGAAAGGGACGAAGCAAATACTGGTTATGAAGCGGCGGACACGAGGTCACGCAGGATTCACAGAATGATGTCACACAATTCAGGATTTGTTTTCGTTTCCGATGAGAAAATAGTCGTACAAGAAAAGGCTCAGTCAGAAGCGGATAGTTCGACAAGTCTCCTTCTAACGCTGGCTCCTGTGCAGATTTTTTTTTGTTCGAGCAGCAGTCTCTACATGTTTTTTTATGTTCATCTCACTTCTTCGTCGTTATTTCGTGTTTGCTCCCCTGTCTCACCTCGTTTCCGCTTCATATCAAGTGTTCGTTTCGTCCCCGTTTCGTCTTGCAGAACTAAACGCAGTAAAAATTAATTACGGTACTGGGTAGGTCACAGTCTAATCGTTAGAGAACTACGCTGCTATGATGAAGGAACTCGGATGAAAACCGACCATCGGATCAACTCGGATCACTCAGTATGTGCCATTGAGTATGCATCTCCTTTTAATGTCGGCATAGATCACCGACGACTCATTGGCCAAACTGTTTGACTATGAAAGAATGCAGGGCACAAAGCAGAAACAGAACTCAGGTCGCCCATTATTAAATCAAAGTTTTCTTTTGTATACACGTGCATTTCTTTCCGAGTAAAGTTACCTGTATGTAACTGCAGCCCATATTTGACATTACATTTCCTTTTCCAGTCGTGTTTTCTTATTCGGCGTCTCTGCCAACAGCCAAGCCCAGCCACGATGGCAGCACCGGGGCGTCCAAGCTCCAAGCCACGTTCGAAACGACGACTAATTGCAAAGAGATTGCCGGGAAAAATAGATCGCTCAATAACGCCAACCTCGAACACGTCCGGTTGGGTGAAAAGCGCTTTCTTTATATTCGATTATTCGATAAGGCTATCCTCAGCTGCCTTGGATTAAGTGCAGAGCACCACCTTTCAAAATATATTATTGAAAAAGCCATGCATGTACGAGATTTGCAAGATTGCATTGCATCCCCGAACCCTTAAAGTGTTGGCCTCGATACATGCGTTGTATTCTAGAGAGTCTTTTACATATAAAATACAGGATTCATTGTCGTTTCCGATGAACAATAGTCGTAGAAAAAATGCTCAATCAAACGCGGATGGGTCGACAAGTGTCCTTGTTTTAACGCTGGCTCCTGTCCCGATTTTTTTTTCGAATAGCATTCACTACATGGTTTTATGTTTGTCTGACTTCTTTGTCATTATCCTCTGTTTGCACTTGAAATTCAGTGAATGAAATGACACTCAACCATCTGTCCTCTAGGATTTTAAGTGTTTTACAGCGCTGTTTTGTCAAGTTCAATGCTAGATTTGCTCATCTAAATGTTGCACTAATACTCATGGTTTCCTCTACAAAAAGCCATGGCGTGATGTCGACCTGCACCAAGTCAACTCAAGTAGTGCCTACTAAAAGTGTTCACGTTTTCTTTCAACAAACGCGTGCGCTCATGGTACAGAAAGTGAGAGAGGCATAAAGGAGAGATGCCTCGACCTGCACCACTAGTGTATCGCAGGTAGCGCTCATGGTACAAAAGCAACACACCTATTTGCAGCACTACCTATCAGAATTCCACCAGTTGCAGACAAGACGACAAAAGAAAGTTCCCCGGAGAGCGCGGCAGAGTCTTCACCCACCTCAAGTGATGGTAAGAAGCGTTCTGTTGACGTCAGCTGCACCGTGCCTAATTGATGTTTCTCTCTGCAGATATAGCCAGAATATGTTATACCAAATCCCGATAAAGTGGGCCTTAAAGACCGCTTTGAAGCAATTTTAATTCTTTCATAACTTCACCCAGATTGCGATACGTCTATGTGTGTATGTATGCCAGCGCCTCACCTCTTTCCCCCCAACTTGGGTCAATGCGCAGTCTATGATCAAATGCGCAGAGCATTGGGCTGTTGGGATGACGCCACCGGGTGCAAAGCCAACCGCCGGACCAACTTTGGTCACTGCTCTTCAGTGACTCTCTTTGACGCCAACTTAGGTCACTGGGTATGTGTCGCTCTTCCACCAACCACTTTCGCTTCATCTTGGGCAATTTTATATATGCACATTATGTGACAGACGCATATTCCCCCTTGATTATTCTTTGATTATGATCCCTGTACAAATACAAACTCTTAGCTTTAACAAAATCTGGTGCACATATTTCAATATGCATACTTTGCCAACTGGGCTGAGAACACGAAGTTTTCATGTTCTGCTCTTCTATGTACCCCTCGCAAAATGTTTCTTCTCTCTTATTGTTGCTGAGAGTTTTTGCATGACAGACACTTTTTTTCTGCTGAGATACCTCATTGCTAGCGACAGCTGCTGTGTAATATCTGTGTGTTATGCTCCAGAAGAAGAATCGTCTACATTAAATATGTTCAAGCCATTTTACTAATTGTTACTATTTCATTCTGTAAATTTCCAATAGCGCTACTTCGAGTAGTACCTTATTGCAAAGTTCAACGTTATTCGTTATTGGCTATTTTTTTCTGAAACGTTCAGTAAGGGGCCTGCGAATATTCAAAACTTTCAATTAATGAATCGAATAGTGTCCTATTTGATTCGGTGTTCGAATCAGATTGTCACTATTGGTAAGTGCGAATATTTTTTTAAAAGCTTTTCGAATATTCCAAAACACCAACTGCGCCCAATGAAACGTAAAATTGGAGCAAAAGTACGGTATAATTTTTACCCCAATGGGGATAGTATAGACACAACGTGAGACTTGTACAGTGGGGCAGGCTACATGTTTTAGGTATGCATACGCTAAAGGCTCTACAGCGATCATTAGCACCCTCTGAAGAGTCGTGTGCATTCTTGGAAACTGCTTGTTCGCTCCCAATTCTCAATTTGTGTTTTAATGCGTAAGCATTCTTTGGCCACTACCCCAGCAAAATCTGTGTGTTATGCGAAAAGTGTAATGCCTTGTACCTGCACAAAAATGTGTAATTTTCGAAGTTAGGACATTTAATCTTTATAATAGTGTAAATGCAGATAATTGGCAGCAGCCGCTTTTCATGTAGTCCCAACTTTGTGTCTTGTCTTGTGTCTATGAGCCTGCTTACACTCTTCTATAGCTTGCTTTATTGTCTTGTTGCGCCACTTGCGTGGTTTTTCTTTTCACTCCAACAATGTCTTACTTGTGTTTGTCTTATCTCCTGCTGCATGACGTCTATCTGCTCATTGTATTCCAGACTGCTGTAGGCAAAGCCTCTATTTTTTCCATGTGTCCTTTGCGATTTCTGCTATTTGCTTTTCTTTAATTTTTAAATATTCTGCAGCTATTAGTTCTTCTATTGCGCCCTTGTCTTCCCCAAATATCTCCCAAAAAGTGCATGCTGTACTGCCTACTTCCCATTGCGACGTGACCTGTCCATTACACTCATTACATCTGTCAACTATTATAAAGCTCTGTTTATCACAGACACCCTGCACTATAGCCGGTGACAACCTAAGATTTAGAAAGAAGCTCCACTCACAAAAACGCAGTGCACCTGTTCTTCACCTCTGAAGGAAAGCTGAACCAGCTGGACACCGACCACAGCTTAATTGCTTTGGTAGGCTAATGTAAATAACAGGCTAATTAGAAAATAGAAGCTACTTGTTTCATGCTAAAGTATTATCTTTGGCTGAGCGGTGACATCAGGATCTCCTATAAAACGCGGCTAGACTTGTAGGTTTCATCCTGAAACCAGCGACACAATGACCGGTATGTACGGAGAAGAAACCTGTTTTATATACGCGAAACCGTTTAACGTTGGGTAAATATGTTAATCTAGTTGCCTGGCACTCCTACGAAAATTATGCTCTAGTTGTAGAGTGTGCATATAGCATTGTAATTCTTAAGCTGTCACCGACTACACAGAACAATTGTCATCAGTATATCCATTTAAATCCTGCATGTGCGCGTTCATATATCCTACTAATATCGCCTGGCCGGATTTTATGAAGACATTATTTTTGCTTCTTCTTATATTATCAATGAATTCTTCATTTATCTCTGCTTCGGCTACCTGACCATAGGTAGGTTAATTCCAGCCACGTCTCTTTTCCTTCCCATATGCCACTAAACAATAGATGCTCCTTGCATGTATGTTTTATTCTTCGCCACTTAATACCTCGCCTAATAAGCATGCCTACACGTCCGCCTTTTTTGATGCTGTAATTCTATTGCATCCTTCCCACACAAAATTGTCGATAACAGGCGCCTGTTCCA
Source organism: Dermacentor variabilis (assembly GCF_050947875.1). Lineage (NCBI taxonomy): Eukaryota > Metazoa > Arthropoda > Arachnida > Ixodida > Ixodidae > Dermacentor > Dermacentor variabilis. Next base: position 92,071,999 of record NC_134578.1, read on the forward strand.
AATCTTGTTACAAGCCATTACAAGGTGATTCTTCACATTATAAGCCAAATCTCATTACAAGCGAACCCCACGTGAAGTCAGCTAAGAAGACTGTGTCTTTAAAATTGTGCGCGTCGCCGATGTATGTAAGCAGTGCTCTGGCGGCTTTTGCCAGAATGCTACTAACAAAATTCAAGAATGACGAGCAAAAAAAAGCACATGCTCGAGAAGAGGTCCACACAAAACAGATATTTAATAGCAGCTATTTATTTGAAAGAACAAGGACACTTAAGTATTTAGAGATTCAGGCGGACGCACAATACGACCACAATAAAATCATACGAACACGCGTACAGTCGTGCGTTCAGCGTTTACATGCGCTTTATCCAAGAACGCATTCTTACCACGTGTGAATCAAATCATTCGCTTATGGCAAATTTCCCTACGAGACCAGTCGCCTGTTTCTCAATACCATCTCATGAGTGTGTCTTTTTCTGTGGCCGTCCATTTTGTTGAATTCTCTTATTTCGCCAACGTGATGGTTTATGGTGACACTGAACGTGGCGGCGGGAGTTGCCTTCCGGACGATAGCATGGACAACTTACATAAGCCTTACGCGCCACCACTCTAAGTGCGCAAGTTCCAGACTCTGAAACAAAGGTATTTCGCCGTGGTGCCTAATTGCATGTACTCCTCAATCCCTAAAGCAGAAGGCCATTCTTGGTAGTTCTGGGTGTTGTCAGAATGCAGTAAATACATCCAAGCTTCCACCGAGTAATGTCCCCGTGAGAGTCGAGTGAGTTTTCAGAAACCAATCCACTTCATCCGTTCGCTTTCTGTCGTGGCACCAGAACACAGGACACTCGGTGAATCGGTTTCGTGCTGGCGATATAAACGCAGACGCGGAGGGAGTGCGGACACACGTCATCGTGCCAATGACTCGCTGGTTGGATTCACCAACAGTGCTAGCACCAATTCGACAAGGACTATCACGTAAAGACTGTCTTGAGTTTTTTTATTATGGCACTGTAGTTTCGAAGGAGCACGAAATGAACAATTACCTAAAGGCAGATGATACAAACACACACCAAAGGTACGAAAACTTGTAAACGACAGCAACCAGAACAGCGTGGTATAGACTTTGACGCAGAAAGGCAAGGGTACAAAACACAGACACAAGAAACAGAAGTATTCCCCGGCCCCGGCGTTTGTGTTGCCCTTCTCAGCCCTCTTCTGTCAGTGCTTTCTGCACTTGCCATTTCGTACAACGCACTATACTTATGCTATGGGTCTGCGTACTACAACTTCTCGTATGCAGCAGGTGACGGGGGCAGCACATGACATTAAACAGCTCTCGCGTCTCGAGTAACGTGGCCAGTTGCGGCGAACTCAGAAATATGCTAGCCTCAAATCAACACAGCATTGACCAATTGCTCAGAATGCCCTGAATAAGGCCATAGCTCCAATACATAAATGCTTGCGATCCACAATTGCAAGAAGACACACCATTGGTACCTGTGGACGTATTTTGAATGGTTACTTCTAAAGAGGGGCTTCGATCTTGTCACAAAAAATCTTCCTGAAAGAAATACAAAGCACGGGTTTATTTAATGAAACACCGCTGTGTTATCATGTTATAAAAAACTGAGTCCTAGCGTCAGTTACACATATTTTTTAAAGCATGTCAGTATAGATGTGTTTCCAGAAAGACTTCAAGCACAATAATATTCTGTATAAACGAACCAACAAGCAGTCTAGCTTGGTCTAGCTGGCCTTATACATACTTGTACATATACAGGGCATATGAAAAGGAGTATCAGTTCACGCGTATACTGCATCCATCTCCTTCATCCAGAGTTTGTGTCCCACAACTAGCTTGCTAAGCATGTATCACTTGAGTTTTCTTGCAAGCAGGAAACAATACGTGTCGTTGCTTACGAAAGGAAATAAATTCCCATCGACCTTTGCTGTGAACTTGCTCCCGTGTGCCAAACGAAGGCTGGCCCATCTAGACGAATAATATGGCACAGCAAGCGCACGAACATTTAACGCACACACAATGTTGATTGTAGAAAGGCTCAGAAGAACTTGGTCTCCACCTAACGCCTCACTTTAAAGCGAGGACACAAGTTTGTAATCACCTTCGTGTCCAGAGCCACCAGTTCAAATAATTCGTACCCCACGTGACCCGCCTAAAGTGACGGATCATATCGGAAGCCTTCTCGGCTACCATGATGACCGGGGCATTGGTGTTGCCCGACGGGATCTCGGGGAACACGGAAGCATCTACGACCCGCAGGCTGAGCACGCCTTTGACCCTGCGAATGAGAATGTCCGAAAGAGAAGTATAATTGATTCTGCTAACCTTTAACGGCACAGTGTCGCATTCGTTCACAAATGGTTGGTGCGTGATAAACTCCTACACCTATACCCTTACTTGGCAAGGAATCATTATTGTACCTTTTCGCCTTTTCCCTACAATCTCTCGTGGTAGATAAGCCATTTAGATGCTTTTTCCATACACTTCGGAGATCGTCATCGGACAGTCTCTACCACTTTCGACAAGGCGTACTCCGTGACAAACACGGTATCTCAGAGCTACGGTGTGCTGGCAGTATTGTAATTGTAATTCTTCTAAAATAAATGACTCCTGAACCCGTGAAACAGTGTTCCCATTCAGCCCATGGAAGCAACAGCATTTTACCTTTATTCGTAAATTAACGCGCCTTCATTGCCTTTTCCTACAGGTGCACATGGGTTGCGTCAAACAGCGTCATCTATACATCTTCAAGGCCCAATGTGACCTCTCCTCAAAATTTACCATCAATGCAATTACGATATGCAGCCAAGAAAATCTCCTGCGATTTGTCTCAAGTAAATCAAACGCAAATAGCTGTATTTGCATGCATCACCATCGTCATATTCATGGCCGCATGCCGAGTGATATCAGCTGCAGAACAAAACCTTGTTCTGCGAAGTAACTCGGTACCACACCGAGTACGTCAGTCTTGTGGTTGCTAACATTTGCGGTTTAATAGCTTCATCTTATTGTCTGTACGTTATTTCGCCCGTACTTCTCTTAGCACATCACCGAGCTATACATTTCATCCCTAGTTTACGGGACTGCCTTTTAAGAATGCTAGCACGGTTCATCTTGCTGCCTTTGCTGACCGAATACGTAACAGGCCCCGAGACCAGGCTTTCATATCGTGAACTGGGCTTCAGTTTCTGCCATATGCGTCTTCCCTAAACCAAAACGCCAACAACCAGAGCGCCGAAACCAATTCAGCGTGCAGAAGCTAAGGCATGCCGTTCTTGTTTGAAAAGTACCCGGGTGCGCACTATTACATTAACGAAGTACACGCATGATTCATGACAGTTATAGTTTTGTGGAACATCATCTGCCCAAAAAGGCGCCATCTAGTTTTGGATTTTGGTGCTGTTGCATTTCGCTTCTACAGAAATGCGGCATCACAAATCACACTTAGAGCCTCGAACCATGAAGTACGATGTTGTCACTGAATAACCAAGATCGTACAGGGAACTCCATCGTACCTGAGTTGCGGGTCTACGACCGTAGTGGGAAGCTCCGGGCGTCCCATGCGGCACGTTCCGCTGGGATGGTAGATGGTAGCCGTGTAGGTGCGCGCGATGCACGCCAGGTGTTCGTCCGAGTACGGCTCGTACCGCTCGCAGCCCGGGAAGTCCGGCTCAAAGATGCGCGCGTCGTACTTGTGGAAAGGCTCCGAGTAGCCCAGCGCTATGAGCTGCTTCATGCCTGGCACAGTCAAGGATACAAGCGGTATGAAATGCCGATCACACGGTTTCCCTCGATTTTGCGCGCATTGCCCCAAGATATATAAGGAAATAATTGTCCTGTTCAGCAACACCGGGGACGAGTTACAACGGACCTTAACTGCAAAGTGCAAGAGTGTGGTTGAAGATCAATATACAGAAGACAAAGATAATGCGCAATAGCCTGGCAAGAGAACAAGAGTTCATAATCGCCAGTCAGACTCTAGAGTCTGTGAAGGAGTACGTTTACCTACTTCAATTACTCACAGGGGAGCCTGATCATGAGAAGGAAATGTACAGAACAATAAAAATGGGTTGGAGTGCACACGGCATGCATTGTCAGATCCTGACTAGATGCTTAGCACATTCATTGAAAAGAAAGGTGTACAATCAATACACTCCACCGGTGCTAACATATGTGACAGAAACATGGAGATTGACAAAGAAGCTCGAGAACAAGTTAAGGACCGCGCAAACAGCGATGGAATAAAGAATGCTAGGGGTAACGTTAAGAGACAGGAAGATAGCTGTATGGATCAGAGAAAACGAGGACAGTCGATATTCTAATTGTCATTAAGTAAAATAAATGGAGCTGGGCAGGCCATGTAGTGGGTAGGTTAGATAACCGGAGGACAATTAGGGTTACAAAATGGGTACCAAGAGAAGGGAAGCACAGTAGAGGATGGCAGAAGACTGGGTGGGGTGATGAAATCAGGAAATTTGCAGGCGCTACATGGTATCGGTTGGTGCAGCACAGGTGTGATTGGAAAGTAGCAGAGAGAGGCCTTCGCGCTGCAGTGGACATAAAATAGACTGATGATAATGATTATGATTATTTCAACCATTCTTTCAAAGGATTCTTTCAGGGTGCCTTCATTTCATTTTCATTGTTATACCATTAGGTTTCTGTTTGATGTCCTTGAATACATATATATTCTAGTTCGCAAATTATGCTGTGTACGTCAAGTCACTTAAGCTTTTAATTTTTAGTCGTCAACTAGATTATGCTACAGTGCTTTTGATATGACTTATTTATGCACATGTAATTCTTCATCCATGCTATTCATACTTAAACTTGTAATTCTTCCATGTTAACGATTTGTTGAGACTGCTGCAATTTTTGTTTTATTATGTTTAGTTTGTAAAGGAGGTACTATCGAAGTCTTTGACTTCGGGACCTCCTTCTGTATATTAACATATTGTAATCTTTATAATCACCACAATGAAACCGATTCTGACTCTGATTCCGATGTCAGCGTTTCTGTCCCATCGAAGTGCATTAGTTCTGGGAGTGATCGTTACATGAAAGGAAAACTTCACACGTAAGCTTCAATTCTGTATGTTCCCAGCACCGTCTACACTTCTTTATGTGAACCAGTGAATATTGAGGGCATCAGAACATTTCATGTGAACCATTGAACATTGAGGGCAATACCACACGCGAGATATTTTTTTTAACTTTAGACGGAATTTCAAAGCCGTGTTACACATACATGCTTATGTTTATAGAAACATTTGATACAATTATTCACCGAACAATTGTACATAAGTTGTCTGAACATTCGTTCCGCTTTACTTGAATGAATGTGTGGTTTTTATTGGCGCAAGGGCCAGGTATGGCCAAAGAGCGCCACGCTTTACTTGAGTTTGACAAAACAGAATTACAAGAACATAATATAGAGTAGATTGTCTCAAGGTAAGCCAAGCGCACCGGTACACACTCTACATAATCTATACTAGCAAATTGTGTACAAGCTGTCGAAATTAAAATTAAGGTAAGACAAATATTCAACTTAATGCAAGGTACACAGAGTGTAGTAACGTTGCAAATATACAGTTGCCTCATTAACAAAACCAGAAATTCAGGCAATAAGTAGAAACTCAGAATTACGGTAAGAACCTCCGAGCGAAGTTACGTATATATGAATTGTGTATCATTATCACATAAAGTTTTTAGAAAACAGTGTAAGACAGAAAAGAAAGAACGTACCAGAGATGAGTTCATATTTCAAGACTTTAGTTAATAAAAAGGTAGTTGTTTAGTGACTTTTGGAGTGAAAATAATGACGGAAATGTTTTGAAGGACTAAAAGACAATTTCACATGCTTATAGTGCAAAACTAAGTTGGTATTAGAAAATTGTGATGTTGAAATTCTGAAATTGACAGCTAGTTCGAAATAAGCGCCGACAGACTTCCTACAATATGCATCGTCCTTTGTGTGACATGTATATTAAAATTCTTTCTTGCACAAACCTAACTGGAGCAACAGTGTGTTTCGTCGCAAAATTTGGGAAATCATATCTCGAATATGGTGTCTGTTTTACCATTCCTTTACATAACAAAGCGCATTCTTAAAGAGTGCATTTAACAGCGCGAATTTAACTGGAACACCAATGTGGTTTTTAGCAAAATGGGAAATAATTCTATTTTATGCACTTTGGGAACTGCTGTAAACGAAGCTTCTGCGTGCACTTCAGAGTAGAACCAAAGTGAAGTAGCGAACCACTTGGCACACATTTGACCATGCAGCGGGACAAAAGATTCCCTTTAAGAACTGGGAAAACTGGGAGTAGCGAATAGCGACGCAACGAGGGCAAAAACCGGCCTCCTTAAGATGGCGCCAACCAATATGTTGATTCAGTACGTCCAAGTGAAAGCTTTCGCTGACGTACTAGAGCAGAAGAGGTCCGCAGCTTGTGAGCGGGCGCCCTACAAAAAAAATGTGGCGTATGATGAGGATCCGTATTTTGCACCACGGAGGAGAGAAAATCTCGACTCTGAAAAGGCATCGCCGAAAGCAGCGGGCGCGTAGCAATCCTGCTAAGCGACGGTAACTGGCAGCAGCTCACGTGCAGCATGTAAGCTCTTGCGAAGTGAGCACGCATCACGTGTGCACTGACGCATCGGCGCACTACGAACATAGTGGTGTAACTGAGTGCTGGGGCGCAGCTGGCGTACACAAAGGTCTCCAATGAATGTCCAGGTCACAAAGATCCACTTACTCTGGAGATACTTCGAGTTTATTATGCACTGCACTACGTGGAAGGATTAATTAGTAATCGGCAAACATATGTCATTCACTTGTGCACCCACTCTGCTGCAACTCTAAAGGAACTGGGACAAGTTGGTGAGGTAACACTCCGTACACAAAGAATACACCGACAAGCTAAGCTGATGAAGCATGAAGGCATAGATGTCTGAGACTTGTGGGTTCCTAGGCATACTGGCGTTCCAGGGAATGAACAAGCACGCACTCTGACCCCGACGCTTCAAACCCGTGAAGAAACGGAGAAGAATCACTCTACAAACTACTCACTGAACGGAACTACCGGTTTGAAATAAAGGAGGCAGTAGGAAGGCGCAGGCACACAAAAAAACAGCGCATTTCATCCTATCAAGCCCCGATACCTCCAGGACACCGAGTTCGCGGGATCTGATTTATACAGACAGACCACCTTCCCTCCTTGCCACCGATTAGACAAGGTGCAAGGTTCTAGTGACTGAGCAAAAATGTGCGACAGTATTAAAGAATACGTCACAGTGTTCCTAAGGAACTTGATATATATGTTATGAATGCCTGCAGGGAATATATCTTCATCTTTTTTATCAAACTAGCAATACAAAGAGCATCAAAAGAACAGAGTTCATAGAAATATAGTCAGCAAACGAGCTGTCGAGACAAACACTGGGAAATGTAGCTGTAAAGAATGACACGAATACATTAACACTTTGCAGCAGTCATCGGAGGGTATTAAAATACCCTTTACATCACACAATTAAATTTAAAACGACTTTTTGTCAATAACTACATTCATAAATTTCCTTGATTATTATCGTAAAGACTTGAGAAACTTGGTAAAATAGGTGAGGTGAACCCCATCTATATATACTGTGGCGAGGAAAGCATATGTCGCCTTGAAGAAGACAAATCCACGTGTCTAAACGTTGGCTGCTGCTTTCACCTTGTTCTCGTTTTGCTCATCGTCTTGAATTTCCATCTCCCGCCTTCCCCATGTTTTCCCTAGATATGTGCCCTAAACTTACAAGTTAAAAATGTGATTAGTGCGTTTTGTTCAGTAATATTATGTTAAAGCTTCCGTTACAACTATAATGTCCTTCTTCCGAATAATGCAGCTCTAGTAGAATTGTGCTATTTATCGGTTACATGCGATTTTTATGGCTTCTCATTGTACAGAAAAAGACACCCGGTAACATACGCCCTTCCTTAAGTGACGTAAGCGCTCCCGCGTATTTCAGAGCTTACGGCTTCCTCGGGCTCACGTACCTTCCACGAGGATAAGGACGTCCTCAATCCGTGTCAGGTATCCAGGATTGATGAGCGGGTAGTCCTCCGGGTCGGCGGATCGTAGCCGGATCCATCCTCGAGACTTTGGCCGCAGCAGCACCGGATACATAGTGAACCCGTCCATGTTCAGGTACGGCCGGTACACACGGTCGAAGAGCTGCGCAAGACGGCAGAAGAAGAGAAGGTACTGTTCTTGAAGCCACGAATATTGCCTACTCACGCTTGATATTTAGCTTACGCTGATGCCGTTTTGCGCTAAAATGTCTGATCGAGGTCTCCCCCCATCGAGCATCGCTACCTGATCTTTAAATTAACGTCAAATTACCGCGCATAGCGTCTTGGAATTGTGCAGTGGTTTACTACGGAAGCCATAGTAGAGGACTCCAGATTAATTTCTGACAAACTTCAATCAATCAGTCCAGCAGTCAATCAATCAAGTCTTAGTTTACATCCACTAAAGGCACGACAAGCGAGCTTCTCTGCGTACTTCAGCGATCGAAATACGACCGAAGCTTCCCAGAATGGCACCTGCGGTCAACCTTTCAAATACAAACACAAGCCTAAAATTATCAACGTTACTTTAAGCCACAATTATCTGCAAATGGAAATAACTCTGAATTGATGTGAATGAACGGAGCAAGAAATAATCAGCTCGATGCGACTACAGTCACGTCAGCATTTGTGCTCGCTCAAAGTGTGAACATTTCTACTTCGCTGAACGTAATGAACTGTAGCGTTTCGGCATAGTGCACAAAGTGTAAACGCCCTCCAGGTGGGAAAAGCCAGAAGCAGGTCGTTACTAGTCAACTCAATACGCTTTTATGAGGAATAAATGGAAAGGTATTACGAGTATGGTGCTATAAGCTTTTATGCAATGACATAAACGAATATCTCCTCGTGGTTTCTGTTTTCGTTGCTGACCTCGTAAGAGTTCACCTAATTTTCAACCGTATCGTTGAGTACTTTCCTAGCTTTAAATGCAGTGCAGGACATCCGGATACTTTACACGTATTGCGGATAGTCGGACTGCAGTTTTTAGGTGCTTAGAAATGTCTTCGACATAGACAAGTTCGAGATGACAGTTTTGAATAGAGCAGGAAGCTGAATAGATTAGAGCAAGCAGAAAATAAAACTGTGCAACAAATAAAAATCGTCGAAACCCAGAATGACGAAGTTTAGATGCGTCAATACATTTTCGATCATACTGTCTAAGCCTTCCTCCTCGACAAAGGTTTACAAGGGGAGTGAGGTTCGAAGTGAGGAACAATGGTCGAGCAACAAATGTCATTGGAGAATTCTATACCGCAACTATTTCTGCACCCCACGGAAGAAGACGCTGCGCTTTCTGAGAATTGATGTGGAGTGTGAATGGAACCACAGTGATCCCTTCTGTGGAAAGCTAGGGAAAACACGGGGAAGGCGGGAGATGGAAATTCAAAACGATGAGCAAAACGAGAACAAGGTGAAAGCAGGAGCGAACGTTTCGACAAGTGGACTTGACTTCTTCAAGGCGACGTATGTTTTCCTCGCCACAGTGTAGCCAACGTTTCGACAAGTGGACTTGTCTTCAAGGCGACATATTCTTTTCTCGCCACAGTTCATAATGTGGCGAGGAAATCATATATCGCCTTGAAGAAGACGAGTCCACTTGTCGAAACGTTTGCTCCTGCTTTCTCCTTGTTCTCGTTTTGCTCGTCTTCTGTGGAAAGGTGCCACTGCCAGCTAAGTACAGTGAGGTAGAGTCAAGGTAGAGTGTTTAGTAGAGAAACCTTCTGGTAATGCGGGGAACGACACACCGAATCGATACTGCACAGCACATACGAACGGCAATCCACGCACCTCGTCTGTCATGCCCATGACGCGACGAATGGTGTGACCTCCGTCGGCGGCTGGAGTGCTCGACACGAAGTGCACTTCGACGTCAGGCCAGTCAGAGTGCCGTGCGTTGTACTTGGTGCGGATGAAGCCGATGCCTTCCACGCCTCCGGGTACAGTCAGGGGACCTGCAGCAGACGGATGTCCTGGAGGATTCAGCCAGCTCGATAGTTGATGAAATATGGCGCCAGAGGAAGCGGTGATTTCTTTGCTCATTCCTTCAGGAAATTTTCATTATTGGGAAGTTCTAGCTTATCTGCTCCAGCACCAGCACCTTTATCTCACTTGTAAATGACGTTCATGTATTTTTTGCACATTTTTAAAGCTTTTCTTGCTTACCCTATCCGATTTGCTGCTGTCTCCTGCTCTAAGTCAGTATGTCGGCTGATATATTTGCGGTTACACATGACAAGGTGCCAAGGGAAAGGAAGTGCTGTCGAGGACCGCAGGAAATTAGGTGCGGTGATGAAATTAGAAGATTTGCTGGGAAAAGTCGTGATTAGATTGCTCAAAACAATGGTAATTGGAGAGAGTTGGCAGAAGGCTTCACCCTGGGGCAGTGAATATAAGAATAGGCTGATGACGATAATTATGACGATAATGCTGTTGATGATAATAACACTATATGGCCAGTGTATGCATGTAGCAATGAACGGGCCCATGTCATATGCTGACCGACAAATGAAGCATTGCAACAAAACGCACTTTTGTTCTGCGTAACAAAGATCCCAATTTCTCACAAAAAAATTTGATTATATAATCTTGGCTCAGAGGCATATATAAAGTACGCCAGTGGGCTAATGTAGTGCAAATTATTCAAGGGATTTTTTGATTTACTTCATTTTCTTTGATTTGGCTAATCGGTATACACCAACGGGCATCTATCCATTCTTGGCCAACCCTCCAGAAAAGGCTGGTATGTCCCACTATGACAAAGCAGGTACAGAATCCTTAAATATAGATACACATGGGTGTATACGCATGTCATCACAATTCTTCCCTCGACAAGCACCTTAGAACATATTCATCCTCATGATATCACTGTGCAGGCCTCTAACGAGGCCGAGGTGCTCTAGGTAATTTTAGAATGTTATGCATTTTTATGTGCTATCATTATTTCACCATGCACCTTAATGCTCATAGTACACGTCTTTTGTCATTGCCATAATCTTATTACACATAGACTTTATACAAATTAGAGCGACCATTTTTAAGGCCCCTTTACAGCCACGTCACATCAACTTCATAGAAGTCATAACTCCACTGCAAACTCATCAACACTGGCTTGGCGCTCTTCGGACATACCTGGCCCTTGCACCAATATACACCACCCATTCATTCATACATCATATTCATCCTCATGATATCGTTGCGCAGGCGTCTTACACTGTCCATTTGATTCGGTGTTCTCGTTTTGGCATTGCTCGTGCGTGGTACAGTGCACAAGCAAACGAACTGCATGAGAGTAAAGGCGGACGAGCCCAAAGAAGAAAAATAAGTTATGCACTGGCACTATAACTTAAAGCTATACCAATTTCCTTACGTCAAATTCACGTAACCACTGACGCAAGCATCGGGCGATGGCTGGCAGCGTTGTTTAAAAGACCACTGAAACTCTTTCCTTATTTATAGGAGGCCACTTTTGCTTGTTTTTGGCTGATTGGCTGACCAGAGGACAGGATTATGCACAGGTGGAGAGGGTTTCGGGGGGAGGGGGAGGCGGGCCGGCCACCACAGTGAAAGTAGATAACCGGATGAGGAGGGCGTTGCCAGCGTCTCCTATTGGTCCGCTTCTTCTTGCTTAGCTTTCCCCGTCTGGCAGAAAATCGCGACGGCGTGCAACGGAAGGTTAAAAATGCCGCCACAACGGATGCTCAGCGAAGAAAATTTGGCAAGGAGATGTCATTTACGCACTTAAAGAGTTCGACAACGTTGAAGTGCCACGCAAACAAATATTTGTTATGCGCAAATAACGCCCACTGCAGGGCAAAGGCCTCTCCCATACTTCTCCGACTACCCCGGTCATGTAATAATTGTGGGCATGTTGTCCCTGCAAACTTCTTAATCTCCTACGCCCACCCAACTTTCTGCCGCCCTCTGCTAAGCTTCCCTTCCCTCGCAATCTAGTCCGTAACCCTTAAGAGGAAGCTTTAGCTCGGGCCCAACTCCGACGCGGCCTATTCAAATACATGTAAAACGCAAAAACGTTTTTATGAGATATCCCCTGGACTGATTTTGATGAAATTTGTCGCATTTGAAAGAGAAAGTTAAATTCTAGTGACTGTTGGAAGCGGAATTTCGATTTAAGGCTTGAATTTTCTTAAAACGATTTTCAAATATTTGACGTTTGAAAAAAATAGAAGCATGAAGTTTATAAATTCATAGCTCTGCATCAAGAACCGATATCGCGGTTCTGTCAACGGCATACATTAGATCATTCAAAGCGGACAAATTCATTATGTCATTTTACATCTTATGTGAATTTGTTACGTTGGTTACGACGGTTTTGCAAAAGTTTTATTTCTCAATTATTAAATTTTTTTATATTCATGTGTAACATATAAATTTTGTCCGCTTTAGATGTACTATTAGATGCAATTCACAGAATTGTATTATCATTTTTAGTGGTTAAGTTACAGAGTTGTAAACTTGATAGTTTCGTTTTTGAAAATTTTCAATTTTTGCCAATTTTTAACAAAAAATTGACAATCTAACTCAAAAATTCGAAACCAACAGTCACTAGATTTTAAGTTTGTCTTTTAAATGCAACAAACCTCGTCAAATTTTGTGCAGTGGTTGCCGAGAAAAACGAATTCTCCTTTTACATGTATTTAGATAGGAGCACTTGAGCTAAAGCTTCCTCTTAAGGACCATCGGTTATCTTCCCTCCTCATTACATGTCCTGCCCATGCACCCCCCCCCCCATTTCTTTTTCTTGAGTTCAACTAAGGTATCATTACCTCGCGTTTTTTTCCTCACCCAATCGGGTCTTTTCTTATCCCTTAACGCTACACCTATCATTCTTCTTTCCATAGCTCGTTGCATCGTCCTCAATTTAAGTAGAACCCTTTGCGTAAGCCTCCTGGTTTCTGCCCCGTACGTCAGTACTGGTAAGACACCACTGTTATATACTTTTCTCTTGAGGGATAATGGCAACCTGCTGTTCATGATCAGAGAATGTCTGCCAAACGCACCCCAGCCCATTCTTATTCTTCTGATTATTTCAGTCTCATGATCCGGATCCGCAGTCACTACCTGTCCTAAGTAGTTGTATTCCCTTACCACTTCCAGTGCCTCACTACCTATCGTAAACTGCTGTTTCCGAGACTGTTAAACATTACTTTAGTTTTCTGCAGATTAATTTTTAGACCCACCCTTCGGCTTTGCCTTTCCAGGTCAGTGAGCATGCATTGCAGTTGGTCCCCTGAGTTACTAAGCAAGGCAATATCATCAGCGAATCGCAAGTTCCTAAGGTATTCTCCATTAACTCTTATCCCCAATTCTTCCCAATCCAGGTCTTTGAATACCTCCTGTAAACACGCTGTGAATAGCATTGGAGAGATCGTATCTCCCAGCCTGACGCCTTTCTTTATTGGGGTTTTGTTGCTTTCTTTATGGAGGACTATGGTGGCTGTGGAGCCGCTATAGATATCTTTCAGTATTTTTACATGTGGCTCGTCTACACCTTGATTCTGCACATTTTATGCATGCTTATGCATGCTTAAAATGCATGCATATGCATGATTAAATGCTTTTATGCATGATTATGCATGCTTAATGCATACACGTCATTTTGACGCGGTGAGTTTTCATGGTTTTGTGATGCCGCGTGACAGAGAGGTGAGGTGGGCGCAGCCCGAGAACTTCTGATCAATTGCGGAGGGCTGATGGTGAAAAATGTGCGTAGAATCAGATACGTTTATTTTTCTTTTGTTCTGTCTAATCATGCATAATCAGTCTGTGCAAGTCATATCAGATGAGAAGCTCTAGCGGTTTTCGTGACGTCACGTGACAGACGAGCGAAGTGGAGTTGGACCAAAAAAATTTTGTCCCATCGTGGAGGGCTGATTGCAGAAATTGAATAGAAATGTTTGGAAGAGCGTTACGTTATACCGCGCCTTGGATCCAACGCACATGACGATATCTGTGTAAAGCGGCTAAGTAAATACCTTACACCTAGCGGCGATGCGTGCGACTGTTTTACTTTCGTCCGATCCAACATATAACAAATTAACATATAACATATAACACCTTTATTGTTTTGAACAATACACAAACCGGCGAGATAGCTCACAGCATTTCAGAGAGAGAGTTCCTTAAATGTTTTTAATGTTTGGGAATGTTCGAAGAACCAGTTGTCATTAGTTTCGCGTCCCCCCTCATATATTGTCCAGAAAAGTCTAATGACGACCGTGCTACCTTGAAACCAAATTAAATTAACTAAAACGTTGAAGCCGGCGTGGCTGTCAGCATAACCTAATATAAAATTGCGGGGGCTGCCTACAGTGGAGGATATGAGCACCCCTAAATAAGAGGACTATGTTCAGGATGTACTCCCAAAGAAGAACAGCTATCGAAGTCAATCAAAGCATGTTCCAAGCTTTCTTTTTTATTTTATTTTAGGGAGACAACGGAAATCTCATACTCATCTTTGTAAGGGTTCGCACAACCTCGATTATGCACGAGATGAGATCGACGGGAGGCCATCGACTTTCGCCAGCGAAATATGATGGCTAGCTTCGGCTCACGCCACTCGTGCCGTTTTCAGTGCAATCGCGCGATACGGCACATTTATCTGGGAGCCACGCATGCGCAGGCGAACGTTCGACTGGGACGAACGCGACGCGAGTGAGCGCCAGCGCTGCGGATATCAGCGGTGGCGCGCGATGCGATTCCACCGATCAGCGTGCGCCAGCTGACGGCGAAGAGCGGGCCAGTTCAGTTCAGGCGCCATTTTGTAGCAGGTGGCTACGACGGAAGCGGTGTCTCTGCGCGTAGTGTAGAAAACTACTTTTGCCGCGGGAATCCAGTAGCTCGTCAGTTGGCGAAAACATCGCGAGTGATCATCGTCGCTAGCCTTCAGCTCCGACGAGAGCAGGCACAGAAGGTGAACAACTTTCATCATCGATGTAGCGGCGTCCTACGATGATGAGGTATAAAGCTGTGTCACTGGTTTATACATTTGATGCTCCAACTTTCGTTTGCTTTGTTTGTTTTCAGTTTCGAAGACGCTACAGGCTAAGCCTAAGCATACATGCATGGTGCTGACAGCGCAGTCCTCATTCAGTACCTCATCTTAGTGCCCCAAGAATCATTCGAATGGAAAGAATCATTCGTCACTTCACATTCCACACACTTGTCGTCAACAAAATTCTTGGCCTTGGTCACGTTGGTGATAATCACGGCTAGCGAGTGACAAGAGGCCTCTCTAATAAACAATCGTCTTGTGAACTTCGAGTTCGGCATGTCTCTCGCAGAAGGCAAACACGCGTTAGGTGGCTCGCGCGTTCGTCCGGCATGTACGTAGCAAAACGTGAAACTCGGCCGGTATTTGGCGTAATCTGTGCTGCACTGCTTTATTGGCAGCGTGGTGATTAGCCAAGGTACCACTACATAACGTTAGCTTCCGGTTTACAGTTCGTTCGGCGCAGAGCAGTGCATACACATAACAGCTAAGCAGGAACACGGGTATCCGTATAGTGCAAGTAAGCACCATCCTCGGGCCAGCACAGGAAGGCAGAACCATGGCCTGACTCCACCACTGAGCCGATTGAGCAGAGCGTTTAACGGTGCATCCACTTCGCTTATTCTCTTTTGCAGCCAAACGTTTTCCACGTCTCTGGAAAGCTGCAACCACTCGCGCGCGGACAGTGAATGCACCGTTGAGAGCGGTACACTCCACGGCAGATGTGGTGGCGCCAACGGCGTGAATGGCCTCGGAGATGGTCCCGGAATTAACCGCGCCATGTCGCTTAGAAGTCCCGGATGACTGCGATGCCCTTCGTTGATTTTTAGTGACCTGCAATGCACAGTGCGATGACTGCCTTCTCGGTACTAGTAGGGCCCTGTTCCGGAAGGATACGAGGACACTTCGTGTAGATAGCTTTCAAACGGCGCTCACAGTTTAGGCTGAATGACGGTGAATCTTGGCCACATAGACTTTACGGGGGTGGTCGCCGTAGCGCTGCTAGGCGGCTTCTGCTCGAGCGTGTCAATGCTATAGGAATAATGCTCGTGGTACGTGGTCGCCAAGGCGTTCTTTGAGGTTTGGTGTTATTCGCAGCCGAGCAGCGAGGCCGTGGTCGATGAGGGTGTATGAGAGGTTTCAGAAAAGCTGTCGGCCAGGCGTGGGACCGTTCAAACCAATTGGTTAAATCAGTCTGTGATTTCCCTAGCAGTGTTTCACAATTCCAGAGTTTTTCGGTGAGGATTGTTTTCAGTTGACCTCCCCGCGGATGCTTTGGCGGCTCCTGACCAACGCAACGTTATCGTCAGTTGTCCATGAGTAAACATCCCCTCTACGGAGCCAGCTAGTGTCATTCCTCACGCGAAACACGATGGCTTCTGAAGGCACCAACCACGGTGGTTGCAGTACGCGGAAGCTCTAGCGGTATTTTGCGCGTCCGCACCATTTTCGTTCTTCTTGCAGCGGCACAAATCTTTATTGTGAGCGCTTCTGCGTAATTATGATTCAGGCTGTCCCTTTAAAACTCGACTTCCTTTTAACCAAGCAAGTTTAAAATAAAAAAAAATTGGCTGGGGCTTAGCTAAGGTTTAGCCTGGATGTCTCGAAGCGAAAAGGTTCGGTGATGCTTATGGTTTAGCTTATGGTTATGCTTTATGATTTAGCCTATGGTTATGCTTACGGTTTCACTTATGGATATGCTTTGGTTAGCTTATGGTTATGCTATACGTGTACCTTGTGTAGTTATGCAAATTGCTTATCAATGATATATACCACACGTTATGCAGGATTCTTAAACTTCTTTATTCATCATTGTTGGGCACATTGTCTTGCGATTTCTGTACAGCCATAAACACAGCTCTCTGTATCGGTAGCATCACTCCCTTCGCCTTCCATGTTGAATGCGCACGCCTATTCTCTGGCAAGCGGTTATATAGTCGGCCTCCGCGATAAACACGCGCTTGCGGCGAACGTCAAACAATGACGCATAGCGCGCGGCAGTGGCCACCTGCGCCGACTCCGAACACGCTTACGGAACCAATCCACCTCTTTCATGTTCCTGTGCTACCCTCTGACACACGCCGCTGGAAACGTTTTGGAAGGGTGCCGGTGATTTCGCCGGTTGATTTGTGTACCTGCGCCCATGTTGAGTGTACGTCGGTTGTGCGTTTCGTGGATCGCGACTGATTATTAATGGTTTCTCCGGGGCAGCATGTCGTTCACCCATCAACTATACTGGGTGAACAGGCCTGAGTGCGCTGTCTTGGTAACAGTGCTGCCGATAAAGGCCCGTGGAGTTCCATCTGCCGACGCGGCTGCCTTAGAGTTCGTTGTCGCTGGTGTCTGCGCTTGGACATCGCTTTCTGTATTCCCTTTACACATTTACTAAACATTTCGCATATGCAAGAAGCCTTCGAGCGCAGCCTTCCACGTCGGATTTGGCCAAAGCGGTGCATTTGTTTACATGTACATCTACAGCTTCAGATCGCTGTTAGCTTCGGATACTGTAGAAACGGCGCATGGCCGATTCTCAAGACGTAAATATCTGCGCAAGTTAGCCATATTGTTCCACCCTGAGGCCAGTCAATATAAGCAGCCGAGCCACTTAAACAACTGCAATTGTGATCCAGACACGCACATATATTACGGGCTGTTACTACTGACTGTCGCTTTTGTTCAACTTCATCATACTTACTGTTTGCTTGTACCATAAAGTGCTATTAGGGAAAACTGTGCTCGGCATAAGCCTCACTTATAGGCCGTGTAGTTGACTCGCGAAAACGCAGATGCCATCGCTGACACCTTTGGTAACTGAGCGAGATTATCCTGCTGTACCGTATGCACTGTCTCTTATTTCTTGTTTGACGCAGAGGTAAAAAGCCCTTCTCTCAAATAAAAAAAAAAGAAATGTGTCAGCATAACGACACACGCAGACCCACCATCTACGCGAATGCGACCGGCAGCGTCGGGAATGGTGAGCAATGTACAAGATGTTGGCACAGCGTTGTGTCGCCGCTTGCCGCTTATTCTGTACGTGCCGTGCGAAGTGTAAAGTAGTTGTCGAATCCCGCAACTGAACTATAAAAGCGATTTCCTTCGTCCTGACTGCTTATTTTTTTAAGTTCAGGTCCATCGATAGAGGGCGCGCCAATTCGACGGGGTGACGCCCAACACAACCTTCGCTAAATAGGATCAACATTCGCTCAAACTTCACGTGCACGGCTTGAAAGGATTGAGGCTTATGCATTTCAACTTCGAAGGCATGTCGACGCATTTTGAGCTCAAATAATTATATATACACGTGAATGAGCTGCAGCTATCGCGTTGTCGGTTCGACGGCTGATCGCGTAGGGTTCCGTCAAGCTGTCATGGTCGGCACGCCGATTTTGTCGGTGCCGTCGACAAGAAAGCCCGTCGCGCTGTATGGCAACTCGCACCCATCTGTTGCGTCGTTGTCAGCCTATTATGATCGAATGGTCTCAGTGACACAGTGCTGAATAGTCCTCGAGTCGCCGGCGTCAGCGTCTTGTTGGTCTCGTATCGGCCCAGTGTTACCACGCCTTAAAAGAGTACGTCAAGTCAGGCATGCGCTGCCACCACCAGGTTGACTCTGCAAGAAGACTGCGTGAGCAATGTGTTTTTGAAGTGTTGCCCAAGTGTAACGCAGGGATTTATCGACAAATTTGACAGCCGTCAGTGCGGGCGGTAACTACGTGGTTCACGGCGCAGACCGGACGAAGCCCTGGCCCTTTTCTGCTTTAAAGCGGAGTTGGTCTTGCGCTACGCACGTTTTCGGCACCCCATGACGTCGAGCTGCCAGCAGAGTTTCAACGCGGAGCACAGCACAGGTGTTCGTTGCAGTGAGCGTCCATGCGCTTCTTTCTTTCTTATTCTTTTTTTTTTGGGGGGGGGGGGTACTTTCTCCCGATATTTGGCCGCGCGGCCACGCGCGCGACCCTTCCAAAACATTTCGCGACTAATCCGCTAGGGCAGGGCGCATGCGCCGTCGCGCCGTGAAAAAAAGGCGGATTCCAACATACGCCGGTTCGTGCGAAGCGTGGTGTTCACTAGCGTAGTGAAGCTTTTCGCTTCAAAACTTACCGACCGCCCTCGCAAATTATTACCAGCACAGGTGAAGCCAGCGCGTCTCCCCTATACTTCGCGTCTGAAAGGCACCCGCACTATAGGGAGTCCACTCACAGCTCAACCATGTTTCTGCAGTTATTAGTAATATTCTAGGTCAATCGCAAAATAACATATTGCTATTTCGGGCTAAAATATTGCCTTTGAATGAGTAGCGATATCGTGATTCGCCACACTTTTCTTCGAAACGCTCAAGTTTGGTGCTAAAACCAGTAACACAAGCATGCACATCAATAACTTCTCTGTCGTAACATTAGCTGTCTTCAACGAGGTAGAAATAAAGCTGTTTCCCGTCTTTTTCAAGGTGTTTGAGGTTCTGAAATGTATTACCAGACGAATCAAATAGTGTGTATAAGGGCTTTAGGGTGACGGCAATGGCATTACTGATAATACAGCGAAGCTTTTAGTGCAACTACAAGCGCTCAAAAATAGTGTGTGCGTTTCTTCACGGTGTGCTGACCTAACTGCAGTATTGGCCGTGTTCGTATTTGGAGGAACTATGGGGCATGCTCAGGTGATATGCAAGTAAATATTGAAGCGTGTGGGCTGTTCAGCCCTACATGAATATTTGTAAACCTCCACATTCTGAATATTTAGAGGTTTGTTACGTGAGGCTTACAAAGTTTTGCCGCTGCCCTGGGAGGTCCAAAACAGCAACGGTTTCATATTTGAAGAAAATAGTGGTTGTGCTGTTGGTGACGTGTACCCAAAGTATGAAGTGTGTAGGTTAATTACGTGCTTTAGGAATATTTACTGTGTATTCGTTCTCTCGCAAGTTTCTTGTGTTATACAAGTTGTATACTTCATTTTTTTCGGTCTCCTCAGTTAACTAAGATATGTAGGTCGCCTATCTTTCGTTGAAGTATCAAGCATGTTGTGGGTGACGTAAGATAGCTGCTTATTCTTTGGAGTTTATAATAGCCTTTCTAGAAAGTTATTTACTTAGGCATTCTAGGGCTATATATGGCCGTTGCCGCAATGCTTCCCAGAGTCGTAAAAGAACACTACAAGAGGAGTTCACATTCAGTGAAAATGGCGACATCTTCAGGGTACTGTAAGGTGAAAACGTGGTCTGTCGAAGCTAACTTGGATATTTCAAAGCGATAACTCAACTTTCGTTTCATCCCCCCATTTCATATGTTGTACGAGATTCACTTGCATTTCTGCGGCATCCTGAGTGAACAAAGCAAGGCACGTTGCTTATATTTGGCTAATACAAGGGGCAGTTGTGGGTAATGTGCAGGTAGTAAAGACCTTTGCTGTAATTACGTATGCAAGCGCGCAAGGGCGTTATGAGTTTATTTGCGAACAGTATAAAATTTAGCCAGCTGCCCTTGGAGAAATAGGAATGTCATCTAAATCTACATTCGTCAAAATGGGGGGAAGGTTATGGCATAACAGCATGTAAAATAAATGTGTGCGGCTGAATTGAAGCTTCCGTAAAAGAAAGTCATGCTTTCGCCAGAAAGGCAAAGCATAGATTGCAACAGCAAATTAGTAAGGATAGCAGTTTTATAGGCTGTATAAAGTGTAAACAATCGCTTACTAACCAAATTAACAAGCACGCTGTCATGCACGCTCAAGGAAACATGAAGAAATCTCACTCGATGGCCGTGGGGTCTCGCTGTCAGAACGCTGGAGTGAGGAAGCGGGGCAGCAGTAGCGAGCGGGAATTGATCTTCGTGCAGCCTCTCGTTTCAGCGCGAAGCAAGGAGCGAAACCAGAGCTCACACGCGGCCCCGCCATAGGCAGCAGCCGCCAGATCAGAACACCCCCTCCCTCCCTATACCTTGCGCGCGTCGGCAGATCGCTTTCAAGATAGGGCCCGGAGCCGCGTCATACTAAACGTCATACGCAACAGCTGCCGGAGTAGAACGCCGCCCCCCACCCAACTCCCCTCCCCCAGGAGCCTTGCGAGCGACGGAGGACGGCGCGCTTCCTCCCTGCTTCCCTCCTTTGTGCGCGTGGTTGAGCCGCCATCAGTCAGCTCAAAATCGAACGCTTTCATCCGCACACGCAGTCTACGGTGCGCGGCGACGATGTTGTCACCCTTGGAGCTCATGCGGAACATCGTGGGGCCGCCGTCGCCCACACCGACGACTATGGGATAAATGCGCCTTGAATAATCATAATAACGGAACATGGTGTTTCTCGTGCCATTGACAGGCTTCCTCATAAAACGAGCCCAGGTCCTGACGGTATAAGCGCTAAACTTCTAAAATTAACCTCGCACTACTCTTCAGTTTTGTTATCTCTAATATTTCAGCAATCACTCGATACAGGGTGCTTACCGGAAGATTGGAAAACAGCATTAGTGATACCGGTATTTAAATCAGGTAATACAGCAGACCCTAATAATTACAGACCTATATCACTGACATCTATCTGCTGCAAATTACTGGAATACATCCTATACTCTCACATTATAGCCTATCTTAACGATAATAACCTGCTCCTCAATAACCAACATGGCTTTCGCCAAAATCGCTCATGTCAGACGCAACTTTATGAACTCGTAACAGATATTCACATTTCTTTGCACAGATTGATTAGTACAGACGCCATTTTTATTGACTTTTCTAAAGCTTTCGACCGAGTACCTCATAATCGACTAAAACTGAAAGTTAGTAACCTACAGCTTAACTACAACACGACGCGATGGATTGAGGAGTTCCTAACGAACCGATTTCAAGTAATCAGTCTCGACAACTGCTTTTCTAACCGCACTCACGTCACTTCGGGAGTTCCTCAAGGATCCGTCCTTGGGCCACTGCTATTTTTAATATACATAAATGACATCGCAACTAATATTACCTCACACATACGTCTCTTCGCAGATGACTGCGTCTTATATAATGAAATAAGCTGCCCTGCCGACATCTCTGTGTTGCAGTCTGATTTAACAAAACTAACTGGCTGGTGTGACACATGGCAGATGGAAATTAACATAGCCAAAACTAAACACGTAAAATTTGCTTCGATACCTCAACCTACCTCTGACCAATATGCAATACGCGGTATTACTGTTGACTCAGTATCTTCAATCAAGTACTTGGGTGTCCTGTTTACCTCCAATTTAAGCTGGAATGCGCACATTGAACACATCACCACAAAAGCATGCAAAAAACTTGGTTACCTGAAACGTCACTTACACCTTGCTAACACAGATACCAGACTTCGAGCATACAGTACTCTTATCAGGCCTTCTTTAGAATATGCGTCAATAATTTGGCACCCCCATCAGTCTAATCTCACGAACCTACTCGAATCAGTTCAAAATAAAGCTGCGCGGTTCATCTTAACTTCATACTCGCGATATCAAAGTGTGTCCGCCTTAAAGAAATTACTTAATCTCCCTTCACTTGGCATGCGCAGGAAATTATCACGGTTGACCTTCTTCCATAGCCTTTACCACAGCAACACTGCATTCGCTCGAGCCCATATTCTTCCCGCTCCCCACATCTCTACCCGCACAGACCATGTTCATAAAGTAAAACCTATATTTGCCAGGACTAACGCTTATCAAAATTCGCCTCTCGTTTTATCTATTGCCGAATGGAACTCGCTACCTGCAAACATTGTCTCGCTTACGGAATCATCATCATTTCATGCAGCACTACTAACCTGTTTAGAGTGTGTCAACCTGTCAGAACCCACATTTTCTTGAATATTTACTTAAACAGCGTTTTAAAGTGCCTGGCATTGTGTAAAATTCACTCCGTTTCATCTGCTATGTACCTGTGTCGGCTGTTTACCTAAACGTTTATTTGATTTGAGTACCCATCGTGTTCCGATGGGTACTGATTGTTCTAGGTTCTTATGCGTGTTTCACACTACTAAACATTGTATAAATTTCGTTACCCTTTTCTTTCTTTCTTTCTTTTTTTTTTGTTTGCTTCTGCTAGATGTTTTTTATGGTTCCTAATGCCTTCATATATTTACATTGTACAGATTTCACTCATGCTTGAACTTTTTCGTCCCCCCCTATGTAATGCCCTAATGGGCCCTTAGGGTACTCAAATAAATAAATAAATAAAATAAAAATGTCCGTATATTAGCTATCTCCATAAAATAAGGAAGCTAAAATAGCAGTACTTCGCAAAAGGTGACTCATTTACAGCAATAGTAAGGTAGTAGATAACGATACAAAGTAAAATTTCTAGTTATATCTGCTGTATGAACTGCAGTAACATACGCTTACTAATTAAATTAAAAAGTATGGTGTCACGCGCGCACAGGTAAGCAGTTACAGGTCTCACTCGATGGTCGTGAGCAGTCACAGTCACAACGCTTGCATGATGAAGACCGCCGGTAGCGGGGAGCGAAAGCTTTCTGCTGCCTCTCACTGCACTGCGTTTCAAAAGTTGAGACTAAGTCCAACACTAGGTGCGCGAGAAGACAGCGTGCATAAAGCCACCAGCCATGCCTCCACCAGCCATCAGTCTTTGCACTTGGCGCATGTGAACTCCCAGATACTCCGTGCGGGAACCAAAAATTTTATCAGTTAATTTAAGAGACAGGAAGACAGCGCTGTGAGTCAGAGAGAGAACAGGGATAGTCGATATTCTAGTTGACATTAAAAGAAAATGGAGCTCAGCAGGCCATGCAATGTGCAGTGTAGAGATCCGGTGGACCATTGTAGTTACAGAATGGGCGCCAAGGGCAGGGAAGCGCAGTCGAGGTCGGCAGAAAATTGAGTGTAGTGATGAAATTAGGAAATTCGTTAACAGAATTTCGACTGAGCTATAGCGATAGACAGGGGTAATTGGAGACCTTTCTTCTGCATTGAAAATAAAATAAGCTGATGGTGCATATGATTATTTTTACAGAACCAGAATAATCATTAATCAGAAATGTATCTGCAATTTTCACAATACACTGGTCTAGTAAAGGGTGCACAAAATAACCTGGGGAGTATACAACATAGGCCAATCAACATGAAAAAATTATATGAATCAGAGTTTTCAAAAGCATTGTATGGTCCAAAGGCGAGTTCGTCATGAAAGGGACAGAATATATATATATATATACATAGGCAGGGAAATAAAAATGAAGATAGTGCGGCGCGAAAAAAAAAAACAGGAAGGAAAGTGAAAAAAGAACAAGAAGAAGAAAAAGAATATGAGGAGAGCCGCGAGTTACAAAGATTACCCGTTGGCAACAGGGTTATCACTGAGCATTCGTGGAATCACGCCCCTCATCATGGTCGCTGTTCAAGTGTTTGGCACGTTCCCCAAGACGAGTGTCACGTGGCAACACCACCTATATAGCATAAGGCCAGTTCACTCAAGTCTATGACGTCATGCTAACTAGCCCGAAATTTCCATTACCAAGGTTTGCGTTACAAAATCGGGGACGTCGAAATCACTGTTGCTTACTCAGGAGCATCCTCATTAGATTCTATAGTAATCGGTCCAGGTAGCCTGACGTCACAGATCCGAATGAAAAGGCCTTGCGCTATGTAGGAGGTATTGCATGGGGCCAGGAATGAGAAGCGGAAGAAAATGAATTCGTAGACGAACACGCAAATCATTTTTGGTGTTCTCATCAAACAAACATATATTGGGACATTATATATATATAGATATGAGCGAGAAGAAAGGGGGTTAACCGGGGGGCCCCGTTTTCATTAATCATATCATGAAAGCCAACAAACGAAGATGCCAAGGACAAAATAGGGTAAATTACCTGTGCCTACTAATTAAATTAATGATAAATTAATGGTAATGATAGTGGATGAAAAAACAACTTGCCTCAGGTGGGGAACGATCCCACGTTCTCGCATAACGCGTGGGATGCTCTAATATATGTACATATTCTACATGGCAACACACAGGTTTAGTGCCATGCCGATCCGCGCTGGCTGGTTAGACAACGCTGGACGCCACAACCGTTTCCACATGCCCAACTCGGAATGAAGCAGCAGATTATTGGAATATTCTTTACTGACCACTGATTGGCTGCCGAGAAATCATGACGCTGATAAAGAAATGCGATAACTGCACAGGCAATTCACAACTTTTCTCCTAAATGTCTCCCAATAAATAATCTATAAAAATAGATGAGTGGTCTGGTATTACTCTTTAAAAGTATTGAAAGAAAAAAAATAAAACACAGGTGCTCTCTTCGTCATCCATCTGATGCATGACTTTTTTTGCTCTATTTTTGTTCAACTGTGACCAATCAGCTTCGGCAGCATTAGATTCTTCTTATGAAAACACAAGGTAGCTCCTCCCACACAATTGCAGCGTTACCTTGTCCTTTGATGAAGTAGTCGAAGGCCGTCTTCGGATTGAATCTCTTCCTGACAACGGACACAGAGTCGTTGATCATGAAGCTGATGCCCGCGCCACCTATGTGATCCTGCAAGTTCTCGCCGACGGGAATGTCGCTTATGACCGGAATCTGTAAATACAAAGTAGGTCACGGTTAAGTGCCGCGTCCTCAAAGAGCAGGCAGAGCAAGTGAGTTTGGATGACACAAAGGAACGCAAAAATGATGTTATCGACTTTCATTTTTTGCCCATTAAATGAACACCGTAGGCGTCGACACCTTAGAAAAACTACTAGCGGGCCTCTCAGTACCCTCAATGATATTTATTTTATTGGCTTTTTTTACGGTAAGTGTAGTTTTCGAGTCCCAGGAGGTGTACGGGTGGTGATGTCATGACGCAGAAGCTGGTAAAACATCGTAAGGTCCCGACACTCGCTCGCTCGGTTGGTTGCTTCGTTGCTAATTAGCCCTCAAAGCGAGTAACAGTGTAGAAGGGTCGCAGAATCGTACATATGCGCGACACTTGGAACAAGTGGCGCACGTTCTCCCAGAGGGGCCACTACGGCCTCTGCCAACGACACATGCGCTTCTCTGTCGGGTCCATGCCCCTTCTATAGACTCCCTGTCGTCGTGTCTGCCTTTCTGCAAAAAAGAATATATCCCGCTTTACAGCAGGTTACCGGCGCAAACTATCAAACTGTGCTGCTCGACAGTGCATCACTGTTACAATGCACGGACATACACTTTTCCTGGCTCATACCATAATTTTCGGTGTCTGTATAATTAGCGCCAAGGCGGTGCTCTGCCTCGCGGTGAGGTCATATGGTACGAGGAAGAATTGCAGGAGTCGCTTCTTTGAAGCAGTGGAAAAGGACCATTGGTCTAGCGTTGTTCACATCTAACTTCAACCGTATCGACTTCCGCAGTGTGTAAGTAGTCTGCGCACATAAACATCTGTTACATTCTGACCAATTCACACTCGCAGCACCCTCGTTTTCTCGAGTCCTGTCTTGCACAACCACTACACTTGCTGGAGCTCTTATATTACTTTTTTTTAGAAATGAAATGCTTAAGGCAGGGCAAGAATAATCAGTACTCAAAGAAGAAAATAAGAATTTCCCTTTTAGCTATTATCTTAGGTTCTCACACCTGTCACACTCTAAAATTGTTAATTCATTATTGTGTTTATATGACGTTTTTGTTCACTAGAACCATGAATCAATGTGCTTAATTTGACGCTGCGCTCCATAGCTGCGATGGGATGTTTGTTTCTCTCGCAACGGTTGTCTTCGTCATTGATCTTTTGCGGTGGGGTCGAGCGTGATCACTAACAGAAATCTAGTGCAGTCCAAACACAGCGCAGCAGCTTCTTGAAACAACGTTTGTGCCGCGGTCTGCTAGATGAATCAAATGCATCATTCCTCTCTTTCCTACCGGGCTCCGACGCCAACTACTCCAATAGCTTTCTTTACATTGGGGCAAGCGTTCTGCGGCTCCCTGAGCATTCCAAGGAGCCCCGCGATCATAAGTCTGTCGGATCTCGGCCGTGCTCCTGCTGGAAGCCGAGAACACCTCCGATTCCTTCTGAGATGGGAAACGGCACTCTGAATGTACCAGGTGAACGTGTTTCCAGCACTCACTTTCGACCACCCGAACGTACATGCCCCCACGAGAGCGCTCTACAGTGCTGGAGAGCAACAAGTCGAATGTGCCAAAAGAAAGCTCACTTACACCGAGTGATTCAAGGTGAAGACGGGGTCCGACTCCAGAGAGCATCAGAAGCTGTGCACTGCCGATGGAACCGGCCGACAGGATGATCTCCTGCCTGGCTCTGACCGCGCGCTGCAGTCGCCGGTACCGGAACAACACCGTGCGAGCTCTTCGGTTCTCGTCGAACAGAATCTGAAGTGACATAAGACCCCCAAGGAAGCGCTCACATAGTTGCGAGTGCCAATCAGAGAAGTTCAAAGTAACCGTCACATCAGAATTGCGATGGCTGCATAAGTTATGCGAGAGCCCGCCATTAGCACACCACACATACGCTATTCAATTTCTATTACAGCCGATTGAGCAGGGCGTGAGCGTGACTCCGTTTGGCTTCGTCGCATTCTTTAAGCCAAATGTTCTACACGTCTCTGCAGACCTACTATGACTCCACGCGCTAGCCACGCATGGGTGTCATTTCTGTGGAAATATTACGGGGCCAGCGGTCTTCTGATCTACTATCACACTTATGGGCCTGACAGGCTGCTCAGGCAGCGCTGCGGAGACGCCGGCCAGCAAGGCCCTCCATGCCGCGCTTTTGGTTCCTAGTAGAGCCAAACGTGAGGCCCTGCTAATGAATGCACAGCGCCGCGGTATATCTGCTAGTCTTGGCTGTGCTAGGGCGGGAGTTTTTGAGAATTTAGTTCATGGGAGGCTTTGTAGCCCACCTTCCGTCGCCAAGGAAACAAAGCGCTGTGCCAAATACGTACACTGTGCTCGATACGTCGCCGATGCCGCTTCGCTTCGCTGCCGTTTTGGTGTATGTAGTGCTAAAGTCGCGAGATGTCAAGCTGCAACGGCAGACTGCTGCAATACGTGTCTATTCGCTTAAGCGCGCGCAACGGCTCGGAATCGTGGCCCCTAGACAATGAAGTAATCACCTAATTAAACGTACATATGAATTCATAGTTGCTTGCGTTAGCACCCTGACTGAGCGTGACCGCTTCCGGTATGTGCTGACGCTGACACTGCAGCCACATGCATGCTTATGCCGCAAACGCCCATTTATAGACAAGCCTATTGGTATACGCAACAATTGAGTGTTTGTAGCCTTAGCCCTGCCGTGCAGTAATTTTTTTTACAGAAGCAACGATGCCACAGCAATAGTTTCGCTTGCTGTGATTCATTCATTTACACTGACATATCATGTGACAACCGTAGATTGTACACCACCTAAATTAATGCTTTAACTGACTTTCCGTACCTCATTACTTGATCGATATTCTTTCACTTGTCCTCTCAGCAAGACGTTCTGAAACAGTTTCAACCGCCATGTGAACTTTCGCCTAATTACGTGGGCCACTTCTGCGTCAGAAATTCCTTTAAGTCCTGTAAATTCCTCTGCGTGGAAGTTGTCCAATAAATAAATATCATACGTAGTTTTGGAGACGACTGCATTATTGCTTGGCTAAGCTAGGACGGAGCGCACTTTCGACGAGATGATGCACAAGGCACTTTGAGGGAACGCAAGTAACCCTCGCGGCAGCCGAACACGAAAAAAAAAAAGTCGCACTTTCACCCAAACGACAGATTTAGACGAAGCAAAGTGGGGTAGCGTACCTAAAGGAAAGCTACCACATCTGTCTAAACTTAATGTCGGTACATGAAAGGGTAACACCAAGGCATAGTAACTAGGGCAGAACGCTTGTATCTGCATTTGTCGTGCAAATGCTGTTCGACGTGTATCCTTGCGTCACTGGTTTTACGGTAAAAGATGAGTGCATGCAATCTTCTTAGTAATAATGATATCTTTGCTTGGCCTTTGACCATGAATAAACTCGCCAATAACAACAAGCTTTTATTTTTCATTGAGCCTAACGTTTACCTCAGCCGAACAAAAGCACTTGAGGTGTGAGCCTGGAGTGGAATCCCTGCAGCTTCTTACCAGCAATGGTGAAGCCCACGCTGGTGAAACAGCCTCACCAGCTCGAGTTCGCTCACACCTCAAGTGCTTTTGTTCGGCTGAGGTAAACGTTAGGCTCAATGAAAAATAAAAGCTCGTTGTTATTGGCGAGTTTATTCATTGTCAGAGGCCAAGTAAAGATATCATTATTACTAAGAAGATTGCATGCACTCATCCTTTACCGTAAAACCAGTGACGCAAGGATACACGTCGAACAGCATTTGCACGACAAATGCAGATACAAGCGTTCTGCCCTAGTTAGTATGTCTTGGTGTTACCCTTTCGTGTACCGACATTAAGTGCCTACCCGCAGAGAACTTGTTTGAGAACTTAAGTTATTTCTTGCACAGCGGTTGTCATTTGGAAAGGAGGAATGTAGCAGTAGAAAGCAAATTTAAAGCCGGAAAATTTATACGATTGTAGGTGCAAAAACCCCGATCTTATTATGAGGCACACTGTAGTGGGGGATTCCGGGTTAATTTTGACTACCTGTGCTTCTTTAACGTGCACCTAAATCTAAGCACACGGGTGTTATTTGCATTTCGCCCGCATCGAAGTACGGTCATCGTGGCCTGGATTTGATAGCGCGACCTCGTGCTTAGCAGCGCAACACCGAAGCCACTAAGCAGCCACAACGAACTAAAAAAAATTTCAAAAGAGCATGCGCCATGTCAAAAATTTTGTTTTTCTATAGAAGGTTCTGTCGCACGAATTAGAGAAATCGGGAAGCGTATTTTCTACTGGGCTGGCACAGACTTTTCACGACAATGTAAGGTAGACTTCAAGTGCCATTCATATGGTACTGAACAAGATAGAAGCAAACACACACAAAGATAATATATAACAAGAATTAAAAACAATAAATGTGATTTGCAAGAAGCTCGATACGAATTTTGTACAAGTGTATAGCGTTGTATATAAATGGCATACGGATGAAACGTCTTGACAGAAAAAAAAAACAATTTGCAAAGTGTCTGCTACATAGCTATGGGATTTTGTATAGCTATATTGTGACTCATTTTGTCTAACATTGATGAAATATGGAAAAAAATATATAAAAGATTTAATCAACTTCCCCTTTGACCAACCATATTATGTCTAATTGTTCGTTTGCTTCCATGCCCAATACGTTATACTTTAGCCATTGCATACAGCTGTATTAATACATACCACTGTAGTAATTTCAAAGACGAGTAAATAAGTTTTCTTTCATACTCGCTGAAACCAGTACTTCTTTTTGCTTCCTTTTCTTAACGAATAGGAAAAGAGTGCTACAGAGTGGTTAGTGATTCTCAAAGAAAATGACAGACACCTAACTATCCTCGCGGGATTTGAATGCGAAAGCAAGTGAGTTCTATAATTAATTGTTATTTCCATGATACATGGTGTCATACTTTTTCACATGTCCTTCAAAACTTTACCTTACTTCACCTTGCTCTAATTATTCCAACTGTAATCGACGTTAATACGCTTAATCCACCTTACTCTAATTTTTAGCTATCTTAATCCACTTTTATCCGCCTTAATCTACGTTAATACATCTTGCTCTAATTTGTAACAACCTTTACCCACTTTAAACCTTCTTAATCGACTTTATTTCACGTTGTTCACTTTACCTCCACCTTAATTCATTTTACTCCTCCTTAAGTCGCCTTACTAGAACTTTTCACGGGATAGCCTTCAAGAGTGGCGTGTCGCTGAAAATCCAGGGTCGGCGTCCCGCATCCGGCGTTGGCGTCCTGTGTCCACCGTCGTTTTGGCAAAAGTTATTCTAACCATGCAAACCCAACCACGCATACGCAACCACGCAGATCCTCCGTGTAGCCCAAAGAAGTTAATGAACTAATTTAATTTCTCAAAATCGTAAAGTACGACTTATACACAACCAACAGACATGACAGTGTCAGAGTGTAATTTGAACATACGAAAAAACATAATTCCTTTACATAGAAACTCAAACACACCCCTTTTTTAGCGTTTCTACCATCCATAGACCAGCCAAGGTGTCCGCAAGTCTTGGCCACGAAGCGGCACGCCCGGTTCCTTGCAACATTTCTAGATGGCACTCGCCTCCACTGCATCGCGGGCCACGCAAGAGGCCGAGTTGTTTTTTATAACTTTAATTCACATTACTTCACTCTAATTCACTTAAATCCACATTATTTTACATGAATTACCCATACCTACTACTAACGAACGTTGTTATACCATTTACAATCTTCTTTGTTACTATTTACGCCATACAAGACGCTCATGACGTCACATTTATTTGGTACCACTCGTTGTGGACAGCGCCGGCTTTTCAGCCTCATAGGACACCTGCTGCTTAATCCATGAACGGCTTCGTCACAATTCCGCTATTAGTCCGGGTAAATTTTATGATGTTCAAGGTACCATTCGAGACGCATGAGGATCATTCGTTCCACGAGCTTCCAAACGCAGCTGCCGAGTGCTATAGGCCGATGTGATGCCAGTGCCAGCGGTGACTTTCCTGCTTTTAGCAACGGTGCCAGGCGGCTGCGTTTCCATTCCTACGTTTGGCGAAACCACTGCAGGGGACCGTCCCAGAGATAATCCCCGTTTTCCTCGTTTTTAGAAATGTGCGGACTTCTTTTTAACGCGACATTGTTTCACGCTGGGACAACGAAAATCGTTCCATGCTGTGTACGTGCGTAATGCAATCACCATCACCAAGATCCATGAGATGGCGATATTTTGCTTTCCTGATCGTTAGGATAGTAGGCATACAAAGATTAGAAAGGTTTGGTTGAATAAATGAGTTGTGCTCTATAAGGCGTGTATTTCTTCCAATGAGGATATTTAGCTACTGCATATTTTGTCACTGAGTAAATTCGTGGACAGTACGCCGGGCACTATGGACACCTAGAAAGGTAGTAAAAGTTGTGGGGGTGGCTTAGTGGCTTTGACTATGCGCTGCAAATCCCTAGGGCGCCGGATCAAATCCCGACTGTGGCGGTCGAAACTCGATAGGGGCGAAATGCCAAAAGGCCGGTGTACCGTGCATTGGGTGCACATTGAACCATCCCACGTGGTCAAATTAACCCGCAGTCCCCCTCTACGCCGTGCCTCATAATCATTTCGCGGTTTCGGCGCGTTAAACCCAAGGATTTAATAGCAAAAAAGTAATAAGGGTAGTTAGTAAATATGGCTATGTTGGAAGTGTTTTGCTGCGAAACTCGGCGTCTATGGGCGACGTCTTTCCCGGTAGGTGAAGCCTACTGCGGTAGCTCAGCTTCGAACACGTGTATGGGCGAATGGGTGATGCCGCCGGAGCTCTAACGACGTACTCTCGCCGCAAACGGACTGATCGTCGCGTCGGATTTAGCCGGCACCTTGGCATGCTCCAGGGTGCTGTTTATATTGGGCAAAACCACCGGCCTCGCCTGCTTGCTATCGCTGTCATTGCGTCGCCCATAAAAGACTGCCTATATAATGGGCTAGTGTGATTGGATATACAATAAAGCTGCCCGCTGGTTATTAAGATACGCGTTTCATTTTCCTGTTATGACCATCATCATCATCAGCCTGGTTACGCCCACTGCAGGGCAAAGGCCTCTCCCATACTTCTACAACTACACCGTTCATGTACTAAATGTGGCCATGTCGTCCTTGCAAACTTCTTAATCTCATCCTCCCACCTAACTTTCTGCTGCCCCCTGCTAAGCTTCCCTTCCCTTGGAATCCAGTCCGTAACCCTTAATCACCATCGGTTATCATCCCTCCTCATTACATGTCCTGCCCATGCTCATTTCTTTTTCTTGATTTCAACCAAGATGTCATTAACTCGCGTTTGTCCCCTCACCCAATCTTACACGTTACACCCATCGTTACAACGTTACACCCATCATTCTTCTTTCCATAGCTCCTTGCGTCGTCCTCAATTTAAGTAAAACCCTTTTCGTAAGCCTCCAGGTTTCTGCCCCGTACGTGAGTACTGGTAAGACACAGCTGTTATACACTTTTCTCTTGAGAGATAATGGCAACCTGCTGTTCATGATCTGAGAATGCCTTCCAAAGGCACCCCAGCCCATTCTTATTCTTCTGATTATTTCAGTCTCATGATCCGGATCCGCGGTCACTACCTGCCCTAAGTAGATGTATTCCCTTGCCACTTCCAGTGCCTCGCTACCTATCGTAAACGGCTGTTCTCTTCCGAGACTGCCAAACGTTACTTTAGTTTTCTGCAGATTAATTATTACACCCACCCTTCCGCTTTGCCTCTCCAGGTCAGTGAGCATGCATTGCAATTGGTCCCCTGAGTTACTAAGCAAGGCAAAATCATCAGCGAATCGCAAATTACTAAGGTATTCTCCATTAACCCTTATCCCCAATTCTTCCCAATCCAGGTCTATGAACACCTCCTGTAAACACACTGTGAATAGCATTGGAGAGATCGTATCTCCCTGCCTGACGCCTTTTTTTATTGGGATTTTGTTGCTTTCTTTGTGGAGGACTACGGTGGCTGTGGAGCCGCTATTAATATCTTTCAGTATTTTTACATACGGCTTTTCTACACCCTGATTCCGTAATGCCTTCATGAATGCTGAGGTTTCGACTGAATCAAACGCTTTCTCGTAATCAATGAAAGCTATATATAAAGGTTGGTTATATTCCGCACATTTTTCTATCACCTGATTGATAGTGTGAATATGGTCTATTGTTAAGTAGCCTTTACGGAATACTGCCTGGTCTTTTGGTTGGCAGAAGTCTAAGGTGTTCCTGATTCCATTTGCGATTACCGTAGTAAATACTTCGTAGGAAACGGACAGTAAGCTGATCGGTTTATAATTTTTCAAGTGTTTGGCGTCCCCTTTCTTATGGATATGGATTATGTTAGCGTTCTTCCAAGATTACGGTACACTCGAGGTCATGAGGCATAGTGTATAGAGGGTGGCCAGTTTTTATAGAACAATCTGCCCACCATCCTTCAACAAATCTGCTGTTATCTGATCCTCCCCAGCTGCCTTCCCCCTTTGCATAGCTCCCAAGGTGTTCTTTAGTTCTTCCGGCATTACTTGTGGGATTTCAAATTCATCTAGACTATTCTCTCTTCCATTATCGTCGTGGGTGCCACTGGTACTGTATAAATCTCTATAGAACTCCTCAGCCACTTGAACTCTCATCCATATTAGTAATGATATTGCCGGCTTTGTCTCTTAACGCATACATCTGATTCTTGCCTATTCCTAGTTTTTTCTTCACTGCTTTTAGGCTTTCTCCGTTCCTGAGAGCATGTTCAATTCTATCCTTATTCCTTAGGTCAGCTGTCTTACGCTTGTTGATTAGCTTGGAAAGTTCTGCCAGTTTTATTCTAGCTGTAGGGTTAGATGCTTTCATACATTGGCGTTTCTTGATCAGATCTTTCGTCTCCTGCGATAGCTTACTGGTATCCTGTCTTATGGAGTTACCACCGACTTCTGTTGCACACTCCTTAATGATGCCCATAAGATTGTCGTTCATTGCTTCAACACCAAGGTCCTCTTCCTTATTTAAAGCCGAATACCTGTTCTGTAGCTTGATCCGGAATTCCTCTATTTTCCCTCTTACCGCTAACTCATTGATCGGCTTCTTATGTACCAGTTTCTTCCGTTCCCACCTCAAGTCTAGGCTAATTCGAGTTCTTACCATCCTATGTTCACTGCAGCGCACCTTGCTGAGTACGTCCACATCTTGTATGATGCCAGGGTTAGCGCAGAGTATAAGGTCTATTTCATTTCTAGTCTCGCCATTCAGGCTCCTCCACGTCCAGTTTCGGCTATCCCGCTTGTGGAAGAAGGTATTCATTATCCGCATATTCTGTTCTGCAAACTCTACTAATAACTCTCCCCTGCTATTCCTAGAGCCTATGGCCTATTCCCCCACTGACTTGTTCCCCCACAGACTGCTTCTTGCCTACCCTGGAATTGAAGTCGCCCATCAGTACAATGTATTTTGTTTTGACTTTACCCATCGCCGATTGCACGTCTTCATAGAAGCTTTCGACTTCCTGGTCATCATGACTGAATGTAGGGGCGTAGACCTGTACGACCTTCAATTTGTACCTCTTATTAAAGTTCACAACAAGATCTACTACCCTCCCGTTAATGCTATAGAATTCCTGTATGTTACCAGCTATATCCTTATTCATAAGGAATCCGACTCCTAGTTCTCCTCTCTCCGCTAAGCCCCAGTAGCACAAGACGTGCCCGCTTTTAAGCACTGTATATGCTTCTTTTGTCCTCCTAACTTCACTGAGCCCTATTATGTCCGATTTGCTGCCCTCTAATTCCTTTCTCACCAATTCCTACGAAAGAGTCATGAACCAATTTTAGGCGTAATCGTAACTTACTACCATACGTTGGATTCCGAAGCTCAGAACTTGTGGAACACGCTAATTGATCTAAGAAAACACTCTAACGCCTTTAATGATGTTAAAGGGTTGTTTCCTCACTTTACTTCTTCATTATAGCTGTTTAGCAACCGTTTTACTCAAAACGTCCTATATCAAGGGTGTGTGCGAAGAGATGGAAACACAATAAAAAATTAACAGCCTATACGAAAGATGTTCGTACGTTCGCTACCGTTTAATACTGTTATTTTATCTACAAAAACGTTAGCTTTCAAGCGTGACTAATGCATTTTCTTCGATGCAACATGTGACCTTCTGTAAGTTTTTTCATGAAATGAAGCAATAGGAATTTCTGAAGAATTAATACATATAGACGGCAATATTTCTAGAGCTGCAACGTGGCTCTTGAGTGGCGCACTGGTTTCAGTGTTTCGTCTTTCACGTGAAGTTCTTGGGTACGAATCCACCTACATGCTTTTATTTTGTAACTAATTTAACGATGTATTGTTTGTCCTTTGTGTAGTAATTCTAATAAATAACCCATAACGAATGGAGAGTATAACGAGGAGAAGGCTAGACTTTGATTTCATTTCGCTTCTACTTCAGCCAAATACACTCCCTTAAAGGGGCCCTGAACCATTTTTTATCGAAGTGGAGAAAGACATTTGAAGTGAAAGTAGGCCATTTCAGAAACACTTTGCCGCAATAAGTACTTCAATGCATTCAGCATACGCGGTGTTATTGGCAATCAAACACGGCCTCCGCTGTGCTCCCTTTCCTTCTTCAATGCATTGCACTGCGAAGGCTACGGCGCAGTGGGGCCTGCCCACAATGCTCCGCCTTCTAAGCGTCACCGTGGCTAGCAGCTAAAATTTCATTTTGGATGTTAACCACGGAGCAAGAAACATTTAGGAGAGGAAACTCGGCTGTTTGCGGCGACAAGAAAAAGTCACAAGCCCGCGGAGCCGTTATCGTGCTGGCGGCGCCTGGCGGCCTGGAAAGAAATTGCCACCGTTGAGAGCGCGCCGGAGCAGCCTGCCCGGGCGCTGCATACTTTTTTTTTTCGCTGCGGCTTCTACGACGCGCCGCATGGCGCCGCCACTGTATATGGCCCCGTCGGCGCATATAACAATTGTGACCTTATCTGGTCGCCCGCGCTCGCTCGCGCTGACGGGAGTTTCACCTCCTAAATGTCTTACTCCGTGATGTTAACGTAGACGCCACGACTTCCGCCTTTGGTGCCTACGACGCGCTTAACATAAGCCAAACGCGGTTGTACTGAGAGAGCCGCAGTGCGCTTAGCCATTGGACTCGTGGCGGTACTCCGCGGCGGCAGCGGTATCTACGCCGCAGCTTGATGTCAGCTATCGGCTGATAGCAGCCGTCTACGGGAATGAGGAAATAAAACGTCCAGATGAGAGTGAGGACATGGTCATCTGTTGAAAAGAGAGCGTCAGAGAGAGAGGTGACTATGCGATCCACTTGCAAGCTCGACGCACCGCGTACGACAGCAGAACTTCGCTGAGATGTTCACCGCAGCGTATTCTACTCGCGGACAATGGGCCCTATAATGTAAAACTATTCCAATATGTTTCTATTCCAAGTTCCTGACGTCAAATTTGCGTAACCACCGACGCAAGCACCAGGCGGTCACCCGCAGGGTTGTCTGAACAGACTAATCAAACGCTCTCCTCGTTCATAGGAGTTCACTTTCGTTTGCTTGAAAAACGAATAACATTGCCTACACTGAGCGGCTTGTCGTATCTAATTGGCTGACAAGAGGCGAGGAGAACGCTCAATTGGAGAGGAATTCACTGGGGCAGAGCCAGTGCACTTAAAATTGATAACCGGATGAAGAGGGTGGTGCCGAAAGCTGCGATTGGTCGGCTTTCCCTTACTTAGCTTGTGGTGGCTGGACGAAAATCGCGGCGGCATGCAACAGAAGCTTAAGAATGACGCTAGAACTGACCCTCAGCAAAGAAGAGTTGGCAGAATGAGGTAGTAAACGTGCCGAAAGTGCTTGAAAACGTTACACGGTCACGCAAGATGTTTAATTATACGCAAATACACCCATGCTCTCCGGCAGGTGCGAGTAGCCAGCGTCTCAGCGATCGGCGGCAGCCATTTTTTATTCCTTTCGGAACGGGGCAGCCTCCGGCTATTCCGAAAAAAATTCAGTTTTGTTCGGCATATGAATGCATCTTTATCGCGTAAACGTCACTTTGACGCGGTGAGTTTGTGTGGTTTTGTGACGTCGTGTGAAAGGCAGGTGAATTGGGTGCAGCCCGAAAACGTTTTACCAATTGCCGAGGGCTAATGGCGAAAATGGGTCGAATCAGAAATAACTGTTTTTTTCTTTTTTCTGTCACATCATGCATAATCAGTGTGTACACATCATATCAGATGGGGAGGTATTGCGGTTTTCGCGACGTTTCGTGACAGACAGGTGAAGTGGGGGGTGGTCGAAAAAAGTTTTTGACCAATCGCGGAGGGCTGATAGCACAATTGGAATAGAAAAGTTTGGAATAGTTTTACGTTATAGCGCCCAATATTACTTTACCGAGCCTGAGGGTTGGTTCCGGGCTCCCCTTTAAGGCTGTTAATACTGCAAGGGTGCTCTGATTAACATGTTAAGGGTGCTCGTCTAGCAAGGAAAAAAAATTGCACTCTTACAGGTGTTAAATTTTTCAGTGTGCACGTGCATGGCAAAGAATGGCCCGCAAACTGCGCATATTGTCGAAGCGGCTACTGCGGCCTGCTGCCATCAAATAATAGAGTGTTTTAGATTATGAAATGCAAGCGGCTTGCGCACTCAATAAGTTAACATCTGCATCAGTTTCAATTTATTACCGATTCAACAAGTAAGTGAAACTAAACTACTAGGTATGCTCCATGGGGTTCAAGCAATACTCAGGCGGAACGAAAACGTCGTGCGCTAATGTAAAACACTCTCTTCTTCCATTCCCGTGCATATGCTTTGAACGCGCAATTAAGTACTCACCGTGCACGAGTTTGCACGGCCGTTAACTTGCCCTCCACAAAATCACCAGATTCGTTGCACTGAATAGTTACTGCAGCAGCCATTGTAATGTTATCGGCATGACGTCGCAGTCTCTGGGACACACTTATACAGCCAGAACAGTTTTCCTGTGAATAAACAGTTCGGCCTAGAGCTTCGTCCATTAAGCATCTTCCCAATAAATTTACTGTGTTTAAAAAATCCCCGATGTTTACGATACTCCCTAATGTGAACTTTGAGCGCAGCTCCGTACGTGTTTTCATGTCGCGTTATATAGAAGCATCGCACCGATCACTGCAACGACTGCCAGAGCCTCGACGCGCGCAATATATATATATATATATATATATATATATATATATATATATATATATATATATATATATATATATATATATATGCCTGTCACACAGTTTCCGCTTCCCGGCAACGGCAGCTATGCAACCCTAATCTTTACCGGGCAACGCTTGCGGCGAACGCTGTGGGCGGAGGCGACCTTTCTGGTTCTTTTTTTTTTCTTTCCCCCGGATAGCCGGCGCCGCCACGGGTGCACCGCCGCGAGCGCCATCTGGTGGTGCTTCAAGGTGGCTTCCTCCGCTTTCCTCCTAACGCTCTCTTCGCTATCGCCGTTTTCTGCTTTTCTCCTTACCCTATAGCCATACTTTCCTCCTCCGCTTTCCGCCTCACGCTCTCTTCGCTATCGCCTTCTTCCATTCCCCGCCGCTCTCCGCGTTCCCTCGGTTACGCCGAGGGAGGACGAGGCACGCCGAAGGACAACGCAGGAACGGGCGTCTAAGAGCTGTGCTCTAAAATCAACGCATTCTCTAAGGTGAGCGCATAGCCAATGTTTTTCCCGCGGTTGTCTTGCCTTATGAAATCTGCTGCCCACATTCGAACACGTCGGCTTTTGAATGCATAAGCCATTATTTGGTTGCTCTCTGCGTGATTTGCCAAGTTGGTATGCAACACCTAAAGTGTTGTAAGAACTTCTTACGTACAATCCCGTTAGGTTGCTGGCATACACCACAGAACTTTAAGTGTCGTTTACACAGCCTCGACCCATCACTGAACCTTACATTACCAGCGAACCTTCCACGACGTGACGCAACACTGTTGTGTCGGCTGTGGGTAGGAGTAGCATTCACCAACTCCTACAGCTATGGTATTGGAATGGCGGATTCACCAATGTGCGCTAAGTGCAAGTGTGAAGAGACCATCAGTCACCTTCTGTGCCACTGTTCTCGCTTCGATAATCAACGTGCGACTCTCCAGTGTGCCTTGAATAGACTGGATGACAGGCCATTTACGGAAGCGAAGATCTTGGGAGCCTGGCCTCACAGCTCATTGGCCCAGAAAGCAGTTCGAGCGCTTTGTCGCTACCTGAGGGCAACAGACTTGAGTGCCCGACTATAGACATCCTACACCTAAGTTCTATCTCTCTCCCTCTTTCACTCCCCATTCCCCTCCCCACGTGTAGGGTAGCAAACTGGACTCAGTCTGGTTAACCTCCCTGCCTTTCCGTCTTCCCTTCTCTCTCTCTCTCTCTCTCTCTTACTTTTTATAATCAAATCACTGAATATTCAATATTCCTACGTGGATAAGTTCGACATTGTTGTGCATTGTAGAAATATAGGGACCGTGTAGGAAAGACGCGGGAATGAAAATATTAGTTTATTGCAACCAGCTGGGGTGGACGTGGCGGAATTAGTTACTTTTACGTTGCGCTTCTCGGGTCGCGGGTTCGGATCTGGCTGCGACGGCCACAGGGACGAAATACAAAAGCCCGAAGTGGTCAAAATCGTTTGAGTAACATACATACATACATACATACATACATACATACATACATACATACATACATACATACATACATACATACATACATACATACATACATACATACATACATACATACATACATACATACATACATACATACATACATACATACATACATACATACATACATACATACATACATACATACATACATACATACATACATACATACATACATACATACATACATACATACATACATACATACATACATACATACATACATACATACATACATACATACATACATACATACATACATACATACATACATACATACATACATACATACATACATACATACATACATACATACATACATACATACATACATACATACATACATACATACATACATACATACATACATACATACATACATACATACATACATACATACATACATACATACATACATACATACATACATACATACATACATACATAGTTCTTTTTTCCGATGGCGAGAGGCGATTGCTAGAAAGCAAAATTATGTGGTCTAAATTAGCCCATTGGCAATGGTTTTGAATTGAACTCAGGGGTTTTACGTGCCACAATCAGAATTTGATTATGAGGCACGCCCTAGCTGGGGACTCCGGATTAATTCTGGCCACCAGGGGATATTTAATGTGCGTCAACTTCACGGGACACGGGCGTTTTTGCATTTTGCCCCATCGAAATGCGGCCACCGCGGCTTGGATTTGATCCCGCGACTTATTGCTTAGCAGCACAGCACCACCGGCAATAAGTCACCGCGGTGGGTATTGGCACTGGTAAGGCCATGTGTCTTCGAACTCTTTCCTCTTCGTTCCGTTAATAATAGATAGCATACGCCGCTCATATTGTGTAGCAGTGGTCATAGGAAAGTCACGGAAATTTGCCCAACGCTTCGCCTTTCTTCACGAACGCTCCTGTTGCTTTCACCTATAATATTCTCCCCGTGGCAACTGCGAACTCAAATGCTTCTTGAATCCTTGTGCTCAATGGAATTAGGCTTTATTTCAAAAATTCCATCGCTTCTTTGGCTTGTGTATGACTGCAGGAGATACAGTCTGCATTCTAAAGCAACGCGACACCTCCTGCTGAACATTATCAGTGCTCGCCAAGTGAGCCACAGTAGGACCAATACGTGCAGGCGTCCTTATACAACATGACTAGCCCTGTGACCTAAATTGTGGCGCTGAGGTAATCACTGTACTGCCTCTGTCTATGTTCTGCCAAGGATAGTCGCACAACTCGACCACGACGACATTTAAGTGCATTTTTACTTGCTCATTGCTTCGCGAGACGACATAACGGGCGCAGCGGCTGCGCAGGCTACTCTTGGGTAACACGGCAACCATAACGCATGGGCGTCATGTTAAAACATGTCCTTTAACGCATGGGTTCGATAAATATGCTTTGCGCGTAAAAAAAAAGGAAAAAAATGGACAGGGGTTGAATGCACAAAGATTCTCGTTCGTATGTGCTATTTACCATTGGCCGGTCATCATCGTCAATTTCATGTTTAGCATAAAGTTTGGCTGGATTTTGTTGTTGTCGTCGTTATTGTTACGAACAACTCCAGCGTAAGAGCGTGTCGTGGATATGGGCTTAGATGATCAATGCCACAGTATTACGAAGAAATAGTGGAGTTACGTTGTTGGTGTCGCTGCCCTATCAGCTGTGGCACGTTCGTTTACGACTTTGCCTGGCCTGTGCCTCACAGGGAGAGAACGCCTCGCTTGCCTTGGTGACATGCGCGCGGACCAATATGTGCAGGTTTGGCCGTCCCCTGCATGGCTCCAGGAAGGCCTTGGCAGTGCTGCATCGGGCGCCTCGCCTGAGCGTGCTCTGAGGAATGGCGAAGCCTGCAACAACAGTTTTATGTTACTGTTGTACAACAGCACAATCTACAGCTTTCGTCGAAATTACACACACACTAAACCGCGACAACACCGCACATGTCCTTCTGTTGTGTGGTGTGGTTACCGTAGCACTCCTAACACTCAAGAGCTGTGAATTGTTATACAAACGCTATTTGCTGTCCCCATGGCTTAGGAACCTGTGGCAAACGAATGACACTCCCTTCAACAGACTATAGTCACCGTGGCGGTTGCTGGCAGCGTAGCCCTAATGCTTTTCACAAACATTTAATGTAACGCGACACGAAACTGATGGATGCTGACTGGCCCACACCGGAGTCTATCTCACCAACTTCTTGCAGTGCAGGGAAAGCTAGGTCTTATGTAAGCTAGACAATAAGAACTGCCGGCTTAGTGTTCCTCAGAAGGGAGAGGGCTCGCCCATTGTCAGCTACTCGCACATCTGGGAAGCTTCCAGTTATTCGGCATCGCGCGGTTGATCAGAGGCGAAAAACTGGAGCACACTTCTCGTTATCTTTTCTGCTTGGCTGGCGGCATGGAAAACTCAACGCTATACTGCACGGAATTGACGAGATTGGCTGAAGTTGCAACGCACTTCAACAAACGTAGCCCATACAGTAGAAGGTCGTTTGGAGAATTGCTTGATCAGCGGAATAGTAGACTTTGATGTGCAGGTTGAAAACAAATGGAATAAAATCAACTTGATTTTTCTAAGTTTTCAGCTTGATGTTTCTTATTGTGGGAAGGGCGAAGCGGAGCTGCTGCCTCTCTTATGGGATGTTCCTCCTCATCCTCTCAAGATTGTTGAAACTTCGGGTTCTGTCAACTAAGACTGCCAGCTGAAACAGCACATGATATGCCGTTCTTCATGCATGTAGGGAAATCCCATAAAACGAAAAAAGTATCGGCGAGTAGATAAACTTGTAGGGACGAAGAGATTGGCTGTGTTCTTGCGTACGAGGTACCGGCCAAACAGCGGGCTTTTCGTGTTTTTTTTTCTTTTTTATTCGTGGATAGCATGTGAACCAAATCAAACGTTTGAAAACAAAATAGACAGATGCTTAGTTGCTCTAGTTAGACGCAAGAAATTAAAATACTGACGCAACAACAATCTTCAACTGAATAAATAATTCTCAAAAATACAATTAAATATAGAATGAAGATCGCCTTTAGTATTTTACCGAGACAATCATTTCGCTTCAAGCATAAGGTTAGGTGGCATACAGGCGTCCTTGCAGCTGAAGACCAGCGACGATGGCCTGGTCGCCAAAATGACTGGTGAACTCGTGTGTTAACTACATATGCCGGCGAAACGGTAGTTCCAAACAATTTTTTCTGTTCTTTGAAAATCAGCTGCAGAATACGATAAAAATTAGCTTATAGGCAGCTGACGCGAGGCGCCAGCATTACGGATGAATGGCTTGGAAACCATCTGTAGAAGTAGTCTTCTTCGACGACGCATTTCAACCATTTACTTGGACGGCCCGCACATCATCTTATTTCGCCTGGTGTGAGAGATCGACGCAAACCCGCCACTTGAACCTCGTTCACAAAAAGTTAAAACACCCATTTGATACGGATCCATGTGCCCGGTACGCGCGTACGCGAGAGTACGTGCACTCACCAGTCTGAAACGGCCCGTTGAGGTCGATATTGGGGTAGCCCAAGGTCTGTCCAGCTTCTACGAAGGCGTGCGCTAGTGGGGACGCGTACGGAGGAGTGGAAACTGTGAGGTAGCCGCCTCGGCCGTGGTAACCTGTCAGTGGCAAACAAGAAAGGAAAGCAATCAGTCGTTTTTCCTAATAACTCTATCCTCGCCACAGTTGGGCAAAATAATGTTACGCGAATCCACCACAACGATACTGCACAGACTGCCATCATTATTTTGCTCTGACGGCGTTTCATACGCGGCGAGCACTAATGGATCCGTGCCATTCTCCCCTCTCCCGTCGCCCAGAAATGCCAGGACTTTTTCGCTAACGTACTAAGCGCGCACTGGGACGCTCCTTCCGGTCCCTAAATGTTACCGTTGACCTCCGCCCCTGGCACTACGGAGACGGCCTAAATGCTCGTACTTTCGCCGAGGTTACTCGGCAGCAGGATGCCTCGCGCACCGCAAGCCTGCAACACGGTCGCCTATCAGCAAATCGTGCGCATTTCGCTGCAGTGGACCGTGAGTTTACGAAGAAATTTACTGTCAACTTGTCTGGTTTCGCTTGTACGGTTTGCGAACGCCTTTGGCTTCTGGCGGATTTGC
Source organism: Dermacentor variabilis (assembly GCF_050947875.1). Taxonomy (NCBI): domain Eukaryota; kingdom Metazoa; phylum Arthropoda; class Arachnida; order Ixodida; family Ixodidae; genus Dermacentor; species Dermacentor variabilis. Next base: position 92,116,552 of record NC_134578.1, read on the forward strand.
GCAACGCTCCGGCGAGTTCAATCCAGCGTCTCCGGGGGATGTTTCCCTGTCGCGAGTCGTTCGACAACTTTTGCTTGTGTGGAAATTGTCGGGATGCCTGTGCAGTGCTAGAGTGCCGCTGATGGCTAGTAGCAACTTAATTATTCACGTACAATAAGCATGCAACAGCTTCTGTGAAGACACGTTTCACTTTCATATATACGGATTCTTGTGAAAGAGGGATGAATCTTTTTTTTCTTCTTTTGTAAATGTGGGATAGTCGAGCATAGCCCGGAATGGTTGGTTACCTCACTGGCACACTACAGCCGTATAGGCAGCAATGCACTGAAGGTTTCCAGGTTTGGCAGCAGCAGTGAACCTCAATTACACGGCACACGCTGAAGCGCTGTTTTTTGGGCTCTTTAGACGACATCGCCAAAATAAAGAGCGTAGCCAGTGGTATAACGAAAATGGCAGCGACACGATAAATATTCACTTTGACACTTGCAATTGCCTATCATTATGCAGGAATGTCCGAGATGGGAAAATATCAAAGTGCGCAAGCTCTGCAAATGACTGCACACGTTTGAAATAAATATCAGAGGCGCCGACATTCCTTAGCTTGATCTCGTCAAAACCTGACACTGAACACTCAGACGAGCGACGATGCATGAATGACTATGCTTTGGAACTGCATTCATTTTCTTTTTGCCCCTAGCGGCCGGTGTCGGCGACGCTAGGGCAAAAGAACGCAAACGTCGTAGCGCCCCCTAGCCGATGCAAGGTGCCTATATGTTCTGCGAACGAAATGTCCGAATTCCGTTACCATTGTGGGCGATCGAGGGATCCCGGTTGTCCTCGGACTTGATGAAGTAAGGCAGCACGGATCGCCATCCCCAGCCTTCGCAGCCGAGCTGCTGCTCCCAGCGGTCGTAGTCACGCCGGTTGCCCCGGATGTAGAGCATGTAGTTGAGCACACTCGAGCCACCCAGTACTTTGCCCCGAGGCCACCGACTTTGCTGGCGACAAAAGAAGCAGGAAACGTGAGTATGACGAGAGGGGCACATTTATCTTCAAATGCGAAACGCGAACACTGAACGGTTAGCGCAGTAAAACTTCTCCGAAAACCCTTACTGCCCTATTGACAAGCTCTGCGCGTGGATACGAATCGTCAGCTACCGGGACGCGGACAGTGGTTCTCGATTTAAGCACTCCTTACGCTTTCGCCTCCCCCCCCTCTCCCATGGCCCAAGGTATAAAGTGTGGTACAATCAATCTGACACCTCCAAACAATAATTTAGTGGCAGGGAAGTTCAAGTGAATAGAATCGTCACGTTTCTTTCATTTTCTGATTGCTGGAGCAAGTTTCAGTTGTGCGTGGTTCAGGATAGTAATTACTAAATAAATATTGGGCCAAAGGGTTGTCCTTTCTTATTTCAGAAACGTTTGATTCTTTTTTGTACAAGTATGGCATCCATAGTAAGAAGCAAAGGTGAACGTCTTCAAAATTCCCTTCATAAGGAATAGTGTTTACCCTCTGTGGAATTAGCGACGCTAACCTAAAATTGCCATTACTTAATTGTGCATTTAAACATCTTCAGTGCGAAAGAGAAAAGGTTGTTTTGAGTCTCATCTAGACAACTTTTGCAGAAACAATGGACGGATGATTCATCAAATCAAGCGATAGCTGCGTGGTGTAAGCCTGTTGGGAGGTCCGCTTACGCATAATGCGATAGCCTGCGACGACCACAAAACGACGCCGTGATGGTCGCATTACGACGACGGAGGTGGCGATCATGACATGGCGACGATTGAGATGAAGAAGACGCAACGACGATGGTCTTATGGGCGACGGAATTATGAAGGCCGAATGACGGCGATGCCACAGCGACGACGGGGTTAAGACGACAGACTGCAGACAATGACGACAGCATGACGACGAAGTTTGACGACAACGGCATGACCTTGTTTCTACTCTCATTTCTTCAAGGCTCCGTTGCCTGCAGCTGCGGTTTCGGCGGCGTCAGTGAATGCTCATGCCATCTTCCCGCCTAAAAGCCAGACCACACGTACGCTTGCCGACGCGCGCAAGCTCGAGAATGCGCGCCTTGCGTTTGCCGCGCCCCTTGCGTGGAAGGGCGGTTTCAATCTGCAAAAGACGCGCGTCCTCGCGCGCCCACTTGGCTTCCTCGTGGACGTTTTGACAGACATTGTTTCATACCCTCTTATTGACAGTGCTCGAAAATGCCGAAATATTGATAAACGCAAGTCCTTTAGTTTTAGAGTAGTTAGATCAGGGCAAAAAAATAAAAAAGGGTACATTCCCGCATGAGAAGACTCCGCTTCACGTGTTGATTGTACCATGCCGCAGCTGCGTATACCCAGACGCGTGGAAACGCGAAGAAGCCAAGCACCGATACTTGTTTTGAACAGATATCCGCACTTGCACCGCGTTTGGACGCGTATAATCTGGACTGCACCATCTGCGCATGCGCAGATGCGCTTGCGCGAGCTTGCGCGCGCCGGTAAGCGTACGTGTGCTTTGGCCTTAAAGCGGCCCTCCGGAGCCAGATCATTCACCCAAGAAAAGTAGGGGGGAATTTTATTAAGAAAGCCATTGCTGTAACGCCGAGTTTATGAATGGTTTGTAAATAGTAATATTAAAATGTAAATAGCTTCATTTATTAAAACCTTCGGCATTCCGCGAATCTATTAGTGACCTAATAACGCGAAAGATGCACGATCGATGTGGATAGCTGGCAGCTCTAACCTGCGGCCTAGAATTGCATTTAATGAGAATATTGAGGCATTATTGCTACCGCGTGTGAGTTTTCTCTAATTCCAAATTAGTAGGAAGTTCTCTGCAACGTTCCTTAACACTTTCCGGTCCACTGTATGTGGAAAAGTCAGCCGCTTACTTTGAGGCGCAACGTGACACAGCGTCCTTTAAAGGGCACAGAGCTGGCTAACTTGCACGGGTATTTAAGCGACCTCTGCAAACATTCCTGCTGAAGTATTACAAGAGAACGTAAAATAAGTGACGTATTCGAGTGAATAGCACTGACTGAAATGCTCTTTAGATGAAAGGCTGCTGGACGCAGACTAAACGAGTATGTTTAATGAATTTAGCAAATAACTATCGGATCATTGTTCTGTTCGGCAGTTTCTTGCAGTCCGCTCTAACTGCATTTTTCTAAAGCCCAAGCCACATTTCACGTATGTTTGGTCACGCTTAATGATAACTGGAGTAAAATCACAGTGAACGGTGTGCTTCTAGCAGTTTTATTACGATAGCAATTTCACGGACGCTCGAGGAGTATTCGCGCCGTCGGCGTCACCTCCACCGCCAACGTGCTGTGCCGCTGACGTCATATGCGCGGCTGGCACGCGTAGGGTTAGAGGGTCACCAGGGTTGCCGGAGTGCATTTGGCTGCGTGAACGACAAAGCGAGGTAGACCCACCGTCAACACTAAAAGCTCACTGGCGGAGAAAAAACATCGCTCTGCCTTCCGCTTCCGCCGTCTGTTTTAGATGTGCGGCACTCACGCTACGAGCACACTACGGACACAATATGAGCTACGAGCGCAATGTCAAGGCATTGTAGTGAGCTGGAACTGCTCCGACTGCGTCCTAACTACGCGCTCGCGCGTGGCAGCACACTATAGCAACTCTTGCAGGGACGAAGAAACGACACCCTGACAGCCACAACAGTGGGCACGGGAGAGCGACCTAGATGGGGTCGCTCGTGAACGCCTTCTTGTTTGACGCGCAGTTCCGACTTATTGACGGCACGTGTTTCGCGCGTGGTGAGGCTGCTACTTTTCCTGGAACGACGTCGCCTGTGCGGCCATCGACGCCGGCGAAGGACTACGACGAGTGGTGCTGTCTGCCTAATCTGCGCGCATGCGTCGGCGTCTACGGAACCACGCCAGCAACATCGTCGCTGACATCAATGTCATGGCAGCGCTTGAAAGACCAACATCTCCTGCGCGCCCTCAGTGGGCATGGTACAGCGGCTCAGGTGCAATCCCTCGTGAATCCCCCTCTTGTTTTACGTACAGGTTGGTAAAACGGCTTCCTTTCATTGTAAGTGCTCCCAAAACATTTACTTGCTCGTCCTCCCGTGCCCAAGTGTGATTTACGCTCGAATGCGTATTTGTCGTGAAAACACTCCTGCTCTGCCTAGAAGTTGAGACCCGGACCGCACCGCGAAGACCCAGACAAACGGCACAATGAAATAATTTGAAGTCATGAGAACTCTTAATCTTACCACTTACCATCGGGTTTCTTGGGTGAATGTGGAGTGTTCAGTGGAGGAATGTTCTAGTACGGGAGTTGGCTTCAACAACTCTCCTTGACAAAGCTTTGGCTCCGCCCAGAGACATATCCCTTGTTCCACCATTGCTTGACCATTAATTATCACTGATGGTACTAGCTTTTGCAGCGATTTCCTTTGAAGAGAGAAGGCGTGCGCGCATACCCTGTTCTTTAGTCCGAAGCAGGCAGCCTTCTGGGGCACGGTGAGGTAGGCCCAGTCGAACTTGGTCTGCTGGATCTCGGCCGCCAGCAGTGGCACGTCGAGGAAGAAGTTGGGCACCCGGCCGGCTTCCAGGAGGAGGACACTCACTTCAGGGTCTTCGGAAAGGCGACTAGCCACCACGGCGCCGGCTGAACCACCACCTACTGCTCTCGCGTTGAGGTGATGGCCGATGGCGAGGGGGAAAGCAAAAGAGGAATGGAGATTCCATTGCACGAGAGCCACTTCAGGCACCAACTAATTCTGTGAATTTAAATTTTCGCTTGGCCACGTTTCTTGCACCCTTAGAATAATGAGAAACTTAAAGGGGCCGAATGCAATAATCATTCTTCATTTTTAGTAAGTTTTTTTTTTCAAGTGTACACAATGTGGACTTCACGCGATAACTCTGCACACGAATGTGCGACCTGAAAACGACGGCTATATTATGTCTAGCGTACTTGAAAAGCGCCTATCCAGCCACTTGAAATAAAGGCATGAGGTAGGGCACTGTGAATTGCAACTGTGAAACACTGTGAGAGGTGTAATTTGGGCGAGTTCGTAATTATTGAGTGGTAAACTGCAGCGCGCATACGAGCCGAAGGACATGGGCAAGTGGAGCACCTGTTTGCTAAGTTACCTATTTCCTTCGTATTTTGGGCGCGCTGCAGTGTAAAACGAAGGGCATTGGTATAAGTATTTTTATGTGTTATTGATATTACATATTTTATATGTTATTGAATGAGAAGTTCGCCCCTTTATTGGTGCCGTCTAATCCCGTTCGCAATAAACTGAGAACACATAATGACTGAAAAGCGCTGTACACAGTAAGCCATGCCAAACAATAGCAGCACCGAACAGTAGTAAAGGAAGGCTCATAAGAGAGTGTAATGACACTCAGAGAGTCGCACACAGTTCCGTAAACAAGCAAAAGCGCACAAGAGAGTCTCGCAAAATGCCCATAGGTTGAAAGCCTTGCAGATGACGCGGATGAAGTATGTACGCGTGTCTACCGTAACAAAACACATAAACAACACATAATCAAACGTGAGCTGCACATATAGGATCTATTGTGAAATGGTAATAAAATAAGGTAATGGTGGCCTCAACCACGAACGTTTCCTATGAGCCTAATATTTTTTTTTCACGCAGAGTTTAGAAGCAACAAGTCTACGTTTTTTTGTAGTTCCATTATTGATCTTGCACCACATGTTTCCTTTTTAAAGAGTGAATGGCCAACGGTCTGGTAACAATATGTTTAGTCATCGTCACCTTGTTGTGGGCATGATACTCCGTTGGGTGTATCGTGGACACCATACACTCAAGACGGAGGCGTTCACGTCTACGTCAGCGTGACTACAATGGCACTACAGACTAGTAACGCATTAAATGACGTGCAGAAAGTGACGCGCATATGCTGTGCTAACCTGCAGACGGTGCAATGAAGGCGCAAATGGCTATTATCGCTACACTTTGACGGAATGGATAGTGCAATGTTCGGGTTTTTAAAGAATGAGCCTAAGCACTTCGATTTCTGATCAAACGATGTGTTTGTTCTAAATCAACAAGGTATCTTCGCACCAGCATGCGGGCTTCATTCCGGATAAGAGGGAGATTTAAAATACTCTTGCTTTTCGTGCGCCTGTTTCTCAGGAACATCTGCCACAGTGTTTCCAAGAAGTGTCCTGGTATTCACTGAGACGCGTATCCACTATGTAATTTATAGTGCCACCTTTTGTGTGATTCTTGAGAGATTTGATGTACTAAATGCGTATTCCATGCATTTCGATCTGTGCTATTTATTGACGTGAGTGCCACTTGTGAATCAATTGAAATAACCCACGTCGGTGCCATCTCTGCTGACACTATACAGCGCCAAGCACAAAGAATAGCAAATAGTTTGGTGGCGGCAGAAGATGACACTCTAGATAATTTAAACGATTGTTCTGACTTCAGGTCGTGCTTGATAAATGCGGATGCAAATAAAATATTTAGGCATGATCGGTCCATATATACATGAATATACTGTCGATAAAGGAGCAACTGTCCGATAATACCAGTTGCTGCGCAAACTTTCGTGAACATATCTTTACTGATTCCCTTGACTGATATCTCTATTTTGGGTGTTGTCAACATCCAAGAAAGGTAACTGAGTTCCATTTTGCATATATAAACGGAGCGATTGTCAGTCTCTATCACCACGCTAAACCAGCCTCTAACTCATTTTTGTTAATATTTTTATTTATTTTGTTAATGCAACAGGTTCCTCAAAGCGAATAATTGAGTAACGGTGGTTGTAGATACCATCAATGACATTGTATTACATGTGAGTAAAGCTAATAACAAATTACTGTTTGAATATCCAGACGTGTAGTGTTGGTCCAATCACCACTGTCTCAGCTTGTATACCCCATGTTATACAAAATCATTTTCGTCAACTCTTTTTGCTTTTGATGTACTGAATGGGCGTTAACGATTGCGCGCACAACGTCTGGAGAGGATAAGGAACGAGCTTGAGCCGGTTACCGCAGCATAGTTCATATTCTGAAGGTCAAAATTAATCTGGAGCTATCCACCCCGGCGTTTCTCATAGCACTAGAGCTGCTTTAGGACGTTAAAAGGCATAAATCATTCAGTCAATGAATCACCCACTCACTCAATAATCAATAAACTGGTCAATTAATTAATGAAACAATCAATGAGTGGTTTGGTTTTTCTTGACGTTAGCTGCAGGATACTCAGACGCACTGATGATGACTACGTAACCATTTAGATTACGTTGCAACCGTGAATGCTAAGCAGTGCGTGTCATTTTCAATCTCATCAAGTAACACTGGACTGACGAAAGGCCGTGTAGGCATCTTATAAAGCCAATTGTAGAAAGCGCTGGTGTTTGACTGCAGGCACGAAAGCTATGCGCGGTTACAATTAAACAAAGCATTTCCACCGTAATGTGTGTGTGTGTGTTTTTTTTTCAGAAGCCGGTGGAGAAATCGCCTGCACGCAACTCATTTCACACTTTCAGCAGAAATAAAATTGCAGTATTTAAATGTGCCGAATCGGCGCAGTAGGTTACGAGGGCTGTCGTAGGGCAGGGCTGCAGATTGATTGTGACCAATTGGCGTTCCTTAGAATGCAGTTATATCTAAGCACCCAAGCGTTCTTGCACTTAAATGCTACCGCCGCAGCCGGCAGTCGAACACGCAACCTCACGCTCAGCTGCAGAATGCCACAGTCACTGCGACATCGCGGCATGTAGTTCTGAAAGAATTACGAGCTGTTCCTTTATTGAACAGACATGCGTAATTCCCGATTCAAATGATACAACGAGCCGACAGCACAGTGCAATACGGCAGGTGCATTGCGTGTACTCACATACCATACTTGCGAATAGGACCGACATGGCTGCGTGTTACAACATGTTTCCCACGCATATATAGCTTATAAGGCCTGCTAGAGCTGCGGATATTTGACTTCCATTTGTACGAGTTGACATCTGCTAACGATAGCCGTTGTGTCTATTGTGTAATCATCGCAATGTGTCACAAACGTTAGTTTTCCTCTATATTTGATAGCGCATTCCTGCCGTCTCAGTGTCGCCTTCGCTGTGATTCTCCGTGCAAAGTCAAAAGGTCATAACACCGCCGCCGCGCACCGTACGCTGTATGTGCGAGTGAAAGCATGCGAGGACGGGCCGACAATCGCGCCTCAATCTCGCGTGCGAGATGGAAGGAAAGCGGCGAGGAAGCGTGCCGTCTTCCGTCGCGCGCGAGGAACCGGGAGGAGGGGAGGTAGGGAGAGGGCGTTGTACTTCAGCAGCAACCGCGTGTGGCGCGCGGTCGTAAACGCCCCATCTCGAAAGCGATCTGCATTGGGGGCACTGTCTAGGTCGCCGACGGCTCGTATCTTTGCCTGTGCTGTGTTCTCGCCGCTCAGTTTGCGCTGAAGTGATGGACAGCTCTTCCGTCGCTGCTGCTGCCGTGCTTCCTCACGCCAGCATTTGGATAGTGTCCATGGCCATCGAGTGCGATGTGCACGTGTGCGCGCTGACATCCCGCTTGTTCACTTACCTAGTAATTAAGCGAGTGTTTGCCAGTTGAGACGGCCGATAAAACTACTATCCTTGCTTATTATTATTGTCTACTAATTTGCCATCGCAATCGATGCTTCGCCTTATGGGGCAAAACTGCGACTTCTTGTTTTTTTTTTCATTCGCAGCACCCACTCGGAGGTAACCAGACAAAGCGGTAAAATAAACACACTTGGTAGAGAACAAACAGCGCAAACAGTGAAGGCTGAGTGGACGCCCGACTCCTCTGGTCATAACGGACAATATCATCAAAATTACGCAACAGAACACTCCCTCAGTGGAAGGAAAGGGTTGAAGTAAATGACGCAACAAGGCTCTGTATTCGAGTAAAGAAAAAAACGCTACCGAGTGAGGAGTGTGCACCATGTTTTCGAATTGCAGGCGTGCCCCGTTTTCACGTACCGCGATCGCCGGCGTATCGCAAGAGTCTCGATGACGTCTTGGCTACCATGTGGCAATTTCATATTTTTCTGCTCGGGGTCTGCAAAGCACCTTCCTCTTTTTTTAAGCTTCCCTCGCATGTATTGCACGCCCGAGAACGATTGAACGCTACGCCGGCTTCCTCACTTTTCGGTGCGGGTCTTGAGCAATGTATAGTGAACATACCACGCGCAACGAAGCGAGCCTCCAAAGATATGTACATATGTAAGACAGGAGGTGCATTAGAATATCAGATATTTTCCGACGCCAAGAGGACCACTTAACCGACATCAGCAATGATAAAAAATATTCCAAAAAGGACGCACGCCCAGCATAGCACGAAATGGATCCGCACGCAAGATCAGAGTTTCAAACGGGGACTTCTGAGCTTCGAGGAGAGCATTTTGCTGCCTCTACCACTAGATCTGGGGGAATCTCACACTCTGACAATATATTCAGTTTAGATATTACGTGTCGTAACAACGATCTGGCGACGTAATCTGCGACGACCACTTCGGCGATACTATCGCTTTAGCATGACATAGTGCTCGACCAGCCAATCAGCTCAATCAGCTCATCCGATTTTGTCCAACCAGCCAATCAGCGCGTGTGTGACGGCGATACTCTCGCCGAGGCGACACTATCGAAAGCGATCGTCGCAGAATGCGTCCCCTGATTGTGAGGAACGCAGTAGCGGGCGATTAATCTTGGCCATCCACAGATCGTCAGCGTGTACCCAATGCTCAGTACGCAAGCGTTCTTATTCTTTTTTTCTTTTGCTTTCTGCCCGCACAACAGAATACAGTCACCGCTGCCGCGATCGAACCCCGGCACCTTTTGGTTAGCAACGCAACGCCACGGCCACGGAGCTGCCGCGCCCGGTGACTAAGATAAACCAGCAGACGACTGGAGTGAGAGTTCACTCGAGCATGCATTTTACAGACACCGCGCAGGGCACTTGTGAACGTTTTCTTCGGGAACCCAAGGCACGTCAGGTTGCTTTCGATTTCCGGCTTCATGGGCGACCGCATTCTTTCGAAGCCAGGTTGCAAAAACCGATTGCGCGCTTTGTCCTTTGAGTGCGCGTTAGGGAATCCCAGATGTCGAAGTTAATATGTAACCCGTAGATGGCGCGATTCACTACCATATTGTGCCTTGCGGACGTAGAACCTCGTATTTTAAGTATTCAGATATGCTAATAAAATCATTAATGAAAAAGTTGATGCCTGGGTATATTACACAACTATCCACATGCAGAAGGCGAATCGCTAACTATGCTCGATGGCATTTCTCGTGCGCTGTGGTCTGACAGTCTTGGACAGCAATGAAGGTATTTGACGTGCCCTCCTTCTTTCCGTCTTCTTGCGTTTGCGTTAGGTGAAAGGATGCTGGCTCCTAGGTGACGCTCAAAAAAATGCATTAGGAAATATTACGCTACCTAGAAAGTACTGGCACGGCGTGTCCTTAGTTTGCGCTTAGGGAATACGTTTATAACAAACAAAATGGGCAAATCCTACGCTACTTAGAGAATCGCGGTGTTGATCAAAGCTTCCCTTGATGTTTGCGCAAATGCTAAAGCAAATCTTATAGAAACGTGATGCTGAGGACTGAAATGTTTGTTGTGAAAATCATGAAACTATGTGTAAACAGAAAAGAAGGTTCCCGGTGTATCTGTTCTCACGTTTACGTTTCAGCCACACATAAAAAACGTTATCTTATGCAGGAAACGAAACGGCAAAGCAATATTTCAAACCCTGTTGTCTATTTAAACTTCAACGTTGTGCCGAGCTTTCTGCACTTTGAAAAACCTCATGTAGTCCACAAAAAACCAGAAACCCCCATCGACGCGCTTATGCCAACATATGTCACCGCTGGAGAAGTTAGAGCTCGTAACACCAGTTATTTTAGAGCGCAGCTCTTTGGCGTCCGTTCCTGGGTTTCGCGTCGTCGTCGTCGTCGGCGTCATCGTCGGCCTCGTAACCAGCTCCGCCCCCCTTTCATCCCCCCAGCGCTAGCAGCGACCGACTGATACCGCTGGATGCCGCTGACGCCGCTAGAGAGTCAAGATAACGTGACTGCATAGAACACCGTCGCCGCCATGCAGAAAGAGGAGGAAAGGGTCCCCCCCCCCCCTGTTCTTGTGTGGCGGATAGCTGGGGTTGACTCACTATCGCCGTCAGCGGCATCAGTCAGTCGCTGCTATCTCTTCCCTCCTCCCTTTATCGTGTTGTCCGCTTGCTGCGCGCGCTTCTGCCCCCATCGTTTGCCGCTGGGTGTACACGCCGCCCCCCTCCGCTTCCGCTTACTGCTGGTTGCTCTCGACGGCGGCGATGAGCCTCCGCTTCGGCGGCGCGAACTGCAGGGTCTTCTCGGCGGCGGCGATGAGCTTCTGCTTCAGCCTCGCATACTGCTGGTTGCTCTCGACGGCGGCGATGAGCCTCCGCTTCGGCGGCGCGAACGGCAGGGTCTTCTCGGCGGCGGCGCTTAGCCTCTGCTTCCCCCACGGCTGTGACAACCTCGCGAGGCACTTGTATAGATCTCGTCTTTGAGAATCAAGCATTGGTGTACCAAGTCGAACATATATCAGTCTATTTCTCCGACCACAAAGCTTCCTTCATGACTGTCAAGAACTGTTAGTGGAGTCTTTGTTAAAGGAATACGTGTGAAAAATAAAAAAAAATTATGTGATAGCGCACACATGTGTTGCTCGATTTCTTTGCCTCAATCTATCCAAAAGGTAAAACAGCTTATTTGCTGCGCTCAAATTTCGCATTAGGAAGTAACGTAATCGTCGGTACTTTTTTAGATCGCCGATCTTAAATTTTTGAGAGTTGAAATGTTTGGGCCTGTCATATAGGGTCATAAAATCGCATTTGAGATGCAGAAAACAAAACACTAAGTAATTTAGATTAGGTAATATCAAGGAATAACCATAGCGTTAGCAAGACGAATAAAATTTAGGTGACAAAACCTGCGGCGACTGTAGCGCTCGTCCTGTCACCTTCCTTGTGTCCATCTTTCAACGATATAATTATAGCTTTATATATGGACCGAGTACCCCAAGAACAATTCTGCTAAGCAATTTAATTGAGATATCGGGAGCACTATGGATAAAACCGTTGCAAACTCACCCACAATGTAATCGTACTCGTCCTCAAATGTGAGCCGCACCAGCGGCGTCTTGTGGTGCACCGCCTTGAACAGCAGGGTTGCGTAGAAGGGCATCAACGCCATCGGCAGCAGCGGAAGGAACTTAGTAGATGGCATGACGACAGTCCACGTCGGAAAACACAAGCCAGACTTGCTTCCGGTAGCGCCTCCAAACGACGCTTCCAACACTGTCACTTCACCAGTAAACATTCCGTATGGCACTTAGCACCGATCCTTCGCAGAAACTTGTTTTGCTTGCGTGCGAACATTGTAGGTCCGTGCTATTTCTCCCGCACTGAGGGTGCTGGGTGCGATGCAACACTCCAGCAGAGTCAACCAGCCATGGAAAACAGGACTCGTCTCCGCAAAACAGTGGCAGTGGTGCTGCCGAATCAAGGCAACGCTGATTCGATGACGCTAAGCTCTCAAAAGTGGCACTTCGTCGTCTGCTCAAGTGCAAATGATCGCTTGGTGATTTTGTGTTGGCTGAACGGCCTCACACAGCATTTTCTCGCGTTGGTAGAGGAGGTCCGATGCTAGCTTTTAATGCCACGTATTCTTTTCGAAACCGCATTTGTTTAGGCGAACTGTACAGTTCAGTCTGAGCCCAGTGTACCGGCCGAGTGTCTTGCCAACTACGGCGTTCCAAAGCTAAATTTGGGTCATACCTAAGCAAGCCACGTCTCAGTATTCAGAAACTGAGCGCTGTAAGCTCCAGACTTTATGAATAAAGTGGACTTTGCGAATTTTTCGTATGAGTCTCCATTCATTCTTGGCAGTCAACAGGGACGCAATAATTATGGGGTGAGTTGTCCCTCTCTTCCAGCGGCTTCAGGATCCAACATGATTGATACACCTGCGAGATTAAAGATTATCGTCAAGTGCAAGTTGTACTGTGTGGAAGCACAATGCATCATGATTACGAATTCATGTATTTGTCGATATGGGGTGGTTTCTTCATGCGGCGAAATAACGTTTTTCGCACATACGTATTGGATTTTCGCTATATACAGGCTGATGGAAAGTCCTCGGGTCGATCCAGAAGGAAATTACCCAGAATAGCGAAATTGTGATTATTTGGCCTCACCGCTGAAATGTACGATGTCTCGATTATCTGAATAAATTACAAACTAAAATTACTGGGTATTTCCTTTGTTTTAGCAATCGCTTCTATTGTGTCAAAAGTACTATTTTTTCAATTCGTTGTCTTAATTAGAAAAAAGAATATAAACGCGACAAAATTTGTTGCGAAGCTGACGATTTATGCAGTGAAGGTTCTCAAAAAAGCAGACATTTTCCTAGGAGCCTTCGCAGTAGAAACAGTGCTTGGACACCTACTATCTACCTACGTTATCTGCTATTCTCATTAGCAGTGAATGTACTTTTTTTAATTCGCAGAAGATATAAGATTATCATGGCACACTACGTAAATTCATATTCTGCACCTTGTCCTCTCTGACTGAAATGACAGGGGTAACCTTACTTTCTTACAAATATTGAGACTATGGCCGTAACAGTGATTGTTGTTCTTGTTTATTTCAGGTTCTGCTATGTTACCTTTTCTGATCCACACCCTTACATTCGCGCTGTGTTTTGCTAGCGTTTAAAAAACAAGGATATTCAATTGTCACCCCATTTCCCACCTAACTTTCCAGTTTTCAACCCAATAAAGCATCGCATTCGATGTCGGCAGTCGACTCGGCTTCTCCTGCAGTCGCTTCCGTTTTTCCGTCCCTTCTCTCTTTCTCGACTTGGCAAAAGCATTCCGTGTGCCAGATTATCGCGCAATTTTACGTAGAGACAAATTTTTCATATAAGGTTGAAGTCCCATTTGTTAAGCTCGGGGCGAGGGGGAGGGTGTGGCTGCTGGGAAACTACACGTGTGTGTCGCGTCTTCTTTTCGTCCTTGTCTTTTTCACGCGCTATAAGCCTCACGATGTCTTACCAACAAGCCCAAATCACTGCATTACAGCTTTGACTGACGCTCTCCTCACCGCTGAAATTTTTGCGCCCCTAGTGGCTCAGTGGCGATGGCGTCGCGGTGCTGAGCGCGAGGTCGCTGGTGCGATTCCCGACCATGGCCACATTCCGATAGAGGCGGATTGCAAAAACGCTCGTGTGATGTGCTTAGAGCGCACGTTAAAGAACCTCAGGTGGCCAAAAATGATTCCGGAGCCCACCAGTGCGTTAAACCCCACAATATTTTGTTCTGCTGTTTACAATAGCTAGCTGCGATGGGCATTGTCCTCGAGTGCATCCATGGTGCAAGTACAAATGTACCTGTTTAACTTCTAATTTTTCACGACGAACAGTTTCCCAAAGTCACGGAGCATACGAATTAAAAAGATTATTTGTCGTTAGTGGTAGTGAGTATAGATTTTCAAAAAAGAATAACGACGCTTTTATGGTATGGTTAAAACAATTAGTCTTTTTATTTCGAAATGGGGACACGTTAGTGAACAACCTGAAGTGATATCGAAGAATAGTTAGAGGAATCGGTTCGGTTGAGAACTATCCCACACACCCTCTATGACCATATCGAAAGGCAATTACAATGCCGTCTCCAGAAATTTCGGGATATTAAGATCTGAAAGAAATGGCCGAAGAATATAAATTTTATTTGGCACAATATTGCAGCTAGTTAGGCTGCATATATAAACTAAGGTTGAACTGCCATTTGAACGTACCAGTCGTTCATGTGAATTTTTCACGCTCTGCAATTACAACGATAGAAATTTGTGCCCCTACATTTATTTTCACAGAGTAACCTTTCATGAAAATCAGGTTTGCCTCTCATGTCTTCAGGGACGCAGTAATGATGTCCCAACGATTACCTCTGATTGAAAGAAAGTTAAGTGAAAATACAATTTAGTTACGTTTACACCGCACACCAACGTTTCTATAATACACATAGCGCTTGCGAAATTTGACGGTGCCCTTTGACACCGGCCACATCTATTCTGCTGTCTCACGTACTCATGGGAACAAAATAAGAATAATTTCTGGCACAAACGAAGAAAAGTTTTCGCTCAATGGTGTCGTGGCCACCTCCCTAAAAGCCTTCAACTCGTCTAGCACTGTGAGGCCCTGTCCACTTTGCAGAAGGAATTGTTGATTATTGTCGCCTACATAAGAGAGCACCGTGAAGGTGTTGCTAGAGGCCATGGTTTCTAACAGACAGGAATATGTATGCACAAAAACGAGCACTATTTCGCAGTAATACTGCAGTAGATATTAATATTGACCTGTTACTGCTGCTTTCGAAGCAGTCACGAAAAGGTACATACAAACTGGACAGACGTAATATGCGGTGTACTCATCAAGCTTTCAACGAAATAGACATAATAGTTTCACTTACCACAGCGTCGTTTCAGCTTCTGTCGCCGACTCATGCCGCAGAACTCGGCCGTCCTCCTTCTTTCATCACGACCTCGGCGCCGAATACGGCACGCACATCGCTGACAAGTGCGGTGGCAGCTCCGCTTTGACGATACCACTATTTGCGGATGACATCATCGTCCCGGCCTGCAGGTCACCGGGTCCTTCGTCTCTTGCGCAAAAACGGCAAGAACTTATCTAGGACAGAGCTACTTTCGATTCGCGAGATCCTGATACGAGAGCGCGCTCTCCCTTTCATCGCAGCGGCGGCATCCATGCGTTCCTCGCGCGCGCCACGAGGAGACGTGATCCGCAATTTCGCGAAGGATGCGATGGCCCTACGTAACCCGCAACCGCCACCGCCGACCTCGCCCCTCAGTGGCTGGTGGAGGACGCCGACGGTCGCTGGCGTCACGGTGACGTCACACACAGCTAGCTAGGTGTCTTCTGCCAGCGCGAGTGTTGCGATGCAGAAGGCCTGCGAACAGTCGCGTAACTGAAATGTTGGTCACGGCGAGCCCTCGTCTCGTTTCGACTGGCTGCCTAAGTGCGACCGGCTTGAGGGCACCTCGGGGACAACAATGAGAAACGGCGGTACTCGCGCTCGCTTTGCGTCTCGGTGCGCAGTGGTACGAGACGGGTGGAGCCAGACCATGAAGAAGCCGCGGCCTGCTTGAATCCTACGCGTGAGAGTGAGCGACGGTGCGTATGCCGTTCCTCTGTCCATTCGCGGACAAGCAGGTGACACCGCTGTCAGCCGGCGGTACGCAGTTCCACCGCGGTTGTCGAGCAACGTCTTCGAGATGTCTGGCACATTTTTTTCACAATGCGCAATTTTAGAATACGAAAAAAAAAACTATTTTAAAGCTTCACACAATGAGATGTCTCTGACGAACAAAGCATGAGGGCCGCGCTTTGAACTGTGCTTTCTCACTTTACACTGCGATTGGAACAAGATATGCGCCTAAATTTTATACGAAAATGCAGTGAGATAATAACGAGTTCTTCCGGCTGCACATAGTAGCGGCGACCTTCATCACAAAACCCACAGTCAATACTACTTAGCATATCATTAAGTGATAGTCTAACATAAAGATTTTATATGTTTCCTCTATGAACATGTTGCAATTGTGGAACTAAGGTGAGTCGGTGCTCAAGGCATGCCCATTTAGCTGGAATTGGCAGACTAGCACCAGCTGTAATATTTTTTACAGCAACTGAGCCTATAAACGTCATTACTACGCCATCAAATCAGCTCACTCCCCACGCCACCTCTTACAAAAACGTTGTGTCTTTCTTTCGCATATTTCATTAATTGTGCGATGAATTTCTGTTTTGTTTTCTTTTGATACGATGGCCACACATATTTAGTACTTGTGCTCGCCCCTCTCTGTAATACTGCGCAAGAAACCCTTAAAGGTGAATCAATAATGATGTTGAACGAAGGATACGTTTTGCATAAATAATCTATATTATCGATCTACAATAATCTATAAACAGTTGACGGTCACTCTAGCATACGCTAAAGAGAATGACGGTAAAAGATTACGCGCTCACGAGACATTTCTTAAATTATTTGACATTCTCATTACAATGCGTTGTTACTTAATATTAGTTGTTTTCTCCCAGCAAAGGTCGTGGGTTCAGGTGGCTTAACTAACTTTGCCTTAATTAACACCAATAGACGTGAATTCGACCATCAATGACTGCACCATCAATTTTGGTGCCATTGAATTTTGTGCACCAAAGGTCTAGGCTTCGGCTTCCAATAAAGGTCGCTGGTTCGAGTGCTTCAATTAATTGAGCCTTAATTAATACCAAAGGTTGTGGGATCGACTCCCACCAATGGTCGTCGGTTCGACTCCCAGCAAAGGTCGCGGATAACACCGTCAATTTTGGTGCCAGTGAATTTTGTTCCACCAAAGGTCTAGGGTTCGGCTTCCACTAAAGGTCGCTGGTTCGAGTGCTTCAATTATTTGAGCCTTAATTAATATCAAAGGTTGTGGGATCGACTCCCACTAATGGTCGTTGGTTCGACTCCCAGCAAAGGTCGTGGATAACGCCGTCAATTTTGGTGCCAGTGAATTCTGGTGCAATAACGCCGGACTGTCAGTTTTTCGACACTGCCGGACAACGGATTTTTTTACCCATGAGCCAGTTAAGCCTTTGCCTTAAAAAAAGAAATTTACAGTAATTTTAGCATACGCTAAAGAGGATAAGGCGGAAGCCTGCCCGTTCACGAGCCATTCATTATATTACGTGACATTTTCATTCTAGTGCATCGTTGCTTCCTATTACTTGCAAAACTCGTGAATTCCAGTGCCTTAATTAGCTCTACCTTAATTAAATTTCCCTTAACACCAAATCTTGTGGGTTCTACTTCCACCAACGGTAGTGGGTTCTGCCATCAATGATGGCACTATCAATTTTGGTGCCATTGAATTTTGGTTCCACCAAAGCTCGAGTGTTCGATTCCCGTCAAAGGCCGTGGGTTCGAGTGCCTTAAATTGCCGTAAATAATACCAATGGCTCTGGGTACGATTCCCCCCAATAGCAGTGGGTGCCAGTCCCACCAATGGTCGTGGGTTCGAGTCCCACCAGTGGTCGTGGGTGGCCCCATCAATTTTCGTGCCATTAAATTTTGGTGTCATAATGTCGTACCGTCAATTTTTCGAGAACGCCGGATGACGGATCTATCGACCCATGAGCCACTCAGGGCTTTCACCTTAATAATGGGGCACGATAACAGTAGTTCATGTAAGGCGCAGGTATTATCTAACAGTCCAAAGAAAGTGTCAATGTCAGAAATGGCCTAGAGTTTCATGGTGTGCAGTGGAGTTTCCGAGATGAACACGAGGTGGCGACGGAGGCAGCCCTCGGAGCATAGAAGCGGTGCTTAGGACAGGCACTGTTGAAGAAAAATCCTGGTCACCCTCAGGCGAACACCCGGGATCCGTTGATGCAGCATAAGTCCGTTTGCGACGTTGAGAGCAAGGGCAGGTGGCCTTGGCATGGCAGAGGTCTGGCTGCCGGACACGAAATCAAATGTTTTCACCTCTTCTCGCGGTGCATGGACTTCATTTCTCCGACGTCGCTCGGCATCTTCCTGCGTGCGATCGTTACAACGCGGTTCATGAGAACGCGGTGACACGCTCCTGGATGGTCGCCCTGGTCCAGTAGAGGACCCGAAGCACGGGCCTGAGGCCTCACGACTTCACTTCTGCGCATGGAGCATTGGCGAACTCCTTCCTCCACGCAGGCCTATCGTTCCATGTCTCCCCGACTTCTTCTTCCTCCTCTTTTCTCTGCTCGCTTGTTATTGTTGCTGTTCGAATTATCTCTTCAACAAGCTCGTGCCACCTGTGCAGCGTCTCGTCGTCACCGCCTTCGCATGGCTGACCCACTCCGGCCACGGCACTGGCGCACTTGACACATCACAAAGTTAATGTGCACAGAGCGATGGAGCGAAAAAAGTTAGGCGTATCGTTAAGAGATAGGAAGAGAGCGGTGGTGTGATGCGTATGGTACATATGTGGTGCACCATTAGAGTTAAAGAATCGGCGTCAAGCGAGGAGAAGCGCGGTCGAAGATGGCAGAAAATTCGTTGGGGATGAAATTTGGAAATTCGCAGGCGCAATTGGAATCAGCTAGAGCAAGACAGGGTAATTGCAGATCGCTGGGAAAAGCCCTCCTCCTGCAGTGGACATAAAATAGGCTGACGATGATGACAATTGTCAGTAAAGGGACCAGCTTATAACTATATTCTCTTCCGTACTGAAGGCAATGTAGTCAGGGAAATGGGTAAGTATCACTGAATCTTTATTTCCCACTATTCAAGGAGCTCACAAAAAATAATTGGTGACATAAAAAACATCTTAAAATCAGAAAACCGTGCCGACATATGTGGGCACAAGCTGTGAAAACATTTCGCGAGGTGTTTGCAGCGATTTCTTCCTTTCTTTCTTTCTTTCTTTCTTTCTTTCTTTCTTTCTTTCTTTCTTTCTTTCTTTCTTTCTTTCTTTCTTTCTTTCTTAACTCAGATACCGCAGCCTCCTTTGGAAGCGTAAACAATGATGCAGGCCGACATGCTCGCGTGAAAGCACCTCAGAAGTTTTCGTTGAGGCGTACTTGGCTTAAGAAAAGGAGTTCACATATCTGGACACAGGTAGCAAACACGAAGATTTCTGAAAACGCTTGCTGCCATCTTCTTTTTTAATGGCGGCATCAGCCATGATCTAGCTTCCTCCATCGAAAGCTGAGTAAGCGAATGTCCAGATTGAGGAAGGCGCGCAATTCTAACGTCTTGCAGCTTTCGCTCATGAGTACTTCACTTTAGAAAAAATATCCACAAATGCGGACACTGGTCGCAAAGAGGATATATTGATATGCACTCACCATGTTTTAGGAAATAACTACACTGAGCCTTTCGTATAAGCGGGCCTATCTGACACAGTAGCTGAGGTTTAGCTTAACTGCACGTTCGGTTCATGCGCCTGTGAAAGTACGCTAATATTAGAAGTACAGTTCATTATTACAGACGAAACTTCGTTTTTTTTTTTTTTTGCAGCGAATGTGCCTGTGGCTAGGTTCCTGGGATCTCTTCGGGGCGTAACGGCGAGAGAAAACTATCATCATGTATGGCTTATACCTACAAATGCAATGCCTCATACGCTCGTAAGGCAGAGGCTACAAGCACTTAGTATAGTGAAGCGAACAGTCATAACCGTATTTACCGGTGGGGGCAGGGGGGAGAACTTGAATGCCCCCACTGTCAGAGGTAGGGGGGGGGGGGCAATGTAGGCCAATGCCCCCACACACACACTTCTGTAAGCGGGCACTGTCGGCTGCATACTGGCAAATACAATAAAACAACAGCGAAGGCCAAGTTTTTTTCATAATAGCAGCCACATAAATGTTCTCTTCGTATTACATATATCTTGCTTTGGCAGGTAGAATTAATTGCCTTTCCGGCCTCCCTTCTATGCGCTGTAGCAGATGACGCTCGGCTGCATTCCCGAAGCAGTTAAGTGTACATGGTGTTCGCAGTGCGGAGCATCTGTGAGACGTGCTTTGGACGCTTGCATTGCAGAGGAGTCTGTCACCGGGAAGTATAAAACAAGTTTCACCTTTTGCTGCTTGCTTCCTTTGGTGTTTGTCGGAGCCATCTAGACTAACCATCTTCAAAACACAAAGTAGACCTTGCTTGTCAAAATTTGCCGCTTTGCAATCAATGTAGCCTTGTTAGCGTTTTATTCGCAAGATTTAGCTACTTTCTTGTGCGTTTAGGGACAGAGTTTTCTATTTAGCGGCCAGGGACTTATTTAGTGGCTTCAATGAATAACTAGTTAAATTTTAGCGACTTAGATGTTAGAAAAGGTCCTTCAAGAATGGCCTTTTAGGAGGCGGTTTATTGTTCAAAAGCTACGTGTAATCGCCAAAAACTCACGACGCATAAGCAACGTGACCATGATGAAGAGACCGTTGGCTTCACATTGATAGTCTTCGCACTATGATTGTGCCCCATGGAACAGTGGTCATAACAGGCCGTCCTGACGTTGGGCTGATACAATTCATGTTTTTTTTTTATTCTCACAGAAAAGCGATTTGATCCTGTTTATATGCTGCGCGTTGTGCGGCATCACCATCTACTTCGATTTGTAGACGTTTGACGGCGTAGTAGTAAATTATTCCACCAAAACCAATCGAAATAAATTCTATGTTCAGATCTTGAACACAGCAGGTGAATAAGACTGACCAACTGTGTAGAAAGGCGTAGATATCGCAGCGGCTGCAGTCGTTCACGCGAATATAAACAAATTGCTTCCGTTTGTCACGGCTTTCGGACCAATCGATACCTCACGGCGCCTTTCAGGTAGATCGAGGGTGGAATCGGAGTATCGATCTGTGTGAAGTTCGGGCAATCGTCGTCATCGTATCAACGACACACAGCCAAGCGTGTTCCGCAGAATCTAGTTCTCCCATTACGAAAGTCGGCAACCAGGAAAATTGGGGAATAATCTAGACTGAGCGGCTAAGAAAACTACGTTGTGTTTTTTTTTTATTTGTTCTCCGTTTGTCCCCTTACAATCGAAAAGTAAACGCAGAAATTCAGCTGTTATCAGCTGTTACGCAAATATATGAATAAGATAAAAGCCTTCCTACAGCCTGCTGGTACATTCACAGTTTATTTTTACCTTCACAGACATTAGACAAACATAGAACATCTAGGAAAATGATTTACTTCACGGTAACTTGTACTCTAATGTTCCAAAACGCTAACTCTATTTAAAATACAATCGTCAGTTATAGCGACAATTTTAGCTATTTTTTGTCTACGTCAGCGACACACTCCAAAAAAACTTTGGAGACGCTGGACTGTAACTGTAATGGTTCATTAGGTATGATCGATAACCAGATCTCTCAATGAGAAAGATAACTCTCAATGCCGCATTCTCAGCCTCTTGCAATGCAATGGCAATCTGAAATTTCCTATATATATATATATATATATATATATATATATATATATATATATATATATATATATATATATATATATATATATATATATATATATATATATATATATAGAGAGAGAGAGAGAGAGAGAGAGAGAGAGAGAGAGAGAGAGAGAGAGGGAGTCTGTGAAGGAACACGGCCACTGGATAAAAAACAAGGTGCGGCCATCGCATGCATCGACAGCGCTGTAAACCGCCCCGGCGCCATAAGTCGGGGACTGTTCTCTGGGATGGGCATAGAAAATGCGTGAGGAACGCGCTTCGAACACCATCGCCCGTGGAAACTGACGCGTCCGGCCCCTGACAACTAGCGACCTTCGCCCCAGCGAAGTGGGCGAGAGCGCAACTACGGCTGAGACATTCGATCCCACTGCAGCCCGCCTGACGTGGCAAGTCGCAGCAGGTTTATGCTTATGGAGGTCAATTACTCGTAGGAAACCCTAATCATGAGAAGGATATGTACAGAAAAACAAAAATTTGTTGGAGTGCATACGGCAGGCATTACCGAATCCTGACTGGGAGCTTACCACTGTCATTGAAAAGAAATGTGTACATTCATTGCTTTCTACCAGTGCTACCATATGAGGCAGAAACTAGTAGGTCAACAATGAAGCTCGAGGACAATCGGTGGCCGAGCAAAGAGCGAGGGAACGAGAAATGTTAGATGTAACCTTAAGAGACAGGAAGAGAGGGGTGTGGATCACAGAGCAAATGGGGATAGCCGATTTTCTAGTTGACATTAAAGGGGGGAAATGGAGATGGGCAGCCCAAATGTAATGCGCTACTCTTGGTAGATTAGAGTCACAGGGGAGATTAGAATCACAGAATTGGTGCCAAGGGAAGGGGAGCGCAGTCGAACACGACAGAAAATTAGTTGGATTGATGAAATTGCATATATATATATATATATATATATATATATATATATATATATATATATATATATATATATATATATATAGAGAGAGAGAGAGAGAGAGAGAGAGAGTTGGGGAGAGCGGGGCGGTTGGCTTGCCCCCCCCCCTTCGAAAGAAAGGTGGTACGCCACTGCGAACAGTGCGTACACACTTTGGAATCACGCATACAACATACGGAAGCGCATACAATTCAATAAAGAACAATTTCAAAACAAGCATCCGAACCACATAATTGATGATAAGGCGCCCCTGCCCCTACATGCAATGAGAAGCACAGTAGCACTCCCCGCGTATGCTTCCCGGTAAGATTACTGTTGCGTAAGCTGCTGCGACGACGGCAGCTTGACTGTAGCATACGAAGCAGGGAGTGACGTAACTACGCTTTCCTACGTAAAAGAAGAACTTGCCTAGCGAACGGTTTGTGTTGTGACAGTGCTATGGAAACTCCACGTATATAGTGATGACTCCTGAAGAGCAGCGTGCATACGAGGTGGGCCAAATTTCTCTTCTATCTGGTTCACTCATTGTAGGTGCACGGAGTTGCGGCGTACGCCAAGTCGCAGGCCGTCGAAACGTGTTGGGCTTATAATTAGGCAAAGTGCATGTGAACGTCGCCAGGCGAATAACTTCAAGCTGACTCGCAAAAGGTCATCGCTCTAGTGGTCGTTTACAGCTTCGCTGTCCAACCACCTTCACAGCGTGGATCGGGGACCATGTTTTCTTTTACTGTTCCTTGAAGATTCGCCCACAAAAACTGGTTCAGCTCGCGAAAGTTACGTTTGCCGAAAACAGCCAGCCGGCAGAGCAACGTTTGCTACTCGGTGTGCCTCCCACACACTGCTCCGCCGCGCAGCGTGTCGAACATCTTCCCATGCGTGCATAAATAACCTACGCTCCTGCGAACCTCAGGAACAAAGCACCTCTTTAGGATGTGTGCCGTTCAAACACGTCAATCAAGTTGCGTAGGCGGTCACACGGCCTGACACCTCAGTAGGATGGCTGCGGGCCCCGTTCGCTGGTTCTCACCGCGGAGGTGCATCGGCGGTCACGTGGCCGATTGCTTGCGTGGACCGCGCGCCATGGTGACACTGGCGCTCAAAAGCAATCGTATAAAGAATAAAATTACACCGAAACAAATCACCATGGCTGTAGAGACAATTCAATATCGGCACAGTTGACGTTTCAGAGACCGTATGTGCTTCATTGTAGCAACTTTGTTCGCAACGTTCTATTGTCAACTGAAGAACCGTGAAGAGGGCTTCCATTCCGCTTTTGCTGACGCTTTCCTTCGCGGCAGTGGTAAGTGTCTGAATTTGGAGCGTGGCGCTTCACGCACTTCATCACAACGTTTATAGATGCTTATTCGCAATCCTCCTCTCGAGCTGGACGCGAAATTTTCAACTGTGAGGGCGCTGCGATTAAGCTTTCCGCCAAGGGATTGCTCTGCTGACAGCGGTTGTTGGGTTTCGTTTTGGTGTTAGTAGCCGCAGTTCGAGTTTATCAATTTTGTCGCAAGATTTAGTTGGTTTTGGTGTGCTTACCGACAACTTTTTTTTTAGTGACCCGAGACCTTTTCAATGACGTGACAGATTAATTGGAGACATTTTAGCGACTTCGAAGTCACTAAAGTTGCTTCAAAAATGAATTTCCATAACGCGTTTATAATTTCAATAGCTACGAAAAGGCGGCCAAAATCGATTGTATAGAAGTGGGCTCTAAGGTCATGATGAAGCGACGGTAATCTCTACTCTGTGAAACAGAGAGAGATAGACGGGAAAGGCAGCGAGGTTAACTGGAAGATACGTAAATATCCAGTTTGCTACCCTCCACTGGAGAAGGGGTAAGAGCAGACAGCAAGCGACAGAAGAGAAGCATACACAGAGAAAAAGGGGGCGATGAAAAAAAAAAGCCGCCATCACGCGCAAAAGAACGCGAGGGTTTCTTAGTCGTCCAAGAAGGCCGCTTGACCGAAGGAAATTTAGTAGCACCTTCGTCACCTACTGGCGTAAAGAACGTATCAGCCGGCAGTCCAAGATCGTCTGCTCAGAAAGTGGTCGGTCATCGAGGAGTGCCAACGCCGTCACGAGCGACTGTCTCTAGGAACTGCAGCGAGGACAACTGCAAAGGACATGTTAGATAGTTTCCTGGCTGCCGCAACTGTCACAGGCAGCAATGTCAACCATTCCGATGCGTAAGCCAAGTGCGTTCGTAAAAGATACTCCAAGCCATCGAAAGAGAACAGTTGTCTCGATTATGCATAGTCCAGATGGAACGCGCACTCGCAGGGGTAAGTCCAGGCGGTGTAGACGAATATGCCGGGAACCTGGCGGGTTCCACATGGATCGCGCGGCAACGCGCTGAAGTATGCGAAGCTTTGTTGCTTCATCGGTTCTTGATAGCGGGATGAGTTCCTTCACGGCATCTTTGTCAGCCCTTCTAGCAGCTTCATCGGCATGTTCGTTGCACATGATGCCGCAGTTGCCTAGAAGCCTCTGAAAAGTGATACCGTGTTTTTTCTCTTATAGTTGGTGACATAGCTGTCATATTTCCAGCCTTAATATGTCGTGCTGTCAGCTAAGAAGGGCGGATGGCAGACATTGCAGGGCTGCCTTGGAATCGGTAACTATGCTCCCTCATTGTCATAGTTCATGAATCATGCGAAGTGCGCGCTGCGAAGTTCAGCAAGCTCCGCAGCCGTCAACGCTGTCCGGCGAGAGGTTTTAAACTGTATGGTCAGGGCTTTTTTCGGGGAAGATCCCAGCTCCTCCAGATCCACTCACAGTTGTCGAGCCAACAGTGTAAATCTGAAGATGGTCCTTGTATCGTGCAGCATGAGTAGACATAGCTGCTTGAGGAGTGACGAAGAGAATCCTGCTTTCTTTCGAAGAGTCCAACTTGTGGGCGAGTCAGGCTCCAAGGGGTGCCAGCAGACTCTCGGCTGGCATGCAATATTTAAGGAGGAAGTCATGGCAGGTGAATATCTCCTGGCAAATGGAGGCACTGGGGGCGATAACCTCTACCACGCACGCGCACAAAACGCCTTCGCCATCGCGCCAAGAACACATAAGCGACCGACGCGGCTTACTACGCGTCCGCGTCAGTTCGCGTCTGCTTGAGGAAAAAGCGACTACATTTGCCCTTGTTGGAAGAAAGGGAATTTAGCTGGCCGCACTGGTGATGGCCAGCTAAAGGATGACACCTGAACATTGTCCACCTGAAGAATGAACAATGAAAAGAGAACAGAATTGGAGAAAGCACACAGTGAGGAGCAAGAAACTACAGGGGGACTATTTACAATAAATACAGTTTTTACAATTATAAATATGTGTGCAATTTACTCAGACAGTCCCCTCCCATTATTCATTAAAACGCACCTATTACGTGGTTTCTTATGTGCCCTGACTTTAGTGTATTTATGTGACTGCGCTTTGTGCTGCTGTGTGTTTCGATTGACTTTCAGTTTTAGTGTGATCTTCATCCATATCTTTTTCATATCTGTGGACTGTAGTACAGCGCATTTCTATTTGAATAGGAGTAGCCGGCGCCGATTTAAGGCGCCCATCTAAGCATCATTTATGAATAAAAGAATGGCTCTTAACGTAGATGTACGTGTGCTGCAGCTTCACTAAGTACGTCCCATGGGTGGGCGTTGGCAAGAGTAGCAGCAATTGAACTTGACAAACGTTACTCTACTAAATTTACGACGATGTTTTGAAAACAGCAGTCAAAAACAAGACTTATCAGATGCCTAACGGCGAACATATGAGAGCGTCTGGGCTCCTTAGCGCTAATCTGAAAGCGCCACCTCCGTTTTTCATGGCTTTCGGGCAGATCAATAATGAGCGAAGCTTTCAGGTAGATTACACGGTGGCAACGTAGTATATGATCTCTACAAAGGTCACGTAATTTTCATTGCAACGGCAACAACTTGACAAGGATTGTGTCGACTACTTTAGTTCTCCTTTCCTAGCACAGAAAACTAAAAAAAAAATAGAACCCGCAGGCATAACATTGACCAAGTGCTTCTTCGCGCTGGGAAAACCGATACAAGCGTCAATTTTAGCAAATTGGGAACAATCTTAAAGGGTCTGGCAACGAATTTTCCTGGTATTCATTTTTTTAATGCAATGGAAAGATGACCGGTCAGAGCACCTAATCGTGAAGTGGCAACGCGGAAAACGAAGTGTAACAAATTTTATCAGGATTTTTCGATCTGGAGTGAGGATGTACTCGTTCACTGGAAGCATGCTGGAGAGAGTGATACGTGAGCGCGATAGCGATTACACCCCAGCATTAGTGAGAGGCAGAAAACAAGTGCGGCCGTAGCTGTGAGAAAATATTATTTTGCTTATCAAGCCGATGTTCCCGCGATTCGTGTTTTCTGAAGCATTAAATATTTAAACAGTAATAGCCACGTGCTCTCGTGGTTTGCTGTCCAACTGCTTTGGTCAATAACTAGTCATGAATATTGATTTTGCCAAGTTCTCGTAAGCGAAACGACGCTTTTACGCGCGATACGCAGTTCAGCGCGTTGACGTAGCCATGCGTGGGCTAATATTGTGGTGCTGGCACCCATTTACGGCACAGCTAGTCGATGGCATTTTGTATCTTACAGGCAGACCACACAACTCTGGGCACTTACTGGGAAAATCGCGCGCGTACCACAGCATGTGCGCCGCCGTGCATTGTGAGTCTCGTGTGCCGCTCGTTAGCGTAGATGTTCTTTACTTGGTAGCCCGCATAAAATAAAGTGCAAGTGTCTAATAACATACGAACTGGAACTTTAAGCAATAAGTATGCTATACCTAATGACAGCTTACTTACGTAAAGTAATGTCATGTACTACATCTAAAGTACCAAGATTTCACCGCCAGGCCGCGCCACTTACTGGTTTTTGAGACTTTCTTTGCCAATTTAAAATTATCGTTCATGCTTAAATCGCGAACAGCGATCTTATCACTGTCAATCATGGTCATTTCATTTACATCGAGGTCTCACAATCCATTCTGGTCAGTTGTCTGTCTCTTTAAGAGAACGTTTAGTGACATTTTTTTTTATTTCAGTGGAGCGACAAGCTCGAAAGAAGGTTGGTAACACTGGTTGCAGCAGATGATATTTTCTCAGTGGGTGTACCTTGCCAAGGTCCGTACACGAGGACGGTTGTCGCGGCCTTAGGCGTCAGGTCCGACGTCTGCTCGCACGGATACTCTTGAGTGTCTGAATGTACTTACGCGAATGAAATGCCAGAAAAATGAAGCCGCAATTAAAGCCACAGCGAGAGCGTGAGAAGGTTGTAGCGGCGCGACTATCGCCTCCGCAGCCGGCGAAGAAGGACAAGGCTCACGTGCAGATAGCGCGAGAACAGAACACGCTCGCGCGCTCTACCTGGCCAGACTCGGTATCCGCCTCTACCGAGATCCCGCGGCACCAGGGAAGGCCAGCCCAAATAAGCCGTGGCACGGTGAGTACCTGTTCGCACCACCTCCCACAAATTGGTGACACCGGACGACCGAGCCCAGATGTGACAGCGTCAACGCACCGACTCTATCAAGGCGCAAATGACGTGACCTCACGCGATCCAGGAATTCTACATCGACGTGCAGGACATCTCGTTCATCCAGCTGGAAAAACCTGAATGAGGCTTGGCATACTTGCGGAGAGCCATTGATTGCTTTGTGTGCTCATGACGAGCATTTTGTCCTGATAAAAATGACATTTTAATGCGATTAGCATTCCTTGACCACTTCAGGCATTTTCAATCTATCTATCTATCTATCTATCTATCTATCTATCTATCTATCTATCTATCTATCTATCTATCTATCTATCTATCTATCTATCTATCCTCTTGCCCTGACGCGCGTTTCTATTTATGCCCAAGCCCAGTGCTCGACCGCTGCGCCACCATGCGCCGCTCGCGTCTTCCACGTTTCTAGGTACTTTTTCCCCGAAAGGATCTAGGGCGAGCACCCTAGATCCTTGTAGGTACTTGGTGGGACTAGAGAGATGTTACGCCTGGGCGCACAATCTTCTCACCCAGCTGTCGCTAAGAGAAAATAGGTTTTTTTTTTCAAAACAAGCCGCCTAGGCTGTTTCGAAATAACAGTTGCGTGCGGAAGCTGACGCAACACTGGACTAATTTCTTTAATTTGGATAAGGGGATAAAGGGATGTGATAAGAAGTTGGTCGTGGTGCGCGAGGCGCTTCTATCTACAAAAGCTGGGATAATCATTGGGCATGGAGGGTTTCTCGCACCACGAGCCACATCGTCGCTGCGCTCAAGCTTCCTTTCCTTCTTGACACCACTATCTCTCTTCCAGCAGAAACAATAACAATGTGCTGGCGTTACACAGGACGCATATTAAACGTCCAGGAATAAGAAAAAAATCACGCAGACACTCCTCTGGGAGTTGGACTATGCGTAAGCATTGTGCCACTTGCTCATCTCCGCGCAGCCCGGTATCATTACCAATGTTAACTTCATTAGGGCATTACTAACGACAGCTCAGTGGTGACACGAACTGGTGTCGACGGCGGCGCAAGGAGCATTGATGACGCAAGAAAAATACTGCAGGTGGAGGCCCCAGGTGTGCTGATGACGGCTCCGAGAAGCCGTTATCGCTCTTTAGCGCCTTATCCATCCGCGTGAAACCATTGGAGACTTTAGCGTGTCTGCTATTCCTGCAAGTGGGGGTGGTTTGGGCGCATTGCCGGATGGGCGTTGGGTATAAATGTGAGCGGCCTGAGCGGTGCAACCGCCCGGTGGCGTAGAGCTCAACCAAATACAGAGCTAAAATTTCAGTAAGCTACTATGTTCTGCTTCGCTGCTGGTGCAAATTTTCGGCAGTGGCGTAATTGTCCACACGATTACGCCGCTGTCCAAAATTTACACCAGCAGCTAAGCAGAACCAGAGTCCTTCCATGTTTTTTCTGGTCACGAAACTGCCGCCTCAGTTTCATATAGCGCCAGCGCCCGCCGCTAGAGGCGCAACCGTGCATGAGAGGGCATGCGAACGCCGCTACCGCTGTGGTTGTGTGTGGGGCAGCCTCGGTATTCTAGCTTTCTCAACTTCCTCAACGATCGCTTTAGTTTCACGTAACTATTTTTAACATTAAATATAATTCAATTACTGCCTGAGCGTGTCTTCTGCGATGATATGAGCGCACGGGACGAAAAAAAAAGCCGCTCATAACATGGAGCTTGCGGCGGTCTCAGACCAAAAAGAAGAAAGATCTGGAATTTTAAGAGCCAGAACCGCAATACGATTATGAGGCACGCCGTAGTGGGGGACTCGGGATTAGTTTTGACCACCTGGGATCCTTTAAAATGCACCTAAATTTAAATAAACGGGTGTTTTGCATTTCGCCCCCGTCGAAGTGCGTCCGCTGTACACGGCCGGGCGGTCCCGGTCCGGATTTCTTCGTCATCGCCGTTCGCCTCAACGCTTCGGTGGGCTCCGATTTTTAATATTTGCCTTAAATTAAACACCGCGCATTCGCAACAAAACGCCAGTGGTCCCACTTATCCCCAGAGGAGTAAGCGCCAATTCTCCGTTGCGCATAGCGCCAGATTGTTCGCGTTTGTCCGTGTTTGTGTGGTTGAGCTTTGCGCCAACAGCTGGCGCCACCAATCTCGCCGCTCACGTTTACGCCCATGTTCACCCGGCAAACCGCCCGCGCTTGCCAGAATACTGGACGCAACAAAATTCTCTATTGAGCCATGAACGTACTCAAGCGGCGGCCTCTTATGGCAATGCCGTGTGGGCCGCAGCTTGAAAGCGATCTGGTATGCCCACAAGAAAGTGCCGACTGCTCACAGCTTAACGCGCTGTGTTCTTGCCACTTACTTAGTCTTGAAGAGACGGGCGCCCGCTTAACTGCGAAAGCGATCTGCGAAAGTGGCAGAATGAGGCGTTAACTGAGAGCACGGCGAGCAGTGTGTTTTCGCCGCTTCGTTGCCGTTGAAGGGGAAGGCAGCGCAAAGGCAAAATTCGCTCGCAACTGCGGGCGCTATATATATATCGAAAGCGGTCGTCTTATTACGGGCCGGACGAAAGGACGGCTTAAGCATACAAATGCTTAGGCATTTATAAATAAAATTTACCTGCACCGCCTAAACTCTGCGAACGGGGGCTGGCCCGAGCACACTGCGCGCCCAAGCAGAGCCTGGGAGGCGAAACCAAATACCTAGAAGGATCTCGGGGGTGTGCCATTTCGCTTCGGCGAAAAAGTACCTAGAAACGTGGTACGTGGGCGCGGCGCATGGCGGCGCAGCGATCGAGAACTGGGCTTGGGAGCAAATAGAAACACGCTGCCCTACCCAGTGGCCCAAGTTCTCTACCAATTTGGGCCGCAAGGTATTTGCTCGTTTTCGTGATACCGTCGTGGTCCTTCCGTCGTCATTCCAGCTTCATCCTCTGATTCTCATAATGCCATCGTCATCACGTTTTTTACGTGGACCCCGTGGACCAAGTTATCTAATTAGGTATGTAATCGGGGTTGTGATAGTGTCATGGCCATTGCATTGTTGAAATTCCATTTTCTTCCTCTGACACTTGTCACGTTGTCGTCACGCCATCATCGTCATGCATTCCTTGTCACACTGTCGTCGTGATGCCATGGAGGCTATTGCAATCATCGTCGTTCCATCTTCGTCATCTCACTCTCGTCATGTTGTCATTGTCGCACCGTTGTCGACACGCATTTCTTGTACACCGTCGTCATGACGCCGCCGAGGTCGTTTCATAGTCGTTATTCCAGCTTCGTCATCCGACTCTCATCATGCTGTCATCGTAATGCACTCGTTGGCATGCCGTCCTCGCTGTGCCGTTTTGGTCGATCTATTAGAGAATTTTAGCGCGTCCGGTATTCGGGTAAGCGCGGGCGGTCAGCCGGATGAGCGGGGCGAAAACGTGAGCGGCCACATCGGTGCCACCAGCCGGGTGGTGCAAAACTCAACCACATAAACACAGAGCCAATCAGTATATTCTGCTTAGCTGCTCGTGTAACTTTTCGACAGCCGCGTGATCGGGTTCACAATTACGCCGCTGCCGATAATTTGCACCAGCAGCGGAGCAGAAAATAGTAGGTTAGTGCAATTTTAGCTCTACGTTTGGTTGAGCTCTATGCCACTATGCGGCTGCACCGCTCCGGCCACTCACGTTTACGCCCCCCGCCTATCCTGCAATCCGCCCAAAGCACCCCGTTTACTGGAATAGCGGATACGCTAAAAGTCTATATTTTTGTAACGAGAGCGGCGATACGGGCTTGTAGGTCGGTCATTATTGAAAGGAATTTGTGTAGCGCAACAAAACAAGGACAGAGGAAGAAGCGAAGAGGAAGGCAAGCGCTTGTCTTCGTTTCTTCTTCTGTCCTTGCTTTGTTGCGCTAGAGAGATACCTTTATTGAAGTCACTCCCCGCTTCGTCATGAATTCATTCGCATACCGTAGTCATGATGCCGTTGCGGTCGTTCTATTGTATTCACTCGAGCTTCGTCATCCGATTTTCGTCATGCTGTCATCGCCACGCCATCGTCATTATACAGTCCTCGTCGCACTTAGTCGCCATGCAATCGCCGTCATCCCATTGTCTTCATGTCATCCGTGTTCTATGAATATCATTCCTCCTGCGTCATTCTATCGTCATCGCACGTCCTGCCATCATGCTCACGGCTGACCTTGACAAGCAAGTGTCATATAAACCTAGGCCGATATTGGAGAACAGTGTACTGTCTGCATATACGCAAAGCTAAACAAATCACAGCATGACCATACAGATTCTATTTAAACTTGTCTTCAGCCATACGTACGGCGTGTCTCCACATTGTCTGAATGCTAATCGCATCACCGTAGACAGGCATTGTTAAATGGTTTCTGCCAGAACTTTTTTCATTCTAAGTACTTCGTAACTTATGCCCGGTGTAAAGGTCAGTCAGTCAGTCAAGAACTTCATTGAGGTCCTGAGTAGTTTTAAGCCGTTGGAGATGCCACGCGGGGAGCTCCTCGGGCCAAAACCATAGGCGACGCCCAAATCGGGACGGGACCGTCGTGACGCTCCGCCAGTTTTTGGGCCCTCTGGACGGCCTAAGGAGTAACGGTGTAAAGTGTAAGAGCGTAAGTGTAACGGTGTAAGGGTGTAAAGGTCAGTCAGTCAGTCAGTCAATAACTTTATTGAAGTCCTGAGGAGTTTCAAGCCGTTGAAGATCCCAGGCGGGGAACTCCTCCGGCCGAAACCGTAGGCGACGCCCAAGCCGGGACGGGAACGTGGTGACGCTCCGCCAGTTCTTGGGCCCTCTGGACGGCCTTGAGTTGGTATTTGATATCCGGGCTTTTGAGGGCTTCTTCCCATTCGGCCTCACTGGAGAGAGGGCCCTTTGGTAACGCGGTACATTGCCATAGCATGTGCGAGAGTGAGAAATAAAGTACTGGGCAGTCTGGGCAATTTGCCAGGATCTCTGAGTTTTAGTGGCTTAGTGGGCCTCGTGACGGATACGAGTCCGTTTGTAGCATTAGAAACGCGGCCGCCTGCGCGCGTTCGAGTTTGGCGTGTGGGAGCGGGAATTTGGTTCTGCGTTTCCGATAGTGGGAACTGATTTCTTGGTAAGTGAGCAGCGGGTCATTAAACTGAATGTCCAGCCCCTCAGAGGCCGTGGGACCGTCGCGGCGGGCAAGTTCTCGCGCACGGTCGTGGGCTGTTTCATTGAGGTTAGCTTTTTGCGGGTGAATGTCTTTCCCCATGTGAGCGAGGAACCAGGAGAGGCATCGTTTGCCCTCTTTTGAGCTCGCTAGTAGTATACGCGCTGCTTCTTTAGATACGTTGCCGCATTCGTAGGCCCGAATTGCGGCACGCGAGTCCGTGAAGACGTAAGTAAATGTGGGGTCTGCCATGCCGATGGCTACGGCTATTTGTTCTGCATTAGCGCTGGTGCTCGTTTTAACCGATGCGGATGATCGTAGCGTTCCGTTGCCGTCCCCGACTGCTATTGCGAAAGAGGATGTGCTGCCGTACTGGGCCGCATCCACAAATGCGGTGGCTTCACGATCCGCGTCGATGCGGTCGAGAATCGCGCGGGCGCGGTCCCGGCGCCTACCCACGTTGTGTTGTGGGTGGACGTTTCTGGGAAACGGTGAGACTTTGTATTTGTCTCTAATTTCGCTTGGTAGGGTAGGGTAACCGCGTGCTCGAGATAGGGAGAAGGGGAGACATTGGCTTCATTTAGGATTAGCCTACCGGCTTTGGACGAGGATAGGCGGAGTATTTGCGCCATAGTCTGAGCCTCGATCACTTCGTCGATGTTGTGCATGCCTAGCTGGTCAACCTTTGCTGTACTTGCTCTTTGTGGAATGCCCAAGACCTGTTTGATACTCTTGCGCATGAGTGTGTTCAGCTTCGTCTTTTCTATTTTCGTCCAGTTGTGGACAGAGGCGACGTAATTAATGTGACTCATAAGGAACGCGTGGTATACGCGCAGAAGGTTATCTTCGCAGAGACCCTTCCTGCGCCCCGAGACTCTGTGGATGAGTCTGATCATGTTTTCGGTTTTGGCGGTTAAGTGTTTGATCGTCTGTCCATGGCATCCGGTGGCTTCGATTAGGAGCCGAAGAATGCGTA
This sequence comes from Dermacentor variabilis, assembly GCF_050947875.1. Classification (NCBI taxonomy): domain Eukaryota; kingdom Metazoa; phylum Arthropoda; class Arachnida; order Ixodida; family Ixodidae; genus Dermacentor; species Dermacentor variabilis. The sequence goes on from NC_134578.1 coordinate 92,151,131, forward strand.
TGTGGTTGACTCGCGGAATCTGTTGTCCGTCTCTAGTGTGTAGTGCGATCGGAAGTTCGTCAAGAGGTGTTAGGTAGCGGACTCCTTGGCAAGACTTGCGAAATAGTAATAATTCCGATTTCTTTGAGGATACTTTCATTCCTGTGTTTAGTAGGCACTCTTCCGTGGAATCTAGGGCAGACTTTAATGCCTGCTCTATGTCTCCCAGGGAGCCTCCCGGGCTCCAGATGGTAATGTCATCTGCGTATAGAGCGCAGTTTACGTTTGGGATGTTTCGTAGTTTGTCTGCGAGTCCCTTCATCACTATATTAAATAGTAATGGAGAGATAACTGAGCCTTGTGGTGTTCCGACGGAGCCCAGCATGTAGGGGTCCGACTTAAGTTGCGAGACTCGCAGTCGGGCTTCTCTGTCTTTTAGGAAGGAGCGTACGTACTCCTGAAATTTCTGGCCGAGGCCGAGCCCTGCCACAGACTCCAGTACGAATCGGTGCGAGACGGTATCGAATGCTTTCGTGAGATCGAGGGCGAGGATGCCTCGAACGTCTCTTGTTTTAACGTCGAAGATCTGTCTCTTTAGGAGTAACATGACGTCTTGGGTGGATAGGTGGGGTCGAAACCCTACCATGGTGCGTGGGAGGAGTTCGTGTTTCTTAATGTAGCGTGACACTCGGTTTTGAATTACGTGCTCGGCTACTTTACCTACGCATGAATTAAGAGAGATGGGGCGTAAATTGTCGAGGTTAAGTGGTTTGCCGGGTTTTGGGATGAGGACCACCGTGGCATTGCGCCATTGCGTTGGTACCTCTCCTGTTTCCCATAAGTGGTTGATGTCTTTCGTGAGTAATGTAATGGCTTGGTCGTCTAAGTTACGCAACAGTCGGTTGGTTTTTTTTTTCAGTGCGACAGTGGAGAAAACGAGCTAGCTGCTCGGCGCACAGATGGCGCCAGAATATCTACGTGACGCTTGCAAGATTAATTTTTGAAGCACATTGAGGAACCATGGGGTGCGTAGTTACTATAACTGACGTGATGAGTATGCCCTTGTCAAAGGAAAATTGGCAGGACACTTCCCTATACCTGAGGAATTCGACAATATAGAGTAAAATTGCAGTCGATTTACAGCCGTTGCCAGAACAGGGCAATATTTCTGCGCGAGTGGGCCTTCCGTCGCTTCAGCGCAATATCGTGTGCATGAAAGAGGGGTGAGCGAGTATTCGAAACATTCGAATAACGAACTGAATGTTGGCTTGTTCGCTTTGAAGACCTTAGAAATAGTCAGTATTCATAAATGTTAACATTTTCAAATAAATTTCGAATATTTTAAATTCCGAATTGCGCGCCATTAAGCCTAAAATTGGAGCAACACTGAGGTCTGTTTGATCGCGGCCCCCTCCCCCCCCCCCCCCCCGGACATAGTAGACATAAAATAACGTGAAGTTGCGTAGTGGAGCACAATACGTCGCTCAGAGGGCCAGGTTTTTCCGGATAAACTCCCACCATTCGCGCCCACCAACGAGTCCCGAGTATGGCACTAAATTGCTTATTCGCTGCTAATGCTTAATTTGCGATTTTATTAAGCAACGCTTAATAACATGCAATGTAATGACAACCTGACTATACCGGGATGTGAAGATCATTTTATATTAATGGTGAGAATACCAGTTCACTATTCGAAAGGTATTAGATAAAATTCGTATTAAATTCGGCCTCAAAAGTTACTGCTTGCACACAGCTAGTATCAAACAGAAAAAAAAATCTGCTTTATACCTGTGTACAAACTGGGAAAATCCTGGGTTCGTCGAGGACGTTGCTAAATGGAAGCACATGGGAGGTTGTAGTTTTCCAACTAAATGCCCTGAAGCCGTTCTGCTCGTGCTTAGCGATGATGTAACAATTCTGTTGCACGGCCGATTTTTCGGCACCTCTAACGAAAACTTTGCGTAATTGCAAAGGCCCAGGTACGTTCAACTCGCTTTAAACCATGGCACACAGTTCATGTGCAGAGCGTCGAAGATCTCCGTGCGAAGGCTCCTGAAAATGTCTCTTATTCTATACCTAGAGGGAGGACACACACAGGATATGTAATATAAGCGTATATCACTCCTGAAATGATGTTTATTACGCAGAGTGTTATATTAGTTTTGGTCGCAAGATAGATGCTGAAATGGGAAAAACAAACTACGATCAAAACCTTCGGTTTCCACAAAGAAAACGTCATCGAACAACGGCCTCCCAACTCCAGCAAGTTTAGTCTCACCAAAACTGTTCAGCAGAAATGGTTGTATTGAAAGCAGATGCATCCTTTCTCGTTAATATACATGACCCTTGTAAAAAACACTGACAAATATTTTTGGTAGCTGTTTCTGCTTTCGCTGTCTTTAAAGTAATATAAAATGCAAGTGTGTGTGCCATTGAAAGAAGTAAATATTTAGAAGTTTTATCAAAGTGTGGGGGGGGGGGGAGTCATGGAAGATTTGGTGCTACTTAAAAGAGGTCACGTACTGAAAAAGCTTGAGAAATACCATCGTAACGCAGTATGCCAAGATATTCATCCACCGAGACTCATAGGGAAAATCCAACTTTCGAAGCGCTGGAATTTAAAGTCCATGTGAGCTTTACGTGGCCAGCAATAAAGTTAAGCAAGAGGTGTTTAGAGATTCGTGAAAAAAAGGGGTAACAGATCGATACAACTGAGTTTGTTACAGGCATAGATGTACTGCACAGTATAGGGATAGGAGCTTTAATTAAGACAGAAAAGGTAAAGGAGGCAGACAAAAAGCTTAACTGATAAAAATATGTACGGATTACTTGTACGATATGTACGGATTACAGATATATATATATATATATATATATATATATATATATATATATATATATATATATATACCGATTGTACGTATACGGATATATACGGATTATCTCGAACAGCCTAGGTGACAGTTTGTCAGTACGCCGTTTCAAAGGGGATGCCAAAGAACTCATCATTATAGATTGTCTGGGTTGGTGCGTTATCACGCGGCAATTTTAATGTTTTGCAGGATTTCTTTGTTTAGGTGGAAAATTTATGTACATTGGCTGTATCCTGTTAAAAATATCTCATTTTGATACTTATAAATGTATAAACTTCCTAAATTACATAAATTTTGTCAGCTATGCTTATACTTAATGAGATATTATTTTTGTAATTAACCAATTTAATGTAACAAAAATATTACTAGTGGCTTCTCAACTCGGCAGTGAACAATATGTAATTAGCCTCGTTCACAGAAAATTGTCCACCTTTGGATTATACAGTGGGACACACTCTATAATCAGTGCATTATCTTAATTAAAACGAAGCAGGCAATGCCTTTCAGAAAGCAAAAGCGGGTAACTGATATTCACTGCAGTTGGGATAGCTGGTACGCATCCTTGGCTTTGGCAGAATTTATGCGCACACACACAAAAAGCCTCAAGAAAGTGGTCTCATTTGTCAAGCCCCCACTACTCACACTTGCCTGCCTTTTACGCTTATTTCTTTTTTGATGTACTTCTGTATGAGATGGTTGATTGGATGCCTACACACTTTATATGCCATATGCAACATACTAGTCGTTGAGCTACTAAAGACAAGTGAATCAATAAATCAGCTCACTGCACCCAGGTGTCTCCACTAGGAGTGCAGTTAAACAGGGGTTCCATATGCATTCCATATAAGACAGCACAGCTCTGTAATGTGGTGAACCGTACACATTGAATTGCTTTTGAGTGAAGTGAGAGCTTGTGCAAGAATTAAGTGTAAACAACGTGTAATTATTTTATATGCTTCAATGGCGCCTCCAGGACACCAAAGTGGCAAAGGGGAAGCCAAAGCTAAAATCCGGACCGCTCCAGTAGTAGACTCACCGAGGCCACCACGTAGAAAGGGTACCAAAGATTAACGCGGCCAACCAACCCTCTATGCAAACGATATGGCATTGGTGGCCCCAACCCATGGACTGCCCTGGTTACAGTTTTGATCCCCACGCTGCCATTCAGGCAGTAGCCCTGGAGGACAGCACTCGTCCTGTGTTTTTTCACCACGTCCATCGTTGCGTTCATGCTGTTACCATTACAAAAGCCCTGGATATCCTGCACCACCCACTTTATTATAATCTAAGGTGCTCTGCCGAGGCCTCCATTCGCTGTAATTACAGTCACATGCTCAATGATTTCACTGCAATGTGTTGCAGTGACACTTACTAAAGCCAATCCATCATTAGAAAACACATATAAGACTCTTGCCACATTTGTTACATGGTTCCTCAAATGAAGGCTGTTGGCTCTGTTATGTCCTGTTGTGTAGCAAGATTAAAATTCGTAGGTTTTTATCTGAATTGCTGTGTATCCCCGAGAGAACAAAATTACGGGGCTGATGTCCACAAAAACAAGTCCAAGAGGTGCAAAGAAAACATGAAGGCCTTGTGCATTATAGCTTCCATTTATTTAAAATCTGAGAAACAAACAACACACACTCTTATAGACAACACATCTGCACTTACACACAAGAAGCAAGCGTAACTTCCTTAATCTGCCCTGTGCAGTGAAACTCTTCGTGAACTGCAGCAGATCACGTGGTCGGCATTGACACAACTCTTACAAATTTTGTGGTGAAGCAGCAGCAGCATACAGCAAAGGCCAGAATTGACACAAAAATTGAAACGAAGCACCGATGACAAAGCAGTAGTCTGCATTCCATCAGCCAAGCAAGAAGCAGAGCATGAAAATTAGAACATTGGTAATCTGTAACATAAAATTTTGGCGCTCACAGATACCAGATAGCAGAGGATGTTCACTAAGCCATACTGTAAATTGACAGCACATTATACGCGATCGAAGTTTAGGGGTACACCGTGTACTTGTGAGCTATAGTTATGTGAAAATGCAGAGATGATTGAATTGGCACTGCAAACACTTAGTAAGCCAGAAAAGAAATTTGATAATGAAAGAAAAGTGGCAGCAGCATCTAGAAAATTTCAAAAAACATTTTCCACACAAACACAGCCTAACAGGCGAAAGTGGTTTGAAACAATCCTACACCTAATTAATGCTGATGTACTTGTACTGCAGTTGAAGAAAAGATTTGGCCCATTTTCTGAGGTACTGGTGAGCCTCTTTAGCCAAATAAACGTAAGCATAATGCTAATCAAATTTTTCAAGTTAAAAATACGTTATGTTGCTCTTTTGTGTCCCTTCAGGAGTGGCAAAGACAGGCTAGTGTAAGAATCAATTAGCTATAATGTTCACCGAGAGAGGAAATTGCTGATACATTGAAAAAAAAACAGTTATGACTTGTTAAATAGGATGCTATAACTAAAGAAATCATAAGTGATCCACAAATCATTCGCAAGTACCTGTGCTGACGTGTGACTCCATTCCACAATGTTATGGCAAGGCGCGCTTTGGTGATTGATGCCGCGCTTAAGACTGCGTAGATGACGCTTTGCTGTGGAGGTACACGTGGGTCAAAAGCGCGCATTCACGTAGTTGCGTTCCTGATTGGCCGATGCATCCTCTCCATTGCCCCTTGATGCAAAACGAAGTATGGCGTGTTTATTCTTTCCAAGAGGGCTCAAACTGCTTTAAGAAAAGAGCAATGTGTGTGCAATGATGTTTCAAGGTGTGGTTGCAAAATGCAACTGAACTACTCGATCGGTTGATAGCATACGGTTGTGAAGTGCTGCGCAGAGGCTGTCACTGACAGTCATTTCATGACGGACATTATCAATCCATGGGAGTGCAGAATACAAGTTATTTTCATGACAGTTCAAAATTATGCCAAATGCAGAATCTCAGTAGGCAGTTTGGCAACTGAAGATCTAAGATGTCCCCAAGTTGGCAACGCTTTATATAAGATTAGTAATCACAGTTGAAATTATTTGGCACCCCTTTCGTTACACAAGTACATGCTTCATAGCTATGAACAGAATGAGAAAATACTGAAGCATCTCTCTCTGGTGTGTTCCTACTCAAAGGACTCGCATGAGAAAGCAACACAAACTTTCGACTCATGCTTGTAAACACCAATATACTGTGCTTTGTGTCATGATTTGATGCTATGCTTGCTTGCTTGAGATGCTGCTGTATTCAAGACATATGGGGCCAGACTTATCCTTGATATGCCGAAGCATCCTTTACACTCGCGCTTCGTTTCAGTAAATGAGAAACATGCAGAGAGACCCAGGACTGCAGTTCTTATAATGTGCCCTTCAGCCATTCAGTCATATATTGAGCAACACACTCTGATATTTGTCTCGACAACTCACAGCTTCATTGGTAAAGAACAACGCAGTCATGCGCTCATATGAATATACTCAACCTTCAGCCCAGGAATATCTGTATACTTGAAAGAAGCAGGGAATAGTTGTTTCAGGAATCTAGCATTACTTAAATCCTAAAAAAAGCACAAAAATTTCTAACACAAGGTTAACCAGAATTTCAAAGCCAGACCCGATTAGTTGTGATCATGGAATACATATCTCAGTGGCGATGCACTGAAAGCTGTATGCTTCATAGTTGCAAAATGCTTGGAAAAAGAATTCATAATAATTATGGGTGGGTAGTTTCCATAGGTTCGCATTCAGATAAGTTACACTGGAGGATCAAAACATAATCTCTCTTAACCAGGGATTAAAGCGCACATAAAGCAATACACGTGTGCATTCTTTAGCAGAATGTAGCTGCGATGGTGCAGAACGTACCAGTGCCTTGCGCTTGAGAGCACAGTGTGACAGCTTGTGCAATAAGTTCACAATCAACTATCACTCAGGCCCTTAAAGAAGGCTCGAGTTCACCTAAACTTCCACTGTGCATCTTGTGTTGTCCATCACATTGAGTTTCCTAGTAAAAGTAAGGAACACAGGTGCTGGTGTGTATGGGAGTTACGTGCCAGCCAGTGTGGGAATGATGGTTAGTACATGGATTTGCCTAAGGTTCCTCCTTCTGGCTTTAAACGGCTTTGCGACCTCGAAATTTGATCACGCTGAACACTCATTACAAATTCAATGATTTACAATGGACATGGGAGCGCGCGGAAAATTGTTGCCCTTATGCGTAGGAAAATATTTCTTGCAATTTTGAAAGATGAACTGTATGTGCGAAGTAACAAGCGTGATGATTACACAAATTCATGTACTTCCTGCTGCTCCCATACTAGCTGAACTGCAGCACCACTGCTCTCTGCAGTAATTTTGTAGGAATCTCTGCGTGGTCCATCAAGTTGATTCATTTTTATAGTGCATAAAGTTTTTATGTTCACATACACATCCATAACTGTTATTAGTCATCTTTGCATTCATAAACTTACTCAGCAATCACTTCACTGTTGCAGAAGCATAAAAGACTTCTATGAGCACAGAAGAATCAAAATGCATAAAAAGAAAGCAACACGTGGCCTGCTCTGTAAGTACATGCTATTGCCTCAAACATGAAGTACATCTACAGCAACGACCCATTGCTATCTCTCCAGTTGGCAATTCCTGTCCCGCATGGACATTAAGAAGTCTGAATGTATATAAGGCTGTTGGTTTCAAATGCTAAATCTACAGCAACATTAATGGTTGACACTTGTTTAAGAACTAACCTTTGCTAACATAAATCAAATACAAGTCATAGTATTGAACAAGTAGCCTGAGAGCTAAGCTGAAAAACATAATTTTCATTTGCAGCGCTTAAATTCAATTTGTTTTCAATGTTGAATTACGGCTTTGATGACATCAATGTAATAGATAGTACCAAAGACAAAGAGGGTGTGCGTTCAGCTTCGTGGCTAATGCATATTGATGCCAAATATTCTGGTTGTGTAGACCCTGCAACATTATTACAAGTGCGGAATAAGTGTGAATGATAAAAGGCATGTCCTCGGGAATGATTTTCACAAAAATGTTATCGAATGTGCCTCGCGTATTAAGTTCTGTTCCCTGTCAGGCCCCTGCAACGTTTTCTTTTCATCATCCCTGTTGAGCTCAGATCTGTGCCACTGTGCTCACACTGATTGGTGCCTGCCATGGTCTGCCCGTCATCACACGGAGCTCGTTATCAGCATGGCCTCGAGATCATGTGGTGTGACCCTCCGTCAAGCCACCCATCTCGGGCACCGGGGTATCAATGCAGTAGTATGATTACTCTGCCACCAGATGGCACAGGTTCCCATCAGTAACGATAGCTTTCTACTCTTTTTGCAGTTCTGTCATTCTTGCACTAGCATAACACAAGGACAGAGACTCAAAGAAACATGACCTTGAAAAACAGAACCACAAACGAACTGCAATTTATTGGAAACACAAGTAACGGTAAAACCTGAAATGAAGGCAAGAGCAGTAGTAACTGTGCTCACAACGTGGCCTTTTGCAATCACGATTAATGGCTTTCACCATCGTATCACCTTTCATTCCATCTTGCTTCTTTAACAAACATCAACCTTTATTTCGCACTTTATTCATTCAATCATTACTGCTTTTACTTGAATCTAACGCGCACTTTTCTTCCGATAGAACGGGTCTGAAAATCGCGTGCGCGTTACAATCGAGTACGACCCCAAATCAGCATTACCATCGGCATTTCAACATGGCCGCCTCGTACGCGCTTCGAGCCTAGCTGCCCCAGCTTTCTCCATGTGCTGTTGTATGTCTTGCACCATCAGTGTTCCCGTTTTCTGCATTTGCGCTATCAGCATGGAAGTGCCGACTGAAAAGACATGCCGACTTTATCACGATGCCGTAATTAATAGTAAAGTGATCGCGTGTGCAGAGACAGACGGAAATCGGGCAGCATCACGGCCGTTCGCAGTTCCCGAAACTTACGTGCAGGATTGGCAAAAACAGGAGGTGCGTTCTACTACTGCGGCTGCTACGTATGGCGCGGCAGGGCGGCGCCTATCTTGAAAGCGATCTGCTCTCGTCGCTTAGTTCGCACTGAAGCCATTGGCTACACAAAGGTCACTTCGCTCCATGATTCGCTCGCTCCCGCGACCACCGATAAAGTTTCTATGGTCATTGCATGAAACGTGTTCATGTTTGCTTGTGCGTGCGTAACACCATGCTTGTTAGTTTAGTTAGCAAGCGAATGTCTAAGAGTTTATACTGCCTATAAAACAACTATCCTTACCTTTGGTATAGCTGTCTGCTAATTTCCTATTGCAATTGATGCTTCACCTTTCAAGCGAAATTGCAACTTTTTACAATTTAATGCAACTTTAGTGTATTGGGAGTAAATCTTTGTTTTTCCAAATGAGAGAAAGCTGTATTTCTGTATGAAAGAATGAGGTGCACGGAACTGTAATAGTCTTTTTTTAAGTCAGGGAAAATGGGTTCATGTTACAATCGAGTAAATACAGTAGTTCATGCTGTAGTCACTGTCCTTGCATTCATACGTTAGTGCAAGAATGATAGAGCTTCACCAACGATCCCAGCTTTATGGATTCCTAACATCTTAGAGTAGCTGCTAGTTAGCCGTGAAGTTTCAAGAAATCCACCCAGTAGCTATCAAGTTTATTCCAATGTAAAAGTACAGGCAGTAAGAGCTTCAGAAAGTTAAAAGTTAAGGAGGGCAGCCCTTTCAGCATAACTTGGTGTTTTAAGCAGCATCTATAGGTATAATTATTTCAGATGTTCCTGACAGAAATGCATTATAACTGTGCAACTGTAATATCTACCATCCTAATTAGTTCTGCAGGGCCTCTTTAACAAGGACGTGCAAAAACAGCATCCTTGAGGCAGTTTGTCCACCTCAGTCTCGAAAATTTTACATGCTTGAAAGAAGCAGCTAATGTTTGTTTCAGGAATCCTGCATCCCTTAAATTCTCAAAGGAAATACAAACCCTTTTAACACAACATTCACCGAAATACCAAAGGAAGAAGTGAGTAGTTGCGATCATGGTCAAATGATTAGATGTGGCGTGGTTCGTAGTTTAGCCCGAGAGTTTCAAGAGAAAGCATGCTACGATCTTTCAACTCAATATGAAACGCTGTACGGCACTCAGGGTCCTTGCATTCTGTTGCATGTAAAATAACAAAAACAAGGAGAAAATAAAGAACTTACAGAGACTTTACTGCAAACCAAAAAGAAATACAATATAAACATTCAGTGGTCTTTAAAACAGAGATAAAATAACAGGCCCAAATGCCAGAGCACTTGTCACTTTCTAAGAAGTAAAAAAAGAATGGTAATTGTTAGCACACAACGTCAACAAGAATATTTTAAATGCACAATAAAGGTTTTTTTTTACAGCACATAATGCTAGCCAAGTTTCTGTGCTTGCCACATTTGGGCAATACACCCTGCCTATTCCACATTTCTTATTCGTCCAAAGCTGATTTGCATAAAAATCTTTGTACACAGCTACAGGTACAGAAACTGAACAGAAGGTTACAAGCTGAAAAGTGCGTAACAAAAAGGTTTTGGCTTTGCACGAAATAAGCGTATGCAATGAAATATATTACCACACAATGATTTTATCATGACAAGAGAATCATAATTCAGGAAAGCACAATGCAGAAAATGTGTGCTGAAGCAAATTCTTAAAAGTTTTCAAGCACTAATTTAAGAAAACTTGCAAACAAACAACACCCACTGCAGGAGTTCCTCTGAACAAAATGGTTTATGCATTACACGACTATTTCTTGTACAATGACTAAAAAAACTCAACACATCAACAAGAAGCAATGTATGGCTAATAAGATGCGGAGCAAGTCGGGACATTCACTTCAAACTGGATAGCTTTTGAACAATCCACATCAAACATACCAAAATAGAGTGATCTAAAAGCTACAGCAACACTTCATATATACATCAAATCATTCTTCAACACAACAAGCAACTACAGAAACACATATTTTCCTCGGTGCCTAAGTCATACCGCCACAAAGAATAAAAAGACTCTGTTAAAGATTTGACTCAACAGATTTCATACGGAAGCACGTTCTAAAGGTGCGTTAAGCTAAAGTCAATATGGTGCCTCCTCAATTTTACTCAATAATGTGCACCTCCCTCAGCCATATTTTAAAACAGATTGTTTCACTGTTTAGACATGATGTCTTTAGGAGTAATCCTGCACTATAACTGATTTTTCTCTGCTTCTATAATTACTATATATGCAAAGTAACAAATCTGTTGGTTTACATATGGGGGCACCATCAAAATGCATTCTCATGGCAGTGAACTGAGATTCAGCAGCAGCAGATAAAAATAGAAGGCAATGCAAGTTTTTAAGTTACTGGTGCTCTCTCGCTCGACATAAAGCAAACTGCTAGGCAGCCATGAAACGACACGTCAAGACAGCACAGTGCTCAATTCTCACAAGTGCTGAAATTTCAGAGCACCACACCCTTCGTGCAATGAACAAAAAAATTGCCAGAACAAGGCTGTTCCGTGCTGTTCCGGAGCTTAATGAAGAAACTCAAGGTGTCAACCCAAATAAGAAAATAACGATTGCAGGCTGGTTAAATGACTAAAACAGAGAGATAACGCACAAAGAAACAAGCTGACATAGGAAACAGAAAAAATAATGGGAGTGACAAATCTTTCAGGGTGAATGTTAACAGCAAGTCAAGCACAATGAGGAACAAAACTAAGAAATATTTGCACCCTTTGGGGCTTACCTCGTCCACAAACAATGATCGTCATCTGTCTAGTGCCCTCCTTTTAATTGTCACACTGATATGCACACGCTGTTTGTGACCTGGAAGTACCGCGCAAGCAGCGATAAAGAAAGGAAAGGCATGCAGGATAGATGGCGCTTACAGTTGGGAGACACGCTAGGCTCCAAAGGGTGCGAACTTTTGTTAGAGTAAGAAGCACTTCCTTCTATTTACCATTGAACCGATATATCATGTGGACCAGAAGGAACAATTTGTTCAGCTTAAAAGCTTACACATCGAATTGTGCTAATTCTGATCTTTACCCTTGGAAGGTTACGCAGACATAGTAGGGTCATATTATTAAAATTCAATGATAGAAATGTTTTCGGCATTACATGCGAAAGCAAGACACGAAAGAACTAAAACTGAACTGAAAAGCTGCAAAAAAGGCATTACAGCCGAGTCCGTGTGGAGCACAAAACTGGTTGCACCCTCTGAATCTAGTTGCAGTAGTGGCTTCATGGTGTGCTAGAAACTCGCCATCGTAAACAGCTTATCAGCGACAGCATATCATGCAAACAAAACTAAAAGCACTTTACAAATCAAGCTTTCTAACTCACTGCAAGCGCAACAATGGACAGCTGGTCAGTTTGTTTTTTTCGAACAGCACCTGAGTTTTCCCCTCTCAACTGTGGCAAGGTGTGGGAGCAGCCTTCTTCAAATGGACTGGTAGCTGGACTCAGTATGCAAATCTCATATTCACAACAATACAACCGAGTGTCAGGCAAATTACTTTCCAGATTGTTCCGCTTCTCCTGGTTTCTTCCTACTAGCCTAGCGAAATTCCTGCTACTCAAATAAAGCATCCAATTCTAACAGGCAACTTTTGTTGAGCTGGCATGTGCAACAGAAATTAGTGTCTTGATGCTTAATGCGAAAGGCTTTAGGCGTAGCACACATAACAGTGGGCAAAAAGGGCAAGACCGATACATACTTGGCGCTCCTTGTCCCGTGTTGGGTGCAGAAATTCTTTTAGTACGACTAACAAGCCCAACGTGCAACCATAGCTGAAACCATATTGTTTGCTGGTTTAAACCGGTCCAGACACCGGGTGACATTTATTTCTAGGAGCGGGCAAATGTGCAACGCTTCCGGTACAAAACTTAACACTACATACACTAACAAAAACGGGTTCACATTCAAAAAGAAACGATTCATTATTTTCAAACATTCAAAGCTAACGAAATTCGCCGAGTGTTAAATTCCAATTTCCCTGTTTGCTAAGCAATGTGCCACAAATTACCAGAAGTCAAGAAAAGGACAAATGTATACAAAGCAACGCCGAAACAAAATGGGTAACGCAAGCTATATTTTTGAAAGTGCATCAGACGTGCACTTTAACGCCTGTGCTTCTTGCACGTGGCTTGTCGATTTGTGTTTATGGCAGTCCAGTCAAGCAGCGGTTTTCTCGTTCATGACCTGCAACGTTTTGCTCAAAATGGGCTCACCTACGTGAGTGTATGGCACACAAGTCCTTCAGCAGCTTTTTCTTTTTCTTAAACTTTTCAGACAGCTTCTGATCTTCTTTCGCGACGATTTATTTAACACTATTGGAAAGCTAGGCATACAACAGCCATTCTTTTTTTGAAAAGCTTGCCTGTAATCAAGCTCTAAAGCTGTCATCAGGCTATTCATGCAGTTCTTTTAATAACAATCCACGATCTTGTGTTTAAAAGTGATCCTTTGTCCCTGATAGCAGTTTTATTGCCCTAGTCAAACAGGCATGGTACATAACTATACTGAAATAAATACTCCTGCTGTAAATATATCCGTCCTTGTATGACTAGTTGATAAATCAGTACTTACTATGTTCATTCGTTTCGTACTTGAAAAAGTTTATATCTGTCCACCTCTAATTATTTTCTAATGTGTGCATTCTTTTTAGGCTATTGTACAAGATGCAATGTTGCCAACGTTATAATTCTGCATCTTTATTGTGACAATTTGATCACTCTGTCCCCTTTTGTAAGACTGAAATATGAGAACATTTCAGGGGTATTCCTTAATATTAAAATTATTAATATTAATAATAAGATATGAGGACTTATACATAAGAGTGGTGTACAAATGTTAATCAGGTAAATTTTGAGGTGTGCGGATGTGCAGTTCCTCTATCCATAGAGCACTTTGGATTTCAGGTTCCTGCCTGTATGGTAGCTGCTGCAGTGAATGTATTCATGTGCATTTTAGATTAGTAGAAAATGAATGAAAACACCATTCAGTCAAGACCCAGAGAGAATGCCACGTCGACCGGAATGAAGACGTAACATACCAGCTGGGTTCTCAACGCAGGATGAAAACAAAGCTCAAGTTGAAAGACGGCTTGCAGTTATCTATGACAATACAGAAATGCAGGAAAGCTTACCCTGACTGTGTGATTCACCCTTGTCAAAAAGAGTGGGGGAAGAGAACTAACAAAAGCAGCATAAAAATACATTTGTCGCTTTCTGTGCTTTAAAAAAAGGCTGTGTATAAAAGCGCATTTGGGAAACATCTACTGTTGACGTCTGTATTAAAATCTATCTTTGTTAATAACTAGTGCAGTTTAAAGGGATATGACCAGGACATGTATGACTGCTAAGTAAATCAAGGTCCACCCATTCTAAATCGTCAAAAGAGTGGCAAGTAACACCGAGCCCTACATAATTTGCTATGATACTCTGTCGTTTCATTCCTGCAGTCGCTATGGCTTCCACATGTGAGCTAAGCCAAAAAGGACGTGGGCAGCACCCTTGCTTGCTTTTTAATGAGCAAAGTGAGCTCTGCCACGATAACGTCAATTACATCAAGTCTGGTATTTCGACAGCAAATTTAGCATAAAACTAAAAGTATTGTATAAGTGTTCCCCAAGCTTCGCCCATGCTCTGTTTTATCATCCTTTTACGTGTGAGGAGCATGTCATTAGAAAGCACCCAGTAACTTCGCAGAAGCATCTCCAGGTTACTTTAAAGAGACACTAAAGGCAAATTTTAAGTCAGCGTTGACTGTTAAAATACCATTTCACAAACCTCTCAGAGCTTGTTTCGTACCAAGACGTAGATTTAAGAACAAATCGCCTCTTAAGGGTATGCATACCTCTAGCACAATTCAAATCAGCTGCCTCCGACCAGGAAGTTGTGACATTGAACATGACATCACTGCGCTTTGCTGCCGTTGGGGAGTAAAACGGCAGCTGACAGTTGGCGCTGCGGTTTCTTGTGCAAAACGAAAAAGCGCAGCTAGAAACTGAGCCAGGACAGAGCCAACAGTGCGAAAGAGGAAGTGAGCGCGGAATCATAAACATGATCTTCGATGCTCGTCGCAACGGACCTCGTTCTCTGCTACTTGCAGTTGGTGCGAGTTTCGTGAGCCAGCATAACCAGCGTAGCACTACGCAATAATGAAACTACCGAAATGCAAATGTGCGGGCAGGACAGCGTCGAGCGAAAACAAACCCTTTCTGCTGTCCGCATTGTTAGGGGTCAAGTTATTTTTTTTCTTCTAAGAATCAAATTGAAGTAGACAAGCAGCATTTTCTTCTATGTTATAATGTAATGCAATGATCTTTTTTAATATGAGTCGTTAATTATTAGCAACAGAATTATAATGAGGAGTCACTAGGTCATTGGGCTAGTGCTTGAATGTCCCAGTGGAGTCTCAAATCGTGTCCTGCAGTTGCCTCAATCCCTTGATTATTAAAAATAGCTCTGTTCTCGATAATTGGCGCCTTGGACATTCTTGAGCATTAATCTATCAATTTAGCTTTAGACTTATTATTTGCCTTCAATGTCCTTTTAACCCCTTACGTGCCTTGGACGATCTGTGTTAGTCGATAGGTCTCTGGTAAAATGAGCCAATGACAAGCTCAGCAGATCAATGGCACCTTACATTTTTCTAGCAGTGCTTTAGTTTTGTTGCTTAGTTGCTCAGTTGCTTAGTTTTGTGTACGGCGCTTAGTCATAGTCATGCTTTTGGCCGATAGCGGCAGAATCTGTAGGACAGCACAATTAGAAGCAAATTTATCATCTTTAAGGAAGCAAAACATGTTTGCGACTGACGTCTTCAGAAATAATTTGTCCATTTTCGGTCAGAATTCGGTATGACAGCACAGCGTGGAAGGAGTCACCACCAATGCTTGGCAAGCACAATTAGTCTTCTTGTTCACACAACGCTCCTACTTAGGTTGCACATCACACTATGCACTCGTCGCAGTTCATTCATGAAACAATTTACTAGCGAGTGAGAATCCATTTTAACCTAAGCCAGTTGGAGGTATTGCATGTCCGAACAGCTAAGCAAAGTCATAGGTAAAACACTGCTTAATGCTGAGCTTCTGCTATTATCTAATAATAGTAGCATTGCAATGTTTCTTAATTGATGGAAACAATTAAATAATTTGAAGTGCGAAGCCACCTACTCACATAAAGTCTGCAGCGAGGAATTCAGTAATGACTAGTGATCAGTGAATTTTAAATTAAAGTCAACCATCGTCCGCGATAAAGTTTGCAAAGTCTGCAATGAAGCTGCTACACAGACAAAAATGAGTTCCCTCGCCAAAATGCTTGCTTTGAGCTCGGCCTTCGCTTGTTCGCCTACTTTTAAACAATCAAAGGCTGGGATGATGCAACGATTCAATTAAAATGTCTTCTTGTTTTAATGCTCTTTGTGGTCTGCCTACTTTATCACCAGGATCAGCCAGTCATCAGCAGTCAATGAGAAGAAAGAGATAGGATCAAGTGAGAAGAATGCACACACTATCCCATGACACCTCTGGTTTGTTTGCTTCCAAAGGGTATTAAGAATATTGATTATGATATATGATGAGATGTGGTGGACTCAATGTCGCTTTATTCAGCCAGATGACTGAAAATTTTCGCAAGCCAAAATACAGAAAAAAATCTTTTTCTTATTGTAGTGAGGTGCAAGATTGGTTCATCCAAACAGAATCAAGCTGAATTGCTCTGAGTCCAATGAACTTATAATGTTAGTAAAAATAATTTGGTGTTCAAATTACCTTAAATGTACACAGAGAATGGGTGAACATTGAATCTTCAAATAAAGGCGCATAAAATAAGACAGGCGAAATTAAGAAAAGCCAGCTACGTTAATGACTATCCACCAAAAAAGATATGTAATTAGCAAATTCCCAGTCCAATTTATGCGTATAGCTTCATCATAAGGGCACACTGAACAGTTGTTCAAGATAATTACAATGTGCAGGAATCACGAGTTAAAAAGTTGAAAGAGAAAAACGTCATCTGCACGAAATGTCTCGTGATGCTAAAAATAATACCATGTATACTTCCTGTTCTCTTCACAAAGCTAGTAGTTCCCGGAGAAAAGAATTCGTTACTGAGCTAGTTGGTGGTACATGGGTACAAATTGAGTTCATGCAATTCAAATAGACAGGGCATGAAGGAACACAAATGTAGACAGGTGCTGTTTACATCATTCGTGTTCCTTCACGATCTGTCTACTCGCACTGCACAAACTCAGTTTTCGACTCTTTCCCTGCACTTCATTCCCATTGACCATTTAGGCATAAAGTTCTTGATGGTCGCAAATAAATGATTCATGAAAAACTGATTATTTCCACGCTTCAGAAGGATGCCTAAATGCACAACTATTAAGCCAATGACTTCTGATTATAATAACAGCTTACAGCAGTTGAACAATTCTGATAGACGTCTTTTCAGTGAAATGAAACGTGTAGGTTTTGAAGTCGGGGTGATTTTGAAATAATGATGTCCCAAATTCAGTTTAGATGATCGAGTGACAATGCGTTTTGGAGCGAACTACACATGACTATTCTGTCAATGAGAAACTGTGCAATGGATGACACTTGACTTTTTTTTGTTTCGGAGGAAGGCAAGATTCTATGAGAGCAAACATTAAAATTGCTTTGAATGAATAACAGTCATAAAGGCCTGGTGACGACGTGCACGTCCCGAAAGAGCTCGACACTTAAAATGTGTCACATTTTTCAATGTGCTTCTGGAGATGTATTGAAATGGTAGCGTGTTTCTCGGGACACTGTAGCATGTCAATGAACCCCGTATGCTACTTTGTATTGTTCGACCGAAACAAACTCCCCATGCAAATCCTACAAATTTTCCTCTTCAGCGAAATCTGATTGCATCGAAAGATTGCATGGATGTTTGCTGGGCAGCCCATCCACCTAAGGCCAACGAAGAAGGCTGCTCCCCCGTAAGATTATTTCACAACGGTTGTGGCCAATGAATGCGAGACCATACAACCTTTACTACCCCACTTGCTTGGACAGCGAACTGATGGCACTGAGCGACACGCTGGACGCTGGGCTTCGGTACCTGGGCCGCGACAGGCCCATGCCGGCGGGGTTCGAATTTCCCTGGCCTGAGCCCAGGGGCGACGGCGTGCCGCTGAGGAGAGAGCAAGGTGATGTGGATGAGGGCGAGTGCGAGCCGTCCTCCGAGGCGGTGGAGGATCGCCGGTTTAGCAGGATGACGTTGCAGGTGTCGTGCCTGGACAGGAAGTGCTCCAGGGTGTCCCAGCCGCCGCCCACACGGATCATGACGTGCTTCTCCTTGAGCAGCTGAAACAAGTAGGCAGAAGGCGAGTTATCGACGTCTGCTGATATTCCATTTACAAGTCCTGAACAGCCATTTAGGGAGAGTGTTCTATCACAAGTTTTTTCAAATTGCTGTATTATTAGAGGACTCAAGACTTCGTATAGCATGCAAGATCTCTGCTGAGTGCTCTCTGCCAAGCAACAGATATTATAGGGTGGTGCACACAAAATTCACTTGAAAAGCCATTACGTTCACAGGAACATTCACATTCCCCTCACATTTGGTGGAACTACTATAGGCACTAAATTGTTTGGCTTTGCCAAGACCTATCACATTGAAATGTTCTTGCAGACATTATTTTAATTAATTATCAAGAACTTTTCTCAGAGATTTATGCACACATTTCGTGTCCTAGAAATGCATAAGGATGCCATTGTTCAATGTTAATATTTACTTCTCTTTGTTCTCGTTGAGGCTCATATGTATCTTATTTTATTTATATGGACACTCCAGGCGAACTTCTGCAGTTGTCCACATAAAGTCCAAGTGCAATAAAATCGCAGCGACCCACTGTACGCTGTAGGTGAGAGGGTGAGGCGAGAATGATGACGGCTTGATGCAGTGCCGTCTGCACGTGCACGCAAGGGGGAGGGGGGGAGATGTTTGTGTGCTAGGAGGGGGAGGGGAGCAGGTTAGGATGCTTCTGCTCTTCTACTCAGGCTGTGTACAGTGCAATAAAGTGCTGACGCGCTCACCCTATCTCGCAGTAGTCTGCAGCGGGTTGAAAGCTAGGCAACCCAAGATAGCGGCTGGCTTTGCGTGCGTTGTGTTCTGGTACGCCTAGTTTGCACTGAAGTGTGAGACAGCACGAAGGAGAATTCGTTCGCCGCGTTCTCACAATCAGCATTCCTATAGCAAGCGTCCGCAATCATCGACTGAGGTGCGTTCATGTTTGCCTGTGCCCACGTGGCGCCATACTTCTAAATCTAGTTAGTGAGCGAATGTTTACAATAGTTAATATGCCTGATAAAACTGTGCTACAGCTGATAAGCTAGCTGTACACAGCAAAGATGCCGGGAAACCCGAGTGAGTGAGCGCGGCACGTGGAACTCGCAAGCGGAGCGTGAAATCCTATGTTTCTCAAAGACTCGCTTTTCGAACGAGGCCTTCTTCTCATCCAATTTGAAGCAGACGGCACCTTGCATACGTTGTCATGTGCAAGATTCCTGTAGACGGCTGCTATTGGCTGATAGCCGACATCAATTAAGAGTGTGTGGATCAGTCGGCTTCTTCCTAGTGTTAATGCGTGTATTCATTGACACAGTTTAATAAACAGGCTGAAGTAAGTGAAAGTTTGATCTTAAATTTTGAAAGAATTGTGTACTTTCGGAAGACGCCGACTATCACCTGCTCGCCTACGGCCGAAGCCGCCCACGTAAGAGCTATACTTTGGCTACCCTGCTTATAGGTGTCATAGCCATTGGGTCTTGCTAATTTAATTTCATTTTATTTATTTCATATACCTCACAGGCTCCAGGAGTATAGCGTGAGGGGGGCGGTACAGATAACAAATGTGGAGCAAAAACATTGTTTTTGTTACACAAGTATGAACAGAACGAGAATCAAATAATAAACAAAGAATGCAAAATAAACAAAGATAATAAGAAAGGAAGGTAAACGAACAGTAATTAGCTTTTCAGTATACAGTAAAGCAAACAACCTTAGAACGAATGCTTACATAAATAAATAACAATGAAGTTAAGTGACTGTTGTGTGTGTGAATTTCGACTAGTTTTGAACACTAAACTGGCCTTGAAAGATGCGAAACTTTAGGCGAGACCACATATACGCTTGCCAGCAGATGCTCGCTCCTAGCCACTCCCGGCTGGACGACTTGGCAGACAGCTTTGTATTGAGCTATTAACAGCGCTTTCAAAATGTGCAATTCGAATGTGGCTAATTGAAACAGTCTGGCTTCAGGAAGGAACACTCTACAATGGATCACATCCATGTCATTAATCAGGTTATTGAGAAATCCTCAGAGTACAATAGCCCTCTCTATACGGCTTTCATAGATTACGAAAAGGCATTTGACTCAGTGAAGATACCAGCTGTCATTATGTAATCAAGGAGTAAAGAATGCTTACATAAAAGCCTAGGAAAATATCTACCGAGATTCTACAGCTACCTTAATTCTACACAAGAAGAGCAGGAAGATACCTATAAAGAAAGGGGACAGACAGGGAGACACAATCTCTGCAATGCTATTCACTGCATGCTTGGAAGAAGGATTCAAACTATTAAACTGGGAAGGCTTAGGAGTAAGGATCGACGGTGACTATCTCAGCAACCTTCGGTTTGCCGATGACATTATTCTATTCAGCAACAGTGCAGACAAGTCCCAACAAATGATTGAGGACCTTAACAGAGAGAGTGTAAGAGTGGGGTTGAAGATTAATATGCAGAGGACAAAGATAAAGATGAATTACCAGGCAAAGGAACAAGAATTCAGGATCGCCAGTCGGCTTCTAGAGTCTGTGAAAGAGTAGGTTTACCTAGGTGAATTAATCACAGGGAACCCTAATCGTGAGAAGGAAATTCATAGAAGAATAAAAATGGGTTGAATCGCATACAGCAGACATTGTGAGCTCTTGACTGGAAGCTTACGATTATCATTGAAAAGGAAGGTGTACAATCAGTGCATTTTACCACTGCTGACATATGGGGCAGAGACTTGGAGTCTGACAAAGAAGCTTGAGAACAAGGTAAGGACTGTGCAAAAAGCGATGGAGCGAAGTTTGGCAGGCATAATGTTAAGAGACAGAAAGAGAGTGGAGCGTTTTGGATCAGAGAGCAAATGGTTATAGACGATATTCTAATTACCAAGAGAAAGAAATGGAGCTGGGCAGGTCATGTAAGGCGCCGGTTAGATAACCGCTGGACCATTAAGGTTACAGTATGGGTACCAAGAGAAGGGAAATGAACACTAGGTGGAGGAAACTAGGAAAGGAAACACTAGGTGGAGCGATGAAATTAGGAAATTCGCGGCAGCTAGTTGTAATCGGTTGGCGCAGGACAGGGGTAATTGGAGATCGCACGGAGAGGCCTTCGTCCTGCAGTGGACATAAAACAGGCCGATGCTGATAATGATGATGATGATGACTATCCGTTAGTCAAGCTGGTGCAGGGTGAAGCCAGAAACCGCGTTCGGCTCGTGTGGCGTGTTTGCAGGTGCCAAACTCGGAAAGAGTGGCATCTCTGTGAACCTCCAAAATCAACCTTGAACCCCACGCCACAGTGGCGTTCAGTAGGCGGACCGATCGGGCGCACCTCGCTCTCCTGTAGCCTTCGCAGTGCAGGGCATTAAAGAAGGAGTGACGGCAATTGTAGGTGATATTTGACTGCCAATAACTCTGTTTCTGCTGAACGCACCGAAGTACTTCTTGCTGCAATGTATTTCTGAAATAGTCTATCTTAACTGCAAACACATTTCTCGACTTTGATAAAAACTACTTCAGGGCAACTTTAAAGACAGGAGGAACTGGGGACGGCTTTGTAGGTGCGGTAGCAAAAAATTTGTTCTGAAAGCAGGAGGCTATGCCGGGACATCTACAATACTGATGAAAAAATCACCTTCTGTGACTCTTTACTATCAAGCCGGCATGTCCAATGTCAAAATGACACATACAAGCATGACGCAAGAATCGGTACAGAAGCAGAACAGCAATTCCAGTGCAAGCACCAAAAATAACAGCCGACCTGATTGGATGTGTAATAACTGATGTTTGTCATCCATGGTTACACTTGGAATGTACTGTAAACTGCACTCACATATTTTCAAGGACTAAAGAAAAAGTTGTCAGAAGAGTTCAATGTTCTTATTATTTATTTATTATTTTATTATTTATTTATTCCATACTTCAAATCAACAATCAGTCCAAGCATGACAGGTACAAAGAAGGACGAACACAAAAGATAACATAGAAAAATATTATGCAAAATGGAAACATAACACCAATTAACACTACATATCAAGGGTCCAAGACAGAGAAAATTGGCTAAGATCAGTTAGACTGTTCCATTCTAATACAGCATGAAACAAAAACAAAAACCTAAATCCATTAGTTATAGCAAAAGATGGGGTTTAAGATTGAGCTTGATGATATGCAAGTCTAGTGGACAGAGGAGATAAATATGCATGCAGGTCAAGTGCGAACTTATGTTTAAGTAGGCAAAGAAAATTGAGGTGGTTCTTTTTCCGTCCCAGTTCAAATTTTGCAATGCTGTTTGTAGCCATGAGTTCAGACGGTGAGTCTCTAATCTTAAATTCAGAATAAACAAACCTAACAGCCTTTCTTTGTACAACTTCAAGTTTTTTGCGTGAGCTTTAGTGAAGGGGTCCCATACGAGATGGGAGTATTCTAGTTTAGGTCTAATATACTTGTTGAAGTAACTGAGTATAATGTTGGAAGGAGAATTTCTAAGCTTATGCTTTAGAAAGCACAACTTATGGAAGGCAGCAGAACTTGTGTTATCTATGTATAGGTTCCAAAACAGGTCATTGGTTATTGTTACGCTGGGATATTTGTAAATGGTTACCTGTGTTAGTGATGTTGAGCTGCGGTTATACGTAAAATCAAGAGGTGCTTTCGTATGAGCTACACGAAGATAAACAGTTTCTTGTGCATTTATAGCCACACCGTGTTCATTACACCAGTTTAATATGTTATTAGCACTTATTAAGACTGTTATTATTACCCTGAAGGCTGCTTGTACTGGTGAGCAGATGAAAAGTACAAGATTGGTGACATTTCGGAGTGTTTGCCTAGGTCCTGTGAAAGCACTCCACACAATTCAAAATTACCAATTTCTCGTGTTCTCTCCGCAGATGTGTCTATTCTACAAGCTATGCTTTGTAAGAGAGAGTTCTATTGTGGACATCCCAGACACTTCTGTACTTTTTGGAAGACATAGGCTGAGTGTGCGGTAACCCAACGAATTTGTGTTCTTGCACAAAGGCATACAGCAAGGGCAACTGCTAGCAGGTCTACGATGCCAAATTCCTTTATATAATGAAATAGTTACGGTCACTGACAAAGTCAAGATGAAAGAACACATGAGAAATTGTGGGGCCGGTACAGTACCAATTAGTTTGCACTAGTTAATGTGAACATGGAAACCACGTGGGTTCCGAAAGGTCTGTGTTTATTCATGTTGCCTTGGTCAGAGACTGCAGCTATATCATCAGCATGTTACCTGACCAGATGAATTTTTGTCGAACTATGGACTACATCTCCTCTTATAGTATGTGTCACAAAGTGTTCCGTATGGTAGATGAGGGAAATAAAAGAAGAGACAATGACAAACAGGAACGTGTACACTTTAGTAAAATAGCAAAAAAAGAATAGAGCTCATTCTCTCGCACCAAACATGGCTGTTTCGTTCTCTAGAATAGAAATAATGGTATGCCAAACGTTTTGTTCACCATACCTGTACTACATCAAGCAACTAGACCAAATCACCATGTTGCTGAAAGACACAATAAAACATCGGTGAATGCATGACCACTACAAATGTGCAAGACCCAAAAGAAATAACTCATGTTTGCTAAGACATAATGTAAACTGTCAAAAGTGATAATAACAAAAAAGTTCTCAGCATTCTGCCAACAGCAGAACTGCTTCATTGCAGACTGAGTTACAGAGAAAGGGGGCTTCACTGCGCATAACCTTATTATGCGGCAAAGCATATGCCATGTTCAACAGAGTCAGCCATTGAATTGCGACCTTAAATGACCGATCTAGTGCAATACCTTGAAGGTGTGCACCGGAAATATTAAGGCTACACGGGCAATGCCATAGGCATTGAGTAAGACGGTGACCCATTTTTTTATGAGCCTCACACATATGCACATGCTCCTAATTTAAGAGGAGAAAAATATTGCAAGTATTCCAAACATTCTCAAGAAAAACGTGAAAAGCACAGCCCCAAAACGTTCAACCAATGGGATTGCCAGCCTATTCTCATCCGACACTGACAATGTTGATACTTCTCTAGCAACGTGCTTCAGTTTACTTCAACAGAGATAAACTATACTAGCTAGAACATTTGAAATTTCCTCTGTTGCATCCTGCAAGAAACAATGTGGGCCTTGCTTAGAAAAAAAAGACACAAATAAATGCTACACTGTGTAAATCACTCAATCAAAAAAGTGAATGCGGTATCACAAAATGGTTTAATGTCCCAAACCTTCACAGTGGGCTATGAGGGACGCCGCACTGGAGAGCTGTGGCTTATTTCAGACCAGCTGATGTTCTTTAGCTGGCCCCAAAAGCGCTGGTTAGAGTGAATTCACAGTTTCAATCAATGTCGTTTAGCTCGAGACATGCTTGCCGGTCCCCATTCACAAGTCCCTCATCCGAGGTTTGGCACTTAGGAACAATATGAAGGAAAACTAAAGTTTATGAACGCATTCTGTTTATCGAGCACTTTCCTTTCAGCACATTTCGCGAACGCACGTATGTTACTCATATAGAATGAAGAACAGCAACTTACTTCCTACAAAGGCAGTGAATTACTTTCCCACTCAGCATCTGTGAAATCCATTTGCCCTTACATCTATGTGGCGTGACGTACGTCGTGGTATGGTCTGCTTTTAAAGTACTCACCCTGACAAAGTAGATGCGACCCCCGATGCAGTACCGACCCTCTGAGATGCGCTTGATTTGGGTCTCACTTTGGCACACACGACTGGCAATCTTGCGGACCTGTGATAGGCCAAAGGAGAATGAACACGCCTGTCATATGAAATATATTACACTGAAAGTTGTCAGCAGTCGAGTTCACGAGGCAGTTCTGTGAGCTTTATCCCTGCTACTCTAACTACTCTGAATGTCAGCACATAGGAAAGCTCTGTCTGTAGTTCAAGGCATGGCATTTCCTCTAACACAGTATAGAAGTCCATACAAGACAAAGATTGGTATTGACAAGGATTGGTATTGACAAGGATTGGTATTGGATTGGAGACTTGATGCAATTAACAGCGGGCAAAAAAGAAAGGAAGCCTCTACCAAGAGCCAATGTTTTGACAAAGTAGATCTGTCTTTGTCAGGACAGCAACAACTATAGTTGTTTCCGTGACAAAGACAGTGACATGACAAAGAGCATTACCTGCATCTAAACACTGGCTCCAATCTGAAGCTTCATTTGTTCACTCACTGTTGATCACCACACACAAGTTGAGACAACCAGCTTCGCTTCTAAGTGACTAATTAGAAAGAGTATTCAAAAGATACACACAGATCCAACGCAGTGTCGCAAACTAAATAATGCAAGCCTTGCTACATTTAGCGAGGTAGCAGCAGTTGCGGATGACACAAGCACAGCCTCACTGCCAGTGTTAGCTGTCTGTGTCACAAAGAAGAAGGCAACATATGATGCTTGTCAAGGGAAGAATACCAATAAAAAGTTCATAGATAGAGAAGTAAGGCACGCATCCGAAGACAACTAGTGCTTCATATCTCTCATGCCACAGTGGCACACTTATTCTGGGGGATTGGCCATAAATGGGCCTATATCCAGTGGATCATACCCAGTGGCCCAAGTTGTCTATAACCTATACGCAGAAATCTATTGGGTGAAGAAACAAAGGTAAGCTACAAACCTTCAGGAAGAGGCAAATAAAGTTGCTCTAAAATGACTTTCAATGTTCTCCGGCTATTCTCACTTTCCCTGAAATATTTGAGCAAAATTTCCGTGACAGAAAATGACAGACTCCCAAGACGCATTCCAGCTACATTTTGATAATAGCAGAAGATAGTGTAGCACTGGTAGTGCTCAAAGCTTAAGAAGTTAACAAACGAGACTATGTAACACTGCTTAGCACCTGCGTTTTCACACCTTACCAAACTGAAAGGTAGCAGAAGCATATGGCGCTGGGCTAGTTGGTTCAATATGACTTGTGATGGTAAACAGCAGAGGAAACAAAGACGGATCGTGGAAAGAACACACTTTGCGGTGTGTTCTCCACTATTTCCATTATTTCGCTTCCGCCTGCTGCACGGGCGGAAGGGAAATCTTGGAAAGATGCAGAAATGCAGCTTTTTGAATGGTCCATTTCCCTCAGTGATACGTAGACATTTTCCCTGACACTTCCTTTCTTTTTGAACTTTCTCATAAGCTTCTGAAGTCTCCTTGACAAGCTGCTTAATAAAATCACTGCTGTGCAAATTCTACCACACTTTGGTAAAATAGCCACTAACTTTAGGAAACTTGTTAAATAGTTAATATGAAAATTACAGTTGAGGCAGCAAAATCTGGCGCAGACTTGGCTATTTTAAAGTACATGCCAAGCCGTACACAACATGTGCTACTGGAGTCGTGTACAACTTTCTGCTGTCTTGCAGTACGACACATGTCAGCCAGACTGGGCGATGCATAAATGAGTGTGCGCAGGAACATGAGCTGTCAGTGAAAGGTAAAGACGGAGCACATTTGCCTGAGCACTGAAATTCACATCCGTGTGAGCCACGACTGGGCAAGATACGGATTCTTGGAAGAAGCAGGGACACCACAGTACGTGAATTGTTTCAGGCGTTTCAAATTAAAGAGAGAGTTTCGTCTTGTATTAGCGACACATCAGTTTTACTTTTGCATGCAGAAAGAAGGGTTTTCTGACAGCTGGCTGTAACTAGGGTGTTGCGCAATTGAAGCTGTTTTGTATGTTGCCCATTCGCCTGCGTGTATATATTGTGTGTTATACGATAGAGAATAAACAGTCGAAAGTTCGGCGCTCCCCTTGTTTGCTTCTGTCCTTCCTTGTTTGCGCCAAAGTGATCATATTTATGGTCCACTCAGAAAAATCTGGTGGGCAAGAGTACCATTAACCATTGACTTAATCTCAAATAAAATGATGAGGCCTTTTGCAGCCTCATTTTAAAGCATAAATAGAAGCACACACAGATGTGTGCCTTTCAACCAGAATATGGTAAAGAAAAGGCTTGTTCAGAGACACTTTTTGCTTGCTTGTAACTATCTTCAGCAATATCCTAATTAATACATGATATACAGTTAGTGTGGTTAGCCTAGGTTTGCTGTTGCCTTTCACCAGCTGGGTATTACATTTAAAATCAGATGCCAAGAAGAAAAAATGGCATCGATCGCATCAATGTTGACATAGCATCGACCAAAAGACGTTAGCCGAATACAGATGTTGACAGCAGCCCTTTTATGCATTGACATCAAGCATCGTGACAAACATCAGACTCCCAGTAACAACAACAGCAATATTTTAGGTACAACGGTCTGTCCAAGCTATAGTGTGAAGAGTACTCATAATTTAGTTGAATGGTTTGTGGCCAACACAAATAACCAACATTAGGGCAAATGATACTAAGTTAGCCTGTGTAACACGCAGTGAATGATGTTGAATCTAACCATTTAATAATATTTGTATTTGTGAGATATGGCTTTTACCTTCAGTCTAAGCTTAGCCTCAAGAACTTATACTTGCACAACATAATGTTTGTGCACTTTGCAGGGGTAATGGTAAGCAGCGGTCAACAACTTATGTTTGCCAAATGATGGCTAGCTTGTTCTTTATTTAGCAATAAATGTATACTGGGGGTCCCCCTGCAATGTAGATGAATTCCAATGCTTGTTTGAAGCAAGCAAAAAACAATTATACCTGATAACTGCTTTGCGTAAATCACTTAAGTCCTTATCTCTGCTAGAGTACATCATGACCTATCCTGAATAAGATAACTGCCTTTGCTTAGTACTTGAAGCATGGTCTTACTTATCGTAATCTGCTGTTTCGACAAATAGCTTAAGAGATGTGACCCACACGAACTCCAGCAAGTAGTACCGCACTGTCTAAAGAAAGCTTGTGGGTCAAACTGCCGATTCATCAATACGTGACTGATATAGGCCAACTCATTTCCTTCCAGTGGGTCACTGCCTGTCAGTAAGCAAGCAAAAGTAACAGTGATACAGAGATAGGTAAAGAGGGAATTTAGGGTGCGCGAGGAAGCCTCGTGGCCCCAGCGAGAGACATGGGTGCCAAATAACCTCCGGGCACTACTTAGGCGCCGCATTACGTAAGCGCATTGATGGGTGTTGTTCAGGCGAGCACCACCGCCATGACCACACCGGCGCGGAGGGCGAGGGTGGCCGGGGAAAGACGCGGTCGCGACGCGCTTTCCCCGATCCCGCACTCCCCAAGGTCACTCATCCTCCCGACTGTCTGGCGTCATCGATCGTCGTTGCTCCGGCGCAGCTGCATCCACCAAAACGATCCCGCCTTCGTTTCTTCCTTTTGCATACAGATGGCGCCACCGTACCGCGCTCGCGCCGCCATTCACGAGCAGCGGCAGGCGGGCCGCCGCCATAATATACAGCTCGCTGTAGCCGTTACAGCTGACTGCGCCAATGCCACGGGAAAGGCCGTTTTCCCATTTCCCTCTTGACGTCGCGCGTCATTTTCACTCCCTGCTTGCGCCGTCTTTCGCTGAGCTACGGAGGTAGCGCAACGGCCTGTCTACAATGGCGCTTTTGCACACGACGACACGTCTGCCAAACTGATCAGCATCGCTTATATCTGGCGCAACGCGAAGTGAAACTTGGCCAGTTTCGATATCGTGCTCTTTTGGGTCTCTGTTTTCCACAAACCGAAATGATTCATTTACTTATTTTCATACAGCCGGCCTATGGTCTGGCAGATTTGCGTTGCGGTTTGCAGAAGATTCTTCAGTGCTTTTAAACTTAATGTGCGCAAGCCGCGTACTACGTGCGCGCTGCACTCCCTGTGAAACGACGCTAATCAAGAGTTGTGTTCGCAGCGACCTAAAATAATGCAATGGGAGTGCGTTTGTTGAAATATTTCAGAAGTAAAACACTTCGGCGCAGAACGGTTGACCCATTTCTTGACAAAGCGACAGCAGTTTCCCAACAAAGCGCAGCAAGAAAATATACGTCAAAGAGTGAATACATCGACTAATATTTGGGAAATATTCGGGCAACAGAACTGAAAAAAAAATTATGGGGTTTTACGTGCCAAAACCACTTCCTGATTATGACGCAAGCTGTTGTGGGGGACTGCGGGAGTTGGGACCACCTGGGGTTCTTTAACGCGCACCTAAATCTAAGTACACCGGTGTTTTCGCATTTCGCCCCCATCGAAACGCGGCCGCCAAGACCGGGATCGAAGCCGCGACATCGAGGTCAGCAGCGCAACGCCATAGCCACTCGGCGGGACACAAGTAGGTACAAAGCGGACATTTCGTTTCATCTGTTTCACCTCACGTCCGCGTTACCACGCCAACCCTTCAGCAACGTGAATCCCTATCACCTGGCTCAACTAACTGCCATTCTAAGGGTTGCTAACTGTCATCTGCCGGTGGACCCCCGAACTGTCCCACGGAGAAGGAGAGGTGGAAAGAGAAAACGACGCCACAAAGGGGCGCGAAAAAACGAATACGCGCTAGGGTTTCGCAATCAAATCGGCAAGCTTCCATGTCTCGCAGCTCCTGAAACACTAAGTCCCGGCTTCCTACTGGACGGCGTCCGGATTTTATTTCGATCCCGGCGTGTCGGACCAGCAATTACGTCGAACCTCAGATCCCCGCAAGCGAGCGTGATTTGCATTCCTGGGACAGCGTCACGTGGGTACGACCGCCAGGCGGCCTCCATGCGCAGTTTTTTTTCTCTGGCGCCACCGATGAGTCACGATGACACGCAGCAGTAACGCTGACGCCTCAGGCGCACGCTAATTAATGCCGCCTGTGTTTTATTTTCGCTGGCCATGGCATGCTGGGTCCTATGACACAGGGATCGGCTACTAGGGCGGCGTTTAAAACCTCTCCGTGCGATATGCGGGGCTTACCGACAGGCCGATCTACACTGCTGAAACCATATATGGGGTACCTGCGGTTTTGAAGAAAACTCTGGTCGCGTGGCTCAAGGGCACTTGAACACTGGCTGTGAAACAAATGGCGCTACAGCGCATCAACAGAATCTGCACTTGTAGGCGATCAACTTAATTAGCTGTAAAGGACAAATGTCTACTCAAAAGAGAACGACACAGGTCCACGTTAATTTTTCTTATTGTTATGCATCACTGTTTCCATGCGGGTGCACCGCTATATGTTTAGAAACACTGAATTGACCGTCCCTTATTTTTCTATTCTTTATTTTATTGCAGTCGCGATTTTTATGGACACTCCAGGCGCATTTCCGTCGTTGTCGTCGCCATGATGTATTGTATAAAATTCAAGGGTGATAACACGGTCGCCGCGCGCCCTATGCTGAGTGTACGGGTGAGAGCGTGCTGGGTTTTGACGAATGATGTTGGCTGCATCTCGCGCGCGCGCGAGGGAGAAAGGTCGGGAGGACGCGCGCCGTGTTCCATCGCGCGCAACACAAGGCGCCGGATGGGGGGGGGGGGTTCTACTTTAGCGGCGGCTGCATATGGCGCGGCTGAGCGCGGGCCCCATCTTGAAAGCGATCTGCAATGGGGAGAGAGTCTAGCTGCACCGAGGGCTGATAGCTTCGTCTGCGTTGTGTTCTCGCGGCTCAGTTGGCGCTGAAGCAAGAGGCACCGCGAAGGTCGCTTTGCTCGCTGCTGCTGCCGCGCTCCCTCACGGCAGCCATTTGACAACGAGGGTCCGCGATAATCGAGTGAGATGTGTCCATATTTGCCTGAGCACGCGTGACACAATGTTAGTTAATGTAGTTACTAACCGAGCGTTTAAAACTTATACGGTCGACAAATCTACTATCCTTAATTCCTATAGCTGTCTAATAATTTGCTATCGCAATCGATGCTTGGCCTCTCGGGCGAAACTGCAACTTTTTACAGGTATATATTTATAAAAGAACACATAAAGAAAAAAGTCACAGGCTTGCGCGGCATACGCAGCACCTCACAGCGTAAGATGGAGGAGCGGCTCCGTAGGAGTTCTATTTTCGGTAGCACGCACTAGGGCGTCTTCGCGGCGAATTCCCTTTGCGTCGTTTTCACAAGAACGAGCTGAACTGTCTGCCCGGCGTCGACAGCGAGTTGGGCCTTGTGCTTCTCTCTGCACAGTGGTGGGCTGAGCCCGACGTTGCCTGGTCGCAGCCGCGCCCGTAGCTGTGCGATTGCCTTCTTCAGCAGCAGTTCGTACCTTGCGAGGAGGAGCCATAAAGTGTACCGAAGAGGTATGCAGAAAACGCGGAGCACGTGTCACATACCTTGACCCGTGGCAGAATACGATGCGGCTGCTGATGATTTGTTGGCATCCCCATTGAAACGGGGCGGTGACTAATAGCCACCTAGCCTGCTTGAGTTGACTAGATCCAGCTACATGCAGCATGCAAATGCTACATGTCGGGATGCCTCGTATAATACAACGAAACAGCAATGCGAAGTTTGCACGTATCGACGCTGCGCGGCATGCATGCCTCATCGCGTCACAAAAGGTACGATACGGTGCTAATTATGACGATGATCATTTATTGGCATTCCCTTTGAAATGAGACGGTGACAAACAGTCGCCTAGCCTGCCTGATTTAATCAGGTATGCCAGACACGTTTTTTTTTTCTTTCTGGAATCATCTTATATACAGCTCCTTAATCTTTGTTTTCTTCCTAAAACCTTCAATATCTACCTTGTACTACTACCTATGCAATTGTTACACGGCGCGTCAACTGGTGTAATACTGAAACGGAAAAATTGTCATCCACCCGAATGTAGCATGAAGCTACAATATTTCCCTTCCACGATACTTCCTCATCCTTGCGAGATTCCGCAAATCTGATTTTCCATGTTCTGGTACAACAATATGCAACTGCGATGCAAACTGTGCACGCATACACGCTACGCGGGTCGCATGTCACATAGCGCGTCTCCTCTGCGTGCTAGGACGCATTTATAGGGCGTGCTTCCGCTGCAAGCTAGCGAGCGCCGGCATGGCTAAGTGGTAAAGTAGCTGACTCCTGCGTAGCGGGTCCGGGTGCGATGCCGGCTAGAACTCAGTATTTCTTTTTTTTTTTCCGATTGCCGGCGATAACTGTGAGGGACACCAGCAACGGCGGTAAACATCGCCAACCGAAATGGCTATTGGAATGAGCTCATAACAGCTTACGCTGTAAGACAGCTGAAGCCCGAACAATGTTTTCTTTTCAAGTACCTACTGTACAACTAAATTCATGGATAAGGTCGGAAATCTGACACAGTGAACTTTTTAGAAAATTTTTGAACGGATGGCGACGTGTCATCCCTGTGCGCTAGAAGCAATTACCGTCGCGCACCAAACTTCGACAAAAGAAGAAAGTACCGCAAAAGAAACGTCCGTGTATAAACAACAAATAAAATAGTGGAAGGAGATGTAAGATATGAATTCCTTGCCCAGAGGACGCACCCATTTCTTGAACTACAAGCATTTGCATCTCCCCTTTAATTTCGCACCGCAGGAAAGGAGCGCGAGTGGCAGACCGACGAATAGGCGGCCGGAAGAAGGCACATCCTGGGGGGAAACGAAAAAAAAAAAAAGGGGGGGGGGGGTCAGCGCATACTGTGTAACAGCGCGGGACAGTACGGGGATTTTCATTCGCAAAGAGAATGCGAAATGCACCGCCAGTTTCCCGGCGAAGCCGTGAAAGGTTGTGCACATTCTCCCTCATCAGTTCGGTGCACTGGTGTAAGGCCCCGTGTAAGCCAATGACAAAGAGTTCTAGCTTGCCCGTACACGTACTGCGCTCAATGGGCAGTTTTAGTGAAGCGTTGCCGCATACCGTGAGCGTTCCCGTATACTGACAGCCACGACTGCGCATGCGCGGGACGGGCTCCGGTGTGATTTTACCGGAACGCTCGGCCATAAGCCGTGGGGCGCCATAAAACAGCATCGAGGATATCCGCATCAATTGAGATTCGCCCGTGATACTCCTGCGTGGCTTAAATACTAAAATCGGCCATCGCTTAGTCTCATGTCAAACCATGGAGAGAGTATAAGAGTTATTTTGCCGTCATTACCGGGATAGGCTGCTTGTTTTGACGCTGCTGGGCTAGGAAACGTTACGAAATAAAGTTGATAGGCCGAGTGGTATATTACGATATGGTGGCACGCAAGTAGCTTGCAAGGCTTTGTCCCTACCTCAACTTAAAGGGGACGCCTTTGGAAATCATCATCGTCATGAGTAGTGCGCGATTTATGGCCTACCGAGTTACCCAGCCTTACTGGTACTGCACACAACCGTCGAGGCCCGAGTAATATGTGCGCGCCACAGACTTTCGGTGCCGAAAGGCGCGACCCAACCAAGCATAAAATGCACGACAACCACCGACAGGCGCTCCAAGGTCGGCCCCCACACAAGGCAGGAAAAACGCTCAACCACAAACACGACTCCAAAACGACTGCGTCGGACGCCTGGGCAGCGCAGAACAACAGGCTCCGCACGATCAAGGAGTGCTTCCTTCGGAGAAAGCGCGCACACGTTTCCATTCAGTCGGTGAAGACTGTTCTAGTCCTACGAAGGCTATTTTAGACGAACCAGAACACCAAAGAAAGAAAGAAAGGAAGAAAGAAAGAAACAGAAGATAATAATAATAATAATAATAGGAAGAAAAAAACGCTGCCTAGGGAGGGGGGCAAGCGCGCGCGCGGGTGATTCACACCGGGCCCAGTAATTCCACTTTCCCTGGCGCGTTCGATCGTTGCTGAGCATCGCGTCATCCTCTTTGTTACCAGGGGGCGATGCGAGCGCTGTTATTATTTTTGTTATCGTCGTCTCACTCACTTGTATATGTGGTACTGTATTTAGTCCAGTCTTCACCGATTAGGAATGACCAAAGTCGGAGACCCACGTACACAATGTAGCGCGTTTTGTTGGAACAGAAAAGGTAAAAGAAGAATGTGGTTGCACAGGGTGGTGATTTGGGCATGTTGGTAATGCATTACGGATGGTGAAAAAGGGAATAAAAGAAAACGCAGGGAAAGGGACAACCGCTGAAGTTGCGACGGACATTATTTCACACATGCGCGCAGAATTCGCGCTCAGATGAACGAGACACGTGCGAATGATTATGCCCAAAAAAGAAAGAAAACAAGAAGGCTAAGGAGCAAGACAAGCAAGAAAATAAAAACAAATAGAAAAGAGAAAAACTTAAATGCCACCTAAGAATGCCGAAACCGAGAACGGCGCAAAGAGAAAATCGCGAAGCGCCGAAATCACAATGACGCAATAAAAAGAAAGAACAGAGTGGAGGAAAGAAATACAGAAATTGCTTTCTTCTTTCTTTTTTCGAGCAGGCCATTGTCGACGCTGACCGACGACGAGCCACGCCCACTCTTTACGACAACCCTCCCGCCGGAAACCTCCGGTGATTGTCTCCGCCCCGCGTGAGACCCTAAGTAAGACCGTGAAGGTGGAAAGCTGTTAGATCATAGAGCAGACAAACTCGAGAGACTATCAGACACATCGCGTAAACGGCCTGCGAGAATTTTTTTTTTTTCGTCGTCATGACGATGCCTGCTCCTGTGAAGTCCACATTGCACAGTCACGATCGCAACCGAGGTCAAGCAAGGTGTGTGGTGTTATTCCGCTTGAGATTAAAGAACAGGCGGCTGACTAAGGCACGGGGGAGGAAGAGCAAATGACCAGGCGGTTAGGTTGTTACTGGACGGTGACGTAGTTCCGCAAATAACAACCAGGACGGTGTTCGGTGGAGTTTTTGATCGATATGAAAATTGATTGAGTCCACACGAGTATATACTTCCGTTTGCTCAATAACAGAACGCTGGACACGTGGAAGGCAGCAAGAACACTGATAGCGACATTTTGCGAAATCCCGTTGAACCACATCGCGCTAGAAACAGTTTTCTTGCGTTGCGTAGATGCTACCTCTCATTGAAGAGTAGCGAAGCGAAAGTAATTGCATATAATAATAATTGTTACTACTTGCGTTATTTTAGATATATTTATTATGTCGTATATATAACATACGTACATACATACATTACTTATCGCTACTGCTGAAGCCTTTGCACCAGCAACTAACACATAGTCCATCAGTGCGATAATAGTTTTGTGGAGATATAGTGGATAACAAATAAAATGCCAACGGGAAATCACGAAGCAGAACGCGTAATAACTCAAAAGCACGATTTGGCACCGCTAAATATCGCCATTGATGACGTAGGCCTCCAACCAGACGTGAAAGCACAAATCCTGCCTACATCACAGGAAGTGGCCAAAACGGAAGCGAAGGAATACACTCTGGCTAGCCCAATTGTCAATGAAGCAACACCAAACTAAAATCCTTCGGTGGCATCTCGCCTGCTTCCTACTATACGTGAGTGACTAGCTTTATCTCCGAGACAAAAATAACTTGAAAACGTCACCGCCTGCTGAAAAGAAAGAAGAAACAACAAGAAAAAGAAAGAAAGAAACAAAGCATCGTTGTCGACGGAGAAGTCCTCATATATTTGCAAATGCAACTCGGGAGTGCTCGAAGTCAAAAGGTCACCGCTCGCACACAGACGACAGCGCTGTCTGATCTCTCATACCGTGCGCAGTGACCCCTGGGATAAGCTGGAGGCCCTCATTAATGCGGTGAAAACTTGTTGCGTGTATATCCAAGAAAAAAAAAAGAAACAAAACAGGCGTACTCGAGGGAAACACGCAACATAGGTACGGCGAAAAAAAAAAGGCGGGGGGGGGGGAGGAAGAAAGATAAAGAAAGAAAAAAGAAAACGGGGTAACGCACACCAGCTGTTTCCGGGTTTGTAGTGGCGTTTCCTGCAGTCGAGTCCTGCCTGCTTTGGACGACGTGGTACTAGAAGAAGGTAGAAAGGGCTCGCGCGAGCACCATCTGAAGATAACGTAGGCTCAGAGCATCGGACACTGAGCCATGGTTGCGCTTTAGACAAAGCGCCTCGAGCGGCCAGTCGCACGGCAATTTTGCGTGTATTTGGGGGCTTCTTTCACGCTCGGGAAAAAAAAAAACACTTTTATCTAGCACGTATTGAGCAATTACAGAAAGTTGTATCGCGAACTTGTCATATCGCTCTGCAATTTTCTCGTTTGACACTTTTCATCTAATTATAATATTCGAGATGTTGATAAATTAATCGGCACTATCTATCTAATTAGGCAGAATGAAAAAAATTGATAATTTGATTACCTCCAAGGGACGGCAAACAACATTACCTTAGTTCTGTCTAGCTGCGTAGCATTCACACATTTTTAAATTCTGGCTAGAGTTAGCTGGGACGCCCTGTATGGTTAAGATGTATTCACGTTCTCCAAGCGTGGGCGTTTAGCTCAGTGGGAAAGACGCTCGGCTTCTGAGCGTAGGCTCGAAACTCATCACCGCCAACGTTCCTCGTTTCGAATTCTTGCTTTATACAATAATTTCTTTACAGCCATTAGTCTCACGTGACAGAGGGACGGTCAGTTTTCCTCGCTGGGTGGACTTAAAAATGCAGACGTATTTGTTAATTCTAAGGCATTACGTGCCAAAAGCCACAATCTCATTACGAGGAGCGGCGTATAGGGGGACTACCGCATTGGGACTCAAGGTTGAAGACGTGAGACGGACTCTTGGAGCAGACGAAGAGGAGACGAAAGCTTTATACAACATGTACATATAGCAGGTAATAGCATACAACTAGCACGTGCTGGTGGGCGAGTTGGTTATGCACGATTACAACGAAGCGCTTGAGATCAAAAAGCGTGGTTATGATTGCATCAGTGACGCCTCAGTTTCCCTTTGGACAAAGGAACTGGCGTATCTTGGGAGCGGCTCTTAGATGTCGTTCTGTATTGTGGTTTCCTTGTGCGATGCTGATGACGGCCCTGTTTGTTGTTGTTGTTTTGATCCTTGACAGCAGGTGCTTATTCCTGTGTCAAGAAATAAAACGCTCAGTTGTTAGTGCGCCTACGTGGTTGTCTCGTGTCCTCCTTCCTTCGTCCGTTGTTTTATTTGGCGCCTTCGTTGTAATCATACAACTAGCGTTGCCGAAGAGCGTACCAGCCCGACGGGATGGATGGTGGCGACTCTCCTTCTCACAATGGGCCGGCTCTGCCTTAAATCCATTTGGCAGGAACGAGACGAGGCGGGTGCTGACGTCAACCGCGTCGCCCTCCTCTTTCGCCGTGTGTGAAGTCCAAGCTGCATATCACCGGTCTCCGCGGCAAGGGGTGTTGTGCCACACTGCGTGCCTACATGGAGGCAACGGGAGCTTTCCCCTCCCCACCTCGTTCTTCTGAGGTGGTTCCCTTGGTGACAACCGGCAATGTTCCAGGGAACTGCCGAACCCTTTCCGTAGATCGAACTGAGGAGTCCGAGGACACAGAGCACGATGACGAATCCCCTGGCAGCCTTCAGAATTCCGCAGAACTGCTGACCCCTGCCATGGAGACCGGTTTTATGCAGCTTGAACTTATGCTTTGCGAAAGAGAAAAGCGACGCGGTTGACGTCAGCACCGGTCCTGCCTCGTTCCCGCCGACGATGGAACGCCCAAAGGGATAGCCGGCCCATCTTTAGAAGAGAGGGTCTGGCCCGCTCTTCGGCTCCGCTACTTGTATGCTATTGCCTGCTTTTAGCTCCTATAAGTAAATGTAGTATAAAGCTTTTCGTCTCCTCCTCGGCCGCCTCAAGAGTCCGTCTCTCGTCAACGAGCCCGAGACGCAATAGGGGTCAGCATTTCTGTCGAATTCTGGAGGCTGTCAGTGGATTCGTCATGCTGCTCTGTGCCCCGCGCTCCTCGGCTCGACTCACGGAAAAGGGTCGGCAGTTTCTAAGAACCTTGAAGGTCGTCAGTGAAGTTTGAAGCCCAGCACGAGTGCAACCACCGCAGAAGAACGAGGGGGGAGCAGCCGCTGCATCGATGACATGCACGCAGTGTGGCACAACACACCCGCGTAATTTTGACCATCGGGGGCTTTTTAACGGGCACCTACATCTAACTTACACGGGCGTTTTTTTTTTTTGTATTTGCCCCACAACGAAATGCGGCCGCCGCGGGTGGGATCGAACGCACGACCTACCCAGGAGCACGCGTCACGATATAACGATGGCTTGCTCCGTTCCTTCAGTCATCGAGGCTGCCTCACCCGAGCGCAGCACCCTTTTTTTTATCTCTCTCTCATGAGTGACGTCATCATACCTTTACTATACATGTTGTTCATGGCGCAAAGTATGGATCATGAAGCAAGGGAACAGGAACAACGCACACGCATTCTATGGCACGCATGATTTGTACTGTGCATTAATGGAACTCCTGCTCGTATCCTCCATTAAACAGTCAGTAGCTGGCAGTGCTCGGTATGTTTCCTGTTACCTCGTTTATATAGCAAGACCAAACGAAGCGGCCAAGTTCTTTTGGTGAACATACCTTAGTGGTACATGATGTCAGCTTATATTGCTCTGTTCCGTGAAGTCCCTATAACGTCGATGACACCAGTGCCAGCACTTGGAGACTAACTTTAGTTTCAAATTAAAACATGCGATAAGTTCTCCCTCACCTTCACACTCGCTAAGTATGAAATTTATTAGAGTATAGTACATCTGCATATATTTTTTCATTCATTTAATCATACTTATTCGCCGCGTTCGATACCCCTGTAAAGAAAAATAAAAAAATAAAGAAATAAGTGTAATCTCAATAACTTTAAGTGCAAGTAGGCCCACAGTAGTGACTCAGCAACTTCGATAGTACCGTGACTCAGTTCTCAGGGGCTCTTTCTCCTGCTAATATTTACTAAAACATGACACTCGCGAATCATTCGCGGATGAAATGAAAACTGCAATAGGTGCGTTCCAAGTTTCACCAATCCTGAATGTCGAGGGCCGTGCTTTGCCGTATTGCGGGTGCCGGAAGTTCCTGCATGCGCCGGTAGTTGTGGCTCGGATGCAATATTATATATATATCCGAAATTACCAAATCGCCATTCTCTCTCACGATGAAAATAAGGTGAGGAAAGAAATAAGCGCACTGCATGTTGCCATTCCTGAAGTCTAAGGTGCGTTACAATCCGAGCATGTCCTTACATTTCTTTTTTCATTTCTGGTCGCGAGAAAGTACACGCCCCTGACAATCGCGGGCACCTTATAATCGACAGACTTGCGGCAAGCGTCGGTATTAGCTCGTTCAGGCTAAGCAACTAAATCTTTTGAGACCGCGCTCCTCGGCACCCACCTTCCGGTCCAGGTCCGAGGGGGCCTTCTTCTTGCTCTCGGCCTTCTTGGGGGCCTTGACCGGCTCGGGTGGCTGCGGCGGCGGCGGGCTCGGCGTGGACGAGGTGCCATTGAGCGAGGAACCGTCCAGGGAGTCCTCGGCGCCGCCCTCGTGGGGCAGGCCGGAGTCGCGACCGTCGTCGTCCTCGTCCTCCAGCCCGTTCTTGGTGCGCGAGGCACCGTTGACGGGCACGCCGTCCACGGCGTCGGCGATGGCCCCCGGAAGCTGGGGCTCCAGGGAAGTCTCGACGGCGCTGTCCGTGCCACCGTTCGACGTCGCAGACCTTAGAGCGAACGAGCGAGCTAGAGGTCATTTCTACGCTGCTATGCGATGAAGAGGGGAAAAAAAAGGCTGCTCCAAATTAAGTCCCACCATGCGCAAAATCCATTTTCACGTCAAAAAAGCTTAAAAGGACCTGCTCGCGTTTGCGGACTATTCGTACAAAAAGGCGAAAAAGAAAAGATACGAAAGAAGTGAATTAGCAAGAAAATATAACTAACTATTTAACTAGTATATTAACTTTCGAAAACTGAAAAGTCGCTCACCAGGTACGCTGGTGTCAGCAAGCTCAAGCGAAATGCCAATGATGTTTAATGCTCCAGCGCAAGGTCGCGGCATTACGGCAAAATACGAGGGACTACAGAAGCAACAGAGACGCCTAGACGCACAATAGTAAGTCTATCGATGTTACGCCTGTGATCCCTCTCGTGTTTTTCTGTGCCGCAGCATTGGTAATTACTCATGCGCCAAATATTGCAGCAACGTGTTTTATTGTACTCTATCACCGAATTTGGGTGAGGCATAGAAAAGCAGCCGAGGACAACAGTGCTGGTGGCGCCCTCTTGCAAAACCTTTCTCTCACAAATTTTAGAAATATCCGCCTTTAGCTGGAAATCAGACCAAGTGCATCCGTGAGTGCGCATAGTGTTCCAGAGGCGCGGAAGTGGCCCGATCAGCACTGGGACTCGAGCTGTGCGGGACTCATTTGCGGGACCAATCCGAGGACGGCTTAAGCCTCGAGTACACCCGATAACCGGCGGGTCGAAGGCCCACGCTAACGGATGTTCCGCGACAGTCGGAGACGGCGTGGAGCCATCGTTACCCGTTCTGGTCGGCCGTGCTTGAGGCGACGTCGTCGTCCGACAGGCACGAGTGGGCCCGCGACAGCGCCGGCGACGAGCAGGCCGAGGACGACTCCTCGTCGTCGCCCACGGCGATGGCCTCGGCACCCAGGACTTCCGGCACGTCCCCCTCCTCCTGCTGCTGCAGCAGCTGCTGCTCCTGCTCCTCGATCTCCTTCTCCAGCTGCACCAGGCCGGGAGGCTCGACGCCGAACCGCGACGCGATGCGGCCCAGCTCCAGCAGGCACAGCACCACCGACCGTGGCTGGTTGTGAAGCACTGGTCGGTGGTCGGGAGACGCGCGTACAGAGAAGGAGAAACAAATACTCGCATTAAAAAGAGACAGGTCAGCAGCCAAGTTTAAAGGGCCCCCCTTAGCAGGCCCCATTACAGATCTTGGGTCATAGACCGGAAGCTATAAAACAGTGTCCAAGAAGCGCTTTACCGAAATAATTTTTCAATTCGATTCGTTGCTGGAGGAGACAGAACAGACTGAATGTCCCGTTATTACGCCGCCTGCAGGCGAGCGTCACGGCCAAGGTTGCCAAGCGGTGTTCCTTCCCTGCTCTCACCCACACCGGAGCCGAGGGATCGTACTGCGGCCTCACACCCTGCCGCCTTTTTTTCATTGCCTTCCTTTCTTTATCCGTTTTCTCTTTCGGGCGTTGCGCTTTCCTCATTCTACGATTAGCTATCGCGAGTGACGAAACACGCACTAGTAATAAAATATGTGCCTGAGGACAAGTGGCTCTCCGCTATCAAGAGCCCCGATGCCGGGGCGTAACTATGGGCTGTCCAGAGGGCCCACGATGCGGCGGTCGGGCAAGGCCTGACTGTCCCAACGTGGGAGCGGCCCGCAGTGCGCTGAGTCGCGTACCTCAGGACCTTATTAAAGTTTTGCATCCATCCATCCATCCATCCTGCGATTACGACAGCCTGGCAGGAAGCGAGTTCCACGAGAGCGATGGCACGCGAGGCTCGGTTTGAAATTTCGGCTGTTCTCGGCAGCGCGTGGAGCCGTAATACTTCAGCAGAGAAAATTTAATTGTGGGTTTTTACGTGCAAAAACCAAGATCTGACTATGAGGCACGCCGTAGTGGGGGACTCCGGACATTCGGTCCCCCTGGTGTTCTCTAACACGCACCTAAATGCATTACGTGCACGTAAACCACGGGTGTTTTCACATTTCGCTCCTATCGAAATGCGGCCGATGTGGCCGAGATTTTAGCAGAAATGACCGCCAGCCCTTAATCTATACTCTAGGCTTGTCTGTTAAAAATGGCCAAACCTCATGAAGGGTCCTTTAATAGACTACCGCAAAAAAAGTTTAGCCATGTATAAGAAGTCTGGTCAAGAGCGGCGTCCGTTCAAAGTTCTGCGTTTGAAATGCGAGTAGATATGCCAGAAAAGGTTCGCAATAGTTGACATTTACGATAGCGATATCGGGGAATGGGGGAGCACCGACATTTCTACACGCCGGAAGTGACGCATGGCTCGGAACGTTCTGCTCTTCGGCACGACCTCCAAGATTGTGCGCTGCCGGCGGACGCCGGCCCAAGGCACGCTGGGACATTCTGGAACTTACGTCATATCCGCTAAGCACGAGGTGCAGGCATCGTCTGCTTAGATGCTACTCACAGGCTGCTAATAAACAAAAGAGACCGCAACCAGCCCTGCACCTTTGTGAAGATTCATTGCGTAGTAAACTATACTAATCAATTATAGCCAATTTACCCAAAACGAAAGTTCTTTACACTTGGCCTGCACTACACAAAACACCAAGTCAATCGGTTTTCACTGATAACGTATTCTTTCGAAGCTACATATTAGTTCTTTTGGCGGAAATACGTTGATAAAGTGAGAAAAAAACGAAAGACCTATGCCCGAATTCCTAATTTCTGAATTTCGCTCCAAAATCCCACCGACACGCTAGTGTGGCGCCACGAATTAAAAAAATAGGTACATTTCCAGGCATTTGGGCTATTTCAGCGAAGGAAAAATGATTAAATCATGGCAGATTGAGTTTTTGTTAGTTTGTTTTTGCTTTGGCAAAGAAAGGCTACATTTTCATTCTAAAGAAAACTCTAGCTACGCCGTCAAGTTGGGGAGTGATCTCCAGGGCTGTTTAGCCATCCGCCTTTCGTTCTGGCATCTTTTCTCTTTTATGCCTCACCCGCCGTGGTTGCTCAGTGGCTATGGTGTTGGGCTGTTGAGCACGAGGTCGCGGGATCGAATCCCGGCCACGGCGGCCGCATTTCGATGGGGGCGAAATGCGAATACACCCGTGTACTTAGATTTAGGTGCACGTTAAAGAACCCCAGGTGATCGAAATTTCCGGAGTCCTTCACTATGGCGTGCTTCATAATCAGGAAGTGGTTTTGGCACGTAAAACCCCATAATTTAATTTTTTATGCCTCCTCTAAAGTAAGCGTGGCTTTTTTATTTATTGCGAGAGTTTATTTGCTAACATATATAAACTTAATTTTCTCGTTAGCGTTACTGAAGAAAAGTTTTCAAACCTCGGCAAAAAAAGAAAATAGATGAAAGGATCTTAAAAAACGAAAAAAATTTGCTGAGTGTATAGTAGCTGTCTGAACTTGAGGTTGACAGTAGAGGCCAGTAGAGAGACGAAGAGATGGAGACAGTAAGAGATCGCAATTGGAAAGGAAGATAGAATGGAAAGGTACAAAAACGTAGAAATGTATAGCCAGATGCACACAAAGGTACGAACGTGGCAAGGTTTTCAAGAAAGCGCAAGCGAAGCACTTTCGTGTTGGTCCCTTACAGCGAGTGGACCACTCAATACCATTAGCAAAGTCCCAAAATAAAGCGCACCTCAGTGAAAGCAAAGATGGCCGTCAAATAAGTCTTCAAACTTCTTCACCGCTTCATGAAAATGCACAAACAAGAACACTACGTTGAGGCACTCATTGACGAGCCGTCGACTGTACATACTGTCGGTAAAAAAGAAAAAGCCATTGCACCTTTTTCGCCTTGAACAACGTGTAGTCGATAGTCTGTGGAAAAAAAAGGAAAAAGAAATGCAACGGGAGGCAAATAGGAAAGGCTCAAGGAACAAGCTTGAGAACATTGCCAAGGAGGCGTTGTCAACTTGTCAGCACGCCCGAGCGTGCCGTCGGGTGACTACGTCAAGGAACACCTCGTTTTACGCACTTGTCCTAAGACAGAGTGTAAGCTTCATTTTTTTATTTTTAAGAAAAAGGGGTCATCTGTCACACCTGAGCCGGGCGAAGTAGACAAATTGCCCCTAATGGCGTTGGCGCGCCTGAAAACGTCCGGCAGTTACTCAGCGAAAGAACAAGAGCGTTGTGAGACGCTGGAACCCGAATCCCAAGTGATGCTAATCTTAGCGCTCAAATTTACTTCCAGGTTCCCGGCTGTTCTTGCAAAGAGTCACTTAAGGCCCGGGGCTCGCTGGCATTTCACCCGCAGGGGCACCGTAAAAAACTGCGCTAATTTAAGCTGCTTGAAACAGCTTTCTGCCCTTTGTGGTTTATTAAGCGAGATCCAGGCAAAATAGGCCACTAAATGGCCGGCTATCATAAGCCTTGAAAGTGAACTCTAGCGAAAAGAAACGAAATAATTAGAGAGAGAGAGAGATGGGGGAGGGGGAGGGGGGAGAAGAAGGCAGGCAAAAAAGCAGTGCAGCTA
The DNA here is from genome assembly GCF_050947875.1 of Dermacentor variabilis. Lineage (NCBI taxonomy): Eukaryota > Metazoa > Arthropoda > Arachnida > Ixodida > Ixodidae > Dermacentor > Dermacentor variabilis. Next base: position 92,195,331 of record NC_134578.1, read on the forward strand.
AACTCGTAGGGAGGGAGCAAAAAAAAAAGAAGGAAAGGGCCATTCGACGACTTGACGTCGCGTCTTAATTGGTACCTGACACGCGAGATTACCAATACATTACACATCGTCTTGCAAAGTACATAAGCTTAAGGTAAGCGAACTGGTACGTGCCATGAAAGGCCACGCAAATGTCGAGGTCGCCCACGAGCGGCACACATTTCAAGACAGCAAAAAAGAAATCGCCTCGAACTGCTGTCAATTACATCTTGAAATGCAATCCTAATTATCAGTTTTTTTCATCTCTCATTTTCAGCCTATGCTGCAAGAACTGCATACCACTATTTGTCTTCCTCACTTCAATTGCTGTTTACGGACGAGCACATACGACGTCTAGAACAGAGGCGAGAGTAAGCTACGGTTTTGGAGTGATCACACTGCCGTATAATCAAACCACAGTTCGTTTTGCTAAGGTAATTAATTGCCTGTGCTAGACAGAAACGTGTATTTTCAGTAATTGCGAAGCAGTAATTAGGCGGCAGAACTGCACACTGACTACGCGATGTAATTCCAAGGGTTCACCGAAACAGCGTAGTTGACAACGCCTACGATTACCCTGACACCAATGGTGAAGCCAACATCGACAAATTATTTCACTGTGCGGAAAGGAAGCGATCACTGTGCGGGATCCAACTAGAGCAAGATGGTCAACGGAATTTTTATGTGACTTGACTTTTACATTGGTTGCACTTGACTTGTTTGCATGAATTCAATTAAGGTTATATTGTGTTTTTACGTAATTGTTCTACTTCTCTAATCTTCACTGCACGCATTTCTACGTAAAAAAAAGAGTATGCGGTGCCAACTAAAAGCACAAACACCTTCAAGACATTATATTTAAGAAATATAGGGGAAAAAATATATAAGGCACCGACTAACATGTCAAATGTCTTGGCAGCGGCCAAATGGAAGGAAGGCACGTCATGCCAGAAAGCTTACGCTTTTAGTGAACCGTTGCATTTTGCGTGTGGCCGCAAGTGGCTATGATTGACGGTTTGGTACTGCCTTCCCTTGAGCATGCGTGGATAATAAGGTGTGTCTGCCTTCTTTTTCTCCTTCCGCAGTGACCACCATTACGGCATGAATTGTCTGTCTTCGTTTTTTTTTTTCTCAGTCGTTAGCGAAAGCCAAATTTGCTGTGCATGGATTCAATGTCTCCAGCAGTTCTTGAAATCGCCGACGGAAGCCCGCAGTTGACGAACCTACGTTTCTCCCGATCGCTTTTTTTTTTTTTGCGTCTTTCCTTACTCGGGGAATCGACGAGGGAACTGAAAGGAAGGCGCGCGCTCACCCAGTCCGTCCGACTCGAACATGACGGACTCGTTGACGCCGAACTTGCGGCACCATCGCAGGAAGTTGTCGACGTTGTCCCGCGCGAAGAACGTGCCGGACTTTGCATTCTCCCAGCACTTGAACTCGAAGCTGGGCACCACCTGCAGCGAGGCACGCACGAGAGGGGAGAAAAAGTAAATAAATAATAAGGTCGATGCAACATGTGGCAACATAAACAGTTATGATTTCGTCTGATTGCTTGATAGAACGGATTGATTGAATGATTGATTGACTGACAGATTAATTGATTGATTGACTGACTTATTGATCTGGTCGCACGCCTCAAAGCGACACACGAAACTGTGAACGACGGCGTTATGGCGAAGTCAACCTCCACCATCAGGGGGTTTTCAGCGGGAGAAACTCGGGCGAAATATGGCGCTCCTGGAAATGGCAGTGAATTGATCTGAATTTTATTTATTGGTTGCAGCAGTAATGAAAACGTGCAAAAAATGCATTTTGATCCCTAGATCGAGGCTATATGGTATCCACGTGAAGCATGAATGTACGTATAAAGATAGGCACAGTTAATACTAAGCAGCTAGCTTTATGTGACGCATTGCAAAGAATGCAATGAGAAAATATATTACCAATGCGGAATGCGTAGTAGAGGTATTACACAAATATGGAACATTTGCAAGTAAATACCGCGTACATCACGAAAAGTCTGTGACGAGTGAAACTTTAAAGGGAAACTAAAGCGAAACAACAAATCAGTTTAGACTAATAAAGCATTGTTTGAGAACACTGCAGGCAGTCATTTCAAAATAATAGTTCGGTTATTAGATGAGGAAATGGAGGTCGAAGTATCAGTGTTTGAATTTCGCGCCGAAACCCCGACGCCGGTACGTCAGTGTGATATCAGGGATTCCAAAGTATGTTTTCGCATTTGGGCCGCGTTGGCTGAGTAAAGGTTCCCGACACATACCATGTTTACGATTTGGTTCCTTTAAAACACAATGTAGTCCCCAGTCTGTACCGCTATATAATTAAAGGGACCCTGAAACGCTTTTGACGATTTTCTACAAACGTACTGAGTCGTTAGAGTAGGTCCTTCTGATCATTAATTGACACATCTAAGTGCACCGCGTAAAGCGTGTAATTTATTATAAGGTTTTAAAAATGCACATCGCTGCCGATCGCAGCACACTGCTCGGCGGAATTTTAAGCCGCCCCCAACCATATGACCGAAGTAACCCATATGACGTCAGTGGGGCGAGCTATAAGATTGGCTGACCAGGGCGCGTGATCGATAATTTTTCCAACTTTATGGTAAACAAATGATCTTCGTAATAGTTGTAATGTTAGTTAATTTGTTTTTATAAAAAGAAAGTAACATAAAGAGAGCGCACAAGAACAATTTTTCAGTACACTTAAGCACTTCCGGCACACAGCAAGTGTCGTCTGCTTGTGTTACAACGTACTCCATTTTGCCGTGAGCTCCGCGGTCAGAGTCGGTCTCAGTCTTTTCGCGAGCACTATGATTGGACTTTGTTGCCTTGTGGACTGCAAACGTAGCGACTGGCAATATCTCAAGCTGCGACATCATGTCCCTCTGCAAGGCAGCGTACGAGCGAACTGGCTGCTGCGCATCGGACTGCCGCTATCCGATCGGCGCCAGGATTTGCGCGTTTGTGGCCATCACCTTACACCGGAAGATTACTAACGCAATAGCGTTTCGCGAGTCCGGTATTAGGGCAAACGCAAGCGCAAGAGGACAGGGTCTGGCCGCTTGACCATACACAGTAGCAGCAACGAAGTGTATTCTTCTTTGCTGCTTGTGTGTGTTTTTCGCAGGAGTGTAATCATCAACGCGTTGATTTTATAAATGTTTAAAATATTTCACACTTGGTTAGAGCAATATTAGCGCTCTGTTTGGCTGGTTAAGCGCTGCGCCAACAAGTGTCTGGACCGTGCGACCGATCAGGCCGCTCACGTACGTCTACGCTAAAGTTCCTTCATCAGCTTGAGTTTATGCCTCCAGCCATTCGCCGAAATGACTTGCCTGTGGTTACAGGAATACCAGACACGTTCGGCGCTACGACAGAATGCTCGCAATGCACGCTACTTCGATAGCTGTCGCTTGGGGTCGACGGCCAAGCGGCTAGCGGAGAGGTCTCGCGCGGGCGGGGGCGGGCTCCAAAACAACCGGAAGTGGACGATGTGACGTCGCATCGTGATGCAGAACCAGTGAAGGCGGAGCTTAGCCCCGCTCGCTCGGCGAACTTGTTGAGGAGGAAAAGCATGGCTAGGGAGGAGGGTAACTTCTAATCGCTTGTAGCTCCATTAATACGTAACGCTTCACTTAAATTCTGGTGTGAATGTTGTACTTGAGCTGTACCCTACTCGTCTACAAAATTTGTCCGAACGGTTTCAGGGGCCCTTTAAGTAGGCCGCAGAAGGTGCAATCAGAATCCATGACGTCACAGCGACCAGGTGCGGGAACTTCAAGGAGGCGTCTCCACCCGTCTTTCGTTCTTGCGCTTTTTCTGGTTTACCAAGCGTCTTATCGTAGTAAGAGTGGTGTTTTTGGTGTCCTAGAAAGGTAATTTACTGATGCAGAAGAAATAATTCTACTCCTTATTCTCCCTTTAAACTGAGGAAAGGTCAGGATATTGCAGCTTCAGTAATGTCTGAAATAGCAAAACAGCTGCAATGAAACATAAGGAGGAGGAGGAGGAGGAAACAACTTTATTTCGTCTACCTGGTCTAGTGAGAGGTTGCTACCAGTTTATGCTTTACAGCCACCTCCTCGGCTCTTTCGATGGCCCGAAGCTGAACCTCCAGGCTCGGATGCCGGAGTATTACTTCCCATGCCTCAGGAGATGAAGTGGCCAGGAAATGTCTGTGGGTGTATGTAGGTGGGGGGGGGGGGGGAGAGGTACACCCTGCAGTTCCAGAGAATATGATCTAAAGAGGCTAAAGACCCAAATAGGGAGCAGTGTAGGCCTATCAAGCCAGGGTAAAAGTGTGTGTATACATTCGTCGCTTAGGAAAGAGGTGCGTTTGGCGTCGACGCAAGGTGATTTCTTGTCCCTTGGTGAGTTTGGGATGAGGGTAGGGGTTTCGTCCGTCTTGCGAGGCGGTAGCGCTGCGCAAAATCGTGGTATGCGGTCAACGGCTCGCACACCAGCTCCCCCGGGGCCAGAGACAAGGCCCACCGCTCGGTTTGACAAATCCTCGAGCACGTTGGTGGGCCGCCTCGTTCACCGGGTTCCCTGCTTGAGCCGGGACCCATGTCGATTCAATCGGCTTGGGTTGTTCACTGCCTTGTTATTTGGTGGAGAGTGAGGGGTGCAGTATTCGCAGCGTGTTTAGGGACACAATTAGTCGTGCAAAGTTTGATACGGCGGTCTCTGAGTCCCTGATTATGGCAGTAAATCTGCCTGCTCCGAGTTGATGCCACGGACAGAACTTGCCGTCCTTAAATACTTCGTTTAGCGCAAAACAACGGACACAAGAAAAGGCGACAGGACAAGGCGCTACTCTCAACTGACATCATTGTATTGCGTCACTCCTTTATAGACAGCAGAAACTAGAGGAACATGCGCAGTGAGCACCGTGTGCAGGAACCACCCACATCCGATCACAAGAGCGCACTCATGCGACAGCATCTAAAAAATCATATTCAGCACTGTACAAGTTTAAAGGAGGCACACTAATGCACTGTGACCCTAATGACTGTATGAAGGATGCTTCCGATAACTCTCGGGCGGTCGTATCGCGGCTCTTTTTCAAAATCGTTGTATCACGAAACATGGGTTTGCATTTGCATATCTTACAATGTTGAGCCAAATGGGAACCTGTGCCTATTGGTATGGATCGCTCATGCTCTCTAAGGCGCTCTAAGGCGTCATGCTCTCTAAGGCGTCCTTATTGTTGTTGCTCGGGGCGCAGATCGGTTGTTGTAGTTGTCGACGCTGCTCAGTATCACTTGTCGAGTAACAAGCGTGCTGTCAGCGTAATTACCTTTCCCAAAATCCCAAGACCTGAAATAGCAGAAGGTGGCGGCGCGAAGTTCTAGCAGGAACAAAATAGGGAAGGGAGATAACGAGGAGAAAAAACACTCGAAATTGGGCATGTTTTGCAGGTGTAAGCGGAGAGCTGTGACAGCCACGAACGTGAGAAAGACACTCACGTGATTCGTAAGCGGCATTAGCTTCGAATGAATGCTAATCATGACCTTGGAAGGCGTGCCTCTACAAAACACAAGGTTTCCGAATAGATAACGACTGCTTTTTTTTTTTAGCAGGCCAGAACGAGGTGGAAAAATTTTGAACTAGAAAAGAGAACTGTCACAGTTTCGTTTTAACACCAAGCGACACACCTACAAGTGCAATACAAGTTCAGAATTAAATTGCGATATGGGGGTTCTTAGTAAAATACCGAGCTGGTCGATATCGATGAGCAAAAAAAAAAAAAAGAACGGTAACAGAAAAACGACGAAGACAGTGTAACTTGTCACCATCTTCGGTCTGGCCGCATCGCAGCACATCACCTCACAAACAACAAGCATTCACTATGGCTTCCAGATTCAACAGCTCAACGCTATGTCAAAAGATTGTACTTTTTGAAAATTGGGCCACATAACTTCTAAAGGTAACTAGCACTTGTTACCTTCAATGACGGCACAACATCCACCGAAGCTTGAATTTAACTCCAGGCCTTAAGTTGGCACAAACTGGACCATAATTTACGGAAGCGAACGATGAATTACCGCGGTCCCAGGTGTCCTCTTACAGCACGCATAACACGGCGCGCGGCGCCGAATTTATGCATACTGTCCCTACAACGAAAGATGAGCACAAGCACCCAATCCCGCAAGGCTCTTGCCGTTACTTAAGGCAACGAACGCCTCTAATCTATAATATGTGAGAAACGCGATCCCATGAAAGCTACTACGTTTGCGTAGAGTGTAGGCTCGCTTAGGTGCGAAAAACGGCGAGGCAACGATGCGTGTTGGGATCGCGAGAACGAACGCACGTACTCACAACAGAAGGAGAGAGAGAGAGAGAGAGAGAGAGAGAGAGAGAGAGAGAGAGAGAGAGAGACGGTACAGCAGATGCTCCCAAGAAAAGGAAGGGAGCCCAGGAATAGCGAGACGCGAAGCCAGCAGCAAGAAGCGCCGGCAACCGCGCGCTATGCCCACAGATCCGTTATATTTAACCCCGCACGCGACAGCATGCGCTGAAAGCAGGAGACGTCACACGCGGTCGCTGCAGCTAAAAACAAAACGAGAAAGCAGCAGCACGAGCGCTACGAGCCCACGTCGTGGTAGACAGCGACCGGCAGGAAGCCGCGGGACGATGCGCGCGAGTCGGAAGAGAAAAAAAAAAAAAAAGGCGGCGGCCTTGCGGTGGTTGGGCAAGAAGCAAAAGTGGCGGCGATCAGATGACGCTGCCGCCCGTCGCTTCCGGGCCGCAGGGACGCTTATTATGGAGACGCGCGCGTAAGGCCTTGCGCGCGTTCCACGGCCTTGAGCCCTATTCCTTGCCGAGTCGGCGAGGTCTAAGAGGGCCCACGCGCGGGGTTGAAGCTGCGACTACGTCGCAGGGTTGGTTGCAACCTCAGAGACACCAAAGCCAACCGCACGGGGGGGGGGGGGGGGGGGGGGGCAAACGGCGCCCAGTTGGAAACGCCTCACTGCTGCTCAGTAGTTACGTAAACGTGAGAGGAAGGCAAAACACAAACGAGCAGAAACAACTGCGGTCAGCTAGGTATTGGCGGCGAGGATTTACGGAGTCGCCCTCTGTCGGAAGCGCTTTCCTTGGGTGGTATGAGGGATCACGCGGCGCGCTCCTCATAGGTTTCGCTTATGGCGCTCAATAAAAGCATCACGCGGCAGCCCTCCTGGGCATTTATGTAAGTACTCTCAAAGCGAGGGAAGCTTTTGACTGTCAATATAATAATCTTGGGCAAACTGAAAGCACAGAATCGTTTACAGACTCTATCTCTTTACCGAATACGTACAGTAAACGCCACTGTGCGCGGTCGCCGCGATGGGGTCTCCCGGACCGGCTTCTTGCATGAAAGGTAGGTAAACGCTGAGAGTAAACGATGTTAAATATGTTCTTATAGTGGGTTGTCTGTATAACCAAATGGAGCATAACAGAATGAACGCTCACTGCAGCGATCGCACGGGTCCGCAGCGACCGACTGTGCGTCTGCATGTATGTCCGCGCACAATGTTTTGCTTTCGCTGTGGGCGCGTTTTCGCACCGTGTCGCGGGTTTTAGGCTGCAGCATATGAGCATTTCACAGTACACTAGCAACCATTGTCGTATGGACGCCATCAGAACTGTTCAAAAATAATTTCGTTATAGAGACTTCGACGCCTACGGCGACTGTGATGTGCCGTCGCGACGATTCAATCTATTTTGTCTTCTAAGTTCTTGCACCTGTCAATATCATTTCTCAAGTTGCGTCGCACGATATGTTTATCGGTCTTCTCAGCGTGCGATTTCCCTCTGCTGGTTCGTAATCCAGTGCATTCATTCATAACAGAAACATGACCATATCCCATGCCCTTTTTATAATGTGCGTCTTACAGCTCCCTTTCCGTTCCAGTGAACTTACCAGTATCTAGCATCAAGTTCATAGAATAAACCGTCATGCCATTAACCGGGAAGCGGGCTCGGGCGAGCGTCTCAGTACGTGTTTTCTGCTACTCACCGAACATCGCAGTCCCTACGCCGTAGTAGAAATGTTCCTCGCCCCTGTGCTTGCTGCATACCCGAGTTGCAGCTGATGGCTGTCTGCCGGTTCTAAGTTTGGCGAGTCAAGCTTCACGCAGCTCCTTGTCTTGTGGCTACGTGTGAATAAGGCTCACGCCGGGCTTCGTTGCGTACGTCGGGCACTGCGGCACTGAGCAGTAGCCTACCATTCTGCATGCCTCCAAGGCAGCCACTACCTATTATAGCGATTTCAAATGTTGTCAAGCAGACACCCAAGGCGGGAAAGCCTCACCACTTGATCAGAACCGCAGCGCAGGTAAGACTTTAAACGTTTGTTTTCAGCTCGCTTCGGTGCCTTCGAAGCAGCCGACGCGGCTGCTGTGTCCACGTGATCCCTCATGCCACGTCACGCCGACGGTGGCGCCAGCTCTTCCAGTGGAAGAGCTCGAGGCCAATAGCACAAATCAGAAGGGGAATCCGAGGGGCTCGAATTTCTAGTTATATACCACCACACGAAGCCAAGAGACCACAAAGTCAAGGAAATCATAGGTGATAAGGTAAAGGGAAATGAAAGTGAACGAAAAAAAGACTATTCGCCACCGTTGGGAGATATTAACCTGATCCCACGCCCAGAAGCAATGAAAAAGAGAATCTTAGCGCGGGCTAATGAAATGATCGATTGAATTGCTTCCAACAGCCGTAATGAGCCCTGTATTCCTTGATACGCTACGATACGTGATTTTAGGAAGAAAATCCTTTACCCAGCACTCCTGGAACACTTCCGAGAGTTACACACAGCCACCTAAAGGGCCCACGAAAACTTCTGGACAACGCTTAAGACGCCTACTTACGCAATAGTAGCGCGCTAATTAGACCTTGCCGGACTAAATGTACTCCCTCAGCGCACGCGTGAGGCGACTGCCCGTTGCGATGCTTCCGCTTGTGCTTGTAACTACGACGGACAAACTAAAAAAAACGCGATATATAGAATACAAGTCGGCGAAGGGCAGTTAAAGAAGAAAAGAAAAAGGCTACACTTGAAAACGAAAACAGTAGGAAACCGGCCGAATCCGAAACCAGGCTCGGTTGTCTTCCGCGCGGGCAACGGCGCACGCATCCACACTCTCCATCTAACGGATCGCGCGGGGGCGAGGCCAGCGACCTCTGGAGACCCCGGGCGGCGGGAATAAAAACGCACCCGCGAGGGGGGCGAAGAAGATGAGCGGCTAGCGGCTCGGAGAACGGAAAGCGGCGGAAGGACCGGGTGAGAGTGGGGCGTCTGCAGCAACGCGTGAACGACAAGAGACCCGCTCGGTTGCTCGCGTAGTCCGTCCCGGGTACCCTCTCTCTCCGTCCCGTTACCCACACGATGACGACGTCGAGGAGGGGGAGAGAGAGGAAAGGTCCCGCCGTTCGCCTCCACAACACAAACACACACATGCGCGCGCACGGTACTGCTCCCTCTTCGTCCCTGCCCCACAACCGCACTCCACTACGACTTTCTAGGAGGCGTCTGCCTCGGCCGGTAACGGTGCAACGTTACGGAGGCTACGCTGGCATAGCCAGACTATCCGGGCTGGATTAGCGGAGTCACGAACGTGGACAGTAGAGTTGGTGCGCGAGCTTTATTAGCACGTGAGGAATGCCCATGTGAGATAAGGCGACAGGGAATATATTCAATGTTGTTGTTATGGCAAATATGTTGAGCGCAAATGTCCTTAATAATGTATAAACTTAAAATAATTAAAGGGACACTAAAGGCAAGCACTCAGCAGCCGTGGACTGTTAAAATACAACTCCAGAAACCTCGCTGCGCTTGTTTCGTGCCAAAAAGAAAAGAAACACAGTTTAGGACAAATTTGCATCTGGAGGGTCTGCATACCTTCAGCGCAATTCAAATCGACCGCTCCCAGAGCGCGCGCAGTGGTGACGTTGCACACGCCATCGCCACCCTTTTACTGCCGTATGCGAGTAAAATGGAGTCCGATAGATGCCGCTACGGTTTCAAAGCAAACCTTGGATTCGCCGCTGCAGCTGCTCTTGGTCAAGCGGCGTGGACAGTTCGGCAATCCCTTGACATCACATGGACGTGGCATTCTCTGCTAGTTACATTTTGTTCGAGTTTCGCGAGCCAGAAAAACCAGCGCAGCACTATGTGATATCGGAACTACTGAAACGCGAAAATGCGGCCAGCGGAAAAGTGGAGAAAACGAAACCTTTCGGCCACCTGCGTCGTTGTCGAGGGTAACGTCAATGAGTTCTTTGTTAAAAATATCATATAGAACTGGACAAGTATAATTTTCTTCCGTCTTATAGTGCAATACAATAAGTTCATTACGAGTGGTTGAATACCAGTGACGGAAGTATAATGAGTAGTAGTAGTAGTAGTAGTAGTAGTACTAGTGAACTTTATTTAGAGAAGAAATTGTCCGATGGGAGCTGGGTCCCTCATTTAACTGTGCAAAGTTTGTCACTGAACGACGTGCACTCCACACTGCGATCTCTGAGAAAGTTGACCAAGCACAGTGCAGCAGTAAGCGGAAAATTTTTTTTTCTCGGACATTTGATGCGAAATCTGCAGGTCCCTGGATAAAGCACGTTTTTGACAGGTTACGTGGCCCCATTGGCCCCGTAAATGAAGTAGGGTAGTTGAACAATCAGGACAGAATAAAAAGAGGCTCGCATATATGGACTGGTTTCGCATATCGGGTGCATGCCTTCTGTCATTCCTTCTATAGCGTCGCATTGAGACTTCGCGAAATTTAGCGGCTCTGCAAAGACAGGGTGAAAGAGAAACATAAGACCAGAAACGAACAAAAGAAAGTTATTTCGTGAACGGCCACTTGCCTGCGTCTCTTGCGCGGTTATACTATCGCGACTGGTCATCGCAATAGTTCGAAGTAACTAAATATGCACCCTACACAAAAGCAACACATCACGCCAAATAAGTCTATTTCGATCTTCAACAAAAATAAAAAAGCAAGAAAAAATAAAGAAAAAGAAACAACTGCAAGAAGAACCAGCAGGCGCAGAGAGAAATGTCGTCTGCTCCTCTCTACTAAATGGGCCAGCGCAATGCGCAGGTACACGTGGCATCCGCGCATGTGGGCCACATGATCGCGATCTCTGCTCCTACAGGTAAAGTCAATGCTACACGGAATGTCGAAGCAGTGAGCTTTGGGGCACAGGCCGGGGAAGAGCCGCTTCCAGACGTCTAGTGGAACGCAAGAGCAAGACGGAGACCGATCGGAGGGTGCGGGGGGGTTGGACGCACCACACACACTGCGTAAACAGATATAAATCCCCGTCACCCTTACCCCCCCCTCTCTGAGGGCGCTTCGTTTTCCGGAAACCGTCGAGAATGCGACATCAGCGACCCAGACAGAAACGTGGTGCCGAAGGAACTCGACAAACAGACGGGACGGCCACCTCTCGCCGGAAATGCTAGGAAGGGGGCTACTTTGAGATATTCGCATGCTTCGCGTCTCGACATGCGAAGGAAATGCTCCAGCAAGCAGCTCTCAAAAGGAAGAAAAAGAAGGGGGGGGGGGAGGCATCGCAAGCAGACGCAGACAAGGACACAGGGTAAAAGATAGGCGATAGAATTCCAACTAATGGTTTGTTGAAAAAATCGCCCCACTTGAATACAAGCACGTGGCCTGCAAAGATCTCACCCATAGACTTATAGCTTGTCCCTGTACGTCATTACCGTTCACAGAATGCTGGATTACGGGAGTCATGAACGTGGGCACAAGGTTGGTGGCGCCATCTCGTGGCGCAGAGTTTACTCAGAAAGGATACAAGAGTTATTGCAGCAACTGACCGCATTCCGCCTACCTACTGGTGTAAAGCGTCGCAAGTGATGCAACCGACAACACGCAGTTCCTTTTGTTTCATTTCTTCGGCGAGAAGGCCAAAGTAGCGCAGCAACGTTTCACGTGTCTGTGGACAAAGAGTCACAAGGAGTCGCTACCAACGTTGTTATTGCCGTTCACATGGAGTCCAGCATATATTTCTGTAAAGAGTGAACCGGCTACAAGTGTACTGAAAGGTCGGACGTATCTAGTGATATATATATATATATATATATATATATCCTGACTGAAGTTGGTGAAGGGAAAGCGGTTAGATACGAGAGTAGATGCTGGAAAGTGAGCGAACTATCCTGGGAATGCTAGTCGCATTAAAGTATAGAAAGCGCGATTACCAACAACAAATACGGAACCGTGTACCACACAGCAGCTAAAGTTTAAGTGTTCTGCCAGTACTGCTGCTTGTAGAGAAAGAGAGAGAAGGATGTTTATTGTAATGTAGGGAATTCTGCCGACGTATATGCAGGCGCCTACATGATAATCCGCGTATAGAACGGCTCGTTGCAGAACAACGCCTGCCTCTAAATCTAACTCAAAGCGAAAAAAAGAAAATATCCGCAAAGGATCTATGAAAACAGGTTGTCTTCATTCATATATTTTTCTTCTCTTGAGCTGCGTATTCGTGTAAAGATCACATAGTATATTGGAAGACGAACGGAGGGTGCCGATGGAGAATGATGGGCAAGATATGCAATTTTTCCACGTATCACTCAGTAGCAAGGAGTTGCAGTAATACTTATTGCATGTGCGAACAACGTGACCACTTAAATAAGTATGCTGGAGAGTTCACTCTTAAAGGTTATCCAGGTAAAGTTGCTCCGCCTTGTAGAGCCAAACGCGATTTCGCCATCTGGATACTCGCGGCTTGACGCGCGTTCAAATTGTTATAGCAAGTGTTTGAAACTACAAATTAAAAATCATGAGCCATTCCACTCGGTGAGGGTGGGTGACCAGCGAAGCTGTTTAGCACAAGTAAATTTTTTCTTGTCATAATGACGGCAGTTGCCTTCTGGCACATCACACACTACGGATTGGTTGCCTGATCTGGTCTTTTCTAGCACTACGACGACAATGATTATTTAATCGAGCCTGTTGTCAGTCGCTGTGCACATGCCAGATCAATTGCTAAGGGACACTCTCAAAAGAGAACATATAGAATAATTTCCTGATAACAATGTTCGTGGCATAGCGCCGATTCGGAGTTTGTTACTTTAAATTGTTACTTCGAATGCTCGGTAGTCGCTCCGAACCAGTTTGTAGAGGAATTGAAGGAACGCTTTTAATTTCCAAGGACCCTTGAATCTCCTTTTCTAAATTCGAGTGTTATTCAAGGATTCCAAGGAGGCGTACGAACCCGGTTCTGTTTTGTTGTTGTTGTTGCGGTACCGAAGGGATAACGAAGACATCAAAAGCGACGACACGCGGTTGCTCGAGGCACCCCGTCTCTCTCCTACATGCCTGTCAATATAGAGTGCCCGCCTCGCCAGAGAGAAAACCAACCAATTAAGAGAGCCCTTCGCCATATGGCTAGGCCGCGCGGCACGCTCTACGCAAACAACCAGACGGCAGTGTGCGTAACTAACACATCGTCCGTCTCGCGAAAGTCAACGTCCGCAAAAAAAAAAAAAGAAAGAGCAAGGACCCTCGAACCGGGAAAAGCCTAACGAGGGAACAACGGACGAGGAAGGAGCGGAGAACGCGGTAGTAGTCGACGCCGTGGGCGCCGATCCTGGGCCCACGTGGCCGACTCCCCCCCCCCCCCCCCCCAACTCCCTGGGAGCACCCGGAGAAACCATCCGGGTTGGGGGCCACGGGGATGCCAGACCGCGTGTCCCGAGCCGGAGAGAAAGAAGTGGGGAGAGAGGAGGTTGTTCAGGGGCCGTTATGGGCTCGAAGGGAGAAGAGGCGCGCGTGTTTATAAACAGCTAGACGGATGAAGGCGTCGAGACTGGGGCGCAGCCATCTGGGAGACGACGGAGGAGAGAGAAAGAAAAAGTGGGGGGGTCGAAAAAGCGTGTCTGGCATCGTCGTCATCGTAAAGCGCCCGAAGCTGTGCGTCAAACGGAGCACCGTTGCTGCCAGCGAGCAGCTGTCGGGGCACGTATAGTAATGCGAACGGGGCATAGCAGGAAAGTCGCATGCCCACCAGCTGGTGCTGTCCGTTACAGTCCGCAGCACCGGGAAAGGCGATGGAAGGTGGCTATACCGGAGACAGCCCTGGAGGCCCAGCTCCCTGCGCTGCCAGGCGCTTTTAGAGCGCCTTTTCGTTTATAATTAGACGCTTATGCGGCTTTAATGATACGCGACAGTACCGCTTGCTAGTACCCCTTTCATTCTTCATGTCGTCGTAGTGTAGCCCAGCAGTTCTGCTACATTGTAATATTTCGCGGCCGCTAAATCATGATATATGCAGAAAAATAAATAAATAAAGAAGTAAACAGTTTTCTCAGTGCTGAATTTATTTCTTGTAACAATCCTCGCCTTCATAGAACGAAAACTTCCACGATTCATTAAAAAAATATGAACAGTTCTGTTTTTCTTCATTTTAGTTTTCTTCTTTCCTAGAATCTAGTATTCTAGTGTGCAGTGACATTGTACCGTACGTGTCTGTGTTCTTCCAAGTGTAAATATTGAATTGATTGACACTAGCCCTTGGCTATGGATCCAGATGTTTGCATAGAGTACCCTATGATTTTTCTTTTTTTTTTCAATTCGACGAGCATAACGATGCAATGCGACGAGGGCGCGCCATACAATGGGCGACCGGCGCGCGTTTACTATATACACGCCACATGTTCTACGCCAGCTGGCATGCGCTGTCACACACTCTGCACCGGTTGGTACTTCAAGCGAATGCTGGTCGGTCGTCGCGTTCGCGGTTTTGTCACACAAAAGGCTGGATGTCAGCTTCTGGAGACAGGTCTGTTTCAGGAGCTTAGAAGCCATGTAGATAGAAATTTTCGCTTAGTAAAACTGCACGACTTTCTTCTTTTATACGCAACAAACCTCATCAGGTGCGGTGCCCCCAAAAAAGGAAATGTATCCGCTCCCACCTACTTATACGCAAGAACTCCGACCTAAATATTCCTCTTGAGTAATACACACATTGGGAGCACGACAGGTATATGTAGACAACGGGCTTCCACTGTTGGGCAAACAAAAGTGGGGTGGGGGGGGGGAGGGCGTAAGCAGCATATTCACGACATCTCTATGAGGAAATGAGGCGCTCCCATTCTCAATAACGTCCGCTACACAATTCAAGTGATTAGGTGGTGAAATCATGATACTCCTCGCATTGCCTCGGTAACAGCGTCAACATGTCAGCAAGTAATGTTAGTCTTCTTCTGTGTGATCTCCATATAAGTGCTAAAAAAATTTAATTCTTGGGTTTTACGCACCATAATCACAATATGGCTATGAAGCAGGCAGCATAGTTGGGGACTCCGTATTAATTTTGACCACCTGGGCTTTTTTTAAGGTGCACCCAATGCACGGTACTAAGGTGTTCTGACATCGCACTCTCCCAGCCTCTTCCCCCTATCGAAGTACAGCAACTACTGCCGGGATTTGATCGCGTGACCTCGGGCTTAGCTGAGCAACTAAAAGGCGTTCAGAGTAACCTAAAGAAGAGTGTCAATCATTTCATCAGTAATTACCACTTATTTGCAAATAGCCTATAATTAATGAGTGAAGGATACCGAAACATTTCTAAGGAGCAGCGGAAGCAATGGTAGCACAGCGTCCATCAACAGCGTAGCTGAAGACACGACTAAGCGACATTTAATTTTTCTCGCACACAAGAAAGGCGCGCACTAAAGCGCTAAGAATGTTTCCGATTTGCGAAAGCTATTCCACTCCTCGAAGTCGTGGATGCACGTTTTCACAATGTCATTCCGCAGAATTCGATTTCCCCATACGCGAGTGGCCTGTGTGGGACGCATGCGCTTATAGGACTCAAAGAACAACACGGTCAAAAAGTAATGAATTGTAGCCAATAAAGCGAATTCACGAAAAAAAAATTATTCGGAATGAAGAAAAAAAAACAGGCTTAAAGATCAACAAACAGTGATTGCATGGATCAGTCCGTATCATTCGCATACACGTAAAAAAACCAATATTAAGAACAAAGAAGCCAAGTCAGCGCCACAAAGCGCGCTCAAGCACAGACGCTTGAAAAATGAAAGGAGGAACGAGCGAGAAAGCCAAGGTCATAGAGACCTAAAAAATCGCGGCACTCCACGCCGGTCTTATCGGTATGCCACGTGGGGCGGCTGCTCGGCCACGCCCATCTAGTGCAGCTGCGGCGCCTCGAATCTGCCTTTCCTCATACGCGAAACCATCGCTAGTTTCAAGAACAGCCCGCGAAAGTGCGGGCGCGTGCACACACACACATATATATATTATTGTTTGTTTACGACACCCCCTCCCCCCACCCTTCTAGGACTTGCCTTCTTTCGTCGTGTCGTGTGTGTCCGTTCCCGGCCCATACATTTCCACGCGACGGCTTCACTGATTTCGCGGTATTCCAGGAAGTTGCCCTTGCCCTCACGACCCCGCCCCCCACACTTTTTTTTACTTCTGAAATCCATGTAGGGGCGTCTGGGAAATTTTAAGTCGCCTCCTTATCACAGCATTCTCATTCTGCCCCATAGCTTTCCTCTTTCTTTCTTGTTTAACTTCCTGCGCATCGCGGTATAGAGGGTGTTTTGCTATTACGCGATGCCAGTGTGCTGCCTTACGTCGTTGCGGTAAGGCTGAGGAGGCCCGAGTACTTCGCGAGCACAGATATCCATATATCGCCGAAGTTTACGTAAGGTTGATTTATACCTTCGCCCCCTGCGGTGTTTGCACAAGCGCGAGCAGCTTCCACGAGTGCCCCAAAGCGTTTCCTTCTGTTCTGTTCCCCTAACGGCGTTTGTAGAATATATGTTTGCATTATCCAATGTAGCGGGCGGACACTCCGGAATGGGCCAGTCAACGGCTCTAAATCAAGTCTAGGGAAACGAAAATGTACCGTTACGCGGGATTGTTCCCTGAAATGATATAGTATACCACGACGAAGGAAAGAAAAACAATGAAGTGAAAAACGAGAGCCGTATCGAACTTTAAGAAAAAAAGCAACAACTTTCAAAGCCATGAAACTCCCCTTTTGGCATTGGGTTATGGCTAGGCGTAAAAGACATATTTCTTTCGTGGAGTAATGGGGGGATCGCTTAGTTTTCTACACGCAGACACAAAAAGAAGGTTTTGTCGATGACAAATCACGCAGAACGTTGAGGCAGCCGTATAAAACTCGGTTCAATTTTTATCCGTTTTCTGCGGCGTCACGGGGATATGGGTATACAGCGTTTGTTGCGCTTTGTATACAGGAATTTGGTATGCTTTGTATATTTTTGGCATGTTTCGTTTCTCCTGTTAAAACTGTAAAAAAAGGCAGCAAGCAAATTCCTTTTTAGTCATTCATACTCTTGAGGTGCAATGATTTTCTATGATAATTAATGCAAATCGTTTGAGCATCAGCAACAAAACACGAAAGCTATATTCACGGAGGCCGCACCACTGGCCACCATTGGTGATCAAAGATCGACTGCGGTCTCCAGAGGATCACAAATAGGGCGTGACCTCAATTATGAAACGAGCCGGGATTAGAGCCGCTCGCGCAGCTGGCACCTGCGTGTTTTCCCATCAGGCGAGTCTGAGCGATTAAGCGGCGCCAAATAAAAGACAGAACAATGGAGCTCTGCGTAAGAAGTAGAACTGACGCTTAATTTCCAAGTTGTTCAATCGGAGAAACACCGCGACTGAACAGCAGACGAGTTCAGCCTTCTGCTCTTGCTCAGCAATGTTGGCAACACCGAACTGAAAAAAAGATGAAAAAAAAAATAGGCTCCCGGCAACTCCGACAGTAAAGTTTTTGTCCAGACAAGTCGAGTCTACAAACGAGTCACATTGCTCGTGCGTGAACGCATGACTGAAAGCACAGGAGCCAGGACCAGTGGCGTAGCTAGGTCGTCTGGCACCCGGGGCTCATACGTCTTCTTTGTCACCCCTCCCCCCCACAGGTGTAGCCGGCGGAAAGAGGGGTGTCTTCAGACGTATATGTCAGCCCCCCCTAGCCCCCTTGCACCCGGGGCCCACGGCCCCCCTGTTGCTACGCCACTGGCCAGGACCTCAGCACCCGAAAGTTTTAAGCAACGGCGAGAGATTCGCAAGGACGCGTTTTCCTAACTACAAAAAGCAGTCACGTGACGGTTGTCACGTACTGATCTATCAGTAACATACTGCTCTTTCTTCTATTCTGCTAATTTCTAAAAAGAAGCCTCATTCGCGACTAATCTTTTTTTCTCACAGCGCGATTAATTACTTAAGCGCACATGTCCAAAATAACGCAAACGCTCCCACTGACGGACCTGTTTGTCTTGCTGAACACCAAGGAAGGAAGCGAGCTGGACTGCGCGGAACGGATTTCGAGGCTAGCCAGCCATTCATCGGTCAAACAGATTTCATGCACCCCGATCACAAAAAGCTATTTTTTTAATTTTTTAAAGGAAAGTAATGTTTTCACAGCGGGAAACGAGGAGGGAACAGCGCAAACCAGATGTTCTTACATCACTCGACGGCGAACGTAAGTGACGACGACTTGGACTCTTCGCTGGGATGGCATGCGCAGGGCTCCGAGGACCCGACGCCGCTCGTAAAAACGGCGACATAGACGCCCTGCGAGCGCGTCTTCTCTGCTGCTGGCCTGGCTGCTAATAAGCGAAGGAACTGTTTACAGCTAGATAATTTTTTAAAGCGAAAGCTTTACTGGCCGCGAACTTACGATTCGCCGTGGCCGTGCTCAGAGGAGGCACATGACGTTACACCGCGTTCGCCTCCGCTCGCTTCGCCAGCTGCGTCGCATGCACGTCACAACGCGTTCCTCGTCGTTGCGTTCACCTCCGCTCGCTTCGCCAGCGGAGTCGTGTGCACGTCACAACGCGTTCCTCGTCGTTGAGTTCGCCTCCGCTCGCTTCGCCAGCGGAGTCGCGTGCACGTCACAACGCATTCCTCGTCGTTGCGTTCGCCTCCGCTCGCTTCGCCAGTGGAGTCGCGTGCACGTAACAACGCGTTCCTCGTCGTTGAGTTCGCCTCCGCTCGCTTCGCCAGCGGAGTCACGTGCACGTCACAACGCGTTCCTCGTCATTGCGTTCGCCTCCACTCGCTTCGCCAGCTGCGTCGCATGCACGTCACAACGCGTTCCTCGTCGTTGCGTTCGCCTCCGCTCGCTTCGCCAACGTAGTCGCGTGCACGTCACAACGCGTTCCTCGTCGTTGCGTTCGCCTCCACTCGCTTCGCCAGCGGAGTCGCATGCACGTCACAACGCGTTCCTCGTCATTGCGTTCGCCTCCACTCGTTTCGCCAGCTGCGTCGCATGCACGTCACAACGCGTTCCTCATCGTTGCGTTCGCCTCCGCTCGCTTCGCCAACGTAGTCGCGTGCACGTCCCAACGCGTTCCTCGTCGTTGCGTTCGCCTCCGCTCGCTTCGCCAGCGGAGTCGCGTGCACGTCACAACGCGTTCCTCGTCGTTGCGTTCGCCTCCGCTCGCTTCGCCAGCGGAGTTGCTTGCACGTCACAACGCGTTCCTCGTCGTGGTGTTCGCCTCCGCTCGCTTCGCCAGCGGAGTTGCTTGCACGTCACAACGCGTTCCTCGTCGTTGCGTTCGCCTCCACTCGCTTCGCCAGCGGAGTCGCTTGCAAGTCACAACGCGTTCCTCGTCGTTGCGTTCGCCTCCGCTCGCTTCGCCAGCGGAGTCGCGTGCACGTCACAACGCGTTCCTCGTCGTTGCGTTCGCCTCCACTCGCTTCGCCAGCGGAGTCGCTTGCACGTCCCAACGCGTTCCTCGTCGTTGCGTTCGCCTCCACTCGCTTCGCCAGCGGAGTCGCGTGCACGTCCCAACGCGTTCCTCGTCGTTGCGTTCGCCTCCGCTCGCTTCGCTAGCTGCGTCGCATGCACGTCACGACGCGTTCCTCGTCGTTGAGTTCGCCTCCGCTCGCTTGGCCTGCTGCGTCGCATGCACGTCACAACGCGTTCCTCGTCGTTGAGTCGCCTCCGCTCGCTTCGCCAGCTGCGTCGCATGCACGTCACAACGCGTTCCTCGTCGTTGCGTTCGCCTCCGCTCGCTTCGCCAGCGCAGTCGCGTGCACGTCACAACGCGTTCCTCGTCGTTGCGTTCGCCTCCACTCGCTTCGCCAGCGGAGTTGCTTGCACGTCACAACGCGTTCCTCGTCGTTGCGTTCGCCTCCACTCGCTTCGCCAGCTGCGTCGCATGCACGTCCCAACGCGTTCCTCGTCGTTGCGTTCGCCTCCACTCGCTTCGCCAGCGGAGTCGCTTGCACGTCCCAACGCGTTCCTCGTCGTTGCGTTCGCCTCCACTCGCTTCGCCAGCGGAGTGGCGTGCACGTCCCAACGCGTTCCTCGTCGTTGCGTTCGCCTCCGCTCGCTTCGCCAGCGGAGTTGCTTGCACGTCACAACGCGTTCCTCGTCGTGGTGTTCGCCTCCGCTCGCTTCGCCAGCGGAGTTGCTTGCACGTCACAACGCGTTCCTCGTCGTTGCGTTCGCCTCCGCTCGCTTCGCCAGCGGAGTCGCATGCACGTCACAACGCGTTCCTCGTCGTTGCGTTCGCCTCCACTCGCTTCGCCAGCGGAGTCGCTTGCACGTCACAACGCGTTCCTCGTCGTTGCGTTCGCCTCCGCTCGCTTCGCCAGCGGAGTCGCGTGCACGTCACAACGCGTTCCTCGTCGTTGCGTTCGCCTCCACTCGCTTCGCCAGCGGAGTCGCTTGCACGTCCCAACGCGTTCCTCGTCGTTGCGTTCGCCTCCGCTCGCTTCGCCAGCTGCGTCGCATGCACGTCACAACGCGTTCCTCGTCGTTGCGTTCGCCTCCGCTCGCTTCGCCAGCGGAGTCGCGTGCACGTCACTACGCGTTCCTCGTCGTTGCGTTCGCCTCCACTCGCTTCGCCAGCGGAGTCGCTTGCACGTCCCAACGCGTTCCTCGTCGTTGCGTTCGCCTCCACTCGCTTCGCCAGCGGAGTCGCGTGCACGTCCCAACGCGTTCCTCGTCGTTGCGTTCGCCTCCGCTCGCTTCGCCAGCGGAGTTGCTTGCACGTCACAACGCGTTCCTCGTCGTTGAGTTCGCCTCCGCTCGCTTCGCCAGCGCAGTCGCGTGCACGTCACAACGCGTTCCTCGTCGTTGCGTTCGCCTCCACTCGCTTCGCCAGCGGAGTTGCTTGCACGTCACAACGCGTTCCTCGTCGTTGCGTTCGCCTCCACTCGCTTCGCCAGCTGCGTCGCATGCACGTCCCAACGCGTTCCTCGTCGTTGCGTTCGCCTCCACTCGCTTCGCCAGCGGAGTTGCTTGCACGTCACAACGCGTTCCTCGTCGTTGCGTTCGCCTCCGCTCGCTTCGCCAGCGGAGTCGCGTGCACGTCACAACGCGTTCCTCGTCGTTGCGTTCGCCTCCGCTCGCTTCGCCAGCGGAGTCGCGTGCACGTCACAACGCGTTCCTCGTCGTTGCGTTCGCCTCCGCTCGCTTCGCCAGCGGGGTCGCGTGCACATCACAACGCGTTCCTCGTCGTTGCGTTGGCCTCCGCTCGCTTCGTCAGTGGAGTCGCATGCCTGATAACATGTTGGAGGATTGAAAAGGAGAGCTCGCGTGCGCCGCAACCACAGTTGAGGCAGCAGTATCAACGGCGACAATTCCGATAAGCAGGAGGAGGCCTGGAATCGACATCGGAACGAGATGAAGAGGAAACTAATTGCCCAGGAAACGACGAACAGCGCGCCGAACGACCGGCTAAACGCCGCAACATAGCTAGACAACCAGAAAACCTGGATTTTCAATCAAGATTAACCAAGGCTAACCTTGCTATGCCTTAGCTTTCGCTACATATATCCTGGCATCGCCGAGCTAAGCCACTGCCAATTCTTTTTTCTTCAAATGCATGTATCGTAAAAAATCACTGGCTTCGAACTTTTTTTACTAGTGCAGCTAAATTAACACACCGATTAATATGTGAATATGTGAACGCGATTAACGGGAACGATTAATCGCGTTCAAAATTTTAATGGACGCCCAGCCCTACAACCGAATAATCCTCAGTGGACGCTGAAATTATAACAATGAGTCAGCTAGCAGCTCATGCATTGTTCTCGGCACTGTCAGGCGCCTTCGTCTGCCAACTCATTTATGAAGCAAGCCGAGACGCGAATCGGCGACAGAAGTTCTGTAAACTCGTGGCTGTTATCGCCGACACTTTTCTAGCCCGACACGGTGCGCTTAATGTATGCAGTCTAAAATAAAAGAAATAGAGTAATAGCTCACTGCGCGGCGAGAATGCTGTTTAAAGCTACAGAAGACTCTTAAAGGAACACTAAAGCAAAACAGTCAGTGCTGCCGCTGTTGTGGCCTAATATCATGACCCACAATTAATTGATGCAAAATTATCGGTAACTTGGCTATCCATAGTCTGGGTGGCTTTAAGACCTATCGATAGTGTGAAAAAAAGACTACCGATGCTATCAGTAACACTACCGATAGCAGTGCTATCGATCGTACTCGCTATTGACAATGGCGATCGATAGTTCTGCCATTTTTGCTAGAAATGTTGCGATAACTGACCATCATTAACACTCGACCACTTCACGAAATTGGGAACAGCAAAACGTCACCACTGTTACATTGTTGTGCTTGAGTGCGGCTGGTCGTGCGATTTTACAATACCAATAGTGCGCTATCGATGGTAGTTACAGTAGTTTTGAATCCCTACCTCATGACCACGTAGGGTATTGGCGAGGAGCAGGCACTTTTCCTTGTATTTCTCGATTCCAGCGTTACTTGAATAATTCAGCAAATCACTTCTCGCCACGAAGAGCAGCTTCGCTGCCTCTTTCGAAAACGAAGAAGAAAAAAAGTAAGCTTATTAGCACGGAAACAATCGCGCTGTCGGTTGTTTCACATGATTTGAGCCGCAAAGACCGGAGCACAAACACTTGAGACAAGCTCGCTTGTCGCGTTGGAAGCAGGAAGAACAAGCGCCGCGAAACGCTTGGCGGCGCATAGGAGCGAGAAGGAAAGCAGGCGTCTGGCAGCGCAATGACAGCGCGTTTGTTTCGAGATCTTTGAAGCTCGCCGCCTCCGCGGACACCCCGCTCTGTATAACGGGCGCTGAAGGGAGGACAAACAGACTGGCGCCGGGGGGAACAGTTTAGTGGGCCGCGCGGTATAGCAGCACATGTACGTACGGCCACACTTCGGAACCCGCGAGAGAACCACCTATCGCGAAACCGCCGCGGTTCTTGGAAGGACTCATTGCCGCTCGAACGAGCGCAGCTTGAATAAACTGCCGACAGTGGATGTTTCGAGGGTGTACACACAGGCCGTTATGCTCGCCTAATACAAACTCAGCTTGCGGTGCGCGTACGTGTCGCAGCCCGGAGTAGGTGGCACTCCCACCTCCCAATCGAAATAATAATAATAAAAATAAACGAAAGAAAGCAGATGAGAAGGGCCAGACAGACTGACCCAGAAGTCCCGATTCAATGGCTGCGCGCTAAGTAGCTTCACTACAACGTATGCTTTCACACGACGTGGTAAATGCCAGTCGCACAACTAAACGAATGATACACATAATCACTGTTCAAGATAGGTCTTCTCTTGAACGCCAGGGTGCGCTGTCGTCACTATCTGCCCCTCCAAGCGAGCAAGTTCATCCTATAACCGTTATTTTCGTTCCAGGGGCTTCTAGCGTGACGTCACACGGTGTCCTGACGTTGCAGCAATAACCCGATATTTAGCTCATAAGTGCTTAACGCAATAAAAAAACAGACAAGAGGAAGACGATGAATAATCAGATCAGTATGATGCCACAGTGAACAACGCAAGAAGAGTCGAGGCTATAGCGTCAATATAAGAGTTCAGACTAGGGAGAGAAACCTCAGGAAACGAGGAGGTGAAGGCCTGAGCCGATTCCCAGGGGCGCGGCAGATTAGCCTAAACTCAATTAGGGAATCGCAGTGCGTCACGCGGTCTCGCTCGCCGCATTTCCCGTCAGATGAGGATGGACGGCCGGAAGGGCCGCGGAGTCGCGTGCACTTGCATCGCGACGAGCCACTAATTCGCCCAGTTGGTCTGTACGTAAGGAGAGAGGAATCGGAGCGTCACTGATTAACCGCGATTGGCCGGTGACGAAGCGACGTCCGAACGGGAGCAGGGAGATGAAGATTGAGGCTGCGGCCGACGCGGACAGCCGCGCGGGGGGGCAAGGTCCTCCGAACCAATTGTCTCAATGCAGTATACGCGGGCCAATGCAGTCCACAAGTTGCCCCGGAGTCGCACGAACGCTCCGCCAGTGCAACAGGGCGGGCAAGCCAACTAGTTGCGCCCGGCATATGGCGATACACGTCGCTGCCTTTCTCGCGTGGCATTGAATAAACTCAGCACAGTGAGAATAGGTAGCTTCAATAATAGCGTACGCAAGCGTCTCTGCGTACAAAAAGCAGTTCGCACCCCCTATCTTTGGGTGCGCAATACCTAAAATTTCCTAATATCTGTGGATATTATGGAAAGACCACGCGCAGAAACGAATGACCATGTTTTATTAGAACGTCTCAGTATGGATGCAACTGCATCGTAAATAAACGCCAGCTGGAAGTTGGCTCTTGCACGTACGGTTCCTCTTTGTCTCTAGGGTGGTTTCTACAAACACCCTAGGAATTCAAGTACTGGTTCAAACGTATTGTTGGGCTAGTTGGTTCAGCTATATAATTACGTGTACGTGCTAATGGTGCTACGGCTACACCGATGCGACAACGCAGTAGCAGCTTCTCAGGCGAGAACTGCGCGTTATAACTATAGCATATGAATAACTCTGTAGAGAACCACACTTTCGGTCCCCTGTGTCCTACTACACCATTTCGTCTTTGTATCTGCTCCGTTGTTGGGGATGACCGAGCATGATCTTTCTAACTGCCGAGGTGGCAGCATATGTCGCCAAGAACTTTACAGCACTTTTATGCCAATAACCCCATATATGCAAGAAAGTTCGCTTCATTGCATGTATTCCTTTTCTTCGAGTCAACAATCTTCCAGGCGCCACATTTACCCGTTGCCATTTACCACCCATTTTCTCTTCCCGGCAACGCGAGTCTCGCTTTCCTGCACTGCTGCGTTATCTAGCGGGTAAGCTCGGGACGTGTTGAAGGGAAAAAAATGTTCGACAACATTTGTAGCACGGTTCCGACCATATCGTGGAGCGGGCATCCTCTGGATGGTCATCTCTTCCGGCTTACCGTGTTACATTTGTGCGAAGAGGGCAGTACGAATCGAGCCTAACCACCGGCGCGCAGAAACCGCCGCGCGCGGTCGCCATAGTGAACCCGACCGAGGACGGCGTTTGTCGTAGTTAGCGAAGAGTGCGGCTACACGCGCCTACACCGCTGCACTGCGGCGCAGCGTCATCGAGCGAGACAGCGCGCGAGAAGTCGCGTCCCGCGGCTAAACATAGCGACGGGGCCTCAAAGCTGAACTACAGCGTAGAGACAGCACCCGGTTTACATTAACGAACTCAGTAAAGCGTTCCCGTAGAACTGTAGTGGCTTCGCGCACATATGCGCACTGGCGAAACGCGTCGACTCGACAGGCACTTTACGGAAAGCGCGGATGCCTTCGCGTAATGTGAAACGCAGCCGTCTTCAACAACTCAGAGGGTGAGCACAACTGAGGCACGGCGGCTAAGCCTAAGTACGGATTGCTCTCACAGAACGTAAATGAAGCGCGTTAGAGACGTGCCGGAAGAGAGAAAGCCGACGCGCAGTGTAAGCGATCTCGCACGTTCCAGAAGCGTGGGCAGTCATTACATGATAACGACAACGGGAGAGTTGACTGATAGGAGGAAGCAGTAATTTCCCGGCAGTTAGAAAGGTTCAGTAGTTTGAGTACTCTGCTTCGTGGCTGGTTTCGGCGGCGCGACAACACCAAGACAAAGAAGCACGTTGCCATTTGTGCGCCGCTCGTTTGGATAAATGGAGACGTTCTATCTTTGCCTCGTCAGGTATTATATAACGAGTGGTCGTAAGAGCACGATGACTTTCGACCGCACTAAGCTCGTTTCCGAAAATTACTAATCGCAAAACTTCTTCCCGCATTCAGAAATTTTGCACCTTACCTCTCTTATCGTTAGAAACGCAAGGTACCGCACACACAAGCAGGAATTTATAAGTGACGATGGTAATACGTGCCAGATAACTGCAGAACTGCAAAAAAAAAAAGTCCATTCAGCAAGGACAAAGTACAGCTGCCTGCTAAAAACTTCTGAAACAGCGTTAACTTCCTTACGAATCCTTAAGCGCAAACGCCCGTAAAATGCGCGTGTTGCTGTTCACCTTTCATTTCGCCAGACAGGCTTGCTATCAGTAACGATATTCTACGCAGCGCATTCCGCCT
This sequence comes from Dermacentor variabilis, assembly GCF_050947875.1. Lineage (NCBI taxonomy): Eukaryota > Metazoa > Arthropoda > Arachnida > Ixodida > Ixodidae > Dermacentor > Dermacentor variabilis. Next base: position 92,221,730 of record NC_134578.1, read on the forward strand.
AGCGCTCCGCTAACCTCCGCTTTCAGTAATCCACTGAAGGACGATAAAGCTTTCTCTCTCTCTCTCTTTCACGCTCCCCTCACGCAGGAAGAGGCGCAGCCTCAGCCCGGAACCGCCGGAGACCGACGCGCCACTCCACATCCCCAGTGATGGACGATTCGAGGACGCAGCGAGGCACGCCGCGCGAGCTCTCTCCACCGGGCCACCGCATCTCTCTCTCCCGAGCACGGAGATGAGAGACGCCGACGCATAGCGCTCTGCAGAAAACTTCCCGAGAGTGAACGCGCGGCACACGTGGCCAGCACAGGGAGGACGCTAGAGATTTGGGGGGAAGGCGGAGGGGGAGGCAGTGAGGAGAGAAAGAACCCCAGTTTGTCGTCGTGTCAAGGACCTCTCGGCGCAACGCCAGGACTGGCACTCCTGTTCGGATGAGCCGATTGCCAGCGTAGGGTGCGAGTTTGTTCGGGGCGAAACAAATGCCACAGACTGTACTCGGTCCGCGGGTGTGGTGACAGGCTCTGTCGTTTTGCGTGGCGATGAACGCAGAGAAGGGGGGGTGCACTTCGAGTTCCTTTCTCTCGCTGGTTCGAACCATACGAAGAAGAAATAGAAATGCAAAAGCAGCAAACAGGCCAAAGTGGGGATAGACGAGATGGATTCTTATGCCTAAGTTAACTTCAGGCACAATAAGGAAAGTGACGAAATGAGAGTGTACGCAAACACAACTTGTCGCAGGTGGCACCGACCACTTCCACTTTACGCGTGCGGTGCCTTACCAAGTAAGTTACTGCGAGGCACTGCCCTGGGAGTGTTAGCTGGCGCCCCCTCACGACCACGGCAGCTAAAATGGAGCAGCAGAGATGAGCTCTCCCTTGCGGCCCGTCATATTTTCGCCCAATTTAGTTTCCTCATTTTCCCTTCTATTTCTACCATTTCAATTACACGTATCATTTTATTTCGCCTACGGTTTAACGGGCTTCGTAGTCTCTTTGTATGGTTGTAATCAACACAGCACCGATACCCTCGGATCCGTTTATTCTATTTACTACGTTGCCACTGGTGTGCCCCATCTGTCTTCGATTGACGCTGTGGCCGCAAGCTACGCGAGTACCAACACTGCGCCATCCTTACCCTCAGCCACGCCATCTTACAAATGGAATACGATCCCACCAGAGCCGCTACGGTCCACATAAATTGATTTTCTAAAGAGAACCATTCACTCGCGTAACGCGCGAAAATATGCACCGCCACTAGTTATTAGAAATGAAAGACGATCGCCCCCAGCCGCTAGTGTCCGTATATACTGGCACTCGAATAACCTGCGACACACGCGTAAATATCGCACCGTTTGAATCCTTCCGCAGCGCCTCAGACAAGTGACAGCTATAAGGTGTTCCTGTCGTGAGATCACGGATTTCAGTCCATGCACGGTCTAGCCATACTGTCATTGCCCCTTGTGTGAGTGAGAGATAAATGAGATGCGAAATGCAGGGAGGTTAAGGGAAAATATATATACTCAGTATGCTAGCCTGCACCGGGGAAGGGGTAACGAGAGAGAGAGAGTGATAATTATAAAAATCATGCACATACAACGCACTGTGGGAACCGAGGTACGGGAAGCTTTCTGTGCTGTTTGCTTTTATCGACAATAAGCGGTGAAATTCACGGTGGATGTTTAATATGTTCAGCGTTTAGTGCAACGCGAGACCGGCGAGTTGACGTTAAACGTTACCTCGCGTACGCCACTGCCGCTTGTGTGCGCAGTACGCAGAGCACACAACGAGACGTGCTTGCTTGAGGCGCTGCTTTAAGCCCACGTGCGAAAACCACAATAGAGTCGTAAGGCACGCTGTTGCGGCGTGCTCCGGAACAATTTTTACCACCTGAGGTTCTTTAACGTGCGCCTAAATCAAAGTACACGATCGTTTTTGTATTTCGTCCACGTAGAAATGTCGGGGTCGAACACGCGACCTCGAGCAACGCCACAGCGGCGAAGCTACCGCGGCGGGCACGGAAGTGTTGACTTAACGTGTCACCTAGACATTACGATACTTTAATGCAGCCTTGCGTGCGCACATCCCGGCTTAGATGGCTGCTTCAAAAATTTACACGGTGTTTATTTTTCAGATATACCTGAAACGTACCGTACCTTAAAGTCAAATTTGTTAAGTTGGTCCACCACCGCTGTTGTGTCTAGTAGCAGCGTTTTCTTGCAGTCTTACGTCGCCTTTTCCCTATTCCCTGCCTCCTCCCCCATGTATGTACTGCGCCCTGTCTCTGTCTTCTCTCCCTACCTCATCTCAACCATTCTACCTTACTGTAGACCATTGCACCCTAGTACAAAGATAAGTGCTGGGGTTCTGTAATGCCTTTTTGGTAGGTCACGGGTAATTACAGCAGCCAAGAGGCTATTGTGGCGACGCCCAGAACACTCCAGGGGTCTCTGTGGCGACGCGATGGAAAGGTCCAAACGAGTTTACCTCGTCGCCTTTCCTCTCTGCCACGCTCCCGCCATGTAAATGCACACTCTGAACCACCTGCCGACGCGGAGTGCAAAACAGGGACAGCAGCAGCAGAAAAGTCGAAGGAAAAGACAAAGAAAGAACAGAAGCACACGTAGGAAAAGAGACAACGTGGCTCAGTCCATGGTGTGCAAGACAAAGAAAAAAAATTGCCACGCCAGGTCATGCGGACGCGAGGAAACCACGAGTAGTCACCATCGGAAGGTAAATTATCTCCACTGCACATATCAAGGCCTTTAAGTTTCCGCACCTGCGCCACATCGCGTTATATAGCCAGTTAAAAAACAAAAACAGCAATATTACTTCAATCCCTAAAGTCGCTTTTCAGTCTTTTCCTTCTCCTTTCTCAGCAGTAACATACCGGGCTCGTGTTGTCTAACCATGTCCCTTCTTTCTGCACTGTCCCCACGTATTCTCGCCCAAATGTCCGCTAGTGTTTTCTTTTTTTCGGTTAAGCGCATTGACGTGCGTTCCAGGTCAGCTAGTTATCATTGCACCACACACACACACACACACAAACACACACACACACACACACACACACACACATATATATATATATATATATATATATATAAAAGGAAAAAATCACGGAACATTTGTTTTCCTGTGTTTGCCTGATATATCTGCTATTGATTTGTCCCTGAATATATCGGCTATCAGGCTTCATTTTTCGGCTCAGGTTTTCCTTCAAGCTGCATGGTTGCTACCGGAAGTTCCCACAACGTGGGCAATACGCGGCCACACGCGCTTGTTGGCTACAGGTTTCAGCCGACTGTTCCAGAATAGCGCACTTTATCCTCGGGTTAGACAGCCTAAAAGCCAAGCTTAGGAAACGTCACGCAGTGCTACGGACTATCAATTGCAGTACACAGTTTTGTACGGCATAGAAACAGGCAAAAATTGCACACTAGGCAGCTACGTTCTCTAGAAGCGTCAAACCCCGATACACCCACGCATCTGCCGCAGTACGCCGTGGAAGGTCGAACCAGATCAAAATATGGTGTTTAAAGTCCCGAAGTAATTATCAGGCACGTCACAGTAAAAAAGGGCGGGGTGGGTGGGGTGGTGCATATTATTTTCGATCATCAGGGGTTTCATAAACGTGCACGTAAATCGAAGTACGCATGCGTGTTTGCATTTCGCCTCTATCGTGTAGTAGGCCGCGGTCGACTACAAATCGCGTACTGACCTTGGAGGAGCCGCTCAGGTGGCAACAATGTTCCGCCCTGGCCTGGATCAGCTTGGCTAACCGACAGACGACTACACCATTGTCCAGTTTGTCCAGGAAGTTCTCTGCCGTGATATCTTCAACGTCTGCGAGAGAGAGACGAACACAAAATATGCCGGGTCAGTCGATTCACACACAGGTTAGTGTAACAACGAAAGGTGTAACGAACCCTGGTCACGTTAACCTATAAGTCGCCAACCTGCAACGCACGGTACCAATAAACGACGAAGCTGGACAGGACTATTTCTTGCTGTAGGCTACTTGCTTCAGATGGAACTAGGACGAATAGCGTACACTCACAAAACCACAGCGTGGAGAAGAGAGGACATGTTCTTGGTTTGCCGTAGTTGTCAATTTCGGCTACGTTACGTTTCTACAATTTGGGTCATTCACACGCTGACGTCACACACTGACCCGAAAAAGCACAAGAGCGAGCCCGTGATATACAGCACAGGGTTACAAAACAGAGAAAGATAACGTGGCATGTCGCGGGCCCACGTGATTCCCAGTGATCTTTAGCAACTGTAAATGCACACTACTGTAAATTGTCTAAACGTTGAAAAACAATGAAGCGAAACGCAAGGATGTGCCTCAACGATCACAAAGCACGTTGCAGTTTAGTTTTGCGAATGCTGTGTTTCCCCTCTCGTCATGGAGTGGAAAAGTATGTCCGTCAAAAGGAAAGTTGCTGAGATCCTTTTTTAGCGGGGCATAAGCACAATCTAAAAAGGCACGAGCGCGACAATTTGCGCTATCACATACAAAGCAAACAGAGTGCAGGTAGGTTTAGTCGACCGGTAGGTTCTCCGTTTGGCTATTCTGTACAGGCAAAAAAGAAAGGGGGAGGGAGGGGGGCATCACAGTACATGCAAAGTGTAAATACTGTTGTACGAAAATTGATTTGTTCCAAAGGAGACATTATAGGCGACATGGGAAATTACACGCTGATTGCATAGACAGCTTGCCTCAGTAGTTAATGTGTGAGCACCCCTTTTATCCATAAAAATATATGGGGTTTTAAGTGCCAAAACCACTTTCTGGTTATGAGGCACGCCGTAATGGCGGTCTCCGGAAATTGCGACCACCTGGGGTTCTTTAAGGTGCACCTAAATCTAAGTACACGGGTGTTTTTGCATTTCGGCCCCATCGTAATGCGGCCGCCGTGGCTGGGATTCGATCCCGCGACCACGTGCTCAGCAACCCAACACCATAGCACCACATCTACATTTCGCGACAAGAAAAAAAAATGCACTTCGGCGAACGATGGCCGCACCCCGTGCTCGCCCCTCTCGACGATAAACCTGCGCTGTCCGAGAAAGAACAACCGCGCGGTCAACGCTTCGCGCGCGCCTCGTTTCCGTCGTGTCGCACGTATACGCACACACAACAAACACACCGGCCGGGAGGGGCCCACTTACGGAGGACATCGCGCAGCCAGCGGGCGGCTCGCCGCTTGTCCGCCTCGAAGTGTTCCACGTCGTCTTCGGCGTACGACTCGTCCACCGTGCACCACCAACGCATGGCGATCGGCGCGACAACGCTCGCTCCCGAAACTCAAGCAACACTTCGTCGGGATATCGGAACACTTCCGGCACGGGCTACGGCAAGAGTTGACGACACTGTCGCTGGTGGAACCGCGGTTAGGCCAAGAAGAGCGCAGGCGGGACTGTAAGGAAAGTGTTTCCGCAGTTGACGGTAAAGTGGTTGTAAGCACACAGACCAAAAAACGGAAAGAAAAGGAAGAAAGAAAGAAGGTAACGCGAGTACCGCAGGCTACAGCCGAGTCTGTGCACTTTGAAAAACGACATACGAATCGATCAGAAGCACTGCATCGAGCCGATCGATGAGAAGAACTGATCAGAGCACCGAGCAACGAGAACTGATCCAAAAAAAGTAATAATGGATCTTTAAGAGTCACCAGTGAACGCTGGTTGGTGAAAGCCATTAGGCGAACGAACGCAGGTCAACAAGAGAGACGAACGGCACCAGTCCAGCTATATCGGAGTTCAACTAGCGCCCAAATTACAGGAAGATTAGAAGTGAACGCTGTAGGAAAAGGGAACGTCACAGGCAGGAGGGCGAAGAGCGCATTTTTCCGTTGCTGCGCGGTTTGTCGGCCGTTGCACAAAAAACGTGAAAGCGCGTTCTGCACGTCAAATCTGCCTGTATGCGGTACGGAACATGTACGAATAAATGCTAAATGAGCAAACGTTCACGAGATAATGAAGGGCAGGATTCCATTAATCACCAAGGGAGAATGAGTAAATATTGGCACACAGAACTCACATAAAGAAGAAAGAATATATAAATACGTGAATTAAGTGAACACCTGCGAATGAAAGCAGATGACTCCTCCAAGGTGAGTGGACGTCAATGATTGAACGCGCATCAGTGAACACCCACGATGAAATGCGGCAATGTGGTTCATCGGGGGACCTAGGACTCCTACACGGTGCAGGTGTCAGAAAAAAATCTTTCCGAACCAGTACACCTAATGCATGCGGTATTAAAATATCACCTTGGCCGTCGTTACCAGTCGAACGGTCGTAAATTAGAAAACAAATCAACGCATCGTAAGGACGTTCCTGTATTTGTACTGCAAGATATATGCGACACTACGCATGCGTCCGCAAGAAATCAAAGTAGCGCTGAAAGAGCTTTCCGAGTCGAGCGTGCGACGAGTAACGACGTAAGGGATAGGGGCTGCCCCCCATTAAAAGGTTCCGCAACACAGCCCACCGACGAGCAAAACAATAATAACAAAATAAGAGTGCCAGCACAGCTTCCACGGCATCGCAGGGGAACTGCTACTGGAACCGTTCCCCTGTCAGCAGAAATCATAACAGCGAATCGCAGTAAGACATCGCGCGTCATCCAAGACCTGCGAGACAACAGAGGCCCTGTGCCTCCGCACTGAATGCGTCCCGTTGAAGTACGACGACGGAGCGCGGTTGTCACATCACGTGGGAAAGACCGACGTGGAGAGGATGCGGGTTGAAGGGAGATGGCATCTCGGGTTCATCTGAGAGCAAGACGGCCATCTCATGATGCACTGAAGATGGAAGACGGCTCCATTATTACGACTGCACTCGTATGCAGAAAAACGCGGAAGTCCCCGCGAGAAAGCTGTGGAAACATGTGCTTCTCACGGGTCTCTCTCTATGCAGTCGGCAAAAACGAAACTATTGAAAATGAAAATAAAGGGACGTAAGACAAACGAAAACAAAGAGACGGACAGTTTAAGAAATCGGCATCGTTCTCACGGATCATCGACAATTAAATAAAAGCCGCTCCGATGTCACCGCGACCTCGGCAGCCTTCGAATAGAGCTTTTGGGTAAGCTGAAGGAGCGACCGTGCTTTTAGATAGAGCGCTGTGGGGGCGTGCCAGAGCTCATCGGGAAGAGAAGAACGCGGCACATGCTGCCGTATACGCAGGCTGCAGCTGAAACCTGCGGAGTTGGAAGCAGGGCAAGTGGCACGGTCAACACACTCGCTTATCTCATGATAGAATGTTTGTGCCGTCCGCACGGTTCGTATAAGCCGCACAGCGTTGCGGAAGCCTGCAGGGCGATGCGAGTTTAATCGATGGCGGAACAAGCAAGCTGCTTGGACAGGCCGTGCGATTTGCGACAGCCCGCGCACCGATAACGCAGACCAGTGACATCGGCCAGTACGAGGTCATTCATTCTTACGAGCCAACGGGGAGAGAGGGGGCAAGAAGGCGGTGAACGGCCGGGAGGAAGGGACAGTTCCAATGGCTTTGGAGTAACAAGAAGTCGCGTTCCTTTGCCTAATTTGTACGAATGGTGCCAATAAATTAGTGTGTGGAAGGTAGACAGAGAAGAAGCTGATAAGCGGTAAAGTACGTAGCCATGCAGAAGAGAGAGACAACCTTGCGGTATGGCGGTGTAGCGGGGGGTAAGCGCGAGAAATAGGGGAAAGAATATCATGCCACCCCTACTGCACCAAACGTTCTCGAAGAAAAGTAAGACAGCACATTGCAAAACGTAAAAGGACTGTTCCCGTAAGGCTTAGGAGATGCGCGTTAAAAAAAGATTCAAACATCACCGACCAATTATCTCTCGATTGGGTGCTGCCGTGTCAAAGTCCAACAATAGCGCACGGCTTGAGCGAGACGGAACAATAGCCAAAAACGCGCAGCCTGAACCAGCGCTATAATACGCCATTTCTCCGCATATGGGGTAAACGCCTCGCAAAACGCGCTGCAACGCCCCCAAACACAAACTCGCACCCCTGCACGCGGACTCCCTCCTCGCGAAATAACCTCTGCACTCAACCAGCATCGCACGGCACTGCATTGCGGATCTATTCTCGGAAGGCACCTACGCGAGAGCCAAGAGCAAGGACCGTTAGGGCGGCGAAAGAAAGCAAAAACATACACGAGGAAACTGCTGGTTCACAGCTGTTCCCGTCCTGTAAGGACGCGAGGTATATCCCTCTTCCGCGTGTCGCCTGGGTGTCGGCTCGCGGGCAGGAACGCGAGACCCTGCGGGCGAGGACAGAGACGAACTGTCCCTTGGATCGCGAGAAGGATGGCCCCACGCAGAGAACTCGAGAGAACCCACGACGGAGGGGACGGGGAAGGGAACCGAGAAGGAGATCCCTCGAGAGTACTACTTTTCGGCCGGGATGCGGAGTGTCGCCCACACTGATAAATGTTGGGCGTTCCATGACGAAAAATAAATATTGACACGGGATCTCCGAGCGCTGTGACGCCCGAGGCAGACCGCGCGCGCTCAGCAACGGCTGAACGAGTTTCTCGCTCCATCACAGAGAGAGGGGGGGAAGGGGAGGAGGCCTTGACGAACAAGCCTAGGTCAGGAACGTTTAGCTCTACTAACGACAAACTGAAGAAGTTGGTTTAATGTAATCGCGTGTTTCCGCAATCGCGAGTATCGATCGATCGATCGATCGATCGATCGATACTCGCGATTGCGGATAACGAACGAACGAACGAACGAACGAACGAACGAACGAACGAACGAACGAACGAACGAACGAACGAACGAACGAACGAACGAACGAACGAACGAACGAACGAACGAACGAACGAACGAACGAACGAACGAACGAACGAACGAACGAACGAACGAACGAACGAACGAACGAACGAACGAACGAACGAACGAACGAACGAACGAACGAACGAACGAACGAACGAACGAACGAACGAACGAACGAACGAACGAACGAACGAACGAACGAACGAACGAACGAACGAACGAACGAACGAACGAACGAACGAACGAACGAACGAACGAACGAACGAACGAACGAACGAACGAACGAACGAACGAACGAACGAACGAACGAACGAACGAACGAACGAACGAACGAACGAACGAACGAACGAACGAACGAACGAACGAACGAACGAACGAACGAACGAACGAACGAACGAACGAACGAACGAACGAACGAACGAACGAACGAACGAACGAACGAACGAACGAACGAACGAACGAACGAACGAACGAACGAACGAACGAACGAACGAACGAACGAACGAACGAACGAACGAACGAACGAACGAACGAACGAACGAACGAACGAACGAACGAACGAACGAACGAACGAACGAACGAACGAACGAACGAACGAACGAACGAACGAACGAACGAACGAACGAACGAACGAACGAACGAACGAACGAACGAACGAACGAACGAACGAACGAACGAACGAACGAACGAACGAACGAACGAACGAACGAACGAACGAACGAACGAACGAACGAACGAACGAACGAACGAACGAACGAACGAACGAACGAACGAACGAACGAACGAACGAACGAACGAACGAACGAACGAACGAACGAACGAACGAGCGAGCGAGCGAGCGAGCGAGCGAGCGAGCGAGCGAGCGAGCGAGCGAACGAACGAACGAACGAACGAACGAACGAACGAACGAACGAACGAACGAACGAACGAACGAACGAACGAACGAACGAACGAACGAACGAACGAACGAACGAACGAACGAACGAACGAACGAACGAACGAACGAACGAACGAACGAACGAACGAACGAACGAACGAACGAACGAACGAACGAACGAACGAACGAACGAACGAACGAACGAACGAACGAACGAACGAACGAACGAACGAACGAACGAACGAACGAACGAACGAACGAACGAACGAACGAACGAACGAACGAACGAACGAACGAACGAACGAACGAACGAACGAACGAACGAACGAACGAACGAACGAACGAACGAACGAACGAACGAACGAACGAACGAACGAACGAACGAACGAACGAACGAACGAACGAACGAACGAACGAACGAACGAACGAACGAACGAACGAACGAACGAACGAACGAACGAACGAACGAACGAACGAACGAACGAACGAACGAACGAACGAACGAACGAACGAACGAACGAACGAACGAACGAACGAACGAACGAACGAACGAACGAACGAACGAACGAACGAACGAACGAACGAACGAACGAACGAACGAACGAACGAACGAACGAACGAACGAACGAACGAACGAACGAACGAACGAACGAACGAACGAACGAACGAACGAACGAACGAACGAACGAACGAACGAACGAACGAACGAACGAACGAACGAACGAACGAACGAACGAACGAACGAACGAACGAACGAACGAACGAACGAACGAACGAACGAACGAACGAACGAACGAACGAACGAACGAACGAACGAACGAACGAACGAACGAACGAACGAACGAACGAACGAACGAACGAACGAACGAACGAACGAACGAACGAACGAACGAACGAACGAACGAACGAACGAACGAACGAACGAACGAACGAACGAACGAACGAACGAACGAACGAACGAACGAACGAACGAACGAACGAACGAACCGATCGATAATAACAGGATAAGTTGGTTAGCGGGATACTTGGAATAAGCGTAAAAATGAAGACCGATGAGTGGCGTGCTACTTGCGTGGTTGCGAGCGCGGCTCATCAAATTCAGACTTGCTGCTTTGGGCGTTTACGGATACATCGTGTGTAAATTGCACTTGCTATATACGTCGCACATATGTCCCCGAACTCTTTATACTGCTTCCCTACCCGCTCTTCTCAATGCCTTAGAACCGTCTACGCGCGGGATTTTAATTCCAACGCCGCCGCAAATCACCGCACCTAGAATACGACGGGATATACCGCTCGAATAGAATGCCGCCGCATATGTGCCGAGTACCAGCGAACATCCGGCTAAACAAGGATACGGTAAATATAGCGGCAAGTGGTTGGTCTCTATCGACCCAAACTGTATTCCGCCATTTGCCAGCGGGCTGGTTTAATAAAGCAGGGCTATTTGCGGCATTAAAGAGAACAGCTCCACCTTTGCCTCTATAGCTAACACTCGCGGGGCGCAGAAAGACGCGCCATCCGCGTTAACAAAGGCACGCTTGCCTGTATCAAATGCCTCTAAACCAACCCGCAACGTCTACATGAAGGAACCAAGACACCGCTGACACAGCTGCTAAGTGCTGCTTCAGAAGCGACCCGGCAGCTAATTCAGGAAGCGTCGCTGGGCTGTGCTTTCGTTAAAAAAGAAAAAAGAGAAAGAAGAAAAAGAGAGGGAAAAAAAATTTCACTCTTCCGCTGTGAGCAGCTGTCCCCGTCTTACAAAGTTAAATATGGGGCACGCGTAGAGCCCTCCGCCCCCAGCGTGCTCAAGAATATGGGACAGACTACGCTCGACACGAATGTTTCACAAGAGCGAGTGAATGGGAGAAGTCAGGGCGCAAACGATTCATACTCAACACCAACAAGAAGATTGAGCGAAATCCTTGTCCTCAAGAATCTTAAACGACCAGACTGATTGACTGATCGATTGATTGATTGATCGATCGAGCTTCATGTACCAAGGAAACACGAGGTCACTGAAGGGAGCCGTATTGCGGTTGATCAGATTGTGCATTTTAACTTCTTGATACTGCGCATGCGTTAGGAGGAATGCTGCAGTCTATGGCTCCGAATTAACTTTGACTGCCTGGGTTTCTTCAGCGTGCACATAAATAGATGTAACCCGGCGGTTCTCACATTTCGAACCCATCGGAGCACGGCGGCCGAGGCTGGGAATCGAACCCTCAACCTTGTTCTTAGCAGCGCAACGTCACCGACATTGAGCAGCCGCGGGGATTCGGGACTCTGCAACGACGTCAGAATGTATCGGATCACACGCAGCCAAAGCCCCCTCTTTGGCCTGGCGCAATTATAACAGTGTACTCCATTTCACAGCAGTGAGTAAATGCTGGGAGTGCTCGGCCACATTGCGATTTCCATGTCCACGCCGCAGTTTTATCACGAGCAAGCGATGGTGACACGCCATCGTGTTACTGTCGGCCATTTGCACGTCACGTCAGGATTCGCCTTCCTCTAGGTCCCCGCCCCGATGGAGGAGCTTGGAATCGCTATGTCGAGGAATCGCTGCAACTGACAACAAAAAGGCTAACTCGTCAATACTTTTGATGCGGAACAAGCATATCGACGCACATGAACCAACTAATGGTCAGCTCACCAATTGGTGATTGCGTGCGTTGTCCCTCATTTCGGAGACGTTGTCCGTACAGACAAAGCGCTTCGTTTTTACAGGAGATGTTCGGCATTCAGATATCCCTCCCTCTACGCTTGAAAACATGTTTGAGTTTAGTAATAATAATAATAATTTCTTGACCATAGGCTTTGTATACGATCTACAGATGGAATATACCATGCAGGAAGAGGTCTCTTAGTAAGAAAACACTGATAGGCACATCTCGTGTTATTATGCGTAATAGAAAATTAAGACATAAGCAAATTGCAATCAAGCAACTTACGTCTGCCGATGTGCAGATAAAACAACTCTCCTGGAGTGTTACATGCAAAAAAAAAAAAGAAAACAAAGCGGCGCCATTACGAGGTACGCCGTAGTGGGGAGGACTGCGGATTAATTTTGACCCCCCCTGCAGTTCCTAAACGTGCAACTAAATCTATGTACACGAGCATTTCGCAGCCATAGAAATGCGCCGTTCAAAGCCACGAATGGCACTGTACAACCCCGAGCTCGGCAGCGCCATGCATATAGCCACTGGGGTATAGCGCGCGGCGAGCGACATTTCCTACAAAAATCGGTTTCGCCGCACAGTCACGAACGCAACGAGGTGCTTGCGTACTTCGAAATCACCGCCACAAAGGTCACTTCGTTTTAAAGGTCACGCATCGCACGCCTCACAACAGAACCGGGACAGAATTATTCCTTCCTCATATATGCAGGTCATTTCGTTGTAGAGGGGCGTTCGCTGTAGATGCGCTCGACTGTACAAATTACTTCTATATATGAGTAACGAGGTTTCGGCGACCCTGCAAGCTTGGGAAAATATTGAGGAAGCGCACAAGCAAGCGGCCGTAGAGATAGAAAATGCGGGAGAGTGACGCTGGAGCGCGCAGCCACGCGGAAACAAAACACCGGTTCTCCAACCTCTCATTTCCGCGATAGATATGGCGGCAATGTGCGCTTTCGAATGATACATACATAAAACGCGACCCTCAAATCTACGGCGCAGAACGAATCAATTTATCCACGCATTCGAGAAACGCCCGCCAAGTCCCCATCGTTTCCTACAAATTTCGCCCCGCTCTTTTAAACACGAGAGGAACGAAAATCTCGGTCAATGCACTGACGTTCAATCCTCGGGAATCAGGGCGCGAGGGCTGGAAGAACGCATGAGCGAAGCGACTTTCAGATAGCAATATCGCAATGTCAATTCAGATAACAATGCTCAGAACATCTTTTGGTTTTTCTGTTCTTCGGCCAAGCTGTAGCCGCACCCGTACGATATCCTACAGACATAAAGCATCCCCAGACGAAAATATTGACTTAAGTTCGGGTAGATCGCATCGCGGGAATCGCGAATAGGCCGGACTTACTACGAGCCATGACTCGGAACACCGAAAACACACAGAAGAGAGAGGTGGGTGGCGACACCAGTATCAAAGCGGCACACCAGCTATCCGTGACGTCATAGATCTTGGGGGGGAGGGGGGATTTTTCGGCAGGTAGACACCAGTTTCTGAAGTAAGGAAAGACTCGACGTATGAGAAAATCTTCAAGGTCCTAATAAGCGCGAGAAGTGGGCCAAAGTAGATCTCGGCATGCATGATTATAGAAATGTCAATAATCGTGCACACTGAGTAAGCGTTAGGGGAAATGTTGGCGTTTAGGAACCAAATGCGCGCTCCTGCCTTGCAGTGTAGCGACCGACGTGGACGCTTCCGCAATATCATTAAGTAAGAGGTGAAGCAAACAAGCTCGGCTGTCAAATTAATTTCTTTCCGGTCACTTCCAAAGGCGCTCATTGCCAGCAATATCATAGTGCTAACAAAAAATTACACGACGCAGTGTCAACTGGCGGCAAAGGCTTGACTGCGATGTACAGGCGATGGTTGTCGCCTACGTGCCACACTGCGTAATGCAATACCAATTTTTAATGGGCGCCCGCCGTGAAGAAACGAGTCTCTACACGACTGCCAGCTCTATAACGTCCCTCATGTCACAAACACTTGGCCAGTGGCAAATGACGGACAACTCCGGTAGTCACAACTGCATATCCTTCAAAGCTAAATATATATCGCGGACGTTATCACGCCGCCTATGCTCGACATTCGGGCGAAAGTGTATTACCAGCCGAGCTTTATGCTCGTTATATATGGTACCGTTTACATGTCGGCCTCGGTGGATGATAGTCGGAGCCACAAATAACAAGCTCGCTTTTCATCTGAGCGAATGAGAAATATCCGATACTTTTTTTTTTATTTACAAAAGCACACGCAAAAAATATGCGCGAAGAAACTCGCAGTTCGGGCCGTTCGGGTCGCACAAGTTTAGGCTTGTTCGAAAACATGCATATCCTTGCTTTTCGTCTACTTGGCACTCATAAACCTGGAACAACAACAACGTCAATTAATATTGTAAGCAATACTGCATTGCGAACTGGATAGAACACTCTGGTATAGATAACCTCTTCATAGATTGCGCAATTAAGTAGGCTAAAGAAGATGGGTTCCACTCAATTCAGTGATTGGAGAAAGTACACGTATGTTCGTTTCGACAACGTTTCAGCGCGTTAACACTATCTCACAATTCTGAGTTGCGCGCAAAGTAAGTATTTCACTGCAGACGGTGCCACACCCGGCTGTGCATTTTCGGTTTATTTATGTGGAACGTCGACCATGCATTAAGTTTACTTAGTTGTAACAGACATTTAATAATAACAGTGTTCGTTATATTGAGATTCGACTGCATTTGATTTCGGTATCAAAAGAACGTGCCGATGGGCGGTTCGATGAAGTCCGTGCCTATACGTAAGGAGTTTCGATAGGTGCATCTCGGTATTCCAAGAAAAAAAAAACGAAAAAAAAGCCCGCAAGTGGCTCCAATTCAAGAAGGAAACATAACCTTGGAATTTGAAGCGAGTAGTCGACGAAATCAGATCGCAATAGCCGATGTTTTGCAATGACTAAGCCGAAGATTGGCTATATGAGTGCACCAGGCTGGGTGCAGATATGAGCTATGGATAGTTCACAAACGGAGCACTAAGATGCTGCGTTTGAATTTGTGCTCACGAAACACATAGGCGTCGAAAAGTGGGCCATAGTGGGACATGGGCGGGAAAAGTGGGGAAAAGTGGGGAAAAGTAAACTGCAAATTGTTTTGCAGCATGCACAAAATACTACGCGTTCAAAGGCCACTAGCAACACGTTCCCTCGTGGTGCCCAAATAGCCGCGATGCGTAGACATTACAGACGTTTCGAAACCAGGTCGCTAATCAAAGAACATCGCCGCTGGACAGGCCTTCACACTAACCCGGCTGGAAAGGGGGGGGGGGGGGGGGGTTAAAGCACACCTAAACTGTCCTCCAAACATGCACGCTTGCACGAAAACGCGACACTCGAAATGGAGGCCTCCGAATACTTCGATCCAAATGCCGCTGATGGACACGACAGGACAAGAAATCGCGCGCTTGCAGGACGACCGGAGTCACAACGACAACACAACTCACAGCTGCTGATATTCCAGGGCCGTCGGCTTATCCAACAATGCGAGGGAACAATCGACATAACACGCGCACACACACACACACTGGAAGGGGTCGGCGAAAACACACAAGCGGCCTTACAAGAAGCGTCGCGTTACCAGAGTCGCGTCGAGCCGCACAATGGCGGCGATGACGTAACCGGCGCAAAAATCCGACACGGAAAAGTGACGACGAGGGGGGACCGCGGTCGTGACGGCTCGTACCGACAACGTCGACGCGCCAACAACGCGCTTCGGCAACTGAACCGAGGAAGACGGCAACGCATCGCGCCCGCTTTGGGCAGAGCCCGTTGCACAGCGCGGTTAACGCACGCCCAAGCACTGGAACGCGCAAACATCAAGAGAGTCCGGGGCAAAAACAAGCAGAAACCAGCCGGTGAAATCAGTGCAACCAAGGCGGCATCGGGGGGGCGGCGTCTTCCTGGCTCGCTCTGCTTCGGTGTCGGCGCGAGGGCGACCAACGCAGAATGATAAAGCGGCCGACCCCGCCGCCGAGCAACGCCAACGTGCAAAAGGGTAGTAGGTGAACTCCCACCGCGGGTCGAGCAGAGAGAGAGTTGACGCTTCGCGGTGGTGTCCTTGCGCAAAACGCTTGTGTGTGCGCGCTCGCGTCGACTAGCCCGCTGTGAGTGACACGCGCATACATATACGAGTCAACGCTCGGGAAACACGCGGCAAGGTTCGTGTTGGCGACGACAGTAAAAGGGAGGCCGGTATAGAGGGGGCATTAATTATCCCTTTGCGGTCGAGAAAGGACTTCGTCGTGTCGGATGTTCGCGCGAGGCGTTTCGAGAGGGACCGTCGCAGCATGCAAGGAACACCGGAATACTTCTGCTACCGTACTCTGTAATACTATAATAACCAGTTGCCTAGCTGTTCTAACATTTATTCTGTGTTTCCTCCTTTCTCGGTGTTGTTCATTCATTTCTTTCTTCTGTCATAATTCTATCAATGTTAACAGCGTTGAATTTTCACTATGGCATAACGTTTGCTACGTGCTCCACTGGGCTGCTTAATTATGCACTGAACTCGTCCACTCCTTTTTTTTTAGCAGGTCGCCCCCCCCCAAGCCATTTCACCCCCCCCCCCCCGCCACTTCATAAACTGGCCATCATGCATACCGATAATACATTGATTGCGTACCACTCCCCATCAACACACGTACACATATACTCCGATGCCCATTTAAGACAAAGAAATGAAAACGATGGCGAAGGAAAGCGAGATCAACACGAAACGGAAATAAAGGACGACCAACGCAAATTCAACATTTATGCAGCAGATAAATAAAGAAAACGAAAAACTGAGAACGATAACGGCGGCCGCACGAGGCAGACTCCCCCTAGCCCACACGTCGGTGTCGCCCCCTCCCGCCCTTCTCGATCGCAACGCCGTCTCGCCTGCCCGAGAATCCGCTGCGTGAAGACACGGAGCAAGCGGAGCACACAGAACGCGCGCGCTCATTACATGCACGGCCCTGTGGTGGCGGTGCGCGTATCGCCCGGTCGCGGCTCGTAACGTAGTTTTGGTTTCGCAGAATGTGGGAAGCGAGCGACGTCGCCCCGCAGAACGCCACCGCATCTCTGTTTCGTTCATTAGCTGCTGCGCTCTGCTTTCTCGCGGCCGTGCCCTTCTTCCTCTATCTCCCTCTCTCTCTCTCGGAGTGTAGCAGCTCCTCCACCGCGATGAGGTCAACAGATGTTCTCCACCAGCGAAGACGCCTCCGCCGCGGCGGCGGCTCGCCTTTTGTAAAGCAACCCCGGGCGAACGTACACCTGGCTAAGCCGGCGCCAGCCATTTCGCTGGTGCGTGGGTTGCCGCGTTTCGCGCCACATTGGCCGCCGATATTCCGGACGAAACTGTTTGCTTGTGAATACCTCCAAGGGAAAGGGTGTGTGCGTGAAAATACCAGTTATATGCACGCAAAATATGTTTGTATTGTTTTAGAAGAAACGCCCCATACACAATTGAAAACTTAGGAAAGAAGTAATAATAAAATATGTCAGATATTTTTGCGCCACTCAAGCATAAAGTTAGCTCGTTCGCGATTTTTCTTGAGGCAGAGCGAACTCTGTTCTTCTGCTGCGTTTTCTGAGGCTCCATACGCGATTCCTGGGCCACCGTCTCTTCTTATTTCCACCACAATTAAGTTTCCCGCACGTTTCGGACTTCCCAAGCTTCCGCGAGTCGTAAAATTAGAATTCTTGGCGTGCAGGGAGTGGAATAACCAACTATACCTTGACTTCGCAATGTACGGATACAATAAAAATGAAGAAGAAAGTAAGGCGTTACGATAGTAACAAAAGATTAGCGAACGTTCCCACATTGCCGATCATGAGACCTTTTATAAACGTAGAAGGCATCCTTACAAGCGCGTGCTTTCCAGGTAAATCGTCGATACGGAAGCGAAACTATCCGTGGTTGCAACACTGACATTTCCGCGAAATGCGAGAAAGCTAAATTGAGTTCGCCTCGGTGAGCGTCTGAGTCTAGAGTCCCAGCCCGTTAATCGGAGCTTGTGTGAGTTTCGTGTACGTTCAAGTAAGTCTGAAGCAGACGCGCTTCTAATTATATTTGAGTACGCGCAACCACGCGATAATCTCATACTGCGAATCCACATTCTCCAAGACTCAGTGAGTCGGCAATTTCGTGAATCTGATTGAGCCCGAGTGATAACCAGGCAGTGGTGAGGTGGGTCTGATCGAGCCTGCCTGAGCTTGATCTATGCGAGAGCGAGCGCGTTCGCCGAAGTTCCGCGTTTAGGCGAGTCCGAGCGACAGATCCTGGTTTGGTCTTTACATCGGTGAGTGCGAGTCTGCGTGTTACACGGCGATTACCCTCTGTAAGCACCGACGAAGAACCACAGGCGGCTTGTAGGCGAACAAAAGCGAAATCCCGTGGGCCAACTCGCACGCCAACGCGGACTCGCACCGTCGCCTCGCCTCTGCGTCGAAAGAGAGGTTCTGTTGCGTCGGCAACACACTCCCGCGCGCGTAAATGGAACACCCGGGAAAGAAAAAAAAAAAAAAAGAACCCGCGCTGGCGGCGGCAGTCTTTGCCGCCCTCATCCCCAGCTGCCAACGCTGTAGGCAAGAGCGGCTGCTCGTCTTATTTTGCCTGCATTCAACCCGTCCATGAAACGGGCGACGCGACAAGTGTCATGCCGCAGAAGGCGAAGGCGCTCGCGCCTACATTTCTGGCAATAGAGAGTTTTAGAATAAGTGCCCCAAACGTTTTGGGGCCCCAAAGAAATAGCGTCGACGCCACTGCGCATGCGCAAGACGAAAACTCTGTTTGGGTTTTGCGTTGGGAACGCTATTTCACCGATTTAGCGGGAGCCCAAATAGCGGCTCCAAAAGCTTTGCGTCGGCAAACATGGCGGCACCCATCGAAGCGACGGCTCTAACCTAGCACAAAATTGGGTTCGATTCGCGGTAACGCGTGAAGTTCGCCAGCTAGGAGAAGTGAATGCGGTTATTGCTTTCTCTCAACTAGCGTGTGTTATTAAGATTGACTCATTAGACGCCGCTGATTTTGAATTCGATTGTGGATTTTATGGCTCGTAGGCCTAACACGGCTAAGCTTGGCTGGTGAAGGCTAGTAAAATTGGTTTGCTCAAAACTAAGCGCAACTAATTGCTTGCTGCTTACAGAGAATAACCTCCAAATTGTACTTAAACGCGAATACACGCTAGTAAAAATTATTATTCCTATCATAAAATGGTATATTTTATTTAATTATTTCTAATACTTTTTCTTTGACGCCGTAGTGGCGCTGTCAGCGCAAGACGCTATCCGCAAACGTCAAACCCTATTCTAAAGCTCTTCACTCCTACGTACCCCAACGCTAACACCCGCAAAGCTCTTTGCGGCCCCAAACTATTGGGGCCCCTATTCTAAAACTCCCTAATATCATCTCGAGTAGGATTTGGCGCCATCGTCTACGCGAGTTTCCCGTCAGCCGCTGTGCCGCAATGGGAAATTCTGGGACACGTTTACAGTGTCCCCCAAGCATCCCTCCCACACGCACTCAGTCCTTACTTTCTCCTTTTTTCTCTCTTTCTATTCCCCCAACCCCGGTGTAGGATAGCAAACCGGGCGCTCGTCTGGCTGACCTCGCTGGCTTTCCTGTCGTTACCCTCTCTCTCTTTCTCTGGGATGCGGGTGGTTCGGCTCCATCTCCAGCGTGCCTTATCCTAAAACATAGCCACAGCTGCGCTAACAAGATCGAAATTCAGTGAACACTTCATAATGTTCTCGCATAAGATACATTGAAGTAATGTTCACGCGTACTGTACGAAAAAAAAAGAAATGAAACAGAAACAAATCAGTGAAGCATTCAGAATTAGATAGAGTTCCCGACTAAAATTATTAGAGATAAATAAGGCCCTAGTGTCCAAGCGCGCCGCCATTACAATGCTTCATCGAGCGTGGTGATACTGGGCAGTACATGCGGTTGCCTAAAATCCATCTCTCTTGCTTGGGACACCTCCTTTTAATCTGACCTTGTGATTTCGCAATTATTATATGCCAACAATAAGTATCGCTCACCTGAATTTCTACCATGATGTTGAGTTTCGGCAATTAAAAAGAAAATAGCCTTAAACTATCTAGAACAGTCCACGCCGCCTGCGTTTCCTTCGACTAACGCGCTACATTAGGCTCGCTACGTCACGCTCACACGCGTGCCGGACACGCAGCGTTAATGAAAAGAGAAAGAAAAACACTCAATATTGATAACGATTATTGTTGGTGGAGAAGGTAATCCCCACAGAGCGCAAATTTTGCCTAACAGTCCGAAAAGGCAGCATTACACAGGCCGACATCGCACAGGCTCGAACACTGTGATAGACGGAAGCCAGTTTGCTAGACGGATTCTCAATGTTCCCCGAGAAAAGGTGCCAGTCCTAAGCCTCCCCCCCCTCCCCCTTGTCCACATTCCACTGCACACTACGCCTCAGCCGCCTAACTTTTTTTTAATCTATTGCAAGTATTGTATCTATTGCAACTAAAGTTTTCGCTTAGGCTTCCCGTGTTCCCGTGACGTCATGCATTATTTGGCAGTATTCCACGAGAGTTACCCACAACCGAGAACACTTGCATTCTAAGGGACCGGATGACTCGACGAAGCAAGTGTTCATAACTACTTCAGCGTATAACAAAGTGTCAAATTTACCCGGAAATACTAGAAAATTCCGTGACGTCACGCTCACGCAGCGGCGTTGCGCTTTGAACGAGAAATTTCTCAAGAAGAATTGACGTACACTGTCTCCGTTAGTAACCCCAATGCTTTTCAATTAGGTTCACGTTAATAGGGAACACCAATAATATTCGAAGCATCTAAACAGTACGTGCTAGTGTTCCCTTTCACTGTCCCTTCTGCTGGAAATACACAGGCTCGACAAAGCGCAACATCGATGTGGCGCTATTTGACTATGACGTACAAGAGTATAAAGACGGCTGCATGCAAGGCAGTCGATCCGTTACGAGCACAGCAGGGTACATTGGTTCGCTGCACCTTTATTTTTTCTCTATCTTTCTTACGTTTCCTTTTCTTTTTTATTTAAATCCGGAAGCATATCAGAGGGAGAATTACCTACGAACAACCACTCTGTTTCCCCGATAGTCATTTGCGAACTTATCACTGTGTTGCAGGGAAAGGACATCTACAGAGCAACCGCAAAGTCAAGGTAAACCGTCCAGCACTTCGACCAGAACACCGTAGCAGCACACGAACGACACTTTCAAGGTCCTAACAAGACACAACGCCTCCAGTGATGCGGGCGTCCCACAACCGAACATCCCGTCTAAACAGACCGTCTGAAGGGCATAACGGTGCACGTTAAAAGGAAAGCTCCTCCGCCTCCCAAAACCCCTACTTTACTTTCTTCATTTCGCCACGTCCACGCGCTAGAGGTTTCGCAAACCGTTCCACAAAATTGTTCCTCCGTCCAAAGGTGCTACGTCTCTCACCGCGGCGGCGAAAGACAAGCGTCAAGCAACGCCAGCCGTGGAACAGTAGAAAAAAAAAAAACTGCTCTGCTCTGTAAAAAAAAAAAAGTACGCTGAAGAGAGCGAACACGGAGCGAGTAAAAAAAAAATAATAATAGCGTTTCGGTGACCGCGGGCCTGCCCCCTTTTCGCGCCGATAGGTGGCGCCAGCTTCACAAGCGCGAGCGAATCGCCACGCAGGTGAGATTTTAGCACCCCCTCCCCCCCCCCCCTCCCCAGTAGGCGCCCCGCATCAATCACTCAACGCGGGCGCGCAAGCAGAGCACGATGTGCCGGCGGCCCGGCCGCGAGAATTCGGCGCGCAGCACGAACACGGAAATTACGCCCCGTTTCGCTGCAGGACCTTGCACCAATGGCAAGCACGCGAACCTGTGCCGCCAGCCGATTACGAGACCCGGCGGACGTGGAGAGAGGAAAGGCTGCGCAGCTCCGAATAAAGCGGGGTTTCGGAGAGACGTCAATGTATCTTTTTTCAGCTACGACAATGTCGCGATCGGCAACGGCTCCGAGAGTTATGCCGACGCGAACTTACTGCCTGGGTTGCGCACAGACGTCGTCAGAGCCTGCGTTGCGCGTGCTCTGAACTGTCTTCCGATTTCGCGGAACTTCTCCCTGAATCTGGAGCATATGCGAGGTTTATCTGCCTACCAGGTGCGTTCACGAGGCTGAGGTTGTAGCGAGCAATACTGCAGATGTATGAAGCCACAGGCAGTCCCTCCTCGCGAACTCAACATTACGAAAGGAGGAGAGCCAAGTGCTGAAGTGGCGAATGGCAACATCCGTATCGGGCCGCAAGAATAGCGCTGAGCACACATCGATCAAAAACTTGAGCCTGACAGTACACAGGGGGTGCTGAGTGTCCCCACTTCGATCAGAGAGAAAATCTGGGCCACACACTGCTTCAAACGGCAACTACTGATTGCTGCTGCTACCTCTGGGTCTCGGCTCGGCAAATATACCGTGCGTAGCCGACGTTAGCCAAGCTGTGCTAGAAAAAGAAAGAAAAAAAAAGGGAAGAAAACATAGTGCAAGATACAATTTAAAGACCCACAGTGTTCGTTCGTCAGAGGTCTGACGACAGAAAACCCCATCAGCCTTATGATTTCATTTTGCACCGTGCTTTATAAATACCTGCCTTTTTTTTTTTTGTTAGACAGTTTGAGTAACGTTAGCTAGCGGAGGCACATTATACACGTATGCTATTCGTTCACCGAATGCCAGTACATGCAAACGGGTTTATATAACCCCCGCATGCTCACCGACAAAGCAATGCAAGAAAGCCCGCATCTTCGTTCAGCCTCATAAAAAAAAGTGGTTCCGACATGATCCCTGAACCTAAGTACACCTATCACTTCGTGGAATAGCGCATTATATACAACGGCCTGTTTGGTTTGCTTCACCCTCTTTTATTTAGCCGCTCAGTAAGTGCCATCGCAACATAAGATGTACAGGATACTTAAATACAGCTTCACTTGTGTCGCACTTGGTGATGGTGTCGATGAACTTGAAGTGTTTGACGCATGCCGAGCCACGGTGTTAGGCCAAGAATCGGGCTTACCTGTGCATGCATTTGCCATTGTTATCCTTCTCTTGACAAGCATCCCGCATCGCCTTCGTCTTCGAGGCATCGCTGTGTATAGACGCCTGACACGGTGCATCTCCCTAACTTGGGAGTTTGCATTTAGGCATAGCTTGTGAACAGTGTAGTGCGCGCGCGCGCACACACGCACGCACACACACACACACACACACACACACACACACACACACACACACACACACACACACACACACACACACACACACACACACACACACACACACAAACACACACACACACACACACACACACACACACACACACACACACACACACACACTTTGAAGTTGCGAACTCAGTGGTAGAAAACCATAAGAGATTGCATATGCGACTGCACATTGCACAGGCTAAAATGAAGAAAATTGTGCGCATCGCCGTTAGTTATACGGGATTTGCTACACGCCACTATAGATGAAGCTTCGCTTGAATGGTTCCAACATGCGCTTCTGTATTCGCATATTTTTCCCACTTGTTTCTCCCGTTTTGTAATAGTATATCCAAGAGTGATTACTTCGCATTCGCCTTACTGCTACTACAAAGCCGCATTCGGGAGTGTTGTCGGATGATCGGCGACGACAGGCTGCAGAACGGCTTCGCTTCGACCTCAACGCGCGCCGTAGATTGCAAACACAGTTCAGTGAGAATCTCTGCATGAGGAGATTGCTTCTGCAGAGCGCGCAGAAGTCACCAAATTGATTACCACGCACTTCAGCAAAGTACTAACCGTTGATGCTCGCCTCGACGTCGGTGAGGGAAACTTGAAGGTGATGTGGATTTCGCAAAGTCGCATTACAGTAGACGAGGCTGCGACGCTGATTGCAAGGGGCTAACTGTTTGTTAAGATGGGAGAGGCAAGCGATTAGAATGAAAGCTATTTACACAGGCATCAAGAGAATACGAGTCAAGAGTTAACAGTGCTGCTACAATTTTCGTGTTCTTTCTCATAGCCAAATCTACATCGAATCCCCATCCAACGGCCCTGCACGTACCTAAAACAAACCCCAACGTCCCCCTCGCCCCATCGTTCGTATAGTCACACTTGCGGTGCGCGCAGTGTGCACACAACGGGACTTGAGGGTGACATTATTCAGAGTTCCAATACGTCAAAGCCGCTGCCACAAATACTTTGCAGTGCAACGGGTCTCTTGTCTCACAATCTCGAAGGACACACTCCCCCCTCCGCCCCCCTCCCCCAAAGAAAAAAAAACAAAGAACAATTCCACGCCCCGTCGGGGCATCTGCTACGTTCGCGGAATGTCTCGGCATGCTGCGGTTCAGCGGTGAGGGGTTGACTTCAAAGCCGCGGCACTGCTTCCGCGAACCGGCTGGCGGTCACAGTCAACCGCTGCT
Source organism: Dermacentor variabilis (assembly GCF_050947875.1). Lineage (NCBI taxonomy): Eukaryota > Metazoa > Arthropoda > Arachnida > Ixodida > Ixodidae > Dermacentor > Dermacentor variabilis. The sequence continues at coordinate 92,246,558 of NC_134578.1, forward strand.
TTCGGGCTCTCCGTAAAAACGCGGCTCCCGAACCCCCGACAGCTATCGCCACCGTCTCGGTGTCGGACCACGTGTCTCTTTTGACCACACCGCCTGACCCTTCCATGTAGCCGCCCGCACAAACGACGCTGAACTCCGTTCTAAACATCGTTAAGCACGCACACACTGTGCGTGTTTGCCAATAGTTAGCGCTTTCCCGATCGTGCGTGCACCTGGTGAACGTAATTCGCTGTCTACTGCACTCTAAGCGCTGGTTCTCCCATCGCAGTGAACGAGCACATCACTTGACCGGAGTGTAACTCAGCGAGCGCGCAATGACGCGTACTCGCTTATACATTCCCGAGAAAAGCGTGAATGTGAGAGCCAGTGCACGTGAGTGCGAAAGTGCGCGCGTTGGTGTCGTCGAATAAGCGCACGCAACAGTGACTGCCGACGTGCACCCGAATAAACTGTTAGCCACGGAGGACGACTCCCGCTTATTACGGGAAGGTGCTGTAGTCAGAAAAAAAAAAGTAAAAAAAAAAGCGCTTTTCCAAAACTTAGTTCAACCCCCTAAGCCAATCATCCAACAAGAAGGAGTAAACAATACAATCTATGTGATGTTGCTTATAGCTATGAAACGGCAACCGTGCTCTTTAACTCAAGGGAAAGAATTCGTGAGTGCTGGAAAATAGGACAAGAAGAAAGAGAGATAAAGATAAAAACAAACAAAAACAGCGAAACCCGAAACAACTTGCCTAAAACGAAAGTAACATCTCCTCAAACGAAAGTTGCGACCGAGAGATTGTCAGTCTGCTCACGCGCTAATTTCCATCGAGCACATCGTACAAAATCACGGCAGGGTTCTTCAAAGAGAAAACAGCTGCGCATCACATTCAGCTACAGTAAAGTGCCTTCGCGTCGAGTGCTAAAGCGCGGTACTTTACAACTACAGGCGTTCAAAGGCAAGGCGCCAAAGGCCACCTATGGCGCACCAGGAAAGAAAAAAAGAAAAAACAAGGCCCGTACTTAAGCACTGCGCGACGGCTAAAGAGCGTGGGAACAAGCACGCACGCGAGGCGCTATTGTCTCGACCGCTGTCAAGTCCGTCTCGGAGCTGCCGCACGCGCCTGTTGTTCCTTGCAGAGCGGCCTTCTATTCTCGGCAGCCCGCGGAGAGGCGGCGCCCCCAAGGCGACGACGACGACATGGGAAAGGTGTGCATGCATGCTAGAGAGGCGTTCCGCCAATGTTAGTTAATGCCATTCGGCTTTCATTAAGAAACAACTCGAAAACAACAGGGACTCGGGGACGGAAGGAGACAAAGGTCGTGCGAAAAGAAGAAAGAATTATGGGTTTTCGCCTGCCAGAACCACGATCTGATTATGAGGCACGCCGTATAGTCACGGACTCCGGAAATTTGGACCACATGGGGGTTTTTCAACGTGCACCTAAATCTAAGCACACGGGTGTTTTCGCATTTCGTCCTTCATCGAAATGCGGCCGGCCGCCGTGGCGGTGATTTGATACCGCACCCACGTCCTAAGCAGCGGAAGGCCAAGCCACTACGTCACCATGGGAAGTGTTGCTGATCAGTAAAGGTTCGTCAAGCTTGCCAAGTTCCGTCTATGGCTCTTCTAGAGCATATTGCCACCAATCTTTACCGATAACCGAGTAACTATGTATGTATGTAGGTATATATATATATATATATATATATATATATATATATATATATATATATATATATATATATATATATAGAGAGAGAGAGAGAGAGAGAGAGAGAGAGAGAGAGAGAGAGAGAGCCTGCGCAGACAACGTCAACACCCACGACGTCACGGCAGCACACTGGTGCGGGAACTTCGAATGCGGCGGCACCACCTGGCTCTTCATTCTTGCGCCTGTCCAGGCTAACTAATAGGCTGCAAATTTTTCAACGTAATAACGACTTACGGCTAGGGTACGTGACTAGCACAGCTCGAAATAGTTATTAAGTGGGCCTTAAGGCGCTCATTCCCACCGGCAATCGCCAGAGGCTGCACGACCGACCGTGATTGGCGGCGGCCAAAGAGCGACTCCTGGCGGCGGACGTTCACAACGGCCAGCGCGAACAGTTGCCTCCGAGATCTCGGATGCCATGCGCGACCTCGCCATCGCCACGCTACGGCCACGCCGGAGTGAAAGCACGCACAGTCATCGCCATGTAAAAAGGAAGGCTCAGCGTATACAGACACCCTGCTCTTGTGCCCCTGATGAGTACAGTAAGTATGCCACGGTTTGTAGTCACGCGACCGAAAAATCGAGCAGCGAGAGCAACCCAACCAAACCATTCGCTTTTCGACAAAGGCGACCGTTCACTAGTCGCGCGACCTCAACGAGTCGCCAGCGTGAACGAGCCCCAAGTGTGCCAGCGAAAACGGTCAGACGTGACGCAGCGAGAGTGAGACAGGTAACGCAGCCACAGCTGCAAGGATCTTCCGCTTCTTCTTTACTCGCAAGTGGACGCGGAAACCAAGAGAGACTAAAACGACGCACCGCGAACGTTAATGTTCATCGCCACACACGGCTCTATTCCGGGGAACGGGGGAGGCGTTCATCACGAAGCGTCACGAGCAGAGGTCGAAGGTGCCTCACGACCTCTGTTATACACAGGCTCCATGCAGTTAGCCCGGGGGGCAACAGCTCTTCGCCGCCGCGGCGTTCGCCGTCGACGACGGTGCCGGCCGTTGACCGCCTCGCAATCACCCCGCGAGAGGCAGTCCAGAGACACACACGCACGTGCTGTTCAATACGCCGGACCACATGCTCCGAGCCATTATCTTAATACCGGGGCACTGCGTACACTGCGCTCTCAACAGGAAGGAGTCCATTGTCTGACCCACACTTTCGCCCTGGTGCTCTCCTCGACGAGTGGCTGAACCAGCAGGCGGCCGCGACGGTCCGCCGCGGTAGCACAGCGGCTATGGCTGTGGTGCACGTTAAAGGATCCCAGGTGGTAGAAATCCATCCGGAACGCCCTCACTACGGCACTCATCCTAATCAGGTCATGCTTTTGGCTCGTAAAACCTCTATTTATTTTTAATTAACAAATATAACGCTGTTAAAGGCCTGCTCCTCCGTACATGCACGGTGCCTCAAAAACTATTCTAGGCGCGTACGTTGCTTAACTGGAAATAAAGCAAAACAATAACTCGATTTAGACTGATAAAGTATTCTTTGATAACTGTGTTGTCGGTAACTACACAATAGGTCGTTCTTTAGAAGGAAAAATGGAGCTGAATTATTTTAGAATTATTTTTTTTAAAATTATGCGCCGGAACCTCAACGCCGGTACGTCAGTGTCACGTCATGGATATGAAAGTAACTTTGTTTTTTTTTTTTTATTTGGGCCTCGATGACGAAGCAAATGTTTGCGAAACTTGCCATAATCAGTCGTTGGCTCCTTCGAACACGAACGCAGTCCATTCTTACTGACAAAGAACTAACTGGGCACTATAGCAGCCGCAGCCAAAATTCATGACGTCACGCTGATCTGGTGTGGGAACTTCGAGGCGGTGTCGCCACCCGTCTTTTGTGTTTCTCGTGCTTTCTGGTTTACCAAGTGTCTTCTTGCGGTAAGAGTGGTGTTTTTTGGGTACTGTAGAACAGTAATCTACTAATACAAAAGAAACCGTTTGTCTCTTTAGTGCCCCATCAAATATTCTTTTTCTTCCTTTGGGGTACCGCATAAGCGACCGCTAAAATTCTCGCAGGAAAATTAAATCCCGTCTGTACACTGTAAAAAATGCTTACATCCTTAAGGATGTATCCTTGTATGGATACTTAGTCTGTATTTGTATGTGCCGAAGGCCAACTGTTTGTACGTGTTCTTGTACGGCGGATGTCTCGCGAGAACATAATCCAAGCATAATGTTTCGTTACATGCATCCTAGGGCATCGTTGCTACGTGCATGAAAATTTCAAAACGCACACTAGGATCTCCTTTTTTTTCCCCCTTTATTCTAAAGGCAGTCACCGCGCGCCTTCGCGAGTCGACCTCAATTTTCTCAATAAACCGAGGCGCACGGCACGCAAATGCGATTGCGCATGCGCAAGTTGGTCCTGCCAGAACACGAGGCCTCACGAGCTACCACTTTGCTAAAGATTACCCGACGCCCGAGCTGCTGGAACATCGTCGTCGCAGCGTCTCCTGTCACTTGTGCGCAAACCTGCCCAACTAAGTTTCATTACACACTACGGCAAGCCTTCTTTATTACCGTCGGCGGTGTCCTTTAGCCAAGCATTCGGTCATTCTATTCGGCGCGCCGGCCAACCTCGCTTAGAGGCCAGCAATAAGGGCGACTCATCGTCAAGAGACGGTATAAAAGGAGCAGCCGAAAGCAGCGGAGACTAGAGTCGTTTCCGTGACAGAAAAGCAACCTCGGCACAATGCGAAAGGCCACTTTTAACGACTAATCTCACCCTTGTTTACGTTTCGTGCTTCGGTACCGCGTCTCATGAACACGGTGGCCTCCAGAGGACTTTGATTAACATAATGGGCGTACGCGAAATCTTTCACGTCTGAATGCACCGCGTTGCGTGCTTTGACAGCATTACGAGTTTGTTTTGTAAACACTCTATTGAAACCTCGAGCCAATTCAGTATACCGTACTGAGCGATGCGCAACAGCTCCGGTAGATGTCTCTGTATAAGCGCACGTAAGGCCACATGAGTTTCAGTAAAGGGAAACTAAAGAGAAATTTATGATCGTAAGTTCAGGCTCATATAGAATTTCTTTTCTTTTTGAAGATCCAATTCTCGTTATTTCGTGGTAATAGGTCGGTTAACGGAGGAGAAAATGACAGTTCCGTTTCTTGTATATCGCGACGACACCACCGTGCTTGGTTATCGATGCGATGTCAGTTTTTTTTTTTTTTTTTGTAAACAAACATTTCGTGGTATTTCAGCCATCGTTGTTCACTAAAAGCTCCCGGAACTTGCCAACTTCATATTTCGCTCATTTACACTACAGTACCGTCCAGCGTTACGGACTAAAAAAAAAAACGGAAAGTTATATAGGCCCACGCAGACGTGATCGAAAATCGGTGACGTAAGCACGCTAAATCTTGCGAGAACTCGGAGGTGGTGCCGGCACCCGTCCTTGGCTCTCGCGTCTTTTTATGGCTAGCCAAGCCTCACTTTATGCTTAGGTTGGCTTTTGACGAATTATAGAAGGCAAACATGGTAACACTTGGGAGACATCTGTTGTTATAGATAAATCTGCTCGTGCACAGCGAAAGCTCGACGTGAACTTTGTCTTAATATGTTTTATTTTCTGCGCCATATTTACCGCCACCACGGCATTAATGCGAATGAATGAAATCCTGCTAGGATGGTGTGGACTGGAAACATTTTTTACAAGGCACCCATCTCAAAAGGTGCGTTGGGTTAGTAGTAAATTACCACTCTAAACAACGATCGCTGACCTGCAGGATCGCGGCGCCTTCCGCATGCTCTCTCTCTCTCTCTCTCTCTCTCTCTCTCTCTCTCTCTCTCTCTCTCTCTCTCTCTCTCTCACACACACACACACACACACACACACACACACACACACACACACACACACACATTATATATATATATATATATATATATATATATATATATATATATATATATATATATATGCGCCTGGTCACACAGGTCGCCGGGTCAACTGCATGCGAGAAAGTTGTTTCGAATGGCGTGGGAGACCGGGTCGAGCGCTCTCTCCACGTAGGAGCCAGCAAGCGTGCCAGCGAGAGACGAAAGGAGAGATGTATAGAGCTGCGACCTCTACAGCGCTGAACGGCGCTAATCACCGCTGTTTGCGCAGTGATGGCCATCGCGGCTTGTCCGTCCCTCGACGAAAGCCGACGGCCGTGCAGCACACATCGCGGCGCTAATGGGGAGCGCAGACTTGCCGTGCCGCCGGTGCGTCCTGCGAATCGTAGCGCTCATCAAAAATGCCGTCCCGCTTAAATCCGCGCAGCGCGGGGAACGCCTCTGCCGTCGTCGGCGATCAGCAGGCAACAAAGCGGCGGATGACACTCAACTTTGGTGTCACGGTGCTTCACTGCGCACACAATCGTCAATTCCCTCCTTTTCTTTCTGTTCCCCTTTCCCTCACCCCAGTGTAGGGTAGCAAACTGGGAGCTCGTCTGGTTGACCTCCCTGTCTTTCCTCTCTTTGATATCTCTCTCCCGGAAAAAGAACGCCGGTCATTGGTCGCTCGCAATCAATTATAGTTCCAGTCTGACCCCCGTACATCTTAATACATCTTAACTTGAAGCTCATGCTTGACTTGACATAAATGACGCCTGGTGCGGACGCGCCCAAGACGCTCATTGCGTTTCTTTTGGTGCATTTCACGACAGGCGTCATTTAAATCAAGTCAAGCATGGGCTTCAAGTTAAGATGCATGTCTGAATTCGGGGGTAAGTGAGCCGCCTTCAAATCCCCGGCTTCGAGATACATCTGACGACGACGATTCCCTCAACAAAGGCACAAGCCAAGTTTTGGGGGATAGGCCGAGAACAGGGAGGTTCTACGATAACTGAAACTTAAATGAAGGTATACGAAAGGAAACCATCCTAAGTCAATTAAATTATTGTCTAATAAGGTAGCGAGCGTTACGGAAGCAAGAGTAAACAAAAATATATACTTGATCTCAACTGCAATAATCTGTTCCACAACGCCAGTGCCACCTACAACTTCTTTTTTTTTCGCCGTTTCTTTTCGCACTGCAGGTACGAAGGAGCCTAGGCCGCCGTGAGTCGTTCAAGCTACCATGTAAAACCTTTGTGGCATCGTGGTTCCGAAGTCCTTGTCCACGGTGTCGCCTTCCATGCTTTTCGACGTTGTTTCCCAGTGTCACGCATTTCTTAATTGCCACGTGCTCCACTGTGGGTGTATGTATTCCATGTCACAGAAGCTCACCGCCACCACTGTCATCTACACTCGTCGTTCGTGCCATGGACGTTGTTTTCACAACAACGATGAAGAATTGCGCACAAACACATGGTCATTTTCTCTAAAAACAACTTTCACGTGATGCGTGCAACGTCACTACCAGCGCCTGAAAACGCTAAGTACGTTTACGAACGAGCTCGAACACTCTATAATAGTTTTAACATCGGCTGATGACTGCGCATGCGCACAACTTACTGCACGGAAAGACTTTCCGTGCGGCCTACTAGATCGTAAGGAGTCGGTAAGGCTCGTCTCGGACCATGTTTTGCAAGCCGAGTCACACCAAGCCAAAACACATGGCGACACACCGGCGTCGGCCACGGAGTCCACGCCCTGCAAGTCCGCGTCTCGCGTGCGTTTTTCAACACGGTAGGACCAAGGCACGAGTTAACTTCAAACCTCTGAGGCACGACGAAGTGGCAGCAAGTATGACAACCCTTCTAACTGGAAGGTAAATTTGGGCTGAACTGAACTTGTAGCCGTAGCCTACGCAATAGGCGACTAGTATGCTCGTTTCGGAACGAGAAAGTAAAAAGGAATATTAAAGAAAGGTGAAAATCATCTAAAACAAGAAAATAAAATAAAAAAAGTGGAAAAAATAAAACACTTTGGGTTGGTGGCGCCATCCAGTGACGCAGAGTTTACGTACAGGGAACGCAGAGTTCTTATTGCAGTAACCATATTCTACGTAGGTGCTGGTGTAAAGTGCCGGCAGCGGTGCAATTTACAACAAACGAGCCGTTTATATATATATATATATATATATATATATATATATATATATATATATATATATATATATATATATATATTGCTTAGACAAAAACATCTATGTAACAAAATGAAAGAAAAAAGGTTGCACGTGTTCTAGGACAATGTGTCGCACGATGTCGCTACCGGCCTTGTGTCTTGCGCCTACGTACACCGTGACCAGGCACTTCCCTAAAGTGTAAGCAGTTTACCGACAAGTTTAAAACTTAGTCGTAATATTTCGTGCTCAGCCCTTAGTTATTGTATTCCGCAAGGCCTTTAGAAATGTTAGCCACTATCATCATTATCACGTCACCGTACGTATCGAGCCACGTACACAGGCAGCCAAAACGTGTTCGGTCATCGCGGTAGGTTAGTGGCACAGAACGGCGATACTGTACCGTATACTGCACTTACCATACGGTAATACGGCACTGCTAAAACTCTTTAATAACGTCGTTGCTGACAACGGAGGTTGTTCGCGAAACGGAAGGGAAAGATGAAGCAAGCCCAGTCTGCGGCACTTAACTGTGGTCGCAGTAAAATGAAATTCTGAGAATTACCGTGAGGAAGCTGCACAGTATAGTTGTAGTCTATTGGGGAATAGACACAGTGGGTTTAAAGCCAATGTGTCTACCACGGGGCACATCTAATACTTTCATTTTTAGGGCTGTTTTCCACGTTACGCCGCCGTCGCAATGAAGCCACCACCTGCAGGTATCGAACGCACGACCTCGTGCCCACAGGCTGAGCGTCATATCAACTTGAGCCAGTGCAGCGGATGGTGGAAAAACGTTGTTGCGGTCGAGCCAGTTCCTTTTGATCGTGTCCACAATTAGCAGTTGCTGCTCAAAATTCGTATCCACGTTTAAACACTTCATATTGTTAGGACGTCGTCATCAGCGCAGAATAAATGACAGAGGATATAAGTGGCGGCATTTTCTTACCGTGAGTGATAAGAAAAGACAGAAAAAAAATTGAGGTTTCTCCGGCCAAAAACCATGACACAGTTATGATGCACGCAATAGTAGGGAAATCCGGATTATTTTCGACCACCCTGCTGGGTTTCATGGTTTCGTTCTCGATGCACCGCACACGGGCGCTTTTTTGCATTACGCCCCCGTCGAAATGCGGTCCCTGCGGCAGGGATTCGATCCCGCTACCTCGGCTTAGCAGCACCACGCCAAAGCCCCCGTATGACGTATACGCCACAACGGCGGGTCACGTATGACAGACAACCGACAATCCGCTGGCACATAACTCCACCAGAGATTTATATTCCCCTTTCCCCCACCCCCAGTGTAGAGTAGCGAACCGGGTGCTCGTCTGGTTGACCTCCATGCCTTTCCTGTCCGTGCTCTCTCTCTCTCTCTCTCTCTCTCTCTCTCTATCTATCTATCTATCTATCTATCTATCTATCTCTCTCTCAAACGACGTCCTGGCGGGACTAATTGTACTTTCGCGCTGAGTGACTCGTCTGTTTCGAGTGGCAAGTAAAGCAACTCGGTGTTTTAGCATTCGCGGTGTGGAACGGTCCGCTCCAGTCCCGTGCGGCCGCACACCGCGTGAATGTGGAACGGCCGTCGGAACAAAACAGGCAGAACGCGCAGCGTCACAGAAGATAACATAACTACCGCATTTTCTCACACGCAAGCACCACCTTACTGTAACTGTACCTTTATCCCGCAAGACGGAAACGGCCGAACGAAATGACTGAGCGCGAATATACAGTACGTTTAACTTCTAAGGCGAATTTCTAATTAGTAATTAACCGTCAACTACAGCTGCTACGTAGAATGAGGGCCAGTAGATTATGATTATTTTCAGGTGTGTGCAGGTAGTTTTCACGTGAAGTGACGAACGCACTCCCTCACCGCGCAAGTAGACGAACATGGCGGGCAAGGTGACATCAGTGAAAGATATTGCGCGCAGTGTTGGTCTTTGACGGTGACCGTTTTTAACCAGACTATCTCTTTTAACGATTTCTTGCTCGGCGCAAGATGCGCCATCCGTGCCGTGCGCATTTCTTGTTTACATAGCTTCGCAACGCGCTAGTACTACACAACAGCAGCCACGACGAATTTATGACGTAGAGATGACGTAAACAAATGACGAATTTCAAACCACGTATAGCTGAATGACGCATCATATAAACTGTTCCAAAGCATTCATATTTGCTAAGTCTCGCGTTCCTACGCGCTAGAACCATGCGACTGAGCTTCCGCAACTTCGAAGATACGTTTTAGTACTCATTAAAAAAATATTTAAAAAAAATCCGTGGCGATCTGGCGGTAAATGCGAGTGGAATATGTCGGTATCGCGTCGCATCTCTTTGAAGACCCAGGTCCATGATTTAAACACCGTGCGCCACATTGCAAAAGTGTTGTTCAGGTGCTCACTCGAGAAACGTCCTGCCTCCACGAGAAGCGAAGTGCAACTTCACACGCTCCCAGACATTTTCGATGCGCTCAGGCTCTCTCTGTCTCACACACACACAAGGGCGTGTGTATATATATATATATATATATATATATATATATATATATATATATATATATATATATATATATATATATATATATATATATATATACGTTTTTCCGCTTTGACACACCTAATGCGAGCGCATTAAGAGATACGAAATGTGCTCGCGCGCACGTTACGAGAGCGGCTGTGCTTACATCTGGGTAAATGCGGTAGACTGCGCAGGCGCGCACACACGCTCGCGCGCAGAGTCCGACAAAAGAAATGCCGCTCGGCGCTTTTCGCGCCGCGACACTCGTCGAACCGAAGAGGAAGAAGCAGTGCGACGGAACGCAGAAAGAAAAAAAAAAAATACCCGTTAGCGGCCGCCGCGTGCGAGTCGTGTGGCCGGGGCCCACACACGCGAATGGCGGAAGCGACCAAGCCGCGCAGCAGTTTCGGCCGTCGTTTCCATTCGGACACCCGGCGCAACAAAAGCGTCGGGGCGGGAAACGAACGAGTCACGATCGCCTACATACGGCGAGTGGCCACACGGTCCTTTCACTGAACGCCAAACAGCCGTCGCCGTTTCTCAAAGCGAGTGCCGGGCTAAAAGAAAGCCCTCGAAGAAGCAGCCGAATCTGCAGCAGCCGGAATACAGAAGCGGACGCTTAGTTCCTGGGTGTTCTTTTTTTTTTTTTTTTGAAGCGCACCTGCACGACTGCTACGGAAGCCGCGCGACAGGATGAATAAGAATGGTTTCGATCGAGCGGAAGCCAGAGAAATGATGGACAACAGAAAAGAGGGGAAAAAAAGACAAGAAAGCAGTGAATGGGGTCTGCAAGTTATTTCCGTGCGCACGCACAAACGTGCGAGGTGACATACGGGCGGACTCTTTCTCACACGCACGTGGAGACTGGCCGATACATGTTGACGGTTCGCAGTAATCCCTGCGATAAGAGCGAGCGGGCACCGATTCTGCGCGCGCAAATTAGAAGCTATTCAGACGGAACGTGCTTTTAAAAACTCGTGCACTGACGGAATATTCTAATGAAAAACTGTCGTGTTTACCGTTCCGAAGCTGCACTGAGTGACCTAGGGGACGAACCTTATACACTTTAAATTGAATCAAAGTAAATTACGGAGCTGAACCTGCCAGCACCACGATCAGATTGTGTGCCACACCGTATTGGGGAACTCCGGGATAATTCGAAGCACCCAGAGTTGCTTTTTAGGCGAACCTAAAATATCAGTACGCTAGCGTTTTCGAATTACATCTCCGCCCGAATGCGGCCGCCACTTTAACAGCACAACGCGCTGGGTTCCCGTGGAGGGTGAGAAAAGAAAACCCCACTAACGATCCCCAAGGAGCTACACTAAACTAGTTTCACTGATAAAGTATTGTTTCAAAACACTCTTTCGAACGTTCATTAACGATGGAGCGTATTAAAACATGCTTGTCCTGAATTTCGTGCCCACACATGTGCACCGATACGACAGCGGGACGTCACGATCTTGTTCGTGCCATTTATTCCTGTTTTGATCGTTGTGGCTCATTCGTAGCTCTCGAGAACTTTCTGGACTGAACAATCATCATCATAATCGTCGGCTTATGTTTATGTACGTGGCATACGAAGGCCTCTCCCAGCGACCTCCAATTACCCCGGTCATACGCTAGCCGATTCCAGCTTGGGCCTACAAATTTAGTGATTTTATCAGGCCACCTAGTTTTCTGCCGTTCTCGACTGCGCTTGCCTTCCCTTGGTACCCATTCTGTAACCGTAATGGTCCAACCGTTATTCACCCTACGCATTAGATGGCATCCCCAGCTCCATTCTAGTCGATATTCTAGTCGATAGCATACTGTCGACTAGAATATCGGCTATCCCAGTTTCCTCTCAGGTGCACACCGCTGTTTTCCCGTCTCTTAACATTACGCCCTAACATTTCTCGTTTCATCTCTCTTTGCGCGGTTCTTGTTCTCCAGGTTCTTCGTTAACCTGCAAGTTTCGGCGCCATATGTTAGCATCGGTAGAATGCAATGATTGCTCACTTTTCCTTTGAACGAAAGTGGTAAGTTCCCAGTCAGGATTTGGTAATTCATGCCGAATGCACTCCAACGCATTCTTTTTTTTTTTATTTTTCAGTAAATTTACTTCTCGTCATCACGATCTCCCGTGATTAACTGACTTCGATAAACGTACTCCTGCACAGAATTCAGAGGTTGACTGCCGATCATGAATCCTCGTTTCCTTGCCGGTCTATTGAACATTACCTTTGTCTTCTGCCTATTAATCTTCAACCGTACTCCCATGACATCCCACTGTTGCTGGATGCTGTCTTGTTCAGCAACACTGGGGATGAATTGCAACAAATGAATGCTGACACTAACCGAGAAAGTGTAAGAGTAGGGTTGAAGGTTAATATGCAGAAGACAAAGGTCAATGTGCAGCACAATGTCCAGCAACACTAGGGCTTCAGGCTAAATACAGAAAACGTCAAACATTTTTTGCCATCAGGGCCCCGTTCCCGACTCTCGCTGTTCTCCCCATAAAAGAGAGGGAGGGAGGAAGGCGGTCGCTCGCCGCAGGGGGCATCCTCCTCGCCCGCCGCTCCAGAGCGGTAGGAGCGGAGGAGGAGGTGCGCGCTGATGCACGCTACAGCTCGCAGCTTAGCACTCGGAATGTTACTGAAAACACCCGGGACCTCGCACGTGGTGCGCTGGTTGACTCCCGACCGGCGCTGTTGGCGGCCAGCTTCCGCTTTTCACGGAATTCGGCCGGCGCCGTCCAAGACCGCGCGCGGCTCCTTCGCCGATGCAGAGTTTTCTCGGGACGGCCCTTTTGTTTGTTTGTTTGTTTGTTTGTTTGTTGATTTATTTCTTTCGGGTGGTCACACCTGATATCCCCGGTAGTCGCGACTAAAGCGCCTCCATACACGTTTTCGCGGCGTTGACGCGTGGATGGAGGGGCTTTAGCCGAGACATCTTGGAACACTTCCTTTGCTGGCGTTGTGGCTTTCCGTCGGGGTATATGGTCCGCCAACACGCACACACGCTGACTGACGAGCACGGAATGTCTCCCTATGTACATTCCTGCCGCAGGTGCAACTTTTGTAACGTCCTCTAGTGCCGAAGGGCGTCGAGCACAACAATGGTAGTCGCCTTAGAAAGAAAGAAAGAAAAAAAGAAAGAAAGAAGGAAAGACTCCCTTTATTTCTCACTACGCTTCATGCAAGAAAATAATTCTCAAAACCGAAGCAGAAAGAATAGCGAGAGGCGCTCCCCGCGCCCCTCGCCTCTTTGGTTTGAGCCGCTCGCATGCACTGAACAACCCTTGTCGGGCCGGTGCCACCTTTATCTCAATGGTTATCAAAGAAAGGCTTCTATTGATTCAAGTGAGGCGCTTGCAGGTCTTAAGAAAGAGACGAGAAGCTAGCACTCAAAACAAAGAAGAAAAATATCCCAGCCACCGATGTAAGAAAAGGTCAGAGAGAACAGCAACGCCTAAGGGACGAGCGTACTAGTTCGGCGCAATAAAACAAAGCGGCGTACATGACACAACCACTAATACTTCCGAAGCAATGTCGGGGGTAAGGGGCAAGGCGGTTCGGAACGAGAGGAAAATAACGAAAAGAAAAATGCCGCACTCGAGACACAATGCGAGCGCAAGGTCACGTAACCTACGCGTCGTGCCGGCGTTTCCGATCGTACAGATAACAGAGGCATTCTCAACGCCATAACGACGATGATTGGCGGCAGTGCGTCTCGCAAACACCGTGAAAATACGATGCGCGAGCGCGGAGATGTCCCGAAGAACTGTGGGCGCCGTTTCGACGGTTCTGTAATGTTCTCGGCGATTTCAGCGCGACTGCGCTTCGAAGTTTCAGGGCCACTTGCGTAAGGAGGCGCCGACAGCCAACCGTCGCGTTACCAGGGCGCTTCTAGAACCCCTTCCGATCACCACTGCAATTTCGGGAACAATGAGCGAATCGAGAATGGCCGGGTAAGCTCGACCACGTTCAGAGACAGCGGGGGGGAAGAAGTCCGGCCTATGTCACGAACGACGAAGCGAACACAGTCTAACAAGGATAGAGTCATCTGACCGATTTTGGCCACGCTGTCAGACCAGGAACGAAGAATCGCTCGCGAACCACCCTGCAAACTCGCGTCGGCAAAACACACGCGCGCAAACACACACACACACACACACACACACACACACACACACACACACACACACACACACACACACACACACACACACACACACACACACACACACACACACACACACACACACACACACACACACACACACACACACACACACACACACACACACACACACACACACACACACACACACACACACACACACACACACACTTGCCCGGCGTCAGCGGGCCGAATGTGCTTTTGATGTCGCGTTTGTTATTGTATTGCTGTACGCGTATTCGCCTCCTATTGAACACCGTGACAGCACATTTCTGAAATAATGATGCACCACGTTAAGTATATTGCGGAACAACCTGTACGCTGCGGATTGTTCTCATTTGATGCAACTTCAGCAGCGTCTGCGAAGGACAGTACCACTTCCACATAATGGACATGATTAAACTAACGGCACGCAGGCAGAACACGGACGAAAAAAACAAATTCGAGACTCATTTAATTTTCGCACGAGTTCTATCTTCGCACTGTATTTGATCATACACATCACACCAACCCAAATCTGCACGTTGCTTCTACATACACTCGACTTCGTCACCTATCTGTTTCTTGCATGCGATGACGTCTTTACATGATCAATCTCCCATCGTTATTTCAGTAAAATGAGAGACTGTGCCGGGGCGAAATGCAAAAAAGCCTTGTGTACTTAGATTCAGGCGCCCGTTAAAGAAACCAAGATGGCAAAAATTAATCCGTAGTCACCCACTACAGCCTGCACCGTGCCCTGTCATCAGAGCGCGGTACTGGCACATAAAACCCCAGAATTTCCGTTTTGTTTAGACGCTATCGAAGTAGTCACGACGTCAAGAGAAGCTAACGTGGAAGCATCAAGCCGGCATTTGGTTGCCAAAGACATCCGCACACAATAAGAATGGATCTTTTGGTATTTCAGAAGTGCAATTCACAAATACATCTAAACGCATAATTCCTCCTGAGCGTCCTTTCAGTGGGCCTTTAGAGCCATTCAGTGCGAGCAACTGCACAGCGCTGCACGTAACTTAAAGAGCCGCAGCAACGCTGGAAAGTCACGCTAAACATGTCTACCTTGTCATTATTGCACATTTGCTGGAATCTCCGTAACTGCAGGCAATTGGCTGATTGAGAAATGCCGCACCGCGCAAAGAAGGGCAGAGAGGCGGAGAGAAACAACGAGATGAATTATTAAATAAAGCAAGAAACAAAAAAGAAAAAAACAGTAAGAGTATACGGCTAAATAAAGGTCCGGCGCGTGCAATTCATTACGACGAATAGTTGTGAAGACCTCGTGATGACACCACCTTTTTTTCGTTTTCTTCAAAAGTCATAAAGGTTGGTAGGCTCAGACAAGGTGCGAGTATAGAACCGAAAAAGCGGCCGTTGGGCGTAGCGCAGTACAGCAAGCGAGGTTGCACCGACGCGCAAGGAACGCGGTTCCCGAATCTACAGACAAACAAAGACGGCGGGCTGGGATGAACGATGAGGCGCCGTTGGTCCACTTCGGTAATTGTTTCCCAAAACGAGAACGACGCAAAAGAGGAGGGAAAAATAATCGCCCGAGCCGAGCGCGCCGGCCGTCTTCCACTCTCCGGACGAAGCGAGGAGGCAGCGAGCGCCGCGAATAATAAATAATACGGAACAACGGAGGTATAGACGGAGCGGCCCGCTCGATTAGCCCGGTCAAGTGCGCACGCTCCCCAGACAAGAGAGGACACACACACACACATGTATGAGCGTCTTGCCCGAACTCGTTGGGAGCAATCCACGGGCATCTCCATCCATTCCAACTGCCGTTAAATCGCCTCGTTGCCCGCACGGTGGGCCCCGTGCTTCTGGTGAGAGAGCATGCAAAAAAAAAGCCGCGACCTGCTACCCTTACTGTAACAGGCGCTTGCCAGTAAATACAGCGATTTATCATCCTTTCGCTTGCGATGCTAGAAGAGAGCAAGATGACTCGAACCTCTATGTCTGTAAAGAGGAGCACGGATGTCGCAATCAAATCGGCAGCAATCAAGATTTTCGTTCAATCTCTCTCTCTCTCTCTCTCTCTCTCTCTCTCTATATATATATATATATATATATATATATATATATATATATATATATATATATATATATATGTGTGTGTGCGAGGGATTGAACGGCTCAAATGCAGTGTTAGAAGACTGTTACGTACACCAGGTCATTCTGCACGGAACTGTAACGATTCAAACAGAGAAGAACGACACTCGTGTAATCAAAAGCATTAAAACTGCAAGACCGTTCAACGACGCAATGAAGAGATATGAAAGTCACACGCCGGCAAGACGGCCAGGAATATTTAATCTGGTGGTAACAGTACATTAAGAAGGCCTAGAAAGAGAAGGCAGGAAGTTATCGCTACAGGAGTTGGGTAAGGTATAGTGTGCAGCTAAATAGAATGAGGCGCTGGAAACTCAACATTAAGAAGGCCTCGAAAGAGAAGGCAGGAAGTTATCGCTACAGGAGTTGGGTAAGGTATAGTGTGCAGCTAAATAGAATGAGGCGCTGGAAACTCAAGATGACGCACACCATACAGATGACACTACATACAGAAGTGTCAAGCTTTGTCGGCAGAGTGGGTATCGGTTTCCCACATTGCAACAGTCAGATGTGAGGTCGCAAATTGATGCTGGCAAGAATGCCTTTCAAGTTAAAATACTTGGAAATGCTATATGGCAGAATCTTTCCTGGGCTGCTGAGCTCTTGGTCAGGGGCTTGATCCTGGCCGCGGTGACCGCATGTCCATGAGGCGAAATGCGAAAATTTTTGCCGCTCACGTAAACTCAAGATGGTCACATATAGTGCGGAGCCATCCCGCTGCGGCGCGCAATCATAATCATGTCGTAATTCCTGCACGTAAAACACTAAATATTTTAACAGCTCGAAGACAGTGCGCAGCGGGCAAGATACAGACGGAACGAAGTGCTGAGACAAGAAGCCTGCCAACCTGGCCAAGTGAAGACACGCAACCGCGGAATTTATTATTATTATTCTTTTTAATTCACCGACACGTTGCACTATACCGACGCAAGCGCAGTACGCAGTGAAGCAAAATGAAAGAGAAAGCCAAATTTGCGCGTTTCAAGCTAGTGTTTTTTTTTCCTTGTTTCAGCAGAAAAATGTAACCGAGTTCCAAAACCGGAGTTCCTGAACAGGAGAACCAACGGTACAGAGCGCGAGCCCAAACGGGATGCTCGTCGAGCGTCCGTCCGTCCGTCACACGCCAGCCACGAACACTGTGAACGCGGAGCTGCTGACCAAGCAGCCTACGCGATTCACCACACGGTCGCTCGGACTGGAAGAACCACCCCGCGAAGTCCCACGGGTGCGCCGAGGCGCCCCGTTTACATAAGCAACGCGCTATACCCGAAGCGAAACGGGTGGACTTGCCCCAATGTACGCGCGGCCACCGCGCGAGCGCCGTCCATCTAGCCCAGGTAACTCAAGACCTGGCAAGCCCCCCCCCCCCCCCCCTCTACCACGCCTTGCCCGCTGTCGACGCTGTTGGTCGAAGGGAGAGACGGGGGGGGGGGGGGTGCAGTAGTTGCGATAGTCGACGGCTATCTGCCCCGCTGACAAAGAGAGGACCAGCGCGAATAGGTCGAAAGAATGCGCGCATGACGTTGCGGGGAGAACCGCCCGCCGCTGTGAGCTGCACAGGTGGCGCCACACGCGCCAAGCGCACGCGAGGATGCGAGCAGCGCATACGCGTGAATGGCCCGCCGTGGCGGTGAAGTCTTAAAAACGGGAGCTGCAGTAACTGTATTCGCCCGGATCCTACCTCCTCTCTCTCTCTCTCCTAGACAAACTACGTTCTCCGAGGTAAAACACACGCACACACGTACGCACGATCTTTCTCTCTCCTGGTGCGACGGAAACTGGGGCACAGTCCTGCGAGCACGCGCATCCCGAACGGTGGCCTCCGTGGAGCGTTCGTACCATCCTTCCGCGCGCATCTCTTTGAGATTAGCGAGGAGAGCACGGATACGTCGAACTCCGGGCAAGCCGCGCGCCCGCAACAAAAGGCAACACACACACGCACACACACACACACGCACACGCACGCACACGCGCGTGTTCTTGGGACAGCGTCTGGAGGGAGCGCCGCTTCGTCTCCGTTCGCGACCGTCTGCGTACAATGGCGATGCGAAGAAGCGTCGAACAACGGAGGTCGCGCGTATTTGAACTGTAGTACACACTGCCGAACTGGTTGAAACGCCCGATAGCGGGCCGAATCGGAAAAGACTGACCCGGTTACGGAAACCCTGGCGGTCCTGCTTCCGAAACGCTTCAATTTCGGGAGACTCAATCGTCCACACGAAGACATGAATTTGCTCACGGTCCACAGACGGAAGGACACGGTACATTTACGAGTACACGTGCAACACATCGAGCTATATTGAGGAGTCGGAATCTCCGTCTTAGCAACTACATATTTTTTGCCAGGCTCGGAACGATATGCGAATATGGCAACTGTCGAGAGCCAGTGAGGCTACAGTAGTGACCCGCATGCGACCACGTTAGGGACGCCAAATAATACTCAAATAGGCACTCGCTCTAGCCAGAACCGGAATTAGGCTCCCTGGCGCGCAGCAGCTGTATACACTATAGCCCACTCGTGAATACCACATGCTTTTGGCTGGACTACCGTACGACAGCGCTCCGCGTGCAACACACTGAAAGAAATGCATATCTGTCCACTATTCCGACAACTTGGGTTGTGGCTAAGGCCCCATGAGAGAAAAAAAAAAAAAAGTCGTTCATGAAAACAATTAGCGTAGTGGGGGGCGTGTAAACGGCGCGGTAACTTGCGGGCCGATTGACACGGCCGATGCACCCGTTCACCTCAGCGCGGTACAGTCGCATCGGCGTGAGCCGAGCAGGGAGAGGCAGGCAATAAACTGAGAGCGCGCGACAGGATTCGGCAGGGACGCAAGAAGGGCGAAACTGGACCGGATAACCAACGGAATCGGACGCATCCTCTCTCAGTTTGGAAAGGAGGAGGAACAACTGGCGGCTAAGCAAGAGAGAAGGCGAGGCAGCGGAGAGAAGAGCAGCCCAATTTGGGGCCGCGGAGAGAGAGAGGCCCGTGCGTTCCAATTCGTCTTCCGCAGGCGCCACGGACGGGCCAGACACGCGCCGCAAAAAGGGCTACATTGGTTAGCCGGGCAACGCGCCTTGGGCGCCTCGCCAGCTTTCGGTGCTCTGACTCGACGAGTACCGGTGTGCGGGACCGGCTGGGTGACAAACTCTCTCTCTCTCTCTTTCTCGAGAAAGCCACTCCACAAGCCAACTATTGTTGTCGCTTTGTTATTGTAAATAGTTACTTCCTTTACTGTATTCCCCCCGCTCTGCCGGCTTACGCGCGAGTTTTCCGTTAGTCTTAAGAGCATTTATTCATCCGTTTCTCTGAAGCTTCGCTTACACAGCTGCCAAGATTTGCGCTGGTCAGGATATCTTTCTTTTTAATGTTTATTTATTTATTTATTTTTCATTCAGTGCACTACTTATGAATGAATGAGGTTTTATTATTAATAGACAAGATATAGTACAAGGCAGTATTATACAGGAGGTGCCGAGGTCAAAGACTGTAATGGGACTTATTACTACAACTCACACAAGCTCGCTTCCAAGAATTTACTGGCACACTGCTTTCTTCCGTACAGCGCGAGGCGAAAGTCGCTGTTAGGACACGGCAAGGAAAACGCTCGTTGCGTGTCTCGCACCCTCCACGTTCATTCGTTCGGGCTACTCGCTTACACTAAGACAATCATCGCACGATGGTTTATGCCCACGTATAATTGGCGTAGCATAAGGATTCTCGTCAAAAGAGAATGGTAAAGGTATTGCACCTTAACAAATATGTTCGTAACACTGCTTTACGCGAACAGTTAAGTAGAACATGGTATAGGTCACTGGCAATGCTGGATTTGTGCGCTCTCCGCTTAAAATTTGCATTGCAAGATATCGCTACCAGGTGTTGCTGCTGCGGTACCCGGTTACAACGGTAACCCCCGTGTTTCCACAAACGGTAATACAGTTTGCGGACAAGCCAAAGCTCTCTAAGAGTGTGTTGGCCTGTCAGGGAAGTGTTACCATTTACGCAATAAGCGAGCCACAGAGTTGCTCGTGGGTTCACCTCATGACGCTGCGTTCTAACTGAACAAAACTAAAGTGAAGGGCTATCCACAGGGGCCTTCGCCGGATGGCTCCGCTGGCTCGGTGTAGGGTTGATACGCATCAACGAATAAACGCAGAGTTGATCGAAGGTGTCGATGAGCACCTATACAACACGTGTCGATTGAAAAACGCGCCCTGGGTTCCATGCAGGCTAAGAAGGAAGCCCTAGAGCTCTAGCGTGCATGAATCAGTGCGCGTCCAAGCATCCGAAGATTACGTTCATTTTGAAGCTTTCCATCATTTCAGAGCAGCGACGTACAGGAGAAAGTGAGTAATCAGGGCGCCAACAACGCCAACAACACCAGCTACCAACGGCAGGCGCTTGACGCAGGGTGTTAGTACGGCCGTCACTAAAGCCTTCGTTTCACGGTAACCCCGCGCAGCCAATGTGCTCCATCATCTATGGGTCCGATACATATGTCTCGCGTCGCTCTTATGCGGTCATGAGCAGCCCACTCTCCAAGTGCGACCTTCATGCACCAAACGGTAACAGCGCTCATGTGCATATGCGCATATAGCCGCTCCTATGCGACTATTGTCAACAGCAGCTCTGAACGTCTCCCACATAGTGCGGGTGCAGCATACATATGCGGTACACGAGGCAGTTTTGCGTACGCGCCGACGATCGTGACTGCAATACCCTGCCTCGCTTGACTGTGTTATTGGCCGTGGCAAGTGAATGTATCTTGTACTGCATCAGTACAGGCTACAATATGATGGCACATGCTGAATTCGCCTCCCCCCTCTCTGCCCCCGGTTTTACATGCAGCGATTTCTATTTCATTTCGCATTAGCGAGCGCCTACATATAATAGAATTAACGACTAAGGTAACACCACTTACAAATGTTTTGGTACAATTATTTTGTTTGAACCTATTATTTATGTGAAAAGAAAACGAAAAAAGGAAACGACGGTTCACTGTCAGTTTGCGGCGAGTCGCGTTGTTATTTGTTCACCATCAATGCCGGCACGAGCGGACAGAAAATTCACAATCTCCTAACACCAAAAAGGCAACCCCACAAAGTGACCGAAGAAAGATTTGCCGCGTATGGGCTGTCCATTTCGTGAGACCGCTCAATGCGCAAGCGTTAACAAAGGAATAAATGTGAAGCATTAAGTCGTGGGGATTAATGGGACGGACAACCGCTCACAACATGATTCGAGATAACCGAGATGATGGAAGGCTCCCTATCGCATTGGCTAAAGCGAGCCCCGTTTTTCCAATGAATTGTGGATTTAAAATTTAAATTATTCACTAAAGGTCTCGAAAAATGACCTTTGGCACCGACGCGGCAAAAACATGAGGCATAAGAGGCCTATCACGTGACCTTCTATTACTGTACGCGGTGCTTGGTCTTTTCATCCGTATTGAAATGCACTACACATTTTCCCGTTGTAGGTTTTCTTTTTCTAACCTACAATTTGCAGACACGCCTTCGCTTGTAGTGATTAGAAAAGTGGCGCTGCCTTCGCCTTCGTTTTCGATGAATTGGCTTGGCTCGCCTATCGACAGAACGACCGACGACGTGCCAGCCCCGGCGTGGGCGTGCAGTTGAGGGAAAACATGGCACAAATATAAGAAAAGTCTGTACAACAACGCGAACTTATTGTAGGAGCTGTTTATTTTCAAAAGTGATCGAATAGGCAAAGATGTAGGCGGTTAACCACAGTTGCGCTCACTCCTGTGGAAGCAGAACGATGGGCGGATTTCGAAATTTTGCGAGGCGGGCTATAGGTATCGCTCTCACTTCTCAGCGCTGCTGGAGGAGGGACTCTTTTTCGGAGGGACTCTTTTTCGGAGGCTGCTCTGATCGAAAAATTCTGCTTACTAAATATGCACGCGCTTTTGGAAGTAACCGCTCGAGGTGTAAACACTACCGAGGGTGAGCTTTGCGTTGCACAAGAAGAAAGGAAGAAAAAAAAAATGAAACTAGATCCTTAACAATGGGTTGTCAGTCCCGGTGATGTATAAAGTACAGCACGCGAAAATAAAACCAAATCTTAGTTTATCAACGTTTTTGCTTCATTGCGGTGGTTATCTGCAACATTGTTGTTAGAACGGAAGAGCGTGTGGTGACGTCGACGAAGCTTTCGGTGAGCGCGACTGGGCGATGACGGGGTCGGGAAGCGATACAGTGATCTGTTTTCGTGATTACAATAATAATGCTTTATTGCGGTAGCAATTATATGGACACTCCAGGCGCATTTTTGCCGTCGCCGTGATGTTTCGTATAAAGTCCAAGAGCGATAACACCGTCGCTGGCGCGCCGCATGCTGTATACGTGCGCGTGAAAGCGTGGGAGGGTGAGCGGTCGATCGCGCCTCAATCTCGCGTGCGCAAGGGGGGGAAAGCGGGGAGGAAGCGCGGAATCTTCCGTCGCGCGCAATGATCCGGGGGGGGGGAGGTAGGGGGCGCGTTGCATTCCGGCAGCAACTGCATATGGCGCGGGGGCACGCGGACTTTATGTTGAAACCGATCTGCTGTGGGGGAGAGTCTATAGGTGGACCGACGGCTCGTAGCTTTGCTGCGCTGTGTTCTCGCCGCTCAGCGTTGAATCGATAGACAGCACGAAGGCGACTCCGCTCGCCCCTGCTGCCGCGCTTCCTCACGCCAGTGTTTTGATCGACAGCGAGTGTCCGCAGTCATCGAGTGTGATGTGTGCATGTTTGCATGTGCGCGCTGACGCAATGCTTGTTAGTGTAGTTAGTAATTAGCGAGTGCTCATTGTGGATGTCTAGTAATTTGCCATCGCGATCCAAGCGCTACCTTTCGTGCGAAACTGCGACTTTCTTTTTTCTTCAATATCGAGGCTTTGGACTTAGAAACATCTCGAAACTGCAACCATCAACCTACGCAACTTGCAAAAGAAAGACGATGGCTTGAAAGGTGTTCGAGGGCCCGTTTACGTTCCTGCACTGGTTTGCCGTGACGTCATGCATTTTGACGGCGTCTGCTCGGGCATACGTAACGCTTTATCATGAAAGGTGCGACATTGTATTCTAAACGAAACAGATTTAAATTAGCAAGCTTCAATAACGTTAGTAACGACCACGGCTGAAATCATTTTTTAATGTACATTCAAATGCATGACGTCACACTGGCTTACCTGTGCTGGGGTTTCTGCTTGACATTTCAAGATACAAAACAGGACTGACCTTCTCTTTCACGTCGAAATGAACGAAAACAGCTTTCAAAGAATGTGTTATCAGTCTAAATTAGAAAATGGCCAAAGTGACGCTAGCAATTCCCCTTCACAAGGCTTCCTGGCTTAAGCCGGGCCGAGATCGCACGGACTGACCCTGTAAGCCCTAACAAAACGTTCATTGTTAAGTCTTTATCAAGACAGGCACGTTGTGAAGTTAGACAAGACAACGGCTCCCTCTGTGTGCAGAGAAAAAATACAAACGCCCCTGAACAATCCTCAAATAAACACAATTTAGCAACAAAAGCTTTGCCTCACTCACCTGAAGCGAAAACGATTTTCTCTGGAAGGAGATCAAAGCTTGAAAAAAAAAAACGATGAACGACAAAACAAGAATGAAACAAAATAGAAGAGTGCCGAGGACAGAGTGAAAGGGCGAGACTGTCTGCGCGCATTCATGGACTCAGGGGACAATATGCTCGGACAATGCCAACCGGGGCTGAAATGTCGGGCAGTACACAACAATGGCGCTTACACGAGTGTGGCACCATTGTTGCGTTGCGGTGACCGAGCTCTTTATAGAACGCGAGTGCCGGTATTTCATTAGCATGTAGCCTCGCTACCTACTTAGGCGGGAGGAACCACATATATATATATATATATATATATATATATATATATATATATATATATATATATATATATATATATATATATATATATATATATGTCTGTGTGTGTGTGTGTGTTCAAGAAAGAGAGAGCACCACACGAGAGCGACAGCGGAAACCACTTCTTCCGCGCCCTTAAAACAAATGCAGTGATCGAAACTTCTTTCGGAACTGCTTTCAAATATTATTTATTTATTTACGTGCCAGTGTATCAGCTGCTTCTATGTGGGCAGTCCCCCTCGTGAGTATATGCCGTGTTTCGAGGCCACAACAACGGCGACAGCAGGAACGGAGCGAACGGCCGCGCAAAAGCGCTCGACCGTATCCGTTCGCATCGTCCTTGCCTTTTCAAGCCAACTTTGTCCAATATTTCTTGGCGACAGTGCCGAACCTCTACGCTCGTGAAGACCAAAATGACCTCGTGCAGGGAATGAAATGAGGCATTCGTGCAGAAGTCAACGAACCGCCGTTGACAGGTCGTCAACGGCGCAAGCGTCAGACCGGGGTCCTTCAATGCTTGCACGATTGTAGAGTGTACGCAGAGAAATGAGCGGCTACCGGAGAGTCAACTTCTCCGTGCGTTTACTTTTATTGTGAAACATTATTTGGCTCGTCCTAAGCCCTTGGCGGTAGGTAGAGGCAGGTGTGTGTTTCGCGTATAGTTTTATTTAAAAAAAAAGAAATCAACATGTCCGGCTGCGGGATCAAACCTACACGGCTTCGAGCACAGCCGCCCGATGCTCTAACCGTTAGGCTCAAATCGAAGGCAAATTTCTCACTACCGTGTGCGTCACATCTGGTCACGTGACACGTGCACAACCACGTGGGCGCACGCTAGTTTTCATCCAGCCACACGCTTGCCATTCTTTTTTTTTTCCTTGTCATGATCAGGAGGGCACAGCTTCCGTCAAGAAGGTTGAAAAAAAAAAAACGCTGCAGTGTAGATGCCGTCTGCCAAGTAAAGGCGGATCGCCGTCACCTTACCGTGGGTACGAGGCAATAGGGTCTTTTAGCGGTGCTACGGAAAGTACGGTATACGGTACGGTAAGTGCGTAATACCGCACTGGTTGAGGACTGCGAATGCGCGAACTTTACCGTACGGAATGACTTTCCGTACGGCATACTAGACGGTAAGGAGTCGGAAAGGCTCGGCTGGCACCGTGTGTCGCGAGCCGAGATGTACCAAGCCAAAACAGTGAGAAGCTGATGTCGGCCACAGAGTCCACGCCGTGCATGGCCACGTCGCGCGTGCTTTTTTTTACCATGATAATACTAAGGCAAGAAGTTACTTTAAATTACCTTCTGCGGAGTGACGAAGTGGCAACAAGTAAACAGTGGCATAAAAAAAAAAAAACCCAGGTAGGTGGCGCCATCTAGTGATGCAGAGTTTACTTAGAGGGGGCATAGAGTTTTTATTGCAGTAACCAACTATATTCTACTTATCTTATGATGTAAAGTGTCAGCCGTGGAGCAATTTACAAGAAACAAACCCTTTTTTTATGTATTGATCAGATAAGAACACCTATGTAAAAAAAGGTTTCACGTGTTGCAGGACGAAGTGTCACAAGATGTCGCTACCGGTCTTGTGACTGGTGTCTATGTTTGCTGTAGCCGGGCACTTCTGTAAAGAATATGCGTCTATGGACAAGCTAAAGCTTTCTAATGTTGGCGAATAGCGGAGAATATACGAAACTCTTTACCTTCGTGTCATCTACGATGGTTAATTTTGCCACACACATATTGTTCGACGTCTTTATTTGCGTTACCGGATTGAAAAGACAGCCTGAGCTCTATTTTCAAATTTGACAGCTCATCGTGGTATTAGTGCACAAAAAGGTAATATTTGGCCAGAAACTGCGAGCTTTTACTTTTCAATTATTATACCATTCACAACAAGCGACCACGATAAGTGCTGCAAGCGGATTTCAGCCTGTCAGGGTTCTCTCAGTAGAAGTACAGGCAAACTCTGGCTTCAACTGGGCTTGTAAGAAACAGGGGGGGGGGGGGGAGGGGGGTGCTAGTCCAGCATTTTTTTTAATACCTCCTTGGTATTTGCCATTCGTGTCTAGTGGCAGCTTAACGCTTACAGACGTGGTGTTGCGCAACCTTGTGGGTCGGCCCACATTCTCCAGTACTTCTTTCTTTGTATCAGATAGCGCTAAGACGACGCTGCGCTTTGTTGCACCGCCTTCGGAATCCACTCAAAAATTAAATTAAGTGTAAATTACGGGGTTTTATCTGCCAGAACCATGACCTGATTATGAGACATGCCGTAGTGGGGCACTCCGGAAATTTTGACCACCTGGGGTACCTTAACGTGCACCTAAATCCAAGTACCACGCGTGTTTTCGCATTTCGCCCCCATCGAAATGCGGCTGCCGTGGCCGGGATTCCATTCCGCGACTTCGCGCTTAGCAACGCAACACCACAGCCACTAAACAAGCACGACAGGTTGGAATGCACCCAGGTCTTAACGTAAGAGAACGTATGTATGTATGTATGTATGTATGTATGTATGTATGTATGTATGTATGTATGTATGTATGTATGTATGTATGTATGTATGTATGTACGTATGTATTGTTAAGAACGGCCCGCTGAGATGCAAGTTTTGTCAGCCAGTTGCGACAGCGGCGGAAACCTTTTCTTGGAACGCCACCGTTACGCTCTAGCCTCGTCGCCATTGTGACTAAACGCGCTCGGCGGACCAACTGAACCCGCCACCGCCAACGTGGTCTGCCGCGAGCGGGGGAGTGCTTGCAGGAACGTCTACTGAGGCCTCTTCCCACGCGCCGTTCGAGACGCAAGACAATGGGCTACCGGCCACGCTGCGGTGTGTCAGCTCGGGGAATAAAAGGCACCTTTCTTAACACAAGCTCCGAGTTCTACGAAGTCCGGCTGACCTCGGTTGGGGACCGTGAACCTTGCGCAAGGAAGTGTGTGTGTGAGTGTGTGTGTGTAAACCGTCCCGCAGAGAGGCGACTTGTTTACGATGACTGGACGGCCGTTTCCGTCACCAGGGTATCGGGGGAGGACCATGTGTTTATAAACCGCTGTTATGCGGCTGCTCAGTGGAGGCTCTCAAGCAGTCATGTTAGACTGATGTACTTTCTCAAGCAGTCCTGTTAGACTGAGGCACTTTCTCAAGCAGTCATGTTAGACTGATATACTTTTCTATCGCAGTCATGCTAGACTGATGAACTGCATGTAGATACTGTAAATAAAACTATATTCCTCGTTCTCGACGAGAAGCAGTCCTTCCCTTCATCAAAAAGCCCTCAGCGTGGATAAGTTGGACGACGGCATGGGCCAGCTACCTTCTAATTCATGCCGGACTGCAATCTTGACAACGGGTTACGAGCGGTGGGATTGAGCCCCAATCCTAACAGTATGTAGGTATGTGTGTGTGTGTTGTGTGCAAGGCTAATGCACACCGTAAAACCAGGTTCGAGTTTCGTTCAGACAAAACTCACTGACAAGGGCACTTTCACTAACGCAGTGGGCAGTGATGTCAAGACCAAGGAACTGAAAGAAAAACAGTCACCTAAACATGCGAAAGGCGGTGTACGATCTTAACTTAGCATAAATAATATATTATATATATATATATATTAAAGTCATTGGCGAGACAGCAGCGAAACGTTTACGCAAAGCTTCCAACGCCACAGAGGTTCCCAAAGCGGTTTTAAACGACTCATACGGCGCGCACTTCAGTGCCACCGAGACTAGCGCCGTTCCCAGACGTACACGAATAGAAGCGGTAAACTAGGGAGGCGGACAGGAAAGCGCACATAGGGGAGAGGTTGCCGCTGCCTATCGCAGAAGTTTATTGTTTCGCCGCCAGCCGGCGTAATGGTTTCGATTCAACAAGTGCGCAGAGTGATATACGCGAGCCACCAACAATGGACGAGGCCTCCCCTGTAAGTTCACGCCTCCCCTGCAAAAAAAGTGACTGCGCGGGAGGTCCATAGCGGCGCTTTTTCAAAAGACGTCCTTCCTTGTCCCTTCGCTCGGGGCCTGCGCCTTGCGGGCGTCTGTATACGAGGCGTTTAACGCGTGCGCCCGAATAAGGAAGTGGTCTCGTACGAGCAACCAAACGTTAAACGTAACGACATTGACCTCCTCGCACGTGTTGAAGAGAAAGAAAGAAGGAAAGAAAAAAAGAAAGAAGGAAACGAAGGAAGAAGAAAAGGCGACAAAGCGACGTAAGCGTGTGCAAAAGAAACAAACAAGAGGTGATATCTTTAAAATTGGAGCGTCGCCACAAGGCGCACGCCAAAGATGGCTTGGAACGATGGTCGAGGCCCTCCGGCCTCACGCAGGGGTCGCGAGAAGCGAAGAGAGTCGTTCGTAGACCGTTTTATGCATTCAGAACGTAACAAAGCAGGTGTAATAGATGAGCTGCAAAAGAGGCGAAACGGCTCCCGCAGTTCACCTTGGGCCGCCACCTGTGGAAGGTCGACAGCGCGGGCACGAGGGCACCGGTTACCCCGCAGGCGAGCTGCCTGCCGAGATGGAAAGTAGGAGCTTCACGCGATGGGCTATCGAAGGAAAGTAAAGCGCAAGAGCAGCGCTAAGCCCGAACGTGCCGAAAGCGACAGCCCTTCGTCGCGGTAACTCGAAAGCCGATTCGTATGAAAAGCGTGCGCCGAAACGCCGATAGCCGTCGGCGGAGGCACCTACAAAAAAAAAGAAAGGTTGATGACCGCGAAGACCTATAAAACCTGGGATATGTTTTATAGTGCGACTACTTCGAGGTATATTAAAAAGTAAGGCAATCTTGTAACAGGGAATTTTGCTTCTGCGACAGAGAAACGGTTTTCCTTGGCCCCTGAGAGGAAGCCTGTTTAACCACGGAAAAAGAAAAAAGGAAACCCGGAAACGACAACCCTCCACGACGCCCCCTCCCCCCCTTTTTTTTGTGTGTTTTCTGAGAGAATGCCTTGTGCTCTGAAAGAATTTTCGTAACCCTACAATACGCGCTACTATAAGCAAACGCGCCTCCGCCCTTTCAAATGCCACACAGGCCATCGGTTAACCAACTGCCAGAATTAGGACACTCGAACGCCAACTGCGACGCATGCACACGCACGCAGTGTACGTGAAGCGTGACGTCGGCGGCGTAACGGTCAATCCATTGTAGTTTCGTATTCACGTGACAAATGGGGTCTGGCAGGGATATCACGCGCGAAGAGAGCATGACTTTCATCGTCTGTGTCAATTTGATTTGTAATCAAGCTGACAATTAAACAAAGAAAAAAAAAACACAGAACGCACACAAGCAGTGTATATCGCCTGCATTGCTACGTTCACATCCGAAAGCTAACGGCCGGTTCAATGTTTCACAAATGGTTTCCTAAAATGGGCCCAGGAACGACTACACGTGAGACAAAGTCTCGCAATCCCGAATCATTCCACGCACCACCACAACGGGGCCACCAAGTGTTCGGTCCGAAGGCGCATTGTCACGATCGGCCAGCGGGGACAGCAACCTTCGAACATCTCTACGATTTTCTGAGACGAATCGCTTCAGCTTTGCGAAGTTAACAGTGCGTTCGGTCACTCTGACCAGTGACGACACCATATGGTGTGACACGTTCTACGGAAGGCAACGTGGTTGACGGATGCCCCCGGGCCGCCGACCGCGATGTTGGGACAAAGAAACTCTCTGGAAAGTGCGTTCCGCGCAGTTTCGTTACGGCTGATGCAAGCCGCCCAAATCACCGCCCCAAGAAACATCTAATGGCTGGGCCATTCTATGAGCTGAGACGCGTGAATTGACACAAGCGTCATCCCTCCTAATAACGCGTGTCCCCTTACTGTTCTGGAGCCGTGTGCGCTCGAGCGTACTTCTCCGATTCTCTTCAGTGAACAGAGGTACTATTCCGATTCCGTACAGTGAACAAAGGTACTTCTCTAATTCTGTTCAGTGAACGAAGGTACTTCTCCGATTCTCTTCAGTGAACAAAGGTACTTCTCCCATTCTGTTCAGTGAACAAAGATGCCGGAGTGATTATGCGCGCCCTCGCACCCAAGGGGGAGTCTTCGACCACTTTGGCCAGTTTGATTGGAAGAGAAATGCGGCCATAATGAAACAGAGCGCTATGGGGAGACAAAAGGTACGAGGTGCGCCGAAGTATGTGAAAAGGCGCAATGGTACCAGGACTTACTTTCGCAAATGCGGTTGTTTGGTTGAAATCAGGGGTACAATCGGGACTCGACGGCAACCAAAGGTCAGTGGGTCGCCTCGCATTGGGCGCTCACGGGAAGACTACAAATGAAGCTGTGCAGGGTGATATGGGCTGGACATGTTTTGAAATGAGGTAGGCTCATGCACAGTAAAATTGATTATGAAGAACGACTGAGGAATATGGAAGAAAGTAAATCGGCTGGGAGAGTGTTGAGGTATCTGTACAGGAAAAACATTGATTCACAGTGGAGAAAAAGAACTAGGAAGCTTACCAGCAAATATACGGCCTGTAGTGTGGGTAACACAGCAACAAAGAACGTGAAGCAGAAAGTCAGAGAGGCTAAAATAATCTCATGGGTGGCGGCAATGGAAAAGAAACCTGCCATGAGTAGCTACTGAAGAGGAAAAAACGAAATCAGGAAAGAAACAATTTATGATAACTCAAAGGAAAGCTCATTACTTTTCGAAGCGAGATCGGCATGCCTTAGAACACGCACCTATAAAGCGAGATATAAGAGGGAACAAGAAGCATGTGCTTGCTGCGGTAAAGTTAGGGAAACTATCGAGCATGGTTTTGTTTTATTACATAGTGAAGACATCTGCCCAGCTGTCGATTTCGGAATCACTCGCCTCCTTAAAACCCTTGTGTTCAGCGAGACCAGGGGGAAAGTAAACATGTCCGCTGTGGAGATTAGTAAGAGGCGATTGGAAGTCTGGTGGAAGAAAACTAGGGAAACGACACACGATTGGCATTCGGAGGCGTACAACAAATTGGAGGCGTACAACAAGAAAGTTCACAATAGAGGTTCAGAAACTTTGGTTATGGGAATTCATCGTTGGTTTATTTTTCTTGTATTTTTTAACATAGGTCGGACATTAGGTAATAAAATAACGATAGCTTAGTGGCGCAACCCACCACCCCGTTGCAAAGGGAACGCTCATATAACATCCATCCATCCGCCGCTCCGGTTGGAGGAAGGTGTCAACGAAGATATCCCAGACCTAGGGTGCTAGGGAGGACAAAAGGAACTTTAGCGGACTTTATCGGCTCCCCTGAAGGCTTCAATTCAGTGTGTGCTCAGAGATGTAGTCGGCTCTGATCTGTAGCTCACGCTACGAGAACGAGCCACTGCACTCCGCGCTTGGGCCAGTACAAATAAGCCTTATTTTATGCAAATAAGTTTGCCTCTCATATGTAAATAAACCCCCTGTTCCGTTGCTCGTCCTCTCGACCTCGTACTCTTCACGAAAGAAGCAACGCTCGTCAAGAAAGCTCAGGCGACGGCGTGGGGCCCGCTTAGCCGCCGTGTGACACCCCGGCAGCGGTGTTGTGCCATTACCACAAGCCCGGATTCCGAATCTGCAAGATGCAGAATTTATCCTGCGAGCGCCCTTTGGACAAACCCGGGGCTGCGCCGAAAGGCACAGCGCCCTAATTCTCCCTTGACAAGTCAAGATGCTGAGCCGTCAGGCAGTGGTGTCCTCCGGAGAAGCATCGGCGGGCAACATGTTCAAACGTGTCGCCAAGTGCCAGGCAGCCCGGCGCCGTACCTCCCCTTCCCTGGAGGTCACCGCGCCCGCCAACGTTGAACGGGGTGGCCAGCGTGGTCGCTGGTTGGACCCCCACGGACGACCGTCGAGTGCTCACTTTGTATTGGGCCGTTTGAGTGACAATGGTTTCTGGGGGCTTATAAGCCGCGGCGCGCCGCCTGGAAAACCGGATCCGCCGACCCACCGGGAGCAGAGTGCCGCTCTCGACTGGAGTGAGATGTGTCACGCGTTTTCGCCGGATGTCGCCGTGCGAGAACAGTCGCGTTTGCTGTGAGCTCTCGGCCCCAGTGCCGATCCCTTCATGTCCTGTATAATGACCTGTATATAGTGTATAAAGTCCCTTTTGTTATTCTCACCGACGCCTGACTCGGAGTCTTCGCTACCAACGCTCTGTCACGAAACGGGTGACGAGCGCTACGGGACCACCTCAAAGTCGTAACAGTGGATGGCAGCTACGGGATTGACAGGCATCAGCTACCTCGGCGCGGTGAGTGCCTGAAGTTTACCTCAAACACCAGACTTTCTCTGACACAGGTTATAGTAGCTTAGGGAAGGATTTGGTGTTGCATTGTGATAACCTTGTGTGTTTCAAGCCTAGTAAGAGTGTTTTGAAAACCAGGGGATGCTGAGGGGGTAAACAGGGCAGTGTGTGAAATACTTGCATATGTCTTACTAGTAGCATTATAGTAGCGTACGGCAGGTATATTCAAAAAGGGTAAACAGCAGGAGGACAGTGTGAACGATGGAGAAGTACAAGGTAAAGGAACTTCTCGAAATTTGTGAGGAGTTG
Organism: Dermacentor variabilis; assembly: GCF_050947875.1. Lineage (NCBI taxonomy): Eukaryota > Metazoa > Arthropoda > Arachnida > Ixodida > Ixodidae > Dermacentor > Dermacentor variabilis. The sequence goes on from NC_134578.1 coordinate 92,279,496, forward strand.
GGCATTGAGTTGGGCTCAACCAAAAGAAAGAATGCGATCCTTGAGGTCATGAGGACTGGGGACGTAACGGCTGAGGAAGCCGCAGAAGCCTTGGCGGGTATCAATGAACGTCGGGAAAGGGAGGAGAAGGAACGTTGCGAGCGGGAAAGGAAAGAAAAGGAACGTCGCGAGGAGGAAAAGAGGGAGAAGGAACGTTGCGAGGAGGAAAGGAAAGAAAAGGAACGTCGGGAGTGGCAGGCAGAAAAGGAACGTCGGGAGTTGGAGGCAGAAAGGGAACGTCGCGAGCACGAGCTTAAAATGAAAGAGTTGGAGACTCGAAATAGCTCGCCGGCGCTTAGTCTCACTTCTAATGTTCCAAGAATACGCGATCAACTTCCACCCTTTGTCGTCGGAGAGGATATGGCCAAATACCTCGTGAAATTTGAGCACGTGTGCGAACGGAATAGCATTGAGCGATCCCTCTGGGCACAGAATCTGTTAGCCTTGCTTCCTGGGGAGGCATCAGACGTAATAACTTGCTTATCGAAAGAGGCGTTTGAAAGCTACAGTGATGTGAAGGAAGCGCTACTGCGGAAGTACAAATTGTCACCCGAAGCTTTCCGGCAGAGGTTCCGGTATGCAAAAAAGGGCAAGGAGTCGAATGTTGACTTCGCGTTTCGTCTAAAAGCCGATCTGGTGGAATGGCTGAAGGGCGAAGAGGTTTACGACGACCGCGACAAAATCGTCGAATGCATCGCGTTGGAGCAGTTCTACCGTTGCATTGATGAGGATGTCAGGCTCTGGCTGCAAGATAGGCTAAAAGAGGTTAAGCTAAACAAGGCAGCAGAGTTAGCGGAAGAGTATTACACCCGCCGCAGCTTGCACAGCAAGGCAGTGCGCGTAGAAAAAGCAGATAGGAGAGATGGGTTTTCCGGGAAGCCCGACGAACGGAAGCAAATCACGCGTCGCGAGTTTCGGAAAGACGAGTCCCTTACCAAAGAAACTGTAAGGGAAGGACAGAATACGTCTCAGAATGCTAACGATGGTCCCAAGCAGCGAAACGATACGACGCGTTCTTTTGAAAAACGGAAGCCGTTAACTTGCTACAATTGCAAAAAGCAAGGGCACATCGCTGCGAGCTGCCCAGAGAAAATTGCTTTTGCAACAATACGGGAAACTAACAAAAACATACGACTCTTGGAGCCATATATGCGGGAAATTAAGGTAAACGGCAAGAAGTGCCGAGCACTTCGGGACTCTGCAGCAACTATGGACGTTGTTCACCCGTCTTTCGTCTCCTCGAGTGATCTTACGGGAGAGTGCGCTTGGATACGGCAAGTGGCCGAGGAGGAGAGTGTCTGTTTACCGATCGCAACGGTTATCATTGAAGGAGAGTTTGGGAAACTGAACACAGAAGCCGCTGTGTCTGCCGCCCTCCCGGAGCACTTTCCCTACCTCTTCTCAAATAGCTCGGAACAGCTGCTGAAGGATCAGGGCAAATCATTCTTTGCCGACGTGGCGTACATGGCCCTCACGCGATCCAAAGCGCGCCAGCTGTCGAGGGAACTTGACTTTGAGTCGGTGAGCGAACAGAGGTGCGGCACACGGACTGATCAAGGTAACTTGAGTGGCGAGCAGGCACGGGGGAGGCAGAGCGCGGAGGCTAGCCTGGTCGAGCGTGTCCTGGAAGTGACTGGGAGTGACACGTCCCGTGCTAGCCGCGATATGGACACGACGCCGCAGTTAGGCGACGCAGGCTCCATACTCGCTCCGGTTTCCGCCAGCTGGCAGGAGCTAGCTGCAGTTGAAAGAGAAACTCTGATTCGCGAGCAAAAGGAAGACTGTTCAATAGCCGATCTGATGAAGAGCGTCAAACTGGGAGTGAAAAAAAAGAGGGTTTCATTTTACGAGGAGTCTGGCTTATTGTACCGCCGCTACACGGATAAGCAGGGTCGCAAATATGAACAGCTTCTGATTCCTCGGAAATATCGCCGACAGTTACTGGAACTCGCGCACGAAAACGCGTGGGCAGGGCATCTAGGCTTGAAAAAGACCAAGGCTAGAATGGCTCAGGAGTTTTATTGGCCGTATTGTTGGAAGGATGTCGAACAATTCGTGCGCTCTTGCGACACCTGCCAGAGAATCGGCAAATCCACTGACAAGTGGAAGGCACCGATGAAGTTGGTGCCAGTCATATCCGAACCTTTTCGGCGACTAGTAATCGATATTGTAGGCCCTCTGCCAGAATCAACGAACGATTGTAGGTATGTTCTGACCGCCCTGTGTGTCGCGACCAAGTTCCCCGAGGCAGTACCTCTTAAGGAGCTAAATTCCTCCCAGGTCGTGGACGCTCTGCTCTCAATATTCGCACGCGTCGGGTTCCCTTCCGAGATTCAGTGCGACAATGGCAGCGTCTTCACCAGCTGCCTAACTTCTACTTTTTTGGAAAGATGCGGCATTAAGGTAGTGCACAGTTCCATCCATCACCCGCAATCTAACCCAGTAGAGCGTATGCACTCGGTGCTGAAGCGAATATTGAGAGCCCTGGGCTTTGAGCGTCACTGTGACTGGGAGGCCTGCATTCCCGCCGCTATGTTCGCCTTGAGATCGGCTCCCCATGAGAGCACCGGCTTTAGTCCCGCGGAGCTTGTGTATGGCCGGAGCCTAAGAACTCCGTTGCGCATGCTGCGAGAGTCTTGGGAAGGCAGTGACGACGACCCAAATGTAGTCTCGTACGTCCTTGACCTCCTCCAGAGGCTCGGGAAAACCAAAGATATTGTAGAGAGCCACATGAAGGCGGCGAAAACCTTGTCAAAGGAATACTACGACAAGTCAGCAAAAAAAACGCACCTTCGAAGAAGGTAGCCAAGTGATGTTGCTGCGACCGTCAAAAAAAAACAAGCTCGAGGTTCATTGGGAGGGGCCCGCAAAGGTTGTAACTAAGCTTTCCGATACCAACTACGAAGTTAAATTAGGGAAACGGCACAACAAAATTTACCACAGTAACTTGATGAAACCCTACATTCAGCGTCGCGCGATTATAAGCATGACGATAAATGCTGACGATGAGGAAGGGGCCGAAATCCTGACGACGGCTGATATGAAGGTATGTGGTTTAGAGCTAATGGTGGAACAGCTGACGTTGGAAGCGCGTCTAAGTGCCGCCCAAAAGGAGGACTTAAAGGGAATCATTTCAGAGTTTAGGGAGGTTTTTTCGAACCGTCCCGGAAGAACAACGGTCCTAGAGCATGACATCGAGTTAACCTCTGATCAACCGATCCGCAGTAAACCGTACCGTTGTTCGCCCGTGCAGAAAAAAATCATGGCTGAAGAGATTCAGCGCATGCGTGACTTGGGGGTTATAGTACCAAGTGAGAGCGACTACACGTCGCCCTTGATACTAGTCCAGGCTCCAGGAAAAGATCCGAGGCCATGTGTCGATTATCGGCGTCTGAACGCGATAACCCGAGATCAGACATATCCGATACCGAACCTGGAAGAAAGGGTAGAGACAGTGTCGAAGGCAAATTATATATCTACCCTGGATCTCGTGCGAGGCTATTGGCAAGTACCCCTTACGGAACGAGCTAGCCGCTATGCCGCCTTCGTTTCCCCGCTTGGAACGTTCCGGCCACTCATGTTGAGCTTCGGCCTCAAAAACGCGCCGTATTGTTTCTCTAGCCTGGTTAAAAGGTTAACAAAAACCCGGGGCACTTCGCCGACCAAATAAAGATTTAAAAGAAAAGAAGACGTTTCGGCTCCCACACGGGAGCCTTGTTCACAGGTAAAATAAACAAAAGTGCTCGAGCAGCTCGCTTAAATAGTCTAGAACACGTGACGCAGGCAGCGCGCATACACTGACGGCAGATTGCCATCGCTCCTGTTCAGAGTGTGTGGCGTAGTCTGGATCATGAGGGACTCAAGATAAAGGCGTCGAGATAGCCCTTTTTCCCTGGCAAGGACACGTGCCTTCCCCCAGTCGATTGCGTGGCCGCTTGAAGTGGCATGCTCAGCCAAGGCACTGGATTTCACATTTTCTTTTTTGACGTCATAATTGTGCTGTTTAAGACGCCTTTCAAAGTCACCAGTTTCGCCAATATACACGTAGTCGCAATCCGCGCATGGGACAACGTACACAACACCTGGGAATTTCTCTTTTGGTAATTTGTCCTTAACATTGACGAGTGATTGCCGTAGTTTCTGGTTTGGAATGTGTGCCACTTGAACATTGTATGAACGCAGAATACGGCTTAGAGCTTCACTCGTGGATGGGATATAGGGTATTCCGGCGCGCTTTTGACTAGAGGCAGCATGGGGTAACTGTGGACGTGCCATTTGTCGTTCGACAGCATTTAAGAAAGAGCACGGGTAACCACAGGCTGATAGTTCCCGCCGTACCACGCTTACGTCGGCTGCGTAGTCTTCTTGTCTCGTGCAGATTTTCTCCGCACGTCGTAGAAGCGTCGAAACCACTGCCCTTTTGTGAGAAGCAGGTTGCAAGGAGCCGAAATGCAAGTAGCGTCCTGTGTGAGTTGGCTTTCTGTAAACTGCGAACGACAAAGTAGGCCCCTTTCTTTCAATCAGCATATCAAGGAACGGAAGCTTGCCGTCGACTTCCTCTTCTACCGTGAACTGGATCGCTGCTTCCATGCTGTTCAGGTGTGAAGTGAACGACTGAACTGCTTCTTTATGAATGATGCAAAAACAGTCGTCCACGTAGCGAAAGAATGCCTTCGGAGCAGGGCTGAACGAAGCGAGTGCTCGACTTTCAAGTGCTTCCATTGTCAAGTTAGCGGCGGTTACCGATATAGAAGCTCCCATAGCCGTTCCGTGGACCTGTTTGTAGAAACACTCTTGGAACGTAAAGTACGTATTTGCTAAACAGAACTGTAACAGCCGAGCCAGGTCCGGTGCATCAATGGGCGATCTCTCGGGTAGAGTGGCATCCGACTCCAGAGCGGTACTGCATACATCCACGGCCAGTTCCGTTGGCACACTAGTAAAAAGCGATTTCACGTCAAAAGAGACCAGGATGTCGTTTTTGTCCAGTACGACGTCACGGACTTTGTCCATCAAGTCGTAGGAACTGCGTATGTGAGTGGCACGTTGTCCGACGAGGGGCGAAATGACACGATGTAAAAATCCTGATAGCTTGTGCAGGGGTGAACGCGTGAAATCTACAATTGGACGCATGGGAACGCCTGGCTTGTGAACCTTGGGGAGGCCATAAAGAGCAGGGGCCGAACCATCATGACAAAGTAATGTAAAATACAGTGACTTGCGTTCAGGGGGGACCACACGAAAGACATCGGCCAGAAGCTTCTGGTAGTCTCTTTGCACCTTGGGTGTTGGATCCCGGTCAAGTTGAACATACGTATTCGTGTCTTCTAACAGCGTCAACATCTTCTGGGAGTAGTCGACCTTGTCCAACAGAACAGTCGCGTTCCCTTTGTCTGCGGGAAGGATCACGACCTTGCAGTTGCCGCGAAGCCTCTTCACCGCTTGACGCTCTTCTGAAGACAGGGCCGAAGAAGGGGGGCCCCGCAGTCTGGAGAGAACAGACACAACACGAGTGCGGGCCTCATCACGGTGCGCGGGATCAACTTGGCTAACGGCGTTCTCCACGGCACATACAAACTTCTTTTTATCCCTTGCAGCTCCGGCGTTGAAGTTGAGGCCAAGGCTGAGGACCGAAAGCTCAGTTTTGTCTGGTTTGTACGAGGACATGTTGAGAACCGTGCACTTTCCTGCTTTGCGCTGAACGTCGCTTCGCTGGGCTTGAAGTCTGCGAATCTTGTTGTCGTGCGACAGATCATCTTTCCGTGCACGAAGGCTTGCTTGAAAATTGGCATGTAGCTGCACGCTTGCGAAATCGTTAGGCAAGCGAAACTCCAGCTGACGGCGGGCAAAGAAAGCTTGGTTCTCCAGAGTTCTTACTTTTTCCCGGCAGTCTTGGATCCGTGCTTGTAAGAGTTGCCGCTCAGCTTTGGCGATGACGCTGAGACCAAAGCGTGTCGATACAGGTCTTCCCAGACGTAGTGAACGAGGGATCAAACCCAGAGTCTTGCATTTAGAGTTAAACTTGAGGTGGCCGCGGAAAGCTGCCATTCGCGTCGACAGTGATACAAACTGGCGAATCTGCTGAACGATGGGTTGGCCATACGCCTGACGAAGGTTAATGAAGTTCAGTTAATGAAGTGAAGTTTCATCCCGACCAGACGGGCTTCCGTCAAACACTGAACTTCATTAACCTTCGTCAGGCGTATGGCCAACCCATCGTTCAGCAGATTCGCCAGTTTGTATCACTGTCGACGCGAATGGCAGCTTTCCGCGGCCACCTCAAGTTTAACTCTAAATGCAAGACTCTGGGTTTGATCCCTCGTTCACTACGTCTGGGAAGACCTGTATCGACACGCTTTGGTCTCAGCGTCATCGCCAAAGCTGAGCGGCAACTCTTACAAGCACGGATCCAAGACTGCCGGGAAAAAGTAAGAACTCTGGAGAACCAAGCTTTCTTTGCCCGCCGTCAGCTGGAGTTTCGCTTGCCTAACGATTTCGCAAGCGTGCAGCTACATGCCAATTTTCAAGCAAGCCTTCGTGCACGGAAAGATGATCTGTCGCACGACAACAAGATTCGCAGACTTCAAGCCCAGCGAAGCGACGTTCAGCGCAAAGCAGGAAAGTGCACGGTTCTCAACATGTCCTCGTACAAACCAGACAAAACTGAGCTTTCGGTCCTCAGCCTTGGCCTCAACTTCAACGCCGGAGCTGCAAGGGATAAAAAGAAGTTTGTATGTGCCGTGGAGAACGCCGTTAGCCAAGTTGATCCCGCGCACCGTGATGAGGCCCGCACTCGTGTTGTGTCTGTTCTCTCCAGACTGCGGGGCCCCCCTTCTTCGGCCCTGTCTTCAGAAGAGCGTCAAGCGGTGAAGAGGCTTCGCGGCAACTGCAAGGTCGTGATCCTTCCCGCAGACAAAGGGAACGCGACTGTTCTGTTGGACAAGGTCGACTACTCCCAGAAGATGTTGACGCTGTTAGAAGACACGAATACGTATGTTCAACTTGACCGGGATCCAACACCCAAGGTGCAAAGAGACTACCAGAAGCTTCTGGCCGATGTCTTTCGTGTGGTCCCCCCTGAACGCAAGTCACTGTATTTTACATTACTTTGTCATAATGGTTCGGCCCCTGCTCTTTATGGCCTCCCCAAGGTTCACAAGCCAGGCGTTCCCATGCGTCCAATTGTAGATTTCACGCGTTCACCCCTGCACAAGCTATCAGGATTTTTACATCGTGTCATTTCGCCCCTCGTCGGACAACGTGCCACTCACATACGCAATTCCTACGACTTGATGGACAAAGTCCGTGACGTCGTACTGGACAAAAACGACATCCTGGTCTCTTTTGACGTGAAATCGCTTTTTACTAGTGTGCCAACGGAACTGGCCGTGGATGTATGCAGTACCGCTCTGGAGTCGGATGCCACTCTACCCGAGAGATCGCCCATTGATGCACCGGACCTGGCTCGGCTGTTACAGTTCTGTTTAGCAAATACGTACTTTACGTTCCAAGAGTGTTTCTACAAACAGGTCCACGGAACGGCTATGGGAGCTTCTATATCGGTAACCGCCGCTAACTTGACAATGGAAGCACTTGAAAGTCGAGCACTCGCTTCGTTCAGCCCTGCTCCGAAGGCATTCTTTCGCTACGTGGACGACTGTTTTTGCATCATTCATAAAGAAGCAGTTCAGTCGTTCACTTCACACCTGAACAGCATGGAAGCAGCGATCCAGTTCACGGTAGAAGAGGAAGTCGACGGCAAGCTTCCGTTCCTTGATATGCTGATTGAAAGAAAGGGGCCTACTTTGTCGTTCGCAGTTTACAGAAAGCCAACTCACACAGGACGCTACTTGCATTTCGGCTCCTTGCAACCTGCTTCTCACAAAAGGGCAGTGGTTTCGACGCTTCTACGACGTGCGGAGAAAATCTGCACGAGACAAGAAGACTACGCAGCCGACGTAAGCGTGGTACGGCGGGAACTATCAGCCTGTGGTTACCCGTGCTCTTTCTTAAATGCTGTCGAACGACAAATGGCACGTCCACAGTTACCCCATGCTGCCTCTAGTCAAAAGCGCGCCGGAATACCCTATATCCCATCCACGAGTGAAGCTCTAAGCCGTATTCTGCGTTCATACAATGTTCAAGTGGCACACATTCCAAACCAGAAACTACGGCAATCACTCGTCAATGTTAAGGACAAATTACCAAAAGAGAAATTCCCAGGTGTTGTGTACGTTGTCCCATGCGCGGATTGCGACTACGTGTATATTGGCGAAACTGGTGACTTTGAAAGGCGTCTTAAACAGCACAATTATGACGTCAAAAAAGAAAATGTGAAATCCAGTGCCTTGGCTGAGCATGCCACTTCAAGCGGCCACGCAATCGACTGGGGGAAGGCACGTGTCCTTGCCAGGGAAAAAGGGCTATCTCGACGCCTTTATCTTGAGTCCCTCATGATCCAGACTACGCCACACACTCTGAACAGGAGCGATGGCAATCTGCCGTCAGTGTATGCGCGCTGCCTGCGTCACGTGTTCTAGACTATTTAAGCGAGCTGCTCGAGCACTTTTGTTTATTTTACCTGTGAACAAGGCTCCCGTGTGGGAGCCGAAACGTCTTCTTTTCTTTTAAATCTTTATTTGGTCGGCGAAGTGCCCCGGGTTTTTGTTAACCTTTTAACCATGTTTCATCCCGACCAGACGGGCTTCCGTCAAACACTGAACTTCGTTTCTCTAGCCTGATGGACAGAGTGCTTCATGGTTTAGGCGAGTTCGCATTGCCGTACCTCGATGATGTTGCCATATTTTCGGACACTTGGGAATCATATCTGGAGCACTTGCGAGTCGTGTTGAGCCGGTTGAAAGAGACAGGTCTTACTGTGAAACCAGCTAAATGTCACCTAGGTTGCGGTGAAGTGACTTATTTGGGCCATGTGGTGGGGCGCGGCCGGCGTAGACCGTCCGACATCAAGGTAGCTGCTATTTTGAACTATCCCCGGCCAACCACGAAGACGGATATACGGGCCTTTTTAGGTTTAGCTGGATATTACCAACACTATGTGAGAGACTACTCTGACCTTGCCAGCCCGCTAACCGACGCACTTCGGAAGTCGGAGCCCGTTAAGGTGACGTGGGACTCAAAGAAAGAAAATGCGTTCCAAATGCTGAAGCGAGCATTAAGGCATAAGCCGGTTCTGACGGCACCAGACTTTTCGAAAGGTTTCATCATTCAATGCGACGCGAGTGATCGCGGCATGGGAGCGGTACTATGCCAAGAAGATGCTAGTGGTCATGAACGACCAATTTTGTATTTAAGTCGCAAACTAAGTTGTAGAGAAGAGGCATGCAGTACCTCTGAGAAAGAGTGCGCCTGCGTTGTGTGGGCCGTTCAGAAGCTGGCTTGTTATGTCTCCGGTTCTAAGTTTGTTGTGGAAACAGACCATTGCCCTCTAACTTGGTTAAGTAGCATGTCCTCTAAAAGCGGCCGTTTGCTGAGATGGAGCATGACCCTCCAGCAGCACAGCCTCGTTGTCCGTTATAAGAAGGGAAGGTTGAACGCGAACGCTGACGCTCTAAGTCGTGCATTCTAGGCCTCGCTTCTTTCAGTGGCCTACTCGTTCCTACTCGTTACTTACCTTCTCTTGCTTCGCGACGACCTGTCCTGTTCACAGGGAGATCGGGGGAAAAATGAATGACCTCATTGGCTTCCTCAGTAGTATGTTTTCGGTCCAAATGATTTCAAGGGGACCATTCTATTTGTCATTGTTATTGCTGATTATTAATTGTTCCTGATCTTTTGGTGTGTTGTTCATTTGAAAAAGGGTTGTTTGAGTCTTGTATACTAGATCGTACACCTGCCTCTTGTTGCAGCGGGAGCAAAAAGGGGGATAGCAATTCAGTTAGGTTGATTTGGATTATAGCCTTGTCTGGTGTTTGACGGGAGACAGAGGGCACTTGTTCGTGTTGGGTGTTGCCTTTTGCCGGTCGGTTTTGCAAGCTGCAGAACGACCAACCGGGGCCAGTGGCGAGAAGCAAGGGCTTAGGAACGACCCGAGCGGAGCTGGTTGAGGTGCCTTGGCGACAACGCGGTGAGCCGAGCTCCTGTCCTGGCGAGTGGGACCTGGGCACGTGAAGTGACCTGGCGTCCAGACACTGGACGTAAACTTGGACGAGCCTGACGAACGTGCGCGCCTGGCATCCGAGCCACGCGGAGGCAGCTCGTCTTCCCGGCGCCTTATCTGAGGGCGGGGATGCTGTTGTGCCATTACCACAAGCCCGGATTCCGAATCTGCAAGATGCAGAATTTATCCTGCGAGCGCCCTTTGGACAAACTCGGGGCTGCGCCGAAAGGCACAGCGCCCTAATTCTCCCTTGACAAGTCAAGATGCTGAGCCGTCAGGCAGTGGTGTCCTCCGGAGAAGCATCGGCGGGCAACATGTTCAAACGTGTCGCCAAGTGCCAGACAGCCCGGCGCCGTACCTCCCCTTCCCTGGAGGTCACCGCGCCCGCCAACTTTGAACGGGGTGGCCAGCGTGGTCGCTGGTTGGACCCCCACGGACGACCGTCGAGTGCTCACTTTGTATTGGGCCGTTTGAGTGACAATGGTTTCTGGGGGCTTATAAGCCGCGGCGCGCCGCCTGGAAAACCGGATCCGCCGACCCACCGGGAGCAGAGCGCCGCTCTCGACTGGAGTGAGATGTGTCACGCGTTTTCGCCGGACGTCGCCGTGCGAGAACAGTCGCGTTTGCTGTGAGCTCTCGGCCCCAGTGCCGATCCCTTCATGTCCTGTATAATGACCTGTATATAGTGTATAAAGTCCCTTTTGTTATTCTCACCGACGCCTGACTCGGAGTCTTCGCTACCAACGCTCTGTCACGAAACGGGTGACGAGCGCTACGGGACCACCTCAAAGTCGTAACAGCGGCCAGCTACCCGTTACGAGACACAGCGACTCTCTCTACGACGCCAGACTCCGAGGCCACGACCCCCGAATCCTACAGTGTTCCCTTCATGCGCCCTCGAACGCCACGATAGACACAGACAGCCGCATCCGTGTCCCATGGAGTGGAGTCGGTTCGTTAGGTCGTATAGGTCACGGACGCGCTCGCATAATTGGGACGGTCGAGTGGCCGGGTGTGCTAACGAAGCGCTTTCGCTAGCAGCCGCAACGAGTGCAGCAAGATTATGTTAATAGCGCTTCAGGGCAATTGCACTCGATCGACGCGGCCACCGCGAAGCGCGGGCAACAACAACAACAACAACAACAACAACAAAAGAGCTGACAGCCGTAGCACCGCTTCCCGTGTAGCGGCGAACTCGTCCGAGGACACGTTTTCTCCATCGGCACGCAAACACGCACCCTGCGCGCCCCAACACACAGACGCAAGCGCGGTCGATTCTGCGCAATAGCCCCGCCTTGACCTCACCGCGGAGTACGCAGGGGCGCTGAGGAATTGACACCCGCGAATGTGCCGGTGATTGTGTTGCCGGACAGATACACGCACACAAGCTCGCGGGCCCTCCATTGAGAAAGCGCCGATCGCGAGGGCGGCCTCGCAGACCCCGATCCAGTTCGGGTGGCCTCCGGAGGAAAGAAGCACGGACGCGCTGCCATTACGACGGCAAGAGTGAAGCACACCGCACGCGGTTGGAGTACGCGAAAGGTTGCGACTTTGGCATGCAATGCACCCTTCATAAGCAAAATCCTTCATTGTGGACAACGTAGTTGTTTACTCATGCGATTTGCCCTATAGCTTGCATGCGCTTAAATATGCAAGCAGTACTGTCGTGACATTTTAGACTCGCGATCGTTTTGCGTTGAGTGAACGTCGAAGACCTCTAAACCAAAAGCTCCCGGCAAGCGTAAATACACGAGAAATGTAACATTTGTTTCTACAAACCAGTTTCGGTTTGAGTACACCCGCAGTGGGGTACGCGTCGTGATGCCATCGTACACTGACACGCCCCGTGCCTTGGCTTCTCTGCCAACACGCGAGCAGAGGATGAGGAGTGGTTATATTTTCATCGTTCTCATATTTTTAAAGGCTACGTCATCCTATTTATTCACTTGTTTATTTATTTTTGTACTTACAATCGTCCGAATGTTTTACAGAGAGGAGGGGCGAGAATACATATAAGCGTTCGCGGCGGTTTCGAAGTTCTTGGAATTTATATGTGACGGCTATGGAGGCAAGAAAGTAGAGCCGGTCTTTCGAGGTTCTTGATACGAATGAATGGGAGTAAATTTTGGTGAGACAATGGGGTACACCAACTTTTCCGGCAATGATCAATGCGAGATATATACTTATTGGACGCCACAATATTAAGGCTGAAGCGGTCGACATAGCAACTCAAGGGTACGCTGACTGACATTCACTTCGAAGTCATTTCACAGGCGCGAAAAAACCGCGTTGATGAGTGACGAAGGGCATGAGTGAACGTGAGTGTGAACAGGATAGTATAGCGCCTGTCCACGTGAGTTCGCGTGAAAGTCGGTGAGGGTGAGTAGCTGCACGTGAGTGTCAACAGTAGTGACAGTAGGCGAGCGTGAGTGGGCATGAATATACACACCGGGGAAAATTACACCCGCCAGGACAGATTGGACGCGGAAACACCCTTTTTTGCACCCTTTCACTGAAAATTCCGAAAATGGGTACATTTGTTAGCAGAACACCCGTAGTACACTCTTTCATTATTTTCGGGGTGCTGAAAAAGTGTTTGTTTGCGAAACATACACCGTTGAGAATTTAAGGGTGGTCGAGCACTTCAACATTTGAAGCAACTAAATAGCCACAAGTGTATTTCCCAGTGGTTTGAACCATGTTGTTGTTGGAGCACGTGATACAGTAATAGTGCGCGATGGATGCCAGCGTACTATATACTTCATGTGCACATCATCCCCGGTGGTGAAGCAGAGAGACATAGCTTCTTTTTTCTTTATTTCGTAGCCTGCGTTTAACCTTTTGTCACTCGCTTCATTTAAATTATTCCAGGTCGGTTTTGTTTCATAGATAAGTTGCCGGTGGTCAGCGAATCGTAGGGCATTAGCCTGTCATATTTTTTCAGGCACATGCTCTTTTGGGGTAGCATCGAGGACGGCGCAATTTTTATGCGCAGTAATTCGTGTGCCGTTTGACAGAGTGTCGGCTGTGATAAGCACTCGCAGGTACATGCGGAGGAATCTTTTACCGATAATAAAACATTGTGCAGGTCGCGCGCTCCGGTCGTAAAGTGGGAACACGTAATTACTTTGTCCCCTTCGCTCATCCCTGCCTTTCACATCTGACTGCTAGCTCTGCCTGAATTGTTTCACCTTGGTTCTGATTTACTGATAAACTGAAGGGAATGGCGTCTGCTTATCAGAGCAGCTAGAGGTAATACTGCCCTTTTATATTGTTGTGTAATTCTCCTAGGTTGTGTCGACGAAGCAGGCCTTGCACTGCTCTCGCGTCCATGGTCAGGAATTTCACAGAACATTTGCATGTTTTATTTGGGAGTTCATCATGATGAGAATGGACAACCTTTTTCTTACACTTGAGAAGGGAGGTCTCAGTCGTGTGCATTTGTTTGTGCGACAATCGGTCATGCGATGATTTCACCTTCAAGACATCCGCCATCCGTTCCTTCTTGCTGTTAATAGAACAGGCCTTCCTTCACACCTCCCTTTTCTTTTTGTCACGACAAACTTTGCACTATAATTGCCGTCATGGGGTTTCCTAAAAGAATTTGTCGATCCTATTTCCTTTTTAAAAGCCAGATTCACTCTAGCATATTTTGCATGGGGCTGATCGAACGCCGCTAAATACAGTACCTTAACATAATTTTTTTCCCTGAACCTATCATCGAAAGCCGTATCTGTCTCTATGGTCAAGATGTTCTTTGCCGTGTCCGTGGAATGTGCATAACGCCAGCAGTGAAAATTTTTTCTTTAAGCTGCACACTTCCGCCTCGCCAGTTGAAGCATGGTTTCATGAAAAAAAGGGTTGTGTGTATTGTAGAATGCAAATTGCAGACTTTGCAACCAGCCCCTATAGGCAACTGAATATTGATTTATTCTTCGCCGTGATGCATTTTATTCTTGGCACATTTTGGGAGTAACAAAAAAGCACATCTCGCATATCACATCTTACGGCATCCGGCTCCTTCCTTTGAAAATGACAACCAGTAATGCATCATATGATTTGTAGATGTTATTAAGACTCTATTCATTATGGAAAGGTCGCATGATCGACAGAAACGCCCTGCAACCTCACTCGACAAGGTCTGTCTTTGGAGAAGGGGCTGCTCGACTGCGTAGTCGGGTTGCAACCCTTGATCCCGTTCCTGAGTGGACTTCGCTTCTGGGCGCTTGTATTCGTTTGCCCAATTTTCGAACTTTCTTTGGACTGCGTAGCATGTGTGAATTTGCTTTTACTTGTGCCTAAACGTAATGTAACTAATTTTCGCGTGACACTAGTCATAATTGCACGCAATTAAAGAAGAAGTCGGCGGGGCGGTCGAGAGGTAGAGCACTTCCGACTGGCAATCTGTAGGTCCTCTGTTCGAATCCTGCCTGCGCGGCGCTTCTTTTTCTTCGCTTTATTTCTTTTTATAAAGGTCACGGAAAACACTTCGTGATTACATTAGTGAACGTCCGAAAGACTAGGGTAGCGATATAATATATGATATTGATGTAAAATGAAACGCACTGTACATTTTGGCAAAACACGCATTGGGAGAAGGGGTGCAGTTCCAAGAAATCCCCCTTTCAAATGGGTACATTAGTTCACCTAAGTACCTTTCTTATAGGTGTAAAGGGGTGAGTTATAGACACGAGAAAACACCGTAAAGGGTGCAATTTTTTTTTTAGTGTACGTGTGCGTATGTGGATGAGCGGATGCCGGTAAGTGCGAATGGAGGCGACTATGAACGCAAGTCAGTGTTGGTGAGCACGAATAGGAACGCGTGCGAGTGCGGAGCAGAGTCAGCGCACACGAGGAGAGCTATGTACACATATCTATATGCATATCTATATGTACATAGCTCTCCCCGTGTACACAGGTACATAGGTGAGCGAGTATGAGTGAGCACCCGCTTATTTTGCGGACCTACAGTAACTGCGTCGTGGCATCAGGATAATTTCGACGACGTCAGGTTTGGCATTTAGGGACAAAATTTTGCATTAAATCTTAAGTACCTCAACAATCGTACTTGTTAAGCGCGATATCTTTACGTGCGTTAAACGTGCGACCGAGTCATTTTTTTTTGGGGGGGGGGGGGAAATTGCACAACGTATCTTAGTGCTCTTATATATTTAGCAACAACCCAACGCAAAGCTCTAGCGCAAATCTATAGGGTGGCTCCAGGCGCGCCCGAGCACACGATGAAAATAACCAGTTGAAATAACCTCCCCCCCCCCCCCATCTATTTCGAATCATTCAGCCCGACATAATGGGTATTCAGTAAACGCGGCAGACTTCAATGCAGGCTGAGAAGGCACGTATACGGGGGCGCACGCGCAGACAGCTCGCGCCGACCAGCATGCAAATTAACGAAAACAGAGCGCGCCCGCCACACTTCCCCGTAATAGTCGCGTCGCCTATTCTCGGGGTTAATGAACGGCCTGCTAACCGAACAACATCGGGCACCTTCTTCTTTCCTCGTTTCTCGCCAGGGGTGCGGACGAAGCTTCTCGAGGCGCTCGGAAGCGCTGGAAGACGGCCAAGCGACGAGACGGTCCCGTATCTCGCGGAATTGCGGTCGTACAAAGCGGGGAAGGGGGTCATAACAAACCCAGGGAATATATTGTTGTTACACTTGAAAAAAAAACAAAGAAACCAAAGTGTCCTCCGCTTCCGAGGCCGGCGACGGAAAACAATTGCGATTCCTGTCGCGTCCTTCGCGGCCGCAGCTGTACTACGAGCAGGCGCTTAATAAGGTGGAGTACGAGAGAGTGTAGTGCATTGTGTTGCGTGTTGCCAACTACTGCATGTTAGTGCTGAAATTGATAATGTTTAACATCGCGAGGGGGAAAAAAAAAACGGGATATATGAGGGAACGCCGCAGCAAGGTGATCCGGATTAATTTTAACCGCCTGCGTGTTTGCTTTTCTTTCTTTCTATCGCTTTTTTTTTTTACGCCCACCCGAACCGTAGATGCTGGAGCTGTCGCAGCCCACCGAAATGGGATCGTCCCCGCTGGCACTCCATCCCGCGACATCGTATTCAGCAGCAGAACGCCGCGCAGACCGTTTACACCGGCAAGCTTGCGGAGCGAAAAAAGAGATGGCGCTACCGGCTCCGGCGCCATGCGACCGCTTCCGCGTGCAGCCGAATTCATAAACCAAGGCAAGAGTGTTTGTTCTGCTTGTAGTTGTATAGGATAATATTTTGCGCATATGAAGCAAACCGTGGCGCTGTAAAGCAACGCCCCATCCAAAACAAAAGAAAAAAAAAATGATGCACCTCCGACACTACGTGATCTGACTGCTAAGAATGGCAAATGCAATGTCACGTGTTGTGCGAACGCCGCCTTTTAGCAGATAATATGATTGTGTAGCATAGATGATCGAATATTGCCAAAACTTAAATACTAAGCTTAGAAAAAATAAGTTTAGCTTCGATACGAATTCATTACGAGTAGCTACGAGCGTGACAGCTATAGAAACCTATAAGTGTTCTTTCGTTCACAATATGTCGCCCCACTGTCTTAACAATCATTTCGTGAATAGTAGCCAGCATTAATTAACAGGTGTAGCGTGGTCAGAGCTCGTGCGTACGCGTTATTGCACTGCACTGCGCATGCGGTGATGATAGACCAACAACGGCTCTGTGGCCGTGCAGATATATACTTTCTTGAACATGATCTGGAAGTGCCGGAATCAAAAAGTTGTTGTCTAGCAGTAAATTTTCTTAGAAGCATGTAAATCACAACGAAATATTCTCAATTAACTGCAGTTTAATTGAACAAAACACCAAGGGCCTTCTGGCGCAAGCTTTCGTTGCTTCAGACATTCTTGTACATCTGCATGACTACGTAATCAGTTGACGGACCAGTAATTAATATAACAATCATCATCAGCCTCTATTTTATGTCGACTACAGGACGAAGTCATCTCCAAGCGATATCCAAATGCCCTTGCCTTGCGTCTGCAAATTTCCTAATTTTATCACCACGCGTAGTTTTCTGCCGTCCTCAACTGCTCTTCGCTTCTCTTGGCACCCGTTTTGCAATTCTAATGGCCCACAGGTTCTCTACCCTACGCATTACATGGCCTACCCAGCTCCATTCTTTTTTCTTTTATTGTCACCAAGAATATCGGCTATCCCCCATTTTCTCTCTGATCCACGCCGCTCTCTTCCTGTATCTCAACGTTACGACTAACCATTTTCGTTCCAACCGTTTCGCTCTTTGCGCGGTCCGCAACTTGTTCTCGTGCTTCCCTGTTAATCACCAAGCTTCTACCCTATAAGTTAGCACCTGTATAATGCAATGACTTTACACTTTTCTTCAGGGTCCCCTTTCAGTAATTGACCTAGATAAACTTACTCCTGCACATACTCTAGGTGCTGTTACGATTGACCAGAGGGCGCAGTAACCTTCTACCCTCTCCTGCACCACTGCGACAAATCGCTTCGTGAGGCTAACAATGCGTCCCCGTCGGACGGACAGACGTAAAGGACTTATATTATTCTGTGCCACGCGATGGTTTGATGTGGGCTGTGCGCGATAGGATAGAAGATATTGGAGAAGTCAATTTTCAGAATCATGTCGGTGTCAACAGCGGCAATTTTTTACGCTTTTAGATTTTTATCTTCATTCAACTACTATTAATTGTGGTGGCCAGTTCTACAACCAACGCACTGGCATCTGTATAGGGTAAGCCATGGCCCCCATTTAGTGTGACAATTTTTTTCTTCTCGGTTGACAATATAATTTCTGCTAAGCTAGTGGACACGCCTGTAACGTGAGTGGTTAGCTACGGTGACGACTACTTAATTGTTATGAAGAAAGACACCTGATGCATTTTCATGACGCGGTCGAAGAAATTTAGGACTTGTTCATTAACTCATCGGGTGGACTTACGTTCACGTAAGAACTGCCTATTAACCAACGCATTCAGAGCATGTATGCTGGGGATATCACCCCAGATGTAAGAAAACCTTGTTGCGCTACGACAGCGCACACTCTAAATTGATTAAGAGAGGCACAGCAACCCCGTGCATTAGGGCAGCACTAAGTAAGTCATGTGAACGTGAGTGCGAGCGAAGTTTTTTTTTAAATCAGACAGCGCGATTACAGAACGCAGGCTTTTCCAGTTCTGTTATCACTTCAGTATGCGAAACCATCTTGCAGATAGAAAAAAAACGATAAGTTCCGATCCCTCACAGAAAAAAAAAAAAAAAACAAGAGATCAGCGCACGCGGTGCCACACTTGCACAAGTTGTCACACAATCTAAAAATAGGTTTCCAATAGACATAAGGTTAATTTGCTTTTCAGTGCCCCGTGTAAGCTTTCCTGGATATGTAATCGTATGAAAACGCTTGAAAGGCCCCTGTGCACCACAAATCATAAATATCATTTCACTGACTGCAGGTGCAAAGTTCTCCATCCGATACCGCTGAGCTGCGGAAAAGCTTATATAGGCCAGCGGGACAGTGTTTCAATGACAGAGCTCGTCAGCACAGCAGTAACCTAAAGAATGACTATGGGAGTCATTTAGCAGGACACTGTAACAAGTGTCCCTGCACTGCCATATTTGAAAAAAACAAACTTCATTGGGAAAGGAAAATGTAAGAGGGAAAGGGAAGAATACAGGCTTATTACATTAGAAAGGAATGAGATAAATGTGTAAGCGCTCCCTCTCTTACCTTGTCAGGAAAAGAAATTGATTTTTTGGATGAAAGATTATGACGTTGCTGATTTGGAGACGTTTTTGCGTCTGGTGTACGCATGCTTATGCTGCAAAATGTATAAAATGCCTGGAGAATTTCAAATAAACTTCCAGTTGGCAGTCAGCGCTTGTCTGTGGTATACGGTTCCTCGTGCCCTTGTTTTTTCGCGCTGTTCAACCTCAGTTGTGACAGACATACGGCGCCAGGAAGGCGAGAAACGCTTAGCGGACTGAGCGTTTATTGGTTCACTGTCGCCGTCACGGATCAATGGGAACAAGAAGCTCATGGGCAAGGGTGTCCTACGGCGTTTTCTCACGGACTCCGGTAACCGCCATGGTCGTTTGACAGACACCCCAGCTAACTGCTGGGTCATCCCAGGAACCAAGACGGGCCAACTTGAGTCGAGCGTGACAATCCGCGTCTACACTGCTCCCTTCCTTGCTTTGTGTCCAGTCAACAAAGGCGCGGGAGTGATTGTGTGCACCCTCGCCCTCAACGCGGATCCTTCGGTTTGATTGGACGAAGGTGGGACGGCATATTTCTCTCTCCTAGGGATCTAGGGAGGACAGAGGGAACTTAAGCGGACTCTTTCGCTCCTCAGCGTGCTTCAATTCAGTCATGCTAGACTGATGAGACGTAACGTTCTGCACTCCTCATGTAGATATTGTAAAGAAACCCAGTACTCATCGTTTTCGATTAGAACATGTTCCTCCCTTCCACAACCTCATTAACGCGGAGGAGTCGGAGGACTTCATAGCCCAGACACCCCTTTTTGCATGACCGACACCAACTCTTTCAAGGCTGACTGACAATCATGACTTATTGCTTTCTTGTGAAGCTATTGAATATTATCTTTGCCTTCTGCGTGTGAACCTTGAGCCCAAATCTTGTAGTTTCTCGGTTAAGGTTCTCAATCATTCGTTCCAAATATTAACCAGTGTTGCTGAACAGGACATTGTCAAGCCGAAGGTTGTTGGTATATTTGCCACTGATCCTCGCTGCTAAGCCTACCCAGTCTAATAGCTCGAATACTTCTAAGCATGCAGTGAATAGCACTGGATATGCTGTGCCTACTTGCCAGAACCCTTTCTTGATAGGCGATTTTCAACTCTTCTTGAGGTGAAACAACGTAGCAGTGGAATCACCGTAGATATTTTCAGATATTCACGTATGTCTCTTCTACTGCTAGAATATAACAATAGCGTAGCTAAAATGGGAGACCTTCCAGTTTAGTAATAGACTGCTTTCGTTGCTAATGCATGCACGGGGATTATTAGACTACTCCATGTTCAGAAAGACGAATTGTTGCGAGAGGCAGCGAAAACAACAGGGAAAATATTAATGCCACTGAAAAGAATATCATCGGCCGGATTGCTCATACAGATAACCATTGTCACCACGGATTGTGGTACTCAGGTTGTAAGGGCTATCTACTGTTAAAAGAAGATAGAAGAAAAAACGCGCGATAGTGCATTCCTATATTGGAGGATGCACACTCACTGACTTGGAATTTCACTCATTGCCAGCATGCTGAAGTGTAGAGCTGTTTGTAAAATATCATCAGCACTAACTTTCCGTAAGCACTTATACGGTGTTTATCGGTCTGAAGCACTTTACCACAGGCCAGTGACAATTAACCAAGGATGCGAAAATGTTTTCCCTTTTTTTCTTCTTTTGTTGCGTTTACCCCGGACGTCGTCACCTATCGGGAAAGAGACGCGAGAAGGTGCCCAATGGCGGCGATGTCATGTGTTCATAAATGGCAGCGCCCATGCGGTGGCATTTTGAAGCGGCTTACTACAAAGCAGTCTTAATGATGGTACTTAACCGGTAAAATCAGCTATCGCTTAGTCTCGTGTCATGCCAAGGACAAAGTATTAGCGATGTTCTGTAGTTACTGTTGAGATGAGCCATTCGTTTTGGCGCTTCTAGGCCTGAACAGACGGCACCAAGCGGGAAAAGTAGTTTGATTTCCACCTAGGAGATGGAACCACAACATCAGTGTTGGTCACCCATTCGCGATGCAGAACACTCCGAAAGCCTATATTTCTTCGCTGCATCATTCAAATATTCGGTTGGATCTAAATCCACCTCAAAGCGACCGCTTCTTCGAAATATAAAAATCTCGAAGGCTACTCTTTTGACGCCTACATGTATAGGAAGCGATTCTAGCCCACAACAGCATAGCCTTCGAGGTCCGTGCCGTTTAAACAGAGGAAGCGGTTGCTGGCGTCTGGATTTGGACAGTCTAGCACATTACGCAGAGACGGTATGCTAAATGCGCAGACCTCTCAGCATGTTTATCGCTGTACCGCTGAGAAGTCGCACTACGCAACGGATCCAACGCAACACGTGTCACGCATAGTTAATACTCTACTACAAAAGCACCCTTCCCAGACGCTGCACGATCCGTCCCCTCCGAGATTAAGCCTACACTAAACAGACGGCGACGAATTAGTGTCGTCTGCTTCATGCTTGCGAATCAGCATTAGGGCCGGCAAATAGGGCCAGGAGAGAGACCTGGACCGTCCTAATAGGTTGGCCGTCAACGAGAGGAGTCCAGATCCCACAATGGGAACAACAAACGCCCCGCGGGAGGAAGACGACGCGCTCTCGTAACTGCATACACTGCCACCCGCCACACCGGCCTCGCATGAGGCCGGCCAGGTACCAACACGCACGGGCGATGCGTTCCGCACAGCGGGAAAGGGGGGGTGGCAAAGAAGAGGCAGGCGCGCGCATCGGCGTGAAATATTCATTTCACGCGCGCTCAAATCTGGGTTCTCGCTACCTCGCACCGTGTGCGAAATACGGCGGGAGAACGGTGTGGCCTAACTCGCGGCGCGAAGCATAAAATACCGGGCCGGGAAGACCGATGCGCCGCCTCCGACCGGCGTGTATGCATACAGTCAAGACAAACGACGTTCGGTGGATTAGGGTGACCCGCCCCGCAGCGAAGCGTCTTCAAGGCCCACACGCGGCGCCCGATCTCCTAATTCCGTGGCCACGGCTGCGATGCGCTCCCCGCATAGTCACCGAGGAAACTCGACAGCGTGCAACTGTATTCCTAGCTAAAGTGCGAGCAAAGCTTGTTAGCGAAGAGATGAAGCGCGAAGTGTGAAATACACGAGGCACAACTGGGCGCGTCTCAAATTATAAGGTTTAAGACGTCCAGAAATTGCACGGCGGGTGGCGCCAGTGGAGGGCTTCAAATTAATTCTGACCACCCAGCGTTCTGTAACGGGGGCCAAAGTATCACATAGCCGAGCGTTTGTGCATTCAGCCCCAATCGTAATACAACCGCAGAAGCCCAGGGTAGAACCCCCGACTGCGTGATCAGCAGGACGACGCTATCTTAGAACTGAGCCAACGCACCGTTTTGTTGGACTTCCTTAGCAATTTGTTCATACCACAGGCGGTGAAGATATGCGGTCGTCAGAGACGTCTTGCTTCGCCGATATCCCGGTGTGCCGTTGTGGGGCTCCACAGCTATGGCTCCACTATATGTGCTCTGGCTGATCACGAGCTCGCGAGTCAAATTCTAGCCAAGTAGCTAGAATTTGCTGAAGCCATGGCAATGGCTTCGGCGTGTGTGTTTGAACCTGAACTGATTACAGTGGTAGAACAGCCATTTCACCTTTCGGCGCAAGTCCTATCGCAGGAAACGACCCGATTTGGCGCAGCAGCAAAAATTTCTGGCGCAGGTTGTAACGCAATTATGCTTACCATATACCACGCAAATTTTACCCGGTATAATCAACATGTTGTGGAGAAGGGTTTGCGCGAGGCTTACCTTGCAAGCGCAGTCAGGAAGGGACGCGATTTGTCGATACGGCGCAGAGAAGGCACCACCGTCAGATCGCCAACAAACGCGTGTTTATTAACCCAGGATGCGGGACAGTGCGACAGTCACCGCCTGTGGGCAAAGGTTCACCGCAAGACCGATCGAGTACGCGCGCCTGCACTGAACACGGGATCACGCAATATACTCATGCCATGTCATGCACATTAGAGAGCTGTCGAATAGGGGCCGAAAAAAAAATAGCCTGAGCGCCACTGCGCATGCGCGAGACGCAAATAGGGTTCTGCTTTTGTATCGGCAGCGCTATTACACCGTAACAGCACGCCGACACAAACTTGATGTAAAAGCTCTGCGCCAACGGACATGGCGGACCCTATCGAGGTGGCGGCTCTCACCGTGCACCACATTCGATTTCATTTGCTAATACCATTCTTAACTATGCATCACGCGCGATTCTGATAGCAGCGGCTCTTTTCCAAAGCCCCGCTATCACCCATAAACATTGAAAAGTTTACCTTTAATCCTACAATGTGACATCCTACTTCGGCAAACTCTGCGATACTACGCGGCTTCGACGAACAGCGAAATAAAGCGCCAACAAGGCGGTATACTGCGGCAGTACATTGTACGTCGGTCAGAGGAAAATGAGCGCATGACGAACCGGACGACTCTGACGGGCCCACAGCGGTTCTCACCATAGAGTGAGAAGCTGTATGGACGGGTCGCGGCTAGAGCACTGGACGGGCCGTTTTTCCAGGCTCCGACACCGGCCCGAGCCTGAAAGTGATATGCGGAGGCCCGCCCGGGCCCGACACGGTAGTTTCAAACCTGACCCGTGCCCGGCCCGTTAGCCCTTGAACGTAAGGGAAGCATGGTTCAATTCTCGGTAATTGTGAAGACACCATCCACGACACAGGACGTCTTCTAGAGATAATTTTGACTGTGTCCACGCGGCTGAGCCCACTCTGTAGATTCTGCTGGGAACTAGCAACAATGAATCACACAATATGGGACTGCGAGGAAGACAAGCCTCCTCCTAACCTGATGGCCTCTCCCTCAGCTCAAGCGTCGGAAGCGGTGCTGCGCAGTTATAGCCTGGACACTAAATTTCAGGTCATAGAACGAGCTGAAGAGGTCGCGATCAAACGCCGATTGACGGCCACCTGGCCCTCCTGAAGAAACCACGCCTAATTACCCCGCCTAACGCCGACGAAATAAAGTTTTTCCCACGTATAATCGTAGGCAATTTCCAAAAGTCACCAATAGCATATACCCGGCCTATTACGGGCCTGACGGAGACCCGGGCCTATTACGGGACTGACTGAGGTCCGGGCCCGACCGGAGCCTGAAGTTCCTTGAGCCGAGCCCGCAACAGAGATAGCTTAGCCGATCCGAGCCCAGCCCGCGGGCTGGGCCGGCTCAAGCCCGTGTTAGTGCTCTATTCAAGGCTTCCTTCTATGATTATGATGATGATGATAACGTGATGTTGGTTTTGATTTCAGTTTTGCTAGCCGCGAAGCATTCACGGAAGGAAGGTTTCACTCTTATGCATGTTTGGCGCAGGCTCGGTGCAATTTTCCGCTATAAAATGTCGCTTTGGCGCAGGATCTGTATTTAGAACAGCACTCACAGCAGTTAACTTGCTCTGAGTAAACGTTGCCGTACGCGGGTTTTTGGCTTTGTGCGTTGCCTTCGCGCTATACGTTTACAAGTCTGCCTAGCAGAGAAACAACGTACGCGAAATCGTAAATTATGTGTCCGGGCAAACCGACATGGTTTTGTTTGATTTCAGCAAGGCTTTTGATAGGGCGCCACATGACAAACTTTTGTACCAGAATGCTTGGGTGTGCCTTTTCGCATCATCCGCTGGATTCAGGCCTACCTTAAAGACCAGACGACAATACGTAGAAATAAATCAGGCCCCTTCAAGTGCGCTCATTACTGATTAAGGAGTTCCGTAAGGAAGTGTACATGGTCCGCTATTGTTCCTAATTCATGTGAATGATTCAGTTACGGCTGTTCCAGACGATGTATCTGTTAAGTTATTCGCGGACGACTGTGTGGTGTTCAAACAAATTTCCTCAAAACCTGCTAACACGTGTGTACAAAGGAAACTTTCGCCATTGATGAGTGGTGTCTGAAATGATGAATGAAGCTGAATACTGAAAAAACTGTCCTCTTAGCAAAACTAGAAAAAATATTTCCCAATATGCCTCCTAATTTCCTTGCCGGCAATATTATTGATAAATATAAATATTTTAGTGTAACACTTGATAGTAAGTTAAAATGGTCAGCAGATATTACGAATACTCGCACAGCAGCGTGGCGAAAGTTATGGGTTTTGCGAAGAAAACTAAAAACTGTCCCGGCACACATCAAGAAATTGGGTTATGATACTTTTGTACGGTCTTTACTGGAATACGCCTCACCAGTATGGCACCCATACACAAAAAGAAAGACGTTACGCAGCTTTGAAGAAGTCCAAAAGAAAGTTGTTAGGTTTATATTCGGCAAATATAGAAGACATTAACTCTGACTAGAGAGTCAGAGTTAATGTATTTACACATTTACACAACATTCTAGCAATGGAAACCCACAGAAAGAGTTCTCGATTTACATACCTTTATAATAGCTTATCAGGAGAAAATAAACTCAAGCTTCCAGCGTGCATTAAGCCTCCTTTAGTGAGGACTCGTAACGTTCGTGGGCATTTACTTGCTCCAACTTTTGCCAGAACTAAGCTTTAATTTACCGCCATCTCTTCATTCCTCACAACATCTTACTGGTGCACTAGAACGGCCATTTGCCTGCCAAAATTCTGTTTTACGTATGTTTCTTGCGTATAGCTATTAGTTGGTGTGTGCATTTTGTAAGTGTTTGCTCTTAAAATTGTATGTTCTTTTTCTTTCCATTCTATATATAAGAATGTATGACTTCACTCCTGCTTGGGCCAAGCATTCGCCTGAAGTATATGGAAAGAAGTATATGGAAATAATTAAAATAAATAGATAAATAATATTCTTTTTTTATTCTCGCACATATTCTGGGGTACAACAGCGTCGCATAATGCGTTGGAGCGTGTAACGCATGTACCTTACTGAATCCGCCTACAGCATAACGCGTACATCGGCTACGATTTAAACGTAGCACTTGAATGCCTGTCGTTTCACCCTTGTCATAGACACCCTTGTCATAAAAGGCGCGTCCGACCCACCGTTTGTACGCCTACTTTTGTGGTGAGACGATCGTTGCGTCATCTTAGTGCGAGCAACTCAATAAGAGAGTCCTTCATTTTGCACAGTTAAGTAGGTGTAGCGAAACTGCAATGAGAAACGAAGAGCGCCAGGGAAAAAAAAT
Organism: Dermacentor variabilis; assembly: GCF_050947875.1. Taxonomy (NCBI): domain Eukaryota; kingdom Metazoa; phylum Arthropoda; class Arachnida; order Ixodida; family Ixodidae; genus Dermacentor; species Dermacentor variabilis. Next base: position 92,305,566 of record NC_134578.1, read on the forward strand.
ACAACAACCCTACCGACGGCAATCCATAGAGTGATGCGGAGGACACCGGATATACGCTTTTTGCGATCCTTCTCCAAACAACAGCCACTGCCGACCTCGGAGGGGTAAAAGAGAAAAAAAAATAAGGAAAAAAAAAACCGTAGCCCTTCCCAAGTACAATACGGCTACGCCAATATTGATCGCCGCAGCATCACGGCGCAAACGGCCAAACCTTATACAAAACCCTAGCGAATCTAGTTTCGAAAGCGTGCACTCCAAAGCCTCGCCGACGCCTGGAGCCGTGCAGACGACGGCGCCAGCCAGCCAGACGACGACGCAGCCGTCTGCTTCCAGGAACGAGCAGACAACGCACCCGAAAACAGCAGACGACCCTCGATTTCTCTCCCAATGGCGCGGAGCGCCCGCTGCTCGTTATTCAGGGCCGTATAATTTTTTTTCGACTTTCACGCAAATCCTCTCGCACGATCCCGCCAGGACAAGCAATAAAAGTAAGCGCAAATAAAGAAAATGAAGAAAGTCGAGCGTGTGCGCGAGATAAATATGGTTCACCTGCCGTTTCTCCTCACGAAACGAGTAGCAGGCTAGCGGAGAAAACGAAAGTCAGGCTCCCACAATTAAAACTGACCGTGAGCCAGCAACATCGCGTCGGCGGCCGTGGCGCGAGAGGATATACGGCTAAATTCGGGGTCCTGCAAGCGTACGCGAGCTCATTGTGTGTTTCAAGAACGCGTGCGCAATAGCCATGGAGGCAACGCCATGGGAGCCAGCGGTCACGATCGCCATACTGCGCGTGTCGTCACGAACTGGAGTGCGGGTTTCGTCACGCTTTCGGCAGTCGCGTCTGCTACGCGGTAGCAGACGGCAGCCGAACGGACGTGCTGGCCAGACGTGGACTACAGCAGACGGACACGTATAAGGCGGCCAGCCAATTGAGAGATCACGCTCGGAACCGGCTTCTTTTTGTGCGGGATGGGCGAAGCCGTCGCTTTCTTTCAATAGAGTTCACTTACCGAAAGCTTTGTCCGATCGAAACTGCCAAGGTCGAGCTAAAGTGGTTTCGTCCGGGACGGCAGGAGAGCCGTTGTTCGCGACCAGCGTGAAGCGTCGACAGCTGCTCATGGGTGTGATGCGAATAGTGATCCCGACGCAGGTGTTTCAAGAGACAGTGGTTATGGCAAGCCGTTGTAGGCACATCTGCTAATGGCGGTACAATGTGTCACGAAAACGAATTTTCAATTGTCGAAAACCCATGCTACGCTGAACATGTGTTACAACGTTGCCACGGTGTTGCGGCGGCGGTGTAGCAGGAACACAACCACAAGGAATAAAAAAAAATCAAGCCTTTTATTGGGTGGACTTGTGCCCAGGAAGCAGGCAAAACATTAAAGTGGCATCAATAAAGCGGCGAGCACAATCATCGATCGTCGAATCAGAAATAAAGCCAGCTTTCGTGCGGCCGCTATTTAAATTAATGCCAATGTTTAAATCATACAGTCGAGATGCATACTACATAGGTGAATCGGGGCGCGCATGTAATGCTATAGAACTCGAGCCTTGTTAGGAACGACCTGCAGAGCTGCCGACATGCAAAGTTTTCTCAGGCAGCTGCAGCTAGGAGCGTGGCGAGCTTCCCCGAAGAGACCATGGAAGCCTTCACCAACTGCCGCGGTGACTCGTTTCGTAGGGACGACGATGTGCCGCGTCAACACCCCCTCGGCGACTATAACCCCTCGATGACTAAACGCGATCGGCGGACCAACTATTGTTAGTGAAATCACCAACGCTTTCACGGTTTGACTGAAGCAGGGGGAATTCCTGGAAGGAGATGCTTTGCCGTGCCTTCTCAAGGGCCTTTGAAGGCGCCAGACAATGGAGAGCCGAGGCGGCCGCTGTACGAGGTCAGCTCAGGGATTCAGAGGCGCCTGCTCGGGTCAAGCACCGTGACCACGAGAACCCACTCTCCTCGAAGTGGTCAGTAAAACCTGTGTGGAAGTGTGTGTAACCCTCCCCCTAAAAGGCAGGTCGACTACGATGTCGTTGGACGCTAGGAATCGGCGGCGAACTGCCGTTTTTCCCTCACCTAGGGATCTAGGGAGGACAGAGTGTTTATAAGCAGCTGTTGTCGGCTGCTAGTGTGTGCTCGTGCTCGTAAGCTGTGTGCTTCGTCTTGCGTGCTGCATTTGGGAGTCACGCTAGACTGTCAAAACGTATCTCTTGTTTAATGTAAATAAATCCTGTACGCCTACGAACCTACTCTACGACCTCCAACTCAAACAGCCTCGAAAGAAACCAAGACGGCGCATTTGCAGCGACAGGAAAAGAAGCTACACAGCACGTGTCAACAAAGCCCGGGCCCCGCCAGTTGCCTATAAATCGTTCCTGTATATTTTACTCCGTATATGTTGCCTTTATAGTGGGGAGGCGAAAAACAATTAGTGGCCGAGAAGTACAATGTTTTTACGTTTCCACGATAGCATCAAATTGTTTACTGCACGCTACTGCTCTACAGGCATGAATTATGGTCTTCACGGCTGATGCATGTGAAACGACAGTGGTAAGCCCGATGAGAGGTTGGATACGACGCCGTAAAAACCTCATTTTGGGTAGTAAAAGACACAGTGTGACACGACGCGAAGTGCCAGAAAGGCCAATCATTTACCCATTGTAAGAGTTGGGGTCAGACATTTAAAAGCGGTAGCTGGCCCATGCCGTCGTCCGACTCATCCACGCTATGGACGTTGTTGAAGAGAGGAACGTGTTCTCATCGAGAACGAAGAGTAATGAGTTTATTTACAACATCTACACAAGGAGCGGCAAACATTACGTCTCATCAGTCTAGCATGACTGAAGTGAAGCAGACTGAGGAGCTGAGAAAAAGTTCGCCAAAACACTCTGTCGTTCCCCTAGACCAGGGAAAACTGCCGCCCCACCTTCGTCCAATCGGAGCGTCCAAAGTCGTCGAAGGACACATGTGGAGGGTGAAGCCTCACACAATCACTCCCGCAACGTTGTTCACTGAATACACAGAAAGGAGGGGTGCTTCGTAGTCGCGAATTGTCACGCTTGAGTAAAACTGGCGCGTCTTGGTTCCTGGAATGACCCAGCGGTTAGCTGCAGCGTGTCAAACGTCCATGGCGGTTACTGGAGTCTGTGAGGAAACGCCGCAAAAAAACTCTTTCAAGGAATTTCTTGCTCCCATTGGTCTGTGACGGCAACAGTGTGCCAACAAACAACACTCGATTCGCTAAACGTGTCTCGCCTTGCTGGTGCCGCAGGTATGTCCGACGGGGACTCATTGTTAGCTTCACGAAGCGATTCGTCGCAGTAGCGCAGAAGAGGCTAGAAAGGTCCCTACCCCCGCTAGCCGATCGTAACACCGTTCATCACGCACGCTTCACCGTTCGTCCAAGTGTCTCCGCTTCTAATCTCGATCGCAAGCATACCGAGTCGTGTGAAGCGCGCGCACATGGACATAATATCCAGATATCGGACACTCCAACCTCGTGAAAAGGATCACAGGTATGGTACGGTCCTGCAGATCGTGAGTCATCGCGAAGGGGGGATAACAGGTTTGTGGGCGAATGTTGATCACGTCGCTTCCATTTTGCTTCCATTGCTTGATGTCAGTGGTGGAATAGTGTCACTCTATGAACTTGTACGGAGACGCCGTATACGGGTTGATCATATTTAAGTTTTACGGAGTCTTTTATTTCGCAAAAATATCGCCGGCTGCAGAAAACATGACCCTATTCCTAGAGCTGAGTTATCGAAACAATCAACTAATTAATAAATTTACTAATGAACTTCCTCACTACTTACTTTACGGAACATATTGCAATTTACCAATTCTAGAATGACACCACTTTGGAGATATGCGCCATCAAACTAGCCGCAAAAATGCACTGTTCTTTCACCTACTCTATAAGGAAGCGCTCTTTCATGAATTGAAGCACGAAAGTAACTGGAACGCCGATGCATTTCGTCCCACACATTAGGAAATATTTTATCGAAACTGGTGTCACCCTGGAGATTAATTTCAGGTGATCACGTCTTACAAATTGACCGGCTACAATTGATAAATTGCAACATACGCCATAACACAGTTATTTGTGTACTTCATTAGTGCATATATGTAAACGTGTAGCACATGCGTTTCGGCTTACCGTGCTCCAGTAATGTCCGCCTCTTCGAATAATCCAGCTCAACGACAAGAATTAAGGCGCCTAATCACAGGTGACATTTAAAACTTCCGGGAAATAAAAATTCACGGACGTTCACGATATACTCTTTAATGGGAAATTTGAGGGCAGCTCTGTACGTGGCACAAGTATGCATGTTATATTTGGTTATATAGCTACACGCTTTATATTAGGATAGCGCCGTGAGTACGCGGCTGGCGCGGAAAAAGCAAATGGAGCGAAGTGTGGCGCGGCTGCCGCGCTAGTCGGGAGATTGCGAGAGGAAGCGCGTGGGCGCTATTCACAGCATGCCACCGCAGACGGACCTCCGCTAATGCAGCGCTTTATTTCCATATATGGTATGGATGGCGTCATCGATGGCGCCGTCGGTGAACAGACGACGGCGCGCTACTCTGGCGCCATCTCGCAGCGATCTTGAGCATATCTTGAGCGGCACTACGCTTTTCTTCTTACTATTTCGCCATACGCTCCTCCTCCACTTTCCACCTCATAATTGCGCTGCACCCTCCTCCTCCGCTTTCCTCCTTGCGCTCTCTTCACTATTGCCGCCTTTCATCCCCGGCTGCGCTCTGCGTTCGCTCTTTCATCCTTCGCTGTGCTCTTTCGCCCGGTTACGCCGGGGACGCCGACGCTCAACACGGGAATGCGCGCCTGAGAGCTGCGCTCTAAAATGTGCATGGAAAAAAAAAATGTGCTCTGTGCATGGAAAAGTTTCAGCGAGCGGTGCCTATACAGGACGTGACGAAAGTCCCAGTAACACAATGCGCCGAGAATGCGCGTGGGTAAGCCCGGCTCTGCATAGTCGCAACACACTGGTAAGCTATCGGCCCTAACGAAAAATTGGCGCACACGCGCGAAGCGCGCGCCACGGCATGCCGAATACCCAAATCGCGCATCCTGCATCCGGCGTTGTCGCAATTATCAGGCCTCTGTTTACGCTCCACTTGCGATCATGCCGCGAAACGTCGCGACGCATCGGAAGCGCAGAGCGCTCACCCTCTATCCGGCATGCGCCCGACTCGCATCGTCGTTCGCGCTTCATTGGGAACGCTTTCATCGCAGGGCGGCCCGACGGCGCGGTAAACAACCCTGCCGGCTCGTGCACGGCGCGGTACAAGTAAACAAGTGAGCCTCGCCTATTATGCAGGCGCGCTTCCGTCTGGAATGTTTCCCGGGGGGCTACGTGCTCCCGTTGCTGAGCCGCTAACCGTTGCACACGTATGTCAAACGATACGGGCTCTAACGCAACGAGCGTTGAAGCGTGCGCTAGGAGCAGAAACGATTCTTAACGAATCATACGTAGTCCCTGCGGTTGCATTCGGGAAGGCGTAATGGCGAGAAAAACTGCGACGCTCACTGAGACTAACCAAACCAGTGTGTGTGTGTGTGTTTGTGCTTATATATATATATATATATATATATATATATATATATATATATATATATAATTATATGATTAACCGGGCAGCACCTACGTCATGCTGCGTTTAGACGAAAATTAAAATACGGGAGTTGACGCGCTGAAACCGTAATCAGATCACAAGGCATGCGGTGGTGGAGAACTCCATATGGATTAATCTCGACCCCCTGGGGGTTCTCTAACGGTCACCTAAACATAAAGCACACGATCGTTGTTGCATTTCGCCGCCATCGAAATGCGGTCGCTACGGCAGCGATCGAAGCTGCTAGCTGCATCGACGTCGGCGGCGCATGCAGCGCCACAGCGGGCGGTATAGCCGGCATCGCTGAAAATGACGATTAACGAGAGGGATGCACACCCTACACATCAGTGCAGACCGATAAATTAGGTTTTCAAAACGCTGCTTTTGTTAAATTTTGCGGCAATAGGCTGATTATCACAACAAAAAATTAAGGATTAAGAACTTTCTATTAGCGTCTCTCTCTCCCTCTGTCTATATATATATATATATATATATATATATATATATATATATATATATATATATATAATTAAAATAAGTGCAGGCTCATGTAGAAAAACAAGAAGAAACAGTTAATTTCAACGTTTCGGCCAGGGTGCGCCCTTCATCAAGAGTGCGATTGCAAAGCACCCAGAGCTCAGTATATAGATTATCTCTTTAGAATTGAAGCAAATTAAAAAAAGAAAAGAAAAGGAACAATAAGAAGAAAAAGAAAAGCAAGAAGTGCGTACGCCGTCATCAAATCCCTATAGACGTGCATTCGCTTCAGACAAAAAATAATGATAATATTTGGGGTTTTACGTGCCAAAACAACTTTCTGATTATGAGGCACGCCGTAGTGGAGGACTCCGGAAATTTTGACCACCTGGGGTTCTTTAACGTGCACCTAAATCTAAGCACACGGGTGTTTTCGCATTTCGCCCCCATCGAAATGCGGCCGCCGTGGCCGGGATTCGATCCCGCGACCTCGTGCTCAGCAGCCCAACACCATAGCCACTGAGCAACCACGGCGGGTCAGACAAAAAAAAAAAAAGAAATAGACAAAGAGAAAGAAAGAAAAAAAAACCGTAGGTATCGTATGAACACAAAGACGCGTACATTCGGTGGCGTCCACAAGGCGCGAGAAATATAAGAAGCAATGACGCAGCCAGCGGAATGCAGCGGACAGGGGTGGCACGTTAACATAGAGCAAGGGAGTGGTCGCACCTGCCAGAAGAGTGTTTGTGTTGTTCTTTATGTGAAGTCACGGCAACGTCTGCAAGACCACGAAGGCTGCCACTTTGGTCACGTGACACGCACACTGTGACCTTCATTAACATCTGAGCTCCGCGAACTGCATTCCATTGCATTCTTTGCACAGGTGACATATTTTGTGTTAGCGGGCAAATTTTGTTTAATACAAAGTTTGTGCGTCTATGAAAAATTAAACAAATAAATTATTATATGACAAAGTGAAGTAATAAAGATCAACATAACAGAAGGACGAGTAGAATCTATAATAAATGATGCGGACGAATACATATATCTTCGTAAATATGCTATATATTATACAGCATACATTACTGTCAGTAAATTCGTGAAACAGGCAGGAAGAACCTCCATTCGTACAGTAAACATGTCCGCAACATTGGAAACATGCCTCTTCCTAGTTGGCCATGCGCGTCAGCCTACCTGAGCTTTCAATAATTCGCCTAGAAAGTGTGCTGAACTTGTGTACTGTAAATGACTCGCAAGCTTCTCTGTCGTAGTGAGTGGAGAATACTGATTTCAAAATAGTGGCCTTAAATTTTTCGAAAGGGTGACCTTGTGTGTTCACGTGTTCTGAGATGGGGAGCTGCGGCATGTATTGCACACGTGATTTGTGATTAATAAATCTTAGTCTGAAAGAGGTTTCCATTTGTCCCATGTGTTGTGCGCCACAAACGGTGCATTGGTGCGCACGGCAAATTGTGCACCAACACCCTTGGGGTGTTATTTTTATAACGGATGCCCTAAGGGTGTGAGTTATAGACATACTTACACCCTTTTTCACTTTTAAGGGTGTAAATCATATTACAGTGCACAGTATGAAAATGAAAGTATTGGTATTTATTAGTCTGATTTCTGGAAACTGATATGACAAGCTTGTTATGGACACATACACTAACAACCAGAAAGATTACCGCAGAAGCCGAATATGTATGGGAGAATGAGGTAGGCGAATGGACTGCGTTGAACTTTGAAATGAACTTCAATAACTTTTCTTCGTCGTGGGATAAGATTAGGAATACGTCGTCTAAGAAACTCTTGCAAAACATTCGTTTTAGCGCGCTGCTCTCACGAAACTCATTTCAGTATGCCCCTGAATATGTTGGCGTAACTTTGAGTGGCCATTGATGTGCCGTTGACTCGCACGAAGTGCTTGCCATTAAATTCAAGATTATTTTAGCTCTGATAGCAATTTTAATGGAGTGAAGTGTGTGACAATCAATTCTTTTCTCAAATGACGACTCTGAAAACGCATGTACAAATGCCCGAGAGCCACCCGCGTCGTGGTCTGGTTGTATACAGGGATACAACGTCCAAGGTCACTAAGAGGCTGGCTGTGGTGCTACAAAGGTCGATTATTTCGGATACGAAATGAGTGGTCTTTTATGAAGAAGCCAATGAAGGCGAAATTCCATCTAATGAAGCCATGTACATAACTCGATTTTTTTTTTTTTTGTTATGGTTCCAATCACAGAGACCGACAATGAGAAGCCAGGTTACTCTATGTATTTTTGGTAGAAGACAAACTGTGCCTGACGTACGGCTTAGAGGAAGCAGGGATTTGGAACCGGCCACAATGATCCTGTTTTCTTTTGCAAGGTACCTGCGGGTGCTGCGAACGACTTTAAATTCTGAAGTCGGGTCTGTGCGTGCGTGTTTGTAAAGCATGGTGTTCTCTAGCTCGCGGTCGGCTTCTTTTATGCAGTCCTTGGTATTCATAATTACAATGGCGCCTTCTTAGTCCGCGGACTTTATAACTGTCTATTCTGCACCGCTGAGGTTTCTTAATGCTCCTTTTGTGCTTCTTTAGTGACGTTTCTGCGAAAGGACTTTTTCTTTCTAATCTCTCAGAATGCATTCTGCTGAATTGCCTTAATGCATATGAGCGAGGTGTTTCTCACGTTGCGGTGGGGGAGGCCAGTGCCTGGCTCACGGCAGTTGCGGGCGCCCGTGTGGAAGCTGATGTGTGTCACGATAAAACTAGCGAGGTTTCAAATATATGCACGGGTCTTTCAGCCTATCACGGTGCTCGTTGGCCATATCTGGCCCTTGTGCCACAGAACACTACACGTTATCATAGCGCTGGCTCGTTAAGTGTTATTCAGACTTGCTAAGTTGAGCCTTGGGATATGTTAGAATACAAAGCAGTCAATGTTGATGACGTCCTGCAAGGTGCGCTACCACGGAAACTTCCAAGGCGAGGCTTTAGGTTATTGTGCCTTTTTCTGGCTTACAAGCCCCTTCTCACGGGGAGACTCACTTTCTTTTTGTGTTCTAAAAAGATAATTTGCTAAGACAGTTAGTATATATATATATATATATATATATATATATATATATATATATATATATATATATTGTAACGATGTTAGTAAAACAAGGATATTTATTAAAGGCGAACTTGTGCCCACGAGTAAAAGTCACTGCGGCCGTGCAGAAATCCGCGGCAGTCGCGTTCTCCAACTGGGCTCGAACCGTCTTCCTCTTTCTCCTCGCGTGACACCTCGTGCGCGTGGCGCATGCGAGCCGGGTCCAACTGGCTGCCCGTGCCACGAAGATCGCTGCCTGTTGTTGCTGAACACCACCACTGTACGGCGTGCACAGTGCCCAATGCAAAGGGCGCTCAACTTGAATGTCACCAAGTTTGTCCTGGCAATATATATATATATATATATATATATATATATATATATATATATATATATATATATATATATATATATATATATATATTCTTTTTTGGTTTCCCGTAAATGTAGTAAAGCGACACAGGGGCCAAGGTAGACATCGATCGTCGTAAGTCGTGAAACGAACGTAGGCCCGGCGTCGCACGCTCCCACCAACGCTACTAGCTCACTGCACACCGAAGCATCCCCGCCATCGCTAGAGAAGAAAACTCGTAGCGATCCAAGTGGAGCTTGGTTTTTCTCCCTGTCGACCACAGCGGTTCCCGCGGAATCCTGCAACTTGCCGCCATCACATCATCCAGTCCGTCCCACGCCTAGGCTTTCCGTTTTCTCTTCACAACATCCCCCCGTCCCACCTACGACTTGTCCGTACGTGCCAGCGTTTCCTTCCCGCTGAGGTGAGCTCAATGGATGGCGAGGTTTCCGCCTTTCTTCGTTATAGGACAAGGACGCATGTATAGTACATTAACCCGCAAGGCGAGGCAGTTAACCAGACATTTTTTTTTTCCTTTCCTGCCATAGCAGTTAGGTACTCCAAACGAGGCTTGCCTTTTTCGACTGTCCGTCCATTCCGTTACGCTGATGACGCCCGTTGTCGTCATGATGGCAGCCTCGTCAACGCCAGCTTCACCCATCGCCATAGGACGGCGAAAAATAACTGCTAACCCCCATCGCCGCCACTGGTATTCGAGGCCAATTCGGTGCAAAAATGCGTACTTGGTAATTTGGCTGTTTTTCTTACATACAAAGTGTGTTTTGTTTAAGAAATTAGCAAAACTTTGTAATTTGGTCGTCGTGTATTAGCGAAACCTATTTAGGTTTCCGAAGTTCAATATTTGTCTCTTTTAAAATATAATGTAGTGCCTTCTGTACAGAAAAAAAAAATAACCACACCCGAGCAAACGACCTCAAAATGCCTGACTTCACGGCGAGCGGTAACGGAACAAGGCAGCGTCAAGTCAGGCGGCTTACCGTGCTTCCTTCTCACGGCAAAAGTATTGGTATTGTAGAAGAGTAATGCTAGAACAGCTGCAACTATTTTTCCCTTTAGACTGAGCCGAAACTCGAAGGGGCAGTTTAGAGCTTGCTGTAGTCAGCGGACGTGTTGCCCAAGATGAAGCGGTTAGGATATTAATGCTGTATGAGCACTAGGTTCGTGACGTCAAGAGCGTTAACGTAATGTAACCTGTAAGTTTCACAAAAGTCACATTCCTACGCTTTGTATTGTGTTACGCGATTCTTCTGACATTTTCAATGCATGATACCATTGGTACGCGTAAACCTAGCTATTCACGCCAGCCAGCAAAGAACTTAAAGATGCGAGAATAATTGAGCGCTGACAACGTTCGCAGATCTCATTTGATGTGCTTGAAAAACTTAGGTATCAAGGGCAAAGTAATAAACAACGCAGGAACTGGTAATCACGGCTACGGAGCGGCAGCGCGATCTAAGAAAAAAAAATTTTTGCACTCCTTGCGGTTTAAGTTGTAGGAAAACAATAATCGATATCCATCTCGAGTGTCCTTCCGCGTTACCTAGAATTCCTAGAATTACCTAGAATCAGCGGTACCTAGAATTCCTGGCGAGAAAGTGGCGAGCGTCGAGAAGTGGCGACGCAAGCAAGACAGACGAGGATTACTGTTTGGCGACGACATACGCACCAAAGGCTTTGTAAACTCATTCTATAGAGTGTGACACACACACACACACACACACACACACACACACACACACACACACACACACACACACACACACACACACACACACACACACACACACACACACACACACACACACACACACACACACACACACACACACACACGCACGCACACACGCACGCACGCACGCACACACACGCACACACAAACACGCGCGCGCGCACACACACACGCGCACACACGCACGCACGCACGCACGCACGCACGCACGCACGCACGCACGCACGCATGCACGCACGCATGCACGCGCTATACACACGCACCAAGTGTAACGAGAAACTGCTCCGTGTCCCAACCCCTGCATTCGAAGAGCGGCATTCGAGGCTAGGCCCCGCATCTCTGCTTCTGACGGCCCTTCCCCGACTTCCGCCACCTCTCGCGTTTATTCCCACTCGAGAGAAGTTGAAATGCAAGACGGGCCCAGCCACGGCGGCGTACGGCGAGCATTCTCGACGCCCAGACGTCACCTGCCGACATTGGAAGGTCGCGCCCACACGCACGAACGGGTTCATTTTCGCCGGCCGAGAAAGCGCGCGCTCTTGCGAAAGGAGCGTGGATGCAAATCACCTGGCTCGGACTACGGCCGCAATGCGTGTTGGAACGCGTAAAATCCGATACGTGATACCAAATTTTTAGTAGCATTATATGAACATAACACGGGGCGGAAAGGTTCCGCTAATATCTCCAGAAATACAACGAGGAAATTAAACTGCAAGAAGATATTAGCAGGGGGGTATAGCTCGTTTCCATTTAGCATGGCGACTAGTTAGCGCCGACAAGTGAACGAAGCGGACACGCCGCGTTTTTCTTTTTTTTTTCGTTAGCCGTTGTCTGCGCTGCTGAAGCAAACAGAACTGTGAACCAATGAATCTGTGGTACTGAATGCAAGTGAAAAACAATCGCAGCTCTTATATGACCAAAGAATAAAAGAGAGACCACGGATGTTGTACCTATACAAAGCGTTATATAGGAAGAGATATACGTTCCTGATCCATTAATGTGTTTTAGGCTTAAAATTATGCATGTTTAGGCTTCAGGACCTTTTTTTTTTTGCTGACCGTTAATTAAAAGTCCCCCTTCCTAGGTTTTTCATAAGTCTGTTCTACGCTTCCAAATGTACCGGCTATCGACACTCCCAAGACTGCATCATGAAGCAACCGGAGCGCAATACTATATGCGCATAGTGACTAAGTAAAATCACGTATGCAAGGCCCTCGACTCAGCCAAACAGCTGGACATGTGAAAAAAAAAAATCGCAGGAAAACGAGACATTCCGAAGCAAAGTTCTATCAGCGGAGAGTACCAAAGTAAGCATACGCTATCCGCTATACGTACAAAATCAGCGAAGCTGACCATGGGTTCCGCGCATGCGCAGTGTAGCTAACCCTAGTCATTGCCCATGTTTACGCCTACTAACAACGGGCAAAGCAAGGGACTTAACAAAGAAGTCACATACAGAAAGCTCACCATATTAGTAAATCATGGATAATCAACTACACCAAATTACCGCTGCAGTGGCTATGTTAAGCCGCAGCGCTGATAACTAAAACTACAATTTCTTTCTTCTTTTTCCTTTTATATATTTACAAGCATGCAGAACGGAGCCAGATGAGCTTACAACTCAGAGAGAGAGAGAGAGAGAGAGAGAACAGAAAAAGAATTCCCACAAAGGTTTCGTATCGTCCCAACTCTTGTAATGGTCGCCGCGACCGAGAAAAGAAAACGCATTAGCGACGGGACAAACACCCGGAACAACGGAGCCCGTGCGTACAGCGGTGAGGCACGCATCAGCGGCTAACACAACAACGAGCGTGCCCGAGTGGGCGTGGTCCACCAGCGACGCCTCCGAGCAAGCATCAACGACGACAGGGATGACTTCATCTTCCCAGTCCCTCTCTCCCCCTCCCTCTCTCTCTCTACTATACCTGGGAAGCGAGATATGGAGCGGCCTCCACAAAGTCTCACTCAGCCTCGGGCTGCTCTTTTCCTCGTTTCCTTTTTTATTTCTATTTTGCCCCAGAGAGGCCCAAGTATGCGACGACAGAGCAACCCGCCCGCAAGGAGAACCTGGGCCCGCAGCAGCACGCTTCTCTGCAACCCCCCCCCCCCTCTCGTGTGAGTCACCGGCTCAGCCTACCCGAGGCAATGACCGGGAAGGACCCCCTCGGGATGCCCAAACGCCGCGCCCGAAACCCGTCGAACCTCGGAGGAAGTAATGCCGTGCAGCGACCAACCATGCGCCCGACAGAGGGAGGCTAACTGAAGCGTACACGCGTAATTCGATTAACCTTATTCCATCTTCCAACGGCGTGAGGGTGTGATACAGAAAAGCTGCCGCACGGGCAGCTTCGGCAACCTATATAGCGCGTAAGTAAGAATCAAACTCTATGTGCGTGAGTAACGTGTATTGCCGCATCGGAACGCAACCCTAAGGAAGGAAGTGCGAGAAAGTGCGCTTGCACATTCTTGCAAGGGACTCGTGTCGCTATTTGGCGCGGCTATAGGAAAAAAAAAAAAGAGAGAGAGACGTTAAAGGGGTGTGCTGACATGACATTTTCAACTATTTACTTCTCGCGTTAAATGAAAGTCGATAGACCTCTAAAGCTTTCAGAAAATTGTGACCAGCCCCGAAGCACCGTTAGCAATTTAATGCAGCAGCTTTCCTACAGCCAGTTTCGGTTTCTTTTGCACGAGAATACTGTGTCGTGACGTCACAGCGCAGTATTTGGTGATGTGGGAGCAGGCCACTGCGACGTTTTCGCACGCGCTCCGACTCGCCCAGCCACCCCGTATATGCTGGTGCACTTAACATCAGATACACTATACAATGAAGCGACTTGGCTTCTTTGCAGGGTTCAAAGTAGCCCTCGCCAAACAAGTGGCAGCCACTGGAGCCGTTTAAGTGAAGGAAACGCCGTTTGAAACAACACACGAACTTTACAAAATGGAACGAACTCCAGTTGTAACGAAATAATTAAGAACACTCAACAAATGTCTGATCTGCCAGTAACGGCCGCTGCACGGTGGCCGATCAACACTCACCCCGGCGCGGAGACCGCAGTGCGCACGCCTGCTTGACGCAATGCACGGAAAAGCAGCCTCCGCGCTGACCCTTCTTGGCGATGGATTATGAAGCCTGTAGGACACGCTTGCCACACGGTACGTAGCAAGTCACGTGATCCATCTGCTTTTCATCGTCATTGCACCATCGTCGCGTGGCGTTGGCCGCTGATCCGTCACTCAGACCCCCCCCCCATCGGGGCATTCCCACTACTTCTATGGCCTATGTGGCCCTGCTGAAAGTACAATGCTCTTCTCTAGCCTGTTGTTCAAAGGTTCAACTTAATATAATAATAATAATAATAATAATAATAATAATAATAATAATAATAATAATAATAATAATAATAATAATAAAGCCTCGACTACCAGGAAGTGGATCCATCGGGGCGGGCAAACGGAGGAAGGCGGCTCAAAAAATTGTCGAACATTTTTGCGTTGCGCAGAAAAAAAAAGAGAACGTATACCGACTGGAATACGAGGCGCCGACTCTTTGGTTTCCAGTGGAAAGGACCCGGCAGTTTAAGGTTTGGCTACTCAGCTCTAGCCTGAGTCCCCATCGGTTTTGGACGTCGTGCCTCCTTTGCCCCGGACACTGCGACCAGCGCGGAGCTAAGTACCATGAATGATACTTAGCTTCCCGCTTGGAATGCAGCGCCCCAGTGAACGCAGCTGTATTGCTCGCACACATTGCAGCAACGGCTGAGTTCCCTACCACTGTGCATTCAAGCCGGACAGAGTTTCTGACCTTGTGCCGTCACGCCAAGAGCTGTTGCACCGACCCTGTTCGCTACAGCTGACTTGCTTATTCGACGGAACAGAATGTTTATTCGGGCACAAAGAAGAATAGTCCCAATTCCAGACCTCACAAGATTTGTTGCTCGCGTACGTGACTGGGGTCACTCTCGGCTCAAACACCTAAACCGTGCAACACGGTTCCGCATAGCAAATAGTACCAACACCAACGTCTCTCCGGTTTGACGGCTGTAGATGACCCGAGACGACCGGCTATGCGTGCGAGACCGCGCTGACAAGGCGCTGCTGCACAGTACTGCTGAGAAGCGACGCTCCCCATCCTTTAGCGACACCACTCTTTCCCTAGTCGCTCTCTCTCTCTCTCTCTCTCTCTCTATCTCTATCTCTCTCTCTCTCTCTCTCTCATGCCCTTGCTCCCCTTTTCAGAGTCCGCGCAGACTCGCCGCGTCTGGGAACATCGCACGTTGCGATCTTCCGCGGGCGGCAACGCCTTCACCAACGACGCGCCAGCGGTCCTAACGCAAATTACTACGGCTACACACACGCACAAACGTCGTTGTCGGGCCGACCCCTCGCGCGTCGTATGCGAGATCGGCTTTCCGCGGTGCGACGGCGACACGGGAGACTGAATTCCGGGCAAGCACCCCTCCTCTCCCACTCATCAATAAGATATGGAGTGGGCGTGGTGGACGCGAGCTTACATGCACAGCACGCCGGATCGTTGCAGAAACGTTGTTTCGAGAGCCTTCTTTCTTTCTTTATGAAGATTAATGAGGATATGTACGAAGAGAGAACAGACAAGGTGTGACTAAGGCACGCAAAACGCGGGGCGAGAATGAAAAGAGGCAAGCGGACGCGCACTGTACCATTTTAAGCTTATTGGAAGAAGCAGCAGACCTGGTACCGAGAAAAAAGAAAGAAAAGAGGAAACGACGAAGTCTCGCGCAAGGAAAGCTCACATATGGCAAAAACAAAAGAAACATGTTTGGGGATCTTTCTTTCACTTCTTTTCCTTGTCATAAATTTGCAGTTTCACAGGCGTGCGCCTTAGTTGCATGGTTCATTGACTGATGTCTCACTTCACTTGTGAGACAGCATCCTTCCGTTTTTTTATTCCGTACCCTGTTTTACAATTGAAACAACCACATACCACTCAATATGCCGGTGTTCCCGGCACCTTAGCTTCGAGAATGAAGAACCGCGCCCACAGAGTGCGAAGTCGATCTCCGATAAAACACAACGAAACACCGAAGCCGATCGGTCAAGTTCTACGAAATATACTCAAACGCCTAGCCTGTATAATATCGTCAGTAATCCATCGCAATCACGCGAGCGAAGATAACGGCTTGGAAGGCTTATCGGCTCAACGCCGCCAGGCAGGGCGTATATATCGAGACGCTGAAGTCGGCATTGGCGAGTCACTGTAAACGGCTAGCACATTACGTTGAGCAGGAGAGAGGAAAAACAGAAAACGTATCACGTGATGTCCGCTCTCCTCCTCCGACTTCAACATAGACGAGCCCCCCCCTGAATGATTGACAGTCTATGCGCTGCTTTAAATAACGAAGAAATGGTCCACGATCTCGTTTTCTGTCGTCTGGCCTTGACCACAAAGTTTGCAAGGAAAAAGGAGCTCCTTGCGATTCTGAGTAGAGTTAGGTCAAACCGCTGTTCCTGCACATGCTACGGGAGCATTTACAAGAACACTAGGCCTAACGTGAACGCGCTGAAAAAAGAAAACGAAACAAGTCACAAACAAGACCGAATTCAGCGGCGCTGTATTCCTCTCCAAAGCGCCGAAAAGCAGAGAATCTTTTGCAATACTATATAGTCTTATCGCAAACTCGATAAGACTGTTTACGCCATTACAATACTAAACACGTGAAACATTCGTAATTAAAAAAAATTAAGTCCGTGGAAGCGAAGCTGCGAGCGATGTGCAACTAATCCGAACAAAATTGCAATTCCATGCACACACACACAAGCTTCAAACCACGTAGCTTTCCCTTCATCGACGCACAATGACGTCCACGGGAGCTTTGAAAGGCCAGAGCTGTCTGAGGGGACGCAGCCCACCCCACGTCTGGGAAGCCGTCCCACCAGCATGCTACCAGAGTGCGGCGCAGCAAAGACGCGTCCGGTTTGAGCCAGCCGAATAGGTTGGGGCTACACGCCTCTATGGCTTTCCCACAGTGTCCTCTATGATCCTTCACATCAGCCAGCTGGAGTCGCGTCATGGGGTACAAGAATCCCCGTGACACACCGTTACTTTACCGCTCCGTGTATACGTGGCAGACACGAACCCGTACTCTAGCGGCGTGCTGCACTCATATTGTTGAACCGAAGTATCGGCCGTCTCACTTCGCACTAGCGCGAGGCGACCAGCGCGTTAGGGGACAACCGCGACGCAGTCCAAGCCAAGACAGAGAGATGCACCAGTGAGAACACACTACGCAGCGACCGGCGAACGATGGCGAGCGGCTGAGTAGCGAAGCGAGCGAAAATAGAAACACCAACATCCCGTACACGCACACGCACCGCTACGGAGAGAGGAAAAGGCCTTGAGGGCAGTCGCCGTCGTCGGCTTATATCTATAGGAAGACGAGGGGATACGTACGCGTCCTTGCTCGCTACATCTCGCGAGCACGAGGCATTAACGACAGGCGCGATCAAGCGAGCGCTTGTTCGCGAGTCGCACCAGACAGGCGCATCCCGTTTTGTCCCGTCGACTGCGCCGCGGTCAATGTACGCTACAAACACGCACGCTCTAAGAATTAGTTACACGCAGAGACGTCTTACGCGACGTAGCCTACGCTACAAACACGCACGTTTTAAGAATTAGTTACGCGCAGTTACGCGATGTAGACGACGTACACTTGCGCGTAGTTGCGTTGGCACACTGAACCGCCGAAATTGAATTGTTGAGCCCGCTTGTTTCGAGTATTTCTGGTTTTTTTTGCAGAACAGAGCACGTCTGTGCACGTCCTTGCATGGCCTATTATTTGTGCCTTACCTGAGCCGAGTGCAGAACGTTGCTGTCTCCAGTGTTTTTCATGCTTCCAGTTTTGTGTCTACTTTGCCACGAGTAATAAGCGGGGAGACATAAACGCGCCATCGTCTCTTGTAGACGCCTATAATAAAAAGAAGCTGCGGATTCACGGGCAAAATGCGATTCAAACATTTGTTTTCTTCCCTATTTCATTAGACTTAACAGTGCTGATGCGGTCAAGTGCTGCGGCCGTGATCCGAATCGAACGCTTACACGAATATCAGTTTCACGAACGCTGATTGGCTACAGTGGGCATGAACGACCGTAGTTCCATGCAGACATCCCTCTGGAGGATATAAACCATGCTAAAGCTAAAGTATTAGAATACAGTTTTAGAATGCGGCCCTGGATTGTCCGCATTTTATGGCACATAATTGGCACACCGATCTGCGACTCGTGCAACTGCGAAGAGACGATCCAGCACGTACTGTGCTCTTTGTAATCTCCATGACAACGAACGCGACGCTCTTCGGAGGGTGTTAAACCGATTAGGTAACAGACCATTTACAGAGAGATTCTAGGACCATGGCCCCACGGGGCGCAGGCTTGCCACATCCCGCTCCCTTCTTTTCTTCCCCTAAACCCCTTCCCCTGTGTAGGGTAGCAAACCAGATGCGCGTACGGTCGACCTCTCTCCTTCCCTTCCTTCCTTGTGCTTCTCCTCCTCCGCCTGGCACATAAACGGACGAAACTGTCAGAGACCGGCTGAACGTCTTCAAGCGTGAGACACAGGGGCCGTGTGTTAACAGTCAGCGCTTGCGTTATGATCACACATATGTTCTTGTTTTTTTGCACTGTTTTCAACATTGCTTGCGCAGCTTGCTGCGCGACCTGCCAAGTTCCACAAGCAGACAGCGCAGTCTCGCTTGATGCCAGGAGGCAAACACGCGTCATGTGAAGCCGAAAGCAGTCATTCGTCGGAAAATCAGCTTCTCAGAATTCCTGCATATGAATTGGCGGCTATTTCGAAATTGGTACGGCTGTCACGAGGAATCTTGCGGGGTTGTGCATGTCGAAACGAAGCCAAAAAAGAAATGAAAGGTGATATTTTCCTCTATCAAAAGTAAACATTTTAAGCGTGCAAATGATGTCTGTGCGTATAGCAGCAGACGAGTGTTGTAAAAACATTCACCAAAGTTACAACCGTGGGCAAACTTTCCCCACAGATTATGACCTTTTTCTTGTTTACTTAAGTCTACCGCCTAGAGGTGCACTTATTTCATTGATTTTGTCGTCCTTTATTGTATTCTATGTTTTCCCACAGCTTGGTCGATGGCGCAGGGACTACAGTAAATACTAAATAAATATCATCATCATCACAGCCTGGCTACGCCCACTGCAGGGCAAAGGCCTCTCCCATACATCAACGACCCCGGTCATGCACTCATTGTTGCCATGTTGTGCCTGCAAACTTTCTAAATAAACAAATAACGCTAAATAAACCTAGTAATGTAAATAACACTAATAAACCACGGTCCTCCTGCACGCGATGCGGATGCTCCACCTCTACGCCATCGCTGCAACTTTTTCGAGACCGAGGACATTTGCACAAATTGCACAACCATCCCAGACAATCGCCTGCAACGCAAAACAGCTTCTTCAAACTTTTACTGCCACGCAATCGCAACGACGCCCTTCCCACGGTGTTTGTTCCTCGGCAGCGATGACGAGAGACGTGGGAGCGTTTGAGGAGCCGCCTCTCGAAACGCACCGAAAGCAGAACACACAGACGCGCCGACGCGCGTTCCTTCCTCCAACTCCTCCTCTCCCGTCGCTGCCGTAGTTACGCGACATCGCATGCAATGCGCGGGAATAGGCGTGGAAGACACCCTCATAAGCTCGGCTCGACGGTTCCCACCGAGGCGACGACGACGAAGCCAGGTTGCACACGCACGCGACGCAGAGGCGACACGCGCGCGCGTACCAGTTTCGAAACGACGAACTCGGCGTCGCAATCAACGGTCTGTGAACCGGGGCACGCCGAGCAGCAGCACGTAGCCAGTTGGGCCGCGTTACCGAACCGCTGGCGACGCAAAAAAAAAAAACAAAGAAATGTGGCAATGGAGTTCGAAAGGAGGTGCTTCAGGCGCGAAGGGGAGCGCTTCTGATACCGAATACAGCGATCTCAAAAGTTTGTTGTTTCACTAAGCCAGCGCCGCAGCGTGTGCTGGAGCTTGCTCACCACTATACAGCTACAGTCCTACGCGTACTCGCGCACAATGGTGTATTTTTTCAGAGACCTACAAATTCTGTTTTATTTTTGTAGCAACGGAAAATTACCGACGATCAGTGGCGTTCCCGGGCACTTGAGACAAAGCACGCTCGAGGTGCGCCACGGGGACATCGAAGATGGTATAAAAGAATAAGGAGGCAAAGTTGGGGACTGGGCCGAGGGAACATCGGGTCGAGTTGGGTCAGTTCCCCTAGCTACGTTTGCGCGAACACGACTAAGTCGGGTCGAGTTGGCTTGTCGGACTAAAAATCGGTCGTCGAATTGATCCAAACGAAGCCCCTGGTTGACGCACTCTTATCGCTCGACAAAATGCACGTAAACGCAGTCCAGTCGGTCTAGGTCAGCTCGAGGCCCGATTCGACCGACTCGCATCCAGTTGCGTGTTAACAAACCCACTCGCAAAGCAGGGACGCCTAGATACGCCAGGTCAGGCCCGGGGTATTAAAGTAATTTTATAGCAACGTTGTACGGACTCGGTACCGACTTGAAGCATCGACTTCTTTCCGAGATAACAAGAAAGCCGAAGACCTCTGACCTTTACCACAGCAGCACAAAGCGATGACTGCTGATAGCCGAACAGTGCAAAAGCGTTTCACTGCAGCATCCACAAAACTTGCACGTGGAACTCAGCGCACGTTCTCGATAGCGCAGCCGACGTGCCTCACGGACGCAGCGTGGATCAACCGCGTCACAAACTCTCGGGTGGACGAGCTCGTGCTTTGACGCCTTGTTGAAGGAATCGAAGACCAACCGGCGCCACGCATGCGGGTCCGAGCCCGTCGCATATCGAGCCGGTGGTGTGAATAAAGTTAGCCTGTAGAGAAACGGCTGTAGTGGACGTCACCGCTTGCGACAAGGAGTATCCAGCCAGGGGGGGCACGCGAAGCCAACGTCGTGCGCGGAAGGCAAGTACAGCCCGGCACTCACCGAGCGACTTGTTGAGCCAGTCCGCGAGGTCTTCCTTGAGGGGGATGAGGTGCTCCTCCTGCCGCTTGGTGACCCGCAGGTAGAACTCGTCCACGTCCCGGGCCCGGTGCGCGGCCGTCGCACTGTTGCAGCGGGGCTTCACCTGTGAGAAAAAAAATCACGTCAATGCGAGATCTGTCTCCCCTTCCTACCTATCCCGTCTGCTGTGCGTAGTTTATATTGAAAGTACACGAGCTTTCACGCATTTCTATCCTTTCGGACTGAGGAAGCTTAGGGATAGGAACAAGCACAGAATGAAGCTAACAGCGCCAGCGTTCACGTAAGCATGCATGCCATCCGTGTCCCCATGGGGAAAAGAAACAGTTTCATGGGAAGTTTGGGGTGCTTGTGCGACGGTGCGGGAAGAACTGCTTTCTCGGAAGGCGCTGTGGTCGCGATGGTTTTGTACATGTTTTGCTTGCACTTACGACTTTTGTTTCTCTCTTACTTCTGCTATTTTTTTTTTAGATTTCTTTATCTTTTTGCATTTTCTTGCTGTCCCTCACCGTCTCTTCTTTTTGTTTGCTTCAAGCGCTGGTTTCCTTATCCGAACTTCTTGCTCTACTTCGCTCAGGTAACCTGTAAATATCACCAGATTTTCACCATTAGCCTTAGTTGGAGATTACCATTTTAGCATGCGTCTCTCTCGTCCTTTCGTTCCTATACATCCTTGCACAGAATGGAACATCCGAGGCATATCCGCCACCCTTCTGATATTGATGCTCTTACAGATCGCAAAAAAAAAAAACAAAAAAAAAAGATAGCTCGTGCGCGGTCATTCAACCAGCCATGCGGCCGTGACCAGAGAACCGACGCACCTTTCAGCCCGTGAAACGTGGATTGCCTCACCAGCTTACGCTAGCACGGAGCAAGAGTCACGGAATGAAACAAAGAAAGCCTGCGAAAAGAATGCGCAGAGTGCCTCCAGAGCAAAGCTCGCAGGTTGATTTGGTTAGCACACTATCGTAGATTACTCCAAGCATTACCCAGTAGATTACCGAAGTGCAGGTTAGGCCTACGTAGGCATATATCGAACACTAACCTCGAAGATGAGGCGTCGTCTACAACCACTTCTCTACTACACGTAGACAACGATCGCTCCACCGCCATAACGATCGCTATACGGTTTCGAGCCCACGTAAGCCGCGGCATCTCATGAGCGCTGGAAACAGCGCCAGCGTGCGGCGTCCTCTCACGCCTCGACTGAAACGTCTACATGAAACCTTCATACAGACCTCCTTTGTGAAGGCAGACTTCTCACTACGGGTGTAATATTATATATATATATATATATATATATATATATATATATATATATATATATATTTACTGCAGGCGTACGCACGCACCGTTTCCGCGACGTGCCTGTCCTCCCTGGTGAGGTCGAGGCAGAAGTCGCCGCTGACCCTGCGCCAGGGGGGATAGCCTCCGCCGGAGACCCCGTGGCCGGTCCTGACGCTGCCGGCGCTGCGCACGCCGTTCCTGGCCGCGGAAGCAGCGCCGCCGGTGGTCGCGTACGCCGTCCTCACCATCGGCCCGCCGCTGGACATTGGCGATCCCGCTCGGCCGCAGTGGACGGCACTCGACAGAGGCGGTGGTGGTGGTGACGTCACAAGTCAAGCTTCCGCGCCCCGCCCCCTTTACGTGGTTTCCAGTTGGCACACGCGCACTGCTGGCCTCCGCCTATTGGTCCGGGCTTCAGTCATGGTCTTCGCTCCTCTGGCGTCGTACGCTGATAAGAGATGAGTGCACTTGCTTGAGGGGGTGCAGTTACGCCTGCCTCTCACTGTCGTCTCGCCTGCGAAGGATCAGAGATAGAGAGAAAGAAAGCAACATTAATCGAGCAGTTTCTTTTTTTGCTAGAATGACCTCAAAATGGAAAACGAAGCGCACGTACACCACGCTGATTTGCTAATGTAAGTAACAAAATAAGTAATAATAATATAAGTAGTAAATCCATAAGATATTCAAGAATGCTCCACACACGCACTGAGTATAGTGCTCCTCCAAAAGCTGCATATAAGCAAAAGTGTTATCGCACACCGGAGTAATCTCTGAAGTAGAAATAATGACCAGCATTAAAACAGCTTAGATTGATGAGGTGTTCTTTGAAAACCATATTTTGATACATTTGAAGTATTTTTTTAATTAGTACAATTTTGTTGCTGCCAAAAATGAAGGTCAAGCTTCCCATTCCAATTTCGCCACAAATCCTGAGCGTCTGGACGTCAGCGTCACGCAAATGATTTGAAAGTATAGTTTCGTATATTGAACAATTTGGCATAAGAAAGAATATGGAAATTTGCAATAAGTAGAGTATTTAGTTGACTAGAGTGCATAGCGCATCATCTTCAACTAAAACAATTAACTAAACCTGAGTAGACGCTATCGAAATCCAGAAAATTTGGGCCAGCTGGTGCAAGGTTTTCACTGCACCGTTGCCACGGGTCTCTCGCCTCGCGCCTCTTCAATCTGAATTACAATTAAAATCTGGGATGTTACGTGCCAAAAAGACAATCTGATTATGAGGCACGCAGTAGTGTGTGTGTGTGTGTGTGTGTGTGTGTGTGTGTGTGTGTGTGTGTGTGTGTGTGTGTGTGTGTGTGTGTGTGTGTGTGTGTGTGTGTGTGTGCGCGCGTGCGTGCGTGCGTGCGTGCGTGCGTGCGTGCGTGCGTGCGTGCGTGCGTGCGTGCGTGTGTGCGTGCGTGCGTGCGTGCGTGTGTGTGTGTGTGTGTGTGTGTGCGTGCGTGCGTGCGTGCGTGCGTGCGTGCGTGTGTGCGTGTGTGTGCGTGCGTGTGTGTGTGTGTGGGAGGGGGGGTGCTTCGAATGAATTTTAACCACCCAAGGTTCTTAAACGTGCAATTAAATATAAGTACACAAGCGTTTTTCCATTTCGGCAAAATCGAAATGCGGCCGCCACAATGGGGATCGGGCCGGCCATCTTGAACTCAGCGGCGCTAAATATTAAACGGAACATGGCATCGTGCCGATTCTTTCTTAGCAAGTAACCTCCTACAGTAAGAGCCGTTCTTGCTATTGCAGAAGCGCAATTTATTAACAAACCTTCAATATTATTTGTCTTTAGTCTGCACTTCAAGGGCAACTCCGGCTATTCTCCAACGTCCACTGACCTTCTTAAAAACTTTGAATATAAGCTCTCTTTTGCAATGTGGTTATCTGTCAAACGATATGGCTGCAAGTCATTCAGTTTTACTGAAAATTAAAGAATGCCTGCGTGTTCCCGACTCACGAACACGAATGTATGACATTTCACTGGCCACTCTGCGTTTGTGACGTCGGAGACTACGCCGCCACTTCGCCCACAAACGACGAAGCTGGCTTCTCTTTCTACGAGACGAGGACTGATAATCATCGTTTTGACAGACGTGATAACCCGTGCTCCTCGTCGTCTAGCAGCAGCAGAATGCGTTGAGCATGGGGCATGTCAGCTGCCTAGGGCGGCGGCAGCTGGTCAAAAGCTAACGGCGATCCTTCAGCGATCATACTGTCGTTGAAGTAATCGCTGAAATCGCGGCTGGCTAGTTTGAAAGAGCTAGAAAACCTCCCCGTGCAGGAAGAAGACATCCTTAGTTTCGCTTTTTTTGGCTTTAGCAACCAGGTGTGCTGTGTGTGTGCTTGGCATGCCTTCTGCGTTTTTACATGACGGTAATGTAGGATCTGACGTCATCAACTCATCGTGACGTCACATGAAGCAACAATTCGTTTCGGTTTCGGTACCTCGTTTATTGGTTATCTGAAATGAATGATGACTTTCTAAGCAAATTGAAGCATCTTACCGGTGACAGGACTGTACATCCCACTTCAAAATGACCATCTCCTAATCTGGTTTGAAAAACGCAGGAGTTGCCCTTCGGTCCCGTAGAGCAGCGCGCGAACACTGTATCGTTTCGTTTTTTCTTTTATTTCGTCGCACACCGCTAACGGCTAACATAACATCCAAATCCGAGAAAGTACAACCTGGTGCTTCAACTTTTTCAGCCTCAGGTAACAGACAATACCCCGCAAATGTCTAGTTACCCACCGCTACAGGGCACCCAACAAGAGAGAGAAAGAAATTAATAAAGAAAGAAAGAAAGATCATGACGATGACGATTTATTGGCATCCCCTCTGAAACGGGCGGTAACAAATAGTCACCTAGCCTGCTTGATCTAATCACGTACGCTATGCATGCTTTTTATTCCAGCATTTTTGTATACATCTCCTTAATCCTTTCTTTTTCCTGCTCAGAAGCTTCTCTGTGTAACTTGTACCGCCACCTATGCCTGTAACAGGTACGGTCGTATCCGTCTCTTTGCTGCTTTTTCTTTCCCCCAATGCTCCAAATATCTTGCTTATCTTGACAGCTGAGTGGTTCATGCCTCCGTCCACTTTAAACCCAGGCACTTCTGGAACGCGTGCGTTACGTACGAGTCTATTTTTGCATCTCATTAGGATGCGTTGAGTGGTCTTCGCTGCAGCATACACATGCCTCAGCTTGTTGCGAGTATTTGCTCCGGCATATTTTTTTTTTTTGCCCTTGGGCAATCAACTCCAGCCTCACATAGCAAGGCACTCAATAGCAGGGCGTGAGTAAATTAAAAGGCAAAGCAATCCGCAGCGCCTCTCCGTGGCGAAAGTGAAGAATACAGTAATGTCAGTTGTACGAACGTCGGTTTGAGGAATATTTCAGAATAACGAACTTTAAGAAAAAACTGCCCGGCGGTTTTCCTATGCATTCTATGCAAAAATATTTCAGTTAAACGAATTTCTGAATAGCGAATACCTCAGTTGAACGAAATTGATCAGTGGAGCCGGGCTCATCTTTAAGATGAGTCCAACGAAGCTTTGCGCTTTGCAGCGCTGGTGTAGCCGATGCTCACCGGACCCAAATCGCATCTCCAACGGTCAAGTAGTAACACCGGCTACGATTAGAAACTGCTGGCATAAATCCTGCCTTTGCCCCCTGCGCGGTGAAAGCGAGCAAGAGGAACAGCGCAATGGGGTAATCGACCCAGGGACGTAGACAGTGGTTTGCCACCAGCTGGATATTGACAAGCGATACTTCGTTTGAAGACCATGTGCAGTGTGACAGTGAGCTCGTTACATGTGCCGAACTATGAGATCTGGAAATTGTTTCCAGCGTTCGTCCCAAAGAAGAAGATTCGTGCGACGAGGAATATGCAATGTCAGAGGCAAATCCTGCAATTCTAGCCGACGCTGTAGGATGCCTTGGAAACTTGAGAGACTGTGTCTCATCAACAAGCTGTGCCAGAGGAAGTGCACAATAACATAGACTCTCTGGAGCGCTTTGTTACTTCTTGCACTTCAAGAGCACGAGAGCAAATGAAAGTTATATATATTACAAAAGGAGATAGGCAGTAACGTAACTGTTACGCACTTCGTAGATACTGATTTACATAACTCAATAAATTGCATTTCACGCTCTTAACTCGATGGCTGCTGTGCCCTACGCTGTTTCGTATTCTAGTGAACATTCAGTTTAGCGAACTTTCATTTAAGTGAACTATTTCCTCGGGTTCCTCGAAGTTCACCCAAGCGAGAGTTCACTGTACAACGCGATCTCCTCATGGCAAGAGAGCGACGGCAACAGAAAAACCATATATTTACACTTGACGGGGCCGCTTTCTCGCTCGATCGAAGGCGCGAAAGACGTCGGCTCAGCTTGGGACGAACACGCCAGAACGGGGAAAAACAATCGGCCGTCGATCAGCGAAGCAAACAGCCAACGCTGCTGCCGGAGCCACGCTCTCCGCCACCGCTAAACGCCCACGCACAGAAAGGGGGGGGGGGGGGGAGGGGAGGCTGGCATCGCGCGGCGCGAAAGGAGTAAATCACACATCCTGCGAGCCACTCCTTGGAGTCTGGACGCCGCCGTATTACTCGCGTTTGACGCGACCCCGATTCCCTTGGCTTGGTGCGCGGGGCCCTGTTTGAAGGCAAAAGCGCGTGAGTCGGGCAAAGAAATGCGTGGTCTACCGTCCCGGAGCAACAGATGGGAGCGCTCGCCGAGGGGGCTCTCCCAAAGCGTACGCGAGCGTTTTCGCATTCTCCAACCGGAATGCGGCTGCCGAGGGTGGGGACGGAACCGACGACTTCGTGATTAGCGGCGAAATGCCATATGGTCAATTAGACATTGCAGCGCGGAAGTGATTAGAGAAAAAGTTAAAGAAAGAAGCAACGGCCGATATATAGACAGGTGTGTGAGAACGATTCATTCTGAAAACAATATCAATGCATTGGCTTTATTTGAGCTCGTTGCTGTTCTGCGCCGTCGGAACCATCCGCAGTGGTGGGCCGATCATCCTGTGACCCGACGGAAGCAGAGGGGTCGCTTTCCGAATCGGTTCATACTACCGAGTAATATGTCACAAAGGTGGAAAAAAAGAAAAAGCCAGCTACTTATCGAAATTCCACGATTAGATGCTCAAGGTAGCCCATTCGTCTGTGACGATACAACGTTCTATACGTGAAATAAGCTTCAATTTTTTTCCCCGTACGGTAACTGCGAGAATACAAATTCACGACTTCCTCCAGTACGGAGGCGGTGCAACTATTCTTCGGGCCAGAGTATCCGCACGTGTGTTCCGCTTGCGTCCGACTTTCTATCCGGGATGACTACCGGGAGGACTGAAGGGAATGCGCACCATAATGTACAGAGGGTCTCACGACGATGTGTGTAGTTCCAAGTGTATTTAATTTGGCAGTTTCCTTGGCCTCTTCGCCGATACGTACGACGCCGTTTCATTCGGCTATTCCTGCCGCTTTCAACAGAAAAGATGATCTCGAAGTAAGCGGCACCGCAAAGGGGGAAAAACAAAATGTGGGTTACGACTTCCGTCATTCCTCTAGTACGATTAAAATCGGGATGCGCACGAAGTTGCCCACCACGACATCGGGCTGCAAACACACGCGTAATTTCGATTCGCCGCACGGAGCACCGTACCTTAGGGTTACCAGACTCATAATTTCAATTTTCGGAACCACGTCAGGTCCGCTCGAAGCCCCGAAAACAAGGAACGCCGGGCGAGTCAAACGCCACTCCTTAACGCGGAGGTAAGATGCTATCGCATCTACGATGGCTTCGTTGCAGTAAGCCTCCCTCCAATGGACGCACCCCACGGGGGGTCCCGTTCCAGCCCACCTCTCTCGAATGGGATTAAGGGAAGCAAACACGTAGAAATGAGCGACCGTGAAAGAACGCCGCCGTCGAAATTAGCGCACGGGAACCTACAACGCAACGAGTAGACAAAGACGACCTGAAATCTTTCACTGTATTTTTTTTTTCTCTGTCGTTGTGCGGCAAGATGGGAAGTGGGATAAAAGGACGAGCAGCGCCGCCCGCTCCTACATTATCAGTCCATACAATTGCGCACGAAACGCTTCGCGAGATTAGGGCGGGCGGAGCCCCAGCTCCGACACGCCCAAACCAAGATCGCATCTGCGAGACGACTCTATAGAGGTGTCGAAACAAGCGAGCGACCTGTGTACACACGGAGCTTACGCGAACTCGGTTACCACGGCCGCGCTAACACAAAAAAGACACGCAAAAAACGCGATAAGACGCAAAGATAACATTGAGGAGTTCTTAATGAATACAAAAAATAAATATAAAAAATAAACGCAGCTCGACAGCTATTGTGCGATACAGTCAAACGCTGAGGCCTCTTGACGGGCGAAACCATGGGCCGCGCCCATTTGCCGGCGTGGCTGGCAACGTGGCTTAAAGGTTTGCACGGCGAATGCTGTAGCGCAGCGTACGAAAAACATAGCAATGATAGTTTTAGCCTAATTAAGCTCTACCTCTAAGCATCTCCGTGCAAGAACGAGAGCCCTGCAAGTTGCATGCAAGAAGTTAAACCCGTACTTCCGTTACTCCTTTGCAGGCAGACATTTGGTATTTCGCCTACTGAGGAAAGAAAAAAGTTTTTTCTCGCCACGTATATAGAGGTTAAGTGCATGCGACAATCTATCCGCACTTCGGCAACACAACCTTAACTGGAGCTTGAAATCCCTTTACAAGAAACCACCACGCACTCAAAACTACCTAGCCACGAATGAAATTTTTATAAGGAGATTACGTTGGCGACGTGCCGAATTTACCTAGTTCGGAGACACTTAGGCACCGTAGTTCATTGCTGTTAGTGTCACGCTGAAATTCGCCTACACATCACGCCCCTATATGCCGCAGTACTGATTTAAAGAAGTGTGTTAAATCATTTCTCAAGCACTCTAGAGTTAACGATCGAATAAAACTACCACACGCATTGTACACCAACGACCATTGAGCAAGATGATATCGACAGTAGCTGGGAATTCAGCCGCAGCTGTAACGTGCAATAACCACTGATCGTTTGTTCGGTGTTGGTCCGACAGAAAGAACAAATGACGAATATATGAGGGCGCGGTGAACACAAGGGCCCTGTTTATCGCATAGTGCTTTCTGCCACGATCATGATTTTGCTTCTCTTTTTATTCGAAAAGCATGGAAAGTTGGATGGAAACTATAAATAGGTTTACGTATTACTCCGCGTATTACCAGTTTCGAATGAGCCTAGGTAAATGAAAGGAGGGGTTTACTGCTTCGCGGACGCTACTCATCAGACGAATATGATTCGCGCTTCTATGTTGCGCCTGCGCCCAAGAAAAGATCTCAAGGCAACCAGCCCGGCTTCTTGCACTTCTGAACCGCAACTCAGTTGCTTGCAGCCCAAGTACAGGTACTTTCCGGCTGTGTTGAACCGCTGGACGCGCTAAAACGACGACGCTTTTCGAAAATCGCCGAGACAACCCACAACAAGTGGTCACGCTCATCTACACACACGCGTCACAAATATGCAACACACGTAACAGGCGACAAATCCGAACCGCAGCTCACCTCGACATGCAACACGATGCGCGGTCGTCGCAACATCGACACGCAAGGCAACGAACTCGACGCCAGCGCTCCGGGAAGCAGCTGGCGCTCGGCCGGACAGGGACGTCGCGGGCGGCGTCTCAGGCGGCTGACGTTCGGTCGACCTCCATGGTTAACGGCGCGGCGTGGTGTAACGAGCGTGAGGCGCTTATCAAGTCAAACGTAAACCAAGCCTGACGGACAGCCGTCAAGCTCCGGCGGTTTCGAACTACCATCACCACACCCCGAACTCCCATTGCTGCACTTGGGAGGCCCAAACCTGCAGCTTCGCGGGACATTAATTCCTGGGGAAACGTGGAACTCGTCAAGAAAAAAAAAAAAAAGGTGGTACGTGGGAACCGCGCGACACCAATTTTGCCATTCCCTCGGCTCGGAACTCGAGGGGAGTAAAAAAAAAAAAAAAAAAAAAAAAAAGCAGCGCCAGGTCAAGACGGAAGAAGCCAAAGAAAGACATCTTTTCCCAATGGCTCAGTCCGAAGTTCAATGCCCCCCTCTGAGAAAAGCTCATTCAGGAGTTTTAAACGCCTGCCTATCGTAAACATGCATTCGCAGCAGCCCGCTCCCATTTGTCCGTAGCACTGATGTTCGTAAATATTAACTGTGCCGTTCTGCCTACCGTCCGCAAATCTTGTCAGTAACGCCTCCCACCTCGTCACCGACATGAGTGGGAGGCCATGCAAACTGGTATGACACGGGGAGCAGCACTTATACCACCATCCTGAAAGAAAAGTACAGGAAATATTGCGGCGCCTATCTTCGGCAAACAAAGAAGGAGGAGGAGGAAGCAGGAACAGACGTAAAGACAGGGAGGTCAGACAGTTCTCAGACCATCTGGCTACCCTGTGCTGGGGGGAAAGGGGTACTGGGAACAAAACATGTTAGAAAATAGATGTTACAAAAAAAAAAAAGCAAAGAGGGAACAAACAGAAGGAGAGGAATAGGAAAGGAAGATATGGCACTGCTTAATATGTGTCGCTAAAACCACTTCTCCGCAAGACGTACAACAACGCTTTCAAAGCCTTTTGTGCTCTGGAAGGTTTCGGCCAATGTCCCACGGACCCTTTCCTCCGACAAAGCGCCTTCGTCAAGTCTATCTAGCACTCTTGAAAGTTCTTACCTGGGAGCAGTGATGCGAGGACACTCACAGAGAAGGTGAGAAGAAGGCTGTCGGCCATTCCGATCCGACACGAGTACGCATTCGTGAAGGCCACGCCAAGCCACGAGGGGCACAGAAGCGTCTCCTCAACTCTATATAGTTCTGGCGAAAGGCGGAGCCGTAGTTTCGGATCCAAGTTGCGAAGACGAGCGTTGCTAAATTCCGTCGAGTTCCACTGTGCAAGTGGAAATTCGCGCGCGAGCGAACTAAGCCCCGTAGCATGCGTCTGCTCTGGATAACGGTGTGGCTACACATTGGAGGCCGCCATCATGAGTAGATCGGGCGGCGTCATCTGAGGAGTCGTTTCCGTAGATACCGCAATGGCGAGGTATCCTCGGCAAACAAACTTTTTCAAAGGTGCTAGGGGGTGAGTTATAGACACTCAGAAACACTTTAAGGGTGTCAATTAACTTTTACAGTGTGATGGCAGCTGGGTAGGCATTTACTTGCATCGCGTCGACATTTACATGCCGTAACGTCCCTGCCACATGGAGCGCTTTTTCACGCGTCAGACGGGCGTCAAACGCTGAAAAACGTTGAGCTGTGCTGCCGGGAGCGACGCACAATGACGAATTGGTGGTTTGAAAGGTTACGCGTAGAAAATCCTATACACAAGGAAACTACACAAATTCCGTCCCTTTTGTGTACTGTGTATTGTATAACCCAAACCTCTCGACATACGAATTCCTACCGACTCGCTCCCGTTGTTTTGTTTTCTAAATTCCGTGTGGTCCACCTGCATCGCTCGTGGCGCCAGCAACACCGCGCCACGCGACAGGGGCGACGCGGCACCGGCGCGACGCTCGAAAGGAGCCCGATGTGGCCGAAGGTTTCAACTGTAACTGCAGCAGAGAGGGGAAAGAAGGCTTGCTGCGTCGTGAAAACGTTCTTTTCTACACGCCGTTAAACGAAGTCAGCAAGTAGCTTTATCCGCGTGCCCCAGAAATACCGTCGATCAAAGTGCACGCGCGCATAACCCAAGCACGCTTTGGCAGCGTATTCCGTTCGCTAAAGTTGTCTGCGCTTTCCACGGAGCCCGCTACTGAAGAAGGAACATTGAATTGTTAGTTTCCTTCCGAGAACACCACAAGGACCACTCGACAGTGCGATTCTGAGCCGAGCACTTTTTTAATACTCGGTGACGACAATAACTTATTGGCATCCCCTTTGAAAAAGTGCGGTGAGAAACAGTCACCTAGCCTGCTTGATCTGATGACATAGGCTGTACATGTTTTTCACTCTAGCATTTTGGTGTACATTTCCATATTTTCTTTTTCTTCCTCAATACTTCTCTATTTTTTATTGCTACCTACGCCTGTAATGGATCCGGTTCTATCAATCTCTTCCCTGTTATTTTTTTTTTCACCAATGCCGTTAACGTAGCTTCCTTATCTCGACCGCTGATCGGTTAATGCTTCAGTCCACTTTAAATTCAAGCGCTTCCGGAAGTTGTACGTTACTCCCGGGTCTCACTGGGTCAAACCCATCGCATTCCATTAGGATGTGCTCAGTGGTCTCCGAAGTTTTCATGCAGCACACACAAGCCTCACCTTCTTGCGAATATTTGCTCCGGTATGCGTTTGTCCTTAAGCAACCGGCTCGAATCTCAAATAGCGAGGCGCTGCCCTTTGTGTTACCGAACAGATATTCCTAATTTCTGTGTTACCATTCTTGTAAACCTCCATGGTATTACAGTCCCTCTGTTTACCACGCGCCTCAGGTGTGTATATGCCAGAGCAACGGCTCGAGCTCAAGCTGCGACGAGAACCTGCCATTCTCAAAGCAGAGGCAGCGAAGAAAACTGCAGCGGCCATTCACTGGCCCCATTTCGGCTCCCAAAACACGCGCAGAGCCATTGCGTACAGGCATGAGAGCTAGCCTTCCTTACGCGCAAAGGCAGGGAGACGCCGTGCGGCTTCAAACAGCGCCATCTTCCCACGCCTTTGGTCGATCATTAGGCCTAGAATGCGGTGAGCAGAGAGCGAGCCTGTGCAGGGTAGGACGAAAAGAGAACGGTGGGGCTTATAACTACGCTCCTAATTACGGACGAGCATTAACAGCTGGGAACAACATCTAGTACGACGATCATCAACCCGTGTTTTCAGGCGCTCTCGGTTGACTGTGCAAGCATGGATCAGAGAGTCCCTTGCACGTGTACGCTTCACACTCTCAACCAGAAAAAAGAAAGTACGCATTTGGGGAAACGACAGTGATTTATGAAGTGAATCCGCAGAATACTTCCGCAAAACGTATACTGCCGGTTCAATCCTCAGTAGGACGCCATACGGTTAACCTGAGTTTCCGAGAGAAAACGGAAGGTGATAACTTTCAACGTACTAAAGTTTACAACCTTCAATATACGATCCTGAAGGGAAAAAAAAACAATACAGAGACACAGAGAAGGAAAATAATGGAATGTTCAAGGTCGTCCGCGCTTATATTCTCATCAGACCAGAATACAGCCAAATGACATATTCGGTTTTCAAGAATTCTCTCCTTCCCGACTGGTTGTCTTGGAAACGGAAAAACTGATCTCTTTAATATACCACCGTAAGATGGGGAAGGCTGCACCCTCACATCGGCAGAGACATTAGGCCTCTCCTCACATCCGTGACAGAGAAAAGCAGGTTTTTGTTTGCTCAAACAAATACATGAAGCTGCAACATTGTGTGCGAGGTTGGAACTTTGATGCTACACCATGGGTCTTCGCCGCTGCTCTTCCTCATAAATGAAGACACAACGGTGTAGATCGAATAAGTGTAAACTTTAACGAGCGCTAAAAAGAGCAACATATTAAATGCAAACGATCTAACGTACCCCTTTTGATACGGCGATTTGGATACCTCAAAAATAATTATTAAGGCGCGGGAAACAGCGCAACGCTCACAGTGGCACTCTAAGCATGTTGGAGTTGATTTTCAGTTTCTGACAGTTCAGGAAATGAATTACTAATGAAGTAATATACTAATTACGCAATACATAAAATAACATGCACGAATGTACTCATGACCAGAAGGAAAGGTTAAAAGTATAAACGTTGATAATCTTCGCCGACGGTGAGTGGCATTTACGTTATGTGGGGTTAAACCACTGCCACGCAATTCCGCATGCATCCGACTCTCTCTCTCTCTCTCTCTCTCTCTCTCTCTCTCTAATATATATATATATATATATATATATATATATATATATATATATATATA
The DNA here is from genome assembly GCF_050947875.1 of Dermacentor variabilis. Taxonomy (NCBI): domain Eukaryota; kingdom Metazoa; phylum Arthropoda; class Arachnida; order Ixodida; family Ixodidae; genus Dermacentor; species Dermacentor variabilis. Next base: position 92,340,225 of record NC_134578.1, read on the forward strand.
TATATATATATGTGTGTGTGTGTGTGTGTGTGTGTGTGTGCGTGTGTGTGTGTGTGTTTATGTATGTATGTATGTATGTATGTATGTATGTATGTATGTATGTATGTATGTATGTATGTATGTATGTATGTATGTATGTATGTATGTATGTATGTATGCATGTATGTATGTATGTATTTGAGGCAACGTGCACTACAACACAGAAGGAGTGTCGGGACAAGAATATCCAGATATTTGGTGCGGCTTGGAGAACACTGCACCGAACTGCCGAAGCAAAAATATGTGGAGCGGAGTGCAACGTTCGCCTTCTACGGCATCGGCTCTCCCTTTTGAATTGCACGTACGGGCAGATGAATGGCGAGCTCGCGAGATGAGAAGCACGCGCGTGCCGAAAACAATGTATTATATATGCCCTCCGAAGAGCTCAATTAAGCGGGGATTTCTCTTCTTTGCGAGGCGCTGAAGCGTGACCAGCGTGCGTCCGAGTCCAGCGATGCGCGACCGCGGCGTAGCAAGATGAATGCGCGCGCATAAATTCGCTGAAGCTGCAGCGCGTGCGCATACGCTCGGGCAGCGGCGTAATGGGCGATTGCGGGATTGCGATCCTGTATGGGACGCAAGAAAACACTTGCACCTCGCGTAATGAGCTCGCCGATGAAATCTGTCGGGAAAGATTCACAAGGCCCCCGTGGCTTTACGTGTTTATTTTCTCCATTACTGTTAACCACTCTCCTCACATCTCCTTCTCCGGCTTCGGCTCTTGACTGGCATTCTGGTCGGCCCGATTGGCCCTGACGTAAAACAATGAACATAACGAAACAGAGATCTGGGAGTAGCATGAGACAATTCCTTTCGCACATATATATAGATTGTGCCAAATATAGAACAATGCCCTCGAGGTAATGTACAATCAAGAATATGTACACCCGTGAGCAAAAGTGCACGGACCACAGCGTCACCGAAAAAACTGAATTTCTCCGTAATTAACATGCGTAAATGGAAACTGATGACTGCAGTAGAAAATTCGTAATGGCAACTTTGGACTGCAGTCTTTCATTTCAAGTTTCATTAACTTACAGAGCAGAAAACGAGTTTTATTACGCAATCCCTGGTCCGCATACTTTTGCTCACGGCTGCACACCACTGCAAATAATTCCATAGGAGCAAGAAGGCGCGTCTCGGACTGCGTTTCTTTTTTTTTTTCAGCTGCACTCATATGCACAAAGTATTAACGTACACGTACCTTGCCAAATGACGTTACAATTGATAACTTTAGTGCGCTTGTTAGGATTGCAGAATTGAAGCCCGCCAGAGCTCAATGTCCATCCCCACTTAACAGGGATCACGGGCAGGAACTCCGCGGGGCTATAAGCAGTCTAGATTATAATGGAGCTCAAACTTGGTATTGCAATGTAGACTTTAAAGTTCCCTGCAGCTCTGTCCAGCCTTTTGAAAGTGAGGCTTTCAGGAAAACTATACGAACCGAGAAGCCAGAGCAGTCCGCAAGATCCTATACGAAGCAGTTTCCCAACGACGCCATGACCAGGAACGGGGACACGGTGTTAAGAGGAAGCTTTAGCTCGGGCAAAACTCCGACGCGGCCTATTCAAATACATGTAAAAACGCAAAAACGTTTTTCTGAGATAACCCCTGGACCGATCTTAATGAAATTTGTTGCATTTGAGAGAAAAAGTTAAATTCTAGTGACTGTTGGAAGCGGAATTTTGATTTAGGGCTTGAATTTTGTTAAAAGGATTTTCAAAAATTCAGGCGTTCGAAAAAAATAGAAGCACGAAGTTTAGAAACTAATAGCGCTGCATCAAAAAGAGATATTGCGTTTCTGTAAACGGTATCCATTAGACCATTCAAAGCGGACAAATTTTATATGTCAGTTTACATCTTACGTGAATTTGTTACGTTGTTTACGAGGGTTCTGCAAAAGTTGTAATTACACATTACGCCATTTTCTGAGGTTCATGTGTAACATATCAATTTTGTCCGCTTTAGATATGATATCAGGCACAATTCACAGAATTGCGATATCATTTTTTCTTGCTGAGTTACGGAGTTGTAAACTTGATAGTTTCGTTTTCTGAAAATTAGCGATTTTTGCCAAGTTTTTATAAAAAATTGACGACATAAATCTAAAATTAGAAACCAACAGTCACTAGATTTTAAGTTTTTATTTTAAATGCAGCAAACCCTGTCAAATTTGGTGCAATGGTTGCCGAGAAAAACAAATTCTCCTTTTACATGTATTTAGATAGGAGCACCCGAGCTAAAGCTTCCTCTTAAGAATTTAAGGCGCTCTACGTGCGAAGAACGAGCGGCGCAGTCTCAAACGAGCGTTTACGAACGCCTGGCGTTGTCTGCAGCCCATGTTCTCGGCTTTAGCTCACCGAAGATGTTTCCTTAATCCAACCAGGAAGGAGACCGTCGCTAGGACAGCGTGAAACAAGATGCGCTCAAGAAGAACTCCGGCAATATTTGGCACCGCAAGCGACTCGAAGTAGCAACATCCCCGTGCATTCGTGGGCTCCAAGATGGTACAGGCTACACTGTGGGAGCGCGCATGCTGTGGCTACGGTGGATCAGTCCATCGCGATCACCGAGGAGACGATGTATTGCAATGTTCCAAAGGAAAACATGTCGCCACGGCACCAGCCCCGTATGGCACGTTATGAAAAGTGCGAATTTCTACACTGTCCAGACAACCTGAGCTGCTAACGTTAGTAAACGATAAGACCCGCACCAGTTTCGACGTAACGAATACATTGTCGCACATTATAAATCTATCGATCTTAGCAGCATTTACGGCGCGCGAGAGAGAAGCCGCCTATATGCCGGCCAGCAAGCGTGCGCCTTCTAAACGAACTAAAATTTAGTCTAATTGGTACAAATTTATAGTAGCCTTTTGGCCGCCAAACAGAACAAACACACAGAAAGAAATAGCGGAGGGGGGGGGGGGGCTGAAATGGAGAAGACACTTTGCCGATAACTGTGCGAAGCTGTGCCCGCTTCCCATTGTTTGTCAATGCAGATATATTGTTGCGGCATATACGAAATAAGGGCCCTAAGAAGTTGTGGCAGTTTACCATATATCACCAAAAACTCGGACAACCGTGTTTCAGTTAATCGTCAGTTGCTTTGCCCGCTAAGCAGACGGACCTTTCGGAAGGCACGTGATTAGCGTTGCTCTCTGCGCCCCTGCAGCCATTGCTTGCCTGGACTTTCGAGCATGCGCGATGGCTCGTTTGAGCTATTTATTTGCGTCGCGAAGTCTTCCAGTTGCGAGCAGCACCACCGTTACCCGTCCCCTTCCCTGGTGCGCTCTCTTTCGCACCCATTAAACCACGGCGCACCTCTCAGCGCCGCCATGAGAACTGGAACGGAGTTTACTACGGCGGCGGCGCTCGGGTTAGCCCCGTTAACCGCGAAGCGGCGAGTTGGAAGCCTGCTCATGCCATACGGACTACTCCTCCTGCAAGAAGTGCCGAGCGGAGGAGCGGGCTTTCTTAAAAGCGAGAAGCAAATCGTATCGCCCAAATCGATTGTCAGGACCGCGCTCCCGCTGGAGTGGCAGGAGTACGGGGCGATTATTCGAAACCACGCTGGAACCTGAGACGCATTCAAGGCTGGGCGACGCGTGTTCAGCGCCCAGCCAGTAAACGCGGGAGACGAGGGTGCGCCCTGAAGAGCGCAACCGCGAAAAGCGATTACCGGGAGCTGTTAAGCCTTCAGTGAGCTATTTAGGACTTCATTGTGGGGATCACGAAGGCTTGGCTTTCTTAATAAGCCTGCGTCGAGCGAAAATAATAACAATGATAATAAACAAATACATGGAAACCTGTCCAACTGAACAGGCAGCACTTGTAGGCCACTGCCCCCATTTAAGTTCCGAGATCAAGTCACCGCTCTCGGAGCGAGTGAGTGATGGCGACTGCGACGAATTCGCAAGACTCATCCGTACACCGTCACGTTCGATTTGGCATCGCAGTATGATCTAACAGGGAAATTCGAGCTGGTAAACGCCTGCACAAATGTTTCCAATGAACTGTGCACCTGTCGTTCACTCGGGAACGTGTGAGGACGTACGTTTCATCGCTGAAATGTTCGCCGCCCCGTCGCCCGCCTTTTTGAAATCGAAGCAGACGCATGACATAAGAGGAAATCCCTCAAGAGCAGATCCGTCTCACCTGCGTTTACGTGGCACACACTGCCAGTTCTAAATGGCTGAGCCCCGAGATCTCATAAAGGATCTGTGCACACACACACACACACACACACACACACACACACACACACACACACACACACACACACACACACACACACAAACACACACACACACAAACACAAACACAAACACACACACACACACACACACACACACACACACACACACAAAAGTAAATCAATAAAACATGCATTTCTCTCAGCGCTCTTTCAGATCACGAGCTGAGAGCGCCAAAAGAAACCGCAGCATGCACCTTGACATAGGAGCTGGCAAAGCTACCATTCTGACTGCCGTGATGCTATCTGACAGCATTCTGCGCTTTCTGTCTCTCTTCACTCATAGGTGGGCGCGGCAGTAAGCGATGGCTGGTCACCGCCGCCGAATTCACGACGAGCCAAGGCGGGGAAGCTCGCACGTAAGTACAGCGACAAAGACACGGGGTGCTGTTCTCAGCTAGCGACGTCCCACACACAGACGTCGCGGCGGAGAATCTGGCGGCGCGTTCTTCTCAATTAGGGTCGACTCGGTCATTACGCAGCGGCGGCACGAGAGAGCCTCGGCAGAAGCGAGAAACCTACACGGGCCCCCGCCGATCGCCCCAAACACTCGTTATATACGGGCGTGCAGCTGACTGTGCATGGACCAGCAAACAAAGGAAGGAGCGCCACGCACAACCTCGAGTATGCCGCGATCAAGCACTCTGCTAAGATCAAACACTGCTTGCTTCGAGACAGAGGCCATCCATCAGGCATTGGGAACCCAGGTGAGGTGTACGGCTCCGGTGAAATAAAGCAGCGTATCCAGAAGTGCAGAGCAGGGTTTGCTCTCGTTTAAAGGGAACACCTTACCAGTATCAGCACCGAATATTCGGCATTACATTTGGCACGAGAGGCCCGCAAAACATATTTGTCAATCGGTGCTTGTCTAACGCCCCACTTTCGCCATTTCCCCCCTAAACAGTTCAACAAGCGCTACAGATACATTGCGTTCACCTTATACATATACTACCTAGTTCCTCAAACAGAGGAACATAGCCTACACTTCTGTTTGCTTATTTCTTTCGATTCCTGTCTTCATCTACATTCCACATACCAGAAAACTTTGACAACAATATCTGTGACGTCAGATTTGCGTAGCGGCGCGCAGTACATTAAGAAAAAGAATTCCCGCCTTCCTTCTCTCTACGAACAGACGTTTCTCACTAGAGCAATTAAAGCAGTGTTCTGACAGCATGTGGGCATTTCACCCGTTCGCACTCTTATAGACATTTAACGCCGAGTGAGCTCTACATCTGCCACGCCGCAATTATCATATCACCATTGCGTGCATTTCCTCGTAAAAGGCGCACCCGGCCGGTACTTTCCTGCGAGGAAAGCTACGGGACACTGAGACGCATGTAGCATTCCTCAGAGGCTCGACACCGCGGTGCTTCTTCGTTCGTAGACGGCTAACTACAGACCTGGATAAACTGTAGCTGTTTATCGGTAAAGAAACACCACAGTGCATTCAAGAATAGCTCAAGAACCAACCTTCACTCTCTGTTGTCTTTCTTGATGCTTCGTACGTTTTCGTGCACTTGCCTTCCTGTGTTTGTTTGTGTATCGGGTTGCTCCACTTTTTGTTTCCTGCTTTGCGTTTGTTTTTCCTGCCACCAGGAGTAGTGAGCGTCATATAAGGGCACCAATCTCTCCTTTCAACTAAGATGATCGAGTACAGCCTTTTTGTTATTTATGTCGAACTCATTCTGCACAGTCTATTCCAACCTATTTTCCGCTGGTAATCACAATGGAATTGCTGAAATTACGCTTGAGCTTCGTTGTTTTGAACCGGGGCTTATGTGTCTGCAGAGGGCGGGCTCACAAGGTAAATAAAGGGCATCAACAGGGAAACGGGACAGCGCGGATGCAAGGGGCGTAACGCGTAACGGCACGCTCGTCTCTCTTCCAAGGTGAATCTCATTTTGCAACCGCGTAGGCATGACAAAGCGCGCGCGAAAAACAACAACAGGCCCACGCACTGTTGCCTCTTTCTTTCTTTCTTTTTTTCAAATAGCATTTTGCCGTTCCGGTTTGCGGCATTTCCTCCCGGGTCACCTACGAGGAAGCCCTCGCCCACCAACACCCGCAAAGCACGCAAGCTCCAACGCCGCCAAAGCGGCGCACGAAACATTGGATGACGCCTCTTTCTCGTCCCATCCCCATCTACCCTGACACCGGTGGACGTCAGGCGTCGACGACGGGGGCGTGAGAGTACTTTCGTGATAAAACTGGGCACGAAGTCCTTCGTAGGGGAGTGCGCATGTTCTAAACTTTCGAGTGACGAATCGAATAGTAACTATTGGTAAACGCGATCATTTTTCGAATAATTCGAAACGTCAACTGCACCCAAGTAAACATAAAGTTGTAGCAAAAGTAGGGTAAGCTTTCTCGCGCGCGGGCATAGTATAGACATAGGACGTGAGATCTTGTGCAGTAAAAGAGGCTACGTCACTTAGGTAGCCATACTTTAAAGGCTATACACCGATCATCCGCACTACCTGAAGAGCCCCAGGTGCATGCGAAGAAACTACTTGTTTGCTCCAAATGCTTCATCTGAGCGTTTAAGCTAAACCGAGGACACACAAGCATTCCTTATGAGTTGGTTTTGAATGCGAAAGCATTAATGCCCAATCCGTTCAGCGGGCCTTCGAGTTATGAATTCCTCGCGAGCAAGCGAGCGCGTTGAGACGCTTGGACAACGCTTCCTAAATAGCAAAAAGCCGGTGCACTTCCATCAGTGACGTCATGCTACCTTGCCCGACTGCCATAGAAGCCGCGGTGATTCTGACGTCACCGCCTTCGTCACGCCGCGCTTGGCAATGGAAATTTTGGTCCAAGTAGCACGATGTCATAAAGCAGAGCGCACAGGCCTGCTATCTAGGAGGCGCTGGTTTAGCCTGGTCGTTAAGACACTGGGCCTCCGAGCGCGGGGTCGCAAGTTCGAAGCTTAATAGCGATTAACGAAGCGCAGTCAGAACGCAGGCGAGAGCTTGCGCGGCCAATGAACGCGCGGATAACACAGGCCTCCGAGAGCGAAGGCGATGTGACGTCGCGGCGATGCCCTCTCCCCTCACGCAACACCGAGCGCGCCAGGACTGCAGCAGATGTTCGCTTTCGCGCGCTAAGCCCCGTGGAGGCGCCCACGTGACATTGCGTAACAGCCAATGGGAATTCAGGTGCCGTTTCGCTGCTACAGACGCCGACCTTTTCCGCTCAATGGGCCATTTGATGCTTTCGCGTCAATAGACAACGCTTCCTAAGTAATATCGAAATGACAGAAACTTGCTAACATTGAGAATACTAGGATCTTTCATATTAATTGTAATAACGACGACTCATTCGAAAACTATTCGACATTCGATTCGCTTCTGGCATTATTGGATTCGTATTCAATCCGGTCTCAAAAATCACTATTCGCACAACTCTAGCCTCCATCGTGTTGCACAAGCAGCTTAGAATGCAAGCACAAGTCCCACTGCTCAGTGAGTTAGATCATAATGATTACCAGTATAAAAGAGTACCCCGGATTAAGGACGCTAATGGCAAAGGCAAACACTGGAGTCGTGAACTGAAAACAAGACTCGTTTCGAAGATTGCTAGCACGTCGGTAGCGAACAACCAGAGTAATGTCGAATGAAAGTTCGTACGCAGCCGCAGGACCGCGCAAAACATGCGCTCATTAAAGCGGGGCTTTCCTTGCTGACCCCCCCGGATCTTGCTGGCCACGACTGCTGCTGCTGTTGCTGTCTCGCTGAATAACTTCATATCAGACACGACCGCAGTCATGTAATGAGTCTGCTTATATACAGGGCCTCATCTGTATAAATGTACTGCTAAAAATATGTGCCGGCGACCGGCTCTTCTGTTCTCTACGCAACTGCGCTATACGAAAGCAGAAATGGTCGCTAAATTCCCATACTACGATAAGTGTACGCCTTCAAGTGCACAGCTCGTTTATTTAAGCGAAGCCTTCCGCGCCTCCAACAAGAAGCTAACCACGCTAAAAACAGGACCAAACCGAGGGCAGACAAACGCGGCACGGTTTGTCTACTCTCTCGCTTTGGACGTGCTTCCCAGCGCAGTTACCTTAGGCCCAATTCAAAACGCTTGCACTCTGTGCGCCGATCTTGAAGAAAGTGCAATAGTAAACTGGGCCGGCCCCGGGGATGGTACAGCCCGCGGTGGTGGCGTCGTTCACGTGGTTGTTTCTTCGTCTGGCCCATTTGCCGGGTGCGCACGTGAACGCGGTGCAGAAGTGTAACAGCTTTAAGCATTAATGAACCTTTCGCGAAAGCTTCGCTTCACAGAGACTCCCACACGTGCGTTAGTTCTGCAAATTTTTTTCATGGGCCACAACCAATGAAAAATTCATATATTCCCCAATTAGATTAAAACCGCACATGAACGTAAAGGTGTGCTGTATTGTGCTGGCCAGTGACGACGCCTCGTTTCAAACGGCAATTCACCCCTAATGAACACAGAGTTTAGCATTTCCGTAAACTTTTTAAGAGTTTGCGGATTAGCGCGTTCACGGAGTGACAAACGGTAGTAGCAAACCTAGTGGCGACATCTTGCGACACTGTGCCCAACTACAATGCGTCTTCACGCTTTTGGTGTTACGTGAGCGATGTCGACGTACAAAATTAAAAAAAAAAATAATAAAAAACTGGCTGTTTTCGGTTATATATCTGCCTATGTTTTACAACTGCAGTTTTAGTACGCTAGCTTAATTGACTAATATAGCTGTGTTTTTCTAGTTAAAGTCCGCGCCGCAAGATCGCCCCACTAACGCGGCTACTCACGCAAACGTATCCTGTAACCCGGCATTCCGCGAACAGTTTAGGTTTACGGACAAGCTAAAGCTACTGAGTTATAGCTTGTCCGTAAACGTAAACACATTCACGGAATGTCGGAGACACGAACCGCAACAGGCATTTTGCGGTGCTCTGTATTTGACCACAAGGCTTGCGACATGTTTTCGGGCTACGTTGGCGCTCTTGTCGAAGAAAAGCTTTAAAACATGGGTGCACATTAACTGTTACGCCCATGCCGACGCTTTACAACGGCAGCTAATTGGGATATTGTCGCTCAATTCAATAACAACTCTTTTGTCCTGGCCAATTTCTGCGCGTCCAGGTGGCGCCACCAACCAGGCTGCTCACGTTTACGTCCGCCAGTAAGTAATCCGTAAACGGCAACGTTTACGCACAAGCTACACCTCTCTGCTAATTATCATCAACAGCCTGCGATAGTTGAGTTTTGTATCCATAGCATGTATTTATTTTAATCGTTTTATAGGCAAAATGCCATTTTCTGTCTATCGTCGGCAAGTTTACGGAAAAGGCTAGCCGAGGTGGCGGCAGTCGACCCTGTCGGGCGACTCTCGCGAGCACGTAGAGAGACTCGCTTAAAAAAATAATAACACCACCACAGGCGCACAGCCAGGCGCATCATACCACTGCAGAACGGGCGCGGGACCGAGAGGAGGAAGGGGGGAGGGGGGGGAGCCAAGGTGGATGGGCGTACTTCAACGTAACATCCAAATTTCGCGGGGAGGCGGCAGCCGTGCGGCGCGCGCGGTCATGCGAATTCAGCCGTGACAAATGCAATTTTCGGGGCTGCAGCCACTGAGTCGAGGAAGGAAGGAAGAGGAGCTCAACGCTTAAAAGCGCCACGCGAGCAGCAGTGTAGCGGTGTTGGTGCCAACGCGGGAAAGCACCCTCCGCGGTCGGGTGCCTTCCTGGTTCAGGGCCACACACATTACACATATACACGGACGATGGTTTGCTTCAGCTTTTTTGTTTTGTTTTCTGCGTACAAAGCGAACGAGGAAGAGGGCAATCATTCGAGCATCGCATTACAAGGCGGATAACGCGTAATTCGGAATGTTCGAACGCCAGACTACGCCGCAGCGAGAGTTCGCGAAGTTACCGCAAAGGCTGCAGCCACGCAATGCAGCGAATCTTCGAAGGGACACCCAAGGAACAGCACTAAATATTGTAGAATTGGTAGCACTCAGTGAAGACGCTCCTTGTGCTTATACTGAAAAAAAAGTCAGGTGCAAAGAAAAGTCAAGGTCAAATTTTTCTCTCTCGCCTAGGTAGATTAGTGGATACACGGCGCAGCGCTACTTTAACAGACGCAATATGATGGGGCCCGAAGCCAGGCCCAATGTTTGGCAATCACTCCATCTCTCCGCCCATTCAAATTCAATTCTACTTGTCCTTGGAGGGATCCCGGGTCAATGTTGCAACCCGAGACTGGGAGGGGTACCGGGCTAAAAGATGGAACAGACAGTTCGACAGAGTACTAGAAATGTCTTCGTGGAAGCGTCGCAACGTCTGCTTAATAATCACAAAAGAACAAAATAGCGCGATGATTTGTAATAAACCTTCCTTAAATGAAAAAAATACGAATACACAATATCGGCTAAAAACGACAAAGAAATGAAACGGACGCGCTGAAGAAAGCGTCGATACAGCTCTGTGCGTTACGAAATATTAAAAAGTAAAGAAAATTCGCTCGATTACATTGATAATACCCCAATGTGTTGCTTTGGAAGTACCGCATCAGGAGAACATGAAATGGTCACCCAATTAGTCAGGTGGGTATACTGTAATAGTGTTAGTGCGCCTTCACAATGCGCACGGGAGATTCTTCCAATGACTGTAATTCGTATTAGGTACGAAAAACGTGGAACGAAACACGTTTCGTTGTTACGTATACCGACGCGGCTACGGCCGCTTCGTCATCCAGCGTTGCCACGTTTGATGACCCGGCAGGGAAAAATGACCTACCACGCATGACCCGTGAGACCGGCTTGCACGAACATTTACTAACGAAAATAATAACGAATTTAAAGGAGCGTTCTTAAATGTCCCCTAGAGAACTCCTAGTCTGCATTAGAACGCGTTCTTAAATTCGTTATTACTTTCGTTGTTAAATGTACGTGCAAGCCGCCCCTGGACACACCCTACACAGGGAGAGATGGGTCATAAACGTCCCTGCGCGTGGTAAAGAACAGTTGCTCGCAGGACAGTCCTATCGGAAAACAAGTTTACCAAGATCGAAAGAATATACAAACAAGGAAAAAGTGAACACATTTGTACAAGCGGGCGACCGTTCCGCAAGGCGACAGCCATTCGCGACAGCGCATATGGGCCACGGCGCCACGCCGTAACTGTACCGAGTGCTGCACAATTACGATATTTAACCACGGGCTGAACCAAATCCACGCACGAGAAGAGCAAGGCTTTGCGAAAGCACGCAAATTACACGCCTTTCTTGTCTGATGTGTTTTCTTTCTTTCTTTTTTTTTCCTGGACTCGCAGCGCGCTTACAAAGGGGCGTACGCGTAATGGGACGCAGGAGGGGCAGCGGTCAGGGGAACTCGGCCGTGGCGAAAGGACCTTTTCCTGGAGTCCGCGCATGCAAATCGTTGCAAGCGCGTTGGTAAAAGAAAAAAACAAACAAAAGCGACAGGCGCCTCAACTTGTTAAATAACCCACATTCGACTAATTGCGCACCATTCGTCGCTATTTATAGCTTAATTTTCTATTAGGTGACCCCCGATACGAGGTAACATTAACTTCCGAAAAGAAAAGAACAGAAAGAAAAAGCTATAAACGCGTACTCAGGCCCTCGTCTCCGCCTTTTCGATAGGGATGTGCGAATGACAACTTGAGAGACCGAATCGAATGCAAATCGAGCGCTGCCAGAAGGAAATCGAATACGAAGCGAATCCCGAATATTTATCGAACAATTCGCAAATAATGTACGACCTTCTGACCATTAATAGCACGCAATTTTAACAAATTGGTATTCACAAGTACGGAATGCCTGTCTCCACACAGTGCACATTATAACTCCTGATTTATTGCAAATGCAAACGGGGCTTTACGAAGAACTATGCACAGTGTTTGCAAACTCGGGGCTCGTAAGAGAATACGCGGTCATGCATTATCACAAAGTTGAAAAAGCTGACAATCTGTACCAATTTATATCTGTCTACACCAACGCGACCAGACACGCGTGTCGTTTGTGGCGGCTGCATAGTAAACAAAAAAGTACTATTTATTTCGTTATAGTTGAAGTGTCAAATGGCATCACCATTATGTATCGTTGCAGTGGCACGGATTCTGATGTAATCCGAGGATAGATAGATAGAACAACTTTATTGAAGAATAAAACGCTCAATGGTTGGAGCCCCTAGACGAGGAGATAACAAAGACGCTGCCCATATAAATAATATAGAAGAATAGTCACGGCTGAATGCTTTGTCGAAATATATATGTATATTTTTTTCATTGCGGGTGACCGCGTTTATCCGGAAACCTCCGGCAGGCTGAGCAACGCAACGTGTTGTAGTACCCGATGTCCACTGCGATTCGGGATGAAAGACATCAAACTTTCTCTTAAAATTTCAAGTTCGACCGTGTGCAGTAGCTGACGTAAGGTATTCGAAAAATGCTCGCAATTTGAAATACTGCCTACCGCAATCAAAAAATGACTATTCGATTCGAATCCCGCATCAGATAGGAGAACATTCGGTTCGTTATTCGAAAGTTTCGAATATTCGCACACGCCTACCTTTTTGTTGTTGTTTTCGAAAGCACACAGCGCTAAGGACGGTACAAACAGAAGGACACACAAGTCCCGCGGTTAACAATGTTTGCTTTTGACGTCATGCAACTAACTCACCAACGCCCGTTACTGTCCTACTTTCTGGCCCCACACATGTACTCCTTTCAGACGCCGGCTTGCGAAATGCACAATGAAAACACATATATACCGAATCCTCGTCTTGACGAAACGCGATTGAACGAAATTTTCGATTTAACGAAATCTTTGCTCGTAGCACAGTGTCGAAGACATCCAAGCAACGGCATGAATCGACTCACTTGAATTAGCATTTTCCCTTCCCTTCTTTATTTGGGAATGCTGGGAGGGATGGCTTTCGGTTAAGCTTAAGGACGCCACTGACCTGCTCAGAAAATTGACTTCTGTCACCAAGGAACACAACACGCACTCTCAGTGCTTCGACGCGCACGATAAGCGTGTGCACACGGACAAATGTTGGATTTTCGTATGCCATACAATACACATGTCATTCGCAGGAGAGTATTAATCACTTTCTATTCAACGAACTTCCGGATCTTACAAAGTAATTTCTGAGGCCAATTTACTTGGTTAAATGAAGGTTTAAATGTCTACATAAAATCCTATGGTATTAATTAAATTATTTATGTATTCCGATACCTGATGATGATTATTTAAGTTTATTGGCGCAAGGGCAGCATTCCGATACCTCAAAGGCCCCCAAAGGGGTTTTACATGAGCGGTGGGCGCGCACATGTTATTTAACATAAGTTAGTTCTTGGATTATGCGTTTAAAATGAACATGGTTCTCATGAAGAACAGCTGAAGCGGGGAGGACATTCCAATCTCTTGAGGTACGAACAAAAAATGAAGAAAGATGAGCGGTGGTTCGGCCTGGAGGAGGGTACACGGCTCTATTATGGTTGGTCCAGACGGAATGGCGGTAAACTGGACAAATGTTGGAGGACCGGCGTGGAAGAACATGCTAATTAACGCGAACCACGGATCATCAACGGCCATGAATTACTGTGCGTAAGGCTGCAAATAAATAACCCGCCAATCCTTTTCGAAAGAAATCGAGGTTCGGACAACGAGGCACACGTGTACCATTTTCTTCGTGTATTGATGGCAACCTTATGATTTTTTTTTTCTTTTCTGGTTTGTTACTTCGAGCCCTCAACTATGCATCTGCTCAAGATTCCGCAGTCTAAACAAGGAAATTCTTTTTTTTATGCTGCCTAGTTTTGTTTGTTCTACTTCCGTTTCAAAACCGAGTGAAGTAGCCTCTTATGAATACAATTTACTTTTCAAATGTTTTTTTTTTTTTTTGTAACGCATTTCTTGTACGACTTTCATTACATGCATTTTGAACTGTGCTTATTCCTTTTTTGCCTGAAAGTAGTCCACAGCAAAGTTCGTTATATTGTAACAGAAGATTCTGTGCGGTGTGCTTCGTCACCCTTTTCCATTGGCAGACGTTGCAACCTCACTAAACCATTCAATGTATTACTCTCCTCAATCCATTTAACGTAGTACTGAGTAATGCGAATTGAACACAATGATGCTCTTGCCTCGTAACGGTTGTCTGCCGCCTCCGTCAGGCTGCTTCATTGTAGATTTTAGCCTACACTCGTAAAAAGTTCGCATCCTTTGGGGCTTTTCTCGTCGCACAACAATAATCGTCATGTATCTCGCCCGCATTTCTTGTCTTTGACGCTGCGCGCGGGTACTTCCAGGTCACGAACAGCACGCACGATATCATCGTGCTAAGGTATTCTCGCCAAGAAAGTAGCGAGCGCACAATCTATTGGAAAGGGAGTGCAAGCAAGGCAGATGCAGGTTATTGCTGTGGGACAAGATAAGCCCCAAAGCTGTGCGAACTTTTTTGAACGGTGCAGGCAGCCAAAATAAACAACGACAACACGCAAACGTTGTGCGTGTCGTCGTCGCCGTCTTTCTCGGTCTTCGACCAGCCCCGCTGAGCATTCCAATCGAGAATCCGAATCAACTAGCCCGCCAGCACGGTTTCAGCCCATCCCACACTACTACTACAAGGAAACAGAGCTATACTGAGTTTGAAATCAGCCGGCGCGTAAACGTTGGAAAACGAAGGGGGCAGCAAAAGTCACACGAACGCAAGCTATACCGGCAACCGACAGAGTGCGGTGCGGTTTCTCTCACGCTCCCTAGATTGGAAACCGTCCAAGAAACAAGGTCACTGGCTGCACCGGCTCGAGAGGCGTGAAGTCTCTAACCCGCATTCGCACATCTGCTACCGTTCGCCTTCGTGTGCTTTTTTTTTTTTTCCTCAAGCCTCTTTCTTCCTCCTCGCGGTAGGCATCCGAGGCGATGCGAACGCCGCTGGAAATGAGGCACGCGCATCGCTGCAGCGTCACGTGACGTTGAAGAAAAGCGCCAGAACGCGGGAAAACGGAGCACCGCTCTCATCTTCCTCACTCGCTGCTGACGCTCGAGTAAGACGAAAAAAAGAAAAAAAAAGTGCACAGGAGGGATTACGAAGGCGGGGGCAAAGTCTTGGGTCGGTGTTGTAATGGGCTCGGCTGACGTGAGGTTAACGCGTAGCCGCTGTCAAAGCCATAAGACGAGCCAATCAGGGCTGATGTAGATGCAAGAAATAAGTAAGACTATATCAAAGCGTCAATCGTAAGCTGATCAGGCATCCACGTCAGAAGTGTCGAGATCAGTTCCCAGAAACAGTTATTTGTTATATTTTATATACGCAGGTACAACTACAAATCATAGTTATGAAAAATCTGATAGTTATAAATTCTTTGAGCAACTCTGTCTCTTAACAGCATTCTTTTGAGGATTTAGAAAGACTTCACCTTCGTGTAGCGCAAAAGAAAACGAAACATATAAAACAAAATGACAGTATACCCCTTTAAGTGCGTAACACTTACGCGGATTTCATGCTTGAAGAGGCAGCACACCGTCGAGCTCGCAGACGGTATTCTATCCCGAACTAGAATACGACCGCTTCAGCTACTTCCGGGGCGTCACATTACGTAGAGAGAGAGAAGAATACAGGAAGGCAGGGATGTTAACCAGTCAATAGTCTGGTTGGCTACCCTACACTGGGGGAAGGGAAAAGGGGAAGAGAAAGAAGGGAGAGAGAAGGTGTACATACGTGTACGGACAGCACTTCAGTTAAAGTCGCTCGAGCAAACCAGAAGTTCTGAGAAAACACAAAAGTGCCTTCACTGCCTTCTGAGCCGATGATCGGTCGGGACGGTGCTCTAATATTGTCTGTTCACTCAGAGGACGATCGTCTAGTTTTCTGAATGTGTCGGACAAATACTGTCTTTGGGCTTGAAATTGAGGACAATGGCACAATACGTGGTCAATGTTCTCCTCGCATGCGCAAACATCACATGCAGGACTATCAGCCATTCCAATTAGTGCTGAGTAGGCATTCGTGAAGGCCACTCCAGGCCATAACCGACACAGAAGACACGCTTCACGCCGGTGCGCACCGGCTGGAGGTCTGAGTTGAAGTGATGGGTTTAGTCGGTGCAGTCTTGTGCGCCTTGTATGTACGGTATTCCACTCTGCTAAGGAGATCGTGCGTGCCAGAATGCCAAGTTGTCTCGCGGCGTCGGTCCTTGAGAGCGGAATGGGGACGCAGCGGTCTTCTTGGTTACATTACGTAACAGCTAAAACACGACACGGGCCAGCACGCGGAAAGATTGTCGCGACCACAAAAGGCGCTAACTGGTCACGGTAGCCCTTAAGAAAATGCACGGTTTGACATGTATAGATTGAAAGGGCGCGCTGTCTTGGATAATACGTGTACTAAAGTCAGCTCTAATTTTGCTAGCTTGGTTACATTCTGTACGGTATAAGCTTGGCATAGATGGAACTACCATTCATACGAGTAATTAACGGCAAACTGTGTTCCCACGTTCTGGACTATGCGTGCATTACCTTTGTAGCGTGACACCTGAGGCCTCCTTCAGATACACACTGCTCTGGGAAATTTTGGTTTCATCGATACGAGCTTTAGACCAAGCGAAACATAACTCAGTAATAGAGTGTTTTAGTTGAGCGTGTTTACGCTCCGCCAAGCAACTAAGCGGAGCGGAAGCGTGAATGCGCATGCGCCGTCCGCTTAGTCGTAAGCGGGCTAGCGGAGCGAGGAACACGGTCCGCTCAGAAGCTGCCTGAGCGGAGCGTGCACCCCGTAGCGCTTTGGCTAGCGATGGCGTCAGGAAGGATTGGATTGGATGCAGAAGGCAAGCGCGCTGGCTATCACGTGGCGTTCCCCAAGACGACAACTTATTTTCCATTGGATAAAAATGGACCGGTAACGCATTACAAGCGGACGTCTAGATACTTCATGGAGAAATAAGCTATATATATACACATATACGTTTTACTGTATAACAGTGATGAATAGGTGTATTTATTCTCTTTGATTACCCTGAATTTGGCCAGAGGGCGCTGCAACTAGGAAAGGTCCGCTCCGCTACGCTAAACGTATAACTAAAACGTGAAAATCGCGCGACGCTCCGCTGTGGCTTAGCGGGGCGACTCGGAGCGGAGCGTACCGTAAGGACGCTCAACTAAAACACTCTAATGAAAGCATATCTGTTGCGTTACTTAAAACAGCATTATACGTGACGCTCTTGAAAGCAAAGCCGGCGTCTAAAGGGCTGCCGCGATAAAAGTGTGTTTCTCAGTCATACAACAGAAAAACAACGGGATCCATTCCGCAGACTGTTGCTGTTCTTACTCGGCAGAAATTAATTTGGGGATTGCTGTCACAACACGAGAGCGCTGCGCCAATGGCTTCTACGTGTTGCAATGGCAATTACACAACATAAACCTAAAGTTTTCAACGAAAAGAAAGCAATACATAATTTTTTCATGTTTATGTAATTCGAGTTTATTCCTCACATGTAAAGTTCGCCAGCGAAATACGCCAGCGGCAGTATTTACACACGTAGAGCGTCATAAGACAGTAAACCCAGTTCGCGATTCCCACGCAAGAAAGAGAATCAGGGAGAGCATGTCGAGTCGCACCAAGGGCGCCGAAAACACGAACGCGTAAAAGCATATAGAGGTGGTTCCAGCTAACGCTAGCAAAGCTGTTCAACGAAAAACAATAAGTTGGAACAAAAAAAAAAAAACGATGCAATATACGTGCTCTGACCTCCGAACCTAAAGACCTGTGAAGATGGAACACCGGCGTCTCTATTCTAGTATCTCTCACCGTATTATTTCATTAATCTTCATTTTCACGGGGGAAGCTTGGCTAACGTCAGCTGGGACCGGCGGCAGAATGAATGTTGCACACAGTCGACGCGAAACAACGGGCACCGGCTTGCTCCATAGAGCGGAGTTGGACTCGAGCTCTAAATTTAAGCGCGCTACACAGCTTGACAAACTTACAGCCCGAAACAGCCCCTCTAAGGCACAGCAAAGAGAAAGAGTGAAACGGGAAAGAATTAGCAAGAAAGAACAACAACAAAACAGTACACGCATGCAGGATAAAAGGAAACACTGTCAGAGAGAAAAAACAAAAGAACTAAATCGAAAAAACAGCGGACCGACGACACATTTAGAGCGCGAGGAGACGAAGTGCCCGGATTAACGGTCTCGATTGACGGCTGGAAAAAAAAAAAAAAAAAAAACGAACAAACACGCAAAGAAGGCGCAGTGTTATTTTCGAGCTCGCAAAGGCACTGGGTCCAAGCCCAGCTGCTCCAGCCGGAGCGCTTTGTTTGCTGAGCGGGCAGCTACAGAAACGGGAGCGATGTACTCCCGCGACGCTGGTCTGTCCCGCCGTGGGCGCTGCTGTCTTCTCATCGGCCCTCATCGGGGGAGGAGAGACGGCGCCGCAGAGACATACACGCGCGAAGACGAGCGAGAAGAGAGGAGTGGGGAACGAAACACGCGGAACCCACTGCCTGGCCGTCTTCCAGAGCACGCACGTGTGGTCTGTGCCCCTCGCCAAAGCGGAGTTCGGCGCCTCGCAAATTGAACGACGTCTAAACGGCCTGGCGCAAAGCGCGCGAAGAGGACACGTCGTCCGAGGAGTTGTGTGGAGGTGTTTGTGCCCTTGCGAACCAACAGAAACATTAGGTTGCCCGTAAAATCATAACCGCTTATGGAAAATCCGAACGCCGGACACGGAGGCGGCTGTATCTCGCGACGCTGACGTCATCTGGAGCACTTTAAGCAACCCCAATTACAACGGCCCTGTTCTATCTATCTATCTATCTATCTATCTATCTATCTATCTATCTATCTATCTATCTATCTATCTATCTATCTATCTATCTATCTATCTATCTATCTATCTATCTATCTCTGTGAAAAGCGTTGGATACATGGTCACTGCCCGTCTAGTGGGCGATTCCGCCTAACTTTCTGCTGTTCTGCGAGAGAAGAACGCCGCTTCACAACAAACGTTTCTAACGGACAGTGCTTGAGTAAACGTTCGCACGATGGCGTTCGGCGCGCTGCTGCCTCTGCTGAGGCATCCGGTGTCCCGTTCTCTTTTACGCGTGGGCTAGAGCTCCCGACGGCGTCGCCGGTTCCGTACGTCCCAAGACCTGCCCAAGGGTTACCCAAGGAACGACCACAGCACCGCGCTTGGGCTTCCTTCTCGGAAGTGTCTTGGCGCAGTGCTCGTACGTATTCAACAGTGACACGCTCTGGCTGCGAGGTCGACCACAGGCTGCAAATAATTTTCCCGCAAGAGCGCGGGTATTGTGGCCAGTGAAATTGAGCACATCCCAGGCGTGGAGCATGGACCTTATAACAGGTGCTGTTCGCGTGCCGGCACTCTTTAGCGACGTCATATATATATATATATATATATATATATATATATATAGCAGAGGTTCCTTCCGCCGTGAAGGTTCTATGCCTGCGCTTCAAGATGGGCGTTCGAAAATTAAAAAGCCGTTGCGCACTGCGCTATGGTTACCACAGACTTTTGGCTTGTGTTGCGTGCAAAAGAAAAAAAGAAAGAAAAGAAGTAGTAAGCGCTCGTACTGCGTTTCTGTGTTGTAACCGCGTGCTCAGCGCCAAATAAATGCAGATATTGACTTGAAACCGTACTTGGCGAGTGTGAAGTTATATTTAATGGAAGATCAGTGTCAGTTCGCTCAAACAATGTAATTATGTATCGTGTTTACTATATACCTTAGGTATCCTTCCTTGTGTCAACGCAGTCATTGTGCGCGCTCACTATCGCATAGCCCCCCCCCCCTAATGATCTGTAATACACTGTTGCCTTTACTACCGTGTCTATGCTGTGTCCTTCGTTTGTCTACACTTTATAGACGGTATGCTGTATGTATACTAACTCATCACGGTTGCCAGGGCGTACTTACAAAGGCTCCAACCAACTTTACTTTTTCTTGCACTTGTTCCCCATACTGCACTGAGGAATAAATAAACCGATTTGGTTTTATTCAGTTCGCCTTGCCATTTACCTTCTCTTTCAGCCTTGGCGTGCTTTCTTCCGGTAGAACTTTACGTCCAGCAAAAAAGCACCAGGCTGCGCAGTCCCATAGTACAACGGGAGCACATTCCCGCCATATCCGTAAGGCCACAAGACTGCGCCACACAGCTTCGTGCTGCACTTGAGGTTGAACGCCAAGCGGAATGGTGCCGCCAAAATACCGAACACAGAGGGGGGCAAATGCGGAAGCCCGTGCGTGCTTGTAATTTGCTCCTAATGACCGCCCATCTACGCACGCACAATAAGGGCGCGGCTGCCTCCAACTCTTCCAAGTAAGACAAAGAACGGTTCATTTGGAACACCAAAAGTACCCGACTCCAAAAACATACATTCCTGGTCATTCGAAAACACATTTTCCTGCCTTTCGCCGAGGCCCTGTGGGACCGGCACACGCCATTAAAGCTCGCGGCCTTCGCCGTATTTAGCCTGTATAGAGCGGACGTTGTTTGTTTTTTTTTTTTTCAAGTCAGAGGTAAAAGAGAACGTAACCCTGAGTTCCCCGCTACAACGAAACGGAGTAGCCAGTCATTCGGCAAACATTAAATACGAATGTACGCGCTCATGCGGACACATATACAGCTATATTTACGCTCACGCGCACGAAAACGCACCGATGGCAAAAGGTGAAAAAAAAAGAAGAAAACGAACAAGCTACGAGAAAAAAAAAAAAAGAGATACAAGCCGGCGTCCTAGCAAGTCGGGCGCCGTGGTCCACACCGCGTTTCCCGAATGAGAAATGCATGCGAAGTAGCGGCGCCACAAAATACGCCACGTTGGAAGGCGGCGGAGGGCTACGCCCTGGCGATACACCTCTAATGGGCACAGGAAGAACTAACTATACGCGAGAAAGGGTGTTGCGGCTCAACGAGGAAGCGACTATATAGGCAGGCGTCGTGACCTTCCTTTTTTTTTTTTTTCTTTGCGCTAGGCTCGTATAGCCGTGAGAGCTGTTGAGGCTACGTATACTGTGAATTTGAATAGACAAGTCAGACTGTCTTCAGTGTTTACAATCGTTCTTGCGTTTAGAATAGGGTACGAGAAAGAAAATGCGGCCTTTAGCTACTAATTACTGTGCCTCTGAACTCATTCACTACGAATACCTCAGCAACTGGCAGAAGACGCCCGCGTCTTCTCAAGGGCAACTTCTCCGCCATGCGCACAATTTACACAACGACGTCCTCGTTTGCTACAGTAAATTGCTGGCTGTGAACTCGGAAATGAGTAGACGTCATCCATACGCACACATTGCCTACTGAAGAGTGTTAATGCAGCAAACTAACATCAAAAAGACCAGTCACAATATCCACAGTGAGCAGACGTCAAAGACTTGTAATGCCTCCAGGCCCGACACGTAGTACATGGTCCGTGGACTAGTGCTGCTTGCATGGGTCCCGCGCAGCGAAGGCGCTATTCAACCTTCCCGAGACGCACCTGCAGGTATTGTGGTGTAGATTTTTTCCATGCTGTGCATCCGTCACAAGCACTGTGTGCAATATCGTATCATTTCTGGGCGTTCCCCTTTCCAACAGCACACCAAGCCTGCCGCTATAGGCACACACCTCCGCAACACAATACAGAGATGACCCATCCTCGCTGCACGACAGCTTGGTGATCGGCCGAGTGAATGCTAACTGCACAGTGCCGCACGGGCATGCGTTCGAATCCGGGTTGGTGGGCGAAGTTTGGTATCTTTCGCCTTGCGGCAAGGGCGAAGCTGGGAACGAGGAAGTGACCTGGCGATAACGAAACGATGACGTCGTCACTCTCGAGAGAGTCACCCTGCCGAGAAGTTTCTACCTCTAGCGCTACCGGGAATGCTGCCAACAACGACGTCACGGTGACGACAAACGAATGTTACAAACTACGAGCGTTAGGCCGCAAGTTTGCTAATCGATCGATTGACTGGTCTGAAGCACTACGCCCCAGCAGACGAGGGACGTAGCAAAGTTGTCAAACGTCGGCGCCCCTCGTCTGTCGTGGGTTTGGTGTGAATTAAGAGAAACTTATATCAAGTTGCCCGTAGTTTCGGTTCGTTTACTGATTCACCGCGCCTAATGTCCCGACGCAACACAATGCCTATACGAATCGCTATGAAATAATGCGAGGCGCTCTCTAACGTACACCAAGAGTTCAGTACACTGTCGCTTTAGTGTCACCGCCCCTTCCCGAAAACGCGGCAAAGAAAACGAACTCGCAGCCCGCTCTACAATAAGAGCGCCACCGTCTTTGAGCAAGCGCGGCTCGGGACCACTCGCCAGTTCGCCTCGCGGCAAGGTATCGATGTCTGTAGGCCCCACAAATGTAGACATTTCAGATAACGATGCGCCCTCGACGAACACGACAGCCGGCAACGCGGCGAATTCGCCTCAGTCGCGAGCGCGGAAGCGCGAAACATGTGAGCGCGAACAAGCCGACTGGACAGATATATTCCAGAAGCCCTGGAGACGAGCGAGGGAGGCAGAGACACGCAGTGGGGCTGTTGCCGAGAGCGGCTCCAGTCGGCGAGCGGTCGCACGCACTTCCCGATGAGGACACGGGCGTACAGGAGGAAATAGCGCGCTATTTCCGCGACTCTCAACACACGCACACATACGCACACGCGTACGAGAGAGTCGCACGAGCGGCCAACGTCGCCCCACAGCCGTCGTCGGGCGCATACCAGGAAGTGCAATCTGTCAAACTGGCAGAGGTGTACGGCCGGGCGGGCCTCGGCGGGCGAGATGCGGCGTTACACCTGACCCCCCCCCCCCCTTTTCTTTTTGCTTGGTTGTTTGTTCGTTCGTTTCTGTCACCGCGACATTTCTAAATATCGTCGAGTTTCCTTCTCGGCCAGTTGGCGTCGTGCGCGGTGCCTGGGGCCGAGCCTCTTGCAGAAATGAAAGATTACACGGCGAATGTGGCCATCCTCATATAAACCTGGAAGCAATTAGCACGCGAATGCCAGACCGTTCGCAACGCAGGGTGCTTGCTCGAGTTGCCGTCCCCTCGCCAACGAGTCCTTCTCGAGCCAATTTTGCGATTTCAAATCCGGTTTGTTGATCCCACCACAGAGTTAGCAGAGGGCGCAGTAATCAATCAGTTATACCACGGTACTTACCGTGGAGGGGGGGGGGGCAATTTTGAGCAATGAGATTTTTTTTGTCAACGTACCAAACCTATAATATTCTGAGCGCATGCATTGCTTACATATATAACGGAAACTTTTGTTGAACATGATCAGTTGGCAAAGTCTCACTAAGTGATTTCAAGCCGAAACTCGGTACATATAACTGCTATATCCAATAACACCATATGCCATATGAGAAAAACTGGTTTTTATATGGGATCCTAAATGTTTCATACAAGATTATTGGATATGGTAGTTATAAGGCGTATGGATCTTTCAGTAGCGATAGAAAAATCTACGTAATTTAGTAGCCATCATTCCCATGCTGTCTGAAGCGACATTCTTGCAGTTCCCGTAGACCAAAGGCCGCGTTCAAAACATGGCATCCATGACGTTTTTCTGGTAGTGTCACTGCTTCTGACTCGTGCGTTCAGCAAACGCCTTCCAGGTTGGCTTCTGTTACACGGAGGGTACCGTCACTGGGACGTAATTTGGACACCACCTATACTGCCAAATTCCGCTCTGGCAATTTATGTAAGAAACTAGGCATTCCACGACACGCCTGATTACGTGAAAAGCCATTAGGGCGTTCTATAGGACATCGCAACCAGTCTACCGTTGCCTCCTGCCAACGCCACCGGACGGTACACTTAAGAAGACCATAATATCAGTTTTTATTTATAGTTTGTTTAGACAACACGAAACTAAACGTGCGCTTGTCAAATAGCTTGGCTGAAAGACAATCAAAAGCCTGACAAAGCGCCAGCTTCCGCTATCTTCCTGCGCCTACCCCCGGACCCCCCCCCCCCCTTATTTTCTTCTTTCACTTAGAACAATACACATTGTGGGTATATAAGGAAGCAATGGCAAGACAAGAATACACGGAAATGTCCACCTTAAACAAGCAAACCGTAAACTTTCAGCGGATAGCTTATGTAAGACACAGTCAGGCTGCCACGCTTAAAACCTGTAACGAAACCTAGCAATGAAATCATATGAAAACAAGAACATACAAAAAAAATGCACGATGGTGATGACAACGTTGTCAATGTAAATATAGTATAGTGTCACCAAAAAGAAGCTTCCCCTAAAAAAAAGGAGCTTTAGCTCGGGCCTCACTCCGATGCCGCCTATTCAAACATACGTAAAAGACAGAAATGCTTTTCTGGGATGACCACTGTGCCAATTTTAGTGAAACTTGTTGCATTTGAAAGAGAAAGTAAAAACTTAAGGACTGTTGGAAGCGCAACATCGATTTAAGGTCTGCATTCCTTAACAGCAGTTTTCAAAAATTGTTAAGTATTAAAAAAAATAGAAGCCTTATGTTTACATATTTTAGCTCTGCGCCAAGAAAGGATATTGCAATTCTGTAAGCTGCATCCCTTAGGACACCCAAAGTGGACAAATTCAATATATCAATCATGTTTTACGCGAAATGTTGCATTGTGTACAAGGGTGTTTCAAAAGTCGTACTCGCACATTAATGGTCTGGTTGAGAGTCATCTATAATAGACCAATTTTGTGCTCTTTATATGTACTATGAGATGCAATTCGCAGAATTGTGACATTGACTGCCGAGTTAGAGTTGTAAACTTGACAGTTTCGTTCACTGAAAATTCGCGATTCTCAACAATTTTTATGAAAACATTGACGGCATCAATCAAAAACTCCCTACCAATAGTCACTAAATTTGAACGTTTTCTTTTAAATGCAACAAACTTCCTAAGAATCCGTGCAGTTGTTGCCAAGAAAAACGATTTCTCCTTTTCCATTTGTTTACATAGGAGCCCAAGAGCTGAAGCTTCATCTTGAAAGTTCCCACACTAGTTAAAAACTTCTCCCACTTGCTTCCACGAGACGGGATAAGTTTGCGATCCTGAGTATGCAGTATGTTTCGTTGACTCATGGCGCACTCTTCACGTTAGGATAGCAAACCATGCTAAGTCCGCGCGATGAGCGGTAGGACCGTGTGACGCCTTTGATCCAAGGGTTGCTATTTGCACCCGGGGACACGGTACATACCAGAGAGCAGTCGGTTAACATCCTGTTCACTGCGGCTTGCGCAAGAATATATCTGCAGAGGCAACGAAAGGAGAGGTGGGAAGCGAGTTTTTTATAAACGGAGTGAGAAATGACGATGCTCCCGAGTGGGCTGCCTGCGACAGGTAGAGAATAAAGCGTCGCCTTTGCAAAAAGCAAAACGTGTGCACTTGCTGCAATGGCACTGTGCTATGCTTCAAGCGGCTCATTCGTAGACCATGCACTTACAGCGGAGACACAGTGGAACTCTTGAAGAAACCTTGGTTTGCGTTGACCGCTTCACGTCCAGAAGGAGATAAAATGCTTTCGCAAGCAGCACGACGTAAACACTCGTGATTCGATAACCTAATACAACATGTGGCGCAGTGCGTTACACTGCGATATAATGTGGCGAAATACATTAGAGCTTCAGATTAGGGACGCGAACTGCTCGCGTTAAGCTTGCGTACCCTATTCTGAAGCTATCTTACAACAAGTAGTGACGCAAGGTGCGGATTTGAGGTAGTTGGTTCTGCATGATTACGACCAGCGCGTAGCAAAAGACAACACGCAAAAAGACGAGGACAGGCGCCGAACTTACAACTATACTTTTCATGGTCATCAAACGCCCATGCTGACTTGTTTCTTTATGCATGACGTCTGCGCACGATGCGTGCATATAAATATCAGTTTGGCTAAGAATGCAGGCACTTGTAAGTTGAGCGCCTGCCCTCGTCTTCATGTGGTGCACTAAGAATTGAAATTCCGGGGTGTTCCGTATACGTGGCAAAACCGCGATGCGATTACGATGCACTCCATAGTAGGGTACTCGGAATTAATTTTGACCAGTTGCAGTTATTTAGCGGGCACCCAATGCACGCTACACGAGCGTCATTGCATTTCGTCCCAATCGATATGCGGCCGGGATTCGATACCGCGCCCTCGGTTTAGCAGCGCAACGCCAGAGCGACTACGCCACCACGGTTTCCAAGCCTTCTGCTCAACCGCCACCTTGTTCGGACAGCAAAGTTTTCGTGAAGCTGTCTCGTTAGACGGCCTCGTCAGAACTGGAACGAAACTCAAGATGACCGCTGTTCACTTAGCTCCACGTTTAGTCATCTCTCCTTCATTCCTCTCTCAATTTCTGTCCCCTGAGCTGTTTATTTAGCCGTCCACGGCGGGTATTCGAACACAGTCATTATGCCGCCCCTGCATTGCTAATCTATGCGAGGAAATGGAAACGAAAGGTTTAAGAGACTGAGTCAAGTCAGTGTACCAAGGCACAGTGTTCGTGTTGGTTCTGTGTATATATATATATATATATATATATATATATATATATATATATATATAAACACACACACACACACAGAAACCGCATACGTCACTTTAAAGCCCACTGTGTAAACATCCTGTCCAGGCCGAGCAGTCGCAACCTCTACACCCACAAAGTCGGCTGTCGTCCAACGCATCGACGGCAGCAGGGGAGAGCGCCTGTCTCCCCGCTCGAGACTGCGGACAGCCACAGACGAAACGCTCGACGGTTTCGTCACATGCGCATTCACGGGCAGTGCTGCCAGTCTGCGATGTAAGCGGCGTCGGTAAACGCGTATATTTACAGGCGCCACGCCTAGCCACACACGGCGCTGCCGAGCTGATTCTAGCCGTAGCCGGGCCGAAGGAAGCCAGCCGCTCGAAGCAGTGGTCAAAACAGTGCAGATACGCATCTGTACGAATAAACATTATTCCGATGTGGGCGCGATGCAAAACCGCTGTTGTGCCGCACATTGGGCTGCAGTCTATGTAAATAAATAAATAAATAAATAAATAAATAAATAAATTACAGGGTACGTAAAGGAATCCCGGGGTGTCAAAGTTCATCTGCAGCCTTCCACTATGGCGTCACTCATAACCCAGCGTGAACTTCAGGGACGTGAAATCCCACAAATTAATTTAAGCAATGATGCTCTATGTTAACGCGGGAGCGAGAATTCGGCGCTCTTTTCGCAAGCACTGTGAATTTGCTTTCATCTCCCGAACCCCAACCGACAAAACCCCCGCAAGATTACCGAGACTGGTCAAACAAAGCTGGACCAAGGAAATGCGTGTCCGCCGTCGTTGGTCTGTCCCATTTGAGAAGGACACAGTGTCTGCGAACGAGGAAATTTCCACATTGGTTGACAAGAGATCTCGTCCCGTTCTCACTGGATTATATTAAGCACTTCATCATTCAAACGACTTTCATCTTCGCAGAATGACAATGAGGATCGAGTGGCTATTCATAATTGTACCTGCGTTCTTTCAGCGCCTTGGTGGCGCCGTAGTTTCCTGCACGAGAAGGACAGGAACCACACGGTACTACGACTTCTGCTTCTCGAAAGTTGCAACGGAAAATTGAAAATCAGCTCCTTCCTCGACTTCGCAAGTATTACACACCACGCGCCGGTACACTTTGTTACATGCCACGAGACAAGCATGTGCCACCGATTACACAGGACACTGCGACTTCGTTTCTTTAGAAGGATACCTGGTGAGGATGATAATGGAGGGAATATATTATCGGCCGTCATTTAGGGAACAGCAAAAGGGTTGTAGCTCGAAGTGTCAGAAAATTGCTGCTGTTCCTGATAACCTAACGCGGCGAAAGACCCGACTTAAAAATTAAATGCTGCCTGAGAGAACGTGCCAGCGTTTGGAACGCCAGGCCGTATCAGCAAATCGAAATTTACTAATACAGGGCCCCCCTAATATTGCTCCTCAGCGTCGCTCTCGATCACTTGATCTGGCGACATCCGCTGTGCCGTATAGTGTGCCAACATCCTGTCCTGTGGGCGCGGAAGCATGAAGCAGAAGCGGCCAGTAGGGTGTCCAGCCGCCGAACAGCGACCCCCCTCCCCACCCCGGACTTCCTGCAACTGCCCTCTCCCCGAAACGCCTTTCGAGCAACATGGCTTCCGCGCACACGAACCGCGGCCTCCGCACGGGTCAAGGCGTCGCAGCAGCGCAGCCGTCGCGACGACGCCGTCGGCCCGTAACGGCGGCTGCTACCGGCCCCCCCTCTCTCTCCGATGTCGCAGGCGCGGACGTAACGGAAGCGAAGGGGAAGGCCGAGCACGGCGGGGGAGGCTCATCCAGTTGTGGCCCCGCGGAAAGACGCTCGTAAAGGCGTCCGACGATGTCGCTCGCGAGAAGAGCGGTAAACTCGGTGACAACGAGCTAAATCGCGTTCGCGGCCAACAGGCCTCGTCCTCGCGGCGAAGCTGTCTGCTGCGTGGTCGTCTGCTCGCACCGCATCGCCTGGTCCCTTCTTGAATACTTCGCCTGCTTCTGCGACTGCCGTGTCTCTAGTTAGGAAAACGCGCGAACTTTTTATTGGCTGATCGACAAATGAATTAAAGCGACAGCAGCGTTAGGAAGCCCGTGCCGCAAAAAAAAATCCGGCGTCGGACGTCGTTTCGGCAGAAATATTTTCGAACCGCCCATACCCAGGCCCTCCACGTGACCCAAGGAATTTGCTGAAGTAATTTAATTTCTCAAGCTAGAATACGTGGCAGAATCGTAAACTATGACTTACACACAACCTACAGATATGATAGTTCTCGGGTTGCAATTTGACTACACGAGAAAATGTATTTCTGTTACGGAAAAACTTAAAGAAACCCCTTTTCCAGCGTTTCTACCATGCATGGACCAGCCGCGGCGTCCGCCATTTGCGCACACCGGCGCGCGGGTGTCTCGGGGGCCACGGAGCGGCGTGCCCGGTTCCTTCCAATACCTCCAGCCAGCTGGCAAGAGGCCTCTCTTTCTACCACAAAACCCGCCTTCGTGCATAGCGTTCGCGGCCAGCGTCTCCCGATAAGCATTACGGTTACATACGCTCCAGTTGCCGGGAAGCGCGAGAAACAGATCTTTGAATGCTATCGCGTTCCACTTTTAAAGGCGAAGCTTAAGCGGGATCTAAATTTACTTACTTATTTACTTATCATACCTATTCAAAAGCGCTGCATAAGGCTGCGAGAGACAGCGTAGCTGAAGGTTGCGAGGTAATCTTAACCGACTGGATCGTTCTTTACGTGTCTACCAAACCTCGCTACACGAAAGCTAACCGTAGGTATTTCTACCGAAGGGGATGCCGCCGTCGTGATACGAACCCACGACCAAGAGCTCGTACAACAGAAAAGCATAAGTACTGAGCCATCGCGCAGGATCCGTTGTTGTGGTCGTAACAATAAAGAAATATCAGTGAATAATCGAGTACGCCTTTGTTCTTTTGCTCAATGAATGCGATACTTATCTGTACACCTCCCATAGTAAGAAATTTAGAAAGCGCATGACTTCTCCACACAATCAGATAGTGGCCTTCGTTAGAAGACAGCAGCCGAAAATCAATCGGGTGTACCGCCAGCTCAAATTCATACGCGAACAAGTCGGAAATGACTCGAATGCGTTTTTGGGCTTCCAGGTTCACGATTATTAGTAACAGCGGCTTGATTCATCCTACGGAACGCACACGCACGTCGAACTTCAATGTACTTACTCGGAACAGGAGTACGGGGGGGGGGGGGAGGGTTATTCTGTAACGTGTTGACCTACTGGACATTCCCCGTTTCGTCTGCTGCTGAAGTGCTGATTGGCTAGGGGGAATGGGGGGGGGGGCATCTGTCTGCTTCCCATACGTACCACAGCCCAGCCAATCACAACTTTATTGCACCGCTGTATTTCTCAAAATTGGCATGTCGCAAATTCGCATACCCGGGACATGCGGTCCATCTTAGGCCGATAGTGAAAATTTCTTCAAGTGTCCATATGTATAATTGTGCGTACTCTAACAATTGTACATCGTAAAATTTTACATTACCATCGTGTCTAACAATGCAGCGGTATGTAAACATTTCTTCTTCACACTCTGCGGTGTACGTTTTGCTTCAACAGAATTACGAAGGCTCGTGACTGCCCTTCTACTGCCAAAAAACAACGTTTCGCAATAAGTAGCGCTCAACAAGTGTGGATCGTAGCTGCCAAGGCTTTTTTGATGTTGTTCTTTTGATATTTCGTGCCCCGATGAGCCAAAGCCCAGTCAAACTGAGTTCACGACGACGACCGAGCTCCAGAAAAAAAAAAACAAGAAAAAAAAAACGTTCTTCCCATCAACCTGCGAGACGCCTCCGTTCCGTCATCCTACAGCTTCTCACGCGACTCTTCACGCAGGCCAGGTAATCAACTACAACGGGTCTTTTTCACCTCGCGCAAGAAAAGCGACGACAGCTTTTTCTCACGGTTCTAACGTGCCCGAGCTCATTGACCTTTAACGTCCACTGTGCGACGCAATCGAGGAAGTGCCTGGAAGTGAGACCAACGAGAACGAACAGAGTGCGGGTTGTGCAGGCACCGATGGCAATTCCACTGACAGCGAGGAAACGTGAACTTTTCAAGCATTTTTCTTTTTTATATGTGAGGAAGCGTTCGAGAAACACGGTCAGGACTGTCTCAACTAGACGTTTATAGGAAACGCGAAATTGTGCAAGCCTTCATTATGATTCAAGATAGGCGCAGAAGAAGAACAAAAAGCAAGAGATGCAGGTGTCAGGTGTTTGAATTGTAGCTAATTACTCTACGAAACAACGAGCAAAGAGAGTTAGAAAGCAGTATGCGGCAGTGCACGGTCCATTGCGGTGATCATTAAGCGCGAGATCATTAAATTAACGAGTGAAAGACAAGCGAAGGTTATGGAATCGTTCCCCACCTGCGGCAAGTTGTTTTTTCATTGACTTTGATTTCCATAAATTTATCGTTATATATATATATATATATATATATATATATATATATATATATATATATATATATATAACGGAAACTATAGCATTGCAAAAGAGGGAAGATGAGAACGCAAGTGTTTTAATCTCAGGCAGAGTGTAGATGAGACCATCACATACATGCTCTCAGAAAGGACACGGGGAGAAAGTGAAGCTCGAAAAGCGAGCACTTTCTCTTCTAGAAAAAACAAAGAAAGATAAAATAAAGCAAGCAAATAAATACAGAAAAAATAGAAACTACCAGGATAGCACAAAAATACGGTAGAGCCGCGCCCCTCCCCCCCTCTTTCTCCGCCAACCCCTTTATAGATAAAAAAGTAAAATTAAAGTTAAGAATGAAGCGGAGCCTTCTGGAAGTAAATGACCGGACAGCCACTACATACGATGAGAGTACCTCCAGACAGAACCGCCTCATACCCCCGAATGAACAAATCGCACGAAACGCCTTAGCGACGCGGGGATAAACAACGCCTACACCGCAACTTTACCGACACACAAACCACTAAAACACTACCGATGGGATCCAGGTGATGAAAAGAAAAAAAAAGCAAGGGCCCGAAAGACGCAATTTCCCCCGCCGACCGCTCAACAGCCTCGCTCGGCGAGCTATGCCTACGAGCGCATTCTTCAAGCGCCTCCTTCATTCAGGGTGCAACACGCCGCCGACGCCGCCGTTATCGTCGCGCGGGCAGGCGGCAACTCTTTCGCCGCGAAGTCCGCGCGTTGTTAACACCTCTACGGGACCGACGGCCCAACTAACGAGGCCAGTGCGGTAGGGCCGGCACACGTGCGCACGTGAGGCACGCACCAAATGCGCTCTCTCCCCTCCTCCTCCTCTCCTGACCGATGAGGAACGCAGATAAAGGATGCGCCAGCGGCCGCCGTACGTGCAACGCCCGAAACAACAGGGTGCATCGAACCGAATAATATTGCGCTCGCGAGCGTGCACCATCGACGGAGCTGATGGAAAGCGACAGGAAAAAAAAAAAAAAAGAAGAAAGCCGTCAACGTCGAAATCAGCGTTACTATGGCGCTGAAATGAGCCACAAGCTTGTGTTAACGAGCTCTCGAACAAGGTTAGTTCGTACGAGGCACTGTTCTAGTTAAATACTTGATGTTCCTTTACTCCTCTTTTCTTTATTTTTCGGTGTGTTAGCAAATAAGACAGCTCTATAGCGAAATCACCGAAGCAGAGCAGCCGCGGGTTCTGCACTTTTTTCCAACGACAGCACCTGAGAAAGCCACGCGCAGGATTTGGTAGACTTTGTTCGACCCTTGAACAGTTTGCCTCATTATCGGATCGCACTGGAAGCATGTAACTCTCTCGAACATAAGCGGCTTCCGGTGAGAAAGTTCTGTGCAGCGCGCTGCAATTCAGTGACAAGCGTCCGGAGAAGAGAATTGGGGAGCAGCGCTCTGTATCTTGCTATTCACCGTTAGGTCATCTTTTTCGGCACGAGTTCAGTGTCAAGAGAGAGAGAGAGAGAGAGAGAGAGAGAGAGAGAGAGAGAGAGAGAGAGAGACAAAAGAGAAGACGGGGAGGTTAGCCAGTTTAAATACCGGCTGGCTACCCTGTGCTGGGGAAAGGGAATAAAAGGAGAAGAGTCAAGCTTGGTTAAAAACAAATTACCGCGCTAAAGACGAAGGACAAAGAACGAAAAGCATGACATGGGCAGAATGGTTTTATTCTGCCCGCTAATAGATACAGTACCCATTTTAGAGCGCAGCTCTTTGGCGTCCGTTCCTGGGTTTCGCGTCGTCGTCGGCGTCGTCGTCGGCCTCGTAACCAGCTCCGCCCCCCTTTCATCCCCCCAGCGCTAGCAGCGACCGACTGATACCACTGGATGCCGCTGACGCCGCTAGAGAGTCAAGATAACGTGACTGCATAGAACACCGTCGCCGCCATGCAGAAAGAGGAGGAAAGGGTCCCTCCCCCCCCCCCCCCCTGTTCTTGTGTGGCGGATAGCTGGGGTTGACTCACTATCGCCGTCAGCGGCATCAGTCAGTCGCTGCTATCTCTTCCCTCCTCCCTTTATCGTGTTGTCCGCTTGCTGCGCGCGCTTCTGCCGCCATCGTTTGCCGCTGGGTGTACACGCCGCCCCCCTCCGCTTCCGCTTACTGCTGGTTGCTCTCGACGGCGGCGATGAGCCTCCGCTTCGGCGGCGCGAACTGCAGGGTCTTCTCGGCGGCGGCGATGAGCTTCTGCTTCAGCCTCGCTTACTGCTGGTTGCTCTCGACGGCGGCGATGAGCCTCCGCTTCGGCGGCGCGAACGGCAGGGTCTTCTCGGCGGCGGCGCTTAGCCTCTGCTTCCCCCACGGCTGTGACAACCTCGCGAGGCACTTGTATAGATCTCGTCTTTGAGAATCAAGCATTGGTGTACCAAGTCGAACATATATCAGTCTATTTCTCCGACCACAAAGCTTCCTTCATGACTGTCAAGAACTGTTAGTGGAGTCTTTGTTAAAGGAATACGTGTGAAAAATAAAAAAAAATTATGTGATAGCGCATACATGTGTTGCTCGATTTCTTTGCCTCAATCTATCCAAAAGGTGAAACAGCTTATTTGCTGCGCTCACATTTCGCATTAGGAAGTAACGTAATCGTCGGTAATTTTTTTTCATACTGAGCATGGCCTACTGTGACTCATGTTATGTCTACGGAATGTAGGGTTACTGCGGCTACGGTTTCGGCTCCAGTGGCTACTGCGCGTGACCTAATGCGGCTACTCGGCTACAGTGCACATCTGTGGGTATACAGTGCACGACGTACAGTCGGATGCCTCCATAAGGAAGTGCTTGGAGTCTCCCAACTCGTTCGTTATACAGGCCATTTACCGCACCGCACAGCTCATTATAGAACCGGGACAGAGTTACACTTTCGTTACACAGGCCATTTCGTTGGAGACGGGTTGGTTGTAGAGGCGCTCGACTGCGTATGGCTATTGCGGTTGCTGTCACAACGGCTAGTACGTGCAGCCTACTGCGGCTACTGCCACGGCTATAGTGCCCAGTGCAAGGCTACTGAAAGCTGACAACTGCGGATAATGCTACGGCTACAGTATCTTCGTATAGTGCGCGTGATCTTCCGAGGCTATTCGACTACAGTGCACGGGGGCTTACTGTTAGATACGGGACCTTTTCCTGAGCCTCCTTCGAGTTCACCAAACCACATCGAATCGCGCCACAGCTAATGAAGGAGCGCAGAAGCACGGATATCACATTCCCGATGCGCGGCACGTGCAAACGAGTTGGCGTCCTCCACCTCGTGTGCCGCAGGTGGAGCTATTCACTGCTTGACTCTTCCCGAAAGTGAAGCGAGAGCCTGGCACTGTTCCAGGTAAAGTGGGTCCCGAAGCAAGACGGCTGTAATGCACCGTGAAACCCTGGCAGCGTCGCCCCCTTCCGCCAATTTGTGACGGCGCTTGCAAGTCAGCAAGGCAATACAGCAGGGAGAAAGCCCTCGGACAATTGGGGACCAAGGAGCGACCCTCTCCGCCTGGTGTGACAGAATCGCACGGGCGCCTACCATTGGCCGAAAATGACGACATCTGAGCGGGCTCGCCGATTGGCCGAACGTGACGTGTCTTCGAGACACCGAAGGGCTTAAAAGCCAGAGACCGGGAGCAGCAAGAGAGATTTTCTAGCGCATTCCTTGATTCATCTCTTTCGAGCTTCTTGCCACGGGCCGCTGCGTCCGAGTTGCTGCCGGCGCGTAATGACTTCTATGACTGTTATTTTCTCGGTCGTCTCCCGGTAAATAATGTAAATAAACCTCCAGTTTTTCATACCGACATCCTCCTCAACTCCTACAATACGGCTATAATGCGGTCGATGTTGCGTACAACGGTTCGTGAGTACCGCCTACAGAGGCTACTGCCACGACAATAACGCCCGGGGCGAGGCTACTGCACATGGCCTACCAACGGATGCGGTTACTGCTACAGAATAAATTCACTGCGGCTACTGCTACGGATACAGTGGCTGCTGAGCACGACGTGCTGCAAATATACTGCTATAGGGCCATCGAGTATTGGCCTCGAGCTCCACCACTGGAAAAGCTGGCGCCACCGTCGGCGTGACGTGCTAGGAGGGATCACGTGGACATAGCGGCCGCGTCGGCTGCTTCGGGAGCGCCGAAGCGAGCTGAAAACGAGTTTAAATTTCCTCGTACGCTGCGGTCCTCATTTAGTGGCGAAATTTTCCCCCTTCGAGTGTCTCCTTTAGAACGCTTGAAAGCACTACAATAGGTAGTGGCTGCCTTTGAAGGCGCGCAACAGGTAGGCTACTGCTCGGTGCCGCAGGGCCGGACGCACGTAACGGAGGCCGGTGTCAGCCTTATTCACACGTAGCTGCAGGACAAGAAGCTGCGTGAAGCTTGGCTCGCGAAACATAAAACCGGCAAACAGTCATCGGCTACAACTCGGGTATGCAGCAAGCACAGACGCGAGGAAGATTTCTGCTACGGCGCCCGGTCTGCGATGTTCTGAAAACGCGCACTGAGATGCTCGCCCCAGTCCGCTACCCGACCAATGTCATGACGGTTTGGTCTATGAACTTGTCGATGGTATAGATACTGGAAAGTTCAGTGGAGTGGAAAGGCAGCGGTAAGAAGCACATTTAAAAAAAGCATGGCATATGGTCATGTTTATGTTATGAATTAATGCACCGGATTACAAAAAAGGAGCAGCGGGAAATTGCACGCTGAGAACACCGACGAACATACAGTGCGACGCAACTCGAGAAATAATATTGAAAGTTCAAAGAACTTAGAAGAAAAAAAGTATTGAATCGTCGCGACGGGACATCACAGTCCGTGTAGGCGTCGAAGTCTCTACAATGAAATTATTTTTGAACAGCTCTGATAGCGCCCACGCAACAATGGTTGCTTGTATACTGTCAAATGCTCATATTCTGCGGCCTAAAGCTCATGGCACGGTGCGAAAACGCGCGCGTGGAAAAGCGAAACAGTGCGCGGACAAGCATGCAGACGCGCAGTCGGTCGCTGCGAATCTGCGCGATCGCTGCATTGCGGCTTCGTTCTATTACGCTCCATTTATTTATACAAACACTATAGGAACATATTTCACATAGTTTGCTCTCAGCGTTTACCCACCTTTCGCGCAAGAAGCTGGCTCAGGAGACTTCATCGCGGCGACCGCGCGCAGCGGCGTTCACTGTACGTATTCGGTAAAGAGACAGCGTCTATAAACGATTGTGTGCTTTCAGTTTGCCCAAGATTATTATTTAGACAGTAAAAAAACTTCTCTCGTTTTTTAAAGTGCTTAAAGAAATGTCCGGGAGAGCTCGCGCGTGGCGTTTTCAGTGAGCGCTGACAGCAAAACCTATGAGGAGCGCACCACGTGATCCCTCATACTACGCCAGCGAGGCGCTTCCGATAGATGGCGACTCCGTAACTCCTCGCCGCCAATACACTGCGTGCGGCTACCGCAGCGGGAGAGCGGCTACTGCGCGTGGCCGCACATCACTGAACAAGGAACCGCCTGGAGGACCAAACCGCTCTACAAGCAGGCAGTGCCAGGGTGCTCACAGCTGGCGGCGAAGCCGCCGGCGCAGGAGCGCAAGAAACCTAGAAAACGCGCGTGACGCCTTTCCGCGCGCACGCGAACACTCAAACGCGCGCGCACGCTTCGACATCCGCGTAATCGACGGCAGTTGCGGTTAGGCCGAAACTAATGGACATCGGCTCGCGGGAGACAAACGACTCCGCCTGCTTTCGCGGGCCACGAACTCACGAATTAAAAGGGGGCCACCTTCGTGCCCCTTTCTATTCGAGTCAGCTATGCCGGGCACCCTCTGGGAAACGAGTTATTAAATGAGCCCCCCCCCCCACCGCCCCTTTGCAAGAGGATGCCCGGAAGCGCCGCTTTAGGGCTGAGAAGGCACCCACTGCTTAGAGGACGTGGCCGCTTACCAGGCGAGCAGTCGGCACCTAATATCAGAGAGCCGTACAAGCAATAGACGCAACCCTTTAAGGCAAATTAAACCTATTGATCCCGTTCCGAATGAATTCCGTAAAGTATGCGGAACAATTTTTGCAAATATTTTCCGCATAGTGGGACGAGCCTATGTGAAAAGAGGTTAAGACGTTCCGCTTAATGCAACTTATGTACAACAATATCGATAGTAATATATAGAGATAGTGACAAGAAACTCGACCAAAGGTCAAGGTGACGTTGGATGACACATGTTCCACATAGCTCCACTCGCTGGAACACTTTTCGCAGGTACGTTCCGCTTAGTGGCGCTTATGTATAGCGAGATTAAGAGTACCAGGCGCTTAAGTACGACCGCTACGCTGTAGACATGGCGGGCGTTGCGTACTGTTGTACCATACTACAGTGAACTAAGTGTTCTAGTACACTGACACCATACTACGTGCAACACGTGTCCATCAGCGAGGCGACGGGAGCTCCATACTACGTGCACAACGTGCATATCAGCGAGGCGACGGGCGCTCCCACTTAAAAAAAAAAAAATTATGGGGTTTTACGTGCCAAAACCACTTTCTGATTATGAGGCACGCCGTAGTGGGGGACTCCGGAAATTTTGACCACCTGGGGTTCTTTAACGTGCACCTAAATCTAAGTACACGGGTGTTTTCGCATTTCGCCTCCATCGAAATGCGGCCGCCGTGGCCGGGATTCGATCCCGCGACCTCGTGCTAAGGGCGCTCCTATTTCTCCCCGACAAATCGAGAATGCGACGAGGGGGACTTCAAGAAGCACCCAGCCATCTCTGCGACGAATCAAGAATTCGACGCGAGTGACTTCGGCACCTGCTAAACTGGTTCCTGCCGACGAGGGGTCGCCAAAGGGACCAAAGGGAGAACCGGCGCATTGGGAAGAGAGTCGCCTCCAGCCGCCCAGTCGGTCCGATGCGCTCCTGCAGCTACATGTGCGCTAACATCCACCATCTGTAAATATCGCATAACGTTTTTTCGTTTCTACTTCGTCTACGGAAAGAGTCCGTCTTTCGTCCTTCACACCGAAGTCACAACACTACTGAAAGCGTTTCGTTTGTTCATGAGATGCCGAAAAGGGATATTCAATTTTAACAGTAAACTATACGTCCAGCGCTGCTTAATGACGATCAGAACATGGGGATTAAAGAATTACAACGCCATCACGCCAGCACAGAGACGGTATCAAGCCGCTTATTTAACGTTACGGTAACAACGGAGCAGCTTAGAGGGACATAAATCGAATGCAACAATTACTTCGAATTCGCAGAGATTTAAGTTTCGCGAGGTGTCTCCGTGCGGCTAAGCGAAATTTGTGTCGGAAATGGGTCGGCACAGCAAGCGGACGATCGCTCGTAACACAATGAACAATATTTTTTTTTTTTTTGCAGGCTACCTACTCAACCACGCTCCCGTGCACGCACACCCATTGGTAGTCACTCACACTGCCACTCATTACTTGCCAACACTAACTGCCATTCGCAATTACTGTAGCACGCACTCAGGCCCGAACTCACCCACTCGCCAGTATACACTTGCCCACATAAACACTCACTGTCACTGGCTCTTGCTAACGCTAACCAGGACTCATCCTCGTTCATGCTCACATCTCCGTCACTCACTCACTCTCTATCTCGCGCTTAACATTTACTGATCCGTACTTCCAATGCCGCTTCCTGACGAACTAAAAGACATTCTACTTCTTTTTCTTTCTTACTTTCTTCTTTATGCGTGCATACTTTTTACGAAAATTTCTGAAACGATGTTGAGTGTACTATTGCTGTTCATACGGCTTGCTAAGCGCTTCTTTTTAATCATTTGTACGCCTACTGCTTCTACACTCACCTGCCATGCTACCAAATAATGCCGTAGCTATAGGAGGTGACCCATGACAATTCTGCTTAGCGATCTCGTGTGGTGCTGCATAAACCAAAACACTTGTGTATCCTTTGCTGCGATAATAATTTAACTTAGAAAAGGAAAAAAGAACCTATGGTGCGCCGTAAGTTTTTCAGGGCTATACGTCTCAGGCGCGTATCCAGTCATCTTCACTTCAGTTCGGTGACAGCGAAGGGGGGGGGGGGTGCCCGGCACCACGAGCACGGTGGTGTTCGCCACCTCTCCGCACTCCGCTCACGTTGCAGGGAACGCGAACCCGGCGTCACGCTTTTCCGAGAACGCGTGCGAACTGGGCCAGTAGAGATGCGGCACAGAAAGGCCGAGCGGAGGACGGCAGGCTCCGAGGTGCGCGCGAGACTGCGCACAAACACGCACGCACGCACAGCGCTAGCTCCGATACACCGACGCGAAGAACAGCGCGGCCGTGCATACAGGTGCACAGGCGAGACCAGAGGGCGGTGTGCGCCAATCCAAACCCGTCGGGTGGACGAGAGCACGCTCAACGCGTACAGACACACGAGAGACGCGCATGCGTCGAGGCCTAAGTGGCCGCCGACGAGGCGATCACGCGGGCTCGCGCGGGGCACGAGATGCGGACGTGACGGACCATTTCGTGCAATTACGCGCGCGCCGGCGGAGTTTCGAACTCGCTATCGCGGGCGCGGCATGCAACCGTAATTCGCGCGAGCTCCTCCTCTCCCTCCTTCCCGGCACCGCGGCGGCGAAATGCGGGCCGTTATTGAATACAATGAGGGCGGCCACATCGAGGGGCGATCGGGTAGCACGACGCCGGGTCGGCAGCAGGCGGCACCAGGACCCTGCCCGGCGCTGCCAAAATCGAGGCGCGGGAGGGGATGAAGACCGAATGCCGAGAAGACTAACGTCACGACGACGATAACTGGCGGCGCTGCCTATTAGGGAGAGGGGGAATCCCGAGAGGTGGCGCTTCGTTGTCACGATTCGAGAGACGGGCTCGCAACGGGCGAGCTGAGAGAGACAACGTGCACACGCCTTGGAACCTGCGGGCACACACCGCGGGAGACTTGGAACCCGGCCATGACACATGCATACCCGCTTGGAATGTTTTCAAGGAGGCGCGCAATGATCGCCGCAAACAGACATCATAGCCATAGAGTTAGCATAACTGTACATTGTAAAGGAGGTGCGTAGGCATTGTAAAGGAGGTGCGTACCTCCAATCAACGCGCGGCCAAAATAAAGCTGCGCCGCACCTATGTAGTTTCACAAGGTATGTTGTTCCAGTACAAATGTAACACGGTACACATAGGTGACGATGCTTCGCGTTTACGCCAACAGGACACGTTCTCACTTCAGTGACTCGAAGAAGAGGCAGGCACCGCTAGACATACTATATGACGCTGTCCTCTGAAGCCTCTTTCCGCATTTATCTATACTACAGCGATGCGACTAAATATTAACTTATTCGGCAGCTCCACGGTGTGAACCATGCGGGTATGACACATCGCAGACTGACTCCGAGGACGGAAACCCGCGATACGCTTTCATCGGCGCTCTAACACCGGTTTGAATTTCGTTTTCCTCGAGCGATGTCGGCAGTATCAGTAGATTCGCTCGCTGGGAGCGCGCGACACTACCGTCGAAAGCGAGAAACGTGGAGAAGAGCGCAATACGAGCGCGCCCTGCTGTCCCACGTCCGGAGAAGGAGCGCAGAGGGAACGAAAGAAATCGACGCCACAAGCACGTGACTCAACTGCAGGCGTAGGCATTCTCTATAGTCGTGATATCGCAGTGCATTGATCACTCACTCTTTGCGAATTCTTGCGCGGACGACTGACGAGCAATGTCCCGATCGAAGTTGCGCGCGGCGCTGTAAGAGGATAACGTCAACATAACGTTAGCGTTCTGGCGTTGCCCCATAGCGCGTTCTTCCAGCTATGAATGCACAGTAGACACCGCATACGCGTATTCAACAACAGGTGGTACGTGTAACGGTAGCGCGATAAGTAACGGTAGCGCGATAACGCTACCTTAAAGGGACACTAAGGAGAAAAAGTATTTGTTCTGTATCAGTAAATTGCCCTCCCACAGTACCAAAAACGCCACTCTTACAGCGAGAAGACACATCGTAAAAAAGAAAAAAGCGAACAACACAGAAGACGTGTGTTAGGGCACAGGTAGTTTTTTTAGCGGTAAAGATCGACTACATTGTGTTCTAAAGGAGCCAAATGCTGAATTGGGCAAGTTTCGCGAACTTTCACGGAGCCAATGCGGCCCAAGAACAAAAAAAAAAAAAAAGAAATCCTTCAAATCCAAACATCCCAGGCGGTGGTTTCATCCCGCGGTAAATATACTCGCTTTTGCTAGCTGTTGTCATCGCGTGTGCATTCAAATCAGCTTTTCCGCGCGTGATTACGCGTCTCCCATAGAACGTACGGTACTGTTTCGGCCAGGTCGTACGACGGTCTTCGCTAACTGAATGGTCCGTAGAGGAATTTCAGTGTACGCGATATCATTCATGAAATTAGGAAATTTGCTGCCGCAAGTTGTAATCAGCTAGCGCAAGGCAAGGGTGATTGGCGATCGGCGGGAGAGGCTTTCATCCTGGCAGTGGACATACAAATACACTGATCACAATGATGATAACGACGACGATGATAGCGTTTCAAAACACGCCACCGGGGCCTATTCAGCCATCTGTGCCAAGAGCTGCGACGACAGCGGGACAGCTGCTGCCTCCAAGATCCTCGCTAGACGCGACGCCGGCCACATAGGTTTCCGGTCGCTAGAGCCCGATGAGCTCTCCGACGTGACAGATTCCACTACAAACTGTTCCTCCCGGGCTTTGAAAACCGTTCCTAGCACATTTTATTATCTGAATTGCACAACCTACAAAACCTTTTTTCGCCCACGTTGGGGTATACATTTATCGCGCGCCTGATGTCGGGCCTCAGATTCAACGGCGACAAACACGTCAGACTCGCCGCGGTGACTCGGGGGTTACGGAGTAGCTGTTGGGCCCCGGGTCACATTTCGACGGCCTGCTGCGGGGTGCGGAACGCAATAACTCTCGTGGATCACGCTTTGCGTGTGGCCCGTTAGTTGTTGCCGAGTGGTGAAAGTTAATTCCCGTGTCGCCAAG
Organism: Dermacentor variabilis; assembly: GCF_050947875.1. Lineage (NCBI taxonomy): Eukaryota > Metazoa > Arthropoda > Arachnida > Ixodida > Ixodidae > Dermacentor > Dermacentor variabilis. Next base: position 92,382,533 of record NC_134578.1, read on the forward strand.
TGTTGGCTCGGGACGTCGCGCGGCAAGAAAGAAAAGAAAAATCGCACAATGGGCACTGCTGGAACAAATTGATCACCTCACGGCTATTTTCACTTCTTAGCACTTAAGTGAACAGATTAAACCAGTGTGGAGTAACGAAGTATTCTTTCACAAGTCTATTATCGTTTATTTCGCAGTAAGAGATTAATAAATGAAAAAAGAAGCGAAACCTCGATTTCATTTTTTTTTTAGAGCCAGAACTAACGCGAGTACGTCGGTGTCACGTCACGAATTTCAAGGTATTTTGCCGCATTTAGGCCGAAGCTTCCCTAAACTTTCCGAGTTCTTTTAGGATAAAACGAGTTCATCTGCACCGATAGAAATATTCCTAGGCAGGATCAGACCGTCTCCAACCTGCATGACGACACCACGAGCTAATACAAGAAGTTCGAGGCGGCGTCTACTAAGTGTACTTGTTGCGCGTCTTTTCCGGCCTGTTCGAAGCTTACGACAAGACCGGCTTTCCTTTGGCATTCCACAGCAGGGACTTACCAATGGCTCAGCTCATTTCACTTGTATACACGCACGTGCCATTCCTCTAAGGCCCGTCAATCTACCCTCGGTTCTCGTGTTCAGTCACTGCGACGCTGCCGCTTGGCAAACGGCGGATTACGTTCGGCTAAGCGAGGAGGGGAGTCCCGAAGACCACGCCGCACGGTCTACGCCGCTCTCCACGGCGAATGCGCTCGGCCTCGCTCTTTCGCCACGTTAACGCGCAACGCTCCTCGACTAGGCGTGTACAGACAGGGAGACGCGAGCGCCGAAGGATGAGCGACGGTGCCGAGTGTTTGGCGTCGCAAATAGCCGCCGTTCCCCGTACTGAGCACGAGCGGCCGTCAAAAGAGGCGCGCAGCAGCGAGAGTGGATGCGGCCGCCGCCGCTACGCGTCGTCGGTCAACGGCCTTGGCCGCCGAGGTCCGCTGCAATCGGCGAGGAAGGAGACGGCCGGCTGCTAAAGACGTGCGTGTGTGTATATGCAACCGGCCGCAAAACTGACCAGCGAACGAACGGGTCTCCCCGCCTCCCTCGTAAGACTCAGTGCTGCCGCTCGGGTACACGGAAAAACTCGCAGTTTCTACGGCCGTCTCCGACGAGAGGTCTTCGGGCGCATCCTGTAATCGCCGTCGGAATCTGGCAAGAGTGCGTGCCAACCTGCTCATAAAGCACTAGCAAGAGAGAGATGTAAAGAACGGAAGGCAGGGAGCATAGCCGTGGTCGCGATTGGTTGGCTACATTACACTCGAGAAAGGGGGCGGTGTTGGTTAGAGGATCTTATTGGCGCAGAGGCGAAATATAACGTCGAAGAGGCCAGACACACGGTAATTACGGGTTGTCAATGGGCGACGAACTCTGGTTGTAATACGGCTGGAGAAGGGCCCAAATATAATTGGCTGTGAGTGTGACTAAAACGTAAAAGTATTACTAGGTATTATTAGGTACTGTACATGTAGACAAGAGCACGTACAACAAATCAAATAGAGACATCAACGCCTGTCGCTTTTCCTGTCTCTGTATACGTATTCTTCTTCACTCTGTAATAAATTATTACGCCGTACCCGCTTTGTACGCCTGGTTTCAAGAGTACGGAAAATTAGTGCAGTGACATATCAATATTACCAGTAGAAAGGTCTTCTTCTAAGTGGCATACAGTGATTCCCGCCAACGATGTAGGAATGGGCTTCCACAATTACCCCCCTTTGGAACACAGCTGTGTGCGCAGCCATCTAGCCCACTGTTGTTTACCTTTCCTCTTGCATTTTTTCTAGGTGCTAAAGATCCGCGGTTGGTGTTTGCCAACCATCGATCGGAGACATTTACGTGAACAGTACTCCAGCCGTGTTTTACTTTTCTCTACCGCAGGCTTATGAACGTTTCTTCTGCCATCTCTAAAGACCAAGACATCAGGCTGAGGCAGGCTGCAGGGGAGACGCGAGAGCCTCACCTCTAGCCCGGTCATGGCGACTGACGATGTAGCAGTGGTTGCGGAGGCTGCTATGCGTGATACAACAACTGCACACGTGTTTGCGGCACAAACTGCGCGCACGCACACGCACACACACACACACACACACACACACACACACACACACACACACACACACACACAGGAAGGAGACTATGGAGAATGATGATGAACGCGTAATAAGCTCACTGCAGATTTGTTTTCGTGCTAAATTGGCGCCAATGTTGCGCCACTTTTTTAATGTTTATTAATAGTCCTTAGATCACTCTAGTTGCTCTTATTCCGATGTATTACTAACTAACGGTACCTCACGCGAATTATTTGTCATATTTTGACATCACTAGTTCCGTGCCATGTTGTTTCCGTCTTGTAGGTCTTTCTGATTTGCCTATCATGTACGATATATATATATATATATATATATATATATATATATATATATATATATATATATATATAATGATTCTAGTAAACTTTCAGTGAACGCTTGCCATGCCTCGGCCTCAATGTGTGTACTTGTTCGACCTTCAATACCACGAATATATGCCAACTAACCCAGCTGCCTTTCAGTTTTACTAAAGTTTCCGTCGCATATACATCTACAGCAATGGAAGAACGGGCGGTGAGCGCGTCACCAGAGTCGGGAAAACTATTCTGGGCAGCGAGGTCAACGGAGTGGGTCAGCCGACGGTGAGTGGTTGCATGCACGAAGGGGTTAGCAGGGAGAGCGCTTGTGCGTGGAAGGTAGAATGCATTGTCCCGCAAGACGACCACTCCAAAGAAAGCGCCTGCTCGCATTTCAGCAACTTTGTTTGCTTGTCTTGTAATAAGGAACAGACACCATTTGGTGGAAGAAGAGAAAGTGAGCTGATCTGGGCCACGAACCGTGCTGGTGCGACAGGATCAGGTCATGTTCCGGGGCTGGAGCTGCTTTCTAGAGCCTTGCGACGCCTTGCATAGATCTGCTCCCTTCGCCTTGCTCAGCACCCGCTGAATAACGTGTCTCTTCCTGATTAGAATTTATTGACCTGAAAACCCCTCACTGCCTACTGGCGTTACAAATGGGAATGGGTTTACGTATGGGGTCGCGCAATGTTAGATAAGACAGCTTTTCTTTGAGGTATGAGTGATCAACACTCTTGGCGACTAAGTCGGGAGGCGCTTTCATTATGAGAATGTCTTCGGCAGGATCGAATGGAAGTAAGCGTTGGTTCGGAAGCTTACTACCTTGAGGTGGTGGCCCCTTCGTCCGTCAAACAAATGAACGACAAACAAAATAGGGCTGAAATGACAATTCAAGCAATCGGGCACGACTCGGAGAACCGCGAACTGAAGAACCCACAACTTCGAAGCAGAAGGAACAGCCCCACCTGTGTCTGCGGTTCTCGAATTCAATGTAATATTAGCAAAACCAACGGTGCTCACTGCAAAAACAACAGTTAAGCAAGTTGAAATTTCACGCGCAATGACCAACTGCAAGTAAGCCTCACAAATACACGTCGTCACAACAAGCTACATACCGGAGCCATGTATCAACGCCTGACAGAGGCGACATCCAAATAGTGCATTCGCATTCAAAATGGTAAGGACAAAAAAAAAGGTTGCTAAGACACTTGATATGCGCCACACGCGAAGGGATACGAGGATTGAAGCATTAAAAATCCCATAACCGCGCCGAGCGCGCAACTTGCGCGTCTCGACTGCCCCTCCCCCTCGGTACACGAAAGGTGTGTGTGTGCGCGCGCATTTTTACGCGAAGGCGGACGCAGGAAATTGAAGCAGCGGGCGGTAGTAAGCAACGATGAGGACGCCGACAGCGCCTCTCACAAACTCGACGCTGCAGAGCCCGCACGTCTGGAAAGCCGTCTGTCAATCACCCTGAGCCAACGCGACCAACGCGCATCCGCACACATACACGCGATCCCCGAACATTACACGAACAAAGGCGCGAAAGTACTTTCGAAGGAGGGAAGAAAATGAGCAGCGGAAAAGAGAATGGGTGAGGGTCAACGTCCTTGGCCCCACGAGGAACAGGCACGAGGATGGAAGCACCAGTAAGGCGGGTCCGGCCGAATAAACTACACGTACGCGACACACAAAACACGCAGACGACACACGCGACGCAACGCTGTCGCCGTTTTGTTTCGCGCGGTTTGCGGTCGCTCGCCACGCTCGGCTTGGCCGGTCGACGCGCGACGAAGTGTCTTCCGACAGCCTTCGCGCGAGGGGAAAGGGGGAAAAAAAGGCGTCGTTCCGCATTTTTCGTAGTGTTACGTGCGATCGGCACTGTTGCTTGCCCAACTAAGTGGTGAGCTCGTGACAAGCGCTGCGAAAGTGATTTATCTGCAGGCTCCCCCGAGACTCAAGCCAGTTAACTTCCGACAGCCATTCATACGCCCTGCATGCCACGCGACTAATTTCAACGGCGAGTAAGAAAGCTCTTTCTCTTACACGGATAATTGCAGGCGCCATGAAGGCGGGAAAGGGCAAAAAAAAGAAAAAACGAGGAAAGGTTGTGAGGTTCGTCAGCTTGTACTGGGGGGCAAAGGCCCTACGTTCGTTTCACTGCTTCGACATCCGCAGGGATTTGCAGAAAGGAGCAGCTGCAGCTAGCTTCAGTTTCGGGAATGCGGCGCTATGCTTGCCGTCTTTGCCGTCTATGCTTGCCGACAAAGGGATCGCACTACTCTGGGCCTGCACACAGGCACAATGAGTCAGCACGGGAAGATGCGGGTTGGCCCTCCTCCGAGGCATTCGAGACCGCGGCCTAAGTCTTGAACGAACGGAGCCGGCATGAGCGGAGTGACCGACCACCGATGGGCTCGACAGGCCAACGTGTATATCCACTTGAGATCGATAAACGCGGAGCAGGTGAAAAGGACAAAAACAAAAAGTAAAGAAAAAAAGGAAATGAACGATACGGCGTCAGCCAGTCACCCATCCCCCCCCCCCCCCCATCCAGGTGCGTCGGAGTGCAAGCATCGAACACTTGATTAGAAAATTTTTGCTCAGCAATCGACGCGGACCACTTTGACTGAGTGAAACAGCTGCCATGGAGTTACATCAGGTAGGGATACGCGAGATGAGACTGGATAATCGGTGAATAAGAGATGCAGAAGAAATGATAAGGGATACAAGAACTTCCCATTCATCTTCGTTTACAAGAAGCCGAAAACTATCGATACCCGCATACAAGGAGGCAACCGTTAAATGTCTGTAATTTGACCTACGATCTATTATTATTTATCACCTAGCGTATTTATTGCCTATCATGTATCTATCATTTATGCACCTGAATCATGGCCTAGTGTCGTGCGGGAGAACCTTCTACAATAAGGGGTGTACACAAGGGAGATCAACAGAAAGAAAACGTTGGAATGTATTCCTTATGCGATGCGTTGAGAGCTCAAGCAACAACAACAAAAAAAAGTAATCTCCCAAGATTAGATTCCGAAACCTGGACGTCTGAGCCCGTCATCATGGCGCTAGAGTCAATGTCATCAGGCGCCGTTATCGCGATCGTGCCATCGTCGTCGGGAGATTAGCTATCTCTCTTTTGGGTGACGATGTTTACATAGAAGGGACTGATGTGCCATAAACAAGGCAGGCACCCGCAGTCGACGATGCGTGAAGAAACGGGTGGCAGCAAACCACACACACACACACACACACACACACACACACACACACACACACACACACACACACACACACACACACACACACACACACACACACACACACACACACACACGCACACACACACACACACAGAGATATCATTAACTGTAGGAATGAAGCGAAAAACTGGCAAATGTAAAACTGGAAGCGTACAACTGTGTAGAGGCCGAGTGAACTTAAATGGACACAGAAGAAGGATTCGCTGACCGATTTAGACAAAAAAAAAAAAGAAACTAGAAGGAATATAATAGGGATAGTAAATAAAGCAGGAGTTACCATGGCAAGCGTTGGTATTTGTTGTTGTTTTCTATTTGCTTTTATGAACCAATAAAATATTCGTGGCTAACCATTCTGCACAGCATTACGAGCGGCTGTCTCGGCCATAAATTATATTTTTTAAGCGGCGAACGAAGTTAGCCGTCGTGGTGGTGTAGTGGCTTTGGTGTGCCGCTACTAAGGCCGAGGACGTAGAATCACATCCAGGCTGCGGCGGTTGCATCAAGATAAAGGGGGAGGGGAGAATACAAAAACGTCCGTGTACCATGCATAGAGAGCGCGTTAAGGAACGCCAGGTGATCAAAATTATTCCTAGCCCCCCCCCACTACGGCGCGCCTTCTAATCATAGCGTCGTTCTGGCACGTAAAACCTCACAATTTCATTTAACGGCGAAAGAAGATACAAACGCAGAGGTGAAGAGGCTAAACAACGCCAAAGCTAGCAAACCGAGGAAAACAAGAATGGAATGCACGAAAATCCGCAAACCGTAACGTCGTTGACCCAAACAACTCCGGGTCGGATGTCGACGGCCTGAAGACAGCTCCTGGGTACTGCGAACGCAAAGCGCCCGTCGCTGCGCCCTTCCCCATCCGCCGCTGTCACAACGTGCAGAATCATCGAGCGGTGAACGAACCGCAAATCCGTTTCCAGCGCGTCAATCACCGCCGGCAAACAATTCTGTCAACTCCGTCGCCTCCTCTCTGCCGAGCCTCGTTTATTTTTGTCTCCTTCACGCACACCCCTTATATCGCTCTCGGTTCCTCCCGCTGAGCCCGAGCGCACCAGGCTTGAACGGGTTGCCAACACGTGACGACATATTGTGGCATCCCTTCCTACGGTGAGCATGGTCAGGCCGCGGACTGCAACGAACTAGCTACTGTTTCGAAACTGCAACTGTAAGCGTGAGGTGCGTACTGTAGGAGGTTATATTAAAGGAGATTCAGCATGCCCGTATGGATAGTAATCATAGTATTGCCCGTTATGGCGTGCCAAGTTTTGTTCCGATTATTACGGTACCAATTATGTGGACACTCCAGGCGCATTTCTGCCGTCGCCGTTATCATGAGGTTCCGTATAGCGTCCCAGGGCGATAAAATCGTCGCCGCGCGTCGTATGCTGTGTGTGCCAGTGAATGGTGTGAGAGGGTAAGCCGTTGATCCTGGCTCAGTCTCGCGCAAGCAACGACGGAAAGCAAGGAAAAAGCGCGCCGGCTTCCGCGGCGCGCAAGGCTCGCTTCTGCTGCCGCGTTTTCTCGCTGCAGCGTACTGACAGCGAGTTTCTGTGGTCATCGAGTGAGGTGTGTTCATGTTGGCTTGTGCGCGCGTGACACATGCTTGTTAATTTAGTTAGTATGCCTATGTTTACAAGTTTATACGGTCGATAAAACTAATATATCCCTACTTCGTGTAGCTGTCCACTAATTTGGTGTCGCCATCGATGGTTCGCTTTCTGGGCGAAACTGCGGCTTCTTTCATTATGCGGCCATTTTTTAACGCTTCGCATCTTTCCCGCGTCATAATGTCCAATATTCATTACTTTCTTTTTGCTCTTCAGTTTAGCAGCAGTAGCGCTGATAGCGACACCTGGAGCTTTGTCCAACTACAAACGGTCAGAAAGGCGTTCATGTTGCATGGCTCTTCTCATCGAAAGCGCTACCATACATTAATGGTGTTTTATGTTGCTGTTAATATCCCGGGAACTTCCCAACCCCATGTATCCCACGACGTGGTAGCAGTGGCGATAGCTGGGGATAACAGCAGTTTTTAAATAAAAATTATCTGTCTCTCTCTCTATAAGGTGCTTACATAGGTATAGGGCTTCACTTCACGTTATGTGAATAAATTATCGGACAAGTGACCAGATAATTTGACCAGCCAAGGTTGTGGGATCGTTCCCCACCTGCGGCAAGTTGCTCTTTCATCCAATTTCATTGCCGCTAATTTATTGTCTCTTTATTTCATTTATTAAGCACAAGCAATTTCTCCTATGTTGTCCTTGCATGGTGTCAGTGCTTGTTGGCGTGTTATGATATGACAGATCATTGCATAAGCAACTCTACGAATGCGACAGGTCAAAGTAAGCTCAAACATGAAATAGAATATATATATATATATATATATATATATATATATATATATATATATATATATATATATATATATATAATCATCTGAATTAGTAGATTACCCTTCTACACTACGAAAAAATATGTGCTGCTACCGTAAGACGAGGCTTAGTGGGTTAGAAAATGCGCAAAAAAAAAAAAAAACGTTGCACTAAACTTCCCGCGCCAGCTGGCCGTTACTTTATGTTCCAGTAATCAATCAATTACCGCATACTAATGAAAAGAGTGTTTTGAAGGAATAAGTAATTTATCAGTCTAAACTAATCAAGTGCTTATCGATAAGCGTTTCTCTATAGACCTAACAGAACGGAGCATACAAGTAGCGATGCGCCCAACTCTCTCTCCGCGCGAAACCAGGAGCACGCAGGCAGCCTGCCTGCCTGGGACGCTGCGCAAGGCGACCCCAACGGGCCCGCCTGCTCAGATTTACGCTCTTCGCAGCACCTCATTGTAAGCGGGTAATGGATTGACGCAGATTGCCCCCATCGACTCCCACACGACGCGGCCGAGCGGCAGCAGGCGCCGCATACAGCAGCTGCCGCCTTCCGACGCTGCGTCCGCTACAGCGCCGGCTCACCGCCGACGCCAAGAAACACTGCCGCGCAGTGCAAGTCACGTTTCCAGCACCGGAAATACAAGAGCAACGAACCAACTCGCTAGAGCGTCCCCCTCGCGTGCGAAGAGTGAGCAGCGTAAGGCGGCATGTCAGCGCAGCGAGAAAAGCGATTGGGGAATGTGATACTCCCCGTCCATACCGCAATGCTAACGATGAGCAGGCGAGGTCGTACAGGGGGGTACGGCGAGCGGAGAGCGTGAACGCGAAAGTTGCACGAGACTGCCAATTAGGTTAAACCGAAGGTACGGTTGAGTAGACGATTCACCCTTGACCTCAGCCCGAACCGAAAGAGGCGCACAAAGGCCGCTCTCAAAAAATGCAGCGAAAGCATTCTAAGGGTTGCTTCCCTCGGAAACCTGTCTGTCCGTCTGTAACGAGAGACACGATGGGCTCCACAGATATACATGGGGTCCTATGTCAGAACGCCTGATATACGTATGACTACTAAGATGTACGATTATGACTAATATATATACATTCTTAGCGGTCAGCTCAAATTACCGTGTTTTTTTTTTTCAGCCTAATTTCTAGTGCTAAGAGTTATCTTCAGCGTTTCAGGTGTGGGAGGTGGCCATGGTTCGGCAGACAACGCGTCCATTTCCGGAGGATGACATACATCGCCGCGTCGCCGGTGATTGGAAAAGGACCGCATGTCAAGTGGTGACGTCAGAAAGACAGATCACTATAGCCGGTTCCACAAAGCCTTCGCTCAGGCAATATGCATGAGTGAGCATTTCGAGGTCAGGGATGACATGATTTCGCGAAATTAAGGCGCACAACTAAGACGCTTATATTATTTCCACACAGTGAGGGCATCCGCAGGGCATTTAGCTATAGCAAATATGCGTACCTTACCATTATTTGGCCGAACACCGCGTTCGTTTATCAGTTGCTTCAAGCAATCTGCATACTCCATATGTTGAGGCCCGTTTTTCACGTCCTAGACTTCTTTAACGTGGTGACCGGCACACAGACAATAAAACGCGTGGAGGAACCCCACATGCAAAAAACCCAACACAAAGGCAGTTTCATTTAACTGTTATTGTTTTATTCCGCTCGTGCAATTTTTGCTGGTGCGCAACGATGTTTAATCAAGGTTTACGAACGACAGGCCCACTTCAAGCCACTCTATCTACGTCGGCATTGCATCTAGCACGTTGTGAGGCCACGAAAACCGCGTCGATTAATCAACCTCGTCGTTAGAGAACAAAACTAGATCTCTTCTAACAGCGCATGTCAGTATGCAAGTGTGCGTTCTTCACTATAAGCGTGAAGCCGCAAAATAACGTGACTGCAAAGCACCTCGAACTGCTGCAAACGCTCATTCGGCAGGAGCTGCGGTAGCATATGACATGCACCTTCACCACAGCCTTCGAGCCGTCACGAACCCGAATACTGGGACAAGCACGTCGCGCGATACCATCACGCCGACAGAAATTTCCTCCGGAACGGCCGACCTCGAGACGCTAACCAATGAAAAGAGGTATGCAAATAAACGAAGCGTGCGCATTTTTTGCACGGCGTCCAGAAAGCATTCGCCGGTCGAAACCTCTCGAAATGAAAAGGCTTCTGCGGCATACATACTACAGACGAAAAAACAGATAACAAAAAGAGCGGTCATGCAGGCCAAAGCGGAAACCGGTTTCCGGATCCGTCAATCCCAGATAAACTGAGAAAGCAACCGGTGGTCGGGGCGGGCAATCACTTTCGGCGCGGCGATACACTAAAGAAAAAGAAAAAAAAACATTATCGTGGCCCACTATCGCACCACTTTCGTAGGTTCCGGCCGCGGCCACGGATGCAAATTTGGGGTACGCCGGGCAAACCAGCGGGATACCTCAAAACACCGGGGACTGACGACTCCCCACTGAGACGGCTCAAGCGGCTGCGCAGAAACGGCGAAAGGAAAAGGCTGGCAAAACGCGCCAAACGAGGAGAAGTGGTCGGAACGAAAAAACCGGCTCGGCCTCCATCTCCGAGACAGCGGTAGATAAAATACTGCGAGCAGGAAGACGATTAGCACTTTATCAAGCGCCTAACCAGGCCCCGCTGAAAGCGTCTGCGTCCATGGAAATGGATCAATGAAACGGGTTACGGGAATAATCGGCTCTTCGTCGCGCACACTTTCGCACGGCGTACCGGCCACATTAGCGTCGACAGAGAGGCCGTGCAAGTGGCCGCCGCGTCTGCGATGGCCCGCGAGAACCTAGTTTCGGTGCAGTTTGCCTCTTTAATGAACACCGCCGAGAGGTATACGACACACTGAGGAGTCGCCCATCCTTTGGGGCGCAGATGGCGAAGGCAAGGCCCGCGCGCAGGGCAGTATGTGCGAGCAGCCATTGAAAGCGCGTTTGAAAAGGCCCGACTCCGCAGCGCCCGGCTGCTTAACAAAACGACGCCGGCGATAAACCGAGTGGCCGAAAAAGCGAGAGTCGACGACGACTTCCTGCTTGGCGGACGAGAGCCGCCGCACAGAAAGCCACACCATAGAGCGCGCACACACACAAACACGGCAACGGCTTTCTTCGCGGTTTTTGCCCAACAACAAGGGACAGCCTTTCTTCTTCGACGCAAAGGCGACACACACACACACCTCGGCGAGAGCCGGGTTTCACCCACAAAGACCAAACACCGGTCGCGGGGTTAGCTAACCACGCGGCGCTGCGCGCGATCGCACGCTCCAGATACGCGGCGACGTCGTCAGACAGGCTCGCGGTTCGAGCAAGACCCGACGCAGCCGGCGCCGAAAGCTAGCGATCGGACGGAACCTACGGAGGCGAGGCATACGGAGCGCAGGAGTTCGCCGAGCAGTTGTAGCGCAAGCAAAATAGGCCTTCATCCTGATAGCATAACGGCTCCGATGTCCATTGTTGGCACCGGCGTCCTTGCCCTTGAAGTTTTCGAACACCTCCGCATCACAATGCTAACGACGTATTCGGTCTGGTTAGCTCATATGTAACTACTGGTTACGAAGGGCGTTAAACTCCTCAAAACTCGGTTCTGCGTTACGACAAATCTATCTGGGATCTATACCAATGTAACGATTTACTAATTAGCATGCTCCAGGCCATTCAGAATCGTGCACTTGGGTTTGCTTGCTGTGATAATTGTTATCTCATCAGTACCCGCCTTATCCTAAGTTCAAGGCTAATACGAAACCGACTGCCCTCAGAAAATTGACCAATCAAGCACCTCTATTTTGACCGCGCATCCACGATTTAATTTTTTTTTCCCGTCCACTTTCACAGCACAGACCCGATATGGCGCCGATTTCCAGTAAGAAATAAGTACCAACAACACCGTCTCTCTAAGACGGAGCAACCGTTCTCCGCAGCTGCTGCAGTCATATCAGACTCGTAAAAACTCGCTGTCTGCCGCAACTTTACAACCGCACAACTCGGAAGGGCTGCGATCGTGCAAAGCGGCAGCCACATCGCATGCGCCGCCGACGTTTTCACGGCGCGGTGACTGCGCGTCGGCATCACCCCGGGTAATGTACAGTATATGGCCCAATGAGACAGGGCACACCAATTTAGCATTCAATCTTACAAAACTTCGAGAATACATCGACCTTTTAAAAAACTCGGAGGGCTGATATCACACATCAGATGGACATCAAAACGATGAAAATATCATCGCGGAGGCCTTTCTGCCTAGTCTGAATATTACGGGCGTTTGAATAGTGAAATTTCCGAATCGAGCTGAGCTGCGTAGATGGAGTCGAACCTGCTTTTTTTTTGTCATTTCTGAAAACAAAGTGAACTGTAAAGGGCCTAGACCACACGCGCGCGCCGTCCCCTGCTCTCGCCGTTCCGAAGAAAAAAATCAACTTATTTCTGGACAAACCACTTCGAAAATTAAAAGTTTTTCTCGACCCCTCCGCCGACGCGTTTCGCGAAGGGAGGAGCGCGAAGGGAGGAGCGCGATTGGCGCTGCAAATCAGCACCAGCCAGATATCGGCGCACGCGCCTCGCAGTTTCAGGTGGGCGAGGACAAGTGTGTCCGCGTCTAAAAGGCCTCCACATTCACTCGCGAACAAAATTGAGGGGGGGGGGTCGCTCTGCAAATTCCTGGAATCTCTTCATCCACAAAGGCTACCGGGTACGAATAACTCAACTTGCCGTCCAGCTGGCACTGCAGGGTTTGGCAGTCGTGCACTCCGAAGTCTATCGAGCCATATATCGAGCCAGTCGCGATCACGCTCTAGCCTACACCACCGGTGCTGGCCCTTGTTAAGAACGGCCAGCTGCAGTGCAAGTTTTGCCAACCAGTTACGACTGTGGAGGCAACATTACGGGAGCGTCGCCGCACACCTCTAGCCACGGCGTGACTAAATCGACTGTGTGTGACCAACAATACGTGCGTCCTCGACTCTCCCTCGCTGGAGCAGAGTTTGACGAAGTCGCCATTGTAACTAAACGGGCTCGGCGGACCAACTATAGTTACTGAGCCGCGGGAACGTCTACTGACACCCCTTCCCACGCGCCGGCCAAGACGCCAGACAATGGGCGGCCGGCGGGCGCGCTGCAGTTCGGGGAATAAATGCACCTACGGTGCCGGGTCGTCTCCCCTACGGTGCTCCATCTCTTCGGTGCCTGGTCAACTCGCCTACGATGCTTGGACGGCCGTTTCTGTCACCTGGGTATCGGGAAAGGACCGAGTGTTCAAAAACCGCCGTTGTGCGGCTGCTCAGGACACTCTCTCTCAAGCAGTCATGTTAGACTGATGTACTTTCTCAGGCAGTCATGTTAGACTGATATAAATACTGTAAATAAACCCATATTCTTCGTTCTCGATGAGAAGCAGTCCTTCCCTTCATCAACGTCCTCAGCGTGGATAAGTTGGACGACGGCATGGGCCAGCTACCTTCTAATTCATGCCCGACTCCAATCTTGACAACGGATCACAAGCGATGGGATTGAACCCCCAATCATAACACCCTGCGCTACCAGACGGAGGCCACGCGGGCCGACGCCGTCCTCCGTACCTTTCTCGACGAGGGTTGCTAACTCGGTGATGAGCTAAGAGGTCGGGAGGATGGAGGAACTGAACAAAGGGTTCATTCATTCACATGGGTGTGGCAAACTTATTTACAGAAAGTCACACTCGTGGCTGTCAGGAGCACCGAGTGCCAGTACACCGTACCACGCAGCTACGTCGTTCTCGAAGCATAACCTCAATGTCAGAGAAGACACTAAATCGTTCCGGTAGAGCACACCACATACACACACGGATGCATCTTAAAGACCATCCGCCTTCCTTAGATCTCTCGCTAGAAAAACGGGTGACGTCCTCATTTGCCCATCCAATGATCGTGCAGACGTATAATAATAATAATATTTGGGGTTTTACGTGCCAAAACCACTTTCTGATTATGAGGCACGCCGTAGTGGAGGACTCCGGAAATTTTGACCACCTGGGGTTCTTTAACGTGCACCTAAATCTAATCACACGGGTGTTTTCGCATTTCGCCCCCATCGAAACGCGGCCGCCGTGGCCGGGATTCGATCCCGCGACCTCGTGCTCAGCAGCCCAACACCATAGCCACTGAGCAACCACGGCGGGTATCGTGCAGACGTGCCCGACTCCACCTCCGAGGAGAAGGTCAACACAAAGCACCGGCGCCACCTCTGAAATGCTCGTCGAAATGGGGAAGCATCCATAACAATCGATGTCCCAGTAGATGGCAGGGAGAGGTGGACAACACAAGCTGCCAGAAGCAATGCCGCCACTTCTCGACTGACTTGATAAGTTGTCGTGACGCTCAACACTTGGCATTGGTAATTAGCAGCGTGCGTCTTCGATGCAGTAACCTTGGGGGCATCTCGCTCAACAAGCAGGCAACCCTTTCTGGGCCATTAGCCCCCACCTTGAATTACACGTGCCTCCCCGAAGACGGCTTCACAGTTGTACCACGGCCGAGTCACTTCGATGCATGGATGGATGTTATGAGCGTCCCCTTAGGAAAGGGGCGGTGGTTTGCGGCGCCACCAAACTCTTGCTATTATACTGCCTAATGACCTACCTACTTCGGTAGACTGGAAACGCGCCCTCTTGCGTGAATGACGCATTCGACAGCCGCTCAATGTACACGTTGACCCAGTGGAGTGTCGTTGGATGCCGGTACCATGATGACGCCAGCCTGCGCTCTTCGGCGAATACGCCAAACGTAACAGCATTCACTCATCCTTTTCTCTCTCTCTCTCACCTATCGCATCCCTTTGCCCCAGTACAGCTCAGCCAATAGGAAATAGTATCTGGTTAACCTCCCTGTCTTCCTTTGCCTTTTTCTTCTCTCTCTGGAGGAGAGACGAAATGTCCCCAGTAAACTGCGCTAAAGGCCCCTGTTATAAAACATGCAAACATACCAAATAAATTCCTCTTTACCATTCTTCCCTCAGTAACTTACGTTGCCGTCCTACTCTTTTCCATTTGTGTCGGAATTAAAATATTTATTACAAAAACCACGTTCTAGCAATAAATGTTTTTGTTCGCTTTAAAATAGAGAATTGTGCCGGACGCACCTGATATCCGAAATGCCAGAAACGGGCTGCGACACAAATGGAAAGTAGTAGTACGGGAACGTAGATTACCGGGAGAAGAAAGGTGAAGGTGAATTCATTCATTCTCTTTTATAGCAAACTTTTTTTTTCTCCTTCTCCCGTCCTTCAGGGCGCTGCTGCTGCTGTGGTCTTGCTTACCCGCGCCGCTGGGTTTCCTGCACCACCACCAGATGGCGCTCCTCTCCGCGCATCCCGGCCGGCGCCACCGAGGATGCGTTTCACAGTTTGTGCGCATTGCACGCGCTGTGCTTGCTTTCCCATGCGAGTGCTTCCTTTGCTATGCGACAAAAATGCATGTGCTGGGCTGTGGAGGTCGCGTTCCGGGCACTGTGATAGTGCAAACATTACAATTGTTCATAGCCTCAAGGGAGCGCTTGGAACTGGCGCCTCACCGGTGTGCTGGCCACGTATGCAGAAGCAACATGTAAACACGCGCCAGCAAAATGGCTTCAAAGCGTGCACTCAGCGTCCAGGACCTCCAGGCCCTAAAAAAAGCGTCGCGCGGAACAGGAGTGTCTTCGCTACGCAGCGAAATGTGGTGCAGACCGCGAACGTAATGTGCACAATGTGTACGTACAACAATAGTAATTAATTGAATCACGTTCCGCCACATCATTCAATTAAAGTTTAACACTACTGTCACAATGCGCCGTGGCATGCGAGGCAATAATGATGCTCAACCCTGTCACAGATTGCGAACAATGATGCACAATAACGCACCAAGCAAACACGTCTCCCTGGTTTGTTCCGTGGACTACGCAGAAAAACAGCAGTGGTTCACGCGAGGTAACGGTTAACAGCAACTCACCACTCCCGTATTGCACTAAACACTGAAGAAATTACTCATTCGCCGCCAACATTAGCGCTAAATATAGTCAATAGAAGCAAACAGCATACGAAACTTCCCTTACATCCGATTCCCACAGTGCGTGGGATCCACGGTGTCTTTTTTTTTTTTTTTTTTTTGCCAACAGCCACAATTAATAGCAGTTTTTTTTTAATATATGATGCGAGCTGACGCCGCAGTGCGTACATGTGGTACCCACCTAATTATTTCTTGGCAAGAAATTGAGAAACCCAGTTAGGGCTGGATGTTCGTGGTGGTGCTTTGAGATGGCGCTCCTGGATGGCCCGAATGACGGTCAGAAAATTAGGTTATGGGAATTCGTCGTGGCTTTTTTTTTCTTTTTCAACCTAGGTAGGATATTAGGCACTATAATAGCAAGAGCTTTGTGGCGCAACCCACCGCCCCGTTCCAAAGGGGACGCTCATAACATCCATCCATCCACCCCGTGCACGGTGGCAGCGCGAAGGACGAGCCAGGGTCTGCTGGAGGACAGCGTCTGCTTCCGCAAGCAAAGAGTCCGGCCGGACTGCGCCCAGACAGCTTCTCCCGTCTCGTCCCAAGCGCCCGTATTTAATGGTCCGATCTCGCTCGGTCGAACAACCGCAACAAAAACGCACACGTTCTTCGATTGTGTCTGCATTTCGCCGCCCCAACGGTAGCAACACTCACCTCGTCAAACCCTGCAAGCGTTTGCAGTCACTCGCTGCCGGTTAATTGCACCCCATCGTGCTCGCTTCAACGAACAGTTACCGGTTGGTGGCACACTGCATCGACGTGGGCGACAAAAACCCGCATCCAGCGGAATTCCATTCCACCCTAAGTTAAGGACCCTACGCCACGGCTGACTTCCACGAAACACACTTTTGACGCGTCCTTTGTTGTCTCTCTGCGCACTGACTCGGGGAGGGGGGAGTGCGCCGTCACGGCTTTCAACATAATTTCCCTGACGGACCCCGTGTGCATTGCTGAATGCTCGGCGCCACTGCAGCTGCATCCAGTACGTAGAAGACGGCTAAGAAAAGCAAGGCGAAAGGTAGCAAATGCCCTAACTTCTACACTCAAACTGACTCACCCCTTTACATGATTTGCTAAACGTATACATGCAATGTCGTTCGCAACTGGACGTCAAATCAGCAGAGCAGCTTTTAAGGAACAAAGGATCGTTTCAAGTTACCTGGTACATCGTGAAAATTAAAGCAATGAAACAGCGCGCCGCACGAAGCCCACGTTAACACACACACAAACAAGCACACAAGGCAACAAACACGCGCGTGCGAGAGTAAAAAGAGATGAGTGTGACAGCACACCGCACGGTGTTTGCCAAGGCAGTCGAGCGGCAAACGCGCTCGCAAATGGTCGCTTTTCTCGAAAAGCGACCATTTTGGCTCAGTAGCGCGTCCACAGTCTCAACACTGCCGAATCAATCAGATGCGCAGGAACAGGACGTCGGTATAGGCCGTTACTTATTTCGCGTGGTGATCCAGTTCCGAGCAGACGGCGACTGGCCGTGGTCGCACTTGCAGGTGGGAGCATCCGCCGCCCGTCGCAAATGGCCATCCCGACCTCCTCAAGTCGCCGGTGCGAATGAGTTTCAAGAGCGGCGCATTCGTACTGAACCACTGGAAATTACTGATCAGATGTTGGCTTCTCCGTGCGCTCACTCAAAAAAAAAAAAAAGTACATCTGCGCAACCACCGCAGCCCTTCTGCAGCAGAAACGTTAGAGCAAATGCCCTCACCTTTATCGGTCTGTCTCCCTCGAGGCTCCAATAAATGGTGCCCCTTGTATTCGAACAGAAACGAACGTTCGACAGTGTCGAATGGTGAATTTTCGAATAGAATACGAATGGAACGGCAAAGACTGTACGATGCGTATTCAAAATTTCGAACATTCTTCACGTGCCTATCGAATAGTGCGGGTATTGTGAATATAGGCATTCCCTTTTGACAGCAGACGGTACAGTAAACGCTGCTGAATTTCGTCCCATGCCGTTATCGGCGCAGGCGAGTAATCACTCCACGATCGGTAACAGTTTCCGCGGAGACCGATCGTTAAATCGACGGTCAGAGAGAAAGATGGCGGCTTGAGAAAGCCGGTCGCGCGCCCTTTCGGGACAGTGCGTATACTTGGGGTCGTGATGCTGATATGCGCTCCCTGGCATTTCAGTGTCCGTTTTCTAGGTCAAATTAGCTGCGTCAGCGTGTGGGCGTACGCACGGTTATGAATGCTTCGCACGACCAGGCTTTTAAAGTCTCAAGTTCAGTTTGATATCGCCTCGCGAATATTTCGGTTGAATAAATTATTAGCTTTAACGTTTAGAATCACCGGTCTAGATAATGCTTCGAATATTTTTTCCCCTTTTTTTAATCCTGCTGCTCTGGTAAAATCAATTTTGAACAAATGAGTTACGCCTTCTGCGATATACTTCCAAAAATTTCGAACGCACTTTAAAAAAAAGCTCCCTTTATGCGTGCTTGTTTCGATACAATTACCAGCGCTGGATAGGCGTCACTCTAATCTCGCGCATAACGCGGTGGCCCTGTAGGCATCCGCGTTCCTGTCCTGTTTGCCTGCGCCCCAGTGAAGCCCAACAGTTTTATAATAATAATAATAATATTTCGGGTTTTACGTGCCAAAACCACTTTCTGATTATGAGGCACGCCGTAGTGGAGGACTCCGGAAATTTTGACCACCTGGGGTTCTTTAACGTGCACCTAAATCTAAGCACACGGGTGTTTTCGCATTTCGCCCCCATCGAAATGCGACCGCCGTGACCGGGATTCGATCCCGCGACCTCGTGCTCAGCAGCCCAGCACCATACCCACTGAGCAACCACGGCGGGTAACAGTTTTATGTCACCGAGTGTTTGCGAATTGTCAGCAACTCGCGCTTTCTGCGCCCCGCGCTCATTCACTCGAACCGAGGAGTGCGGCACGCCAAAGGGAATGATCGACGACGCTGACGGAGTTACAATCGCCGGCGTGGGAACGAGGTCACGCTAGTCGGGCTCTCCCCAACTGCACTTCGCTTGGGCTCGGGTTCGAGCGAACGAAAAGTGAGCCGACAGCCCTTGTTTTTTATTGTTTTTTTTTTCGAGAAGCGCTGACATGCCGGGACTCCAGTTTCTGGTCTCCAGGGGGCGCAGTAACACTGCAAATTAAGCCAAGGCTCGGCTTCAAATGTGGTGGAAATCGGCCAGCGAGTGACAGTTGCCCTCTTTCCTCCCTCTCTCCTCGATCCCTATCTATCTCTGTCTTCAAGCTTTTCGGCCAGGCCACAGCGAGTGTGACCACCCGTTCCAAAG
Organism: Dermacentor variabilis; assembly: GCF_050947875.1. Lineage (NCBI taxonomy): Eukaryota > Metazoa > Arthropoda > Arachnida > Ixodida > Ixodidae > Dermacentor > Dermacentor variabilis. Next base: position 92,401,948 of record NC_134578.1, read on the forward strand.
GGGAGGGCCAGTACGATCATCATCATCATCATGGGCTCAGCGAGAGCAAGGGGAAAGTAAATATGCCCGCAATAAAGATTAGTAAGAAGCGATTGGAAGATTGGTGGACGAAGAGCAGGGAAACGACAAACATCGGAGGCGTACAAAAACAAAGTTCACAACAGGGGTTCGGATACTTTGGTTATGGCAATGCGTCTTGGGTTTTTCTTTCTTTTTTTTAACATACGTAGGACATAAGGCAGTAAACTAACAAGAGCTTGGTGACGCAACCCACCGCCCCGTTCCAAAGAGGAGACTCATAACATCCATCCATCCATTCAGCACCAGACGACCACGCGCTGTCTCTGCCTGCCCCGAAGATGGAGGCGCACGATCATAACAGGATTATGTTCAAATACGCACACACCACACACATCAAACAACCGAACGCGGTGACGTCAGCAGGGTGTCGTCGCGGGCCCAACTCGAGTACGCGTGCTTTTCTCTGCCACCTCTGTAAGCTGTCGCTGTAAGCTACGAGGATGCGAGGCTATAGTGGGACTGCTGTAATTGCATATTTTAGAGCGAAGCTCTCTTTGAGGGCCATTTGTTTGACGCGGGCAAATTTGGCATCACGTTGAGCGAGCGCGTTTTTCCGTTACGTCATTCTCGGCCCGTCAGAGGTGCGAGCGCCTTCCTTCGGCTCATTTTTACGGCGTCAAAAATTGTGTAGCCCGCATAGCAGCGCTTTACAAGGGTAAATTATTGACACAGTGCTCGGCTGTCATTAATTCTGAGACCCCTTTTGTGCGCGTCTGCGCGATCTCAAATGTTCAATAAAATGAAAGTCCGGGGTTATACATGAAAAACCACGATTTGATTATGAGGCACGCCGTAGTGGGCCACTCCGGATAAATTTCGACCACCTGTCGTTCTTTAACCGTGCACCCAACGATGGTACACGCGTGTTCTTTCATTTCGCCCTCATCGAAATGCAGCCGCCGCGGCATGTCATCTACGGACGCTTTCGTAGCGTCCGTGTTCACATTTACAGCATTTGTACCTCACCTGCCAACGTTGCTATTGACAGGGAACTATGGGGCGGGATAACATAAGACTATATTATATTTTTTTTTTCTTTTCTAATTCCAATTGCGCCAGTAGCCCTTCGTGACAGGCAAGAATGGCACAGGTCCTGTCCATATGTGGACGAGGCCCGAGAAATTTTTATCTATCCCGACGGTCTCACGGCGGATTTGGAATCAAAATAGATTGGAATAGTTTTACGTTGTCACGGCCCATGGCAGTACAACCTAACTACCAATACGGCTGCGTTCTTATTCTACTCACAAACCGAATAACACATATCGCCTGTTCTGTTCTGTGTGACGAGCTCACGCTGCCGTTTTACTGCAACACGTCATAGTTGAGTAGTACCGTCCTGGCTCTACTTAACCGAGGCACAGACAGCAATCAAAGCAATACGCACAAACAAGAAGCAAAAGTCGCACATCACTCCGGATTCTGACCACAGGAGCACGATGTCACCCCATACTCCGTTTTGTTTTGTTCATTTGCTTTGTCATCTTTCCTTTTAGCGCGCACGCTCTTCAAGTACGACTAAAAAAATAGACAAAAACTTTCATTCACCCTTATATATTTTTCACGCTATAACATGCCTCGACTCGATGAACAAGCAAGTCGACAACGCAACCCTGGTGGCCACGTCAACAAAAATAGCGAACCGCGACCCATTTCGCCGTTTATCCAGACACAAGGTGCATCGAAAAACAAACGCATTCAATGGCCCACTTGCCTCAACACGAGACGCCGGTCATGATAGTCCTCGAAAGGTCAAGAGCGCAATCCGAGACCCACTGCAGGTCACTTCGAAAACCACCGCGAAGCCAGCACGTGTCAAATTTTCCGTAAAATATGCCACTGTTCTTTTCTTTTTCTTTTTTTTTTTTTACGCGTCGGTCAACATTACCGATGTCACGGCCTTCGATACGCGGACGTTCGTCGTGCCAGACGAACCTTCCGAATCTTCCAGACGAACGTGGAGGTCGAAATCCAACACACGCGGCGCAGACGGACTGGCGCTGAGACAGATGGTATGCGCATCGCTAAAGCTCGATCGAGCGTTTTGGAGCGCCGCAAGCTCGGCCAGTACAGTAGAAGACGAAGCCAAGCAGTAAATCACGCGGTTTGGACGCGCCCATTTCTTTCTTTGCCGGCCACCGCTCCGTACAGTAGTACGGGCAGCCAAGCTTTCCGCTCCGTCGATTTTGTCGAAAAATAAACTAAATTCTATAACAAAAAAACGAAAAGCGCTGACACCTTGCGCCAAAGCAACCAGAAGCGAAGGAAACGACACGAGCCAAAGAAGAAAAAAAAATTCACGCGAGGTTGGCACCATGAAAACACACCCTTCGCCATAGCCGCCGTCAGCGGGGGCTTTAACAAAACGCCAAGAAACCGGGGGGGGGGGGGGAAATAGCACCGAAATTCGCAGCTCCGTGCTGCAACTACATAAGCGGAAGGCACGCAGAGCAAGACGCCGGTGAATCGAGATTGAAAAAAAGAAAAAGGAAGAAAACGGAGATCGCATCCAGAAGCGAGAGAGGAAATGTAGGTCAGAAGCCCGCTTTTACGCACCGGGCGCCCAGTCGATGAGAGGCCGTCTCCAAGCGACGGAAGCTCCATAGCGCCCGCTCCTCCTACGGCTCTTCTCGCCGGCATCGCAAGATGCAAACGGATAATACCAGCGCGGCATCCTCTTGATTCGATTTCGGCGTTTTAACGAGATGAGAAGCGTCGAAGCCGCGGGGTTTCACCTAATCCCAGCCTGCTGAACACGCAGCGGACCACTCAGGCACGCAAGACTCCTTCCTCGACGGGGACACGAGAAATCTGAGGCCATTTTCGGCTCGCAAATGCGAGCAGACGACGCCGTAAGATATGGCGCCTGCCAAGCGTTATCAGGTGCGCGAAAGCGTTAGCAGGTGCGCGGAGTGAGCGATACGGATAAGAAACTATACATATCGGCTCATCAATCATTTTCACAGCGACCATTGCAGCCGAAAAAGAGCAGGGCCAAGTGGATACACGACAATGATTATTTCATCAGCACAACATCCGCTTGGTCGAGTGTTCTGCAGATGATTTTAGCATAGCTAATCAAATGATACGGCAGTCACGAAAGCTAATACGCACACCGACTGGTGCTAGTATTCAATAAACCATGCTTTAGTTGTTTGCGAAACGGTCTGTCGCGCTCTAGGGTATCTAAGGCGAATATGGCTAGTCACCAATATGGCACAAAGCAAATTGGTAGTGCTTACGTTGGTCCCATAAGTATCGCCTTCAGATCTAGTGATAACAGCGGCTAACTATTATTGCGAAAGCTGACAAACTTTAATGAACGTATGCGCACAGCAAATAATTATTTGATTACTTAGGGCGGAAGGTTACACACAGTTAATTGAATACGTTATGGTTCAGACGAAAAGGCGCAGTAACTGCACCTTTCAGAGAACATGAACTCCAGCTGACGCGCATTAATAGCGCAGATAACTCACTAAACAGATTTCTGGTGCAAAAAGAACGCGCCGGGAGGCTTCAAATTACAGAGTCATTACAAATTTTAAGAGGAGCGCTACACAGCTGTCGCCCAGGACCGGAAACCGCCACGAAACCTCACATACAGACTCGTAATGCTGTGTCTGCAAAATAGCGTGGCGATACTGACAGGCAAAGCAGAGGATATATATATATATATATATATATATATATATATATATATATATATATATATATATACGGCGCCTTCGAGCCAATCTGCAGCTGGCGTTTCTGGAAAGGACGTCGACGGCGCGGCTTCATATCGTGGGAATATAAACCCGACAGCAGACTTCCATTCACTAAGCGTAACGTCGTCAGGCGCTGTCACGAACTAGCCGCGCGCGCGAGCTGAAACGTGCTCGCTCGTGTTTTGTCCCCACGTGAGTCGTAAAACTGGCTTTCAAAAAAAAAAAAAAAAAAGCACGCACCTTCTCGGCTGTCAAACGCCGCGCGCCGTACCAACAACTCCTCTGTTTCTCTCTCACGAAACGTTTTCCGACCCGAAATTTCAAAGTGGTCTTAGCATCGAGTCGACGCAAGTGCGCGGAAAAGTGTCGGCCCTTACCTGGTGGCTAGAATCCAGTAGGTGACTCCGTCCACCGCGTTCACGCACCACGCAAAGCGTGCATTGTTCGCCTCGCCCGCAGAGATGCCGGCAGCGAAGCAAGGCGAGAGACCGAACGCCGTCTGTCAGCGGGCGAGGATCGGATCACGGGCACTGGGAGAAACACAAGGGCCACACGACACCACGGCGGCTGCAGAGAGACACACGAGACCGCCGGCACACAGACTGGACGAGTCGAGACAACAGCAGCACACACGGACGGAGACAACGCCGTTCCCTTCCTCGGACGCACGCGGTGCTACACACAACAGAGACCGGCGGCGACGCGCGAACGCCGGCACAGCTCCAACAACACAACGAAGACGACGACGACGGCCACACGAGAAATTTTCGAAGCTCTCCGCCCTCCCGCCTCGTTGTAGGCCATGCTCTGCGGAACAATGCATCAGCGCTTGGCGTGGCGTGGTGCTGCCATCTGGTGTGGAGTAGCTACACAACACCGGGCGGCAACAGGATTAGCTTCCTATCCGCTCACACAGGCGGCGCAGCTATAGCAGAGGGCTACGTTGCGTGATTTTGGCCTTTCATCTCTTGAACTGTAGTTAATGCTAGAGAGGGAGACAGTCGAGCATACTTTGATACAGTCCAAAAAAAGTTGAGTAAGCAAAGATTTTCCAGCAAGCTTTACCCTCGGAGATACTTAAGATTCTTCTATTTAAATGGCTGAAAAACGCAGTAATGCTCTCATGCAGGGAAGGGAACTTGTTTGAATAATATTTGTTGCGTTAGAGAAAGCAGGATAAATTGTCCCGACAGTAGAGAAGAAAATTGTGATTTCTAGGCTCGAATATACCACAAAAATTGCTAGAAACGACTAAGTTACGAGAAATATTGAAGTGCGAACTTTACAAATCTGTAACGCTACACCAAAGACAGGCATCGCACTTGTGTCGAGTGCATATGTTAGCTGGTGCTGGACATATCGAAGATACTTGTATCTTAGATACACTTTGGGTATCTTCTATCTGCATCATCATACGTCTGATAAGACGTATGATGATACGTCTTATCGTATGATGGCATATACGATAGACGATATATATGTATGATGATAACATAATCACTATCTCTATTTTCAATTCATGAAAGAACGTATCGTGTATATACTTAACATACAGGATACTGCTGTCGCAACAACATCCTGTGAAACTATAAACGTTGGCTGAACTCCGGTCCTCAAGCTTATACTGCTGCTACTAAGCCACCTGAATAAAACTAAAGCCAGCATGATTGTTTTATCTTTCGGTTAGATCCCTCCTGCGATGGCAGGCGATGAGCTCTGCGCGTCCCTATTTTGGGAGCAGGGCTACGTGGTGACGCTCGCGCCGTCTATGCAGAAACAAGCATGATCATCTGCGCGCAGCCAACCTTTTTTTCATGTTTGGCTTTTAGCTGCGTTGGTGCATGACACTTGCTCGTAGGCACCGTACTTTGCTGCGTCAACTCAAAGCCGTCCAACTCACTGGGTCCCTTTCCTCTGTTCCCGCAAAGTGTGTGTCTATCGCTGTGGTCACCAAATACGCCCTACGGTAGGCTATCACTGAAGCCCTTCTGGCTACCTGAGCCACTGAAGTCGCAGGCTTTCTTCAACACGGCGTTGACGTTCAATATGGCTAGACTCAAGCACTGTTCGCGGACTTCGCTTACCGCTTTCTCTCCAGTGTCATCTCTTGCACTACTCGCTCGCGCTAGACACAACACAAATCCGCAATGACGTTAGTGAAGTATCAATTACACGCTAGTTGCCATGCTGTCGATGTACATTTCCGCTGATCACGGGGATAGAAGCGGGGTCCTGTCTTTAGTGACATTATCGGTCTACAGACTCGCTTGACACCGCTCGTTATTCATCACTTTTTTTGTCGACAGGAGCATACTGTTTTTCTTCTGAATATACTTTCGGCTTTAGGTGTGACCTTGCACGCCCGCTTATTCTGTTACGCTAACGGCGATCGTTGTCGTCAGGCTGCCGCCTCGTTCTGAGCTTCGCCGTCGCCAGAGAGCACATAAAGCTGTCTTCACAAGCAAACCACTGGGATTCGGGCCCATGTATTCGCAGCATTGTGCATTTGGGAGCTGGGCACGCCAATCATTACGCTACCACCTCCCTGAATTAAGGTTACTGAATGATGAAAAAAGAAAATACGACCGTCTTTCAGTTTTCGCAACTTATTATACACAGAACCCAAGGCACCCGCCACCCTGACACATTTTCTTTTCGACAACAGCGACAAGCTATGGTGGACTGATACACTTCTTAAGGGGATTTAATTTTATTTTTCCTAAAACCGAAAGTGCAAGGAGCGCCGCGCGTATACTGCGGCCACCTATACTGTAGCCGTGCTCTTTTTAATCTACCAATATGGCCGCCGGCGGCTTCACGCGCTCCCGTATAGGTGGCGGCTGGGACTGGCAGTCGATAAGTTTAGGTATATAACTTCCTTGCATACAAATGACAGCATGGTTGTAAATAGATTCTTGGCTCGGATATGTTTGGCACGAGGTCGAAGACGGCACCGTCTTCTAACGCGTTCTTATGTATGCGCTCGCGTCTCTGTTTTGAAAGTACGCGCAGCTAACAAGCTGCAATGGCGCTTGCGTTGAGCGTTTGTAAGGAGAGACACTCTGTTCTAAACTGTCTGTTCTCTAACTTGTGCAGTAATCCGATGTTTATAATAAGGTATTCCCGCAATAGGAAGAGTAACAAGTATGACAACCGTAACCGCAAGAGTCACAGCATGGTCGTCGCTTATATCGCGACAGCGCAGTAGTAATCCACACACCCTGCCACTAAGGAATACGCGGCGAGGCATGGCCGCTGAATAAGTAATTGCCAAGATTGGTGTTCAGTAAACGTTTATTTCCAAGAACGGCGGGTGCTTATACTACCGCAAAGACGGATGCTGGGCGGTGACTCCAATCATGTACTCGCCACATCACATATCTACACTTGAATTGTACCGGTCTCACCAACTCTCGCTTATATTCTCTCGACCCTAAAGTTCCACTTCGCCCGCCACCCGGTCTCCAGCTTTTCCTCTTCTTGTCCCCCCGGTCCTTTCCCAATTTGCTGAGACGTGCGATGTTCGCTCCTCCTTTTTCTCAATAAATGAAGGTATTCATTGTTTCATTCCTTAATTGCCGCAGAAAATAGCATACCTTCATCTCCACAACCGCCCTGTCTCTCAGTTGGACTCTCCCATCGCAAAACGATGTTGCTGTGTTGCAAATCGCTGGGTGTCGCACACACAATTTTCTAGGAATAGCCAGCAGCGCGGCATGGAATGGGAGGGGGGGGGGCAATTTTTCGATGGGTGACAAAACAGTATAGTGCACCTTCTCTGCCACTTCCGCACTCAGCGCTCTGCTCCGTGAGCCGCTATGGACGAACTACGAAATGAAAGAAACCTAGCTGGGCTGGTCGCGGGCAGCTCTTATCGGATTCGTGATGCGTTGATTTAAAACATAGATGCCTTAGCTAAGCCTGAATGACAGCGATATAGGCGAGATGAATTAAGGAAGCTCGTGGGTTTGGACTAACGACGCTCTTCACGCAGCTATTTCGCCTAATGCGTGTTAATTTTGCGAACCGGAGTGAAGGGCAGGAGGGTAACACGCCATCCTGGAATCAAATATTCGAAATAACCCTTTCTTTGACGGTTGGAAATATGTCAAGGGCTCGCGATACGTACCACCTTCAAGTCGGCATCAGCCGGCTTGAAGGTGGTAAGTATGCACGAAAAGCTATCGATATATCGATATATCGTGCACGTATGTACGAATGCTTGAAAAGCTATCGATAGATTTTTTTTCGGATAGTAAGTGCCAATATTTTCGAGGAATGCGTGTTGCGCGTTAACGCCAGGTGCAGGCTTAACAACGTCTTATACGCCTGCCAGTAACTTCGTCATTTCATTAAACATGGCGGACGATTATAGTCGACAGCCAGTTCATCGCTGCTCGCGCCTGAGGGAATAAATAGGAGGCTATGCTTAGGGCCATAACACGCGAAACGTCCCGGATTCTAACAGCGAGTATACCGCCAATTTTGTGCGAAAAATGCAGGCTAGTTGGTTATTGTGTGAATGAGGTTTCACAAAAGTGTTTTCCGAAAGAGAGAGAGAAAAAAAAAAGATGAAGTAAGCACTCTTTGACGTTTTCCCCATGGAGAAAATGTTGGTTGGAGGTAACATTTTCAAAACTCTAGTATGACACTAGGTACAATGACAAACATTATATTAGAATATTCTACTGGCGTGCTTCTTTCCCGTGACACCATAGGGGAACACATTTATGAATATTCCTTGTTTATTAGGCTCAATAGAAAACCAAAATATCGTGCGTAGCTATGAAATTTTTGCATGAATATTGTTAATGTTAAAGACACATTAATCTTTTTTTTTCGAGTTCGCCAGTAGCTGGACGTACTGCTAAAGATAATGTTAGACTGTCAAATTAGGTATTTGTCCAGAAATTTTTTTCCTATTTTGCCGAAACGTCACTTTTTGGAGATGTTGAGACCTAAATTAGCCATTGAGGCCGTCCAGATAAAAATGTGCGTGATATACATTTTTTTTGCAGATACCTTTCAGCTAGCGATCAAGAAATTTTAAATCTAGTAAATTTTGTTTCAGGCGAGAAAAACATTTCGAAGTGCACAACGAATCTCACCGGTGGGCAGTACTGAACTGTGGCTTTACTGCAAAGCACTTGAGGGTCACAATTGAATTCTTGCCAGGCTTGTGAACTCTGCGTGCATATATTATGAGCACATGTTTTTTTTTTTATGCGTGATAAATTACAGTAAAATGTGCGCTTACGCTGTTTTTGCGTTGATGCCTCCGCAGCTACGATTTATACGATGAAAGTAGACCGTAACTAATACGAGGTCATCGTGAAGACCGGATAGCTATCAGGCACGAGATATTGCGCACGGCATTGACTCGTTATTTTGTAAGTACTACGCATTATCAGATTACGAGTTATGCGAGAATCGGAATCATCGGCACTGGGCGCTAACCGATGTGTGGGAGACAAAGCCAAGAAATTTCCACATTGCTTTGGATCGGCGCGCGTGCGCGCGACGATCTACGAGGCCATGCAAGGGAAACGGATTTTTGGGTTCGCCCTGCACATAGATGGCGCCAATTACCCCTGCCACCGAAACAGGGGAGTTTCCCCGCGCTGATATAGCTAGACGGCAGGCTGCGAAATCTGAAGCAAAGGCGAAGTTGCCTCACGAAGAAAGAAATTCAACAAGAGGGGACACTCGGGACAACTGGCAAGAGGAAACGCGTCACGGCTAATGTGAATCCCACCCGTTAATTGATAATAATAATAATAATAATAATAATAATAATAATAATAATAATAATAATAATAATAATAATAATAATAATAATAATAATAATAATAATAACTTCTTTATTTCCATCAGTGATGAAGGAGACTGCGGGTAAAAGTCGCTTTAGAGGCAAACGACTTGACTAGAGCCCGCAGCCTCCTTTACAAGGCAAACAGCGATTGAACAGGAGATACATATACATAGCAATTGACCACATGTGAAATTTGCAGGAAAAATAAACCCAAAAAGACAAATTACCTGAAAAACGCTCTTCAATTATTTAAGAAAGATTGAGTGACAAAATGTTCACGTAAAGCTCGTACATCAGTTATAAATATCAAAACTTGATTTCAGAAACAAATTTAAAAGTGTTGGTAGTGTGTATGATATCTTTTGTGTAGAATAATTGACACGCGGAGTGACTATCTTCCATTGTTCCGTACACCTTGTGATGTAAGAATGTGTGTTCCTGGTGAGATTAGATAAATCATGAAGAAAATTTAAGTTCTCTTTTACCTCCCGTTTGAAAGCTTGACTCAACTTGTAATTATAAAGGTTAAACACGGGTATTATATTTGCTTTCGGAAATAAGTCTGACGTGGTGGGCATTGTAAGGCAGGTTAAGTAGTACTCGCAAAATTTTTTTCTGAAGTAAATGTACCTTTTCTAGATTCGTACGTGATGTGGTACCCCACACGAGCAGACAGTAATAAAGTGTAGAAAAAAATATGGTGCTATAAAAAGGAACTTTCATTCTGTATAGTAAAAGAGGTCTCAGCCGCACCATCATGCCAACTACACGCAATAATTTGCCCAATATCGATTCTATGTGCATGTCCCAAAGCATATTTCGTGTGAAAATAACTCCAAGTATTTTAAGACTATCTACAATTTCTATGTTTACATAGTCATAAACAAGTTTGATAGAACTGATTACTTGCTTAGATTTGGGCCTAAAGATTATTGCTTTTGTTTGGTTTATATTGATTTGTAGACAGTTTTGTTTTGACCATACATGAATTTTCAGAGCAGTGTTAGTACTGCTCTGTGTCAGCAATTGATGCGAGCATAGGAAAAAAAAATGAATGTGAAATGAACTTACGGACAATATTTTATTTTTTTAATTCTTTCCCGCCAACACGAAAAGGTCTTGCGTATAAATTGCCTTATACTTTGCGACTTATTTTTATTGCATTACCTAGCAACAAGCTAACGGCACGGCCAGGCGCTACAGCTGCATGCGTCATGCACCAGACAGGCCACCGAAGCCAGCGAGGCCGGTTGCGCATGTGAAGTTCGGCTGTTCAGCGACCCGTCAAGCCAAGAAATTTCAATTTTGCACGCGCCATCCTGCAAATAGAGTGAGTGTGAGTGTCCCTAGGCCTGGTGAAGCGTTGTTTTCATAATGGTGTGGAGCAGCAGAGAAGAAATGACTCTGTGATTATTCCGCCTCCACGTGGGACAGAATGAGGTTGAGTTATAACCACTATCGGCCACTGCAAAACGCGCACATTCATGCCGTGTTCGCCTAACTGACCGTCCCGTGCCCCCAAAATTGTATGCGGTAAACTGCTGAGCATACGACGTTAACGATGTATTTATGCGGACGTCCAATGACACGGCACGCGTTTGCTTGACAAATAGCCACAGTGCATACGCGTGCCAGTAAAACAGCTGGCGGTGCAAACGTGGCCTGCAGTAAACACACAGTTCAAAAAATTAAAATTAAATTATGGGGTTTTATGAGCCAAAACCACTTTCTGATTATGAGGCACGCCGTAGTGGAGGACTCCGGAAATTTCGACCACCTGGGGATCTTTAACGTGCACCTAAATCTAAGTACACGGGTGTTTTCGCCCCCATCGAAATGCGGCCGACATGGCCGGGATTCGATCCCGCGATCTCGTGCTCAGCAGCCCAACACCATAGCCACTGAGCAACCATGGCGGGTAACACGCAGTTCGGGAGTACCTACTGGTGTGATTGGTTGCGAGTTTCAGAAAAAGAAAAAAGGTCGCAATTTCGCCCGAAAGGCGGAGCACCGAATGCGATACCAAATTAGCACGTAGCTATACGAAGTAAGGATAGTAGGTATACCGGCCGTATAAACTTAAACAGTCACTTAATAACTAAATTAACAATGACAGAATGCATAAGCGTGACTAAACGAGGGCATAGAAAGAAACACAGAGTGAGTGGTTCTTGTGGGGAAAGGAGGAAAGACTAGCACTATCTTCTGCAACCCATGCCGGAACACCACTTAATGCCAGCAGAGGGGGGGGAGATGGGAGTAAAGGAGAGACAGGGTAGGAGGGGAGAAAGGTAGAGGGTCATCCTATAGCAGCAGCAGAGCAGCCCGGCCGGTAGGGCCCAGTGGTTTCGACCGGAGGAGTTGGCTGGAGGTAGACCGTATAGCAGGTGGCCCAGCAGAAGCGAAGTTGTGGCGGATCAGGAAGCCCGAGGTGGTGGGATGGCCGTTAGGCTACCCGTCTTTGCATACATTTCCTATAGTCTCGCTCTCTTCAAGAATGACCACCCTTCAGGACGCAGGATGCTCACTATCCCTGCATTGGCTACCGGCACACGTGGGGATCCCGGGCAATGAAGAGGCGGACACTCTTGCAAAGAGGGCCCTCCACTCAAGCGTCCCACAGAAAGTGCATCGCCGCCGCGCCATGTCACTGCCGCTCTCGCATGCTTGTGTTTTGTGCTTATTCCTTGTGTACGCAAGCTCTCGCCCGCGTTCTGACTGTGCCTTGGTAAAGCCCAATGAAAACGCGCCAAGCGTCTCAAGAGCTCACTTGCCCGCGAGGTGTTCATAACTCGAAGGACGCTCAGCAGCGTTCAGGAAGTGTATTCTGTATGAGTCCACCTAGTGGACTGTCCGCTTAGGTCGCTGCTGATTGGTTGCAGCTGTGTGAGAGAGGAGGAGGCGAGCGGCCCCAGCCAATCAGCAGCGGCCAAAATGGACGGTCCACTAGGTGGACTCTTACAGAATATCCCCCTACCCCAAGTTGGGCATTAGGCCACCCAAAAATCTCAAGTTGGCCCACCCACAAATTTCAGTATCCTCCTACCCCAAATTTAAATTGGCCAAGCCACAGATTTCAAGCTGACCCAATCCCGAATTTCAGTTAGACAGCCCGCAAACTTCAAGTTGGCCCACCCCAAATATAACTTGGCCGACCTACAGATTTCAAGTTCGCCCCCTCCCAAATTTCAGGTTTACGCAACTCCAGCTTTCAAAGATTACCGAACCCCAAATTTCCGTTAGACCACCCCTAATAAGCTTCCCTATGCATTTTGTAAGGAGCCCTATGTATCTCTACGGGTATTCTCTTTTTACTCTATTATTTTCCTTTCAATTGTTCAACTACCACTTATGTACATTTACACTATCATAACGATCGAATGCTTTAACTTTGCAAATTACGCATTTTTGTGCAGGTAGAAGGCATTGTACTTTTCGCGCGACAGGGCTTGGGGGCTCGCCAAAGCATGCTTACGCATTAAAAGAAAATAATATAAAAGGCTTCAATAGACGCACAAAGAAAGAAAATTCACGCGAGAAATCTCTCAGGAATCCAAACAGCAGGACCTCATGCCACGCGTGCGACTTTACGCCAGTTCAACAGCGGCTGCCAAGGGTCTCTGGCGCTGGTGCGTCTGACATCGTCGGCCCCATGTGACGGCTGTCACCGGCACCAAGGGTCGGGGCCGCAGCCTGATTCGCAGCCTTGCTGTCGCCGTCGCCATGCCACGCCGACGTCATGCGTTGACTCAACGAGGCAGGGAAAACGCACTGGAAACGCTCTTGCAACGCAAAACAATCACATACCACAAATGAAACAACATAAAACGAAAACCAGACATACCCTTGGAAACACATACACAAGAAATCAAAATGAAGCGGGCCAGGGAGAAAAGTGAGACGCAAGTGGTCTAACGAAGAAACAATACGCAAGGGAAAACAAGGACAAAGGAGAGAAAGCAGCCTTCCAGGTACGACAAAGCAGATCACTGAGAGCCCTTTCGAAGAGAACTAGTCGGCTAATCCAAAGCTGTGACTCTATATAGGCCAGCTTAGTCTCAGTATAGTCTAAGTTCAGCCCGACGCCATGGACATGTCTTCACTAGCGCGTTGAGATAGTAACTCGGCACTAGCCTAAATTCCTCCCATGGACGCACACAGTCAATTCTCGACAACAAGCAAAATTAATTTCCTTGACACGATGTCTCCATAATGAATAGGCGCGGAAGGGTCGGCAATAAACGAAAAGTAGCTCAACGCCAGGCGAAGTAAAAGAGCGAATTTATTTTGTATAAGAACTTGGCACTAATATTGTGAGGCCATTGTATGATTAGTTAGAAAAGTGTTGCTAGGCGCCTTTAGCGTGCACCTAGTTGGTGGTGCATGGGCGCTTCTGTATTCGCCCCCGCCGAAATGCGGCTACCCAGGAAGGGATTCGATCCCGCGCCTTCGGTCTCAGCAGCGCCACTCCAAATCCACTACCCCACCACGGCGGGTACAAACACGCACAGAACATGCTCTCTCTCTCTCTCTCTCTCTCTCTCTCTCTCTCTCTCACACACACACACACACACACACACACACAACACACACAACACACAACACACACACACACACACACACACACACACACACACACACACACACACACACACACACACACACACGCGCGCGCGCGCGCGCATGCATATGTTTGGGCGTGTGAATTCTCGCAGCAGAGCTTACGTCCCTACACGTCAGGGCTTCATTGCTGAACAATGTAAAATTGTGGAATACGCCGGCAGTCACATGAGTTTCCAATAGCGCCAATATCATTAAATATCATTAAATGAAATCAATCAATCCAGCTGATGGCCCTTACTTACTTACTTAATCGACATGTCGCAAGAGGAAAACTCCAGCCCTATTTACATGAGGAGATCTGAAGGAAAGTTTGCCACCAATACATGACGTTTATTTAGGCAGTGTCGGTTGTTCAGTTAGGTCCTGAGCACCACTGGTAACACCCGACTGCAGTGGTTCATAACCAAGCTTTCGCATCACGTCTCCACACACGCTCTCTATTTTGCCAATTATCTTTGCAGACAGGTTGCCTTTCCAGCTGTCAATGACAGTGCTCGCGTTTCTTCTCGTGGAATATGGGTTTTTCATGTCTGCTTTGGTTGCCACTGTGTGCTTCTGCAGGTAGGAGGCCACCGAATGCCCATACTTGAGTCCGAGGTGGGAATAGAGCCGCTTAGCTTCCTTGTAGGGGTCGCCGAGTAAATTTTCAAAACGGACCGTGACAGTTCGACTGGACGAGAGCTTGGCAGTGAGCTTCCTGAAGTCCTCGATGTCTTGGCGCATGTGGCTGCACAGGACTTCAGGGCTTCGGCACTCTTCGTAATTCGCACACCAGTCGAGTGCCATGCGCGAAGCGTAGATCCCGCGCGGATCTCGGACCACGTGCACTACTCTTACGTTATGGGCGATGCCCGTGTTCCGCTTGATCCAAGCCGCTACCTGCGAGTATAAATTGAGTTAGCTTGAAAGAACACATTCTATTACACGTAATAATTTCAGAGGTATTGGCGACCAGGGAACCTAGTCGAAACACAGGGCCTGAGCTCTGGAAGGCTAAGAAATGAACAAACACACAAGAACGAGAAAAAATAAGCTATCAAGATAGAACAGTGAAGGAGCTGGCATGTAACCAAATGCAGTTATATGGGTTCTTGTTCTTGGGACCTTATATATGATCCTGTTTGTTCTGGTGCTATTTGTCAGTCGAATTTCACTGAAGATTGTCTAATTACACTCTTTATAAGGTATCGTTTTCGGTTGGTTGATCATGATGTTGGGTGCAAACAGCAGTGAAAGCCGCCCACAACACTACCGCGGCTTGCTTACCCGAGGCTAAGGTGCGCATATGACGATGCTTTTTGAACGCAGTCAGGTTTACTTATCCCTTATTTAACGCGAGAACCGCAAGGTGAAATATTGTCGCGACCGTGAAAACCGAGTATGGGCATAGCATGCTATTGTATTTAAAAATACCGAGGATAACAACACCTATGAAGTACGACGCGCTCACCGGTGTCTTCTTGTGCATAGCTCATTTCTTCCGATAACAATGAGGTGAACGTGATTTAAATCATGTATTCGTGAACTCAAAGAGATGCGGTGGAGTGCTAACGCATTTCCCTCCCATTTCCCGCTCACTCTAAGAAGAAAAGGAGGAAATGGGGTATTGAGGTTGCTCCTTTAGGGGAGCAACTGATCTGCCACAGCCATTCCTGCCTTTAGGGGATAACTGTGACGGGATGAACTGTTACTCCTCATGGAGTAACTCCCTTTAGGCGTAATAGTTCCGCTTGTCCAATGCTCCTCAAAGGAGCAACGGTTGCTCTTGCCCAATGCTCCTCCTAGGATCAATGGTTACTCTTTCTCGATACTCTTCAAGGGAGCAACGGATGCTCGCTCCCGATGATCTTCAAGAGGGCAACGGTTGCTCTCTCCTGATATTCTTCAAGCGAGCAACGGATGCACTCTCCCGATACTCTTCAAGGGAGCGACGGTTACTCTTTCCCTATGCTCCTCACAGGAGCAACAATTACCCTTTCCCATACTCCCCTAGAGAGCAATAGCTGCTTTTCCCCGATGCCTTTCAAAGGAGCAACGGTATATATTTTACAATGTTTGCTAAGGAAGCAATGGTTGCTTGCTTCGAGTGCTCCCCAAGGAACCACCAGATCTCCCAAGTGGCAACCGAAAGAATGTTTCAAGGAACGTGATGGCCCCCATTCAAACTGGTTGATTGATTTTTCATCAGGTTGTGTAAAGGAGAGGGCAGTAATAATATCCACTTGTGCAAAAACAATCCAAAAAGTGCAAAAATACTTTATTATGACTAGTGTAAAGCCCACTTATAAAAATCTGGCATTGGCAAGACAGGCTCACTGACTCAAAAGTGTGTGAGCTACACGGACGAGTGGGATAGCCCGTAAACCACTTGGCACTCCCAGTAGTTCACACAAAATATGAAAAGTTCTTTGCGCTTTCTTGTGGAAGGCAGTGTTTAGCACCCAGTACAGGGCCATTTGGGTCGCAATGGCTGCCAACAGGGTACATTCTTGAATGGAAATGCCCTCCAGACACACGGTAAATTCTTGTGCAGTCAACAAGCTCCCAACAAATGTCACTGTAGGCACATAATGTACCTTGGCAGGGTCCTGCAAGAAAGAACGCATATTTAAATACAATTATTGTACTACAAGGCTTGCTGCTTCGTTATGAGAGCAGCTGCTACCAGCAGCAACAGACCACCTGGAAGGAAGACCCGTGCGGTGTTCAAACCAATCTCAAACCTAATGCTTTGCAACGCAGTGACAATTAGGGGGAGACGCTCCTCTAAACAACTTTTTTTATTACTTGTACTAGAGGTTTCAAAGTTCAGCTAATGATAAGAGTTCGTTATGGAGATTTGAAATGAGTCATTGCTTCTTGTGTAGCTGTTATTGTTCTTGAGCTATGTGATGTACCATGGCAAAATATACTCGCCTTTGTGGGTACTTCTTTATGTACTAAATTTTCACAAAAACATCGTGCTGTAGCTTCTTTAGCTCTTTGTAGATTTCAAAGGGCTGATATCTAGCCAAACAGCTTGTGCAATTACTAGAACTATGCAAAAAGATTAGAACATTTCAACTAATTTTTTTTCTCAGTTGCCTGAAACAACTTAGATTCTGTGGTGGGAAGGGGGACAGGGGACACAGGAAAAAATGAGGACAAGCACTTACTGCCACCTGAAATTTTATTGCCTGGTGCGAGGTGTTATGTAGAAAAAAGAGGGAAAACAACAAAAATATATGTATGTGAAAAACAAACAAGAAAGATGAAAACAATCGAGAAGCAAAATGTGATAAAGATGCCATCACTGCTCACTGTACGCGCTGGCCTTGTCTAAGAATGTCAACTCGCTTCATGACAAGGCCAGGGATTGCTTGTTTATGCACATGCATTATTCATGTGCCATGCTAGCCGATTCAATGATGATGCGCATTCAATAATCTCTGTATGTGAATATTGCTTCTGTTTTTTCATAGACTTGCAACCGCATGCGCTATAATGCAGGGCTAAGAAACCTTCCTTTCCATTCATAACATTATTTGCATGTTCACGCAGACGATCTTTGAGGTACCTGCCTGTCTGACCTAGGTAGCATGCGCCGAATTTCAAGGGGATTCTGTAAACAACCACCTGCACACAATCCACGTAACGGTTGCGAACTTCACACTGGGCTTTGTTTCTTGATAGGGGTGCTTTTTCTTAATGACGACTAAAGCTTGTGTGGGGCAGAAAACAACAGATCCACTAACCCACCCACCGATTTTTTTAACGACGATGGCCGATTAGATGCTTGTATGTATTCACTGCAAACTTACGGTCCTTTTCTTTGCACTGCTCTTCCGTGGCTATGGCTTCACTCTTAGGTTTACTTTTTCTGTGGATTGCCTCAACTACCAAGACGAGTAATCCGTCAGGATAGCCCGAAGCTTTCAGGCACGTAACTTGTGCTTGAAAACTGCAATTTAGGCTGTGGCGGCAGGACAAGTCTTAGAGAAGCAGGCCTGAACAATAGCCCTCTTTACTAGTTTACCGTGTGCTGATGAGAAGGGCAGGAGCGGTTCGAGCGCACAGGGTTCATACGTCCAGCCAACATGATCATTAGAGAAAACGAGCTTGAGGTCGAGGAAACGGAGGGAATCGTCTTCCTTGACCTCAGGCCCGTGTTCTCTAATGGTCATGTTTGCTGGACATATGAACCCTGTGTGCACAAACCACTCCTGGCCTTCCCTTCAGCACACGCTAAACTAGTAAAGAGGGCTATTGTTCAGGGCTGCTTCTCTAAAGCTTTAGACTGGTCCTGCCACCACAAACTTAAATGGCAGTTTTCAAGCACAAGTTACACACCTGAAAGCATCGGGTTATCCTGACGGATTACGTATCTCAGTAGCTGAGGCAATCAGCATAAAAAGAAAACCTAACAGCGAAGCCATGGCCACCAAAAAGAATTCCACAGAAGAGGACCGCAAGGTCGCGGCGATTCCATACAAACATAAAATCGGCCCTCGTCTTTCAAAGATTGGTGAGCGGCTTGGTGCACCGTGTTGAGTTTTCTGCCCCACACAAGATTTGTTCATTATCAAGAAAAAGCACCTCTATCAAGAAAGAAAGCCCAGTGTGAAGTCGGCAACCGTTACGTGGATTGTGTGCAGGGGGTTGTGTACAGAATCTACTTGAAATGCGGCGAATGCTACATAGGTCACACAGGCAGGTGTCTGAACGAACGTCTGCATCAACATGCAAATAATGTTATGAATGGAAAGGAAGGTTTCTTAGCCCTGCACTGTAGCGCATGCGGTTCCACCTCTACATTTGAAAGAAACAAAACAAAAACAGAAGCAATCTTCACACACAAAGGGATGATCGAATGCGCATCATCATTGAATTGGCTAGCATGGCACGGGAAGAATGCCTGGGCATAAGCAAGCCATCCCTGGCCTTATCACGAAGCGAGTAGGTATTCTTGGACAAGGGCAGCGCGTACAGTGAGCAGTGATGACATCTTCAAATGTTTTACTTCTTGATTGTTTTCATCTTTGTTTTTTTACATACATATATTTTTGTCGTTTTCCATCTGTTTTTTTCTATTAACACCTTGCACCAGGCAATTTCAGTTGGCAGTAAGCACTTGTCCTTGTTTTTTCCTGTCTCGTGTCCCGCTTCGAGCTGTACCACAGAACCTAAATTGGAAAACAAGATAGCCCGAACCATAACCCTTCTTTGAAACATAACCTTGTACTTTTGCAACTAATGCAGGGAGATATTGCCATTTCAATTAAATATCAGCACTGTACATATCTTGGAGAGTATGTATGCCAAATTTTGTTAGTATAAGAGAATTGGAAGTGCCCAAGGTTATTTTCATGGGATTGTGGAAAAAGTCGATTGAAGTGTCGGAATTTTTTTATAGTTCCAGTTATCGTAGATGCTCTTTGAATATACATTGGCACTTAGCAGTCTACAAAGAGTTAAATAAGCTACAGCACAAAGCTGCTTGCAAAAAATTTATTACACTATAAAGTCCTCACAATATGACACTACTTTGTCACAGTGTAGGACATAACTCAACTGTAGCGTCTGGACAAAAACTAATGATATATTCGAAATGTGCTTGTAGTGCCCTATAAGTGGGTGAATTTTCATGTCTCTAATACAAATATTTAAATTTTTTTAGGAGCATCTCCCCTTACGTACACTTGAAACATAATCTGCATATTATATATCAACAATAGTCAACAGCTTAATTTTTGTTACATTGGAGGGAACTTGCTCAATTTAAACACTGCTCGCAGGAAGGCCACAAACTTATCCACAGGTTAGCGACTGTTTTGTTTATGAAACCCTGTGAAAAGCTAGAGATTTTCTGTTTTCAGGCAATATTTCATGCTTCATGCTAGCATTCTACAAACTAGGTAAGCTGTGCACTGTACATTTTGAAACTCTTCCTGGACATGGATGCACTGTTGAATGATTTTCGATAACTTACATGCGAAAGAGATGGTAAAAATTTAATACAGCGGGCATCCTCATAATTCCAGTTCATATGGCCAGTAATCTACAAGCTATGAATTATATGGTAATGGACTTACAGAATGGCAGGCCAATGCATCAACTCTCTCTTTCACTAGCGTAGGGAGCACACAAAGAGCAGCAGTGAGCGTCAGCTCTGAAAGAGACATGAATTACACTGTCTCAAAAAGCAGACACAGTTGAACTAAAATTGAATGCTGCTTGCTTCAGTTTGAAAGCCTTGTTTTAGCCACTATTCACTGCAGTCAGCATATACAGGCCTTTCAAAGCACACAACTCATGAAGTTTTGCGGGGCAGTCACGGTAACTACACTCAACCGTTGGAAATATGCTGGGTCACCCAGCCAAGCAATATTCACTGCCACAGCCCACTGCGTCCCTGCTCCTGACACAACATATGAAGTAAGAAAGTATACATGGACTTATGACTTATACATGGACTTATGTGAAGCAATTTCTGCATGTCACTGCAGTGAAAGCGGCAGGACCAAATCCACACGTGCGATAGCAATACGAGACATTGCTCAAATTTGACTGCATCTTGAAATGACGCAGTCAGGTCCCACTTTAATATGTTCAGATGTGAAAAAATTATGCACGAATGTTCTTCCCTGCTATTGCCAAAACTGTAATGCACAGAAATAATGTGGAAACTCAAGGACAAGTTCAGGAGATATTGTGGCACCCATCTTGCCTGCTTCAATGTTTTATTTTCAGGTTTGCACCTAAATCAATGTACACGGGTGTCGTTTCCACTTATGGCGTATGGGAAATCGCGAAGGCGGACAGGCTTCTAGAATATTTTGCACAGACACGCCTATTGTTATCGTGGACAATGTGTCCTTTGTCACTGTACTCTGGATGGTAGCTATCAACCACGCATTCAATGGGCTTTCACTGTGCATTCTCATCTCGTAGTAGCAAATGGGTTGTCTGGCTTCATATGAAATTTTTCTACCTACTTGCCACATAATGCTTTGCAATAAAAGGAAATTGCATCAACCGTTTAGAGTATCATCAGACAACACTCAAAGCAAGTAGTTCATGTGCTGCCCAACATGCTGTTTACAGTGTCATCAGACATAACTGACAGAGTACTAAACACGGCCAACGTGACTTACAAGAGAAGTACTGCAACAGAGTGCTATTAAAAGGAGAGTATAAATGTCGTTTCCTGGTCCTGTGAAATGGCCACTGATAGCTTCCCTTTTGCACTGATGGCTTTGCAGTTCAAGGCGAGCACGAGACTGAAGTGATTGAGACCATTTTTTCATTTTTTGGTGTGTGTTTGCAGCCATTGCAAGCATTTTCACTAAGAGAATGCCAAAGGAAATGCATGTTCTTAAATCACCATAAAATAACTGTGAAAACAAAACTTGCCCAATAAATTCTGTTATACAGCATCCAATTATCCAGATATAAAATCAGAAAAATGGCAACACCAGAAACTAAACAATAAGTGAAGCCCTGATGTTGGCTTAGGGATAATAAAAATTACCTCCTGCAGCATCTTCAGTGGTGGCATTCATTAAGGTGTCAAATTCTTCAAAAATATTTTCTGTGTGCCGCTTTTTCCTGGCTGTCTTGATGATTTTTTCGGCAACAGGTTGCAGCACTTGCTCCAGCTTTTCCGTTATGGGAGTGTTTGTTAAGAGCCTGAATTCCAGCTGCACCTATAAAAAAATTTATAAACCACTTTAATGACATTGAGCTCTGTAGTCATGCTTCATCTACCATACAATATCACACAGGGCAGCACCTCTGCAATATGTGTAGTCAGGTTCATGATTTCACTAAGATGGATAAGGGAGTTGCAGATGTGCTCACATACGTATGCAGCCAAAGTTGTTATGCACCAAATACACAAATTCAGATAAAGAGGCTGGGCCTCAACTACCTGTAAAGAGGCTTTGAAACACCACCCTCAGACCTTGTAATAGTGTACATGCAAGTTATTCATGATAAATAAACCTTTTTATCAATGTGGGACATATCAGTGCCGCATTCCAGGTTAGCACCACAATGCCGTAGATGCGAGATGAAACTGCTAACCACGATATTTAATCTCGCTCCACCTATACTTCCTTGTAACTTTCTTGCCCATTTCTGCTATGGAATGGAACGCTGTTACACTGTCTAAATCTTCCTACTTTTTGCCAATCCTTTATAACACCAACCCTTTCTCAAGTTTACAAAGGGGCCAAGAGAGCCACATTTAAATACGACTTCTACTTTGGAAAAGAGTAAATAAAAATTAAATGCCAGGGTTACTATCTACCACATTGAGACACTAAAATACAGCAGGACATGTTCTTCCAATAGCCCTGCCAAGCGATTCTGTGCACGGCTGCAATAAGCGACGAAATGAGCTGCCCTGCAAAGAGATTACTCATTCTTGCTGCTTGGTTCTGAAAATTCAACAGGAAATTTAGAATTCATAGCTCGTCACCTATAAGTGCTATGAGCGACTAGCCAATAGCGTGAAGCCGAACAGGATGTACATCAGTGACATACTATCAGTTCTCGCTTGGAACAAGCAAACGACCGAATTTTTATACGTGCAATGATAAAAAGCTTACAACACCTCCCCAGATATTTTACACTGCTCTCTACAGCAAAACAAATCAGCTTAAATGATTAGAACATGCGTCATGCCAGTCGTTGTGCATATTTGCTGCCCTCATACCAGCAACACCATGGAAACATCCCTCAATGTCGTTGCTCGCGTGGGGTTCAAGTAGACATGACAACCATCTCGATCACGTTGCTTGTCGCCACCGTGCACAAGATCGCTTACAAAGGGTTTATACTTTCAGTGTGAAACATCTAGTTGCAAGATCCCTAACCTTGATTTACATGTTTTCATTTCTCCAGGTAAAATGTCTTGCGTTCCCCCAAAACCTTTCTTTTACTCGATCTCTACATTCTGTTCTTTCCATATATCTGTACAGCAGCTGTTTCATTCATTGGTGCATCAAGGAGATTTTTCTCTATCTCTCTTTTTTAAAAGTTTCATTGCTTTTCTTGGGTTCACGAGGAAGACATTATTTCAGTACTACACCTCTCTGCCAGAAGCAGGCACTCATGTGCAAATGAAGGCTAACAGACCAAGGCAGCTTTATACCCGCGTCACGCAGGCACCCACAAACTCTTTTAGGATAAGGGAGCACGAAACTTCCTAAGGAAGTTCGGCCTCAAGGAAGTTGTGTTCATGTCATATTGGAAATAACGAGTTTTGAAAAGAAGCCGCCAGACGCGCATTCAGTGGTGTTTGATTTTTCTACAAGTACAAGAATGTAATTTCTAATCATGCTCGTAGCAATTATAGTTAACGCTCATTCCATAAAAACATTCTTCAATATATTGAGGTCAAAAGCATACACATCGTTCAAAATCAAAGTGCACTCGCTAAACATAGCAGTGCTTACAGCGATGCTAACCACCCTGTGCTTATGTGTTTTCCTCGGTGGCTAGACAAGTAGGCCCTGCATTCTGCTACCCAAACTGCTGCAAACTACATTAAACCGAACATATTGTAAACGGTGACCAAGTGAGCGTTCCTTTTATTTTGTCTACTCTGCCGGTGTCAGTCATTAGAGACCAGGCCAGCCACTGCACAAATAGCATGACAAAGGCTATGTTTACATGAACTCGACGCAAGCAAGTCGAGTCAAAAATCGGGTGGATCGAGCCCAACGCGACTGCTTTTACATGAACTCTCTTCCGACAAGCCTCGACAACGACCGTACACAGCGTCGAGCCGAAACATCAACGCGTTCGAACTGGGTTTCTGGTTCCCGATGCCATCTGCCAACAGCTCTACTTCGTGGGTCTTATCGCTGCTATAATGCTGTACTGCACAGTGCTTGTCTTGGCCTCGTCCTAATGCTATTTCTGCTGCCGGCACCTAAATTGCAATGTCAGTGTTCCCGTGCAAGTCTCAGTGCAGGTTGCGTGTACATGCATGCTGCAAACAGGTTTGGCTGGATCAAGCTACCCCATGCAGTCGGGCTGAATGAGTCCTACTAGATGCTTGTTCAGTCCATTTGGGTAGTGCTTACATGAATTTTACAGGCATATTTCAGCCCGACAAGCCGACTCAAGCCGATGCTGTCGAATTCATGTAAACACCCTGAAAGCGACGCTAAGTCGCCTAGGCCGAGAGTATTGTGCAGCAGCAAGCACAACTTTCGCTGAATTGTGCTTTAACTTTTATGTAGTTCAATAGAAACATTTTAAACACACGCAACATTAATTGTAACAAAACTGCGAGTTGGCCTAGTTAAAACATATTCATCTTAAAACTTTTTGTGTGCAAACAAACAGGGACAAAGAATATGAGCAACACAAGGACGAGTGCTCGTCCTTGTGCTGCTCCTATTTTTCCTCCTTGTTTGCGCACTAAAAGTTTTAAGATGAATTAATTGTAATGCAAACAATAATTGCATTCTCAGCGTTACCAGTATTGGCATGTGAAAACTCCTTTGAGCTGCCGAGGGAGATTGCCGATATCCCTAGACTAAAAGCTCCATTAAACTCCCCTATCGGAACGGCGACGCTGAGATATGCAGCACATCTCCCTCGAGATAAAGACAACGGAGTTAAAAGTAGTTTGCGGGTGCTCATGTGACAAGGGTATTACCTCGAGAAGGCTGCAGTGGTTAACCCTATAATACCACTGGACATATTACACGCGACTCATAAAATTCCTAACATGAAAACATTTTAAAAGGCTTTACTTAAACTCAGTGCACTAGAATGCATGAACAAGTACAGGTGGTAAGCTTTAGTACAATCCCTGTAATTTACTTGCCGTATCCATCAAATGCCACATGTTTAGGATTGGTAATTCAACGCACCACACAAACCATGCTTGGCATTGCAGGGTTAAGTTTGCTGTATTGTGATTGAAGCCATTCTATGCATCGTGGGAGCATAAGGTGTACATTTCAAACACTCAGTAATATAACTATTCAATAGTTTGTGTCACCTAAAGTGCAGAACGAGGATTAAAAGCAAGATGAAATAATAAATTTAGAATGAATGCATGAGTATTATCCAAAATCAGGATCTCAAGAATGGATTGACGTGAGCAAAACAGCGTAGTACTCAGTTCCTCTGGGAATTTTTCTGTCGTTTTTGATTCGCAGATGTATTCATTGAAAACTTACAATGGAGCTGATGGAGAGCACGGGATACTTCTCCAGCATTTCCTCAGCAGATGGGCTCTCTTTCGCCACCCATTCTCTTCTGCTGGCCAACATCCTCTTCATAGAATCTTCAATGTAGGCCATGTCTGGCCTGGCCTTTGAAGATTCTTTCGCCACGGCCGAAATGTGAGAGGCAATTGACTCCACATCTTCACCTTCGGCCATGGCAGTTGCCTGAAAGCAAACATAAATTTTGTTGGCCAGGTGACAAAAGCAGGCTTGCTGCCTGCAGGGTTACACAAAATTTGAAATACGTACTGTACATGGTCTTTCACAACGTACAGGAGCAGCACATTCCTCCAATGCAGCCCTCTTTCTTTGCTGCAAATTTTTAGTATCTTCTTTTGTCAGAGCTCGGACTTTCTTTCATATTTTGCTTTGTACCTCAAAGCTTCTCGCTATGAATCCTGTAAGGCACCAGCGAGAGTTAATAGACGTGTTATTCAAATAGGCAACTGCCATTCTGTGACTTTTCATCATATCACACATGAAACTATTGGCCAGCAGCAAGTAGTATAAGGCACGAGTGCCACCACTTAAAGCGCAGGCGCTGCTGTCATCTTTAGGTTGAAAGTTAGATTACGTAATGAACATGGTTTAGGAGGCTTGTTCCATTTTTAAAGAGCAACCACTGCCCTCGTCACTGACTAAGAAGCAAGAGAAGAAAAGAAATTTACCCCCCCACCTACTCTTTCTTATTATTTTATATGATCTCACGCAAATTCACTTAATGAGCTTATCTATGCAATTAGAACTTCAGACACTTTAACTGCCATGAAGTCAGTTCCTAATGAGTGAAATATTGCTTGCAGATATCTTGGCTATGCCAGAATATGAAAATTGAGTGGCGACTGCTTATAAGAACCATGAAGGTTATAATGGATAAATGAATGCAATGGTGCGCATAAGCTTATTTTCAACAGGTGGCTTGCCAGGGTGTGCCTGCATATGCACAATAATTTCAGCCATTTCATGAAAACTTCTTTTATATTCCATGGGACAGGAAAGAATGTGCAAATTATGAGAATGTACAATCATTTAATGACACACGTTTACTGCATCAACGCATGCTTATGCAGTGGTAAAAGATGTTACTTATAATTTGTATTGCTCAGGAAATCTCTACATAAACTTAGGAGACCACAGCTGTGAATTTCCGTACCAGGAGGGAATGACTCGGTAATCACGACATGTTAGGAAAGCCTGCGTATAATGCTGAGAACAGTGGTCTCCTCCACACTGCTGCAGCAGGGCAACACATGTCAGTCTTCAACCAGATATGCATGCTTTTCATGGCTGGGAGCTCCCTATTCCTTGCCAACAAGTGGGTTGTCAGTGTACTTATGCACGGTAAGTAAGTTTTCATTTTCCTGACTGCTTCTGTGGTGTAGACATGACTACTGAATTGCACCGTTTGATGTGCCAGGACATTTAGGTGTGGCGTAGTGGGAAAGGGGGAAGGGGAGCTTTGGATTGATTTTGACCACATGGAGTTCTTTAATGTGCAGCCAATGGCAATAAACCAGTGTTTTTACATCCCCGTTCCAACGAAGTGAAACTGGTGGAACAGGTAGATATGGTTATAGCTTAGCTTGTCCCAAAACCACTGTGTTGTAGCCTAATTTTTAAGATAGCAAGATCATACATGGTTACAAATGTAACAACAGCAATGCACCCAGCACATACACTTCAAGTACACTGCACCCATTTAATGAGCACAAACAGCAAGCTAAAGAAAAATTCTTACACTTAAGCTAGATAAGTTAAGCAGAGGACTCCAAATAAGTGAGAACATGGCTTAAAATGACAACTGAATTGTAGAAAATTTTTAAAATGCAGATGAAGGCTTATTTTATTTAATACCCATTACCATAGTCAAATAAAAAGCACTATGGGTGAACTTTGAAGAACAAAATACTTAAACCTGTGGTCATCGTTGTATTTATGAATATAATCCTGTAAAAGTGATAAGCAAATGCTATAGGTATCGCAAGCTGGCTTAAGTGAGAAATCATATAGTAGCACCAGTGCTTAGCAAGCCGCAAGAAACAAATATGTTTATCAAGGCAATCGCCATTACAGCTCGAGCCCTCAGGAACAAATTATTTTTGTGCTGATATACAAGGTTTGTTAAGATTTTAAAAGGAAACTGCAGGTAAACATCGAACCAATTTATACTGTCAAACTCATTCTAGAAAGCTCAAAATGTTTGTTCATTCCAAGACATCACTCAGTACCAGAAAAAAATTGGAATAAAAGGGGCCAAACAACTTTCCCTCAGTTAATATTGCCTGTGAGAAGCGAGGTGTCTCATGGTTGCACTATACCATGAACCCCAGAGGTCATCCTCTGGCATGCAACTTGCTATGCAAGCAAGTCTTGACAACTGACATAACAAAATTAGATGCGGCTACACACTAGTGCTATGTGTTACCCGAGTATGAGGAAGCAAAAGGCTGTTGCAGCCACAAGTACATATTTTTTATACACCCTGATAGCCTTTTGTAGCTTAGGGGGACACTCCGAAGCTAGAACATACAAAATCACTATTGAAGCCGCCGTGCAGTGACCTGCCTGTTCACTTTGTGGCATGAAGACAGTGCAACCTTGTTTACATCAAAAAACACATTTGAAGAAAAAAATACAGTTGTTAATAGATTACAACAAACAGCTTTTTTTTACCAAAGTACAATGAATATAAGAACGGCAAAGTTATGCCTGCATCTTTACTACCACGAGAGGGGGGGAGGTGGCAGCATTTCACCATAGTATGTTGCATCGATCAATTGTATGCGACTGCCTTTGCTGATTTATACTAGCTAATTGAACAGGTAGTGCCGTGTTCAATTCTACGAATTCTACAGACCTATCTTTTCATTTCCATTCTAATGTCATAACAGATTTTGATTCACTGTTGACCCTTTAAAGCAGGTATTCATTAGGCAGGCTTTACTGTACAAATTAGTTCCCAATAATATGTCACTCACATAGCCGGTCCCCATGGCATCAGCCAGGTTGGGGAACTTGGTAGTCAGCGCTTGTGCTGCCTCGGTATATAATCTCCCTGGGTACCTGGTAGAAATCATACATTACAAAAACAATAATGCAAGGCACTTTCTGCAGACCCAAGCTTTATCTATTGAGAGTTTGACAGGAAAGAATAAGAGAGCACAGGCAGCAATATTTCGCAAACAAATGAAATTATGACAGACTTGGACCTTTCCCAGTACACCAAACAGTGTCTTAAAGATCTTTCAGATCAAATGCTAAATGTAAACACACACTACATTAGCCTCCTTTTAACATGTTCACTGCAGCAGCACTTACTGAACTCTTGATTTCTGTGCATCATAACTAGAAACCAATGTTTAACATTAAAGAAAAATGCTCCTTTAGGCACTTAGAACAGGCACTAAAGCTGTCATTTTAGGCGTATATATGCACCAAGCACCATCTTATCGGAATGTATAGCAACAAATAAGCGCGTTTGCAGGGCAATTGAGGATAAATTCATTTTTTAAGAAACAGCTCACTAAATCCCTCTTTAGTGAAATTCAGTTCACTCTCTCGACAAAACAAGTTTAGCTAAGTTGCGTAGGATAAATTATTTATCTAAAAGTTACTGTGGCCTAAGACACCACGAGAAAAGTTGTGAAAGTGGTGACAAACAAGCATGATCTCAAGTTTGCTGGGTTTCCGTGCCTTTTTTCACTGAGTATTGGTTTGCGTAAAGAAAGGAAATGCTCAACACCCACTAAAGTTAGGGGCACCTATTTGTATACTGTATTCACTCGCATAATGATCACACTTTTGTGTAAAAGAAATTCACGCAAATCGAGCGGTGCGATCATTAGCGAGTCAAATTTTCTGCGAAAACTTTTTCATGCCCCATTTGCTGTGGGATCACAACAGGTCAACAAACAGCCGGCTACCGCTGTAACAGTGTAGGACACCAAGAAAAAATGGCGCCTGGCGAAGCAAGCCTAACACGATTTTTTCCTTCGTGCGAGTACATTTCACGCATTGAAACAGTTTCTTCCGTATCAGTAATGAATAATGCCATAAATATTGGCAAGTTTTTGGCAACAACATAGCCATGTCCCCTTTGAGGGGACAGGAACAGATGGGCACGCTTTGCTGCCAGTGACATAGAAACACATGGCGGGCAGGCTGCAAAAACGGCAGCATTTGTCTTCACTACTATCCTAATACAGCATGTTTCCGTCAAGGGTGGGAAAATAGCTATGTTAGAAGCGTGAGCGCATGCATAGGGTACACTTCTAACGTATCAGTGTAAACGCGGCTATTATTGCTTCCGCTCTCGATTTGTTGCATGCCCACGAAGTGCAGGCGTGAGGAATCAAACGGTGCCTTTTGTTGTTGACCACAACCATTACAAAGCCTAGAAATAATAATGCCAAGGCAAGTTTGGCTTTAGCTTTTTCTTTCGTGGAAGGGCGGAAAGTGATGAAAGGAATGAAATGAGGCATCTGCTTAAGAATCTGCTCGGCCCGTGCAGACCGCATGGTATGTCTTGAAGAGTTGTTCGCGTAGCATTCGACATATGGTAAGCGCGATCATAATTAGTAGCTAGACTTGGCACACAACATATCACTGCGGCAAGTTCTGGGTGCGATCATTACGCGGGGAAGAACAAAAATCTGATTTTGACGACAAAATTAAGGGGTGCAATCATTATGCAAGTAAATACGGTGCTGGAATCTCCGATGATCCAATGCTCTATGGCATTCCGAAATGTTCACGGGCCAGGACCTTTCATAGTTCTTTCAGCACCAGAAAGCCAGGCTTTTTTGTACGAGGCAGAAACATTGAACTTTCGAGCGAAGTGTATCGGCAACAGGTCCATTGGAGATGGTGGCAAACCTTTCTTGGAAATCATAAATGAGCCCCACATTCCAGGTCAGCATTGCACCCAAGCATTCAAGTTTCTCAATGATATCGGCTAAAAATGTGAAGTGAGCACTAAGTCACCTTCAGGTGTATCATAGTGTATAATGGAGTTTGAGCCCTTCCCACAACGATGTTCTCGTTGTGTCAAAGCTATTAATAACAGATTTTAGACTGGCGAAGTATACGTAGTAAAATCGGTTGCATTCAGCCAAGTTCTCTAGTGGGTGATAACATCACAAACAAAGTAAGGCTAGGACAGAAAGTAAAAATGATCCGTAGGCTTTGAAAATCCAATGCATTGAAATAGGCATTTAAAGGCACAATAAAGGTGTCACTAATGTTTCTAGACCCATAGTTGGTGCTTATATGTTAGATAAGATAAGGTAGCGAGGAAAAAATAGGCATGTTCCCTAAAGTTCTGGTCTCTAATCATGACCCACGGTGTGTCAACAGGGAGCTGTGCTCCTTTGAAACTTCCTCAAAGTGCAGAGAGGGAACCATGGCACTTCAGTTATTTCCAATACTGTTGGAATGATGTTTCTGTAGTGTGTTAACACACAATGGACAGATTAAGGGTTACTTTTTCTTTTTAAGTTTCAGTGGCTAGGGCATTTCTGAATGCCTGCCCAATGAAAGGGCACCATCATCATAAGCGACAATTGACCGACTACAAAAGTATTTCTGCGCATGCGCCAAACCGGCACGGCATGTGTTCCCCTTGCGGTGGTTATCGTAATTAGTCTTGGTTCGAAAGCAACGCGGCTGCTTCGGGCGGTATTGCAATGAAAAAGGTGGAAGTTGCGCTTGTTTTTTTTTCCTTTCTTTTTTTCGAGTATGCCGGTTCATTGTGTCACCTTCCGGTGCAAAAACTACTACTATGGAAATGCAAGCTTGAGCTTCTTCCGATTTCCACCAGCAAAGATGTATGCAAAGAGGGCTCTGTGGATATCTGCAGCGAGGCATGAAAACACGGGCGGGTCATTGTGGCCGCCAGCAGAGCATTCTCGAATCTGTGGGGTGCATTTCACCGGCAAGTTATGTTTATAAAGAAACCTTCGTCGTAACGTTCCTCTGTCAAACGTACACCTGCCGTCGAAACTGACAAATCATCCGGACTACGTGCCGACAGTGCTCACACAGAGGAAGACTCTGGGTGAGGCTGCTGCACAGCGACACAACTGCTGCGTGGAAAGGCAAAGGGACTGCAACTGTTAAGAGACGAATGTGCTGTGAAGAAAATTAGTATTGCTGCCCTGAGGGTGACAATATTACGTCACTACGCATAGGGACTGCGAAAGGATTGTAGGATCCTGTCAGGGTGTTTATTCGAGTTGCTCAGCTTTGAATCTTTGTGGGTCTGTCACTAGTTTTGCTGCCTTGTTACCGTAGATGCTTGCATAAGGTCTACAACATGTCGTCGTGCCGACGTGAATGTGGTTCGTTGTCACTTCGGCTAGCTTGTTATCCGTCACTCATATTCTGCCTGCTTTAACGCATGTACCGTCGCTGGCCGTGTTTCGTACGTTTACTTGGTATGCACACTAACGGGACAGCATGAGCCGAACCCCCACCCTCTTTTCCTTTTTTCCCGCTCTCTTTTTGTGCACGCCCAGCTGCTTTGAGTTGAATGCAGCTACACTCTTGTTATTTTCTCGTGTACATGCAGCACGCGAGTTATTTCATGGAGCTGACGCACTAAATTGCGCAGTTAAGTGTATTTGCTTGTAATAGAAACATATCATTGCACTGCTGTGCAACAATGTGGCCCACTAGCATTTCCACTTACTGTAAAGTTATGCTGAGCTGAAAGTTAAGGCAGCAAAGATGTGTTATTTTAATAGAGCAGTCAATGATCTGTGTATACAGAATTCTTGACGTTACTTTCACAATTCCTAAAGGTATCTAAACATTGTTGCTTGGCTATATATAACAAATCGTGTTATGTATAAACTGCACAGGAGCTGCCAATATATGTTCCGGCCATATACCACGCCGACACCACGTATACGCTGCCCGTCTTCATGGACGACTAGCACGTCGCTCGTACCAGTCAGTCCACCTTCTGAATCAGCTATGGGGAAGCTTATAATTTGATTTCCCTGTAGCCTTCATCATGTAGCGCCCAGCCTCGATGCACCTGACGAATAGTCGAAGCCTAAGTGTGAAGGGCAGATTACGTGGGAAGTGGGAAACCGGCAATCAACCACTGATTACTGTCTCATGACAAGGAATTCATGATAAGTTAAGAGAAATGGTCACTGATGAGGAAGGGTATAGCAGCATAGGGAGTGACCATAAACGCATAATTTTGAAAATGGGATATGTAGTTAGGAAAGAGGGCAAGGAGTGCCAAATGGCCAGTCCAAATTTGAACGCTGGACAAATAACAAATATAGTCACAAGAATCGAGGAAGGGCTTGGCAAATGGCGAAGTAAAGAGTGGGAATATAGTGAGCTTCTAACCCCTGAATGCAGAGATCCAAGTTGAATCGTGCTTGTACTTTACTTGACGAAGTCGGCTCGAAGCAAGAAGCCGACTTCAAAACATCCAAGTCTGCTTTCGCGTGTCACAGACGCTCAAGCTGACTTGCTTCGTGAAGACTGTGCTTCAATGCAAAAGCTGGTTGCTTGTCTGTGTTCGAGGTTAATAATAAATTTATTAGCGTAAGGCACGTTGTACAGCAAAAAAATATGTATCTTTCCGAATTTCTAGCAGGGAATAAGTGTTGTATAGTTTCGGTAAATTTGTTCCATCTGGCGACGTCCACCGCTGCGATGCGCAGTGTTGCTTGCGGAAAGCACCCGCTACCGGCGGATTTAAGTTGTCTTCAAGTTTCGGTATTTTGGCGCGCGTTTGAGTTGCAGGTTTCACATTTTTTTTCAAACCGGTGCTCGACTTTTACATGACACTGTATTTGAGTGAAGATAATTTATAGTCACGTTTACTGCGGTTTTACCTTCTCTTTAACTTAAAGGTCTTGTTGCGCGTTTGTATAACTGACCGTAGAGAAGCGAACGAAATGATTGGTTCGTATGGTGGTCTTTCAACGGCTTCTCTTCTCGATTGCCGCAAGGTGTTCATGCGCCGTCTGTGCCGGCAACCGTATTCAAGAGGCTGAGACAAGGCATACGGTCGGTTTCTGAGGGAGCTCGCGTGTTCCTTTTCGCCTATAGGCATTCCAGCAGGGAGGTCACAGCCCTTGTTCTGGTCGGGCTACGCGACCCTTTCAAGAAAAGACCAACCCAACTGAACGCGCTAGGCCGGAGTCATGAACAATAAAAAATTACCGACGATTACGTTACTTCCTAATGCGAAATTTGAGCGCAGCAAATAAGCTGTTTCACCTTTTCGATAGATTGAGGCAAAGAAATCGAGCAACACATCTATGCGCTATCACAGAATTTTTTTTTATTTTTCACACGTATTCCTTTAACAAAGACTCCACTAACAGTTCTTGACAGTCATGAAGGAAGCTTTGTGGTCGGAGAAATAGACTGATATATGTTCGACTTGGTACACCAATGCTTGATTCTCAAAGACGAGATCTATACAAGTGCCTCGCGAGGTTGTCACAGCCGTGGGACGCGTTACGAGCGAGAGGAACGGAATGTTCTCCCGCATAAGTGTTAGGAAATTGCTGTTTGTCTTTATGTCAAGCCGCCACCGATCTGGCTCTCTGATTTCCACCGCACAGGGCGAACGGCAGCGGCAATTTCGGCTCGGGCGGTGCACATATACAGATCCGCCGCCACCGATCTGGCTCTCTGATTGCCACCGCACAGGGGTTGCATTGGAGGAGGAGCGAAGAAAGGAATTAAGTTCGAGCCGGCGCTTTGACAACCGGAGACTCGCAGGAAGAGGGGGGAGGGGGGCGGCGTGTACACCCAGCGGCAAACGATGGGGGCAGAAGCGCGCGCAGCAAGCGGACAACACGATAAAGGGAGGAGGGAAGAGATAGCAGCGACTGACTGATGCCGCTGACGCCGATAGTGAGTCAACCCCAGCTGCGGAGTTGGTTTCAGGGACAACGCCGGCGATGCCGACACAAACAATATGATACCCTCGCTTCCGCAGCGCTAAGAACCAGGTCTAGCCGTGGGAAGGTGGTCACGTATTGGTCGACGTGCCAGGGCCTACGTGAAATAACCGGCGCGTCGGCAACTGAAGAGCACCCTATCCGCCACACAAGAACAGGGGGGGGGGCCTTTCCTCCTCTTTCTGCATGGCGGCGACGGTGTTCTATGCAGTCACGTTATCTTGACTCTCTAGCGGCGTCAGCGGCATCCAGCGGTATCAGTCGGTCGCTGCTAGCGCTGGGGGGATGAAAGGGGGGCGGAGCTGGTTACGAGGCCGACGACAACGCCGACGACGACGCGAAACCCAGGAACGGACGCCAAAGAGCTGCGCTCTAAAAACTGCAACATGTGCTGCGAACGAGGTGTACCGAGCGCCGTAGAGTCCCCTGTCCGGACCCATATGGGTGACAACACCCGATAAAAACAACATAAACAAATAAAATGACACGTGCAAACAATTTGCCTACTTCGCATTGAATCTGTCGAGAACAACGAGAGGGATAGTGGGGCACAGTCATAGACATCGCAAATTGGGAGCGGGTGCCGTCTGTTAGGAAAACAAGTTGGGAGGCTCGCGCGACGGCGGCGCGCCGCATTTGGTACGAAACTGCTGTCCTGTCAACAGGCTTTGACGCTGAAATGTCACACTCACGTACGCTCTCCTCTCAAGAGAATGCAACGCAAGGTGGCGCCGTAAAACATCAGAACCATCAGCAACTGCAGCATGGGAGGCACACAGGCTGTCCTCTGTTGTCCCCGCTTTCCCAGATAAACATAGCGAGAAGCTGTCGGACGGCGTTGTTCATGGATCTGTAGCGACCGAGAAATAGTTCGTCGTCGCAGAATTTTCGACAAGGAATGCGCCTCTCAAAATCTTGTATCCATGGCGTGGCAAGCAAACTCGATAGCAGCTAACCTCCGCGCGACGTCCGTTCGGGAGGCTGCCATGTTGGAATAACGTACGAAGCTAGCTTCAAGCTGGCCCGGGAGCAGACTTGAAACTTGAGCGGACTTCGACACAGCCAATTCGTTCGCAAGTCGTCTGCAAAGTCGAGCACGATTTAAGACGGGCGGCGAAGCTGTCTTGAAACTGCCAGAAGTCAAGTTCGAGCCAAGTTGGATCTCTGCATTAGGGGGTAAGTGTAATAATGACAGAAATATGGAAATAGAAACAACATATTTGTTGTAAAGGAAAAAAAAAACCCCGAAAAGCTGGTGGAACAGGAAGATACGAGAAGCGATCGCCGAACGACAGAAAGCATGCCAAGAGCACAGGTAGGCAAAGAAGGCGCAGTTGCCGCAGGATGAAGTAGCCAGTAAATAAGAAATATACCGGGAGAAAAAGTCCGTGGTTCAAATATAAACAAATATAAAAGGTTAAAACAATTCATTAAATTTTGGGGTTTTATGTGCCAAAACAACTTTCCGATTATGAGGCACGCAGTTTCGATCACCTGGGGTTCTTTAACGCGGACCTAAATCTAATTATACGGGTGTTATCACATTTTGCGTCCATCGAAATGCGGCCACCGTGGCCCGGATTCGATCCCGCTACCTCCATGCTAAGCAGCCCAACACCATAGCCACTGAGCAACCACGGCTGGTAAAGATGAAAGAAGGTGAAAGTGAACGCTGGTTGCCACACCTAGAATATTTTGGAATCACATAAAAATATTAGGCAGAAAGTCAACAACAATACAACAACATATCCTGGACGATGATGGAAACAAAACTGGAAGAGAAAGCGGCATTAAATTACATCCGAAAAATAACAGCCGAATCTTTCCAAGGCAATGAAGAGGTTGTATTTGCAGAAAAAACAGCATAAAAGAGAAACATGTGGAAAAGGAGCTGGTGCTGACAAATTTCAATTGAAAGAAAGCCGAAGAGAAAATTCCTAAGCACACAGCCACAGGGCTAGACTAGGTTCCCGTTAGACTGATTAATGAACTAGGACCAAAAAGTAAGGAAGCTCTGGTGCAAACAGTGGAAAAAAAGTTTGAAAGAAAGACGAATACCACAGTTCGTGACAAATTAGAATGAATTTAATTTATAAAGGTGGAGAAAGATAAAATTCACTCGTATAGACCATTGACCATTACAGTACATCAGTAATATACAGGGCTAGTAATGAATGCAATCAAATTAAAGCTGCAAGCATGGGCAGAGAATAATGACATATTGGGAGAACTTCAGAATGGCTTCAGAATAGGTAGGCGTTTGCATGATAACTTATTTGTTCTTACTCGGTGTATTGAAATATCAAGAGTAGAAAGGAGACTGTTATATGTGGCCTTTTTAGACATTACACGAGCGAATGAGAATGTAGGCCGCAATATTTTGCGGGATATTCTGGAAGGGAAACTTAGGCGACGATTGTCTACAGCTTTTGAGAGAGATTTACCTAGCAAATACTATTTGCATTGAATGGGAAGGGATGAGGAGCGAGGAGAAAGTTGATATCAACGAGGGACTGAGGCAGGGGTGCCCTTTATCTCCCCTGTTGTTTATGATGTACATGGTGAGGATGGAGAGAGTGCTAGAAGGAAGTAATATCGGGCTTAATCTCTCATGTAAGCAAGCAGGTGCAGCAGTAGAGCAGCAGATTCCAAGTGTAGTTTATGCGGACGACATTGTGTTGCCAGCTAAGAAGCAAAGCGATTTGCAACGTCAGGCTAACATCTGTGGACCGGAGGGCAAGAATTTAGGTGTGAAATTCAGTGTTAGAAAATCAGGTGGTTTGGTATTCAATGAAAACAGAGAACAGACAGTGGCAATACAGGGCCAGTAAATACTTCGGGTAAGAGAATATAAATACCTTGGCATATGGATAAACGAAGGCAATAGGTATATGGAAACACAGGGAAAAACAAAAACAGTACAGGGGAAGAGAAATGCAGCCGTAGTGAAGCACAGAGCGTAATGGGGATAGAATAGGTACGAGGTGCTCCGGGGTATATGGAAAGGTCTAATAGTTCCAGGACTTGCTTTTGAAATGTGGTTGTTTGCTTGAAATCAGGGGTACAATCAGAACTAGTTAGGAACCAAATGTCAGTGGGACACCTCGCATTGGGCGCTCACGGGAAGACCACAAATGAAGCTGTGCAGGGTTATATAGTCTGGACTTGTTTTGAAGTGAGGGAAGCTCGCAGTAAAATTGATTTTGAAGAACGACTGAGGAATATGGAAGAAAGTAAATTCGGTTGCTAGAGTGCTCAGAATTGTACAGTGAAAACATTGACTCACACAGCAGCAAAAGAACTAGGAAGCTTACCAGCAAGTGTGCGGCCTGTAGGGCGGGCAACACAGCAACAAAGGACGTCAAACGGAAAGTCAGAGGCTGAAATAATCTCATGAATGGCGGCAATGGAAAAAAAAACCTGCCATAGGAAAATAAGGAAAGCAACAATTTATGATAACTCAAAGGGAAGCCCATTACTTTTCGAAGCGAGATCGGGATGTGCTTGCTGCTGGAAAGCTAGCGAAACGATAGAGCATGTTTTATTAGAATGTGAAGACATCTGCCCAGCCGTCTATTTAGGCAGCACTGGCCTCCTTGGAGCCCTTGGGTTCAGCGAGAGCAGGGGAAAAGTAAACATGTCCGCAATAGGGATTAGAAGAGGCGATTGGAGATTGGTGGAAGTAGGGAAACAACAAAAAATGGAGACGTAGAAAAGCAAACAGTAATGGTCAGAAAATTGGTTGTGGGAGTTATAGTGGTTTTTTGTTCTTGTTTTCTCTTTTAACCTAGGTAGGGCATTAGGCAGTATAATAGCAAGAGCTTGGTGGTGCAAGCCATCGCCCTGTTCCAAAGGGGACGCTCATAAGATCCGTCCATCTATGCATGGTCAACTATTCCTTTCCATTGATTGCTAGGGAATATGTTACTTGCACACTGCAGGAAAGCCTTACACTGCTATACGGCGAATAAGTGCCGTGACCCAAGCTGCAGTGAACATGCTAACATGAAGGGAACTTTCAGGACACCTCAAACATGCTTTTCAAGGATTTATCTTCAGATGCGACTCACACATCATATAAGTAGAGGTCATGGTGCAGCCACTGTAGGATCCTCTGGCGACCTGCAAAGTGCTTCCCAGCCTGGTGCCTTTGTGCCATCATCAGGATGTCTGGTGGTACAGCCGGGAGGCAGTACACACTGCCTCGTGCTGGCTGCGTTGACTGTGGCTCTTGTAGGACATCTGCTATTCTATTATGGCAATAAAGAAAATATATTTTGTCGTGCTATCGTGAGATGCCGTCTCATCTGTTTCAGTAGCAGCTACCAATTGAAAAAAAGAGGCTTCTCTGTTGAGAAGCATCTTTTATTAGGAAACTTTCACCGCTGGATTTTTCAATGCAGTGTTATACAAGACGCCTGTAAATTAACTAATAAATATGTAAAACCACTCACCGGACCTGGCTGGTCTCTCTGACTTTTATTTTGGATCTATTTTCAATCGCGTCTTCTTCCGCGACGTCCACATAGACTTGAAAGTCCTCGTCAAAAGGCTACAATAATAAGAATGCCACAACTAAGAAAAGAACTACTTTACACAGGGCTTAACAGTTTGCAAGCCTAGTTTGCCAACATGAATATTCGCTGCCTCCTGTTGCCAACGGTGTTTATTTCTATATCTCGCACTAGCTCAACAGCAAGTAACAAGTGCGACGTTTTACTACATTTAAAGTTAACACACTAACAACGAGATCTGACCACTCCTAGTAGAGCAGACTAATACTTTGCGTAGCCCCGAAACACGCTTCCCTGCACAAAGGAAATTCCTTCCGCGGATGCTATGACGAGAACTGAGGCTGAAATTTGATGCAACAATGATTGTCAACCAGGTTTGAAAGCAAAGTAGTTGGAACATTATGTAAAAGTTAGCGCTGCCGGGTTTCAATGTAAAACGCACAAGAACGAGGCACTAAGAAGCACAAAACTTAATTCAAAACGCAGCTGCAAACGCGACATGACGATTTAGAAGGAAAAAAAAAACGATTGTGCACCCTGCATGTATTATTCACATAAGTTAACCCGTAAGCACTCACCGTCAAGTGGAGGGCAGAGAAGCAAACTCCGTGGAACATATCCAGTTCCTTCATGTGCTTGATTAGCTGGCGACCTGTCCACGGCTCGTCGAAAGTGACGGCGACATTTCTGTCACCGTAGGTTAATAGACACTTCGATCCCATCGTTTCATGTAGGGCCAAGAACTGCGCACAAGCGTGGCGCCATTGTCAAATAGGAAGAATACTTCGCGCAAGCCTACCGCATGCGTATAACGCAGCACATGTGCTTTATATATACACACGTGGATTGGGTGGATGGATAGATGGCGGCTACACACTTTGAAACGGGTGGCGGCTGGCGCCACCTAGCCTTTTGCTCCCACTCCTATGTTTTTTCTTTATATGCCGTTCGCCTTAAACTAGTTTTCGCCCAGTCCGCGCAGCGACAACGACATCGCGCGGCCAGACGGACCAGACAGACTAAATAATTGTTTTTTTAACTCTGTAGGACGTAAATAAAGAAGAATACTGTCACTGAAACGATTTTTCTGCCATGATTTGCTTTTGAAAATTACTACCCAACCCCGTCGTGTTACAAAACGCGCTGTTAAATGACATGTTTGCGGCCCGTGCTTGTACGTTGTTTGTTTGTTTTGTTCACGAAGCCTACAGCGAAAGATGTAGCTTCTCAGCCATGCTTTTAGCGGCGTTGCGGCGTGTTCGCATCTTCTGAGAACCAGATGGTAATACTCGTATTGCTTGTGTATATGTGTGAAGTCTCCGATTATCGAGAACTTGTTCACGCTCCTGACGGCTCCCGCCCGTTATTTGGATGAACAGCAAGGACACGTGGCTTTCCCGAGAGCAACGGAGCACGTTTTTAACGCACGGAAACTGTCTGGGGGTGTAAAAATACAACGATGAATGTCAAGTAGTGCCTGAGGGTCCCGTTCTTCTCTTACCAGCTAACAAGAGTGACAGCGCACATAGGCTTAGTGCACAGTGGAGAGCCAAACTTCAGCATATTGTGCGGCATCGAAGGCTGCGCCAACACGTACACAAACTTTTCCTCGTATAGGTCACACCTTTGTCGCCGCCACACAGCCGTGCTTGAAGACAACGGCAGCAACTGTCATCAGCGGTCCTTCGAGCTTCCAAGTGTGGATGTGAAGCTGAACTGCCATCAAGCGAAGAGTTTCTGCAAGAAATGGACAGCGCTGACATGTCAGACAATGACAGCGGTAATCCGCAGAAAGAAGCCTCGGCGAAAAATTTGCCATCACAGCAGAGGACAGCTCCAAATAACTTTGAGTGCTTTCTGCAGCAAGCGTAATCTACCATATGGAATTTCTTCTTTTCCGTTACAGCACAACATAGCTTGCATGTTGCACCTGGGAAGATATTTACTGAATTGAAAGTAGCGTTTGAGCTTGTGCTGAAGGCATATGGCAAAGAGCTTGTGCACACAATGAAGGCCGTAGAAATGGGCCCTGAATTAGAGTCTTCTTGGCTGTTCATTTCTGCCTGAACTGTTTGATGGAATTGGCAGCAAATGGAAACAGGAAAAAAATAGGCAATGCAGAATTTTCCATTTGTGCCAGCTGAAGAGCACTATGTAGGCAATGTTTCGAAGTATCATTACGTCCCATTGCCAAAGCTCCTGACCGTAATTTGTCAGCTCCCTGAACTTGCAGCTCATTTGACGACGCCAAATATTGAGAGGCATGCATCCTCAGTGTACAAGGATTACACAGATGGCCTGATGTACAGCGACCACTTCCGATCTGTCATTCTGGAGACCAGCACACACAGTATTATTCTTTTATTTTACATTTTACACAGATGAGATAGAAGTGGTAAATCCCCTCGGAGCAAAACGAGGCAAGCACAAGCTCCTTGCTGTATACTGTGGCTTGTTGAACCTCCACGTCAACTATAGATCCCACCTTAACAATATCTGTGTGATCATGCTTGTGCGTTATGTGCAAGTCAAGACTCATGGTCTGGGCAGCATACTACAGCCACTATTGGATGATTTGAAGAAGATGCACAAGGAGGGCCTCACATTAAGTGTTCAAAGACATGACATAAATGCCAGAATTGTTGTGTTTGCCTTTTGTGGAGACAATCTGTCGTTGAGCCGCCTAGGTGGTTTGTCATGCTGCTCCAGCAACGGACGAGTTTGTCATTACTGCATGATATCAGCAAAGCACCTAGCAGAAAAGACCAGGGAAGTAATGTGTCAAGCACGCACATTGGGCAGGCATGGATTGCACCTAGCAGCTGTTGCTGTAAACACAGCCAACAGACGGCTTTATGGCGTCGATGAGGCCTCTCCTCTACTTCAGCTTCCGTACTTTGATGTGACTCGGCAGTTGCCTCCGGATATCATGCACGATATCTTGGAAGGCGCAGCAGAATGTGTCCTTCGACAAGTCTTAAAATCACTATTATCTTGTAAGTTGCTGTATAAGCAAGATCTTGATGAAGTGTCATTTGAGTATGGGCAAAATGACGCAGAAAACAAATCTCCACCGATAAACACCTCATTTCTTAAGGCTAATTCTGTCTTGGCAGGAATTGCATAGAGTAAATGGTGTTTGTTGAGATTTTTCCCACTGATCTTTGGAGCAAGAGTCCCGGAAGGAAATGAAGATTGGGAGGTACTTTTGAAGCTTCATGAGATCATTGATATCATCTTTGCCTCGGAAATCCCATCTTCACGCCTTGCACACTTGGATGTCCTTGTACAAAGCTTTTTGGTTGAGTTTGTAGAAAAGTATGCCCCTGAAGTACTCATCCCCAAGCTGCACTACATCGTGCACTATGCCCGGTTTGCGCGTGAGGTTGGTCCACTGAAAATCTTCTGGTCAATAAGATTTGAGGCAAAGCGCCAGAGCTTCAAGAGACAGGCAGCTACTGTCAAGAATTTCCGAAATTTTACGCATACTCTAGCCCAAAGGCACCAGATAAAACGGAGCTGTGAACTGCACACATTTCGATTATACCAAGAAATCGAAACAGCAAAAAGCAAGCCTATTAAATGGAACACACTCCCAACTTGTGCCAAAAATTTCTGCCAGCGACAGTCCATGAAGTCAGAAGTGCAATGGTTGATCGACGCACTTACAAGGCTGGTAGTGTTCTAGTCGTGAAAACAGAGGATAGTCCAGGGTTTTATGAGATTGAGCGACTGCTTGTGGCAATAGGAGTGCTCTAAACCCTCACGAGAACACTGGTTGGGGAGTACTTTGGCAGGCACAGGTAATGATATTGTACCTAATGATCAGATGAACAGAAAATTCAAGAGGCTAGTGAGAGATACGAGCCATACCTGCCGGACGTCTATGGAAATGGTGAACTAAATGGGAAACTTGGTGACAGACTTGTGACTTCATGAATACTGCAACATTCTATTCGCTTAGGAGTAGAATCCTCTGATGAGCAGAGATCTTATGAAGTTATGAGTAGAGATCCCGTCTGCTTAGAATAAATTTAGTTGCAAGTGGTGCTCTTTTTTGTCCTGAACTTCTTTACACCCTTGGTTATGTCTTAACATTGCGTAATAAGCAGAGTCCTTTATTTGTGGGTTTTACATTACTTAAAAATCAGGGAATAAAATCAGGTGAACCCAAAGTAAAGCAGTCAACCTTCCTTTTTTTAATTTTGTTAGGCACACTTTTACAGCCCAATCTTTATGCTATTATGCAGATAAAAAAGTTGCAAGTTGAATACAAAGAGATGCAGAAAACATGTTACAGGTATCGGGCGCAGCAATGTTACTGTTGATAGTGAATTATATATTAATGTGGGGTGTTTTGTGCATTTGCATGATGATGATTGATAGTTAAAATACTGAATTACGATGCTTTAACATCTTGAAACTGCCCAGTGGAATATGAGAGATGCCTTACGAGTAGGCTCCAGATTAGTTTTGACCTCCTGGAGTCGCCTAAACATGAATCTAAAGCACGAATCCACAAGCTTTTGCATTGTTCCTCCCCCAAAAAGGAAATATGGCTGCCGCAGTTGCGAGAGAACCCATGGCCTCTTGCTCACCAGCG
This sequence comes from Dermacentor variabilis, assembly GCF_050947875.1. NCBI lineage: Eukaryota > Metazoa > Arthropoda > Arachnida > Ixodida > Ixodidae > Dermacentor > Dermacentor variabilis. The sequence goes on from NC_134578.1 coordinate 92,445,461, forward strand.
TTGTAATTGTAGACACAAATAATTCCACCTGCATTAGTAAATTACCTGTCTACAATTCCGAAACTGCCAATATTACTATGAGAAGGGACTTGGCAAGCGAGAAAAGATGCAAAAAGGGAAGATGGATGGCAATGCAACCTTGAAGTTATTGCACCAGTCCACCATTAAGTCATAGATTTTGACAGTGCCTTCTTGGACCTAGTTGAGTTAAATGCTAATCGGTAGACATGCATTACATTGTGTGGAAAAGGAGCCAAACCTGAGGATGGCTCGGTAAAAGTTCCTTAAGATTGCAAAAACAATGCTTTCAGATCCGTGACCTCACGCTGACATGCTGTCGCTAAGCTTTCAGCACACAATTTACAAAAAGTTAACTTGGGCCTTCTTTTTCTCATTTAATAACTTTTGATAATTAACCGATTAACCCACCATTGCTAAATCAGCAAAATCACTTTGCAAATACCGGTCATGTTGAATTTTCACAGCTTTTCCTGTAGGTGTTGAAAAGGTACAAATACAGATACTGGGGTGTTTCTTGTGGTATGAAATGGCTGGTTAGTTTCTGTAGAAATTTCACTCAGTTTGATCGCGAAACTAAGTTGTGGAGAAACCTTCTAGATTGTTATCATTTATGTAAAGAAAGCTATAATGAAGGGAAAATGAGACATCCACTCAAACGCAGCTAAGTGCTACAAAGGAAAGCCATACGAGTCCCCCAAAAGAAAAGCTTTGCAGTTGTAGAAAAGAGCGTCCTGGTCCTGGGTTCGAATCCGGGACCACCGCCTTTCTGGGGCAGCCGCTCTACCATCTGAGCTAACCAGGCGGCTAGCAGACGGCAGGCGAAGTCGAATTTATCAATAACTCAGAAGCAAAGGCAAGTGTTTGACGTAATAGTTCAGCGAAAACCCGCAAGGTGGAGAGAAGTAAATAATATAGGGAAAATGAGACATCCACCCAAACATAGCTAAGTGCTACAAGCGCTTAGTGCTGCTGGGTTTCCGCAGAACTATTACGTAAACAAAGCTACTCATAGCTGCCTTTGAAGTTGTACTTGTCGAATGGATTGGTTTTGTGTTAATTGAAAGGACAACCTCAGTGGCAGGTTAAGTAGTGTGTGGCTGGTGTCTGAATTACTAGAACAAAGAATGAAGCAGGCAGAGACAAACTATTTTTTATGCGACAGGATTAAAGTATTGGGAGGAAGGTGGTCTGTTTCAGTTCAGTAATACTGATATGTCTGGAATGTTGACAGAATATATATAAAACATGCTGCACATTTTTGTTTGTCTCCTATATTGAAAGTGAGATAGGATTACGGTGAATGCCATTTGGATTATGCATATTCAGGCTACATTCAAACATACAACAGATAAGCTAGTTGCAGTTCCTTGTTTCTATGAACACAATATTTTACCTCTATATAGCATGGGGTTTTATGAAGATTTCACGTTGGGCAGTAAAGTCAATTTCACTGAAACGGATATAATAAATGTTGCATATTGCAATCTTTTTACTGAACACTGCAGTGAAAAAAACTCACAATTTTCTCCTTCTGAAGATAAACAATGTACAGTGCTGCTCATAATTATAGTTACTAGGAAATAGCTCTGCATTGTTTGCTACTTTTATGCATGAATTTACCCACCACAGTAACTCTGTGGTCATGAAATTCTGCTGTTTAGTATGAGGCCATGCGATCAAATCTAAATAGCAGCTGCAATTTTGATAAAGGCGTAATGCAAAAATGCTGACATGCTTATATTCAGGTGCACTAAGCATTAACGAACCACAGGTGATCATAATTATTCCACAGCCGCGCACTTGGGCACCCCTTATGGACATTATCTTGGAGGCCAAACATTGTCACTTATCATTCTGCAGGAATTCTCTAAAGCTAAAATCTCATTATGGTAAGTCTAATGTGCACACATACATTAAGTAAAACATCTTGATGTGACCAAATTTTTTAGTTAATTATGAATCATTTCAGAGTTGATTCAGTTAGGTGAGCCCACTGTACATTGAGCTAGGTTGAGTTTATGCGGTTACTAATCAATGTTCGTCAAATGTTTCAGTCGCTTACTTTAGTTACAGTTACCGTATATCAGCTCTAGCTGGTTTAGGCTAGCTCAGCATAAGTGATGCCAGGTCTCCCTAGCACTAGCTGATCTGTGGTTAAGCGACGTTATGTTGATTTATTCTGGGCTTTACTTTTGTAAAATGGAGCTACGTTCGTGTGCCTGGTAAAGCCAACTTAAAAAAAGTTGGCTAGGGCAGACTGGGATCAACTTATATAAAGTCGCTGAATCACCAGGCTTTGGCAAATCACTGTGAGTTGTGCTGCGTTAGGCCATGTTAAACTCGTTTGTGATGCATGAGCTTGCTTATTTGATCCAAGAGTAAGTTGGGTCCCCAAACGGATAATTTTTGGTAAAGCTGAGTGAATAATTGAAATGTCATAAATTGTCAAGGCAGACCCTAATTATGACCAATATTTCAGTGTATCGTAAAAGAAGTATGCAGGGTTGAAGTACTATTATCCAAGATATTGAACTGTTAACAAGAGTGCTAGTCTGTTATACATCTGGTGTTACTCACAAGTCATGCATATGGCTACATATACAGAGAGACTTAAGTATATATCCATGATAATAAAAGTAGCCACCATCTTTTATTTCTGCTATTGCGGTTTTTGCCATCATGAATGTATGCTTTATTATGTTTGAAACTGAGGCATGTGTTGACAAGAACTCACTGAAAAGATGGCAAACTAAGTTATTAGCCTTCCAATTCAGTCCATTATGAATGAATGGATCTTCTACCAGAATGTGCTCAGAATAAAGCCTAATCTGTCACAGAGATAGGAATACCAAACAAACAGTGCAATTTGGTATGTGATATCCAAATATATGTTGTAACTAGATGTGTTGTAAAGAAGTTGTACTACAAGCTGAATATTTCTGTATTTGAAGGTATAGAATAGCAGGGATGTATGCAATTATAGGATCAATGGGGTGGATGCTGATTAATGTTGCAAATATTTACCAGTTTCTTCAGGTACTCACTGGGCCTTTTCAATTTGTCATCCTGAAATGTTCAGGACCATCCGAAACACTGCATATACAATGCTCATTGGCTAAAAACACCAGCTCGGGCAGTCCAGGATTGTTGGGCATGTATAATGAAAGAGCACCATTGTCCCGCCAAATCACTCAGAAGAACTTAGCGATTAGTGTAGCATTTGTCCTGATTACAAAAACATTTTTTGCTGCAGATGCCATCGTATGTGTACAGGGAGTTGTTAGCGGACACAGTGCACTCATTTTTGCATAATAAATACAGGGACCAAACAAAAAGTTATTTTGAATTTTGCTGCTTGCTAATGTTTTAATCCCTTTAAGCGAAGTTGAGACCTTACGTAACTCAGCGGGCTTCTTCCATTATCCACAACTTACAGTCCCAGACTTCCCGAGGTGGTGCATTCAGCCAATGAGTGTGGCATATCTGCAGTGTGTCGGACAGTCGAAGACTGTCAGGAACACATAATCGTAGAAGCCCAGTGTCTCTGTGTGACTGGCACAGTATTTGCAAATTCGTAAAGCTAACCCAAAAATACATTGACAGGGATAAAAAGGTGGCAGGCTCGACACAAGACTTGACACTGATCCCTTATATGAAGGAAAACTACAAGCTTGCATGTCATGCCTACATCAGACAACAGAAACCATTCTAACTTAATCAGAGTTTGTGTGCTACTCCTGTAAACTTGTTGTGCAGTGCAATTATATCTGCTACTCTTTTGTTTTCAGAATAAATTTTCAAGCAGTACATACATCAAAACAAGCTTTCATGTTTCTCTGATTCATTATTGCCATTATAATAGTCATAAACCTCCCGACCTTTCACAACGCTCTCTTACCATGTTGGCTAGCTGCTGATGTGTTGTGTTTCTAATTGTACATATGTGAATGGTTGTTTGCATTTTCTTTATATATTTATTTCTTCTCTTGTTAAATGCAGCAGTTATTTGTTTTTATTTGATGGACAGGGCCCGTTCTTTCTTAGCATCCATAATACATGGTTTCATTACAGAAAATTTCCCTTATACATGCTTAGCTTTCAAGTGAAGATTATCTGCGATCACAGGTGGCGAAGCTTTGTTTACGCCCACCTAGAGACTAATGAGAATTGTATAATAAGCGCCTAGAAGTTCATCTGATGGTGTCCTTAAAATACTAACACTTATGAAATGTCTCTTCTATAGCAGTGTTATCAATTTTTCATAAAATTCCTACGGTCCCTCTTTAAGGTCCCTATGCAAGCAAACATAAGCATTGCCTCCAATGCATCCTTACATGAAAGAGACAGTTCAAGAACTGCGGAATAAAGATGACACACTGCACTTTCATGAAATTGGTGAAAGGTCATTAAACAGAGGATTTTAGCACCTGATGTGTATTTATATTTATCCTTTTCTGTTTGTGTTCTCTCTTGCTAGCTATAGCGCAATGCAGTCTTGCTTCTACTTCGCTATGTTCACAGTTTATCCGGTTGGTAGTTCTACATAACAGGCCGGGGATTTATTCTTGTAGTACATAAAATGTGCACGGAGGTTCTGTCTCTTTCCTATGCCCCTTGCATAGTTAAAATGCAGGCAATTCTGTTCCTTATGCCTTCATAAAATAATCCTAAACAAGCTCTTGAACATACTTTCAATTTTACAATTCCCACATGACACTAAAGAAAGGAAGTACGTCTGCACTTGTCATCAAACTGTGTTACACGCTAAAGCATGTTAGTCAAGGACAATGCAGCAAAACATACAATATGATAGGTTAGTTGTTCTGAGCTCGGCACATATGTTTTAATTGATTACAATTTTTTATTCCTAGCATTAGAATGAACACACTTCGACAATTCTTGTAGTGCCCATTTGTGTTATCCCTCATTTGATACTGTCATGTACGATATGTTGCAATTACTGAAGCTCCCGGTGCAGCTTTATGGATTGACTGGCTTCGTGGTGGTTGTAGTATTTTGCATGGACACCCACTATATAATGTATTGGAGATCTGGTTTCAGATGGGCTTTTCATTTTAGCAGGTGCTTGGTGAGCAACGTATGTGGTGTCCACATGCTCCTGAGTCAATTCAGCAAGGGTAGCAGTGGTGACATGTAGTAGATATCTGCTTCCAGTGAGAGCACATTTTTCTGCAAAGCAACATTGAGCACAGAACTTTCGCTCTTAGATTGCATGGTTTAGGTGGAATCATAAATTAAGCAACTGTGAAAAATATGTTTCATGAAACGTAAAAACTTTTAACATTAAAGATACATGGTTTAGAAAAGCATCTGGTACTGAAAGTTAGTAGTTAGGATGTTAATGGAAAGGTTGTGTATTCAGTACTGTTCAATAGGCATAACCACGCACTTTCGTGGTGAAAACATTGCTAAAAAACCTCTGCACTTCAGAATGCATTCTCCACAAGTCACAACTGTTCTTCAGTAGGTAGAAAAATGTTCTTTTTCTAGCTAACACAATGATATAATCCATCCTTACATTAGTGATGGAAATACCTTTTGATGTGTTCACCGTTGCAGTAGCCATACATCTGAGGCTTCACGATGGGATGTCAGAGTTTGTGAGCAAACATCCTTCACCTCATGTTTTGTCATGTACTGTACCAATTTTTGCTGCAGTGTCTCATGGCATACATACATAGCCTAAGTGTATTATTTGCAGTGACAGCCAGTCTAGTTGAAATATATCAACACACAATGCAGCTTGAGTTGAAAAGTGTGGTTCATGGGGACTCAGCAGGGAGGTCCCCTGCTCTTCACTCAGTGTAATTGCAATGAGGCCTCTACTGCAGAGATAAGCCATCAAGTGATATAGTGTCAGCACATATATTTTGTTTTCCATCGGTATCTCCTGCAGTCACTAATCATTGTTATGCAGGAAGAGAGGTCCTGGGGATCACGGACATGGATATGAAGCCTAAGCTTGCTTTGAAGAGTGCTTCAACATTAACAGTGAACTTGATGGCCTACAGCCAATTTATGGTGCATTATGAAATAAAGAAGTCAGACTCTGGGTCACGCTTTGATCTAGATGGCCTCTGTATGGCTGGCTGGCTGCAAGCTAGCAAAAAGATGAAGCCATGGCCCGATATTATGCTACATTGACATGTGTGTTCACAACTCAAGCCACTATATTCTTCATTCCCTCCAGTTCTCGCTCTTGATGTGCACTGCCCACTTGACACCCGTGATTTGTTGAGATAGTTTCTGTATTATCGGTGTAAAGGAATTTGCTGTGTAAATGAGTACAACACAAATACATATAACCTGGATGAGTGCTCGTATTGTCTGTGCTCTGGTCACTTGCACTGCGACTTCACTTAATGCTTGTGCCGACCCATTCGAAGTTCCTCTTCAAATGGATGCTTTTCTACCTCTTTTGGAAAGAAACTATAGATTTTGCGGCTTGACCAATTCTCGAACTGCCCAAACAAAAAGGCCTGCGCATATGCAACCTGGGAATTCAGGTCAGAGTGCTACATGTCAAGTTGAAGCAGGTGATGTTGAATTCGCACAGAATTCGCTTCCTATTCTGTGCAGCCCCTTTGACTTTTTTCACAGAGCAGACTCCCTCATTATTGGCCCTTATGCAGCATCTCCTTCTCTATTCTATGTTAAGGTGGCTAATTCACTGGTACATCTCGAGCAGGTTTACACTTAATCGATGTACTTTTTTCTCCATTGATAACCTCGTCAATAGTTGAATTCATTGTCTGCCTGCAGTTACCTCTGGTGAGATGTTACTCTTTCTAAGGTAGAAAAGGATAAATAACACTGCTAATGTTAAGAGAGAGAGGTGTGAATCAGCCCTATGTGAACCTCTCTGCTCCACTAATATAGTGCTACGAGAGCAGGATTCATGTACCGTTTTGTTTGGGGTTCGGCTCCGTTCACAGTCATATGTTTACTCGGACCACAATTTCTGGGGGTCAAGCTTTACTGGTCTATTTGTGGTGATGCTGAGAACGCTGCTCGCATCTTCAACCAGTGCTTCATTTGAAGCCCTTTTTGGATGTCCTGCAGACTTCTACCTTCTAGATGGACATGACTGCACTACATCCTGCCATTTCCTCCCCCTGCTTGTTGAGCGCTCATGCCTAGTTTGGGTCATGAAATGTGTTGCTGCGTTGATAAGTAGGATCCAGGGCCCTCATGTGGTGCCTACAAAATCACAGAGGGAAATCTGGTTCAGTGAACAGTATGTGAATTTAGCAGCACTTCAGGAAGTAGAGGGTCTTTTGGACTCCATAGTCATTCACTCTTGCACTTTTCATGTATTGGTGATCCAGGGTTCTCACATGGCTAGCCATAATGTGGACTTGCATGACTGCTTCTATGTTAAGTCTAACTGACCTGTTCATACCAAAATAAGGAGGCCTACAGAAGACCAGTACCCCTATCAGAAACACTTTCTAGACATACTGGGCCTTGGCGAGGGAAAACCATGTTAAGAGCAATGTATATCAGATGACAATGGGTGCAGTCTTCGCTATTACTGTGTGAACTCTTACATGCAGTGCCTCAGGGTGGCATATTCTGCTATTTCTCATCTAGCAATAGCATGTCTACTGTTTAAGCATTGCGGCACCCATGTTTTACACGAGACACATAAATCAGGAGGAAAATTAACCCAAAAACTGACCGCTATAAAATAGAAAGCAATGACGGTATCGCCATACTCCAAGGCAACTGTGTGTTAGGTTGCTTGTAGTGTGGCAATATCCAGCGAGGGCTGAACGAAGCCCCCACTGGATATTTCATGGTCAACTATAACGAGCTGTCTCATCAATATAAAAGATCACTATGCTGAAACAGTGTGTGGACCTGTACAGAGCATCTTGTAAGCTAGGCCTAGATCAATACTCCAAGATCTTGCTGTAGGTCTTTAATTGTAAATCTCCTGGTATATTTCGAATGCATTACTTGGAAAGTTAAAGTTAGTATTCATCAAATCACCATGGAATGTCTCAGAGCACTACCTATGTCACATTCTTGGTATATTTGTTCTTTGTGAGCTTTTTCCACTGCACATTACTAAGTATGCAAGTGTTAAATGGATTGTTGTGAGTAGTTTATTTATTAGATACTGCAGACTCAAGGCCCAAGTAGAGCAGACTATGCAAAGAAAAATAAAGCATCAAGAAACAACAAAATAAACAACAGCGATGTAAGCAGAACAATGGTAATTTGAAGTCCGATCATCTGATTCAGTGAGACAGTTCCATTTATGTATGGCCTTCAGGAACGAAAACAGAAACTGGGACAGGTAAGTATGTGCAAAAGTATGCTTTGTATGTCCTGAATGCTCCGCGTGCATTCCCTGTTTACATGAAGGTGGTATTGGCTCTTTACTGGATGGATCAAGCCATACTGAAGGTTCTTGGGATGAATCTAGAAACATTTCCTCCCTGGGGGAGAGGGGGGGCAGCAGGGCTGGGAAGGCGGCTACTACATGTACACATATTAATTGAGAAGGGGAGGAGGTGATTGAAGCACGTGTCCACCTCTCTCTCTTCTGGCTTCGCCTCTGCAGGCGTCTGGGATGTCAATGGGCATACTGCTGAAAACAATAGCACGACTGACTGCTTAAAAAAACGAAGAGAGATAATGTCTCAAAATTAAACACGATTTATTTATGATGCACATCGCAGAGGGTGACTACAGAATAATTTTGACCATTTGGTGTTCTTAACGTGCACGTAGACCTAAGTTGACGAGTTTTTTCGCATTCCGCCTCCATTGGATTGCGGCGGCGGCCGCCGCCGTAAAGATCGAAGACTGGATCTTTACGGCATCTGTTTGATTAAGTTGGGAGCCAGCAGGCTTCCAGCAGAGGGATAGCGTGTTTGCCCTGTGCTACCGGAATTACAGAGACGATGCCTATTCGTCATGTGTGCATGTCCGTTTGGCACGCACACATAAGCACAGACACGAAGGCACGCATCGCGTACATGACTACACAACGCGAGAGCCTCGGCCATTTGTAGAGCGAGGGTAGCATATCTTGTTTCACACGGGCGTATGTGAGCCATAAAAAAGCCGCCGAGTCGGCATTTCGGAGAGTTTTTGATATGAAATATAGACAGTGTTACAGCAGACAGATATAACGCGACTGCAGCGCAAGTGAAAATGAAAGCAAGGAAACAAAGCGGGCACAGATCGATCGACCGATCGAGAGTGGGCCCAAATCTCGGATCACGCTATGAACAGGGATCACGTATTTGTGCGCTTACGTAATAATGGGCTAGTGGAACGTTCTATTTCATGTCATACACCGACAATAGGCAGACCTAGACCTAGCCCACCTCCAATGTTCGTTAAAGGTCATCTCTCTGATAACTGTTTCGTTTTTTTTCTGTAGAATTGCATAATAAATACAATAAATGTCACTAAAAGGTTAGTAAGTTGGGAATATATATATATATATATATATATATATATATATATATATATATATATATATATATATATATATATATATATATATATATATATATAGAAGGAATGAACACGCAGTGTTTTATTTATCGCTTCTAGTAAAGAGGTGCGTAGTCGTGAAAAAAATTTCCTCCTCTCTCTGACTCTTTCTTCCTCGAGGTGCACGGGGAGTAAGTGCGGCCGTTCATCCTCCCGTTGCTCTCTTTCTGACGAGGGACTAAACACTTACCCTCCGAAATTTGCACAAGGCACGCACACCTCTGCAGTTCGTCCCTTGTGGGAGGAAAGCGCCCTATTTAGGTGTAACTGTCCAGTTGCTCACGTTTTCCCCGGCGTTCTTCTTAGAGTGTATATACTGCTTAATTTTTAGGGCGGCGCCCGCGATTACCGCTTGCATCATGTCTCTGGCACGATCCTTATTTGTTTCTGTATTTTAGAGCGAAAGGCTCTACTACGCCATATCTCGCCAGGTCATTCATCGCGTCACAATGACCTTCAGCTGCAGGACGCAAATCTGTCAGGTATGACGTCACGCCACGTGATCCATTGCGAATAGGCGTCGCGGCTGCGCTCGCTCGGAGCCTCGCCGCTGTGGTAGCACGTGACTAGGCGAGGGTTAAAAGGCTAAATATAGTCGGACGTAGCGGGAGAGAGCGCACACTTTACGTCGCGTTGGCGATAAGGACGTCCATTCATCGACCAATGGTTGGGCGCACTGGCACAGCCAACGTAACTAGACGCAGCGAACGCGCCCTGCGTCGTGCGACGCTCACCCGCGCGTCGATGACGTCATACGTTTCGCTGTTTACTAACATAGTCCCTTGACTGCTTCCGATTTTTCTTAAGGACGTAGCCAGCTAAATTTAGCTAACTAGAAAGGCATTAGCGGCGGCATTGAGTAGCAAGATAGCGTTAAAGAAATGTATATATATATATATATATATATATGTGTGTGTAAAGCCCACAGATTTTCAACAGCTTTCCTTTGTACATAAAGACAATTATGCAAGTCAAGGTTGCCGTAAGTTATATGTCAAATTTTATTTGTTATTCATGAAGCGCAACGGGCACATTTTTTATCGCAAAACGTAATAGACTTTCCATACAGTGAAACAACTTAAAAACAGGCTTTGTATTCCGGCACAGTAGACTGATAAGGCCCATGACCGGAAGTTTCTTGGCGCCGCTCTCTCGCTGCCATTACCGCGCGAGCGAAACAGTCTATAACGCGCCTTTAACGGCTGCTTCGCCGGGGCTTCGTCGCTCGGTTTCGCCGTGATTGGCGCGCCGGCTGGGCCTTCTATTCGTGCGCTTCAGCGCGAGCGACGGGCTGGATCAAATCATCCAGTAGATATAGCTAGACGGCAGGCTGCGAAATCTGAAGGGCAGGCAAAGTTGCTTAACAGAGAAAGAAATTCAACAAGAGGGGACACTCCGAGAAAGAAATTTCAACAAGAGCGGACACTCCCATAGAGCCCAGCGGCCCAATTGACTGTAGCGCACCAAGCGGATGGTATTAACAGCTTCCGGTTTGGGGGCGCGCGTTTTGAACGCCAGTTGGTACACGTTACGCTGGCTCCGCTGATCGGCGCGGCATTTTTTTGCCCGCTTCTACTGCTGAACCACACGCGGCCTTGGCGCAGAATCGTCCTATTGTTCAGGAAAAATGATTACGAACGATCTTTAGAAGGCTCCACCGAATCTGCAATTTCATAAGGCAAGCGCAAGACATCTGGAATGACGAAATGTTTATTTCGCTCTATATAAATGCTCGTCCCGGTCTTCTTGTGCATTCATCCAAAGTTGTGGCACCGGGTGAGCAGCAATCGATGTACGAAGCTCTGCCGGATGCCATCAGGTGAAAAAAAGTAAATTACAAGCATGTATCATTTTGGTATATTGACCTAACAGGAATATTGCGTGCATAGGTGAAACGTGCGTAAGTGACGAATGAGCGGCATTACAGATAAATTCCCTTTTAGTACATTTCGTAGCAAGTATACTCCTCCCAAACAATGCCATAAACTCTGAAGAAAACATCCGATTTCCAAGCAACACTCCCTGCGCGGGCATTATTTCCTGCACTTTAAGAGCACAAATACACGTGTGACTGCGTGTTTGCTAAACAACTTGGCCTCAGTCGACGCGGTGGTACGCCAAATACACAGAGGTGGCTACAACACAGGCTCTCAGCCAGACCGTGTTACACGCTCACAGAATGCCTTCCAGTCGCACTCAAGACAGATTCGTGGGTGCAAAGCCTGTTTTCAGTCGCTCAGAAGACAGAAATGCCATGTTCTTGAGCTCCTCGGTGTTATCTGTTGCGCGTCCTGCCGGCACCAGCAACACACTCGCGTGTTATCACTCTCGGTAATCGCCCGTCGCGTTTTCGACAAGCGTGAGTACCGAAATAAAGTATATGTTCTTGCAGGGCCATAAAAAGCGCCACAAACATGTCCCACTAAACTTCAGTACATGCAAAAACTAACTCACTATGGTCGGCTTGCTTTTTTGCTAACAGCTTCACAACCCCAGGCGCGGCGAGCATGCCTCAAGGTATCCCAAAAAGTTACGAAATGAATTACAATAATTTTTGCTGTCAGAGAATGCGTCACGAACTTCTCCCAGTAAGATTCAGTCCATGCGAAACTAACTGCGACGCACAGCCGAGCTGCTTTTCGCTAACTGCGCCACTACGCCGAGCGTGGCCAGTGTGCCTGAAAAGTGCGCCAGAAAGTAGCGAAATTAGTTACAATAATGTCTGGGATCACAGAAAGCTCCAAAACTTGTCCCGGTAAGATTCAGTACACGCGAAACTGCGTCACACGGCTGTGGTGCTTTCCTCACAAAGCCAGGTGTGGCGGCCGTGCCCAAAAGGTACTGAAATAAGTTATAATAACGCTTGGGCTCATAGAAAGCGTCACAAGCATCTCCCAGTACGAGTAACTAACTCAAATTAAATAGGCCTGGACGGAGGAGCTGCTTTTCGATGACTGCGTCACTATATATATATATATATGTGTGTGTGTGTGTGTGTGTGTGTGTGTGTGTGTGTGTGTGTGTGTGTGTGTGTGTGCGTGTGCGTGTGCGCGTGCGTGTGCGCGCGTGTGTGTGCGTGTGTGCGTGCGTGCGTGTGTGTGTGTGTGTGTGTGTGTGTGTGTGTGTGTGTGTGTGTGTGAGAGTGTGTGTGTGTGTGTGTGTGTTCAGGTTTCTGCAGTAAGCCTAAATGTGCGTGAAGTGCGTCGCCTACTGTCAAATAAAATTACTCACCTTGCTGTGTAGCGGTGCCGTGTCGAAATGTAGACGGAACGCAAGAGAAAGTATGAGAGAACGCCGGGAGCCCGAAAAACGGGCTACATCCAAAAGAGGCGGGTCGCCGAGCATGCGATCTTCACATGCGCAGCCCGCCTCGCTCGCTCTTGTGGCTTGTCTGGCGCATGACGTATGCACAGTATGCACGTGCGTCTGGCGTGCCGCTAGCTTGTTGCCAGGCAACGCAAGAAAAAGAAGTCGCAACGTATAAGTTCATTTACACGCAAAACTTTTTTAGTTTTAGTGGGAAAGAATAAAAGAAATAGAAAGTTTTCTGTAAGTTCATTTCACATTCTTTTCTTCTGATGCTCGCGTCAACTAACGGATGGAGTTGACACTAGGCGTGACGTGTTTCCTGTTGCCAGTTTTTGCCGAGTGTCCCCTCTTGTTGAATTTCCTTCTCGATGGGACATTCGGGAAAACTGGCAACAGGAAACGCGTCGCGCACAGTGTTAATTCCACCAGTAGTTGATGCGAGCAAGGGAAAAAAATAATGTGAAATGAACTTACGGACAGCGTTCTTTTTTTATTCTTTGCCACTAACACCAAAAGGTTTAGCGTATAAATTACCTGATGCTTTGTGACTTAGTTTTATTGCATTACCTCGCAACAGGCTAACGGCACGCCAGGCGCTACAGATGCGTGCGTCATGCTCCAGACAGGCAACTGAATGAAGCCAGCGAGGCGGGTTGCGCATGTGAAGTTCGCCTGTTCGGCAAACCGTCTCTTTGGATGTGGCATGTGTCTTGGAATCACGGCGTATTCTTGCGTTCCTTCTGCACTTCGACATGACACCACTGGACTACGGCAAGGCGGGAAATCTTGTTTCTGCCTTGCCGACAGTCTGCGACGAATTCCAAGCAATTTTGGCTATTACGGCAGGGAACCGAGACTTCTGACGCAGTTAGCGAAAAACAGCTCGGACGTGTCGGCATAGTTGATTGGAGTTAATGACTCGTACTGGGAGATATTTGCGACGCTTTGTATGAGCCCTGACATTATTATGACTTGTTTCGGAAGTTCTTGGGCACGCTCGCCGCATCGCGTGTACTGAATCTTACCGGGACAAGTTCTGGCGCTTTCTCTGGCCCACGAGATTCTTGTAACTGATTTAGCTACTTTTAGGAGTACCTTTCATGCACAGTGGCGCGCTCGGCGTTGACACATTCAGGCAAAAGTAGCTCAGCCGTTTGCCACAGGCAGTTTCGCGTGTACTGAATCTTACCGGGACAAGTTCAGGACGCTTTTTCTGAACCCCCCTCCCCCCCCCCCCAAACACAAGAAAAAACAAAACAAAGAAATTATTGTAATTCGTCACTTTTTTGGATACAGGCATGCCAGCGGCCCTTTGGCTTGTGACGCAGTTTGCAAAAAGCAAGCCGGCCATGGTGACAGTTATTTTGGCGTACACTGAATATCATTGAGAAAAGTATGTGATGCTTTCTATGGGCCCGCGACATATACCTTTTTTCGGTACTCACACTTGTCGAAGGTCCGACGAGCGATTGCCAAGAGTGATAACACTGGAGTGTGTTGGTTGCGCCGACCGAACGCGCGAAAGATAATTCCGAGGAGCTCAAAACCAAGAACTCGAAAATTCTGTCTTCTGAACAACCGAAAACAGGGTTTTCACCCACACATTTGTCTAGAGTTCGAGTAGAAGGCATTCTGCGAGCGTCTAGCATGGTCTGGCTGAGAGCCTGTGGTGTGGCCACCTCTGTGTACGTAGCGTACTATTGCTTCGGCTGAGGCCAAATTCTTTTGGCAATGCGCTGCTGCCCATGCATTCGTGTTCTTAAAGTGCAGGAAATATATGCCCAGGAAAGGGGGAATTCTTGGAAATTAGATGTTTTCTTCATAACATGTAGTGCGGCCTGGAATGAGTCGGGTATTTTCGACGCCATCAATGTAAAAGCGAATTGCTTTTGTTTGTAACGCGACCCATTCACCACTCACGCATGTTAGCCCTCTAGACGCAGTATTCCTATAAGGGCTAAATACCGAAATGACGCAAGCTTGTTATTTATTTTTTCAGTTGATGCCGTCCGGTGGAGCGTCGTAGGGCAACTACTGCTGCTTACCTGGTGCGACAATGCTGGATGAACGCACAAAAAGCCCGGAACGAGCATTTATGTAGAGCGAAATAAACATTTTTTCATTTACAAGGTGGTTTGTATTTACTTTATCAAATCGCAGGTGGCACATATTCGATGGAGGCTTGTAAACATACTTAGCAGTCATCATCATCATCATGATCGTCATCATCATCAGCCTGGTTACGCCCACTGCAGGGCAAAGGCCTCTCCCATACTTCTCCAACAACCCCGGTCATGTACTAATTGCGGCCATGTTGTCCCTGCAAACTTCTTGATCTCATCCGCCCTTCTAACTTTCTGCCGCCTTAGCAGTCATATTTAACAGGGATGTGCGGGCTAGTTGGTGGTCGTTATTGGAATGCATCATGTAACCGCACAAAAACAAGGGACAAAGAAGGAACACACAAGAGAGGCGCGGAACCAATGGATGGATGGATGGAAAAACTTTATTTTCGTCAGAACGCATGTGCGGACGATTCCGTGCTAGATGGCCATCAGCTCATGGCTGACGGCGACCTGGGTGGCCCACTCCACGGCCCTGGTCTGGACGACCGGGTCTGAGCTGGCCAACACGGCCTCCCACTGCTCGAGAGAAGGATCACGCATAATATCCGCCGGTGGCGGCGCTATGCTATAGCTCCATAATATGTGGTCATAGGTGGCCAGTTCCTGGCACCATTTGCATTCCGGCTGAACGTCCGGGTAAATTTTGTTTAACACGTATGGGCTATAGAAAGATCTCGTCTGCAATCTTCGCCAGACGCTTTCCTGCGCCTTCACCAATAGCTTGTCCGGTGGAGGGTAAATTCTCCGCTCAAGTTTGTAATGGTTAGTGATGTCGTGAAAGGACACCAGCCCATCTCTCGTGGACCTCCCTGGAACGTCCGGCTCACCTGCTCGGCTGACGAAACCTCGAGCATTCATGTGAGCCGCCTCGTTCCCAGGGTTCCCAGAGTGGGCCGGTACCCAGACAATTTCTACCTCCGTAGTCCCTCGCCCCGTGGCCCGATTTAGTAATCCTGCCGCTGTGGCAGAGATTCTGCCCCTCGCCAAATTTCGGATGGCTGTTTTAGAGTCGCTGAAAATCAGGTCAGCTTCAGTATTACCTATAGCTAGCGCTATCGCCGCCTCCTCTGCAGTTTCTGAGGAGCGGGTTTTGACTGATCCAGAGGTGAGTAAGCGTCCCCGGCCGTCCACCACCGCAACTGCAAATGCGTCCTTGTTCTCATACTCGGCGACATCTACGTAGACTGCCCCGTTGTACTTCCCGTACTTAGCATGTAAAGCTCTGGCTCTTGCCCTCCTACGGTTCTCGTGATGTATCGGATGCATATTTTTAGGTAAAGGTTTTATGTACAAGCCCTTGTGCATTTCTCGCTTCACCTGAATTTTCATGTCCCCAGCTGGAGGATCAACTCCAATGCCGATCCCTTCCAATATATCCCTCCCTACTTTCGTTTTGGAAAGTCTACTGAGTTGCATCGCCAAGTGTGCCTCCCGCAGTTCTTCCAAGGTGTTGTGCACCCCTAATCCCAGCAGCCTTTCGGTAGAAGTATTGTTAGGCAACCCAAGGGCCGCCTTATACGCCTGTCTAATCATAGCCTCCACCTTGCCTTTCTCCGTCGCGTCCATCTTCATATAAGGCGTCGCATACACTATTCTACTGAGCACAAACGCCTGTACCAGCTTACACAAGTCCTTTTCCTTGACGCCTTGTTTACGATTGGCGACTCTCCTGATAAGTCTCACGGTAGCATTGACAGTATTTTTGAGCCTTTCCAAGGCCTCCCTATTCTTCCTGTTAGTCTGCAGATACAGCCCCAGGATCCTGATCGTTTGGACCTCAGCGACCGGTGCACCCCCCACTTTCACCTTCAGCGGTGGTGGCGGCACATAGTGCCTCGCATGTATCCCTCTTGGTTTATGCCTAAGCACAAAAAGCTCGGACTTGGGCTGAGAACACGAGAGTCCTGCCTCCCCCGCTAGCTCCTCCACAATATCCACTGCCTGTTGTAAAGTTTCCTCCAATTGTGCGTCGCTTCCCCTTGTTACCCACAGAGTAATGTCATCCGCATAAAATGTATGTTTAAGTCCCGATATCATTGCCAGCCTGGGCGGTATCTTGATCAAGGCGAGATTAAACAAGAACGGCGATAAAACCGACCCTTGTGGTGTCCCCCTGCCCCCCAACGGGAAAGGATCCGATTTAAATTCTCCGACTACAATCTCCGCAGTCCTATCCTCCAGAAATGATCTGATGTATCGGAAGGTTCTACCCCCCGGTCCTATGTCCGATAGGTTCCTTAATATTGCCTCATGGGTGACATTGTCAAAGGCCTTTGTAAGGTCGAGCCCCAAGATAGCCTTGGTGCCCGTGCCGTACCCAGGATCAACCACGTCCTTTTTGAGCTGTATCATGACGTCCTGCGTTGATAAATTAGCCCTAAAGCCAATCATCGTTTTAGGTATCAACTCCTTGTCCTCCACATAACCCTGAAGCCTGTTGAGGACCACATGCTCCATCAATTTGGCCAAGCAGGACGTCAGCGAGATGGGTCGAAGATTCTCAATACAGATCTTCTTCCCTGGTTTAGGAATAAATGTAATCCTAGCATGCTTCCACTCTGCGGGGATCTCCCCGGCCGCCCAATATTTGTTCATCAAGTCCGTGAGCGCCCCCACTGACTTGAAATCCAGGTTCCTCAGCATTTTATTGGTGACCCCGTCCGGACCCGCTGCCGACGTAGTACGAAGCTGCCCCATTGCAAACTCCGCCTCCGCCACCGTAAAGTCCGCATCTAATTCGAGGTTTTCCTCTCCCGAGTAATCCGGCAAGAAACCGCCCGCCTCGCCGTTTATGTAACGACTTCGGAGTTCTTGAATGAACTCCCCAGTCGTGCCTTGATACTGATGAACTAACCTAGCCATTTGACCCTTCTGCGCCGATTTGGTTGCCGCCGGATCTAAAAGGTGCCTCAACAACTGCCATGTTTTTTTGCATCCGAATTGCCCATTCATCCTGTCACAAATCTGCCCCCATTGTTTGCACTGCAAGTCCAACGTGTAGGTTTCGATTTCTCGTTCTAGCTTGGCCACCTTCCTACGGAGGACCCCATTATGCTTTTGTTTCTTCCACCTCCGAAGGAGACTCGCATGCGCTTCCCACATGTGTAACAGTCTAGAGTCCGCCGTAAAACCTTCCTCCACCGTCGGAACCTCTTCTGTGGTACCCTTCACGTCCTGCTTGAGCGCCTCAACCCAGGCTCCCAAGTCCACGATTTCCCCGCTCACTGTGTCTTTCCTGACTTTCCGAAATCTGTCCCAATCCGTCACTCTAGTTCCTTTTACCCTGTCTTTGTGCTTAGCAGTACGAAATACCGTGGAAAGGATATAATGATCACTGCCCAGTGGCTGTCCCGTGTTTACCCACTTTGCATCCCTAATACCTTTAACAAATGTGAGGTCCGGAGATGTGTCTGTGCTAACGCTGTTGCCTATCCTCGTATGATCGAGCGGGTTATTCAAAGTTGTCCATTGTAGGTCCTGAGCTACCCGCCAAAGCCTATTTCCCTTTGGAGTGGCTCGGATGTAGCCCCACTCCGGATGAGGCGCGTTAAAATCTCCAACCACGATGAGTTGAGCCCTAGCCGCTAGCCGTTGCGTCTTTATCAATAGGTCTGGCAAGCCCAGCCCTTTATCTTTAGGAGAAGAATATACATTAAGTACAAAGAGACTCTTATCGTCCTTTCTTTTGGGCAGAACCTCTAGCAGGACGTAGTCCTCTCTGCTGCTATCTATGGTATGCTGAATCGCCGTGGCGTTGCGATGGACTAGCACGGCCGTGAAGACGCTCGATACACCCCCCCGATCAATCTCTGGCGGTGTAAATGCCTTAAATCCCGGTAATTTCACCCAGCCACTAGCCTCTTGCAAAGCTATAATGTCAGGCTTACTGTCCAGATTTTGTATGTGCAATTGCAGGTTCCCCCGCTTGCAACGGAAGCCCCTGCAGTTCCACTGCCAAACCTCAATTTGCTGGCGAGGGGCCATGATTAGGCACTAGGTTCACTAACATCGGCGCTTGGCCGACTACGGGAGGCAATCTAGCCTGTAGCGTAGCATTGAGCTGTTGAAACATGCCCATAACCTGTGTTTGGAAAGCCCGCATATCATTGGTGAAGGCGTCAAGACGCTCCTCAATCTTGTCTAGTCTGGCTTCGATCCTGTCGACCCGAGCTTCCAACCTATCCTGTCTTTCCTCCTGTTTTCCTATTCTGTCCGCAAGGGCAGACATTTCCCCCCTAAGACTAGTGACTTTAACGACTGGCTGCGGCGTGTCCGCCGTTGAAGTTTCTGCCACTCTTTTTGCATTAGCTCCATCATCCGCCGATGGCGGCCTCTTAAGCTTCCCCCGATTCTCCACCTCCATAGCTGTGCTCTCGCTCTCGCGAGAAGCAGTCGCCTGTGCCGCTTTCAGTGGGGCCTGGACCACCGGCGTCTGTACCCTTTGTCCTTTGTCGCTTTTAAGCGCGCGTTCCATCTCTGCTATCCTGACTTCCATCTTTTTAATCGTCTCAGCCTGCTGCTGCACCTGCCTTTGTAGCTCCTTCTCTCGAGCGGTCTCACTCTGGGAGGCCACGTAGGGCCAGCTCACCTTTTTTCTCGTGGCACTGGGACTTCTTCCATGACTGGAACCCTGTTCTCCTTTGCCACGCTCGGTTCCGGGCAGTGGTGGGAAGGAAGTGGACCGGTCCCTGCTCTTGTTATCGTCTCTCGCACCGCTGGATGACCGCTTCCTGGGCCTCGAGCGACGCTCCTCCTTGTCAGTTTGGCCGTTGTCCTCACTGGCCTGCTGCAGGCCCGTCGGCTGCTTACGGGCTAGACGAAACTTGCAGTTCCGGCTCCCCGTGTTGTGCGCCCCATGGCACACGATGCAGTCCGGAGTGCAGGTCAGCGGCTCTCCTTCCGGTGGCGCAGGATGATCCTTTCCGCAACGGCGACACAGATTAGTCTTCGGACGATAACAAACGTCCGCCCGATGTCCCACTCGTCTGCAGTTATAGCAGGTCTCGACTAACTCTCTGTACGGAATCACCGCGTACAAACAGTTCCAGTAAATAACCTGCCAGGGAACATGCTTCCCCCCGAACGTTATATGAATCGCCTTCGACTTTCCCAAAGGTCTGGCATCCAAAATTTCTATGCCGTCATTCCTCTTCAAGAATCCCGCCCGAACTTCTGCCAGTGGGCATCCGTTGTACGCGTTGTAAATGACTCCGCGCACAGAGTTCTCCGGCGCCGCCACGTACGCCGAAATCTCAAGGTCATGACCGCTCAGCTTGAGCGTCTTTACATTCGCATATGCCTCACAGCGATGCATACACGGCGTGCTCACCGTCATCGTGTTATTTGTCTCGTTGACCCGCACCAGGTCTTCCTCCGCCGCAGTCGCATTCGTCAGCTCCGCTGCCGCTCTCAAGGCATATCCGAGTTCCCTCGACGTCACCATACTCAAGTCCCAATTCTTGGGTCGGCACACAACCTTGAAGTCCTTGGCTGGCATCTTCAGAAACGGTCCCCGTTTCTTCCACACCGGCGCTTTTCCGCGCTTGACTTGTTCTGCTCCGTGCGTCTGGCGCCCGTCGCTGCCCGCCTGCTTCTCGCTAGGCCTACTCTCGGGATTGTTCCCGTATACAGATTTCTTGAATCTATCTCGAGCCCGCAAAACCCAGGCCCATTCTCCCACCTCGAACTCTTCGGGCGTTATAGTCTCTCCCTCAACGGAGTACTCCATTGTCTTCAGCCTCACAGAGGCCCACAACCACAAGTCACCGTCCCGGAGCCCGGTGCCGTCGGCGGCGGCTCGGCCTAATGATGAGGCCTAACTTTGCCGCGCGGTGGTTGAGCACGAAAAGCGTGGAAAAACCCCTAAAAAGGGGGCAAACTTGCCGAAATTTGGTGTCCGCAGGGAGAGGGCAACTTCCTGTGGACAACCCCACAAAAAGCAAGTCCACAGCACAGGGAGTTCCACCGAAAAACGGTCTCAAAGCGGGAGCCCATGCGAAGCACGTCCGCAATCTTCGACTTCGTCGTCTTCTCCTCGCGCGGAACCAAGACTTTTCAGGTTACACCTATCACACAAACCCAACGCTTGCTTCTTTAGCTTAGCGGCAGTGCACGTCTTCATGGAAAAATTTTTTGCGACAGCTTCCCTCGCTTTCTGACGAAATAACGAATATGGTAGAACCGTAAAGCTACCTTCTTTATCAGAAATCATTAAAGCCAGATCATTCTGCTTGAGGTACTCGACAGTTCGCTTAACATCCCGATGCTGGTTCTGCTTGGACCGATTCACTGCTAGAGAGTTTACCCCTTCTGAAATACATAGGACTTTTTCATCATCGGGCGCGCGTCTTGCAATGCTCTTGACAATAGATAGGAGTTCGACCGGGGACTCTTTTTGGGTTGAATACAGAACTTAGGTTCTTTAGATAAGACCGAATCAACACTTTTTGGCACATCGCAGTGTCCAATATATGAAACCTTTCCTGGAGACACATTTACCTTTTTTCGGAACTTTGCCCAATCGAGGAGCGCTGGAAGGCACAGGGACCACAGCGGTTCGGTAAAATGGTTACCTTCGCGAGAGTAACTTCTGCACAAGGCTTCAATGTTCTGGATTCCCTCCACTTGGGACGCTGCCAGCGCCCGCAGGCATCCTTGAATATGTCGCACTTGCCTCCATAGTTCAGACCTGAGTATCTTCATCATCCTGGTGGAATGCCTTTTCGAGGGAGTGCACGGGTAGAAGAGGAGAACAATTTCCGGAAGGATGAGCCGATGGTTCAGGGCGAAGGCACACACACGCGCACGACAACCGATGATGGCCGCTAAACTAACAAGGGTAGCACTCGAATTCACACATAGGAAGGCAGGAAGAACAGGGCCCATTGAACTAGAAAGTAACGTATTTAACAGGGATAAGCGGGCTAGTTGGTGGTCGTTATTGGAATGCATCATGTAACCGCACAAAAATAAGGGACAAAGAAGGAACACACAAGACAGGAGCGGAACCAAGAATTTTCAGGTTACACCTATCCTGCCTTTCTATGTGTGAATTCGAGTGCTACCCTTGTTAGTTTAGCGGCCATCATCGGTTGTCGTGCGCGTGTGTGTGCCTTCGCCCTGAACCATCGGCTCATCCTTCCGGACATTGTTCTCCTCTTCTACCCGTGCACTCCCTCGAAAAGGCATTCCACCAGGATGATGAAGATACTCAGGTCTGAACTATGGAGGCAAGTGCGACATATTCAAGGATGCCTGCGGGCGCTGGCCGCGTCCCAAGTGGAGGGAATCCAGAACATTGAAGCCTTGTGCAGAAGTTACTCTCGCGAAGGTAACCATTTTACCGAACCGCTGTGGTCCCTGTGCCTTCCAGCGCTCCTCGATTGGGCAAAGTTTCGAAAAAAGGTAAATGTGTCTCCAGGAAAGGTTTCATATATTGGACACTGCGATGTGCCAAAAAGTGTTGATTCGGTCTTATCTAAAGAACCTAAGTTCTGTATTCAACCCAAAAAGAGTCCCCGGTCGAACTCCTATCTATTGTCAAGAGCATTGCAAGACGCGCGCCCGATGATGAAAAAGGCCTATGTATTTCAGAAGGGGTAAACTCACTAGCAGTGAAGCGGTCCAAGCAGATCCAGCATCGGGATGTTAAGCGAACTGTCGAGTACCTCAAGCAGAATGATCTGGCTTTAATGATTTCTGATAAAGAAGGTAGCTTTACGGTTCTACCAAATTCGTTATTTCGTCAGAAAGCGAGGGAAGCTGTCGCAAAAAATTTTTCCATGAAGACGTGCACTGCCGCTAAGCTAAAAAAGCAAGCGTTGGGTTTGTGTGATAGGTGTAACCTGAAAAGTCTTGGTTCCGCGCCTGTCTTGTGTGTTCCTTCTTTGTCCCTTGTTTTTGTGCGGTTACATGATGCATTCCAATTAGCAGTCATTTTTAACAAATAAATGGTTCCGCCCTAAGGTCGGAAGTGTTTGAACTGCAGAAGCAAATAAAAAAAACAAAGGCGCCGAGTAGTGAAGTCCACGTAGGGCATGCCAGCTAGCGCTCAATATCCGTGCACCCAAAACCCATCCCATCCGCTTGGTGTTCTACAGTCAATTCTGCCGCTGAGCTGTGTGGGAGTGTCCGCTCCTGTTGAGTGTCTTTGTCTGTGGTCGCCAGCTGAAACGCTGGAGCAAAAGGTGGCCCGATTAGCACGTTATAGAGAAGCTTACCGAACCCGGAAGCGTGCCAAGATGGAAGCTGCTGCAACCACCGCCATCATTCAGCAACACGAACAACTACCGTGGGTACAAGCAACGGTACGCACAGCGAACTATTGACGAACCACTCCCTTCGGCAGGTGACAAGGTAGACTGAGACGGCCAGGTTTCCCCGCGACTTCACGGACAACCCGCGTTGCAGCGTGTGTAACGTGTGTTATATTGTGGCCTAGCTTTAATGATACACAGTGTGCACATTCTTTGTGAAACCAAGCCAAACGGACCTTTCACTCGTGATAACTAGGTTTACAAGAGTTAAGCCTCCGCCATGTTTTAATTTTTCTTTTATTTGCTGCTGGTGGGCTTTGTTCGGGGTAAGCTGGTCTTTGGGCAATCGAATGCAAGATTGTTTTTATGAAGTTAAAATAGCTGCCGAAAATCATAGTTAACAATCAATCGATAAATAGGACTGTGAATAAATACATGAATGCTAACGCAAAAACTATATGATAACTGAATGATTTCCTATTAATTGACAAGTGAACCCGCCGTGGTGGCTTAGTGCACATGGTGTTGCGCTGCTAAGCACGAGATCGCCGGATCAAATCCCGGTCGCGCCGGTCGTGTTTTGATAGAGGAGATGTGCAAAAAACGCCCGTGTGTCGGGCGCTGGGCGCGCGGTAAAGAAAGCCAACGTCGTCAAAATTAATCCGTAGTACCCCACTATACGGCGCGCCTCATAATCATATCGTCGTATTAGCCCGTCAATCTCCTGAATTTATTTAGTAAATTGGATTAAGTCTTAGCCTTGGAAATATACGAAGGGGTTCAGATGCACACGGTGCGGCTGACCTTCAGTGCACAAGCAGCGTAAGCCTCCACGGTGGGTCGTCCAACCACTGCCAAAATATCAAGATGCAGACATAGGATCTCGGGTGAATGATGAGAACATGAAAATTGGCTGAGGTTTAACCCTTGATCCTCTGTTGCTGTCCCTGATATCGCCATACATTAAGCTGCGCTCCCAGTTTACCTGAGCCATGTGGAGCCTGGTGAACTTGAAAACTGCCGTTTCAGCTCGGGAACATAGCGCCGCTAGGTGGCTCGGAGACGTGCACGACTCTCCGGTTCCACAAACGTTGACTAAGAACGTGTTGTGCACGTAGGACTCCGTTCGCTCCAGCCAGGCGGTGTAGAGCGGTACGTTCTGCATGCGGCACCGGACGAGCTCGTCGACCAGTTGGAACGCGTGCCGCTCCCGGCCTCGACGAATTCTGTCCGCTATGGTGAAGATGTGCAGTGGCTCGAAGTGGAAGAACGTCCTGGGTCCCGACGACAGGAGCTCGCCAACAAGCGAAGACCCGGACCGGTAGTACGCGATGACCAGCACCACGTCGACATTGGACGGCGGGACGACGCGAAGCTCGTTAAGTGCTCTCTCGAAGGCCACCGGCAGCGCATCTTCTAACGAAGTGTCAATCATTTCATCTTGCGTTGATTCTACGGCTGTTAGAGTGTAGGACCGGGCGTCGGTCGCGTTTTCAAGGCGCACTTGAGACTTGTCGTCCAGCCCTGTAAAAGAGATAAATGTAAAGTTCAGCAGTGGTTCAAATTTTTTAAAATTAAAACTTCTCTGCAGGGATAGCTTATGGGTACAGCATGAAATAAATGTCTGAAAAATATTTAGTAAAAAATTATGTTTTCATCTACTACATATTATTTCGTAGTTGTTAGCTGCTCTTGGAGTAACGATGCGATGTCTGACGGTCACGTTGTCCTCTGTCCTATAAAGAATGATTTTAGAGTTTGTGGAATGAAAGACACATTTTCCCACTACATTTCTAATATTATGAGAATAATGACAATAGAAGCAAGCACAGTGCGATGCTTTATGCGTTGCTCTGTGTTGTTGTGGCTATGGCGGGCCGTTTTTACAGAGAGCTCTGCAGCTCGATGAATGACTTTTTGATGATTTCAGGGATCAGACAACAGGAAAGACTGACGGTGGATTATATTGCTCCGATATTGGCCGTGACAATGTCGGATATTTTATTAAAGTCTTTTATTACTATTTCAATAGCAATACGGCTTACTTAAAATGATTTTAATTTGTGAGAAGATGGAGCACTGTCTGGACGCCACATCGTCCCTATTGCTAATGTACGTTCCCCTCTGTTAATTTCAAATACTTCTGTATTCCTGCTATGCATCCACATTAGTGCCCGTAATTCCCGCTACCTCTTTCCCTTCCC
This sequence comes from Dermacentor variabilis, assembly GCF_050947875.1. Lineage (NCBI taxonomy): Eukaryota > Metazoa > Arthropoda > Arachnida > Ixodida > Ixodidae > Dermacentor > Dermacentor variabilis. Next base: position 92,470,913 of record NC_134578.1, read on the forward strand.
CCTTTTCCTTGCTCTAGTGACGCTTGCCTGTTCGGACGCCCTACATCTTCCCTCCATCTTAGCTCTATTTACGGCGTGTTGGGTGAGTTCGCCGCTTTGACAAACTTGGCGTCTCTTCTTTTTGCTCAACAGCAAGGCTTTACAATTTATAATTACCAGTGCAAGCAGCACGCCGTTTGGTCCAAGATGTCTCCTTTAAAAGGAACAAGCACTTCTCACTCAGAAACTTAGTTCAAAGCAAATTTTGTAATAGTATTTGGTGTTGTCTACAAATACATATTCTTGTAAGTTTTACAGTCAGTGAGTTAATTCTGCATTCAATGAGGTTGTACAGAAAGGGGGGTGCTGGTGGGCGATAATGTGGAGACTGCAGATGTATGTTAAGTAATAAAACATCAATTGCGTCACTTTGTTGATAACAATGTGCAGTTTATTATTATTCCAAAAAAATTTTATTACCGCAAAATGTTCATGTTGCAAGCCCAAAACAATACATTGTTACGGGCTGCTCTCTGTGAAGGCAGGGTTTATTGAGGGACGACCTAACTGATGGCCATGAACGCCAGCAGGGGCTCCGCTATCGCCTGGCGAACGTCGTCTTTTTCTACCCTCTGTAACCTCGTGTCCCACTACAGCTTGTGGTACACAGTGAAACATCGTCAAATCGGTTCGATGGAAAAACGGTTTATCCGGTTATTCGATTCGCCGGTTATTCGAATCTGAAAACCGGATAACCGGACTGATCGATTATCCGGTTGGTTATTCGGTTAATAGTGTCCCTATATCGGATAGCCGGACATTCGGATATCCTGATATTTGTTCATCTGTCGTCATCATCATCAGCCTAGCTACGCCCATTGCAGGGCAAATGCCTCTTCCATACTTCTCCAACTACCCCGACCACGTGCTAATTGTGGCCATGTTATCCCTGCAAACTTCTTAATCTCATCCGTCCACCTAACTTTGTGCCGCCCCTTCTTACGCTGCCCTTTTCTTGGAACGCAGTCCGTAACCCTTAATGACCATCGGTTATCTTCCCTCCTCATTACATGCCCTGCCCATGCCCAATACTTTTTCTTGATTTCAACTAAGATATCATTAACTCGCGTTTGTTCCCTTACCAAATTTGCTCTTTTCTTATCTCTTAACGTTACACCTATCATTCTTCTTTGCATAGCTCGTTGCGTCGTTCTCAATTTAAGTAGAACCCTTTTCGTAAGCCTCCAGGTCTCTGCCCCGTACGTGAGTACTGGTAAGACACAGCTGTTATAAACTTTTTTCTTAAGGGATAATGACAACCTGCTGTTCATGATGTGAGAATGCCTGCCAAACGCACCCCAGCCCATTCTTATTCTTCCGATTATTTCCGTCTCATGATCCGGATCCGCAGTCACTGCCTGTCCTAAGTAGATGTATTCCCTTACCACTTCCAAAGCCTCACTACCTATCGTAAACTGCAGTTCTCTTCCGAGACTGTTAAACATTACTTTAGTTTTCTGTAGATTAATTTTTAGACGCCCTTCGGCTTTGCCCCTCCAGGTCAGTGAGCATGCATTTCTGTTGGTCCCCTGAGTTACTAAGCAAGGCAATATCATCAGCGAATCGCAAGTTACTAAGGTATTCTCCATTAACATTTATCCCCAATTCTTGCCAATCCAGGTCTCTGAATACCTCCTGTAAACACGCAGTGAATAGCATTGGAGAGATCGTATCTCGCTGCCTGACGCCTTTCTTCATTGGGATTTTGTTGCTTTCTTTATGGAGGTCTACGGTGTCTGTGCGGCTTTGGCTATAGCGGCTGTGGAGCCGCTATAGATATCTTTCAGTATTTTTACATACGGCTCGTCTACACCCTGATTCCGTAATGCCTCCATGACTGCTGAGGTTTAGACAGAATCAAACGCTTTCTCGTAATCAATGAAAGCTATATATAAGGATTGGTTATATTCCGCACATTTTTCTATCACCTGATTGATAGTGAATATGGTCTATTTTTGAGTAGCCTTTACGGAAGCCTGCCTGGTCCTTTGCTTGACAGAAGTCTAAGGTGCTCCTGATTCTATTTGCAATTACCTTAGTAAATAGTTTGTAGGCAACGGACAGTACGCTGATCGGTCTATAATTTTTCAAGTCTTTGGCGTCCCCTTTCTTATGGATTAGGATTATGTTACCGTTCTTCCAAGATTCCGGCACGCTCGAAGTCATGAGGCATTGCGTATACAGGGTGGCCAATTTTTGTACAACAATCTGCCCACCATCCTTCAAGAAATCTGCGGTTGCCTGATCCTCTCCGGCTGCCTTCCCCCTTTGCATCGCTCCCAATGCTTTCTTTACTTCTTCCGGCGTTATTTGTGGGATTTCGAATTCCTCTAGACTATTCTCTCTTCCATTATCGTCGTGGGTGCCACTGGTACTGTATAAATCTCTATAGAACTCCTCAGCCACTTGAACTATCTCATCCATATTAGTAATGATATTGCCGGCTTTGTCTCTTAACGCATACATCTGATTCTTGCCAATTCCTAATTTCTTCTCTTCAAGCGACGGCAAACAGCATTGCCTTGGTTCTGTCCAGCTACGTAACATTTGCATATCTTTAAATCCTGGTGCATGAGCGTTGGCGCACACTCTATATGAAAATAAAACGCGGCATTAGCAGAGGTCTGTTTGCGGTGGCTGCTGTGAATCGCGCCCACGCGACACCCAGGCACTGCGTTTTGCGATATACCGTTTAACGAGGTAGTCGCGCTACATTTCGCTCCGTTTGCAATGTGCCGCGCGATACAGAATATCCGCACCAGCCAAAATATAGCGAAATGAAAACGCCCATAAAGCTACGATCAAATTTCGTATTAGGGAGTATCGTAATCATTGGCGATTTTTTAAATATCGCATTCTCACTGCTATAACGCAATAAAAAAGCGAGGAATCAGTACTGAAGAAGCCTCCCGGCAAGCCAGCTGCCATTGTTAAGGAGGAGCGTTCTGAAGCTTCAAAACTCATGCTCCGGAAAGGTTTTCACCATGAGGCGCGCTGCAATGGACGGTGTGTGCTGTTCACGGAGCTGCTGTGACTTGTTTTTTTTTTACATTTCCTGTCAGGACACGCAATACTAAGGGGAATAGCATCATCATCATCAACATGCCATCAATATTGTCAAAATCCAAGGGTAGAGCGAACTGTTTGAACAACTTCTACTGGCGAAGAGGAGAGCGAGGTGCGCGAAGGAAATTATTATTGGTCATGCACAGCACTCATAGGAATACTAAAACGTCTGGAATGGTTTCCTGTGTGCGTTAGTCTCTTCGCACTTCACTCTTTTGCAAATCAACTGCTATTATGACCACTCGCAAAAGCACCTGGCTAAATTTATTCCCATACCATGCATGCGAGAATAATGCACGTCGATTAATTAAGAATTTTGAAGAAAGAGGGTTGAAGGAAGACGAAGTGATTTTTTGTTAGAACGCTTGTACTTTTGTCTCCGCTTTTTCGCTTTGTTTCCCTGCATTTCTGGGAGCTACCGCTCCCTCCTTGCGGCAACGGATGAAGAGATAGCCGAGGACTTTCCTGATGTGCAGCTGTCAGGTCGGCTAGCGTCCAGGAAACGTGGAAATACGTCAAGCGATACAGACAGCGAGGCCACTGAGATATGTTCGGAACGCTACGACTCATCGGACGATAACTTCCAGGTCGTGATGAGTAGATCAGCGAAAAGAAGACTACTGCACGCATCTTCGTCGCCAAGTGCTTCTACCGTGAAGAGTGCACCGCAGCGCTGGCCGCACACTGTGCTCCTTATGCCCGTGGACCCGGCGACCAATTTGCGGCTCCTCAACAGGCAGGTCCTCTCTTCGTTACACGAGAGTATCGCACCAAATGAGATTAAAGACGTACGAATAAACTGGCGGAAAAATGTCCTGGCAGGTTGTCTTACGTCGCAGCGCCCTACAGGTCCTACGTAAGATAACTGATATCGACAATGTAGAGGTGCGATCAATGATCCCTACAGGCGGCGATGGTACTGCGGGCGTCATTTATGACGTCGACGTTGCCATGCCTAATGACGACTTGCCAACGCTGATAAAGCCAACGACAGAAGGCACTTTCATTACAATGATTTTCAGACTGGAAAACTCACGCTGTGTGAAGATTTTGTTTGAAGGAGACAGCCTTCCTTCCCACGTCAAAGTAGGACACGTCCGCCATCCAGCACGACCATTCGTTCCGAAGCCCCTCCAGTGTTTCCAGTGTTGCAAGATTGGCCACGTGAAGGGCGTCTGCATGAACAACGTCGTGTGCCCGCGGTGCTCTGAGTCCCATTCAGAAGACGCCTGCAGCACACGTGTTCTAATGTGCCCTAACTGTAGTGGTCCTCACAAGGCCTCATCAAAGGATTTCCCGCGGGTGCGGAAGGAATTCACGATTCTAAAACGAATGGTGTGGGACAATTCAACGCATCGAGAGGCTGCTGCCGCTGTTCGGCGACGTCGGCATCGACACCGAAAACGTTCACGAAATTCCGCAACTGCAGACAGGAACACGCCAGCTACCGTCAGAAGGACTGCCGCATCACCGCGCAGCGCCACCATCACAGATACAAGGAAAGCAAACAAAGCGGAGAGGCTCACCCGTCATGAAGAATAGCCTGAGCTACCGAGGGCACAACTCCCTGATAAGTTGCCTCAAACCACACCGACTTCAACGGCTTCGTTAACTGTTGAAGCGACGCTGGCTGATGACCTGGAGGTCATCAACATTCTGCGGTCGCTCATGAATGCCACTCGCGTTATACTCACCAACATGAAATCTTCGTCGGCGCAAAGCGCGCTAGAGGTGCTGGACACTTTGAGTCCAGTACTTGCAGCTCTTGGTTACAATCATGGCTCTCCAGAAGCCTTCGTTTCGTGACGAGGTCCGGAACGCGTCGATATTTCAGTGGAACGCCAGAGGACTGAAGTCACGCGTGTCGGACTTTCGACAGTTCGTGTTCACGCATAAGTTGCCAGTCATCGTCATCTGCGAGCCCCTATCAGACAACATCAGACTGTCCGGGTATGAGTGTTTCATGTCCGCCAGCCATGGAGAATGCAGCAAGATCATTGTATTCATGCGACGTGATCTTACGTATGTGCATCATCCAGTGTCACCTGTCCAAGAAAACCAATACGTATGTCTGATAGTGAAGAAAGGCAAGCTCACTTTCACATTATTGGAGCCTACATATCGCCCTCAAGTCGGTTGGACTGCGAGAGATTACGGCGAATCACGACAGCGACTCCGCAGCCTTTGGTGATTAGTGGAGATTTTAATGCCCACCACCATCTCTGGGGAAGTTCTAAGATAAACTCGCGAGGCAGAAGATTAGTGTCATTTGCCTCCGAACAAGAACTGTGCTTGTTAAATAATGGAAGCCCCACCTTTCTGCGTGGAACTGCCTACTGTAGCTGCCTGGACCTCACCTTTGTTTCGCGCTCCTTCACACAAAGGTCAGGTGGTTTCCGGATATTGAAACGTGGGCAAGTGACCACCTACCCACTTATCTTAGGGTTGAAGGGCTGACTGACTCCAGGTTAGCCGGCGTCACACAATGTATCGACTGGCCAATGTTCAAGTCAATTGTCGAAGACGGCTGTCGGGATGACTTGTCCTCTAGGCTAGAGGACATCATAAAGGGTGCCCTAGAGGTTGCGAAACATTCGCTTCTGAGAACGTATACACGCACCAAATACGACATTGAGCTAGAGAAGCTTCGTGCAATTGGTCGTCTTGCAGAGCGAAGATACAGGCGCACGAAGTCGGTACATGACTTGAGGTTGGCCAGAAGAACTCGAAAGAAAATTCAGCGTCGCATGGACAAACTTGCATCGCAAAGATGGAAGTTATTCTGCAAATATTTGGATCCACGAGAACCTTTGTCTCACATATGGAGAACTGTTCGTGGTCTCCGTGGAACCCCTCAGCAGCGCTACCCTTTTAAGTCTTTGGCCCTTCACCAACAATACAGCTAGATCGACGTAGCGGAAGCTTTCTGTAGGAGGATTGCTGGCGAAACTAGTTCCGCTGGAAAATCGACGCTCCACAACGCACCGACTTCACGCGACCCCCGCATAGATAGTCCTTTCTCCATGGATGAACTCGAAGCTGCACTGGCCTTGTGCAAGCGTTCATCTTCCCCAGTACCCGACGGTGTAACCTACCGTGCCGTATGTTATCTTGGCGAAGAGGCTCGGAAAGCGCTCCTGCTCTTGCTCAACAGCTCCTGGCAACAGGTACGGTTCTCCAGAAATGGAAAACCAGTCACCTAATTCCACTGCTCAAGCCTGGCCAGTCGCCTGTAAACATTGCATCATACCGACCAATTGTGCTTGCCAGTTGCATCGGAAAACTAATGCAGAGGATGGTTCTAGCACGGCTAGAATGGTACCTCGAACATTACCAGGTACATCCAGATGCGGTGGCCGGTTTCAGGCGTGACCGTTCTCCATAGACAACGTTATCGACTTGGTGACGTACGTCGAGCAACAGAGGTCCTGCAAAAGATTATCTGCTGTACTGTTTCTGGATGTTAAAGGAGCTAACGATAACGTAACGCACGAAGCAGTTTTCAACGTGTTAGAGGCAGTAAGACTTCGCGGAAAATTCTATTTCTGGATAAGTAGCTATCTACATAAGAGATCATTTTTCGTACTTACCGAGGATGGCCCAACCTCCCAGTAACCGTGGGGTGCCTCAGGGCAGAGTACTCAGTCCAACGCTTTTCAGTCTAACACTCATTCGACTCGTCGACATCTTGCCAGGCACCGTTAGGCTCTCCATCTATGCCGACGACATTTGCATTTGGACGTCGGCTATGACGCGACTACAGCTTCGCGCGCGGCTTCAGAAATCAGCCACTTTAACATCATCCTACCTTCGAGAACAAGGACTTCATATATCATACGAAAAGTGCGCAGTGGTGGCGTTCACCAGGAAATCACTGTCTCCATATGTGATATCCGTGGACGGACAACTGACCTCGTACAGCACGATTCACAGATTTCTGGGGGTGGCTATTGACAAAAATCTTGCCTGGACCCCTCATGTGAATTATGTGAAAAAACGCCTGACAGGTATTTGCTATATGTTTAAGTTCCCTGCAAGAAAGTCCTGCGGACTGCCAATGTACTCTATGCTGCAACTGTACAGGGTTCTCTTTATTGGATTCCTGCGGTACAGCCTACCGGTCATGTCCAACACCTGCAGAACTAACCTGCATATAATGCAAAGCATCCAAGCCCATGCCCTCAATATATGTCTTGGTCTACCGCGGAGTGCGTCAACGACAGAAGTTATTGCAGTCGCTCAAGATTCTACTATTATGACGCACATTAGTATTGAAACAATGCGTGTGCACATGAGACACTCCGCCCGGACCCCTACCCACCACCTAGCAAGTCTCCCAGTAGACAGACCCCACACGACATTCAGTGCGACTGTCTTCGCGCACCATGCCTCTTTCAGGTCAGGTTACACACGTGCGGCAAGGCCTTCCATTCCTCCATTTTGTATGCGCTGTACTCAAGTGAATCTTACAATCCCAGGACTTCACAAAAAGTCAGACTTGCCATCATCAGCGCACACGCAACTAACTCTACTTCTCTTGTACGAGAAATACAGCGACTGCACACACGTCTACACTGATGGATCAACTACATCAACCAGTTCCGGCGGCGCTCTAGTTATACCAGCAATGAGAACAACCAAGTGGTTCAAGACTTCCCATGTCACTACGTCTACAGCTTCAGAGCTCGCAGCTCTCCGCGACGCGCTTCAAGTGATAAATTCTGAAAGTCCGAGAAAATGGGCAGCCTTCTGCGATTCAAGGCTGGCCTTGCTATGTGTGTAGTCGTTTCTCTCAGATGGAACTCACGATCAGTTCACGTGCGAAATCGCGGAACTCATCCATCACTAAAGAGAAAAAGGCCATAATATCTATTTTCAGTGGATATCAGGTCATTGCGGCATCATTGGAAATGATGACGCCGATAAGGCAGCTCGGACGTCAAACCAAGAAGACCGCTGCGTCCCCATTCCCCTCTCAAGGACCGACGCCGCGAGACAACTTGGCATTCTAGCACGCACGATCTCCTTAGCAGAGTGGAATACCGTGCATGCAAGGCGCACAAGACAGTACAGACTAAACCCGTCACTTCAGCTCAGACCTCCAGCCGGTCTGCACCGACGTGAAGCGTCTCTTCTGTGTCATTTATGGCTTGGAGTTGCCTTCAGGAATGCCTACTCAGCACTAATTGGAATGGCTGATAGTCCTACGTGTGATGTTTGCGGATGCGAGGAGAACATTGAGCACTTATTGTGCCATTGTCCTCAGTTTCAAGCACAAAGACAATCTTTGTCCAACACATTCAGGAAATTAGATGATCGTCCTTTGAGTGAACAGACAATACTAGAGCACCGTCCCAACCGATCATCGGCTCAGAAGGCAGTGAAGGCCTTCGAGCCCTGTACGTGGCCTGATATATCCATCTGTAAATTGATCATGTAACATTACTGCAAACAATATGTTACACTATATCAAACTTGTGTAGCGTTATATTTTTTTGAAAGCGGTAAGTATGAAAATTATCGCACTGGCTTAGTAATCCGTTTTCATTGAATCAACTACACGTGTAAAGAACGTCAATGCAAAATTACCTTGTATTCCACGAGCCCGACATTTGCATAACGAGAAATGCCATGCTGTGATGCCGAAGCCTCTCCTTGTGCTTGAAATGTAGTAAAGTAGCCAAGATATTCCCATGGCTACAAGTAATAACGTACATCGTTGACGCTTGGATGCAAGGGAGATGTGCACACCCTGTTAGAACGAAAAAAAAATCTGCAATGCATATTCTCAGCTATTATTGTGATTATGAATGTTTGTCTGCTTCAAGCATGTTGAATCTATCTATCTATCTATCTTACGTCTTACGCAGACCCAGCGGCCAAATTGTCTCCGAGCTTCAGCCACTAGGTATGTGCTTGCTGTCGTGACGTCATTGTGGTGGTTTCATCAACGTCTTCGTGATACCACTCTCGGCAGATCACGACAACGCCGATTGAGTGGTCCATGTGGTCTATCAACTGACACCTCTCCTGCTGCCGCGTTCCAGTCTGGTCGGGTGCAGTGCGGGCAAAAGAGGCAGCGGACGCCTACGTAGAAGTCCTATTAATAGGTGATGGACATCTGACCGACTAGGGGAGCACCCACTAAGACAACCGCCACTGCAACCACGATGACATACGGGCGAGTAGGGCAGTATATGTGCGATTGGGCGCGTTAGCCATTCTAGACATTCCAGACTGTTACTGCTATCATTGTTGAGTTCTTTTTCGAGTGTGTAACTTATCACGTCTGTCAATGTGAAGAAAGGGGGTTATCAGAGGGGCCCGATTTTTATTAGGCATATCATAAGAAGCCAACAAACACTGACACCAAGGGGAAATTACTTGTGCTCAATAAACGAAATAAAGAAACGATAAATTAATGGAAATTAAAGTGGATGAAAAAACAACTTGCCACAGATGGGAACCGAACCCAAAACCTTCGCATTTCGTGTGCGATGCTGTACCAATTGAGCTACCGCGGCGCTGTTTTCCCATCCACTTTCGTGGGTATTTATGTGTCCTAGTAGAACCCTGGGTATGTCAGCCAGCGCCACCACTCACAGACCCTGGCGGCGGACGTGGAACGTCATTTTGCCGCAGGCTTCACGAGAACGTGATGTTTTTAAGTGAAGGCAGCTGGTCAATAAACCCACATATGCTACCTGAAGGCATCAATGTTGCCGGATTCGAGAGCCTCGTCATGTATTCAACGAGAAGAAAGGGGGTTAACCCAGGGGCCCGATTTTTATTAGTCATATCATAAGTAGCCAACAAACACTGACACCAAGGACAACATAGGGGAAATTACTTGTGCTTGATAAACGAAAAAAAGAAACGATAAATTAATGGAAATTAAAATGTATGAAAAAACAACTTGCTGCAGATGGGAACCGAACCCACAACCTTCGCATTTCGCCAAACTTGTGGAATAAATCGCGTCTGTGGAATATAATCTGTCTTGCCCATACAAAACACCTGACTGCTGTGTCAGTTATTGGAAGACCCGGGGCCCACATCATCTATCGTATCACAAAGTGGCAAGCCTGCCAAGCTCCGCCAGTGACATCCCCAACGCTGAAACCGGCATTCAGGTGTGTGCGTGTGACCGGATATGACAGCACATGTAGGCTAGTCTGGTACTGAACTTCGCCAGTGGATTAAGCGATAACACGCTAGGCAGAGAGACGTATGAGCAGCTTAGAGAGAAGCAGCTAAAGAAACAGCATAAAGGCAGCGGTTAGCTACCGAGTGCTGCTATAAGTCCTGAAGCTGATGCTTCAAGGGTCTCAGCGCGAGTCATCTCCCACGGCACCACTCGTCACGTGATCGAACAATATTCCCAAACCTCCTCAATATCCTCAATCCCCAAACGTTCCTGCCACTGTTCAACAAGGATGTGATGACTTCCGTGCGTATTTGCAGAGCTTTGAGTGCGTGGCTACCGGACAAGGGATAAATGGGCTGTCGTACACACTAAGAAAAAAAATTGTATCTCTTACTCTTTTCGGAGAGTGGACTCGCCACGTATACGACGCACTTTGTGGGAGACACCCGAACTCTCTTTCGGCAGAGAGTCCCGAGACTATCTGTGCTCGATACAAGGTGTTTACGTGACTCCATACGCAATAGTCATGCACACTCTTGTAGTAGTCTCCTAATCCTCTCAAAAGGGTTACATGACTAGTGCTGAGGGAGTCCGTTAACTATTCTGCATGAGTCAGACGACTCAAGATAAAGGGTGACATGACCACTGCTGAAGGATTCGGGTAACTATTCTTTACGAGTCTCATGACTCCAGCAGTGTGTGTCAAGTTACCCTTAGTGCATGTTGCAGGACTCTTGCAAATAGAGTAAAATAACTAATCCATGCAAGTCGTTTGACTCTCGGATGGCATTGTCGAGCCGCTTATCAAAATGTGTCACCAACTTTTGCTGTAGGTACAAACAACTACGGCTAGTTCTCAAGCTGACTACTGTGAAAAGACAACATATAAGTAAGAACCCATAGCAAACTTGCCAAAAAGAGCATGGCAGGTTAGAAACAAAAAGTTAACATTTCATCACCCTTTGTTGTCTTCTGGAAAATTCAAATGTATTAGTCAGCACAGAATCACCATGAAAGCAAGACAGTTCCTATTACTATTAAACTGGAATCAATAGCCAACCAAGCAAAACAGTCATAAATAAACATCCAATATGTAGCCTGGAGGTGCATATGCATGACACTGCAATGCAACTCAGAGCCATAATGAGACCCCAAAATATTATGTAACTCATGTAGAAGTTCAATTCAGCACTGCACAAGTCTCTAATATCAAAACACTTATAAGTTAAACCTATTTCAGTGTTCGATACGTGTTTTTATTTAGAACTTACGATTTAACATTTGAAGCAAGTAAGCTACACATAACAAACAAAAAAGGCTGCACTTATGTACAAAGGAGACCCAGATAATCAAGTGCAATAAAAACAATATTCCATCTTAGATTACATAATCTGTGCAACATACTATGCTTGCTGAAAACAACTGGTTGGCAATTGATAATCCAATCTAACAGTAAAAACAGCTGCCTTGCCTTATGGTACTCTTGTTGGCGGCACTTTACCCCGCAACTTGCGCGTGTTAGCGTCAGTTGAAAATTGATCTGCAAAATACCACATTAAAAAGCTGTGGATGAATTTTATTCTCTCATACAACTTGCAACAGTGTATAAAAGCTTCACAACAGATAATATTACAAAATAAATACAGCAACATTTATACTAATTCTTTATTTATGTTGACAAACATACTTTTCCAAGACAAAGTATAATAGCTGACACAGACAATTTCACAGATTGCAATAACCACTAATACAAAACTTGCCATAATGCAAACACGCTGACAATATATGTAGCACAGGTAGCTGTATTTTGTTACTGCAAATATAGCACATGAATAATGAGGACAAGGGAGGAAGCAGAACACATAAACTATAACCAGCTGCATGCATGCACCTGTAACAATACACATGGTGCACCAAGATCCAAAAGATGCAAAGAGGAAGATGTGAGGAAGGCTTCTTTTACTCATCACAAGTTATCCTGTAAGAGCAGATTATGCAGTGGCTGTAATCTAACCTCAGCACATACATAAATAAGTTACATTAGGTGCCACATTTACAAATCACCCATAAGATGTTCTTGTAATTGTCCTTATTCCGATTTTTAACTTGGAAAGCATGACTGTATTACGTAAAGCCTCCCTACGGCTTGGCATATAGACAGAAAGAAGTGTTTCTATAAACACTGGAGGTCATGGAAGGATGACTGACACATACCCCTTTTAATTCTTTTGTCTTTGTCTTTATGATTATGTACCACTGTAGTCTTTTGTAGAGTGAAACACATCCAGATAATAAACTGCGGGCAACAAAGTGTGAATACCTGTTCTTCATTTCTACCTTTCTCTGGTTTCCTGCTAAGGTAAAATTGGTGCAAAAATTGTCTTCCCTAATGTATGCGTTCCCACAAAACAAAACAGGAGCAGATGATAAGCCACATTAATGGTGCGTGAAATAAAACATCTGTTCTTAACTTACCACTGCCATTCCAATTTGGTGCGATTTTCTGCTTTGTTGTGTACTCTAGCATAGGTGCTACGCAGTTCACTTGGTACCCGAAGCAACTCTCATACCATAGCAGGATGTCAATTTTGTTTTTCAAATTCTAAGCGAAACTCCGGTTATGGGGGAGAAATTGCAAACTTATAGCTTTGCTTTGTATCTTCATTATGTTGTAGAGCAGGGTAGAAAGCAAGAACAGATACTTATAATTTGGGTTCCCACTGTGCATTGCATGGATATCTTTCAATGAATGATAAAACTATATGGTAGATAAACACATGAAAGATAAGAGAATTAAGCTCGAAGTCTACCATATCAGTAACTGGGAATTTTATGTGTAATTGAAATTTTGCGATTCCCAGTGATGAAGAAACAGTTTTGACAATATGTGCCAAGGCAACTAAGTCACTCATGCTCCCAAAGGAAACAAAATAAAAACAAGCAAGATTACAAGAACTTCGAACTTGCAACCTAAAGTAAAACACCTTACATGACTGATTTATGTATTTGCTGAGCATAAATTACATCTAGCGCATAATCTGCTTGTACAAGATGACAAACAATGAGTTACTGTCGCTTTCTCTCTGGGGCATTTGGCTCTTCTGAACACATGCACATTGTGTGGCACAGCTACGTGGATGTAGCTGGGCACAGCTGTTATTGAGCATCAATCTGTTTTTATGGTCCTGTACTGTTATCATTGTAATTTATAATTAGCAAATAGCTTAACTACTGGGCTGATCAGCTCCATTTTAAACAAAACATACGGACAGATTTCCCTGTTTATCGCGAACAAAGAGATGGGTACATCATTTCAGATTTCAAGAAACAGCTGTGGAAAAGAACAAATGCTTAAGACAGAAAATCTACAGTGACGAGTACCTTTTTTTAGTAAAAGCCATGTACTAGCTCTTTCTGCAATGAATACGATTATTACCAAAAATTGTAGCCTGAAAAAATAATTGGGAAATATTTACAAAAGTGAGAGATTAGAACTGCATGTTAATTTCAAATGTCTTCTTAAACAAGATCACAATAATTGAAGTTTCATTAATTTGAGCAAAATGCTGACATCCCATTATTGAAGCTAGTCAGTGCTGAAGGTATTGTTAGTTTGTAGGAGTCAGACTGGCAGCTATGAAATATTTGTCACCATACTTGGTGGAACATGCTTTGCTCTTTCAGATATTACTTTGCCAAAAAGCCTTCTGTAAGCCTTGTGGGACAATTCTGTGTGGAATAGAAATCTATTTGATCATTACTTTTTGGGTATGTATATCTCAGAACTGGTGCTAGTCTGAGTTCTTACAAAGTAGACGTTATTGAGTACTGTAATTCTAATGCCTGCCACTGCTATAAATTTCTGTTAGTCAAAATTGTTGCACTGTCATGAAGCAGTTATGTTCAATAATTAGTGGCAGTCACCGCTGAAACACTCAGTACAAAAAACAAAAGAAATAAATGGAGTCAAAATTTAAATGTCCAACAAAGTTATAATCAAGTCTACATTTCACAGAACTGTCTTTTTTTTCTGTTAGTGTGCCAATACCAACTGCACATTCACAAACATTTTAGTATTGCACTTCTGGCAAATGCAGGAAAACTCACCGTCTTTAACAGAATCCCCTGGGAAGACAGCCCAGATTCGCTTCGACAAGAGGACTTGCCTTAAACTTTGCGTCGCTATGTTGTAGGTCACTGTAGCAAGGGGAACGTTTTGCTGATTGAATATTACTCGAAATATTTTTATTATTTGTACTAGAGGCTTGAAAAGAGAGCCAATTGTGAGTTTTTGATGCAGATTTCATATATTCCGTTAGTTTTTATTTAGCTGCTTCTTGAGTTATGTCCTACACAATGGCAAAATACATAGTGATATTTGCGAGCTCTTACTTGTGTAATAAATTTTCACAAAAAGCAGTGTGTTGCAGCTAATTCAGCTCCCTATAGACTGCAAGGTGCCGATATCTATTCAAACAGCATGTAAAGTTCCTAGAAGTATGCAAGATTAGTAGGCAGGCAGGCCTGTCTACTAATCTTGCATAGCTCTCATGTACTCAGAAAAAAAATTATTGAGAATACTTCAATAATTTTTTGTCACAATAGCATGAGAATGACCTTGTGCACTTATAATTGTCCTATACAAATAAAATTTTGCATGCGTACTCAAGATATGCAGAATACCGATATGTAATTGAAATTGCAATCTGTAAAAATTATTTAAAGTGGCCTAATATTTTTTGCATAGTTCCAGTAATTCTACAAGCTGTTTGGATAGGTATCGCCACTTTGCGGTATACAACTAGCTAAATAAGATACAGCATGAAACTATTTGCTAAACTTTTATACACAAGAAAGTGCCCATAAATATATATTGCCACTATGTAGGACATAACTAAAGAGCACCCGCTATACAAAAACCGATGACAATTCAAATCTACATAAAATTCGCTATGAATGGCAGTACATTCAAATCTCTAGTACAAATAATTAAAAAAAGTTGTTTCGAGGAGCATTTCCCCTTAATAAGTGGGTGTCAGTGTTTCCACCAAAGGGTTAAAAAATGCCTTGAGGCATACCATAGGGAGTTTTATAAGTAGCACACGCACGCATCTGCCTAAAAAGCACCATGCCCTGCTTGCATTCCGCAGACAGTTTTCTGGATTCTGTTGTATGTCACCATTTGCATCCCTTAACACTGAGGACGCAAAACCAAAAAAGGAGCCTATTAATACACTGAATTTTTAGCCTGTAAAGGGGTTGTATGCGAATGGGGGCAGCCAACTCTAGCATGAGAATAAACAAATATTTGTTCTCGCATTAATGAAAGCATTCAAAATATAATCTCGCAAATCCGGAAATCAATGCATAAAGAACCTTGCTGATTGTTACATTAGTGTCCTGAACAAGATCTTTTGATGTTTATGATTCCTAGTTTTATTCACTTTCTTCTAGTAACTGGGCTCTGAACTAGAATACTCAGTGTAGGAGACTAACCCAGGCCTGGAAGCCAATATTTAAATCTGAGATAAACATTCATCCCCCGACCACATGGCACTGCGACGTCATCAGAAGCATGCATCCATGGACATATAGTCCGTAAATTAATTTTTACATGATCTGTAGCGTTACTCTTGCACTAACAAATTCTGAAAATTAGGAAATACATCTGCTATTTAAAGCACTGCTGCAAACCTGTGTGTTTGAGAAATGCAATACTCAAATGGTGTAATACAACCAATCTGTTCATGAAACCTATGCTGCCTTTGACATTCGTCAGTGTGGCAAATAAGCACTGAGAAATGCCAAGGGTATCATAGCTTTCATGTCTCAAACCTTGTATGCGAGTACCAGTATCTTTGCAGTGAAAGGAAGTCACATTATTACCACACTCATGAGGGGAACCCATGTTTCTCTAGTTCAATATTTTCTTTCTTGTACTCCTATACCCTTGAGTTTTTCAAAAATAACAGGTGCTTGAAATAAGTACTGTATATTGCTCTTAAATTTATCCTGCACCATAGCTCACGTTAGGTTACATTTCTTGATCACTTTGCAGTGCTGTAGATTATCAAAATGAAGAAAAAAATGACATTACTTTGCATTTTGGCCTTCTAAATAACAAGGATTATGAACCTATCAATTACATACACAAGTACAAAAGAACTACGAAGAACTAGGCATAAAGACAGACATACATTATAATAGCAGGAATCGATGGTGAGAATTCTAATAGAAAGGAAGCATTAAAAACTAGGCACTAAAGGCACATATGAATTATAACACAACTATTTGCTAAGAAGTTGAAGAGACAAATAGAATATCTCTTCAAATCACAAAACCCCAACATTCATCCATGGTTCAATGAGTGAACGCAGCTGGTGATGCTGTTTGGATAGGCTGAGGTACAGCTGTGAACAAGGTGGAACATGTAGAGGGGTCACCAAAGGTTGCACGCTGGTTGCACAGCAGGTTGCCTTGATGTCCGGGCTCACTCGACACTGATGCGTTGAGCCTGGTTATACGTCGTTTGCACGAGGCCTGGCCCGAGTGTGCGGCATGGCTTGGGTAATATTTCGAGGCAACCTGAAAAACACAGATCCACATATTTAAGCCCCAAAATATTCTGTACCATAGGGCAAATCTGAAGTTTACCATCTGCACATAGCAGATGATGAAAACAGACACAAGTCACCAGACTGAAGGTATATAAATGTGCAAAAGTGTAAATGAATGTGAAGAGCTGCTTATAGGATAGAATCCTTCATTTTGTCTTTTCTGGATCAATAATAGTATCTTAACATAATGTCAAGTGTACATGACCCTCCCTATTTGTGTAAGTAGGCTTTTCCATGCCAGCTGTTCCAACCTGGCACACGAACACTTGGAATTTCTTTTTGAAAACTGGGGGCCCTTCAATATAGAACAAATCTCAATTTCACGCAATACCGAAAGCAAAAGAATTTTTACTGGCGTAAACATTACGTCAAATTTTGTGTAATGCACAAAAGTATGCATCAGAAAATGGCATAGCCAAAAATTTGGTTCCTTCATTAAGAGGGCCAAATTTTTAACGACAATGAAGAGAGGCCTTACACCAAAAACTTAACTGCTTATTAGCCACTGCTCAGTTTATTAAGGCTGACTAAAATGGACAAAATGGCTTATTAACTTTATTTTCACAGAAGTGACCTACAGAAAAAGCTGCAAATTTGTGTAATCCATGTGTTCAGGACTTGTGCTGTGTGCAAGAACTGGTTTCAGAAAGATACATTATGCAGCAGTGCACAGAGATGAGGCTGAACTTGGAAAAGAAGTCAGTTATGGCGTACGTTCATCGGCCTACTTACCAATGAGGCAGCCCTAGTAAATTTATGCCAAATACCATGCATGAGAGTACATTGTATTGTCTTTAAATTGGTAAAGCTTTATAAAAGTAGTTTTTGTGTTAAGGAAGAAAAAAATTGCACAAGTGGTCTCTTGTAGTTTCAAAATTTGCATCGCATTTCGTCTAATACACATAGCCTCTTGGCGGCTAAGACAAAATGCATGGAGTTGAGCATCCCTGCACAGAGAGCAGGGAGTCTAAACTGCTTCGAAGTTACTTCTTTCATTGCTGAGTGACTACAAGCCATTTCACTCAAAAAGACGCCGCTTAATTACAGATATTTACCTGAATCTTTCTGTCGGCTGTCAGCCTGCTGGCATCATCACTAAGGCTGCCAACTCCCTAGTGGACGCAGTCGGGACATGGCGGCGGCAGGATGCAGTGGCAGAAGCCGCCAAAGGCTGCCAACTCCCTAGTGGACGTAGTCAGGGCAGGGTGGTGGTAGGACTCAGGGGTAGGAGCCGCCAGAGTGTACCTGCAACAAATTTGCACAAATGTTCTTAGTCGTACAATTTCACGATTTACAATAAAAATTGAGCTGTCTGTGTGACATGGCTACCAATAGAAATAAAGGTAAACAGTTAGGTCCTACGACACAACTAGAAGCCCGACAAAGAAGAAACGGTACTTATGTTTATGAAAATCCACAAAATGAAAAAAAAGTGCAACCGATTTGTACATGGAAGCTCGGTTGAAACCTGAGCTCATACGATCAAGTGATCTGCTAGTCAACTGCAAGCCTGGCACCTTAAAATGTCATTGTAAATTTTTTACATGCATTATTTTAAGCTGCATTAATACATGTTCAATATCTCTTGATATAAGTAAATCATCAAGCTAATTCAATTACCGAATTCCAGTGGTCGTTGATGAAACAAAGTGCAAGCTCGGAATGAAGCTGGCCGAACTGGGCAGTGAAAAATAACAATGTGGTTCCCTACATCTTGTTTTCCTGGCTTTCGCTCTAGCACTGGAATATACAAGAATTTTGACATTCCTGATATTTCACCCTGCAAATTTTTATGCCATGGTGCATAGTACTTCAGCAAGAGCAATAATGCTTTCTTTTAACCGTAAATGGTGATAGAACAAGAAAATTCATTGGAGCCAACGTTTTGAGAAGAAAAAGCTCCTCTTTGTCGAAATATTGGCTCCAGTGATCCTTGTTCTACGGCTCTTCATCAGTTCAAGTCTCTGTCTTCCTGTGTACCTCTGTACTTTCAATGTTATGTCAATGAAATTATAATAACGGATCATTAGTAAATGTAGCTGATGTGGAACTTGGGCTGTTGGCAGATAATGACAGAGTAACTGCGCAACATAGAGATATGGAAAAAGTAGGTTTGTGTGTGTTGTCTCCTTCAGCCATGTCTCCCCTTTGGGCGATTACTCTGTCTCAATGTAAAACTGTTACCCTTTGCACAATAATAGTAAAATACGTAAAGACAGGAAAGTGGACACAAAAATTACAACAAATAGCGTCATATGCTAACGAGCTATGCGAAAGTGCCTGCTACGATTTGTCTCACCCATAACGTGCTGGATAAGATGGTGACTTATGGCTGTTGCCATTTCTTGAATACCTAAATAAAACACACTTCAAAATTATAAAAATACACAGGACAACAGCAGTAGCCGAGGACATAAGGCATTGTTTAGTACAAGAAGCTAAACTAAACTAATTAGTAGAAAAATACACCGCACTTCATTTCATTCAATACTGTCAGCGTTTCTTGGTACAAGAAAAAAGGTATTTCCGCATGGAAGCAGCAAAATAATAAATGGCCTCATAATTTTACAAAATATGCTGCAGCGACTAAGCCAACTGCAGCTGTATATACTTAAAATTGTTGTATGCACATTACAATAGCCAAGACAGGATAAACTTGGGTTCATATGCAGCTCACTGGAAGGTACAACTTTGCAATCAATTCATTTCTGCTTAGCAAATATACACACCAACATAAAACTACAAATAAAAGGACCCTATTCTTCATAAAACACCGGACTCAATATAAAAAATGCAGTAGCAATATTACAATTTCACCACATAACACAGCCAGGTTCTGTAAGCCTAGTAGAATTTACTATAGAAATGTTGCAGCATATTCATGCTTTTAAATATTTACAACCGTGAAAATAAAGATAACGTAAAAATAATACATTATATATACGCTTAGATTGTGAGCTAATGTGTTTTCTACTTACAGCCAAATGCACATAAAATTTGTTCTGTTTCAGCGCTTTTAAAGCGCTGTGTCTGTTCGCTTGTGCATGCAGCCGCTTTACCGCTCATAAAATATCTGTGCTGCCACATCGCCTGACACTGCCATACAGCGTTGTAGCGCTTTCATTATTCGCGGTAATATACCTAAAGCGCTAGTAAATCTTCAGAATACAGAAACTGTCTTTTCGACTACCTGTCTTCGCCAGCGAAAGTCACACAGGTGCTAGTATTGTATCTACACTTCAAGTTACGCAGCAGTTGATATTCTACGGATTTTTCGATGCGACAGGCCACTCGTCACTAGTCGTTAAGAACGGTGTTTCTCTTGGCAGTACAGCTTTGCAATAATTTCAGATGCTCTCCTGAGGCTTCCGTTTGCCAGTAGTATTTACGCATACATACGCGCACGCATGCCTAAGAAACGTCTGTGAACTGCCAAGAGAAACGTGGCACAAAATGTAGCCATACCGGAAGGGCCGTGTACGCGCCGTTTGTAAACTTGGAACAAAAGCTGATATGCTTACCTGATACGTTAAGAGAAATATGGCACAGGTCACTCCCCGCTGGTAGTCGTTCGTTTGCATCCGGTCGTCTCTGTCCGTTGCGATCTCCCATATCACAATGAAAGATGCAGTGCAAACCGCAGTACTTCGGGCGCTTGTGACGGTCCGGCGAGCTGCACTTGCTCGATGTCGGCAAACACCAAATCGGCGACACGCTGCTGCTGGCGACGGTCGCCCTCGTCGCAATCGCACAGCACGGACAGAAGCTCCCACCGTAACTTGCCGCAACGCCTGGTTGCAGTCGTCCCTAACGCAGCGATTTCAGAACCACTCAACGACAACGTACTCGCGCGTGATGCAGGGCAACTGCAAAATGGCGTCATGCTATTGACGGCTTCGGCTTTGGATCATTTTGTATCTGCACAACTGAGCAAAACAGTTGCGCTTGTTTCGGTTTTGCTTCCTCGCGTTGAAATAAAAACTGTTGTGCTCACTAATAATTTTACGTCACTTAAGTAATGTTCACGAAAGAAATAGCCATGAATTTAACACACGTCTTGAAATACCCGCTACGTTCACTTGGTAGAGGCAAAATTTGCTCGTCCGAGTGCGGTTTCGTTTGAAATATCTATCGTTGGGCTGTCGGAGCGTGCTCGAAGCGTGAAGACGCGGCGTAATTGTCCTTAATTTGCTTAGCTATAACAGTGCGGCTGCCCTTGATTTCTGTCGAGTGCAGTTTGCTCTGATGTAAGGTAGAACTACAAAGCCGCCCATGTTACTGTATGATCTAGTGCACCTGAAGCTGCCAGAACTCCAGTATTTTCTCCATAAGTTCTCGCGACTATGTGCCGCTGTCACCAAATGCGAGCGTAGTCATTTGGCGGAGATTTAGCAACATATCTTCTAGAACTATCGTTCACCGCTCTATCACGACATGGAGATGCAGCGTGGTTAGTCCTTAGTAAAATTTTCTATTTATTGCGAAGTTTGCGACAGCAATTGTGGGGACACAACCGCCGTAACATATCTGTCGGTGTTGCCGTGAGCTTGCGTATAAAGTCAAGTGCGATAAGATCCTATCATGCGGCGTTGGCTGTGCGCGTTAAAGGAGGTGTACGAGGGCGAGCCGAGATGTATAGTGCCTTGATGGGCGCCCCAAGTACCTATAGGTGGTCACGTGATAAAACGCGCGCAAGCCGGGGAAAGGAGGCGCTGGTTTAGCACGCTTCTCTTCTGGCCGTTGCTCTAGCCCGGTATGGCGCCACTCTCGCTCCGAGTTGGAGAATATTTCCGATGGGTGCAAAGTGGGGGGGGAGGGGGGTCGAGGGGAAGGACGCTTTTATAGCACCATTTCAAGTTTCGGAGACGCTTTGAAGGACGAGGAAGCAGAAGCGATCTGTCCGCTCTGTTCGCGCCCTTCATCACGCCGACGCTGTGACAGCGAGTGTTCGCGGTCATTGAGTGAGATGTGTCCATGTTTGCACGTGCGCGCGTGACCCCGTGCTTGCTAATTTACGGAGTAAGCGATTGTTTACTGCAGTTTATTCAGGCGATGAAACTATGAACCTTGGTTCGTGCAGTTGTTCGTGCAGTGGTTCATGCAGCAGTGGGGGGAAACTGCTACATTTTTGTTTTTACATTTCTAGGGGGTTCAAAAGCAGTGCTGTGTACGCTAATGTTTGTTTCTAGTCGAGGAACGCAACGCACTGCGGTAGCCCAGTGGCTTTGGTGTTGCGCTGCTGAGCTCGAGGTCACGGGTCCAATCAATTCCAATGGTGGCAGAATGCGAAAACGCGCGTATAATGTGCATTCCGTGCACGTTAAATAACCCGAGCTGCTCAAAATAAATCTGCAGTTTTCCATTATCGTGCGCCTCATAACAAGATCTTGATTTTGGAACCTAAATCCTCAAAATTTAATCTTACGTAATGCAATTACATTTACAATCGACACTGCTGAGTGCGCCTACTGACCTTGTTATCTGGTTGCTGTGCTCTCTTTAGTAGCCAATGCTTTCTTTTTTAGATTTACTTATGGTCAGAATCCAGTGTGACAAATCCGGGTCTTCCTTGGCATAGGAAGCCAGCTATCGCTTAAGCGTGTGAGATATTAACAAACATGTTTAAGGAAAATCGATAGTTAGAGTTGGATGTAATTGCAGAACATGACAAGCACGAAAGAATGACACACCGCATTACAAACCGGACAGGAACCCGAGGGCCTGCCTAAAACAGAAGACGCTATCTGGTATTTCTTCTCCTGCATTTTAATCTTTCTCTCGCCAGACTCATCTCGAATATCGGAGGAGTCGCGATCTTCCACGACGACTCTTCGCGTGCTATTAAGAGTGAAACGACCCATACACAAATGTTGACTCTTGTTTTGTGAGTCTACCCGCGCGAAAATGGGTCTTCGTAAGAAAAAAGAGAGTCAAGTTGCCGTGACTCACTTTTTACTCTCTTCTTTCTTAGAGTGTAGGGCGCACGTGCTTAACTGGCAAAGCACTCACTGTGATTGAACGTACGACTGCTAAGGACTCCATAGATTACGAGAAAGTAAAATAAAAAAAACTATTTGAGCGTTTCATATTGACAGCCCTGGGATATAACGATAAAAGGCATATAAAGATGAACTTAGGAAAGCCCGAACCGAAGATGGTGAAACAGGGAAGCAGTTAGGCGCAATGACCTCAAGGTATTTCTATAACTGGATCGAGATGACTAATGTTCCAAAAGCGTCTGATGGTCTTGGGATCATGTTATTACTGAGAAATTCGTATGTTGGTGTTATGCCAAGCTTGCCATCTTCCCCAAGGAAAGGAAATACAAAACATTTGCATCTCTTTCAGACTCCGGACGCCACTTTTACGAAGCCTAGGGCATTACTAATATCGGAAGACGAAAGCTTTCAAGAAGGGGAACTGAGGTGCCTAATTTTATTGCCCAGGACCACATGAAGCTAATAGACAATGCAGCTAAGGAAAGCATCGAGGAAATTAGCTGTGTTTGAATATGTATGCCGAAAATAACGAAGAAAAAGGAAACAAAAGTTGACAAAAAGGTGGGAGTTGAACCCACAACCTCCTCATTACGCACACCTTCTACTGTCAGTTGTGCTATGGCGACGGTTATAAATTCGTCCAGTAACTTTGGTATTCATGTTTACTAGATCTAGCCCTAGGAGTGTTAGCCAGTGATATTCAGAACCATGGTCGATGGATGTGGACAAATCCTATCTTTTTTTTGTCCGATGGCCGAACGTAACACGGGATCTTAGCAGAGAAGGAACGTGGCTAATAAGCCCTTGAATGCTACCGATGTGAATCTGGCAGCCTTGGTGTCATATGGTAGCATGCGATGGTTTATTAGCCCCGTGCCGGAAAATTCATTCATTGCGAGGGTCTCGCATCTGGCCGCATTTATGTCATCAGGTTTGTTCCCAGATGTCGTTACCGAGCAAGGAACAAGTTTTATGTCAGAACTCAAGAAGGAAGTGTGCCGAGTACTTTCTCTCACGTTTTTTCGTACCACTCCACATCATGCCATGGTACATTTCTCGGTCAAAAAGGAGGCACACTGAGTGACAAGCTGAAGGCCATGCTCAAAAGAATGTTCCAAGAGAAGGCACGGTCATGCGACCGCTACATTGCTCCTCTTGTCTCCTCCGATCGCGAAATACCAAAAGCCAGTTCGGGGTTTTTGCCTTGAGAGTTTATCTATGGCAGGCGTGTGCGAGGACCTTGGAACATTTTGAAAGAGCTCCGGACGATAAGGTCACATGGACAATGAGGTGCGAACAACGTACGCCTACCTAGTGGACCTTCGCAACCAACTCGAAGACACATGTCACCTCGCTGCCGAGGAGCTTGGTAAAGCACATAAACTGCAGAAGCTTTATTAGGACACTAAGAGCAGATAAAAAAGACTGCTACTTGGTGACAAGGTTCCCATGTTTCACCTGCCCACTTGAATAACCTTTTCAAGCAGAGCAAGGAAAGGCCCATTTAAGGTTACTGACGTAAGGAACGACATTGATTACGCGATTGATTTAGATGAAAAGACCAAGTTGTTCCAGAATAATATGTTGAAGAAATACGAGGATCGGAAATATACGTCTATTTCTTGTGCGTCCGCCGTCACCGCTGTAAGTGCCCAAAGCACAGAAGCAGCAAACACTGAGAGTGCCGGCTCTTAAGGTAGTATTGCATCTTTGAGTGTACGTCAAACGCAAACCGCCGCAGACATCAAGATATCACCTAGCTAACACAGGGAACAACTTGAACAACATCAGCAACCAAGTAACAAGTTTGCGGGTATATTTTAATACCTCCAGGACAAAACGCAACTCGTTCAATGCTCTCTGCAGCTGGTCTCTGAGAAGCCAGTGCTTGTGACCTAGTACTCTATTCCCATATTTCTGCGTGAGAATATGGAGACAGAAGTACAGTTAATGCTGTGATTGAGAATATTAGAGAAGTTCAAATCACCATATTGTGCACTGATCGTTGTAGTTAAGAAACCCGATGGCACCATCTGGTTGTGCATTGATTTTCGAGAACTGAACAGAGCCTTTGTTTTTCGTGAGCCAAACCTCAGAATTGATGTCCTTGCGCTTGCAGGGAAACAGAAATTATTCTCAGAATTTGATTTCACAACGCCCTACTGGCAATTCCCCATGCCCTCAGACCGCCGCGAAAAGACGGAATTCGCAAGCATGTCTGGGCTCTGCCACTAAAAGTATATGCTTTTTGGGATTAAGACAGCTTCAGCTATTTTTGCACGCCTTGCGAGGACAGTTCTAGGCGACCTACCGAACGTGCTTCATGATTTTGACAACGCGGTAATCGTCACTGCCATATGGCTAGACCACATGGTGGAGGCTTTCGACCTTGTCTTCGTGAAAATCCGCAACCGAAACCGAACAAGTGTGAGCTTCGACTTCAGACAGCCGAGCAGCAGGGAATGAGAGAACGCTGTATTGCATGAGGCAGGTGTATGTCTAGAGGCAGACATGGCTTGCGTATGCGAACTCTTGATGACTTTGCCCCCGATCACATTTTCCTTCATTTAAGAAAAAAGAAAGGACAAAAAAGAAAACAAAAGAAAGTCGAGGGCACTTAGGTATCCACACGTGGATACACGCGAAAGCATTGTGACGTCTTCCCTATATGGCGAATTATTTTACGGAACGTAATAGCATTGTTTTCACGTCGCCTTCTGTCATTTATCGCAGCACGTGCATCGGCCTGCTCGTGTGCTTGCGTTGACTTCCAAAGGAGACGGGCTCAGCTACTCACTGAGAAGTCTAAGGTTATTCCATTGGAGCGCACGAGAGAGCTCACCGAATTCACCGCACCGAATGGAAGCGCTGCGGCGCGCGATGCTACATAAAGGCGGTTTATTCTGACATGTGTGAATATACAACAATGTATCATGCCAATGAGATGAGGCTAAAGGAAACAGAGGAAGCAGGCTTCCTAAGTAGGCCTGCATCCCGGTTAGTAAAAATACGGGTCAGCAGTGAGGCTGGCACAGTAACGTACAATAAGAGCTGATTTCAAATACATCTTATATATAAATTCATCAAAAACATTTACCAACTACATGCAAACCTTCGCAATAAATGTAATGAAATATAAACATTCCATCTTGTGTTATCAATATAATCAATGAACATAGGGAAATCAAAAGGTGAATACTTCAAGCAAAATTTCAAGGAAGTCTAAAGAATGTGCTTAACGTTACACGTGGAGTGTAATGAAGTACATTTAAGCCAAGAGAGGCAGACATTGCAGGTGGAACGATACGAGCATAAGCAGAAAAAGCAGCGGTAAACAAAAAAAAGAACACAGAAACGCTTCAACCTGGGTCAAAAAGTAACGTTACCTTGCTTTCAATATAGTATACAGATCTGTTCAGTTGTGCAATTTCCACCGGCCATTCCACCAACAGACCGGCCACCGGTGCGGTATGTCTCCGTGGCCACATAACTTTTTGTACCATGTCCTTTGAAGGTGCGCCCATCGGAGTGCACGGCAGCACTTACCGAAATAACCGCACCGACTGGCAATACACAAGTGCGCCAGCTCCTTCGCAGAGGGAGGGCCAGTATGGGAAGGCTGGCATGATGAGCGGTATCGGAGCCAGCTGTGGAAGACGATGACGACGAATGCGCCAGAATTGGCACGAGCGCGTCCCTGTGATTACGTGAGTTGTATCATCTCCGGTGACGCCGCCGGATTCAATTTACGCACCACCTGTTTACTGTTTAACTTTCAATGCGCGGCGTTCTGGGAGAGGATAGGGCTGCAGTTATTCACACTGTCGTTTGCTTCTACGCAGCCCTTCTTGAAGTTCTTGTTGCTAGGCGGTGCACGGTTGAAGGCAGGACTGAGGAATCGCTATAGCACCCTCGGTCTGATCGGACAAAACGCGCCTTTCTGTGGATCTCAGGTGCGCCCTCGTGCGTCGAAGATGCGGTCCATTTTCTATCGCAACAACATAAAAGCGTGCTGTTCTTGCCGGGCCTATGACGTCTACTGGTGCCCATGTTCGGTGTGTCGTATGAAAAACGGTTACCGTGGAGCCACTGTGAATATCTTGCAGATTTCGTGTTCTTCCGTTGTGAAAGACGCGTTGTTTGCATTGTATTTCGTGGAGTCGCTTTCGGACAATTTCGATCGGCACGGTTTGTGGTTTCAGGTGGCATCTAGTACTTGCAGTTTAGTCCTATTCTGATGGCCCATGAGTTGTGCGGGTGGGTTAAGGCGGTGGTCCCTTTTAATGTTCCTCTGTTCTAGCAAGGCACTGTAAAACCGGCACTTCAGCAGTTTTTTTATTGTTTCTTGTATGGCTCTTTCGGCCATGCCGTTTCCGCAAGTTTAATGTGGACTGGAAGTCTCGTGGATGGTGCGCAGCTGTGTGAAAAAAAAAGTAGCGCAGCAGCCCGCATTAGTTACCTGTGGCCATTATCACTGCTTATCTGTGCTGGGATGCCGTGAGAGACGAACATTTGCACGCACACGTTTCTCACTGCTTTTGCTGTTGTTCGACGCGCCTGCTTGACCTCTAGAAAAGGAACGTCAATCTACGATAACAAGGTAGTCATCACCTTCGTGGTAGAAAAGGTGGACTGCGACTACTTGCCACGGCAACGTAGGTATATCGTGAATAAGCATAGGTAACCGGCATTCTTGCTCTTCTGCTTTTGACAAAGAGTCCACGGCTTCGTGACAGCTGCAATATCCGCCGACATGTCAGGCTAGTACACATCATTGGCTTTGGCCTTCATTTTTTCTTCACCTCCATGTGCAGCGTGAAGCAGACATTTGTCATTTTGTTGGAAGAAAGCCGAGTTTGTGTCTTCTGAAGAGGAGACCGTCCTCGACATGGATTGCGTCGCGATAGTTCCAGTACGCGCGTACGGCTTGCGAAACAAGTTGCTTGCCCTCGGGCCATTTGTTGCTTGAATAGCTGCGCAATGAAGTCATTGCTGCATATTTTAGTACCTGTTCACACATTCCCTGCAGTCGCCGATCAGAGACTGGACGTGAAGAAAGAGCGCCGTTCTTGCAAATCTATCAGTTCTCTTTTCAGCTCCATCTTGCTCGAAAAGCGAGACAGCGCATTGCTTGTAAGCCACTCTGATAAGGAACATCTGAAGAGCGAGACTCATGCGTTGCAAGCGTAACGGGCATTCAAACAGCCGTTTCTTAAATATTGATCCTAGGGGGCGGTGATCGTATTCAACCATTACCTCTCGCTGCCATAGGGGGCAGTCTTCAAAGCTTGTGCAACCGTGAACAATGGCTTGCATTTGTTTCTCGATTTCCTTCTAATTTGTTTCTCTAAAGGATGTTCAACATCCGCCGCCTAGGTTTATGAGTAGTGACGCTGGTTTACGCTCTTGGGATTAGTTAATTGTAGTAGTAAGACACAAATACCCCAAAAAGTGAAGGGGAAACGGCGCTGCGGTAGCTCAATTGGTGAGAGCAACGCGCGCGTGGTGGGAGGACTTCGGACCGTTGCCCACCTGCGGCCAGTTCTTTCCTGCAGTTTCATTTTCATTACTCTATCATTTCTTTAATTGAGTTAGTAAGTACAACTAATCTCCCCTGTTTTTGTCCTTGGTGTCTGTTTGCAGGCTTCTCATGATGCAATTAATAAAATTATTTACGCACTCGAACCCTCTTCTTTCGATGTGAGCCGAAACCTCGACCTTTGTTTGGAGTCGAAATCATGATATTTGGTGTTAACTTGAGCCAACAAAGTAAGCCAATGTAATTAATGCACTCGGGCGCCAAAATTCATTGTCACCAAAACTGACAGGAGCAGAACTCACGACCATTGGTATTAAGTTAACAAAGGCACATACACTTAATTTAGCGCTAATTAGGGCACTCGAACTCACGACTTCTAGTCGGAGAAAACAAATAATAGGAAGTAACAACGCATTCGAATGAGAATGTAAAGTTTTTAATGAATGTCTCGTGCGCGCAGACTTTCGCCTCTTTAGCGTAGGCTAAAGTGACTGTAAGTGATTGTTTCTCAATAGGCCCTACAAAATTTATGCTATCTATATTATGATTAAGCAATACTTTAAGGTTGCTTATTATTTATGGTTAATTATTTATCAAATCTCATGGTAAAAATAGCTTCAGTTGCTCAAGAGAAAAAGGAAGAATACCCAGTTGGCAGAATTCTCATAGAGAACACGTGAATCTTTTTTTTTTTTTTTGCAATAGCAAATATATGAAGGCTACAAGCGCACTTCTGCCGCCGTCCGTCATCGCCATGAGGTTCCGTAGTAACTCTAAGGGCGACAAAATCGTCGAAGCGTGCAGTGTGCTCATGTGCGACTCAAAGCGTGCGATGGTGAGCCGGCGATCGCGGCTCAATCTCGTGCGCGACCGCGGGCGAGCGCGCCGTTTTCCGCGCGACGGAAAACGGCGCTCTTGCTCGCGGTCGTGCAAGCCCGCCCGAGCACGCGCAAGCCCGCCCGCGGCGGGCCGCTGTGTCGTGTAAGCCATCTGCCACGTGTACAGAGTCCACCGCGCGCTATGTTTTTGCTGAGTTCGTGTTCATGCGAGCGGCAGCACGAAGGTCAATTCGCTCGCTACTGCTGCGGCGCTTACTCGCTGCAGCGTTGTAACAGCGGGTTTCCGCGATCATTCAGAGAGATGTGTTCATGTTTGCTTGTGCGCGCGTGGCGCCATGCTTGTTAATAAATTTACTATGCCTACGTTTACTACTTCCTATGGCCGATAAAATTAGTAGCCTTACTTAGTATAGCTCTCCCCTTATTTGCTGGCACAATCGATGATTCGGCTTCCGGGCGAAACTGCGACTCTTCTTTTTAAGCTAAGCACGGGGGATAGTTAGCTGGAACACTCTTCAAATACAATAAGCAGTAGCAGAGAGGATGAAGCTGAACTTGAACTAAACAAGCTGCGCGCTATTGATACCACGTAGCGCTGCTAAGGCAGCCACACTGCTGGCTATGAATTCTATAGCAGTACATCACCATTCTGTATCGCGGCGAAACTTGAGGAAAAGCCAGAACTCACTCTTCAATACCAAGTGTCCACGCGGGAACAGAATGTCACATACGGCTGCGTGAAAGGCCATTCTGCGTTTTAATCCATAGGTTAAGACTGTACGCTGTGTATCAAACTAGAGGCACCTGAAAGGAGTGGTTTATGAACCAAGGAATTGCACATTGCCCACAAGTCGATGAGGCGTTGGTTTATACAAGGCTATAGTTCGTGCTCTCGCGCAGGAGAGTCGTGTTTCGATGCAGAATCACGTAACTCATCCGCATCGATGCCACGAAGGATAAAAAGCTTGAATTCGTTTACAATGTTTACGCACCTGTAAGGCTCTCGGCGCCGAAACTAGCTTGAGAATTCAAGAAATGTTCCTGAGCGACAACGCCCGCTCTGTTAACATAATGCGCTCTTGATGTAAAACGCCAGGACGGTGTTTTATGCGGGAAGAATGAGGCAAACCCCTTTGCTTGGAATTGGCTTGCGATTCTGCAAGATTGCACAAGTGTGCTGATTGTCGAAATCGTAACTCTCAGAAACAATCGGACGGCAAGCATCTCTAACTTATTTACTTACAAGGCAAAATCTAGCAATTGAAGGATTGTTTGAGCGTATTCATTGCGGTTATAAACGAAATTCTTGCGCGAAATTCTCAAAACGTACGCAGATTGTAGCGTTAGTGCATCTGGAGCATTGCACTGAGGGTGACTTGCATACAAGCACCCATCAAGTACTGGCACATAGGCGTGCTTAACTTTAAGATCCAGAAAGAAACACTTACCTTCATGTTGTAAGCGATTGTGACTGTGAATGACTGCACGATCGCTTGAGGGGATCGGAATTGCGGTCGCCAGATGTGTTGTGCGTTGTAACGCCAATTTTCCTGGGCGAAAGAAGGCACACAACATGATTAACATCCGGGACAGTGCACGTTGTTCATGGCAACGAAGCGCATCCAACACAGGAAATGCACTAACAGAGTGATGTGCTTGCGCACGCCAGATGTTTTCGAAATCAAGCCAGAAAAACCTGCCGGCCTATATGAAGCCAACAGATATGCCAAACCGGCGCTGTGTGGCGCCAAACTGGCGGCGCACTCGGGGATGCGGGCTGAATGAAGGGATCGCGCTTTCACGTGCAACATTGGTCGGAGCACTCTTATTGCTTCCTTAAGCATATGGAGAGATGTCACGCAGGATACAGAAGGTGTTCCATTCGAATTTACTTGTGAAGAATTATTTACGCGCTGTATTATTAAGAAGCCTATAAATAAAACATGAAATGGTTCAGCCATACTATTGAGGAAGAATTTCGCGTACATGCTGGCAGTGAGAATTGATTATATTTGGATTGTCACAGTGCTGCCCTCTTCTTCAGTGAAGCTTCCTTTCTTTGCCTTCATTTATTGTCGGCGTCAGCGAGTTTGTCGTTCATGCGACCATAAAAGTTAAACAAAATATTGGCACTGCCCCATAACGCATATCTCATGACATCTCATCTTGTGTAGTTTTTCAATTTCGTCGAAGTCGCAAAACTGCTCAAAGGCAAGCATCTCTAAACTCAGGTCTGTTAGAAGTCGCCGCTGATTTCCTACCCTTAAAAAAGTCAGTCTTCTGGGCTAGCTGCCGTACAACAGCGCAGCAGTCGGTAACAGCATACACGACACACATTGCTGCTAAAACATCTCAGTGCCCTTCCAATCAATGAAGAAGGATGATCAGCGAAGCTGTGTACGTGGGCCCCTTAATGACGAACTGCACCGCCGCCGCCGGTCGGCCCGGAATTGCACTATCTTCGGGATCGGCCTACGCACGGTTGAATTAGTAAAGGCAAGGCGCAGGAGACCTGGGCTCAAGATGAAACACAAATGACAGGACCGGCGCCTGTTTGTGTTTGTGTTTCATCAACTGTTTGTGTTTTATCTTGAGTGCTGGTCTTCTGTGCCTTGCCTTTACTAAGTCTAGCATTAGGCAACTAGCCAACGCAAGAGTTTTACTACGTGTGGGGAGTGCTTAACGCCTGCTTCACCTCCCCCGCTGGTCGGGCCGGTATTGCACTACCTTCAGGATTGGCCCACGTATGGCGAGTGATTAACGCCTGCTTTGCCTGCGCCGCGGGTCGGCCCGGCATTGCAATATCTCCGCGATCGGCGGATGTTTTTTGAGTACCACAACGACATGAAAATTTCCTTGGAAGGTAGAGGTATATGGTTTCGCTGTAAAAACAAAGCCACCTCGCTCTGGCGCTTTTGCCTGGTAGTGTTTCTGTGCGACGGCAACATTTATAGGAATAACATTTGTAACTTGGTAGCGTCTGGGTCTGCAAAGAATTTTTCGAGGTTTCGGCAGTGAGGCAGGCCAGAAAGCAGTCGAAGGTCTCACCGTGAGTACGTGTCTCTTGGGTTTTGCGTTAAGCTAAGCTCTCCGTTTCGCCAATATTTTTTCTCATTCGCTACCGTAAAAGCTGTCCAAACCCGTAGAAAGGTGGAAGGCACCTAGCCACTGTCAAGGTCGCCTGTTTTACGCGGACTTAAGAACCACAATTTTCTTGCGGCTCGTTCACATACGTCTCATACGCCTAACCGCGTTCACGGTTGTCTGCGTACGTGAGATTCCTGAGCCATAATGTTGGAACCATTAAGAAATAATGCTTTATTATGATACCTGTCTTCGAGCACACTACAACTACCTGCAGGCTTGAAGTGGCGCCTGACACCGGCAGAAAATTCCGAGAGCCAGTGGGGCTATACTCATACAGGTGCAACCAAATTACGAAGGGTCACTAAGCTTCGATAAAAGACACTCCCTCACCAGAATACGAATTGGGCTTCGTGGCGTAGTTTTCAGCCACTACCTCCCTGATGACTCAATCAATCAACCAATAACCATGAATCCCCAGAAGCTGCGGAGCCCGTCACCAAGGCGAGGGTCGGACCTGTAATGCAGCAGAGGGTGCTGATCTCTCGACCTGGACCGGCCGCCAGTAGAAACTGACCCTAGAAACGTACAATACACGAATTCTTTCGAGTGAAGCTAGCTTAGCAGGACTCTTTAAGGAACTAACAGGCGTCGTGCGGGATATCATTGGCCTTAGTGAGGTTATAAGAACTGGTGAGGCTTATACAATGCAGGCTAACGGCCACGTCCTCTGCTATAGAGGTCTCCCAGATAAGAAGCAATAAGGGATAGGATTCCTAATCCATAAGGACATAGCGGGCAACATTGACGAAATCTACAGCATTAGTAAGAGGGCAGTAGTAGTTGTAATAAGACTAATGAGGAGGTATAGAACAAAGGTTCCCAGTCACGATGATGATGAAATAGAATAGCTTTATGAAGATGGTAAATTAGCGATGATAAAAGTGCAAAGTCAATAGACTGTATTCATGGGCGACTTCAATGTAGAAGTGGGGGAAAAACAGGCTGGTGAACAAGCAATTGGCAACAGCGGCATTGGTTTCGGGAACGCTAGAGGAAACATGCTGGTAAAATTCGCGGAAATGAATAAGCTGCCAATAATGGCCACCTTCTTGAGGTAGCGTAGCAAGAGAAGGTGGACGTGGAAATGGTCTAATAAATAAAGGGCAAATGAGACATCCGCCCAATCGTAGGAATTGCTTCAAAGGAAACCAATCTGGGCTCCTCGAAAGAAAGGCCTCGCAGTTGGAGAGAAATTCGTCTTGGTCCGGGACTGTAACTCGGGGCGACCGCCTTTTCGGTGCAGCCGCTCTACGATCAGAGGTAACCAGGCAGCTAGCAGATAGCAGAAAGAAGTGGAACTTATCAACAGCTCGAAGCAAATGCAACTTCGACCTAATATTTCTGGAGGAACCCGCAAGGCGGAGAGAAGTAATTAGTAAAGGGAAAATGAGACATCGGTCCAATCTTAGTAATTGCTGCAAACGAAACCCACACGGGTTCCTCGTAAGAATAACCCTACAGTTGAAGAAAAATTTGTCCTGGTCCGGGACTGGAACCCGGGACTGTCGCCTTTCCAGGGCAGACACTTTATTAATTGCTTCTCTCCCCTTGCGGGTTTTTGCAGAACTATTGCGTCAAAAGGCCTAATGGTTAAACAAGAAATGAAATAGATTACATGCTTTCCGCCAATCCCAGCATAGTGCAGGATGTAGGAGTGTTAGGCCGGGTAAAATGCAGTGATAGTAGGTTAGCGAGGTCTAGAATTAACCTCAATAAGAAGACAGAAAGAGTAAAATTGGTCAATGCAGGCTGGTACTTTCAAACAGATATGCAGCCTTATAAAGAGACATGAAGATAACATAGAGGTAATGAATGAAATCGTAACTAGGCTGCCTTCAGAAGCGGCATTTGAAGTGGAAGGCAAGGCACCAAGGCAACCAGTAGGTAAGCTCTCCCAGGTGACGAAGGGCCTAATCAAAAACGACAAAGATTGAAAGTGTCCAACTCAGGAGATCAGATAGAATTCGCGGTACGGCCAAGACTGATCCACAAGGAGAAAGTAGGGTATATTCGAAATTATAACATGAGACAGACTGAGTAGGCAGTAAAAAATGCAGGCATCATGAAATCAGTGAGAAGAAAATTTGATATAGAACAAACCCACTTCAGTGCATATCTTTCAGTATGCACTGAAAGATATGCAGGGTAATAACATCAGCAATTTCGAAGATATAGTAAAAGCAGCTGTAGAATTCTATGCTGACCTGTTCAGTAGCCAAAGCCACCATGATACCTCCATTCGAAGTAGTAATGAACAGGTTTCAGAAGCTCCTTCTATAACAAGCGATGAAGCTAGAATGGCTTTGCAAGACATGAAACGTGGAAAAACGGGAGGAGAAGATGGAATAACAGTCGATTTAATCAAAGATGGAGCAGACATAATGTTTAAAAAGCTTGCGGTTCTTTATACGAAATGTGTAACGAGTTCAAGGGTCTTATAGATCTGAAAGAATGCAAGCAATATACTAATCCACAAAAAGGGAGACGCTTAAGAATTGAAAAATTATAGGTACAGGCGCCGACAAAAGTGGTATACACCACGCAGCGGGAGCCGGAGCAATGGCAAACTGCATCGCAACGCCATCTACTGGCAGCATCTGGGATGGAGACAGCCAATCGGTGCCCTTTATTATCTGCAAGCATGTCGCTTAACTCGTGTCAATGTTTCGTGCTTCAGCTCTCCAAAATGCCGAGCGACGCCGCTGCGGTAGCAATCTGCGTGGAGTATACCACGTTTGTCGGCGCCTGTACATTACCTTACTTCCGGTATTATACAAAATATTCACCAAGGTAATTTCCAATAGATTAACGGGACTCCTTCAGTCAACCAAGTGAACAGGCTGGCTTCAGGAAGGGATGCTGTACAATGGATCACATCCCTGTAATCAATCAAGTAATCAAGAAATCCACAACGTACAATCAGTCTCTCTGTGTGGCTTTCGTACATTACGAAAATGTATTAATTCAGTAGAGACAGAAGCAGTCACGGAGGCAACAAGTAATCGAAGAATGCAGTAGGCTTGCGTAAATATCTTAGGAAATAGATACAAAGATTCCACAACTATCTTAATTCTCCACAAGAAAAGTAGCAAGGTACCTAAAAGAATGGGCTAAGGCGAGGAGACACAATCTCTCCAATGCTATTCACTGCGTGCTTGGAGGAAGTATTAAAGTTATTAAACTGGGAAAGCTCACGAATGAGGATTTACGGCGAATATCTCAGCTATCTTCGGTTGGCAAATCACATTGTCCTGTTCAGCAACACCGGGGGCGAACTACAACAAATGATTGAATATCTCAATAGAGAGAGTGTAAGAGCGAGGTTGAGGATTAATATGCCGAAGACGAAAATAACGATAAATTACCTGGCAAGGGTACAAGAGTTCAAGGTCACCAGTCAGCTTCTAGAGTCTGTGAAGGAGTACGGTTCCCAAGGTGAATTACTCACAGCGGACCCAGATCATTAGAAGGAAATTTCCAGAATAAAAATGGGCTTGAGTGCATACGGCAGACATTGTCAGATCCTGACTGCAAACTTACAACTATTATTGAAACCAAAGGTGTACAATCAATGCACTATACCGGTGCGATCATATGGGGCAGGAACTCGGAGACTGACAAGGAAGGTCGAGAACAAGAGACCGCGCAAAGAGCGATGGTATGAAGAATGATAGGCGTAACGATAAGAAAAAGGAAGAGAGCGGTGTGGATCAGAGAGCCAACGGCGATAGCCGATTTTCTAATTTACATTAAGCGAAAAAAAATGTAGCTAGACAAACCACGTAATGCGTCTAATGCGATTGACCGGTGGACCATTAGGGTTATCGAATGGGCGCCGAGAAAAGGCAAGCGCCGTCGAGGACAATGGGGGGCTGATGGGGTGATGAAACTAGGAAATTGGCAGGCGCAAGTTGGAATCGGATGGCGCAGGACAGAGGTAAGAGGAGATCACAGGGAGGCCTTTGTCCTGCAGTGAACATAAAATAGGCTGAAGGTGATGATGTTTTTTCAGCAGTGTCCTGCATTTGAACCAGTTCAGTCTTTTTAAATTAGTGTATTTGGTATAGCCGGCTACTTATACGAGGACAGGAGTTGTCTGAAAATTTTGACAGCGTGTCAGTAATCAGTACGACATTCTAGTTTGACCTAGGTGGATTCGACTGAGTACGCGGGTCTTCGTACCTATTATCCTATGTACTATTATCGCTGCGAGATGTAGGGATCACGGACAATAGCTTTGCAGACTTGGCTTATCCTCTTCTTCATAGAGCTGTGGGAAGGACCGGGGTACTGAGATCTTTCCAGGTCCCTGTACCGCCCGAAACTCTTCTAAGTTGTCATTTTGAAGCTTTCTCATTAGTACGTAAGAGAGGCCCAGCTCAGTGAAGCAGTAAGTCGAGATTTCTTGCAGCGCATACTTCGTATGGCGGAGAGCTGCTTGGGTTCCGCTGGTGAGCGTGTCACTGTGGTCCTTGCTTCTCCAAGTGTCCAGCCAGTCGAGAAGCTGATGTAGAAAGACCACTTTGGGATTTTCCATCGAAGCAAGAAGGTGTTTGTGAAATAAGTCCTTAAGCCGCTTTCCTTTGTGTGGTATTTAGACGTTCACGATTTTCTACCACTTTTTTATAATGTTCAAAAAATGTTCCGCTTGACTGAAGAAAAGCAAATTGTGCTTGACGCCTAGGGTTTCTAGGGCACTAAGCAGTGGCTTCTTAAATATTCGCAAAGCAAGTTTCACGCTTTGTCTTGCAAAACTTGAACATAGGGCCGTTCTAGACAAACTATACCCATACCTCAGCAGCTGTTCGCCCTCTAAATTACAGAGATCCCGGATTGTTTGGAAAGAAGCAAAACGCATGCTTTGTCCTTGCGCTTCTTCCTCCTGAAACTCAGGGAATTCGAAACAGGGCTTAACGTTTTTTATTGAACCAATTGTTTGAGACGCATTTCGCTATGTGCACCGGATCGATGAGAAAGAACAACGGTCTTGAGTGTTCGTCCGGATGAGGGTTGTCAGTAGCTAGGAGACAATGCATACTGAGCAACAGCTTTCCCATTGACCGAGTTGTGGTTACTTGTGGCAGCAGCAACTCGATAACCAACCTTCTCGAGGCCGCAAATTATGTCTCTTAGCAGGTTTTGCAGGAACTCTGCCTCAGCTTTGTCAACAAGGACTGTGTAGGCCACTTCCTTGAACTGGCACGTGTGGATATGCACCATAAAAAATGCAGTCTTTGCGACTCTGTTAGAATTATGTGCCACACCCGTAATGTTGCCGACTTTATAGTGAAAGTATGGCTTCATATGGATCTCATCCATCATTACAGTCACGAAGCGTTGGCGGTGTTCAAGATTAGCGATTTTGCTTTTCATGTAGCTCAGGAATGTTGCATCATCGGGCTATAACTGAGGGTTTGTTCCGAAGGATGAGCAGACTTACCATATGGTTATCGGGTGGGGTAGAATGATGTTTCTGCAGCTGCGAATACATGTCTATGTATGTGGCGATATAGTAGAGAATGCCGGAAAATATCACAAATTGTGCGGAGTACCGCCTGCGCTTTTTTATAACCAACAGTTTAAGCTGCTCTCGTAAGAACTGTGGAACATGAGCTGTGTTCTCTTCTGTAGGAGACCACTCTTTTAAGAAGAAACGGAATTCGGCCGCAAACAACCTGCCGTGCGTCCTGCATGAATGAAAGCAGGATCACGTCCCATTTTTCGATGTTTTCAATAACTCCACAATTTATCCTTCACTCTTTGCAACAGCTGAAACGAGCATATAGGTTGCCAGTCCCGTGACAACTGTCTGTAAAAAAATGTGCAGTGACGTTCATGTCGTCATTCAAGTCTACGGAGTAATTATTAAAGGGCGCTCCGTTTTTAACTAAGTTGGCCACGATTAGGCTTCGAGAACCTCTAAACACTTTGCAAAAGTCTGAATTCTTTGCTCTCATGTGGTCCTACAAGGAATAGGTGCAAGATCCTGTCTGCTTCATCTTCACGGCGGAAGTTAACCGCACAATCTTCGAGCGCACATTGTAATGCAGCTGATTCAAGACGCAATCACTTTGACTTAGGGCTTTTTATTGCGGTTTGTTTGGTTGACAGATAATTCGGGCACTCGGAAAACTGTGATGGTACCGCATTCTGACGAGTGGATGACGAAGTGAAAGAGGTGTGTGCGCGATGGTGCGCGGCGGCAGGAGAGCGCGTGCCGATCTTCGATTGTGGCCGGGTCGGCGGAAGAAGCTCGGACCGGGGAGGACCTGGCTGGACGTGCTCCTGGCTGTTCGAGGCGGTTTCCTGTCCGCCTGGACAACTGACTGTCACGGACCCAGCTGGGCCCATACGAGCGGGCTGATGGTCTGCTCGAGCAATATCGAGCACCACGGACCATCGAGGCCACGGTACGGCTCCGGTTGGCCGTGGTCGCGGTTCCGCCTGAGGGCCGCTACCGCAAGCACACAGCGCTTCAGCTCGCGCGGCTTCCAGCCGTGCTGGTGGCCCTTGCCGTGGGCCGGGGTCAGCGGGGCTCGCCGCCAACGGGCCCCTCAAGGTCTGCGAGCCCAGAGGGTGGTCGTCTCGTCCTTACCGGGTGTCTGGACGCGGCAGCTGCGCCGGCCAACGCAGCCGTGGTCGCTCAGACACCGTGAAAAACCTCGCCGTGAGCTGTGTATAGGTGAGTCGCCGGTGGAGTGATAACGGACACGTGAAACCGGTGAACTCGAGTGCGTAGGACCAGATGGTGAGAGGCTCGGCGCGAAGACTTTATTTTGTTCTAGCGGTCATTTATGCGCATGTGCATATCTGTTCATTTATGTTCATGTAGGGGTCGATAACTGCTATACGCACCCTATGATAGGGCAGTAAACACACTGTCGGATCGCCACGTCTCTCTCTTTCTGTGTTTAGCCACTGGGCCCACGAACCTTTTCTTACCTCAGCATGTACTTGCGAAAGAGTACACTGCATCTTTAGCAAAACTGTTCATCAAGACACTCCCGCTGTACATCCCACGGGATTCTCTTTACTCGTATACAACTCAAATTTCAATTATGACAAATTGAAACTTACCTTGGTGTGCTTTGTAACGGCAAGGTTCGCTCTTGGAATTGCTCTTATCCATTTAGCGCATCGATCGTCGGCCTGACGAAATCTGAAAACCTCAACTTTCGGTCCCGCATCATAATTGCCGTGGCACTTCGGCACACAGTACTTGTTCGGAACCTCCACGGCTAAACTTTGCAGATGCGACAGCACACATGCGCGCGAACACACCGCACACAGAGGACACGAAAAGAAATAAAAACTTTTTATTTTTACGCAACGTCCTTCGCTCAGCTATAGTCGGTCAGCTACCAGTGCTCACCCTACACGTCTCTAACGTGCTGGATGAGCACCGGTTGGGGACTGTTAGTTGCATGGAGTGCTGGAGTGAACCAGTCCGTCCATCAACATGGATAGATGTTAGCGGTAATTGTGTACAGGGCTGACCGCAGATGGGGCTGAATGTGGGCGCAATGCCATAGGCAGTGGTCTCGGGACGGATATTCGATGCAGTTCGGGCATTTTGGCCACCCAAGTAGGCCTTGAATGTAGTGGCGGAAAAGAGGAGTCACTATTCAGTTTGTTTGAAGCCTTCGGAGAATAGCACTGTCTTCGCGCGAGTGGTTAGCAGGAGGGGTAATAAGGGCGATGACATTAGCACGAAGTTTTTCTAAAAGTGAGGTACGCTCCTTGCGCAAATTGTTGCTGTCTTCCCTTCCGTTAAATTCGGATGGCCATACGCACGGGACACCCGAAAAGCTAACTAAGTGTGTGAGCTCATGAGGTCGGGAGTTCCCTCCCATGCCTTGGTGCCCATGTATCCACCGCAAAGAAACACAGCGCGAAGGATGTGCATTCGAGTGCCATTGAAGTATATGCCCAGGTATCCGGTTGTCGCGAAAAATGCCGCATGCATCTTGGCTATCGGTGCGAATAAAGATGCGTTGGGTAGGATGGTAAGGTTGTGTAACTGCTTCGAGAATAGCAAAAGCCTACGCGTCGGATGGGTTGGAGACTCCTATGTGTGTGTTTACATGCTCGTAGCCAAGGCCAACTACTGCAGTTAGACATCAGCCCTTTGAGTGACTAGCAATCGTACATTAATGCGTAGCCAATCAATCAATCAATCAATCAATCAATCAATCAATCAATCAATCAATCAATCAATCAATCAATCAATCAATCAATCAATCAATCAATCAATCAATCAATCAATCAATTAAACTTTGTTTCTCAAGAACATCAGAAAATATATGTACAAAGATTATTTCGACCGATAGCCTAAAATGGCTAGTGGCCGGTCCAGTGCCATATACGACAAAATATGGCGCTATGCAGAATGCGCGGAGTCTTTTGTTCACCCGAGGTTTACCCGAGTTTTCACGACGGCAGTCAGTGAACGTAGATAGCGCAGAACGCGCAGAAGCTACAGGCAAAAAAATACGTAGACAAAAAGCCGCGTATGACAACATGAGCGCACACTGCGCAGATCTCTGCTTCCACGTTTCTAGCGCAGAAGGCTGCGCAACGAAACGCGCCAGCGCCGCGTATTGTTATCAACGGATTATTGCAACTTAGCAATACCGTGACTGTCCCGCTGTCTGTCTGCACACTTGACGTGAGCCGCTTGCCACGCCTTTCCCGGGCGCGTCAAGGGCGTGCCTCCTCTTTCGGGCACTATCATTCTATCCTCCATCGAATGTGTACAGGGTACCCATGCGGTGCATTCTTGCAACTACACTTTGACTCAAACGAATGCGTTGAAATACAACAAATAGAATAAGGAAAATTTTTATTTCTGTAAATATCGGTTTTTCGTTTTCAATGCTACAAATTCCTGATGACAAACACAGATCGAGCAAATTATTAAATTTTGCACTTCTTGCCGCGAGTGGCGACAGAAAGGTGAAAGCTTAGCAACATTGAAGAGGGTCACACGCACGAGGGAGTTCATACGGTGAGAAGTCGCCTAGGGGCGCTGCAGTGCTATTCTCAATAAAGTCAGTCATGACCCATGAAGGGTCATGACCACTCTTTCTCTATTAGGGGAATAGAAACGCAGAGCCGCGGTACGGCTGTTCATCGCAGGCGCTTCACTAGGCTATTAAGGCCCCCTCTTTACCGACTAAAAACGACCCATTAGTCATAGATACGGGAGCAATGGCTGTCGCTGCGAAATGGCGGTACGCTATTCTATGGTCCGTAGTGACGCAGTTGCCTGAAAATGTACCAGTTTATCTTTGTGCGCGAAGCCTCTGCGATACATTGCGAAGAAGTGCGTGCTTCCCAGCGACACAATTCATCGCTTGTCATCGCTTGCCCAGTGAAGGTGTCTCTGAGCGCACGTACGCAGTATTTGAGTGTTTTGTGCAGTCCAAGGTGCTTGCGGATTATCTCTGCTGGAGGCAGCAGCGATCGCAGATGGAGATCGTAACGACACCGCAGCAGTCGCATTTTGCCAGATGAGGGCTCTTGTGTGCAGTTATGAATCGAGACTTCGAACGGAGAAAGGTGTTGGAACTGTTGAGTGCGCAGTGCTTGTGATGAAGAAATGCCATTGCACTGGGTCTACAAGGGCGAGCGATTCTCGGACGCCGATTGTGTTTACGACGCTGTGGCTCCAATACATCACCGATGACAGAGCATCCGTCTCAAACGACTGCTGCGATACGCACTCCTCAGCATCGTCGTCCCCGTCGGCGCATCGACGCCTTGCAAGCAGCTACAGTGACGTGCCGATAATTATTTACCGTGCGCTATGTCGCCACAAGGCAGGCAATGAAACCGTGTTGTGGGGCCATCTCAGCCCGAGAAGGTGTATGCATAAGCCAGCGACAGTCAACGCTTTGTTTTTGATAGTGGTGCTCAGTACATCGCCGATGACAATGCATTGTGCGTGTTTTATGTCGGCGGTCAAGATTGTTGATGCCTCTCAGCTCGACACCGCGTCGCCGTTGCCGGAAGATAAGTTGGGCGTGGCCCAACCGTGGTGGTTGCGCCCGCAAGAGTTACATGTGTTGAGCGGGGCGTGACCTCTGGTTTTGATTGACAGGCGAAAACGTGCTAGTCTCGTACATCGCGAAACCCACTCCGAGTTCAACTCGGGAACATGGCGGCTGCAGCAGCAGCCTGTGTCATTGCATCCTGCGGCAGCAAGCGTCAGTATGGCCATCTGGACCCGTTCACCTACATGACCAACATGGAGTTTCAGCGTCATTTTCGCCTGTCGAACACATCTGTGCGCTCGCTGTGTGACGAGCTAGGCGATGACTCTCGTCTGCGGAGACAGCGTGGCGGGCTTCATTCGCTCACCGTCGTAGAGCAACTCCTCTGCGTCCTCCGTTTCTACGGGACTGGGAGTTTCCAGGGAAGCGTCGGCGCCGAGCGTTACATTGGACGTCATCAAACTACTGTTAGCCGCTGTGTTAGAGATGTGTCTGACGCGCTTATCGATGCGGCAGTGAGTAAGCGGTGGCTAGCTTCC
Source organism: Dermacentor variabilis (assembly GCF_050947875.1). Lineage (NCBI taxonomy): Eukaryota > Metazoa > Arthropoda > Arachnida > Ixodida > Ixodidae > Dermacentor > Dermacentor variabilis. Next base: position 92,513,840 of record NC_134578.1, read on the forward strand.
CTGAAGACTGCGGCTAAGCGGGCATATATAAAAGAATGCTCCCTACTTCGCGGGAACATTACGAACGTAGTCGGGTGTGTCGACGGAACGTACGTAGGAATTAGAGGGGCAGCGTTATTCTGGATGGGCAAATCAGACATTTTCGTCTCATAATGGGGCACTAATTCTTAAGCAGTAGAACAATGCAGATCCAATGCTCTGCAGAACTCGATGTGCGTGAAGATGTCATGAGCCACCAAGGCAAAATTACATATCGGGAGAAATGTGCAGGTGCCAATGACAAGCGGGTCTTTAACCCACCATGATAAGAATAAAAATTGCAGAGCAAATAGACCTTTTGTACAGCTTTAGACCAATGATTACACAAAACGTGATAAGCTCACACGTGTAAAAGCTTGCCGCAAGGCCAAAGTAGGATGAGTGACATGCAGCATATTTTGGCATTGAAAATGTCTTGTAACCGCTGTTTTTATCGTAAGCCACGCTGTCATACCTTTCTTCTCCGGCACTCCCTTTACTGAAACGTGGCACTGTCTTTGCATTGCTGTCATGATGATGATGGTAACATCAGCAGTAAGACTGGTTAATGCTTGCCCCTTTGATCCCTGTGAGTTTAGTGGTAAAGAATATGGCACGTGCATACACCTGTGCAGCAAAATTTAACACTTGTGATTGTTTGGAGAGCTAATTTGTGTTGGGACATTTTAAAGATGAGCGCCATTGTGGCCTAATAACTAGAAAATTGGTGAGGTTGAAGACTGGGTGTATTGATATAAAAGCTCGAAGTTGAATTGCAGAACAATATGACGGGACACAAAGAAGAGAAATACACACAGCAGAACGCTCTGCTGTGTGTGTTACTCTTCTTTGTGTGAAGTGAAATGGTTGTGCGATCCAACTTCAAATAGAGCACTGGGCTACTTTGGTGCAGGAGTGAGGAAGTGTGAGCTATTCGACAACGTGCCAATGCTTTGCCACGCCATTATGGAAGTCTGAAGGTTTGCAAACAAAGCTTTGCTTTCAAATCCACCTGCTCATGTAATACAAGTACTGATTGGAAGAACCGTCATACAATAGTAATCGGGAAATGAATGGCTTTTGAAAAGTGTAATTCGTATATTGACACTGTTGAAACAATAGGTGCCACCCCAGACCCAACAATTGCACTAGACAGAGCAGTGTGTTTCCTATGTGAAACACAAGCATCCAATACATCCTGTGCCGATGACCAAGCTCAGTTTGTTTTGACGTGGTACACAACATTCACTGTAATCTGTTTTTGATTCTAAAGTAGTGCCAAACACCACCTCTTCTTCAAGAACGATATGGGAATATTTGGTGAGACCATTTTACAGCCCCTCATAATGGAAGTGTGGCCAGCCAGCTATGCTTGGATGCCTTTATAGGTTGCTGTTCCTGATCATTGTTTGCTATCAAGTTGCTAAAGTCTATGCAACTGGTGCAAGGCATTATGTGATTCTGTAGTCGGATGCAACTTTAGAAGGCCACGGAATCTGCAGTTTAAAGGCAGGTGAACACAATGGTGCAGCAATGGGCACGCACTCCAGACTGACGTCGTGCCGCCGGACACACTAATACCCGCTCGTTGGAGAGCAACTGATTCTTTAGACTTGGAGGCAATTGGCTGGCGCGCTTTGGTCATCTGGGCGGGGCCTCTCCTGTCTTCTGAAGTTGTATCCGTCTGTAGAGGATGCCGCTTTTCATACAACACAAAAGGACAAAGTGTACAGTTATTTGGCCTATGAAATGGATACATCAGAAGTGAGCTATGCAAGGGCTTAAGCTGCGTGAAAATTAGTGCATGCAAATATATGACATTGTTAAAGAATTTGTAGTATCGAACATGCATGTAATGGCACGTTTGAATCGGGGAGTGTTGCAGTCATATGCACAGTCTATGCGTGATAGCCATATTAAGCTCCTGCTGTTTCCTGTCTTTTCATTGTGAATTACACACACCGTTCATCTTGTAGCTAGTCAACAGGCACTGTATTCTTGCACATAGAAAGAACAAACAGCACAATGACGTGCATGCTGTATTAGTGTATTTTTCAGTTACGTGGTCAAAGAGTGGCACAGGTTGTCTTACGTTTTTGCCCATTTTGAGGAGACATCAAGTGCATGTTACAAGTGTCCTAATATACACAGCACAATGTTTACTGCAATAATTTTATTCATGTTCTTGAATAATAAACAAAATAATAATCTGAAAGCTCCTTTAATAGGTGTCTTCTGGGGGCTCGACTGGAGGGCAGTGAGGGCACCGATACTACTTTTGCAGAGCAGCCCTCTGGACCTCTGCCTCACTCTCAAGAGCATGTGCCTGGCGCTCGCCTACTGCCACCAGGCGGGTGAGTACCACCAGCAGCAGAATGTTTTGCTGCAAAAAAAAAGTGGATTATTGGAACGGATCAACCGCATATAAACCATTATTTACAAAGAAAAATGCTCGTCGCACTATTGGAACTAAGTGCCCTTAACTGTGGAAGCCTTTAGTGTAGTATGCCTAATAAAACAATGTGTCGGGACAACGTTGCCTTATTTTTCATAACTGGGGTTGTCTTTTTCAGAGCTAATTATCATGTTGATTAGTGTGCCAGCAGCTGAGGTGTCCCTGCACCTTCACGTGTCTCTATTGTCAGCGCCACAAGCCTATTTTTGTTCACTGGAAAACAGATGCCTCTCCCTACAATCCCGTCTTATACGAGCTGATTGCATCCTATGCCGACAAACATCACATTTTTGTCCCATTACGCAATTTTCTACCATCCTCGGCTGCATTTCTCTTTCCTTGACATCCATTCTGTCACGCTTATGTAATAACATGTTATGAATTGGCAACAAGTGATTGAAGACGTGCATCACCTCCTGCCGATTCCATTTTTTTCTTAATCTCAGCTAGCATATCAGTTGCCACGGTTTACTACGCCACTGTCTTCCTGCCTTAATGCTATCTCCAACAATTTTTGTTACTTCGCTTTCTGAACAGTCCTCGACTTCTCAAGTTTCTTTGTTAACCTCCAGGTTTATGTCCCATATTGCATAACCGGTAGAATGCAAGGATTCTAAAATGTTTTTCAATTATATCGATAACGTGGCCATCCCGATTCAGTAATGCCTTCCATGTGCTGTTCAACCCATGAAATTTTTGTACAAGTTTCCTGCTTTATATCAGTTCCTGCTATTGATATTTCGCCTGTCTAAAGATACTCTTTCATAGATTCTGCGGGTCTAATGTCACTCATGAATTTCTGTTATCTCACCAAGTTAGTGAAGATTACTTCCATATTTTCCATATTTTGGCGGGCCCACGTGCATGTAAAATCACGAACACTCATTGGTTCTCAATGCCTTTTATTAAACTGCTGGGCATTCAGTTCGATACTACGAAAGTGACTTAATCTGTGCACTACTATTAGGCTAAATATGAAACAGTAGAAATATACATATCTGCAGTTTGTCGATGTCTCCTTCACTGTGTTGGTAGCGAGATCCATCATCGGCGCCACCTCCTTGTCGCATCATAGCTATATAGGCTGTCTTCCTGTTGCACACACTATGCAATACTCGTGATACTCGCAGTTACGCAGAGTGGAGGAACTCAGCGCACTCACAGAAGCAGCACCGGATAAGCTGTTTGTTCGGGATTGTGCCGTGAACAGTAGGTGGGCGTTGCGATTTGTAATATCGCCTAAGCTATTCGCAGTCTTTCGGGGTGCACGGAAAGATTGCTCACGGAGGAACAGAACTATACAAGAAATAGTGGTCATCGTCGAGCCTGATCACTACGTCGCGCACTGCAAGCTCGTTGTAGGAGTTTGTTTACACTGGGCCTCTCCGATGCTTAGCCGCCATGCTCGCCCGATGAATGTATGTGATGACGCCACCACAGCGTTCCCTCGTGGTATAATTCGACGAGTACTAAATTACAAATTAGTCTTGTACACATTCAGTGTACATCTTGCAAGCTTTAAACTGCTTCTAAACCACGTTAAAGTAACTAATTATATTGTACTAAATGCATGTGTCTTATAGCTTGCTTGTGCATGTAATGCACTCCGTGGAACTACAAATAAGTGAAAGAAGGCACGACCATGCACCGACGGTATGATCACGTGCGCCCCAGTTTGTCGACCGCCCAGAAGGGAACGCCCAAGAATTGATAGCCACCCAGAGTGAACCTAGATAAACCAATGAAACTGGCGGCTTGTCGAAAGATAAACTGCGTCTCGGTACCATTAGTGCTTTCATCTTGGGGTGTCGTCAGAGCTCGTGAAGATCCCGAGTTCCGCCAAACTCCGCGCATCCTGCATAGCACGCCAGGTCAGCTGGAAAACAGAAAAAGCGCGCAAAAGAAAACAAAGAAAGAAAAACATACTTTCATATGTATACGCGTATATAAGTACATCTGTAATACGTACATACATACAGTGAGCATAATCTCCACTATGCCTCTCAACAGACACGCACGTTCACAGATCTTGCATCATTGAAAAAAATGACTTACATGCTAGACCTAAATTGCGTGCTGTTTTTATTTCAAGGGGGATAATGTTCCAAGTTTTACTTCCACTACATTCTATTATTCTTTCGCCATAAACTCCACGACATTTGGGCAGGTTAATGTTACCGTTTATAACATGACGCATATTGCGCATAGGAACGGAATAAAGATCAACAGGAGGAGGAGGAGGACATGAATTATGCTATTGATTGAAACAGCAATCTTGTAGTCGCTTTACATCGGAACTGAACGAACGCGTTGTGATTGAAAAATGTTACGTATAGGTTGATCTTGGCTTATGACTTTCTATATTCGCTTTTGGAGTTTTTTGGAGTCGTTTTAGAGTGTCTGGTAGTGTGTTCTCTCTATTCGTTTGACTAAATGGGAGCGGCGAGCTTTTTGTATGTGTGGCTGCATATGTTGTGGTATGGGTAGGGCCGTGAATCTGGGCAATGAGTCCCATTGTGGTGCATGCAGAGGTGGAAAAGAGGGCAGCGTCTGTCTGGCATCCTTGATGTTGGAGCAGTTGGCGCCCTTATGGGGATGTTTGGAGCCTTTGAATTTGTGCCTGTCTGCAAATTGCATTGAGTTTGTCAAGTGTGCTGAAAGGCCCTGGAGGCCACAAGGTCCTTTGCGACAAATGGAGATACTCCTAAAGCTAAACTGATATATTTGCTGAGCGCCGTTTCTAATATGGAGGGCTGGGTTCTGGTGAGAGATTGATAAGGAAGTTGGTAGAGCACGCGGCAGTAGACAAATGAATCAATAATCCTTCAAAGTTCTTGCTCTTTTAGTCCTCTGTGTTTGCAGGGAGACCATGTGGTAAACCTAATTTAGCCGTCGGATTGCTTTTTTTCCTACCAAACTTGTGCTCCACTGTCGTCCTGATAGACGACGCCGAATATTTTGATGTTTATCTGCGTAGTCTTTGGGTGTGCTTGATTTGGAGGCTATTGCTTTGGCGCTGCTCTTCCGCACGGCGGCCTAGTTGATTATTCACTACTCTGAACTCGGATTTTGTTGAAGAACATTTAATCCCAATAGTGTTAAGGAATTCGTGAGTAGTATCTAAGAATGACTGGATGGTGTGCTCTTTTTCTCCTAGGGACTCCTTACAACACCATATAGTAATGTATTCTGAATGTCGTATTTTACGAATTTTCTCACGCAGTTTACTTTGAGAAATTCAGCTCGATAACGCGCTTGCGCTAGGTGGAGGGCCTACAGGAACGGGAGTGTATGCTGTGCTAACGCTACCGCCACCTGGCGGCCACATCCGCGGCTACTCGTACGGCAGTTGAAACAGCAGCTGGAAAAGGGCTTTCTCTTTCAGTTTCCGCACAATGGCGTTAGGTTTTCTCACATATTGGAATAACAATCCGAAGCTATCATGTCTGAAGCTTGTAAGTCCTACTTTGCGCATTTTTTGAAGCACTTCGAAAAATTCCTTTAGTTCAATAATGCCCTTGAACTTGTCGAAGGGCTTACATGAACGAGGATTCCCGCTACATTTTCGTTCGCGCGCGTGCGGGCGTGACATAGCCGCCTTGTGGTGGTGATGTGTAACGTCGGAAAGAGCTTTGTGCACATGCACTTTCACAGGTGGAATGGAGGCGGATATTTTTCAGCTAAGCGATTAGCCTTCAGTTTATCGATATTTTTCATGTCCACGTGCGAAGTTTTTCTCGCACAATAACAAATGGCAGCTGCAAGGCTTGGCGTTTGAGTTTCAGGGTCAGAGAAATATGTTTTCGCGCATATATTCGAATAACAATTCGATGCCATCATGTCTCCCAAACAGACAATGAGCAAAAAATATCTACTCTAACAGGTCAAATTGATGGCATCGATTAACAACAGTCACCGCGGGGACAAGCACAGTAAAATAAATTAAGTCTTTCGCGCATATATTCGAATAACAATTCGATGCCATCATGTCTCCCTAACAGACAATGAGCGAAAAATATCTTCTCTAACAGGTCAAATTGATGGCATCGATAAACAACAGTCACCGCGGGGACAAGCACAGTAAAAGAAATTAAGCCAACTAATGCAAAGCTTACAAAACAGCTTACATCACCTGCAAAAAGTGGACGATCTTGAAAAGCGAGGACGAAGGAATAACTCAATGATATACGGTCTAACGGAGCAAAGCACTGAGGCTATGGAAACAGTTGCAAGGATAGCAAGCGATGAAGTATTTCAACGGAAATTGGGCGTATCAGGAAAAAGTATTCAAAGGACACACAGGCAGGGCCAATAGACTGAAAATAGAGTGCGACCTGTTATAATCACTTTGTTGGACGATCGAGAAAAAGTATCTGATCTGAAGGCCGCCTATAAACTGAACAACAGTGACCTATCTATGTATGAGGACTTTTTCAAAGCGAATTTGAAATATTAGGAGGCAATTATGGCAAACGTCAAGTACGCCAAAGGCATGAAGGTCACGCTCTCGTTTGAGAAACTAATCATTGATGGAGTCACGTACGCGTGGGATGACAGTAACGCGTCCCGTTGCCGCATTAGTAACAATAACAGAGATTGACGAAACAAGTCACACTATTCCTCGCTGAAGATCCTCAATAACAATTACCGAAGCGTTGTAAATACGGCCGTTTAACTGTGGAGGTTTCTACTGTCACAGAATCCTGATATAGCTGTCCTAACAGAGATATCGTTAAGAGATTATCTATGACAGCGAAGTTATTCCACCTTGCTTCAGGGCGTATGGAAAATACCGCATATCGAAGGGAGGCAGTGTGTCTATTCTGTTTACGAAGAGAGACTTATTAAAAATGCCTAATGTGCCTAGCTGAATCCAGCTTTTGCAAGGTCAACCATGATAACGATAGATATGTTTTGGGAACTACTTACATGCTTCCTGGTTCATCCGTCGGTATAATTGATGAATTGAAAAATTATATGGCAACCAATGTGAAGTCGGGTGACCAGATCATACTGGCAGTAGACTTTAATCTGACAGCAGTTAATTGGTCAAGGATGTTCCACATTAGTCAGTGTGACGCTTCTGCAGAGGCAATCATAGATATCGCTTTTCAGTACGACCTCTCACAGGCAGTTGAAAGTTACACAAGGGTCCAGGGCAATTCCAAGACAATAATAGATATATTCTTTATTTCCCGTAATATTACATATAAATTTTTTTGACGTGCTCCCTGGTATTTCGGATCACTTTGCTCTTCTGTTAACCCTATCAGACGTTTCTGTGAATAAAAAACTCAAAGTGTCTACTTTTCGTAACTTTTGTAAAGCTGACGACGAATCAATACTTGATATGCTTTCTTTTCATTTGTATAATTTTCCTCATAGCACTAATAGTGTGATCGTTCTCTGGTCCGAGTTTAAAGGCATTGTAAATGAAAGCGCTGCCCGTTTTGTACCAATTATATTCAAGAAACCCCAAACTCGTAACCCGTGCATATCCAGGGAGACTTTGAAACCGAGAAGGCAGGTAAAAAGATTAATAAAGAAAAGGAATACTTGCTCTACTGATTACAGTTATCATAAAAAAATGAGGAACGAACGTTCCAGTTTAAAGAGCAGGTGACTTCAGATAAACGCCTTTAATTTGGTGAGTCATTGCCCAATTTCATAACTACGTTACCTGACAAGTTTTCGAGAACAATTTCCTCAAAGTCCAGTGAATGTGAAATATTTGATGATAATGATAAAGATATCAGTGATTCAGAATCCATTGCACACCTTTTTAAAGAACACTTTAAATCTATTTGCACAAGAGACAATGGTATCTTGCCAGCTGTCAGTGTCTCCTTACCCCGTATGTGAGATGTTCTTACTCAGAGAGAGGCATATTAAACAAGTGACTAAAATATTATACGAAAAAATCACCGGGGCCTGATGGCATACCAAATGCGTTTTTGAAAAGTTATGCAGAATGGGCCTCTGAGTATTTACGCGTTTGTTTACGTAAATCATTGCGCGAGGGTGACTGCCACACGACTGGGCAACCGCCAAAATTAAACCAATAAAAGGAAACAAAAACCATGTTGCGAACTATCAACCAATTTCATTAACTTCGACATTTTGCGAAATAATGAAACATGTAATACACAATGATATCCTTGAATTTCATGATGTACTCAACTTCCTAACTAGGTATCAGCACGGATTCAGAAAAGTCTTTTCAACCTGCACGCAGGTTCTTTAAACCATACTTGATTTTCTGAAATCAATTTACCATGTATAGGGATTTCTCCGAAGCGTTTTATAAGGTCGGTCTGGCACACAAAACACTCTTCAAATCATACAATGCACTTAACAATAATATGTTGATGGGTTGGCTTTCTTCATACCTAACTAAAATAGAACAATTTGTTAGTTTTAGCGACTGTTATTCAAAACATGTGAAGATTGATGGTGGTGTTCCCGAGGCCTGAGTACTGGGCCCTCTGTTGTTTGTTTTGTTTATTATTGATATCGTAACACAAATTCCTGTTTAAAGTTAAGCTTCATGCAGATGATTGTATTTTATACTCTTAAGGTAATAGTTCATCCGAGCAGTTGCTGTTGAATCAGGCATTTCATAAGGTAGCCTCCTGGTGAGAAGAATGACAAAGGGCTATTTGATAAAACTGTCTTCTTGACAATCACTGATAAGACAATTCCTTTGTATTATAGGTATAACGCTAGAGATCTATTTCTTTCAGAAGCAACTAATTATATGTACCAGAGGCTTTATATATCGAATTATCTGATCTGGAACAAGCACATAACACATATAACAACAAATGGAAATTACAACCTTTTTTTCTTCGGCGGGTTCTCAAGCTTTCAGCTCCTTCTGTCGGCCTTTCAGCGTAGAAATCAATTGTATCAGCAATCTTAGGTTACGTTGCGATCACGTGGGATCCTTTTACTAAATCTAATATTAACAAATTAGAAAAAGTGCAAGGTCGAGCGACGCGTTTTATATATAACACTTTTTCATAGACTTCAGTTACGGACCTTTTAAACAGAGCTCAACTTGTGCCTATATCTTTAAGATACCGTTGTTCAAGGCCTAAGTTCCTATATAAATTGATTAATCGTCATTACAATATTACCATAGCTAAGATTATTTTCTTTCTCTTCTGCCTACTCAACTAGGCAGAAACACGGCCTTACTACCCTTTTTCGCACGCGCAATAATTTGTTTTAGTATTCATGCTTTCCTCGCACCATAGCCGACTGGAATAAGCTGACTAATGCAATTGTTTCAGTACGCTCGTTGTCGTTGTTGCTTTTTTCACAGTTCGAACATAAACTTTCTAATTAAACTGTGTGGAAATGAACTGTACCCAGTTGTATCGTATTGTCATTAATTTCCTCTGAGCCAAGGATTTAGGTACCCCAAAATGCCCCCCCCCCCCATAACGCAACCAATCAAGATTTTATATTTCTTGTTCCTTTGATAGCTTGTATCTACCGTATGTATTGTATGACCAGTACCTACTAGATGTTCATGCACGCGCCATTTTTTTGTCATTTTTATGTGTCTCCCTGCTCAAATCACGGAAAGGTGATTGCAGTATGTCAACATAAATAAATCAAAACAAAGCAAAGACACCAAAATCTAGAACACACGACAGGCATATTTATTTAGGGAAATCATTGAAACACGTTCAATAAATAAGATAGGTCACTGAAAAGAGGAAAACGGCCCTCTAGAGTTTGTTACGAAGTCAATAGTTGACACCTCAGATCAATAATATTATTTTCTTGCTGAGCCATGTTATTGTTGCCGATGCGACAGTTGCCAGCTTGAAAAAAATTATTACTGCTGGCTGTACGCCTTCAACGGACATACGTGAATACATTTTTACCAAAGAGAGACGAACGCGGGTGTCGGTACATCGGCACACATAATTTGCACCCCGAAAGACCAGGATTTGCTGACGTTTCTTCTACACCAAATATTATACTGAGAATGCTACTCCTGTGAATAAAAGAGCCTATTTATTTTTTTCAGAAACAACGATTTTTAAGTGGCGCAAGTGCTAATTGGAACTAAACCAATCACGGACGTTCTTATGGTAAACAACCACCTTCTTTGAAGCGACTCCCCTCTTCGTGGACTACGTCACATGTGACGATGCCAGCTGGATCAGGTCAATGTGGAAGATATTTGGCATGCAAGGTAACATCTGACCTAAATCCGGAAATTTCTCCTTGTAGTGAGACATACCTTGGCATATGGTGACTTCCCACCGGTAGCAGAATGCTCTTGGAGCTACACTGACTGCTGTTCAGAGGTTTTTTTCTTCTGCTGGCAAGGAAGAATTTGCTCTTTGACTTGAAGTGGCAGAAGTCAAAACACCTTACGTTGCTCGTCCAAGTAGTGCGTGAGGTCTCACAATTTTTATAGCTTAAATGACCGTTTATAAAGTAATTGCGCGTTTGTGGTTTTCCTAATATTGACGTGATGTCACCCTGCGCTGTCTGCGTCAATGACGCGGTACAATTGCAATTATGCTTGAGTTCCTGTACGTTCAAATTTCGTACGCGCTCAGATCGCACCCGTTAAGCGGTGTGAAAAGTGATAGCGCAATGTTAAACTACGATTTGTTCTAAATACAAAGCAAGTTTGGATCGCAACAGACCTAAAGAAATGAAAACTCCAAAGTGCGAAGATTGACGCGGAACATTATTCGAGTTCTAAAGAAACTGGGCACCGGACTCTTATTGAATGTAAGTCTGCAAACACTTGGCCCCTTCATGGCACGAAAGTAAACTATGTGAATAAATTTATATTGCATGCAATGTACTGCACAGCACAACCATCCTGATGCGCACAAGTCATTTGCCCCCATTTTTTTTTTTACAATGGCATACTTGCCCAAAGGCAGGACTGCTGGGACACTGTCTAAAGTAGTGGTGAATTTTATTTAGTACGCACGGGCAAAGTTGGCTGTTCAGCGCTACGACCGCCTTGCCGTGTTCAAATCAACGTATATACTTGTTTGTTTATCTGGGCTGTAATTAATGAAAAACCATTATATGGCCCATGAAGCGGCATATCCGGCGCCTGTCCCGCGCTAACATCCTATGGTACCAAAACCCACGTGACCGAGTGATAACGTCCCGTTCGCGGTGCTGGGCCTGCTACGGCTCCCACTGCGAAATCACATGTTTTCCAGGCAAAGCGTCGGGCGGATGCCGTGGTCGACAACCAAAAAAGTTGCCGTTGCCTTGTTCGAAAGTTGAGTTCACCCACGTTAAAAACCGACTTGGCCCAATCTGAAAATTGGCTTGGCCCGAACCCAGAAGATCACGTTTGCCCAATTCGAAAATTGAGTTCACAAACGTTCGAAACCGACCTGGCCCACTCCCACAACTGACTTGGGCCACCTTCAAAATGTGGGTGGCCCACCCTCATAATTGATTTTGCTCGATTCAAGCACATTACCAAGTGAAATGTATCGCTCGGAAGAGCCATACCGCTTTCTCATTCAATGCGCGCAAGGAGACTCTAGTGTGTCTGTCAATTTTTGCTATAATGCTTCGATTGTTGTTGCAGCATACGTTTGTTTCACCAGTTTCCAATAAAAATTTCATTGTTTGTGCACAGAAATTGCCTGCACATCTGGGATTACGAACGGCAGCAGTGCAGTGTTAGCTTAGTTGATGATGCCAGAGAATCCGCAAACTTTCATTTACTAGGTGAGATGTGTTCCCTTGTGGGATCGTCACTCATACGTCACCTGTAAATTCGAAGGCAATTGGCGATGACAGAAATCAGAAATAGCATCTCGTCAGCCGTTTAGCATATTGGTCTCCGCGGCGTCGCAGAAATGGCGTCTCATGTCTCTGAGCTTTTCGTTCTTCATGTCCGTGAGTAAGGTTTCTCTAAATTCAGGCATATTTTCGTTAATTAAACAAGGGTTAAACTGCTAGATCTGTGAAAATTTCTCTAGGTCTAGCAACACTGCCTCTAGCACTAAAACACAATCCACACCATTCTCAGTCTCTATGTGGGGCTCAAAACTCCTTATATTCCCTGGCAGCAAACGTCTGCAGTGGCACACCAGTATGGTTTTCGAAGCCAGCCATTTCGTATTATATTTGCATTGTTCGTTTGACGTTCGTCTCTGGAGGTCATGAGGGATTATTATCCTTTTGCTGCGGGTTAAGAAAAGAAGCCTCACTATTGCCTGCCTGTGTGGCATTTTGTCATGCTGGCTTGTTTACCATAAGAAGGTCCGTGATTGGTTTAGTTCCAATTAGCACTTGCGCCACTTAAAAATAGTTGTTTCTGAAAAAATAAATGGGCTCTTTTATTCACAGGAGTAGCATTCTCAGTATAGTATTTGGTGTAGAAGAAACGTCAGCAAATCCGGGTCTTTCAGGGTGCATATTATGTGTACCGATGTACCGACACCCGCGTTCGTCTCTCTTTGGTAAAAATGTATTCGCGTATGTCCGTTGAAGGCGTACAGCCAGCAGTAATAATTTTTTTCAAGCTGGCAACTGTCGCATCGGCAACAATAACATGGCTCAGCAAGAAAATAATATTATTGATCTGAGGTGTCAACTATTGACTTCGTAACAAACTCTAGAGGGCCCTTTTCCTCTTTTCCGTGACCCATTTTATTTATTGAACGTGTTTCAATGATTTCCCAAAATAAAAATGCCTGTAGTGTGTTCTGGATTTTGGTGTCTTTGCTTTGTTTTGATTTATTTATGTTGACATACTGCAATCACCTTTCCGTGATTTTAGCAGGGCGACACATAAAAATGACAAAAAAATGGCGCGTGCATGAACATCTGGTAGGTACTGGTTATACAATACATACGGTAGATACAAGCTATCAAAGGAACAAGAAATATAAAAGCTTGATTGATTGCGTTATGGAGGGGGGGGGGGCATTTTGGAGTACTTAAATCCTTGGCTCAGAGGAAATTAATGACAATACGATACAACTGGGTACAGTTCATTTCCACACAGTTTAATTGGCAAGTTTATGTTCGAACTGTTAAAAAAACAACAACGACAACGAGCGTACTGAAACAATTGCATTAGTCAGCTTATTCCAGTCGACTATGGTGCTTGGAAAGCATGAATACTTAAACAAATTATTGCGCGTGCCAAAAAGGGTAGTATGGCCGTGTTTCTGCCTAGTTGAGTAGGCAGAAGAAAAAGAAAAGAAATCTTAGCTATGGTAATTTTGTAATGATCATTAATCAATTTATATAGGAACTTAGGCCTTGAACAACGCTATCTTAAACATATAGGCACAAGTTCAACTCTGTTTAAAAGGTCCGTAACTGAAGTCTATGAAAAAGTGTTATACATAAAACGCGTCGCACGACCTTGGCTCTTTTTCTAATTTGTTAATATTAGATTTAGTAAAAGGGTCGCACGTGATCGCAACGGAATCTAAGATTACCGAAGCTTTGCTGACATAGATTCAGGTGCGCGTTGCATATGTAAATGATTTCTTTTATGTTGGTAAGGTATGCAGGGAATCGTGCGCTCGCTCATACTGCGAGTGTGCATGCGTTTGCGTTTGTATTTCGAAGACCCCAGCAATATGCACTGTTGCGGGTGGGGACGAGATTGCGCGCATCGAGGTAATTTTGCAACGCACAACTACTCTGTGATGCCCAAGTCTAAGGGCGTATTTCTAAAACGACAGCACTGTTGCAAATCGAGTGCAAAAAAAATTGAAGTTTCACCCTAAGATCGAAGCACTGACTGCGATAGCAAAGTTTATCGTCGCCTTTGAACTTGTTCGAAGTCCTTCTAACTAAACCGACTCCGACTGACGCGGACGTAGGATACGCGGGTGTGGAAACATTTGTGGCTGTAGGGGTTGGCGGTCGTAGGGAGGAACTTGCGAGGGACACGACTAGGCCAGCAGGGTTTATTTACAGATATTTAAATTAGAACATGAGGTATATTCGACAGTCTAGGGTGGCTCACAAATGGAGCCCGCAAGACGAAGCATAAAGCATGCGAGCACGAAGCTCCAAACACACTCCTTCTCGAGCCCGCAGCTCACGAGCCCGATCACACAGCACACTGACGAGCACACTGATGAGCATCCCCTAGCAGCCGACAATCTAGTCTCGTCTTGCCACCCTGCGCTCCTTCGCACTACATGTTGCATTCCGAAAAGAACGACGGAATGACGAGGAACATAACTGCCCCGTACCCTTTGTCCGCGTCCATGCAGAACATGCTTCTCGGTCCCTTTTCGACCGGTGGCTCGAACGTGCTTGATGCGTCAACGACGTCAACGACGACCGCACCTTTCTTTTCTTCGCGCCCTGCCTTTTTGTGCCTGTCGCCGACTTTGGCTGCGCTACAGTACTCACCGCATTTCGATCTTTAACGCGCCTATTTCTGCGGCGCTTTTTCTTAGAATTCCCTTTCATGCCGCCTTCTCGCGCCTCGGGGTGGCCGGTACTCAACTCGTCGCCCCGGATCGCTCTCCTACCCGCACAGTCTGAGTGATTCTCATTTAAATCTACTCTCTCTATGCCTCGACTGGCGGACAGCTCAACCGACTCTTGGACAAGGCCGCAGCCTTTACTCGAGCTATGCAACTCGCACTCTTGCGAACTGCCATCTACTGCATTGCCCAGCTCACGCTGTGCATCGGCACACAGCCCATCGGTCTCCAGCGCTGTCTCACCCGCACAATCTGAAAGATTCCTATCTAAATCATCGCTCTCGTGGCTACCTAGACTGACGGATAGTTGCACCGATCCCTGAACAATGCAGTGGTCTTCCCTTGAGTTACGGAGCTCGCAATCCTACAAACTGCCCACAACTGCATCATCCAGCTGACACTTCACTTCGGCACGCAGATCTGCCTCGACATGGGTGCTCGCGTCTGTCTGGTCAACAGTACTCTGTACCTCGCTAACGTTATAGGCGACGCACAGGCGCTGTAACTGTGCCAATTCATTCGCAGCTGGCCTAGTTTTCTCTACCGTGCTCTGTTGGCGCAGCACCGCGTCGCTCTCATTACGGCCGTTAACGGCCTCTGTTGCACTAAGGCATCGTTAGCTGCTAGCACTTCGAGTTCACCTAAGAACGGGCTGCTAATCTCATAGGTACTACTACTTTCCTCGCCTTTCGATTGAAATATGCTGTCGACTTCTTCCCACTTTCGCTGCGTCCAGCCTAAGATTTCTCAAGTCGCTGTTGACTTCGTGTGTTTAACTGCTGCAAATCTTGTATCTGTTTGTTCACTGCTGCCATTAGTTTATTTTCAACCTCTTGCTGTTTTTGCTCACGCTCTTGGCATTTTCGCTCGCGCTCTTGGCGTTTTTGCTTAATTGATTCCTGTTCCTGTCTTTTTCTTAGAATTCGGTTACTTTGTTTTTCGATCAGTTTCGAATCATTGCCACTTTGCAAAATGGTCTTACGAATCTCTGCTTCCGTCAAGTCCTCCTCTACGTTTACCATGAGGTCTTCACACAACCACAACACGTCAGCTCCCGTCAAACACAATAGGACCATCGTCGCTACTTTAAGCTTTGGCTCTGCTGTCACACAATACTTGCTGCGATACCCAAGCGAATCGGAATACAAATAAAAGATCCCAAGCAAATCAAATCTATACAAAAAGAGAAATTCAAGCCTGGTAAATCTTACAGCCAAAACCTAACGCTTACCCACTAAAGGCGCACCATATCACCAGTCCTTCTCCGCCGTATCCTGTCAGTTGCAAGAGGTGGTCAATCCCACGTCGCCTCCAACCTGATCGGGATACCGATCGGTCACCATGTGCCGAAGTCCGTGAGCTGCCGTTGCTGTCTACGAGTCGTAGGCCGATCCTACCGCTGACATTCAGTTGTAGGGGTTGCGGTCTTTGGCAGGAACTTGCGAGGGACAGGACTAGGCGAGCAGGGTTTATTTACAGATATTTACATTAGAACATGAGATACACTCGACAGTCTAGCGTGGCTCCCAAATGGAGCCCGCAAGATGAAGCATACAGCCTGCGAGCACGAAGCTCCAAACACACTGTTTCTCGACCACGCAGCTTACGAGCCCCATCACACAGCACGCTGACGAGCACACTGAGGAGCACGCTGACGAGGATCCCCTAGCAGCCGACAATCAGCTGCTTATAAACACTCCGCTCTCCCTAAATCCCTAGGTGAGGGAAACGGCAGTTCAATCGGGCTGTCCCTAGTCGTTGGGGCTTAGTTGACCCGACTTGGGGGAGGATGGCTCACACACACATGTACGCACTTTGGATTCCCAGAACCCGAGTTGAGCGCGTCCTAGTAGCCAGTTGGTCACGCCTGACCCCAGCCGGTGCCTCTAAATTCCAGAGCTGGCTTTCTCGTGTAATCGCCTCGAGTCTCAGCAGACTGTAACGAATCCTGGGCTCCACGAACCGCAAAGCACCATTTTGTTAGGGAAGCTCTTCTTGCTGCAGAGGGACCATGAAGATCGGGCAAATCAACCAACAATACACAGGGCGCCAAACTTGGCCAGCGCTTCCGCCGTCACCTATTCTCAGAACGAGGCGCATGGTGGATTAACGCTGTCGTCCTTGCTGGGTTCTCTGAAGGGCGCCACCACCGCGGGTCGATCGAAGCACCTGCAGCGGACTGATAGTTTTGCGGAGCAGTACCCCTGCAGGCCAATCATAACATGGCAGATTCAATTGCTTTGATATAGTGCCTGTAATAACATCGCTAAGATGCCACTAGGCTGCCCGTAAAGAGCCGTGCAAGTAAAATGACATCACTTTAAGCTTTGTGAACTGATATTGTCTTGTGCTTTTATAATTTATTAGTCTCAGAAAGCTTAAAGAGGCCCTGAATCAAACCCTCGGGCTTAGGGAAAGAACAGTGCGCAGATAGCATACGCTGGTGTGAACATCTCATCCAAATTTTGCAGTCGTGCGAGGCGCGAGCATCTCGAGAGCAGAGCGCGAAGTCGTCTTTGACCCCCCGTGGTTACTTAGCGGCTATGGTGTTGGGCTACAAAGCATGAATATGGGGATCAAATCCCAGTCGTGGTGGCTTCATTTCGACGGGGGCGTAATGCGAAAACACCCGCGGCACTTCGATTTAGGTCGTCTTCTTGCCGCGACGAGTTTATTGTCTGAGAAAACTGTAGCCGCTGGGGACAACAACCTTTGGCGCGTTGCAGGGGAAAAAAATGAAAATACTGCCGTCTCGGTGAACACCCCAAACAAAATTTGAACTTTTCGTAACGGTGACGTTCAGTAGGGGGAGCGTTGTGGGCTCACCCCGCTCCTCCGTATACTTCGTAGTCCAAATCATCCAAGAAGAAGCGGAGGCACAGCGATTGGCATGCTTCATTGCGAATACCTTCGTATCTGCTGAACGCATTAAACAATCTATCGCGCTAAAGCATTTCTGGCGTAGCCTAAGATAACCACAAATGCATTTCTTGACTTCGATAAAAAAGTGCTTCAGGGCACCTTTAAGGTAAAAAAGCATCAGCTCTGAATGTTATCTTCCATGACATTTGTTTGTAGGTTGATATTCTTAATATTCGAAGGAATAATTTGGTCAGCAATGCACGACCTGATGTGAGCCCCTTTACATATTGAATAATGTAGCAATATGGCCAGCATAAACGGCATGAATAAGCATATCGCATACATTTGCGTAAATATATGCGGAGCCCAGGGGCAACCGCGACGGTGAAAATGTAGTCGAAGCATCCATATATTTGCTGTCGCATGGAACTAAATACGGTCTTGAGAGCCTGACATGCTTGCGACGAGGTCCTACGTTAGTCGAAATGTATGAGTTTACAGCGAGAGTAATTAAATTCTTGTCTCTGTTTATTTTTCCAACTCACGAGATGTCTGGTCGTAGCCACTGACGTACACTAGGTGTTCTGAAAGGTTAGTTTGTGAGGTTTATGAAAAACCGAAAAATTCGCAACGCGCTATGTGCTAATTTTCGCTTAGCTGTGTGCTCCGTTTGCAGTCCGCTTAATATTCCACACATAAGTAAGATCTTCTTGAACTTTTCTTCCCTTATATCAGGGTGTTCCCGACTGTCCTGCATCCATGGGTCGAAGATGCGCGTATTTACTTGCAATGGTGGCAAGCTGTTTGGTGCTTTACATTATTTCAAGCACAAAGAGATCCTTAAACATGGCAGAATGGGATTTTGCCTTATGCAGAGGACCTACTCATCAAACACAAGGTAATACTTCATTGAGTATTTTGTGCGTACCATTGCTTCAGTAAGCCGGAGGCATAACATAGCTCGATGACTTAGGTAACTAGCTCTAAAAAATGCTGTGACACACGTTTCATAGTCACTATTTATAGTTCCCTGTTCCTTGGCACTGAAAGTGCCCCCATTTCTGCTAAACAAGAGGTGCATGTAACGCAGAGTTCTCTCAGGAAATTAGGAGACGTAGCTGGTGACTACAGCACTGAATTGGCCCATACTTATATGAGAATGTTCTGCAAGAGCTGCATTTCATACACAGGCATTCAACGTCGCACACGGATCTGCCATGAACTTCCACAAAATTAGGATAAATTTGATTTTGCCGGCATAGTTAGTTGTGTCCGGCCATTGGATAAACATTGTGCCACTCGTAAAAAAGAATCAAAATTCGGAGCGCTTGCATACACAAGTTTCTTTTTCCAAATGCCGGAATTAACCCACTTATGTTTAGTTTTTCGAACTAATTATTCATAAAGTGGCACTTCTCCCAAAAAACACACAAGGCATCTTGTCTAGTTCACCGAAGATAACGCAGAAAGAAACTACAAACATTGTATCACACTCGAAAATACGGAAAGAGGGCTCAGTAATTATTTGACACACTTCTATTGAAAGTGGGAACACGACAGCTTGGCTGCATGTTACGCATAACATTCCCACTTCTTTAAACGAATTTATGTTCGTGTCTAGTGCAGTTGTTTTATTACTTTGGGAAATATAAAAATATAAATATAGGAAAATACAGATCTACATATGAATAGAATTCGTGGAGCTCTCAAAACTGATCAACAAGGCCAAAATATGTGATATTCGAAACTATAACGTGAGAAAGACTGACGAAGCCGTAAGAAATGAACGCAGCCTGAAACCATTGAGAAGGAATCTTGGCATAGGACAAACCAAGATCGATGCACTGAAAGATAAGCAGGGTAATATCATCCGCATGCTCGAGAGCATAGTAAAAGCATCGGAATAATTCTATACTGATCTGTATAGTACCCAGATGACTCAGGATAAGTCCATTCAAAACAGTGATGAAAAGGATACAGAAACTTCTCCTATAACTAGCGAAGAGATCAGAAGGGCCGTGCAAGACATGAAACAAGGAAGAGCGTCAGGAGAAGAGGGAGAAACAATCAAAGATGAGGAAGACATGATGCTTGGAAAACTGGCGGCTCTCTATATGAAATATCTATCGACTACATGGGTCCCCGAAAACTGGAAGAATGCAAGTATTATACTAATCCACAAAAAGGCAGAAGTGAACGAATTGAAAAATTATAGACCCATTAGCTTACTCGCAGTATTATGTAAAATATTCACCAAATTATTCTCCAATAGAACAAGAGCAATACTACACTTTATTCAACCAAGGGAACAGGCAGGTTTCAGGAAGGGATGCTATACAACGGATCGCATCCATGTCATCAGTCAGGTAATCGAAAAATGCGCAGAGTACAATCAGTCTCTATACATAGCTTTCATACATTACGAAAACGCATTTGATTCAGAAGAGATACAAGGAGTCACACAGTTATTACGTAATCAAAGAGTACAGGCCACTTACGTATATATCCTGAAAAATATCTACAGATACCTACAGATACAGCGACCTTAATTCTCCACAAGAAAAGTTGGAAGATACGTATAAAGAAAGTGGTCAGACAAGGAGGCACAATCTCCCCAATGCTATTCACTGCGTGCTTGGAAGAAATATTCAAGCTATCAAACTGGGAAGGCTTAGGAGCAAGGATCGACGCCGAATACCTCAGCGGCCTTCGGTTGAAATTCTTCTATTCAGCAACACTGCGGACGAGTTACAACAAATGAATGAGGACTCTAACAGAGAGAGTGTGAGAGTGGGGTTGAATAGTATTATGCAGAAGACATAGATAATGATCAATAACCGGGCAAGTGAACAACAGTTCAGAATCGCCAGTCAGCCTCTAGAGTCTATGAAGGAGTACGTTTACCTAAGTCAAATAATCACAGGGAGCCCTGATCATCAGAAGGAAATTCATAGGAGAATAAAAATGTATTAGATCGCATACGGCAGACATTGTCAGCTCCTGACGGGAAGCTTACCATTATCATTGAAAAGGAAGGTGTATAATCAGTGCATTTTATTGGTGCTGAATTATGGGGCAGAGACTTGGAGACGGACAAAAAAGCTTGACAGCAAGTTACGGACCGCACAAAGAGCGATACAACGACGAATGATAGCCATATCCTTGAGAGACGGAAAGAAGCGCTTTGGATGGGAGAGCGAACAGCTAAAGCCAATATTCTAATTGACATTAAGATTTAAAAAAATTCAATGAACAGGTCATGTAATGTGCAGATTGCATAACCATTGGAGCATTAGGGTTAAAGAATTGGTACTAAGAGAAGGGAAATGCAGTAGAGGCCCGCAGAAGACTAGGTGATGCAATGGATGGATGGATGGATGGATGGATGGATGGATGGATGGATGGATGGATGGATGGATGGTTGGATGGATGGATGGATGGATGGATGGATGGATGGAGGGATGGTTGGATGGATGGATGGATGGATGGATGGATGGATGGATGGATGGATGGATGGATGGATGGACGGATGGATGGATGAATGGATAACTTTCTTGAGGTCCGTCGCTGCGCGCGATTAGTGCGCAACGGCCCGCTCCCACGTCGGGACAGAGAGGCCGATGAAATTAGGAAATTCGTGAGTGCTAGTTAGAATCGGTTGGCGCAGGACAAGGTTAATTGGAGATCGCAGGGAGAGGCTTCCGTCCAGCTTTGGACACTAAATAGGATGATGATAAAAAATTATGGGGTTTTACGTGCGAAAACCACTTTCTGATTATGAGGCACAGTATGATGATGATGATGGTGATGATGATGCAGGGAAAACATCCTTGATTGTGTTTTCCGACACAACTTTGAAACGCGCAAAGATTACTAGGAAAAATGTAGCATGCTACAACCTGTCAAATGCGATGTTTTCGCAAGAGATGCGCAGTTATACATTTGGGCTTGATCGATTATACATTTATGTAATAATTAGGTAATGATTTGCGAACAATCAGTTAGCTGATCAAATCTGAAAAAATACCTTCGCTTTTCGCAAGTACACTCGGAATAAAACATTAAGGAATAACGGTAAATAAATGAATAAATAAGCACATGCATAAATCAATAAAAAATAAATATTATGCTCTAATTCGTCCTCTTAACAGCCATTAAAACTGTTTGGAGACCGCTGCGGAGATACGTAAGAAAGATCGATTCCGTAACAAAATGTCTTCTGCTTGAAAACATGAATGGTTGCGTAATTTTCTTTTTCACATCAATGAAACGCTTAATTTAGTAAACAATAAGATCATCCACATGACGTGTATGAGTGCTATCAACTGTACATATCTCCACTCTTCTTATTTTTCCTGGTCAGCAGTTACGCTCGCGTACAGCGTTCATGTGCGCTTCATGTAATTTTAATCAATGCATGAATGAAAAACTATGAATATCCATAAAAAAATTACAGTCGCATAGCAAGCACCTTAAAACAATATTGGCCTTAACTAAGTTCCTTATCACCTACTTCCACATCGACTGACATTTTCAAAATCAAATGGGATGCTGCTTACATGTTAAATGCCATGGTTCCGTTTTGCTATGGTCGCGACCCCACATTGCCGTTTGACACCATCCTCCCTTCTGTGCCCCTTGTTGCAACTGAGTACGCTCGTGAACTCATCGATCACGCTCACATGGCACGTGAAGTCGCCCGATATGGTTTATTAGCCTCGCAGCATATACCAAAGGGGCGTTATTGCCGGTGCCATCGCGATGTTAAGTTCGTGCCGTGGGTTCGGGTGCTCCTTTGGTCACCATGTCATCGGGTTGGCCTCCCAGAAGCTTCTCTCTCACTAAACAGGGCCTTATGAAGTCCTACGTCAACTTAACGACATAAATTACCAGATTTCGCTGCTACAGTTGGATGCATCCTCTAGTCCAGCGCCTGTTGACGTCTTCCACGTTTCGTGGCTGAAGCCATACTTCGTTCGCAATTCTTCGCCTACCATGCGCCGAGACTGCGCTTCGCCACCCAGGGGTCCTGTTAAGGAAGAATGAAAGAAAAGAGGCAGAATAATATTGCGGGACGCAGGCCGTATGCGATCTAATCCATTTTTATTCTCCTATGAATTTCCTTCTGATGATCAGGGCTCCCTGTGATTATTTGACTTAGGTAAACGTACTCCTTCATAGACGCTAGAGGCTGACTAGCGATTCTGAACTGTTGTTCACTTGCCCGGTTATTGATTATTATCTTTGTCTTCTGCATATCACTATTTAACCCCACTCTGACACTCTCTCTGTTAAGGTCCTCAATCATTTGTTGTAACTCGTACGCAGTGTTGCTGAATAGAAGAATGTCAACCGAAGGCCGCTGAGGCATTCGGCGTCGATCCTTGCTCCTAAGCCTTCCCAGTTTGATAGCTTGAATATTTCTTTCAAGCACGCAGTGAATAGCATTGGAGAGATTGCGCCTCCTTGTCTGACCACTTTCTTTATACGTATCTTCCAACTTTTCTTGTGGAGAATTAAGGTAGCTGTCTCTGTAGGTATCTGTAGATATTTTCCAGGATATATACGTAAGTGGCCTGTACTCCTTGATTACGTAATAACTGTGTGACTCCTTGTATCTCTACTGAATCAAATGCGTTTTCGTAATGTATGAAAGCTATATATAGAGATTAAATGTACTCTCCGCATTTTTCGATTACCTGACTCATGACATGAATGTGATCCATTGTAGAGCAACCCTTCCTGAAACCTGCCTGTTCACTTGGTTGAATAAAGTGTAGTGTTGCTCTTGTTCTATTGGAGAATATCGTGGTGAATATTTTACATAATACTGGGAGTAAGCTAATGGGACTCTAATTTTTCAATTCGTTAACTTCTGCCCTTTTGTGGATTAGTATAATGCTTGCATTCTTCCAGTTTTCGGGGACCCATGCAGTCGATAGATATTTCATATAGAGAGCCGCCAGTTTTCCAAGCATCATGTCTCCCTTATCTTTGATTAAATAGACTGTTTCTCCCTCTTCTCCTGGCGCTCTTCCTTGTTTCATGTCTTGCATGGCCCTTCTGATCTCATCGCTAGTTACAGGAGGAGTTTCTGTATCCTTTTCATTACTGTTTTGAATGGAGTTATCCTGAGTCATCTGGGTACTATACAGGTCAGTATAGAATTATTCCGATGTTTTACTATGCTCTAGAGCATGCCGATGATATTACCCTGCTTATCTTTCAGTGCATACATCTTGGTTTGTCCTATGCCAAGATTCCTTCTCAGTGGTTTCAGGCTGCGTTCATTTCTTACGGCTTCGTCGGTCTTTCTCACGTTATAGTTTCGAATATCACATATTTTCGCCTTGTTGATCAGTTTTGAGAGCTCCGCGAATTCTATCCATATATAGATCTCTATTTTCCTATATTTATATTTTCATATTTACCAAAGTAATAAAACAACTGCACCAGACACCAGCTTAAATTCGTTTAAAGAAGTGGGAATGTTATCCGTAACATGGCAGCCAAGCTGTCGTGTTCCCCGTTTAAATAGAAGTGTGGCAAATAAATACTGAGGCCTCTTTCCGTATTTTCGAGTGTGATACAATGTTTGTAGTTGGTTTCTCCGTTATGTTCGGTGAACCAGACGAAATACCTTGTGTGTTTTTTGGGAGAAGTGCCACTTTATGAATAATTTGTACGAAAAACTAATAATATTTGGGGTTTTACGTGCCAAAACCACTTTCTGATTATGAGGCACGCCGTAGTGGAGGACTCCGGAAATTTTGACCGCCTGGGGTTCTTTAACGTGCACCTAAATCTAAGCGCACGGGTGTTTTCGCATTTCGCCCCCATGGCAATGCGGCCGCCGTGGCCGGGATTCGATCCCGCGACCTCGTGCTCAGCAGCCCAACACCATAGCCACTGAGCAACCACGGCGGGTATACGAAAAACTGAACATAAGTGAGTTAATTCCGGCATTTGGAAAAAAAAAGAACTTCCGTATGCAAGGGCTCCGAATTTTGATTCTTTTTTACGAGTGGCGCAATGTTTATCCAACGGCTGGACACAACTCACTATGCCAGCAAAATCAAATTTATCCTAATTGTGGGGAAGTTCATGGCAGATCCCTGTGCGACGTTAAATGACTGTGTATGAAATGCAGCTCTTGCAGAACATTCTCACATAAGTATGCGCCAATTCACCGTTATAGTCACCAGCTACATGTCCTAATTTCCTGAGAGAACTCTGCGTTACCCACAGGTTTTGTTTAGCAGAAAGGGGGGCACTTTCAGTGCCAAGAAACAGGGAACTATAAATAGGGAGTATGAAACGTGTGTCACAGCATTGTTTAGAGCTAGTTACCTAAGTAATCGAGCTATGTTATGCCTCCGGCTTACTGAAGCAATGGTACGCACAAAATACTCCATGAAGTAATACCTTATGTTTGATGAGTAGGTCCTCAGCATAAGGCAAAATCTCATTCTGCCATGTTTAATGATCTCTTTGTGCTTGAAATAATGTAAAGCACCAAACAGCTTGCCACCATTGCAAGTAAATACGCGCATCTTCGACCCATGGATGCAGGACAGTCGGGAACACCCTGGCATAAGCGAAGAAAAGTTCACGAAGATCTCACTTATGTGTGGAATATTCAGCGGAGTGCAAACGGAGCACACGGCTAAGCGAAAATTAGCACATAGCGCGTTGCGGATTTTTGGGTTTTTCATAAGCCTCACAAACTAAGCTTTCAGAACACCTAGTGTACGTAAGTGGCTACGACCAGACCAGACCAGACCAGACCAGACCAGACCAGACCAGAACAGAGACAAGAATATGATTACTCTCGCTCTGAACTCATACATTGCGACTAACGTAGGACGTCGCCGCAAGCATGTGATGCTCTCAAGACCGTATTTAGTTCCTTGCGACAGCAACTATATGGATACTTCGAGTACATTTTCACCGTCGCGGTAGCCCCTGGGCTCCGCATATATTTATGCAAATGTATGCAATATGCTTATTCATGCCGTTTATGCTGGCCATATTGCTACATTATTCAATAATTAAAGGGGCTCACATCAGGTCGTGCGTTGCTGACCAAATTATTCCTTCGAATATTAAGAATATCAACCTACAAACAAATGTCACGGACGATAACATTGAGAGCTGATGCTCTTTTATCTTAAAGGTGCCCTGAAGCACTTTGTATCGAAGTCAAGAAATGCATTTGTGGTTACCTTAGGCTACGCCAGAAATACTTAAGCGCGAGAGGTTATTCAATACGTTCAGCAGAAGCGAAGGTATTGGCAATGAAGCATACCAATCGCTGTGCCTGCGCTCCTTCTTGGATGATTTCGACTACCAAGTATACGGAGGAGCGGGGTTAGCCCACAACGCTCCCCCTACTGAACGTCACCGTTACGCAAAGTTCAAATTTTGTTTTGGATTTTCACCTAGGCGGAAGTACTTTCATTTTTTCCCCTGTAACGTGCCAAAGGTTGTTGTCTCCAGCGGCTACAGTGTGCTCAGACAATAGACTCGTCGCGGCAACAAGACGAAGTGGACCATCTTTGTGTTGTACCAGCTTGAACGACTGATAGTAGTCGCGTGCAACGTGGACCTAAATCGAAGTGCCGCGGGCATTTTCGCATTACGCCCCCGTCGGAATGAAGCCACGACGACCGGGATCTGATCCCCATATTCATGCTTTGTAGCCCAACACCATAGCCGCTAAGTAACCACGGGGGGTCAAAGACGACTTCGCGCTCCGCTCTCGAGATGCACGCTACTCGCACGACTGCAAAGTTTTGATGAGATGTTCACAGCAGCGTATGCTAGCTGCGCACTGTTCTTTCCCTAAGGCCGAGGGGTTGATTGAGGGCCTCTTTAAGCTTTTTGAGACTAGTAAATTATAAAAGCACAAGACAATATCAGTTCGCAAAGCTTAAAGCGATGTAATTTTACTGGTACGGCTCTTTACGGGCAGCGTAGAGGCATCTTAGTGATGTTATTACAGGCACTATATCAAAGCATTTGAGTCTGCCATGTTAGGATCGGCCTGCAGGGGTACTGCTCTGCGAAACTATCAGTCCACTGCAGGTGCTTCGATCGACCCGCGGTGGTGGCGCCCTTCAGAGAACCAGCAACGACGACAGCGTTAATCCACCATGCGCCTCGTTCGGAGAATAGGCGATGGCAGAAGCGCTGGCCAAGTTTGGCGCCCTGTGTATTGTTGGTTGATTTGCCGGGTCTTCATGGTCTCTCTGCAGGAAGAAGAGCTACCCTAACAAAAGGGTGCTTTTCGGTACGTGGGCGCCAGGATTCGTCACAGTCTGCTGAGACGCGTGGCGACTACAGGAGAAAGCTAGCTCTGGAATTTAGAGGCGCCGGCTGGGGTCAGGCATGACCAACTGGCTACGAGGACGCGCCCAACTCGGGTTCTGGGAATCCGAAGTGCGTACGTGTGTGTGTGAGCCCTCCTCCTTCAAGTCGGGTCAACTAAGCCCCAACGACTGGAGGCAGTACGATTGAACTGCCGTTTCCCTCACCTAGGGATTTAGGGAGAACGGAGTGTTTATAAGCAGCTGATTGTCGGCTGCTAGGGGATGCTCGTCAGCGTGCTCATCAGTGTGCTCGTCAGTGTGCTCTGTCGTTGGGCTCATGAGCTGCGTGTTCGAGAAACAGTGTGTTTGGAGCTTCGTGCTCGCAGGCTGTATGCTTCGTCTTGCGGGCTCCATTCGGGAGCCACGCTAGACCGTCGAATGTATCTCATGTTCTAATGTAAATATCTGTAGATAAACCCTGCTCGCCTAGTCCTGTCCTTCGCAAGTCACCCCTACGACCGCAAACCCTACAACTGAATGGCGGCGGTAGAATCGGCCTACGACTCGTACATGGTTATATTGCGCTCAGTTTTACAAACACGATATTAAGGAAGGACAGGACGTGGACGGACGTAGCGCAATTCCGGTCCTTCGTTATTATCGTGTTTGTAAAACTGACGCAATATAACCATGAACGTTCACCAACTAGCCCCCTTCATTGCTTTACTACGACTCGTAGACAGCAACGGCAGCTCACGGACGTTGGCACAAGGTGACCGACCGGTATCCTGATCAAGTTGGAGGCGACGTGGGATTGCCCACCTCTTGCAACTTACAGGATACGGCGGAGAAAGACTGGTGATATGGTGCTGCTTCAGTGGGCAATCGTTTGGTTTTGGCTGTAAGATTTACCAGGCTTCAATTTCTCGTTGTGTATAGAATTAATTTGCTGGGGATCTTTTTTTTGTATACCGATTTGCGTGGGTATCGCAGCAAGTATTGTGTGACAGCAGAGCCAAAGCTTAACGTAGCGACCATGGTCCTATTGTATTTGACGGGAGCTGACGTGTTGTGATTGTGTGAAGAGCTCATGGTAAACGTAGAGGAGGACTTGACGGAAGCAGAGATTCGTAAGACCATTTTGCAAAGTGGCAATGATTTGAAACTGATCGAAAAACTAAGTAACCGAATTCTAAAAAATGAAAGGAACAGGAATCAATTAAGCAAGAATGCCAAGAGCGCGAGCGAAAATGCCAAGAGCGTGAGCAAAAACACCAAGAGCTTGAAAAATTAAAGGCAGCAGTGAACAAACAGATACAAGATTTGCAGCAGTTAAACACACGTAGTCAACAGCGGCTGGAGAAACCTGTAGGCTGAACGCAGCGAAAATGGGAGGAAGTCGACCGCAGATTTCAGCCGAAAGGCGGGGAAAGTTCTAGATTCGGTGAGATTAGCAGCACGCTCTTAGGTGAACTCGAAGTGCTAGCAGCTAACGATGCCTTAGTGCAACAGAGGCCGTTAAAGGCCGGAATGAGATTGACGCAGTGCTGCGCCAACAGAGCACGGTAGAGACAGCTAGGCCAGCTGCGAATGAATTGGCACAGTTACCGTGCGTGTGCGTCGCTTGTAACGTTAGCGAGGTACAGAGTACTGTTGACCCGACAGACGCGAGCACCCATGTCGAGGCCGATCTGCGTGCCGAAGTGAAGTGTCAGCTGAATGGTGCAGTTGAGGGCAGTTTGTAGGATTGCGAGCTCCGTAGCTCAAGAGAAGACCACTGCATTGTTCAGGGATCGGTGCAACTATCCGCCAGTGTAGGTAGCCACGAGAGCGACGATTTAGTTAGCAATCATTCGGACTGTGCGGGTGAGACAGCGCTTGAGACCGATGGGCTGTGTGCCGATGCACAGCGTGAGCTGGGCAATGCAGTAGATGGCAGTTCGCAAGAGTGCGAGCTGCATAGCTCGAGTAAAGACTGCAGCCTTGTCCAAGAGTCGGTTGAGCTGTCCGCCAGTTGAGGCATAGAGAGAGAGTAGATTTAAATGAGAATCAGAGTGTGCGGGTAGGAGAGCGATCCGGGAGGACGAGATGTGTACCGGCCAGCCCGAGGCGCGGGAAGGCGGCATGAAAGGGAATCCTAAGAAAAAGCGCCGCAGAAAGAAGCGCGTTAGAGATCGAAATGCGGTGAGTAATGTAGCGCAGCCAAAGTTGGCGACAGGCACAAAAAGGCAGGGCGCGAAGAAAAGAAAGGTGCGGTCGTCGTTGATGACGTTGGCGCATCAAGCACGTTCGAGCCGCCGGTCGAAAAGAGACCGAGAAGCATGTTCTGCACCGACACGGACAAAGGGCACGGGGCAGTTATGTTCCTCGTCGTTCCGTCGTTCTTTGCGGAATGCAGCATGTAGTGCGAAGGAGCGCAGGGTGGCAAGACGAAACTACGTGGTAGGGGGTTGCGACGCGGTCAGTCTAGTTCGTGATGAATGCGTGGCGCCAGGACGCAAATTGGTAGGAGATTGTAACGTCTTGAAGGAGCTGATGGTGTGTCAGCCCTTTTGTTGTTCCTGAGTAGACGGAATAGCTTTCGAACCGCGACCACCTCGAGTACGGCTCAAAAGTATGAGTCAGCCGAAAACGTTTGAAACGGGAGGCCAAGAGAGCTTCCGTAGAAGGGAAACGTGCTCTTTTGTTTTATTTTTGAGCACTTGGAAATTTTCGCGATTTGAGACTAAAGTTTCTTTCAATATGTAAGGTATGAACTTTGTTTGTGTTTTTATTTGAGAAGCTCCGAGATCTAAAAGATGCGGTTTATGTGAACATTTAGTTTCGCGAGGTGTAAATTATGAGTAGATAGGCTTTTTTTTGTGTGTGAGTAAGCTTACGGCCAAGGTTGTCCGTGAGAGGCCTATGGTAAAGCGTCTGTGTATTAGTTAACCTTCTTTTTTGATAAGTGTTCGAATTTTTTAAGGTTAAGCGCGTAGGTTTGCAGTTAGTGCACAATTTGCACTGAGAAGCGTTCGTAGTTCCATTAGCGCGTGTCCTGTGCGGACGGAGGCAAGCAGATGGTTTATCACTGCGTTGCTCGTGTTTGTTGAGGATGGCCGCGTTCTGACTTCTCTAATAAGCGTGCGTAGAACTATTTGTTAGAAGACGCATTATATTAAGGGATCTGGGGAGTGTGTAAGTTACGCAAGATTAGTTGTTCGCTTAAAGTACGTGTCCTGTATGGACTAAAGAAACAAATGTGAGTAACTGTGATGAAACGTTTGCGTAACACGCAAGTACGCGTTCGGAATAGGGACCACAAAGCTAGCGCGATTGTGATTACGTACCTGTGGAGTGGACCAGACTGTTCAGTGTCACCAGTACGTGCGATAAGTACGCCACTGCGATAGGGTAAGAACAGGCTGTTCGTGAAGTTAGGCTGCTTAAGTTATGTTTGGGTATTGGTATTTGAGAGCCTTCGGTTTAGTTCTGCCACGGTTCTGCATAAACCTTTGGTCTTGTGCAGCACGACAGTCAGATCTTGTTGAACTCAAGGGGAACGTGAACGCTCGCTTTGGCGGCACAAAATTTTGGGGCAAAATTTCTGGTTCCCAGTTTAGCGGCTTCCATGGAAATTTAGATAGGAAGGCTGGTGGGCTAACAGCTGATTCCGGGCGTTTGCACACTGAGTGGTATTTTGTTGCCAGGATCGACTCATTTGTGCCGTTTGTTGTAAGATGGTTTAGGGCATACCAAGTGCGCAGGGATTTCAGAGAGCAAAGCCGTGTTCTTGCTCGCCAGCTGTTCTCTTCCTGCCCAGCGGTTGTCAGCACTGGGCAGGCGAGATTTTCCGGGCCGTAGAGGAGCTGTTAGGATCGGCCTGCAGGGGTACTGCTCTGCGAAACTATCAGCCCCGCTGCAGGTGCTTCGATCGACCCGCGGTGTTGGCGCCCTTCAGAGAACCAGCGAGGACGGCAGAGTTAATTCACCATGCTCCTCGTTCGGAGAATCGGCGACTGCAGCAGGGCTGGCCACTTTTGGCGCCCTGTGTATTGTTGGTTGATTTGCCGGGTCTTCATGCACTCCCAGCAGCAAAAAGAGCTTCCCTAACAAGAGGGTGCTTTGCGGTACGTGGGCCCCAGTGTTCGTCACAGTCTGCTGACACTCGTGGCGACTACAGGAGAAAGCCAGCTCTGGAATTTAGAGGCGCCGGCTGGGGTCAGGCGTGAGCAACTGGCTACGAGGACGCGCTCAACTCGGGTTCTGGGAATCCAAAGTGCGCACGTGTGTGTGTGAGCCCTCCTCCTCCAAGTCGGGTCAACTAAGCCCCAACGACTAGGGACAGTCCGATTGAACTACCGTTTCCCTCACCTAGGGATTTAGGGAGAGCGGAGTGCTTATAAGCAGCTGATTGTCGGCTGCTAGGGGATGCTCGTCAGCATACTCATCAGTGTCAGGATTGTCGTGCTCGTCAGGACTGAACGAGCCTAGTGAGGCTCTCCTCCTTCATCCCCGCTCTTCTGTTGTACACCCTCTTGATGAGTCTCATGGCCGCGGCCGCTTTGGCCGCGAGCTTGTTGACCGTTTGACCGTTGACTCGGTTTCGCTGGATGAGCAGCCCGAGCACTCGAATCTTCGGCACTACGACCTAGTGCCTAATCATGGCCCCTCGCCAGCAAATTGAGGTTTGGCTGTGGAACTGCAGGGGCTTCCGTCGCAAGCCCGGGAACCTGCAATTGCACATACAAAATCTGGACAGTAAGCCTGACATTATAGCTTTGCAAGAGGCTAGTGGCTGGGTGAAATTACCGGGATTTAAGGCATCTACACCGCCAGAGATTGATCGGGGTTGGGGTGTATCGTGCGTCTTCACGGCCGTGCTAGTCCATCGCAACGCCACGGCGATTCAGCATACCATAGATAGCAGCAGAGGGGACTACGTCCTGCTAGAGGTTCTGCCCAAAAGAAAGGATGATAAGAGTCTCTTTGTTCTTAATGTATATTGTTCTCCGAAAGATAAAGGGGTGGGCTTGCCAGACCTCTTGATAAAGACGCAACGGCTAGCTGCTAGGGCTCAACTCATCATGGTTGGAGATTTCAACGCGCCTCATCCGGAGTGGGGCTACATCCGAGCCACTTTGGCGGGTTGCTCAGGACCTACAATGGACAATCTTCAACAACCCGCTTGATCATAGCAGGACAGGCAACAGCGTTATCATAGACACCTGTCCGGACCTCACATTTGTTAAAGGTATTAGGGATGCAAAGTGGGTAAACACGGGACAGTCACTGGGCAGTGATCACTATATCCTTTCCACGGTATTTAGTGCTGCTAAGCACAAAAACAGGGTAAAAGGAACTAGAGTGACGGATTATGACAGATTTCGGAACGTCAGGAAAGACACAGTGAGCGGGGAAATCGAGGACTTGGGAGCCTGGGTTGAGGCGCTCAAGCAGGACGTGAAGGGTACCACAGAAGAGGTTCCAATGGTGGAGGAGGGTTTTAGGGCGGACTCTAGACTGTTACACATGTGGGAAGCGCATGCGAGTCTCCTTCGGAGGTGGAAGAAACAAAAGCGTAATGGGGTCCTCCGTAGGAAGGTGGCCAAGCTAGAACGAGAAATCGAAACCTACACGTTGGACTTGCAGTGCAAACAATGGGGGCAGATTTGTGACAGGATGAATGGGCAATTCGGATGCAAAAAGACATGGCAGTTGTTGAGGCACCTCCTAGATCCGGCGGCAACCAAATCGGCGCAGAAGGGTCAAATGGCTAGGTTAGTTCATCATTATCAAGGCACGACTAGGGAGTGCATTCAAGAACTCCGAAGTCGCTACATAAACGGCGAGGCGGGCGGTTGCTTGCCGGATTACTTGGGAGAGGAAAACCTCGAATTAGATGCGGACTTTACGGTGGCGGAGGTGGAGTTTGCAATGGGGCTGCTTCGTACTACGTCGGCAGCGGGTCCGGACGGGGTTACTGATAAAATGCTGAGGAACCTGGATTTCAAGTCAGTGGGGGCGCTTACTGACTTGATGAACAAATATTGGGCGGCCGGGGAGATCCCGGCAGAGCGGAAACATGCTAGGATTACATTTATTCCTAAACCACGGAAGAAGATCTGTATTGAGCATCTTCGGCCCATCTCGCTGACGTCCTGTTTGGCCAAATTGATGGAGCATGTGGTCCTCAACAGGCTTCAGGGTTATGTGGAGGACAAGGAGTTGATACCTAAAACGATGATTGGCTTCAGGGCTAATTTATCAATGCAGGACGTCATGATACAGCTCAAAAAGGGCGTGGTTGATCCTGGGTACGGCACGGGCACCAAGGCTATCTTGGGGCTCGACCTCACAAAGGCCTTTGACAATGTCACCCATGAGGCAATATTAAGGAACCTTTCGGACATAGGACCGGGGAGTAGAATCTTCCGGTACATAAGATCATTTCTGGAGGACAGGACTGCGGAGATTGTAGTCGGAGAATTTAAATCGGATCCTTTCCCGTTGGGGGGCAGGGGGACACCACAAGGGTCAGTTTTATCGCCGTTCTTGTTTAATCTCGCCTTGATCAAGATACCGCCCAGGCTGGCAAGGATATGGGGACTTAAACATACATTTTATGCGGATGACATTACTCTATGGGTAACAAGGGGTAGCGACGCACAATTGGAGGAAACATTACAACAGGCAGTGGATATTGTGGAGGAGCTAGCGGGGGAGGCAGGACTCTCGTGCTCTCAGCCCAAGTCCGAGCTTTTTATGCTTAGGGATAAACCAAGAGGGATACATGCGAGGCACTATGTGCCGCCACCACCGCTGAAGGTTAAAGGGGGGTGCACCAGTCGCTGAGGTCCAAACGATCAGGATCCTGGGTCTGTATCTGCAGACTAACAGGAAGAATAGGGAGGCCTTGGAAAGGCTCAAAAATACGGTCAATGCTACAGTGAGACTTATCAGGAGAATCGCCAATCGTAAGCAAGGCGTTAAGGAAAAGGACTTGTGTAAGCTGGTACAGGCGTTTGTGCTAAGTAGAATAGTGTTTGCGACGCCTTATATGAAGATGGACGCGACGGAGAAAGGCAAGGTGGAGGCTATGATTAGACAGGCGTATAAGGCGGCCCTTGGGTTGCCTAACAATACTTCTACCGAAAGGCTGCTGGGATTAGGGGTGCACAACACCTTGGAAAAACTGCGGGAGGCACACTTGGCGATGCAACTCAGTAGACTTTCCAAAACGAGAGTAGGGAGGGATATATTGGAGAGGATCGGCATTGGAGTTGATCCTCCAGCCGGGGACATGAAAATTCAGGTGAAGCGAGAAATGCACAAGGGCTTGTACATAAAACCTTTGCCTAAAAATGTGCATCCGATACATCACGAGAACCGTAGGAAGGCAAGAGCTAGAGCTTTACATGCTAAGTACGGGAAGTACAACGCGGCAGTCTACGTAGATGTCGCCGAGTATAAGAACAAGGACGCATTTGTAGTTGTGGTGGTGGACGGGCGGGGACGCTTAGTCACCTCTGGATCAGTCAAAACCCGCTCCTCAGAAACTGCAGAGGAGGCGGCGATAGCGCTAGCTATAGGTAATACTGACGCTGACCTGATTTAAGCAGCCATCCGAAATTCGGCGAGGGGCAGAATCTCTGTCACAGCGGCAGGATTACGAAATCGGGCCACGGGGCGAGGGACTACGGAGGTGGAAATTGTCTGGGTGCCGGCACACTCTGGGAACCCTGGGAACGAGGCGGCTCACATGAATGCTCGAGGTTTCGTCAGCCGAGCAGGCGAGCCGGACGTTCCGGGGAGGTCCACGAGAGATGGGCTGGTGTCCTTTCACGACATTACTAACCATTACAAACTTGAGCAAAAGAATTTACCCTCCACTGGACAAGCAATTGGTGAAGGCGCAGGAAAGCGTCTGGCGAAGATTGCAGACGAGATCTTTCTATAACCCATACGTGTTAAACAAAATCTACCGGGACGTTCAGCCGGAATGCAAATGGTGCCAGCAACTGGCCACCTATGACCACATATTATGGAGCTGTAGCATAGCGCCGCCACCGGCGGATATTATGCGTGATCCTTCTCTCGAGCAGTGGGAGGCCGTGTTGGCCAGCTCAGACCCGGTCGTCCAGACCAGGGCCGTGGAGTGGGCTACCCAGGTCACCGTCAGCCATGAGCTGATGGCCATCTAGCATGGAATCGTCCGCACATGCCTTCTGACGAAAATAAAGTTTTTCCATCCATCGCGACCTCCGGTATTACTTGTCCTCCAGCCGTCTTGACCGTGATCTTAGGACGCTCGTACTCCCGCGCAGATTTCGGTGGTCCGTTCCGTCAGGAAGTCTTTGATTCACTGGTATGTCCTCTTGCCCATGTTTAGCCTGGATACTTGGGCCAGGATAGCCGAGTGCCTCACTTTATCGAAGGCGCTCTGCAAGTCCAGCCAGAGTATGGCTCTGTTGTCCTTGGTGCCCGTCGTATCCTCGATGATCTCGTTCTTCAGCAAGATCATGGCGTCTTGCGTCTCGAGCTTGTTTCGAAACGCGATGTTGGAGTTTCGGTAAAGCTCCGATTCTTCCAGGTAACGCTGCCACCTGTTCATGAGAACGTGCTCGAGGACCTGTCTCATGCACAAAGTGAGTGAGATTGTTCTGAGGTTCTGAATGTTGGGCGGCCTGCTAGGCTTGGGGATGAGGATCGTCTTGGCTGCTTTCGGTTACTTGGGCAGCCTTCCTTCTTTCCAGCACTACGAAATTAGTACGACAAGAAAAAATTGCGGTTTTGCCCAATAGGCGAAGCATCGATGGCGATAGACGATTAATACACAGGTATATAAATAGGGACAGTAGTTTTATCGGCTGCGTAAACGTGCAAACATTCGCTTACTAACTAAATAACCGAGACTAGTGTTCGCGTGCACAGGCAAAGATGAACAAAACGCACTCGGTGTGCGCGTACTAGCTGTCGATACCCTGGCGTGAGGAAGCGCGGTAGTAGCAGGGAGCGAAGTGACTATTGTGCGATCTATCGCTTCAATGCAAAGTGACTGGAGAGAAGGTAGCGCGCACAAAGCTATGAGTTGTCGAATAACCTAGAGTCTGCCCTCAACGCAGATCGCTTTCAAGATATGGCGCGCGCGGCCGCGGAATACGCAGTTGCTGCTGGGGTACAACGCTGTTCCTTCCCTCGCCACAGGGCGCTTGCTGCCTGCTTTCCCCCGTTGCGCGCGCAATATTGAGCCGTAATCGTTGACTCCCCTCACAGGCTTTCACTCGCCCATACAGCACATGGCGCGCGGCGACGGTGTTATGGGGTTCAGACTTTATACAGAAAGTCATGACGTCTGCGACGCCGACAGCAAAATTGCGCCTGGAGTTTTGTTACAGTTATCACTATAATAGGCTCGCACGTAAAGAGAGAAGTTAATTCTGCATTCGGTACGCCAGCATTGGTCCAAAGTGCGCGGCTTGGGCACGTTATTTGTAGCCGACTACTTATAAAAGTGCTACGGAGCGTTCGAAGTTTGATTTAGAAAGGAAGCAGAAGTAGGTCGCTACTGTAGAAATTATAGCATAAACAGAAATGGTATTTAGCGATGATGTTGGGAAACGTAGTTGATGTGCATGGGAAGGTAAAAACGTTTTGTTCAAGTACAGCTTTCGCTAAAGGTTCCTGAGTATCACAAATTTTAAGCGCCATTCCACATCAGAAAAACTAGAACTACTTGCTCACCTCTATTTCTGGCCGTAAAGGCTACATGTAGTCATGGAAAAAAATCGGTACAATTCTTTTAGAATTTAAAATAAGGCTGTGGCTAAAGGTGCTTCCAACGTATCCCTCCAACATTTCTTTACAGGTGCGTGACACGGATCCGGCAGTGTTTTATGGTAATACATTCGATGTTTCTGTATGTTTTTTTTTCTTGTTTCCCGTAAGGATACGTCGGGCATAAGCACGCTGAACAGCTTAATATATACTGCCCTTATTCCGTGTGTATTGCGGTGTAGCATACCTGTTCGGGCGTAGCCCGCACAGATCGCCGTTCTTGTTATCGCCGCAACAACTGCCCTATCGGCTTACTTCGTGTTGATGTGCGCTTTCAGACCAAGAAAAACACACTCTATTCGGTGGCCCTCGACGAGGTACTATGACTATGTGTGCCTATCACAAATAGAAACAATGCTGCATTTATACTTCGCCACCGATCCGCTAAGTAATTGGTGGAAATCCTTCGTGTTGCACCATTTCACAATGACTACTATGTCGAAATTGATGCTGCAATCCATAAATTAACAAATGGTTAACCAAGGAAAGC
Organism: Dermacentor variabilis; assembly: GCF_050947875.1. Classification (NCBI taxonomy): domain Eukaryota; kingdom Metazoa; phylum Arthropoda; class Arachnida; order Ixodida; family Ixodidae; genus Dermacentor; species Dermacentor variabilis. Next base: position 92,551,262 of record NC_134578.1, read on the forward strand.
ATAGAAGCACGACTTTTGTCATTGTGGTTCACTCCGCAGACTGCTTTTCGTGTGGCGTCCAGTTTTCATCCGTGAACAGGCGCGAGTGACCATTGTTGTACTTTTTGCCTCATCACTAACAACTGTTCTTTCTTCACAGTTCTTCGTGAAATGGCTTTAGTTATACCGAGTGGCAGACCAATGATAAAAACTCTAAAATTGGTATCGCGAGTAACGGCATCGTATAGGATGTCGTGGTTGTGCTTACGTTTAAATGCATTTTCGGCCCCATCAGTAGGAAATGTACACTTCAGCTTTGATGTTGTTTTATCTAATTAAAATAGCGGATGCGATATAGATGGTGTTGTGTGAAAGAAAGGGGCGGGGCAGTAGAGGATGAGAAACGTGATCGAGGATGCACGCACAGTAACCAACTTCGATGGTAGTAGGTGCGAGAGCGTTTGAGGGCTCGCGTTTCCAACGAAGCCGGCACTGGCTGCATGGGTTCAAGTCGTGCTAGATAACGTACGCAAAGCACACAAGGATTGCTTATTAGAAACGCTGCAATCAAGGAAAGCCATGCGGTAGTAATCTGAGGAATGCGCAAACAGTTGTTAATGTTACAAGTACAGGTACTGCTGCGAACCGGTCGCTTTGTTGGCACAGCGGTGAAATATTCGACTGCTAAGGTCGGTACCTGGTTTGGATAGCAATTCATAATTTTGTTTGCACTTTGCTTCTGTTTTTTGTCATTCGCAATTTGCCTAACTTCGGGAAAGCCTTTTCGTCACTTACACGTGGTAAAGGACGACGGCAATGAATAGGGCGCTATCACTGCTGCCGAACTGCCACAATGCATGAGGCCGTCAGGTCACGTGTTTAAGTTAATTTCTTGCACCGTTCGTTCATACGCTGCGGACTACATGCTTTAGAAACGCCCAATGAACATTCTTATATATAGGGTCCGACGAGATATGGCTGTCATATGATCTTGAGAACGTTTTGCTTCCTGTCATTTGCCATTCACGGATCTAAGTGTCGAAAATGTTTTCACCACATCAGACCCACTGTTGAAAAAGCAAAGCACAAACAAAAAAGGTGGGTTGCGACGGAAATTTGATTCCTGCACCGCAGTGTGGCAGGTATAGACAGGTTACCTCAACGTCACAGCTGGAGCTTCGCACATCGCTTTACTAAGTTTCCATATTCACCACTGCCTCAAAATTCTTAGAGACTTCGCTTCATTCCATTTGACGATATTGCCGTTTCGAAAGCCAACTGGTGTGCACATTACGTACACTCTACTCGAACCTCTCATCCTACAATATAAACGCCTAGAGGCACTTCTAAACGCCTCGGCTGTCAGAATAGTGAGCCCGCCGCTGCGCTTCCATGGATTGTCATTGAAATGCGCTATACAACGTATTGTTTCGCTTCTTTCAGCTGGTTATGTGATAGCAGTTTTGTGATTTCTCTTCTTTCAGCTCGCATATGTGATGTCGCGAAGAAATGCATTTATGATACCCGTCTCTGTACTCATATTAACAACTGTATCCTGAAGTTAGCGGAAAGCTCAGCACATTGTGGTTGCGGGAAGGCGCTCTCTTGATAGATCCACCATTCCGCCGTGCCTTTAGACTGTCAAAGTGGTTTCTCCGCGCGTATGTCTGACGTAGCTCTAGACACCTCGCAAAAATAATTGTTTTGTGCTTCTTAAATAAGTAAGGTTCCTTCCAGAGCCTCTAAACTGCTACCATTGACATTGCGGTAGGTACACGATGCTAAAATCAATATTTCGAGGTAGCAGAACCAAAGGATCGAAATTGACGCGTTTGGCTTTGTGTGGTTCAATGTGTTCAAAAGCGCTACATGTGTGAAAGCGTTTGAAGCTCGCTACTCGTATGTGAGCAGCGTTTTAACGTTTGCTGTGATTTCTTGACACCTTACGAGCTGAACACGTGTTACCAGACAAAAAGAGGCAACATTTCGTTTCTGCATCTGAATGCTAGATCAGCGCGAAACAAAAGCGACGATATATGTGCCTTTTTTTCCAACTTTAGCTTTACGTTTCACGTTGTCATGATCTCTGAGACATGGTACGAAAGCCACTCTGCTGTGTTAATCTACTTAAATACTTCACATTTTCCCTTAACAGAGCTCTAAGAGAGGTGGGGGGTTTCGATGCTGTCGAAAACGTTCTTAGAATGCCAATTACTTGACAATTTCTGTGTTGTAACCGATGACTACGAGGTGCTCACCCTAAATTCTAATTCCTTGCTTTTTACTGTCACATACCGCCCACCCAGAGGAAGCAGTAACCAATTTCTCCACTTTACAGGCAAGTACTTTAGCTAGGTAAATGACCATAAATACACACTCACACTAGGCGGGGGCTTGAGCATAAACTTGCTTGAAAAGTCAACACTTCAACAAGAGTTCTACACTATACTGGAGACAAACGCATTTTTCAGAATCATAAATCAACCAACACTGATTACATCCGAAATATCAACGTTACTAGATACCTTCATTACTAATGCATGTGATGAATTGTCAATATCCAGTGCAGTGGCAGCTCATCTTAGTTATCACCTACTAATTTATTTAATTACAAATCTCACAGTCCCCCTAACAAGCCTGTAAAAAGGTTTGCTATGAGTGTTCAAGACATAAACCAGACTACTCTACAAACGTTTTATGATAAACTGTCGCAAGTAAACTGGAGCAGCGTCTATGAGCCAGCCAATGTTGATGAAGCTTATGGTATTTTTATTTCCGCCTAGAAGCAGCTGCATTGTGTGTTTTTTTTCTCTGCACAACAAGAGTGCGAGTTTCGAAGGCGCGTAAGCCGTGTATAACTAAGGAGCGCCTAAAGGCGATACGAATTAAAAACATACTTTTTAAGCGCTTTCTAGAAACAAAACATAGTGACGACTTGGAGAAGTTTAAGGCTGCGAAAATTAAAGCTAACAGTATTAATCGGCATGCCAAAAGATGCCACCAAACACAAGCTCACTACTGCCAACCATCCACAGATGAACGGTCTTTCTGAGCTCCTTAATCGCATCGTCACAGACATGATTTTAATGTGTGTTTCCGATGACCACAATCGACTGGAACACTGCTCTCCTCTCCGTCACAATCGCACATATTTCCTCGCGCATGAACACAGTCGGTTACTAACCAGTTTATATATTGTACGGCCGCGATGCCATACAACCTTTCGACACCGTCCTGCGCATCGCTCAAGCTTCCGCGTCGGAGTACGGCGGACACGCCATTGCCAGTGCCGAACAGGCACGTGAAGTTGCTCATTGCCACCTTTCTAGGCCGGGGACCTTGTCTTTCTATGGCATACGGCCCACCACGCCGCCTGTCGGCAAAGCTAATGTCGCGCCATGCCGGCCCTTGCCAGATCCTCCACCAGGTGGCACATCTAACCTACGAAATCTCTCCGGCCACGACTCACGCTTTCTGTGCCTAGCCTCCCCGTGAAATGGTCCGTGATGACCGCCTTAAACGCTGCCAGTCTTCGTCCACACAACGATAAACGAGACGGAGCTTCAATGTCGGAGGAACATATGTTACAACGTTGAAAGCAAGCTGTAAAAATAACAGCATGAGCTTGGGGTAGAACACGTCGACGTTAGGGACTTGCCTGCTCTGCCTGTGTTTTGTTCATGACCGGTCTATAGATTTGCCTGTTTCTGTAATCCTTGCGGCACAATATTTCGGTGCAAGATCAGCCGGTGGCAAAATTTATTTCCATGAAATTCTGATAAAATGTGTTACCTCATGGCAGTTAAGACATTGCCAAAGAGGTTCTTCTTTAATTCTCTTGTCAAATTGATCAGTTTCCTGCTTTATAGTTTGCTTTTGTCAAATAATGTTTCATAACTTAGGTATAAGAAGCAGATAGCCAAAGGAGCTACCGCAAATATTTAACAACCCTTTCGAGCGAGAGCGTCATTAAATTCATAGGCTTAGCTTTCCAGATGTTTCAGGTCAGGAAAGATTTTTTCGCAACAAATATATCCGTACATACGTATGGAGGGATATTGCGGCAAGATAAAAATATAAATCTTGCTTAAACTAAGGAATTCTCGAGGCTGTTCCCCATGCGAAGCTCCCTCCCGTCATCTATTACATTAAAAGGCACCTTTGAAGTCTTTCTATCTTCGGCCACTTACAAACTCTATTGTTGGCTCAGTACCCATGTTGCCTATAAGTGCGAATAGGGTCAGCTGCCAGAAACAGTTGAGCATATATTATTATTTGTCTTGCATACGTGGAAGAACATCAGCAATTGGTCTCTTGCATTGCAAATGTCGATAAGAGGCCGCTATCAGCGGAGTCCCTGTTAAGCCTTTGACAGACAGCGCAGCCCTATTAACAAGTGACGCTATAGCATTTTTGGGAGTCACCGGGCTCTACGCACGACTTTAGTGATGCCACAACGTTGTAAACTTGTATATACGACCGCCTCCTCATATCATCATTATCATGATCATCATCATTTATCAGCCTGTTTCCCCCCGTTCCCGTCACTTTTCGTCATTCTAGAGTTTATGGCCAGAGCAAGCTATAGCTCGGGCAGACCTCTCTGCCTCTCCATAAATGAGTCTCTCTGTCTCTTTTAAACCATTGTTACTTATTTTCGGTGTATTTGCCGAGATCTGTTTAATATTGTTATTAACGTTGTTTGCTAGGTTTACTGGAGGTCCTTGCGACAGTTCTTACTTCGGAAGCTTTTTCGATAGTGAGCCTAATACTGATCCATAAAACCTAAACCTGATCCAACCCGTCTCCCTTCATGTACAGTGGGCCTGATTCGATGAACGGGATCTATGGTGCAACCAACGCTAGCTTATTTCGTTCGAGAGGGCAGATGGGGCGTGTCACTCAAAGACGTGTTGCTGAGAGTAATTATACCCTTTGCTCATTGAGAAATGAAGTGGCTTGCTTTTATTGAGTGATCTTTTACATGTAGAGCGCTTAAATAAGGAAAGCACGCAAGAAGTCCTCCGGAGTTGCTTAGGTGAGTTTAGGCACGTGTATGCATCATAACAATAGACAGTCGCAAGCCAAAGCACATACGTTCGCAGGCGCTGTGTCCTACCTTGCATTGCACTTCATACCACTGCCCTTGATCCTGCTAGCAAACTTACAGCCCCGTCATCCGCTGTTCACTCTCGACAGCTGTGTTTCTCGCATAGCAAGGCTGCTTCGCGCAGCTGTGCGAAGCCATTCGCGCTTTTTGTTAGAGTTGGGGTGACGTTTTATTTCCGGTTTCAGTGGTTCTGCTGGAATGTGCGGCAACATCCTGCTGTGAAGCCATTTGTACACGCTTTAGCTAGTTCTCTGACAAAGTTTCATGATGTAAGTTGATACAATGTCGCTGTGAGCAACGGCTGGACATCCTTGAAGGCGCAGCGTTAATACCAGGGTGCACATATTTATTTTGGCTGTGCAAACAAGCGACATGCATTAGCAGCAGCGCTGTGTTCATTGTGAAACATTTTGGCTGCGTCGGTTTTTACTCGAAGAAGAGCAGCGGTGCCTTTAGATTGGCAGAGTGAATGGAAAAGTCACTTAGGGGCATTGGAACTGAAGCAGGACAGTGCCTGTAGGTGACCAAACCAATGCAACCCCGCGAGAACTGTACTACGTACCTGTCGTTTTTAACCCGAGAAACGTTGAATCCTGTGTACCACGATGAATGAAGCTTGTAGAGGGTGCCTCGCTGAGCAACAAACTGTGAAGATGTAGCACACCAGCACCATCAAAAATATTACGCGAACTGGATGAAGTTTACGTCACCTGAACTTCTATAGTCACAGAGTGACACATACTGATGTAACCCTCCCATAATTTACGACAATTCACGTTATTGCATGGGCAAATTACGTGCATTTTTCCGGCGTTTTATGCTTTAGAAAACTGAGAGAAACTGTTTTCCCCAATATCTTTCGTTCTTTTTTGAGCGTTGACATCTGCATCTGGGGTAGATTGTCAGTGTCTATGACCAGAACTTTTCAATCCAATGTATTGAGCCACGTACGTAAGAAATTAGCTTATTATAAAGGCTTGCCAGTACATACATTTCACATCTCTGTGATTTCACTGTGACTGGAAACAGCGGCAGGCGCGAGTACATTAAGGAACTTGCCCGTTACGGTCTCATATATAGAGTGCTCAGGGTCGGAAAAACAAGACCCTAAATCACTACAGCTACGCCGGAAACCTATTCTGAATGCCTAGCAATACACTATTAGACGTCTCGGCACTAGTTCGAACCAAGCAAATTTTTTTTACAGCTGCTTGGCTCGTATTGTGACCGGAGAAGGCGATTGCGCACGTGTGTAATCAAGGAATAGATATTACGTCCTGTGGCAGTGCCTTGTTTCCACTCGTGACATGCTCAACAGCGCAACAAATATGTTTTACTGGAGTTTGCCACACGGTACTTTCCCACTCCTGCGGTAAAGCTGAGTATAAGAAGCCGATTAGCCTTCACCGCATATAAGAACCTTGCCCACTGAGCTTGCAAAACTGCGCTAGCTGTGCCATCAGCCTACTTAAAGGCTTACCGGATTTGCCACAGCCTTCAAAGTCGAGCATTAGAGTGCCACAAGCAATTATGAATTCAAATGAGCTTTTATGATAGTATCATCATATTTTACAGTTTAAAAAGACAACGTATTTGAACCTGAAAGGAACGAAAAGTCGCAATGTCGATGACAAGGCTAGACAAAACACAAATAATGCGGGCAATAGTTCGCGCGGGAAAAATGACAATGTTCCAGACGCAATCAGAATACAATATATGCGTCATCCTTCTGCCAATTTAAATAAATTTTCTGTACTTGACCAGAAGAGAACCAGCAACTAACTCACTACACTTTTGGCGATGGTTCCGCCACTAAACGCTATATTTACTTCCTGAAACAGTGCCAGTTATAAGCAGTACAAGTTCTATAATCGTGAGATCCTGCTTGATCTAGGTAAGGCTCGGCGTCTTCCAAATTAAAGGTGATTATTCTCCTTTCTTCTAACATAAGCCAGCGTGACATTTACGTGTATAACAAATATTTTCCATCCATCCAGTGCCTTCAAACTGCACAGTGGTTTAAGATGGACAGAGTAGTGATGGATGCCGATTTATTTCAATCAGCTAGGTTGTTGCCTTGCTAGAATATTTCCTTTCCTAGTTGAAGAAACGATAACTAGTTTAGCGTCGAACTTACATTAGTTTGAGGCTTGGCCCTCCTCGTGGAACATAATGTCCAACAGTAGAAAATGGTATTTATGTCTTCAATCGGAGATAGCTGCTCATCTGATGCCATCTGCAGTTTTGCTGATAAGTGTGAACTACACAGTGAATGCTACAGCTACTTAGGCACACAGGTTTCGGCGGCGGGAAAGAAGACGAGAACCATAAAAATGTGAGGTCATTGAGGATATCACTGTCACGCAACCTAATATTTCATATAGACATGGAACATTCTGAGAGGCGAATAGAAACAACATACATGCAGTAATCACCGAAAGTTGTTGCATTCGGCTCAAAAGTAACAGAATACTGCCAACTGTTGCTATTTTTTCCAGTTTAGATCCTAAACATTAGATTTCAGATTCAAGTTTGGGTATCTCAAACATTCGTTTCTCTGTAAGAAATTGCCGATTAGTAATAATTTGGGTGTTGTTAAAAATCGACCCTTATTAGATGCCTTTCTTTTATAATAATTTACTAAGTCTCTGTCAAAGATTTCACGTAATGGGTGACAAAATTGATGCTATGTTGCTATGGGTTCTCGAACGCCAATGCGACATCGGGGTAGATGTACTGTCTTTTAATGATTTAGTCTGGTTCAGCGTCTAGGAGGATCGGCAGCTAATCAGGGCGTGCTATCTGGAAATGACCACGGTATAACTGATAAATGAATTTTAGTCGAGAAAACATTATTCTCTGAGAGAGCGATTTGAGGTTTGCCCTTGCGATCAGACCTGAGGCCCTAGATTGCCTTTAGTAATCCGAATATACAAACCTCACGGCCGATTTTCGTATGCGTTCTATTCTATTGATGGGGCATTTTTTATTAAGACTCCAGGTTATATCAGTGTATTCACGGCGTTACTTTATTAGTGTTTTGTACGCGCTTAGTTAGAGGTGTGGTGATGCAATGCGCAGTTTCCTTTTTAAACGATAGTTTCGGCTAATTGACGCATGGTCGAGATATGCGGTCCCGGTTAAGGTTAGGCGTGAGTTCAATATCTTTTTAATTATTGAGCTTCCGAACACATATGTAAAGTTAAGCGGGAGTTTCTTATTTGTGAAATAAATGTAATGTGTTTTGAAGCGTTCAGTTTGATGCCCCAAGTATTGCACCAGGAGTGAATCGTTCGCAGTGAATTGTTTAGTTGCAGTTGGTCGTCTGAGTTGTGTACCACTGTACACGACACAGTCGTTGGCAAACAGGTCCCATCTTGCTTCCTACCTTGCTTCTGCTGATGGGCGTGGGTTGGCTGGTCGGCCACATATTTTCATACGCCGACTTACGTTTGTTGCAGGCCGGCCCATTTTTCTTTTTGAAACCTCTCCTGACTTCTACAGCGCGTCAGTGACATTCATGCTTTGAAATCTGCGGCTGACTTTCGTGCCTCCTGTAGAGAAGCGACGAGTCCACTGCTATGAGGTTGAGGAAGTGCAAGAACATTTTTTTGAACGTCTTGTTGTACCTTGTTGGGATCCGACAATACTCAATTATCTGGTCTACCAGATCGACACCTATCATTGTTTTATTGTACGTCTTCACGATGCACGAAAGAACACGACCGACAGTTGTTTTTTATCTGAAGACCTCCAGCGTTTTACCCCATCGCTTGGCTCAACTTCAACATTTGACGATGCAAGCTGCACAGATTTGTTGTCAGGCCACCGCAGAGCTACCACGTGCACTTTGCATTCGATGATCAAAAGCACCTATTCCTTCCTTACGAAAGTCCTTCTCGCTCTTCAGTGCACAGCCTCTCATACGATTGCTGCGAATGGTACCACACGAGTATATTCGTTTCTTTTTGAGAACTTCGATCAGCTCAACTGAGCAGAACCAGTTGTTGAAGGTTACTTCGAAGTTCTCTTTATTTGTCAAGCGCTGGCACAGTGCCATGATAACGTTCCCGGAGAAGCCTAAATTGTAGTCTTGGTTTTTCTGAGCATGTACGCACCAGCGTATGCTGCAAACTGGTACACGATCTCCGAAATTAGGGTCCGAACAAAAAGTTTGACGCCCCACTTGTGTGGTTTGGTCTTCATGCACTGGCACCAGCTTGACCTTCGTTTTAATGGAGCAATTTCTTCATGCATGCTGTGTGCTTCCTCGGGGGAACTGCTAAACATTTTTCTTGGAGAACATCCAGAAATGGGCGCAGCAGATAAGAATGTCGAAATTCGGATTCTTGTCAACATCTTCGCGTTGTCGGCGACTGGAAAATACCGTATCAAAAGCATGAATCTCTTTCTGCACATGGTCTCAGAAACTGGAGTGAACTGGAGCTTTTCTGACAAATACAGATGGTATTGGGGAAATGGAATCAGCCCCATTAGTAGAAGCATGCCTACAAACTGCTCCGTGGAATCCCTGTTGATGTTGACTGATTTTCCGATTTTTCGTACAAAGTTCAAATTTGTCCGCTTTGCAAAGTTGTCAAACATCTGGCGATCAAAGAACTGTCTGAAGTATTGAAGCGGAGCCATTACTTCTGGTGGTGCATCGGGAACAGAGCCTTTCCAGGGAACGACAATATATGGCATTGACGTTTTTTGCCACAAAAGCGTCGTCTTCACTTGCTTTTTTGTGGCAGTCTTTTTTTCGTTTGTTTAATGGCGAGCTTTGCTGCAACAATTATCGGTGTTGTTTGAGGGAACATCAGTTATATGCTGGCTCCTCTAGTCTTCACTTTCGCAGCTCTCGCTTTCAAAGTCTGATCCCGCTGTGTCAGAAGAGTCAGAGATTGACAGCTCAACAAGTTGCCGTTGTTGTGGCCTATCACGCGTGAGGCTCCTACCCACCACGACTAATTCAAATCCTGAAGGGTGGGGATCATCATCCTCGTTGTCTGTAATGTCGGCACTGAAAATGTCCGCGATGTTGAGCCCTCGGAACTTCAAAACGCGCCTCAATTGCGACGGTCCATAAATAGCAGGATCTACCGTTGTGGGCCGATGGCTCCTGCAGGAAAGAATATATTCGAGATTGCACGCAGCCATTCCTTCCTTTCAGCTGGTAAGCGCTGAGAGCGAGCGTAAATAGAGGGACAAAGAACGTGAAGAATTTCTGTGAAAGCTCAGAAATATCACTTACCCTAGGAGTTGATGCACGAAATTCTTGCAAGAGTCCGCGTGAGCGACCGAGGTGACGGACACACAAATTTCACGGGATGTCAAAGAGCAAATTAATGGCAGTTTGGGCGAGTTGGTACGTCATGTCAGAGCAAAAAAAAAAAGGAAGGAGGTGGGGGTAACGAAAGGGAACGGAAAACAGAGTGAGTGCTAACTTCGAACTGATGGTTTATTTCGTGACACAGAAAGCTATAGACTCGGCAAACCATGTGACATCAAGAGATGACAAAAAAACAAGCAACAGAACCGATAGTAACCATGTGAAAACATTCAGATAGCCTTTGGCTGCAGACGGAGATACGCCAATTCATTGCTTGATAATTATAATGAAAGTGAGCTTACACATGCATGGCCCAGACAAATGATAGCCTTTGTTTCGATGATTTCTCTTGTGAGCTGATTACGATTGCGACCTAGAATTACGCATGCCTCTAAGACAGGTTCGCAACCACACGTTTTGCAGTGCTGCGCAAGACACCCCCCAGCTGTAATACAATTCTTAGCATTGTAACCATGTTCGCGCAGCCTGTCATTTAGACATCGGCCAGTTTGACCAAGGTAACGTTTTCCACACTTGAGTGGAAAACAATAAACAACACACTGTGTGCAATTAACGAACTTATTTTGATATTCTTATCACAGCTAGGAGGAAATGCTCATAAGCTTGTTAGGGGCAGAAAACACTACACGAACATTTGCTCGCTTAGCGATTTTTTTAAGATTATGTGCGACGGTGTGAATATAAGGAAAGATGCTTGTCTTTCCTCGAGTAGTTGCAGGATTATCTGCGCGCTGGTTGTCTTTTCTAAACTCTCTTAGAATTCGTTCTCCTACTGACACTTGTAGGATCACGGGATGACCAGCCTGCAAAAGCCGTTCGCACTGAGAGGCAAAGCTGGACGAAACATTATTGGGGCAGGACTTTTTCAAAGCGTTATTAAGGCAAAGGTTAGCAACGTCTCTCTTGACCAACTTAGAATGAGCGGAATGAAACGGAAGAAATTGTTTGTTAGCACGAGGTTCATCGTACTAACACGCGCGAATATCCGAACAAGCTAAGCGCAGATAAAAAAACCGGATCGTGTGATCCTGTGGGATCTCGTAGGTAACGTCAAGGGGCACAAGGCATTCTTTGACTATTGGCACTACCGTGCCAACCTCAGTCTCAAGGTCAGCCGGAGAACACTGAACACAAAACGAAAAATCGTCCACATAATGAAATATTTTTAAAGAATTAGTGTATTAAGGTTCACTGAGATGGCGACATCTAGACTAGCTAAAAATAAATCACTGAGGAGCGGGGCAATGCACGAACTGATGCATACTCCGTTTTTCTGTGAATCGATGGTGTCATTACAGATAATGAACGTTGATAACAAATAAAAGCTCGAAGGTTCGGAAAAGTGATTACTAGACAGCCCAGTATTATTGTGAAAACATGAACTGTCTGCGAAATGGCTGACGGCAGTTCACTGTTCACGTACAGGTCCTTCACATCGACGGAGAAGACTTGAAAGCCTCGATCAGAGTTGTCCTTTAAAAATTCAATTACTCGATCGGAGTTGCGTATTAAAGCATCTTTCCTTATATTCGCACCGCCTCACTTAATCTTAAAAAAATCGCCAAGCGCGCTAATGTTCGTGAAGTGTTTTCTGCCCCTAACAAGCTTATGAGGATTTGCAAGCTCACTAATCCGAATAAGGAGGCTCCTCCTAGCTGTGAAAAGAGTCACAAAAATAAGTTCGTTAATTGCACACGTGGGTCAAACTGGCCGATGTCTAAATGACAGGCTGCGCGAACATGGTTACAATGCTAAGAAATGTATTACAGCTGGGGGGGGGGGGGGGGGTTCTTGCGCAGCACTGCAAAGCGTGTGGTTGCGAACGTGCCTTAGAGGAATGCGTTATTCTAGGTCGCAGTCGTAATCAGTTCACAAGAGAAATCATCGAAGCAAAGGCTATCATTGGTCTGGGTCACGCATGTGTAAGCTCACCTTCATTATCATAATTGCAGCTCACCTTCATTAGCAATGAATTGGCGTATCCCCGACTGCCGCCACAGGCTGTCTGAGTGTTTTCACATGGTTACTATCGCTTTTGTTACTCGGTTTTCTTGTAATCTCTTGATGTCACATAGTTTGCCGAGTGTATACAGGGCCTTCTGTCTCACGAAATAAACCATCAGTAGGAAGTTAGCGCTTTCTCTGTTTTCCGTTCCCTTTCATTACCCCTACCTCCTTCCTTTTTTGATCTTTCTGAGATGCGCTACAAGTCTAAAAAAGTTGTGAAAGAGCAGAACTCCCTCTCCCACCTACCGTTGGGAAGGTAAACTAGACTTTTCGAGAAATCCATTGCAAGTGTCAGTTTCGGTTTCCCTTTTTGTATCAGCCAGTGAAGACCGCTAGTGTGTTGTGATCCCTGCAGGAATCATCGGCCAAGAAAGGGTTACGTCAAACCTTTCTAGGCTCGTGGTGAAGTTTGTGTCACCAGACATGACCGCCGGAGTGTCCGCCGAGGCATCATCACGCCATATGAAGACAGATTAAAGACCGTTTAAAGAATGAAAAATTAATAATATTGACAATTAGTGGATGATAACGTTAAAATAGAGATTGGTAGAGGTTAATAATGAGTAATATTGACGACTAATAATTTTGAATGAATACTTATGACTCCTAAATGACCAATATATCTAACGACGGCTTGACAACAATTGATTAGAAATGACTAAAAACGCTTAACAGTGCGCAGTAATGACTAATATTGACTGAAATGACTACTAATGACTACGAAATTACCAATATATCTACTGACGAATTATAAAAAATGCAATTGATTCGAAATGACTAAATATGCTTAATAATGACCAGTAATGACTAATAATGACTGAAAAGACTTCTATCGACTACTGATGGCTGGGATATGACCAACATGTATAATGACGGTTGTAATGAACAGAACTGATTCCAAACGACTAAAGCTGCTTAGTCGTGCGCAAGCGATTAGTTATCACTTGCTCATAACTAAGTAGCTTTAGTCATCACTGAAATGACTTGCAATAACTAGTAATGATTACGAAATGACCAATATGTCTAACGACAACTTGTAACGACTACAATTTATTAAAAATGAATACAAATGCACACTAATGACCAGTATTGACTAATAAAAATTAAATTGACTTGTAATGACTACTCATGACTATGATATGACCAAGATGTCTACGACGGCTTGTAATGACCACAATTGATTAGAAATTATTAAAATGCTTAGTAGTGAGCTGTAACGACTAAAAAAGAAGAAAAACACAAGAGGCAAAGAGAAAGAGGCGAATGATTAGAGGAGGAAGAGTGGGCTTTGCACCGTTTCGTCACTGAAATATACTTTAGCCCTCCGATAACTGCCATGAAGAATTGTCACGCCTGACCTAAAATTGATCAAGCGTTGCGACATCTGTTTATGATTTGCACAAGTTGACAATGCCTCTCTTAAAGTTTTGCAGATAGTTTTTTTTTGTTTCTTGAGAATTAATTCTGGGGCAGCGTGCAGAAAGTGTTTTCTCGTTTTCCTCTGCAACCTCTGACTTAAAATTTCTCATTTATGTTTTAGTTTTCGTTTCTCTTGCGCCTGTGGTTTATGCGCTTGTCTCATCGTACTATAGATGTGGTTCTCTGGTTTGTGCCTTCATCCTAGTAATGGCGGCATCGGTTATTGTTCAAATGAAAAAGAAGTTGAAACTACCCATGCTGACACTTCCGGTAGTTTCATCACAAAAACTATGTTCCCTTTTCTTTATATCATGAAACGAACGTACGGTCCACATAAATCCTGACTGAAGAACTGTTGTCAGCGTAAGAAACTGCCCTAGGGGAAATTTAATTTTACATGCAGGAAACATCTGTTCAGTACCTGAAAGAATTATCTCTATAGGATTATTCTGTTTAATCACCCTAAAAGCTCATCGGCGCATAATCAGAGTGCTTAATGTATGATCTACAGTGATCACAGTGATGTCATACACTTTATGTATCACAAAGGGTTCATAAGAATACCGTGATTTCAATTGGTCGACAACTGGAAACCGAAACCTGAGCCATCATCCTGTATTTCGACAAGGGCTTGCCCTCACGAGGGGAATTATGAGGGCAAGTCTTGTCAGAACGTTGGGTCTACATTGACGCGTCTTTTGTGCGGCAGCTATTGAATATTTATTACAGGGTAGATCTAATTTATGCTAAAGCCAAGCTTTTCTTGTATTGATTTCAGTCTTCCTAACTTCTCTTTCGAGCCATACGTTAGAATGTTCCTGCAAACATATTGATTTGTTTGGACGTTTCTCTCAATAATAACGCATTTTTAGGCTTAAACCTAACGCTTTTCATCTAGTTGAACAATACTTATACTTCAGCAGTCCCAGAAATATGTTTTTGCAGCAACAGCACAATCACACACATGAACAGGTAAAACAAGTTGTCCTCCTAGCTATAATTCAATTAAACTAATATCAACATGCTGCAGACTTCAGAACATACGCAATTTACTAATGAATGATATATGACCTAAAGTAAGCGCTTCTATGGGAATGGGCATGAACTCTGACATGAATACACTTGTCAAACAGTTGTTTGTTCGAGTAGAAAGATTTGGTTCAGCGTTGTTGTGGTCTGTGGTGCTTACATCTCACAAATGCAGGGAATGTAAAGCAATTTTGATTTTGCATTTCGCTTAAGTGTGTTTCCCAGAGATGCTAGCTGTGCCGCGTCTGCCTAGCAGCAAAACAAGAACAGTCAAGTGGACGCACTGTCATTCTTCGTTCAAGCAGCTTGAGCGTGAAGCAAGGGCAACATCCTGCCTTGCACTGACCGCATCAGCGCTGTGCACAGGCACACTAGTGTTCCTGCTGAAGAGCTTGTGCAAAGTATTAGAATACATTGTTCGGACAGAAGGAGACCGTAAAAGCTAAAGTAAAGCTCCCCAGTAGTATGCTTTCATAATTTATAATGTTCTCATTATACAAACTTACTAGGACCCTGCAAAATTGGTATGGATTACGCAATATATACCTCTGTCCCACTGGACATTTTAACGCCATTCGAATACAATGACATTCGCATCTAATGACATTTTCGGCTGCTACACAGCGATAATTATTGCCATTAGAATCAAAAAACTTCTGCGATAGAATGAGTTCAAAAACTCATTCGCCTTCGCACTCTAACCGAATGTACACTTTCTGCCCCAGGGACACTGTAAAGTGTGAGATTGAGAATGCGTAACTTGAGATACGTTCGTATGAAAAATGTAAATAATTTTGCATGTTTTAACATATCTATTATGTTAACGCGAGAACGCCTATACGGCAGGCTCTCACAAAATGTGTTTACTCTCCACCTCAGTGGCGTCTGGACGCCGTCGCTTTACCGGCTTTACTAGTCGGCCATAATACCAACAATCAAGCGCTTGTGTGCGCATGTCTGCATCACTTTGGACCCAAGCGGAGACGTTTGCTCTTATTAAATTATGGGAGGACAACCTGCACGACCGGCGGAAAGCAAAATGGAATGCCAAGGTGTGGTCTGTAAGCCTAGAAGAGCTGCGTAAGCTCGTTGTAGAGAGGAGCCTTAAGGAGTCGAAGATGAAAATTTAAAACTTATGCAACACATACAGGCAAGTGTCACTTTTGTTTCCTTTTTGGCGCAATGCATATTTGTGAAATGAAAGAAATAAGGGGACTGTGTAGCTTTTTTTCCAACGCGGACGCGTATGAGATCGTCTTTTGAAAGTGAACAAACGCGGGAAGCGTTGGGGTTATTGCGTGCTGTCGCGTCGGAAACTGTGCCACAGGCACCTCGCACTCCTCGCAACCTGCCACTTGGCTTTGCAGGATTTATAGATTAACGCAACGCGCTTTTTTTCTGTCACGGCGCCCATACTATCAGCGAGCGCATAGTGCGTGTTGTTTTATTGTCATGATTCAAGAGGTTGTTCAGGGTATACAGCCAAGTCCCACGAGGCCTTTTTCATCGAGTCCCATCGAGACGCGGTGTGCCCTGTGTGACTCTGGCGTTATTGTCACTGCGTTGAGTGCATTAGAAAAGCAAGAATAAATATTACTTTTTATTTTTTATTTATGGATTCCTTTGTTATGGATGTAGTATATCCGTGCGCGTCCGCGAACAGCCTTTTCAGAATATTCAGAGGTTTCACTTCGTTTATGTTCCAAGCGGAAATTTACCACTGCGGCCCCTGTATTGAACTCTTATATTTTAATTGGGCGTTCTTAGCGGTATGTTTTGTGAATATGTGGTCAAAGATGCGAGCCTGTTAATTCACAATGTAGTGTTACCATAAAAGACCTTTATCTCTGTTATTGTAGAGACATCAATAAGAATAAGAGGACTGCGTGTGGCAAGGTCACATGACCATTCTACTGGGAGATCAGCAAATTCCTACAGGCGCTGCCAATGAATCACGCAAGCCTGCTGCAAGAAACAGCGTGCCGCCACAGCGGCATCGCAGAGCACGCAAGTGCAATGGTGATTGTACCTATATTTTTGAGCCTTGTTTGCAGTGGTGGCTTGAAGTATGGGCTTTTTGACAATCAACACTTCGCGCTCAACAAATTTTTCACTTTAATTTCTGGATATGGCTACTGCTGCCATAGTCTGTAAAACCAATATTGTACAAACGTGCAATGGGGCGTAACATCCGTAACAGTAACAGTATCCTGAATATGAACTTTAGTTGGAGTAATTTCCCATTTGAGTGTAATGTTTTCCCTGTGTTGGTAGGCATAATGAATGAATATTTCCTCAGGAACATATGCACAAAAAATAGAGTTTGACTTTCAATTTACTTATGTTTTTATGTTTCACATCATATGATGTATGGAAAGTGGAAATGCAGAGGATGAGGAGGACAATGACTCCTTCATTAATGACAGCCTCAGTGGCATCCGTCACAGCACCATATTACTCATAAAGCAGCAAAATTCAGACCGAAGAACCCCCATTGCCGTCTCCTTTTCGTTGCCTGGCCACCTGCAATAGTGAAGCTCGGAGTACGACAGAAACAACAGCTGAAAAGAAAGCGCAGCGGCAAATCAAGAAAAAGCCATTGTCACAGCAAGCGCTGATATCGCTGCTTGTCGAGGAGCAGCGACATATGCGTTATTCTTGGGAACGTTGCAAAGAGAGGGAACTGCAGGCACGCAAACGAAAGGTTGAACTGGATGAGGCTGCAGGGGAGCCTGAAAAAAAGACTGCTCTCAGTTCTCGAAAAACTGACTGAAAGGCAACCATCTCCAGTACATAGCAACGTGATAAATAAACAGCGTTTATTTTTTTCTATATTTAGTTGAGGTGACTTTCTTTTGACAAACCATAAAGTTTTTTCCACAGAGCATATACTCCTATAGGCATGCTTACTAGAGCTCAGAAATATCCTTCCCACACTTTAATGCCTTAAGAGTCGTGCGTTATTGGCCATTTTCCAAAAGTAGTGCGGAAGAGCAGCTCTGACTACGTTACCTGCACCACTGGATGCAGTGGAAGTGTGTAATGGCTGCTCGTACAGGGCATCAAAGGCAGCCCGCCGTGGTTGCTCAGTGGCTATAGTGTTGAGCTGCTCAGCACGAGGTCGGGGGATCCAATCCCGGCTACGGTGGCCGCATTTCCATGGCAGCGAAATGCGAAAACGCCTGTGTGCTTAGATTTAGGTGCATGTTGAAGAAACGCAGGTGGTCGTAATTTCCGAAGTACTCCGCTAAGGCGTGCCTCATAACCAGAAAGTGGTTTTGTACGCAAAACCCCAAAATTTAATTTTGCATCAAAGGCAGAGGCTTCTTGTTCCCACTATTGTTCCGCAGTGTCCCTCAGGCCTTCACATACGTTCTGAAAAATGCATGACGCCATTATAGGAAGCCAGGGTGCATTCCACGTTTTTATGACAAACCTAAAGCGTGCTTTTAGCCTGCGGAATGCGTTTTCGACGATGCGTCCTGCTCTTGACAAGTTGTAGTTGAAGGAAGCTTCCTGAGTGCTTGGCAAGGCGTTCGGGAATGGCTTCAGAAGGTTTGTTGAAAGAGAAAAAGCTTGGTCACAAATGATTATTTGGCTGTACCTGTACACCCTCAATTACAATAGGCAATCCAAAGTGTTCAACTTCAATAAAAGCGGAGAACCTGGATCTCGCATACATGTTGGCGTCGTGGCACCTGCCTGGAACTCCATTGTTTATGTACCGAAAGCGGTACATATGGTCTACCATCGCGAGCAGTATGATGATGTTCCTGCATAGCAGGCAGAATCTTGTTACCAATCACGCGCTGCACTTTCACTTTAGTATATCCTGAAAAATAACCTTACAACAAAGTCATAAAAGGGCCTGTAGGTGTTTAGAGTGACGAAGAGTTCAACGCTAGTAAACCAAGTAATTTCGTGCCATCTTATCAAAATGTACTTTATGTTATGACGCAGTATCTGAAGTGTGCTAATGTGAAATGTGAATAGTAAACAGAAATAAAACGTTACCACATGTTTCACTTGCATAGTTGCGTAAAGCTTGTGTAACGCTTGCATTTTTTGCAAGCATCGGCGAGTGTTTCACTAAACGTCGACCGGTAAAACGACCGCATGAACTTTAGTATTCTTTATAATATAGAGAAGAAGACCGAACCAGTGTTGGCCAAATTTCGTTACCACAAAAGGAAATGTTTTTGTGATGCTTACCATCTTTTAAATTGTGATAGTCCATGGCATGCTCTTTTGGTGGCGACGCAGAAAAGTGGCAACCGTCCAGCGCGCCAATTCCTTGAGGAAATCCGCTCAAAGAAAAGTATTACCTCATGTGGTCTTTCATTTCGTCCAACCGCATCATCCAGAGCCACTCCTTCTCGAGACGATCAGTCACGGCCCTGCAAAACTCCCTAGAAAGTGCGATCACAGTTGACCGGCCGATGCCAAAGAGGTGTGCGATTGTTCTATCCTCTGCACTGGAACACAATCTGTACAGTTCCACCACCACTCGCTTCTCCACAAAGATAGGCTTGCTCAGTCGCGTGGTTTGGCGCGGCAAAACGGGTCTGCACGATTCCACCAAATATCTCAATCTAGACGGCGACACACGGGAGGCTTGTTTGAAGTGGTTTGCTCCAAGCTTTGGCCGAGTCTGTTCAAACCAGAACTGGTTCTTTTGGAAAGTCCAACGTTCTCGGGGTACAGTAGAAGCGCTCCCCATCACTGCTGCACCTGTGAACGCGTTTGCTTGAATGCGCTGCTCAATTTCCTGACCGAGTCTTACTACAGCGTCTATGTCATGGTCAAGCCTTTTTTCTCTTATAATGCACTCTGCTCGCAACGCAGAGTATACAGCAACTAAACGCTTTAGCTGCTGCAACTTATGGTCGTTGTTCAGCGCTGCCATATCAGCCATATTGCTTGGGCTCACTGTGCTGGCTACGGCTACTGAATAAGGGCTGTCTTGGCTTGTGGTGGCCCGACATTCTGAAATGAGAGTTTTGTATCCGTGCTTTTTCATTGAAGGGGCGCCTCGCATTTATTTTAAAATAATCAGCTTAAGGTTCCCGCTACTGTATGTTCTCATCTTCAATGTTTCTGGCGAATTGTTTTTATATATATCGTCATTGATATCATGAACGAATGACATTTCTTTTTCCTGTGCAGCAACATCACGAATTCAATGGCATTCGTCGCACCGAATGTCATTCGAACGCAATCATGTTATAACGTCCAGTGTGATAAGGGTGCAATTGTACCAGTGCATTGAGATTGTTCTTCTGGCTCTACGATATCCTTGCCACCTAATAACACACGAGCTGCTCTCCACTACGACTCTTCAGGTGGTTCACTTGCTTGTGTTATCTCGACAACGTCATAGCCTTCTCACCCACTTTGAAAAGCCACCTTCAGCTCCTTTCGGTTATCCTTGCTTTGTTGTGCCACTTCAGTCTTCAATTAGGCTCTTCAAACGGCACTTTTAGTCGTCGTCAGGTCAAAGTTACCGGATTGTCGAGAGCAGTCGTTTACAGCCTGATCGAGATGTAGTTCGTGTTTTTGATGAATTCCCAGTGCCCGCCATAGTGGCTTTGGCGTTGCGCTGCTAAGTGCAGGGTGCGGTATCGAGTCCTGGCCGCGGCAGCAGCGTTTATATGCGGGCAAAATAAAAAAAAAAATATGCTCGCGCATCACCTATTCGGTGCGCGTTAAGGAACCTTTGGTGGTCAAAATTAACCTGAAGTTACAAACTATGGTGTGCCTCGTTATATTATGGTGCTTTTGGGACGTAAAACCACGTAAAGAAAGACACAATTCCCAGTGTCCTTTGTCTCCAGCCACCTGTGCTGCTTCATAAGACTGCGTCCCTACATGCGCTCTGTTTATCGACAACTTTGAGGTAATCGCACGTCTTCTTGCAAGCAACCCACGATGGACGTTTCCTTCATCTGCAGTCCAGAGCAAACTTAAGCTTTTTCGCAGATTATTGCAGTGTTCAAAAGTCCGCCTGTGCTCGGCCACTTAGACCCGTATGCGCAGACGTAAGTCAATTCTGTCGTCGGGTGCGCTTTTAGGACAAGGACGTAATAAGTCACCATCATAAGCCTACGGACAATGGTCCTATGGAAGACGGAAGGGAAATTATTTGTAGTTTTTATTTGAAGTCAAGAACTTATAAACAAATGGAAATGAAAGTGTATAAAAAACAACTGGCCGCAGCTGGGCAGTTGTTGTACTACATTGCAAAAGTACCACTGAAAATGCCCAGACCTTTGCAAAAAGAAATTTAGTGATGGAGTGCGCAAGCGCCGTTTTGCAATAGGAACCTCAAATTTTATTTCGCATTCAACGCCATATTGCACTTCATAAGGTCCTGTAGACCAAGCGACAGACTTTACGAATTGTCGTAAGTCACGCTGCACTCATGTGCAGTTTATTTCTTGTTTTTTGTTTTATTTTACCTAGCGTCTCCTTCTATCATATTTTATTTGGTTTACCCCCATTGCCAAACGGCGGGCAGCCAGCCGGTTCATGAATTGCCTAATATCATTGTTGTTATTGTTGTTTCCTATAAAGCAGGTGGCTCCTACCCACTATGAGGGATGGACTGAGACACGGGTGGGTTATTAACGCCCACCTGGGTCGGATCCCGGGCGCCCCGCCCAACCTCAACGAGACAGCCCACGATGCTGCGCGCGCGCTAAGCCGACCACGCCGTCACCCCCGGGAAACCGCGTCTTGATGAGTTGGAGGCGAACAAGGACACCCCAGTAACATACAACAAAACCACTAAACACTTTTGCTTGGGACGACGTCTCTTTCCGCACCCGCACCCCAAACTAAACAGACCGCTGGCGCTAACGCTACGCTTGTCACAAACACATACCTATCCCAACCCCGCCACGTTACACATCATCTACCCGGACGTCTACCCCGACACCGCGTGTCCCTCGTGCGGGGTTACGGCGACACTCGAACACGTGCTCTTGGAATGCAGAAATCCTTCGCCCGACTCTATTTCCGACAAGTTGGAGAAGACCATACGAAGCCCGCTCCTACAAGACCAGCAATGGGCCGTCCAGCAGCCTCGCGCAGTGGCCGCCAGGCACTCAGTGTCGGTCCCTGCGTGGCAGACGCCCACTGTGCGCTGACATGGGTCCTGCAGGACCTTTATTAAAGTTTGTCAAATCCAAATCCAATTCATAACGAAGAATAAATTTCAGGATATCTATGGACTTAGCGCCGTTGAAATTCCCCATTATATTATCTTCCTCCTCCTCAACTTCTCTTCAATCACACTAATTATTGCTTTAGGGAAAATACAGATGTTTGAATTGGGAGGGACAATGAACGAGTAGATTTTCGAGAATCTTTACAAAAGAAGAAATTTTTCTATCTAGCCGCTGAGACATAAACCACGTCGCCACAGAAGCTTCTCGTGATTCTCGTGAATTGAACCTCGCGTTTCTTCTTTTATTCTACCCGATAGAGAATCCTATCGCAGTTGTTATCACCAGCACCTTATCGAGCGCTGCGTTCGAGGATACCAGCTGCATTCTCTGCTGCAACGGACTTCTCTGCCTGTCTCGAAGACCTCTTCCCTACGCGTCTCTTGTTCAGCTTACTGACAATCATGGGTACGTTTGTTTTTGACACTTGACCGCGAATCTGATCCAACTTTCTGCGTATTATTCAGGGTTTTCGCAATATATAAACTCAATAGCCACAGTGTAAGCTGTTCTACATTTATCAGTGCACGCGAAACGTTGTGGGGTTTGTATTACAAAATAATTTATTTGTCCCAGGCTGTAGCCCGCGTATAAGTGCTGTCAGTGCGAGCCAAACATTCATGCCAAAGTCAAACACATATGTTAGAACGTTCAGAGATCGCGTGGTGTTTGCACGGTGGAAGTAGTGTGCGAATCTCTGAGCACTTTCACACAGCATTTCGTTAGCCATTTGTGGTGGTCGTCATGGTTAATTTTGTTTGTTTTATTTTTAACTTGGCGGCAGCGTCTAAAGGATCCATCCTTCTTTCTTGGATATTTACGCGCGACTTCTGGGGTAGTTTTTGCACTCTATTCCGGTTAAGTCTACGTGTTTGTGTGGCTAATCTTGGACACGCAACTACTCTTTACAGCGAAGCCGTGAGCCTCTAGTTGGCCGGGATTTGTTGGTTTGTCCTCACCCTAAAACAAACGGCAGCTACAAAGCTTTGTATTTGAGTTTCCGCGTAACAGAAATATGTTGTCTCGCATATTCGAATTGCAATCCGATGCGATCATCCCTGCAGCTTGCGTATAAGTCGTACTCTACGAATGTTAATTCTGATAGAGAACTATAATTACTTCAATAACGCACTTGCGCTAGGCGGCGTGCCTGCAAGAATTAGGAGGTACGCCGCACTTGAGCACGCGTCAGCTGGAAAAGGGATTTGCCTTTGAGTTTCCGCTCACCAGAATTATATTTTCTCGTACATTCCAATAACAATACGAAGATGTCATGTCTGCAGCTTGTCCTTAAGTCGTGCTTTACGCATTTTTCTGACGCTGTTTACTTTGAAACGTTCATTTAGTCGAAAGTTGCACTTGCGCTAGGCGGATGGCCTAGGAAGGTGAAGATGTGTTTCGCACTACCACAAGAGTGCGTGCGCGCGCGACGTACGTCGCATGTGGTGGTGGTGCTTGTGTAGCGTGGGAAAGCTTCGCTGTACATTCATTTTACCAAGGTTCAGGGGAGGCGGATTTTTTTGTTGCAGGAATTTTAAGCATGAGTATTGAATTATTCCCCCTGAATTCAGCGAAAACTTCCGCAGCTGGCGCCCTCATGCGCTTGGAAATTCACTGCTGTAAATTATTCCCACACATTTTGAAAACTGATTAAGAAATTATTGGTATATGCTCAGCTCTCATTGGAACTTGTAGCGTATTACGTCATGTGAGATTTTTGCGATAGCTGATCTTTAAGAACGCGTCAACAACGATGCTATAATGAATATAGCATCCACTGAGACATCGATGTTCTGCCGAATGCGTGGTTGCCTTAGGATTCCGTGCCGAAACATTTGCGGGAAGCTGTCAGCGTCCCGTGACTGCTCCCAGCTTTATCCGGCCTAAGAAACGAATAAATTGAAAGTGTGACAAATATTATTATCATCATTGCAGAACTAACCATATTTTCCTGATTTATGGAGTCCTTTAAAATTGTCCCCTTTTATGATATCCAGTAGTAGGTATTTCAATGAGCATAGACAACAACGTTTTTTGCACATTGGTCATTTTTTGTTTTCATGGTATTATTCAGGAAATATTTGAAACTTTCCATCATTGAACATTGTCGAAGAAACTTTGCAAAGTATTATTATTGTATATTTGCAAAAAATTTCATTGTGCGCATTTGCGATTTTCTAAACTCATCCTGGTATTACTTTTTGAAAACGCAGAACTAAGCTCCATGTCTGCTGTAGAAGACTCCACGGGTAAGTATTTCCTTCAGAGTTTTATACAAATGGCATGATTTATTTCGTGCAACTTTACGTCGCAATGCTACGAAGGCGATGCCGTAGACACCATAATGGAAGACACTGGATTAATTTGACCTCCCATGGTTCTCTAAAGGGACGATAAAGAAAATAATATCTGAATGGCACAAGTAACTCACGATTCCACACCATAAGAAGGCGAGTTACCGTGACAGGAGGTTTATGGTCCTTAAAAGAGGCATAAACGTGAGACGTGGAGCGACATCGCCTTGGATTCGCAATTCACATGAGTTCATATATGTCGACGACATCTGCTCTGCCATAGTTATTTTTTTATTTGTGGAATACATTTTATTATAGACCAATCACCGAGCTGTGTAACTCTGAAGAAATGTTATTCAGTCGCAGCGCCCACTAATATGGAAAAATATAATCTAAAATTTGTGACGTCATTCTGACAAAGTGGCTGTGGATTTTAAGCGCGAGAAAAATTGGCACTTGACACAACTGTTTTTTCTAATGATCATTCCTATTACCGCAACGCTAATATAAATATTATCGAAAAACTATCTGAGCAGAGTAAAGAGATTTAGCGCTTACATATTTCGCATGAACGAGTGCTAAAGGCACACTACAGGAGCGTTCTTACTCAGCCCGTCTGAGCTGGAGCAGTCGTGACTCAAAATAAGCCAGCAGCATCATTCCGAACAGCTGGAAGACGTAGCCAGAAAGCAACAGTTAAGTGTGAATCATACATACTATGTCTCACCTGACACGACATGCATATGTCATAGTGAAGAAAAAGATACGGTTGTTTTATTGATAGCAATTATGTGGACACTCCAGGCGGATTTTTGCCGTCACCTTCGCTGTGAGGTTCCTCAATAAAGTTCAAGGGCAACAACACAGTCACTACGCCCTATATGCTGTATGTGCGAGTGAAATCGCGCGAGCAGAACCGACGATCCCGGCTCAATCTGGCGTGCGCAAACGCGGAATGCGGTGAGCAAAGCCGCCGGCTTGCGTCGCGCGAGAAGCTGTGGGAGGGAAGGGAGGGGGTGGCGTTGTGCTTCGCCAGCAACTGCGTATATTGGGACCGGGTGCAAGGGGAACCCAGAATCGCGGCTTAAGCAGGAGACACACGGTACGATTCGGCGTCCAATCCGACGTGCGGCGCCGCATACTCCGGCATGCGGCATACGACGATTCGGGGCACACTGTGCGTGCATCTGAAAGATCGAGCGGCACGTAAGCGCCGCCCAGATACAGCCCCCGAGCTTGACTTCATATCCACGTCAAGAAACGCAATATCAACAACTGTGCACAACACTGCTTCGCTTTACGCGAACACTGTCAATAAAATTATGCACCTGCGAGTGACGGAACACTTCACGACGGTGCGTTGTCCTCTGACGGCTCCGCCAACAAGCAGTGATAGGCCCGGTAGGCCTAGCTAGGCGGCCGACGGCTTTGGCGATCCAACGCGAGCTCGTCAAAGAGCAGTTATTTTCGTTAAAACAGTTAACACTGTACACTTAGGTCGCCCGTAATTAAATACAATTGGTTTGCTTGACGCAATCGTTGCGAAGGGCAAACGTGCAAGCGAAGCGAGCAGCCTCGCTCAGACGGTCGGTGTGTGCTGTCTGCCCGCGAAATGTCCTCTCGTCACGGCTCCCGATGTCGCCAGTGGCTTAGTACTGGTGCATTAGGCGCTGCTTTGACTAATAATAGTTCGAGAGAATTTTACTGAACTGGTAACTATTTCGCGTCGGAAACAAACTGCAGCAGGCAAGGCAAAAAAATACGGCGAGAAACCCGCCTGCAAGCGCCGCCTCCGTGGAGGGAATGTCAGAGAACGTCATATGCCAGCCACGCTGTCATTGGCTGCGGCCAAACGACGGTGCGGTTGTCGACGCGTTGGTCGATGAAAATTTATTCTGTTTGTCGCACTCCGGGCGCCCGATTCGGCGCTTCGGCACGGCAAAACACCTCGATTCCGGCTGCCGTTCCGGCGCGTCGGACGCCGGATCGGACACCGAATCGGACCGTGTGTCTCCCGCTTTAATGTCGCGCGCGAATGGGAGGAAAAAGGGTTAATCCGCTTTCCTGGTTAACCATCTCTACTGAGTGCTTAGGCGGTGATTCTTAAACTTGGCCCTAAAATAATTGCGACATTAATGCAATCGTGATCAGTTATACTGTTTTACTTGACATTGATGTTTCCAGTAAAATGAATAAATGGGATTTTTTATTGTTATAACAATTATATCGACACTCCAGGGAAACTTCCGCCGTAGTGGTCAGTGCCGGCGTCGCGGTGAGGACCCTTTTACGTCCAGATGCGATAACACCACGGAAGTGTTATCGGGAAGATTTGCGCACTCTCGGAGGGGGCTGGGAAGGGCGCATAGTAGTGCGCGTCTTGCTTCTACTCCAGCCACGGCCCAGCGGGGACCCGCGCCTCTTAACCTGGAGTGAGGGGCGCTGCAAGCGCCGCTTTCGTCGGACGTGTGTTCCTGCAGCTCCGGCATTTGATGTGTCTTTTCCCTCTCTAAATGTGAAATTCCGCCACCTGTGCCCGCACTTCGTAGCGAGTCCACCTGTAGCACCGAACCGAGCCATTGACGGCCCCCGGGGGCTAAACAGCGTCGCCTAAAGTGAGTCAGAATGCCTTAGGCTACATGCCTCATCGCGTGAACAGGGATCCCGCCAAGGCGCACTAACGCCACGCAAGAAAGAGAAGCTATGACAGCAGTTAGCTGTGGAGATCATGGCGACAATTCCTGCTGCTGAGTCGGTAACCACGACGACCGAAGAGACGATAGAAGACCAGGTAGACGATCCGCGAACACCGGTGTCTCCATGCAACGCAGCATTATCGGGCGCGTCTCCCGCGCTTGCCTGGTCAGTTGCTCCTGTTCAAGTGCGTCCGTCTCGGCTAAATCTAGACGCTGTCCTGGTACGCACATCTAACAGCTCCCCTATAAAGTTGCCATCCGTCCAAAAGAAGGCTCCAACACTGACGAGATCCCTACGACGACCCTTCAGAAGACGCTCACTTCTGGTGTCACTGCGACGGGCTTCTCAGGCTACACATATCCCAGGGCCACCAACACTGTGGGTGTGTGGGTGCCATGCTGAGAGAAAGTTTGTGCCCTGTGCATATTGGCAGTAATCACCCTTCCCAATGGACGCGTCTTGGCCGTTCAAGCATACCTGCTCTCTGGCACGGACATCTCTCGCTACGTGGTAACAGGGGTCGATCCCGACGACTCGCCGGAAGCACTACTTGATACTTCGACTTCTGACACTCATCATGTGTTGCTAGCCCGCTACCTAGTACGTGGTAGCACATGCCTGCCAACAGTTTCAGGACCCGCTACCCCACCCAAACCCTTTATCTACAATGGGTGCGTTCTTCGACCTCGTTCATACCGCCTAAGCGTACAACACGAGTGCCTACAACAAGGACCCATGCGTGCGTCCTGCCCTAACCCTGCTCCGGTGCAGACAAATGAGCCAAACACCTCCCAAGACTTCCGATGTGGTCTATGCAGATCCAATGACCATTCAATAACGGACCCCGCTTGCCCAACCAAGCGTAAGGCTCGGAAAAGTAAACGTGGCGTTCACACTTTTCGCCCTACTCCACATACCCAGGACCTGTTGGTGTCTCCCAACCGCTTCGCTCCCCTAACCGAAGAGGATGAAGCCATCGAGGAAGATGACCCTTCATCATCTAAGGTTGTATCTACTCCTCAGGCAACCTACTGCGATTTCACTAGCCGGACTCGTCCCAGACATCGTGCGTCTACAACAATGGCCCAGGGGGAACTTCAAAAGGAATTGGGTGACATCGATCGCAGCATCGAAAGATTGCAAACGGAATTATCCAAACTAAAATCTCGCTGCAACCGCCTTGTCACAGCGCAACACTTCGTCGGTAACAAATAGGTCTTCGGTGGCGCAAACGCCTCGTAGATGTATTCCAGCAGTGCCGGCGTCAAGTAGTGCGTCTATGCGTGAACCTGCGCCTAAACTTGCCTCCGACCCAGCATCGCTTCTGCGTTATGTCGTGCCACAGTTACAGGCCCTAACTGCCACTCTTGCGGATCACTTATTCTGCTGGCTGCCACAGTGACCTGTACCCCGCCTTAATATGTAATTCAATAGAATTGTCCGGGTCTCGCTAACAAGGCTGATGAGCTCCGAGAACGCATTCGCTTGGGCTCACTTCGAGCTTGGACGCTACTCCTACAAGTCTCCGTTGAACCTCCGGGTTTACCAGCTACGCCACGCCTTCCATCCCAGATCGCCGTGCGTGCCTGAAAGGAGATAAGACCAGGCAAATCATGTATATATGTTCGTACCTGTCTCGTTCAGACAGCTTTATACATGCTCACATGGTGCACTGCGTGGCAAGAGGTCGTGGCTGTAAAGGTGCAACTCTCTCAGTGTGCGATTGTGCTTGTGTCGTGTTATGTGCATCCGCACTTGGGACAGGCACCCCGTCTTTGTCTGTAGTGGATCACCTGGCTTCGTCGGCGTCCTCCTGGCTGTCCTATTCTCATCGCCGGTCATATAAATGCTCCTCACCGTGAGGGGGGTACCTAGTGTCCAGTGAATGTCGACCATCTCATCCTTGATACTCTCACCCAGAACAACTTTAATCTGATTAATGACGCATCCAAGTCCACACCGCACCCGCCCACGAATGCCACCATATTCACCGGACCTGGCCTGGTGGTTGGGCCATCAGACATCAGACAGACTTACCTGGCATCGGGAACAGGACAGCTGGGGGAGTGATCACCATCCAATTTTTCCCTGCCGAGCCTTTGAGTAAACCGACCGCCTAGGTCGCCAATGTAGGGTGATAGAAAAGGACAGGTTTCGTGCTTCGTTAACAAGGAGCGCTCTCGACCCGTATGTGACCCCATCCCTATGTTAGAAAGGGCGGTCAAAACAGCCACTTTAACATCGTGCGTCGAGGAATCTCTTACGGCACCAGATCCTCGACTCCTACAGCTTTGGGCACAGTGTCACCAGGCAGAACTTCATGCCGGCCGACACCCAGATTCCGTGGAGGCTCTACTCCGCCACCATCAGCTGACAGCTGCAGCTAGACGCCACGAACGCCGCCTCTCATGTCAACGTTGGTTGGCGTGGTGTGCTTCGCTAGGTCCAACCACCAGCGCCGCCTCAATTTGGAGAACGTTCCGAGCAATGGAAGTTGGTGGACGCTCTCCTGACCCGGGTTCCAGCGCATGCCTCGCGTACGGCGAAACCCCAGAGGTATTTGCATGCGACATGGCGCAGGAATTATTACCCGGTTATGATACACAACTACCTGTGGTCTCCGCCCCCTCACCCTTCCGCCGAATGCAGGGGCACTCCCATATGCTCATGTTATCTCTGAGATGCCCTCTCCCTTCATGGTGGCGAAATTTCTCGCTGCAATAGACCAAGCCAAATTGAAAACTGCCCCGGGTCCTGACGCCGTGACATATGAGGCGTCTAAAAATGTAGAAGGAGCCAACCTGAAGCTGTACTCATCTCTTTAAACACTGCATGGCTGTCAGGAGAAGTACCCGAGCACAAGCTGCAAGCAATATAATCGCCATCGCAAAGCCCGGCAAATCTCATGACAACATATCAAATATTGGACCAATTGCTCTTATGTGCAAATTATGGAAATAGTTGGAACGCATGGTGGCTAACCATCTCCAGTGGTGGCTAGACGTACATCACTGATATCATCCATCGCAATTTGGCTTTATCCCCCACCTTGGTGCAGAGGACGGCCTAGGTCACTTATCCTCTATAATTTTGATTGGTTGGATCGATTGAATCGACCCGAGTAAGGTCCATTCTCGGCACTGATGTGCACAAGTTTACCGACACGTTAGCCACGCTGCCCCTGTGGAAGTGCTACGCTGGATTCACTTACCCGCCCACATATGCGAGTTTATTCACACCTTTCTTGCATCTCGTGAATTCGCCATCCGCATCAACAAAGACAATGCGGGATCCTTTCGGCAATATCGTGGTGTACCGCAAGGGTCAGTGCTGGCCCATATACTTCTGAACATTAGCCCCATACCCTCGGCATGGCGATTAGGCGACATTATTAACCTGCACGCACTCATTTATGCGGATGGCATCACAGTCTGGACCGTCCACCCGTCTCTCTAAATTCAAGCAGCAAGGCAACAGCTCACTCTCACAATTACAAATCAATGGTGTTCTTTTGTAGGACTCACGCTGTCGCCTCAAAAGACGGCCCTACTTCCGGTCGCGAATGCGCGCGGTCGCCGTGCTTTTAACAACACCCCTATCGCCCCTTTTTTTGCACGGAAGCAGAATTCCAGTCTACAGCTCACTCCGAGTCCTCGGCCTGGACCTGTGCGATTCTGGCTCTGCCGGCCCACGGATTCACACAGCACGTCAGAAGGCATCCTAAATGCTGCAACTCATCCG
This sequence comes from Dermacentor variabilis, assembly GCF_050947875.1. Classification (NCBI taxonomy): domain Eukaryota; kingdom Metazoa; phylum Arthropoda; class Arachnida; order Ixodida; family Ixodidae; genus Dermacentor; species Dermacentor variabilis. The sequence continues at coordinate 92,582,117 of NC_134578.1, forward strand.
CAGAATTTCTCAAAAGTCAGGTGGTGTAACAACCACCATCGCCCCCTTCCTCATACGTGCTGTGTTAGAGCCAAGATTCACATACCAGGCCCAGTTTCAACACACGATACGCGCAGAGTAGGACCGCTTGGAATCTATCAATCGAGCAGCAATACGTGTTATTACGGGCTTCCCACAAACTACGCCGATGCACGCGCTCCAGACCGAAGCGCAATTAGATATGCTAGACGAACTGGTTCAGCAGCGTCGCCAAGCTCGTTCAGCAAAGTGCCATAATATGCCTGAAGCCACAGCTCTTGAAAAGTATATGGCAGATGGTTCGGTGATGCCCCGCGATACCTGCCCGCCACGACCACCGTGGCTTTATCAGCAAGTTACGAACAATCTGCTTTTGACTCGCATACACAAACGATCCGTTGGCCACCTTAATAAGTCCAGTGTAATAAGAAGTATCTCATTAGCTACGAGTGCGTGCTCTTCCCGCTGACATGTAGCCTATGTCGACGCTAGTGTGAGTGGTGATCACGTCACCATGGCTATCGCTTGTCCGGAAATATTGACAGAAATAGCAACCTGCTCGTATGCACGCTCCACTGTCTAGCCGTCCACACAGGCGGAGCTCTTGGCCATCTGAGACGCAATATCCATCCTCTGTCCGCTCCTTCTGCCGTGCAGTAGGCACAGTGACATCGTCACCGATTCCTCAGCTTCCATCCGTTGTCTGCGGTTTGTTCTGAACTCCGACGTTTTGGCACAGGAGATCGAGGACACAGTTGGGCCATTACCCGCTACAGTGCGTATACAATGGACACGTCGCAATGCACATCCCACACAAGCCTTAGCGGACGCAGCAAGTCATAACAAACTTCTCGTCCCCTTCAATCGGCACCCACCTCTACGGAGAGAAGGCTCGTCACAGAAAAAGAACACCTTCGGCGCGACACGCGAGCACTTTTCCCACCTTGTGGCACCTACCTCCCTGGTGGCCCAGCGCACTGGGAAGAGGTCTTTCTACGAAGGACACGCCTCCGTGTCGCCCTCAACCCTGCGGTAACCAGTCGTGGTCGGCATAGAACCGTGCCTCCATTAGTGATTCCTGCCCCTTCTGTCCTGCTCCTGCCTTCGAGGCGGACACTGGGCAACTACTCTTGACTTGTCCCTCCCTACACGCCGTTCGCCAGAAATATCTGCTTCGATGTGGACCACGCCAAATCGGCCGCCAGATGTAGACAGTTGGATCTTGGGGCCCCACCACCGGACACTGCTGGACTTCCTCCGAGAATCTGGCGTGTATCTACACGTGTAAATAATTCTTTCTGCCATAAGGAACGCTGTCGCAATAAAAAAAACATGGAGTCAAGCTGCCGTGGGCTCGACGGCTAACCTATCCGAGAGAGCTCATGACTTCCTGTGCGCAGTCTTCTTGCCGTACTAATTCGCGCGGAAGCTTGAGGCAGCACGAATGGGAATTCGATCGCCGCTGCTACCTCTCTTCATCACGCCAGTGTTCTGACAACGAGCGCACCGTGTCACGGAGTGAAATGCGTTCATATTTTGCTCTGCGCCCATAACACTGTGTTTAGTATGTAGTAAGCTAATGTTTAAAGCAGGTTATAGACCTGAAAGGACTATTAAGTTGCTGCGTATAGCTGTTTAAGAATTTTCTATCTCAATCAATGAGTCGCAGTTCCAGCTAAAGTATGATTTCGTCAGCATTTCTGTGGGACCGTAATCTTTACGACGGAAGTAAAGTTGCTCAAAGGCACTGGTTTGCTGTTGTGCTCTTTAACATCTGAGCTCTAGATAACGTGCACAACGCATATATTCACACGCGTGACCGCAATCATGAAATTGTAAAAATGTATTGCAATAAATACAAAACTACGCAATAATATGTATTTGATGCATCCATTTTTGTGCGTGCCGAGACTGCCTTCAATGTGACTTCTAATCAACAAAATCTCTTTGTTTTACCAGTACTATGTAACGGCGACACTCATAATTTTCAGTGGTCGGTTGCCGTCCGCACGAACCATGTCTACGTAGCAAAATACATACTGAATAGCTATTCAGTGGTTTTACAGCAAAGCTGTTAAGCGCTAGTTCCCCCATGGTCGTGGCCATGTGTCGACACAAAGCTCGAGCCTTCTCCTCCGGCGTTCGGGAGACGCCAGGTTCGTGCGGTCGAGCACGCGCCGTGATTGACGCGGCCTTACTAGAATAAATCAACACGTGGGCCGATCCCGACGATAGTGCGATGCCGGGCCGACCCGCGGCGGAGTTGAAGCAGGCGTTAAACATTCCCCATAAAGGGGCCGATTCCGTATGTTGTGCAGTACTGGGCCGAACCGCAGCGGCACTGCAATTCCCCAATAAGGGGCCCTCATAAACAGCTTCGCTGGTCATCCTTCTTCGCTAAGTGGAGGCGCAGTCAGTTTTAAAGCGAAAGCTTTACTAACCGCGTCGAGCCGAGTTTCGCCCTCGCCGTCAATTTGAGCTTTATTTCACCACAGCTGCGCCGTAGCCTTGTCAACGCATCACGCCGGAGGCGCATGCGCTCTGCGCAGCAGAGTCGCCGCCTGACCAAGTGACTCGCTGCATGCCTGCCTAGTAGGTGCGAGCTTCGCCATGGTTGAGAGCGATCCCGGGCCTTCTCCAAGGAGCATTGCACGGGAGGGGTGCAGGCTTTGAGACGACGTCGCCAAGCGTCATATGACCACCCCGCGGATATCGCCAACCGAGCTCCTTCACTGGAGAAGGTCCGGAATGCAACAGGCGTCGCACCGTCGAGATCAATGTAGAGACTGCGTTCGCGCCCCGTCCGTATCTGCTTCGACGCTGCGTGTTTTCGCGGCGTCTATTTGCATGTCTAGCACCAGCACTTTCCCTGTGGCACAGCAGGCGTCGCACTGTCGAGCGATGCCTGTCTATCGTAGCCTAAGCACAGTCATGCCTAGCCACCGACGTAGACACAGCCGTCATACCTGGCTTAAGAATGATTGTATACCTAAGTATAATAATTACACTTAAGCAAAAGGTTAACCAAGTGAAACCAATATTTACCCAGGCTAAACCAAGCTTTCGCTTTTCATATGCAGAGTTAGCTGGCCTAAGAGGAAGCCAATTTTTTGTACAGGGTCTGCATTAAAGCTGCCCTCGCTTCAATAAAATGGTAGAATTACATCTCGGGTAAAGCAATATGATAAGAATAGTATGTTACTTCTTTCAGTAAAATCATCGATGGCTTCCTCAACAAGTAAGCTTTCGTACTCATCTTCTGTGCACGCTTCTTTTTGTTTGTTTCTTTAAGCCTGATACAGTGTTATTGCTGTAACGTGTTTGCAGCCGAGCAAGAGTAAGTACTGGCCTCTGTAACTTGTTCTGGAATATTTGTCGTGATATTCTAAGATGTTCCATGATTATACGCACATTTTCGGAGTGTCGGCTTTTCGACTGAATAATTGTCATGTATAGCGTGACTATACATGACAGTGTTTGACTTCTACCGGCCATGCCGGGAAAATGGCCTTTAGAGTACTAGAATGCTGAAAAAGCCAGAGAAGAACTATTTACAGTGCATAGCGCTCGTATTCTTCGAACTAAATCAGTTACCCAGATCATTAGAGGTATTTTGCTGAAGTTGGCCTCATACTCTTACACTCCGAATTTACATTTATCAAGAAAAAAGGGGTGGAAACCTGTGGTGCTCTACGACTTGTTACCCTTTGAGCCCTACGCGATTACACAGACAGACATACAAAGGCCGACGGACGGACGGACCAATCCAGCGACCGATTGGTCGACGGACTGGACTTCCCTCTGTCAGACAGTCGGACGGATGGACGGACGGGCGGAAGAACCGACGGAGAGACAGACAGGCAGACAGAAAGGCGCGGAGGCAGAGAGGTGTGCCGAGCTTATTGCTCCTAAATATTGCTCCAACACGTTAGCATGCTGCTAAAACTTTGAGGCAGGTAGGTAATAAGGAAATGTAGCATATGCGACTAGCTCGGATCTGTATACAGCGAAGCATTGTCTGAGTACATAAAGAGTCTAAACCGGCGTAGACGCACGAAAGCAAGCACGCATTTACACGCACACACACAAACGAGTGCGCGCACAAATTAAGCCGAGCTTTTTGTTAGGCGGATTTGCTGTCTACTAGCAGGTACGACGGACGCCTTGAACGCATCATGGTTACAAAGGCAGCATGCGCATACATACTAGCGCAATTCGAGTTCATTATAGCCACAAGAAGAGTTTACTTCTTCATTACCTTGCAGCCGCGGATGCGCGAAGGAAAGCTTTCTGGTTCTTTTTCTTGCTTTCCCTCCCAGGGTCGGTACGGTCGCAGCCGCCGATGAATGCATGGATGGATGCTGTGAGCGTCCTCGGCCACCAAGTTCTTGTCATTATTTTGCCTCATGAGCTCTTAAAAAACCGCAACAAATTCCCATCACCAAACTTTCTGAGTCCCAATTGGGATCCTTGTTTTCTTACGCCTCCATCCTTTGTCCCCGTCTCCCTACTCCTTTTTTTCCAGCAAACTTCCCATCGCCTGTAACATCTACTGGGACACGGTTACTTTTCCCTGTTCTCGCGAAACTCAATGGTTTCAAGGAAGCCAGAGATAGCTTAATCAACCGTTGGGGCAGATACCTTCACATTCTAATAAGTTAAGCAGCATGTTACACTCATGTAACAGGTGAAGGCGAAAGCCTGTGGCACACTTCGTAATGCATTCAGTTATACAATCGGAGAGGTTAGACTTGTTGTTTAGTGGCTATGGAGTCGGGTAGCTAAGCACGAGGTCGCGGAATCGAATCTAGGCCACGGCGGCCGCATTCGGGTGGGCGCCAAATGCGAAAACACCCGTCTACTTAGATTTAGGCGCACGTTCAAGAACCCCAGGTGGTACAAATTGCCGGTGTCTCTCACTATGACGTGCCTCATAATCAGATCGTGGTTTCGGCACGTAAATCTCCCTAACTCTTTTTTTCAAGACATAACGGTCGGCTGTGGGACGTACCTGTGTGGCAAGCCGTTGTCTGCGAGCGTCGGCCTCCTCTCTACGTTACTCTCGCCCATCATCGCGTTGCTGCTATCGTAGTTCGGCTTCTTCGGCTCGTTTTCGACGCTTAGCTGCAGCTTCGCGCGCTCGTATAGCGGGTCAGACTCGCGCCAACGACGTTTCGCTTAGAAATTACGGTGCGTGCTCTTAGCAGGGGAAAGCAGTACTCGCGGTCGCACGCGTTGCTCCCGCCGCTTCGCATGTGGCACCTAGTTTCTCGATTGGCTAGCATCCTCGTTAGTAGCGTACTTTGGCGCTGGGTATGCAATGCTTTATTGATGGTTCGGTGGCTTGTTTTGAGCTTGTTCTTTATTAAAGTGTATGCTGTTTCGTGTGTCGTATGGGTGAGCTCAGTGAATATATGAGCCATTGCATTTTTCTTGCCTACGGGGGTATGAGTCATTGATGATGATGATAATTATAAAGCGAAGCTGTTTCTGGCTACTCTTCCGTGCATTTATCGTGTGCGTGCGCAAGAACTGTGGGGCGGCCGAGCAAACAGCGCAGGAGAGAGAGAAATGGTGGTTCTTGTGGGGAAAGGAGGAAAGGCTGGCGCTATCTTCTCAAACCCTTGCGGGAGCACGGCTCAGCGCCAGCAGGAGCATGGATGGGAGTGAGAAAGGTAGAGAGTCGCCATGGGAGCAGCGGAGCGGCCCGGCCGGGAAGGCCCAGTGGCTTTCACTGGAGGAGTGGACTGGTGATAGACCATAGGAGTTGGCCCAGCAAAAGCGAATTTGAGGTGGATCTGGAGGCCCGAGGTGGTGAATAGCCGTTAGGCTAATCCTCTTTGAAGAAATTTCCTAGAGCCTCACCGAGAGCCCCGACGAGTCGAGGTACTTGACGACACTTAGTAAGGCTGGTAGTTGATTACGACTGGGGAAGGGGATGTCTTCCTGTCGTGAACATGGGAGCCCCAAGCGGGAGAACTCCTGCAGAAGTCGGCCCCGGTGCTACAGGTGAGCAGGGCAGGCCAGCAGAAGGTGCTCCAGAGTCTCTGGGTCACCGCATGAGGCAGAGGCTGGCGAGGTGGCGTTCCCAAGGCGGTGCTGGCGGGCTGCCGTCCAGTAGCAGCCAACCCGCAGTCGGACAAGCAACGAGGTATCCCTTCGTGAGAGGCAATGCTGTGGAAGAGGCCGTGGAGGCCGTCCCAGTGATAACCGTTTATCCGGATGGCAGGTGATGATGTGCCGGCGCAGCCTGTGTCTTGTGAAGTCCACGGCTGTTACAGCAGGGCTGAGGGGGACGCGTGAGTGGTGGGCGCTCCTTGCGAGAGTGTCTGCCTCTTCATTGCCCGGGATCCCTACGTGCGCCTGTAGCCAGTGTAGGGATAGTGAGCATCCTGCATGTAGCGCAGGAAGGGTGCAAACGTAATGGCACTTACCCCCGTGGACTCCTGGTTGTGGGCTCCTCTACCGCGGTTGCGCTCTCGACAGAACTGTAAGCTTAGTTTGGGCACCTGCTCACGCGGGGAACTGTGGGTACGAAGGGATCGACCGTTTAGCCCGAGGCGTAACTAACCGGGAGGCCGGCGCCTCGAAAGCGGATGCTCTCGCAGAGGCGCCCAAATCCTATGCTGACATTAACAACTTCTCCAAGGAGACGAGACCCACCTGCCCACATTGAGCTCGACCGAGCACAAGCCACCACGCTTAGCAGACTATAGACCGATTCCATTCTCAGTCATTCTAGGCTTTATTTATTCACAGGCGGGGATTACGACCCCGTCTGTACTAAGTGAGACCATGTAGTGTTCGCCACTCGGGCACACATTCTCTGGGAATGGGAGGGTAACCCTCCTCCACAATCATTACTGCCAGCTCCCTCCGAGGAAGGTTACAAACAGCTGTGACAAGAGCAGACAAGAAAACGCAACTCGCACTTACGGAGCTGCGGCCTGCTAAGACGTTTGGAAATGATTTTGGATAACGTTTGCAACACTAGCTCGCGGAGTTAGAGGTCTGCTGAGGTCAAGCGGTTGATGGCGTGGCAAATGCGACAGGTGTCACTGGCCTCAGCGGCAAGGGGGATGCCTGTTGATCCGACCGCATAACTGTCATAAAAGTAATTGTTTGCCTCGTTTGGTGGCAGAAAATCGTTCTGATTAGCGGCCGGAGGGTGTCGCGGAGGCGCACCCACTCTGCTTTTCCCACAATCCTGCACTGCACGGTGAAGTTGCGTACGGCAAATACAAAAGATTAGGCTGCATGAATCCTCTGCCAGGGTGAGAGAATGGAGTGCACCACGCTGCGTCCGACGTGGATCTACTTACTGATCGAGCTGCTGTCTTGCAAGAGAACGAAGCCGACAGCGCGCCCTAGAAATTTCTTTCCTTTGTGGTCAGCTATGGAGGGAATTGCCTCACTATTTAGCGTGAAATGCGTCGGCCGGATGCCTGCAACGCTTTTGCCGGAGATGGGCAAACTTTTGCAAGTCCTTGGGTTGAGCTGAAGTCCCGCCGAAAAGCAAGGTTTGCCACTACTTTAATGCGGCTCTGGGTTTACCTGAGTCCCCAGTCAGTACCGTCAAATCATCGGCTTAGGCAAGCACGCTGTGCTGCTTGTCACTTCCCTGACCTTCCCGCACGACTAGGTCGATCACCAGGCTAAACAACAGGCAGGGCTTGTGCGCACCCCTGGCGAATCCCGGCTGAGATATCAACTGGTGCTGTTGTGCCTGCCTCAGAATTGTTGTCGCGGTAGAGGTCGGCAAAAGTAGCGCAGGAGTCCTCTCGGGCACCTACCCCGCGGAATGCAACGAGGAGAGTTTTGTGCGATGCGGAGCCAAAGGAGCACAGTCGAGGAACATCACGCAGAGGTACCCACCACTAACCCGGGCTGTGTCCAGGCGCTCCTGCAGCACTACGTTGTGTGTGAACACGCTGGCGTGCCGCAGCAACCCTTTCTTTCATGCCACTGTGCGGCAGGAACCCCTTCTGACCCCAAGGGAGCACTTCTTGGTTGAACGACTACTGCTCTAGACAAGATGAGAGGAAGCTTGCATACATCTGGAATATTGTGTTCCCGAGGGCGATGGTTCTGCAGTTCGTGAAGTCCTGAAGTTCACCCTTCCTCTGAATGCGAATCGTCCTTCTCTTCTTTTAGGCACGGGGCACGCGCCGGTCTCCGAGGTAGACACTAAACACTGCGGTAAGGAAAAAAAAAGGCATCAGGTTGAGTTGGACGCCAGCGATATTACGTAATGTACTCACTGTCGTTGGCTGCGGTCTCGCTTCTGCGAAGGCACGCAGCCGCTTCTCCGTCAAAGATTTCGGCTAGACAGGGTTCGGTCAAGTCACTGCGACGTGGCTAGTCCAGCAGCAAACTGGTGTCTCCTTTCCTGGGTGCCCATGACGCGGAGAAGTGCTCCGCCAGCTTACCTAGCGCGATCGAGCTTTGCTTTGACTAGCATTGCAGGATGAGATAAACTGCGTGGCGGCAGTTGTTACGGTACAAGCTCCAAATATGCTGAGTGTTGCCCTGGTTGGTGGGGTGCCTTGCTTCGCCAGGTGCGGGTGCCGCTAGAATTGTATATTTTGGGCAACCTCCGAAGTGGCATCGTCCAGAATCAACAGAAAAGCACCGCAAGGCTCAGCGGAAACAAGTTCCCGAAGCAAGTTCTGATGTTTTTTTCGTGTGCTCAGCCAGCGTGTACCTGTCGTCGATTGGTCCTAAAAGGAAGACTTGGTCAGTGGGCTTATTCTGCGACACATTGGCATTGTTTTAAACTTACTCCGCTCATATAGATGGCCTCATGAGAGAGTTGTAGCTATATCGGTGATCCTGTGCTGCTACGACTGCTCCTTGCTTTCGAGTTTAGTGGATCAGACTCTCCTGCTTCTGGCTGCTAGGGGGCTGCACTGATGGGAAAGCTTCCGGTGGTGTTGAACCGGGTGTTGCCGGTACAGCCGACGTAGCCGGCGTAGTTGGTGTGGAGGTCACAGTCAGAGGGCTGCCGCATGTCGAGTTACTTGGCGTTGAAGCAGGTGTGGGCTTTTTCGAGGGCATCAGAATGGATCACTTCACTGGCCACATTCATCCCCAAACCAGGAACGTCGCTTAGCGCCGGAAAACTCATGGAAACTGTGGTTCGCGACCGCCTTTCCATCTACCTGGAGGCCAGGGGAACCTAGGCCGACACGATGTTTGGCTATCGCCCGCATCTGTCGGCACAGGACGTGTTGCTCCAGCTCCACCACGATGTCCCAGAGGTGACTACTATGCAACACAATGACAACGCAATTCTCGCTCTCGATCTTCGGGGCGCGTTCGACAGTGTCACACATAGAAGCGTTTTCGCTAACCGTTCCACCAAAGACTGCGGACAGAAGACTTTCGACTACATCCGCACCTTTCTTTCTCCCGTGCCGTCTTCAACCGCATCGATTCCATTGAAGACAGCCCGTACCTGTTAGGCCCACGGCGTATGCCTCAAGGAGCGGTCTTGTCACCCCTCCTCTTCAACTTGGCCAAGCTGAACCTCCCCTCCTTCCTGCATGAGGTCGAGGAGATACACCGGGCGCTCTATGCTTACGATATTATAATTAGGACCAACACCGGCTCTCCGCATAATGTTGAGGAACGCCTACAATAGGAGCCCCTTCTGGTGTACACTTACGCAGCTTCTTGTGGTCTGGAGTATTCCCCATACAAATCAGCCCTTTCATCGGTGTCCCGCTTACCACCACCCCAGATTTCTTTACCGTCCGGACCCGTCCCGTCGGTCCAGCACCTTCGGATTCTCGGGCTTCACAATTCGTCCTCCCTGGACTAAGGGCACAGTAGCTGCTCTCGGGTACACCAGCTATATAGTGGGTAGTATGATTCGGCGGCCCTCTACCGAGTGTGGCGGCCTCCGAGGGACCCAGTTACTCCGGTTTGTCCAAGCGTTTGTGATCAGTCGGGTCCTCTACGCCTCAACTTACCTTCGCCTGCGTCGTCACCATGAACACCACCTGGATATTCTCCGCTACACGTACAAGCGCGCTCTGCGCTTTCCCATTGCTACTTCCAATCGCCGATTTGCGGCCCTGTGTTTGCACAATTCCTTCGCGGACTTGCGGGAAGCCCATCGCGTCAATGATCTCAATCGTCTGTTGTAGATGCTTTGCGGGCGCTGCCTACTACACAGACATGACCTTAACACAATCTCTTATCCGTTCCATCACTCCCCAATATCGGAACTCTGGCTTCAGAAGCTGGGTATGAAGCCACTACCCCGCAGCATAAATCCCGAAAAACTCCCGGCGGCAGGCAAGCGCGTGCTACTCCCCTTCAAGCACGCCTCTCCGATCGCGCCGGCATGTTCTACACGTCTCGGGTCGTTCCCCCTCCTGTCACTTCTCGGCGGCTGTGATCACCGAGGGTCACCACGCCAATGGTTCGCGCTCAGCCTGTTCTCGATACATCCAGTTTTGCATCATCCCACTGGCGGGTCATCCCTTACGGGCTGCTGCCTGCCGCCTCGATCCTCACTCCATCAGAATTTGGACCCCAGGCCACACGGGCCTTCCCGGCAACGAGGCGGCAGCGGCCCGCACTTCTCTCCTCCGGGCCGCTGCCCCTCCATGTCCAGAGTCGGATCCTGGCAACTCAAGCCTCACACGCTACAATGATATTCTGGATTATTATCGCACTTCGCACAGACTCTACCTTTACTCTGTACGCGGTTTGACGAAAGCGGACGAAGGGCTACTACACCGCCTACAGATCAATACTTTCCTTAGTCCGGCGGTCGCCCAGCACTTCATGCCGGAAATCTATTGCACGTGCCCGACTTTCCAGGTCCTCGCCGACGCCTCTTCCGTCGTGACTTCGTGCCCCATTACTCCACTCTGTTTATAATTCCCTTTCGCCAACCCTACTAGAGACGAGCGACGAGCGACGAGCGAAGAGCGAAAATTGCAGATGGCGTAAAAAGTGCGCTGGCATCAGCAACAATGTTGCATGACACTGTGGCAAGGGCAGATGAGTCCGGTGGTATTGTAACGTCTTAGGCAACAAATACTTTATCTTCAGGTTCACGAGCGTCAAGTAGTGGGGCATTGCACAGCGTTTGAAATTCCACTTATGCACAAAAACAGGCGATGACGGCCTTATTAGCGAAAAGGAAGTCTCAGCCCAAAAATTGGAGGACACTTAAGCATCGCCTTCAAGAGTGGAACGCGACAGCGTTCCTGTCGACTCGCCAAGGGATGTAAGATAATGCGCTACGGCGCAGCGATCACTTTTGAGGCGCCCCACATCGGACTTTGCACCCACCAATCACGCTGTGAGCGCCGAGCAACGCAGCATTCGGCGCGGCAACGAAACGTGCGCCTGAGCAAGCGGAACGAACCAAAGAACACGGTGTCTCTGAGAGAGAAACGATCTACGCGAGCCAAACGTCGTGATCGGCAGGGAGAGCCAGGCCACGACGCGCCATGAAGGCCGACGCTATCATGGTACTGACTCTTGATGTGATCGTCCTCTATCTCGCTTGGGAGCACCACGCAGACGCATGACTCCTCGCAAGCAGCTCGGCACACATCGCAGGGGCGCTTTCCCACCAGACGCGCTACGGCGCAGCTATCACGTCAGAGGCGTCCCGCATCGGACGCTGCACATAGGAATCGCGCTGTGAGCAGAAAGAGGAGCCGCGTCGCCTAAACACGAGGGTTCGAGTGACGCACGCTCGAAGTTGGAAGGGGAGAGAGCGAGAAAAGTTATTAAACGCAAGGGTAGTGGGGCATCCTCGTACTGGTCCCCGCACGGCCCGAAGGGGAGAAGCGGTCGGGTGGCGCGCCACGCGTCGGGGCAGCGCCGCACATTGCGAGGAGATGTCTTCTGTGTTTGCCGCAAGATGGCTCTGCGTGTGCGCAGAGCGCAGAAGAAATGTAGCGGAAACGTACTTCGCTACTCGTGTAACTGCGACTTCTGTAAGTTACATGCTCATAATTACCGATATACACCGCAGTACAACTTTCTACTGCACATTTCTGAGGCAACACCGCATTCACTAGAGGCGTTTGCCTACAGGTCGTCTTGTCTTAAACACCGTTTTCCTGCATGGGGACATCAGTGCCCGCCCATACCGGGTGGAAGATTTTCGTGATGCGCTCGCTCCACTTTCGCTCCTGCCCGAAGTTATCGCCTTAGGCGCGTACCGCATGAGTCATGTGTGGGCGGTTACATTCAAGGATGCCGACGCCGCGAAGAAGATTCTCAATATCGGCGAGTTGAAAGTAAAAAATGCGAGATGTCTCGTGATCGACCCTGCAAACCGGGATGTTCGAATGAAGCTGCACTGGCTCCTTCACAGCGTACCAGACGAGGACGTGCGTCTTGCCTTCTCGCCATTTGGGAAGGTGACGGACGTCTCAAGAGAGCTGTGGCGCGCTCACGGCGTGTCTGATAAGGGTTCAACTACGAGGATGGTGACCTTGAAGCTGAACGCTGGCGTGAAGCTCGACGACCTGCCGCACCAGGTGAACGTTGCTGGAGAGCTGGCGCTTGTTGTCGTATCGGGCAGGCCACCCCTGTGCCTTCGCTGCCGTGGCACAGGTCATACTCGGCGTGACTGTCAAATTCCACGATGTGGTTCGTGCCGTCGCTTTGGACACGACGAGGGCCACTGCGCACGGACGTACGCCAGCGTCGCCGGGCCAGTGAGCAGTGATGAGACGTCAGCACTTCTCATGGATGAGGCTGACGCGGAGGACGCATCGAAAGAAGCTAGCGGATCAGCGGTGCAGGAGACCACGCCGGCTGCTCCTAGGGCGCATCAGTTGGACGCGCAACCCAAGGATCGCGCATCTCCTGGACAGACGCCTCTACCTCCGGCACAGGACGCCGTGGCGGCGTCAAAGAACGCAGCGGAAACGCCTGGCGCGTCTTCGGAGAACGCCACCCAACCGGTGGCGGAGCCCATGGACTTTTCCCCTGAAGGGTCCAGCCACATGGCCGGAAAGCGGTCGCACGATGAGGCCGTGAGCAAGGCGTCGCAACCGGATGAAATAGGCGGTGATGAGCCTCCTTTTAAAGCAGCAGGTATGAGGCGAGCGTCCTGGAAACTGCGGCCGAACATTCCGGCCGAATCACGGCAGGCGGGGAAACCGCCTCCGTAGTTTCGTGCTGTAGATCCCGAAATGGGGTAAGGGGGCGTGCGATGTTGTCGTGAGGGTAGACACCATAAGATAGGGTTTCTTTTCTCTCGATATGGCGATCCACCTTCCTGAAGCACTACGTGTAGTGACTCTGAATGTACGAGGTCTTGGAGCAAGAAGGCGACAGTGTCAACTTAGTCGTCTTCTCTTAGAAAACAATCTACACGTGCTGGCAATCCAAGAAACCAAAATTGATAGCCAGGAAGCGACTGATCGAATGGTGTCCACTTTCCGTCAGCATTACGATGTTTGTGTGTGTCATTCTGTCGGTGCCTCTAGTGGTTGTGCCCTTTTCATCAGCAATAGTGTCGGTATAACTGTACAATCGCTCTTTTCGTGCCAAAGTGGACGCCTCCTGGTTGTCGATTTTTTCCAATACGGTCAGAATTTCCGTGTCATTTGTGCTTACGCTCCAAATGTACAGGCGGAGAGAAAAGAGTTTTTTGAGCGTTTTCAGATGTATCTCGATTGTAAAAAAGTACTAGTTTTGTTGGGTGACTTCAATTCCGTTTGTCGTTCGGTAGACCGTGTAAAAGGTTTGCCAGTGCGAGATAAGAGTGCAGAGGTCTTGAATGTTGTAGTTCACGACCACAACTTAGAAGATATCGGAATTGTTGTCACAAATGGTGCGCGTCCGCAATTCACACATTTTCAAGGTGATAGCCATGCACGATTGGACAGGCTGTATGTGTCGCTTGAACTTGTGCCACTATGCACATCGTACGAGGTTAAGCCAGTGTCTTTCAGTGACCATTGTCTAGTTATTGCAACCTTTGGTAAAAAAGAAAACAAAAAGCACTTCAAGTGGGAACTTTGGAAACTTAATGCGAAATTGATGGAGGATCAGGGTTTCGTTAAGGATGTAGATGAGAAGCTTAAGAAACTACACGCAGTGCAATCTTTAAGTATTGGTGTAGAGTGGGAGGAGTTTAAGCAATTAGTAAAAATGAAAGCCATCGATAGAAGTAGCACATTGCGTTATGAAGACAAACGAAACGAAACACTGCTTCGTGAGCAACTTGAATTTCTTACGGGTATAGAATGCTCCCAACCAGGTACTTACACCAACGAATTAAGAAACATAAAAATTCAGTTAGAGAGAATTGATGCAGAAAAGTACAGAGCGGCGGTTATCCGTGCACGGGCCGAGAAGCTGTGGGCCGGTGAAACGCCCACAAAACGTGCGTTATCGGACGAAAAACAATACGCTTGCAATAAGGAAATACGGCAAATAAGAAACGGTAATGACGTTTCAGAGGACCGCAATGTAATCAAACGCGTCGTCGCTGATCATTTCAAAGAATTGCTCGGTCAACCGCGCACCATTATAGGGGGCTTTAAAGCGGAATTTCTGTCGTTACTGCCAAAGCTGGAAGAAGAAGAAAGAACGCGTTTGGAACAGCCAATTTCCATGAAAGAAATAGAGGATGCAATAGATGCACTACCTGTCGGCAAGGCACCCGGCCCTGATGGCCTAGGAGTAGCATTTTATAAAACATTCAAACCAATTATAGCCCAGATTCTACTCAAAGTTATCACCGAATCGTATAAGCAAAAACATATACCACTGTCCTTCACAACTTCGCACATCGTTCTCATCCCGAAAACTGAGGCACCTGAAAAACGTCAGTTGGTGGGATCTTATCGCCCGATAAGCCTTACCAACGTCGACTACAAGATATTTATGAAGGTATTGGCCAAACGATTGCAGGGTGTGATAACGAGGCTGGTTGGCACGCATCAGACCTGTGGGATAAAGGGTAGAAGCATCGCCACGAACATACACGTAGCTCGAAGTGTGCTAGAATGTTGCGATGTATTTGGCGATCGAGTGGCTATGATGAAACTAGATCTCGCTAAAGCCTTCGACCGTGTTTCCCACGATGTTCTCTTCGCCATATTAGAGCATTCCAACGTGGGAAGCGTAATAACAGACGGTGTCAGGATGGCGTATGCTAACTGCTCAACTCGGGTCATTGTAAACGGGGACCTGACAGACAGCGTGCAAGTGCTGTCTTCTGTGAGGCAGGGATGTCCGCTGTCGCCCCTGCTATTCGCGGCTTACCTTGAGCCTTTGTGCAAGGCCATCCAATACAATGAACGGATAACTGGCTTCAGGTTACAGTCCACACAGGTGAAAATATTGGCGCATGCCGATGACATCGCCATACTCTGTTCAAATAGAAATAGTATTTGTGAGGCCGTGGCGGTAGTTGAATCCTTCTGCAAGTGCACCGGGGCGCAAATAAACTGGGAGAAGAGTTATGGGTTTTGGCATGGTGAATGGGAAGAAACGCCAGACTGCTTCGCTCGACTTCGGTGGTCAACCACTGCAACAACCTACCTAGGCGTGCCTCTCGACTCTTATCGCGACCCTGAGCCGTACTGGAATGAACAAGCGGCGAGAGCAAAGGAAAAGACTAACGTGTGGCAGGGGCGACAGCTGCCAATGTTCTCGCGCGCCACGGTCTGTAACCTATTTCTTACGTCCAAGATATGGTATGTCATGAATGTGCTGTGTGCTTCGCGGATAAACATCCAAAAAATCCACCGTATCTTCGCCGTTTTCATATGGGCATCGACTTGGGAAAGGACCAGCCGCACAAACTTGTTCTTGCCAGTAAAGAAAGGGGGCCTTGGGTTGGCACATTTATTTGTGCGACAAGTTGTGTCGCGCTTTATGTACCTTCGCGATCAGAATGATGTGTTCCTTCGCACAGTCATCCAAGTGCTTTTATGTCGTCACCTTCCAGGATTTGTTGTATGCTCGTGTGAAGCAATGCATGGTGCCGTTAA